>NC_080408.1:28782500-31547500 GCF_030265065.1 Corythoichthys intestinalis
ACTTGGCTTATTAAATGCTTCTGTTTACCTAACTTGGCTGTGACTCCTGGAGTGACATGTAGAAATTACAAACTCTTCAAGATCACTCCTAGCGTTTATTGCCACGACATAACATGTCCAGCTGCCTTGAACGTCTAGACACACACACATTCATTCCAGTGTGTGCTTCCTAGCGCAGCAACTATTTAACAAGTTAAGTGATGATTGACGTATGAGGCGCATGTGAAGTCGGCTACTCTGGCAAGATCAAAGACAACCATCTGGCCACATCGTTAACTTTAATAAGCGAATGCCACAGTGCCTAAGGAACAAAAGAGCTGGGAGAGGGAGGGAGGCTGGCGCATGAAGTTTGTGAGATTTAAAAAAAAAAAAAAAAAAAAAAAAAAAACGATCACACGTCCTTGCGATGGGACTATTGCGCATGATATTTAAACGATATATCGTTATGGATTAATTTACGTGTATATGTACTGAATAGTTTAATAAATTAAAGGGCATTTCTTGATCGTTTTCTTATTCATGTTTTCACCTGTTCTTAGTTCCATATGAAGAAGAGTGGAGTGTTGGTATTCCAGCAAAGTAGCAGAGGTGAGAATATGATGCTGGAGATCCTTCACAGTCAGGAAAAAGAACTGGTAAGTGCTTCTCTTTGTTATAACACAACACTATACTTCATGGTATTTAATACTTTGATGTTATTGATATTTGGTTAACTCAGATGACCGCAAAAAATTTGTAAAATATTAGAAAAGTTTACTCTGGTTGTGTGATACAGTTCACTTATAGTCCATTGCAATCTCCAGCAATGTAAAGGTTGTTTTGGATGCACACTTAGCAGCCTGTATCTCATCTTATAAATCATAGCATTGTGTTGCTGATCAAGTACTGGGGAAGTCTGTTTTTGTCAACTGGCCACATCTGGAGGAAGCGCGCATCATCGCTGTGTCAGACGGAGACACCAAGTAAGAAATTGTTGGATTGTGTTTTTTTTAATGGCATAGGCTTCTTCAGGCTTATTTAATTCTGGGGTTCTCATTCAAAATCATACAAAGTAGATTAGTGAAGAAGTGATTTTAAATAAAATGTTTTTAATGCTTCAAAGGCTTGCTCTGGAAGAACCACCTAGGGTCCAAAACATCTCCGACAGGCCTTCTTCACCCCCCACCAAAGTTACTTACCTCTCAGACAAAGAACAGAGGGATTGGGTGAAAGACATCCAAGGAATAACAGAACAGTAAGGCTCATAAAAAGATATTTGTTCAAACCTAACTGTTTGTTATCCTGCTAAGAATTATATCATATGCTGGTTCCTGCATTCGCAAAAACAGTACTAAAACACAACAAATACAGTAGAACCTTGCTGGATTTGTTGTGTTGGTACTGGTCTCGCTGGTACAGAAACATCACATATTGGATTTCTAAGGAGGTTATTTATCGATTATATCATATTTTGTAGCTACCTGAAGAGGAAAGGAATCGTAGTGAATGAAACAACAGTGGTTCTATATGGACAGCTGCTGATGGGAAGAAAATACATCCCCAAACCAAACGGTGTTGTTGAGTTGCAGAAACAGTGGGCTAAGCAGATCCTTCCTTTTGCCTACCAAACTGTGGTCAAGGTATACACACACAAGCCCAAATACATAAACTCTAACTCACAGAATAAAATCAAAACGACAGTAAACTGTTATGATTCAATTCTTTGATGAACTGTGGAGAAATTTTCTAGGAATGTTCTGAACTTTTGTTTCGATGCCAGTGTTATAGTAACCTTACTCTTTCAATGCCATTGACACTAATAGAAACCCAATCGTGTGGCTCTTTTAATTCTTCAGCTGGGAATTTATATAATTGTAATTTTTGGACTATAGGCACACTAGACTGAAAGTTATCTCCACCGAATTTCACAAACTGAATTTTTCCATATATATGCCACGCTGCACTTTACGCTGCTGATGTCCATACTGTATTACGGGATATTTGCACGAAAAGAAATGCAGCCTATTAGACTAGAAAAATATATAAGCCGCAGGGTTCACATTGAGGATGGAAAACAGTAGCGTCCTAAAGTCTGAAAATTAGGGTAATTTGTCATTAGTAGGAGTACAGTCTATTGAAACTGGGATGGCTGACAGTGGATGAATTCGCTGCCAGCCCTGCCAGTTAAAATGGATATGACCTCTATCTCTGTCCGTGGCAGCCAATGATTTAATTCTGAATAGTAGAGGTCTGCACTGATTACAATTGTTGTAAACTGCGTTCCCAAAAATCATTGATTATTGTACTATATCTTGTTCTATATTCTCATCCGCTCATTTTTGTCAAGCTGATTGAACCATCTGTTATTTTGTGTTTATCATAGAATTAACATTTTTTAAACATTTCATTTGAATGACCGCCTTCATGATGACCCTCACACAACTTCATCTACTCATGAAATCTGTAATCACTTTTTCTAGGACATTGAGGCCTTCTATTCATCTTTGACCTGCTTTAAAAGCTTAGAAGACTTGTATCCTCCACACACCATTGTTTTCATGGTGGGGAACCCCTACTATGGTGCCATGGGAGAGGTCAGTCACTGCAATTTTTTAGTTTTAAACTGTTGGATCTCATCCATCTATGGAAATTGCATTTGCACCGCTTGATATGTATTCTGAACAGGTGCAAGATTCGAGTGATGTCATCAAAGAGGGCCGTGTGCGTGTCGTTTTCAACGTACCACATGAACCCCAACTTGAAGGGTTGATCCAGAACCAGCATGTATGTGCATATCCCTACACTAAACGTATGTTTAAAAGTGTTTTTTTTTTTCTGATTGTATTTGCCATTTGTATTTTATAGAAGTACAGTGTGAAATACAGTCCTGGGTACATTGTCGCATCTCGTCTCGGAATCAGCAGCTACCTTGTGTCTCGCGTTTCGGGAAGTCTCTTCATTGGCAGAGGATCAAAAAAAAAGTATCTATTTCACTCTTTTTAAACTGACATCTTTCAGAGAAAACTATTGTTGCCACTCCTCCACAAATCAACCATGAATGTCTGATCTTTCCTTTCCACTCCATTCTTAGTCCTTGTGGGGAGCAAAAAGCTAATGTCGGCCTGAACCTCAAATTTAACAAAAAAAATGAGGAGGTTCCTGGATACACAAAGAGAACTGAAAAGGAATGGCTTTACTCTGCAGCTGTAGAAGAGCTTTTAGCTGAATACTTGGAAAGGTAAAACAGAATGTTGTCAGTTTTTTGTGATTTTGAATATTTCTTGGAATTGGATTGAATTGCTTAAATATTTTGGAATTTCTTACAGATTTTCAGAGGTCTTTGATACGGTTTCAAGAAACAATCACGATGACGTGTTCTATGAAGATGATATCTGGCCTGGAGAAGACCACAACGGGTAAATGCATGCTTAACTTGTGCTTACTTACTGTCATTTAAAAATAAATAGCCCTCGGTTCCAGGTTTCATGTAACAGAAAATAATAGGTAATTTGGGCCTTAAAATTATTTTACATTTGGGAAAAGCTCAGATGTCAGCAAACTAGGATACCGTGTACTACTTCAGTGTCTTGATTGTGTGCATAGGACACAATCAAGTACAAACGACCTGCAGAAAATGAAACATTTGTGGGGGGTTTTTTGTGGGGTTTTTGGGGGGTGGGGGTGGGATGACGAGGATGATGAGGCCACGTCTCAGTGACCTAGTGACAGTAAATAGTCTCCAAATGTCTTCAGACGAAATCAGATATGTTTGAATTTACTCCCTGCCGTCAGGCCAATCTGTAGGAAACGTCTTCAAAACCAGCGGTGACTCGAGTTGCCAACTGGTCTATAGGCCACTGAGATTGGCCATTTAGCGGGCAAATCTTTAGTAAATCAAGCCCTAAAGGTTCTGCCACAGCATTTCAGGCAGATCTTGGTAACGGCTATCACTTGTTATTATTTTAAACTTGTTATTCATTTAATTGTGAGACATTATAACTGTTATTCGGATGTGAAATTCCTTGCCCTGAGAGCCTATTGTTGTGCATCAATTTTTTTTTTCTGTAAGCCTGCACATCGTTTTAGAAATGTAAACCATTTTCATAATTTCATTATGGCACACAGGGCTGAAAAGGTGGCTGAAATCATGACATGGTTGAAAAGTCACCCTGTAAGCTCCATTAGCCGTGCATCTTGTGACTTACAAGTCCTGGACCTTGCAATCGTGGAGAAAATTGAGGAGGCTGTGGAGAAAGTGAAGGTGCTACACTCAGTGTATTTTCCTATAAACACTCTATTGTCTTAACTGTATCTTTCAGCTCCTCTTTTGCCATGTTTTTTTTTTTTCTTTTATACATCTATCTACCTCAGGGGAAGAAGAGTACAAAGAAAGTTCGTGTTACCGTCAAGCCACATCTCCTGTTTAGGGTTCGTACATTTCCTTGATAATAGTCATGTCTTTCCATGATGTCTGTATAGTATTTACATTAATTAGCTTAAAATACTGTATTTGTACTATTTTATCAATATTCTGTTGTAGGTGGCATTGCTTTCACAAATATAAGCTCTGAATTTCCAGCTTTAATTTTTGTACTGATGTATTTTTCTGTAGCCCTTAGAACAGCAACAGGGTGTGGTCCCCGACCCTGATGCAGATTATCGCCTCTTTGACCGTGTCATCAATGCCAGAGAGAGCTTCACTGTACCACTGGGTCTGAGAGGCACTATCATTGGCATTAAAGGAGGTGATGGCACAATTTGGAATCACTCAAATGGATTTGTAGGCGATGAAATGCAAGAGTGCTTTTCAGGAAGGATGGAGTCTTAACATATTATACTCAATGATTTGCCTTTCAGCTGAGCGTGAAGACGAGGTTCTCTATGAGGTGCTGTTTGATGAAGAATTTCCAGGAGGGCTTAACATCAGGTACGGTAATCCCAATGTGATGAGTGTCACATAGCTAAATGTTTTTCATTGCAGCTGAGGCTCTTATAGTCATTTCATGGCTCTTATAATATCAAAAAGATTAAATTCCTTCATAAAGTTTAGAACCCTCAGATTGAAGACCTTACTTTCTTTAGGTGCACATCACCTCGTTGTTACCGAGTGCCGTCATGTGCTCTGATTAACCTATCGCATGGTACCCGAATGGATCCCACAAACCACAAACTCACCGCCATTGTCAAACCCCAGCCTGCTGCTGCCCCCAACTTCAACTCCCACCATCATCAGACCAGCCTCAACCACTCACCACATTCACCCTTCATAGCCACGCAAGTAAGAGATTTCTGTTTATTTCAGTAACATGATTCTGTAAATTTCCGATAGAGTACCTACACGCTTTTGTTTTTACCTCATACTCTTTAAATTTATAGCATAACTCCAAGCACATTGGTGTGAAGCCTGCCTACCAAGTCAGCAAAAATGCTACCTCTAAGGCGCCAATCCAAAAACAACAGGCCAAGGTGAGTTCGTCTACCTTGGAGACTGTGCATTCGGTGACTGATGGAGAGAAGAACAATTTCTTTTCGTTTTTTTTTTTTTTTTTTAATTAAATTTTCCACACTTTTCATTTCAGAGTAAAGAGGCGTACGTTGATGTATGGGAGTCTATGCAAGGCCCTGCCCCTCCCCATAAACCTCCTGCTCAGTGGCAAAATAATGTACGCATATTTTTTTAATGTATCAATATATTAGGGGTGTGCCATCTTAGGCACCCCACGATTCCATTCAATTACGATTCGGGGTGCTATGATTCGATTCTTGAACGATGATCATGGTATTGACGATCACGATTATCGACGCATCATACATTTCCAATTAATAAAGTGGACAAATTTTTGTCCATTATTTATTTAAAATATCCTAATGCTTCAACAGGAACGATGGAAACATGCCCATACAACAAAAACTGCCCTTAAACTGCTTTTTTGTTTATTTATTTTTACAACAAAGCGCAAAAACATTAACCATTTTAAAGGGAGTACTTATTTCAGTCAACAATACAATAAAATTTACACAGGTGGAATGGATACTACATCTTCTGGAAACAAAGTGTCTTTAGAAATAGGCCTTCTTTTAACCAATATACTTTGTTTTCACAGATTTCTGTACTATTTTGCATGTTTGTAGTGTTACCGCTGTACTTAATTATGGTTTTACACGTTCTGCATATGAAATACACGTTTGCGAATTAGCTAATTAGCTTAGCGCTCGGCACTAACTATTACCACCTCAAAAACAATAACGATAAAGGCTAAACAGTACAAGAGGGTTCGTGTACTCACCTCTTATAGACGCACACAGGTCTTAGCAGCAGACTCAGGACATTTTTCAATTGACATGACTTGAAACCACAGCTGGATATCTGAAAGACCAATAGCAACGAACTGTCTCTCTCCCTTCTCGCTCTAAAAAATGTGCGCACAGAAGCGTGCCTGGTCGCACTTCTGTTTCTGCCTGTCTCATACACAAATTTACTTTCCAGTCTTTTAAAAAAGAGTAAATCTCTCTCCCAGTAACCGGGAGCATCCATCATAAAGTTGTGCATGCGTCCGTTAACGGTGTCCGGGCGGCAGACGTGTCTTGAATTTCGTTCCGCTACGAGCGGCTGTCATAAAGTTATGAGGGAAAATCATCGTTTTTGAGCCTTTTTGAATCGTAATCGAATCGTCACATGTCGAATCGCGATGCATGTAATAATCGATTTTTTGGAACTCCTCTACAATATATATATATATATATATATATTCTGTGTCTGTGCACAATGCTGCGGAAAATGAAATTCCTCCCCCATAGATGTTTTTTTCATGTTGATTTCTTTATTTTCTAAATCGTCATTCTCACTATCATTTAAAAGCACTGTTAATGTTAATTTATGAAGAACCTGTACATAATCTCTAAACAGATTATTTTTTGTTTGCTAATGTAAATCACTGTACCTGTAGTCCACAGATTTACTAAATGTACTTCTGTATATTTTGCAGGCCTCTGTTGGTCTCATTAGGTTGTTGAAGAAAAGTGATGACGCCAATTCCCTTTTACCTCAGCAGAACACTGTTAACAAGGTATTCATACACAGGGACAGTGCGTAGTTTCGAAGTCTGTAATGCCTGAACGCAAGATTTGCTTGAGTGTTGCATTATCTGAATCGTACTACTTTTCATTGTGCTGTATTTTAATATATGTATTCATGCAGACATCAACTGAGTTTGAGGACCTGTTAGCCAGCCTTAAAATCTCTAAGGACAACCAACAAACTCCAGCTAATCATGGTCCAGTCCATTCACAAGCACTCACCACCCAGTCTGATGGGCCTTTGTCACCACAGTCTTTTGCAATGGTGAGAATCAGTCAAACACTGAAAGAGACATTTCTTTTAAAATACATCTTTTTTCTTTTTTATTATAAGTTGGATTGTGTTTTTTCATGTAAAGTTTTTTTTTGTGTCAATAATCGTTTTGGAAAATAGTGCTTATCATATTTCTTCAAATTTACAATTGTGTCTTTTGACAAATACTACTGTACTGCAATTGTGTTATAGAAGGGAACCATGGTTTTGAAAGAGATGCTTAAGATTGATGGCACTGGAACAGGAAGCTGTTCGCAACAAGAGACTGCAAACAATCAGAAGCAAAACAAGAGAAGAAAGTCCCAAAAAATAGGTGGCTTTTTATTACAATGTGAATGGTGGTCTTATGTCTGTCACTATATACACTGCTGGCCAAAAGTATTGGCACCCCTGCAATTCTGTCAGATATTGCAATTACAAGTGCTTTGGTAGTAATATCTTCATTTACTTTGCTTGCAATTAAAAAAAAAAACCACAAAAGAGAGTGAGAAAAAAATGAAATCGTTATCATTTTACACAGAACTCCAAAAATGGGCCGGACAAAAGTATTGTCACCCTCAGCCCAATACTTGGTAGCACAACCTTTAGACAAAATAACTGCGAACATCCGCTTCCGGTATCCAGCAATGAGTTTCTTAAAATGCTCTGCTGGAATTTTAGACCATTCTTCTTTGGCCAACTGCTCCAGGTTTCTGAGATTTGAAGGGTGCCTTCTCCAAACTGCCATTTTCAGATCTCTCCACAGGTGTTCTATTGGATTCAGGTCTGGACTCGTTGCTGGCCACTTTAGAAGTCTCCAGTCCTTTCTCTCAAACTATTTTCTAGTGCTTTTTGAAGTGTGTTTTGAGTCATTGTTCTGCTGGAAGACCCATGACCTCTGAGGGAAACCCAGCTTTCTCACACTGGACCCTACATTATGCTGCAAAATTTGTTGGTAGTCTTCAGACTTCATAATGCCATGCACACGGTCATGCAGTCCAGTGCCAGAGGCAGCAAAGCAACCCCAAAACATCAGGGAACCTCCACAATGCTTGACTGTGGGGAAGGCCTCGTTTTTTTCCCTATACGCTGTATGTTGATACCTTTTCCCAAAAAGCTCAACTTTTGTCTCATCTGACCAAAGAACATTCTTCCAAAACATTTTCGGCTTTCTCAGGTTTTGTTAAACTCCAGCCTGACTTTTTTATGTCTCTGGGTCAGCAGTGGGGTCTTCCTGGGTATCCGACTATAGAGTCCCTTTTCATCCAGATGCCGACGGATAGTACTGTGGACACTGTTGTACCCTTGGTCTGCAGGAGAGCTTGAACTTGTTTCGATGTTGGTCGAGGTTCTTTATCAACCATCCGCGCAATCTTTCGTTGAAATCTGTCGTCAATTTTTCTTTTCCGTCCACATCTAGGAAGGTTAGCCACAGTGCCATGGGCTTTACACTTATTGAAGACACTGCGCACAGTTGACACAGGAACAGTCAGGTCTTTGGAGATGCACTTGTAGCCTTGAGATTGTCCATGCTTCCTCGCAATTTTGCTTCTCAAGTCCTCAGACATTTCTTTGGTGTTCTTTCTTTTCTCCATGCTCAATGTGGTACACACAAGGACACAGGACAGAGGTTGAGTCAACTTTGATCCATTTTAACTGGCTGCAAGTGTGATTTAGTTGTTGCCACCACCTGTTATAGGCCACAGGTAAGTAACAAGTGCTGTTAATTACACAAATTTGAGAAGCATCACATGATTTTTCAAAGGGTGCCAATACTTTTGTCTGGCCCATTTTTGGAGTATTGTGTAAAATGATAATGATTTTTTTTTTTCCCATTCTCTTTTTTGTTTTTTAATTGCAAGCAAAATAAATGAAGATACCACTACCAAAGCATTTGTAATTGCAATCATTTTCTAGGAAAAATTAAGCATTATCTGACAGAATTGCAGGGGTGCCAATACTTTTGGCCAGCAGTGTACTGTAATCATGATCTCAATCCTTTTGCTACGGCGGTATGAAAAAGTTTGGACACCCCTGATCATTTTCAAGATTTTCCTTTATAAATCTTTGGTTGTATAAATCGACAATTTCAGTTAAATATATCTTACAAAGAGTAATGTACGAGAAGTGGAAAAAAGTTTGTAGGAGTTACGGAAAATGTACAATAATTATTTAAACAAAATATACCACTGTACAGGTAAAAATCTGCCCAAAATACACATCAGTTGTACCTTTTACAGTTATTAGAGGTTCTCCTTTGTTTTAATCCACTGTCATTTTTTTTTTCCCCAACAGCGGCGATAATGAATGTTCCTGGAGATGCAGTAGCATCTTCTTCTCATGTGCCGGTTTCCCCTGTTAACCAGTCTTTGATGGCCAGTAAGGTGTCTGAGCTGGCGCGTATATGTGTCGCTTTAGGCATGGCGCCACCAGAGTTCAGCTATGTACACAACAGACAGGTAAAATGCCCCATATCTGAAACCTGCTCATAGAATTAATTCAGTTCATTCACTGGTGGATATCAAGCAGGTTGCATCATACAGTAGTTGTGTATAATCATGCTGGGCGATATGGGAAAAAAACTATCATAATATGGGCATTTTTATTTATATTTATATATATTTTTTTTTATTTTATAGCTTGAAAAAAATTGTCATGATGTAGTATGTTTTTAATTATACGAGGAAAAATGGTCAGATTCTTCTTTGTTTTGAATTAACAAAACAGCATACAGCACAAATGTGAAATGCATCAGTTACAGTTAGGGGTGTAACGGTCCACAAAAATCTCTGTTCGGTACGTACCTCGGTTTTGAGGTCACGGTTCGGTTCATTTTCGGTACAGTAAGAAAACAAAATGCAAAATATAATTGTGCTAGTTGTTCATTACACACTTTTGTGCTTTCAACAATGGGAACATTAGCCTATACAAAGCTAGAATTCTGCTCAAAAAGTAGCAGGTGTTTAAAGATAATAATCCAACAACAATTTGGCTTTCAGACCCCATGTATTGGTCAGCTTTCTTTCTGAAAGAAAGAAGAGAAAAGAAGTACTGTGCTAAAGAGAAAAGCAATCCCAATGTCAAAGATTTTAACATGTATTTTACGAATGAAAATGCCTCAATGAATCATTTTTTTTTCTTATGAACGGTTTTCAAAAGCTTTAATGGTGGATTTTCTCAAGTTAAAGCGCCACACAGAAATTAATAAATTTAATGGTGTAAGCAGGATCTGTGTACTATTCTTATTGTTTAATTACAGGTGTTTTAGCTCATTTCAATTTATTTTATTTAAATGGGGTATTATTTATTTTATTATGTGTTTATATTTTACAAATGTGATGTAGTGTTCATTTATATTGTATGTCTTATGTTGTATAACTTTAGTTCCTATGTGAATATTAGTTCCTACTTATTTTGTTGTGGTAGGATGGTTTTGTATTGAACACGGGGCCGTGTTGGTTATTATTGTAGCAGAGAAGACAGCAGTAAATCAACAAAGACAAGTCAACTGTGCCCCAATCTACCACTCAAGAGATCTGACGGACTCAAAAAGTGGGTTACCATTGCATATTAGTTTGAAAATCGACCGGATCCACCGTATTTTTACTCGAGTGACTGCCGGTCTGCCCGATCCTAGCTAGTAGTATTGATGCAGGAGGAGCGCGTCTGACGTTAAATAATAAACTCTGCCGTTCTTTTCGCATGCGTCGCGTTGAACAGCTTCTGGGACGCATCTAACATGCGGCCGCACTGCGACTGATTGACTTTAACGCCCGCGTTTCATTACGTTCTCACGGCGGCCACGCTGTCGCGCCGTTGACGTTTCTGGGTTTTATACTGTCCTACCGTGTTGGTCCTCATTATAGTAGAGAAGACGGAGTAAATATAATCTACACAAAGAAACTGTAACCCGATTGACTCACAGCCTCGAAAAGTAAGGGTTACATTACGTCAGAAACTCGTCCGGTACGCCTCCGTTCCGAACCGAGCACCCCGTACCGAAACGGTTCAATACAAATTCATGTACCGTTACACCCTTACTTACAGTAGTGCTGCAATGTAAAAGTGTTTAAAGTAGACAGAAGTGGTGCAGTAGCATCTATATTTTATGCACAAATATTAAGATATATATAATACTAGTTCATGTGAATGGTAAGACACAAAAGTTTTACCCTTAGATGTATGAGTATGCATCTCCAATGGAACTGGTTAGGCGTGAGAGCGTGAGTGAGATCTGTAAAGTTATAAAAAATTGCCTTTGTCTTTTGTCTTTGTTAGTCAGTAAAAGTACGTAATAGAGGGGATTGTTTACCACCTCATCTTAGTTTTCATTAACTGTTCATTTTGTTTTTGCACCGTATTTTAGTGTTAAGTGTTGATTTGTTACACCTTTCCCGATAATTGATTTGTGAATTATAAGCTCATCAGGATAGTATGCAGTTCACGCATATAATATATAATTATAACTTTATGACAGTAATGAAATGATACATTCATGACGAAACATAAGTCCCTATCATTTTTTATAGTAAATATATCGCCCAGCATTAAAAGAGAGTGTATCTGCATCACATCTTTTGAATGTGCTTTATGTCATTGGCATTGTCCACAGGGTGTTGCAGTTTGTCAGGTTAAGTTGTCCAATGGTTTGACTGTCCACGGGCCTCAGTGTCGATCAGAAAATGACGCAAAGGAAAAGGCTGCCTTCTTTGCGTTACAAAGACTGGTATGTGTGACACTCTTTCAATTTTGTGCGTGTGGTGAGAGTCAAACTACTACTAAACGCAATTGAAATAAATAAAAATAATACCAAACCACACAGCATAGACTTCATAACTTAAGTGCCTCTTTAAGGGTAATTTAGATCACTTTGAGTATGTATGTTTTTAAGCAAAAGTATTTAGGTAACTTTGTTGGAGTATTTCAGTAGTCTACTTATAAAAATTACTTGACTACATTAACACTTGGGCCTACTTGGCCAGCCTAGACTTTTGGGAGGAAGTAATTGTGTGGTACAGTTTGACTTATTGCTTTAAAACACTGCAAAACACAACCCTATATTACAGCTATTTGTTTTCTATTATATTAATGTTATTCAGAGACTAGACACAAATCCACCCTTTTGTCCCTTTAGAATTCGCTGGGGTCGGGCTTCCCTCTCCAACCTCCCCTGCTCCATGGAATGAGACATATGCAGCCCCCGGGCATCCGAGGCATGCCTCCTGTCTTTAACCAGTCAGGTAAACAATTAACTTCTATCCAGGTCGAGATGTTCTTTCCACAAAATTGAGAACCCACTTCCTTCAACTGCCTGGATTTGAAATTGAAGAGGCATCAATGTTTTTAGCCAAAACCAGTTTAGCTTATCCAATTTCCGTCGTAGGCTTGATGATGCCCCCGCAGAGTTGCGGCCCCGCCCCTGTCTGGGGAATGCCGCTGCCACCCCAGCACCAACAGAACCCAAGATTCTACGGAGCGGCTGGAACGTTCCCTGGTGCTGCGCAGCCACAGCCGCACACGACTCTGCCAATTGGCTCACATAACCAGTTCATCCCATTACAGGTGAGCAATTCAAATCAGTCAATACTGGGTTGCATTCATAGTTTTCCGTGTCAAAAAAAAAAAAAAACACAATCCAAGTACAGTGGTATCTCTACATACAAAGTTAATTCGTTCCAGGACCTTGTTTGTAAGTCGAAATGGTTGCGAGTCGAGCAGGATTTTCCCATAAGAATACATTATAATTCCATTCATTCGTTCCACAGCCCGAAAACCTACTTTAAATCCTTAATAAATACTGAAGGTACAATTTCAAATGGCAATTACACAGAGCAAAACAAATTACTTCTGAATAAAAATCGGAATAATAATATGACAATAATAATACCTATAATAATGTAACGAATCGGTTTCTAATTAGACATGTGCCGATTACCGGTTTCAAGGCATACCGTGGCATGAAAATGTCAAGGTTTCAAAACCACAAAAATTTTCCGTCATACCGTCCCTTAGGTATTAGCTATTTGTATGTCCTAAAAACGCAGAAAGAAATCCCTAGCTTGCAGCTGCGAGGCTCAACCCTCCCCCGCCGGTTGTTGCTCAGTGTCAGTCAGTCAGTCAACTGTGCTACACGATGGCTGGAGGAGGTGAAACTCCTAAACTTTTTCCCCCATCAAAAAAAAAAACGAGATCACTGGTATGGTAATACTTCGGCTGCAGAAAAGTACAGACGGCCGCGTCTTATAGGAGTGTTGTGAAATGTTTGGTTAAAATGCATAATTGAATTCATAGTGAATAATAGTTCATTGTAAAACCAGCTAAAAGAAATAGTTAAAATGTAAAACGTTTCTATTTACATTATTTACATTGAAAGGTAATGAATACACAGCTAAAATTAATATGATTATTATTTCCTGAATAGTTAATATACTGCTAGAGATTTGACAGGAAGTGCTTTTATTTTGAATTGCGACAGAGGGAGCTGTTGTATTTTGTGTTACCTGAAGAAGAAGAAAAAAAAAGCAAGCTATGCTGAATGAGCCTTTGTTATGGCCGAAATGCCTTTGTTTTATGTTAAACTGCAGCATTTTAAGCAGTAAATGTTCAAGTTCAAAAGCGAGCGTCTTGGTCATCATTAAGAAGCTTCCACTACCCTTACAAGGAGGGAGGGCCAACCGACATATAAAACATGTTTGCGGAGGGTGGCTGCTAAGGAGGCAATACCTCTTTCGCATTTATACAAATTTAAAGGCTAGTAAACACTGTCATGCACGTTTCCTACCTACTATGAAAGTAAACTCCAGCTTGTTTAGTGTGTCTAGCGGTGGTAAAACACTTTTTTTTTCTCTCTGGTAACTCTCTGTGTTGAGAAAGAGTCTGTTTATAATGTAAACATGATATGAGACATACACACGTGCTTTTTTTGGAAAATAATTCAACTATTTTGTTCTGATGGTAATAATGTTGAGCTGTGGCTGTAGGTTTAGGCTCACCTAAAGGTCTGCATTTATTTTATTTAGAATATCTTGCTTTTTTTTTTTTTTTTTTTTTTAACATTATGCTTATGTTCCAATTTGCTAATGTTTTGAAAAATAAAATTCTTGTTAAATGGAATTTTTTATTTTTACTTTTTTTTTTAACCCATATATCTCAAACCAACACATTTTTGAGCTGTAATTGCAATACCGTGATACCGTGAAACAGTGATATTTTGGCTTAAGTTTATCATACCGTCAAGCTATCATATCGGCACATGCCTAGTTCTAATGTGGCGGATGGGTTTTGCGTGGTGTACCTGCTGACCTATCTGAGTGAGAGAGGACTTTTTCACTTTTCATGTTGAGCTGCGGCAGACATTAGGCATGTTGTGTTGCACAAGTTGTGAATTATATGATGAAAAACCTGACAAAGCTGGCGATTTTTTGGGGGCGATGTTACCACATCCGACTTAAAACTGGACTCGCCGTTATTTTCTACATCCGACGACATCCTTGAAATACGACGGTGCACAGTGTCTTTGTTGTCCCGCAAGATGGCCGGACGGTGGATTTTCTTTTGAGAGAAATCAACATGTGTCCCATGAAGGTTAGTGCAGGTAATGAAAAAGGAAAAATGTAATGCTTACCATTGAAATTCGGAAAGAAATGACAGAAAAATGTGTGCGTGGGAGTGAACGGGTTGGACAACACCGCTCACCGGTTCCTCTCCCCCACCTTTACCTACACGCACACACTGTCTCCTCCGACCTCCATTCGCCAGTCAGTTAAGATGACAATGAAAACCCTTTTTATTTATTACTTATTTATTCATAATTTGTTTTACATGTGTCTAATGTATTAAATTAGACAGAACACGGCTCAATTTATCCTCCTTCACACCTGCCGTCTCCGACCTCAGTTTGCCGGTCTCTATAAGTTAAGGTGACAGTAAAAACGCTTTTTTAAATTTCCGATTTATTAGCATTATTTGTATTTGTATTTATGATTTATTTTGCTCTGTGTTATCACTATTACTGTACTTGCAGTAATTACCGTATTGGCCCGAATATAAGACGGCCCTGATTATAAAATGACCCCCTCTTTTTCAAGACTCAAGTTTGAAAAAATACTTTTGGAACACCAAATTTTTATACAAAAAATAATTACAGTACATCTGAAACAAATGATTATAACAATATATTTGAGAGGGAAAAGCATGTTATTTTGCCTGATTCAAATCTTAATATCTGAACATTTAAATATGTAAAGTTCAATCACATTCGTAAATGAATGGCTTCTGGTTTTTGAAATGTAAATAAACCATTGTATTGTGATAAAACAACAAAATTGCAATAACTGCATTAACCATCAAAGTGAGGTCTAACTGTAACTCTAGTCTTGAAACAAATCTGAATAAGGAAAAACACTGCAATAAAATAATGCAAACTGGTTAAACTTGAGATTAGCTGAGATCTGTCATGACAGAACATTACCCCTCAAGTTCAGCATTCGCTTCAATGATATCTGGCGCCATCTAGCGTCGTGAATGTGGAACTAATTAATCAAATTATTCTTATGGGAAAATCCCGCTCGACAAACCAGTTCCTGGAATGAATTGAATTTGTATGTAGAGGTACCTCTGTCGTACTATGTGTGTTGTTTTCCTCCAGTCTCTTTTTTTTTTTTTAACCTGCGCTCAAACATGGACAGGTGACTAAAAAGCGAGCATCGGCCAACAAGAAGCATCAAGACACAAGAGAGTACTGCTCGGCAGCACAAACTGCAGCCAAAAATCAAACCCAGAAAGGCCAGCATACACCTTCCGGCCAATCGCAAACCCCGAGTCAAGCCGCCAGAGAAGACCCGGCCACTCTGGCTGACGCACCACACCCGTACACGCTCCCTCGGCAAAATAGGCCGGCCGCAGGCCATACCCCTGGCTCAGCTTCTAAAAGGAAACACCGGAAACTGGCAGTTAACTTTGAGGCCGCTCAACTCTATGACTAATGTGCTCATTAAGCGTCGACGTGTGTGCTTCCACCACTGCTGCATATTGCAGTCACTCAGCCGAACAGTTTTAGCCACAGCAAAATTGATGGGCTGGTTCATTTGGATTGAAGATGGTGCGATAACATCGGACAAACCCTGGCAACACTTTGAAGCATGAGCCATCGCCTTAATACACTGCACCAACGCCTATCCAGCAAACATGTTACATACAGTGTAGAGATGCCATCACTACACACTGTACGGAAACAAGTGAACAGCAGGAGTGTTGAATATTGATGGCAGAATTTCCATTTTCTAATTTGGACACAGCGTTACTGCCCTAAACAAATTTTGGACCAGCAATTGGTATTTTAGTTTTTACAGACTGGTTTAAATACATAGCACACACTGTTTTTAAATGGTGTGTTGATTTTAAGAAATAGAACTCTATTCTGCTGTATGATCATTATTTCTTTTTCATTCTCTTGTTTTGGTGGCTGCAAACCCAAAAGAAAAATCTAGTGTGGAACTGCAGTGGTTATTTTGCCACTACAAGATTCCAATCTCACCTCTGATGTGTGGAGTTGATATATATATGATTTTTTAAAATGTGTTTACGAATGAACACTCATTTTAATTGGGCGAGTGTTTCAATGTTTTTTTGGGGTGCCCATGAAAGCGGTCTTACATTTTCTTTCAGTGAAAGTACAATGAAGATGCTGTTCTGCAGATGAAAATTACATTTTTGCATACATAGGTTAATTTTTAGATGTGTAGATTTTTTTAATAAAATGTATGCAGCTGAAGTGGCAATGTAGGATTAGTGATTGATTTAATGATGTAACCTATATGTACTTGTGTACAATTAGTAGGTGAGAGCAGTGCCTTTGGCAGTCGGCTTGCATATCAAAAATGTGTCACTTGATATTTCACCTGCAAATTAAGTAACGTGCAGTCCAGTATTTACATATAGGAAACATTTTCCTACTCGTTCAGATTTGTTTATAGTACACATTTAACAAGTTTTTATGAACTCGAGAAGTTCTCAGAGCAAACGCATCGAGTACTAGATTTATTATGAGATTGTAATTTTTTTTTTTTTTTTTTTAATGGGAAATATTGATTACATTTACTGCAAGTCCATACAGATTAGGTGCAGTAAATCAGTAAAGAATTGTGGAAAGTCAAGCATGTCGTTTTGAAAAGTGTTAAATAGGAAAATGTCCTTTTGTTCCTGTTTGAATTCAACACTGCTGTGTCACTATACTGTACATACAGTAAGCATATGGAATTTGAAAATGGATAATTAAAAAGTGCGATACAGACGTCTTCTTTCCAAAACCAAAAGGGTTCCTTAGAAATGACGCTAAAATCTGATCGATGGTCTTAAATGTGCAATGTTGCTGTTAACATTTCAGATGAGAACTGCTTTCTGTCGCATTCACACTATTTAAAATACTGTTGCAATACAGTAGCCCTTTACATTTATTCATAAATTGGTCATAAAATGTGCTCATCTGAAATCTCAAGAATAAACTGTGATTAAAACAAAATTGACCATTATGTTTTAAGGCTGTGCATACAGTGGGGCAAATAAGCATTTAGTCAACCACTAATTGTGCAAGTTTTCCCACTTGAAAAGATTAGAGAGGCCTGTAATTGTCAACATGGGTAAACCTCAACCATGAGAGACAGAATGTGGGGGGAAAAAAACAGAAAATCACATTGTTTGATTTTTAAAGAATTTATTTGCAAATCATGGTGGAAAATAAGTGGTCAATACCAAAAGTTCATTTCAATACTTTGTTATGTACCCTTTGTTGGCAATAACGGAGGCCAAACGTATTCTGTAACTCTTCACAAGCTTTTCACACACTGTTGCTGGTATTTTGGCCCATTCCTCCATGCAGATCTCCTAGAGCGCAGTGATGTTTTGGGATTGTCGTTGGGCAACAAGGACTTTCACCTCCCTCCACAGATTGTCTATGGGGTTGAGATCTGGAGACTGGCTAGGCCACTCGAGGACCTTGAAATGCTTCTTACAAAGCCACTCCTTTGTTACCCTGGCTGTGTGTTTGGGATCATTGTCATGCTGAAAGCCCCAGCCACGTCTCATCTTCAATGCCCTTGCTGATGGAAGGAGGTTTTCACTCAAAATCTCTCGATACATGGCCCCATTCATTCTTTCCTTTACACGGATCAGTCGTCATGGTCCCTTTGCAGAAGAACAGCCCCAAAGCATGATGTTTCCACCACCATGCTTCACAGTGAGTATGGTGTTCTTGGGATGCAATTCAGTATTCTTTCTCCTCCAAACACGAGAACCTGTGTTTCTACCAAAAAGTTCTATTTTGGTTTCATCTGACCATAACACATTCTCCCAGTCCTCTTCTGGATCATCCAAATGCTCTCTAGCGAACCGCAGACGGGCCTGGGCATGTACTGGCTTCAGCAGGGGGACACGTCTGGCAGTGCAGGATTTTAGTCCCTGGCGGCGCATTGTGTTCCTGATAGTAGCCTTTGTTACTGTGGACCCAGCTCTCTGTGGGTCATTCACTAGGTCCCCCCGTGTGGTTCTGGGATTTTTGCTCACCGTTTTTGTTATCATTTTGACGCCACAGGGTGAGATCTTGCATGGAGCCCCAGATCGAGGGAGATTATCAGTGGTTTTGTATGTCTTCCATTTTCTAATAATTGTGCTCTCTTTACACCAAGCGTTTTACCTATTGCAGATTATTGCAGTCTTCCCATCCTGGTGCAGGTCTACAATTTTGTCTCTGGTTTCCTTCGACAGCTCTTTGGTCTTGGCCATAGTGGAGTTTGGAGTGTGACTGACTGAGGTTGTGGAGAGGTTGTGGACAAGTGTCTTTTATACCGATAATGAGTTAAAACAGGTGCCATTAATACAGGTAACGAGTGGAGCCTCGTTAGACCTTGTTTGAAGAAGTTAGACCTCTTTGACAGCCAGAAATCTTGCTTGTTTGTAGGTGACCAAACACTTATTTTCCACTTTAATTTGGAAATAAATTCTTTAAAAATCAAACAATGTGATTCTGTTTTTTTTTTTTTTTTCACATTCTGTCTCTCATGGTTGAGGTTTACCCATGTTGACAATTACAGGCCTCTCTAATCTTTTCAAGTAGGAGAACTTGCACAATTGGTGGTTGACTAAATACTTATTTGCCCCACTGTATCTATTGTCCATGTTCAGTTAGCTTTACACATAGTTGTTCTCCTCTAACCATTTCGTCTGTAACCATCTGTTTGAGCTCGTTGCTAGCAAAGGAGTAGGAACTGCTTATAAAGGGGTTCAGCTCCATTATCCCCTCTGTCCTTGGATTGGTAACATTTCTAATAACGTATCTTAGTTGACTATTAATCTGCAGTCATGTGAAAGATTTAGGACACCCTATGGAAGATATTTGGTCATATGAACATTTAATATAAATTTCAATCTTGAGAGATTCAGATAATACAACTAAAACTGAAAATATACACTCACCGGCCACTTTATTAGGTACACCATGCTCGTAACTGGTTGGACCCCCTTTTGCCTTCAGAACTGCCTCAATTCTTCGTGGCATAGATTCAACAGGGTGCTGGAAGCATTCCTCAGAGTGAGGTCCATATTGACATGATGGCATCACAAGGTGCAGATTTGTCGGCTGCACATCCATGATGCGAATCTCCCGTTCCACCACATCCCAAAGATGCTCTATTGGATTGAGATCTGGTGACTGTGGAGGCCATTTGAGTACAGTGAACTCATTGTCATGTTCAACAAACCAGTCTGAGATGATTCCAGCTTTATGACATGGCGCATTATCCTGCTGAAAGTAGCCATCAGAAGTTGGGTACATTGTTGTCATAAAGGGATGGACATGGTCAGCAACAATACTCAGGTAGCCTGTGGCGTTCCAACTATGCTCAATTGGTACCAAGGGGCCCAAAGAGTGCCAAGAAAATATTCCCCACACCATTACACCACCACCACCAGCCTGGACTTTTGATAAAAGGCAGGATGGATACATGCTGTCATGTTGTTGGCGCCAAATTCTGACCCTACCATCCGAATGTCGCAGCAGAAATCGAGACTCATCAGACCAGGCAACGTTTTTCCAATCTTCTATTGTCCAATTTCGATGAGCTTGTGCAAATTGTAGCCTCAGTTTCCCCGTTCTTAGCTGAAAGGAGTGGCACCCGGCATGGTCTTCTGCTGCTGTAGCCCATCTGCCGCAAAGTTCGACGTACTGTGCGCTCAGAGATGCTCTTCTGACTACCTTGGTTGTAACGGGTGGTTATTTGAGTCACTGTTGCCTTTCTATCAGCTCGAACCAGTCTGGCCATTCTCCCCTGACCTCTGGCATCAACAAGGCATTTCCGCCCACAGAACTGCCACTCACTTGATATTTTTTCTTTTTCGGACCATTCTCTGTAAACCCTAGAGATGGTTGTGCGTTAAAATCCCAGTAGATCAGCAGTTTCTGAAATACTCAGACCAGCCCTTCTGGCACCAACAACCATGCCACATTCAAAGTCACTCAAATCACCTTTCTTCACCGTACTGATGCTCGGTTTGAACTGCAGGAGATTGTCTTAAACCATGTCTCCATGCCTAAATGCACTGAGTTGCCGCCATGTGATTGGCTGATTAGAAATTAAGTGTTAACGAGCAGTTGGACAGGTGTACCTGATAAAGTGGCCGGTGAGTGTGTTTGTGTATATATATATATATATATATATATATATATATATATATATATATATATATATATATATATATATATATATATATATAAACTTTCTGTAAAATGTATTTTTAAATAAATGCAATTTCTGTTGAGGATTAAATTACAACACCTCCACATTCAATCCCACTTAAAATGGCTAAAATCACACAAAGGTGTATCACATCAGATGACATCATGAGAACATCATTACCCAGTGTTTTGAAGGAGGCTTGCCTCACATTTAGTTTGGTGTGCCCCTGACCCTTACTGTTGAAGTAAGAGAAAACACCATGGTGAGATCAAAGGAGCTGTCTGAGGCCTTCAGAAAGAAGATTGTAGACGCTTATGAGTCTGGTAAGGGATTTTAAAACATCTCAAAAGAATATAAAATCAGCCATTCCACTGTCTGGAAAATAGTCTACAAGTAGAAGACATTCAAAACAACAGCCAACATGCCCAGGTCTGGCCGTCCAAGCAAATTAACCCCGAGAGCAGGCCACAAGATGTTAAGAAGTCTCCAAAAATTCTAAAATATCATCATGTGACCTCCATCAGGCTCTTGCTTCTGTTGTTGTGAAAGTGCATGCCTTTACAATCAGAGAGTTCCCAAGTTTAACTTTCATGGGAGGTGTGCATGGAGGAAACCTTTGCTCTCCAAGGAGAACATGAAGGCCAGGCTGAAGTTTGCCAGAGTGAATGTAGACAAAAGCAAGGACTTCTGCAATAATGTTCTTTGGACAGATGAACCTAAATTTTATTTGGACACCAGAACAGAGGACATGTTTGGTGTAAACCCAATACAGCATTTCAGGAAAATAACCTCATACCAACTGTGAAGCATGGAGATGGAAGTGTCATGGTTTGGGGATGCTTTGCTGCAGCAGGACCTGGTCAGTTCACTATAATAAATTATATCATGTATCAGAGGGTGCTTGAGGAACATGTGAGATCATCTTTGGAAAAATTGAGCTGAAGTGAAACTGGATCCAGCAACATTGACATTGACTCAAAACATACCAGTAAATTCAGCAAGGACTGGCTGGAAAGGAAGAAATGGAGAGTTGTGGAATGGCCGAGTCAAAGCCCAGTTCTTAATCCCAGTGAGATGCTGTGGGGTGACTTGAAACAGGCTGTACATGCACAACTGAAAGTATTCTGCGTTGAGGAGTAGGGCAAACTTTCTTCAGACCGATGTCAAAGACTGGTAGATGGCTACAAAAAGCGTTTCACTAAAGTTATTTCAGCCAAGGGTGTAACACTAGCTATTAGGTGGTAGGGTGTCCTAACTTTTTCCTCGATTAGAGAATGCGTTTTTTATATTTGGTTTAATGAGTAAAACAATGTTATTTTTTGTTGTTTACCTGCCGTTATATCACTTTTTTTCCCCCAGAGATAAAGAAAAACAAGATTAGACATTGATATTTGAACATTTCTTAAGAAAGAACTGAATATTTAATAGGGTGTCCTAATTTTTTCACATGACTGTATGTCTTCACAGATATAGAAACATCAGCAAAAAAAATCAGCAGCCTGTGGTCTCTGGACATATGGGTGTAGGTACTAAAAGATCTGAACTGGGCAAAAAGCCTTTACATTTTCTGTTAAATGTGCAGCAGGACTTAAAATGTACACGTTATAACTGCTGTATAATTCAATGCAGTTAAATTCAAAACTTGTAATTGCTGTGTGTAGTCATGTAAAGCCGTTCTTGTTTTTCCTGTTGGCTCTTTAGATTGTATTTTAATTTGTCTTGGCCAAATCAATCTTTGAGCTACACTTTCAAATCACCAAAAGTTTTGATTTTGTTAAATAAAGGATATTGGTTGCATGTGTTGTGTAGCACTGACCGTTAACTGTTCATTCTGTTGATTTGGATAATCTGACCACTTTTTTGACCAATATATGAAGCAAACAGATTTCCAAAGAGTTCACGTACGCTACTTTTCCATATACTTCATAATGATATTGACGGGACACATTCCCCAGACACTGCGCCACGCCTTCAGATAGGGGGCCGTCCCACAATCCTCTTCGGTCGGTCGAAGTTGGTCGCAGTAATTCTCAAGCACATGCAGTGATCCTACGCCGGAGTTAGGTTGAAAAAGTACAAAAGCTGTACCGCATACAAACGGGGAAGAATCGTCTCAGGTGTGATTTGTTTGAAGATTCAAGGTAATTATTGTATTTTTCGTACCATGCATACATTTTGAAACATCGTGACAAAATCAATAGGAGAAATTAGCCGCTACAGCATTGGCGTTATAATTCGCAATATGTACATAAAATAAATGCTAACTGCCTGTTTTTTTGCTTTTAACCATGAATCGAGACTATTTGACGTTCATATATATATATATATATATATATATATATATATATATATAAAGAACTCAAGGATTTAAGCATTCATTCACAAGAATTTTCAACGTAAAAAGCTCTTTGTAGTGATTAGGCGATTAGACTAGCAGCACATTCGACATACTTACGTAAAATAAATGCTAAATGCCCGTTTTTTTTTTTTTTTTTTGCTTTTAAGCATGAATCCAGAATGTTTTACGTCCATAGCTATAAAGAATTCAGGGATTTACGCATTTATTCACAAGAATTTTCAACGTCATAAGCTCTTTGTGGTGATAAGGCTGCGCCACAATGGCTTAAAGACAAGCAGTACATTCGACGTATTTACGTAAAATAAATGCAAACTGCCTGGTTTTTTTTTTGCTTTTAACCAAGAATCGAGACAGTTTTACGTCCAAATCTAAAAAGAATTCAGGGATTTACGTATTTATTTACAAGAATTTTCAACGTAAAAAGCTCTTTGTGTTTCCACTCAGTCAGCCTTGACGGAGATAGGCCCCCTATGAATCGGCCCCCCGCCCCATGTCCCATCAATATGTTATGAAGTCTATGACTTTTCCTTACTGGAATGAAATGAAATTAATACATGTACTTGAACAGTGGCCTTGCTCATTTATATATTTTAAACAAAAAATGCCCATTTACCTAAAAAAACAAAAAACAAAAAAACCTGCAGTGTCTGTTCCCTAATGTAACCAGCGTCCCATCTTCGAGATTGCATAAACTCAAAATAAGTTTCAATGTTTCAGTGTCCATATGCATTTTGAAAGAATGCACTGAGGCAATAGAGAATATGCTATGAAACAATCAGGCAAAGCTTTACACATAGAACATGAAGAAAATGTCATGCCATTACATTGTAATGCAAACAAATGGGATACAATCAAATGTCAGGATGTAAGCCATCATTTGTATTGAAGCAACATTCTCAACCAGAAATGCCAGCCTTCACAAAAGTAAACAGATTTCAACAAAGGGCCCCATTCAGTGCTGACGACAAGTTGTTAATCACTGTGTATGAGTTCTACACCAATTAAATGACTTTTTGTCCTTAAAACATTCAAATTTGGTTTTCATTCTAACTGAACTAAATGTGAGCTTAGTCTAAAAGTGAGGAGTTGGATTCGAGTGATATCTGCACCTGATTTCTGCAGCCATAAAAGTAAGGTAAATAAAATCAGTGCAGTTTATTCATATAAGAGACACATTTCCTTTATACATGCGTGCTAAGGTATCTCTCTTAAATATAAAAGAAGCATGAATACGACAAATTAAAAAATGCTATGAATGTGCAGTGTTACTATACTATTAGTTGGCACAAAGCAGCAGCTTACAGTACATGATTTTTGATACCGCTGTCAACTTTCCCTAACTGCTCTTATTTCAAGAAAACCACTGAATAAAGTACAATATGAAATATAACTTAAATATGAATAAATAAAGATATTAACCATAAAAATCTCATCATTCTTACGTCCAGCCATGGCATTTAGTACAGTAAATGAACTGCCTCCTAATTACACACGTGTTTGACCAAGGCTTTGCACCCCCTCCCCCCCTTCATTGTGATGTGTACAGGATGTGCTGATGTCCATAAACTTTTCATACAAACGCCCTCAAACAAGTCCTCCAGGTTCCACTATTTCTCACTATGCTTAAAAACTACCTACAGCCTTGAGTCCATTAAGTTTGACGGAGAGTTTAGATAAACCACTCCTTTTTGCTCTCTTCGATGGTTTCAGTGAAGGCGGGGTCATTGACGATGATGGCCGCATCGGCGCAGTCTGCCGACTCGGCACCCTTGGCTTCATTGGTGTGGTAAGAGCCTTTGTGTCGGAACATGTGGCGGATGACGAACACCATGATGCACAAAACTGTGAAGATGACCACGGCGATGATGCCTGGAACCACAACAAATTAAAACGTCAACGTCACGATAAATTCTGGGTTGGATATACAGTGTATCACAAAAGTGAGTACACCCCTCGCATTTCTGCAGATATTTAAGAACAGTGGGGTAAATAAGTATTTAGTCAACCACTAAATGTGCCAGTTCTCCCACTTGAAAATATTAGAGAGGCCTGTAATTGTCAACATGGGTAAACCTCAACCATGAGACACAGAATTTGGAAAAAACTAAACAAAATCACATTGTTTGATTTTTAAAGAATTTATTTGCAAATCATGGTGGAAAATAAGTATTTGGTCTATACCAAGACTTCATCTCAATACTTTGTTATGTACCCTTTCTTGGTAATAACGGAGGCCAAACATTTTCTGTAACATCACAAACTTTTCACACACTGTTGCTGGTATTTTGGCCCATTCCTCCATGCAGATCTCCTCTAGAGCAGTGATGTTTTGGGGCTGTCGTTGGGCAACACGGACTTTCAACTCCCGGCTGAATATATGAAAAAGAACATCTCGACCACTCCTTGATGTCTGCGATTTTTGCATCACGACCCTTGTTATATTACCATGTTTCACCCATAAAATCCTTGCCTGGCACGGCCAGACTGTTCTCCCTGTATTTTTCAAACACTGAGAGAAAAGTCTGGGAACCAGCCCATTAACGGCATCTCGAGCAGGTGTAACCCGAGTCTGTTCTGTGCCGCCCCGCGTTCCGCTCCCACCTCTGACTAGGCTGGGACGCGAACCCGCGCGCCGCGACAATTCTAGTCGGCAGGCAAGCTCGGTAACCACTGCGCCAATAAAGCTCGAGCCAACGGCGCAGCCGTTAGCGACCTTACATGAAGGAATCGGCGGGGAGGTTTCCACGTGCTACAACGGATACACTTTCTGTGTACCCGTTACACTGGTACAAAATCAATTGACAAATCCGATTCGTTTATTTGCGTGACGTGTTCTGAACGAGCAACGTCACTCTTGCGCGCCGAAAGTCGTCTCCACAACAACACAGATGGTGAACAGGAGAGCCGAGAATATGTTCCAATCCACGGTAAAATAAGTTTTAAATTACCAAAAACACATCGACACGAGTCATTGACAACAGTCTGTCTCGCGCTAGCCATGTTGAATAAACTCCGCTCTCCTCGTATGTTTACTTCCGCGCGCAAGTCCCTCGTCCTGCCCTCGTCTGCCCGTCGCTGATTGGTCCACTCCGCTGTCTGTTTGCTGTGGCTTGCTCCGCCCTGGAAATTTTATCCGCTGAATGGTGGCCAGACTCAATAGCTAGAACAGCGGTGAGTCTGGTGTACCAGGCAAATAAAATCCCCCCCAAAATCCAGCTGTGGCCATTCACATCTGTGTCTTGACACTCGATGTTACATGCTACGTGGAGTTTTTGGATCGAAACAAGGTAAGTACACGATAATATGTCGTTAAAATCATTGTGTCTTTAATTCTGCTCTCGCGTGCTCTCGCCTCCAGTTAGGGTTTTGCTGGTTACAATTAAAAAAAAATTTTTTTTAATGCCCTCCTGATGGGGGAAAATATTACATAATGCTTATTATTATTATATTATTATAATTATTGTTTTTATGTCTGTGAACAACTTCTATTGTTTTTCACCTTGTTCCCATAGTTAGGAGACGCGCTTGAGTAGGGAATCTCACGAGATAACTTGTTTTGCACCATAGTATCCCATAGCTAGAAGGGAATCTCACGAGATAACTTGTTTTGCACCCATAATATTTACATCTGTTGCAGCACACCTCATTTGTCCCATATGAAAAGTCCTTCTTCAAGGGGGCTGAACCAAAAGTAGCTTTAATGTTTGTCATTGGACGGGGCCGCGCCGCTCAGAGGCGGAAGTTGGCCTCTCCGCCTCCGAGGGTTGCGTCCTTACAAAAGCGGACGTTTCCGGGCGACCCGTGAAGTCCGCTGGTGGATTAAGCGTACGGATCGCCCAGCTTTGTCCTTTTGCCGCTTTACTGGAGTGTTGCTGGCTTCCCACTCATTTGTCACGGTAAGCGATTTTCATTGCTAAGGGACAACTAGTTGTGCTGTAACGATAACGCGGGGATTCTGGGATTGACAAACTCAAATCTAGCGTCACTTTACCATTGTTTTTGCTTGTTTTTGATACTTGTTGCTTGCTCTTGTGGGATTGTAATCAATAAATCTCATTTATTCTGCATTTTCTAATCAATAAACATCGTCTTTTGAGCAAAAGTGTGCCTGTTACTGATTCACCGCGAACCTGGAAATTTCGGAAAACACCTCCTGTCCAAAAATGTTCTTCCCACAGAAAATAGAGATTTTAAGCTTTCCAATGATGTATCACACATGCATACTGTATAGGACCATTTTGAAATTTGGTCAAGTTGGGGGTCTCAGAGCGGAACTTCAAGTCACCTGAGTGTTTTCCGCCATATATACAGTCATGTGAAAAAATTAGGACACCCCATTAAATATTCAGTTTTTTTATTCAGTCCTTTATTAGGAAATGATCACATATCAATGTCTGACCTTGTTTTTCCTTTATCAATGGAAAAGAAAATGATTTAATTGCAGGTCAATAACAAAAATCAACATTGTTTTGCTCATTAAACCAAATAAAAATGCATATTCTAACTGAGGAAAAAGTTAGAACACCCTACCACCTAATAGCTAGTGTTACCCCTTTTGGCTGAACTAGCTTCAGTGAGATGCTTTTTATAGCCATCTCCCAGTCTTTGACATCAGTCTGAGGAACGTTTACCCCACTCCTCATCGCAGAATACTTGAGGAATATGTGAGATCATCTGGGAAAATATTAAAGCTGAAGCGAAACTGGACCCTGCAACATGACAATGACCCAAAACATACAAGTAAATCCACCAAAGACTGGCTGAAAAGATGACTTGAAACGGGCTGTGCATGCAAGAAACCCCTCAAACATCTCACTGTTGAAAGTTTTCTGCATTGAGGAGTGGGGCAAACTTTCTTCAGATCGATGGTAAAGACTGGTAGATGGCTACAAAAAGCGTCTCAATGAAGTTATTTTTGCCAAAAGGGGTAACACTCACTGTAAGGTGATAGTTGATAGTTTCCTCAGAATATGCATTTTTGTTGAAATATTTAGTTTAATGAATAAAACAATGTTATTTTTCGTTTTTTAGGTGAACATTTCTTAATAAATGACTGTATAAAAAGCAAATAATAAATAATGATAATTTAATGAATATGTGGCCCCTTTGGGTGCTCTCAAAGTGGGTAAAAATAGTGGAAAGAGCCGCTGGCTGGCAACTTTGCCTCCATTGATCAAAGGCATCTGAGGTGCATATCCTTATTTTTTTCTCAATTTGTCATAACTCATCTCACATTCAGAACATTTCTTTTGCTCTATTAATAGAAGATATCGTTAATTCTGACCGTGAAAGTGGTAGCAACCTGAGTTGATATAGCCTACAGCTAAAGATGTCCCGATCACGTCATTTTCAAAGTATCGGAATTGGCAAAAAAATATCAGACATGCCTTTTTTTAATATACTTTTTTTTTTTTATTTAAATCGTTTTCTAATTGTATTTAACGTTACAGAAAAAATGTCTTACACTCATCCAGAGTAGTTTTGGCTTAAAGTAGGGCTATCAAATTTATACTGTTAACGGCGGTAATTAATTTTTTTAAAATTAATCACGTTAAATAATTAACGCATGCGTCACATTTCAATCTATAAAGGCGCCGTTTTACCTATAGATAGCGCTAAAAGGCAGCGTATAATGAGTAGAGAGAATTTTGACAGCCTTTGGAGCCATTTTTAATGTGGCTAAAGTCTTACAATAACTCTCTCAGCAATTAAAAACAACGTGGGAGGCAATGTGGGGGAGATAGGTAGTAGTTGATCATTTTCTTAACAACCTATGTTCTTTCCCAACGCAGAGAAGATATATCAATTGGTGCCCCTACGCACAGTCATGGTTGCACTTCCCATCATGCATTTGGGCAGCAGTTAAATGGCTGCAGTATCATTTACTGAAAGCTCAACAAATACACTAGATGGCAATATTTAGTCATAATATACAAAGTCACATTTATCCTTTAAGAATTACAAGTCTTTCTTTCCGTGGATCCCTCTCACAGAAAGAATGTTAATAATGTAAATGCCATCTTGAGGATTTATTGTCATAATAAACAAATACAGTACTTATGTACTGTATGTTGAATGTATATATTCGTCCGAGTTTTATTCATTTTTTTCTTAATGCATTGCCAAAATGTATACGATCGGGAAAAATTATCGGGAATGATTGGAATTGAATCGGGAGCAAAAAAAAAAGCAATCGGATCGGGAAATATCGGGATCGGCAGATACTCAAACTAAAACGATCGGGATCGGATCGGGAGCAAAAAAACATGATCGGAACAACCCTATACAGATCTGTAGCAACCTGGATGAAGACAAAGAACTAGCCTCGTAATTGGCTGATTACCTAAACCCTGAGGTTGTTTGATGAATAATTGAAGTGCAAATCCGACATAACGCTCTTCTTACAAAATTTACCTCCAATGAAAGCAGAGTTGCGATTGACGCCCTTACTGCTGGCCGATTCCTCACTGAAAGGGAAAACAGCTCCAGCTGTGGGTAAAGTGAAAACGGAAGTATTGGAAGTCAATTACACAGCCACCATTCTTTGTGTCCTCGTCAATGTTTCGCGTGCAGGCCCGTGTCCCTACCGGTTTCTAGGTGCCAGGGGTCGTTTGCCGCCAGGGGGGAGATGGTCAGAGGGGAGGCTCCGCAATTGGACGGGACCAGAATCCCATGGGTGCTGACGGGAGCAGACTGGCTAGAGCGCAGGGCAGCTTTGAGTGGTGCCAAGCTGTTCAGCTGAACTCTTGACAGGCATCCCACGAATCCTGGCGTGTTGTAGCGCTCAATCAAGATGGGATCAATTTGTCCTGTTTCTACAAGCCCAACAAAAACCAATGCAAAAATTAGCCCAGTACTGAACATTAATACGTAAATATAAAATCAAATTCTCCTTTCAACCCTTTAGAACGAAAGTCGTAAAATTGCGACAACTCAGCAACATGCCAGAGCTGCTAATATGATGCCTCATGTAGTTACTAGTTAACACCAAAAGATGGCAGACATCTGCAGCACAAAGTGCTTTTATTTTACACAACAAAACAGGAAGAAAAGAAGAACCGGTTGGTGTGAGAGCAGAAGATGCAGAGCACAGGGTTACACTGCAAAAACACACCTGCTCAAAATTAGTTACTGTCATTTCCCGAATATAACGCACTTTTTTTCCCAAAATCCACTTGTAAAATCATGGGGATCCATTGTCGACCATTACGGTACATGACGTCACTAGAGATGTCCGATCACGTCATTTTCAAAGTATCAGAATCGGCCAAAAAAATATCGGCCATGCCTTTTTTTAATACATATATACTTTTTAATTAAATTGTTTTCTAATTGTATTTAACGTTACAGACATAATATGTTACACTCATCCAGAGTCTTTAGATTAGGCTTAAGGTAGGGTTATCAAATTTATCCTGATAACGGCGGTAATTAATTTTTTAAAAAATGTATCACGTTAATATATTTAACGCAATTAATGCATGCACTGCACGACCCACTCACGCATTGTCGGGCTCAATCTGTAATGGCGCCGTTTTACCTATATAGAGAGATAAAAGGCAGCGTAAAATGAGTAGAGTGAATTTTGGCAGCCTTTGGAGCCTTTTTTTAATTGGCTAAAGCCTTACAATCCCTCTCCCTATGTTTAGAAATATCATGGGAAGCAAGGTAGCAATTGATCTTTTTCTTGACACCTTATGTTATTTTCCAACGCAGAGAAGATATATCAACTGGTAGCACTATGCACAGTCATGGTTCCACTTCCCATCATGCATTTGGGCATGGCTACAGTATCATTTACTGAAAGCTCAACAAATACACTAGATGGCAATATTTAGTCACAATATACAAAGTCACAAGTCTTTCTATCCGTGGATCCCTCTCACAGAAAGAATGTTAATAATGTAAATGCCATCTTGAGGATTTATTGTCATAATAAACAAATACAGTACTAATGTACTGTATGTTGAATGTTTATATTCGTCCGAGTTTTATTCATTTTTTTCTTAATGCATTGCCAAAATGTATATGATCGGGAAAAATTATCGGGAATTATTGGAATTCAATCGGGAGCAAAAAAAAAAGCAATCGGATCGGGAAATATCGGGATCGGCAGATACTCAAAACGATCGGGATTGGATCGGGAGCAAAAAAACATGATCGGAACAACCCTAGACGTCACCATTTTGTTTCGGTAATACTTCACTCTGATTGGTTGAATGATTTCGTCTGTGTTAAATTCTGCTTTTTTCACTCTTCACAAAGCAAAGAATTTAGTTTCTTGAACTCATTTGAGTAAACGTTTATTGCAACTCGGCCACTCGGACCATAACAAACGTAACACAACACAGACTTCCTGTGTCCGTCAACTATATCTGTCCCTCGGGAAACTCAAACCCAAATAACAATAGTTCCTATTGCTACAGTCTACAGCGATGCGCTCTTTCCGATTTCTGACTTCAGTCCTCACTTTTATTTTACCGTATCAATCCATGGAAGAAACATTTATTCACCATGATAAAACGAGCAAGTTATACAACACCCTTTAAAAGAAAAGTCATATCTGTTTTGTTTTCTCCTGGATTCTGTTAAGTTGGAGAAGTTGTCAAATCATACTGTTACCGTACATATTGTCAGTTTACGGTAATGTTTTGAACTACCAATGTGCTATGCTTGTGCTGTTTCGCCAGTCAGTAAAATGACATTTCTCTATCTGTACACAAGCTCTGTTTTCTTGTATTCTTCTATGTATTGGTGCTAAAATTACAGTGCGCGTTATACACGGGTACAATAATTTCCCCTAGATTTTACAAGTAAATTTGGGGTGCGCGTTATACACGGGATATTTGGGAAATTACGGTAAATTCCCTTGTTTTCAGTGTAAATCCACTAGAAATAAGTGAACAAATCTGCAAGTGCTTCACGTAAATTTTACTCACTTAAATTTCTTGAAATAAGAAAAATTTGAAAAAGTTTGACTGACTTATTTTAAGCAATAAATTACTATAATCTTAAAAAAGCTTTGAAATGTCAAAAATTTTCTTAATTTCAAGAATTCACAATATATTGTTGTATTAATTGGAAAGCAAATTTTTCTTAATTTAGGTGAAAAATGATCAACTTTTAGACGTACAGTATGGGCTAATTAAGAACAAATAGTAATTTTACTTAAAGTAAGTGGAATAGTCTTACATATTAATCTGTTAACTAGTCTTTCACACTCAAAACAAGAAGGAGAAAACTATTTGACTAAATTTAACAAAAATAATCTTATTAAGACATTCTGAATTTGCAGTGTAGATGGAGAAAAACGATTCGCTGTGGTGACCCCTGTAGGGAAAAGCCGAAAGGAAAACAAGAAGAGAAATTTTAAGTCAAAGGATGAGGAGAATTACTCCTTCTGAAGTCAATAAAAAATACTGTAAAAGCTGTTCAGTGAAAACGAGCATCCTCATTGCTAAACTGGACAGAGTGCTTGCTTATAATGTTTTTGCCTCAGTCATCGCAACATTCAACTTTAGTCGTGTCATTTCAGTGGAAAAAGTCTTTATAACAAAACCTAAAATGCACTCTTAGTCACATTTCAGTCCAGGCACACAAAACATAAATAAAAAGGCAGCCTCTTGACTGAGCAAGACCAACACACACAATGGTATTGATCGATGTATAGTATGTGCTTACCAAAAACTTTTCCCAGAAACAGACTTTTGATCAAGTTGAATTCTGTATCTGATGCCTCAGGCAATATGTAAGTGGATACTGGGTAGTGGTCCAGCTGGAAAATATGAAAAGTGCGAGGAAGGAGCAGGTATGATGAAAATTGCCATGTACTAGTAATGCAATTTGATTGGCTATGGCCAACAAAAGAAATATGATACAAAAGACCAGAGGTGGGTAGTAACTAGTAACTCATTACATGTACTTCGTTACGTTTACTTGAGTAACCTTTGGAGAAAAATGTACTTCTCAGAGTATTTTTACAAAGCCATACTATTTTCTTTTACTTGAGTAGATTTGTGAAGAAAAAAACGCTACTCTTACTCCGCTACTTTGGGCTGCACAACAGTCGATACAATTTTCCTCTTAATTCTAAACTGTAGATTTATTCATTTTTGCCAGCGATGCTAAGAATTGCTGTAACAATGGCGTATCGCACGTTACACATCACTTCCGCTCATTAATATTCATGACGTTTGCAACTTTTGCTAAGGGGGAGACAAGCTCCCGTTTGTTCCCAATAGTAAATGAATGGAAATAGTGTAGGAAAGAGATGTTTACAGTGCTAATAAACCTACCAATTCTATCCGAAAATGATGTTCCTGGTCTTGAGTGTCGAGGGCTGAAAAAGAAGGAAAATGAAACGAGCCGACCTAAGCTTAGCCTTAGCTTTTTTACCACCATATGCCCTGTCTATCTTATATATTATATCCTCTGGTTGTCTTATGTCTCTGACCGTTCTTTTGGGCAATTTACATTGCTATTTTTCTGTAGCGATCGCAAATGCTATTTGTTGACAGCCAACGAACACTTTTAATTTTTTAATTAATAACAAATCTTAATTCTATAATTTATTTACACTTCCCCCTAATTCAAGTTGTTTTTTAACAACAGAAAAGGTAACAGTGGCAGTCAGATACCATTTTACTTCTTTGCAGGTCATTCATTGTCAGACAGAAGCAGCACGGCAAAACGGCACACTAAAAAATAAGTAAAAAATATCAAAATGACTTACCTCTTTGTCCTCTGAAGGACCATGCAACCCCAAAAGAATGTTTACTCTATTTGAAATGTGAATGGCTTCACCTTGCGTTAAACGTCCGCGTAGGTTGATCCATTCTTTACATTTTTTCCTCCGAGTTTTTGGTTTCGGGAAACGTATTGAGAAAACATCCTTCATATGTCGTAATGTCTAGGGTCGTTTCTACAAGTTCCATATCAGCAATGTTTGATCGGCATGTTCGTTTTTGAAAGATTACCAGAGAAAAATAGCAGAAATATAATGGTTTGTATGCAAGGGCGTGTGTATAATGTCCCACTTCCGCTTTATGATGCGATGTCACGGTCTAAAAATAGCATTCGTGCGGTACGCAATGAGATGCCGCAACAATTATCACATGACTCCATTATACCAATCAGACGCAAGCTTGCTGTTCTATGATCACGCTAGCCTGTTCAATCACGTGGCGTCTTAAAGCACCGTAAAAAATTGAGTATTCGACATAGGGGGCTGCCCTCAACATGACTCGAAAGCGTGGATTTTAACCTCTCTCCCAGTTTTTATTTTGCACCGATTGACCACGGAAAACCGGAGATATGATCCTTTTGATTAAAGAATAGTAACTACAAAAGAACTATTTACTATTCAAACAAGGAACTATTTTCTCCACTAGAGTGACCTCATGCTCTTTGGACAAATAATGCTTCATTTCCGTCATTTTTTTTCTGTCTCGCCGGAAGTAAGTGATTTATTTATTTATTTATTTTGTATTTCTTTGGTTTAATGTGGTTTTGTAATCCGTTATTGTACAGTATCATTATAACAATAGTTCATATAGATAATTCTGCGTAGAGAAAAAAATACCATTGTTTAAAAAAAAAATCTAACAAAATTTAAGCAGTTACTTACAATGTTACTCATTACTTGAGTATTCTTTTCACCATTTACTTTTTTGCTTGTGCTTGAGTATATATTTTGGATGGCTACTTTTACTTTTGTAATATTATTTTAAAGTAACGCTACTCTTACTAGAGTAAAATGTTTGCCTACTCTACCCACCTCTTCAGAAGACTCAATTCAAATAAATAAATAACAACTTTCAATCAAGACAGAATGAACTTTCAAATAGTGGGGACATTGCAGGAGGTCAAATAAAGTTGTACGCTGACCTGTAATCGTATCTTCCGTGAGTGTCGGGTTATGTTAACAGTGTGAGGCTGTCCGTTGGCCATGTTACGATGGTCAATATCTATAGTGAAAGGTTCTGGTAGTCCTCCCAGTCTGTAACGGATCTGGAGCGTGCCTGGAAACACGCAAACACACAGTACACTTTCTTTTAACAAAAGATTCCAACATAGAGTGGTTGACATTTTGACATTTTCAGACTATGTACAAGTTTGTGCAACAGTTTAAGTCGTCATTTAGAAACTGTAAAAATTGCACAGTTTTTCATGTTGGCTGGGCCTGCGTCTTATACTCAGGTGCGACTTATATTAAGTTTTAGGGGGGTTCACACTGACAGACACGAGAACAAAGCTCTTGGCATGTCCTCTACCATAGACTTCATAATGTATTGACGGGGCGCGGGGCCGATAAATAGGGGGCCTGCATTGTTGGCGAGGCCGTCAAAGCTGACAGAGTGCAATCACAGAATTCTTGTAAATAAATGGATGGATGTAAAACAGTCTCGATTCTTGGTTAAGAGCAAAAAACGTGAAGTTAGCATTCATTTTATGTAAATATGTCCAAGTACAATGCTAGTCTGTTAGTAAATGTAGCTCGCGGCCGCCTTAAGTAAACAGAGCTTTTCCGGACTGTTTTACATCCATATCAAGAAAGAATTAGGTTCTTTCTTGATATGGACGTAAAACAGTCTCGATTCTTGGTTAAGAGCAAAAAAAAACAAAACATGCAGTTAGCATTTATTTTACGTAAATATTGCGAACTATGATGCCTACGCAGTAGCGGCTAATTTCTCCCATTGATTTTTTTCACGTTTCAAAATGCATGCATGGTACCAAAAATATAATAATTACTAAGCTGCACTAGAAGCTATAATGCTGGGGGAAGTACAGCCACTGAGTCCTATCCCCTTTTTCTCACTCTACCTACCACCTGTCTTTACTCTCTCTTTTGTAATTCTAATACGTCTCTAATTGACTAGTCTCTTCATCACTGGTCACCCTGTGTCCCCCCCCCCCCAATATTCCAACAGCAGCCGCCTGACTATCCTGACCCCTGGCTGGATTGACGTCCTCGTTGCCACCCCCCCCCCCCCCCCCCCCGTCTCATATAGCTAGATGGACCCCCTCTTGGTCCCTCACCCCATTACATCTCCACGACCAGGATCTCCTTCTGCTAATACCCATCAACATTCCTGGTGCATCTATAGCCTGTCCGTCCTGGGAGTGGATCTCTCCTGGCTGTGGTTCTCCCTAAGGTTTTTTTTTTTCCCATTGGGTTTTTGGAGTTTTTCCTTGCCGCCATGGGGGTCTAAGGATTGGGGATGCCCAGGACATGAACTTCATCTAATTCATCTACTGCATCTGACTGTGTATGATATTGACTCTGCAAAGCCCTCTGAGACAACCTTGTTGTGATATAGGGCTATATAAATCAAAAATTTAATTGAATATATCCCGGTGATATTTATAGTCCAAAAAAATACGGCACTTATGTTTGCGTTATTGATTTTCATTTGATTGTTAGCCTATGCCATTATGGTGTTTTTCATTACAATCCCATTTTCTCTATATCAATAATCAATATACTAATCTTGCACAACGACATACATAATAAAATGAACCTCCAGTTGTTGATTTCGGTAGACATGATAAAACATACTTCCTGTTTTCATTTTTCTTCCTTAGTCAAATTTGCGACAGTATCAGTGTAATTACAACACCACTGGTGATGGTAATATTTTCTAAATGGAAGGTATTAAAACAAGGAGAAACAAAACTCAGAACTGTGGATGCAGTCCGATGACAACCTCACCGTTATGCCTAAGCACCACAGCCAGGTAGTCCTGAGTCCTGGAGCTGATATAGACCAGGATGCTTGGAGCGCTGGAAGTACTGAAGCTGAAAATTAGCTCCTCATGTGTCAAGTTGGCCTCAATAGGAACGGCAAAGCCTGCGAAGCTTTTCCCCTCCTGAACCACAGAGGGAGCTGCCTCCGGCAAGAAGTCATAGCGTACAAGGGTTCCCGTTTCAAAGTAGGCACCCACATCTACCGCAGACATTCAACAGTAGATCATAGAAGTCAGTCTTCCCTTCACTGTTTCCTGTGATGTTATTTGTGTGGGCCTTACCTTCAGTGCAGAAGGGTCCATCAAATGCAGTGAGCGAACAGTCACAAGAGTATCTGTTGTACTGCTCCACACACTTCCCTCCGTTCTTGCAGTGCATCCCAAAGCTGTTGCAGTGACCCTGGCAACCTGGATTTAGCCCCGGTGTCACCTTGGCCTTTTCCTCCAGGTCAAAAGTAAATCCATTTATCTTCAGAGCCCGCATGCAGCCCAGAAAACCCCTCTGACCTCCGGAAGCACCTGGAAAGATACCGTCAGAATGGAATCTGTAGAATCTGTCACAGTGCAGACAATTAAAGTGAATAATCAGGATTGCATGTTTTTTTTTTTTTGAATGGCTCTAAGGGAGCGCGTTCAAATGTCTTTTTGCTTTGTCTAATTGTTGTCTCTATCTTATTTGTTACATACAGCTATCCCTCGCTACTTCGCGCTTCAAACTTCCTCGTGCCCTCAGTCCATCGTGGATTTTGGATTTTTTTTTCAATTAAAAAAAAAAAAAAAAATACAGATGAGCTGTCCCGAGCCGATCTCACTCTCGATTCCTCCCTCTCTCTCTCTCTCTCTCTCTCCCTGTTCTCTGTTGGTCTGGCAGTGAGTGCACTGGAGTTGCTTATTAAAGTTACCAATGATTGACGGACGTTTAATTTTTGAATTTGCCAGATAAGTGGACTTCAAAGCACCACATGCGTCAATCATCGTTTAACTTGTTATACCGTTGCTGTGGCAACTCATTGTGTGTAAGTGAGCAGCTTGAGCGGATTTGAGTGGACTTACTCAATTAAGCGTTTAATAAAGCCAAGCATTTTTCTGCTTTATTCTTGTTTAAAAATAATTTGGTGGGACAGTAACATGTTTAAAAATGATCATAATTATTACATTTGAAGTGCTTAAAAAACATTTATTAAAATATACTGTATATACAGTATATACATTTTGGGGGGGGGTTGAAAAACATGTCTTATATATATCTCTTTCCAATGCTAAATCTGAATAAATACATTGAACACAAAAAAAAATAATAATAATTTTTTTTGGGGGGGGGGGGGTTTTGGGGGCTACTTCGCGTTTTTTCACTTATCGCAGCGGGTTCAGGTCCCTATTAACCGCAAAAAACGAGGGATCACTGTATTGTAAAAGTCCTAATAGTTCCCACTTTTCTCCACTCCTTTAATTGTATAGATAGACAAATAAAAAAAACACATAATTGAAAATAATTCATAAACTGATTGCAACTTAGTTTCTTACCAAGGTATAGGTCGCTGTAGAACTCCAGTTTCGTATGTCCCTGCGGAGGTGTGAGCCTGAAATCTCGGTGGTCTCCATCAAGCTGCAGAACAGCCTCCTTGACGTTCTTCTCAGCCTCCACACGATGCCACTGGTCATCATTTAAGGGCACCGGAGAGCGCACAATAAGCTCCATTTTCTCACTTCCCACGTCAAAGGAGAAAGACACAGAGGAGCCGTCTGAAACACCAGCACAACAGTCAAACTCTAAAATTCTTCATCATGACATTATTACACATAATTGGCCTTCTTTTGCTTTTCATTATTTGTTACATCAGGTCTCTTGCAGAGAGAGATTTTGAGAGAAAACAATGCAAAGTTACTCTTGTTAATTGCTCTATTTGATTGTCCATTCAACAGACTATGCACACCTTTTAGTTCAATGTGAAGGAAGTCAGATGTTCCTGAATATTGCAGAAACACTCCATGACTGGAGGAGGTCTTAAAGTAGAAGGAGATATCAGTACTGGTTTCTCCTCTGAAGGAGGAGAAATGAAGGGAGGATGCTGGACTGGTGAAGGATGCGGCATTCCAGTATTTTCCTGACGGCATCAAAAGCAGTTGAGATATATAATGTTAGTTTTTGTTTTTTTTGTTTGTTTGCTTGTTTTTAAAATCACATCAACTCTGAAAGAGAGCATCTTGCTAGGTTATACACTTACGGTCCCCCTGACATCTGAGCGGCCCCACTGTCAATTTGGCCTCAGATCCAGCTCTGCCTGTATCTCCAACCACAACCTCCCGGACTGGCAAATGGTCCTTATACACCAGCAGGCCTGCATCCTCTCTCCTGCATACGTGCAAACACACATAAACAAAACACACTGCGCAAATTTTTCATTTGATTAAAGACAGAAAGTCAAACAGTCCACTCACCAGGAGCGATGATCCGCGTCACAGTTGCAATCGTGTTTGGGATTAGTACAGTTGTGTTCAATTCCACATGCGCACTTCTGTATCCCTGGACCTGAACCTCCCCAATAGGAATGTTTCTCATTGGCCCGTCCAACCCACCAGGTAAACGGTTCACTGTCTGTAATTCAGAATATGCTTTTATTTACAAGGGCGTAGAATTGGGTAGAGATGCTCACGACATGTTTTTACCAAAATTCAGCCCCTACTGTGTAGTAACTATCATTGCAGCCACTGTCCGTTGGGTTTAGTCAATGATAGTCTGTGGCAGCCCTGGCCGTCTAATCATTGTTTTTTGAGACTCTTTCAGTCCGCTGATCGTTGCCTCTGGCAGCTGGCTGCCTCCCCTCCCAATCGACGTCGGATGGACAGACGACGACGCAGCCGCTGATTGGCCACGAAAAAGGGCGCCAAGCTTGAAAAGTCAGAAGCTGTCAACTAACAGCTGAGGTCGCATTTGACAGCATTCGTGCTGCGGTCCTCCTCGCCAGCTGTTTGCTCGCCAATTACTCTCATGTGCGTTTGATCGCTACTTTGTTACACTCCCGCGTTTTCGGTGAGGTCTTTTGTGTTTATTCATTATTGGATCGGTTTTGTTCACCACTGTAAATAGGAGCACTGAAGCAGTAGGAATAAGCTGCCTTTTCTGTCCAACCCGTTTTCTCCTGTTTTGTTTAGAGTAGGAAGCCAGGGGTAGTGGCTGTGTCTTTTTGTTATTTCCTTTTTACGATCAGGGTTTAGTTAGCGGGTGGGGTTTAAGTGTAGTTCCTTTTGTTTGTTGTTTTGGCCTGGGCTTACCCTGAAGCCACGCTTCTTCCGCATTTTTTATAGCCTATATTGTTTGTTGTTTGATTATCGTGAATAATTGTGTCCACTTGTAAACTTGTGTGGCTCGTTTTATATTACGCCCTTAGTGAGCCATCCGTGGAACGTAACATAGTCACAAAAATGGTTAAATGTGGGTCTCTGCTACTGTAGAGGTACATCCTCTAACCTTAATTGTTTCCCTGATTGGCTGAAGGGTTTTTGCTCAACTTACTGTAGATGTGATTGGCTGTCCCAGCCGTCACACCATCTGCTCTGAAAAGCCACAGCGGGAGCTTCGAAAGCTGCCTGCAACCTGATACCTTGCGCATTCACATCGAACCTTTGATTTTTGTAACTGAGGTTCCAAAGCAACAAAAATAAAAGGTCTGAATACACATTAAAGGGAACCTCGGACCTAAAGACTTGTAGGCTCTGATAAGCCACAATTACTCTCTTTTACTAAAGTAGGTTATTAGAAACACATAAAATATTGCCATTGATTTAAAAATCTATAATATTTAGTACATGTTTTGATCTCCTGAGGGCGCCATGTTTTAGGCGCGCAATGGACGCTCGGGGTGATGATGTAGATTGTCACTGTCACTCGACGAATACTACTGCAATTCCTTGTACAAGGCGAGACGTCCAACACATGCGCTCAACTGTTAAAAGCGGCGAGTACTTACTATTTTTGTTTTTATTGATTCCTTTTATTACCTTTTCATTGCCTTAAAATACTTTTTGCATGTGTTTCCCTCTCATACTTTTCAGCATTGTGTTTTCTTGTGGTAGCTTTAAAGCAGATTGTTGATCTGTTGACCACATTAGTCACGTAGCATATTTAAAACACCGTTATTTGATGTTCCAACGTTGAAGTATTTTCTTAAGGCATCTTTAGTCTGTCCTGTCTATATGCATCTAAATCACTGGTGTCAAACTGACTCCATAAAGGGCCAAGTGGGTGCAAATTTTCTTTCCAACCAATGAAGAGGACACCTTTTGACCAATCTGATCTCTTCCTTGGGTAATCAGTTAAACTTTGTCAGGTGCTGGTTGTTTCAACAGAAAATTCATTGGTTAAACTGTTTGCGTGGTATCGGTTGGAACAAAATCCAGCACCCACTTGGCCCTTTGTGGAATTGGTTTGACACCTATGATCTAAACCAGGGGTGTCCAAACTTTTTGCGAAGGGGGCCAGATTTGGTGTGTTAAAAATGTGGGGAGGCGACCTTGGCTGAGGTTCTTTACGTACAACAACAACGTATTTAAACACATTTTAGCAAGGCATTCTGTTTCACATTTGCTTTTTATTATAATTTCAACAGTCTTAAGCATGTGTTTTGGTTCATTTGAAACATGCATATCACATGCAGTTGAATAGTCATCACTTAACCTTTTTTTTCTTAAACAAACTAGCTTCAAGTTGCGTCAATTTCTCGTAGCGTTCCTTCCCTGCAATATTGTCGTACATGTCAGCGTGTTGCTTTTGGTAATGTCGCTTGACATTGAACTCTTTAAAAACAGCCACTGTCTCCTAGCAAATGAGGCAGACAGTTTTTGTGTATTTCAGTGAAGAAATAGTCCAATTTCCACCTACCCTTGAAGCGCCGGCCCTCACAGTCAACTTTCCTTTTTTTTGTTTATTGTCGCCATTTTAGAAAATTGGGGGTAAAGCGTCACACGCAGTGATGTCACTCAGAGTGCTGCTGCCCTCTAGTAGGTAAATGAGGAACAGCATTAAGTTTAAGCAACTTCATATGCTGCTCAATTTATTAAGTCTATGTGCGGGCCAGACATTATGGGTTTTATGACAGAGGCTGCAGGCCGGATGAAATTTGAACATGGGCCGCATTTGGCCCCCGGCCGGACTTCTGACATGCCTGATCCAAACAAAACAAGCTGAAAGCGCACAGTAGTACTTTGGGTGTCAAATTCGCCTCTTGTAGAACGTTTCGCCGGTGTAGCACATTTCGGCAAAACACCGTTTTTTTTTTTCCTTCCTACTCTCGTCTCGTCTCAACCCGTCTCTCCTGTTTATTTTGCTTTTGCTGCTCGTTTTGTGAAATATCTACAGTGCTGTCATGCTCATAAATGTTCCTCTCGGGTTCAAATTGAAAGGGTTGAACAGATGATATGCTTATGTCGCTAGAGTCATACTCTGGTAGCACAGCAGCATAACCATGTGACGTCACCAGAATGGCGACCTTCTAGTTAAACTAATTTTACAAATTGTATAAAACTGAAAACATCAAGTGGACTTTCAATATCAAAATATTTAGCTGATAACAACGTTTATCTTTTAAGAAATACAAGTCTTTCTATCCGTGGATCCCTTTAATAATTGGTGTCATTTACTTTTTAGACCACCCAGAGGGAGACCTCAAAAACTCATTTACTTTGTTTTTGTTCTCCTTGTTCTTCTTGTTCTTGGGGAGGACACTATCTAAAGATGCAACTCCTTCGTTATTCGTGAACGGCTAGCAAGGAACTTTGGTAGCTATATTAGAGGGATGACTCACCATCATCACACAATTAATATTGGCAGTTACAGTAAAACACTTATCAGAGATTATATGACTTTAAGGGGGGCAACAATAATACTTATGGGTCCACTGTCAACTTTTAATAGAAATTGATGGATACTTTACCTGGAGTGTTGAGTAGACGAGACATTCGGCAGGCATAGGCTAGATATTGTTCACACTTTTCTGCACTGCTAGTGATTGATTGCAACTGAAAGGCAAACAAGCAAACATTGGTTTACCCTCTTTGTTACATAGCTTGGTTTTCTGCAGTTAGGTAAACTCTATTAACAGTAAAGCAATGCATTTTATTTTTTTGTTACATCAATTTGAAATGCTTGACATGATAGGTAACAGGAACAGTGCATACCTGCTCATCTGTTACATTGTAAGAAAGATGCAACACTGCCTTTTCGTCTGGATTAGCAGTCATGATTGATGTCTGCGGTGAAAGATTGTTCTTCACTGTCGTCCAAACTTTTTCTTCTAAAGAAAACACAATAAATTAATATACTATCTTATTCTGTGAATAATGAAATGTCAGATAAAAAGAAATGCTTCAACAGAGTAAAAAGTAGGACAAAAGAGAAGAACAAAGACTACAGTTTGTTTGATTGTCATGGTGCAGTAATTAGTTTCTAAACAGTGAAATTGGATTTCAGATATAGTGCTTGAGCAAAATTCTGCAGTATGATGACAATCTGAGAAAAACAAAGATAGCTACTGTACACAACAGTGACATAAGGATGTATTTCCCCCTGCCTTATTTATAACTTTTTGATTTTTCCCCCCCTCAGTTAAATATTAACACCTTAAAAGTGGTTCTACTGTCGTCCTACAAAAACTATAACCATGTCAGGCCTATAGTTAACGCAAACTTTTTACTTCAGTTGTTCGTGTCAAGTAGCAGAAAGAGTTATTGGGCTCAGTTGGGCAAATAGTTTTGACATAGACCCAAATGGGTTTTTATTATTTCATCCGTTATGATAGGGGGAAAAAAATCATTTATGAGTTTTATTCTAAATTTACATTGCTTGTCTTCAGTGTTGGGCACGTTACTTTAAAAAAGTAATTAGTTATAGTTACTCACTACTTCTTCCAAAAAGTAACTGAGTTCGTAACTGAATTACTCTATTGTAAAAGTAACTAGTTACCAGGGAAAGTAACTATTTTCGTTACTTTAAAAAGAAGTTGTTGTATGTCAAAGAATTTGAAATTTTCTGAGCAGTATTCGAGTCAGTTGAATAGAGAAGAACAGACAGCTAGTTGTGTTATAGAACCTTGTAATATTTATTGCACCTCACCAGCAACAGATTTATCCTACACTTGAAGTGCAGCAAAAATAAACAGATTTGAATTGCTTACCACAGATGTCGACAAAAGCTTTGCCCCGGGACATAAATTACACTTTCCATGCATGTTTTTTCCTTTAATTTCGACCAACTTGAAATAGTGTTTATATCTCCAAATTTTCCTCTGAATGCTTTGCCATCATATCCCTCTGCATCTGTTTTGCGTGTGTGAGTTTGCCGCACGCCCTGTTCCGGAACTTGCGGTTTGTGTGTGAAAACACCGGCTCTGAAGTACGTGCGCTATTAGGCTCGAGCGTTTACATCACAGAATGGGGGATCACGTGAGATTTGACAACAACGCAGCCATATTGGAAGCAGGTCTGGCTCGCGGGACATTAAACTTTAACTTGCCAGTTCGATAAAGAGACAAACTCGTTACTAAGGCGAAGAACAGATATGTGATCAAACTTAAGGATGTGAACAATGTTGACCCTTATGAGCAAGCCGAAGACAAATGGAGTAAAGATGTCGATTCAACAATTACGCGAAACGGAAATTCTGCCTTATTTATTGTTTGGTGTATGTTACTAAACTCATCAGCGATTCCGAAATTACAAATCGCTACAAAGCTACGAACAGTTTTGCTGCGGATGGGTGCAGGACCTGCACATTACGACCGTATCAAACGGCAACTTCATCGTTCTTGCAAAGGTAGGCTATGTGTGTTTTCTATTTTCATTGCCATGAACCTGAACGCACCCCAAGTCTTGGATGACAAATAAACAGAGCAGAGTAGACTCGCGACGGCTGGTAGTTTCTTCAATTTATTCAAAGTAAGTAACGCACCGCTTTTGACCGTCAGTAACGGTAACGACGTAACGGCGGGGAAAAAAATTAGATTACCCCGTTACTGAAAAAATAACACCGTTATGTAACGGCGTTATTCCCAACACTGCTTGTCTTTCAGTGATACATGATTAAAGTTGTTTCAATTTTCTGATCTGACCAGAGGTGGCCACAGAATTTTTCACACTTTATCCAGAAACACTTTGGCTTTCCTCACCTGTCATGTCACACATAACTCTAAAAGGCTCTATAGCCCCACTGCCATCAGGGTCAATCCAATAAGTCCCAGAGCTTTTACCCTGGTGCTTATAGTCCTCACAGGACTGCTGAAACATTGCTGCAGGGGGGGGACAGAATACAAAAGCACACAACTCAGACGTCAAACATTCTGATGTAATATGGTCGACTGTTTGTTTCTTACAAGTATGACAGGTAGCTCCGTCGTATCCTGTGCCACTACAGTTACAGCTAAATGTATCCCATGTCTGAGAACAATGGGAACCGTGCTCACAGTGGTTGGGAACACACCTGAAACAACACATAGTGAGCAATGAAAAGAAACCCCTGTACGACACATAAAAAAAAAAAAAAATACATTTTTAATGTTAGCCCATAGACCTCACTGTCAGTTGATGAGACAGCTCCTACAGACATTGCACCACGGCTTCCCGTAGGGGGCCAGGTAGGCAGAGCGTCTGGCAGCTTTCACTGCGATAAACTCAAACACACGCTGCGTTTTAGTGCCAGATTTAATGGCAAAAAATAGCGTAACTTTAGCTTGAAATATTTACGTAAAATGAATTATAATTACCCGTTTTTTTTCTTTTATCAAAGAATCCAGACCGTTTTACCTTCATATCTATAGCAATTCCGGGATTTATGCAGTTACAGTATTTACAAGAATTTTCAACTTAAAAAAATAAATCTGTTTTGTGATGGCCGCCATGTTGGATTTTGTTTCCATACACAATAGTGTAACTTTACATTCAAATTACTGGTGCACAATAATTATTGGTCCAATAATTATCGGTCCGATAATAGGAATTATGACGTCATTCCGATAAATCCAATAACATTTATAATAGGACTGATAATATGTACTGTTCTGGCTTCACAGTTTACACACTACAATGGGAAATCAGTTGACCATTTGTGGGGCATTGCTCCCACCTGCTGGTCAGAATAATTCACTGCATCTATTTTTTGTTACAGTAGTTTGGTTCAATCACTTACACATTGCGGTGTCTAGCGTGGTGTCTAGCGGTAGCATTGACAGTCGTGAATGCTTTCTGTTACATTTCCGCCTCGGAAATATATGTATTTTATGTTTACTATAACATATGGATATGCAATATATGTTTACTTCTGTGGTGAAGGGTCTTATGTACAGAACTTCATAAGTTGTGTTATAGAAGCCAGCCAATGCTTTAGTAGCTCAAGCTAGTGTGGTATGCTATACATATAATAGTTGTGTATATTAGTGTATTGTGCAGTTTGTTGTATATTGACTATTGAATATGTGTATTTTTCTGTTGTACTTTCGCAATATTAAGACGAGTGTCTGCCCATACATGCAAGAAAAGACCAGACCTTGTGGTTTATGGAAGGGCATTAATTCTTAGCTGGCTGTCGGACAGTGCAGAAGTGAAACGCAGTTTTGTTCATGTCATTACGAAAAATCTGGTGAGATCAAAGGCAAATCTATGTTGAATCCACCACTAGTTTTTTTTTTTTTTAAACCTCCAGGTGTTCAAAAACCAGGTTATACATTTAAAAAATATATATATTTATTATCGGTTATCGATATCGGTATCGGCTTTGAGGAGCAGGAAGTTATCAATATCGGTATCAGTTTAAAAAAATGGATATCGTGCACCCGTAATTCAAATAATCAGAAAATTTTCTACCAACTGCCCGTTTTTTGGCAAAAATATAGTAATTTAGACATTACTGCATCCAGACAAAAAAAAAATCGGCTTTTACACATTTTATTTCATGTAACATTTCAATCTAAAAATGACGAGGGCCAGATAGCTGGCAAGACGTACTGAGGCAATAGTGACATCGGAATTTGACCCAAATATGTTGTGATTGTATATAAAAAAACGCAAAATTTGCTTTTGTTGAATATGAAGTATTAAGTTTCTGATGAGAAAATGATTTATTAGCTGTTGAAAACTTTTGTCAAAATTTCACTAAATTGAAAAAAAAAATTAAGTCGTTATTTCGGGCAAAAACTTATATGTTAAATATTGCTATTGTTCCTAAAAATATAGGCGATTATCTCTGATTTTGGTGATGTTTGTAAATCTAGCATAAAATCTGAGAATTTTATAGCCATTTTAAGTTTTGTTATACTTATATATAAAAAAAAAAATTACTCTGGATTTTATAAGGGAACGACTTTGAATGTTTTATGCCGCTGCTCATAGACTCATATTTGCCTAGGGAGGTGCCTGTTTTGTTTTTAGCTAATGCCTTTGGTTTTGAAAATATTTGAATTTTAAGTTTTTGAAAATAGGCCCCCTACGGAGCGTCCCAGCGCCCCGTTTCCCGTCAACTGATAATGAAGTCTATGGTTAAACAACTGTTGTTTACCTGTCAATGATAGCACACATGTCCAGACTGACATTTTCAAAGGTTCCAATGAGACCTTGTTCCACAGCCTTGAGGTCAACTAGATGATCATCTATGTGGATCAATTGCATGCAGCCCTGGAAGGGGCGCTGAAGTGTGTTGTGAGTGGTTAAATGTTGGAAGTAACCTTAAAAAAGTACAGGAGGGTCATGGAAGAAAGGTCACGAATATCAATTTCTTAACACATTTTTACCTTAACTGAAGTACTAAATGAAACCTATTATTTTATTGCCCTTTATAGATTTGGGAAAGATAAATTGATATCTGCTTTCATCTCCTACAACCAAAATGCTAAAAGTTATTTCCAAAACTCATAGCTATCTTTTGAAAGATACTGTACCACCCAGGTTTGCATGCTAAACACCAAATAGCCATTTGGTCGTCTCACCACCAAAGTAGTATGTTCCTCCCGTCATGATCTGAACTGGAATAGCTGTTCTGACTGTGGACGCCTCGTCTCCATCTATTGTTAGCATTGCATAGTTCTCCAGAGCATTCAAATGCACGCTGTGCCACTGGCCATCATTCAAGCCGGAGCCTGAGCAAGAAAAATAGACATCGGTTTGTTAGCTAATTTGGAAAGGAGTTAAAGTGACCAATCAGTGAAGCTCACCTGATGAAATATCAATATGTGTGTTCTTCTTTAGTGTCACATTCATATAGACAGTAATCTTGCCCTCTGTCAGTCCCACCTCCACCCAGCCGTCAGCCAGTGCTGTGAACATCAGCAGTCCATTTGGGTTCCATGTCCTGAAAGACAGACTGACAGACAGGGTGTCACTGTCTGTCTGACCAGGCAGGCGCAGGAAGGATGTGGAGTTGAAGAAGACAGGGAAGGTGTTGGATTCAGCACAGGAGAATGTTAAATTGCGCTACAGTGGAAAAGACAAGGGGCGGGTGGGAAAGAGACAAGAAGAGTGGTTGGACTTGGAAACCTTAAACAATCGGGTAGTACTTGAATACGGAATTTCATTTGTGTATTTAGATAGATTAATGCAAATAAACTGTGTGGTCCATAAGATTACTACCCATTATGTTTACAAATACAGTGCAAAAAAAACAAAAAACAAAAAAAAAACATTCCTAAGCAATTTTGCTTGATTACGTACTTTCATTTGTGTGGCATTTTTAATCTATAGTTGTTCTATACGAAATTAAATTAGATTTAATAGAATGAATATTAACGCTTGAAATATTGTACTTTATGAAAAAAACATATAAGTCGCACCGACGTATAAGTCGCATTTTGGGTGGAAATTTACTTGATAAAATCCAACACATATAACAGATATGCCATCTTGAAAGGCAATTCAAAATAAAAATACAATAGAGAACAATATGCTGAATAAGTGTACAGTATGATACTGTTACATGATGCACGAACAACGAAATAAGAACGTGGCTGGTAAGTTAACGAAACATAGCTATTAAGAGTTATTCAGATAACTATAGCATAAAGAACATGCTACCAAGTTTACCAAACCATCAATGTCACTCCAAAACACCAAAATAACATGTGAAATGATATAATAATGTGTTAATAATTTCACACATAAGTCACTCCAGAGTATAAGACGCACCCCAAGCCAAACTATGAAAAAACCTGCGATTTATAGTCCGAAAAATACAGTACTTGGAATGCGTGTCATCAGTCCAAAAAGTCTTGAGTCATCAGAAACATAATTAAAATTATTACTAGTATATTATTTATGATATATAATTCATAGGCCAATACTGATAACTGGCAGGAAAAATGTCAAAATGACTCTTTTGGTCTCTAGATTGATGATTTACAGGCAGAACAAGCAATATAGAGACAATACCAACAAAACATTATTTAGGCACTTTAATTTTTTTCTGCTCCATCATTTTCTTTGCCATGAGGTGAGTCTACACAATAAAGAAACTGAGACACCATTCTCAGAGGTCAGCTGTAATCATTGATAGGACGTTACCGAAAATATTTTTTTTTGACCATGTGGGGTGCTCTTTACAATGGTACGTATGTCAGAGCGGGAATTTCGGACATCCGTTTAAAGCTAATATCTGAGGCTTTCTCAATCCCTAATGTTGTGGTGCGTGTTCCTATCCCCCAGACTATGAAATGTTTTAGAGATTGTAAGCACGCAATGACATATTAGTTCGCAATTTGCATTATACTATCTTTATCTTTCACACCAAACAGAGAACAGACTCCAAATATGCAGTCATGCAAGGAGAGGTAGTTAGTAGTCAACGTAGAAAACTAATATTTTAATTGGCACACTGGCAGATCAGGCAGCTTTGCAGCACAGGAATAGGCACAGCTATGAAGAAAGAATTGTCTTACAAAGCTCGATGTGTCCACTTTCCCCCGGCGAACCAAGTGTGTGATGTTGTCGCCATTGTAGGTGATCCCCTCCATACAGCCTACAAAGTTTCCTCGGCCTCCAAAGCTTGACTTTGCTGCAAGAGGAAGCCCCCCAAAGCTAATCTAAAAGCAAACAGCATTGTGGAAAACAGTAAATTAGAAGCATGACTCTTTTGAAAGCAGGACTAGGCGATGATATGACTGTGATCATGAAAAAATTGTGGTCAGTTATCAGCTGTGAGTGTATTTTTTTCGAGCAAATGTGGAAATGTGCGTGACAGCCAAACATTGTGGATCTTTTCCTGCTCCACTTCCACGTGAAGATAAAAATCGAAAATGACTCAAAATGGAGTCAAGGGCTCATCTGTAGACGGCCATAACTTGAAATCATCTTCCGAAAAAAGACCCATCAATGGAAGGAAACTTGACAAACGTGTGTGACAACAGCCAATCTGTTGGGCTTTTATATTGTTTCATATTTTGTTCATATGTAAAAAGTTTAAGTACTCTCTAGTTTCTTAAATTTTCAGAACAGATTCATTAAAAACATTAGCTAAGTAATTTATTCAAAGTAAAATCTTTTTTTTTTTTTTTTTTAATCGTGACAATAACCAGGATCAGACAATATGAAAAAAAAACCAAAAAAAAGTCTGATCGCCAAGCCCTGTATGTATTGTAAGTATTCAGAAAAATCTACAATGCTATCTTTGAAAGACCAATTTATAATTATCAGTTCATAACATTCCACTCATTAAAAGTGGTCATTAAAAGGTGCCTGTTTTTACTCTGGCATCATCTCAGCAGAAATGGTGGGTTGACTCAGAACTGGTGATGCACCGAAAATGTATTTATGATGCCAACTATCTGCTAACCGATGATTAGCTTGCTATTCATTTCCAACAAACTAAAGTCAGAAGTCAGGCTATCGTTCTTACTCGAACTGCTGTCCTGTGTACTAGGCATGTTCTGACGGTATGATAACCTTAAGCCAAAATATCATGGTTTCACGGTATCACACTATTGCACTTACAGCTGTAAAATATGTTACTTTGAGATATCTGGGTTTAAAAAAAATAAAAAAATTTTTAAAACTTTTTTCCATTGAACAGGAATTTTACTTTTCAAAACATTAGTAAATTGAAAAAAAAAGGTCTAATGTTAAGTTAAAATATATTTACAAAAAAATAACAAACAAAATATTCTAGATAAAATTAAAATAAATGCAGCTCTTTAGGTGAGCCTAAATCCACAGCCATAGCTCAATATTATTATCATCAGACCAAAAATAATTGAATTATTTTCCATAAAAAGCACGTGTGTATGACTCCTATCATGTTTACATTATACACACACTCTCTTTTTCAACACAGGCAGTTGCCAGAGAGAAAAAAACACCACGCTAGACACACTAAACACTGGAATTAACTCTCGTAGCTGGTGGGAAACGTTCATGACAGTGTTTACTAACCTTTAATATTGTATAAATGTTATATTATTTTGTTGGTGTTTTACATGTCAGTTGGCCCTCCTCCTCTAAGTCGCTGCCCTCGGTAACTTTTCTGTAGCCGAAGTATTCCTATACCAACGATTTTGTTTTCTTCGATAGGGGAAAAAGTTCAGGAGTTTCACCTCCTCCAGCCATTGTGTAGCACAGCTGACTCACTGACACTGAGCAACAAGCGGTTGGGGAGGGTTAAGCCTCACAGCTGCAAGCGAGTGATTTCTCTATGCATTTTTGGGACATAAAAGTAGCCAATAGCTTAGGGACGGTATGACGGAAGATTTTTGCCGTTTTGAAACCTTGTCGTTGTTATACCATGGTATACCTTGAAAACGGTAATCGGCACAAGTCTAGTAGGGACACTACCATCTACTTTATGAGTCATAGCTCCCCAATATTCCCAGTCCAAAGAAAGGCATTCATCACAAAAACAAGGTCCTATAATTAGTTTTTTAGGTTTAGATTTTTGCCCTGGTTTCAACAATTTTGTTTTCTGTTTTCGGCAAAGAATTTTCAGTTGGGAGCATCGCTACTCAGGTATTTACCTCATAATCAAGATCTAGGTGAGCAAACTCTCCATTGGTCCTGAAGTGACGAACATGATGATCAAGTGTGAAGTTGACATTCCTTCGATAACGCTCAACAATAACTGAGTGCCAGTGGTCATCATCAAGCAAGCTCCCACTGGTCACAGAGGTGTGACCCTGAATAGAGCCATACTGGTTACTACCTGAATTGAGAGGACAAGAATGTATTGATGTAAAAAGCATTATCCATAGAATTTACCATCCGTTGACGAGACAGCTGATACAGACATTGCACCATGCCTGCCTGTAGGGGGCCGACCCAGACAGAGTGTTGTGGTGGCTTTCATTGTGATAAACTCAATCACACGCTACGTTCTAACGCCCGATTTAGGTGGAAACAGGACAAAAGTTTTGCTGCAGACAAGCAGGCAGGAGTGTCTCAAGAGTGATTTGGTCGAGGATTCAAGAAAATTATTATATAAAACAGCACCAGGCATGCACTTTGAAATGTTGTGATGAAAAATGAAATGATTGGAAAAAATTTGCGTAACTTAAGCTTGCAATTGTTACGTAAAATGAATGATAACTGTACGTTTTTTTGCTTTTAACCAAGAATCTAGACTGTTTTACGTTCATATACTGTATATGAAAAAATTTAAGGATTTATTGACAAGAAATTTCAACTTAAAAAGCTCTTTGTTTTGTGATGGCCGTCACGTTGGATTACCCAAAAGCGTAACTTTAACTGGAAATAGTTACGAAAAATGAACGATAACTGCTAGGTTTTTTTTTTGTTTTGTTTTTTTTGCTTTTAACCATGAATATATGTAGACTGTTTTACCTTTATAGAAATTCTGGGATTTACGCATTTATTTACATTTATTTTCTGATAGTGAAGTCAATGTACTATCATTAGCAGCTAAAACGGAATAGCTTGACAGAGGCAGCAGTGTTCCTGTCCTCTTGATGTAACGAAATTTACCGAGGTTCATGCTTAGCTGAAGTCTCGCCCTCCGAAGCTCCAGAGTAACATAGTCCCCTTGCTGTCCTTCCCCGTGGAGCAGTACCCCATCTCCACCTGTGGTTCGAAACTTAAGAGCAATGACATCCTTCACTATTTTCATCTTTTTACTCCTGAAGCGGTAGGAGAGGATTCCATGGCCATCAAATCCGATCACATCAGCCCCTAGAAGAAAATGTCTGATTACTGACAGTTCAGCGTTAGTTGTACACCGTACAATGTATCTAGCAGTATATCTTAATGAAACAGAAATATGTTATTGTAACATAAATTAAACCTATTACACGGAATTCTTTATTCCCAAAAATTACCTGATTCAAAAGGGAAAAGAATACAAGAAAATAATTGGAAGTATAACTTACAGTATGAGCAGCCATACACTTCGAGACGTATTCCAACGCGTCCAGCTTTGCTCTTGTCCAATGGGACAAAGCGGACATAACGGGCCAATATGGCGTGCTGCAGTTGATAACGGACCACACCTTCACTGTTCACATTCCCCTCAAATGTCTAAATGTAGAAAAAACAGAAACTTTGCTGATAGCGGTTTTGGTTTTAGTAGTACTGTGCATTCTTAGAACTTAAACCATCGAAGGTCATACAATAAGTGTTTTGTGTTGAAATCTAAGAGCAAAAATGGCACTAAGATTGAACATAAAGACAGTAATCAAACAAGACATTGGTTGCATTTTTTGGCTTGTTTGTACAAATAGATTGATGTTGTTTTGAGAACGAAAACAAAACAATAGTACAGTGATCCCTCGCTACTTTGCGCTACAAACTTCGCGCCTTCAGTCCATCGCGGATTTTTTTTTTTTCAATTAAAAAAATTAATTAATACAGATGAGCTGTCTCGATCCGATCACGTAGTCTCTCTCTCCTGCTCCTTTTCTTGGGTCAGGCAGTGCACTGGAGTTGCTTATTAAAATTAACGACGATTGACAGACATCAAGGTTTGATCTTGCCAGAGATGAAGGGAAGTCGAAACTTCAAAGCGCCGGATGCGTCAATCATCGTTTAAGTTGTTAAATTGTTGCTGTGGCAACTTATTGTGTGTAAGTGAGCCGCTTGAGCGGATTTGAGTGGACTCACTCAATGAAGCATTTATTAAAGACAAGCATTTTTGTACTTTATTCTTGTTTAAAAATAATTTGGTTAACATGTTTCAAACTTGTGCTTAAAAACCATTTATTAAAAATATATACATTTTATTAATATTATTTTAATGTTTTTTTTTTTTTTTAATTAAACATGTCTTATATGTCTTATACAGTGCTGCTCGAAAGTTTGTGAACCCCACAGCGATGGTCAGATTTTTTGTAAAAAAAACTAAAATAACCTTATTAAATGTTAAGTTATACCCAAATCCACAATACTGACATTCCAAATAATGGACTGAAACAAAAGAAATAGTTATATTGTCATTCTTTATTTAACAAAAGTGGTTGATTTAAGAAAAACTCAGATATCATGTGTGCAAAAGTATGTGAACCCCTTCAGTTAATAGGATATTGCGCCTCCTTTTGCAGAGATTACCTCAACCAAACGGTTTCTGTAGTGACTAATCAGCCTCTCACATCTACTTTGAGGGATTTTTGCCTATTCTTCCTTGCAGAACGCAGTCAGTTGAGAGAGGTTTGATGGGCGTCTGGCATGAACTGCTCGCTTCAGGTCCCGCCACAGCATTTCAATGGGATTTAGGTCAGGACTTTGACTGGGCCAGTCCAGAACACGAATCTTCTTCTTTTTCAGCCATTCCTTGGTTGTATTGCTGGAATGCTTTGGATCATTATCATGTTGCATGATCCACCTTCTGCCAAGCTTTAACTTCAAAACAGATGGCGTCAGGTTATGTTCTAGGATTTGACAATATTCCTCAGAATTCATGATTCCCTGGACTATGTGGAGTTGTCCAGGTCCTGAGGATGAAAAGCAAGCCCAGATCTTGACATTCCCACCTCCATGCTTCACTGTTGGGAGAAGGTTCTTTTGGTGGTATGCAGTGTTGACTTTTCGCCAGACATGGCGGTTTTGGTTGTGACCAAACAGTTCAATTTTGCACCTACATCAGTTGATGAAAACTCTTTTTAATTTAGTCTCGACAACACAACTGTTAAAAAAACAAAAAAAAAACTACTGAATTGATTGATTAGGAAGTCAGGTTGAAATAATAGAAAATTCCAAAATGTTGAGGGGGTTCACAAACTTTTGAGCAGCACTGTATATCTCTTTCCAATGCTAAATGTGAATAAATAACAATTTTCTTTTTTTGGGGGGATGGCTAGTTCGCGGTTTTCCACTTATCGCGGCGGGTTGTGGTCCCCATTAACCACGAAAAACGAGGGATCACTGTATTCAAGGAGTCCTGCAAGCGTTATTTGAGGCACGTGTAAATGCCTTTTTAAACATGTTTATATAGCTTTTTTTTTTTTTTAGATTTGCAACATGTAAAAGGCTTGTAGACAGCAATAATAGAGAATCATCAGATGAAAAAAATGCCTGCATCAATTAAATGTGAACTCTGACCACATTAAAGCTTGAGTAGTCATCTGAAATACTCCTAATTTAGAAGAATTATTGCTTAAAATTGACCTGTTGCCAAATTCAAAATGTTCCCACTGTTTCAGGCATAACATTGATCGCAATGAGTTCAACCTGAATAAAGCTTGTCATTTAAGCGGTTTTGTCAAATGACTGCAACAGCCGTTGAATGTGAAATGAAAACTACAAACGAGCTTGTTTGAAATGAGTACCTTATGATGCAAGATCATTTTGCGCTTGCATACTCCATGTCCCGTAATCTCAGGAACGCTGATTTAGTGACAACGCGGATCAATGCTGTATACATTTACACAGTCTTCCAAACTCAGATCAGTCTTAATGACTTTAAGATATTTTGTACGAACTCTCTAAGCATTTTGGAACCAGAATTATGCTGTGTCCGAGACAATTTCATGAAGACTAATTTTAAATTGACTTATTAAAAAAGGAAAAAAAAAACTCCAAACAACCCACATTAAATGATAATGACAATACGAGGTCATTATATTGTAAACTCAGATCTCGCCAACGGCCAATTATAATGAAGTGTTTTAAATTATAGATTAAATATTTAAATTTGATCTATTAGACGGGATATTAATGACAATCTGGCCTGATTTGCAGAGGAAGGCGAAAGAAACCAGCTATAATAATTTGGAAAGGACATTCTGGGCATTTTCAGTGCAAATTATCTTTTTTTAAAATGGTGAACAAGAAACTCAGATATGAACCTCTAACAATTTAATCATTTGAATCAAATTAGTCAAGACAAATAACAAGCTAAATATGTGTTGCATACATAAAATACAGTATGTGGAAAAGATATTTCATTGTCTAAAATGTTTCTTACCCAGATGTTTCCATCTTGAAGATAAGGTCTCCAGTTTGTCTGTGTGTCACTATAAAGTAGTTGATACTTGCTGGTCCAGTCGGAGCTACTATAACGACCCTGGGTTGCTATGGCAACAAGCTGCTTCCTGGCACCCAAGTCAACCTGTAACCACTGGTAACGGTCCGAGTCAGAAGGCGACCAGCCACCAGCACCTAGTTTGTGCGTGTTCCAAAGACGGTTAACAATGGAGAGGAAGCGAAAAGGGAAAATGAAACGCAAGTAATAGCAATCTTTTGTGATCCAAGTTTATTCTTTTGTTTAATTTAAGAAAAAAATCAATTATAAAGGTACGCAAACATGCAGTATGACTCACAAACTAGAAAATACAATGTTGAGAATGATACAAATTAATCATTTTGAACCTGATATACGGCTTTACTTATAATTCAATTTGCATACCTTGTTTACGGTTAAGTTTGGCATAACCTGCCCCATAATCTCGAGCATAAACCGATGAGCTGGTGAAAGAGCTGTAAGGTAGAGGTGTGGCCAAACTGTCCTCACACTTTCCTAAAAAACATCAACAAAAAATGCACAATTTTTTTTTTACATTACTCCAACACAGTTTACATCTTTTTCCTCAATATGAGCTGGATGCACTTTTGTTATGACATAAAGGGGTCCAGACTATTAAAAAAAAAAGATTTTTGTCTTTAATTATTATTCTTTAAAACATTTTTATATTGCTGAAATTCCTCTGCTCTTCAACCACTGCAATTGTTGTTGATATTGCACAAATGAGCTGTTAAAATATTTATCAGTAAAATAGCAAAAAAGTGTGCAAATCTACTTTGCGGGTCAATTTATTTCTATGCCAGTAAAATTTCAGTCTTGGTTTTATTCTGAAAGTAAAAAAGATAATACTGTATATAAGTTTACAGTATATACTAGTATATGCATTAATCAATGTATAGCTTACAAATTTTGATGTAGTTTATGACGGGGGGGTGGGTTACTATCTGTGCCTGTGTGTTGCATTATAATGCGCTTCCTTATATGCATGACAAAAACCCAAGCCGACATGTATGAGGCACTTTTACAAAAGGGCAATAAATATGGCCTCCTTCAAGCACGTCAGTTCAATACTCAACTCGCATTATGCAATATGACCTATTTGGACTATATTTAGAAGCATTTATTCAAAACAGTCATCAAAACTCAGAAAAACATGGTTAGGCTAAAAAATGTCCCGTCACAAAGTAATTGTATTAAGGTAACTTCTTTCAAGTAAATAGCTAACAACCTGAAATCCATTGGATCGCTATATTTACAGTCAACAATCCCGACTGGCTGGCAAACAGTTTAGGGAATATACTGCCTCTTGCCCATATCAAGCTGGGATAGGCTCCAGCACCCCTGCGGACTTCATGAGGATAAGTGGTACATAAGATGGGTGAATCAATGAATGCATCCCGTTTTCATGTACACATTTTCCTGAAATTCATCTTGCCGCAACCGCTAAAAATAAGAGGATCATATGAAGCTAGTTTTCTTATTTAAGGCTACTTAACATAATCTGCATTCGTCGTTTCATGGTATTTTGGCAGACATGAAATTATGTAAAACATTTAGAATTCAAATTTTGCAATCAAGAGGAAACGTCAAGTGCAACTATCTGCTCCCAAGTCCAGTAAATAGGGAATTGCTCAATTTGCAAACATTTGTCAGGATCATCATCACCATCTGTATCCTGTTAAAAGAGGATCTAAATATCTGAACATATAATGATGAAACTCATTTGAGCATGAAGATAGGACATTTAAAAAGTGAAATGTAATAATTGTAGTCCACATCCACGTCAATGCAAACTGCATAATGCATCAGAATAATGCAATGACCAGCTGTTGTGTAATTAAGAAATGCTGAGAGAAAAGCGGTGTAGGAAAATATTCCCTAATGCCCTATACCAAACTACAAGCAGACTAAATAATCTCGATAAAGGGCAGAGTGTGGCGTTTGCATTTTCTCTCTATGCTTGTGTGGGTTTTCTATGGGGACTCCAGCTTCCTTATTTTTCCCCCAAACATGTATGGTAGGTTAAGTAAAAACTCTAAAATATCAGTAGGTGTGAATTTGATGTGAGTGTGAAGTGAATGGTTGTTTGTTTATTTGTGCCTTGTGAAGGAGATAGTACCTTTTCTCGTAGGCACCGCCTAACTGCTAGCAGTACTCTAACACATTTAATATAATTAATCAGGGAATAGTATCGTTTCTTGTATTTACTGTTTGACTGTTTGTATTACTCTAACACACCCAATATAAAATAAATAGCACTTTTACCATGGTTTAAGGAAAACAAGCAGAATATAGGGAATAAAAGATATCACGGAAGCCCAACGTTTGCGTAATGAGCGAGATTGACGCACCAACTCTCGCAATCAGTTCTCCCAGACAGTCCAGAACAAATGGCGGGACACTCTGTCCTAACACAAGGAGCACCGGAGAACGCCTGATATCCAACTGATAACACGACTGACAAGACTCCAAGAGCCCCTTTGACGCTGTCGTGGCAAAATCCACAATCCTCGTTGCCCGGACGACAGTAACTTCCGAATTCTCCAGTCCAATCCACAAACAGACAATAATCCTAAAGACACCCTTCTTCTTGCCCACAGACCGCCCCGCGAGAGCTTTCAAAAGACTGAATGTTTAACTAATCGTGGCCATTTTTTCTCGGGAACCTTTTGCTGACTTCTGATATGGTGACCTTGGAATGAGTTTGCCCCCTCGCATGAGTCTGTGCCTGTTTCGCCTGTTGGTCGGTGAGCTTTCTTTAAATCTTTCAAAATTGAGTCAGTACAAAGGGTTAAGACTAAGGTGCACGCGCTGAGTTTAGCTTTCTGGCCCGATTGCCGGGGTCCCGCCGGCCCGGGTCGTTGGAGCTGCGCCAGCGCGGTTCCGGCGGTTCGGCTGACGTGGTTCCGGCGGTCTGGCTAGAAGGTCAGATTCCTTCACTTGCAAATTGGCTATCAACCAGTTCAGGGTGTACCCTGCCACTTGCTCAAAGTTGGTTTGGATATACAGTTTAGATATACAAATATCTTTATTTTAAGACTACATCAAAATGTTAACTTGAATAGATCAAACACATATCTGCTAGTGCAGTAACTCTGTTCGACAAGCGGATTCATGACATTCTGTTCTTTTGTATCTCTAATGTAAGGTAAATAAAATTGTGCAGCTGACAAAACTCCAAGATAGACAAACTGTATTTTTTCACTACTGTGAATGGAATTCTACTTTGTAGATGACTTTTTATCCACCATGTCTCCAACACGGTGCAATGAAGCGTGAAATCACTCTTCACTTTATGGGTCTCAAAAGTATGGAAGCATCAGAGGTTGCGCTAGACTTTTTCGTTGTCTGTCATTTTGACTGACAGTGTCATAAAAATCCGGTCATAATCTATTTTTACCCGTCACATTTTTAAAATGATAATAATGACATATTCAATAGTATTTAGTTTTCATTCATTTTTAATTAATATTCTGTCCGAACAAACTTAACAAGAGGCAAACAGACAGCGGAGTGCACCAATCAGCGACAGGCAGACGTGCCGGTTAGCAAAGCAACGAGGGCAGAACGAGGGACTTGCGCTGAAGTAAACATACGAGGAGAACGGAGTTTATTCAACATGGCTAGCGCGAGACAGACTGTTGTCAATGTCTCGTGTCGATGTGTTTTAGCTCATTTAAAACTGAATTTACCGCGGATTGGAACATATTCTCGGCTCTCCCGCCATCCGTGTTGTTGTTGAGACGACTTTCGGCGCGCAAGAGTGACGTTGCTCGTGAAGAACACGTCACGCAAATAAACAAATCTGATTTGTCGATTGATTTTGTACCTACTCGAGAGGCTGTGTCCCAGACTTTTCTCTCAGTGTTTGAAAAATACAGGGAGAACAGTCTGGCCGTGCCAGGCAAACACTCAGTTGCCTTGACATTTTCCCGAGTAAGACCAACGACGTCATGCATCAAGAGAGACAATAGCTAATTAATATGCTCACTCGCCACCCTGTGTTCTGGGGTGTGAATTGCAACCTGTCAAAATGACGGATGGACTTCAGTTTTTTCCGTCAACGACGGAAAATATTCGGTTAACGCGACCCCTGGGAAGCATCAATAATGAAATGTTTTATCTGGATATGATATTTGATTGCAAATGGTCGATGCTCATTCTGTTCTAATTGGTGAAATTAGATTTTGCCCAACTGGTAATGGAGGACATTTTAGCATTTTCCTTGATAATTAAAGTAAGGCTGCATCTATCGATTATTTGAGTAATCGGTTAATCTATCAACTAGTTAGTTTGAATAATCGGGTAATCGGATTAGGAACATTTAAAATGTTGCAGAATAAATTTCAAAGATGTAAAACAAAGGCTTGCTACGATTGCACGTTCAAAAGAGCATTAAATGCGAATACATAGTTTTTTCAAACTATGCAGGATTTCACTTTTATTTAAAAATAAATGAAAAGACCTGAACTTAGCTTCAAACGGTATAAAAAACAAATAAATGAGGATTTTAGTACAAAAAAAGAACAATTGGCTAATTTGCATTACAAAAATCTGCTAGCTTAAATGCAAGAAAATGCTGTTTTTTTTTTTTTTTTTAAATAATGCTCTTAACAAAGCATCCATGTTTCTCCACAAAAACTCCTAAATATGCCTACACTATAAAGTAATGTACGAATGCATAAAAAATAAAACATTTTCTCAAACAAATACTTAGAATACTTACAAAAACTTATGTTGATCTTAACAGGGAGTAGCTGGATTCAGCTATTTTGAATGAGTTGTTTACTCTTGCCACTAGAGAGCAGTGTATCGACCCAAATCAATAAGACTAAATGAAAACACTTTAAAAACAACCCATTACAGTGCCACTCCAACTCAACGAATTTTCGAAGCAGCAAAATTTGATTTGAAACTTTTTTTCTAACCGAATTACTCGAGTTAATCGATTAATCGTTTCAGCACTAAATAAAAGAGTAACATTTAATGTTTTTAAAATTTATGTAGTATCAATAATAGTATTGGAGTATCCAGTATTTTTTAAGCATTTATATTGAGTTGAAGATGTAATATCGTAACAACAGCATTCTCAATTTTGACCTGATTTTCAAGGAAATATCACACTAAAACAGCCAAATAAGGCATTTTCCCCCTCACACAAAAAACAAAATTCCTCCCAAATCCATCACCCAATCCTCTAAATTCGTTCAGATTTGTTATTAATATTATTTATCATAATTATTAACTAATTGACGGCCATTGACGGTGCCAAATGTCCCATCCATTTTATCTCACTCGCTGTCAGTCCTCCCATTCAAAATGGGTTGGACATTTAGCGCTATCAATCCCACTGTAATAATATAATATAAAATAATATAATATAATATAATAAATAACGAACTTTTTTATTTTTATTATTCATTAGTTTTTTTTATTTTTTATTTTTTTATTTTATTTTGTCATTTATATTGTGCTGTCAAGTAGTGAAGCACTGCACAGACTTAGTTATCTATGATAACTCTTCTTATTTCAGTTCTACAAATCTAAAAACATAATACTAAAACCGAGTACATATTACATCGTTATCTTTGTAAATCCAGCATTTGGACACACCGCTTGTATCAGATCTTGTAATATTATGCAAGTGTACTGTGTACCTAATGTCTGGTCGTTTGTATTACAGGGGTGGTAGCTCCCTTAAAAACAATGGTGTGTCGTCATACTGATACTGAAGCAGCATGTCATCGTGCAAGATGGAACAGCGAATCATTTTCAGGAGGTTTAGCCACATGGAAAATTCCTCATTTCACCATCACTTTGTCGACTCGTGATAAAACACCAAATTAGCTCGCGTTGCTTCCACAGTAAATTCGGCGTGTCTGTGTTCAATTGTACTTACGGTAAACTGAGGACGCAGCTCTGCAGGTGATGAAGATGCTACACAGGACTGGCAACAACAACTTGGTCACATGAAACATCTTCATTGGGAGACCCCCAAATTTGACCGAAACCGAAACAATAGAACGACTCCAGGCGGGATGCTGCTGTTTTCTCTCGTCTTGTCGGTCCGTGCTGCAGCCGAAGACGTATCTATTTGTATCAACACCGAAAAATACAAGTGATTTACCTACGCGGCTCTAGTCTCAATGTATTGTTTTAGCTTCTTTCTTAACAATTAAGGTGGGTGTGAGCGAGCATCTCGAAAATAATGGTGTTGAGGGGCCTCGAACCCCAGGTGCATGGTCTCACACACATAGGAGCTGTCCAAACGCTAAATAAACCAGCGGAGAATTCACAACACCCCCTCTCTTCGACATACTTGGTACGGTCCAAACAACTCGCGCCCCAAAATACCAGGAGGAGGCGTGAGGGGGGAACAGAAGGGTCCACTGGTGGCCCCTTGGGAATATCAGGCAAGCATCATTAGGTTGCAAGCCTGCGGCTTTATTGTAAGAACGTTATAAATCCAATATTGAACTTTTATGTAGTTTTTTGGGTGTGTTAATTACAATTTATTAGCTGCTGGCAAGCCAATGTGACAAGGGTGTAGGTTTGCATAGGAACGGTAGTGACATAACACTACCAACTTTTCAGGATGCTCAAATTGTCCCCACCAACTCTTAAGCAACCTTATTTGCATTATACGTATAATGAGTTCAGTTATATAGGGCGTAAAACACAGACAAGACTGAAAAAGCAGTTTCTACTCTTGCACTCCTCTTTAAAAGAAACTGCTGTATTTTAAGCCAAAACAACTGTTGTGTTTGATAGAACAATATGTCTATATGCTGCCATAGCAGATTCATGGCGCATTAAGATCCCGAACTAATTTTAATTTGTCCATTTTACCCTGAAAACCCCCATTTAAAGTCGTCGCGCAACCGCTTTTGTTTCAACCCAGCCATAAAACGAAGGTAATTAATTATATTTATTATTCAAAATGTCTGTCGTTTTTAGCTTAGAATCATTAGTTGATCTCATATTTCGTTTAAAAAAAAAAAAAAACGACTTTAAAAATTTATTCACTCACATATTTTAGACTTTTAAACAAATTATGTCACAATGAAAAAAATGGCGTCTGTAAAAAAAGTCAGATATCTACCTCATAACTATCGCTTAATGGTAATTTTTTTTTTTTTTTTTTTTTTTTTTTTGTTACTGTCGCATTTTCTCCGATATGTTAAATAATATGATATGATAAATAATCGATCCAAACAAAGAAAAATATTTTAAACTTTTTTTTTTTTTTTTAAACGTTTAAAAGGGCAAATATATAAAAAAGAAAATCTCAACCACTTCTTGATGTCTGCGATTTCTGCATCACAACCCTTGTTATATTACCATGTTTCACCCATAAAATCCACAAACAATCCAGCTGTGGCCATTCACAGCTGTGTCTTGACACTCAATAAAACATGCTACATGGAGTTTTTGGATCAAAACAAGGTAAGTACGCGATAATATCTCGTCAAAGTCATGGCATCTGTAATTCTGCTCTCGCGTGCTTTCACCTCCAGATATGGTTTTGCTGGTTTTTTTTTAAATGCCCTTCTGTTAAAAAAAATTTCTTCCCCCAGAAAATTGAGATTTTAAGCTTTCCAATGATGTATCACACATGCATATCGAAAAATTTTGAAATTTGGCCAAATTGGGGGTCTCAGAGGGGAACTTCAAGTCACCTGAGTGTTTTCCGCCATAGGTAATTTAGATTGTCTTCCCATACGTATGTTGTATGTAAGGGCGTAGGTTTGGTCTCAATATTGGTAGGGACGATAGAACAGCACAACCTGAATGTGTACTTTTTGCTGGGGACGGGACATTAATAAGACCAAACAGACTGGGTGAACGGCGGTCAGGGCTACATTTCTCACTAATAAGAACCAAATTAATTGATAGGCTAAATGATTATTGCAAAAAATAAATCTGTATTGACTTAATCTAACTTTCACACGGCAAATTTACAGTATAACATCTTAATCTGATAATTTTTCTCAAACGTAGTCGAATAATTTTCTTCATCTTGTTTTGAGTTTTAAAGGCTAGTTAACAGATTAATGAGTATGATTCTTCCAATTTTTAGTAAATCATACCATTTGTTCTTGGCAGCAACCAATCAAACGTGCATTTGAGGAAAAAAAAAACATGGGCTGGCTCATTCAGCAAGTGAAAAAGGGGTAAATGTAAGTCTGAAAATAATGAAAATAATTCACTTAATAATGGTAAGGTCAATTCTATCGTTACAACATATGGGAACACAATCTAAATTATTTATATAACTGAACACATTATATACGGTAATGCAAATGAGGTTGCTTAAAAGTTGGTGCAGACAATTTGAGCATCCTGAAAAGTTGGTAGTGTTTTGTCCCTACCGTCCCTATGCAAACCTATGCCCTTGGTTGTAAGTATAGAATTGACCCTACCATTATCATTTACCCCTTTTCACTTGCTGAATGTGCCAGTCCATTTTTTGGTTGATGACTTGCATTGCATACATTTATTTAAAAAATATTTATTGTCTACAGTATTAATTTTATAATATTTTTATTTGCAGCCTATGTAGACATTGTTTTCAGAAAATCATACATTAGTCGTAATCGAGGTAAAATGTTATAATTTTTTCTTGAGTTTAGCTGTGCTTGTGGACAAAAGCAGTAGTGTTTTACTTGAAGGAAGGTTCCATTTTTATTTTTGTTATGCCCTGACTAAGAAGTTGTTTTTTTCTTCAATTATTTAATTTATTTATTTAGACAGACAATGTTGAGTGGTCTTAAGACAAATGTTTTTTTTTTTTTTTTTTGCATTCCTGGGGAGTTAAGACATTATTAGCAAGTTTGTATTTGCTCTGCATGTTAATATAATTTATGTTCAAATATTGCAATTTAAATATGCTAATAAAATCCCCCAAAATATTCTGGAAGTTTTCAAAATGATTCTTTTGCAGTTTATGAAAACAAAGGTTTCAAACGAACAGTGTGTCACCTGAACCAATGCACATGAAAGTTCGTATAAGTCAATACTAAGGGTGTAACGGTACATGTATTTGTATTGAACCGTTTCGGTATGTGGTGCTTGGTTCGGAACGGAGGCGTACCGAACGAGTTTCTGACGTAATGTAACCCTTACTTTTCGAGGCTGTGAGTCGATCGGGTTACAGTTTCTTTGTGTAGATTATATTTACTCCGTCTTCTCTACTATAATGAGGACCAACACGGTAGGACAGTATAAAACCCAGAAATGTCAAAGGCGCGACAACGTGGCTGCCACGACAACGCACTGAAACGCGGGCGTTTAAGTCAATTGGCCAATGCACACCAGTCGCAGTGCGGCCGCGTGTTAGACGCGTCCCAGAAGCAGCTCAACACGACGCACGCAAAAAGAACGGCAGAGTTTATTATTTGACGTGAGACGCGACCCTCCTGCGTCAATACTACTGCCGGTAGCTACGATCGGGCAGATCGGAAGTCACTCGTGTAAAAATACGGTGGATCCGATCGATTTTCAAACTAATATGCAATCGTAATCCACTTTTTGAGTCCGTCAAATCTCTTGAGTGGTAGATCGGGGCACAGTTGACTTGTCTTTGTTGATTTACTGCCGTCTTCCATCCATCCATCCATCCATCCATCCATCCATCCATTTTCCATGCCGCTTTTCCTCACGAGGGTCACGGAGGTGCTGGAGCCTATCCCAGCTAACTACGGGCAGTAGGCAGGGGACACCCTGAACTGGTTGTTCTCTGCTATAATAATAACCAACACGGCCCCATGTTCAATACAAAACACTCCTACCACAACAAAACAAGTAGGAACTAATATTCACATAGGAACTAAAGTTATACAACATAAAATATACAATATAAATGAATACTACATCACATTTGTAAAATATAAACACATAATAACATAAATAATAGCCAATTTAAATAAAATAAATTGAAATGAGCTAAAACACCTGTAATTAATAAGAATAATTCACAGATCCTGCTTACACATTTGAATTTATTAATTTCTGTGTGGCACTTTAACTTGAGAAAATGCACCAATAAAGCTTTTGAAAACCATTCATATGAAAAAAATGATTCATTGAGGCGTTTCATTTGTAAAATGCATGTTAAAATCTTTGTCATTGGGATTGCTTTTCTCTTTAGCACAGGACTTCTTTTTTCTTTCTTTCTGACCAATACGCGGGGTCTGAAAGGCAAATTGTTGTTGAATTATCTATAAATACCTGCTACCTTTTTGAGCAGAATTCTAGCTTTGTATAGTCTAATGTTCCTATTGTTGAAAGCACAAAGGTGTGTAACAAACAAATAGCACATTTATATTTTGCATTTTGTTTTCTTACTGTACCGAAAATGAACCCAACCGTACCTCAAAACCGAGGTACGTACCGAACCGAGATTTTTGTGTACCGTTACACCCATAGTCAATACAGATTTTTGCATTGATCATTTAGCCTATCAATTAATTATGTTCATATTTGTGAGAAATGTAGCCCTGACCCCCGTTTACCCAATTTGTTTGGTCTTATTAATGTCTTGCCCTCAGCAAAAAGTGTACATGCAGGTTATGTTGTTATATTGTCCATACCAATGTTGAGACCGAACCTATACCCTTGCAATGTGAGTTTTTGGGTTTAGCAATGACTCCTCTGCTGGCCTAGCCTGCTAAGAAAGTTTCAGTTTCCTGTTCCAGCAAAACAAATCACAAAACATGACAAATCCATCAGAACCTTGCTGGATTTGATGTGTTTTGCAACTGGTCCAGCTATCAGAACATTGCTGGATTGCGTCTGGTTTGGCGAGTATAAAAACCAGGATATGCTGGTTTTCTTTGCAGGTTTGCAGCACTGAACGGCATTTACCCCTGCACACGGTGTCTCTACAGGAGCCATGGAAAAATAAGAGTAAAGACAGGTACAGGTCGTGTGGCAAAAGTACACCATTTCAATAAACCACAGCAATTGCACAAGTATACATTTGGATGGCTTGGTGTGACTCGACAACACTCTGTCAGAGAACCAGGATATGCACACATTCTATAGTCCATCTTCACGAAATGGGCCGTGAAGAAAGCACTGAAGTGGGCAGGTACTGTACTTGCACATTTAAGTGCAGTTTGATGTCACATTGTCACCGACAGTGACCAGATGTCATTGTCATCTGGCCTCGTGCAGAGTGGTTTGACTTACAAAAGCAAATGCAATTAAATCACAATGGATGACAAATGGCATTGAAGTCAGACTTGAATTTTGCATTAAATAGTTAGTGTGTATGTGTGTGTCTTAAAATTCTGCAGTAGGTCATCTTTATAAATTCTACATCATCCTTAAATTGTGTGTACAATACTTAAAGCTAATACTTATGTTGTTTCAACATGATTTCACCATGAAGTTCTGACTCAAATTCATACAGCGTGCCATTTTACTGATTCAGCAATGGATAGTCATCGTCTAATGGGAACCTGCTCAATAGGTTTATAGAGATTAATCAAATTTGATGAACAAAAAAGAATCTATGCATTATTATTAACCACTGCAATATCAATTCATATTTTTCAGTTCTGTGATGTGGATCTTGTGCTTTGGCTGTTAAGACTTATGTGCCTCCCCAAACAAGGGATTTTCTTAACAAGTAGCCTTTTGAAGTGACTCTGGAACTTTTTACCCACAAATGTGTAAAACACTGGACTAATGCAACAGTAGAGGTAGGCTATATTTCTGGTCACAAACAATGCATAGTCTAGCTTGTCAGAGTATGCACAATCAACCTCCGAACTGGAGCTCTGTATGGCGTGAAGGAGGATGACGATATTGTACGGGGTCCAACAGATGAAGAAGGTGAAAATGATGACGAATATCAGTTTGATGGCACGAAATTTGTCCTTCATTCGTGTGGATAGGATGCGGATAGTGATGCTAGTGTAGCAATAAGTCACCATGAGCAGAGGGAGGAGGAAGAAAACCAAAACTTGTTGATAGTAAGTGACCAGACGCCAGAATGCCATTGTAAATTCAGGGTATCCCGACTCCTCACACACCAGCCCGTTGAGTGGAGGCTTCCACACATTCTGGAGAACCAGCTCTTTCATGCTGGCTATAATACTGATGCACCAAACCACTGCAGAAGAAATGAAGGCATAGCTCCTCTTTCTGCTCTTGGAAGCTGCCACTGCATGCACCACTGCAAGGTATCGGTCAAATGTCATGAGTGTGAGGAAAAGGATGGAGCTGTAGAAACCAATGAAGTAGGCGCTGCTGACCATTTTGCACAAAACATTTCCAAAAATCCATTCAGACTGATGATATTTTGCCCAAAATGGAAGACTGGTGGCAAAAAGGATGTTGGAGAGGACCAGATTGAGCAGAAAAATGTTTGTCACCGTGTTGAGCTTCTCATACTTGTAGATGATGTATAGGACGAGCCCATTACCAAGGTAACTCAGAAGGAAATTGACATAGAAGAAAGCTGGGTTGAAAGCAGAGCCAAACTTATTGACATTTGACTTATTACAGAGTATTTCATCTGTACCAACCACAGATCTTGGGTCATATGTCACATTCATTTTAAAAATCTCCAAGAAATCGAAAAAATTCTCATCAATTATGTCCATGGTTGGCGATTGTCCTGAAACACAAAGATGTTTGATAAGTATATAAGTGGATATCCATTTGTTAAAGAAATATACTTGATGAAAATACATGCTATATAGTAAATGTAGCACAACATGTATCTGATAAGATTGTACCATTGATGTTATTTTGTCAGTTAATGTTGATACTATGTCACCATTCCATTTAAGTGTTATAAACGATGAAACGCATTAAAGATTCAGACCACAGCCATGAACAATTTCAAATTACTAATGCAAATTTGTAACTGAAATGAAGTATATGAACTATTATTGTGCGGATACTTTGGAAAGAAAAGCTCCAAACATGTAATATTTGTATTTTTTTCCCCCATCCACTTTTTCACCACACGGCACTTGACCGATTTTCACAGTTCCAACTTCAAAAGTCGAAACATTCCAAAAATTACATGATACAGGCTCAATTTCGATTTTGCCTCTCACAAAAAAAAAAGCTCCTTTCGTTTCCAATGGTAAAAACATTTTAAAAATTAAAAATTTCAAAATGTACCTTTTCCTATATTTTATATCCGATTCACATAATTTACACATAAAAAGTCAGGAAATCAAGGGGCACAAAAGTTGTACACAGATTTTGTCAAACGATTCTACCAAAAAAAAAAAAAAATAACATCCCCATTTTTTTCCAATGGCCCCATTCATTTCCAATAGGAAAAATTACCTGATATTAATAGAAAATGCCTTGAAAAAAGCCCCAAAATCCATAGAAAGTGACAAATGACCAGGAAATAACCAAGAAATGACCTAAAATCAATGCAACCCGTCTCCTGCAAAAATCACAAAAAAATCTTGAAAACTGAATAACCGCAAAATTGGGAAAAAAATTGGAAATCATGGAAAAGGTCAAATCCTGTGAAAACAGCCCAAAACCCACAAAATCTAGAAGAAGAAAAAAACGCAAAATGTTTTTCTTTGTTTTTTTTTTTTTTTTTTTGCAAAAACATGGAAAAAAACACAAACAAAACCCTGGAAAAACCACAAAAACCACCATTACTCTTAGTCTTTGTAGAGCACTCATTAACCGTTCGTTCATTTGCTTCTCCCAGTGAAATGAATTGGACGTCTTGCCACCGCCAATGGCAGACAATGAGTTAAAAAGTAAGTGACAATTAAGATCTACAGGAAATGACCCACTAGAAAGAGGAAAAAAGCATCTCCATGCGATTTCTCCAGGAATTGCCTTCTTTTTCTTTTTTCTTTTTTCCCAAATTCTAGTTTACCTGTATAGTACCTCCATCATCATGATTCATCATGAATATTTCACTGTTGAGTTTGATTTCAAAATAATGATGCATTTTATGAGAATTGTGTGTTACTAGTGCCGGTATCCCATTGTTACTCACTCAAAAAGAGAACTGAAAGTTCAGACTGACCATCTGGTGCGCAATAGTAGTGTTGACTCATTCTTGTGAGTTATAACAAAAGAAGTAAAAAGCTACTGTTTGTTAATAATCAATTGCCAGGAGGCATTATTTCAATTAAATTTATTTACATTTTACAGAAAACCTGGCCAATGTTAGCTTATTCCCAGTAGACAACACAACAATCAACCTTAAACCTCACATTTACAAGAAACCTGACAACTGTTCACTCGTATGCAAACTCCAAAAAATGATTACATATTTGTATATATTATGTAGAGCAAATGCTAATATTGTTATAAATTATCTATACAAATATAAAATCATGCTGACTTAGTGACAAAATGAAGTCAATCCAAACAAAACAAAAAACCTCCTCATTCCCGTCACAGTTTTCTGCTGCAAGGTTTTGCGTTGATTGTTTTACGCATCACATATAGTGACTGGTACATCACGATCATGTTCCCGCTGTGAAGCAGTTGTAATGTGAACCAATTAGTATGCAGTCCCATTTACCATATATGAAAGAATGTTTCCATTGGGTTTGCTGAACGTCACTATTGCGTCTCATAGTATCCTTCAAGGAAATACGCACACAACAGAATCCAGGAAATTAGTCTATTGTTAACATTTATACAGACAGACAATTAAATACTAGTTGTATTGTGTTTAATGGTTACTTACGCATTAAGTACATTTTGGGGGGGAAAAAACGGTTAATGATCATTTTATATATGATATGAAGACAACAGTTATTTGCACTTGTCGAATGACAAATAAAGAAACCCTCGACTCTTGAATTTAAAACTTAATGAGAAAATTCCTACCAACTCTTTTACTTACCAGTGCTGCTTTCCATGTCAGGCATTCAAGCACGGAGACAACAAGGAAGCACTTGAGTCAGTGACTGCAGATGGAGACTTTGAAAGTAGGGAAGCCAGTAATTCTAGAAGACGTGGACACAGACGTAATGTGCTCATGTAAATTTCTGCCTGGTGTGTGTCGTGTCATCATCACTTAAAAATTTTGACCTGTCAGCATTTAATAGAAAAAAAAAAAAAAATGCAAAAAGATAATTTATACAACTATGTGCAGAATAAAAAAAGACGGAAAGGCCATTTATTCAATAAGTCGTTTCAAAAAAGTGAAACTTGCTTCACCATACACAAAGTCAAATACAGTAAATAAATAAAAAAGCCTTCATTTGTTTAAATTTTAAAGATGAATGCAGGATAAAAAACAGACATGTTGGGGTTCTGAAAAATATGAAAGAATTATATGCCCTTAGTACTTGTACTGGGCTTCCTTTTGCATTAACTATAGCATCAAACTGGAGTGATCAGCTTTTTGCACAGTTCAGGTCAATGGGGTTGAAATCAGGCGAATTTGTTCTGTGCTGTCAGTGAATAATCCTATTTAAGTGGCATTGATGGTGATAGCCCTCCTAAACTTAATACAGATAGTAAAATTAGCAGATCAAGCCCTTGCTATTTTATCGCTTATTATTGATTAATATGTAGAAATAAAGAGAGGTGAAGGCTTTATTTTGCAAGAATTTTGAAGGAAAAACATCCTGCAACTCTGGAATGACTCACCAGAATTGATGGTTGTCATTGTTGTATACTTTTTTCTGGAGCATAATGGAGTTCCTTGAAAACACTCTCTAGCCGTTCTCCAAGGTTGTAAGTGATGGAAAAAAAAAAGCCCCTGCATTCATGAAGATAACAACTCTCAATGGAGTCAACATTTCTGTCTAAACTACTACAGGAGTTAATTTATTATTAACTGACTAATCAGTGCGTCAGGGACCACAATCCCAATACACTGCTGGCCAAAGGTATTGGCACACCTGCAATTCTGTCAGATACTGCTCAATTTCTCCCAGAAAATGAGTGCAATTACAAATGCTTTGGTAGTGATATCTTCAATTATTTTCATTGCAATGAAAAAACACAAACAAGACTAGAGAAAAAATGAATCATTATCATTTCACACAAAACTCCAAAAATGGTCTGGTCAAAAGTATTGGCACCCTTAGCCTAATACTTGGTAGCACAACCTTTAGACAAAATAACTGCGAACAACCGCATCCCGTGTCCATCAATGAGTTTCTTACAATGCTCTGCTGAAATTTTAGACCATTTTTCTTGCGAACTGCTCCAGGTCTCTAAGATCCAGGGGTCGCGTTAACCGGATATTTTCCGTCGTTGACCGGTTTTTTAAAACGGTGGAGGAAAAAACTGAAGTCCGTCCGTCATTTTGACAGGTTGCAATTCACACCCCAGACCACAGGGTGGCGAGTTAGCATATTAATTAGCTATTGTCTCTCTTAATGCATGACGTCGTTGGCTCTTCTGTCAGAATATTGTAGCGTCACCGGGGTCTGGCGGTGGCACCGTGATTGACACATCAACGCGAGGTTCTTATTGGTGCACCCGGTGTGCCAGCGCGTCATCCAGTTGATGGACAAGATTGCCGCCTGTGTATAGACCCCAATCACATGACGTCACAACTCCGCCCCCCTGACTGGAGCCGCCATATTGTGTGTCAGCTCGTCATGTTTACACATTACCGCTACGTACATGCCTCCTATTACGGCGTGTTTTTCTGCTCGTTAATATTAATAATCAAAATGGTGTAGGCGTGTGTGGCGGTTGGTTGCTGTAACAGAGAAGATAGACGGAGAGACTTGAGGTTCTACCGTATTCTGAGAGACCCGAAGATGAGAGCGAGATGGACTGCTGTAATTCGACAAGAAATCTGGGCACCAAACGATCACCACAGACTATGTAGTAGTCATTTTATATCTGGTAAGATGCATTTAATATATATTTAGAAGATTTTGGGCTGACAACTACAATTAAGATCAGGTGTCTTCCTGGGCATCCTACCATAGAGTCCCTTATCATTCAGACACCGACGGATAGTACTGTTTGACACTGTTGTACCCTCGGACTGCAGGACAGCTTGAACTTGTTTGGATGTTAGTCGAGGTTCTTTATCCACCATCCGCACAATCTTTCGTTGAAATCTCTCATCAATTTTTCCTTTCCGTCCACATCTGGGGAGGTTAGCCACAATGCCATGGGCTTTACACTTATTGATGACACTGCGCACAGTAGACACAGGAACATTCAGGTCTTTTGAGATGGACTTGTAGCCTTGAGATTGCCCGTGCTTCCTCGCAATTTTGCTTCTCAAGTCCTCAGACAGTTTTTGGGCCTTAATTCTTTTCTCCATGCTCAATATGGTACACACTAGGACACAGGACAGAGGTTGAGTCAATTTTAATCCATTTTAACTGGCTGCACGTGTGATTTAGTTATTGCCACCACCTGTTATGTGCCACAGGTAAGTAACAGGTGCTGTTAATTACACAAATTAGAGAAGCATCACATGATTTTTCAAAGGGTGCCAATACTTTTGTCTGGCCCACTTTGAGAGTTTTGTTTAAAATGATGATTTTTCCCCCCATCCTCTTTTGTGTTTTTTCATTGCAAGCAAAAAATATGAAGATATTACTACCAAAGCATTTGTAATTGCAATCATTTTCTGAGAGAAATAGAGCATTATCTGACAGAATTGCAGGGTTCCAATACTTTTGGCCAGCAGTGTATATATTTGGTTTCTAATTTGATAGTACCCATTTGTATATCTGAAAAACATATGAGAAATTCATTTAGAGTATATAAAGGAAACTGTAAAATTGGGTACTCAGTACTAAAATAATTAACAAAAAAACGGATTGATTCATGATCAATTGCTTCGTTCCTTAACTATATTTTTTTCACATCACTTGCATTTGTGAATCATGGATATATTTGTGTAAATTATTTTGAAACAAACCTCCATCCAGTTTCTTTTTTTTTTTTTTTTAAACAAATGCAAACAGATAACATATCCAGCTTTTTTTTAAAAAAAAAATGACTATACACCTTTAAAACAACAACAGTAACATCATACAAGTGCTTAGCTTGTGTTCACTCTTATTTGCATCTTAGGTTGATAATCAAACCAAATTAATACTCAATATAAAGCAAGCAAAACCTGGATTAAGGGTGAACGCAAATGTAAAGGACAGAAAAGCAAACAGGTTCAAAATTACCTGTTCAGTCATGAGAAAAAAATAGAGAAAAGTGCCACAGTTACAGGAAATCAGATTTCTCACTTGATAAAAGTCAGTCATCATACAAGTGCAATATATTCTATCACCTTTCATGCAGGCTCAGGAAAGTGCAGGTTACGTAAAGTAACATTTTACAAACAAAAGAATCACATCCAAACTTGTAAACTTGAAGTTGTGATCTGAGTTGACTGACGAAAATATGAATTCCTTCACATCAAAACTGACAATTGATGTTTTTGTTTTTTGTTTTTTAAATCTCATTTTGTAACATTAGTATTGAACAAGATATAATCTTGAATGTCATTTTAAAAATAAACAAAGAAAAAAAACTGTACTTTAAAGTTGAGTATGGATGTCCATGACCACACAAAATTATAATTAGACTGCATCATTGCGCACCTCTGGCCACGCCCGTGACCGCCATGCTTTATATAGACCAGTGCTTCTCAATTATCTTCTATCTCTACAACTCTCTGCCGCCACTGTAACAGTATCATTTGTCGATAAAATTATTTTAAGTACCCCTCTGCATAACATTGTGTCCTTTTTCATATTAAAGAAAAAAAGTAATATAGATCAACTTACAATAAAGTATAACTTTATTAACATTGCTTTGTTTATAACAGAAAAGACTTAAAGCGCATCACTTTGCCCGAATAAAAAAAAGGTCACACCCAAACCGTAAAAATACTTACTAAATAATTTTTGACCATTTGATACTGAAAAATAAAATTTAATTAAAAAAATAAAAACAAAAAAAACAAAATTCAAATTGATTAGCAACATTAACTAATGAGTACAACACGTCAAACAACTTGACTGAAAAAACGAAAATTAATAGAACAAAAACAACAGTGTCATTGGACAGAGGGACAATTTTTATTCAGTATCAGCTCTTTTGCTATGGTGTGGGGTTATTTTGCACTGAGCAACTTGGTATGCCACCTTATATAATGCTAACAGTGCTTGCCAGTTTACGGATGTAACGTTGACCAAGCGGGATGATTGTTGGCAATATTTGGCACGTTTTCGCTGAAAAAAAAAATCAAGCGGCTTATCAATGTGATTAGCGTCTAATGCAGGGGTGGGCAAACAGGTCCAAGAGGGCCGCAGTGGGCCCTGGTCTTTGTTCCAACTGATTCAGCGCAGACAGTTAAACCAATGAGGTTTCAGCGGAAACAAGAAGCACCTGACTGCAATCAAGTGATTGCACTTGTAACAAACCACATTGGTGAAAGACTGTCCTTATTATGGGTTTGAACAAAGACCTGGAACCACCGCGGCCCTTTGTGGAATAGTTTGCCCACCTTTGGTCTAATGTCTTTAAGTGACGTCTTAATTGATTTGGCTTCCTGCCCTCCACTGCAAACATTTTTAGACACAGTAAACAGACTGGTCTTTCCTCGTCTCCCACTATTAAAAGTCAAAGCCAAACGCTACATATGCTTCATCATATTTGCTTGTCTGAGCTCTTGATATCGCCAGTGCTCTTTGCTGTGTGCTCGTTTGGTTCAAAAATGCGCCTCTGCCACCCGCTGAGTGGATATGCAATTACACTTGATTTTAGTACGTCAAAAAAGTATGTTCTCCGAGGTCACGTGCACCACCCCGGGCATCGCTCTACGCCCGCCTGGGGGGCACGCCCCACTATTTGACAAATACTGATATAGATGCTTCATCCTGCTTTTTATTCTGTGTCTGACTCGATGAATTTGATAGCCAAAAGAAAAAAATGTGAACTAATATGCAGTGTTTGGCTGGACAAATTCTTGTCTGACATTTACTGGCACCCATTTCAAATCAGGATAGTAGGACTGAAATTAAATGAGTTCAAAATGGTATGCGGAGAGGAGAGGCATTGCCCTGTATGCTGCAACTTTAGTAGTACACTTAATATTACAAGAGTTAATGTCAAATAACTTTTATTGTATTTAAGTAAAATGCAATTACGGTATTGAGCTGAAAATGCCGTTTATCACAGCGTATTCATGATTGCGCATATACTTCAGATTTCAAGTTTTGCTCTTTATTCAATTTTGGGGTTTTTTATTTCGATTTCCTCTTTTGTTTTGAACTTTCTTGATGATTTGATGTGATTTTTTTGCATCATTTTACTTTTTTGGGTAGGATTTTTACGTGATGTAAATAAATTTAAATGAATTTTTGGTGAATTGTGCTTAACAAATAAATTTGCCTCATTGCCTTGTAAAGTATCAGTGTAAAACTAGATACATTTTGAAACTTTTTTTTTTTTTTTCCCAGAAAATTGCCGTTTACGGGCGAATGGAAAATTTTTCAGGCATGTTTGAAAAATTCCCTGCGTCGCACAAAAATTCCAGTCGTGCCAATACTTGAACGGTGCCGATCGGTGCTACTGTCCGGGCTGCGCGGCGGGCCGAAAAAACGCGGAGAATAAATTGAATAATAAAGAATAAGTAGGCTAAAGTTGAGGAACAACATATACCTGGCCTTTCCATAGGAAAGACCCAGGTGATACGGTAAATTATATAGCAATAATCAGGAAAGTTAAATACCGAATTGTTAACCATTGTTTAATCAATGTGCTCTGATGGACCAGACGTAATTGTCAGTGGACCACCAAAGTCTCACTGGCTGACAGTTGATGGTCACTGGTGTAGGTAACTCATTCACACTCTGATTCTTGCTTGAGCAAAATGTGAAGTTTTTCATGGGACTAACATGCCTAGTTGAAGAATGTGAAAACCAAAAAGAGACAGAAGACAAGCACAGTTCTTTATTAAAGCAGTATAAAAAGTAACTTTTTGGTGTGCAACCATCAAGATAGAGGAGGTGAAAGTCCTGATGTGCTAAGCACAAAATCATCACAATGATTAAAACATGTGTTATATATGACAATATGAATTTATATTTCACCACAGGCCAAGAGAGTTAGTATTCAAAACTCCATGCAAGACAAAAACATGAAAAAAAAAAAAAGAACAAATAAAAACTTCCGCTGCCTAACTTTCTTCCTCTAATGCTGTACTGTATGTATAGTCTTAAATTTAACAGTCCAGGTAAAAGCCTCAATACTCAATACTTGAGCCAACATAATTTAAAATGAAAGAATAACAACTATATAATGAAATTAAAGTTGACATACTGCGTTTTCCCCCGCATTACTTTTGAATGTCCCTTTTTAATTTCATTGGCCCCCTTTACCTGCCTCTAGATTAGAACATCCAAATTCTCATTAATTTGTGGCTGACAGCAATGAATTTAAATATCTAATAATTTTACACTTTTCTCTTATTGGTTGTTGTCGATCAGGGCAAGCATTTCTAAATGAGTATAGACATCTCATGTCTTCATCATAATTTATAATACCATAGCACACAGAGGAAACATGGAGAAAAATGGACGTAAGAGATTATTTGACTCATATTCAATGACTTAAGACTTTACCAATTGGTGCCATCCATCTCATGTGCACATTTGGTGAGAGTGATTGCAAACTTTTGTTTTAAACCATAACAAATGTACTTATGTACTGTATTTTTCTGGCTTGACGGCCTTGACCAGCTTGGCAGTCTGCTGTCAAAGAACCAGGAATTGCCCACATTGTCTACTCTTTATGAAGTCAGTTTTAACATAATGGGCCTGAACACAGAAAAATGCTTCTTCCAAAACGCTTAGGGATTTTTCCAACCAGAAATTAAAGCGAAAAATTGGTGGAAATTCCACAATATGTCACCTTTAACATGAAAAGCAATGAGAAATCCCACACACACAAAAAATAATAAAGCACATGAGAAATTACAAAAGCCATTTTCACATTTCATAAATGTTCGGACCTTGTTCCTTTTGAATTTCTATTTACAATATTCCGTATACTCGTGTGGGTTTATCTAGTATTCATAATCAGAATGTGGTGTCTTCTGTGATGTGGTTCTTGTGCTCTGGCTGCTGAGACTTATGTGCCTCCTCAAACAAGGGATTCTCTTAGCAAGCATCCTTTTGAAGTAACTCTGAAACTTTTTGCCCAGAAATGTGTAAAACACTGGACTAATGCAACAGTAGAGGTAGGCAATATTCTGGGTCACAAACAATGCATAGTCTAGCTTGTCTGAGTCAGCACAGTTAACTTCTGGACTGGGGCTGTTTATGGCAAGAAGGAGGATGACGATATTGTAGGGGGTCCAACAGATGAAGAAGGTAAAGATGATGATGAATATGAGCTTGATGGCACGGCATTTTTCCTTCATTCGGGTAGATAGAATGCGGACAGTAATGCAGATGTAGCAGTAGATCACCATCAGTAGAGGGAGGAGGAAGAAAAGTAGTAATTGTTGATAATAGGTGACTAGACGCCAAAATGCCATCGTGGCTTCAGCATATCCCGTCTCTTCACACACCAGTCCATTAAAAGGACTTTCCCACACATTCTGGAAAACCAACTCTTTCATGCTGGCTATGACACTGATGCACCAAACCACTATAGAAGAAATGAAGGCATAGCTTCTCCTTCTGCTCTTGGCAGCTGCCACTGCATGCACCACTGCAAGGTATCGGTCGAATGTCATGAGTGTGAGGAAAAGGATGGAGCTGTAGAACCCAATGAAGTAGGCGCTGCTGACCATCTTACACAAAACGTTTCCAAAAATCCATTCAGACTGATGATATGTTGCCCAAAATGGGAGACTGGTGGCAAAAAGGATGTTGGAGAGGACCAGATTGAGCAGGAAAATGTTTGTCACCGTGTTGAGCTTCTCATACTTGTAGATGATGTATAGGACGAGCCCATTACCAAGGTAACTCAGGAGGAAATTGACATAATAGAAAATTGGGTTGAATGCTGAGCCAAAATTATTGACTTTTGACTTATTACAGACTTTGACGTCATGACTAACCACATAGTTTGGGTCATACGTCACATTCATGTTGAGAAGGCTCAAGAAGGCGGCATATTGGTCATAATCTGTGTCCATGGTTGGCAATTGTCCTGAGGCAGAGAGAAGTATGTCAGTTTATATACACTTTTTGAAAAAATTATTCATTTGGTAAAAACTATGTAAAGTATATTCATCCCTACTAAGACCTTACCAACATTACATGCAAAGCCATAAAATCCATCAAGCAGTTAGCAGTTTATACTGACACATAGCACAGTATTTGTAACTGAAACTATGTATATTGTGTACTTCCTACTTCAACCCAGCATAAGAACTGTGTGTTACGTGCCTACTACCGTCTTGTTACTCACTTAGAAGAGAGAACAGAAACTGCTGACTGCTGCGATAAATTGTTCTCCCATCTGGAGTGCAATCCATTTATTTCGTAAAAATGACTCATTTTGAGGAGGTTTAACAACAATATTAAAAAAAAAAAAAAAAAAAATCAGGAGGAATTTATTGAGTTTAGATAAAGCCTGGGCTACTGCTGTAGCTTGAAGGGCAACCTACCCTTTAAACATGGCAATATGTTTACAGTTACACAATTTTACCACATCGAATTTAGAATACAATATATATAATAAACCGTCTACATCGGTAATATGTGTTGCAACGGGTTAGGGTTTAGCATTTTGCATTGTTATATTGATTTGCCACCAAATTGTTTTATTTCTTACAGTGAGTGTTTTAGAACACAATAGAGCTGTGTTGGTTTTGGTGTAATCAGTGAGGCTGGAGCTCGTAGATAGTTTTCAACTATGGCATATGTATATGCTCATTCCAGATGTGTATAAACTCATGGAGTGATCTTTCTTACATAGACAACAGCATAATGACTTGGTGACATAATACAGGGAATCAAAAAAGTATTTTCTTACTCATAGATTTCTGATGCATTTTGGTTTGGTTGTCTTTCAGTAGGCACACATCTTTTATGTTCCATGAATAAAACAACTGTAAATATGATTTTTCTTTCTTTGCATGTAAATACCGTACATAGATATTCAATTAAAAAAAAAAAGTGTTTCATTTGTAAGTTGCTATTTTGCCATTTGTCCATAGTAATGTTGTTCATTAGTGTTACTTGGTATCCTTGAATATAATATAGCCTATGTTAATATAAGTAAACACATACTGTATGAGTAAAAATATTTTTGTTATCTAAAACAGTACTGTGTGCCATTAGGTATTAAGTATGCTACTAATATTTGTTATTGCAAATGGTGAAATACAGCAATTACATCCATGCCCCATTATTGCAAATACAAAAAAAAATTAATTCATAAAATTGTCACTCAGTTACTTACCAATGCTGTTTTCCATTAAAGACGTACAGGGCAGAGACCACAAAGATGCATTAGAGTCTATGACTGCAGACTGAGACTTTCAAAGTGGGGAGGCCAGCAAGCAGAGGAGACATGCACACAGACCTGATCTGCATGTACATTGGTGTTTGGCATGTGAACGTCATACACTGTTGACCAGTCAGCAATTATTTGAAACTTGCAAATTTTCTTAAATTTGCACACAACCACTTGATTTGGAGGACACACCTCTGCACTGCAAAAGCAGCAATAAAATGCAACAAATGTAACAAATGCTGGTCCTTGGTTAAGTTAAAAACAATTATATTAACCTAAGGTTAATATAAAAACATTTTGAAGGCATAATAAAGGAACTTTTGATTAACAGCACAATTGTAAAGGATGGAAGGAAAATATACACAAAATTACATCTTCAGTCATAGGAAAGATTTAAGAAAGGTGCAATAGTTACAGGAAATATGTCTTCTCACTTGTTAAAGTATGTGTGTGCAACCTTACACATAGTTAGGCCTGTCGCGATATCAAATTTTAGTAGGCAATATATTGTCCCATAAATTATTGCGGATATGTGATATTATTGTCAGTTTTTGTTTTTCTTTAAACCAATTCAACCACAGATATAGTAACAAATTCAAATGCAATAAATTTATTCCTGAATAAAACACAAACTCTATTAAAAATTATTTAAAAAAAAAAAAAAAAAAAAAAAAAGCGCACAATGCATATTGAGTCATTTTAAAGCTAGTTAAGTGTCGAACATGAAATAGGTGAGAGACCCATTCAAATTGTTGTTGTCTGCCAAATAGAGCCCATTAAAAGTGTTAATTTGGTCCAAAATGACTGTCATTTTGTCCTGCAAAGTGCATATCTTAACAAATCTGAAGCCAAATTATTATCATTTATCAGATTATATTATCACTGCCAATCAGATTTTTCAAAATGGTTGTCATTTTAAATCTATTCTTAGTGTAGAATCTGAAGATGTGAGATTGCCTCCAGAAATCTGAACATGACGTGCTTTTATTTTGAAATGTTCACTGGAAGTACATTTGCTAAGCAGCTAACTGTAAACTTTACACTCTGTAATAAAAAAAAACAAAAAACAAAGTGCACTTCGGTTTTCGTCATGCATGTGGTGTTAGTAATAGTTTTTTTTTTTTCTTTTGTTCGCATCATTTGCCAATGCTGTAATCCAGCGAGTTTTCATGTTCAAAGTGTCAGTTTTTAACCGCAATTTTGCGTTGTGGAGAAGACTGCCAATGTTTAACAGCAGGCTAAAGTGGTTAGTAAATTGTCTTTTTTCCATTAGCTTCAATGTAGCAATGCGAACATTTTACAATGTTTAATATAGATGTGTTTCGTTATTTTGTATGTCTGAATTTTAATTCTACGGCATGTTGATGGCCAATAAACATCTGCGAAAGGCACTGGAGTCTCATATGCAATCAACACGCACGTGTGCCGAGTGCATGCAGCAAACGCAAACACACAAATGCACAAATTTATGCACGCACATGGCGATAAATCGCAGCTGGGAAAGTTACTGCCCTCATTTTTATTTACCGTGCAATAATTTGACTTATTGCATATCGTGACAGGCTTACACATAGCGCAGAAGAAAACAGAGTATCATAGTATAACATTTTCCAAACAGAGGAGTCGAACTTGAGACAGAACTGTCCAAGCAATGAAAGTGATATAATATGGTTGAGTGTTGACTAGATACATTTTATAGCGATGTCAGAAAATGGTAAGTTACATTATTATATTTTACTGGGAGCAAAGTAGCCCCGTTAACAACGACTGGAAATTTTTACACTGACTTCTTTATTACTTATGACAGAGCGACCAACCCCGAAAAATGAATTTGCCACCCATTTCCTAACATAACTTAATAGACTCATCAGAATTTGTTTCTGCTGGCCCATATGAGTTTACTGAACGGGATACTTGTAATAATGTGCATGTATTTATCATGGCGTAGCATTTGTGATTATTTGAAGCTGAATTTTTGTGGATTAGCGGGCACGCATAATTTATTAAAACTCTTTGTGCTGCCCAGAATGATCACTCACTAAGACTATTTGCCTCTTTTGACCATATAGCCAATATATACAGTGAGGAGCAGAAGTATTTGCACCCTTTGTGATTTTGCAAGTTCACCCACTTATAAAATGGGTAGAGGTCTGAAATTTGAATCATAGATGCATTTCCACTTAGAGACATAATTTTAAAAGATCCAGAACTCACATTGTATGATTTTTCGATAACTTATTTGTAATGTACTAGGCTTCATAAGTATTTGTACCCCTGAGAAAATCAGTGCCAATATTTAGAGCAGAAGCCTTTCTTTGCAATTACAGAGGTCAAACGCTTTCTGTAGTTCTTCACCAGGTTTTCACATATGGAAACAAGGATTTTGGCCCATTCCACTACACAAATCTTCTCCAAATCTGTCAGGTTTCGGGGCTGTCGTTGAGAAACCCGAACTTTCAGCTCCATCCAAAGATTTTCTGTTGTATTGAGGTCTGGAGACTGGCTAGTACACTCCAGAACCTTGACATGCTTTTTTACGCAGCCACTCCTTGGTCAGCTTGGCTATGTGCTTTGGATCATTGTCATGTTGGAAGATCCAGTCACGACTCATCTTCAAGTCTTTGACGAAGGGAAGGAGGTTGTGGCTCAAAATCTGACGATACATTTCACCTCTGCTTTATACAGTACAGTCTTCCTGTCCCCTTTGCAGAAAAGCAGCCTCAAAGCATGAGGTTTCTACCCCCATATTTCACAGTGGGGATGGTGTTCTTGGGGTTGTACTCATCCTTCTTTTTCCTCCACACACAACGAGTTAAGTTTGCACCAAAAAGTTCTACTTTGGTCTCATCAGAGCACATGACTTTCTCCCATGAACCCTTCTTCATCACTCAGATGGTCACTGGAGAACTTCAGACGGGCCTTCACATGTACTGGCTTAGACAGGGGAACCTTTGGAGCAAGGCATGATTTTAAACCATTGCACCGTAGTGTTCTACTGAAAGTAGCCTTTGAAAACTGTGCATCCAGCTCTCTTCAGGTCATTGACCAGCTCCTGCCATGTACTGTTGTAGTTCTAGGCTGAGCCCTCACTTTTCTCATCATGAGTGACGCCCCACGAGGAGAGATTTTACATGGAGCCCCAGTCTAATGTAGATTATCAGTCATGTTTAGCCTTTTCCATTTTCTAACAATTGCTGCAAATGTTGATTTATTCTCACCATGCTGCTTTCCAATTGTCCCATAGCCTTTTCTAGCTTTGTGGAGCTCAACAAATTTTCTCTGGTGTCTTTCAAAAGCTCTCTGGTCTTGCCCATGGTAGCAGTTGCATTATGACTGACTGTGAGGTGCATAGGTGACAATAATGAGCTCAAACGGGTGGTGGGTGGGTGGTTACTCATGGGGTAAAGGAGACTTTTTTTTTTTTTTAAAGGTAGACTTACAACTCTTTGAGTGTCATGATTATTGCTGATTCTCAGGTGTACAAATACCTATGAACCCCAGTAAATTACAAATAAATTATTTTAAAAATCATACAATGCGAGTTCTGGATTTTTGGGGGATTATTTCTATATAAGTTGAAATGCATTTATGATTGAAATTTCTGACCTCTACCTATTTTCTCAGTGGATGACTTTGCAAAATCACAAGGGGTGCAAATACCTCTGCTCCTCAATGTACATGCACCGATACATGTTGATATATATATATATATATATATATATATATACACTGCCAATGGGAAAACCCATTGGCAGTGTATCAAATACTTGTTCTCCCCACTGTATATATTTTGCTAGATTGTTTCCTCTGCAATATACGCACACCTTTTCTGCCAGCACTTTTCACTCAGACTTTTTTGTGTGCATGTATAGTATGCAATTTATTCCACAATATAGTTGTCTTGTGACGTTGATTAAATACAGCCTCATCAAGGGCAGTTGTTGTGTAGCCAAAATTTTGCAGTACCCTTTTTACCAGCAGTCAACAAAACCTAAAAATAAAAAATGTAATTTTTATCCTGCGACACAATGGCTGCGTGGTTAGCACATCTGCCTCACAGTTCTGAGATCAAGGGTTCAATCCCTGGCTTCGGCCTTCCTGTGTGTAATTTGCATGTTCTCCCCGTTCCTGCGTGGGTTTTCACCGAGAACTCCGGTTTCCTCCCACGTCCCAAAAACATGCGTTGTAGGCTGATTGAACACTCTATATTGTCCGTATGTATGAGTCTGTGCATGAATGGTTGTATGTCTCATCGTGCCCTGCGATTGGCTGGCAACCACTTCAGTGTGTACCCTGCCTACTGCCCGTAGTTAGCTAGAATAGGCTCCAGCACCTCCGCGACCCTCGTGAGGAAAAGCATGAATCATATGCATCATGGTTCAGGATATAACTTTTGCAAATTTCTTCTTGAAAATCTGGATGGAAGCGCAAGATAAATAATTCTGAGCATGGTCAGGCATAAACTGAAGTTGGAATGTTTTTCAACCACTTCCCCGACATACCTTCAGTAAACAGTCAACCCATTGGCTAATCGTTTCCTTCTCCTTTCCTCTATATCCAAGCAGTGACTGTTGTGATGCATCTGTTAAAGCCAGCCTGCGCCTCCATTTGACCACATATAGGATTAGTTACATCAGTTCACTAAAGATCTCGATTGCACTGCAATGTAATAGTCCCAAAGTGTCAAAGGGATACCTATCGACAGTGATAAAAATAGTTACAGAATTCCCAGAAGGATATTCATTTGAACTGATCTAATTCTGCTGCCAAATCAATGGGATGCATGCCCCACTCTCTTAGGTTATTGGATAAAAATTTGTTAATAGTGATATAATTGGTAGTGAATAGTGTGACAGATCATTTATTAGATTTACTTCCAGGAAACCCATTTGAGTTAAATGCTAAATAGAAAGCACAAAAGTGGGGGTATTTCTTGTTTACTTTTTCCAGTGAGCTGAGGACAGCTTTGGCCGTATCCCACAAAATGTTACGGGTTTACAAACTTTACATCTCCCTTATCGTTCTCCAATATATAAGGTAAAGTCATTTTCTATTGACATTTTGAATGTTAGATCATTCTGCATTCCAGTTTTACCTTGTCCATCCTTTGTGGTGGCTCTGAATGGACGTAAACAGCAAACAAAATAAACAAAAAAGTTCACCTTATTTAACATTTATTTCAAATATCTTTAAAAAAATCTTTAAGTTGCCTTCATACACAACTCCACACAGAAATTCAGATAAACAATTTTCTCCACGGCAACAAAAAGTGAAACCATATAATAAATATGTAACAGTTTTTATTTTTAAAGGAAAACATAGATGCTTCAAGACATTATCACAGGTCATTGAATTAATCAAGAACATCACAATGGATGATACTGATTTCTAAGCAATGCATTAATATTCATTGTCCCATCAAAGGTTGATGAAGTTGAATATGACATTGAAATCACATTGATTTATGATCAATGATAAGAGATGGAAAAATGGAAGAAAAAAAAAGGAAAAAAGAACATTGATGAAACTGTCATAGATTTATAGTTGATCACAAAACTATGAGATATAAGATGATTTTAGATGATTAGGAGATGATTGCGTAGAATAAGAATAAGAGGAGGACATAAGCATTTATCAATGTACAGGGTGACCAAAAAAAAAAAACAGGCACTCAATTTGGATAGGTGTCATTACTTGATTAAAATAGATAAATGAATAAATAAGCTTCAGTCTCTTTTAAATAAAAATAATAATAAATAAAAAGGAAATGACACCTATCCAAATTTAGGTCCTGTTTTTTTTTGGGGGGGGGGGGGGGGGGGTCACCCTGTATTTTCTCAATCTGACGAGCCTGGAACCACAGGTGCAATGAGGAGGAAATGAGCAGTCATGATATTGGATAAATTGTGTCATTATTTATTACCTTTTGTTTTATTATACCTTAGTCTTGCAACTTATTGTCCATCATTTGGGATGTATTTGTGGCCTTTCTGTTAAGCTAATTTGCCCAGCACTTGACCAATTGTTTTCAGACTCATGGTTGAAAAAATTAATGGTTTTAACTGTGTGAACTCTGATAATACATACAAATGAGATATATAAACCTACATTCAAATTTAATGGGACACTCAGGCTTCTTGCTGGATTCAAACCACAGTTCTGAATTGATCTTTGCTCATTGCTTGCTAAAGACTCCACCCTTTGTTGCATATCTCGAGAGGGCAGGAATTCTAGTGTTATGGGTAAGTCAAAAATGTTCCAGGGAGGACATAAATGTACCTTCATTACTAAATGTGTTTGTCATTTGCGGTATGCTGCTGTGAGAAAGTGAATCAAGTGCAAAAGTGACGGCCCTGCCCGTTTAATTGTTTTCATTTTGAGACATCTCAGCTCATCCTAGCCTCCGCCAGCTGGTTGCCCACCCTCCCACCGTGACGTAAGCTGATTGGCTGACCGACACCGAATGGGTAGACGCCGCTGATTGGCCACCGAAGGACGACGCCAAGTTCAAAAGGCAGCCGCTGTCTACGATCGAAGAGGTAGAATTGACAGCCTTCGTGTCGCGTATTTCCTCGCCAGCTGTTTTCGCTTGCCACATATCCACATTTGCCTTCAATCTCCTGTTTGTTATACTCCCGCTTTTTCGGTGAGGTCTTTCGAGTTTGTTTGTAATTGGATCCCTTTTGTTCAAGACTGTACATAAGAGCACCGAAGCAGTAGGGGTAAGCTGCCATTTACGTTCAACCCGTTTTCTCCGTTTTTGTTTGTTGTAGGAAGCCAGGGTAGTGGCTGTCTTTTTGTTCTTTTTTTTTTTTTTTTTTTTTACGTTCAGGGTTTAGTTAGTGGGTGGGGTTTAAGTGTAGATTCCTTTTTTTGTTGTTTTGGCTTACTCTGAAGGCAAGCTTCTTTCGTATTTTGTATTCATTGTTCAGGCATGAAAATGGGTCAGGGGTTAAAAAGGTGAGAAGGGTGTGGAGGAAATATGTTCCAGTACACTGTACACCCCAACAAAATATTGAGCTCTGTCGACCCACACTGTGTTTCAGCAGGGCCGTGCAGAGACCGGTGGAGGGGCGGGTGCTCGTAGATCAAAAGGGGCACATGAACAAGTATTTAATACACCTTAAAACAACATAACTTCAATTTTAACCAGCTTTAGATAATAATTGGCTGCGACTGTGACATACTTTATTTGGGAGGGGGCAACAGTGAATAGAAATCAAAACTGTCATCCACACTTTCTGGCTGTGACTCAGTCAGTCTAGCTCTTTTCTTCCTTCAACCTCTGCATCAAAACTTCCTTCCTCAACTTGTTCATCTGAGAACAAACCACATCAGATGGTCACTGAGCCACCAACAGCACAGTTTTTTTCAAAACTATTATTTCATTAACAACTCTAGCACCTAATGATTAATAAAGCAATGACATAAAATCTTATAGAAAAATAACATTGTAATGTGTTTATAATTGTATTTAATACCTGACTATCCTTGCAAACCTGTTCTTACCAGATCTGCTATTCACCCAGCTGATGAGGTATCCGCTGCCTTTAGCAGCCTCATCCAACTCCTTTTTTTATCCCTTAATCTCCTTTCCCTACGAGGCATGTCTATGTAATGAAATATAAATATTAAAAAAAAAAAAAAAAAAAAAAACAGACTCCCCGGTGGCTTTTAGTTTTAAAGCTTTCTTAATTTCTTTCTCTCTCAATAACGATGGAGGTAGATTTGTTTTTTTATTATTCAATCAAAAAACAAAGTTACTTCTATCAAAAACAAAGTTGCTTCAATCAAAATACAGTTATACTTTTAATCCCAAAAGTCACTTCAATAAAAAAAAAAAATGTTTTTGATTGCAAAATAAATTTGAGACAAAAAAAGCATTTGAAAACTATTTTTCTTGATTGAAACAAATTTTTCCATTGAAGTAATGTTGTTTTGCGTTTGGGCCACATTTTGGCTAGGACATTTGTGTTTTTATTATTCAATCAAATAAGTTGCTTCAAACAAAAAAATATATATAAAAAGAAAAACTTTGCACGTGTGTCAGTCACCGTTTAACAAAGCCTGAGAGGGTTTGAGTAGACTCAGTATGAAGCATTTAATAAAGCCAAGCATTTTCTTATTACTTTATTCTTGTTTAAAAATAATTCGGTGGGGCAGTAACATGTTTAAAACTTATCATAATTCTTACATTTTGAAGTGCTTGAAAACCATTTATAAATGATACTTTGGTGAAAAAACATGCCATAAATATGTATCCTTTTTCCAATGTAAAATCTGAATAAATACATTGAACACACACCAAAAAAATGGGGGGGGGGGGGGGGGCACTACTTCGCGGTTTTCACTTATTGCGGCGGGTTCTGGTCCCCATTAACCGCGAAAAACGAGGGATCCCTGTATTTCTGAAAAGCTTTAAGAAGCAAGAGTCATTCCCACCACTCGTCGGGCCGGTGTTGTGCCGACACCGGCCGTCAGCTCAAGTCCCAGCCGAAAATAACGCGTCTAAGGCGGACGACGGGAGCGATGCGATGCGAGGCGACCCCTCAATCCGAGAGCATGCCGCTTAATTTGACTCAACAGTGTGTTTCTTCGTTTATATTACCGCTAAATACACAAGCTTGACGCCAATTTAACGGGAGCTATTTTTTTTCATGGGAGATTTGGCTAGCTCTGGCAGTGTTCAACGCAAGCTGCAACGAATGGCATTAACTTTTTTATATCGCAAAATGTGAAAACGATTGAAACCATTACTCACCAAATTCAATCTGCTGGCAAATACAGGCAAGTGTGTATGCTGCGCTCTGGTCTGCCCGGTGTGGATAAGGCCTGCTTTTTTGTTTTCGCAGCTTTGCAATTCAACCAAAGGCTCGCCGAGCACTCCTTTTTTCACATAAGGAGTGCGCGGCTGCGCGCGTTTGGAATAATGGCCCGCAGCTTGGGCCGATGATTGGTCCTCGTCAGCGAAGCATCTAGAACAGTGGTCTCAAACCGGTCCTCAAAGGGCCGCAGGGGGTACTGGATTTCATTCCAACCAAACGAGACAAATACCTTTTCACCAATCTGGTTTCTTACAAGTGTCATCAGTTGATTGCAATCAGGTGCTGCTTATGTTGGTAGAAACCTCATTGGTTGAACTGTTTGTGCTGGATCTGTTGGAACAAAAACCAGGACCCACTGCGGCCCTTTGTGGAGTCGGTTTGAGACCGCTGATCTAGAAGGATTTGCTGACTGTCCGTGTCACTTTTTTAAAGAACCGATCAGTTTACGTACTAAGTTAATCACATGATGATAATAATAATTTAATAAAACCTCCCGACCCGACCCTCCCCCCCCCCCCCCCCCCCTCCCAAAAATAATTTCTCCTCGGATCTACGCAATTCACGTAGGTCGCCCTTTGACTTCAAAACGGCGAATTTCGCCGAAAGGTGAGAGATTTTCATGCCTGATTGTTATTTGGCTTGTGTAAATAAATTGTTGATTTGTGTCCACTTGTAAACTTGTGGCTCGTTTTATGTTGGGCCCTTAGCGAGCCATTGATTTGGGAGGTAACAGCAACATATCGCTGATATTGTTAAATAAATACAAGCGCATATGTACACTCATATGTACATAAATAAAGTGTAATTGAGAGTCCCGCCTACTTAAAATCAAACGTGTTAAGTTGATTCACCCGTCACTCTCCAAATCAAAACACATAGCTTAGCCTTTCCTCAGATTTGTGAAGTCCTTACCAATAAATGAGCCAGTTTGTTAACCCTTTAATTGCTGATGTGAACTTGAAAATAGACATGACTTGAACACAGATAAGAGAAAATGTGTATTAAAATAACTAATTTTTTAATAATATTTTAAACATATAACTTGTATGTATAATAATTCTTGATTGGTCTATATATTTTTTTAAATTCTCTGAATTCTCAGGAGGCCCTCAGGGTTCCTCACTGCAGAAATTCTGTTGCTCCATTTTCAGAATTTCAGTTTTGTCTCAGTATTTAAAAATTAGTGCAACGTGATTTCGAATCAATACCAAACTTAATGCTAATTCAACGAATGACTCTGGAAAAATAGTGTTTCGATATTGTTTCAATAACTGCTTCCTACCTGGAAAGGGTTCAAACTTTCAAGAAACACTACACAGATGCAGCTATGATAGTATGCTGCGGATGATTTAAGAAGCAGGAAGTGGTAAATGAGTCGAGCAAACATTTTTTGACCCACCACGTCAATTTTGAGCAACAAGTAGAAGACATGCAGTACATTTTATCTTGATGATGAAATAATGAGTTGAGGTAGGAAACCCATTTCATATGAGCAGGAATAAACAAGATCAATAATTGTCCAGAGCTTGTTCTAAATAACTTAAAAACTCCAGCCTCGTGGTAATTCCTAAAATATCCGATGGCAAAAACCCTCCAGTAATTGGCGCAGTCTTTATTCTACCTTTATAGTTGTAAAGAGTAGATGCAGTCAGTCATTATCATGTAAGCTGAATTCTGTGTTTTCGGTTGCCAATGATGGAGAATTCAGAAGGTTGATGGTCTGCCCTTCTTTGAGCCTCAAAACGGCAAGCTTCACATTCCATCTACAGGGAGACACAACCATGCAGGCAGTCAAATATTTGTGTTTCGGCATAAATCTTTCCCAAAAGACACACAAAAAAAGACCAAAAAAATACTCAGGCCAATTCATTATTACTGTATTGTGCTGTTGCTAAACTGACACCTACAGGACAACAATAAAATTGACATTATCAACCCAACACCTTCTACCATAAATGCTTAACCTCCTCTTGAGTCTGTTGTCAGCTAATTCTTATATCTTTGTTTTATTTACCATCAGATGGGGAGGAGTATAAGGGCAAAATGATAAAAAAACTGTCTAAATACCAAACTGCAATATTTCAATTATTTAGCGATTCATATCACCCCCTTTTTTTAATCGGAAAATGAGGATACTTCACAATCACAAAATTGTATGAGTGTAAAATAAAACTATACTGGACAATATAATGCCTAAATACTTAAAACGATCACTGAGAGGAACAGAATGAACACACCTGTTTGTGTTTGGGTCTCTGATAGAAGATGTATATAAATAGCCACCAGTTTTTGACCCAGTTACAGGGATCTTTATCTGCAAAACATAAAACTTGAATAAATTAGTCATGTCAGTACTTAACATAGGGTAAATGTAGAAACTTCCAAATTATTTGTTCGAAAACAGTTTGCTCTTCAGAGTCTTCAAATACCTAACTAACCATGCATGTTTTTTTTTTTTAATATGGGAGAAAATTATGGTGTTCCCACTGGTATGGGGAGAACATTAGCAGGTTTTATATGACCATGGTTCTTTTTAGATACAGTACCTTTGCTATTTGCTGGTCTATCCGATTGTCTCTGTCAGTCAGATGGATGTTGTGAATTTTTAACGGTGGAGCGCCCAAACTCTCCATGGCAACTGTACATTCTTCCAACTTCTGCAGAGCCAATTTGTGGTAGTCTGACTCGGCAAATTTCTCTGATACGATACAAAACAGAGGTTAACAAGTTAATATTATGTGACTAGAAATAAATGCGTGATTCTTAAGGTCTAGATTCTGAATAAGACTCTTCCAATAGCGTACCGCATGAATGCTATTTTTAGACCGTGACGTCGCATCGTAAAGCGGAAGTGGAACATTATAGACACACCCTCGCATACAAACCATTATTTTTCTGCTAGTTTTCTCCGGTAATCTTTCAAAAACGAACATGCCGATCAAACAGTGCTACTTCGGAACTTGTAGAAACGACTCTAGACACTTCGACCGTCCACATATGAAAGATGTTTTCTTCATACGTTTCCCGAAACCAAAGACTCAAAGTAAAAACGTGAACAATGGATCAGTTTGTGCGGACATCCAAACGACCAGTTTACCGCCAGCAAGGTGAAGTCATTCGCCTTCATTTGCAGCAAAAAATTTTGTTGGGGGTCATGGTCCTACAAATGGCAATCCCGACCGATTGCCTGCCACAGCGTCCCCCGAAGAGGTAAGCTATTTTGATATTTTTACTTATTTTTTAGCGTGGCGTTTTGCCGTGCTGCTTCTGTCTGACAATGAATGACCTGAAAAAAATTAAAGTGGTATCTGACTGTCACCATTGTTATCTTTTCTGTTGAAAAGAAACAACTTTAGTACGGGGGAAGTTTAAAAATATTAATACAATTAAGATTTGTTATTGATCTGCCCCAAAAACATAAATAACTTAAAAAGAGTAGGTACTATAGTGAGTCTTTATAAATTGAGATTATTTTTCAATTTCTCAACCCTTGTAATTAAAGACATCCTACTTAATCATTACATATTGGCATTAGTGAACACAATTCCACGAATGTCAAGTTTCTGCTGCAGTGTATAAATCATTGTCTGCAGAGGCCATACTGACCTAAACAAGCTCTTTATTATTGTTGTACTATTTTGTACTCACTCTGCATTAGATAGTACATGGTCCCAATCCCTCCTCCTGTCAGTAGGGTGGTGAATATGGCGAGCTGTTGCAGTTTGTTGGTGGAAACCCTCATCTTTGGTGGGAAAGAAGGGAAATGCAGCACAGGATGCACAGTATTTTCAGATGCATTTTTCCAATGTTGCTTTGAGTTACTTTAAAAATTAGAATTTTCAATGAAAAGTATTTTCCCATTAAACAACCGAGAAAAGAAAACGGTTGCCATTCAATTACAGGAGGCAGACTCAATTCACACCGACATTGTGTGAGAAGAGAACTCTTGTTGAGGTCAGAGAAATGAACGGCTCCATTGTCAATTAGAAAAAGAAATACATTACCGTTCATCTTAAATAACTATCATTTCTTAAAGACAATTTTAATGTTTGACTAGCTACGAGACGCATATTTCACACGTTTACCTTGGCACCACCAGCCATCCAACTTTTACCCAAAGCAGAAGGGATCATAGATCACATATTGATGGGGTAGATGTAAGACATGCAGTTTGAGCCAATTGGACGGGCGTAGTCACTCGTTGTCCATTTTGCGTCGGGGTCACTCGATAAACCTAACATTATACAGTAGTTAGTCAACGTTGAAATAGTTCTGTGTTACTATTTTTAAACGTCTGGATTTATCAGAAACGTCGTGGATTCAATAATTTTACTGCAAGCTTGTGAATTTTTATGGCCATATGTGTTATCTGCTGGACAAGCCCGCAGTAACAATTTCCGTAAACGTAATATTATTGGGTGAGCTCAATTTACTTTCCGTAACGTGCCTGTACTGCCCAGGAAAGCGGTTAAGTCAACGTTATTTTGTTCTGTCCTACCACACACATAGGTAAAATAAAATACTTAGATCATGAACATTAAACTAGCAACACAGATTACATTGGAAAGAAATTACACGGAAATATTGCAGGTCAAATAAACATTTCATTAAGAATAACGTTAATCAGGCTGAGAGGAATGGGGCGTTAAGCAATCTTATCTCCGCATTGCAGCCCGTAGGTGTGACAAATTTAACTTAACAGTCAAAAGGTCACTCCATATTTACAGTAGTTTATTCAAGCAGTCTTTGATATTAATGTTCAATTTTTTTGTTGTTTATTTATTTTCCAGTCGCTCTTAGGCGCTACACTCCGTTTGGTAAGTGGCGGCACTGCAGCTAAATCTTGGTTTGTCAGTCTGCAAATGAAGTACACAAAAACAGAAGAAGATAGCACGCTGATGTTGTTGAGGGGAGTGGCTTTTCTGTAGCCGACATTCAGCAACTCACGTTGTGTCATAACACTCCTCTACACGCAATACAAAACTTGTTACCTCCACGCGAGAGCTACAAAAAGAGCTTCATCAAGCAGGTAAAAAAATACATTCAGGAAAATATGGAAATAAACATTGAGCAGGACTGTACAACGCGTATGACGATGCTCAATGGCAGCTCACAATGAGTTGGGGTTAATTGATGTATGAATGTGTGAATGAATGTGAACTTTGAATGTAAAACACTTTGCGACATCAATTCGTGCAAGGCGCTCAAGTTCGCTTGCTTGATTGACTGTCAAAAAACCGTTTAGATAACACGTTAGATAACATCAGCGAAAACAATGCCCCACAATGTGCAATTTTTGCTTCAATTTAACAAGTAAAAATTGGAAACTACCACATTAATGTGTCTGCCTGTCTTTGTTTTTTATTTTTCAGAATGATGTTTGGAGCAGTGGTTGTGGGCATTGGGACAGCGGGTTGGGTGAGGATCAGAGACATACTAGCTCCACTGCAGGGCAGTTCTGCTGAGAAACTCAGTGTCAAAGGATTCATCTCCAGGTCTCAACTAAAATGTGTCTTAACACATTAACTGACATTGACGGCGACAGACGTCCAATCCATTTGAACTGGAAGTGAAGTGCTGACAGCGAGTGTTCGATTGGATGTCTATTAGTGACAAACTAATTTAAATTCACAGCAGAAGGATCAAAAGAGTCACATGATTGGACGTCTATCATTGTCAATGGCACTGGAAAAGTTAACAAAAAACTTTACAATGATCCCTGGAAATCAATATACTGTACTATGTGATCTGGTGTTCTATAATGGCACAAGTCAATGATGTTAATGCAGTGGTACCTCTACTTTCAAAATCAATTGGTTATGAAAGTAGTTTCGTAACTTGAAAATTCTGTAAGTACAGATGCGTTTTCCATGTAATTGCCACTAGTCCTGCAACAATTAATCGGTTAACTCGAGTATTCGATTAGAAAAAAAGATGTGAATTAAATTCTGCTGCTTCGAGTATTCGTTTAATTAAAGTGGCGTTGCAATGGTTTATTTTTAAAGTGTTTGCATTGATCTGGGTGGATACACTGCCCATTAGTCGGCCTCATTTCACATTGCTTAATCCAGCTGTTCCTTGTTAAGACCGACTTAAGTTTTTGTTTGAGCTAATGTTTTTTTAAATGCATTCGTAATTTATAGATATATTTAGCTGTTTTTTGTGCCAATATGTGTCTGAACCATTTGTTAAGAACATTGTTTAAAAAAAAAAAAAAAAAATGTTTGTGGCTCAGCTCAGTAATTTTAATTTTTCATGTTCCTTATCCGATTACTCGATTATTCGAACTAACTAGTTCATCGATTAATCGACTGCTAAAATAATCGATAGCTGCAGCCCTAATTGCCACAATCTGTTTCAAGTAGGCCTGCGCAATATATTGTTTGAACATCGACATTGCAACGTGCGCATGCGCAATAGTCCCATCACAGGACTTGGGATTGTTTTTATTTATTTATTTTTTATGTTAACTTTTATCTTGCTTCATAAAAAGCAGCAATTTGCTTCATAAAAAGCAGCAATTGTGTAGAGACATAGCTTCCTGGATCCATTTTCTATATCCAAATCGTCATCATTCACAGATACAGTGGGGCAAATAATTATTTAGTCAACCACCAATTGTGCAAGTTCTCCTACTTGAAAAGATTAGAGAGGCCTGTAATTTTCATCCTGGGTAAACCTCATCCATGAGAGACAGAATGTGGGAAAAAAAAACAGAAAATCACATTGTTTGATTTTTAAAGAATTTATTTGCAAATCATGGGGGAAAATAAGTATTTGGTCACCTACAAACAAGCAAGATTTCTGGCTTTCAAAGAGGTCTAACTTCTTCTAACGAGGTCTAACGAGGCTCCACTCGTTACCTGTATTAATGGCACCTGTTTCAACTCGTTATCGGTATAAAAGTCACCTGTCCACAACCTCAGTCAGTCACACTCCAAACTGCACTATGGCAAAGACCAAAGAGCTGTCGAAGGACACCAGAGACAAAATTGTAGACCTGCACCAGGCGGGGAAGACTGAATCTGCAATAGGTAAAATGCTTGGTGTAAAGAAATAAACTGTGGGAGCAATTATCAGAAAATTGAAAGCATACAAGACCACTGACCAAGACAAGACCAAATACTTATTTTCCACCATGATTTGCAAATAAATTCTTTAAAAATCAAACAATGTGATTTTCTGTTTTTTCCCCCCACATTCTGTCTCTCGTGTTTGAGGTTTACCCATGTTGACAATTACAGGCCTCTAATATTTTCAAGTGGGAGAATTTCCACAATTAGTGGTTGACTAAATACTTATTTGCCCCATTGTAAACCCCCTTAGCCTGGATTAAACGGTACTATATGTATACAAGGGATGTCACAGTCGCATATTTTTGCACCCGAGTCAGAGTCAACTGATTTTGAGAGTCTACTGATACAGTTCCGATCAGATACTGAAATTTTATTTTATTTATTTGCTTTGACGCTCGCGCTGCCGAGAACAGCCGCGCACTTACGCAATGAATGAGTTGCCACAGTACACTTCAGACTGTGTACTAAGTTAACAATGATGAACACATTTGTGCCTTGAATTGTAGATTTGCTGAAGGTTGACTGGCCAGATCAAAGCTACAAACCTGTCAATCATCATTAACTTTAAGTACCTAATGCCAGCTGCACTGGTGACCAAGAAAAACAGTTTGGTCGCACTGCTTTTCAGGAGGGAACTTCAGAGGCTGTACAAGCATGAAGCAGAAAACCAAATATTGTTTTTATTAAAAACCCAATCCTTTTCACCCGATTCCGATCCCCTGAAAAAAGGCGTGATCGGCCAGATTTACGATCATGTGATCTGATCGAGACATCTCTAATGAATACAATGTAGATATAGTGAGTCAACCAAAGTCTTACCAAACAGAGCTATTAAAGTCATCTGGTGAAAATTCTTCTAGTTTTAACATCGCAATCTATATCGCAAACCCCCAAAAAGTCAAAATGTCAGTTTTTTCCAATATCGTTCAGCCCTAGGTCCAAGACCCCCAAAATTCAGACATAAATCTTTTATAATGCATAAAAATGCATCAAAACATGTCACAAATACATGTTACAATTAGATTATTGGACAATAAACATAAAATCTGAGTTGTGCATACTGTAGAAAAAAAAAACAAGAATCGAGTTAAGAATAAAAGTTAACACACTCATGTGAACTGCCGGAACACGAGGGGTGGATGAAGAGGACGCTGGGATACACACATACAGTAAAGGTCCCTCTTAGCCAATTGGATGCCAGGAATGCTAGGCAATAGCCAATGGCAGAGCAGATATAAGTATGTTACGTTCAGTAAACTCTGAAAGCTGCGAGTGCCAGCCATACTGTATTGCATGTATCCTGAAATTTCTTTTATAAAAAGGGGCAATATTTTCCCGTTGAGGCGTGTCTTAACCTGAAAATTCTGTATGTTGAGATGTTTGTAAGTACAAGTACCACTGTATCATTCTGTCTACAGGAGAAGTTTGGATAGTCAGCAAGGAGTAACTCAGATTTCTGTCGAAGAGACTCTCACCAGAAAAGATATTGACGTAGCGTTCATCTGCACTGAGAATGCATCACATGAAGATAACGTCAGGTATGTAAGGATCTACACTGCTGGTGTCTCAAAATCCACAGTTACACAATGAAATTATTCTATAGTTTGTGCAACAATAACAATAAATTATATTTAAAAGAAAAAAACAGTTGCAGTTGCCCTCCACGCGGCTAAGATGTTTGTGGTATAAAGCAACACTAGGTAACATTTCAGTTTGGGTCGATTTTAGCAACGTCAGTGGACAAAAGCGGTAGTGTTTTGCCTTAGGGAAGACTGCGTTTCCCATGAGGACCAGCGCACACCCGGACAGTGTCGTAAAATCAAAATCATGATCTCACTGTCGCCTGCAGATGGATTAAACAACATTTCTATTTCCAGGGGCTGTGTGAAGGATGAATAGTAATAAGGTAATGAATCCAGTTGTGGCTAAATGATAGCATATGACAGTTAGCAACGGTATGGCTTAGAGTGGCCTACCCCACCACCCCACCCAAACTCATCAGCGTTGACGAGTTCGGTTGAGGGGGGCGTCATGCCAGCGAGTGAAAGCCGGGCCAATGTTTTTTCTTGAGTAACCTGCTAGCATCCCTTTTTTTCCCTCCTCGGACAAAACTTTTTGTCTCTTTTGTTGCTCTGCCATCTTTGCCGTATTTGTGTGAAAGCGTTCGCAATGATTTCCATCTTTATAATGAATGGGGAAAGGGACGTATGCCGTAAAGCAGTCAGCACATTTGTATTTTTTTGTGTGGCAAGGTTCCTGCCACCACCCTCAAAGTTAATTAGTGCTGGCGAAAGCGATACAAAATTACAGACCCTCTCAAGACATAAAAGAGGTGTCACTCAACTAGTTGTCAGTCGACATATCATCACAAATAATGTGAAAATATTTTATAAAGGTTGAAAAGTTACTTAGTGTTGCTGTATTGTGATTTACAAAGGGATGTGATAATAATGAATGAATAAATTATAAATTGCTTTTTAATGCAGAATAATTGTATTACGTAATCTTACTTGAATGAAAGGCCTTACGAGTTCATGTTTTTTTCCCTCTACAATCAGAACATTTCTGCAAGCAGGGAAACATGTCTGTGTAGAGTATCCCATGGCACTTAACTACAAAACTGCTGTGGAGCTCTGGAATTTGGCACAGGAAAAAGGTAATTCTAATGTGCGACTGAGTGTACAGGAATAAAAAATTTGAAGCACAGCTTTCAATTCACTAAGGGTTTGGGGAGGTGCAAATTTAAATTGTTTTCCTTCCTACAAGTAGTCAGATATTTCTCTGGGTAAAAGATAAACCTGACAAATTATGCTGCCATCTGGGTTGCTTTTTTTCCTCCAACCAATCTGTTTAGAAAATAGTTACGACTGACAATCAAAAATAATAATCCTGATCAAGTGAGTTTAGCTGATTATGACATGAAACAAAATGATTATCGATCTTGACCCTGAAAAAAGCTTGCATTGATGGCGAGCACAAATAGAGGAGTAGTCAGTTAAATGTTTGTATTATGTCTTTCACTGTAGAAAACCCTTAGCCTTACTTTTTATATATTTTTTAAATTCAAGTAAATTCAATTCCTCCCTTATAAAACCAATTTTCAATGCATCACAGGCATGTGTTGTAGAGTTTGCATACAGATTAGGGGTGTGACAAAATATGAAAATGGTCATATATTGCAGCGATATGCTCCCGCCAACAATCAACATATAGCTTTAAAAAGGTGTCACTGTTAAAAAAAACAACAACAACAACGAAAACAGGAACATACAAGTTGCTCCCAAAATCTACTAGAATATTTCGGGTCACTTCCTGTTTGTAACTGAAAATCACCAGGAAATAATCCAGAAATGCCCCAAATTCAACTGGAAGTGACTGACAATCAACAGCAAATGACCTGAAATTCCCCCTAAATTAAACTCATTGGTTGCCATTGACCAACAAAGCGATTCGCTGCCATCCATCCCACTTCGAACAGATTAGACATCTACTAGAAATAAACACAATTCAATTCACAGCAGAAGGATGGAAAGAGCTTGTTTTTCTGTTTATTACTTGTATAGTAGAATACCGTGGAAATATTTCCCGACCCATGTATCAATAATTGTTATATCGCCATATCGTGAGACAGGGCCGGCCCAGCCTATAGGCAGACTATGCAGCTGCTTAGGGCCCCTGACCACTAGGGGGCCCCCAATCTGGCAATTGTTTGATTTATATTCTATTTTGTTTACTAGTTTGCTTTATTTGACTTTTGTGAGTTTTGATACTTGATTACAAGCTTAAAAAAATAAGTTCTTCCTTAACTTCTTTCTTTCCTCTTTTAGAAAAAGCTTTGGCGCTATCTACTGTAAGTACTGACAATCATTTGGGGTGAGAAGTTTGAAGAATGCAGTGCAACAAAATCTGATTAATATACAAAATATGGACGTTTGGGTTGGATTGCATGTATGAGTTTCACAGTACACTGTGACGAAATGGTGGGCCAAAAATATGGGCCCACTTGTATTATTTTGCTTAGGGCCCCCAAATGGCCTGGGCCGGCCCTGTCGTGAGATCATCGTTATTGTGAGACTTGTATTGCAAATCGTATCATATCGTCAGGTACCCAAAGGATCCTACCCCTAATACAGATCATACCACATAGTACATAGAAATTTCAAAGGTTGGCTCATATTTTTTCACTTGAACGTTTGAATACAACTGTGAATCAAGTCGTTCTCTTATTGTGTAAATTATTTGGATTTCCATTTTGTTCTAAACCTGTTTGTTAACAACCTGGTCGCTAGCCAACAATATATACTACTTTTGTCTTTGTGTTTATCTTAGGGTTGATTCTTCATGAGGAACACATAGAACTTTTTTCAGAAGATTACAAATGGCTGAAAAAGGAAGTCAAAGGGAAAACCCTGCAAGAAGGAACTCTTCATTTTACAGGTGCTGGTTACATTGATATTCCTACTAGTATAACAGTGACCTGTGCTTTTCTTTTGTTTTTAAGCTTAATTATACAGGATGACTCCAGACAGATGAATTAATCCAAAATGCTGCACCTTACTATGTCTTATTTTGTCTCTTTTTTCTAGGTGGAGTTCTGAAGCCTGGATTCGGTTTCATGGCATTTAGTGGCATCGCACGCCTCACCTGGTTGGTTGAGTTGTTTGGGGAGCTCTCTGTAACTGCAGCAACCATGGAACAGGACATTAGCAACAACTACAGCAAGATGACTGCAAAGATGCTAACTGCTGACCAAAAGTAAGTATAAATATATGTGAATAGTGAAAGAGTAGGTCTCTATGGAAAGTAGTTGAATATCAACACACTGATGATACATCAACATAATACATTATTTTACTTGGGTTGCGTAGCCCCCATCACCCATCCCAGTTAACATCATGCAAAAAAGGCAGAACACCCCGAAGCGGTCGCCAGTCACATACTGTACATGATAACAATGGTATCATGATAAAGTGATTAAAAGAGACATTTTCTTACAATGAACAATGTATACAGTTTGTTGGTTTCAGCCTATGTGCAACAGAACTGGAAACATTAATTTGGAATAATCAGATATTATTTGGTGACAGTATTTTTATTTTGCCAATGCATCCCTCTTGCAAAGTACAGTGCAACAATGCAAAACATTTAGGGCTTTAAATGTACACGCTAAATTTGCATCAAATAATTACATGGGAAAATACAAATCTCAGTTCTAGGAATTTGGGGGGGGGGGAACTGCATACAAAAAAAAGTTTGAAATACAACACTGATGTAATGAGTTTTTTTTGTGTGTGTGTTTTTTTAATATTTCGTAGGAAAATATTTTGCAGTATTTAAATTTTTTTATAAAAGACAAAAGCGCACTAACAAATACTGCCGAGTCCAATTTGGAACTGCTACCATGCTAACACAAAAAGTAACAAATTTAACACAGTGGTGTTACCAGGATGCCACGTGTGGGTGGGCATTAGCCTTACTGGGGGGTGGGGGGGGGGGGGGGGGGCAAAAAAAAAAAAGAATAAATAAAATAAAAATAAAATAAAAGCTACAATGCTCAAGTAGGTCGAAATCCAGCGTAGGGCTATTGCACCTTAAAACATGTTTTGTTTTCTCCTTGAGATTACTGTTGTTGTGATTTGGTCTAAACAAATAAAAAAGTTGATTTGATTTTATTTGACTTAGAACACATCCATAACTGAACAGTATGGACATGCAGGTGACAATGTTTTTTCTCGGTTACCTATTGTGGTTCCTCGGTTTTATTATTAATAAAGTTATTCTTTGTTCCGCAGCCCCTTTGAGCTCAATTTGACCCCCTTAGAATGCTTCAAAATGCACCAAAATCGGCAGGCAGGTCAAGACAGGTGCAATCTTTGATACCGTGTAAAGACAAATTCCATATACACTATGTAGCGCCCCTTAGCAGTCATTCTTTGTCCCGCCGTTGCTTTGAGCCCTACTTTGAACTCCTCGGAATGCTTCAAAACTCACCAAACAGCAACAACAGCCAGATGAACACTGGTGAAAACTTTGATAAAATGTAAAAAATAAAATAAAATATGCGTAAATGTGTGTAGCGCCCCCTAGGAACAAAACTAACATTTCATTTCAGTTTTTCTTTTTTTTTTTAAGGTGAAAGAGGAGGTAACGGCGCAAAGGTTAAAACTTAGAACACATCAGTACTATATGAATGGGATACCATACGTGGTGCCCAGACTGCCGTTAGTACTACATCCAGTTTTCTTTGGGTGGGCAGAGCATGTCCGTGGGTGGGCACTGCCCCCCCTCCCCCCGGTATCGCCCCTGATTTAACACATCAAATTCCTCTTGTTAATGACCCAGCATCGCATTCCATGCTTTTTTGGCATCATGTTTATGACACTTGTTATATGATGACGGGTGATTTAGGAAACGCATATCGTTGGCATCAGGCAAAATCTTCACATCTCACAAACCATCATTTTTCAGGAAAAAAAAGCACTGGTAGTCTGAGACAAAGGGTCCGTGTGGGAATTGGTCAATAGTATTGAACATTGTTTGATAAGGTTTGATAGTGATATGGACTATTGAGAAAAAAGTCGATTTTTTGCTGTATGGTACCTTTGCCCTCCAGACCGCTGACATGGATTGAGGAACGAGGACCAGGCCTCCAAAGAGCCAAAAATATCAACTTCCAATTTGTTTCCGGATCACTAACTGAAATCCCGCCATCACCCAGAGGGGCTGTGGGTCTTTTCATGCAAGATCTGATCCATTTTTCCGCCAAGCTGATGGGCCAAGTGAGCCAAGAGGAGCTCCAGAAAGAGAAAATTAGGATCCTACACTGCTCTGAACTGGCAGACAGAATACAGCAACTCTGCGAAAGATGAAAATCTTCTTGACAGTACTCTTGATTCTTGTTTCAAACTTGAATTTATTTTTCCAGTGTGCACTTAAGTTTCACATTGTGCGTAGAGGTGTGAACAAATGATGTTAGTTGGATTGCATTATTTATAACTGTCATTTTTAGTGTGTCACACAACACATTTCTAACAACATTAAGATGTTTGTAATGTAACTAAGCCAATACAAAAACAAAGATGTGCATTCAAACATACTTTTTTGCAGAAAAAAAATATTTGCAAATATTCACTCAACTTGAATTTGATAACTGCAATTAAAAAAGTGGAATGGTCATGTTTTTCAGTGCTGCAAAAACCTTTGTTTAAACAACCACTTAGTAGACTACATCCAATCCTAGCTGATGTATGGCAAGAGGCATGGTAACCAAAAAACACAGTACACAAAGACACACCTTACACATACATATTGGCGAACTTCAGCCAGGAAGGCTCTGACCTAGATTTAAAAGTGCCAACATCAACTGTCAGGACAGGAGCCTGACCGTACCTGCACGATAGGACAGCTCAGTATCTTTCCACGTGACAAATTGATGGTCGGTATCAGGTACTTTGAGGATGGTAGCATGAATGAAGCGGCACCGGATGTTCTGATAGGCATCTTTGCCTGCAGTATTGTTGTTTGTGGCAGCCCTTTTAATTTCCGTTTTAGTCTGTCTTTTGGACCACAACACTTATTAGTCTTAGTCACATTTTAGTCATCTCAAAATGTGTTTCTCTGCGTCTAGTTTTTGTTGACAAAAACTCAAGACAAATTTCGTCTTAGTCGCCATTTTCTAAAAATGTTTTCATCTGTAAAATTAAATGTTACTCCAAAAATTAAGCTTTCCAACTATTTCGAATGAACATTGACAGATAAGCACATATTGTAATGCCTACAAGGACAACGCCAACTTGGTTATAATACCCAGTAAGAAAACAGTACATTATTTTCAATGAATTATACCCACCTGAACGCCACAAACTTATGTAAAAAAAGTTGTCCAAGAGTTTAAGAAGATGCATGGCATTAGCATAAGCCTAAAGCTAACGCGAATGCTATGCTAATGCTATAAGTTACATTTAAGGCGTGATGATCACTCAGCACAGACCTTTAAAGGCCAACGTGACATTGGATATTCTTTCTGGCAAAGATTAAAAAAACATATCTTACCGTGTGTGCAAGCCTGGAGAGCAGGAGCACGCACATGAGTGACACAACCATACACTGCTACGATGCAGGTAACTACATTTAAAATGTCACACATTGTGAACGTTGCGGAAACTATTGTTCATTTTCGTCTCGTCAGACGAAAACTGGCATTCGTCTCGTTATGTTTTAGTCTCCCAAAACATGTTTTTAGCTCATCATCGTCATAAAAAAAGTGTTCGTTGACGAAAACCACACTGGCCTGCAGAGTACCTCACCAAAGTCAGACTCCATGATTTGTCGTTCCTGACTGATACAGTGTCAAATTACATAAATTTGTTGTGCATCTAGAATGAATCAATTGGCATCACTGTCAAGTTCAATGACCTCATGTGGACAAAAATATACAAGCATAAAACAAAAAACAAATATTTATTAGCTGCTGACACAAAGTACAAAAACAATAAGAATGCAGAACAATATAACAAATAAAATGTCATGAACGTTTTACTTCCACAAACTACAAATCTTGATTAAAAAGTACTGGGTGAAAAAAACAGTACTACGAAACTTGGGTATGGGATGAATCCAGTAACAATAGTAAACTTTAAAAATAATCTTTTAGGGGGTTGTACATTTTCTGCAGGTTTTATGTGCCTGACTTGATCAAACTGCCAAAGTAAGCAGTTAAGGTCTTCAGCTTGTTATTGAGGAAATTCTGTTCCACCTCTACCTTTCCTCCTGGACCAGCCAGAGAGGCAATCTGTTGACAAACACAGGCACCCCATTATATGCACTATGGAGGGTAAAGTTTTCTTCATCAATTGTGTCAGTAGGCCAGGTCTTAACTGTACCACATATTTGACATTCGCATAAAAACATTTACGCCACCTAAATCACAGTAAAGTAAAATGCATCACAGGTGTACATTACAATTACGTGCAATGATAACCATTTTTGAACGAATACATCTAATAGTTAAGCAATCAGTTTTGTAAAGATTGTTCCAAATGTCACTTTATACTAAATCGGCATATATTTCACTCAGTCAAATTTACTGTTGGTACAGCCATGGTCATACTTTTTTGGGTAAAAATTGTTTCCTGTTTTGCTCAATGTATATGGCGGAAAACACAGACAAGGCTGAAAAAGCAGTTTCTGCTCTTGCACCCATCTTTAAAATAAACTGCTGTATTTTAAGCCAAAAGAACTGTTGTGTTTGATAGAACAATATGTCTATATGCTGCCATAGCAAATTCATGGTGCACTAAGCCTCCAAACTATTTTTAATTTGTCCGTTTTACCCTGGAAATCCCCGTTTACAGACGTTACACAACCACTTTTGTTTCAACCTAGCCATTAAAAGAATTTATTATTCAAAATGTCTATCATTTTTAGCTTAGAATCATTAATTGATGTCTAATACTTATTTTGAAAAATGAAAAAAAAAAAAACCTTTAAAAAATTATTCAATCGCATATTTTAAACTTTTAAACAAATTACATCACAATGAAAAATTTGGCGTCTAACTAAATCACGGATCTCTACCTCATAACTATCGCTTCATTGTATTTTTTTTGTTACTGTCGCATTTTCCCCGATATGTTAGATGATAAATAATCGATCCAAACAAAGAAGAATTGAAAAATAATGTTTAAAAGGGTAAATATATGAAAAAGAAAATCTCGACCACCCCTTGTTGTCTGCGATTTTTGCATCACGACCCTTGTTATAGAACCATGTTTCATCCATAAAACCCCCCCAAAATCCAGCTGTGGCCATTCACAGCTGTGTCTTGACACTTGGTGATACATGCTACATGGAGTTTTTGGATCAAAACAAGGTAAGTACGCGATCTCGTTAAAATCATGGCATATTTAATTCTGCTCTCGCGTGCTCTCACCTTCAGTTGGGGTTTTGCTGTTTAAAAAATTTTTTTTTAATTAAATGCCCTCCTGTTCGAAACATTTCTTCCCCCAGAAAATTGAGATTTTAAGCTTTCCAATGATGTATCACACATGCATATAGGACAATTTTGAAAATTTACCAAATTGGTGGTCTCAGAGCGGAACTTCAAGTCACCTTAGTGTTTTCCGCCATATACATTGTATTATACTTTGTACCCAGTGCTGTGGGTGGTAACTGTTTTAATCTGCTTGCCATTGTATCTGCATAGCCAAATTATTTTTTTCAGTAACTAAATAGTACAAATGTAAAGAAACGAAGTTTGGTACACCTTAACTTTCTCAGTCCACACACACAGAGACACGCATACGTCTGGGAATACCAAGGAAGGCAAAACTTTACATGCCACTCTATCCTTAAATGAGAGAACAATGCATACAATGGCATGTAAAAATTTTGGCCCACAATGTATGCCCAAACTTTTTTACGAAGATTCCTACCTGGTCCATATCTGCGTTGCGAGGCAGGAAGTACACAATGTTGTCTGAGATCTTTTTGGCCAGATGGAAAATCTGAAATGTGACATTCATTAAGGATCGACACCAATGAGTATTTCATGAATCCATCCTTTTTGACATCATATTATTTACTATGTTGAGCGTTCGTCTGAGGTATGAAATAGGTATTGTACTCATTATCAAAAATGTATGTGGCTGTCTTGCAATTACAGTTTGAAATTGCAATCTGTCCCATTTTTGAGTTGGCGCCACCAACAGTGATGGTTCTGCCATATTCAGTACAGTACACAACTTTAGGAGAAACCTTAACAATGCACAACATTCGTTCGGTGATGGGCATCCACAGAGGCCTGCTAAGGCAGAATACTTGAAGACATTTGGCCATGTTAACACCAGGGGTGAAAGTGGCTAGAATTTTTTGCCGGAACTCCCCGACGTGAAGGTCGCCACGGAGCCAGAAATTGTATTTATTTATTTATCTTCATTTTTTGGGGGGCGGATCAAACCTAAAACTACTGAAATGCAAAAAAAACTGTTTTGGCACAGTTATTTCTATAACACATACAAAATCTGATTTTCATTCAAAATTGTATTTTTTCAATGATTTGCAAACTAAACTTAACAAAATCAGCAACAACCCCAACCTCCATCTCGTAATTTTTATTTTCCCTCATTTCTTCACATACTAAATGCCAAATCTCAATTTTAACTACTTAAGAACATAGGATGTACTGTACTTATATTAAAATTGAAGTTAATTTAAACATTTACTTTTTTTTTAAATACTAAAGATATAAGTAGCATAATTCAGAAAAATAAGTACAAATGACTTATATCATGCAGAGTGACATGGAATATTTTTGAAGACCGCACAAACATTGACTTTTTTAAATCATAGGGAAATTAATAAGTAGCCTAACATAAATGAACAAATAAAAGTCCAAAGTGCACATTGACTGCTAAGATGTTCAGAACCTCCCCATCAAAGCAAATAAAACTACATGTGATAAGCCTTCTCAACTCTTTCCTTGCTCTTAGAGATTTGATCCATTTTCTGTTGCATTGCACGTTTTCTGTCGCATCAATTAAAAAAAAAAAAAATTTTTTTTTTTTGCTGTTTCAGAAAACATGCACATTTGAACTACTCAGAGCTAACTATCTCTGCTGATCACATGTCAGTATGTCAGCCAATTGAACGGATAAATGAGTCCAGGCATTTTGCTTTGCTGCGTGCATTGGCATATTGACGTGACTCATCGTCGTCAGACTCTGATAACTGCAGCAGCTGGGGAAACCTCCATGCCGTCCGTGGAATAAAGTAAATAATAAATATCGGTGGAAACGGATTACTCTTCACAGGCACTTTATTATGCTTGTTGTTAACACGTTTGTATGTAAATCTGATGTTAGTACGTAGATGAAATGCATGTCTGGCAGCTTAACATTTTTTTAATGTAGCGTTTTGATAGTTGCCGTTATACTTTTGGAATCAAAGCGTGTACAGCATTCAGGCCCTCAATCTTATACCGGAACTGCGTTCCTGCCCTGAATCTTATACCGGAACTGCGTTCCAGACCGTTTTGGCCCACTTTCACCCCTGGTTAACACTAATTATAAAACTAAAAACTGAGGGTTTATTTAATTTCATGTAGTATTTCCACAATACTGTTGCTTTTGTGAGAGCTGTTTAAGTTGAAAACAGTTTGGGTTTCATGCAGTGGTTTACCAACTTATTATTTGGTTGGATATAAGATATGACAGAATAATAACTGATTTAAAATACTCTATATAGTGCACTACTACCCAAGCATAAAAGGATATCCATCTGGGTCCATCATGGTCTTGATGTCAAACACCTCAGCAGTCAGGTAATCAGGTCCTCCCCAAGGGGGGGACAAAAAGACGACGTCACCACAGAGATGAGGCGCTAGTTGAAGGAAGTCCCCTTGCAGGAAGTCGATTTGATGGGCAACGCCATAGACAGAAGCATTGTGGCGTGCCAAGTCCAAACGTACTGGGTCGATATCGATAGCTAGGACTTCAGAGTAAAACAGGTGGGAAAAAAAAGAACAATTTCCATATTAGACCTTAAAAGTCCAGGACAATCTAACACAGAAACTGAAAAAGGAAAAACAGAACCAGACAATCTTTGAAACAGTTGTGAGGAGATAATGGTGGTTCTTACAGATTAGGTAATGTGACAGGAAAGAATATAGCACTGGCAGAGCCTCGAGGCGGAGATTGAGTTTCAATTAATTTTTTTCAGTCAACAAAGCCTATTCATTTTTATTTATTTATTTATTTATTTATTTATTTTTAACCTGTCCTGTTCAGCTGTTTGACACAGAGAATGGAAGTCTAAGTGCCCGGGTTGTCTGAACAGTTTTAATGTTTCACATTGAGAGTCTGATATACTCCCATTGTGATCATTCAAAATACCTTTTTATTATGACAAAGCAGCGAACAGGAAGGGATTATGGGGGACAGAAGAAAAGCAACACAAGAGGAGAAAGAAAAGAAACACATCCACAAACAACAAAAAGAAATACATAGAACATCTAGACTAATTATTAATATGCTAGTGGCATCGTCAGCGAGATGTATTTCCGGTTTACACCATGTGGGGGCCTATTGGCCAGTGAAAGAGGGGGACGGTGGTGGAGGTGTCTATAAGCTAAGTGATTGAAAGAGAGAGTACACAAATCAGTTCTGTGATCTCGAACCCAGTAATAATGTGAATCTCTTATGAATGTAAGCCCGTTGGCGACCAACCCTACGCCGCCCCATCGCCAATCCCGGCACCAGGACCCCCAACCCGAGCATTTCCCTGCCGCATCCAGCAGCACGTGAGCCCCACCGGGCGCGCAACAGCCACGCAGACGGGCGGGGACGCCGCGCGGGCGCCAACCCAGGGCCACGGCCCCCACCCAGCCAGCCCGGGGAGGGCGGGCGGGCTGGGGGGATTTGGGGGGGTCAAGCGCTGTCCATCCCTCCTCCCGCCGCCCACCAAAGGAGCCATCGTCCCCCCCCGGGATCCAGGGTGGTCCCCCGGGCCACCCACGCACTCATCAACCGGCCTTCAGGGATGGCAGGAGGGGACGCACTACCAACCCTACGTCTAGCCCCCCCAAACCCGGGCCACGAGCCACAGCCGCAGCCCCCCAACCGGCACGGGACCGCCAGGTGGCCCACCAAGCCCAAGGCAGGGCAGGGCCCCCCGCCGGTGCAGGCAACACCCCGCTGATACACCGGTGCCCAGCCAGCGACCCGCGACGGAGCGCAGGGCGGATGTCCAGTCAGAGCAGGGGAAGGCGGAGGTAGGAGAACGCCGAGGAACTGCCACGGGGCGATGCAAGGTCGGAGCCCTGACCCCCCACCCCACTCCCGCGGCCGGCAGCCCAGGCGGAGGGGATGCCACACCCCAGGAGCCAGGCCATAAGGAAAAAGTGTGGGACCCACCTAACACCCTATTACTGTGGCTGCCAGGTTCCTGGCTGGCAGCCATCACCCAGCACCGTGATGGGATTGTGAGGGGAGGGTAGTGCAATGTATGCATTAAAATAGGAGAGCTTGGCTTGGGGCAGTGCGACCGCAGCATGGAATTTCTGCCCAGCCGCCCGTCCCACCGCCCTTTGCCGGAACTCTCCTGTGGAGTATGATGTGTGTGGTGCGTTTAAAAAAGGTGCAGGGATGGCGGGCCTGTCATGAGGAGGCAACCGTGAGGTACCCCCCCCCAACAGGTCCCAACCATCCCACAACCTTGGTGTGTGGTGCATTAAAAACGGGGGAGCCGGGCCGGGACTGTAAAGCCTCGTCCCAACTCTCCCCAGAGAAATGTATGAGCATGTAAGTGCCAGGGTGAAAGATATTTACAGTGCCGAAGTGAGAAGTGCGTGAGTTAAGAAGCAGGCTCCCGCGGGCATGGCCCCGTCCACCAGAACCACCGGCCGCAGGGTGGGAGAAGCGTCAGGGCCCCGATCAATCCCCGCCCCAGATCACCCACGGCGCCTCCGCGACCGCCCCCCCCACCCACCGAGCACCCACCCCGCACTTCGAGCAGGCGCCACGCCGAGCGACCAGGGGACGTCCACCCCACCGGCAAGGGACAACAAGCCCCACCCAAGGCCCCGCGGGCCCCGCCGGCAGGGGGGCAGCGGCATTTTTATTTAAATCCAAGCCTAAAAAGGGTAGCACTATTTAATCTAAGTTTATGCCGCTTTTACTTCCCCAATTGCGTGACCGCATTAAATTACAATTCCTAATTCCTTGCAATTGTGGAAACTGATGGACAAAATTAAATATAAGTTTAATATAGTAATGAAAATAAATTCAGAATTTTAAAAAATGACAAAAAATTTCTCAGGTATTTTTTTCAAAACACAATTAACTGAAGTTGAATGTATAATTATAGGTAGTCCTCAGGTTATGAGGTACCCTAGTTACGTGATTTCGACGTTACAACACTGCCCACTTTCTCGCCTGTCATTTTTTTTTGGTCACATTACAGTGTCTCCTTATTTTTTAGTTTTTTTGTATGAATACTATGTATAATGCATGTTTTCTGGGAAGGTATTTTTGATATTTAGGGGGTACTAATAGGGTTAATTCCAATTTACGCGGAAATTCTGGTTACGTCGCCAGCGTAGGAATTGAACCCGTTCATAACCCCTGGACCACCTGTATTCCAAATTAATGCGCAAATAGGCTTTCAGCCATATAGTACTTTCATACTGTCATTGTACTCAATGTCTTCTCAATCACCCACGGATGACAGCATTAGAAGCATCTGGTTGACTCTAAATGCTGTCCTGAATGTGTTTGTTCCCACCATTGTTAGACTAAGAAATTGTATCCCAGAAACCCCAAACATTGCAATCCCCCTGACTGAAAGATGGAATTCTGACACATTCAAATCCATTATGGAACCGGCAAAATTCAGCCACTGTATCCCTATATTAAATGTAGCTCTATATGATGTAATTAAATCTATATACTGTAATATGAATATTTTTTTTAACCTCTCTTTCCCGTGAGTGCAAATTGGATGGCGTTTCCTCCAACCCCACAGAAGGCATCAATGATCAGCTGAGTGTTGGAAAAGCTGGACTCCACTCTGAGGGCGATGTGCTCAGCAATCTTCTCTGGTGTAACAGAGAACCAGCCCTCTGAAACACACAACAATATATGTTTTGGGAAAATTAAAGGCTACTAAGGCACACATGGACATGAGTGATAAACCCCTGACATGTTCAAACAAACCTTTGTCCAGTTTGATTCCTTCGTCAAAGCGAGAGAAGAGTCTATATCGCTGAGCCCAGTATTTGGCCAGGCCTGGTTCTGCTGCCATATCTTCCGGTATTGGCTTTTTCCTCCATCGTTTATTCTTCTTCTTAGGCTTCTTTGCCTCTTTCACATTTAAAACACACAAACAAGATATGGTTTTTCACCTTCAAGAATACACAAATATCCAATGATGGTGTGATGTACTACTCTGAAGCCACTCTGGTTTATACAGTGGGGCAAATAAGTATTTAGTCAACCACTAATTGTGCAAGTTCTCCCACTTGAAAATATTAGAGGCCTGTAAATGTCAACATGGGTAAACCTCAACCATGACAGACAGAATGTGGGAAAAAAAACAGAAAATCACATTGTTTGATTTTTAAAGAATTTATTTGCAAATCATGGTGGAAAATAAGTATTTGGTCAATACCAAAAGTTCATCTCAATACTTTGTTATGTACCCTTTGTTGGCAATAACGGAGGCCAAACGTTTTTTGTAACTCTTCACAAGCTTTTCACATACTGTAGCTGGTATTTTGGCCCATTCCCCCATGCAGATCTCCTCTAGAGCAGTGATGTTTTGGGGCTGTCGTTGGGCAACATGGACTTTGGACTCCCTCCACAGATTTTCTATGGGTTTGAGATCTGGAGACTGGCTAGGCCACCCCAGGACCTTGAAATGCTTCTTACGAAGCCACTCCTTTGTTGCCCTGGCTGTGTGTTTGGGATCATTGTCATGCTGAAAGACCCAGCCACGTCTCATCTTCAATGCCCTTGCTGATGGAAGGAAATTTTCACTCAAAATCTCTCGATACATAGCCCCATTCCTTCTTTCCTTTACACAGATCAGTCGTCCTGGTCCCTTTGCAGAACAACAGCCCCAAAGCATGATGTTTCCACCCCCACGCTTCTCGGTGGGTATGGTGTTCTTCAGATGCAATTCAGTATACTTTCTCCTCCAAACACGAGAACCTGTGTTTGTACCAAAAAGTTCTATTTTGGTTTCATCTGACCATAACACATTCTCCCAGTCCTCTTCTGGATCATCCAAATGCTCTCTAGCGAACCACAGACGGGCCTGGACGTGTACTTTCTTCAGCAGGAGGACACGTCTGGCAGGGCAGGATTTGAGTCCCTGGCAGCACATTGTGTTACTGATAGTAGCCTGTGTTACTGTGGTCCCAGCTCTCTGTAGGTCATTCAGTAGGTCCCCCCGTGTGGTTCTGGGATTTTTGCTCACCGTTTTTGTTATCATTTGGACGCCACGGGGTGAGATCTTGCATGGAGCCCCAGATTGAGGGAGATTATCAGTGGTCTTGTATGTCTTCCATTTTCTAATAATTGCTCCCACGGCTTATTTCTTTACACCAAGCATTTTACCTATTGCAGATTCAGTCTTCCCAGACTGGTGTAGGTGTACAATTTTGTCTCTGGTGTCCTTCGACAGCTCTTTGGTCTTGGCCATAGTGGAGTTTGGATTGTGACGGACTGAGGTTGTGGACAGGTATCTTTTATACCGATAATTAGTTAAAACAGGTACAATTAATACAGGTAACAAGTGGAGCCTCGTTAGACCTCGTTAGAAGAAGTTAGACTTCTTTGACAGCCCGAAATCTTGCTTGTTTGTAGGTGACCAAATACTTATTTTCTACCATGATTTGCAAATAAATTCTTTAAAAATCAAACAATGTGATTTTCTGTTTTTTTTTCCACATTCTGTCTCTCATGGTTGAGGTTTACCCATGTTGACAATTACAGGCGTCGCTAATCTTTTCACGTTGAAGAACTTGCACAATTGTTGGTTGACTAAATACCTATTTTCCCCACTGTCTGTAAACCTTTAAATACCAAAGCACTCACACAAAAGTTAACTGTAAAATAATTTTCTCGAAAGTGCTGCATTTTATTGACTTGAGCTACAAAACTCAAACATACATCTAAAAATGCAGTATAACATGCAGAAGGGAAGAGCATCAAATGGATATGGCTGTGCAGCATTCTCGCATTCCTGAGTAAATTGAAGAACCAGATGATAGAATTATACAGTATGAGTCAATGTTAATAATATAATGACTGAATAAACTGTACTGTACTCACCAGTACTACCTTCATTTATGTCAGGCAAGAGAAATTCTGGGATTTCCAGACATTCAAGCCGCCTATTGTGTTCTTCCCTCAGCCATCTCTGAGAGGTTTCTTTTTCCTCAGTGTCCGACAAATCAGAAACTTCTTTCATTGATTTACTAATGCAATGAGCAATCTTCTTCTCAGTACTTTCTGGTGGAGCTGAAGTAGAAGGCTTCTGCTCTAATTCCATGCTTCCTTCATACTCTTCTTGCTCACCTAGAGTCAGATGTGCCTCATTCTGAATCTTTTCAAGGAAGTTTTGGACCTGTAAAAAAAAAAAAAAAACATTACAGTGTTACTTATCATTTTCTTCAAAATCTTTACCTTCAAAATTGTCTAGCCCAGGGGTACCCATTACGTCGATCGCAACGCTAGTGTTGGTAGCTCGAAGTATAAAAAAATAAATAAATAAATGCATTTCGTTAATTATGTTGTGTAGTAGAGCAGGGCGGTAAACCGAAAATTTACCGTCACCGAAATTCTTAACGATGACCGACGTAATTTTGACCATGTCGGTAAATTCGGTAAATTAATAAAACAAGAAAATATAGTCTTTTCATCCCGCTCTGATAGCTTTTGTGATGGTAAAGCATTCAGCATAAAGTACAATCCAACGGCAAAACTTATAATGACCGAGAAATGGCCCCAGCTATTTTTATTGTGCGTGCATTTATTAAAAAATGCACTGGGGGGGAAAAAACCCTTAAACCATAAAGTAAACACTTGTATTTAATAATTATTGTCACAGCAGCCAATAACAATAAGTTGTCTTTTTGAAGTGTACTGTTCAAGCTGCAAGTCATTTGTGTTACAATTACATGTTTGCACAGGCATATTGATTTTGACAATGTACATTGTTCAAGTCATACACGCTGTTATAAATGTTCATACTTGAATTCTTATTGCTTACAATACATTTTTATAAACTTAATGTTTAGACTGCATGTACAATTGTTAAATACAGTATATCAAATTGAATACTGGTAAATAAATCAACAAGAAATAGTCAATCTGTATTTCATGCATTGATTCAGATTTTCAAATTATATAACAGTCCGCTTGGGCGAATTTATCGGCATTTATCGTTATCGAGATAAATCTGCTCAATTTATCGTGATACATGTTTAAGGCCATATCGCCCAGCCCTATTGTGTAGGCAAAGTTACTCACACAACATAATGAACTAAGTACATTAAAAATAAATAAAAAATAACCCCACCCCACCTCTGCTGTTAAGGTAAGATTGCGGGAGGTTGCCTCCTTGAAAAGTAGATCTTGGAGCAAAAAACAATGAGCACCCCTGGTCTATATTTTTTAGCAGAAAGAATATACCAAATGTAATCTTAAAATGGATGGTACAAACTTTTGGTACTGTTCTTTACTTTAGTACTTAAATATATTTATTACGGGGGAATAAGCTTGCGCAGTTAAAAAAACAAAAAACAAAAAAAAACCCTCTTATGTGACAATCTACAGCAGAAATCTAGCTAGATTCAACAGGTTTATATTTTACTTTACTTTATATTTTAACTTTTATTTGCTTGGATCTCTTAAAAATCTGTTTGGTGCACGATTCATGTGTCTGCGCAACACTGACTGCACACAGGGAGCCCTATTTGTATACCCTGTCCAAATCTAAACCAGTGCAAGCCAAATAGTGTTTTCAATTATGTTTTGCTAATTTCGTGGACAACCACAAGCATGCACTTTGAAAAAAGGACAGGAAACACCCCTTGTCAGTGTACACACGTGACTCTTTCATACCAATAACCAGGATTTTCTACATTCCCTTTAAAACATCGGTTTGTCAGTAACGCTTGTCCTCTACCTGATGGAAGGAGAAACTGGTATGCTCAGTGGAAGCTGATACATGCTAAGTATGAGGAAGTATTACCAGACCTAACGGGCAGATGATGAGGGAGGTCTGCATTGCGCACTTGAAGACCACCTTCCACTGTAATTACTTGGGTGCACATTCAGGTTTCCATGACCGTTTTCGTTTGAACAAACTAACTCCAATAGTCATTATTTAAAAACAGGTTTGAGATTTTTTTTTGTCTCAATAATATCAGCCATTTTAACTTCATTTATCATCACACCTTCTTTTAAATAATTTAAAACACACATCTCTACCTTTCGGATGGTGGTGCTGCGCTGTGGTTGTGTTTGATCTTCATCTGTGTCGCTGAATCTGATATGCTTGTTGACACTACTGCCAGTTCTCTTGGAGCACCACCGCATCTGCCGCTTCTGACTTGAACTGTCTTTAAAATTAAAAACACTGTCGAACCTAAGACACGAGGAAAATATGAATACTTTTATGTACAGTATACTTGATGGCTGGATGATATTTATTTGATGGATGAAAACAAACTAGGTTTGAAGATATATATTTAAAAAAGAAATAAGCAGGAAGTAGTCTGACGCACAATGATTCTGGATTGTGTTTGAGTCCAAGTTTGTTCCAGGCTTCATCACATGTTAGACGTGGATTCTCCTCCACATCAAATTCATGACTGCAGATACAAGTACAATGAAAATAAGTCAACTTATTCATAGTTCATAAACTTACATTTGGAATATAATTTGACTTAAAGAGATGGTTCTTACAATTATTTTACAACAACTCTACTTTCTCTACAATGTTTTTCTCGCCTTTTTCATAGTCTTCTTTTTGTCATACTAAACTTTTTGCAATATTTATTGTGATTCAACCATGACATTTTTCGCAAGAGAAACTCAGCGCTTGTTGCTGAGTATGCCGATGAATCAGCAGGCTGTTCCTAACAGCTTCCTTTCTCCTTTATTTGTAGTTTTCACTCTTATTGGTTTTGCTTCAGGCGAAAACATTTTCACTTCTACAGCATTTAATCCTGATATTTGATTCTGTGGAGAATATTGGCACTCTCGGACTTTCGCTGTTCTTCTACAATGCTACAATCACGTGGAACATTACAACAACATGATTGAGTTGAGAGAAAACTCACTAAGTTCTACTGCTAGAAGCATGTGTGATATAGTTCTATTGGTTACTTTATGAGCTATACATTTAACTTCATTTTAGGGATGTCAAATGATTAAAATTTTTAATCGAGTTAATCACAGCTTAAAAATTAATTAATCGTAATTAATCGCAATTCAAACCATGTATAAAATATGCCATATTTTTCTGTAAATTATTGTTTTAATGGAAAGATAAGACATAAGACGGATATATACATTCAACATACTGTACATAAGTACTGTATTTATTAATTATAACAATAAATCAACAAGATGGCATTAACATTAACATTCTGTTAAAGCGATCCATGGATAGAAAGACTTGTAGTTCTTAAAAGATAAATGTAAGTACAAGTTATAGAAATTTTATATTAAAACCCCTTAATGTTTTCGTTTTAATAAAATTTGTAAAATTTTCAATCAAAAAAATAAACTAGTAGCTCGCTATTGTTGATATCAATAATTACACGATGCTCCCGGTGCTTAAACCCATAAAATCAGTCGCACCAAAGCGCCAGCAGAGGGAGACAAAAAACCCAAGTAACAAGTGGGCATGATACTGAGCTGTCATTTTATTCTGTTTGAGCGGGGCATATGCTTTAATTGCGTGAAATATTTTAACGTGATTAATTTTAAAAAAATAATTACCACCCGTTAACGCGTTAATTTTGACAGCCCTACTTCATTTGTTTGAGGGAAAAGAAATACAGAAGTATATCTTCAAACTCACCTGCGTTTTATTTTACTGGGTCTTCCTCTAGAGGGATTTTCATCATCACCATCATCTTCTCCATTTGATAACTGATTTGTGGAGCCCGAATGTATGCTATGGCTGCCAGCAGCCTTGTGGGAATCATCTAAATTAATAATGGAGACAAAAAAAAACAGTCGGGTTGACCATTATACATGTTCCCCTGATTTAAATCCCATACAGAACATTTGAGGACGGATGGCATGGGAAGTTTATAAAAATGGCCATCAATTCTAACAGACAGTTGATGCCCTTTGTGAAGCAATCCTCACCACTTGAAGCAATGTTACCACTAGCATTCTGAAAACAGTCGCATCAAGCATGCTCAATTTTTAGAAGTGATTAACAAAAACAGTGGAACTACACATTACTGAGTTTTACTGCGAATTTTTGTTGCTCTGGTTTAGATATTTTTTTGTTATTTTGTGAGCGATGGTCTTAAACTTTTGATCAGCTGATAAACAGCCTATTTCAGTTTGTTGTTTTCAATAAAGTACTTTTTCAAAATGCTTTTTGTCACACTCCCCCCACTTGCTTTTGCATATTGTAATGCAACTTAAAACTTCACTAAGATTCAAATGTGCAAAAGGTAAACTCTAGCTATTTTTCACTGGTCTTAAGATGTTGACGAGGTCTGTATTTGTATTGATACGAGGCCATTAGTCGACCAAAAAATATATACCGGTATTTGTTTTTGCCCTTGCCAACACGCCCGCCCCCAGCAAGTTAGAGAGTGCCATAGTCGCTGAGTAAATCCTCTCAGCCAGGCAGATTATTGCTAATTGTAGTAGACAAGAAAGCAAGATGACATCTCAAACATTAAAGTGGAAACTGCAAGAAAATAAGTTCAGGAATAAGGAGCAAATACTTGTTCACAGTAAAGAATGTCTGGTACAGTGGGTGACTTGGTTAGCAAGCCCTCCAACAGTTATGAGATTAAAGGTATAAAACCTGGTTTGTATGTTCTCCTGTGTGAGTTTTCTATACTTACTCCGGTTTCCTCCCAATCCCTCACTCCAAAACATTGTATGTTACCATCATTGAGCACTATCAATAAGTGTGACTGTGTGTTGTGTATTTCTATTTCAGGTTTTTATCCCAGTCAGGAAGAGCATCCAAACTGGGTTATGATTCAATGACAGAACCTGAAGCAGACATGTTAACTACTATGTCACCATGCTGCCAACTGGCAAAACCTGTTTTTTATGTTGAAGTAAAATTTATATCATATCTGCTTAGCCATTACCTGTGTGCTGTGTTCTTTGCTGTTGTGAGGAAACATCTGATTTCTTGCCATGGTGTCCCCCATCAGAGGGATAAGAAGCACAGACATGCTCTGTCTGTTTTTCGGTGACTTCAGTAATATCAACTGAAGTTTTCCCACATGCCTCTACAGTGCACCTTTCTTCGAGGAGACCATTTAAAACTTCAACATCATCAGTCTTCTGATCCAGCCATTCGACTGAGTGTTTCCCGTTTCCAAAATCCATCCCTTCAGCGACAGTTTCTACCTCGGTGTTCTTCTCATAAGATGAGTCAATGGTCCAGCCCTGTGCTGCCCAATATGAGTATTGCTCCCAAAAGTAATAGTACGTGTCTGAAGCGTGTTGATCCCAGTCAGCCTTTGTGTTGGGGTCGTCCCATGGGGCGGTCACACATTGGGAATCTTGGAACTCATCACTATGTTTCTCCAACCAGCTTTTCCACAGAAGTGCTTCACCTTGCTGAGCTTTAAAAAAAAAAAAAAAAAAAAAAGACCAAAAATACTGAAACCAGCAGATTAAAAGACAGCAGTGTTTTAGTTTTGTCAATTGGGTTGTAGGCATGAAACATATAATAACATAACATCCATGAAGTGCAATGTTAGTGTTACTTATATTGTGTTAGCACGTATATTGTGTTAGTTAGATAAATGGGTATATGATCAAATTTGTTTTGTTTTAGACAGGCACATACAATAGAGAGAATGTATCCTCATTTTAATTGGTACTTTAGTGGAGTAGTCCTACCCCAGTATGTCTCCCAACCAGTGTCATTGGCAGGCAGGCTCTCTACCCCATCATCCAATGTCTCTCTCTTCAAGCCTTCCTCCTGAGGATCACTGGGGTCTGCACAAACTTGGTCAACATAAACACAACAGTTGTTGATGAGGGTTTTGTAGTCTGAGAGCAATCAGGTTAAGCCCTTTTAACTGACTAGCCTTAATTGGAATGATTTATGCAATGACATTACAACAACCATATCCAATATCTTACATTACTCTTTTTGGTTAGAACTCAGAGGGCCCAAAAATATGCTACATCTTGGAGCATGAAAGTCTTCTAAAAAGACTGCATATTGGTTCTTCATGATTGTTTTTAAACAGTTTGAATTGTGTATTACCGGTAGCCTTCTTTAGGTATTATATAGTGAATTCTACAAGACAAATCCAACACTCAAATGCAGACTACAGAATAAGTACTGTACGAGGTAGAATAAAACATCAAGTTTCCTGTACTTGCTACTGTAGGCATGTGCCGGTATGATATTCTGACGGTATGATAACATCAAGCCAAAATATCATGCTTTCACGGTATCATGGTATTGCAATTACAGCTCTAAAATGTGTTACTTTGAGATATCTAGGTTTAAAAAAAAAACTTTTTCCTTTAAACATGATTTTTATTTTTCAAAACATATTAGCCAATTTGAACATAAGTATAATGTTAAGTTAAAATAAATAAATGTTTTAAAAACTCCGAATAAAATCAAAATAAATGCAGTCCTTTAGGTGAGCCTAAACCCATAGCCACAGCTCAACATTATTACCATCAGAACAAAAATAATTGAATTATTTTCCATAAAATGCACATGTGTATGACTCATACTATGTTTACATTATAGACATATTCTCTTTCTTAACACAGACAGTTGCCAGAAAGAAAAGAACACGTTTTACCACTGCTAGACACACTAAACACGCTGGAGTTAACTCTCGTAGCTGGTGGGAATCGTTCATGACAGTGTTTTTAACCTTTAATTTTTTATAAATGCGAAATCATATTGGGGCTATTGCCTCCTCGGCAGCCACCCTCCACACACGTTTTACATGCCGGTTGGACCTCCTCTTCGTCGCGGCCGTCTGTAACTGTTCTGTAGCCAAAGTATTCCCATACTATCAGCAATTTCGTTTTCTTCGATGGGGGAAAAAGTTCAGGAGTTTCACCTCCACCAGCCATTGTGTAGCACAGCTCACTCACTGACACTGAGCAACAACCAGAGGGGGAGAATTGCGAGCGGGGGATTTCTCCATGCATTTTAAGGACATAAAAATTGGTTAACACCTTAGGGACAGTATGACGGAAAATTTTTGTGGTTTTGAAACCTTGACGTTTTCATCCCACAGTATACTTTGAAACCGGTAATTGGCACAACTACTTGCAAGTTTGAAAATAATTATAATGAATGAACAATTATAGTCATAAAAGAAATAATACTATATAAACAAATTATGTAGTATATGGTATTACCTTTATTGGTAAACTGTAAATGTTCCTCTTCCTCGAGATATTCTGTCTGATATGTAATAGGTCGTTTGGAAAATCTGTTCTCCTGCCACATGATAAAAAAGAAAAAAATCAATTCAGAGATACATTACTCATATCTGTAATGACATTATAGTATATCATACTTTTAATGTCGATCAATTTAAAAAACTTACCTCTTTACTCTGGCTGGAAGAGCTGCCAAAAGCAAGAGGCAGACCCATGCTTGCCATCAGCTGAGCCTCTTCATCTAAAAATTCAACTTCATCATCGACCTCCTCTTCCTCTTCCACTTCATTTTCTGCATCTACGGAAAAGGGAGTGATGTAACATGACTGAAATCTAACTAGTCAACGACTCATCATTTCGCCTTCATCGTCCAGTGAATTCAAATAGAGCAGTGGTTCCTTAACCTTGCTAAAGGTACCGAACCTGCTTGAGGTTTACATATGCATTCACGGAACCCCTTGGAATTACATACTTTAAAAAAAAAAAAAAAAAACCAATGTATCTCAGCTAATTAATATCTAAGCGGTCTACAGTGTTGTTAATAACGGCGTTACAATATAACGGCGTTACTAACGGCGTTATTTTTTTCAGCAATGAGTAATCTAATTAATTACTTTTCTCATCTTGGCAACGCCGTTACCGTTACTGAGGCGGGAAAGGCGTGCGTTACTATGCGTTACTAAGTTGGTTGAATAAAAAACAGTCTGAGAGAAACGGACTCATGGGGACGAGAGCAGAGCAGCAGTGGGGAAGACGCCGTTGCAACCGCGATGCTAGGTGGCTCCAATAGACCCTACCCACCGACGTCACAAAATCACGTGCTCGCTGTATGGTTCCGCCCACTTGTCCGTCTTTTTGTGTCTGTATTATCAATGGTCTCAATTGATCGAGCAATTTATAATGCATTTCATGGAAGACCCGGTGCTTTCGGATGCCGTAAACTCACTTGATGCGTTGCATAAAAGGCGTTATGTGGAAAAGCTTCAGTTTATCCATTCGCCAGATCCATATTTGATGTCTAAATCGATGTTTTTCGACCCGCTGTCTCCGCCGTATTTGCCTGACATCTGCTAGCTACGCTGAACTGTACAACTATCTTGCCCACACAAAATCAGCCTATTCTCACGAAAGTTTGAAAAACTTTAAGAGCTTGGAGGCTTATAAATACTTCGTTGCTGGTTGGGTGAAACAGGTCCTCGTCCACGAAAATTCGGCAGGAATCTATCTTGTGCTTGGAAAGGTGAGTTACGAAATTTTCAATTCAAAATCTTTCGTTATTGCTAACATCCACTGTCAAGTCTAATGTATTTCATGTCGTTTGTCAATGGAGTTAGGGCTTTTAATGTTTATATGGTTTAGCGATAGCACTCTCACTACATACATACGTGTATGTTGTCGGCGATTAGCCTAGCAATGATCTTAATTGTGGTTGTCAGCCCAAAACCCTCTAAATATATATTAAATGCATCTTACCAGATATAAAAAGACTACTACATAATCTGTGGTAATCGTTTGAAGCCCAGTTTTCTCGTCGAATTGCAGCAGCCCATGCTCTCTTCTCTCCGGGTCTCTCGGAATCCGGTAGAACTTCAAGTCTCTCCGTCTTCTCCGTCTATCTTCTCTGTTATTGCAACCGACCACCACACACGCCTTCACCATTTTGATTATTAATGTTAACGAGCAGAAAAACACGTCGTAAATAGGAGGAATGTACGTAGCCGCAACAGGGTGTGGCAGTAGGAGTTAGACCGTTCACCTGTTGCCACTTTGGGCTCATCAGCCCAGGATGCCAATCAGATCGTAGACCCCTCCTATATAAGGAGGGGATCTATCTTGAGTCCATCAATTACTCTTTGGTCTAGAGGTCTCCCACAAGTGATTGCCTCACTTATGCTTCTGTCAGCTGCCAGCTGGGTAAGAATGTGCATGGTTGTGACTTGTTAATGTTGCGCTAAGATACATCGATCGCTTCAGTGTCGCGGCGATTAGCGAACATCTCCTCCTGCTGCTGTCAGCGTAGATGTGTCATACCTGGCACGATTGGTGTGAGACAACCAAATTGCAGACATTCTAACTGTCATGCGGGACCACTGACACTGATCGGTACGTATGGCCTCTTTTTAAACTTTTTAGGCCAGTTTTGGGTTAGCGTGCGTCGCTTTTTAAATTTTCTCTTTTTAGCATGAAGTGATTGCGGGCTGGCCATGTGACGTGGCCACAGCCGATCTCGAGACACTGCTGCTTTGCTTCCCTTCATTTTTCGTTTACTTCTCTCTTCCGCGTTGGGCGGAGCGGACATCATCGTGGTGCCGGGCGAACGTCACCGCTATACGGAGCAGACGGGTCGCATGAAGCGCACTGCTCTACCGTCCAATCGGAACTGGTAGCACCTGGACGGTACCTTCGGGCAGGCCCTCGAGGCCGTTGTCTATTTTTCCACTGTTTAGTTTGGAACATTTATTTCAATGCTATTGTTATTTGTTTATCACTGTTTGTTCTATTTTCAGGGCTGAGGACTTAACAGTGGGTGTGGCGTTCGGGTGGTGGCGACCTCGGGTTGCTGTGAATTCTTGTGTTAGGTTTGGTTTTGTTTGCTGTGTTTTGGGGTTCTCCCCACCGCCGGTTTTGGGTCCCCCCACTGGTAAGACCCAGCCCCGTGAGTTTGTCAAACTATTTTTGGAGTCTTTTTACTTAGTCGCTTTTATTTTAGTTATTTATTGACAAAATAAAGAATTGTACCATTCAGAATCCTGCCTCTTGCTCCCTCTGTAGCACGAACTTTGGTGCCTTGATACCTTTTTTAAAAAGTACTTATTTTCCCTAGAACAAAATCCAGGGTGGCGTTGTTTGGCGAATTTTAAATAAATTTTTAAACCCCCCCCCACATGTTGCCACAAGGGAAACATGATGTGTTGACGGACAATTGGGCGGCACCAGTCAGGAGGAAGGAGTTGTGACGTCACGTGGGTAGGGTCTATAATACCTTACTGTAGCCATAGCCGACAAACTACGCCCACATGACACGGTAGATATCATATTATAGAACTAGATGCAAAACTGACACAGCTGCATTGCCAACATGTTTTAAGGGCTACATGCGTTAGTAAACAGCCGCCATCTTAAAGCAGTAGACCTCTCAGGAAGGCCCTGATGTAGAGATCCTTCCTAGCGAACCTAAATAACCTTTTTTTTTTTTTTTAATCTAAAATGCTTCTAAATCGGCAAAATCTTAACTTAAATCAAATCTATCTTTAAATGATGAAACAGTTTTAAAACTTACACATGTTTAAAGTAGACAGAAGGGAACTAATGCAATAACGGGAGCAATTTTAACAACTTTAACGGTTGATTCACAACTTTAAATGACTTCCACACATAGCAAAGGTTACTAGCTAGTTATCGCAATACCCTTGTGTCTAGTTAAGTGGAGGGTAAAGACTTGGGCTAGGGCCAATTGTCCCCCAAATCCTTTAAACTTCACATTGTGTGACCTGGTTTTTTTGTTTGTTTGTTTTGTTTGTTTGTTTTTTTTTTGAGAAAAAAATTATCACTAGTTACTTTGCCAAGTAACTAATTACTCTTACATTCAGGTAACTGAGTTACTAACGCAATTACTTTTTGGGAGAAGTAATTTGTAACTGTAATTAATTACTAAAGTAAAATTAACAACACTGCATATACTGTATATAGATATAACTAGATGCAAAATGACAGACACGGCACTAGATGCGTTAGTAAACAGCCTCCATCGTAAAGCAGTAGACCTTTTATTACGGCTCTGTTGTAGAGAACCTTCCTAACGAACCTAACTTTTTATCTAAAATACTTCTAAATCGGCAAAATCTTGAGTTGAATCTATCTTTAAATGATGAAATAGTTTTAAAACTTTCATTTGTCGAAAGTAGAGAGAAGGGAACTAATGCAATAATGGGAGCAATTTTAACAACTTTTAACAGTTGATTCAGGGTGAAGGGTAAATTAGGGTAAAGAATTGGGCTCGGGCCAATTGTACCAAAAACCTTCACAAAAAAACTTCACATAGTATGGCCAATGATTTTTTTTTTTTTTTTTTTTTTGAGGGGAAAAAAAAAAAAGTAATTATCACCAATTACTTTGCCAAGTAACTAATTATTCTCACATTCAGGTAATTGAGTTACTAACGCAATTACTTTTTGGGAGAAGTAATTTGTAACTATAATTACTTTTTTTTCAGTAAGATTAACAACACTGGCGGTCTACCATTCAACTTTTTTCTAATTTTGACAGCATGTTTTTAAACAGGTCAAAATTTAAGTCCTCACTGCCCATCAGTCTGTTATTCTTCTTCATACTAAGTGTAAGTCAACCTACCACTGAGCAAAACAGTTTCTCATCCCATCAGATAGAGGACAAGCAGTTGAAAGGAATGGAATAAAGCATATAAAATGGGGGTAAACCAGTCAAAAACATAATTTAACATGACACTTTGCTTAGATTTAGTCAGCGTACAACAATAGGGCCCTGATTTACTCACCGAACCCCTGGGGTTCGATCGAACCCAGGTTAAGAACCATTTGAATAGAGAAAACAATAATAAAAAATAAATAAATAAAACATTATGCTGTGATAACTAACCACGGATTTCAGCATCTGCCTTGCCAGTTGAGAAAAGTCTATTATCCGAGCGATAAAGCTGTCGATCACTATGAGAAAGCAGACAAAAATAACACAAGAATTAGATTTAGAATGCAAGATACAATACTAGTGAGTATAAAAAGCTCACTGACTGCACAAAGGCTCTGGAACAGCAACAATGGATGATTTCTTCGCATGTGTCTTTTCTACTGAAGAATATGTCAGCTAAAATTGTCACCGTACTCTTTTCTAACATCATGACAAAAACTGTACGTATTCCCGACCTAATCAGTTTCAGCAACCTCTGACTGTAGCAGCACGTGAAAACATTACTTCCGCATTGTGAGTTTTCCCAGCAAATACATTTCAGAATAAAAGAAAATATTGCGGCAGTAAACATGTGACACTCTTCTCAGTGAGACTTAATGCCCTTTTTTATGGTTACACCTGTTGATTAACTCAACCTTACTCATTTTCTTCATCCTATTGTTTACATTTAACCAGATAACCAATCACGTCGTGTTTTATTTTATATAAAATACACTTGTTTCGAATTCTTTCACCGGAAGAAGTTGTTCTTCGAACTACTGTTTACCGGAAGTTACACTGTGTGTGTTACACATAAATCGTCCCCAACCAGGAGAATACCAAGAGGACTGTCAAGTTTAATGTCGTTGATGTTTGCCTACCCGGTAATGTCTTAATGGCGCTACAAACAGAGGACGCAGCCATGGTAATTTTATATCAATCATTCATTTTTTTTTTTGTCCCTTGTTTGTTAACCATATTCCTAGATATTATTACTTGAGTTAACATAGCTAACCATCGTTTTTGTTTTAGTTGATCATGTTATCTATCATAAGTAACATTTCGAAATGACAGCTTTCCGTCTCTGTTCTCACAACATTCATCGACATTCTGATAATTGTAATTATTGAAAACACGTTTGCCATCTGAGGTAATGTTATTATCAAGTTGGGATGTCATAGCAATGGCATCTATTGTGTAAAAAAAATCATATTGCTTTTCCGCTCTGAACGACTGCAATTAAATATAATTTTTAACCATTTTCTTCTCCTACCTAGTTTGCTTGGCTATAGGAGCAAATGCTTTCCAAGCATCTTCAATTGGGTAATCCAAAGCTACAGCTCAAGTGAATGACAGCAAGGAAGGATGTCAGATGCTGGGAATCAGTCATGTCTGATGGTAGCAGAGGACACTGTCTCCTTCCTCGTAAGACCATTCTAATCTATAAATTGGCAGTTTTCATTATATTTACTCTTGGACTGTTTGAGTCGAGCGCCCTTGTTTAACTTTTGCCACATGTCCATATTTTAACCTAGGGTGACCAAACGGTCCTCTTTTGCCTGGACATGTCCGCTTTTTATATCCTGCCCGATGCGTCCGGTGTTTTTTTTTTTTTTTTTTTTAATTCATGAAAATATCCGGTTTGCATTATTTTTCACGGGTTAGCGTGTGTTGAAATTGACTGACGCTTTGCAGAGAATACTCCGGTACTGTGCTGCCTGTAACGTGTCTCCAGAGAACCTGCCCAGTTGTTAAGACTTTTATTATGATCAATCCGTATTTAATCAAATGCTCATGTACCCAAAAGAGTAATTAAGTCAAAAATACATTTATTTTAAGTTGGATGCCAATTTGCGCATGCGTGCGCAGTCACAGACTGGCTTTATCATGGCGTTATTCCCAAACAAACCTTCATCACGCCAGTAGCTCACAAGTTATCGATATGTACACTTGCAAAATTTACCTTTCGGCAACTGTTGACTTCTGTTGGAGCTTTGTACTGGTGCGATCTGTAAAATCCCATTTGGTGTCGCATCATTGCGCTGCTGGTGATTGTAAACTTTTATAGCAATTAAGGCTAATAGGGTAGCTATCAGTGAGCTAAGCCACGCTTGGCATTATGGGAAATTGAGTTTTGAACTGCTGCGTTTGGAAACATGCTGGCTAAATTGTTTGTCAGTTTATTTCGGTTATTGTTTGCCTGAAATCCAAAACATTGAATGAGGATAATAATTGAGTGGAAATAACAATTTGTCAATGACAATTGTATTCATAGTAATTTATAAAAATGTTTAGTTGGCACATAGCATACTGCGTGTGTGTATTAACTGGACTACACTTCCATGGGTCTGCATTATATTAATTTAGCTTTAACAATTTAGCTATTACTTTTTGAACAACTTCTGTGTCAGGATGACGTTGCTGACAGATTATATGGAGGTAGATTTCTGTCTTTATTATTCAATCCAAAAAAAAAAAAAAAAAATCAATCAAAGAAAAAAAGTGTTTGAATGCTCAAATAAAACTGAATTTCCCCATCCAGACGGGGCAAGTTGAGTCTTTGAGTCAACTTCGAGTACAATTTAAGTATCTCGTGGCCGGGCCGAGTGTCCTGTTTTGGAAATCAAAATATGGTCACCCTATTTTAATCCTCCATGAACATGTCAATGTGGAATAGGTTAAAAGATTGCTTACAAAATGTTTTCTAAATATAATCAAAGTACTGTAAGGACTTTTCTCATCTTTTAGATTAAACTATAAATTTGATTGTGTCATGTGTTTAGCCAAATGTGTTGTCCAGTGTCAGAAAGCTTGGTCACAGTTGCATGTCATTGTTCTTAACAGGAATAGGACTCAATCACATAGCAAATATGAAGCAAAAATGGCCTCAACAAATCAGGACGCTCAATGTAGTATTCTTAAGAGTATCAAGAATATATTCTTAAGAGTTCTGATTTATATAGACTAGTATTGAATAACACTCACTGAAGGAACCAATAATGTAGACACGGCACCCTTCGAACCTAAACAGGTTAACAATGAGAACAACTTTACTCATTAATAGTGGAACAAACCAAGTCTCATTGGGTTTAACAAAAATTGTTTGACTGCAGTGATGCCTTTCAAATGTTGTGCAATAAGATATTAGGGTGAGGTGATCATCCTTTTTGTCCGGCCTAATTTAATGATAATAATGATTGAAACAATAATAATGATAATTAAAAATATATTTTATAATATTTATAATTATTATTATCATTATTTTGTCAGACCAGATTTATTGGTAAATCATCAGTAGGTGTTTTATATCATAATCACTTTTCAAGTTTCTAGTCATTTTAGTGATAGTATTCTGTCATTAACAGATTGGGGGTACTGAACAACTTTATGAATGTGTACGTGTCTATAAGATTCTATTGTTAGAAATAAAGCTGCTATTTTGTATTGTTGAATTATGGAAGCTTTACTGTCTTTTTTTTTTCTATTATTCACAGGTTTGTGTCTTTCATACCTGGGAGGAATGGTTGGGCCTTGGTCAGCTGCAGGACTACCTAAGTGTTTTGGAATACTTATTGTGGGTCTTCACACCTCTAGCAATTGTGTTTATCCTGCCCTTTCTTATCGTCATACTCCTTTACCTCTCGATACTTTTTCTTCATGTCTACAAGGTACGTGGAAAGACACCCGTGGTCTAACATTATTAATTTGAACACCTTTGTGACCTGTAATAGCAAAATAAGTTGTAAGTTGTAGAGAGTGAAATTTTTCGAAATTGACATTTTATCAATAAACGCTTAAGCATAAATACTACGTTATCAATGCAAAGTTCCAATATCATGAATTAAACATTGCAAAGTTTTCAAAAGTCACATTTTGTAAATTGTACTCCACCAAGATGTCAGGAATTATCTAAATGTGTAGCATGACAATCGCTTGTTTCTTTACCGTTTCATAAATATTTACACTGAATTCCCAAATTAGAGATAGGAGTATAAAGATGAATATTCCAATTTGCTAATTTTGTACGTATTTTAGTAATTCTATGTCGTTAACACAATTCCATGAACACATATAAGAAGATCAGTCACAGTTAATTTCTCTAAATTTCATTATCTGCTTATACTTATAGTTTAATATTTTTAATAATATCATTTTAAACTGTGAACTGCCTTTGTTTGCAGTTTTGTCCCATTACAGCTATTGCAGTTTCAGTAACTTATATTGTAACTTTTATCCTCAAACAGAGGAAAAACCAGTTGAGGGAGGCATACTGCAACAACCTTTGGGACGGAGCCAGAAAAACTCTGGCAACTTTATGGGATGGACATGGAGCCATATGGCATGGTAGGATTAAACTGAGAGATGAATGCACATCATGCACCATCGAATGTGAAACTGTATGTTTACCGATACCACTACTAATATTATTCAGCTGTATCATTACTATTTGCCAACTAATGGTAATACTATAACTAATGCAGAGCTGAACAATTATTAAAAACATGGTGATTGTTGATGTTAATTCACATTTTTCATTGTTTTCATATTCTCCAGTCTTGTGCATGACATTTTTCTGCCCATCAGGCTATGAAATCCACGGGATGGACAAGATCCCTGACGAAGGACCAGCACTCATAGTGTACTATCATGGAGCCATTCCCATTGATTACTACTACTTCTTAGCCAATATTATTATTCAAAAAGGACGAACCTGCCACTCGGTCGCAGACCACTTCCTTTTTAAAATACCAGGTACCACGCTGTTCTCTTCAGAAGCAATGTTTACTGAAGTGCTGTTGACTTGTAGATAAAACATTGTTTTTGGACTGTCATTTCAGTGATTTTTGTGAAATTGGAAAATGCTTTTCCCGATCTAAGGCTACATTCAAATTACAGGTTGAAGTGACCCAAATAAGGTCATTTGGTCTTTAACTGACCTAAGTAAGATTCTTTCATGACTGCCTGAACAGGCCAAGTCTCATGGAATATGATGTTTTCGTTTCAGGCCACATTCATTTGTGGTTAAAAATCTGACATTGGTAAGATATTTTTGGAATGTGACTGCAATCAGAACAGTCCCCAAAATCGAAATTCATGTGACAAGTTTTTCAATTTATATTGCTGAGCAACAATGTAAAATAACACGAGGATGGCATAGCTAGTAAGTATTTATTTAGGAGGATGAAAGAATTCAAAAGTTACTGTAGGAATCCTACTGTAACCGGTCAGTGTTGAAATTATTCCTTGCAAGGCAGCTAAAAGGGGACACCAAAGAAACTTGCTCTTATGCCAGGGAAGGATAAAGAGACTCAAAGTTGGATTAAATGAGGCGAAAAACTCCCAATTAGCAAAGCGGTCAGGGACGGATAACATAGTCGCTATTTCATGCTGTTACTGATGTTGTCGCTGCATGATATCCACTTTTAGGTCTCTGGACTGTTCAGACTCTTCAGTCACATTCTGAAAGCTCTGACCCATGTCAGATTTAAACCACATACGAAAGTGGCCTAGATCGGATTCCAAAATATCAGATTTCATGGGACTTAGCCTATTTAGACTGTCATTAGAGAATCCCATTCGACTAGTTAATGGCTAAAAGATCCTAAAGTGCTTTCTGAATGTAGCCTTTTCCTATTCCTCATGTTACTTTGGGTTATATTACTTATTTCAGCTAATACTTTATTTAATGAAGTTTTTTTTTTCTTTTTGATTGACATCCAAATTTCGGTTATTTCAAAAGTAGTTACAGTAAATACCAGTACATACAGACACGTAGTTATTGAGTTATTCATTAACTTTCTTTGTGTGCTAATTCCATTAGTTTTTTATCTCCCCCCCTTTTCCTTTAAATGATTTTATCGCCTTTGGCTCCTCCAGGTTTCAAATTACTTTTGGAGGTGTTCAGTGTGATTCATGGTCCCCAAGAAGAGTGTGTGCAGGCACTGAAGAATGGCCACCTGTTGGCGATCTCGCCTGGAGGTGTGAGGGAAGCTTTGTTCAGTGATGAGACTTACCCTCTTCTTTGGGGAAAGCGCAAAGGCTTTGCCCAGGTTGCCATCGATTCTAAGGTGGTACGTAAATCTCACACTCCATCAGTCACCATTAGAGCAACTCTGAACTACTGCTTGACAGATTTGTATCATATTTCAAATAATCTGGTAGATCACGTAGTGCCCTATTAACGAACTCAAAAACTTCACAGTGACCATTTATCTTATCATATTTCAGATTCAGCTTCAGTATCATACTTTGTCTTTCAGGCCATAATCCCCATGTTTACCCAAAATATTCGAGAAGGCTTCAGATCTTTGGGAACGCTGAGTAAGTGCTGATTCATGTGGATTAGTGATTTTAATTGGGATAATCAATTAACTGGAGTACAGATTCATTTACTTAGCCTTTTAGTATGACAACTAACATCGATGTCCTAATTCTCTGTCTTTTTGGACAGAATTTTTCCGTTGGATGTACGAAACATTTAGGCTTCCCGTGGCTCCTGTTTATGGCGGATTCCCTGTAAAGTTCCGGACATTCCTTGGTGATCCAATCCCATATGATCCAAACATAACTGCTTCAGAGCTGGCAGAAAAAGTACGTTTATCATTTTAAAAAAAAAAATTTTGAAAAACCTACATTCTTGAACGGGAGGGATCTTGCATAGCCCGCATCATGTCAAAGGCACGACGATGTTCACAGCTTCCTATCTTACAATTGACCTGGAATCGCAAAATGAGGCGGCGTTCGCACGGACATTCCAAGATAAAAGGCAAGATGAAAGTGAAATACTGTATTGGCCCGAATATAAGACCACCCTGATTATAAGACGACCCCGTGTTTTTCAAGACTCAAGTTTGAAAAAAGACTTTTTGAACACCAAATTCATTTTTATACAGAAAATAATTACAGTACATCTGAAACAAATGACTATAACAATATATTTGAGAGAAAAAGCATGTTATTTTGCCTCATTCAAATCTTAATATCTGAACATTTAAATATGTAAACTAAAGTGCAATCACATTCATAAATGAATGGCTTCTGGTTTTCTATTTCTATTGTGATAAAACAACAAAATTGCAATAACTGCGTTAACCATCAAAGTGAAGTCTGGCTGTAACTAGTCTTGAAACAAATCTGAATAAGGAAAAACATTAATAATGAAATAAAATAATGCAAACTGGTTAAACTAGTAGCTGAGATCTGTCATGACAGAACATCTCTTCAATGATATCTGGCGCCATCTAGCGTCGCGAATGGGGAGAGTAGCTGAGATCTGTCAAAACAGAACATCTCTTCAATGATATCTAGTGTGGTGAATGGGTATAATGTCTAGACCCCGAATATAAAACGACCCCCTCTTTTTAATCTTATTTCAATGCAAAAAACACAGTCTTTTATTCGGGCCAATACTGTACTGCTTATATTGATTTAAAGTTCATTTTCATTAAATATCCATCACAAAGTGTTAAAAAAAATCAATTTTGTAAAGAGTACATATCACATATTTAAAAAAAAAACAAAACAAAAAACAAAACATAAAATTGCTCATTTCCTAATCGTTTTGTAAATATTCTCGTGGGGAATCAACACAGTTGCTATGTCACTGAAAAGTAGTATTGATTCAACGAGGTGCACCGAGCTTTCGAAGCGAGTGTTCAGTGATGAAGGGATGTTTCCACGAAGTGTGTGCAGAGGCCCGCTTTATTTTGGGGAGGTTTCGAAAACGACGTCTGAAGCCTAGCTGCTCGGCTGTACCATGTGATTGCTTCAGGGAGTGCTTTAGATTTTGCCGCGTGGTTTGACAGCTCGCTACACCTCTGGCTACATTCAAAATGTGTGTGTTTGAAGGAAAGTTGCGATCAAGTGAGAGTGGATAGTTTGGGAGTAGTTTCGAGAGTAAAAGGTTCAGGAGTGAGGAGACAAGGAGTAGTACAGTAGTTGGTTGATAGGATGGAGCTAGCAAGGAAGAGGACTTCCCCCTGTGTGGAAGAACTATTGTTTTTGAATGAAAATTAATTAACCCCCACCTCTATCCTGTACATCAATGTTCAAGTTACACTGTTACTGTCCTCTGCTTGATTACATTCATGCCAATTTCAGAAAAAAAATATTGCACAGCCTGTCATATAATGATAATACCATTTGGGGAATCATTTTCACATGCACATACTACACACTATTTATTACAGTAATCCCTCACTACTTTGCGGCTCAACTTTGGCACAGTCATTGCGTTGCAGATTTCTTTAATCTTGTTCTAAGTATCTTGTCATAGGAATAAAAGTTCTAAAATCATATTAATGTACACTTGATTTTCCTCTACATGTTTATGTACACTTATACACACACCCACACACGCATCATGAAGTGATATTCTAGATACACCCAAAAAATGGTGGGTTGACCATATTTTGCGGTTTTTCACTTTATGCTGTCGGTTCCAGTCCTAATTAACAGTGATTAGTGAGGGATCACTGTATGTACAGTGGGGCAAATAAGTATTTAGTCAACCACTAATTGTGCAAGTTCTCCCACTTGAAGATATTAGAGAGGCCTGTAATTGTCAACATGGGTAAACCTCAACCATGAGAGACAGAATGTGGAAAAAAAAAAAAAAAATCACATTGTTTGATTTTTAAAGAATTTATTTGCAAATCATGGGGGAAAATAAGTATTTGGTCAATACCAAAAGTTCATCTCAATACTTTGTTATGTATGTACCCTTTGTTGGCAATAACGGAGGCCAAACGTTTCCTGTAACTCTTCACAAGCTTTTCACACACTGTTGCTGGTATTTTGGCCCATTCCTCCATGCAGATCTCCTCTAGAGCAGTGATGTTTTGGGGCTGTCGTTGGGCAACACAGACTTTCAACTCCCTCCACAGATTTTCTATAGGGTTGAGATCTGGAGACTGGCTAGGCCACTCCAGGACCTTGAAATGCTTCTTACGAAGCCACTCCTTTGTTGCCCTGGCTGTGTGTTTGGGATCATTGCCATGCTGAAAGACCCAGCCACGTCTCATCTTCAATGCCCTTGCTGATGGAAGATTTTCACTCAAAATCTCTCGATACATGGCCTCATTCATTCTTTCCTTTATACAGATCAGTCGTCCTGGTCCCTTTGCAGAAAAACAGCCCCAAAGCATGATGTTTCCACCCCCATGCGTCACAGTGGGTATGGTGTTCTTCGGATACAATTCAGTATTCTTTCTCCTCCAAAAACGAGAACCTGTGTTTCTACCAAAAAGTTCTATTTTGGTTTCATCAGACCATAACACATTCTCCCAGTCCTCTTCTGGTTCATCCAAATGCTCTCTAGCGAACCGCAGACTGGCCTGGACGTGTACTGGCTTCAGCAGGGGGACACGTCTGGCAGTGCAGGATTTGAGTCCCTGGCAGCGCATTGTGTTACTGATAGTAGCCTTTGTTACTGTGGTCCCAGCTCTCTGTAGGTCATTCACTAGGTCCCCCCGTGTGGTTCTGGGAATTTTTGCTCACCGTTCTTGTTATCATTTTGACACCACGGGGTGAGATCTTGCATGAAGCCCCAGGTCGAGGGAGATTATCAGTGGTCTTGTTTGTCTTCCATTTTCTAATAATTGCTCCCACAGTTGATTTCTTTACACCAAGCGTTTTACCTATTGCAGATTCAGTCTTCCCAGCCTGGTGCAGGTCTACAATTTTGTCTCTGGTGTCCTTCGACAGCTCTTTGGTCTTGGCCATAGCGGAGTTTGGAGTGTGACTGACTGATATTGTGGACAGGTGTCTTTTTTACCGATAATGAGTTAAAACAGGTGCCACTAATACAGGTAACGAGTGGAGCCTCGTTAGACCTCGTTAGAAGTTGGACCGCTTTGACGCCTTGTTTGTAGGTGACCAAATACTTATTTTCCACTCTAATTTGGAAATCTTTAAAAATCAAACGATGTGATTTTCTGTTGTTGTTTTTTTTCCACATTCCGTCTCTCATGGTTGAGGTTTACCCATGTTGACAATTACAGGCCTCTCTAATCTTTTCAAGTAGTGGTTGACTAAATACTTATTTGGCCCACTGTGCATACAGTATGTGATCATCTATTTACATAGAGGATTTGGTCGTACAACATTTTGTAAATTCTCTTCTAACAGACACACACACACACACACACACACACACAAAAATCATCGAATTAGTCCTGTGGTTGAAAGACAGCTGACTGTGATCATACACTTAACCAGTAGAGGGTACCGGGCTCAAGTTAAGCTTTGAGAAGTGAACCCTTCCTTGAACTCTCAAGTGGTTCTATTCCTCGAGGCTTCATCTCACCATCACTACTACAAAGCAAAGGATGTAGTCTTTTTTTATTTTGCCAAACTTAAATTTTGAAAAATGGGTTAACTATCTCAGATAACACTGACTGTACTCGATACTTAATCATAGAGTGTGCCATGGAAGATGATGGAATGATGAATGAGGTTAAAACTGTAATTCGATGCTTTTTCTCCACAGGTAAAGCAAGCTGTCCAGTCCCTTGTAGACAAGCACCAGAAGATCCCAGGGAATGTTCTTAGAGCTCTTTTAGAGAGATTCCACACAAAATACAAAGCTGAGTAGAAACTATACATCAGCTAGAACTGACTCTCCATCAAATAAGCAGAACAAAATGTTTAGGACTAAAGGTGTGTCCTGTGAGATTACTTGGAAGAAAAAAAAACTATAGTTTGAATTTGATGGTCTTTGATCTTTTGTGACATACATGTATGTGGTGGGCTTAAAACAGATGCTGCGTGCCCACATTTGGTGCCAAACACAGATGGTTCAGTCCCTCTACGTAAACAAAGTTAGTCTTTTGCAGGGTTCTAATAAGCTCAAATTGAGTTTTATTAGGTTGTAAAAATGTAATGTGTAAAGTAGAGTTGGATTCTATTGGTCAAGATAGTCACCCTGCTATAAAGTACTCTGTCTTCAAATACGTACAATAATATAAAAACTGTTGGTTTGAGCCACTCCTCATATGACTTTGAACAAAAATTCTCTGCTGCTTACAGTGGTACGAGAAAGTATCTGAACCATTTGGAATTTCTTACATTTCTGCATAAAATCACCATCAAATGTGACCTGATCTTTGTCAAAATCACACAGATGAAAAAACTGTCTGATTTCACTAAAACCACCCAAACATTTATAGGTTTTCACATTTTAATAAGGATAGTATGCTAACAATGACAGAAGGGGGGGGGGGGGTATACAAGTGAACCATCACATTTAATATTTTGTGCGCCCCACCCCCCACCCCTTTGGCAGCAATAACTTCAACCAGGTGCTTCCTGTAGCTGCAGATCAGTCTGGCACATCGATCAGGACTAATCTTGGCCCATTCTTCTCTACAAAACTGCTGTAGTTCAGTCAGATTCCTGGGATGTCTGGCATGAATTGCTGTCTTTTGGACTTTGACTTGGCCACTCCAGAACGTGTATTTTGTTGTTCTGAAACCATTCTGAAGTTGATGTACTTCCTTGTTTTTGATCATTGTCTCGTTGCAGCATCCATCCTCTTTTTAGCTTCAACTGTCTGACAGACGGGCTCAGGTTTTCTTGCAAAACATCCTGGTAAACTTTTGAATTCATTCCTCTATTAATGATTGCAAGTTGTCCAGGCCCTATGACAGTAAAACAGCTCCAAATCATGATGCTCCCTCCACCATGTTTAATGGTGGGGATGAAGTGTTGATGTTGGTGAGCTGTTGTAATTTTCACCCATACGTGACGTTTTGTGTTACTTCCAAACAATTCAACTTTGGTTTCATCAGTCCACAAAATATTTTGCCAAAACCTCTGTGGAGTGTCAGAGTGCCTTTTTGCGAACATTAAACGAGCAACAATGTTTTTTGTTTTTTGTTTTTTTTAGACAGCAGTGGCTTCCTCCGATAAGTCCTCCCATGAACACCATTCTTGGCCATAGATTTACATATAGTAAGTCTTTAGCAGACACTCTGGGGTTCTTTTGTACCTTTCTGAGTATTCTGCACCGAGCTCTTTGCTTCATCTTTGGTGGACTGCCACTCCTTGGGAGAGAAACAACAGTGCCAAACTCTCCCTTTGTAGACAACTTCTCTGACTGTCAATTGATGGACATTCAGACTTTTAGAGATGTTTTTTATATCCTTTCCCAGCAAGTCAACAATCCTTGATTGCAGGTCTTCAGACAGCTCTTTTGACCGAGCCATGATGCACATCAGACAATGCTTCTCAAGACATTTCTTACCAGGTGTGTGTTTTATAGTGGACAGGGCAGCTTTAAACCACTCATTAGTGATTGGGAACACACCTGACTTGAAATGTTTGGTAAAAATTGGTTTCAGTTGCTCTTTAAGTCTCCTTAGGCAGAGTGTTCACTTACTTATTTTCCTCCTTTCTGTGATTGTTGCATGCTATCCTCATTAAAATATCAAAACGTATAAATGTTTGGGTGGTTGTAGTTATAGCAGACACTGTATTTTCATCTGTGTAATTTTGACAAAGATCAGATCACATTTGATGGTGATTTTATGCAGAAAAGTGAGAAATTCCAAAAGGTTCAGATACTTTTTCATACCACTGTATACTAGTATATTAAATAATCCTTTTCAGTTTTACACATTTCTCTGTAAACTTAATTTATTTTAAACCTGCCTCATGCCAATGTGCTATTTATTGTCTTGAGCATTTAAAAATGACAAATTGAGGCAAGTTCAGGGGAAATGCCGTTCCCATGGAACTCTGCTGTGGCAGTCATCATTCATTGTACTGTATGTATGTCTCCATAGAAATCATATTGTATAGAGGGTGAAAGGAAATAGTGTTCTAACTACTTTCAAAGATGCATTTCAGGGCAATTTGAGAATGTTACGATGTTTTGTTTTTCTTTTAAGTTATAGTTCAATTTGAATTTTGGTGTTAATATGATTGTTTTACTATGACTCGAGGGAACCGCTTGGGTATAGACTTCCACTTTCACGGCTTCATAAAGCATCAGTGTCCCAGCGTAAAACTTCAATTTTTAATTGGTTCTCTCTAACTCTGCATAAATGCACAATTTGCAAGGGTCTCTATTGTGTAATTGTTGGTCGTAATCTTCGTATCATTCCTGGATCTTTAGTGTTTTGAACATGTACCGTACAGAATATTTTTCCTTATTTCAAATGTCCACATTGTGGTTAGAGATGCAGTCTGATTACTTTTTGCAGCATGTAAACATAAATATTTGCATATACATATGTACTAACTGTATTATTGATCTGATAACATTTATTTGCACAAAAATGCTTTTAAAATTATATCGTCAGCTCGAGTTTTTTGTTTTTGTTTAAATCCTTGTAATTTGTTGTTTAATCTGGGTGTTTTATATCTGTGTCCTGTATGATTTTTATATGTATATGTGTGGTCTACCTGATTTTAAATGAAATTATTAAAAAAAAAAAAAAAAAAAACATGTAAATTTGAATAAATCTATTTTTGAGAGGTTTCCTTTGAATTTATTTATCTTCATTTGTTGAAACGTTCCTTACTTTAGTGTTGTGGTTCTTAACCTGGGTTTGACCGAACCCCAGGGGTGGGGAAAGTATGTTTAAGGGTTTTGGCGAAGGTTAAGATGCCCCATTTTCATAAGCTGACCATAACTAGGCAATTTGACGTTTTAGATCATGTTTTGGACTGGTTTGTCCACAAATTTTCAGGCTTTACTCCATTTCTTTCAATTGCTAGTCCTAAATCTAATGGGAGGAGAAACTGGTTTGCCTCAACCATTAGTAATTATAGGCCAATATCAAATCTGACATTCCAGGGGAAAATTATCGAGAGAGTTGTGTTTGAACAGATCCAGGTTTTTATGATGCAAAGCAATCTTTTCATCTCATTTCAGTCTGGATTTTGGCCACAGCACAGCACAGAGACCGTGCTTCTCAAAGTCCTAAATGACATTCGTCGGAATACTGATGCAGGCAAATCATCTGTTCTGCTTCTATTGGATCTCAGTGCCGCATTCGACACCGTTGATCACAACATACAGTGGGGCAAATAAGTATTTAGTCAACCACTAATTGTGCAAGTGCAAGAGGCCTGTAATTGTCAACATGCGTAAACCTCAACCAGGAGAGACAGAATGTGGAAAAAACAACATTGTTTGATTTTTAAAGAATTTATTTCCAAATTACAGTGGAAAGTAAGCATTTGGTCACCTACAAACAAGCAAGATTTCTGGCTGTCAAAGAGGTCTAACTTCTTCTAACGAGGTCCAACGAGGCTCCACTCGTTACCTGTATTAATGGCACCTGTTTTAACTCATTATCGGTATAAAAGACACCTGTCCACAATCTCAGTCAGTCACACTCCAAACTCCACTATGGCCAAGACTAAAGAGCTGTCGAAGGACACCAGAGACAAAATTGTACACCTGCACCAGGCTGGGAAGATTGAATCTGCAATAGGTAAAATGCTTGGTGTAAAAAAATCAACTGTGGGAGCAATTATTAGAAAATGGAAGACATACAAGACCACTGATAATCTCCCTCGATCTGGGGCTCCATGCAAGATCTCACCCCGTGGCGTCAAAATGATAACAAGAACGGTGAGCAAAAATCCCAGAACCACAAGGGGGACCTAGTGAATGACCTATAGAGAGCTGGGACCACAGTAACAAGGGCAACTATCAGTAACACAATGCACCGCTAGGGACTCAAATTCAGGTTCTCATGTTTGGAGGAGAAAGAATACTGAATTACATTCGAAGAACACCATACCCACTGTGAAGCATGGGGGTGGAAACATCATGCTTTGGGGCTGTTTTTCTGCAAAGGCACCAGGACGACATCTGTGTAAAGAAAAGAATGAATGGGGCCATGTATCGAGAGATTTTGAGTGAAAATCTCCTTCCATCAGCAAGGGCATTGAAGATGAGATGTGGTTGGGTCTTTCAGCATGACAATGATCCCAAACACACTGCCAGGGCAACAAAGTAGTGGCTTCGTAAGAAGCATTTCAAGGTCCAGGAGTGGCCTAGCCTTTCTCCAGATCTCAACCCCATAGAAAATCTGTGGAGGGAGTTGAAAGTCCGTGTTGCCTATTGACAGGCCGAACACATCACTGCTCTAGAGGAGATCTGCATGGAGGAATGAGCCAAAATACCAGCAACAGTGTGTGAAAAGCTTGTGAAGAGCTACAGAAAACGTTTGGCCTCCGTTATTGCCAACAAAGGGTACATAACAACGTATTGAGATAAACTTTTGGTATTGACCAAATACTTATTTTCCACCATGATTTGCAAATAAATTCTTTAAAAATCAAACAATGTGATTTTCTGGGGGTTTTCCACATTCTGTCTCATGGTTGAGGTTTACCCATGTTGACAATTACAGGCCTCTCTAATATTTTCAAGTTGGAGAACTTGCACAATTATTGGTTGACTAAATACGTATTTGCCCCACTGTACTACTCAGCAGATTGGAACGATGACGAAGGCTCACTGACACTGTTCTTCAGTGGTTCACATTTTATTTACATGATAGGGATTTCTTTGTATCATTCGGAAACCATTAGTCAGAACAAACCAAATTCACGTGTGGAGTCCCTCAAGGGTCCATTTTTGGACCACTCTTATTTAACATCTATATGCTTCCCCTTACTCAAATCATGGAACAGTATGACATCTCCTATCACACCTATGCAGATGACACACAAATCTACATTTCTGTGTCCCCACATGATTATAGTCCCTTAGTCTCCCTGAGTAAATACATTAATCAAATCAATGGATGGATGTGTCAGAATTTTCTCCAGCTAAATGTGGAGAAGACGGAAGTGATCATTTTTGGGCCAAAAAAGGAAAGGTCAAATATCAGGATGCACCTTAGCACAAAGTCACTTACAGCTACAAATAAAGTCAGAAATCTTGGCGTAATTATTGACTCATACATAAAATTTGATAGACATCTCAAGTCCGTCACTAAATCTTATTGACACCTAAAAAATATAGTCAGAATTAAGGGGCTTCTGACTCAACAAGACATGCAAAAACCTACAGTGCTGCTCGAAAGTTTGTGAACCCCACAGCGATGGTCAGATTTTTTGTAAAAAAAATAGGGTTGTCAAACGATTAAAATTTTTAATCGAGTTAATTACAGCTTTAAAATTAATTAATCGCAATTAATCGCAATTCAAACTATCTATAAAATATGCCATATTTTTCTGTACATTATATATATTCTGTAAAATAAATTGCTGGAATGGAAAGATAAGACACAAGATGGATATATACAGTGGGGAGAACAAGTATTTGATACACTGCCAATGGGAAAATCCATTGGCAGTGTATTAAATACTTGTTCTCCCCACTGTAAATTCAACATACGGTACTTAAGGACTGTCGTGGGCATTTCACTCTACTGTCATTTAAATCTGTCAATGCTGTCCTCACTCCGAAGCGTCTACTTTTTCCAAAGCTAGACAGCTAATGAACGACGCCTTAATAATCAGACTTTTTCCTTTTTCATCTGATTTATTAATAAAATAGTCTCAAACTATTGTCCTCTTTAGACAGTCATAAAACTACAAAAAAAAAAGTACACAAGCATTGCATTAGCAACAACGTTAGCTTAGCACGCTATACGGGTTCACTAAACAAACAAAAAGCGTCTTATACAAAAAATAGAACATTTCGCTTTCTAACATAATATGTACATTCTTTACAACAACCATACTTACGGACAAATCTTGTCCAAGGATCATATAAGCACAACATTACAACGTATATGAACTGGCAAGAAAAAAAAAAAAAAAAACCATGTCGCAAAGCGACCACAAGAGTTCGCTGTTGTGCTGCAGCACAAAAAGCCTTGCTGTGAAACTTACCAAAAGGCAGACTACTGTCTGAGCGGGACATGTGCGTTAATTACGTCAAATATTTTAACGTGATTAATTAAAAAAATTAATTACCGCGCGTTAACGCGATAATTTTGACAGCCCTAAAAAAAAACTAAAATAACCTTATTAAATGTTAAGTTATACCCAAATCCACAATACTGACATTCCAAATAATGGACTGAAACAAAAGAAATAGTTATATTGTCATTCTTTATTTAACAAAAGTGGTTGATTTAAGAAAAACTCAGATATCATGTGTGCAAAAGTATGTGAACCCCTTCAGTTAATAGGATATTGCGCCTCCTTTTGCAGAGATTACCTCAACCAAACGGTTTCTGTAGTGACTAATCAGCCTCTCGCATCTACTTTGGGGGATTTTTGCCCATTCTTCCTTGCAGAACGCAGTCAGTTGAGAGAGGTTTGATGGGCGTCTGGCATGAACTGCTCGCTTCAGGTCCCGCCACAGCATTTCAATGGGATTTAGGTCAGGACTTTGACTGGGCCAGTCCAGAACACGAATCTTCTTCTTTTTCAGCCATTCCTTGGTTGTATTGCTGGAATGCTTTGGATCATTATCATGTTGCATGATCCACCTTCTGCCAAGCTTTAACTTCAAAACAGATGGCGTCAGGTTATGTTCTAGGATTTGACAATATTCCCCAGAATTCATGATTCCCTGGACTATGTGGAGTTGTCCAGGTCCTGAGGATGAAAAGCAAGCCCAGATCTTGACATTCCCACCTCCATGCTTCACTGTTGGGAGAAGGTTCTTTTGGTGGTATGCAGTGTTGACTTTTCGCCAGACATGGCGGTTTTGGTTGTGACCAAACAGTTCAATTTTGCACCTACATCAGTTGATGAAAACTCTTTTTAATTTAGTCTCGACAACACAACTGTTAAAAAAACAAAAAAAAACTACTGAATTGATTGATTAGGAAATCAGGTTGAAATAATAGAAAATTCCAAAATGTTGAGGGGGTTCACAAACTTTTGAGCAGCACTGTATGCATGCATACATTTTCAGTAGATAGGACTATTGCAATGGTATATTTACAGGTCTTGATAAAAAAAAAAGCAGTCAGGAAGCTGCAGCTAGTACAGAATGCTGCTGCAAGAGTCCTTACAAATACAAGGAAACTGGACCACATTACACCGGTTTTGAAGTCGTTTCACTGGCTTCCAGTAAGTCAAAGGATAGACTATAAAATACTAATGCTTGTCTGCAAAACACTTAATGGCCTTGGACCAGAATACATGCTTGATTTGTTCGATCCCTATGAAACATGTAGACCCCTAAGGTCGTCTGGAACCTGCCTACTGTATCTTCCAAGAACAAGAACCAAGCAGGGTGAGGCAGCATTTACTGTAGTTATTATGCTCCTCATCTCTGGAACAAATTACTTGAAGGTCTGAAGTGTGCTTAAACTGTTAGTTCCTTTAAATCAGGGCTAAAAACGCTTTTGTTTATCACAGCATATCCATTACTGTCTACTGTATATATTTCAAACTTTAAGCTATTTGCTTTTTATTCCTTATCTGCTTTATTTCCATTTCTGATTTAAATTGAATGTGATTTTCATGTATAATTTTATTTCCTGTTTCGATTGCCTTTGTTTTAACATTCTTTTGATTTAATGTGATTTTTATGACCTTCATGAGGTGTAAAGTACTTTGAATTGCCATGTTAAATTGTGCTATACAAATAAATTTGCTTTGCCTTGCCTTAGTAGAAGGTAGACTTGCACTATGAGGAAGCATAACAGACCTATCATCAGCGTGGAGTCGAATTTTGACCTGCTTAAAAACATGCTGTCAAAATGTGAAGAAATTCTAACAGGAATTTGCTTAGATATTAGTTTGCTAGCTTAGATATATCAGGTTTGAACTTGACAAAATGCTCTATTATCAAATTCTGATGTGTTTGGTGAATGCACATGGTAAACTCGTGGGGTTCCGTATCTTTACCAAGGTTAAGATTAGAACCACTGCTTTAGTGGATGTTGAATTTTGCACACTCTTATGGAAAATACCCTTTTTTTATATTTACTTACATATTCTGACACTAGGTAAGATTTGTTTGGTCTGTGTTTGGATCATGCCTCTTGAATATGGCCAGCATTGTCGTTTGAAACATTCTACCTGCCCCATGTTTAAATTCCAGTAGGGCATGTTGTCTACGTCTTGTGAAGCCTTTGGTGATTTTGTAAATGCCTAAAGAAGCATATTTTATTTTGATGTCCTACTGTATACTCTCCTGACTGATATCTTTTAACAATGAGATTTCTGTGTTCCAGTGGAAGCTCTCGACAAATCATGGCTTCTGAACAAATGTCAGGAAAAGACCACTAAATCTCATCATCTAATGAGTTTGGATTTGATTATTTAATTATCACACAGCCTCAACCCATATATAAAGGATGTGAACACCTTTTCATCAACATTATCTCAGCTGTTCGTTTTTAACTTTCCCTCTTTAACCCTTTCAGAACAGTGGTCACTACAGTTGACAGCTATCCAAAAGTTGACTTTTAAGACTTTCAACCCTATAGAACAAGTGACTATTTTGGGTCATTTAAAACACTCAAACATTTGCATTTTCCCCCTATTATTAGTCATAATTGTATTTTTATAATTTTAAATAAATGTTTATTTTAAAAAAAGCAATTAATGAAATTACATTGAATAAAAACAGGAATATACCCTAGTTAAAGACCCAAGTAGTACTCTAAAGTTGTTTTTTCATAGTATCTAATTCATTCCTAAGCCATTCATACCATTGATGGCAGTAGACGTCCAATTCATTCAAACAGGGAAGACTGGCTGTAAATGCTAATTTTTCAGTGCCATTGGCGGGGCAAGGCGTCTAATCCATTTGACGTCTTTCAGTGCCAATGTCAGCCAGTGAGTTAAATGAGTGCCCTGTAAAGGTTTTCTTTAAAAAGGTCACACTTTGTTGTTTTAACAAAATTGTTGGTTCCTTTAATAGAAAAAAAAAATCAAATTACTCTAATGAAGATATACAAATAACGTGACGAAAAAATTTGACATGAATGGTCAATGCGAGTTTTACTTTCAATCAGCACTCCCCAGCCACTCATGTCTTTTTTTTATGGTATCCCTTGTTTTGCAGCGAATAACGTGACTTTACAATGTGATGTAGTTGAAGAAAATGACAGAACAATGTTGAGTCCAATCCTCTCTGGTTTGGCCAGAATTGAGACAATACCATTTCCCTTTTACTTGGCTATGACCAGTGGAGCAGTTTTTTGTCTTTCCACATTTTTGGCACTGGTATTGATGGTCTTTATATCTCCTTTTCTTTGGGGCTTCTCCTCTTGCCTCTCGCTCTTGTTCTTCAAGAGTGCAAGCGTCTGTGAATAGGCAAGATTGTAGACAGTATACTGCTATCAGATAAGACACACACAAATAGACACAAACTCAGACACAAACCTTTCAGCTGCTTGCTGGCCAGGCATAGAACCAGCTCACTTGTGAGAAGTTCTCCAGGGCCCAGGCCTGCCGCCCAACTCTCTGTGCACCCAACCACTTTGGCCCCTCTCACAGGTTGAGACCCCATGGGAAGGGGGACCCATGTTTCTTTTTCCAGCTGTGTGTGTGGGGCCGGACTCCATGGGAACAGGCCGGCCTCCAGACGCTCGCCTTCGAGCTCCACCTCCAGGCCTGGCTCCAGAGGAGGGCCCCGGTACCCCGCGTCCGGACAAGGGAAAACTGACTCCATTTGTGTTTATCATCATAAGGGGTCTTTGGAGTCAGGTTTTGTCTGGTCCCTCACATAGGACCTGTTTACCATGGGTGATCCTGATATCTTGGCTCATCTACATCAAATCATTGTCAATAGAAATGATTTATAGGCTACAGAGACTTCGTTGTAGCTCCCTGTAAGTAGCATTACCCCAACAAAATAAAACGACTTTCATTCTCGTAGTAACAGTTAAACTTTGTTTCTCATAGTAGTAGTTCGATTTTTATTCTCGTAGTAACAGTATGACTTTTTTCTTGTAGTAATAGTATGACTTTTTTACCGTTCTATTACTATGAGAAATAAAGTCGTAGTAATTCGTTGGCCTAATGCTACTTACTTTACGTAGCGCTTCACCTCTGTTAAAATCCACAACATTGAAAGCATCTTTTGTTTTAGAATCAGATCTACAAATAAGGAAAAGGAAATCCTTTGTTTCAAATCATTATCAATAGAATAATTATTGTACTATTACTAGTACTACTACTATCCTCACTTCGCCATATGTAGTAGGTTTACAACTTAAGTGATGTAATAGCGATTTGGAATAATATTGTGCATCTCCTGAGTCTATATTTTAGAATCTGCTTCATAAATAAGGAAACCTTTCATCTTTTGGCTCATCTACATCAAATTATAATATATTGATGCTTCATTGTAGCTTCCAGCAGTACATGTACGTAAAGCTACATAATAGTTTTATGACGAAAGTGACGTCTTAACGAATTGGAGTAACATTGTGCATCTCGTGAGTCTATATTTGTTAGGGCTCCTTGATTGCAGGCTGGAGGCCAGACGGGGAAACGACGACGGCTGCGAGCAATCACAATCAGCTGCCTTCTTCCTGCTCGTCATTGCCGCTCGTCACCAGACCAATACTTTCGGCATCCCCCTCCATCATGTCCAGCATTCAGGTACTTCTGAAATTATATACACCCGGCTAATCTGACTTTTGTTCTGTCCCAGGATTTTCCGTGCCTGCTCCCTGATCTCTACCGTCGCCTGATTGACCTCCCGTCAACGTTCGCCAGCTACGACCCAGCGTGTCCGTGCACTGCTGCTACTCCATGCTCGCTTAAATAAACATTGCATACCGGCTACTTACTGCAGCGGTTTCTCGTCCCCATTAATCGCGAAAAACGAGGGATCACTATATATCGCAACGCCCCCCAAAAACTGCAATGATAGTTTTTTCCAGTATCGTTTAGGCCTACATAAGCACACTGCAAATAAATAAGTAGTAGTGGTAGGTAGTCAAATTAGTCCAATGTGACTATCAAAAGAGTTTTGAGTTTGTAAAGTCAGCAGCAGCAGACAGTTTTTTTGTTTGTTTGTTTTTAAGCACTGCTTTCAAGTAAATGCCCAATTGCACAGCCTTAAGAGTGTGTAACTATGAATCTAGAAACCAGAAAAAGACCATCCAAATGACCACAGTGTACTTTATTAAATTAATTTTGGTAGTTTGTGTTGCATTAGATTCAAATAAAAATTTACCAAAAAAAATCCATATGTACAAAATCATTTTGATTTTTATCACTGGATTTTTTTTTTTTAATGTATGTTTCAGCCATTGAACACGTCCTCCCACAATTTAGCACTTCAGACTTAAATCACAAAATGCAACATTTCATTTTTTCTTAAACATTTCTATCTTTTTTTTTTTTTAAATACACCACATACACCACATATTGTTTTATTCTCTGAATTATTGTATATTGTCATAGTTACAGCCATCCTCTTGGTGCCTAACCTCCAAAGATACTGTACCTTTCACAGTCAGAACTCGAGAGGAATGTTCTATTTTGAAACATGTACATGTTTGCATATGTTTATATACAGTTAAGCTTTAAAGTCATCATTTCCCATGTTCATCCTATGTGTTATCATCCAGCTGTCAAAGCAGACATATGTACAGGATGATCATATTCTATAAGCGTGACAGGATTAAGTTGATTTTCACCATTATTTGCCTGTGCATCTCCAAATTAAACCCGACATTTGCTTTCATTATGGTTTTTGGTATGAATGATGGACTGTAATGAATGATGGACAACAGGCCTGTTGCTGTGTCAAAAAGGGGGAAATTATGCTACAGCAATGTGAGTAGAATGCTATGGATTTATTGGAGTCAGTGACACACATGCCTCACTTTAAATTGCAACCTGGGGATACGAAAGGAAAACAACTTCCATGTTTGTTGTTGTTGTTTTTTTTTTAACCAATTTGCTGCCATTGATGTCTAGAGACGTCAAATATTCATGTTTACTGGGCAATCTGGCATGTTAAGCACACTAATTGCCTTTACAAAAATATTGTGAACTGTTAGTACACACCTAAAAATCACAGACCAAATTTATTTGTAGTGTTAATGTGAGTATATATTTGTGGGATTTGTATTGTATCTTCAAAAACTTTTGTCACAATAAAACAATGTCTTATCTTTTGACATATTTCAAGCCGAAAAATAATCATTCACTAAATAGAAATTCACATTAACTCGAAATGTGTTCATCCTAAGAATAATTTTAGGCTGTTTACTGCACTCTGGATTAACTTAATGAAACTTCTGGTGAGGCGAGAGGGGGAAAAAAATGTAAAAAAGCAGCGGGTCAAAGCTAATTAGTGTGAATGGAATGCCAATTCCATGTTACACTAACCCTAAGAAACAGCAAGTCGCATTTAGATGTTTTCTATACTGCAGCTATTAGAGCCTCCAAAAAGACCGCTGATATGTGTTTATACTAGTCCTTCTAAAAAAATTAGCATATTGTGATAAAGTTCATTATTTTCTGTAATGTACTGATAAACATTAGACTTTCATATATTTTAGATTCATTACACACAACTGAAGTATAGTTCAAGCCTTTTATTGTTTTAATATTGATGTTTTTGGCAAAAAAGTAAAAAAAAAAAAAAAAACAACTAAGAATCCCTATCTAAAAAAATTAGCATATCATGAAAAGGTACTCTAAAGAAGCTACTAACTTAATCATCTGAATCAACGAATCAACTCAAAACAACTGCGGAAGATTCCTGAGGCTTTTAAAAACTCCCAGCCTGGTTCATTACTCAAAAATGCAATCATGGGCAAGACTGCCGTCCTGACTGCTGTCCAGAAGGCCATCATTGACACCCTCAACCAAGAGGCTAAGACACAGAAAGAAATTTCTGAGCGAATAGGCTGTTCCCAGAGTGCTGTATCAAGGCACCTCAGTGGGAAGTCTGTGGGAAGGAAAAAGTGTCAGGAAATGCTGGACGACCAGAAGAGGTGACCGCACCCTGAGAAAGATTGTGGAGAAGGGCTGATTCCAGACCTTGGGGGACCTGCAGAAACAGTGGACTAAACATCCACCGTGCACAGGCATGTGCTGGAGCCACTTTTGAACCTGAAACAGCGGCAGAAGTGCCTGATCTGGGCTAAAGAGAAGCAGCACTGGACTGTTGCTCAGTGGTCCAAAGTACTTTTTTCAGATGAAAGCAGATTTTGCATGTCATTCGGAAATCAAGGTGCCAGAGTTTGGAGGAAGACCGTGGAGAAGGAAATGCCAAAATGCCTGAAGTCCAGTGTCAAGTACCCACAGTCAGTGATGGTCTGGGGTGCTATGTCAGCTGCTGGTGTTGGTCTACTGTGTTTTATCAAGGGCAGGGTCAATGCAGCTAGCTATCAGGAGATTTTGGAGCACTTCATCCATCTGCTGAAAAGCTTTATGGAGACGAAGATTTCATTTTTCAGCACGACATGGCACCTGCTCACAGTGCCAAAACCACTGGTAAATGGTTTACTGACCATGGCATTACTGTGCTCAATTGGCCTGCCAACTCTCCTGACCTGAACCCCATAGAGAATCTGTGGGATATTGTGAGGAGGAAGTTGAGAGACACCAGCCCCAACACTGTGGATGAGCTTAAGGCCGCTGTGGAAGCATACTGGGCCTCCATAACACCTCAGCTGTGCCACAGGCTGATTGCCTCCATGCCACGCCGCATTGAAGCAGTCATTTCTGCAAAAGGATTCCCGAGCAAGTATTGAGTGCATAGCTCATATAATTAATTGAAGGGTGACTTGTTTTGTATTTAAAAAAAACTTTTTTGTATTGGTCAGATGAAATATGCTAATTTTTTTAGATAGGAATTTTTGTTTTTTCTTGACTTTTTTGCCAAAATCATCAATATTAAAACAATAAAAGGCTTGAACTACTTCAGTTGTGTGTAATGAATCTAAAATATATGAAAGTCTAATGTTTATCAGTACATTACAGAAAATAATGAACTTTATCACAATATGCTAATTTTTTGAGAAGGACTAGTATATTTATCCTAGGGACATGAAACATAGTTGGCTACTTCATCCAAAAAGAATGCCAAAAGCATCACGATAAGGTAGTAGAACTTTATAAACTTTACAAGCCAAAGACTGAAAAAAGGTGATGACAATTAAATCTAATAAAGGGGGTGGGTGTTCCGATTAGTGTCTTCTACACTATTGACTAATAACATCAACAAACTCAACATTTATTTCTTTTTTCAATTTCTTGATTACAGTTAACATGTGAACTCTGTTTTCAATTGAATACTGCTTTGAAAGATACTTAGATTCAGTCATCACACTTATAGACAGTTTGGCACATTAGATGTATGGTGTGATTTGTATACACTGTAAGCATTTGTATACGGCGGAAAACACAGACAAGGCTGAAAAAGCAGTTTCTGCTCTTGCACCCCTCTTTAAAATAAACTGCTATATTTTAAGCCAAAAGAACTGTTGGGTTTGATAGAACAATATGTCTATATGCTGCCATAGCAGTTTCATGGCGCATTAAGCCCCCAAAGTTTTTTTAATTTGTCCGTTTTACACTGGAGACCCCTGTTTACAGACACAGCCATAAAAAGAAGGTAAATTATTATTCAAAATGTCTATCATTTTTAGCTTAGAATCATTTATTGATGTCTAAAATTTAGTTAAAAAAAAACGACTTTACAAAATTAGTCACTCGCATATTTTAGACTTTTAAACAAATTGCGTCACATTGACAAAAATGGTGTCTGTAAATAGCTCCCAGAAATCTACCTCGTAACTATCGCTCAATTGTATTTTTTTTTTTTTACTGTCGCATTTTCCCTGATATTTTAGATGATAATCAATTCAAACAAAGAAATATTGAAAAAGAAAAAAAAAAAAAAAAAACATTTGGAAGGGTAAAATTTGAAAAAGAAAATCTCGACCACTCCTTGATGTTTGCAATTTCTGCATTGCAATCCTTGTTATATTACCGTGTTTCACCCATAAAATTCCCAAAAAGTCCGGCTGTGGCCATTCACAGCTGTGTCTTGACACTCGGTGGGACAAGCTACACGTTTTGGATCGAAACAAGGTTAGAACGCGATAATATCTTGTTAAAATCATGGTGTCTTTTATTATGCTCTCACTTCAAGTTAGGGTTTAGGGGTTAAAAAATAAATAAAATTATATATATATATATATATATACATATACATATACATATACACACACACACACACACACACATATATATATATATATATATATATATATATATATATATATATATATATATATATATATATATATATATATATATATATATATATATATATATATATATATATAAATACCGGTATTTTTTTTTAAATGCCATCCTGTTTAAAAATTTTCTTCCCCCACAAAATTGGGATTTTAAGCTTTCCAATGATGTATCACACATGCATATAGGACAATTTTGAAATGTGGCCAAATTGGGGGTCTCAGAGCGGAAGTGTTTTCCGCCATACGTATTGGAATTACATTGAAATGCAATATCCGCATGATATACTTGCAAAGGTGTGCCACTGCAGAAAAAAAAAAAGATGAATGCATTGAGGTAGCTTAATGTCGAAGGGAAATTCACGATAAGGTGAAAGGAACTGCAAATCATACCCTCAAAACGAAACTGCTCATCCAAATGTGCTGCTTTGATAAAAATGACATCAAAGAAATAAAACTTGCTCTTCTGATAAAACAAGCCATCAACAGTGATTCTAACATTAATTCCGCACAAGTATGAGCTTCCCCTGTGCGTGTTAATTACAGGACGTAGATTAAAACAAAATGGTATTAGATCTTAGTAGGAACTGTATCACACCAATTGCACTTACACATTTTATGGACAGAAGGTGAGAAAAGGACAAACATGAGTTTGACCAGCATGAACTGTTGCATACATGCCGATTTTGTTCATATGTTATTAAAGACTAAATTGTTCATTGGTGAGAATTTGAAAGTTGTTTGTACAACTATTTAAAATATTTTTATTCTATCTAAAATGTTTTAGTCGTTGCTACTGTTGGGTATATTTTGTAGTTTTATTTTTTTTTTTGTGTGTACAGTATTTTGTTTTAAACTTATAATGCACAGAGGAAGCCAATATAATGCATTCAGATGAGACTGGTTTTGCATTATCTCATCCCTCGTCATAGGTCATACTGAATTTGTGGTTGCTGGTGTATGATTGCGCGTCCAACATCTCAAAGGACATCAACACCACAAATCAATTGGGAATGAATGAAAGTCAACAAGTTAAACCACGCCCTCTTTTAACAACAACAACATGATTTAGAAGGGGAAAAACAGTAGGCTGAGAAATAAATAGTATCCCAACAGTTCGAAATACAATTTTAAGTATACAAGTCAATTTTAAATGAAACACTAGAACCAAATAACAACAACTCACGTCTATTAAAGCTGGAACAGGTCTAACCATTTAAGCTACAGTTGTCAATCTCAATGACCAGCGCCCAGATCTGGCCTGCCACATTATTTTGTATGGCCCACGAAAACAAATCACGTTCATGTATGAATTGCAAAAGTGGCATTCCTACTGGTTCATCAAGTGAAAATTAAGGTAGCATTCCATTTTTTTGTGTCTGTAATAATATAAGGCAATCGTACATTTATACTGGTCTGCAGCAAGGGCGTAGGTTTGCATAGGGACGGTAGGGACAACACTAGCAACTTTTCAGGACACTCAAATTGTCTCCACCAACTTTTAAGGCAACCTTATTTGCATTATATAATGACTTTAGTTATATTGGTAATTTAGATTGTCTCCCCATATTTTGTGAAGATATAATTGACCCCTACCATTATTAAGTGAATTATTTCTATTATGTTCATACTTTTACCCCTTTTAACGGCTGAGTGTGCCAGTTCATTTTTCCCCTCAAATGCACGTTTGATTGGCTGATGACACACAAACACACACACTCACAGCCCCAGCCACATGCCGCCTCCTCCATCTCCTTCGAAGAGGAGGGATATTAGAAGGTTTTGTTTTTGTCGACCAGCTGCTGCCACTGTTTTTAATGTAAAAAGACGTCAATGTTGTGGAGGTGGGGAACACACCACAAATTTTGCTACTGAAAGTCCGACCTGTATCAGCGTTAGCATAACATTACAACTGTGAGAAATGTAGTGAACCAAGGTTTGTCCCTTTCTCCCCAATTTTCATTTTTATTTTATTTATTTGGTTTTAAAGTAGACCGAAGGAGCTATCATTTTTTTGTTGAGTTTGGCTGTGCTTGTGGACAAAAGCAGTAGTGTCTTACCTGAAGGAAGGCTCCATTTTTATTTATTTTTGTTATTCCCTGATCAACAAGTTTGTATCTATTGTGTATTTTAATATAATTTGAGTTATGTTCAAATATTGAAATATAAATTTGCTAATTAAATTCAGACATTTATTCTGTAAGTTTTCAAACTGTTTTAGTAGTTTTTGAAAACAAAGGTTTGAATGGAACAGTGTATCTCCTGAACCAATACATATGAAAGTTAGTGTAAGTATATACAGTACAGATGTATTTTGCCTTGATTATTTAGCCTATCAATTAATTAGGTTTATATTCGTGAGAAATGTAGCCCTGACCCCCATTCACCCGATCTGTTATGCTCTTATATCATCCCTACCAATGATGAGACCAAACCTACGCCCTTGGTCTGCAGTCATGATGGCCTTCTGGGTGAAACCATAACTAAATGTTTCTCGTGGCAAAATGGGTTTTACACCTCTGTTTTAAAGGGGGTTAGGGTTAGGGTTTATTTGCTAAATTACATCTACACAACATGTGGAAAAAAAAACACACACAAAAAAAACAGTATGACAGATGACAGATGACTGAAATGGGCAATCTGGGATCGCCATGGTGATAAGAGCGACACTATTAAACTCCACAATACTGTAATATCAGATGCTTGAAACAACTGAATATGGATTTGTGAACAATTCTTTTGGTACATACTCTAATAATAGCTGTTTTTTTTTTTTAATTCCTTGAAAGGCCAAAATTCAGCTGACTATAAGCTTCTGAGGTAAAATGTAGCATTTGTGCTATCTGGAATCCTGTGCTCATTCAACATTTTCACGTTTGTCCGTGTGTAATCTCTGCAAGCAGCTGTTTCTATTTGTTATGTTTTTTCAACCAACAAAAAACACTGCAATAACAAATAAAATCTCACTTTTATAAGGTCTCATGGCATCAAAATATGTTTTTTTGCCTCCTACTGCAATAAGCCTAACATAGATCAAAATGACTGTAACCTTGTTTAAGTTTGAGGTATGTGCGGTTTGTCTATTGATTGCAAACTTGCACTAACCTTTGAAAAACAAACTGCGCCAGATCCTAGATTTTATGTTGTTGTGACGAATAAAAACTGATCAAAGCTTATTGAGCTATTCAATAATAATGAAACAAAAATACTGTCTGCCAACAGTTTGGATCAGAATAAATTGAAAAAGAGTATAAAATATATACAGTGATCCCTCGTTTTTCACGGTGAATAAAAGTACCGCACAAAAAAATTATTGGTGTGTGTGTGTGTTCAATGTATTTATTTAGATTTAGCATTGGAAAGAGATACATACAATACATGTTTTTTCACTTTTTTACCCAATGTATAATTTAAAAAAAAGTATATACTGTATATATTTCAATATTTTTTAAGCACTTCAAATGTAACAATTATGATAAGTTTTTAACATGTTACTGTCCCACCGAATTATTTCTAAACAAGAATTCAGTAGTAGAAAAACGCTTGGCTTTAGTAAACACTTCATTGAGTGAGTCTACTCAAATTCTCACGGAGCTGCTCACTTACACACAGTGAGTTGCCACAGCAACTGTTTAACAAGGTAAATGATTATTGACGCATGCAGCGCTTTTGAAGCACGTGACACTGGCAAGATCAAACACATTCATCTTTCAATCATTTTTAACTTTAATAAGTAACTCCAGTGCACTGCCTGCCTGCCTGATGAACAAAGAGCCGGGTGAGGGAGGGAGGGAGCAAGAGTGAGACTATACAATCGGCCCGGGACAGCTCATCTGTATTTTTTTTTTTTTTTAATTGAAAAAAAATATCCGCAATGGACTGGGGGCGTGAAGTTTGACGTGCGAAGTAGCGAGAGATCACTGTATTTTAAAAACCATAAAATGCAAATAAGTGTGGCATGGGACTATTAAAGGGACTATACGGTTTTAGTCACTTTTTTACTCACGACTGCCACCGCTGGCGTAAATCGTAACTGTTGCTTGTGCATGGCGTGCATGCTTGTACGAGCACATACATAAAGCAACAAGAGTTTGGCCCATCAAATTAGCAGTAACATAAAAACAGTAGCAAGTCTTAAGTGGGTTAGAAAAGTGATTTTGCCAAGCGGAGAGTAGGCAGAGGCTCGATGAAACAGCGCTGCTGCTGCTGGGACACACGTGGACGTACCCAGGCGCGTCTGCCGAGAGTGGTTGACCCGAACCCTCTCTAATGAAGGTAAGAAAAATGGCTTTTTGGGGCAGTCTCAGTTAATGTGTCAGGGCTCTGTGTATTCATCAGGGCATTAGTGGAGCACGACTGGAGTATCAAAGTATTTTAAATTAACTCTAAAAATCCTGTATAGTCCCTTTAACTAAAAACATACAAAAAAACTCCTTTCCAATTAGGTTAACCCAAACACTACAGTACATGCACAACGACACACTAATTGGCTTGGAAAAAGGCGAATAAAATGGTTGTCTTCTCACTAATGTTGCAGTACACTCTTTTATTTATAATGAGGTTGAAAAGGCTGAAATGTAGTGGCAAATGTTTAAACCATAAACGACTTCCTCATAAAATGTCTTTGTTGTCAAAGAAAACTGTATTACCTAGCAAAATCATGATTATAATAATATTGCAGCCTCTCTTATGTCGTGTCTTTTTAAGTTGGTACACTAAGAATTTGCGATATGATGACTTTTGTCTTGAACCATTTCAATACGGATTGATTTGAGAAGTTGATATGATGCAACTTGTAGATTAATCTGAATTAACAGATCAAACGTATAATTCTGATAATCCAATTGTCTTTTGCTGTGCTTTTTTTCTTCCTTTGGGAAAATACATTACACAAACCCTTAAAACAACAACCACTTGGCAGCTATGTTGCATTAGTGTAAGGGCTGGATTTGATATGACATCTAAGTGTGATCATGTGCTTTCAAAATTCCCTGAAATCTGTTTTTTAGTTTAAGATTGTTCGGGAGGAGGTGGAAATATACCGTAGGCTATATGGCCTTTATGACCTTTTTAGCTTTTTGTCTGCAGTGCCTAGCTGTTTCAAGTCACTGATAATATTTTTGATGAGAAAGAACTATATTTCAATGCTTTCTGATGGCATGCTTGACTGGATCGCGGTCGAGCTCGAAGAACCATGACCTTGCTGGAATTTCATTCAATTCCACAAGGGGCAACGGCGAGTCACCATAGCAAAATGTACTGTACATGACAGACTATCTGAACACACGCATCATTATGCAGACACACATACACACAGTATTGTGCAATGTCTTAGGTCACCTTAAGCTTTATTGTTCTAATAACATTTTTCACAGCAGTCATTAGAAGACGGATTACAGGTAGATAAAATACCTATCTGGTTTCCATGAAATGTGAATAGCTTGCAAACAGACTGAGGAAGAACCTATTTAGTTTTGGTTGGGTTACTGATAAAAGTGCATTAACAGGTTCTGTCATTGAGAGACTATGATTTTTTTTAATTTATTTTTTTGTCAGTTTGGTCTTAGTTTATGTCTGTGCTTTACTGACCCAACATTGTATTGTATTGCGGCATATTATAGTTACTAAAACAACATTTAATAGTGACCTAATACTTTTGCACTATACTGTACATACAGAACAAGAATCACAATTACGTCAGTACCCTCTACTGAGCTCAAAAAGTAAGAAAATGCTGCATGTTGTATTCACGTATCGTACATCTTGGTTGCTTTGATTTGGCGTTAAGCACGCCTCCTCTCCTTTCTGGCTGTTTCCTTTGCATTAACCGCACCTGTTTTATCATTTCAAATGACATCTGGTGCAGTCCTCATTAAAAGTCAGAAGGAATTACTACATCTACAGGTGCAACTTGAACTCAGCGAGTCGGAGGAGGCTGTGCATTTTGTGGACTTGAGCTGCCAGGGAGGTTTGTAATTTCATGGCATTCGGTGAGCTGTAAAGAGATACAGGCTGTGGATTTACATGTCCAACTTGAGAGTTGTACCTTTTTCTTCTGCAACTTCTTTGACAACTGAGAAATAAATGCTACTTTAACCATTGTCTTCAAGTAGTTTACCTTCTTCCTGTGGGCACCAGAATGATCTAGGAGGATTAAAAGTCTTCACTTGTGGCAAGATTACCATGCCATCTCTAAGGCGCTCCCCATCTTCAAGAAAACATTTTTTGGCACTAGGAAAGGGAGATGATAGTGTTGTCAAACTGATGTGACACTATTAAATCATCAGAATTCTCTAAACATGAGGGCACCTGCACAGTAAGACATATATATATATTTTTTGTCAAGTTTTGTTTTTCTCTCTGTGTCATTGTGGGGTTTACATCTGGTAACTTCAAAGTTGGACCCTGGAGGAACATGAACATCCTTATGGAGTTGCTGTCCTTAACCCAATCCACCTGAAACAAAACAGTGCATCAGCCTCTTGGAGGTTTGAGTTTTGAAGCACTCTGTTGATATGCATTTTTCTTATTCCGCACAGGATTTCCCTGATGAGCCGAAGTAAAAAGAATAACAAAAAAGAAACACCTAAGAACACATCGAGAGAAAGTGAATGGGCTTCCCCTCTGTTTCGATCAGTGCCCACGGGGCAGGTTTCTCCTTGAAGGTCACTGAGTAGACAAAGAAAGAAGGGTGCAACATGAAACTGGGAGACATACAGTATTATTGCCACAGTCTGTTTTGCTGATTCTGGCTGCTGAGTGGAATGATGACAGCTCTATAATGTGGTTTCGTACTCCAACCTCTCTTGTACCAAGGCATCATCTTTATACTGCAGCCGAGGAGGAGTCAGGGAGCAGTCTATGGCCAAAACGGCCTTCCGTATACTACGATCAAGAACGTGGCGCTCCCAGGCTGGGTAGCGATTCCTACAAAGATCAATCTTGATGACGGTCTCATCGAGGCGTGGCGCACGAGACGACGGCGTGGATGGCACGGTGGGTCGCACTTGAAAAACTGGCATGCAGCCATCCCTTTCCATGTATTTTGCAGCATCACGCTCCAGTGTTGTGGTGGCTCCTCGATTGGACCGCAGAGAATTTGTGCCAGCCTCAGATGGTAGAGTCGAAAACTGAGCTGTGGCATCCAGGTCGAGGCGCTGGCAACTTGGAGAGTGTCCGAAACGTGGCCCGTTTGGATGGAAAAAAGCGTAGTACATGAGCAAAAAAACTACACCTGTGAGGAAACTACTGAAGATGACACAGAGTGCTGGAACAGCAAAGGAGTCAGTGGAGTGAGGTGTGCGGTAGATGTACCACAACGCACTGAGAGCTGCATTCTCCACCAGTATCACCAGGTAGTAAATAAAAAGACGACACCTGCAAAACAACATCAGATAGAGAAAAGACAAGACCATTATTAACTGAGAAACCAAATATTCTATCTTATCCTTGACATTTCACTTTTAAATAAAGTTTATGACGGCAGGCATCAGGTTGGCCTGAATCATCCCACAGTTGTCGTTTACACTCCTATTAACATCGGCTTTTTTTTTTCTTTTCCTTTTTAACCAAAACATTGTTCAGCACAGGTGTCAAACTCAAGGCCTGGGGGCCAGATATGGCCCATCACATGATTTTGTGTAGCCCAATAAAAAAAATCATTTGCATCAACTTCATGCTTCTAATTAAAAGTAAATGATAATATGTTGAGATTCTGTAAGTATTCTTGATAACGCTCTTGTAAAATAAATGAAAAAGTTGCTCAACGGTAAGAATTTACTGGCTACTAGTTTTAAAACGTGTTATCAGGATGATTAAAAATAAACGATTTTTACAGGATTACAATTAAAATATAGGTAAATTGGCCTGTCACTCGTATAGCACTTTTCTAACTTAAAGTTACTCAAAGTGCTTTGACACCATTTCCGCATTAACTACTGATTGTGCAGTGTCGGGAGTGACGTGGGACTCAATATCTTGGACACATTGACAAACTCACCATGACGGGGGAATCAAACCCACAACCACTGGGTTGGGGAACGACTACTATAGCGCTGAGACATGCCGACACATCAGGTAACAAGTCTCCAGACTACTCCTAAATGGGGGCATTTTGTACCTAAAATTTGACAGTTTGCAAGTAAATCTTTTGTCTCCTCGTCCCTGTGGAACCAGTAATTTTGTTTGTTGGCATGAATACACGAATGAGCCGCTAAGCACTGCATTTCTCAGAAATATATTGGAAATGTGAAGAAATATAAATTAACTTTTTGAGTTGTATAGAGCCTACCCACCGACGTCATAAAACCACGTGCTCGCTGTATGGTTCCGCCCACTTGTCCGTCATTTTGTCTCTGTATTAGCATTGGTTTCAATTGATCGAGGAATTTAAAATGCATTTCATGGAAGACCCGGTGCTTTCTGATGCCGTAAACTCACTGGATGTGTTGCATAAAAGGCGTTATGTGGAAAAGCTTCGTTCTATACAGTCGCCAGATCCATATTTGATGCCTAAATCGATGATTTTTGACTGGCTGCCTTCACCGTCTCTGCCTGACCCTGATATTTACAACTATCTTGTCCACACAAAATCAGCCTATTCTCACGAAAGTTTGAAAAGCTTTAAGAGCTTGGAGGCTTATAAATGCTACGTTGCTGGTTGGGTGAAACAGGTCCTCGTACACGAAAATTCGGCAGGAATCTTGAGCTCGGAAGGTGAGTTACGAAATTTTCAATTCAAAATCTTTTGTTCTTGCTAACATCCAGTCAAGTCTAATGTATTTCATGTCATTTGTCAATGGAGCTAGGGCTTTTAATGTTTATATGGTTTAGCGATAGCACTCACTACATACATACGTGTATGTTGTCGGCGATTAGCCTAGCAATGATCTTAATTGTGGTTGTCAGCCCAAAACCCTCTAAATATATATTAAATGCATCTTACCAGATATAAAATGACTACTACATAATCTGTGGTAATCGTTTGGAGCCCAGTTTTCTCGTCGAATTGCAGCAGCCCATCTCGCTCTCTCCTCTCCGTGTCTCTCGGAATCCGGTAGAACTTCAAGTCTCTCCGTCTATCTTCTCTGTTATTGCAACCAACCGCCACACACGCCTTCACCATTTTGATTATTAAGGTTAACGAGCAGAAAAACACGTCGTAAATAGGAGGAATGTACGTAGCCGTAACAGGTCAACACGATGTGTTGCCGGACAAGTGGGCGGCACCAGTCAGGAGAGCGGAGTTGTGACGTCACGTGGGTAGGGTCTATATCCGACCCTAAAACTTCAGGATAGTTGTTACAGTGCTCCCAGAAAAAAAAATCTGGAGAACTGAGTATCATTCATTTTGTTGTATATGCCTGTTTATTAATGAGACAATAGACAACTAATGAGACAAAAACCATAACTACAATGTGGACGGTGACTAGACATGTGGCGATTACTGGTTTCAAGGTATACTGTGGTATGAACAATTTTCCGTCATACATTGGGGCAAATAAGTACAGTGGGGAGAACAAGTATTTGATACACTGCCGATTTTGCTGGTTTTCCCACTTGCAAGCCATGTAGAGGTCTGTAATTTGTATCATAAGTTCTCTTCAACTGTGAGGGACAGAATCTAATACAAAAATCCAGAAAATCACATTTTATAATTTTTAAATAATACATTTTGTATTTAACTGCATTAAATAAGTATTTGATACATTACCAACTAGTAAATATTTCGGCTCTTAGTTCTTTTTTAAGAACCCCTCCTGTTCTCCACTCATTACCGGAAGTAACTGCACCTGTTTGAACTTGTTACCTGTATAAAAGACACCTGTTCACACGCTCAAACAAACAAACTCCAACCTCTCCACAATGACCAAGACCAAAGAGATGTGTAAGGACATCAGGGATAAAATAATAGACCTGCACAAGGCTGGGATGGGCTACAGGAAAATAAGCAAGCAGCTTGGTGAGAAGGTAACAACTGTTGGAGCGAGGGCATTGATGATGAGATGTGGCTGGGTCTTTCAGCATGACAATGATCCCAAACACACAGCCAGGGCAAAAAAGGAGTGGCTTCGTGAGAAGCATTTCAAGGTCCTGGAGTGGCCTTGCCGGTCTCCAGATCTCAACCCATAGAAAATCTGTGGAGGGAGTTGAAAGTCCGTGTTGCCCAAGGAAAGCCCTAAAACATCACTGCTCTAGAGGAGATCTGCATGGAGGAATGGGCCAAAATACCAGCAAAGTGTGTGAAAAGCTTGTGAAGAGTTACAGAAAACATTTGGCCTCCGTTATTGCCAACAAAGGGTACATAACAAAGTATTGAGATGAACTTTTGGTATTGACCAACTACTTATTTTCCACCATGATTTGCAAATAAATTCTTTAAAAATCAAACAATGTGATTTTCTGTTTTTTTTTTCCACAGTCTGTCTCTCATGGTTGAGGTTTACCCATGTTGACAATTACAGGCCTCTCTAATCATTTCAAGTAGGAGAACTTGCACAATTGGTGGTTGACTAAATACTTATTTGCCCCACTGTATGTATAAGCTATTTTTTATGTCCCAAAAATGCAGGGAGAAATCCCTCGGTTGCAGCTACAAGGCTCAACCCTCCCCCACCGGTTGTTGCTAAGTGTCAGTGAGTCAGCTGTGCTACACGATGGCTAGAGGAGGTGAAACCCCTGAACTTTTTCCCCCATCGAAGAAAACGAAATCACTGGTATGGGAATAATTCGGCTACAGAAACATTACAGATGGCCGCGTCTTAGAGGAGTAGGGCCAACCGACATGTAAAACATGTTTGCGGAGGGTGGCTGCCGAGGAGGCAATACCTCCAATATGATTTTGCATTTATGCAAAATTAAACGTTAGTAAACACTGTTATGAACGTTTCCCACCAGCTACGATGGTTAACTCCAGCATGTTTAGTGTGTTTAGCGGTGGTAAAATGTGTTTTTTTTACTGACTGGCAACTGTCTGTATTGAGAAAGAGAGTGTGTGTATAATTTATACATGATACGAGTCATACACACATGCTTTTTATGGAAAATAATTTAATTATTTTTGTTCTTATGGTAATAATGTTGAGCTGTGGCTGTGTGTTTAGGCTCACTTAAATTACTGCATTTATTTTAATTTTATTCCAAATATTTTTTATTTTTTGTTTTGTTTTTTTACATTTATTTTAACTTAACATCATACTTATGTTCCAATTTGCTAATGTTTTGAAAAATAAAAACCCTGTTCAATGGAAAAAGTTTTTTTTCTTTTTTTTTTTTTTTAAACCCCGTTATCTCAAAGTAACACATTTTAGAACTGTGATTGCAATATAACGTGAAACCGTGATATTTTGGCTTAAGGTTATCATACCATTAGACTCTCATGCTGACACATGCTTAACGGTGACAAAGATGAGTTTGCTGCTATACAGTGTGAAGGTGCGTAATTAACACAATAACTGGACGGTAGAATCCGCTCAGCCAGAAATGTACATAACTGTGAGGCTTTTTTTTTTACCTAAGCGCATGGGAGAATATGGTCCTAACTTCACAAATCTGTCTTACTTTGCATTTTATTTAGATTTTGTGTTGCAATCACAAGTGTACTAGTGATGGCAAAAAAGTATGCTAGTGATGATATCCATGGAAACAGATTGGAACAAAGCGGTAGCTAAGCAACAAAAGTGAAACATATTGCAAGTCTAGCTGCTCAGGATAACATGGCTAAAGACAAGAATGTAAGAAGCAAAGTCAGTTGTGCTTAGTGTTGAATGTAACAGGATTCCATTCAAGTGTCCTCCACGCGCATAGTTAATGATGGTAACATCATCTATTTATTGATCATCTGTAAACTTTTGTAAAAAAATATATTACAGTGGGGCAAATAAGTATTTGGTCAACCACCAATTGTGCCAGTTCTCCTAATTGAAAAGATTACAGTGGCCTGTAATTGTCAACATGTGTAAAAACTCAACAATGAGAGACAGAATGTGGGAAAAAAAACAGAAAATCACATTGTTTGATTTTAAATAATTTATTTGCAAATCATGGTGGAAAATAAGTATTTGGTCAGTACCAAAAAGTTCATCTCAATACTTTGTTATGTACCCTTTGTTGGCAATAACGGAGGCCAAACGTTTTCTGTAACTCTTCACTCTTCGCTTGGTGCAAAGAAATCAACTGTGGGAGCAATTAGAAAATGGAAGACATACAAGACCACTGATAATCTCCCTCGATCTGGGGCTCCATGCAAGATCTCGCCCCGTGGCGTCAAAATGATAACAAGAAGATCGAAAATCCCAGAACCACACGGGGGGACCTAGTAAATGACCTACAGAGAGCTGGGACCAAAGTAATAAAGGCTACAATCAGTAACACAATGCGCCGCCAGGGACTCAAATCCTGCACTGCCAGACGTGTCCCCCTGCTGAAGCCAGTACACGTCCAGGCCCGTCTGTGGTTCGCTAGAGAGCATTTGGATGATCCAGAAGAGGACTGGGAGAATGTGTTATGGTCAGATGAAACCAAAATAGAACTTTTTGGTAGAAACACAAGTTCTCATGTTTGGAGGAGAAAGAATACTGAATTGCATCCGAAGAACACCATACCCACTGTGAAGCATGGTGGTGTAAACATCATGCTTTGGGGCTTTTTCTGCAAAGGGACCAGGACGACTGATCTGTGTAAAGGAAGGAATGAATGGGGCCATGTATCAAGAGATTTTGAGTGAAAATCTCCTACCATCAGCAAGGGCATTGAAGATGAGACGTGGCTGGGTCTTTCAGCATGACAATGATCCCAAACACACAGCGAGGGCAACAAAGGAGTGGCTTCGTAAGAAGCATTTCAAGGTCGTGGAGTGGCCTAGCCAGTCTCCAGATCCCAACCCCATAGAAAATCTGTGGAGGGAGTTGAAAGTCTGTGTTGCCCAACGACAGCCCCAAAACATCACTGCTCAAGAGGAGATCTGCATGGAGGAATGGGCCAAAATACCAGCAACAGTGTGTGAAAAGCTTGTGAAGAGTTACAGAAAACATTTGGCCTCTGTTATTGCCAACAAAGGGTACATAACAAAGTAGTGAGATGAACTTTTGGTATTGACCAAATACTTATTTTCCACTATGATTTGCAAAGAAATTCTTTAAAAATCAAACAATGTGATTTTCTGTTTTTTTTCCACATTCTGTCTCTCATGATTGAGGTTTACCCATGTTGAAAATTACAGGCCTCTCTAATATTTTCAAGTGGGAGAACTCGCACAATTAGTGGTTGAGTAAATACTTATTTGCCCCACTGTATATGTAGCGTATTTTCTGGATTATATGTTGCACCTGACAATAAACTGCACTCACTTAATTTTAAAATGAAACAATATTTGTACCTATGAATACTTTACACATAAGTCCCACTTGTCTACACAGCTGGAGCTGTCCAAATGGTAATGAGATTGCAAGATTTGTTAACCGCAACAACAAAGCATGACTTGTGGGGGGGGGGGGGGGGGGGGACATACATTCTCTGATTTGTTATTGAAGCCACAAGGTTCAAAGTGTAGAAAAGACACAGTGGCTTATAGTCTGATATTTATAGTTCACAGTTTAAATTTTGTATATAATGTATAGTTTTATTCAGGAGGTTAACCATCTTTCCACTCTATTTCAAGTCAAACATATAAACAAAACAAAACAAAACAAAAAAAGTATTAAATATGAATTGTGTTTCATTTTGGAGTCCTAGTGAGTTTGTTCGCATAGAGCATCCTTCTCACCTTGTTCGTCCCTCCTTAACGTTGAACCAGGAAAAGATGTAGATAATGCCCACCACCATATCAAACACAATTTCTTCCCACTTGCTGATGCAGAAGTCTGTCTCACAGTGGACAATCCAAAAGGTCATAATGCACCAGTGTAGCACGATGAAGATGCCAAAGTAGAGTTGGAACACAGATGCGAACAGGGCAAAGGTGATGACCCTGGCTGCGATTGTGAAGAAGTGCCAGCAGAACTGAATGATAACTGCCAGGTAGGTGATAGGCTTCTTGTCATCCCGAGACTCTCGCAGGGCTTTCTGGTAGGAGGCCAGGGCCCAAGCCAAGGATACCAGGGAGGCTGCTGCTGTCATACCTGACACACAAACACTTCACGTTGCAGAAAACACTCAATTGTTTCCAGGAGAGGCAGGTGAATGATGTTTTTGCTCTAGCTTAGCACAAACACCTGAGGCAAGACTGGTTCTTTGCATCACAAATAATTAAGTATTTTTCCCATCAGTCATACTGTATAATAGGCCCTTAATAAAAGGCCCCTAAAGGGATGAATACATCATGCAGATGCCAACGACGCCCTAATTTTCATTTACTAGTGGTGGCATTTAGTACAAATACCAAAGTTGATTTTTTTTTTTTTTTTTTGATCACAATACAAGCCTTTTAATAAGATTTAAACATTGTGTGTCTTAGGCCCAATAAGGCGCATATCTAGGATTAATGACAACAAGCTGCATTCATTTATCAAAAGCTCTTTAAGTGATTGCTAGCCTGAAACTGAGTTTCTGCAGGGTGAAATAAGCAGAAAGGAAAGACGTGTTTCCAATTTAAAAACATAAGAATGTGTTTTTTTGACAAATATTTGCATCAGTGTTAGAATTATTGTACATTTTTCAGTTAGAATACTAGTTCATGCTTTGTTTTCTTCGTTTTTGTCTGCTTAGTAACAACTGTCATATTAATTGCTCATTTTCAACTCTTGATCGTTTCTATTGTTAATAAGAGACAATTTGTGCACACATTTTAGTTTAAATGGAAGAACCACAGTTCACTGCTTGGGACTAATGGATTCAGTTAAGATTTCCACCCCCAACATTTTTACGCTATTCTTCATTTATTATTATTATTATTTTTTTTTTTTATTCTATTAATAGTCTACCGCACCTTGCTAGATTTGTTCTCTTTAGTTTTTAATTGTACAGTGTGCGTGTTTTTATACTGTAAATAACTTCATTTCATCAATCCATTTATATGTAATAGAAATATATTAATCAGAGACGTTTTGTAAATCTAATTCCTCTAGTATGTACAAACCCCAATTCCAATGAAATTGAAACATTGCATACAGGCAGAATACAGTGATTGGCAAATACTTTTTCAGCTACAGTATGTATATTCAATTAAGTACACCACAAACACACGATGTAATATTATTAGGGCTGTCAAACGATTAAATTTTTTAATCGAGTTAATTACAGCTGAAAAATTAATTAATCGTAATTAATCGCAATTCAAACCATCTATAAAATATGCCATATTTTTCCGTAAATTATTGCTGGAATGGAAAGATAAGACACAAGACGGATATATACATTCAAAATTTTGTACATAAGTACCGCATTTGTTTATGATAACAATAAATCAGCAAGATGACATTAACATTAACATTCTGTTAAAGCGATCCATGGATAGAAAGACTTGTAGTTCTTGAAAGATAAATGTTAGCACAAGTTATAGAAATTTTTATATTAAAACCCCTCTTCATGTTTTCATTTTGATAAAATTTGTAAAAATTTCAATCAAAAATAAACTAGTAGCTCGCCATTGTTGATGTCAATAATTACGCAATGCTCATGGTGCTTAAACCCATAAATCAGTCGCACCCAAGCGCCAGCAGGGGGCGACAAAACACCAAAAAACACAAGTAACAAGTGGACATTACACTGTGCTGTCATTTTAATCTGTATGAGTGGGGCATGTGCGTTAAATGTGTCAAATATTTTAATGTGATTAATTTTTTAAAATTAATTACCGTCCGTTAACGTGATAATTTTGACAGCCCTAGTTATTAGGTTATGCTTATGTTTTTTGCACATATTCTCTCATTTTGAATTAGCGGCCAACATTTTCCCAAAGTCAGGGACAGGCAAGTAGAGGATTGTGTTCGTAACGTTCCAAAGGTTAATCGGAAATAGGTGAGTGTTTTGTATTATTATCCCTGAAAGGCTCAGCTGTTAACAAGATGGAATGGAGGAGGTTTACCAATTTGTGAACAAATGTTGGTTTTTAGTTGGTTTAAAAACAACAGTTCTTAAAGTACATTTGCAAGGACTTTAGGGATTTAATGATTTATCATCCATAATGCAGTCTAAACCTTTCAGAGAAAATGGATACATCTTTGCATATCCAATGCTTTTTACTATTTCGATTTTGCATAATGTCCCAACTTTGCTGGAACTGGGTTTTGTCTATTAATTTTATGCCATTTTGCATCTGGCTCCGTTCAGTGCCCCAAGCTTCCTATTCACAAGCCATTACTGACATTACAGTATTTTGTATCTATAGCACAAGCAATTGTGAAGTGGATGAAATATAAAACAATAATTGATAGCACAAGTATAACTCTTATGCAGAGTTACGGTCCCCCACAGTACAACATGCAAAGCAGTTTAATTAGATGACGCAATGCGAATTTTACCTTGCACAGCTTGAAGTTTGTATGTCTGTATGATGATACATAATTGCAGCACCAACTGTGGAGCACTCTCAAGGAATGTGGCCAACAGATGCAGCATGCTCACGTCTGCAAACTCATAGATCATCCTCCAGTGGTAACGCCAACGTTCTGTCTCAGAACTCTGGCGACTCCGAATGCCCAGGTAAATAGTATGAAGGTACCTATAAAAAAGCAAAAAAGTGATCCCTCGCTACTTCACGCCCTCAGTGCATTGAGAAGTTTTTAATCTTGTTACAAAATCTTGTTATATGAATATAAGTTCTAAAAACATATTTATGTACACTTTATTTACATCTACACAGCTGGCCAAAGGTATTGACAGCCCTGCAGTTCTGTCAGATAATGCTCAATTTCTCCCAGAAAATGATTGCAATTACAAATGCTTGGGTAGTAATATCTTCATTTATTTTGCTTCATTGATGCTTCTCTAATTTTTGTAATTAACAGCACCTGTTACTTACCTGTGGCACCTAACAGGTGGTGGCAATAACTAAATCACACTTGCAGCCAGTTAAAATGGATTAAAGTTGACTCAACCTCTGTCGTGTGTCTTTGTGTGTACCAAAATCTGCATTGCGAAAAGTAAGAAGACCAAAGAACTGTCTGAGGACTTGAGAAGCAAAATAGTGAGGAAGCAAGGGCAATCTCAAGGCTACAAGTCCATCTCCAAAAGACCTGAATGTTCCTGTGTCTACTGTGTACAGTGTCATCAATACGTGTAAAGCCCATGGCACTGTGGCTATCCTCCCTAGATGTGGACGGAAAAGGAAATATTGACGAGCGATTTCAACAAAAGATTGTGCGGATGGAGGATAAAGAACCTCGACTAACATCCCAAACAAGTTCAAGCTGTCCTGCAATCTGAGGGAACAACAGTGTCAACCCGTACTATCTGTCGGCGACTGAATAAAAAGGGACTCTATAGTAGGATACCCAGGAAGACCCCACTTTTGACCCAGAGACATGAAAAAGCCAGGCTTTTGCCAAAAACATTTTGAAATAATGTTCTCTAGTCAGATGAGACAAAAGTAGAGCTTTGGGGAAAAGGCATCAACATAAGAGTTTACAGGGGAAAAAAACGAGGCCTTCAAAGAAAGGAACACGGTCCCCACAGTCAAACATGGCAGAGGTTCCCTGATGTTTTGGAGTTGCTTTGCAACCTCTGGCACTGGACTGCTTGACCGTGTGCATGGCATTATTAAGTCTGAGGACTACCAACAAATTTTGCAGCATAATGTAGGGCCCAGTGTGAGAAAGCTGGGTCTCCCTCAGAGGTCATGGGTCTTCCAGCAGTACAACGACCCAAAACACACATCAAAAAGCACTATGAATTGTTTGAGAGAAAGCACTGGAGACTTCTAAAGTGGCCAGCAATGAGTCCAAACCTGAATCCCATTGAGAAAGCACTGGAGACTTCTAAAGTGGCCACTAATGAGTCCAAACCTGAATCCCATTGAACACCTGTTCGATTCCAGCAGACCATTGTAAGAATCTGATTGATGGATACCTGAAGCGGTTGTTCGCAGTTATTTTGTTTAAAGGTTGTGCTACCAAGTATTAGGCTGAGGGTGCCAATACTGTCCGGCCCATTTTTGGGTTTTTTTGTAAAATGATAATGATTTTTTTTCCCATCCTCTTTTGTGTTTTTTCATCGCAAGCAAAATAAATGAAGATATTACTACCAAAGCATTTGTAATTGCAATCATTTTCTGAGAGAAATTGAGCACTATCTGACAGAATTGCAGGGGTGCCAGTACTTTTGGCCAGCAGTGTAGGTATATTGTATATATTGTAGGGGAACGGGTATCGATAAGCATATGCTTTTTTCTAGGGTTGGGAATCTCTGGCATGAAGCCGATTCGATATGTATCTAGATACACAGGTTACGATTCGATTAAAAAACGCTATGTTTTTAAGGCCGAGTGATTCGATACGATTCGATACAGTTTAAGAACGATACGGTTCGATACAGAGTGAAAACGATACGATAGTAAACATTTGTTGTGTGTGCTCGTACAGTATTTTAAAAATATAAAAAAGACCACATTTTTTAATAGCAAAATTAACAAAATTTCATACCAATATTATGTTTTATCTTTTTATGAGAAAAAAAATAAGGCTTACTATATGACTGTCATTTTGTTGGATGGGATTGATAATACAATAAAACTCCAGTCACAGATAACAATAAAGTGCAGTAATTCAATTACTGTATTTCCTGGTGTTTTTAACACAAGAGGTAAGTAATTTAAGTGCAAACTTTCACTGTAAATATCTTACACACAAAAAATATTAATTATATGCAGCAGCTCATGAAAAAAAATTAAACCTGCTAGTGTTAACATAAATAAATAATAAATTATGCTTTACGACTAGTATAATTGGAGGAATAAAAACATGGCATTTTAGACAGGTCAATAATCATTACCTGAACCTAATACACAGCAAAGTCATTCACTTATGCCTGTGCTTCCTCATTTTTTATTGCTCATCACTGACCATATCTTTTTTGAAGGGCAGATTTTTCTTGAGGAAGATCAACTAATCCACATGTTCATGTTTAAGCAGACTGCGTTTCGTGGAAGCAATATGCTACCCTTTCCAGCATTGTAGTGGGTTATTTTTCAGGGTTAAAACTCACGATTTCTGTACCACTCCACACTTCACACAAGCTCTGTCCCATGCGAACAGATCTGGCTGCCTTCATCACTTCAAAGTCCGACTTTTGTTTTCCTGGGTGCGTTGAAAATCAATCACAGCACGTCGCTGCCGTCGGTGTTTAGACTGTCCATTGTTTTAGCATGTTGCTTCGTTGCCACTACTAGTTTCGTTTTGGGCTGTGAAGAAATTGCAGCGGAGCATGCGTTACAGTGGTTTCGTTAGCTCTCGCGTTGTTATGACACCTCCGTGACGATCGGGTAATGACGGCGACTAGTAGCGGTTCTGCCGAAATGCACGAGAAGTTCTGGCAACCACGACTGTGAGTAGTGCTTGTCCATATTATATCATGCGTGCGGTCTCGATCTAAGTGTGCGCTGTGTGGAGAATGTTGCGCACTTGTGCCATTCACTGAAAGACACAAGCGCAGCATGTGAAGTAAAAGCTAAATTATCATATTAAGCAATGCATTGAACTAGGCATTAGAAGCCGATACTTGTGCTCGCGATAGCCGAATTCTATCTCTATTATCGGTTCACTGAATATTTAATGGCTAATTACTGTCGAATGGTAACTTTACTATCGATACATCTGTATCTCTCACCTGGAAAACCGGATATCCGGTCGTATCGGTTTATCGTTCTCAAGCTTACTTTTTTCCAGTCTTCCTTTGTCTGTCATCGTCTTTTGGCCAAACTATCCCACATTCTGTAACTGTCAATGATACTAATGATGATGACAATGACAATAAATTTCATTCATTCATTCATATATGTATACATATATGTACACTTACACTCCCCCCCACACACACACATGAGAGTGACGTAATGAATGTACAGTAGGTATTATTTATACATTTTTTGTGTATGCTTTTTCATTTTATTAATATTTTATTTACATCTTTCAAACTTTTCTTTAATGTTCTAATGAAAACATGTGCATTTATAGAGTTTAATATACACTTATTGATGTTGTATATGGCAGAAAACACAGACAAGACTGAAAAATCAGTTTCTGCTCTTGCACTCCTCTTTAAAAGAAACTGCTGTGTTTTAAGCCAAAACAACTATTGTGTTTGATAGAACAATATGTCAAAAATCTTTTCCCCCAGAAAATTGAGATTTTAAGCTTTCCAATGATGTATCACACATGCATATCGGACAATTTTGAAATTTGGTCAAATTGGGGGTCTCAGAGAGGAACTTCAAGTCACCTGAGTGTTTTCCACCATATACTGGCGACAAAATCAAAGCAATTCAAAGCCCATATGAGATCTGGGATAATGGGAAAAAACGGTGGTCCAACTCACATCTGTCTTGGCCACAAATCTGCTGGGGAGTCATTTTTTTCCTATTTAATAGAAAGCCCTGGACCCTTAACTCATGAAAAATTAAAGGCTTTTTGTTTCAATTTATTTGCGTGATCGTCCAGGAAGTGGATTAATATTGCGCAAATTTAATTTGACTTCTAAAAAATCTTCTCTAAATAACAAATAAATAGACACTAATTTAATTAATTAATAATTAATAATAATAAATAGTTTAATTTTGAAATTTGGCCAATTTGGGAGTCTCAGAGCGGAACTTCAAGTCATCTGAGTGTTTTCTGCCATATACACAAAAAATGTAAAAATGGGGGGGTTGACCCTACTTACTTTTCACTTCACGCGGTCGTTTCTGGTACCCATTAACAGCGATTAGTGAGGGATCACTGTACAATAATCGTAATTAAGCATATCACAGTGCATCACATTATATACGAATGTTAAGGCCGTGTCATATGACATATCATACTGTCGCCGATATTACAGGTGTATTTTTGATGGCAATCTGAATTTAAAAATTTTGCACTAATCACACTACTACATCGATTCATACATGTTTTCTTCAGAAAATGAGCTACATTACATGCGTATGAGTGCCATTAATTAAATGCTACAAAGAACAAATTTGCTGATGAGGTCTCTTGGTTTCTACCTCTTCTCTGATAGTGTACATGCACTTCCATTCATGCTCTCTTATGACATATATATTCAGTAATTTAGCAGTCAATTAATTGACCATGAAATGAAATTTCATTGTCACTAAAGGTTTGGAAAATGTAATCTGGTGTGAGGGTATCAAAACTGCAGCATGTTCGCTGCTCCCACATCGCTTATTGTAGGCTATGTGTTTGTGTCTGCAGATACGGAGCGGACTTGCTGACCTGCCACTCTAGCTATATTCACATTGTAACCGAAGGTGTCCCAGTTCTGACTGCTTGTCACATCCAGTGAAAAGGAAAGTGACGTCTCATTTTCATCTTAGCCTCGAACTAAGGCCAACCGCATCAGGACAATCTCTATTACCATGGCAACACTACTTTTTTCATACAGCGTACGCTCCGTCAAGTAACAACAACTGTCATTTTTTTAGGCATTAAAGCACTGCAATTTAGCCATTAATGCTTAAGTTTAGTTATGGTACTCAAACATTTTATCATGTATGACAATGGAGCCGAAATGTTTGCAAGCACAGGTAAAGTTAATGGGTTCTAATATACGTTCCATGACTCAAAATGATAAAATTCCAGTCGGGTATCATTGTTATAATTTTGTGTCTTCTCTGTCCCTCTCACTCCTTTCTTATTCTTGTCACTGTCCACTTTCAAATAGATAAAGTGCCAAAGTAGGCCAGAAAAGTCCTCGGGTGATCTGGGGTTTAATATGCTGCCCAGTCTGCCCAGGGTGCGTTACTGCATAATTGTGCAGTAATAGCTAAACGCTTTGCAAATGAATTAAAATGTGTTGCTAACAATGAACATGTGGTTACAGTTATATGAAGAGATCTATTTCAAGAGATCTATTTTGCCTTGTACTCTACTGCAGGGGTTCCCAACGACCGGGCCGCGGACCGGTACCAGTCCGTGGCGCTTTTGGTACCGGGCCGCGCAGAAATAATAAATAATTTATTAACGAGTACGTTCTGGCCGACTGACTTTGGCCTGTGCCGCTTAACACACCAATATCCCTGTCTACTCTAGATATACAACTACAGAATGGGAGGTCGTCATAGAAATGCATTGATTGGACCGTTAGCAGTACAGTGCCTTGCAAAAGTATTCGGCCCCCTTGAATCTTGCAACCTTTCGCCACATTTCAGGCTTCAAACATAAAGATATGAAATTTAATTTTTTTGTCAAGAATCAACAACAAGTGGGACACAATCGTGAAGTGGAACAAAATTTATTGGATAATTTAAACTTTTTTAACAAATAAACTGAAAAGTGGGGCGTGCAATATTATTCGGCCACCTTGCGTTAATACTTTGTAGCGCCACCTTTTGCTCCAATTACAGCTGCAAGTCGCTTGGGGTATGTTTCTATCAGTTTTGCACATCGAGAGACTGACATTCTTGCCCATTCTTCCTTGCAAAACAGCTCGAGCTCAGTGAGGTTGGATGGAGAGTGTTTGTGAACAGCAGTCTTCAGCTCTTTCCACAGATTCTCGATTGGATTCAGGTCTGGACTTTGACTTGGCCACTCTAACACCTGGATACATTTATTTTTGAACCATTCCATTGTAGATTTGGCTTTATGTTTTGGATCATTGTCCTGTTGGAAGATAAATCTCCGTCCCAGTCTCAGGTCTTGTGCAGATACCAACAGGTTTTCTTCCAGAATGTTCCTGTATTTGGCTGCATCCATCTTCCCGTCAATTTTAACCATCTTCCCTGTCCCTGCTGAAGAAAAGCAGGCCCAAACCATGATGCTGCCACCACCATGTTTGACAGTGGGGATGGTGTGTTCAGGGTGATGAGCTGTGTTGCTTTTACGCCAAACATATCGTTTTGCATTGTGGCCAAAAAGTTCAATTTTGGTTTCATCTGACCAGAGCACCTTCTTCCACATGTTTGGTGTGTCTCCCAGGTGGCTTGTGGCAAACTTTAAACGAGACTTTTTATGGATATCTTTGAGAAATGGCTTTCTTCTTGCCACTCTTCCATAAAGGCCAGATTTGTGCCGTGTACGACTGATTGTTGTCCTATGGACAGACTCTCCCACCTCAGCTGTAGATCTCTGCAGTTCATCCAGAGTGATCATGGGCCTCTTGGCTGCATCTCTGATCAGTTTTCTCTTTGTTTGAGAAGAAAGTTTGGAAGGACGGCCGGGTCTTGGTAGATTTGCAGTGGTCTGATGCTCCTTCCATTTCAAAATGATGGCTTGCACAGTGCTCCTTGAGATGTTTAAAGCTTGGGAAATCTTTTTGTATCCAAATCCGGCTTTAAACTTCTCCACAACAGTATCTCGGACCTGCCTGGTGTGTTCCTTGGTTTTCATAACGCTCTCTGCACTTTAAACAGAACCCTGAGACTATCACAGAGCAGGTGCATTTATACGGAGACTTGATTACACACAGGTGGATTCTATTTATCATTATCGGTCATTTAGGACAACATTGGATCATTCAGAGATCCTCACTGAACTTCTGGAGTGAGTTTGCTGCACTGAAAGTAAAGGGGCCGAATAATATTGCACGCCCCACTTTTCAGTTTTTTATTTGTTAAAAAAGTTTAAATTATCCAATAAATGTTGTTCCACTTCACGATTGTGTCCCACTTGTTGTTGATTCTTGACAAAAAAAATTAATTTCATATCTTTATGTTTGAAGCCTGAAATGTGGCGAAAGGTTGCAAGGTTCAAGGGGGCCGAATACTTTTGCAAGGCACTGTACATCTTGTTTTGTATATCTATGTGCGCTTGGCCTCGATAATAACGTATGACATAGGTCGTCGCACATCACATTTGTTCCCGGAAATAATAAGCCCCCACACTAAAATGACTGAAAAACAGACATCTTCGGACAGGTTTTTTACTGGGAAAAGGGAACCTCACGAGCCAGAAGATGAGCCTACAACCTCAAAGAAAACAAAATCTATGCTACTTCCCAATCACTAAAGACCCACGAACAACGAAGGATGGGATTCGTGACCCGTTTGTGAATAAACCGAGTGATTCGAGCATGTCTGTGCAACAGGGATATCAGCTTGTAGAGATCGCAAATCACGGCGACCTAAAACGTACATTTGAGACAACAACTCTACCGAGGTTCTGGATTAAAGTCATTTCGGAATATCCTGACATCGCTAGAATGGCACTGAAACAAGCGAAACAAGCTCTGGCCTCCCACTGATTCAGGGGGTGAGTTGTATTTTCCCTGCACTTAACATGATGGGGCTAAAAACAAATGTTATTTTATATTTGCTGTATTTTTCTGCCGCACATTGCCGGTGTTCTGACAAATTTGGCATGCGCGTAACGTTAAAATGACCGCGAATGCAGCGATTCCAAAGTACACACTACAAACTTTCTTTAAAGAAAGGAATATTGACTTACGTTTGCCATGTTAGCTGCACACAACAACTGCACGCAGCTCTCTCACTTAACGACTTCGCCGTGTCGTTTTCGTGTTACACATGTATTTTTATGATGTAAATAGTTTTTTAGCACCGTTGGGTAACATTGAGAGTCCAACTGAATATCAAAGAGGGCTTTTTTCACCGCTACAAAACTTTGGGAGCAAAATTTTATAAGGGTACAAAATTTGACAGAACACTGGTCTGTGAAAAAAAGACCCAAATCACACCGGTCCGTGGTGCAATAAAGGTTGGGGACCCCTGCTCTACTGTATGACTATTTATTGAGCATACCCCATAAGTACATTCATCCATCCATTTTCTTCCACTTTTCTAGGGTTGGGTCAAGGGGGCAGCAGCCTAGGCAGGGTAGCCCAGAATACCCTTTCCCCAGCCACATTGTCAAGCTATATTGAGTCAATTTCAAAGCCTGCTGGGAGAGTATTCCTTTGGTCATTCAAAGGCCCTCTTTCTGTTATGACCAAATCATCTCAACAGCAAGGCATCCGGGAGTTATCCTAACCAGATGCCCAAGATTCTTGTCATCTAGCTGTGCATTTAATTTAGAGGAAGAGTGTCTAGTCTAAGCCCCATCCAGAGGGCATAGCTTCACTCTAAATCTAAGAAGACCAGATACCTTTCATATTGTACTTTAGGTCAGGGGTCCCCAACCTGCGGACGAGTACCGGATAGCAGGACACTTGGTACCAGGCCGTAAGAAGTAATTATTTCCTTTATAAGCCCAATGCACATGAGGCAAGTATGGAGATCAGGAGCCAAGAATGTACTGCCAGATCAGAAAGAAAGACATTCTCCAACCAAATCATACCATAAATATAACCAGCCCAGTTTGGCTAGAACAAGCTCACTTGCAGTACTGACGTCACCAAATTCCACCCTCGCTTTGGCAATGCTGTGTAGTTCTGAAAAGGTTATGAAAATGATAAGTGGCAAGGGCCATCTTGGTAAAGTCCAGTCTTCACCAAGAAGGAATTCGCCTTGAAGCTGGCAATGAGGACCAACTTCTGACACGGCCTGTAGCAGGGTGTCCGGTACCCACATTTTTACATCAGTTTTGGCTAAAATGAGCCAATGGAGAATTGCTCTAAACATTTTAATAATTTGGATTTAATGTACTTAATAAAATCCCCTTCCTACACAGCTACTCTTTTGGTAAGCCTCCTCATTTTTTATTAGCTGCTCCTTGGTAACATCACTTACCATCAAGGTCTCTCTGCCCTGAGCGATGATTAAGTGGTGACTAGTTCAACGTGTACCTGCCTCTCACGCTTAGTCAGCTGTGATAGGCACCAGCTTCCCAGTAACCTTACAAATAATTTAGGATAGAAAAAAAATGGATTGTGGTGTATGGGCTTTAATTTTTCTTTTATCTGTTTACAAAACTGAGTGAGGTACTATGGATTACTCCACAGATAACTATACACCATACTTCCAGGTTCATGTTACGCTTCGTATTTTTAATTTTTGTATTTTACAGTACATCACAACCAGTGTTGTTAATCTTACTGAAAAAAAGTAATTAATTATAGTTACAAATTACTTCTCCCAAAAAGTAATTGTGTTAGTAACTCAATTACCTGAATGTAAGAGTAATTAGTTACTTGGCAAAGTAATTGGTGATAATTACTTCTTTTTTTTTTCCCTCAAAAAAAAAAAAAAAAAAAAACATTGGCCACATTATGTGAAGTTTTTTGTGGAGGTTTTTGGTACAATTGGCCCGAGCCCAATTCTTTACCCTAATTTACCCTTTACCCTGAATCAACTGTTAAAAGTTGTTAAAATTGCTCCCATTATTGCATTAGTTCCCTTCTCTCTACTTTCGACATATGAAAGTTTTAAAACTGTTTCATCATTTAAAGATAGATTCAAGTCAAGATTTTGCCGATTTAGAAGTATTTTAGATAAAAAGTTACTTAGGTTCGCTAGGAAGGTTCTCTACAACAGAGCCGTCCTAAAAAGCCTACTGCTTTAAGATGGCGGCTGTCTACTAACGCATTTAGTGCCATGTCTGTCATTTTGCATCTCGTTATATCTATATACAGTACATGTGATATCTACCATGTCTACCATATCTACCATAACATGCGGGCGTAGTTTGTCGGCTATCGGCTACAACATGTATTATTGGAGCTACCTAGCATCGCGTTTGCTCGGCGTCACAACTTTCTTGCCTCCTCCCCGCTCCTGCTCTGTCGTCTCGGTGAGTCCGTCTCCCTCAGACTTTTCGACCAATATTGTAACGCATAGTAATGCATGCCTTTCCGTCCTCAGTAACGGTAACGGCGTTGCCAAGATGAGAAAAGTAATTAATTAGATTACCCACTACTGAAAAAAATAACGCCGTTAGTAACGCCGTTATATTGTAACGCCGTTATTAACAACACTGATCACAACATGTCATGTAGACTAGTGGTCCCCAACCTTTTTTGCACCACGGACACGTGTGATGTGGGCCTTTTTTTCACGGACTGTCAATGTGTGGCAGAAAATTACAGTAAATATAAAATAACACGACGGGGATAAAAACGAACATTAAGTGCAGGGAAAATGTAACTCATTATACGCTGAATAAACCTTTTTTTTCAGCGGCCTCTCCTAAAATTATCCTTGGTCGCAGGTACAATGAGTTCTCCAATCGTGAAAGTTTTCTTGGCTTTAGCAATACAGTTCGCCACGAGGTATTATGCTCTCAGTGCATTCACTTTTGTTGCCTTGTTTGCTAGCTTTTAGCCACATATTATGCAGAATGGCCTTGGTTGTAGGGTCCTCTTCTGGCTCAGCAGGTGGCCTTTCCCCATAAAAAAAGCTGTCTAAAGATGTCACCACCCACAGCACACAGCCAACAGCAGCTAACGTACTGTTTACATTAACTGATACAGCTGCTATAGGTGTGCAAACACTCCAGTAATGGCGGCCAACCACTAGAGGGTGATGTACACAGATCTCTACTCGCATTAGTGAAGAGGCACAGGCCAGATTGTGGTTGTTACAAGTTGTCTATTATTTCTGTGCGGCCCAGTGGCAAATGCGTCACGGACCGGTACCTATCCCCGGCCCGGTGGTTGGTGCTCACTGATGTAGGCTATCTCAGCACCCGGAGCCCAATTCTTGTGTTTGTGTTAGTGTATGTCTTTGCCCGTTTGAAATTTTGGAGTCACCAGCAGCTGCACCTGATCAGCGATTCTAAGTGTCTGTTCTGAAGACGCCCTGGGACACCAACTTGTTGCCATATTGTTGGTACTCTGGGCCTTATTTTCAAATGCTGTCTAAATCTGGACCAATGTGAGTCTGTGCCAGGTGAAGGTGTTATTTACACAAGATTTGGTGATCTCGCGGACAGGCTCAAGCCTGCTCTTTGGAGGACTACCGACTCCTTCCGGACCAATAAGCAGGCTTCTACGTGCGTCCTTTAACACCACCACCAAATTAACACCAGCACATTTCTGTGTTTGATTTTGTTTGATACACGTTTGGTATGAGGAATGTATTGGAGACTGAAGTCAGTATACATCTTGCCTAATGCAATCTTCTGATATGCTTGCAAGCATGACCAGTTGTTTTTCACAGAAAACCGCTGACAGTTTTGCTTGAGATAATCATGGACTTTAACTGCCAAAAATAATCATGGACTTTTACCTGCCAACCAGCAAGGCTCATGACCTATTTTGTAAGATGAGTTACTCACCAAACAGACACACCTCCTTTTAAGTACAATACAAGCAACACCGAACTCTCTGTTCGGTGTGCATTCCTCTACACAGCTTTGTTCTGTCATTGAATGCACCCAGAAATTTCTGAAATTAAAACTGTACAGTAATGATCTCTTGCCTCCAGTCTTTTACTTTGCAATCCAGTCTAGCCTTCTCACCTGGATTGAAAACGAACACGAGGAGGACCTGAAAGACTGCCTCCAATAAGACTTAACGGGAAAATAGCATGAATTTAGTGAGGGTGGTCCATACGGTAAAATGGACACTTACACTCAATCACTGCTGTCCACATGTGATCCCCATCCCTCCCCCGCCATTCCCACCCAGGTTGTATGGCCAGTGGAAGGTTTTAAGAAATATAAATGATCATAATAACAATGCATTAAATGATTTCTTCAATGATTCATAGAATTTGATGAATGATGTTCACCTACTTATGGATGAAACATTAAGATTCACATCTTTCTGCCTGTGCTTCGTGGTCTAGATCAGAAATTTAGACTCCCACATCCTGGTTTCCCTTGCAGTACTGCGTATGAAGCAGCAAGTTCTGTTCATTTTTTTAAGTTTATGAATTGTAGTTTTACAATATTTGCATAGGATTTGCATTTATCACGATCACTAAAAGGACTTGCAAAAACAGAAGGTTTTTTTTTTCTAATCAAAGAATAGCACGCTCTAATTATGATTCCAGGTTCCAACTGATGTACATAATATAGCCAGCAGTAATTAAAGAATAACAATGAGTAATATCGGCTACCTTTATCACGGCTTTAATTAACTGAACGTCTGGCCAAACTGAGTGTCTGTATTATAAAGACGTCTATGATTATTCCCACCGTGCATTAATTTTCTAACACTTTTTTTTTTTTTATACAGGTGACGTATTATCTTATCCTTAAACACTACATTTTGACATCTGACTAATGAGTTTGATTTTGAGAGCAAAGACACACAATGTGTGCCTAATTTAATTGAATTTTAAAGTGGAGAAAATTTTGAATACGTTATGTAAGCCTTTAGCCCTGTAGTGTCTCGTGGTCAGGGACCTCTGCAAGACGGATATGAATAATGCAAGAAGTAGATACACCTTTCACACATGCATGCGCACACGCACACACACACTTGCGCTCGAGCACACACAGTGAAATATTTAGTGCAGTTGGGGTTTCCTGATGGAGATACTTTACTGTGACTGCTTTGAACAGCTGCCGTTGAACTGCATTCAGCCACCAGCCCCCCACCTTAAATCACCATGACAACTCAAACTTAGTGTTGCCTCAAATCAGCCTCGCTCAGAAAATCCATTAATAGCGGGAGCACTGATGTGTTCATTGATGCATTATGCATTGATCAAATACATACTCCATAATTAACAAAAGGTTTCATAAAGATGTAGGAATAGATGTTCCTAAGTGCATTGTGGCAGCAAACTCACAGTGGTTAAACACAGGGAAGGAGTACCCAAGTATATAAAGTCCTATTTTGTTCTCTTCAAACACAGATGTACAAGGAGATCAAATGTTGTAGTAGCTTTTTGAAATTGACCAACCCATTTGTGTTTTCACCTGAAAATAAAACTCTGACAACCCATCTATTCATCTATTTATTTCGTTTTACCATGGGCTAGGGCATATCCCAGCTGCCATCTGATGAAAAGTGAACTATAGTAGACAAATCACTCGCCAGTCAATCACCATGCAGATCTCATACTCATATTCATGCTCATTCACTCCATCAACGCGTGGGAAGTGAGCACACACATCTACGTCAGGCCGAAGTCAGGCGAGAGTATCACTACAAGTATAAGAAAACACCCATTCAATTATTCATCATTTCAGACACTCTGAGTACGTTTTACCTATTGCAGATTCAGTCTTCCCAGCCTGGTGCAGGTCTACAATTTTGTCACTGGTGTCCTTCGACAGCTCTTTTGTCTTGGCCATAGTGGAGTTTGGAGTGTGACTGATTGAAGTTGTGGACAGGTGTCTTTTATACCGATAATGAGTTAAAACAGGTGCCATTAATACAGGTAACGAGTGGAGCCTCGTTAGACCTGGTTAGAAGGAGTTACAGCCAGAAATCTTGCATGTTTGAAGGTGACCAAATACTTATTTTCCACTTTAATTAGGAAATAAATTCTTTAAAAATCAAACAATGTGATTTTTTGTTTTTTTTTCCCCACATTCTGTCTCTCATGGTTGAGGTTTACCCATGTTGACAATTACAAGCCTCTCTAATCTTTTCAAGTAGGAGAACTTGCACAATTGGTGGTTGACTAAATACTTATTTGCCCCACTGTAGATGAAATTCACACCAAAAACTGTTGTCCCATAAATATAGTTTATACTTTTCATTAAGGGGAATCTTGTAAAGTAAATGACTCATGCCAACCAAGTCTTTGTGACGTGATAAATCAGGATCTACAGCCACTATGTAGTTCATACAGTCATCATCTTATTGCCTGTTCAGTTTTATGTCAACATTAACACTTTTCCTTCAAAAATTAAGTTACTTTACTTTTTCTATGATATGATTCATATACTTGTAATTATTATCAAATGTGAATAATAATCACAAATTGCACACTTAAACTCTTTGCTGCTGAGGTCTATTGGCATCCTGCTGTGTTTAATATAAAAGGGGTCATATAAAAGTCTTATTTGTGAAAATATTATTAAATTGAGCATTAAATAGCCTCACTTAATAAAGTTTCCACAGGATGCTACTCCCTACAGTTTTGACCATGGGAGAGCTGTGCTATGTTAATATTATGGTGACTCTATTAAATCAATAGTGATATCCAAAAATATTACAATTTTGCCTACAGGTTATTAAAGTTAAAAAAAATATATTGTACTTGACTTAAATAGTTTCCCTTAGTTATAAATATCCATCCATCTATTTTTAATATACATTGTTCTCATTGGGGTTGCAGGTGAGCCTGGTGCTCATCCCAGTTATAGCTTAGAGTAGGGCTTTCCAAACTATTCCACACAGGACCGCAGTGGGTGCAGGATTTCATTGGACACTTTTTCACCAATCTGATGTCTTACAAGGGTAATCAGTTGATGGCAGTCAGGTGCTCCTTGTTTTATCAAAAAGCTTATTGGTTAAACTGTCTGTGCTCGATCGGTTGGAACAAATTCAATAGAACACATTCATAAGGATAAAGATATCTCGCCAATATACTGTATGTTTGTGGAAAACCGGCCCCGACTAAAAGCTTTAAATAGCTTCTTTAGAGTGTCCTTTTTGTGCATCTATCATTGTACAGGCTTATAGTGCATCTGGTTGTATATGACATTTATTGTATATTTTGAATGATGTGTGAATAAACTGAACTGAAATGAAAGACCAGGACCCACAACAGCTCTTGAGGACCGGTTTGGAGACCCCTGCCTTAGAGCAGAGGTGTCTAAACTATTCCACATAGGGCCGCAGTAGGTGCGGGATTTCATTCCAACAAAACAAGATGACAACGTTTCACAAATCTGGTGTCTTACAAGGGTTATCAGTAGATTGCAGTCAGGTTCTGCTTGTTTTATCCAAAACTTTTTTGGTTAAACTTTCTGGTCTCGATTGGTAGGAACAAAAACCAGGACCCACAGCGGCCCTTGAGGACCGGTTTGGACACCCCTGCCTCAGAGGTTAAATTTCTGGGAAATTATGTTGGGGGGACTGGGTTTTGGAGGTGAACATTCACAGGTTTCAGTCTTGCTATGGAGAAAAATCTAAAACTGACAACAAGTTGTTGGAGAAATACTAGCCTGCTTACTAATTACTGTTGAGGTGCCATTTCCCATGACATCCTCCCTGTTATGAAGCATAGTTTGTGTACCTCTTTTACTCTGAATCTCGCTTTCCATGACTGCATGAGTGATCTGGTCCTAAAAAAATGAAGTTTGATGTTCTTCCGTTTCCTATCCTACTTAACTTCAGCGTCACAGATGAGCTAGAGACAAAGGCAGACTACACCCTGGACTGGCCGCAACTAGTCGCAGGGCATAAACTGTATATAAAAACAGCCAACCATTCACGCTCACATTCACACCATCATTCATAATACTGCCTACTCAAAGTCTGGGGAATGTACGGCATACTTATTAATTAAGATCAGCAGAGGAGGGTAGAGTAGCCAAAAATGTTACTCAAGTAAGAGTAGCGTTACTTCTAAATAATATTATTCAAGTAGTGATCCAGAAATTTACTCATGTAAAAAACTATTCGTTGAAAAGAATACTCAAGTAATGTGTAACATTGTGAGTAACGGCTTATAATGTAAGATATTTTTAAAATAATGGTATATTTTCTTTCTCAGCACATCTTCATTTATATGATCTGTTGCTATTATTATACTGTACAATAACCTATTACATGACCATATTAGGCCTAAAAGATGACACAAAAAAATCTAATCAAAATCAAATTCAGACCAAGAACAACACTAAGAAACGTCACCCGTCCGAAGAGCATGAGTGCCCTCTAGTGGAGAAACATGGTTACCTCTGATTGGTATTAGGGAGTTATGTAGTTATTGTTGTGACGTCTCATTGGTGAAACTGAGAGAGCCACTGTTGGCATTTCTGGCAAAAGTCAATATGTAGAATAAAGAGTATAAATGTAACAAATCTTGTGTAGCCCAAAGTAGCTGAGTAAAATTAGCGCTTCTTCTTCACAAATCTCCTCAAGTATAAAGTATTGCGTGGTAAAACAACTCTATGAAGTACATTCATCTCAAAAAGTCACTCAAGTAAAAGTAACCGACTAAATGTAATGCGTTACTACCCACTTCTGACGATCAACAACTTTAACCATTCAGACTCACATTCACAAAGAAAGACTAGTGTTCAATGAACCTAATATGAGAACTTGAGAACATGCAAACCACATACTAGACAGTGGCAGGAGCCTGATTCAAAGGTTGAGTGTTTCACCTTTAACTTAATAAATGTGGGTAACCATTCAACACAGTAAGGTGCAATTTATGGCGATACATGTTCAATCCATTTGTACTGGGAGGGTGGATGGTAAATTCCAGTTCAAATGGATTGCGTGTCTACTTCTGGCAATGACAGCAAATGAGTTATTTGTCATGATTCTTCACAGAGTAAAACTCTATTCAAACATTTCGTTTAGCTCAACAATTACACTAGATGGCAACATTTAGTCACAATATACAAACTCACATTTATCTTTTAAGAATTACAAGTCTTTCTATCTGTGCATCCCTTTCAAAGAAAGAATGTTAATAATGTTAATGCCTTCATGTGGATTTATTGTTATAATAAACAAATACAGTACTTATGTACAGTAAGTTGAATGCATATATCCGTCTTGTCTTATCTTTCCATTCCAACAATAATTTACAGAAAAATATGGCATATTTTAAAGATGGTTTGAATTGCAAATAATTACGATTAATTAATTTTTAAGCTGTGATTAACTCGATTAAAAATGTTAATCGTTTGACAGCCCTAATAAATACATGTATATTAAGGGTGTAACGGTACATGTATTTGTATTGAACATTTTCGGTACATGGTGCTCGGTTCGCAATTAAGGCGTACTGAACAAGTTTCTGACGTAATGTAACCCTTACTTTTCGAGGCTGTGAGTCGATCGGGTTACAGTTTCTTTGTGTAGATTATATTTACTCCGTCTTTTCTACTATAATGAGGACCAACACGGTAGGACAGTATAACCCAGAAACGTCAACAGCACGACAACGTGGCCGCCACGAGAACGCAGTGAAACGCGAGCGTTAAAGTCAATCAGCCAATGCACACCACTCGCAGTGCTGCCGCGTGTTAGACGCGTCCCAGAAGCGGCTCAACACGACGCACGCGATAAGAACGGCAGAGTTTATTATTTGACGCAAGACATGACCCTCCTGCGTCAATACTACTACCGGTAGCTAGGCTCGGGCAGACCGGAAGTCAGTCGTGTAAAAATACGGTGGATCAGGTCGATTTTCAAACTAATATGCAATCGTAACCCACTTTTTGAGTCCATCAGATCTCTTGAGTGGTAGATTGGGGCACAGTTGACTTTTCTTTGTTGATTTACTGCTGTCTTCTCTGCTATGATAATAACCAATACGGCCCTGTGTTCAATACAAAACCCTCCTACCACAACAAAACAAGTAGGAACTAATATTCACATAGGAACTAAAGTTATACAACATAAAATATACAATATAAATGAATACTACATCACATTTGTAAAATATAAACACATAATAAAATAAATAATAGCCCATTTAAATAAAATAAATTGAAATGAGCTAAAACACCTGTAATTAAATAATAATACACAGATCCTGCTTACACAATTAAATTTATCAATTTCTGTGTGGCGCTTTAACTTGAGAAAACCCACCAATAAAGCTTTTGAAAACCGTTCATAAGAAAAGAAAAATGATTCATTGAGGCATTTCATTTGTAAAATACATGTTAAAATCTTTGTCATTGGGATTGCGCTTCTCTTTAGCACAGGACTTCTTTTTTCTTCTTTCTTTTAGAAAGAAAGCTGACCAATACGCGGGCTCTGAAAGGCAAATTGTTTTTGCATTATCTTTAAATACCCGCGACTTTTTGAGCAGAATTCTAACTTTGTATAGGCTAATGTTCCTATTGTTGAAAGGTGTGTTATAAACAACTAGCACATTTATATTTTGCATTGTTTTCTTACTGTACCGAAAATGAACCGAACCGTGACCTCAAAACCGAGGTACGTACCGAACTGAAATTTTTGTGTAGCGTTACACCCACTAGTATATATCTAGAATTTTCCTTAAAACCCCTGAACTATTTTGTTGCTTGTAGACCTTAATTTATTCACTGCCATTGACAATGATAACATCCAAATCAATTTCAACTGGGAAAGCTGGTGTTGACTGATCATATTTCACTGCCATTGACGGCAATGTAAGTCCTATTCAGCTTGACTGAGGTTCTGGCAGCAATTGAAAGACTGCTTCCAGCCCTTCCAGTCAAAATTGCAGCCAATGAGTTAAAACTTAAGAAGAAAAAAAATAAATTGTTTTAAACCCGAGACATACTACAGATTATAAATACTTCTCTCCAAACAGGAGAGTTTCCACAGACTTTAAAAACTGCAGTAATAAAACCTCTCCTAAAAAAAACCTAATCTGGATGCCTCAACCATTAGCAATTACAGGCCAATATCAAATCTGACATTCCTGGGGAAAATTATCGAAAGGGTTGTGTTCGAACAGATCCAGACTTTTATGATGCAAAACAATCTTTTTAGCTCATTTCAGTCTGGATTTCGGCCACAACACAGCACCGAGACCGTGCTTATCAAAGTCCTAAATGATATTCGTCGGAATACCGATGCAGGCAAATCATCTGTTCTGTTATTATTGGATCTCAGCGCCGCATTCGACACGGTTGATCACAACATACTACTCAGCAGATTGGAACAGTGGGTAGGGCTTACTGACACTATTCTTCAGTGGTTCACATCCTATTTACATGATAGGGATTTCTTTGTGTTAATCGGAAACTATCAGTCAGAACGAACCAAATTCACGTGTGGAGTCCCTCAAGGGTCAATTCTTGGACCACTCTTATTTAACATCTATACGCTTCCGTTAGCTCAGATAATGGAACAGTATGACATCTCCTATCATGCCTATGCAGATGCCACACAACTGTACATTTCTGTGTCCCCACATGATTATAGTTCCTTAGTCTCCCTGAGTAAATGCATTCATCAAATCAATGAACGGATGTGCCAGAATTTTCTCCAGTTAAATGTGGAGAAGACAGAGGTGATCATTTTTGGGCCAAAAAAGGAAAGGTCAAAGATAAACAGGGAACTTGTCAACACAATGTCACTTACAGCTACAAATCAAGTCAGGAACCTTGGCATAATTATTGATTCAGACCTAAAATTTGATAGCCATCTAAAGTCCGTCACTAAATCCGCTTATTACCACCAAAAAAATATAACCAGAATTAAGGGGCTTCTGACTCAACAAGACATGGAAAAACTTATGCATGCATTCATTTTCAGCAGATTGGACTATTGCAACGGTATATTTACAGGTCTTGATAAAAAATCAGTCAGGAAGCTGCAGCTAGTACAGAATGCTGCAGCCAGAGTCCTCACAAATACAAGGAAGCTGGACCACATCACACCGGTTTTGAAATCGCTACACTGGCTTCCGGTGAGTCAAAGGATAGACGATAAAATACTACTGCTCGTCTACAAAACACTTAATGGCCTTGGACCAAAATACATGCTTGACTTGTTAGATTCCTATGAGACATCTAGATCCCTAAGGTCGTCTGGAACCGGTCTTCTGCATGTTCCAAGAACAAGAACAAAGCAGGGTGAGGCAGCATTTAGTTATTATGCTCCTCACCTCTGGAACAAGTTACCTGAACGTCTGAAGTATGCTCAAACTGTTAGCTCTTTTAAATCAGGGCTAAAAACGCTTTTGTTTAGCACTGCATATCCATAACTGGCTATATATTTCAATCTACCTGCTTTCTATTCCTCTTGTGCTTATCTCCATTGCTGATTTCAATTATTATTATTAGTAGTAGTAGTTTTTGTTTTATTTTTATTTCTATTTTATTTGTTTTTATTCTATTTGTGATTAAATGCGATCTTTTGTCTCTGTTTTTACGTTGTATTGATTTAAATGTGATTTTTATGATCTTCATGTGATGTAAAGCACTTTGAATTGCCTTGTGTTGAAGTGTGCTATATAAATAAATTTGCCTTGCCTTGCCTAAACACCCAATCTTTTATTTACCCGATTCTGATCTTGTCTAAGTCAGCCCTTGCATCTCGGTTTTACCGAAAGCGGCATTCGGAGAAAAAAAGTTTGGTCATCCCTACTTTATGTTAAAGGGAAGGTACGAGCATCCCATATTAGTGTTTGCTCTGTACTGGGGTTGAGGGGTAAAGATGGCAGCTGCACGCCAAGCTATGGTAACACTATCGGACGCGACGATGCCAAAAGGACGGGGCTGTGTCACTGTTGATTTTGTTCCTCACCCCATTCCCATCCCCATCCTACCTCCAAATCTGGCCCAGCTGGAGGATGTGGATAAGGGACTGAGAGAACCACACGCAGAAAGAGTAGGAGGCCGAGCGTTTCCGAGTCCGGCTGCCAAACGCAGTGCTGCGGGTGCTGTTGGTCGTAGTGTTCTTACTAGCGGTCGACGCCTGTCTCTGCGGCGTGGTCGGGGGATGCTGAGCGCTCACATCGCCGTGAGAGGCCGAGCCGCTCAGCAGCTTATTAGCGTCCATGTGCGAGCAATCGGCGGCTGATTCCGCTCCGTCGTCCGTAGCGAAGTCGTGGACGAACCATCGGAAGCTAAAGAGCTGCACAGAGAAGGAGCCCAGGACCACGAAAAATAGCGTCAGGCCGAACCACCAGTAGTCTTGGTGGAGGAAATAGTCGACTGACAGCCACACGTCAGTGCCAACGTCGGCCACATACACGGCCACTGCGGCTACTATCCACAGGCAGTCCCACACAGTGTATTTCTGCTGCTCCTGGCCCAAGCGAAGGCACGCCGTGTTGGAACCCCCGCCACCGCCGCAGCACCGAGACTCTCCGTTGGCAAAGTCGCCGTCCCCGATGCCCGCTGAGTCGGGCTGGCCGCCCGGGTGGAGCCCTTGCACCGAGCCGGAGTGCTCAGAGTTCTGCAGGGGGGTGAAGGCCACGTCGCTTTTCTTCATCTTCAGGACCCCGTCCGATTTAGCAGCCATGATTACGCGCGTATATTCACACTAGTCTATTATTTCAGCCACCTTCGGAGCCTCTCCTCCACCCCTGCCTCCTCCGCTCACCGTCGACACCCTTCTGCGCGCGTCTCCTCCTCCTCCTCCTCCTTTCTGGGCAGGAGAAGCTCCGCTACACTGCCGCCGGCACGTCATAACATAAAGCAAACAAAAAGCGAGACCGGACTGCTTACATTTCCCCCGCTTTTGTTCTTAATCTAATGATAAGTGAGCTTCTTTGTACGATGTTCCACTAACAACTAAACCATTGTTGAGTTTTGTGCCAGAAGCGCACGCGCGCAGGTTCTTGTTCTGCGGGTTGTCACAATAAGCAGATGAACCCTGCAAAATGAGGTTGATGGATGGAGAGAGTGAAGAGGAGGACGGCCGCAGTCACCAGCTTCTTCAATGGCAACGACCAAAAACTATGACATCATCTTTCCTGCCCCCACCCCACCACCACAAGCACACACACACACACACACACACCTACACATTTTTGTGCTTTTTCGAGATTCGTTAAAGAATGAAATAAGATAGCGGGAATGCACTTTGAATACCACAGACGGCAATAGATGTCCAATCAATTTTGACTGCCAGTTCCTCCCGGTCAAAATAGATTGTATCATACTGTATACTCTGAATAGATTTAGGTCATTCCAGAATTGGAGGACATTTAACATTTATCAACAACAGCCTTCATATTTTGTATACAGTGAACCCTCGTTTTTCACGGTTAATGGGGACCAGCACCATCCGCGTGAAAAAATGCAAAGTAGCCCCACGCCCCCAATTTTTTTTTTTTTTTGGATTTTTTTTTTTTTTTGTGTGTGTGTTCACTGTATTTATCCCTTAAAGACCTGCAACATGAATCAATTATCAGAGAATCCCCAAATTTGAAAAATAAGGTCCTAATGAAACCTTTTTTTCCAAATTTGTCAAAATGAATATGAGTAATTTGCGCTCTAATATCTTTAACCCTAGCTAAATCCTGTTTTTTTTTTTTCCTCATGGAATCTGCAGATGCATGTGTTGACTTGCATCCATCATTTTTGTTTTCATAAAGAAATGTCAAAATTCTGAATTACTCTCAAAATCATGAAATTGGAGGTGTATCAAATGTGATAAATTTGGCAATAAAGGGTTACTTCATTTAGCATTTGAGTGGTGTATATATATATATATATGGCGTAAAACACTCAGGTGACTCAAGTTTCGCTCTGAGACCCCCAATTTGGCCAACTTTCAAAATTGTCCGATTTGCATGTGTGATACATCATTGGAAAAAATTAAAATCTCAATTTTCTGGGGGAAAACATTTTTGAACAGGAGTGCATTTAAAAGAGGAAAAACAAAATTTAAACAGCGAAACCCTATCTGGAGGTGAGAGCACGCGAGAGCAGAATTAAAGACGCCATGACTTTATAATGAGATATTATCGCATACTTACCTTGTTTCGATCCAAAAACTCAATGTAGCATGTTTCACTGAGTGTCAAGACAGCTGTGAATGGCCAAAGCTGGATTTTTTGGGGATTTTATGGGTGAAACATGGTAATATAACAAGGGTTGCGATGCAGAAATCGCAGACATCAAGGAGTGGTCGAGATTTCCTTTTTCATATATTTACCCTTTTAAACGTTTTTTTTTTCAACTTTTTTTTTTGTTTGGATCAATTATTTATCATCTAACATATCGGAGAAAATGCGGCAGTAACAAAAAAAATACAATTAAGCGATAGTTATGAGATAGCTATCTGTGACTTTTTTACAGACGCCGTATTTTTCATTGTGACATAATTTGTTTAAATGTTTAAAACGTGACAAATTTTTTTAAGTCGTTTTTTTTTTTCTTAAAATGAAATTTGAGACATCAATTAATGATTCTAAGCTAAAAACGACAGACATTTTGAATAATAAATATAATTAATTACCTTCGTTTTATGGCTGGGCTGAAGCAGAAGCGGTTGCACGATGTCTGTAAACGGGGGTTTTCAGGGTAAAACAGACAAAAATAGTTCGGGGGCCGAATGCGCCATGAATCTGCTATGGCAGCATATAGACATATTGTTCTATCAAACACAACAGTTGTTTTGGCTTAAAACATAGCAGTTTCTTTTAAATAGGAGTGCAAGAGCAGAAACTGCTTTTTCAGTCTTGTCTGTGTTTTCCGCCATATACATACATACTGGACTGTCTCAGAAAATTAGAATACACAATATTCTAATTTTCTGAGACAGTCCTTTACATTAATCCACCATTTAAAGCAGGGGTGTCCAAACTTTTTGCAAAGGGGACCAGATTTGGCGTGGTAAAAATGTGGGGGGCCGACCTTGACTGACGTCCTTTACATAGAACAATATACAGGACTGTCTCAGAAAATTAGAATATTGTGTATTCTAATTTTCTGAGACAGTCCAGTATATATATGTATAGGTGTGTGTGGGTTTGCGTGTGTGCGTGTGTGTGTAAGGCATGTTTTTTCAATTTTATTTCTTCAAAGTATAATTAAAAAAACAACCTTTATGTATATATATATATTTTAATAAATGGTTTTTAAGCACTTCAAATGTAACTAGGGCTGCAAGCAGGACTGAATGGGCGCTCGCACTTTGGCGCAACTCGGACAGCACGCAGGTCAGGGTGGTGGCAGATCATCTCCCTCTTATCAGCTTCTGAGAACCTAACTTGCACGGAACTCGCCTCTTGTTTTGGGATTAGAAATACATTCACACACCTAAGTGAAAAAGCCCCTAATGAAGAGAGTCCTACAAAAAAGGAGGTGCTACTGAGCTGTGCAGCCACGCCCTTACTCAAAACCCTAATGAATCATCTAATTGGGCCAATTCGACCAAGTGTGCCAAATTTTCTGGGTCTATAAGCTGTGTAAGTCCCTGAAAAAAATCTACTTCCTTTTAACGGCGAGTAAAGGGTCGTCACGGCAACAGACAGAGACGTGTGGACATGGGCCTTAAATTGTAGCCTTACAAGAGGTCTTGAAACTACAGTGACCAACCTGAAAAGAACTGGACATGTATAAGTAAAAGAGTGACTTTCTGTTGCCACTAGTTGGCGGTGTAGGGTTGATGCAAATGACCCCTACAGGACCATTCAGGGTACAACTCTCACCACGCATGGGACGGTTGGCGTAGATATGTTGTATGTCTGCCAAGTTATAACTGTTCAGAATTTGTGGCAAGATGAAATGGCGACGGTCATTTTCACTTTCCTGTTGGACCGCTCTGCTTTAACGAAATCTCAACATATTTCATCAGGCACCTGAACACATGTCTTAAGGCTTCCTTGAAATAGGTTTGAGGTCAAATTATTATTTTTTTTTCCCTCCCAGGAGGAGCTGGTCTCATAAAAAGGGCCGTTTCCTGTTCAACCAGCAAGGGTGCACCAGGCCTAAAATGTAATATTTCAATGCAGTCCTGCTCAGGCTGGGATACCTCACATACATGCCAGATATGAAATAGATTGAACATTGTATGAGGGAGTTATTAGTCATTTTCTGAATTTGGTGATTTGCTGAAAAAATGGCCGACTTTGGCACCCCAACCAGGTCAGGCCCGTGAATGAAAACACACCATTTTGATAACTTAAGATTTCATATGCCTCATGAACACTCTCGCCAATTTTGAGAAGCATCCAACTAATTCTCTAGGCGCCAAGGTCTTAAGTGTGCACCCTGTTAATCGATAAATTTTCACATTTAATCCAAAATACCCGATTTCCTGTTGGGTTTGGAATATGGGTGCAAGAGACTCTTTGGAGCAGTTTTGCACAACGTATCGACTGCCTGAATTTCATCGCTATACGTTGAAAAAACCTAAATAGAGAGGCCTTTTTTTTTTAATTCAAGGCAGCGTCACTGAGCCAATTTGTTACATTTTTTCACAACGTTGCAAAATTATAAAATTCACGAGAAGCCGTACGTATGTGCATATTTTGGTGAGTTTTCGAGCATGTTCAGGCCTCCAAATTGGCTATTTTCATTTTCCAAAGAGAAGAAATAATAGTACTCCTTTGCATTACAATAGGGCTCTCACATACTTAGTGCTCGGGCCGTAATAATTATGATACTTTTTAAATATGTTACTGTCCCACTGAATTATTTTTAAACAAGAATAAAGCAGAATAATGCTCTGCGTTATCAAATGCTTCATTGAGTGAGTCCACTCAAATCTACTCAAGCTGCTCACTTACACACAATGAGTTGCTACAGCAACTGTTTAACAAACGATGATTGACGCATGCGGCGCTTTGATGTTTGCTTCTCTGGCAAAATCAAACATCAATGTCTGTCAATCTTTGTTAACTTTAATAAGAAACTCCATTGCACTCCCTGCCTGACCAACAAAGAGCAGGGAGATGGAGGGTGGGCGATTGAGTGAGACTACGCGATCGGCTCGGGAAAGCTCATCTGTATTTTTTGTTTGTAATTGAAAAAAAAATCCACGATAGACTGAGGGCGCAAAGTTTGAAGCACGAAGTAATGAGGGATCACTGTAAATTAATTTCGCAAAATCCAAATAATCAAGGGGAAAAGAAAGCCTGAAAGTATTTCCAGAAATACCAAATACTTTAAGTCTGGAGAACACCATAAAGATTCAATTTTTCTCTTGCCCTATGATCTCTCCTCCCATAACCTCATAGAGGAACTGGAAGGAAATTTAAAGATTTAATTTGATGTAATTTTTGTTTCATTGCCGTCTCTTGTAACTGTGGGGACATTTCTTTTAATATATATATAGTATTTCAAATGATTATTCATGGGACGTGTGGCCCACACGACCATTTTCCTATAACATTTTTAGCATGCGGAAAGGTCACTAAGTTGATATGCTATAGTTTTGACATCATCATCAGATTTCTAAAAGAATAGGTAGAGTGAATTTATGGCCTCGCTTCTACTTTTCTATTGATCTAAAAATATTTATCATTCATTAAATATCTTGCACTACCACATGCTACCCTGTTAGCCGTATAATCAGAATAAGACAATTTAAAACAAGAAACCCCTAACTAAATTTCCATTTGTAAATTTGACCTCATTGTTACCAGTGAGCCTGTTCTTGTGATTAACCCAAGTAAATTAAGTATCAAATCAAGTAATAATAATTTTACCATTTTTACAGTCAGTTTAAACTGCTTGATTACTCTTATTATCCATTATGGATGAATAAGTACCAGAAAATCTGAAAAATAAAGGCTTATTTTTCAAGAAATCTTACATTTCTGGAATGACCCAATCACCTGAAATACTTTGATAACTTCTGACATACACTGTACTAAATTATGCATGGAAGTTGGTGATCAGTCCAGGGTGTTCCCCCTTCAACTCCAGATCCAGCTCACCCACAATACTAAATGTGGACAAGTGGTTAAAAAAAAATCCACAATGAAATTCAAAATGGTGAATAAATAAGTTGAATTATGGGTAATGTTCCGGCAAACAAAACTTCGAGTTCCGAAGCAACATTACAACTCCCACCTAATGGCTCGGATGAGTGGGTGGAATCAGACTGCACTGAGTGATGGATAATTGATAACGATAATAAATAATGGATGTTATTAAATGTTGGACAATTGCCTCTCTGCAATAAGTAAGTTATTTCATGCTAACTTATTCATGGGCCACTTGATACACCAGTTGAGCCATTACAGTCAAATTTGACAACAATCTTTATAATATACAGTGCCTTGCAAAAGTATTCGGCCCCCTTGAATCTTGCAACCTTTCGCCACATTACAGGCTTCAAACATAAAGATATGAAATTTAATTTTTTTTGTCAAGAATCAACAACAAGTGGGACACAATCGTGAAGTGGAACAACATTTATTGGATAATTTAAACTTTTTTAACAAATAAAAAACTGAAAAGTGGGGCGTGCAATATTATTCGGCCCCTTTACTTTCAGTGCAGCAAACTCACTCCAGAAGTTCAGTGAGGATCTCTGAATGATCCAATGTTGTCCTAAATGACTCATGATGATAAATAGAATTCACCTGTGTGTAATCAAGTCTCCGTATAAATGCACCTGCTCTGTGATAGTCTCAGGGTTCTGTTTAAAGTGCAGAGAGCATTATGAAAACCAAGGAACACACCAGGCAGGTCCGAGATACTGTTGTGGAGAAGTTTAAAGCCGGATTTGGATACAAAAAGATTTCCCAAGCTTTAAACATCTCAAGGAGCACTGTGCAAGCCATCATTTTGAAATGGAAGGAGCATCAGACCACTGCAAATCTACCAAGACCCGGCCGTCCTTCCAAACTTTCTTCTCAAACAAAGAGAAAACTGATCAGAGATGCAGCCAAGAGGCCCATGATCACTCTGGATGAACTGCAGAGATCTACAGCTGAGGTGGGAGAGTCTGTCCATAGGACAACAATCAGTCGTACACTGCACACATCTGGCCTTTATGGAAGAGTGGCAAGAAGAAAGCCATTTCTCAAAGATATCCATAAAAAGCCTCATTTAAAGTTTGCCACAAGCCACCTGGGAGACACACCAAACATGTGGAAGAAGGTGCTCTGGTCAGATGAAACCAAAATTGAACTTTTTGGCCACAATGCAAAACGATATGTTTGGCGTAAAAGCAACACAGCTCATCACCCTGAACACACCATCCCCACTGTCAAACATGGTGGTGGCAGCATCATGGTTTGGGCCTGCTTTTCTTCAGCAGGGACAGGGAAGATGGTTCAAATTGACGGGAAGATGGATGCAGCCAAATACAGGAACATTCTGGAAGAAAACCTGTTGGTATCCGCACAAGACCTTAGACTGGGACGGAGATTTATCTTCCAACAGGACAATGATCCAAAACATAAAGCCAAATCTACAATGGAATGGTTCAAAAATAAACGTGGGTGAGAGATTTTCCTGCCTGAAAAAGTCTTTCAGTGACGGACCGCTTGTCAAAGATTGTATGAGTGCAGTTGCTGAAACTTTGCTTCATGGAAAGCAAAAAGAAGAGGTCTGTCAAAAAATAAAGCAAGTCCCCCTGTCAGCATCAACAATTAAAAAAAAAAAAAAAAAAAAGTGTCTTGAACATGCTCTTATGTTGCTATTTAATGATTCAATTAAAGCACTTTTTAGTTTTATGCACTTTTTATATATTATTTACAATTTTGAATGTTGTAATTATCAGCATGGCCATGTAAAGATACGTTTGTATTTTTTGGAAAAAAAGAAGCAATAAAAATATTTTCGTACCCGAGATTGTTGTAATTTTTTAATTTCGGACCCAGAGGATTTTTAATTCATAACCCCTGCCTTAAAGGTTCACATATGGTGTTTGCTTTGCTATTTTTTGTAGCTTGAAAACTGCATGCAATGAATAAAGCAACACTGCATAACATGTTAAGCAAACAGCCTTGAAAATGTCCACTGTTATTTCTCACCCCTTTGCTTTTATTCATTCATTCATTTATTCATTTTCCATGCCGCTTTTCCTCACGAAGGTCGCGGAGGTGCTGGAGCCTATCCCAGCCAACTACGGGCAGTAGGCAGGGGACACCCTGAACTGGTTGCCAGCCAATCGCAGGGCACAAGGAGACATACAACCATTCACGCACACACTCATACCTACGGACAATTTTAGAGTGTTCAATCAGCCTACCATGCATGTTTTTGGGATGTGGGAGGAAACCGGAGTTCCCGGAGGAAACCCACGCAGGCACGGGGAGAACATGCAAACTCCACACAGGAAGGCCGAAGCCCGGGATTGAACCCTTGATCTCAGAACTGTGAGGCAGATGTGCTAACCACTAAGCCACCGTGCCGCCCCCTTTGCTTTTAGTGTTATTAAAACAGTGCTACCACGCCAGAGAAATCTGATTCCTCCATGGTAATCACACCATGTTTGTGGTGCGATATAAAAAGAGAATACATGTAGCGCATCAAATTTGTGATCCATTGCATCACTTGGTGAATGGCGAGCTTTAGTGGCAGAAATTAATACTGAAGAGCATTTAACATCCACACTGCCTAGAATTATGGATCCTAAATGATACATTTTTGGTGTTACGTCATGTGTAAGGTGCAATAAGTATTAATTTGAATTGTTTTAAGCAATTTCAAAGCTCTCTTCATGGTCTTATCAGAAAAGTTACCAGTTCATGTGCTTGGGAAGTTGATTAAAATGCTCTTCAGCATGTCGTCAGCAGTGTCCAAGTGTGTGTAGCATAGGAAGGGTTCATCCAATCCTGATGTTCAGCTTGGAAGCAAACTGCAGAATCCGTGTACAGTTGCGTTTGCAAAATTAGGAGCGGAAATAAAAATTGAGTGAAGTGTCCATTTCTTATAACAGCTAATTATTGAACCGTTATGTATGAGGTTGTATTGACCACTCCTTCTGAAAAATGTTTGACATCAATCTAGTAATTGACATTTTGTAAGTAGCCATTAAATAGCCTTTAATTTTTAAAATGTATAGCTGCATTAAAGGCACCGGTTATGAACATGATAAACATTAATCTACCTTAATCGTTGTTGGCTTACAGCTTCACATTAATAACACCAGAAAAGCATTTATAAGGAAGGAGGTCATTAATTCAAATTATTATAGGCCATAATTCATCAGTGATCTTTTTTAATAACAGTCTGATATCGTATGCGCATGTCAAATAAAAACATGCACCTGCATGCAATATCATAATAACCTGTTTCATATCCAACATTTAATCACCCGAGTCAGTGACAAATGTGCAGAAAATGATGAATGTCATACTGTGACAATGTAATTAAAAATCAAGGGTCAGAATAAATAGTGAGGTTGCTGCACACTATTTATGGCTTAGCTCTGCAGCATTGTAGTTTTATCCGTTTCATCCCCCCCCCATTACCAACTGCTTATTTTTTGTCTGGAAATTTATGGACCATGCTGCTGCGTAATTTACTACATATTCTCAAATGCAGCGTTGTAAATGTTGTTATTTAGATGGTGACATCAAACCAGACTAATTATTGAATAGTCAGCCTGAATTTGAATAAACTGTAGGAAATTGACAATTATTTGTGGTGGATATTTTTTTCTTAAAGTTGACTGAACTGCCGATAAGTCACCTGTAAAACCAAGAGATAATTTATTCATTCATTTTGTTTTACTTTTTCCATTGAGGTTCATATTATTCTAAAATGTCTTACCACAATTTAGATTTGTGATCAACTGATGCAACCCACCAAATACACGGTTCACTGTCTAAATTGCATCTGGTTGTATCAATATACTGATTTTCTGTAGTAAAACAGTTCATTCATAAAATGGAGATTGAGAAATTCCAATGATATTTACACGTATCATTTTTGAGTCATATGAAGACAAAACATTTTCGATCCTGTTAGCTAATAACAGGCATGAAAATGTCTCAGGGGTTAAAAAGTTGAGAAGGGTGTGGAGAAAATATGTTCCAGTACGTTGTACAACTAGGGCTGTCCCAAACGACGAATTGACTTAAAGTTTCGCTCTGAGACCCCAATTTGACCAAATTTCAAAATTGTCCTCCATGCATGTGTGATACATCATTGCAAAGCTTAAAATCGTTATTTTCTGGGGGGAAAATTTTGAACAGGAGGGCATTTTTAAATTTAAAAAAAAAAAAAAAAAATTAAACAGCAAAACCCTTACTGAATGCGAGAGCACGCTAGAGCAGAGTAATAGACGCCACGACTTTAACGAGATATGTTCGCGTACTTACCTCGTTTCGATCCAAAAACTCTATGGAGCATGTATCATTGAGTATCAAGACACAGATGTGAATGGCCACAGCCGGATTTTTGGGAGATTTTATGGGTGAAACATGGTAATATAACAAAGGTCGCGATGCAGAAATCGCAGACATCAAGGAGTGGTCGAGATGTTCTTTTTCATTTACGTTTTTTTTTTTCTTCAATTTTTTCTTTGTTTGGATCGATGATTTATCATCTAACATACTGGGGAAAATGCAACAGTAAAAAAAAATTGAACAGGAGGGCATTTTTAAATTAAAAAAAAAAAAATTAAACAGCAAAACCCTTACTGAATGCGAGAGCACGCTAGAGCAGAGTTACAGACGCCACGACTTTAACGAGATATTATCGCGTACTTATGTCATTTTGATCCAAAACTCCATGTAGCATGTATTACTGAGTGTCAAGACACATCTGTCAATGGACACAGCTGGATTTTGGGGGGATTTTATGGGTGAAATATGGTAATATAACAAGGGACACAATGCAGAAATCGCAGACATCAAGGAGTGGTCGAGATTTTCTTTGTCATAGAGTTATTTTTAAATGTTTTTTTTCCTATTTTTCTTTTTTGGATCGATTATTTATCATCTAACATATTGGGGATTGTGACAGTAACAAAAAAATACAATTAATCGATAGTCATGAGGTAGATATCCGTGACTTTTTTACAGACGCCATTTTTTTCATTGTGACGTAATTTGTTTAGAAGTTTAAAATATGTAAGTGAATAATTTTTTAAAGTCGTTTTTTATTTAAATGAAATATTAGACATCAATTAATGATTCTAAGATAAAACTGACAGACATTTTGATTAATAAATATAATTACTTACCTTTTTATGGCTGGGTTGAAACAAAAGCGGTTGCGCGACGTCTGTAAACGGGGGTTTCCAGGGTAAAAGGGACAAATTAAAAATAGTTCGGGGGCTTAATGTACCATGAATCTGCTATGGCAGCATATAGACATATTATTCTATCAAACGTAACAGTTCTTTTCTTTTCTTAAAATACAGCAGTTTATTTTAAAGAGGAGTGCAAGAGCAGAAACTGCTTTTTCAGTCTTGTTTGTGTTTTCTGCCATATATATTTTTACTAATTTAGCAATGACATTGTTGTTGACGCTTATTAATTCACAAAATCATTTTGGAACACTTAAATTCTTTATTAAAGTACAAATAAACATGTAAAAATGAATCACACATAAACAATAAGGTCAAATGCTGATAGCATTTAGTAGTGCAAAAGAATGGAATGAGGCGAACACTGACTTTGCCTTTCCAACATGATACAAAACAGTTCTTAATAAAATATCTAGCATTAATATTATAGTGTTATAATAATTATAATAATTATCCATTGCCAATCATATTTTTTATATAGGGTGTCATTTTAAAGCTATTTTAGTGTAGAATCTGAATTCTGTAGTATTATAGTATTTACATATTATAGTATTAATTCTGAAGTATGTGGGATTAACTCTAGAAATCGTTATTTATATGACGAACATGACATGCTTTTATTTTGAATGTTCACCAGAAAGACTTTCGCTAAACCACTCACCGTAAACTTTACAGACCGAACAAAAGCACTTTTCATCATTGCTCGTGGTGTCACTAATAGATATTTATTTTTTTCATTTTTTTCATTTGCAAATGATGTTAACCAGCGATTTTACATCTTTGAAGTGTCACCTTTTAACTGAAAGTTTGCGTTTTGTAGATGACTGCTTTATAACAGGCTAAATTAGGTTGTCTTTTTTTCCCCATTAGTCTTCATGTAGCAATGCTAACGTATAGTGTTTAATATAGATGTGTTTCCTTATTTGGTATGTCTGAACTGTAATTCTACGGCGTGTTAATGACCAATAAACATCTGTGAAAAGAACTGGAGTCTCATATGTCATCTACACGCACGCAGACGGTGATAATACGCAGTTGTGAAAAGTACCGCCCTCATTTTTATTTACCGTGCGATAAATGGACTCATTGCATATCGCGACAGTAGGAGTGGGAACCTCTTGGTACCTCACGATACGATTTGCGATACAAAGCTTACGATAACAATGATCTCACGATATGGCGATGCAACAATTATCGATATATTGTTCAGGAAATCAACCTAAGATATTCTACAAAATGACTAATAAACAGAAAAAAGATCTTCTGTTGTGAATTGGAATGAGTTTACCACTAGTAGACATCCAATCCATTTGTATCCGCTGGTATAAAATATAGTTCGGGAGGTGTGACAGTAAAGGTGAAGTCGACAGTTTTGACCATGGAGTAATTTTGCCATGCCGTCTTGAATAAATGCATTTTTATTATTTCATATTCCATTTAGCACAAGACTGTTATTTGTCATGACCATGCCATTTATTTAGCTATTGGGGAAAAATACTTGGATAAAAGGAATATCATGTAAAAATATTGGAGTAGAGAGACTGAAAGAATGACATTTTGCGGCTCTCTTCGTCACGTTTTCCTCGTTCTGAATAATTCCCCCTCAACGGGCTGACTAGTCCTTCTCAAGCCATTTATTTAGCTATTGGGGAAAATACTTGGATAAAAAGAATATCCTGTAAAAATATTGGAGTAGAGAGACTGAAACAATGACATTTTGCGGCTCTCTTCGTGGCGTTTTCCTCGTTCTGAATAATTCCCCCTTAATGGGCTGCATACTAAATCAGATGAAATCGTGACCCCGCTGACGTCATCCACCTGTTGGGGACGCTAGAGCCCTATAATGGTAGGCGTGGCTAACCGGCAGCTAACCGGCAGAGTAAAAGACTAATTTCTCAGCATCTGCGCTTTGCTAAATTGTTGTATATAGTCGAATCGTCTCAAAATATGATTCTAATTCACATAATATTCCTATTTAAGACTTTTTTTCTCCTGTCGTACGCACTTTAAGTAATGTGAACAAGAGTGAGATACTTGTGTGCTTGCTATTTTTTCCTTGGGACCTTGTCACCCAGTGGTACTTCCTCCATCAGCTTCTGCAGATAAATGAGAGCAATAAGTTGAAGGACACAACCGTGAATACCCATTCACCCACCGAAATTCACTTACCTCAAGCAGTCTGCTGTAGTAGGTGAATGTATCCTCGCCATCCATGCGCGTATCATCTACCTTATACCTCCTGCAGGCCAGCAGCAGCTCATTGGAACTATAGAGTCGGGCTGGGTCAATGGAGTAGCTGTTGATCAAGCTAACCAGGTATTCTCTGTAATGCTTCCTGTTTATTAGCACGCCAACACAAAAGAAGGAGGAAACCACATTAAGATCATTTTGCAATGTGACAGTAAAGAAGTTCAGTACAGACACTGATTGCTAGAACATAATGAAGGAAAACACCGAAAGCTACGGTCCTTAATTTTTCAGGGTTCGAACACCTTTTCCATGGCCAAATTCAACCACATTTTAAGGATTTTCATGACAAATTTTCCAGTTTTTTCCATTACTTTTTTTTTAAAGGATGAGGCAGAAATAAAATATGGTGCCTTCTCACTAGTACGCAAACGTATTCCAAAATGGAGGCTCAAGAAATTTACTTTAAAGGTGCCGATTCTGAAACCCCCTGGGATGGTGCGGCTGGTGGCAATGAGCATTTTGTGGCAAAAGTCTGAACACGTCCTATAGCAGAGGTGACGGCGTAGTGATAGCATGCTGTTCAGTGGATGGAGACACACATGTCACGGCCGAGGAAACCTTGATAAATGCACTTTCTTGAAGTTTGGGAAATTGGAAATATCGCTTTCACACATCCAATTGTTAAAGTGTACTTTTGTGTGGAACTGTAGTTCACAACCAGAGCACAAAACAATTCCATTATTGCCGAAACTAGTAAAGCTCTTTAAAAGACTATTACGATCTCTCCTACTCCTTCAAAAGTGGCTGTTTTCTTGTGTAACAAGGGTAGTCAATCGAGAGCCAGGTAAGCAGGCAGATTCCTAGAAGTGACGAAGCTGAGCGAAGTGGCTCCCAGCCGGATTAAACGGCAACTGCCAAAGGGGGTCTGGAGGTCGCAAAAAAAAAAAAAGTGACAAAAAGAGGAACTAGTCGTGCGATAAAAGTAAACTACCTACGCACAGACTAAAATTCACTGTACTCTGTGAGCGACGATGTGACGCGGCACCTCAAGGGAAGCAACTTCAGAACAAGCGTGTATTAGAGTTGAAGCAAATTTCTTATTTTCATTCATTTAATAATTCAATATTTTTAGGCAGGGTGCTGAGAAATATTGCCTTTTCAAAGACTTTATGCAAAATTCAAGCATTTTTCAAACCTTGGAAGCACGACAGTCAAAATAGTTGTATTAAGTTCATTTTGTCTACTTTTATAGAAAAGTTGAATTTTTCTTTTATCACAGACAATTATTTAGGTTGTTTTAATTACCAGACGTGTTTCGGCGAACACTTACTCCTTAATCAGAGAATCAATGGTCAAACCACACACAACACTCCGCCAGATATTGGTCCATCCAAAGGACAAAATTCACACAGGAAACAAATGTAACTCCATATATGAAATTCCATGCAAGTCATGCAATAAATCATACATTGGGGAGTCAGGAAGGAGCTTTATTACTTGAAAACCGAACACAAGAAGCAGTGTGAGATGGAGACAACAATAAGACAAACAAGGGCAATAAAAGAACAGGCATAACAGGAACATCACAAGTCAGCTATCACCGATCAATGCAAAAGGGAAAACTACATTATGGACTGGGAAAAGGCCAGAGTCATGCGCACCGAAAAAAAAACATCAGCGCTGGATCAGGGAGGCCATTAAGATCTGCAAGCGCGACCCGAGGACCATCAACAGGGACGAGGGGGCTTACACGCTCTCTACTACCTGGACCGGCATCCTGGAAGAGTGAATGGTCAGCAGAGGGCGTGACTCGCCTGTCAGTCTGACAGGTGAGTCACGCCTTTATCCATCAGCTGATAAAGACGCGCCACACCAACATCAGTGACTCTCTGATGAAGGCTGAAGTGTTCGCCGAAACATGTCAGGTAATTAAAACAACTTTAAAAAAAAATGTCTGTGATAAAAGAAAAAATACTCATTAAAACTTGATGACAGTCAAAGCCACACATTTTCAAGGATTTCAAAGACCCATACGAATGCTAATTTTTGTTTACACAGTACTAAAGAACAGAGCAAAAGAAAGATAAAATTGGATTAAGATTCATGCTTCTGTGAGCAAGCAAATCATGTTGAATTTTTAAAAAAGTATCATACTCGCAGAGTCCAGCATGACCAGTTTGGGTTTGTGCTCCACAGGCTGAGTCAGGCTGCTGGCCTCCATCATCCTTTTGCTCAATCACACTACAAAGCCCTTGGAGAGATGGGAGAGATGAAAGGGTATGAACTAAAACCTATGAGATCAGTAGTCATGGTAATAAAAGTTGGTTGCACTTTTTCAAAATGTGAGCAACTGTATTGTAGAGAAATATAGCTACATTTGGGTTGGGCTCTTAACGAGCAGATCCAGGACACATTCATTATAAAGATTCTAAAAGGTAAAATCAGTTTTTTTCCAGAGAAATGAAGAGACTTTTTACTTGGTAGATTAAGTGAACACAATATTCAATAAGTCTTAGAAATCAGTCAAAATATGTTCAAATGGCTGGTGTGATGATGTTGCCTGCTTAATTCACTTGTACTGCTTGGTTTCATAGCCTATAAACCAGACATGTCCAAAGTCCGGCCCAGGGGCCAAATGCGGCCCTTGGTCAAATTTCATCCGGCCCCCAGCCTCTGTCATAATAATCATTAACATCTGGCCCGCACAGTTTTAATATATTGGTCAGCAGTACTGCTACCAGCATATGAAGTAGCTTACACACTAAATGCTGCTCCTCATTTACCCACTAAAAGGCAGCAGCACTCTAAGCAACATTACCCCGTGTGACCCTTTACTCCCAATTTTCTAAAATGGCGACAATCAACAAAAACTGTTGACTGCGACGGCCGATGCTTCAGGGATAGGTGGAAATAGGACTATTTCTTCACTAAAATAGGCAACAGCTGTGTCTGCCTCATTTGCAAAGAGACAGTGCGCTGTTTTTAAATAGTTCAATGTGTAGTGATATTACCAAACAAGACACGCTGACATGTACGAAAAGATTACAAGGGAGAGAAATTGAAGCAACTTGAAGCTGGTTTAATTTTACAGCAGCATTATTACATTACATATTAGAGCAGTATTTCGCAAGAGCCCAAGAGTCGAAAGAGAACGCCACAAAGGCTAGTTGCGAGATTGTTGAAATTATTAATTTTAAAAATTAGCGCTGCAGCTATCGATTATTTTAGAAGTCGATGAATCGATGAACTAGTTAGTTCGAATAATCGAGTAATCGGATAAGGAACATGAAAAATTTAAAATACCTGAGCTGAGCCTCAAACGGTATAAAAAATAAATAAATAAGGATCGACAAAAGAACAATGGCTAATTTACATAGCAAATGTCTGCTAGCTTAAATGCTATAAAGCACTGACACTTTTTTTTTTTACAATGCTCTTGACAAATGGTTCAGACACATATTCCCACAAAAAAAAAAAAAAAAAAAAACAACAGCTAAATATACAAATAAACTAAATTACAAATGCATAAAAAAACCATTAGCTCAAACAAAAACTTGGCTTATGTTGGTTTTAACATGGAGCAGCTGGATTCAGACATGTGAAATGACGCAGACTAGAGGGCAGTTTATCACTTTAATTAAACGAATACTCGAAGCAGCAAAATTTAATTTGAATCTTTTTTCTTTAATCGAATACTGAAGTTAATCGATTAATCGTTTCAACACCAAAAAAAAATAATAATAAAACAAATGTGACACACAGAATGGCTTGCTAAAATTTCCTTAAATATATTGTTCTACGTATAGGACGTCAGCCAAGGTCGGCCCCCAACATTTTTACTACACCAAATCTGGCCCCGTTTGCAAAAAGTTTGGACACCCCTGCTATAAACAGTTTAACCCTATATACTAGGGGTGGGCAATTAATTCCACAAAGGGCCGCAGTGGGTGCGGGTTTTTGTTCATACCCATCATGAGGACAGGCTTTCACCAATCTGCTTTCTTAAAAGTGCAATCAGTTGATTGCAGTCAGGTGCTCCTTGTTTCCACTGAAACCTCATTGGTTATACTGTGTGTGCTGAATCAGTTGGAACAAAGACCAGGACCCACTGCGGCCCTCGAGGACCGGTTTGCCCACCCCTGCTTTTATACTCAGGGGTCTGATTTCCTACAGTATTGTGCATGCAAAAACTAGCACAAACTTAATAGAAGAATCCTCTGTGATGTTTTCGCAATTTTCGCATTGCATCGTGGTATCGCGTGACAAGAAACAGCGTAATTTACCTGAAGTTTGAGGTTTTTTTTTTTTTTCATGAGTGGAGGAAGACTTGGCAGGGCAGATGGTTCACTCTTGCTGGGTCTGATAGAAAGTTTTTTTTTTCTTCAAATTCTCACAGAAAAGGATCAAGATAAAGAAATAGCTGTAGGCGATCAGGTGATTATACTGGTGTTCTGTCAGATTAGCATACCTGTAAAATTACATATCTATTTTCCACATATTAAATGTTGCTCAAAGCACATTATAATATTTATATACTTGTGTTAATTATAAACGTGATGTAACTGTGGACTGACCACATTTGGCATACACTGAACTGCATTACATAAAGTTATGTGGCAGTTACCTTTTTCTGTATTGAAATGCAGATACATTTACAGTATTCAAGTTGTGTCATTTTTTCATAACCATTTGGTGACTGTCATTGTATACAGTGGGGCAAATAAGTATTTAGTCAACCACACATTGTGCAAGTTCTCTTACTTGAAAATATTACAGAGGCCTGTAATTGTCAACATGGGTAAACCTCAACCATGAGAGACAGAATGTTGAAAAAAAAAACAGAAAATCACATTGTTTGATTTTTAAAGATTTCCAAATTAGAGTGGAAAATAAGTATTTGGTCACCTACAAACAAGCAAGATTTCTGGCTGTCATAGAGGTCTAACTTCTTTCTAACGAGGTCTAACGAGGCTCCACTCGTTACCTGTATTAATGGCAACTGTTTTAACTCATTATCGGTATAAAAGACACCTGTCCACAACCTCAGTCAGTCACACTCCAAACTCCGCTATGGCTAAGACCAAAGAGCTGTCGAAGGACACCAGAGACAAAATTGTAGACCTGCACCAGTCTGGGAAGACAATCTGCAATAGGTAAAACGCTTGGTGTAAAGAAATCAACTGTGGGAGCAATTTTTAGAAAATGGAAGACATACTAGACTACTTATAATCTCCCTCGATCTGGGGCTCTATGCAAGATCTCACCCCGTAGCGTCAAAATGATAACAAGAACGGTGAGCAAAAATCCCAGAACTACACGGAGGGACCAAGTGAATGACCTACAGAGAGCTGGGACCACAGCAACAAAGGCTACCATCAGTAACACAATGCGCCGCCTGGGACTCAAATCCTGCACTGCCGGACGTGTCCCCCTGCTGAAGCCAGTACATGTCCAGGCCCGTCTGCGTTCGCTAGAGAGCATTTGGATGATCCAGAAGAGGACGTGTTATTGTCAGATGAACCCAAAATAGAACTTTTTGGTAGAAACACAGGTGTTTGGAGGAGAAAGAATACTGAATTGCATCCGAAGAACACCATACCCATTGTGAAGCATGGGGGTGGAAATATCATGCTTTTGGGCTGTTTTTCTGCAAAGGGACCAGAACGACTAATCTGTGTAAAGGAAAGAATGAATGGGGTCATGTATCGAGAGATTTTGAGTGAAAATCTCCTTCCATCACTAAGGGCATTGAAGATGAGACTTGGCTAGGTCTTTCAGCATGACAATGATCCCAAACACACAGCCAGGGCAACAAAGGAGTGGCTTCGTAAGAAGCATTTCAAGGTCCTGGAGTGGCCTACCCAGTCTCCAGATCTCAACCCCATCGAAAATCTGTGGAAGGAGTTGAAAGTCCATGTTGCCCAACGACAGCCCCAAAACATCACTGCTCTAGAGGATATCTGCATGGAGGAATGGGCCAAAATACCAGCAACAGTGTGTGAAAAGCTTGTGAAGAGTTACAGAAAACGTTTGGCCTCCGTTATTGCCAACAAAGGGTACATAACAAAGTATTGAGATGAACTTTTGGTATTGACAAAATACTTGTTTTTTCCACCATGATTTGCAAATAAATTCTTTAAGAATCAAACAATGTGATTTTCTGGGGTTTTTATCCACATTCTGTCTCTCATGGTTGAGGTATACCCATGTTGACAATTACAGGCTCTAATATTTTCAAGTGGGAGAACTTGCACAATTAGTGGTTGACTAAATACCTATTTGCCCCACTGTATGTCATATTTAATATGCCGACATAAATTTTCCATACATCCGCATTTTGAAACCAAAATACATGGCAAATAATACATACTTTAACAAATGCAGTCCAGTATACGCCTCACTAGGTTATTGCAAAACTAAATCTAATTCGACAAGTATTATAAAATACTTTAAGCAACATTTAATGCATGGCAAAGCACTCTGACAAGATATTCTAATATGATGGAACACCAGATGCTTTGAAGAAAGCTTCGATTCCTGTAAATACTGACAAGGGTTTGTGAGGACATGTTGTTCATGGTAAATTAGTGTCTATTTGTAATTCAGAGAAGATTTTTTTAAAAATCAAATTAAATTTGCGCAATATTTAATCCACTTCCTGGACGAGCACGCAAATAAATTGGCCCAACTTTCCTTGAAACAAAAAGCCTTTCATTTTTCACGAGTGAAGGTTCCAGGGCTTTCTATTAAATAGGAAAAAAATGACTCCCCAGCAGATTTGTGGCCAAAACAGATGTGAGTTGGACCACCATTTTTTCCTATTATCCCAGATCTCATATGGGCTTTGAATTGCTTTGATTTTGTCGCCAGTGTATGGCGGAAAACACTCAGGTGACTTGAAGTTCCGCTCTGAGACCCCCAATTTGGCCAAATTTCAAAATTGTCCGATATGCATGTGTGATACATCATTGGAAAGATTAAAATCTCAATTTTCTGGGGGAAGACAAATTTTGAACAGGAGGGCATTTAAAAAAACAAACAAAAACAAAAAAAAAACATTTTAAACAGCAAAACCCTATCTGTAGGTGAGAGCACGCGAAAGCAAAATTACAGACGCCACTATTTTAACGAGATGTTTTCGTGTACTTACCTTGTTTCAATCCAAAAACTCCATGTAGCATGTATCACCGAGTTTCAAGACACAGCTGTGAATGGCCATAGCTGGATTTTTGGGGGATTTTATGGGTGAAACATGGTCATATAACAAAGGTTGCGATGCAGAAATCGCAGACATCAAGGAGTGGTCGAGACGTTCTTTTTCATATACTTACCCTTTTAAATAGAGATGTCCCGATCGATCGGCATCCTGATCAATCGGGTCCGATCACGTCATTTTCAAAGTATCGGAATCGGCAAAAAAATATCGGCCATGCCTTTTTTTAATTTTTTTTTTTTTTATTTTTTTTATTAAATCGTTTTCTAATTGTATTTATCGTTACAGACATAATATGTTACACTCATCCAGAGTCTTTAGTTTAGCCTTAAGGTAGGGTTATCAAATTTATCCTGATCACGTTAAAATATTTAACACAATTCATGCATGCACTGCACGACCCACTCACGCATTGTGGCGCTCAATCTGTAATGGCACCGTTTTACCTATATAGAGAGATAAAAGGCAGCGTAAAATGAGTAGAGTGAATTTTGGCAGCCTTTGGAGCCTTTTATTCATTGGCTAAAGCCTTACATTCCCTCTCCCTACGATTAGAAATATCATGGGAAGCAATGTGGGGAAGCAAGGTAGCAATTGATCTTTTTCTTAACACCTTATGTTATTTCCCAACGCAGAGAAGATATATCCATTGGTAGCACTACGCACAGTCATGGTTCCACTTCCCACCATGCATTTGGGCATGGCTACAGGATCATTTATTGAAAGCTCAACAAATACACTAGATGGCAATATTTAGTCACAACTTACAAAGTCACAAGTCTTTCTATCCGTGGATCCCGCTCACAGAAAGAATGTTAATAATGTAAATGCCATCTTGAGGATTTATTGTCATAATAAACAAATACATTACTTATGTACTGTATGTTGAATGTATATATTCGTCCGAGTTTTATTCATTTTTTTCTTAATGCATTGCCAAAATGTATATGATCGGGAAAAATTATCGGGAATGATTGGAATTGAATCGGGAGCAAAAAAAAGCAATCGGATCGGGAAATATCGGGATCGGCAGATACTCAAACTAAAACGATCGGGATCGGATCGGGAGCAAAAAAACATGATCGGAACAACCCTACTTTTAAACGTTTTTTTTCCCCCAATTTTTCTTTGGATCGATTATCTATCATCTAACATTTCGGAGAAAATGCGACAGTAACAAAAAAAATACAATTAAGCGATAGTTATGAGGGAAATATCCGTGACTTTTTTACAGACACCATTTTTTTCATTGTGACGTCATTTGTTTAACAGTTTAAAATATGCAAGTGAATAATTTTTTTAAGTTTTTTTGTTTTTTTAAAAACAAAATATTAGACATTTATTAATGATTCTAAGCTAAAAATGACAGACATTTTGAATAATAAATATAATTAATTACCTTTATGGCTGGGTTGAAACAAAAGCGGTTGCACGACGTCTGTAAACGGGGGTTTTCAGGGTAAAACGGACTAATTAAAAATAGTTCGGGGGCTTAATGCGCCATGAATCTGCTATGGCAGCATATATACATATAATTTGATCAAACACAACAGTTGTTTTCGCTTAAAATACAGTAGTTTCTTTCAAAGAGGAGTGCAAGAGCAGAAACAGCTTTTTCATTCTTGTCTGTTTTCCGCCATATATTAAACCATTTCTGGTCTTCAGACATTAAAGTATTTATATATGGGATATTTTGCCAGCTAACTGTTTGCCACCTCTTAACTGTCTGCTACGCCAACAAAAATCTTCCAGTCGCTGATGCCATGCAAGCAAGTTGAACCAAGCAAAAAATCCACCAACCATGGGCACATCGGATTGCATTAGATGTGTATATGTACGAAATAGATAAATTTAGCACACATGTGATTTATATAAGCTGAGACAAATTGTGATGGCAGTTCATGTGTCTTTGAATACTGTGTCTAAAAGGCAGGTGCAGAACGACATTGCTGTGCATAACCATAGCGCAGAGGTTGAGGCAAAATGGGAGTCGACATAGAGAACAGATTGTTTTTCTCGCTTATGTAAACATTTGGAAAGGGCAGAAAGCAAAATGAGAGAGACAGACAGACAAGTAATAAGTAAAATAATTTTTAAAAAATCCAGTTTAAGTCTATTCAGCGATGCAATTTGGAAGTTCCAAATGATTTTAGGGCTGCCTTGGAGTCGGTCTAAGCAAGGAGTCAAGCCAGATCACTCACGAATAGTCATCTTTCAACTATTCTTTGTATCAGGGCCAGAAATGTTTCAGCTAAACTGAAGGAAAAAACTTAAAAGGATTTTCCCCTGTGAGTTGTGTGTACTTACACGTTTCCTACATTGTTTTGCTATGTGAATCATCTTGAAACCATAGGGGGAGTTTGACTTTGGGGCAGGGGGGGCACAACATGTTGATGACCCCGAGACGCAGTGTCAGCAATAAAATTTACTTACAAGAATATTTATAATAATAAGTTGACAATGAACGTTTTTTGTTTCCCATCATTCTTAAGAGGAATTCTGGCTGCTTAGGCAATACTTTTCGCCAAAATCGGCAACCATTGAATATGGTACGCCCGCCGGTGTCGTGCCAATGTAGTTACTCCAGTCAAAAATTGTATCCCCTAGGCGGAGCCATTTGGAGGTAGATTAGTGTCTTTTATTTTTCAATCAAAAAAAATTGCATCAATAAAAAAAATAAAAATAAATAAAAAAAAGTTGCTTCAGACAAAATATATATTTTCGATCAAAAAAAGTCGCTTCTATCAAAAAAAAAAATGTGGATACAAAAATAAATTTGAAACTAAAAAAATGCAAATTTTGGGGGGAACTTTTTTTTGATCTGAGTCAAGTTTTTTTTTTTTGATTGAAGCAACTTTTTTGATTGAAGTAATGTTGATTTGTGTTTGGGCCACATTTTGGCTAGGACATTTTTGTCTTTATTATTCAGTCAAAAAATAAGTTGCTTCTAAAAAATATATTTGCAAAAAAAAAAATCACTTGAATCAAAAAAAAAGAAAAATTTCAATGATAGAAAACATTTTTGAATGCGAAAAAATATTTTGAGATAGAAAAATTTGCATTTGAACACTTAATTTTTCACTGAAAAAGTTTTCTTTGACTGAAGCAATCCTTTTTGTGTTTGGGCCATTTATAGGTAGGACATTTGTGTCTAAATCATCAATCCCCCAAAAAGTTGCTTCAATCAAAAAAATATATCTATATTTTCAATCAAAGAAAAAAATCATTTAAAAAATAAAATTGCCCTCACCTATTTTTTTTTTTTATTGTATGCAAAGCAAATGACCGTTTAAGGTGCTAGTCAAATGATCTGTTCGAAAAATAATTTTGACCCCATTATAATTTTTGGTTGTTGTTGTTCATTTCATTCATTTTTGTTGCAGTTTTATTTCTTTACAGTGTTTATATATATGGGAAAGTCAATTTCATGCAATGACCCTTTTCGGCCACCAGCCCCCCCCAAAAAAAAAGCCGCTTATGCTTGAAACAATGTGTTCTAGCTAAAGGAATGAATATATCATTGCACATACTGTTTTATAAAATGCTAAGCTGTGGTGTTCTATTGAATACGGGGACGTACCTGTCTGTGTTCCAGGAGGGGGGTCAGTATTGTATGCTACACCATTGTTCTGTCATTGAAGGAGGAAAAATAACAAATACATTACTGATTAATTCTAGTAACTTTCAAAATAGCTCAAAAGTTTCTTAATGTTGCTTTAAAAAAAAAACTAAGGCAGATATCTTTCTCATTAACACTTTATACAAGGGGTCTCAAGCTCAAGTTTCTCATTAAGTATTCCACCCAAAAAGTTAAAGAATTCTAGGCATAAGTAATCTTCTCTCAGCAGTTGAGAACATGAACAGTTTTTCTGAACATAAAGATGATTGTTGACCCACTCCTCTCATTCATCTCAACCCTATTTTACATAATCCTCAGTAGTTGAGTAATGACTTCTTATATTGTAATACTTGAGCATTCCAACTTCCTCTGTGCATATAAAGTGAATTTGGCTTGGCTACGTTCGTCATCAACCTTTCTCTTCACGGCAAGTTTTGAGAAAGGCATGACTGGGTGACAGAATATATTTTCCTTCTATCTGGTGTCACTTTGGAATTACGTATTAATCAAGTGACTGTCACTAATTCACATTGTGGAAAAAAAACTCCTCATAACTGCCACAAGCCTGAATTATGCTAGCTTGTACTGTAAAATATTTAGAAAACATAATAAAATAAATAAATAACAGAAGACACTTAACTTAGATGTCAATTTAGTGGCAGCAAAATACTGTCTCGTGGGCAGCAATTGGCCCACAGGCCTTACACGTTTGTTGATGCTGTAACTTGAGGGTTTTTTCTAAAGGTTAACCGATATATTGGCCGGCAGATATATCGGGCTGATGAATAGACTTTTCTCAGTATCGGCCATCAACTGATTTGCAATTAAAAAGCCGATATTTTAGCATTATTCCTTGGCAGTCTCCCATCAGAGTACTAACCTTAAAGTATATCGGCTCACAAATTCAGCTGCAGACATCTGCAGTCAGCTTATTTTTTTATTTTTATTTTTTTTACATCAATATAAGCTTTTGACAATCCCATATCGGTTGACCTTTAGTTTTTTCCGTTTTAAAAGACTAACTGTGAAGTTTCTGCTCCACACCTTTCTGCTTTTGTGCTTTCAGTAAAAATGAAGTTAAATATTAAAATGCAGTTTTGTCCCTCGCCTTATTTTTAATCTTAAATTGTATGTACTGTAATACTTTATGACTAAAAACAAAATAGAGACCAGTTATCATTTTGACAGGTTAAAAAAAAACGTACCTCCAATAAAGCCTGGAGTCTTGAAGGTTCCCAGTCTCTCAAATAGAAAAGACAGTCTCTGGGGTGATGGGCATGTAGTCCAGATACAGTGCATTCATCCACGGCACAGGTCTAGCAAGGGAAATTTGCAAAAGTTCTGAATTTGGTATTAATAGAATGAACACTTGTGAGATAACTAATGTAGAAACTATTAGACATTAGGGATGTTAAAATACATATCAAAGACACATTTTAGTAAATTGAATGTACAATAATCATTCATTCAATCATTCATCTTCTATGCTGCTTATCCTCAGCCTAGCATGCATGTTTTTGGTATGTGGGAGTTCCTAGTGAAAACCCACACAGGCACAGGGATGACATGCAAACTCCACACAGGAAGGCTGGAGCCTGGAATTGAACCATTGATCTCAGAACTGTGAAGCAGACGTGCTAACCACTCATCCTATGTGCTGCCAGACCTGGCGGCATGGGCGGGCATTAGCATTAGCTCGATTAGACTGTACTGTGTAAATTTTTTTTTTAACCTTTCACAAAAACACACACACACACACGGAGAGGACGAACCCTCTATTCATCCTATCTTGATCTGTTGTCATTCAAATCAACCAATCTGAGCAGCGAATGAAGGCAATTTCTAGCCAATCACAGATAAGGGGGGCGGGCCGAGTAGCCGGCCATTGGGTGCTCATGTTAATCAGTGCACATGTTATGTTTACGTTGAAGCACTTTAGTTGAATAAATGCACACAGAAATGCACCATTGTTTTTCGCATTTGTTTTCCCTGTCAAGTTGTACGGTTTTGGCGTAATTTGTACAAGTGAGCACTGATTTTTAAACGTGTACACTGTACATTCAAAATCTGTACATTTTTCGTGCATTACATTTTTTTTCTCCGTTCGGATTTTGGCACCTCAATAGTGAAATTGTAAATTAATTGTATGACAACTGTCTGATTATCCCCTTATAATTATATATTTTCAGGTAGTTCATTCACAACGTCTGAGTGTATGCTGTCGGCGATTAGCCTAGCAATGATCTTAATTGTGGTTGTCAGCCCAAAATCCTCTAAATATATATTAAATGCATCTTACCAGATATAAAATGACTACTACATAATCTGTGGTAGTCGTTTGGAGCCCAGTTTTCTCGTCGAATTGCAGCAGTCAATCTCGGTCTCCTCTTTGGGTCTCTCGGAATACGGTAAAACTTCAAGTCTCTCCATCTATCTTCTCTGTTTTTGCAACCGACCGCCACACACGACTTCACCATTTTGATTATTAATGGTAACGAGCAAAAAAAACACGCCATAATAGGAGGAATTTACAAAGCGCTAATGCATTAACATGACGAGTATACGGACAACATGGCGCGGGGGCGTGGCTGTGACGTCACGTGAGTAGGGTCTATAGAACTACATGCGAAATGACAGATGGCGGCGTTAATAAACAGCCGCCATTTCGAAGCAGTAGACTTCTCAGAAAGGCTCTGTTTGTAGTGAACCTTCCTAGAGAACTAAAGTAACTTTTTATCCAAAATACTCCTAAATCAGCAAAATATTGACTTGAATCTATCTTTAAATGATGAAACAGTTTTAAAACTTTAACATGTAAAAAATAGAGAGAAGGGAACTAATGCAAAAACGTAACCATTTTAACGGTTGATTCACAACATTGACTTCCAAACATAGCAAAGGTAACTATTTTTTGTTTTTTGTTTTTTGGGGGGGTTTTTTTGGAAAAAATGAGAAAAAAACAAGAAAAGAAAAAAAACATGAACATGCCAAGTAACTAATTACTCTTACCTTCAGGTAACTGTGGTACTAACTCAATTCCTTTTAGGGAGAAGTAATTTGTAAGTAATTACTTACTTTTTAACAGTAAGATTAACACCACTGGTCATAAAGATGAAGTCTGCAGAATGAAAATGATGAAAGCGGAGATTTCATTCTGCCAATTTGTTGCCGAACACAATTTGCCTAAAACTATTGCTGATCACTTCTCATTAGCAAAAGAAATGTTCCCTGACTCAAAGATTGCACCGGTAAGTTAAAATTATCAATTGACTTTTTTAACTTATAATTGGACACTCTAACAAAACTACCTTCAAGTCAAACTGAATTGCGAGCTGAAGTGCAGCCATCAAAAGACATGATAGAAATTGCCAAAAGTGCTACATACAATTATAACAAAAGTCACTGTTACATTTTAGTAATCATGATGTAGCTGAAGATTTGATTGTTCTTTGATTGCACCAGGATATGTGTTACAATATTACCAATAAATTCATATTATTTTAAAAATTAAGTTTTTTTGTTTCATATTGAACACTATATACAACGTTGTAAGATTAGTCACCAATTTGTAAGGTCATACGCTAACGGCACTCGGATTGACATGTATGTTTTCGTTTGTCTTATAGATTTTATGATGAACTACCACTTGTGACTTCAGTGACAGAAAATATTTCAGTGCACTGATGTAGTAATGTACGGGTAATAACGTCACTGTTCAGGGTAAATTTACGTTGAAGAAGTGTGCCCCCCCCCACAAAAAAAATGTAATGTCCCCCCTGTAATTTCTTTCTGCAGCCGGGTCTGTGTGCTGCCAGCACATATTGACATAAAATTAAATGTACCAGGGTGAGTGGACTATATATCGCTGTAGTATTTCAGATGATGTAAAAAATACAACATTTCAAATAATTTGGGAGTAATTTGAGGAACTTACAGTATGGAATGGGTTGTTGCAACCACTGCAGAATTGATAACGACACTGAGAGCAGCAAAAGTGCATGCAGCCCCCTTTAGACAGCGCATACTGGAAGCGACAGTTAGGACAGGCTACAAGAGAAAAATTCCAAATAGAGAGAACAACATCAGAAAATTCATACAAATTAACTCGATGATTGATTAAATGGATCGCTTGATAGACTGCTCATAAAGGTATGCATTAGAGAAGTTAAGCATTGAGTGTGTGGCTTCAGTTAGGCAAGCGAGCCTGGTTGTACAGCATATTTTTTGGTAGTTCTGATCATTCTCAAGTATTTAAAATGTGTGTGTCTTTGTGTTTGAGTGTTTTCCCACACGTACTAATGCCATTGTCTCGCAAGTAGCCAGCCAGGCCCTGTTTCTGATACTCTGGATCGTTCTCTCTCTTCCAGGATTGGTATTGTTCACAGGATAAACCAGCATGCTGAGATTCCCACTGTAGACAGGATACAGAAACAAAAACTATAAAGTCTAGGAACAGTTCCCAGAAGCTTAATAAGGTTCTTTTATCCCTACAGCAAATTAGTGTAGGAAACTGAGTGCTGAACTGCCTAAGCCAGTGCTTCTCAATTATTTTCTGTCACGCCCCCCCAAGGAAGACGTAAATGTTTCGCGCCCCCCCAAACTCTCTGCCGCCACTGTAAATAGTATCATTTGTCTATAAAATTACTATTATAAATACACATCTGCCTAACATTGTGTCCTTTTTTTCTAATAAAGAAAAAAAGTAACATAGATCAACTTATAATAAAGTATAACTTTATTATAAACATTGTTTTGTTTGTAACAGAGAAGACTTGATGTGCATCAATTTGCCTGAATTAAAAAAAAAAATTCACATCCAAACTAAAAAATACACTCAAGGTACATTTTTGACCATTTGATACAGAAAAATAAAATGTAATAAAATCAGTAAATAATACCAAATTAAAATTGATTAGAAACATTCACTCATGAGGACAATGTGCCAAAAAATTTGACCGAAAAAACAAATCTGAATAAAAGGGGGGGGGAGTGTCCTTGGACAGGACAGTTTTTATTTTTGCTGCTCACAGTATTTACCTCCTTTGCAATGAGGTGGAGTTATTTTTCAATTAACATGCTAACAATGCTCACTGGCTTACTGATATAACACTGACAAAGCAGGACGATTGTTGGCAATATTCGGCACGTTTTCACTGAAAAAATCAAGCGGCTTAACAATGAGATTGGGGTCTAATGTCTTTAAGTGGCGTCTTAATTGATTTGGCTTCTTGCTGTCTGCTATAATTATTTTTAGACACAGTAAACAGTGCTCTTTCATCATCACCCACTGTATTAAAAATCAAAGCTAAAAGGCAAACGGCACGAAAAAAGCGCATTCACGTCGGCCGAGGTAGAACCGTAGGTGAGGGCAGTCGTCGTGACGATCCCAAGCCGAAAATGGCACTTCTCGGGCGGCGACGTGAGAACCGGACAAGACAGTGGGTCGCTGCGTGAGTGAGTCCGGTCGGAAAACGGCTTTCGAAAACGGCGGTGGCACACTGCTCTTCATATCTGTTGTCTGTGTGTGCTGAGTGCTCTTCCTTAGTTCAAAAATACTGCGCGCATTCTGAAAATGAGAGCGCCACTGCCACCTACTGAGTGGATGTGCAAGTACACTTTATTCCAGTACGGCAAAAAAAAAAAAAAAAAAAAAACACATAAAACATGTTCCCCGAGGTCACATGCGCCCCCCCTGGCATTGCTCTGCGCCCCCCCCAGGGGGGCGCGCCCCACTATTTGAGAAGTACTGGCCTAAGCTGTTATTACAACTGCTTAGTGCCCAATCACTGCATGGATGTGACTTTGTTTTTGGTTGTTTTAGATTGGGACACCTACTCTACTGCAGTAAACACAACATAGTCTTTGAAGTTTTCAAACCTTACAGTTTACAGGATTCGCTCAAGCGTGTGCTGAATCAACGCTTAGTCATTCTGTAAAAAAACTATGATCGCAGGGGATTTTCCCATAATGTATTGAGCTCCTCTGCCACATTTGTTCACATTCATAACCCTCATTAATCTAGCTTCCTTACCTTTCATATACTCCTCATCTTTTCTCCCATGTCTGATTTTGTCTTGTGTGATGATTTGTAAGATAAAAATTAAAACAGCGAAATTCCCGTCATTTAAAATCCAGGAAAAAAAATAAAATAAAATCCAGAACAGAAAAGATACACATACAGAATACTGCTTCTTTTCAGTAGTTACATCCAAATCAAGTGAACGCTGCAGGAATTACAACAGTATGTATATGTGCTTTCCACTTTTTAATGGAGAAAAATTAATGAGACCAAAAAAAAAAAAAAAGAAAAAATCAATGAACCAAGCATTTACTTTTTGATACCAGTACTTAGGTTGTTAATCTTAAACAGCCATTTACAACCTGAAGTCAGGCCTCAACTGCAACGATGTATCGTTCCTGCACTTTCTATTAATTTTGGTCCTTAGCAAGTTAAATTCTCGCTTGGTCAGATTCAGGTCAGGCAATTGGCTTGGCCGTTGCATAACATTCCGTTTTTTCACCTTATGTTAGATTACCTGATATTATTTCTTTCCTTTTGAAATATGTCAGTTTATTGTTCATCTGCACTGTTAAGTGCCCAATAGTAAATTCTGGATTATTAGGCTAAATATGAATTTATATTGCCAGAAAAACTTTAGAATTCTTCTTACTCATTTTTACCAGTGGACCTATGATTAATAAGTTTGGGGAAATCAGTTCCATTGGCCATACATGCATGTCCACATCTGGCTATTGAACAAACAATTGTTCCATATTAGTTCCTTAGAAAAATGGTCTTAATTCCTACACCAGTCACCATATGTTGATCTAAATACCCTCAATCAAGATCAAAATTTCATTTCATGTGAAATAAATTGTTGTTATTCTTATGTGCGGATCGTACCATAGCTTTTTGAGTTTTGAGTTTTTTGAAAGGTAGTCTTTATTTACACAAATGACAAATGTGTATCCGAGTTTGATGTGCTACAGTCCATTGAATAGTTAATGGTTTGTGCAACAGGCTCACATAGGTAGTTTCTGATTTGTGATGATTCCTTGATTTCTATAAATACTGCAGTGCCATTACAGACAACTAATTAATCAATACTTGTGGTAAGTTTCTGCAAGTCCGAGTTTTTGTAGTGCACCCCACTGAATCATTTGGCTGGTGCATCTGCCTCAGTTCTAAGTTAGAGCCTGGTCTTGCATCTTTCTAAGCAGGCTGCATGCTTTAGTTGGGTGTTCATTAATACTAAGGATACTACTAATCAAAGAAAATTGAATACTTTGAAGCAGGGGTCGGGAACCTATCTGGCTCTTGAGCCAGATCTGGTTCTTTTGACAGTTGCGTCTGGCTCGCAGACAAATCTTTAATTATTAAAAAAAATAAAAAATAAAAAAGTTTAATTATACTCTTTTTCGTGAAACGGCGACGTGACTTTTGCGGCGTATGGTAACTTTCTTAATACTCGGACAACACTCGCGCAAGTCGCACTAGATCATCAAATAACAACCTAGATGTGCTACGTTAGATCCCCCCAAGTCCGATGCCACTGGCTGCGTGAGCCAAGGGTGATCATGGGACTTTTTGTCCGTGTACTACAACCGGCGACTAGAAATCCGGTTCGCAGTAATTTTAGTGCGAAAGTGGCAAACATGTATGTCGTTGTTTCTATCTATAATGTATATATTTTTTGTCTATCACATGCATGTCATCGTTTCTATCTATATATATGTTTATCTATCAATCGCATTGACAACGCAGATGAGGCAGAGACACTGTTCAAGTGGGGTCGCTGTATTTTGCTGTCGAAAATAGCGGCCGATGTGCGCATGTGCGTGAAGTAAACTTCCCTCGTTTTTTAGTTTCGTTTTCTGCGTTTGTCAGCTAATTTTGGAAACCCCTTCGAGAAGATGGCAAAAAGAAAAAAAGGCGAGAAGTATCGTACTTTTCAGCAGAAATGGACGGAGGAATTTCCGTTGGTGGAGAGTTTATGTCAACTTTTCGGATAAAGACAAGATAATTAAATGGATAAAAGGCATGCCTCTGTCGGCAAGAACTGTTCATGATCTTACCACGAGCTTACCATCATGAAATCAAATTGAGGCAACGCAAGTGAAGGGCATAAATGCAGCACCGTTTTTTTCTCTCGCTTTGGATGAGTCAACAGACCATGAAAGGGACAACAAGAAGGGAGGGTGTATTTATGTCCTTCACTGAGTTCGCTAAAGAAAAAAATCTACCGATGGATAAACTTGTTTCGGTGTGCACTGATGGTTCTCCGTGCGTGGTAGGGAAAAACTGGATTCGTGGCGCTTCGAGAACATGAGAAGAGAAGCACCCTAAGTTTCTCAATGCCACATTAAGTTTAAGCCCACCAAGTATCAACCAGACTACAAAGCCATCAGCAAAACACCAGCACAAGAAGTCGCATCAATGGAAAGAAATATTCATCATTGATTAGCAACAGCATAACGATGTTATTAAAAAGAATTCAGAGACCAACCCAAACCCTTGTGCTTTAAAAGTGTTGAAATTACATAAAATGCACCCACCACTTGTATTTTTAGTTTTAAACATATTGTATGGCTCTAACGGAATTACATTTTTTAAAATGTGGTGTTCATGGCTCTCTCTGCCAAAAAGGTTCCCGGCAAGGGCGTAGGTTTGCATAGGGATGGTAGGGACATGTCACTACCAACTTTTCAGGATGCTTAAATTGTCCCCACCAACTTTTATGCAACCCTATTTGCATTATATAATGACTTCAATTATATAGGTAATTTAAATTGTCTTCCCGTGTTGTAAGGATAGAATTAACGCTACCATTATTAAATGAATTACTGTACTTTCAATACGTTCAGACTTACATTGACCCCTCTTCACCTGCTGAATGTGCTAGTCCATTTTTCCCCCCTCAAACGCAAATTTGATTGGCTGATGACTTGACCCCCACCCCTACATTCACATACGCGTTCACAGCCGGTGTTCTGTGAAATTTTTCACCCTGATACTATTTTGCTCCCGAAGCGTTTGTGGTGGTGAATAAGCACTTTTACATTCAGTTGGACCCTCAAAGTTATCCAAAGGTGCTAAATAAACAAAAGATTATTAGATAAACTAGAAACTGCAATTTCGTGAGAAATTACACCTGGGTCTTTCCTCTGTGGAGATACAAATCTTAGCCCCACTCAGGTTTATCAATAGAATGGACAATGATACCAGTCAATGATGCCAATGTACTTGGATTCCATTGACGCCTATGTAAGTTGATACCATTGACATCCATGGACGTCCAAATTTTTTCCCATTCATTTTCAATGGGAATTTTTTTTTTTCACAAATCAACAAAAAATTACCAGATATCAATAGGACGTGTCCCCCAAACTTCCCCAATTCCACTGACGCTTATGGAGGGTGCCGCCATTGACGGCCATGGACGTCCAAATTTCCCATTCATTTCTAATGGCATTTAATTATGGTTTTTCATTCTATTGATGCCAATGTACTTGGATTCCATTGACGTCTATGTAAGTTGATACCATTGACGTCCATGGACGTCTAAATTTTTCCCCATTAATTTTCAATGGGATTTTTTTTTTCTTCCCCAAAATCAACAGGAAATGACCAGATATCAATAGGATGTGTACCCAGGGGCGCTGCCAGGGATTTTGGGCCCCATGAAAAGATATCACTTTGGGCCCCACCATCAGTGCCGGGACACACACACACATTTAGAGTATCAACTACGTAATTTCCTGCATTCTGGTGAATCTTTACACACTAATTTGTGCATTTTCTGCATTAATTTAAGATGAAAATATATTTATGTAAACATACAGCGTATAGAGCAATAATGAATAGACTGATATCATCTTTAAGAAATGTACTGAAGCCCATCTTTTACAATCTTAATATATTTTTATTAGAAATATTCTCAAATACCACAATGAATGACTTAAGTTAAAACAAAACTTTTATTCTAACAATACTACAGCATACATTGCCAGGGCCAGCAGCACTGTCTTTTTGGCTCCCTACACTCCTCCCTGGCAAAACTGAAGATGGTCCTGGCTCTGTAGTGTACATAAAATGACAAATATAACAATATCTTCTATATTATTCTAGTATCTTAATTTAATTATTAATTATGTATCATTAATTAATAATAATAATTATTATTATTATTACTTATTACTATTTGTCTCTTAGCCACTGATATTTTATGTGTGGTGTGGCAGTGTTCAAGTTGATTCCCCACCTCCTTCAGTTGGGAGTAAAGATGAGGCTGGCTCATAAAGGGTGTCAGGAGACAGGGCTGCTGAGCCAGACGCAGCAAGAGGAGTTGTGCTTGTGCCTATTACAACAGGCGAGGGCAGAGACAACTGTTTTGGTGTGGAGAGCTTGCGAAAGGGTTAACCTGCTGTACTAATTAAATGTAAGCTAAAAGTGGAGCAAACACTAGCTAGCAAACAATTACAGTATTTCATTATGGAGTAGGCTTAGCCCCATTTGAAAACTTACAATCTCCACTATAGGCTACAGCTCCGAAGCCAGGTCCCTTCCTTGTTAACTAACTAAATTTAATTGATGACAAACTAAATTCAATAAATTCTTGACAAACTGGATTCAACCAGATGAAAAAAAAAATCCACACCAACTTTCAACATCTGTATGATACCAAAAAATGCCGTCATTATTTGGAATTCATGTTCTTGAATTGGTCAAAGTCGCTCACTGAGGTCGGGAAAATCCCGTATTTCTTACGGAGTGAGCTGGGACCTGCTTCTGAGCTTTCTAATAGACGTCGCGTGAGCTAAAATAACAGGTTAATTTTCAGCACTACACTGACACAATTTACACCAACCTTCCTTTGTGAAGTACTTTTTCACATCCTGTTGGCCTTTTCTACCCCTCTCCTGCTTTGCTTTATTTTCTTTCCTCTTTTGATAGCCTGATTTCTGTTTTGAAAACATTTTTGATGTAGCCTACCGCACGCACAGTACTCAGAGTCATTGACTGGCGTAAATGCACCGCTGCTCAGCCAGCGCGCGGTCTGATCAAAGGAAGGGCGGACGAAACCAATTAATGAAAATACGCGGGGGGGGGGGGGGGGGGGGGGATTGCTGGCAATACATATGCTCTCTGGATATTTACTTTTTGCCAAAAACAAAACAAGAAAAAGAAACTCTTCGTTTTAAACCTCTTAAAATTATAATGATTAATATTTAAATTTGCAAACGATTACCTAATGCTCTAATTTTCTTTGTGGGCCCCCTCAGGCCATGGGCCCTTAGAATCAGTACCACTTTTCCCCCCTATACGGCGCCCCTGTGTGTACCCCAAATGTCCCCGATTGCAATGACGCTTATGGAGGGTGCTGCCATTGACGGACATGGACGTCCAATTCTCCCAATCATCTCTAATGGCGTTTACTTTGTTTAATGCCAATGACTGGCATTATTGTCCATTCTATTGCTACACCTGAGTGGGGCGAAGATCTGTATCTCCACTGAGGAAAGACCCAGGTGTAATTTCTCCCGAAATTGCAGTTTCTAGTTAGATTATTGTTTTTGCCAGCGATGCCGAGTAGCTGCAACAGCTGTAGTAGTAGCAAGTAGCTCTACCGATTTCACCAATGAGACGTCGCAAAAATAATTACATGACTCCATTATACCAATCAGACGCAAGCTTGGCGTTCTAGCTTTACGCCACCCTGCTCAATCATGTGGTCTTTAGCACCGTAAAAAATGAAGTATTTGATATTGAACGCTGCTCTCATCATGACTCGAAAGTACGGATTTCAACCTCTATCCCAGTTTTTATTTGGCACTTACTGACCAAGGAAAACCGGATATATGCTCATTTTGATTTCTAAATAGTAGCCTAATAACGGAGGAAGTCTTGAGTATTAAAACTAAGAACTGTTTTCTCCACCAGAGGGCACTCATGCTCTTTGGACGAATAATGCCTCATTTATGATTTTTTTTTCTCTCATTGGAATTCGATTTTTTTTTTTTTTTTTTTTTTTTTTTTTTTTTTGTATTTCTTTGGCTTATGCGGTTATGTAATGTGTTATTGTCCAGTATCATTATAACAACAATTCATATACCACTGTTTAAAAAAAAAATCAAACAAAATAAGCAGTTACTCAAAATGTTACTCTTACTTGAATATTCTTTTCACTGTATACTTTTTTACTTGTAATTGAGTACATTTTTGGATTACATACTTTTGAGTAATATTTTTTTGAAGTAACAGTACTCTTACTTGAGTAAAATTTTTGGCTACTCTACCCACCTCTGCGTTTAAATATTGCGATTTAAATTTGCTTATAAAATCCAGACACTTATTCTGGAAGTTTTCAAAATGTTTCTTTAATAGTTTTTAAAAACTACTAAAGTGTACCACCGAAACCAATACATATGCACTGCAACCCCCCCCCCCAAAAAAAAAAAACTTCCCTTGTTTTCAGCGTAAATCTACTAGAAATAAGTGAAATTATCTGCTAGTGCTTCAAGCAAATTTTACTTACTTAGTTTTCTTGAAATTAGAAAAATACCTAGCTGAAAATAAGCTTTAAAACTTGTCAGAAATGTTCTTAATTCAAGAATAGATATTGTTCAAAACATTATTTGAAAGCATTTTTTTTCTTGATTTAGGTGAAAAATAGTAGTTATATGGCCCTAATAAGAGCAAATATTGTAGTAATAGTAATATTTACATAAAGTAAGTGGAAGAATCTGATGCATTAATCTGTTAACCAGCCTTTAACACTTAGAACAAGATGGAGAAAATTATTCGACTAGATTTAAGAAAAATTATCAGATTAAGACGTTATAAATTTGCAGTGTGGAAGTTAAATAAATTTGTATTGATTTATTTTGCATTAATAATTTAGCCTATCAATTAATTTGGTTCACATTGGTGAGAAGTGTAGCCCTGACCACTGTTTACCCAATCTGCTTGGTCTTATTAATGTCCCGTCTCAAGCAAAAAGTGTAGATGGAGGATATGCTGTCATATCGTCCCTACCAATATTCCCTACCTACGCCCTTGGTTCCTGTCCCTGCTTTGAAGGTATGAATGTAGGTGGTTGTTTATCTATGCAAAATACGACAAACGACTAGTCCAGGGTACAGTCCTTTCACCCAAAAACAGCTGTGATTGGGTCTGTTAACATGTGACATTGAACAGTTTAAGAGAAAATGGAAGGATCGAAGTTTGCACGACTATAGGAACATGTCGACGTATTGTGGAAAACCCATTGTTTTGTATCTGAGAGAATTAATTATTTCAATGGATGGAGTCTCCAGTGATTAATTGCGGTCCATTGTCTACTGAGCAGAAGCCACAACTTAAAAGATGGTAATAGTATAAGAGCTTGGATTCCAAACGTACAAAACTGCTGGTTAATACTTACAGGCTTTTTGCACTGAGCACAAAAACTGTTTCGACACTGAAAACAGGTGACTTTAGGCTGGTCTCCATCATAGATAAACCCATAAGAACACTGTAAGGAAGACAGATAATGATGATCAATACTTTTTAACACTCAACAAGAATTGCATAATGACTCTAAAACTCACATGACAGCACCACAGGAACTTTGGATCCTTGATGAGGGCTTGCTCAGTCAGCTTCTTATGGAAGAGTTCATATACTTCAGGTTCCAGACATTCTCTCAACTGAAATACAAATTATTACAGTTTATTCCCAAATGCAAACTGCTTTAATGCCAATTTCCAGTATAGTGTAAAAATGATATGAATAATTAAATACTTACAACACTAAGAACGCATCTGTAAGGGTTTATTCTAGCTTTAGGCAATTACAGTAATAAAGTGTGACTCTACAACTTTTCAAGACATGAGCTGCCATCCTGCCTAGTTTTTTTTTTTTTTTTTTTTTTTTGCTTTGTCATAGGATTGAAGATTACGGTTTTAAATTTTGTTGGTCTGTTTTCAAAGTACAATATTGTAAAGGGCATTTTGTGGTCAGAGAACTCATTAAATATATATTAAAGCTACCCTGCACTGTAGTAGTTCCTCTCATGGGATGCTGTTTGGGCTCTTGACTGTTGTTGTATCGCAGTATCAAGTTATATCTGTTTTGGTGTTTGCCATAAAGTATTGAGCCTTCCAGTTTTTCTGCATCTAAACTTAGTCTGAGGATAGAAGCCAGGATGGAATGATCAGTGTTGCCGAGACGACAGCAACATGCCCAAGGACCGATACTTGCAGTTGTCTACATGTGTGATTATCAGTATTTGTGGAAGCCGTCAGGAATTGGATGGAGTATGACGAAAAGTTGGGACACTTTTTCTAAAATTAATAAAAGTATTCTACCAGTAATTGTCTTATACCATATATGTTCCTTAAGCCTGATTGGATAAACAATTGAAATGTAAAATACGTGTTGGTGTAAATCTACCTGGATGTCCAAGGTTGAGAAGTAGCTGTTAAGGTCTTCCGGATCATTGATGTCAGGCTCCCAGCAGACTGGACACACCATGTCTCTGATATGCTTGTCCCTGACAGCGATGGTGAAATGCTGCTGGAAACAACCACAACACACGGAACACTGGCACGAAGTCAGGGACTGCATCTGAAAAAGGGAAAAGACATATGAAAACATGAGCAAAAAGGAGTACAAAGGCCCAAGCATTACCTTGCTATGTGGAAAGACAGAAAGGCAGATGGGACATTCTTTGGCCAGCACTCTTTTGATGAACTCCCTGTCGTGAGACTCGCGTACAGCCTGTACTACATCCTCCAGGGAGTAGGGGGCATTGTGCTCCTGAAGGAGAGAGAGCGCCAGCTCACAGCGGCCCCAGCTGGGTAGATCATATACCGCTAATAACCTCCGACATGTTCGCTGAAAGGAAAAGATCACTTGACAAATAAAAAGAACACAACAATACCGATATAGGACTGTCACTTTCACGTAACACTGTCCTTCTCATTTGTGGGGGGGGTGCGCATGTGATCCCCGGGGACATGCTTTTCCCCCCTCTCACACTAGAATAAACACATCCACTGGAGTAAATAGCAGTGGTGTTCTTTATCAGAGTCTGCACGGGAAGTTTGAGCCCTACATGCAGCGTTTTTACACACTGACAGATCATGCACACACAAAGCACACACATAGTGGAAGATATAAAGCTAATTGAACAAACCTTCAAAAGACATACAAAGATAAAAAAAAACTATTTAAAAGGAATGAAAATAAAAGTATTGACTAAGTAAGAAAGACAAGGAAAAATCTGCAAAAAGCTTGGACCAAGAAATACGATGAAGCGTACACAGTGCTTGGCTTCACTGTCACTAAGGTGAGAGACGATGAAAGACCACCGTTTCCACCCACTTTTTTTTCCTCCGTCCTGTTCAGCTGATTGACACGGAGAATGGAAATCTGAGTGTCCGATTGGTCTAAACAGTCTTAATATGGGAGTATGACATACTACCATCACAGGCGGTTTTTCCTATGGGCAATGTGGGCGACCGCCCAGGGCGCAATCTATTTGGGGGCGCACAAGCGCCCTCGAGGGGGGGAAAAAAAAAAAAAAAATTGCTAGTTTTCTAGACTACTACCGCTCATTTCCACGTCAAGTTAGTAGAGTGGGCGCTAGGGTGCCCCTTACTATCATGTCAACTGCTGCTGAGAGTCATGTGTGTCAAGGAAGGGCAGGTGGTGACGGGAGGTGGATCAGCTGCTCGCAACTGCAGAGAGAGTGAGCAGGAAGAGTTTCAATCACTGTCAGAGGAAAAGCAAGGAGGGGAGGGGGGCTTCGTACCATGTACAGCTTTTCACAGGTCACCTCATTATTCATGTGACTACTTTAAGAAATGGAAGAAAGTCCATTAATGGGTCTATCATATTCCTCGTTCAATACTCTACAAGAAAAATATAACATATATGCATCTAAAATAATCCTAAACGATTTTATTAGCAATTTTAATACTCCTTTTAGCAAGGTTAAAGGGGTATGCGGTATGCCGCTGCGTACGTTCCCATAGCAACCAGTCCTGTTATTGTCCTACGTCAAAAGCGCTGCATATTCTGAGAACGAGAATAGGCGTAAGCGTAAGGTGCGCATTTTGAGCAGAGGACGGCCACCCCACCTGTTAGGATTAATCTGTGCATCCATGAAGGAATGTAAGTATTTCCTCTTCATGCCATAAAGTTCTTATGATAAGTTAGAGCCGTCATCAGCGCGACCGTTTCGTGTTTTTCCTGTTACGTCAGCTGGTTGATCCCACTCGTTCTCGCTGCGTCGAGGAGAGCGTTCTTTACTTTATATTCGCATTGCACATTTGCTTTAAGAGGGAAGGTGTTAGTTTAGCATCTTAAAATGATGTTGTACATCCATATGAGTGTAAAGTGCTTAGTTTTCGCCACTTTTATGGCCAAGATGACCGCACGCAGCGCGCACTCGAACCCCCCGCCCCCACCTTCGTGTTCATTTTACTGCACAAATATGTATGTGTGTCACGTGACTCAGAGTGAGTGGGCGGCGATCGGGCCCTTTTTTAATTGGCAAAATGAAAAGTTATCCGTCTGGAAAGAAAAAAAAGCAGAAGAGGAGAAAAGGAAGCAAGACAGCGGTGAGTGTACTATGTTACTGTAGTTTTATGTCCTAATGTAGTCGAAGCACTGCAGACTAGTAGTAGTAAACCATTTAACTGCCTTAACTTGTTGTAACTAGCTTGTTAGCGTTTGCTAACAGCATTGCAGCATGCTAGCGTTTCTTCATACATAAAGATGTTACCTAGAACATTAAATCAGTGTTTAGAATCACCATACACACTGATCAGCCATACTGATAAGATGTTACATGATTCACTTCTGTGCCAGAATGTTATCCTTATTAAGTAAAAGCAATATAACTTACCAGCTAGTCAGTAGAATACGGTATGTGTAAAGGTATGTGCACTAAGCACAATAATAATAATAATAACCTGAAGTACATTTTTTTTATTAAGGCAAATGTGTGTAAATAATTAAGGATAGTGTGAAGTGAATGAATATTGCAATGGGGGGGGGGGGGGGCACTTTGAGTGTCCAAAAAAGCGCTCTATGAGATCGAGGCTTTATTAGACTTTTATTAAATATGCTATTGATACAAGTCCAACTGTCCCCCTTACTAGCACATGGTCAAAGGGCCCCATGTTGCCTGTTGCCTAGGGCCCCCGGGGACCCTTGCTACGCCTCTGGGCGGGGGATAGACTATTTTAATAAAATAACGTAAGAAACGGAACACATTCATGTGTTTGATGTCGGCGGGGTGGAGGGTTGGGGGGTAGTTTGGATGTCGGGGGGGGGGGGCTGATGGGGTGGTTCGCCCAGGGCGCGAAAGTAGCCAAGACCGCCACTGACTACCATTGTGATCATTCAACGTGCCTCGTTTATTGGGGAAAAAGCAGCGAACAGGAAGGAGTTATTAGGGGACAGAAGGAAAGAGAGGAAGACAGAAGAAGCACAAACAACAGCAAGAAATACAATGAACACCTACAGTAACTATGAATATGACAGTGCTACATTAGCTGGTTGTATTTCCAGTTGACATCATGTGGGGGACCTGATGACCAAGGAGAAAGAGGGGACGGGGGGAGAGTCAGAAAGATAAGTGACTGGGAGGGGTGGAGTGTACACAAATCAGCCATGTGTGGTGTAGAACCCAGTATTTGTGTGAATCCCTTGTGAGTGTAAGTATGTTGGCAACCTATTCTATGCTGCCTGATCGCTAATCCTGACATCGAGTTTTTCTACTTGAGTGTGTCTAATTGCACCTAGTCATGCAACACTCACAAGGGTTTCACAGAAATACTGTGTTCTACACCCCACATGGCTGATTCTTGTACACATCACCACTCCCAATCACTTATCTTTCTGACCACCTCCCCCCTTTCTCCTTGGTCATCAGGCCCCCCACATGGTGTCAACAGGAAATACAACTAGCTAATGATAGCACCAACATATTCATAGTGTTGTTTCTGCTTCTTCTGGCTCTCTCTCCTTCATTTTTCTGTTCCCCCATAACCCCTTCCTGTTCGCGGCTTTCTCTTAATAAACGAGGCACGTTGAATGATCACAATGGGAGTATGTCATACTCCCATGTGATCCATTAAAACTGTTCAGACCAATCGGACACTCAGATTTCCATTCTCTGTGTCAAGCAGGTGAAAAGGACAGTTTAAAAAAAAAAAAAAGGCCACAATTTCCTGTCTATAATGTTGGCAGCAGGCATACATACACACACAAGATTTTACAATATTAATACACGATTAGTGGTAATTATGTGATACTCTATATGTATGTTCAGATAGATTATGAAAGGACACAAGGTTACCCAAGACATGCTTTGGGATGTATACAATTTTGTTATGCACCGTGCCGTCTTGAGCAAAGCTGATGAGCTGTTACGTAGTGCTTCTGATCTCACCTCCTTGTCAGGGTGATTGATGTCAACCGCTGGCTCAGGCTCGTCACTCCAAATACGTTTATGGAAGGGTTCCAGAAGGGGACGCTGCAGAAAAGCTAGTGCGCCTCTAACCTCACCTCCACTTTGTCTCAGAACCTCATGGCAATGAGCCTCATTACTAAAACCCAACGAGAACAGCATCTTTACCTGAGGAATCAAGTGTTCACATGCAGCACTCGTATCAGACTTAGTAATGGATGCAGTGAATATTAGAAAAGATGATTCGTTACTTTTGCGAGTCTGTCTCGCAGAGCTTGTCTGGCTGCCCTCTCAGAATCGCCGCCTGCTGTCAGCCAGGCCTGCTTGGCTTCTGCTCTGGAGAGTTGAATTGAAACTTTTTCTTTTACATTATCATGCACTTTTCTAGAATCCTCTGCGGGAGCCTCACATGACTTGTTCTGCATTAAGAGAACAGTTGATGAATGGCAAGTCATGCATGTTTTTTTACAAGCAGTTAAAATACTTTTAATAAAGCAGTCTCATTAAATTGGAGTAGTGAGTCATTTAAGTTCCAGTAGTTCACAGACTTCACCGAGTGTACGAGTCAACAATGAGTGTGTGCTTGTGTCACGTACAAACTGATGGGATAGGATTGCTGACATCATGCTGATCTTGTCCAATTGCTTGGGCAGCTCTGACTTTAACCATTTGCAAGGCAGGATGTTAGTATCTTTGGCGACCTTCATGTATGTGTACATCTCCTCTGGGCTGATTCCATTCTTCTCCCCATCCTAACAGACAGAATGGGAAAATAGAATGAACTAAAATCCAAACAAGTGAAACTGTGCAGCATATTACTGAAACTTGCTCGAATCAGTTGTATGAGCTTCAGCCCATCTTCCTTCATTCGCCGCTGCCTAGAAGAGTTTGGATCTTCTTGAGTCAGTTCTTTAGGTTTAACTGGCAGAGCTGGGACCCGTCTGACAGGGAAGGGAGGGCGGAGCTTTGATGGCAGAGGTGCAGGCTCTGGACGGGCTAAGTCACACATCTCACACACCGTGGCAGGTGAGTAGTTCAGATATGTACAGAACTGGCACACCCACTGACCAAAATGACATGAAATAAGAATGATGTAAAAAAGAAAACAAATCAGAAAATCTTTGTCAACAAAAATATTGTGTAGTTACAACAATAAAGTGGACACTGGCTGCTTTAAGTATAATTCTGCAGAAACATAATACTCCCAACCTGGCTGTCAGGGTCCCCAGGCATGCCCAGTACAGGGGCTGGTGGTCTGGGCGGGGTGACAGGAGGGTGTGAAGGGGTCACCGGGGGTCGTGTAGCCAAACGAGGTCTTTCACACACCTCACATAGAATACTGCTGGCTGCATTGACCACAGTACAGCTCTTACACTGCCACTCTGTTGAAATGTTAAAAGTCTCAATAGTAGTGGTGGGAATCTTAGGGCACCTAAGGATTCGATCAGGATTCAGAGGCTACGATTTGATTATAAATCGATTATTGATGCACCCCTCGTCCCCAAGCTATTAGCTGCTTTTAATGTTTCGTACATTAGTTACAAAAATTGTACACAAATCCTGCCGGGGTAAATAAACTACTATTTCAGAATCAAGTTAACATTTCAAAAGAGTAAATAAAATTGTTAGGTTTTGTGTTGTTTTTTTCCTAGTGTGACTTGTCCCTGTGATTACCCATTGATTTTACCTGGTGTCCCTGCTCCTAGTGCATCCTCCTGTATTACCCAGCTGTTCCTCGTTGTCTCGTTACCCCTTGTCTGCATGTGTGTATATAAGCACCCAATTTTTTTTCACTCATTGTTGCGTCATTGTCAATGTCAGAGTCTCCGTCAAAGTCTATGTCAATGCCCATGTGCTCGTCAGTGTTCTCAAGTTTTCTCCCTCCAAGTCCTTGTGTTCCTCAACGTAAGTTTTTTATATCAAGCCTTTTGTTAGTGACCTGAGTTTTTTCTGTTTCTGTGTTTTTTGGATCCCCACAATATTGGTTGATACTTTGTTTTTTGTTAGCCTTAATTAAATCATTTTGCACAGCCGGTCTGCCTCCCTGCTTACTTTTCTCTGCATTTGGGTCCACACAACCTGCCTGCCCCGAATCCCTGACAAAAATACTCAAGTCCCCATTGTGTATCAGCAGCTTTAAACTACATTAAATTAATTTAATGTTGTGAATGAACCGTTAAAGTTGTTAAAAATTGCTTCCGTTATTCCATAATTTCCCTTCTGTCTACTTTCGACATGTGAAAGTTTTAAAACTGTTTCATCATTTAAAGATGGATTCAAGTCAAGATTTTGCCAATTTAGGAGTATTTTAGATAAAAAGTTAATTAGGTTCGCTCGGAAGGTTCGCTACGCTACAACAGCCTTCGAGAGAAGTCTACAGCTTTAAGATGGCGGCTGTTTACTAACGCCGGCGAGTCTGTTATTTCGCATCTAGTTCTTTATACATGTGTTATCTACCGTAGCATTATGTGGCCGCAGTTTGTAGCGGCTGTCGGCTGCAGTCAGGTATTATTGTTTTTTTATCTAGAAGCATGAGATGAGCCTTAGTCGTAAGTTGAGCATTGACGTTTACTCTCTATCCGTTCCTCATTGCGTCCCGAAGACCGTGCTGACTGTGTTTTAGTTCCGCTTTACTTGGCATATTTCAATAATCGGAATTTAGATTTTTGTTAATCATTCTCGAATCTTCCACGGCCAAATCGCGACTAATCTAAGAGTCGCAAATTTCGCACACCTCTACTCAATATATTTTGAATGTTCACATCCTTAAAATGAATCAGGTATTACTTGATTCACGTTAAGTATTTTAAAGAAACACACAGTAGTGTGGTAATTAATTACCTCTAAAACATAACCTCTTGAAAAATATTTTAATGTCACACTTGTAAAATAAATGAGTTGCTTAAACATTTGAATGTTATTTTTCACACATTTTTTTCTCAATGTAAAATGACAAACAATTGTTGGAGAGATGTTGTTCTGCTGACCACTGGTGAAGTGCCTTGAGCAAGGCAACAAAAGAACACCCTAGCCAGTGGTGTCCAAACTATTCCACATAGGGCCGCAGTGGGTGCTGGATTTCATTCCTACAAAACAAGATGACATCTTTTCACCAATCTGGTGTCTCACAAGTGTAATCCGTTGATTGCAGTCAGGTGCAGCTTGTTTGAGCACAAACTTCATTGTTTAAACTGTCTGTGCTCGATTGGTAGGAACAAAAACCAGGACCCACAGCGGCCCTTGCGGTTTGGACACCCATGCCCAAGGCCTAAGTGAGAAAATCTCTTCTGACATGTCTCCTGTGTTACCTGGCTTCATGTACGTTCGGTATGCAAAACAAATATGAGCTAGAGTGTGAATTAAAGAAAAATGATACTCCACTAAACCACTAAGGGGTCGGGAACCTTTTTGGCTGAGAGCCAGGAACACCACATATTTTTAAATGTAATTCTGTGAGAGCCATACAATATGTTTAAAACTAAAACTACAAGTAATGTGTGAATTTTATGTAATTTCAACACTTCTAAAGTACAATAACTCTCTGAATTCTTTTTAATGACATTGTTATGCTGTTGCTAATCAATGATGAGTATTTCTTAGCATTAATGCGACTTCTGGTGCTGCATGGTTTTGCTGATGGCTTTGTGATCTGGTTGATATGTGGTGGGGTTAAGCTTCATGCAGGTGTTGAGAAACTTAGGATGCCTCTCTTTTCATGTTGACGAAGAAAAGGCACATATAGTGTTTTTCCCCACCACGCACGGACAACCATCCGTGCACACCGAAACAAGTTTATCCATCGGTAGATTTTTTTTTTCTTAACCGAACTCATTGAAGGACTAGAATAAATCCTGCCCTCTTGTTGTCCCTTTCATAGTCAAAACCTTGCAATCACGCTCAACTGGGATAAATAGCTTACGTCTGCTGACTTATCCAAAGCAAGAGAAAAAAACAGCCGCATTTATAGTGTATCACAAAAGTGAGTACACCCCTCGCATTTCTGCACATATTTAAGTATATCTTTTCATGGGACATGGCTGTGACCCCAGGAAGAAGCCTCTTCTGAAGACTGTACACAAGAAAGCCCGGCGGTCTCATCAGACCGTAAGACATGGTTCCAGTAATCCATGTGCTTTGTTGACATGTCTTCAGCAAACTGTTTGCGGGCTTTCTTGGGTACCGTCTTCAGAAGAGGCTTTCTCCTGGGGTGATTTTTCATCAATTTGATGTCGAGTGCGGCGTATTGTCTGAGCACTAATAGGCTGACCCCCCATCTCTTTAATCTTTGCAGCAATGCTGACAGCACTCCTGTAACGAGTCACATGACATTTTGGAGGGAAAATGACAAGCAGTACTCAATTTGGACATTTAGGGATGTACATAGTTTCTCAGGGGTGTACTCACTTTTGTTGCCAGGGGTTTAGATATTAACGGCTATATGTTGAGTTATTTTGAGGGGAAAATAAATAAATTTAACTATACTATATAAGCTTCACACAGACTACTTTTCATTGTGTCAAAGTGTCATTTTGTTAGTGTTGTCCCATGAAAAGATATACTTAAATAGCTGCAGAAATGCGAGGGGTGTACTTACTTTTGTGATACACTGTATGTCTCTCACTTGCATTGCCTCAATTTGATTTGACATCATGATGGAACCATCGTGAACAGTTCTTGCCGACAGAAGTATGTCTTTTATCCGTTTAACTGTCTTTTCTTTATCCGAGACGCGTCAAAAAGTTCATTGGCAACATCGAGCATGAATGCTTTGGCATCCCCCCCATCTGTGAATGGCTTTCCGTTTCTCACGATTGCTAAAGCGCCAGCAAAGCTAGCTGAATTCTAGTCACCTTGCTGGGTCCAAACACGGAGTTGCTGCTGACTAACTTGCACTCTGTATAGTAGCACTTGACATGCTTTCTTCCTGTTGTCCCCCGCAGCATATTTTGATGCAAATGTAGTATGGCGGGTGTCGAAGTGCCGCTTTATATTTTACCTTTTCACAGATGCATTTTTATCATTGCATATTGGACACACCGCATAACCCACTTTCTCCACAAAGGCAAATTCCTCTGTCCATTCCTGCTGAAAAGTACGATACTCCTTAATTGTCTTTTTTTCTTTTTGCCATCTTCTCAAAATGGTTTCTAAAATTAGCTGACAAACGCTGAAACTAAAAAGGAGGAAAGTTTACTTCACGCACATGCGCACATCTGCTATTTTCAACAGCAAAATACGGTGACCCCAGTTGAACAGTGTCTCTGCCTCATCTGCGTTGCCAATGCAATTGATAGATAAATAGATCATTTTTTAATAATTAAAGATAGAGCCTGATGCAGCCGTCAAAAGAGCCAGATCTGTCTCACAGGCCATAGGTTCCCGACCCCTGCGCTAAGTCTAAACAATTTTAAATATTATTTCCATATACAGTACAGGTATCATTTTCCTGTAAATGACTGCTCTATTCATCATGGCCAAAAGCCTTTCAAAAATGTTTTACCTTTTACAGATACCACGGGCATTTTTTTCCCACCGACAATCTGGCTAAACGCAAACTGAATAGTTTCAACTAACAATATTTTCATGACTACTAAATTCGAATTTGTATGTTAGTTAAAAAAAAAAAAACTATCAACCATGAAATGCAGACGCAACTGTGTATATGTAATCTGAAGAAGTGAATATGTTTTGATTATTTTCAAGATGATCATACTTAGGGGCAGTTTACATGGTGACTCTCCGAGAAGACGAAAAATTTCACATTTGCATGTATATGGTTCCGTCTCCATTCAAACGATGTCGCGATTCCGCATGAAAATGATGTAGTATTCAGGCCAGGCCCTAGGGGGCAGTGCAGATTTACAAGGCGACATCGAATGATGCACAAAAAATGGAAACATTCAAAACATTTAAATTTAAAAATATTACCAAAACAGTAAATTAAAGCCGACGTTCCACCATTTGCTGTTTTTAATGTTTAATAGCACCGCTGCGCATGCCCAATGTGACGTGTAGGAGTGCTGACGTTATCGGCACGGGTCCCGCGTGGCAGGAGCTTTTGATATGCATGCGGAGCGAGCACACCTCAAGCTCCCGCTATCGAATTCTTCCACTTTGGAGGCAGGACTTGGAATTTTTCGTCTTCGCCGACACCATATGCACGTGAGGCAATTCCGCGACTCAGTCATTGCGTCTTCGTGTCGCAGTCGCCATGTAAACTCCCCCTTAAAATGTGGTCCACCATGAAAACACATTTGACAAGAACGGTTTCCAGTGTACATTTCCATATTTCAGGGGGAAAAAAGTAAAACAAGTAAGTTTTTAAAAAAACAACAACAACAGCGGCTGTGGGAAGAGACAAGCAATTGAACAAACCTATGATGGTTGCTGGTGGGGATTCATCTGCAGCAGAGCTGGGTGATTCATAGCGAGGGTACTCACATCCCTCACAAAGCACATTCTGGGATGAGTTAACTTTTGCGCAGTGAAGGCAATGCCAGGTGGAAGAACTGGAAGTGGAAGACAGAACTCTGTCAAAAAGATAAAAATTAAAAACTTTACAGATCTTTACATATTTAATTCACAGTAACTTTTTCAACTCTTCAATACAATGCACAGGAAGCAATGTAGCACCCCTATTCATCTAGTTTCATAAGCTAATTATCACACTTTCTCTTTAAATAACATAATAAAGGTTGTGGCTGAATCACCCATAAGAGAGTGTCAAATGAGTACCCGTAAATGTATTTCCAGGCCAGAAGAGCTGACACATACTGTATTCCTATGAGGAATTTGAGGCTGTAATCATCCAATGATTCTTGGGGGTTTAACTATTGTGTCAGACGGAGAAAAAAAAAAAAAACCAAAAAAAAGAATAGCCAAGCTGTCATTCACAGTCAGTTGTTTGTGTCACTTTTATATTGTGAAATCCATTCAGCCTAACCTTTTACAATTCCCACTTTTGGAAGTTGGGGCGGAAGAAGTGGAGGATGTGACAGCAGTTCGACGATGCTTGGCCCTTTCAGGGTACGAATGGTACAATCTGTCACACTCTGAGCACATCCCTTGGAGGCAGGTCAAACAGTGCACAGTGATGCGAAATATGCCACAAATAGTGCAATTTTCTGAAAGAAATAAATGTTCAGTTCAGCGAAATTATATAGCAACTAGCACAGAAATACCGTATTGGCCCGAATATAAGACGGCCCTGATTATAAGACGACCCCCTCTTTTTCAAGACTCAAGTTTGAAAGAAGACTTTTTGAACACCAAAGTAATTTTCATACAGAAAATAATTACAGTACATTTGAAACAAATGATTATAACAATATATTTGAGAGAAAAAGCATGTTATTTTGCTCCCAATCCGATCGTTTTAGTTTGACTATCTGCCGATCCCGATATTTCCCGATCCGATTGCTTTTTTTTTGCTCCTGATTCAATTCCAATAATTCCCGATAATTTTTCCCGATCGTATACATTTTGGCAATGCATTAAGAAAAAAATGAATAAAACTCAGACGAATATATACATTCAACATACAGTACATAAGTACTGTATTTGTTTATTATGACAATAAATCCTCAAGATGCCGTTTACATTATTAACATTCTTTCTGTGAGAGGGATCCACGGATAGAAAGACTTGTAATTCTTAAAGGATAAATGTGACTTTGTATATTGTGACTAAATATTGCCATCTAGTGTATTTGTTGAGCTTTCAGTAAATTATACTGCAGCCATTTAACTTCTGCCCTATCTATAGGTAAAACGGCGTCTTTATAGATTGAACGCGACAATGCGTGAGTAGGTTTTGCATTGCATGCGCTAATTACTTAACGTGATTAATTTAAAAAAATAATTACCGCTGTTAACGCAATAAATTTGATAGCCCTACTTTAAGCCAAAACTACTCTGGATGAGTGTAAGACATTTTGTCTGTAACGTTAAATACAATTAGAAAACGATTTAAATTTAAAAAAAAAATATATATATATATATATATATATATTAAAAAAAGGCATGTCCGATATTTTTTTGCCGATTCCGATACTTTGAAAATGACGTGATCGGACCCGATCGATCGGGACATCTTTAATAACAATATATTTGAGAGAAAAAGCATGTTATATTGCCTCATTCAAATCTTAATATCTGAACATTAAAATATGTAAGCTAAAGTGAAATCACATTCGTAAATGAATGGCTTCTGGTTTTTGAAATGTAAATTGCAATAACTGCATTACCCATCAAAGTGAAGTCTAACTATAACTGTAGTCTTGAAACAAATCTGAATAAGGAAAAACATTGCAATAAAATAAAATAATGCAAACTGGTTAAACTTGACAGTAGCTGAGATCTGTCATGACAGAACATCGCTTCAATGATATCTGGCGCCATCTAGTGTCGTGAATGGGTATAACGTCTAGACCGCGAATACAGTATAAGACGACCCCCACTTTTTCAGTCTTACAGTATTTCAATGCAAAAAACTGTCTTATATTCGGGCCAATACTGTATAAAACAAATACAAAAGACTAAAAAAAATCACTGAGATTGTTCATCTCTAGGTGTAGATAGATAGAGATAGATACGTTCAGCAAATGATATTTCACTTTGAAACATTTTGAAAGCCACTTTGTAGCCTACATTCAATTTAAGCCCCAACTAAATGATTATTTCGGGAAAAAAAAAACAAGGTAAGTGCAATTAAAAAATAGACATTTCCTCACATTTATGCAAGCCACACAATTTGTAGACCTCAAGACAATCTCCATTGCATTGTCTTGAGTCAAATAATGAATAATAGAAGTGGAGTTACAATTTCTGTGACCTCATCCTGACCCAAGTTTGATCTAAATGGCTCCTGAAGCCACAGTTCTTCGTATTCTGGGAAATGGCACAGCATGCAACCTCCATTAAAAAGAAGCTCTTGCATAACACAGGATTTACATTTTTTTTGTTTAAATCTAAATCTCCTTGTTGTGTCTTGTTTTTGCGGTATGTACAGTGTTTGTGCTTTGAGGTTTAAGACTAAGAAATAATTTAGTGCAGAGAAGCTTTTTGTATCACTCCTCACCTGAATGTTTCTTGATGGGTGGAAACAAGCCCTGAATGGGTTTAAGACTTTGATGGTTGGAGGAGAGTGAACGTGCCTGGCTGCTCTCCTTCACTGAATAATGGTGGAGAGGAAACGCGAGCGACTTGGATTGACTGTCCGATGGATGTTTACTACAAATGAAAGACTGATGGGTGACCACGGCATCTGTGTTCAGACCCACATCCTAAACAAAGTGAAAAGATGGTATGGTAAATAAACCTTTTAGATATTTCAATCAGAAATACAGTGTGGATATTAGAAATGCCACAAAACAGTGCTTGGAGACAAAAAATAATGTGAGTATATTTACAGCAAAAGAATAAGCCTCTACTGTACATCTGCGTAACAAATAAAACGAACCATTAAACTCAACCTGAAATTGGTGATTAGTGCTGACCTTATGTCTTAAGGTAGGAATGATTCTCTCATAGAATTCCGGATGTGGATGTGTCTCCTGGGATGAAACATAATAGGAAATATGGACTATGAATAAATTGTATGCTATTGTATCATCACTTGCTCATCATGATTCCATTATTGCTATTGACAGCGAAATACGTCAATAACATTTGAATTAGGAGTGCTAACAGTGATTTATTTTATTATTTCATATTCCATTTAACACAAGACTGTTATTTGTCATGACCACACCATTTATTTAGCAATTGGGGAAAAATACTTCGATAAAAAGAATATCCTGTAAAAATATTGGAGAAGAGAGATTGAAACAATGACATTTTGCGGCTCTCTTCGTCGCATTTTCCTCGTTCTGAATAATTCCCCCTCAATGGGCTGAATTCTAAATCAGATGAAACAATTGCCACGTTTACATGGAGCCAAATATTCCAATTACAATCGGTTTAGATGTTCAAACCGAATAAATGTGTTTCATATAAACACCTCATTCGGAATGAACAGGCCCAAACCGAATGGAATTTCATTCCGATTCACAGGGGTGGAATATTCCTTTTCCCAAACCGATTAGAAGTAAAATTATATCATGTAAACAGGGAAGCGGAATGGTGTCTGGTTGCGTTCTTTCTGCACATGCTCCGTACTGACGTGGTGACGTCACTTGGTGACGTAAGTAACGTCACTTGCAACATGGCTTCCAAGCACAGCGCACCTAATTGGAGTCCGGCGGAAAGATTGTATTTAATTCAAACTTTAAAAGAATTGAATATAATTGCTCGCTTAGACGGACGTAAAACGAGGAACAAGTGAACTATTTAAAAAAGTTCACGAGAGGTTACACGAAGCCGGAATACACCGGAGCGTTGACCAGATTAGAAATGGTGGAAAACGCTGACAACCGGCTACTACAAGGCAAAAGAGCAAAACAGCAGAAGCAGATACGACCCCACAAACACAACAAGTGGGTTAAAGTTAAAACAGCAGCACTCTGACGATCGATCTCCATGTTTTGCAACGTGACGCTTTGTTTTGATTAATCTGCGCGTGTCAGACGGCAGTTGTCAAACCTCCTTTCGGAATAAAGGCAGACACATGTAAACGCTGGATCGGAATAGATGAAGTGACATGTAAACAGCTGATCTGAAATTTCCATTCGGAATGATTTGAATCGGTATGAATAAAAGTCAGCATGTAAACGTGGCTAATGACCCTGCCGACATCATCCTCCTGTTGGGGACGCTAGAGCGCTATAATGACAGGCAGGGGCTAAACCATAGATTAAAAGACTTTTCTTTTTTCTTTTTGCCAAAATGTTGTATGTAGTCGAACCGTCTCAAAAGATTATTCAAATTCACATAAAAATGCTATTTAAGACTTTTTTTATGATGTCATAAAAGGAGAGAGAGGCGTCGCTGCATCCGAGCCGAAAAAACCCAGTTTTAAATCGATTTTTTTCGGCTGGTCGGATGAAAAAGGCCAATACCGATATACGTCAAATTTCCAAATGTCAGGGCCGATAATCAGTCTATCTCTATTTTACAACAACCCAAACTGGTAATATGGTAATGGTTTGAGGTATACTGTACTTGTTATGTAGTTAACCTGCAAATGAATAAAAATGCACCATTGTTTGGACTGGACTGTGTGGTCCGACCATCAAACAGCACTCATCGTTCTTCTACCCAGTCAAACTCAGAGTGATAGAGAAATCTATTTTGTGAAAACAAAATTTTAACCATTGGTTTTCATACCTGCAGCTTTATATTACACTGAAATTCAAAAATCCAGAATAAATAGAAATATTAGAAGTGTGTGCTAGGAAAACAATGTACAGAAATGAAAGAGGCACACCTTGATAAGCATTTCGAGCTCCATCCTTAAGCTCATCACCTCCAGAGTTACTGCTGCAACTTTGCCAACATCAGGATCTGTGACATCATCAGGGAAGCTGAGTCCATCTGGCTGCTGATTGGAGTAACCATAGAGACAAAGAACTGCCCTTCCACCCTGCAAGAATAGCGAGAACATTGATCAAAGGCTCACCAGGACCTGTATGTCATCGCTTGAATGTACACACAGGCTGGGAAAAGAGGGGTTGAAAGCTGGTTTTGGGTCTAAAAGTGTGATTTATAGCTATGGCAAAGGAAGTTCAACTAAAATTGTTATTGTCAAATATTCTAAAAGTAACTCTAAATCAATTACTCATTTTCTACCAGTAATATAATTCCTTACATCAATTTTATTCTCATTGTGTGGGTACAGTGGAGAGCATAATGCAATCTTATCAATGTAATTTATCATGTACTTCCCAACACTGAATACTGCTTGCTTTTTAGAGCAGTTGCTCTCCTGGCAGTCTAGCTTTTATCAGTCCAAGCATGTATAAGTTACCTGGATAGCGTCAACAGTGGCCCTGAAAACTGGATTGTTGTGCTTGACAGTTCTCCAGTATTTAGGTCTGTTTGGATTTGTCAGGTTACACCCATATTTTTCAAGGATGTTCAGAGCGGTAGATAAGCGCTGCAGTGATGCAAGTGTCTGGGTAAAAGCAAAGGAGTACAGTCACAAAAAAGGACTGAACTTTAAAATGCATTTTTAAAACCAGAAAATAAAAGATTCTTTAAAAGAATGGACTGTATTTCAGAGTGTTAGATTCCAACCCTAAATGTATTATCTAACTGCGGTACATCACACAACAACACGCAGACACTTTTGGCATGTGTGAACAGATTCAACTGATGCTTCAGATGACTTGTACCTCTTTTCTGTTGCTGCCAAAGCTGTTTTCAATCACCATGGTTTCTGCAGCAATGTGATGGTATTTGGAGCACGGCGGTAAAGGAAGATTAGCCATAACCATCACACCTGCCCGCACTTCCACCACCCTTCCGCCAGAATAGAGACAAACTTCCGCCTGACTGCGCGCCTCCTGTAGCTGTTCCGATAAGGACGGCATCCTATGTTTGCAGTATAAAGACTCAAAAGGTTAGTGACAAAGTTTGGAAATAAAACATGTTTATTCCGTGTAATATTTTTACAACCTGCAGTGCCATGTTGCAGAGTCCAAATGGAATGGACGTGGCAACCAATGTGTTAATGGGGACATTTTTGAAAATCTGTCCTTTTTTAATCACAATTCAGGATAGACCAAAGGATTGATTGAGGGACTTGTCACTTGTCAATGATACACAATACAGTGATCCCTCGCTACTTCACGCCCTCAGTCATCGCAGATTTTTTTTTCAATTAAAAAAACAAATACAGATGAGCTGTCCTGAGCCGATCGCACAGTCTCACTCTTGCTCCTCCCTCTCTCTCCCTACTTTGTTCGTCAGGCCGTGCACTGCAGTTGCTCCTTAAAGTTAACGATGTTGACATATGTTTGTGCTTGATCTTGCCAGAGCCACGAGCTTCAGACGCGCCGCATGCGCCACCCATCGTTTAACTTGTAGACATTTTCCAGCCGGTTGTGAATCCTCAGAGGGGTTTCTCCCTCTGCAACAAGGAATTCGATTACAGCTCTTTGTTTCTGACGAGCTTCAAGAGGGGCAGCCATTTTGGAAGCTAGTTTAAGCTTTAAAAATCTGAAAATAAGAAAAAAACATGTAATAATCGCAAAAAGGTGTGTCTTATCATGTTTGTGCCTAAAAGGAACAAAATTGGTAAAATCCTGTACAAGCAATGCACTTGAGTGCATTACTTTTTGAATGCCCCTCGTACATATACTGTATATATATATTTTTTTAATTATACTTTGGGATAAAAGGGGGGTCTTATCTGTATCTCTTTCCTATGCTAAATCTGAACAAATACATTGATCACACACACACACACACAAAAAAAAACACACAAAAAAAAAAAATGAGCACACCCTCAAAAAATATATATTTTTGTGCGGGGGGAGGCGCTACTTCGCGGTTTTTCACTCATGGGGGTGGGTTTTGGTCCCCATTAACCGCGAAAAACGAGGGATCACTGTATAGACTTGGAATGCTATTTGAAACACATTTTTTACTGTTTGATTTTTGTCAAAGTTTATTTTCAATACTCATCGAATTAATGTATTTATTATTGATTTGCATCATGCAAAGATGGATTATTACCAATATTCAAACAGTCAAGAAGGATAATTTCATATGTAGAAATGCTTCGATTCAAGATTATGCATTGCATTGACTATCCGTATGATAAGAATAAATTATTATGCTACATGCTACAAGAAACCCCGAAAAATTGATGGTATACCATTCGCTAGTTATAGTGCGGCATCATTTCATAGTGTAGCATTTTCTGTTCGTCACTAATAATTGGAATCTGTGATCATGTTTACATTTGTAGCGCAACGCTAGCAAACTACTGATGTACGTCGGCTGTGTTTAACAACCGCTGTAAATGTGAGCGCAGCTTCCTACCTCGTAACCACAACAACAATCCACGGTCCTCGCTCGATGCAGAGTGGATTATATTTCACAGGGTATGATAAATTGAGATCTGAAGCTACATTGGCGAGCCTTAGCACTCCGCAGTGTGCGCATTATTACGCAGCGTGCGTGACGTCACATGCGCGTGACGTCAGTGTCAATTATTGCAGCCAATAAACAATTAAAAATGAATTAACCAACATCCGTCCACCGTCCGTCCATCCATCAATCCATCAGTTTCTTTGACTGTGTTCCTATTCATAGCTGGCGCCCTCTGCCAAGAAAACATTGAAATATACTGCACAATGAAACTGGTTTACACAAAAATGAAATTATTAATAAATATATTTACAATTTGCTTCCATTTGTTTCTGTTGACTGAAAAACCTCGAAAAATGACCAAGAAATTTTTTTTTTTTTTTTCATCTATGTATGGGGTACTGAAGAATCAAGATAATTGAAAAAAACATTTGTACTAAAATTATGTTGCCTTAGTTCAAGTTTTAATTAAAGCAACACTATGTAACTTTTCAGTTTTGGTTGACTTCATCGACGCCGGTGGACAAAAGCGGCAGTGTTTTGCCTTACGGAAGACTGAGTTTCCCTCGAGGACCAGCGCACAACCGCATAGTGTTGAAAAATCATGCTCTCCCTGTCGAGTGCAGATGGATTAAACAAAATTTCTGTTTCCAGCGGCTGTGTGAAGGATGAATAGTAATAAGGTAATGAATCCAGTTGTGGCTAAACAATAGCATATGACGGTTAGCAACTGTGTGGCTTAGACCCCCACCCAAACCGAACTCATCAGTGTGGGGGGGGGGGGGGGGGTTACGCCAATGAGTTAAAACTGGGCCAATGTTTATTCTTGAGCGTCCTAGTATCCTTCCTTTATTCCCTCCTTGGACAAAAGCTTTTGTCTCTTTTGTTGCTCTGCCATCTTTGCAGAATTCGCGCGAAAGCGTTCGCATCAACTTCCATCTTTATAATGAATGGAAAAAGGGGGAAGTGACGTATTACGTAAAGCAGGGTTCCTGCCATCCTCCTCAAAGTTAATTAGTGCTGGTGAAAGCAATACACACCTCCTCAAGGTATACAGTGGTATGAAAAAGTATCTGAACCTTTTGGAATTTCTCACATTTCTGCGTAAATCACCATCAAATAGGATCTGATCTTTGTCAAAATCACCCAGATGAAAATACAGTGTCTGCGTTAAGTAAAACCACCCAAACATGTATAGTTTTTCATATTTTAATGGGTATAGCATGGAAATAATGGAAGAAGAGGGAAAAATAAGTAAGTGAACCCTCTGCCTAAGGAGACTTAAAATGTTTAGTAAAAATTAGTTTCAATTGCTCTTTAAGTCCGGTTTGTACCTAATCACTGATGAGTGGTGTAAAGCTGCCCTGTCCACTATAATACAGAATACTCAGAGAGGTTAAAAAAAAGATTCCCAATGTGTCTGCTAAAGACTGACAGAAATCACTGGCACAGTCCAATATCTCTGTGCACACATCATCTATATGTAAAACTATGGTCAAAAATGGTGTTCATGGGAACTCCACGGATGAAGCAATTGTTGTCTAGAAAAACATTGTGTCTCGTTTAATATTCGCAAAAGGCACTTGGACACTCCACAGAAGTTTTGGCAAATATTTTGTAGACCGATGAAACCAAAGTTGAATTGTTTGGGAGTAACACACAACGTCATGTGTGGAGGAAAAATGAAACAGCTCAACAACATCAACACCTCATCCACACCATGAAACATGGTGGAGGGAGCATAATGCTTTGGGGCTGTTTTGCTACCTCAGGGCCTGGACAACTTGCAATCATTAAATGAAGAATGAATTCAAAAGTTTATTAGGATGTTTTGCAAAAAAACTGAGGCTGTCTGTCAGACAATTGAAGCTAAAAAGGGAATGGATGCTGCAACAAGACAATGATCCAAAACACAAAAGTAAATCAACTTAAGAATGAAGAACAAAATACTAGGGCTGTCAAACGATTAAAATTTTTAATCGAGTTAATTACAGCTTAAAAATTAATTAATCGTAATTAATCGTAATTAATCGCAATTAATCGAAATTCAAACCATCTATAAAATATGCCATATTTTTCTGTAAATTAAACATATATTCTGTAAAATAATTTGTTGGAATGAAAAGATAAGACACAAGATGGATATATACATTCAACATACGGTACATAAGGACTGTAGTGGGCATTTCACTCTACTGTCATTTAAATCTGTCTATGCTGTCCTCACTCCGAAGCGTCTACTTTTTCCAAAGCTAGACAGCTAGTGAACGACGCCTTAATAATCAGACTTCTTCCTTTTTCATCTGATTTATTAATAAAATGGCCTCAAACCACTGTCCTCTTTAGACCGTAGTGAAACTACCAAAAAAAAGTACACAAGCATTGCATTAGCAACAACGTTAGCTTAGCACGCTATACAGGTTCACTAAACATAAACAAAAAGCGTCTCATACAAAAAATATAACATTTCACTTACTAACATAATATGTACATTCTTTACAACAACCATACTTACGGACAAATCTTGTCCAAGGATCATATAAGCACAACATTACAACGTAGGCGTCAGCCCGAGACGTCGTGCAGCCATATTGAACTGGCAAGAAAGCAATAAACCATGTCGCAAAGCGACCACAAGAGTTCGCACAAAAAACCTTGCTGTAAAACTTACCAAAAGGCAGAATACTGTCTCAGCGTGACATGTGCGTTAATTGCGTCAAATATTTTAACGTGATTAATTTTAAAAAAAATAATTACCGCGCGTTAACGCGATCATTTTGACAGCCCTACAAAATACATGTTCTGGAGTGGCCAGGTCAAAGTCCAGACTAGAACCCCATTGAGATGCTGTGGCACGAGCTAGAGACAGTGTCATGCCAGACATCCCAAGAATCTGACTGAACTACAGCAGTTTTGTGGAGAAGAATGGGCCATGATTAGTCCTGATCGATGTGCCAGACTGATCTGCAGCTACAGGAAGGGTCTGTTTGAAGTTATTGCTGCCAAAAGGGGAGGGGCACAAAATATGAAAAATGACGGTTCACTTACTTTTTTTCCCCCCCTTCTGTCATTGTTTGCATACTACCCTCATTAAAATATGAAAACCTATAAATGTTTGGGTGGTTTTAGTTAAAGGAGACACTGTTCATTCATCTGTCTGATTTTTGACAAAGACCAGATTACATTTGATGGTGATTTTAGGCAGAAATGTGAGAAATTCCAAAAGGTTCAGATACTTTTTCATACCACTGTGAAAGAGGCGTCATTCAAGCAGTTGTCAGTCGACATATAATCACAAATGCTATGAAACATTTTTAAAAGTTGAAAAGTTACCTCATGTTGCTTTAAATGACCAATTGATCATTTGGACAATTTGCAGAAACCAAAGAATGTTTCCTTTTAAATTCTTAAGGTTGTAATTTCCTACACTTCTAACCTTTTGTGAAACCTCTTCAATTCAATATTACGCCTCAATCACAAATGGTTTATTTCAAATAATTTGAGCTGTATAAAAGTGTCATTTTCCAAACACTTTGATCAATATAATACACATTTGTAATACAGTACTTTGAATAAGGAACACATCAATCCATTGACTCATATGCAGAGGTGAAAGTGGGCCAGAACGGTCAGGAACGCAGTTCCGGTATAAGATTCAGGGCCAGAACGTAGTTCCGTTATAAGATTCAGGGCCGGAATGCAGTTCCAGTATAAGATTCAGGGCCGGAAGGCTGGTCCGGTACACGGTGCTTTGATTCCGAAAATATGACGGCAACTGTCAAAACGCTATGTAAAAAAAAATGCTTGGCTGCCACACATGCATTTCATCTCCAAGAAGAACACAATCTACCAACATCAGATTTACATACACAAGTGTTAAAAACAAGCATAATAAAGTGCCTGTGTAGCGTGATTCGTTTCCATAGATATTTATTATTTATTTTATTCCACGGACGGCATGGAGGTTTCCCCAGCTGCTGCAGTTATCAGAGTCTGACGATGATGAGTCACGTCAATGTGCGAACGCACGCAGCAAAGCAAAACGCCTGGACTCATTTATCCGTTCAATTGGCTGACATACTGACATGCGATCAGCAGAGATAGTTAGCTCTGATTGGTTCAAATGTGCATGTTTTCTGGAACAGCAAAAAAAAAAAAAAAAAAAAAAAGGTTGGTGAATTGATGTGGCATAAAAAAGGCAATGCAACATAAAATGGATCAAATCCTAAAGGGCAACGAAAGAGTTGGGGAGGCTTATTTATCATATTTAGTTTTATTTGCTCTGATGGGGAGGTTCAGAACATCTTATGTGCACTTTGGACTAATATTTGTTTATCTGTGTTAGGCTACTTATTCATTTCCATATGATTTTTAAAAAAAATCAATGTTTGCGCGATCTTCAAAATATATTCCATTTCACTCTGCATAATACAAGTCATTTGTACTTATTTTTCTGAATGTATGTTATTTATATCTTTATTATTAAAAAAAAGTAAATGTTTACATTAACTTCAATTTTAATATACATCCAATGTTCTTAAGTAGTTAAAATTGAGATTTGGCATTTAGTATGTGAGGAAATGAGGGAAAGTAAAAATTAAGAGATGGAGGTTGGGGTTATTGCTGTTTTTGTTAACTTTTATTTTACAAATCATTGAAAAAATACAATTTTGAATGAAAATCAGTTTTTGTATGTGTTATAGAAATAACTGTGCTAAAACAGTTTTCTTTGCATTTCAGTTGTTTTAGAGGTTTGCCCCCCCCCAATGAAATATGAATAACATTTCTGGCTCCGTGGCGACCTTCACGTCGGGGATTTCTGGCAAGAAATTCTAGCCACTTTCACCTCTGCTCATATGTCTCTCCCCATAACATAATAAAATATACACGAGACAAAATTAGGTCATACAGACACATTTATTTATTTTGAAAGTATTAGTAACTGAATGAAAAGTCACTATTCACTAGGTATTTGTTGATTCTCAAGTAACGTACCTGACTAAATGTTACATTTCTGTGAAACTAGATCGATGATGATGAACCTCACTAAAGAATAATAGTTGGGAAAATAAATCATCTGTTTATCTTCCATCAATGGTTTTAGGCCATTTCAAAGACTTAAATGAAGATGGTAACACCGACACAATACAGCAATACAGTTTGTGTATTAATGATGAGGTTGTGTACAGGTTTCTCTTCCTGGACAAGACTAAAGCAGTAATTATATAACTAACTGTGCAATTATATGAAAACACAGTGCCACATCTTTCAAGTATATTTTGGTGATTTACAGTGTTTAAACTTCTCAAACATTGTAGCATGTAATTCACCCCTATTGAATTGGTTTCTAGATGCTGCAGTGCACGGATATTACTTTAGATCCACAGGGCAGGTCAAATGTATTGTAGTCTCACAGAGAAAATTTACTTCTTGGCAAACTCAGAGGAAATTATAGTGAAATTGCGGCACAGTGAGGTTCAAACTGTAGGCGATGTTACTAGATGAGTCATGATGAGGTTAAGTGATACTGTACAACAAAGTCAAACAAAATCATATGATTTGCATATCAGCATAATGTGTCCATTGAACAAAAAAACAAACAAAATATTTCTGCTTACTGTACATTTTTTTTCTTCCACCTTCTCATAAATTTTCTATTTATGAAAAGGCACTAGATGTCAAAGAGAAAATACAGCGCCATTGTCTTATAAAAATACAATTAATAACTTATCAGACAAAAAAAAAAAGATGTTTCAAGCTAAATATACTGGGTTTTTATGTACAGTACACAAACAATTCATGGTTTATGTGGTTCATGGTTCACCTCTCCCATGCATGTAAATCTGATAACATCTCAGCCATGCATTGATTTGAATGTGCAACACATCTAAAGCTGTTCATGAGATTTGAACATGCCATTATATAAGTGCCAAACCGATGTCTAGAAGGGGAAGTATCTCAGAGTGATATAGCACACATTTACACATATATTCACATCACGACATAAAAATAACGTGCTGCAGGGTGTAGCCTTGGTTAGCACCTCGGATAAACTCTGGCATTCGTACTTTAAAGTAAGAGAAAATAATGTTATAAAAGAGACGCTATGCTGTAAAATAACATTCGTGTTTAAGCAAATATTGGGAAGAAACAAATTTACTGCTTGTGTTTCTTGGCCTACACACTTTTGATGTTGCAGTATTTCAGATGTCAGTGACTAAAATGGTACCCAAAACTAAAAATGACAATGATGGCAAATGTACAATAACCACAATTAGATTAGTAGACATGTATAAGTCTCACAGAGACCAAGTCGTTTATGCGCATGCACAGGTTCACTTACTTACAAGTTAGTAAGTGATGGGCAAATGTCTTGTCTCTGGAATGTGTCAAGGCCCCTTGATTTGTAATGACACTCTTTATGACTGGAGCCTCAAATCTGGGACTCAGGCAGTCTAAGAACTCTCTCCAATCATACTTTTTGTGACGCTAACTTTAGTGTATGCATTTCCCAATATATTTTTAGTCTTTATAAATGCTTGCAACTCTCTAATCATCCTATTGTGGGAATTTTCTCAAAAGGAGAATGCATGTGAGGATGTGAACAAAGCAAATACAAGAACTTGCTTTTCTCTATCCTTCTCCTTTGCATAACTTATTTTTAGGCATTAAAGGAAAGAGGGCTCTCTCTACCCTTCAAGCATACAAATAAACGTACAACATGCATCAACCAATACATTTGACAACGCCGGAGGCTTCATTTATGTTAACATGCTGATTCAACTTTGGTTAAAATGCTGAAGTGTTTATGTAAAAGTAAATCTTATACTGTCTTGTGATAATGTTCTTTAGATTGTACACTGGCGGTATGCAGGAATGTCCCACAGTACTTCCCTCATTTCCAGTGATACAACCAGATCAGGCAAAAGCCCATGGTAAGAGAGTACAGAGGGCTCGGACAGAAGTTCATTACTTCTGTCGAGCTGTGTGTCCAGTCGGTGAATTAATCCCTGTATATTTTAGCTCACATGCTGGTTTCATTGGAAGGTGCCAGACTTCCATGAATTATGTGGTTTTCTTGCTTCTCCCCACCCCGGGTTGTTGTCTCCCTTCCCCCTGCCTCTAAAGTTACCTGCTCCTGAGAACAGTTGAGTAGGTTGGCCTTCGGTGAAGGGCTAGTGCAGCCAGCAGCAGACTTCTCCATGTGATTCTTCCCCTGGTGGCTTAAGCCTGTGAGCTGCCCTTCACCTTCTAATCTCTTAGCTACTGAGCCCTCACCTTCCCCCTGAGAATTGCTTGGGCTAACAGATTGGCCGACCAGGGATGGAGATTGTAGCAGAGCCAGTGAAGATTTGGCGTCTTGCGTTCCGGAGCTGAGCCGTGAAGGAAATCTGGAAACCTTGTCGTCTGACAGTCGTTCAGGAAGCTTGACTGTGCCAGCAGAAGCCGAGGTGGCCACAGGTGTCATTACTGCCATAAGCACATCATCTTGGGTTCCAATCAGGTCAACCTTGTGGTCTATTCTCTTTTGCACGCCGCCATATTCTGTGGAGGTGCTGTCTGTTGTTGTATTCACGTTAGGGGTGGACACAAATTTATACAGCCCTGCTTTTGGTAATGTCATTTGCTGGGTGCTGTCAGTGGTCTTATTTATCTCCAAGGCGCTAATATGTCTCAGATCCAAGGGAGGGGGTGCGCGCATTTGTCTTGCACAATGACTACCTCCGATGTTAGGAATCATAGAACTTTTTTCTCCTCTTTCTGCACTAAAGTCCTCACCCACGTTGCAGCTTGTCCTTGCAACCCTACCAGGTGAAGTTTGTTGGCTCTGGGTGGTAGGCAAAACATTCATCTCCATCTCTTCTTCTATAAGCTTTACTTCTTTCTGCTGTAAACTGGCTGACTTGTCATAAGTGCATTCTGCTTTCAGGATATTGGGGTGTTGAGGGCTGCTTTTGTAGTCAGATGAGCCCACTTGAGCCATTTCCTGGTAAAGAGGTTTGGACTGGCTGGGGCTGCCTATATCTGCATTGGAGTAGCGTTTATGGTAACTCCAGCGGCTAGGCGATAAGTGGTTGTCCACTGGACACTTGCTATCTTCTTGTTTTTCGATCAGCACATCTGTAAGTTCCATGTTACGTGCAAAAGCGTCTTTGAGATTAATAGAAACAATACTTCCACTTCGCTTGGCTCTTTCAAGAGCTTCCCTCCTCTTGATGGCCTTCTCCTGCCTTTTTTGTTCTCGATAAAACTCTGAGAAGTTGTTGACAATGATTGGGATGGGAAGGGCAATGACTAACACGCCGGCTATGCAGCAGAGCCCTCCAACGATCTTCCCCAGCAATGTTTGTGGGTAGATGTCTCCATAACCAACTGTGGTCATGGTGATTGTAGCCCACCAGAAAGATGCTGGTATGCTAGTGAATTTGGTAAATTCCTCATCTTTCTCAGCAAAGAATACCAAGCTAGAAAAGATCATAATGCCCATGGCTAGGAAGAGAATCAATAGACCCAATTCATTGTAGCTCCTTCGCAAAGTGAAGCCCAAAGACTGGAGTCCCGTGGAGTGCCTGGCCAGCTTCAATATCCTCAGAATCCTCATTATTCGGAAGATTTGGACCACACGGCGCACATTCTGGAACTGCATTACATTCTTGTTAGATTCAGTGAGGCAGAGAGTCACGTAGTAAGGCAATATAGCCAGCAAATCAATTATATTGAGTGGTGCTTTGATGAAATTCCACTTATTAGGTGCTGACAGCAGGCGCAACAGGTACTCCATAGTAAACCAGGCGATGCACACTGCTTCCACATGGGCTAGGCTTGGGTTGTCATTAAATTGGCCAAATTCATCCACAACCTGCAGCTCTGGCAAAGTGTTGAGTGACAAGGAAATTGTGGAAATTACAATGAACAGGATGGAGATCATAGCCAGAATCTGCAAAACAAAGGGAAGACAGTGAATTACTCTATTGTTGTTTAGTCTCTTGGACTTTTTTTTTTTTTTTTTTTTTTTTTATGATTACAATTGGGAAGCTCGAGTATTTATGTGCCGCAACTGTAAATGAGAAACTTCACACTTCCATACTTAGGAAAATTGAGAGTATATTGGCCCCTTTTCACAGAGAAAAAACTGAAGAGCTGTCCTTAGTGCTGAAAAAAATATTTCATTTCTTTCTCTCCCTCTCGCTCCCTCTCTCAACCTTTCTCGCTTGCTGTCTGTCTCTGTCTTTTTCCCTCTTACACAATTCAATTTGAAGGGTGGAGAAGCATTTAGAGTGGAGGCCCAAAACATTATAATCACTTATCACGAGATGTATGCTACATTATCTGGTGAAATTGAAACACCATTCACCACTATGTAAATACCGTTAATTTCATGACAATTCAATTCTTCAGGACTTTAAAGGAAAATTATACATTTCTTTGCCTGAGTGAACTTAAAGTTTGTTTTAAAATGAGGGAAAAAATACTTTTTAGCAGAGTCACATGGTAAATAAATAGAGCACTCGAATTACACTGATAATAGAGTAATTTCGTTTGTTTTTTTTTATTCCCAAATATGTAACATTACACAACCAAAGCATGCCAGACAATATAATCTTTTATCTTTTGCAATATTCTTTTTCAAATCAATAAGTATTCACCTCTTTGAATGTGACCATACCACACAAACAGGTTTTCAGAATAAAAAGTAAGCTTCACATTTATCTATATACAGTATAATCTACTGTATGTTCAAATGAACTCCAGGTAGAACAGTGTGTGGAGCCATAAGCTTGCGTAGTCTCTCTCTGCAGCCTTTGCTAGGACATTTCAGGATAATTGTAATAGGATTGCGTTACTATCTATAGAGAGGATAGAGAGCTGTTAGAAGTGGTTACTCATTCTTTCCTACACAGACAGGAAAAATCAAGCTTGGTAGTATACATTACAAAATAGCTTCTAAAGGAAAATCATTATTATTTGTTATTAAAAAATGAAATTTATTCAAGTTTAAAATAAATAAATAAAACATTTAAAATGTTGGCAAAAGAGAGTTGGGTTTTTCATCCTCAAAGTGAAGGTTATTTTTTAAGTCTTGTGAGTTCATTTAAAATAGAATATCTTATCAGATATCACATAGAAACAATAGTGAAGATAATAAACTACGGATGAACACTATTTGACCCTGAGTTTATTGTACTCAAAATGTTAAATCGTGACTATGAGCTTATTTAGATTGCACAACGTCAACCTCTATGCACTAACTACATTTGAATTGTGGAGTAAAAGAATCGCAATAAAATTTAACCTAACTTTAGACCTGAAATCTTAAATTGTATGGCATTATATACGAAAAAGACTAAGTATTTGGTTATAAATCAAGGTAAAGTGGTGAATTAGCATGAAAATAACAAAATCATCAATATCTAATGCACCATAGAGGTTCAAGTCCTATAAAACAAGATATATACTAGTACATGGTAAGGATTATGTCAGTAATCTTTTGGTAATGTATCCATTATACTAAGAGCATATATTATAAAATTTTTTATAGTAAAATAGCCTGTATTACTCATTCTCAATAACTTTCATGTCATGCACTTTCAAGTTAATACATACATACATACAGTGGGGAGAACAAGTATTTGATACACTGCCAATGGGTTTTCTCATTGACTGTGTATCAAATACTTGTTCTCCCCACTGTACATGATGAATGACTGAATTTGTCTGATATATGTTTGGATTTTACGTATCGTTCTTTCAGCCACAATGCACAGAAATTAGTGATTTATTTAGACATCAGGTTACAATAATGTGGAAAGTGTCGCTCAAATTTCTCCAAAATTTTATACATGAATGCATTTCATCTTAGCCATACGGATGTGATGCTAGTCAAGCGGCAACATTTGGCAGAATTTTTCATTTTGCTGATTAGATTTAGTGCTTAACAGGAAGACTTGGGGATAAAGTACAGAGCCACCACACTAAGTAGTGACTGGGTCATAATTTTTTCACACATTTGGAGTCTCATTTTTTAATAGTTAGCATTTTTCTAATCAATTCAAATTTCGCATACATGTCAACAATACTCTTCTCTGTGATGTGTCAAATTCGCAAGACATTTAATTCTAAAGTTAATCTACAATATGGGGTTACGGTTCATACAGTGTGCCGACAATTCTAGTTTATCCACTTTAAACACCTCTCATCTATTGCAAAAGCAGGTTGGAACAGGAAGGGACCATCCACTGTTCCAATGTGCAATTGTCCAAAATCTCTTAGTACTGAATACTGAATCTTACTTCAATTCTTTCATTCAGAATACAATTGAGTAGTATTAGATTTTAAATATGACCACATTCAAAATTTATTGAGACTAATATCATAAAGCTCTGAAATACCCCAATATCTGTATTCTCTCTGATATTGAGGCAATGCAGAACATTCTGCATTGCAGCTGTTACAAATGCAATTTAACAGGAGGCAGAATTAAATAATGGTGAGTCCAATCAAATTTGTTGGACATCTGTGGATTTCTTGTATGGTCTTTCAAAAGAGCCACTTCCGTTGAAGAAATATTATAAACCTGTTCTCTACTTATGTGGATTTAAAAAATCTAAATAGCATGGATGACCAATAAATGACCTACGAATCAATGTTTCGCAATAACTAAATAGCACCATCACGTTCTGTACACTGTAATATATGGTATACTAATTATTAGTTTATTGGTCATCAATTTACATCCAGCTGACTTAAGAAAGTAGATGTTGTATATACTTTGTATCTTAGTGCTCTCATACATGCTGTTTGACAACATCTTTGTAATGCTCAGTAATGTGTATGTACATAGTATTAATGACAGACATTATTACAGTGTATCACAAAAGTGAGTACACCCCTCAAATTTCTGCAGATATTTAAGTATATCTTTTCATGGGACAACACTGACAAAATGACACTTTGACACAATGAAAGGTGTGTGCAGATTATATAATAGAGTTAATGTATTTTCCCCTCAAAATAACTCAAAATATAGCCATTAATATCTAAACCCCTGCTAACAAAAGTGAGTACACCCTTTAGAAAATACGTACATCCCTAAATGTCCAAATTGAGTACTGCTTGTCATTTCCCTCCAAAATGTCATGTGACTCGTTACAGGAGTGCTGTCAGCATTGCTGCGGAGATTGAAGAGGTGGGGGGTCAGCCTGTTCGTGCTCAGACCATACGGCGCACTCTACATCAAATTGGTTTGCATGGCTGTCAGCCCAGGAGGAAGGCTCTTCTGAAGACGGTGCACAAGAAAGCCCGCCTGTCTCATCAGACCATATGACATGGTTCCAGTAATCCATGTGCTTTGTTGACATGTCTTCAGCAAACTGTTAGCGGGCTTTTAACTCTATTATATAAGCTGCACACAGACTACTTTTCATTGTATCAAAGTGTCATTTTGTCAGTTTTGTCCCATTAAAAGATATACCGTATTGGCCCGAATTTAAGATTGTGTTTTTTGCATTGAAATAAGACTGAAAAAGAGGGGGTCGTCTTACATTCGCGGTCTAGACATTATACCCATTCACGACGCTAGATGGCGCCAGATATCTTTGAAGCGATGTTCTGTCATGACAGATCTCAACTAGTCTCAAGTTTAACCAGTTTGCATTATTCATTCATTCATTCATTTTCCATGCCACTTTTTATATTATTGCAATGTTTTTCCTTATTCAGATTTGTTTCAAGACTACAGTTACAGTTAGACTTCACTTTGATGGTTAATGCAGTTATTGTAATTTTGTGGTTTTATAACAATTGATTGGTTTGTTTACATTTCAAAAACCGGAAGCCATTCATTTACGAAATGTGATTGCACTTTAGTTTACGTATTTAAATGTTCAGATATTAAGATTTGAATGAGGCAAAATAACATGCTTTTTCCTCTCAAATAGATTGCTATAATCATTTGTTTCGGATGTACTGTAATTATTTTCTGTATGAAAATTAATTTGGTGTTCAAAAAGTCTTTTTTCAAACTTGAGTCTTGAAAAAGAGGGGGTCGTCTTATAATCAGGGCCATCTTATATTCGGGCCAATACGGTACTTACCGGTAAATATCTGCAGAAATGCAAGGGGTGTACTCACTTTTGTGATACACTGTACGTTTACATGTACCATTAGTTCCGTGTTAGAGCCAGAAAATCTGGAATTTGTCAGTGTAAATGTTAATCAATACCTGACAAAACATAGTTTTACATTTCTAATGCTATAGCAATCTAATGGAGCACTAGTACTCTTATTTATAATTGTAGCTAGTCTTGAATGACCACAGTTTGGACAGATCACATTCACAGGCTTAATCTTAAGCATCAACCTTTCTACAAAATACAAGCACAAAGTTATGTGCAAAGTTAAGTAACGGTATGGTACTAGATATAATATTTAGTCTTACAGCACTCTCTGTATTGTACAGTATTCACCTCAGTTTCTGTGCAGAACTGTAGTTCTTTGCGAAAGTGTGTAGAAACAAAATGCGTAGGATTGCAATAAACAGGTAAAGTGCAGCTGACTATAAAGACATACGGTCATTTGTAAAATACGAGCAATTAACGTCCTAGCAGCTTGCTAATGTCATATTATGCTTTAAAAAGAAACAGGAAACTGTGACCCCAACGAACTACTGTATTTTCACTCAGTCCCCTCACTGCTTTTTGCTAGTACTAAAGATGGCACCACTGTCACTGTCTGTGCAACTACAGTGGTATGAAAAAGTATCTGAACCTTTTGGAATTTCTCACATCTCTGCATAAAATCACCATCAGATGTGATCTGATCTTTGTCCAAAACAGCGTCTGCTTTAACTAAAACCACCCAAACATTTATAGGTATATTCATATTTTAATGAGGATAGCATGCAAGCAATGACAGAAGGGGGAAAAATAAGTAAGGGAACCATCACATTTAATATTTTGTGCCCCCCCCCCTTTGGTAGCAATAACTTCACCCGGAGGCTTCCTGTAGCTGTAGATCAGTCTGGCAGATCGATCAGGACTAATTTTGACCCATTCTTCTCCACAAAACTGGATGTCTGGCATGAATTGCTGTCTTTAGGTCATGCCTCAGCATCTCAATTGGGCTCAAGTCTGGACTTTGACTTTGCTCCTCCAGAACGTGTATTTTGTTCTTCTGAAACCATTTTGAAGTTGATTTACTTCTGTGTTTTGGATCATTGTCTTGTTGCAGCATCCATCCTACAGTATTTGTAGCTTCAACTGACTGACAGACAGCCTCAGGTTTTCCTGCAAAACAGCCTGATTAACTTTTGAATTCATTCTTCCATTAATGATTGCAAGTTGCCCTGGCCCTGAAGCAGCAAAACAGCCCCAAATCATGATTGTGCCTCCACCATGTTTCACGGTGGGGATGAGGTGTTGATTTTTGTGAGCTGTTCCATTTTGCGAGTGATTTCTGTTAGTCTTTAGCAGACACTCTAGGGTTCGTTTTTACCTCTCTGAGTATTCTGCGCGAACTCTTGGCGTCATCTTTGGTGGACAGCCACTCCTTGGGAGAGAAGCAACAGTGCCAAACTCTCTCCAATTGTAGACAACTTCTCTGACTGTCCATTGATGAATATCCAGACTTTTAGACATGGTTTTGTATCCTTTCCCAGCTTTATACAAATCAACAATCCTTGATTGCAGGTCTTCAGAGAGCTCTTTGACTGAGCCATGATGCACATCAGACAATTCTTGTCATCAAGACAATTCTTACCAGGTGTGTGTTTTATAATGGGCAGGGCAGTCATTGATTGACTTAAAATGTTTGGTAAAAATTGGTTTCAATTGCTCTTTAAGTCAGCTTAGGCAGAGGGTTCACTTACTTATTTTTCCCCGTTCTGTCATTGTGTGCATGCTATCCTCATTAAATAATGAAAACCTATCAATGTTTGGGTGGTTTTAGTTAAAGCAGACACTATGTTTTCATCTCTGTGATTTTGACAAAGATCAGATCACATTTGATGGTGATTTTATGTGGAAATGTGAGAAATTCCAAAAGGTTCAGATACTTTTTCATACCACTGTAGGTTAGCTCAGCTATTTCCTATAGACCGGTAATAATGTTGCTGCTCTGAATTTTAAAACATAATGAATGTTGTTTGAGATAATCAGGAATGCCCTATTGATACTAGGATTGTGACCTGAACTTTTGCTTTAAGCATAAAAGTATGGCAAGTGTCCCAAAAGTCAAGAGTGTACATATTTCATCTTTACATTTCAAGTTTAATTCAGACAAATGCGAAGCCATTGGAATTTGTAAGCCAACCGTTTATCGCCAAATGACACTTGAGCAGTGTTGCAAAATTGTCATCGGGCAAGAGTTAGCCCTCTCAGAGTGCAGTGGTGGCTTCTGCTGTGTGCTTTGTCAACAACAGATGCTGTTTTGAGCAATTTACCATGGAGAGTGCAAACTGTACTTACAGTAGCTTTTAGAGCAGTCTGACTGTCTTTAAGCATCTCAAAACTGATGAAAAAAAACTATTGCCAGATGCAACTTTGGAATACTGCGCCAATGTTGTTGAGCCATTGGAAAGGGAACAAACTGCTCACAAAAAGTTCTAGCTCTCTTCTGAATAGTTCACATCCCAGAAAGAGGCAACTGACAGAAAAATTGTGGCGAACAATTGGTGCAAATTATTCGCTTAGGTGACTCTTAATGGGAGACGCCAAAAGTTGGATACATTTGAAGATTGAAAAAGGTTTAGGTTGTGCATGAATTTAATCTTGGTTGTCGGAAGAGTTTCTGTGCATATGACTGGTTTTGTATAAAACCCATGTGTGTGGGTGTGGGTGTTTGTGTCTGTTCCACTTAATACTTGTGTCTTATCAGCTGTACTCAGTTCTCTTATTGGCTAAGAGCGGAATGACACACAGGCAGTGTCATTGCGACGTGGCCTAAGAAGCTTCCCTCTTGCTGACCCCACACTTCTGAAATAGTCACATAGATCTCTCTTATATTTAGAAATGATGAAGTTTGCAGCTAAACTTATGCATGTATAATTCTATGCGTCACATAACAAGCAGTTTTAACTTAAGATGTTGAATTTTAAAAAACTCCTTGTGGCTTATATACAGTATATATTTTCTTTTAACTCTGCAAGGTTGCTGCTTCTCTCCAACTTTTTAAGATGAATTTAAAAATGTTATTTTGGCAACTTTTATCTTTTTAATGTTTTATCTGGGCCTGAAAATATATTTTTTTAAACTTTTTTTTTTTTCAACGTAAAAGCTGAAATGGAACATCGACACCAAAAATGATATTTTCCTGAAATTATACTGCACAGTGCTGCATATCCGGGGCCCTTGACTAAGGGAACAGTATGCAGGAAGTAGATTGACATCTCTCTGTTAACTAATTACCATTTTTTAAAATCATTTCTTTCCGCAGCAGAACTTGAAACACCAAAATCCATCCAAATGACAGAGACAAATTTACAAGGAGACTCATTCTGGTTTAAACAACAAAATCTGAAAATCTGGTGTCAAATTATATCAGGTTGTGCTTAGTGTGGAGTGAGACATTACAAATTCTATCACGCATTGATCTCAAATTATCCTGTCCTACTCAGAATTTGCTGTTTAGATATAACTATGTCCATCTGAGCAAAACTTTTCCATCGTATTTAAACTGCCAATAATTATAAAGCAATTTGTGAAATCAACTTTGAAATTCCATTCACAATTATTGCAAATTGATACATTTAAATCTATTTGTTTACCAAAAATTTACATTATTTATTTATTTAATATTCTAATAATTCTTCTTGCCAATACTTTATCTACTCCTTGAGAGAATGTTTATCACCGCCTAGGACAAACAGTTTAATCTGCTTTTGCAATTGACTCTTATGCGGCGCTTCCGGTACACCCAAAGACTTTGCACTCCCCAGTCTGTCACTGAACTCCATCCAAACGTCTGTTACCTGTTGGGTCACCTTAGGCGTGCTGTCCGTGTTTGAGTGCCATACACAACTAAGGTGTTAGATTCATTGTGTGACCGGGCTCACACCAGCAAGAGGTGCAGACCAATGAAAAGACCCATTTGTATTGTGTTACTGATGAGAGTTCAGGCATCCGACCCACCAGAAAAAGCAAATAAGATTTAGTGGCAACAGCAGTAAAGATTTGCAAAATTTTAAGCTTTTCCAAAGCATTTCATCACACCGTTTCTCTTGAATAATAATTTCAAGCCCCTTACAGCCTCTTTCATTGTACAGTAACAGTACATATAGATATCTACAGCAGGGGTGTCAAATTAATTGATGTCATAGGCCAAATTGTCTTTTTGGTTTTCATCGAAGGGCCATTATGTCTGCCAACTTGGGCTGCCGCACTGAATCAATTAATCGACAACTAATTGATTATGAATTGATCATTTTAATTTCGTAAATTTTTCTATTATTAAAAAAATAAATTCTGAAAGAAAAATCATTTATATTTTTTTGTCTTTTTTTTTTAAAAAAGAAAATATAGTAAATATTTTTATTATTTCTTTCTATTATTTACTTTTTTGTAAGGAGCAAAATACTTTTTCATTTTTTGTTTTTTATTAAAAAACTTTTTTTTTTTTCAAATATGTATTATCTAAAATTAATTTTAAAATGGGAAAAACAGAACATATAAGTTTAATCTTTCATTGAGGACCGTGGAAATTTTATCTAAATTTAATTTTTGATCGAGAAAATAAAAACATGAGTCAAATGCAAAAGATTTACTTTCACAGGCCATGCAACAGGCCCTGAGTTTAAAAACTTTGTTCTACGTGTATAAGATTGGCTGAAAAATATTTTTTTCTAGTTCAGATGTTTGATGCGTTTGAGGTCAAAGCTTTGTGTGGGCCAGGCAAGTTATTCTCTTTAGTGACAGAGTTGGGTTATAAAAACATATATTCCCATAAACAGAATACTATAATAATAAAAAAAAATCAGTAAATGCCCTTTAAAGGGGAAGTCAGCAATTTGAATTATTTTCAGAAGAATAATCGTTCACTGGATACTCTAATGGGAATGAGAGCTGCAGTTACCTTGGCTGCCACAGATGAACTTGGTTTCTCCAGGAGATCCCACAACTTCTGCCTCTGCTCAGGACAGCAACCCAGCTCTTCTTCCTCCTCCCCTTCCTTCTCTCTCAGGGTCTCTGCCTCCCTCCTCAGTTCCTCGTTCATCTGCTCTTTCTTCTGATGGTACCGTGCTTGGCAGCAAGACTCCAAGTAGATCTCGTCGATGCCCCAATAGTCCAGCTCTTGCCCAAAAGACAGAGCGCACATCTCCTCCATCATGTGCAGTTTTCCAGTTCTGTAGAAGTTGAGAATGGAAGAGAAGGCCACAGGATGGCGGTCGAAGAAGTATTCGTTCTCAGAGAGGCTGTAGTCATCGCAGACCTCGAGTAAAGACTCATGTGTGTTGCAGTCTCTTAGCCGTCCCAGACGGGTTCTGGGTAAGCGGTCCAGCGTCCGCCATAAAACTTCATGTGTTAAACCACCAACGTTGAGCCTGACCCTCCGAGATCGGGCCTTGACCCGGATGATGTCGATGGGCTCAGGGGGCAGCACTGGAACCACCGGGGGCCGATTGGTCACTTTCGGAGTGCTGTACAGCACTTTGTCTGCCATGTTTGCACTGGCTGAACTCCACTAATGCTTGTGACGTTTACTGGTTTGGATGATTTTCTGGTGGCTGGTGGGCACAATAAGGCTTGGGCCCACCAAGCTCACCCAGCTGTTTTCAGATAGTAGAAATTCTGGTCAAATCCATATCTAGATGGGAAAGCAAAGCGTATTATTCAAACATGAATTTGTGTACTGAAAGTTACAAGATTTCATCAAACCCTAATACGTTCCAATTGAGCTTCAATCATTTACGTCTGGCCTTAGTCACACTACCACACAAACTATAATAGCTAATGTGTTTTCAAGGGGAATTAATAAGATAACAATGGGGGATGAAGAAACATTTTGGTTTGAAATAATGCAGCCCTTTAAGGACCAACAATTCTTTTCCGGAATGAAAATTATTTCAGGGAGTGCGCTATAAACGATTAATTGTACCTTTTTATGGTTGGACCACAAAGACTAATTCTGCCTTTAGATGTACTTTGACAGTGGGACCTTTATCTGATTGTATAATGCTGTAGCACAAATCCTAGAGGGGGCATTAGGCTTCGTCTGCCCTAGCTCAAGTCTGACCAAGTTAATTATAGTCTGTCTATCTTCTTTTGGGACACTCATAGGACACATGACTAGCTCAACATCCAAAACTACAATGTCATAAATATAAAGTCCTACCTAGTTGCACAATTATAACGAATTGCCATTATAGGTTGTTAAATAAAAGTGATTAGCTATACTTTACCATTTCATTTTAAATGATATGACTAAATCTCCCTGCCAAAACTCAGAACTCAGAACATCTATTTTCAAAATCTGATACAGAAAATAAGCTATATTTAAAGCGCAATATTAAACTGACCTATTCACATGGACCACAAATTAATACATTTTTAATGTCAGGCCTCTTAAATAACAAAGCAACAACAAAAGATCTTCGTTATTACTGGTCATTTTTTTCTAGAATGCAATCTGAAAGACAAACTATAACTTTGAATACATGTCTTATTTTCCATCACATAAAACTTTTGGTAGTTGGAAACGACTTCTTTCGAACGAGGATTTAAAGTCTAAAGAGAGAGCATTCATTTCTAATTCGTCGTCAAGAGATTAGGCAGACTGGGGCTTATCCCGAGATTATGTACCGGAGTACCTTAAATTTAAAATCTACCAAATAAATAAATAAATAAATAAAACCCGCACTTGAACAATCATTGAATAATTTATAAACATTTTAATTTCTAGAATTATGACTCCTTGTGGAAAAAAAGTACTTACTTCATATAGATATCATATGATTCAAATAAAAATTTCAAATAAAAAAAGCTCAAGAGGCACCTACCTGTATGGATTCATCGGAATAACTCTTGAAGTTGGACTCTGCTTCTTCCAGGGGGTCCCACCATAGCAACCGCCTCGTTATCTCAGATTTTCAACCCAACACTGATAGATGAAACTGAAACCCACAATAAATATTGCCAAATATCCACATGTTGGCTAGAAAGTTAAGGCAAGCTTGAACATTGTCTGTAAAGTGGCATCGAGGATGGAGTCTCTGGCGACTTACAGGAGGAAACCTCCACACACTAATAGAGAGAAAAGGGAAGCCCCATGTAACAGGGGCTAAACGGATCACAGAGAGGGAGAGGGAGTCAGAGAGAGGGGAGAGAGAGAGAGAGAGAGAGAGAGTGAGAGGGTAAGATGAAATGTTTCGTTTAGCACCAAGGACAGCTCTTTAGCGCTCCTCTGTGAAAAGTGGCCAATATACGAAATGTGTAGGTTTGGTCTCAACATTGATAGGGACGATCTAACGGCATAACCTACATGTACACTTTTTGCTGGTTAATATTATTAAGACCAAACAGATTGGGTGAACGGGGGTCAGGGATACATTTCTCACGAATATGAATCTAATTGATTGATAGGCTAAATGATCAATACAAAATAAATCTGTATTGACCTATACTAACTTTCATATGTACAGTTGGGCAAATAAGTATTTAGTCAACCACTAATTGTGCAAGTTCTCCCACTTGAAAATATTAGAGAGGCCTGTAATTCTCAACATGGATAAACCTCAACCATGAGAGACAGAATGTGGGGGAAAAAAACAGAAAATCACATTCTTTGATTTTTAAAGAATTTATTTGCAAATCATGGTGGAAAATAAGTATTTGGTCAATACCAAAAGTTCATCTCAATACTTTGTTATGTACCCTTTGTTGGCAATAACGGAGGCCAAACGTTTTCTGTAACTCTTCACAAGCTTTTCACACACTGTTGCTGGTATTTTGGCCCATTCCTCCATGCAGATCTCCTCTAGAGCCGTGATGTTTTGGGGCTGTCGTCTGGCAACTCCCTCCACAGATTTTCTAAGGGGTTGAGATCTGGAGACTGGCTAGGCCACTCCAGGACCTTGAAATATTTCTTACGAAGCCACTTTTTTGTTGCCCTGGCTGTGTGTTTGGGATCATTGTCATGCTGAAAGACCCAGCCACGTCTCATCTTCTATGCTCTGCTGATGGAAGGAGATTTTCACTCAAAATCTCTCGATACATGGCCCCATTCATTCTTTCCTTTACACAGATCAGTCGTCCTGGTCCCTTTGCAGAAAAACAGCCCCAAAACATGATGTTTCCACCCCCATGCTTCACAGTGGGCATTGTGCAATTCAGTATTCTTTTTCCTCCAAACACGAGGACCTGTTTCTCTACCAAAAAGTTCTATTTTGTTTTTATCTGCCCATAACACATTCTCCTAGTCCTCTTCTTGATCATCCAAATGCTCTCTAGCAAACCGCAGACGGGCCTGGACGTATACTTTCTTCAGCAGGGGGACACGTCTGGCAGTGCAGGATTTGAGTCCCTGGCGGCGCATTGTGTTACTGATAGTAGCCTTTAGAGCAGGGAATCTTTGGGCACCTAACGATTCGATTACGACTCAGAGGCTCCGATTCGATTATAAAACGATTATTGATGCACCCTCCTCCTTTTTTTTATTTTATTTTATTTTTTTTTAAATGTTTTGTACATTACTTCCAAAATTGTTCAAAACTCCTCTCAGGCTAAACCAAACTACTATTTCAGTATCAAATTAACATATAACAGTAAACAAATATACAAAAATAACAGTAAATAAAAAACTCCAGTCCCAATTCTGTATCAGCAGCTTTAAACTACATTCAATTAAATTAATGTTGTGAATCAACTGTTACAGTTGTTAAAATTGCTCCCGTTATTCCATAATTTCCCTTCTGTCTACTTTTGTCAAAGTTTTAACACTATACAGCAGGGTCTACTGCTTTAAGATGGCGGCTGTTTACTTACGCCGGAAAGTCTGTCGTTTAGCATCTCTGTTCAATAATACATGGTCTAACAATGACGTCATCTGTCATTTTGGATCTAGTTCTACATATATATGATATCTACTGTAGCCGTATGTTTGTAGCAACTAGCAACTGGGCGTTCTTTGTAGCTGCTGTCAGCCGCAGTCAGGTATGATTGTTTTTTTTTTTTATCTAGCGGCATGAGTTGAACATGATATTTACTCTCGGTCCGTTCCTCATTGCGTCCCAAAGACCGCGCTGTGTTTTACTTCCGCTTTACCTGGTATAATTCAATAATCGGAATTTGGATATTTGTGAATCGTTCTCGAATCTTCTACGGCCGAATCGCGAATAATCTAAGAATCGGAAATTTCGCACGCCTCTAGTAGCCTTTGTTACTGTGGTCCAAGCTCTCTGTAGGTCATTCACTAGGTCCCCCCGTGTGGTTCTGGGATTTTTGCTCACCGTTCTTGTTATCATTTTGATGCCACGGGGTGAGGAGGGAGTTGAAAGTCTGTGTTGCCCAACGATAGCCCCAAAACATCACTGCTCTAGAGAAGATCTGCATTGAGGAATGGGCCAAAATACCAGCAACAATGTGTGAAAAGCTTTTGAAGAGTTACAGAAAACGTTTTGCCTCCGTTATTGCCAACAAAGGGTACATAATGAAGGGGAAACGATATCGTCACCGCACACACCATATAACTGTTTGCATTAGTCTAACACATATATAGTCTAACACATACATATGGTACAGGTTTTCGTAGGCACCGTCTAACTGTTTGCATTAGGCTAACACACGTAATATAATTAATCAGGAAATGTGTATCATTTTCATATTTACGGTAGGACTACACTACTAATATAAAATAAATAGCACACCATAGTTTAATGAGAAGAAATAGAGATACACAATGCCGTCTTATCACAAGAGTGACGCACATACTCGGGGAATCTGCTCTCAGCAAACTCCAAGGACAAAGCGCTTTGTCCTAAAACAAGCACCACCAGCCCGGACAGCAAAGTTGATAGCGGGCGTCCCAATCCGCGCACGAACCTAAACCGCCCAAAACCGGCCACAGCGGGGGCGGCCCCAAAGCAACGCCCAGAAACGCCTTCGACGAGACCCGCGTCAGCAAAGACTTCAAAAAGACTGGACACTGAGATAAGACAGATTTTCTTCTGCTCGGAAACATGTAGCCTTGTTTTGGATCCAGAATTGTCCCTCCGTCGTCTGTTTTTGCCTTGTCTTTGACCATTGTCGACGAATAAATTGTCAACCTGTTTTCGGCGAGTGTTCTTCAAGCTTTTGAAACATGGAGTCAGTGTGCAAAGGGTTAACACAGGAACGCGCGGAGTTTAGCTTCCTCCGTAGCCTGGCTCCTCGGGGGAGTCAGCGACGGAGCACATTTCCGTTCTGTTGCCGGCCTCCCCGTGCAGTTTGGGCTGGGAGGACTAAATTCCTTCAATAACAAAGTATTAAGATGAACTTTTCGTATTGACCAAATACTTATTTTCCTCCATGATTTTCAAATACGTTCTTTAAAAATCATACAAAGTGATTTTCAGTTGTCGTTTTTTTTCCACATTCTGTCTCTCACGGTTGAGGTTTACCCATGTTGACAATTACAGGCCTCGCTAATATTTTCAAGTGGGAGAATTGCACAATTAGTGGTTGACTAAATACTTATTTGCCCCACTGTATTAGTTCAAGTGATGCATCGTTCGATTCAAGCCTTTGTTTTCAAAAACTACTAAAGAAACATTTTGAAAACTTCCAGAACAAATGTCTGGATTTTTTTTTGTTTAGCAAATTGAAATTGCAATATTTGAATAGAATTTAAATTATATTAACATACACAATAATCGCTTAACTATCCAGGAATGCAAAAAATAAACAATTGTCTTAAGACCACTCAACATTGTCCGTCTAAATAAAGAAATTAAATACAACTGAAAAAACGTCTTAGTTAGGGAATACCAAAAAAAATAAAAATGGAACCTTCCTTCAGGTAAAACACTACTGATTTTGTCCTCAAACGCAACAAAAAATGAAAGCTCCTTTGGGCTCCTTTAAGACCACATGAATAAGATAAAAATGAAAATTGGGGCGAAGGGGTTAAACCTCAGTTCACTACATTTCCCAGAGTTTAAATAATGTTAACAGTAGAAAACATACAGAAGGACACTTCTCTCTAAGCAGCTTCCAACTCGGGTTTTGCAGGTTAGCAAATTCATACAGTTTAATGTTATGCTAACGCTGATGCAGGTCGGACTTTCAGTAGCAAAATTAGTGGTGTGTTCCCCACATCTGCAACATTGATGTCTTTTTACATTACTTACAGTGGTTGCTGCTGGCCGAAATAAAATTCTAATATCCCTCGTCTTCGAAGGGGGCGGAGGAGGCGGCATGTTGTCGAGATGTTGTATTTCTGTCTGGGCTGTGAGTGCGTGTGTGCGGGGTGTGAGGGGGGTCATGTCACCATCCAATCAAACGTGTGTTTGAGGGGAAAAAAATGGACTGGCACATTCAGCAAGTGAAAAGGGGTAAATGTCTTGCCTGGTACGGCCAGACTGTTCTCCCTGTTTTTTTCCAAACTCTGAGAGTATAGTCTGGGACCCAGCCCATTAACGGCCTCTCGAGCAAATACAAAATCAATCGACAAATCAGATTCGTTTATTTGCGTGACGTGTTCTTAACGAGCAACGTCACTCTTATGCGTCGGAAGTCGTCTCCACAACAACACAGATGGCGAACAGGAGAGCCGAGAATATGTTCCAATCCACGGTAAAATAAGTTTTAAATTACCAAAAACACATCGACACAAGTCATTGACAACAGTCTTGTCTCGCGCTTTGAATAAACTCCGCTCTCCTCGTATGCTTACTTCCGCGCGCAAGTCCCTCGTCCCGCCCGTCGCTGATTGGTCCACTCCGTTGTCTGTTTGCTGTGGCTTGCTCCGCCCTGGAAACTTTATCCGCTTAATGGTGGCCAGACTCAATAGCTGGAACAGCGGTGAGTCTGGAGTACCAGGCTAGTAAATGTCAGCCTTAAAATAATGAACGTAATTCACTTAATAATGGTAGGGTCAATTCTATCCATAAAACATATGGGAAGACAATCTAAATTACCTATATGACTGAACTTGCTTAAAAACTGGTAAAAATCAGAACATCTGACATGTGCAAATAGAGCCACTAGGTGGCGCTTAAGCAACTAACGTTTTGTCGAGAGGAAAAAGTGCCCCTTTTCCTGCAGCATATTTTGTTTTTCATTCATAAATATTCTTAAAATAAAGTTTCCTGCATAATTATACCCTAAAAAATATACACATGGATTTTTCTGTTTAGCCGCAGAGGTTATTGCTTTGTGGTGGACTACATTTTTAATATGATTTATGATGGTCTAATTTTGTGTATCACAAAACTCAAGCTTGAGTTCGTGTTTTATCTATTGAATTTAGCTTTCTTGCGCTCTCTTGCTTTCATTGAGTGGACTGATTCTGGTGATTCCCCTTATTCAACCTCAGCAAATAATTCAGATGGGCAAAATGTTCTCTTTTGAGAGGCACAGTAGAAAACTTTTCATTAGATTGAACATGAACATTTACCAGATTACCGAAGATGACTTTACAAAGGGTAAAGTCCACGATTAGCCATTATTTTTAAGTGGCTATTGAAATTGCACTTTTGACAAATTGGCAAAATAAAACAAAAGCTTTCTATAATTAGAAAATAGTTGAATTGGAACATATTCAAAAGTCAATTTTAATGTATTTCTTGTGTAGAGTTTTGACATTCTTCCCATGGCTCCACAGGTTTCCTACTACATCCCAAAAATATGTATAGTAGGTGCGATTGTGAGTGCAGTTTTGTGCCTGAAGAAATTCAATTAATTTAAAGTAAGATCATGAACCAATTCATATTTCGGGCAAATGCGAACTTTGTCTATTGTAGTTCAACCAGTTCATTTTAGTGCCGATGAGTGGATTATAGTCAATACAACAAATGTAAATATTGTAAATGAACTTCATATATTTTATCAACTTCACTTCACTTACCAATAAATTACACATTTTCATTTGGAAACAATTTCCTTTCACTGCTGTTTAATAGTGGAGGAAAACATCAGTAAAAGGTAATATTCAAAATTGCCTTGAGCAGCCATTATTAAATGCCAGAAGTGTTTTAGACTATCAAACGCAAGTACATTAGATAGTCTGTAATGCAGATACACCCAAAATTTTCTATACTACTTCGATGGCAACGTTTAGATGCAAATCGTCGCTTCTTGCCGCATATAAACAGATTCTGCTCAAACAAAAACCATATACTAAAAAAAAAAAAAAAAAAAAAAGGAGAATGTTGTGTGTTTTGTCCTAATCCTGTTACTGTTAGTCTATCATGCCATGCTTTGATTTGCTGCTCTGCAGCTGTGGTACCACTCAGTCAAGTAGTGTGTAATCGTTTCAAACACGGATTTCACATGGAAAAAATACATATGAAAAGTAGCTGTATAAATAAAATACACTGACTAATCAGGAATAAAATGTTTGTGATGTATGCTTCCATAAATTCACATTAGAGAACATACCGAAGTTCGGGTGCCCAAAATGTAATGAAACTTAGATTTATGGGTTTACAAAGTACACAGAACCTCTAAATTAATATACATCATAATTTATAGAATGACTGAAGTTATATGTGCATCATAATGCAGCTTTAACATTAAGACTTAACATCAACAGGTATACATGCATCTTTAAATAAAACATAAAAAACTCATAGTACCAACATTGGAATTTAAAACAAAAAAAAAAGTTATTAAAGAACTGGTTAGACAAGCAATAAACAGATAACAGAATGAATGATGCTTTGATTATTTCTACCGACATTATGTAATTAAATTTGACCCCTTCAGAATATTTACAAGGAAAGCAGAGTTTTTTGGAATGCAGTGAGCCGACTGGAACACATAAGAAGTGTGTACATGAAATACTGAAAAACAGGGGTCAGGCTTCAAGAGTACAATTGTGGTCCCAAACACTGAAGCATCACAACTGACCTGAGCCAAAATTCAAAGCCATTTTCAGCTCAGGAGTACGTCAACAGAATGCATACTCATCCATATCCATTGATGTTAAAGCATCTGATAACAAAGTCTGCAAGAAAAGACCACTTCCAAAGGGGAAATTAACACAACTAAAGTATGTACATCCCCCCCAAAAAACACACGCTATTATTACATTTCTTTGTTGCTTTTTGTTGTTTCCGATATTTTCAAGCTCAAGTTTGTTTGTGCTGAGGTAACTCTTGGTTCTTTACTTGTGTTCCAGTCGTAGCAGCTGCTCTTTACCATTGATGGTTAGTGACCTCAGCTGGCCGTCCTCCTCCACTTCAACACGTTCTTGACCATTTTCTACGATCCTGAAAAAGGCCAGCATACCAGATGTTTGTACACGTGGCATAGATATTGTTGGTATTCATGTGATCATTTTTTATACTGTACATAACCAAATTAATCAGACGATAGCCCTTTTCAAGCCAGGATCTACTTTGCCATTTATCCACTGATGCATATGATTTACTCCTGCGTTAGATTATGCACTTTCAGTTTTTAATTTATATACTTCTATTTTTCACCTATTTGGTCATGAGGTTCATGCTGACTCAGCTAAGCTGCAAGTGAGCAAAGCAGTCTGTTGTGTCAATTGAAATAGTAAGAAATAGTGATTGCTATGACGCACTCTTACAGTAAGTGCTGCAAATGTGATGCTCCTAATAGCCAAATGTGTGGAAAGAATGCTGATATAAAGTTTTTAAAGGCATAATGCTATAAAAAATATTTGTGATATCTATTTGTGATATCTGACACTAATGTTGTTGCCTCACTAGCAAAGAAGTATCATATGACATACAGCCTGATCATACGATGACACACTTCTATTATCTCTGATATGTTGAACTTTTGTACAGAACAGAATATATTAGATTACTGAACGTACAGTGGGGGCAAATAAGTATTTAGTCAACCACCAACTGTGCAAGTGCTTCTACTTGAAAAGATTAGAGATGCCTGTAATTGTCAACATGGGTAAACCTCAACCATGAGAGACAGAATGAGGAAAAAAATTAGAGTGGAAAATAACAATTTGGTCACCTAAAAACAGGCAGGATTTCTGGCTGTCAAAGAGGTCTAACTTCTTCTAACGAAGTCTAACGAGGCTCCACTCGTTACCTGTATTCATGGCCCCTGTTTTAACTCATTATCGGTATAAAAACACCTGTCCACAAACTCAGTCAGTCACACTCCAAACTCCACTATGGCCAAGACCAAAGAGCTGTCGCAGGACATCAGAGACAAAATTGTAGACCTGCACCAGGCTGGGAAGACTGAATCTGCAATAGGTAAAATGCTTGGTGTAAAGAAATCAACTGTGGGAGCAATTATTAGAAAATGGAAGACATACAAGACCACTGATAATCTCCCTCGATCTGGGGCTCTAGCAAGATCTCACCCCGTGGCGTCAAAATGATAACAAGAACGGTGAGCAAAAATCCCAGAACCACACGGGGGGACCTAGTGAATGACCTACAGAGAGCTGGGACCACAGTAACAAAGGCTACTATCAGTAACACAATGCGGTCCAGGGACTCAAATCCCGCACTGCCAGACGTGTCCCCCTGCTAAAGAAAGGACACGTCCAGGCCCGTCTGCGGTTCGCTAGAGCGCATTTGGATGATCAGGAAGAGGACTGGGAGAATGTGTTAAGGTCAGATGAAACCAAAATAGAACTTATTGGTAGAAACACAGGTTGTCGTGTTTGGAGGAGAAAGAATACTGAATTGCATACGAAGAACACCATACCCACTGTGAAGCACGGGGGTGAAAACATCATGCTTTGGTGCTGTTTTTCTGCAAAGGGACCAGGACGACTGATCTGTGTAAAGGAAAGAATGAATGGGGCCATGTATCGAGAGATTTTGAGTGAAAGTCTCCTTCCATCAGCAAGCGCATTGAAGATGAGACGTGGCTGGGTCTTTCAGCATGGGCAACACACAGCCAGGGCAACAAAGGAGTGGCTTCGTAAGAGGCATTTCAAGGTCCTGGAGTGGCCTAGCCAGTCTCCAGATCTCAACTCCATAGAAAATCTGTAGAGGGAACTGAAAGTCCGTTTTGCCCAACGACAGCCCCAAAACATCACTGCTCTAGAGGAGATCTGCATGGAGGAAAGGGTCAAAATACCAGCAACATTGTGTGAAAAGCTTGTGAAGAGTTACAGAAAACGTTTAGCCTCCTTTACTGCTAACAAAGGGTACATAACAAAGTATTGAGATGAACTTCTGGTATTGACCAAATACTTGTTTTCCACCATGATTTGCAATTTTTTATATATTTTTAAATCAAACAATGTGATTTTCTGGGGGGGGGTTCCCACATTCTGTCTCTCGTGGTTGAGGTTTACCCATGTTGACAATTACAGGCCTCTCTGATATTTTCAAGTGGAAGAACTTGCACAATTAGTGGTTGACTAAATACTTATTTGCCCCACTGTATGTAAAAGTAAATAGGATTTCACTAGCTTGAAATGAATGAGTGTTTACCTTTTGGTTGTGATCTTCCTGCCATTGATGATCTTGGTGGAAGTTGACACAGAACGAAAGTTCCCCATACCTCCTCCCCCACCTCCCCCAAAGGAGCTGCTGGAGAAAGAAGTGAAGCCGCCGCCGCCTCCTAGACTGCCCATTGTCGTCATATGGCCCATATGACCCATGTGACCCATGGTGCTCATGGTGCCAAACGAACCAAAGCCTTGACAAAAAAACACAACAAACAACTCAACTAAAAACAGAATTCTACAGCTGTAATTTTTTTTATACCTGGATCAAAAGGTGAGAAGCCAGCACCAAAAGGAGGAAAACCTACAAAGCCCCCCAAAAATGAGCCCCCTGTCCGGCTTCGACTAGCCCGACTTGAGTGCCGTCGGCCATTGCCAAAAAAAGGATCATCATTAAACAGATCCGTACCTAGAAGAAAATTGAGACAGTAAGCAAAGATCTTTGAAGTCAACCATTTTTGAGGAAAAGAAATGAACTTGCCAAAAAAGTCTGCAAATGGGTCCCTGCCTCCAAAGAATTCCCTAAACACATCTTCAGGGTTACGGAATGTGAATGGTTCTTGGAAATGATCTCCATTATGGAAGTGGTTGCCTAAAAACAAATGGTTCAAATGTTTGTTACACATTTTAAAGAATACAGATCATATCTAAAAACTACTGCGTACATGAAAAGTGCCGTTTCTGAAAAAATTACGTATATAGCAATTTTCCCTCAGTCATGCGTGTTATATTCCAGACCACTCTTCGTCATATTCGTACATATACTTACAAATGCTAACTAACTAATCTCACAATAGCTATAATCACAACCAAAGATGAACATAAAAAAAAAAACATTAGTGTTAAGAACAGGATAGTAACATTCAATAATATTTAGCAAAAAGTGGGGTTATCTGGAATACCTTCCGTTTTAATTATTCTTTTTGGTCAAATTCACAAAGTGTCATTACACTGTCACCACCTAGTTATTAATATTCGACTAATACCTAATATAAATATGGGCGGGGGGGGAATTACACCTATATGACAATGTATATTTAAAAGCTATAAAGAGGGCCTGCGAATTGTAAACACACATTTCACTGTATATACGGTCATATTAGACCACCCATGTTTCTTCAGGTTCTAAAACAGCGACGGTTTCGTACTGCCTGTTAGTTATGATACAGTATAAAAAATTAAAAACAAAAAAATTAAGATAAAGAAAAACTACCACATCTTTAGAGATATGCTGATAACACAATAAGCAATATTCGTATGTCTAGTATAAGTTCAGAAATGAAGTGTCAAACTTTTAAAAGGCACAATTTAAATAACTGACTTCAGAGAGACTTACTGCAGCTTGCTTTTTCTTAAAGCTTTTGTCTGGGTTATCATAATATCATATCATTTCACCGTTGTGTAAAAAAATCAGAATACCTCTCCCTCGAGCGCCTCCTGTTAGTCCTTCTTTGCCGTAAAGATCATATGTGCTCCTCTTGTTAACTAATAGAAAACAACACAGTTCACCATTTAGAAAACAATTACCATTAAAATCCACACAAATCTTAATAACAATAAGCAAATCTACCAATGTACACATTGGCATGTTTCAAGTGACATTACAAACCATCAGAAAGGACTTCATATGCCTCCGACAGCTCCTTGAATTTCTTCTCAGCCTCTTCTTTGTTTTCTGGATTTTTATCAGGGTGCCATCTCAGCGCCAGTTTTCTATACCTGCAAAATTTCAGAGCGAAAATGAGAGAATGTTACCAGGATAGCTCTACAATTTCATCGGTCTTTGCAGGGGATGTCATGGTCCAAGAAAATAAGTTCAAATGAACTACCAACACCCTGCTAAAAGTATCACACAGATATCTTAACTGTAGCTATCAGTCTTATGACAGGCTGTGAAAACAAGAACCGATTGTCGCAGAAGTGTCTTTCTGCAAATAACCCCAAACATCCTAACGTTTTCAGAACATAATGATACATCATGACACAATCATATGTTTAGGAACACATTGGAGCCGAGGCTAAATAATCTTAATTGTTGTCTTGAAGACCAGGTGCATTTAGGGAATACCCTGGGCTTTCACAGGATTCCACCAACTGTTTTACATTGCCCACTACAGGATCAGAGAAGTGCTGAGTGGGACATTATTAGACAAACATATTTTGGAGATATAAAGCTGCTGGGCTCGGAGCAGGGACAGCTAGCTCCCTCGCTCGCTGTGTTTGTTTACAGGTGCCATTTTGTCAGTTCAACTGAGTTTGCAGAGTACCATTAAACATTTCTCATTAATAAGGCGTTCCTTGTTCATGGAGTCTGGTTCTTGTCCTGTGGATTAATCAATCAAGAAATAATTTCACGACACACATTAACAAAGATTAAAGAATATGAAAATGGGTACGAGCATTTTCACAGCACTAACAACATGAATACATGTATGCTTATGAGAAATAGCTATATGCGGTCAAGACGTGCCTTGAAAAAGTGAAGCAATGTGCAAAAAAAAAGATCAAAGAGAGAGCTTTTTCAAAGCACCAACAAAATATGATGCCTACGAAACTGAACCGTATGCCCGACAGAAACAGCAAGGAAAACTGAAGTAATGTGTAAGTAGACATTGCTATGGGTGCAAGAATGGAGCAATGAAACGCAGTGCGGATATTTATACCAGGTTCTCAAACATCTTTTAGTGAATATCCTGAATGGAAATTCGTATCAGTAGCACCTACCCAATTTTCAGTTGGATTGTTCCGCACTAACGGCACGTTGGAGAACAAGGAACAATTGGAAATCAAGGACCAACAAAATAGTAGTATACGTTCATCACGCCAGAAGCGGACAACACGCATCTTACTGCGACATGCATCGATCAATTTGTATTTATTCTTTTAATAATATAGATCAGGGGTGACTGTTACGTTGATCACAACGCTCGTGTGGCTAGCTCACGACATCAAAAAAATAAATAAAATAAAATTTAAATGCACATAATATACTGTGTGGGCAACATAACCTCATATGTTTTGACACACCCGCCACCCCTCCTTAAGGTAGCTCGCAGGAAGTTGTCTACTTGAAAAGTACATTTTGGGGCAACAAACAATGAGCACCCCTGATATAGATCATACAATTTCAATTCATTAGACCTGACCAAAAAAATAAAAATAAAAAAATAAATAAATTCATCACCCCAGGGACATACGCATACCCTAAGAGCGTGCATGCCCTCTACTGGCTAACTCCGAACCTGCAGGCAAGATTAACCTGTAGTAGGGCTGTCCCAGACAACTAATTTTCTCCCGATTAACCAGACGACTATTTTTACGATTAGTCGACTAATCTAAATTTTTTTTTTTTTTTTTTTTTTTTTACTACTTTAATAATGAATTTTTTGTTGAAGGTTATTAATTCACAAAAAACATTTTGGAACACCTCAATTCTTTATTAACGTATAAATAAATAACATAAATATCAATAATAAATCACAAACAATGAGGTCAAAAGCTAATGGCATTAACTAGGGCAAAAAATGTAAACGGAAACACTGTGATTTCTCCTCTTTAACAGGAGTCAAAACAATTCTTACTCTTTTTGTTGTATGCCATTGTCTATTTTGTTCTAAATTTTAAAATGAATTGCAATGTCCCAGACAACCATTTTCAGAATACTTTGTGTGAGTTCTGATGCTTTTTCTGGTGTTTTGGAGGAGAGAAAAAAATTGTTCAACTTTTGTTTTAACTTTAAAAAATAGATAAAGTAGAGGACACACTGAAATATTACCAGAATTATTTTGAATAAAAGGCACACAAACTCACAGTAACAAAAATATATGGTCTTAACTTTATAGTATACTACTATATGTATATACACAATAATACTTTATAATATAAAGTAACTAACATTAGTGCAGTCATGGGTTACAGTAAGCAGGCCAGTGCTGTTTCAATATATATCTTTATTATATTATGTATATGTGTGTGTATTATGTATATGTATATAATTTCCTCAAGTGGGAGCTTCCATGATCCTAATAAATTTAATAATAATTTTAAAAAATTATATAATTATATTATATATATATTAATAATTAAATAAAAATGCACGTTGATACAACGCACATAAAGGCAACTTCCATTAATAAAAATCGTTAGAATGTTGTATGGACTTAGCATCCGCTAGCTTGTTGTTTCTTGTTGTCTTCGAAAATTACACTTGGGTGACGGCACTTCAAGTGCTCGTTCATAGCTGACGTGCTACCGTGGTATGCGCGCTCAGCTTAGCAAAGAGTACACACAGTAGCACCCTCCATATTTTCCTTGAAAAAATTCCAGGCTCTGACTATTCTTGTCCGCTTTTTTGGCTTTATGCAGCTTTCACGTGTTGCAATTCTGCCCTTTTTGGTAATTGGCGGTGTTTTCAACTTCTAGTAGTGAGGAGTGAACCGGCTATTCACTTGGCTCGTTGTTGTCGGTTCGTCCGATTTCCTCCTCAGGAAGGCGGTGGCGTGCATAAAAACACCGAGAGGCGTCGGATGGATCTTTATGGATACTTTTATTGACCAAAATAAAAACGTGGGGGATGCAGCCACTCAACTCCGCGCTACCCGCGTACTCACCGATCTCGCTCCCTCTCTCTCGCTCGCTCGCCCACTTTCTTCCTCTTTGCTCAATCTGACAATGCCGGTCACATTGAAATAACAGCGGCCCCCTTGGTGGTGCCAGTAACAACCGCTTGCATCGCGAGCGCTCGCCATTCTAAACTTTATCCGCATGTAATTTTTTTAAACCCGTCATTACCCGTCGACGGTATGTTTTGCCCGTCGACGCATTTACGTCATCGATGACGTCGACAATGTCGACTAGTTGGGACAGCTCTAACCTGTAGGCAACAATACATTCAAAGAGCACACTTCTTCTACTGGCTACCGCCGAACCTACCGGGCACAATAAGGTCTCAATTAATTAATCAGCCTTGATACCAAAAAAAAATTATATATTTTTTTTAATTTGCCTCCTCAATTCGATGCGTACACATCCCCAGAATAAACCTACCAAATTTCGTTCTGATAACGGAGGAGTAGCAATTTGAGTTAAGTGTCCGCCCCAAGAACAACAAAAAACACAGTAAGTGAGATTTTGAGACCTCCCTTACGGAGGTCTAAAAGTAATTGCCTTTGGTCTGGATAATGGCTTAAAGCTTTTCACAAGGTAAACTTGTTTGCATCTTTCATCTTTTCTCACATCATACTTTGAGATGTACAAAAAAAAAAATTGGGCGCTACAAATGACTAGTTTTCTCACGCCTGTAAATTGTGTAGAACAAGACTAACAGGTGCAAGGAGGTGTGGTTGGTGAAAAAGGTACACCAAAATTGACAATAGGTTATTTGAGTACGAACTTTGACAAAAGGCAAACAATTATTGCAATAGTCTAAAACAATTCTCATTTGTGTAGACAATGCAATTGCGTAAATGGGTTTATCTACCTTTTGCAAATTCATTACAAAGCACGGTCAAAGCAATTTTGAATTAAAACAGAACATATTAGATTAAGGAAGGTATGTAAATCCTAAACTATTGAAGGCATGGCAGTAATGGTGTACAGTAGGCCTTAGGTAATTCAGCCATTTTAAGTGCAATTAATATTTAAATGAAAATCAAGGATTCCTGTACGTCATGTCATGCTTTTAGGTTGAATGAAGGCATATTTTATTGGACCAGATCATTTTTGAGGTGTACATGAAAAACAGGATGACTATTCAGGGTGATGAATTAGATGGAATGCCATTCATTCGGCATTAGTATAATCGTCTCCACTGTAACTATGCAATGAAGGCTCCTTTCACTCAATTTTACATGCTTCACTTTTCATATTATATTGTACACTTTTAATCTAAGGTAATAAAATATTAACTTACGATTTCTTTATGTCATCTGCAGAAGCATCTCGCCGTACTCCTAGAATCTGGTAGTAGTCCACCATAGTGAGTGGCTAAATAGCACGTGAATGGGGCAGAGGAACCTGAGAGGGGAAACAAATGTATATGCATCAGGGATTGAAACAATATTGGAAAAAGCTGACATTGCAACTTTTGGGGGGTTTGCGATATATTGTGATATATATAATTATGTATATTCTGTATTTATATATTGCGATATTAAAACTATAAGAATTTAAATAAATACTTTAGTTGACTCACCATGACCACATTGTATTCATACTGTTTATTCCAGGCTAAGGAGGTTAATTCGTGAATGATGAAGATTGCTGTATATAAAGGCAGAAGTGGGTAGTAATGCGTTACAATTACTTCATTACATTTACTTGAGTAGATTCGTGAAGAAACAACGCTACTATAACTCCGCCACTTTGGGCTACACTTGAGTCATTACATTTCTCCTCTTTATTCTACATTTTGACTTTAATTTTGTCAGAGATGCCAATAGCAGCTAGCTCCACCAGTATCACCAATGAAATGTCACAACAATAATCACGACTCCTTTATACCAATCAGACTCAAGCTTGCCGTTCATCTTTCAATCATGCCAGCCTGTTCAATCACGTCGTCTTTAAAGCACTGTAAAAACTTGAGTATTTGCTGTGTGTGCTGAGAAAATAAAATACCATTGTATCAACAAAAAAAAAAAAAAAATCAAACATGGCAAGCGCTTACTCACAATGTTACTCATTAATTATTCTTTTCACCCAAAACTTTTTTTAACTTGTACATCAGCACACTTTTTGGACGATGACTAATTTTCGTACTTGAGTATTATTATTTTGAAGTAACACTACTCTTGAGTACAATTTATGGCTACTCTACCCAGCTCTGACAAAAGGCATCTAGGAGGCCATGTCTCTGCACAGTCGCTGCTTTTATGAAGCAAAAACAAACAACAAAAATTGTGCGTCCTGCGATAGGACTATTGCGCATTCGAACATTGCGATGGCGATGTTCAAACGATATATTGTGCAGGCCAATTATAAATATTAATATAAATTACAATAATTCTGGATGCATACAAAACAGCACTTCAATTGTACTTTAGGATGTAGTAATACAGAACATCTAAACTTAGTGGTTAACTCAATTTACTGAACTTATGCATGCGGTTTCATTTGGACTTACGTAAACAAACTACTAACATGCCATAGTATTATAAAACAAGAATTTAAATGCTTTCAGGGTTAAGTAAATGCACTGTGTGTGACGTTTGTTTAGTGCGACCGTTCTAAGCTGACATTAATGGGGTGGGGGGACGGGTCTAGCTTGCTTGTATTCAACGTGCGACATTATTTAACCTATCTTTTGAATGAAACATTATCAAAGGTAATTAGCAATATGTGGTCGTGGTACGGCTAGCTTCCAAGCTACTTGACGTATAGTGCTTTAAAGCTAGCTTAGCGCTGTAAACATCACGTCGGCGCGTTACCCAACTCGTCTTACCTAAAACAGATTTGGCGATGTATAACGTCAGACGGCACGTAGAACTGACACAAAATGTCTTGGAAGACCTTCTCGGAAGCTAAACAGGTTTATTCTTGCCACAGTGTGCTGTTTCTTGGATTAGTCGCATCGTCCAGCTACTGCGTCTTCTTCACCTCAACCAGCTTTGCGGCAGCTTGTTTCAGTTCACCTAAAAACTCCGCCACCAATTGGACACAATGAGTATAGAAATGGGGAACCCATGAAAATACAGCACTGGTATCTTCAAATTTGACGTAGAACCAGGGGCGGACTGGGACTAAAAAGCAGCCCTGGACTTTGACTCAGCCCAGCCCACAAGATACGCTATACGAAGGGAAACAGACCCCGTAGGGGTGTCCGGGGGCATACCGCCAAACCCTCGGGGAGAATTTTTTTTTTTTTTTTTACATTTTATTGTAAAATGCATCAATTTCTTGCACTTTAAGAGAAAATGAAGAAAATATGTCTAGACTGTCACTGTCTGACTTGGGGCGCTCAAAGTACTGCAAGGCTGAACTGGAGTTGGGTTCATTTTCTGTACTAGCTCTATGATAGACCTGAATAAACAAATGAAAATGTATTCTTCAAAGCAAGTTTTATGTATTTGGGCAAATTCCACATTCTGAAACTGTCAATGATTATGATGATGATGAGAATAAATTCATTCATTCATTCATTCATGTATCCAATTGATTATAATATATCTCTATATATCTCTGTCTATAAAACGATTTCATTGTTTATGCCATAATTCAGTGGTCTCCAAACTATTCCACATAGAGCCGCAGCGGGCACAGGATTTCATTCCAACAAAACAAGACAACACCTCTGCACCAATCTGGTGTCTTACAATTGTAATCAATTGATTGCAGTCAGGTGCTGCTTGTTTTAGCAGAAACTTCATTGGTTAAACTGTCGGTACTCGATCGGTTGAAAGAAAAACCAGGCCCCGCAGTGGCCCTTGAGGACCGGTTTGGAGACCCCTGCCATAATTAATCTTGCCATACAAATAATAAATTTCAATGAAAATATAAAAAACATTTCAAGACAAATCCTGTATACATAACCTTCATTGGAAAGTATTAACCAGAAAACAAAACGATATATAAATGATTAAAAATATATATCAATTTAACTACCTAAACTTTAAAGTAAAACCATTCATTTTATTAATATTTTGTTATATTTCTTCTGAATTAATATTGCTGCTGCGTGTGCATACGTTGTTTTACAGCTATAATATTTTTTCTTAGGAGAGTGATAGTAGGACGAGCATATTATAACTTGACACGATTGCAAACGGGTACATCGACTAGCTGGCACTAACCCTTTAATTGTCATTTATTTCATTTAAAATGTACCTACCTTGTGGATAACAATTGCCAGTATACCGAGCAAGTGACCCTCTTCATCCCTTTTTACTTGCTCTGCGCTTGTCTGGGGAACTTCCCTCTCGAACTTCCACCAGCTTATCATTACCTCCTCCCTCTATTTTTCTCCCTCCCTGCACCGGCTGCACGTCAGAGCGGCTGCCCCCTCTCACCATCGCCGGGGCTGGGCTGCTGTTACCCAACATGGCCGTTGCAGCCAGACTGCTGCTTGCGAAAATATTTGTCAATTTATGACATTTCAATGCTTTGCTCTCCAGTTTCTTTAATTTTTTTCTTCCTAACCTTCTCCGCGCCACCCTTCTCTTTTCTTTTTTTGCCACCACCACCCATATTGGGCATTAACGCTCGTCGCCATTTTGCTTCCACAAGGAACCAATGAAGGCAACTTTGTGCTTCTTTCGTTCTTCTATCGGACTGGCGATGAACAGCCAGGCGCATTGCTGCCACCTGTCGGATTGGATGCAAACTGTAGATAATCAGAGGCTAGGGGGGACAAAAACAGTGATCTATAATGAATGGCGGCCGCCGGCCGTCCAGGGCACCGGCCGTTCTGTGATCCTCCAGAACCCACAGATTACCAGTCCGCCCCTGCGTAGAACTATTACATATTGTTTATACTCAGTTTAGAACACCTAAACACACGTGTGGGTTACGGTTTTTTTTTTCTTTAACTATAATACTTGCCCATGTTGATGATTCACCATCCAACAGAGCAATTATTGCATTGGCTACAGTATGTGGTCCAATGTTGAGGTCAAATATCACCTTCTTAATATAAGGCCCAAGGATAAAAAGTTCTTTTTTGCTGCCTTTTTTAACAAATGAATTTGTACTGTTTTTCTTTTTTGTTTGTTTTTTATCATCCCCTCATGATGCTGGTTGGCCACCTTCGGTATCATCTCCCACATCCTGACTTGACTGGAGCATGCAATTCTTCTCTTAAACAGTCATAAATTAGGGCTATCAAATTTATTGCGTTAACAGACAGTAATTAATTTTTTAATTTATCACGTTAAAATATTTAACGCATGCGCTGAACGACCCACTCACGCATTGCTGCAAAAAGACGACAATGTATATATTATGTATATATATTTATGTATATTGAGAGCTAAGAGGCAGAGAAGTGGCATGGACACAGGCATTCAGTGGGGCCGTGCTATTTATTGGCTAAAGCTTTGGCATCTCTTCCAAAACAGTTATATCTATTGTGGCGAATGACAGGAGATGATCTTTTTCTTAAAACCCTGTATTGTACACAACGCAGAGAAGATATACCATTTGCAGCCACCACTGACAGTCATGGTTGCCCAACTTCCCATCATTTATTTGGGCAGAACAGTTAAGTCGCTACAGTATCATTTACTGAAAGCAGAACAAAAATAATATTCCTATGGCTCAAAAAAAAAATAATGTTCACAAAAAGAAAAGCGCTCAATGCAAAGAGAACTGGCATTCCCAATCAAAATAGCTATGCAAAATAATACTCAGACTTTTGTCAAACTCTAGTCAAACATTTTGTTTCGCTCAACAAATACACAAGATGGCAATATTTAGTCACAATATACAAACTCACATTTATCTTTTAAGAATTACAAGTCTTTCTATCCATGGATCCCTTTCACAGAAAGAATGTTAATAATGTTAATCCCATCTTGTGGATTTATTGTTATAATAAACAAATACAGTACTTATGTACAGTATGTTGAATGTATATATCTGTCTTGTCTTATCTTTCCATTCCAACAATAATTTACAGAAAAATATGGCATATTTTAGAGATGGTTTGAATTGCAATTAATTACGATTAATTTATTTTTAAGCTGTGATTAACTCGATTAAAAATTTTAATCGTTTGACAGCCCTATCATATATGTATATGACACATTTCAGTCAATCTGTTTGTGTTTTGTGAAAATTGTAAAAACATGATATAGGTCGTTATTTTAAGAGGATCTGAAAATTATTATGTTGAATAAATTAACTCATATTAATTCATTCGCCCCTCCCAGTCAAAATAGATTGGACATAAAGCGTCGTCAATGGCACTGGAAGATGAGCATTCACAGCAAGTCCGTCCAGTTTAAGTGATTTGGACATCTATTTTCCATCACTTCCCTGTCATTTTAAGATATTTACAGGCTACTTCCTGTTAATTTTTCGTGCATTTCTAGTCTGCTCCTTGTTTATTGGGGGGCATTTTCTGGTTACTTCCTGTTGATTTGGTGTCACTTCCTGTTGGTTTGGGTTCATTTTTGGGTCAACTCCTTGTTAGCTCATTGGCTGCCATTGATGGTGATAAGATATCCAATCCATTTTGACCTTGGGGGTGAATGCATTAATGTAACTGCGGACATGAAAGTGAGCCAAGTGCAGTAGTGCGCGCACTTGATCACAGAAACCACAAATCTTCAGTTTTATGGCGTAAATGTCAAAATAAAAGCATGAGATTTTTTTATTTACAGTATGAGTGAGGTACAATGTGCCTGTCTGGCAAAACCCCTGTGGGCCGGATATGAGCCACTGGTGGGCTGCTTCCGGCCTGCAGATCATACATTTGACGCCTCTGTAAGAACTACATCAACCCATGCAAGGTTGAAAAGCTTGAAAAACACTGGATAGACTGAAATGACTAGCACAATTGAAAATAGCAATAATAAAATGATTTGATCAAAGAAATACATGGAAAGTACAAAAAAATATGCAGTAAACAAAAGTGCAAATGAATGTATTATTTTTTAAAGTAGTTTTTAAACCATAAAAAAAATCTAATGAGAGTCCAGTGAAATGCCGGCGGCTAAAGAAAGGCAAGCGGGCCAAAACTTCCAGACAAAGAAAATGAAGAGAAGATTAAAGACGAGACTCGCTCACATTCACAGAAATTCACTCGGGACATTTCTATCACATCCTCCCATAGATCATCCACAGGTACTACAATTGACATTTGTTGTTTTTGTAAATGGTAAATGGTGTTATACTTATATAGCGCTTTTCCACCTTTCAAGGCGCTCAAAGCGCTTTACACTATCTCGCCATCCACCTACTGGTGACGCAGCACCAGGAGCAACATGTGCGCTGTACATATTATATTCACAGTATATGTCTAGGTGACTCGCTCGACAGCATGCTGAATCCATTGCGCACGGAAATGTATTTTTAACATACTAAGTTTTTGTGCATTTTGGTTGGGTATTTGCTTTGTACAAACTGCAAATACTGTACATTTTTTAATCACAGCAAAAGCAATCTCAACCAATGGGCTATTTATGGAAACAGTTCTCAAACCCTGCACATAGCACAAACTTTTTTTACACCACACATTTTTGCACAGCACTAATTCATCTATACATTAAAATGAAAAAGATGTAAGAGATTCCGAATTTTTACTTTATCATACTCAAAATATACATAATTACTTGAAAATGCAAAAAAAATAAAGTGGTTGAAATAGTCTAAGTCCTCAATTATTATTTAATTTTCAGTTGAATGACTTCCATTTGGACAGTTGATTTTGCAATCATATATTTATTATTTTTTAAAGCACAAATGGCATCAACATGGTGATTATACAGGAAATAAACACAGAAAGGTACGACTGTTAGAGAATCTTGAAGAGAAAATCTTTTCTGAAGGACTAAATGCTAAAATGGGGTTTACTTCAGCAGCTTTGCAGTTGCCATAGAAGTCATTGTAGTCATGGTCGTCATGGTGATGGTGGGCACTGTGATGTCTTTAAAGATGGGTTGTGTGACGCCGCCGTAAGATACTTTGTTCTCGCTGAGAGTTCCGATAATCATCTGGCGCATATCCCTGCTGGCATCGCCGCGCACCGCTAACAGCGCCTGGATATGCTCCTCCCTACAAAGATCGTAAATCATTCCGCATTCAGTACTTGCAGAAAATGATTTATGTGTTGAATTTAGCTAAAGTGGTGGAGAAGCAAATCTGTGAACTCCGCCATATGTAACCTGCCAGGCAACGCATCCAACAATGGACTGGAATCATCTGATACTACGTAGTGACTCGAGAAGAAGAAGACTTGCAAATGGGAGTACAGACAAAATGCTTACATACCTAATGTCAGGGTATTTGGAGACCAAGGTAGAGACCTCAAGAAAGAGCAATGTCGGGTCAGTTAGCTTGAACACTTCAGCAATAGCCACGATGGCGCCACAGAGCCGATCAGTGTCTTCTCCCTACAAAACAATAATCCTCAGTAAATATTGTCATGCAAATGTTACGAGCACATTACAGATCAAAGCACATCTCGACTATGGTTTAACGAGAATTTACAGCAGCCAGTTTCCTGAAAAGGAACTTGAACTGTTCAGCCTCTTTGATCATTCTCTCAGCTCCTTCCCTCCTTTCATCCGCATTCCTGAAGGTGATCCTCTTTTGCATCACTGCCTTAATGTAGTCGACCACAACCCTTCGGAGGGCTTCATTTGTCATTTCCTGCACACAAGGCATAACATGATTTATAATCAAATACAAAAATTGTTCGCGTGTAATGCCCCAAATACTGTGCAGCTTAACAGTCAACCACAATATTTTAGAAAAGCAGGTCTCAAAAAATGACGCAGAATTGTAACCATATTTAAAGATGAGAAAACTACAATCACAAGTGTATTCAGTGGTTTATTTAGTATTTTGTGCTCTTTTGCTTTGATACATGAAAGTATAACGAAGAGTTGCAAGGTGATAATGACTATGAACATATATGGCTTATACGGAAAAAACATCTGTAAATCCTTCAGCTAATGCCAGAAAACCAGAGCAGTTGCAGGGAGAAAAAAAAAGATGCAATGACATTCGTGCCACTGCATATAAAAAAAGGGTTTAAAATTTTGGGATTTTAATTCAATGACAATGCACACGAGTGAGTAAATCACAGAAATGTGTTGGCAACAATTTATAATTCGCCCCCCATTACTGTATTGTGTCCTATTTAAGGGAAATTAAAGCCACTTTGCTGTACTGTACTGTACAGTACAGTAAATGTGGGGAAAATCCACCCCTAAAATTCTTTTTTTTTTTTTTTGCTATTTCCTTTGCTCTAATGTTTTTAAGATCATCAAACAAATGCAAATATCACCCGAATGTAACCCAAGTAACATAAAACTCACTTTTTGCATGTTGATTGTATTCATTAATTCAGGGGTTTAAAAAATAAAGAAAAAAACAAACTGGTACTCTGTTTAAAATTATTTGTTCGAGACCTGTTCAGTCAATAAATGATTTTATTAGAGCACTCCAGGTTAAATGATGACAACCAAATGATATCTATAAAATGGGGTCGGGATAAAAATATAATGAAATGAAAATCCACTATGCCTACGTTTCTCTTAGATGAACAAAAGCCTGTTTATAGTGCACTGATACCCTTTGCCTTCTTGATGTTTTTTTTTTTTTAAATTTCCTAGTCACTTTTTTTTTTTTTTTTTTGTGCGTGTGCGCTTTAGGGACCCACTATGAAATTCCTGAATGAAGATCATATATGTACATAATATTCCCAGAAATTTGTTAGGAATGGTTTAGGAGTCAAATCACGTGGAGTCTTGATTCAAAGACATATACCGAGTTCACCAGACAAACAGTGATTCTACAAAAAAAAAATCTTACTTGATTGAAGGGTTTTTTTATTTTGTTAAAGTCATTAAAGTAGTCCTCCACTGTCACACAGATTGTGTCCACCGCATGAGAGCCTGTCAGCCATTTTCTGGTGAGAAGCTCATTGAGGTGATGCTGGAAATGACAAGAAAATGCTGATATCAAGGCAATTGGATGCACGGTATTCGTCTGAAATCGAAAACATTCTACTTTGACTTATCAAGTAAAACTTGTCATCTTCCTACCTCAAGGTCCAAGAAGACTTCATCTAAGAGGAATTGACATCCCTCCTTGGCCACCTCGTTGAGTGTCCTCTCTATGATGGCATCACTGTCAGACGGCCCAGACAACTGAGAGTATTTTCTCTTTAGACTATTGATGGACTCTCTAAATGACATATTGGACATATGTTAATCATGAATAACCTGATTTGACAGATTCATCTGGAAATGAGTCAATGAAAACTAGGGCTGCACAATTAATTGCATTTTAATCGTGATCATGATTTTGGATGCCAAGATTAAATGTTTGTTGGTGACTATTACGTGTAAAATGCAGTCCCTGTTGCTGATCAAATCAAGCACTTTTTCAACCAGCAGTCAGCCAAAAAACTGAGTGTGCGTTAATCATTAAAGCGGAAGTTCAGAATTTTTTACACTAGGCTTAATCTTCAAGTTAGCGGGAGTTAAATTAGTTGGTTAAGTGGATTTCAACAAATTCTGTGCAGTTTGTTAGTTATTCATTAATTTCAGGGCTCCGGAGGTGCTAAGCTAGAGCGAGTAAATGGTCCCTTCCTAGCATGCCAATAAAAAAACGATACTAACAAATCTAACATAGTCAAATAAATTCAAAATGCAAATCGTTGTTTAAAATACCCATGCAGCCAAAACAATGTCACACCAAACTGCCGTAATTAATTTATTTCTGCGGGAGTATTTTTTTAGATGCGTAATGTGACCACAATAGAAAGGAGTGCTTTGGCCACTCGTGCTCATGCTGAATTCGAGGAAGGTGGGAAGTCAGAATTATCACACTCGGATGGTATCAGGTGCGACCTCAAAACATTCCAAGCGTTTTTCATTTTTGCCATCAAAAGCCATGTTGACCTCCAGAAAACATGGCTTCTCGTAAGCGATCAAATAGTGTAGGAAAAACGAGGGCTAAGATAAATAGACCACACTGTAAACTGCCTTCTTTAGTTTTACTATTGACTGTCTGTTTTTCGACAGGCAGCGCGTTTTGTCGAGTCAGGTCTGATTGAAGCAACTCTTGAAGTCGGGGTAATTTTTTTTGTCCTGACTTCACGACTAGGGCCCCCCAGTTCGAGTGGCGTTCCAATGATATTTATCCGGGTCGGAGGTTGGAAAACTCCGATTTGCCACATTCCTCAAATGCAGCATTAGTCTACAGCAGTGGTGTCCAAACTATTCCACATAGGGCCGCAGTGGGTGCTGGATTTCATTCCTACACAACAAGATGACATCTTTTCACCAATCTGGTGTCTCACAAGTCTAATCAGTTCATTGCAGTCAGGTGCTGCTTGTTTTAGCACAAACTTCATTGGTTAAACTGTCTGTGCTCGATTGGTAGGAACAAAAACAAGGACCAACAGCGGCCCTTGAGGGCAGGTTTGGACACCCATGATCTTGTCTTGACTGAAGAACGGCAACATAGTGAAACGTGCATTTAGAGGCTGTGGAAACAGACCGAAGAAATAGGCAAATGGGTTTCCACAAATTCCCTATGAAGAACAAGGGACAATAAAAACTGGACACTTGCTGCTGGCTATGATATAAACACACCGGTGGAATAAATATTACTCTGCTCTGCAGCCTGTTACCAACAGAGCAACTGGATCATACTGCACTTATTGACATGCAATGGCAAGTTTTAATAACATCATCCTGAAAACATAGCCAACACTATTGATTGCTTGGGTCATCGGTGATTTTCATGAGCGCATATGTTGTTTTTTTATTGGCATGCTAGGACGGGCTCATTCACTCGCGCTAGCCTAGCTACTCCGGAGCCCTGAAATTAACAAATAAATCACCAACTGCATGGAATTTGTTGAAATAAACTCCACCGATGAATTTAACCCCCGCTAACTTGAAGATTAAGCCTAATGCCAATTTTTTAACTTCCCTTTAAGGTGCCTCAATAAAAACTGATCGCACCCTGCTGGCGGGAAAAGAAAGTACAGCAAAAAAATTGGAAATTAGCATTATGGTGAGGAGCTTCAAAAGGGATCAGCATCCATTGTTAGGACTTAATTTGGATTCAGGGCAAGTCACTTTAAGATAATGAAATATTTATTTATTTAGCACCTGGCAATGGTTAAATTTTTAGATATATTTTACGTAATTTTCCTGTATTCTAAAATGTAAAAAAAAAAAAAAAAAAATGCACAGACTGTTTACCTCGTGATGATGACTTATTGTGATCTATTACCATGATTACAATATAATGTGATTACAAAAAATAATCGTGATTACAATTTCGGCTATTAACATGCAGCCATATAGAACTGCCTGGAAAAGGGTTGCATTGCCAATACTATTTATGGGCACACTACTTCGAAGTACATTTCACAAACAGTATCCTTCTACTGCGGATGGAATTATGAATAATACTGAAGGTGCATAAAATAATTACATAATTTTAGCTGGTAAGAAAAATGCTTACTTGAATGTCTGGCAGTTATTTATGATGGCAATCATGTATTGCACATAACACTGAGGCAACTGTCGATCTCTCAGGTGTTCCTCCTTATAGGCCACTGCCTCTTCTTTGTATCTAGGCACAATACACATCAATTGTGAAAAATCAACGCTTTCTTCTCTTGAAAAAAACTACTGTATATATTTATACATATCCAAATCATTTATATTTATCAGGCGATAATCACTAAGCAGGATAGACAAAGGATGCTGTGGTAAAAAAGAAAAAAAAAATACCTCATGAGGAATGAGGACATTTGCTTCAGACAAAGTTTGAGAACCTGCTCTTTGAAGTCCTCATCGATCTGAGCAGCTACTTGCAGGTTCTGTTCAAACATCTGATGAAACATACAATGCAAAAAAAGTGGGTAGATAAGACAGACATTACAGATCAAACATACACAGCCAAATCTGCTCGAATATACTAGTTTTTATGATTTTGCCTCTACACATACTTGGTTTTACGATTCAGAAATTATAGACTTTGGATATGTAATATTTATATTGCCATTATTCAATTAAAAACTACCGTCTTGGCCAGAATATAAGACAGTGTTCTTTGCATTGAAATAAGACTGAAAAAGTGGGGGTCGTCTTATATTCACGGTCCAGACATTATACCCATTCACGACGCTAGATTGCGCCAGATATCATTGAAGCAATGTTCTGTCATGACAGATCTCAGCTACTCCCAAGTTTAACCAGTTTGCATTATTTTATTGCAATGTTTTTCCTTATTCAGATTTGTTTCAAGACTACAGTTACACTTAGACTTCACTTTGATGGTTAATGCAGTTATTGCAATTTTGTTGTTTTATCACAATAGATTGGTTTATTTACATTTCAAAAACCAGAAGCCATTCATTTACGAATGTGATTGCACTTTAGTTTGCATATTTAAATGTTCAGATATTAAGATTTGAATGAGGCAAAATAACATGCTTTTTCTCTCAAATATATTGTTACAATCATTTATCTCAGATGTCCTGTAATTATTTTCTGTATAAAAATTAATTCGGTGTTCAAAAAGTCTTTTTCCAAACTTGAGTCTTGAAAAAGAGGGGGTCGTCTTATAATAAGGGCCGTCTTATATTCGGGCCAATACGAAATATTTTTATACAATACTTTATCTATTTTGCAACTTAATGACTGTTTCAATTTTGGAGCGAAAACAAAATATTACAAATTTCCTAGTTTACTCCCTGTAGATATTGGACATGACTTCACTGCAGCCATGTAACTATTACCTATAACCGTTACTAAGTCTACCTTCAATTTATTAATTATCTGATTAATTAATGGTCAACTACCTAAGCAAGAAATTTAAGATTTTCAGTGCGGTCAACGTGCCCTTATTATTTGTGCTGTTTGGCCAGATGTGAGTGTATTTATGTCAGCAAGGATTTATAAGGTGAAGTTCACATTGACAGGTTATATGTGATCACTGGATGCACAGTTGTTATCTTGATACTCTAAATGACGCAGAGATGTTTGCTTTTTGTTTTGAAGGGTTATGAATTATCAGTCTCTGAATAAACAACATGAAAGTATTTGGCATTAGCCTGGTACACCACACTCACGGCTGTTCCAGCTATAGAGTGTGGCGACCAATGAGCAGATCAAATTTCCAGGGCGAAGCAAGCCACAGCAAACAGACAGCGGAGTGGACCAATCAGCAACGGGCAGACGTGACATTGGTAAGCCGACAACTTGCGCGGCGCGAGCGGAAAACGGAGAAGTTTATTTGACATGGCTAGCACGAGACAGCCTGTTGTCAATGACTTGAGTCTATGTGTTGTGTTCATTTCAAACTGATTTTACCATGGATTTGAACATATTCTCGGCTCTCCTGTTCGTCATCTGTGTTGTTGTGGAGACGACTTCCGACGCGGAAGAGTGACGTTGCTCGTTAAGAACACGTGACGGTTCATTTTGTTCTTGCTCGAGAGGCTGTTAATGGGCTGTGTCCCAGACTACTCTCACAGTGTTTGAAAAATACAGGGAGAACAGTCTGGCCGTGCCAGGCAAATTTGGCATGCTAATATTCTTAAGGAAGTATTGAAAGAATACAAAGTGTGCCAAAAATATATACTTGATTTGATACAAGGTACCTGAAAGACAATGGCAGGTAGTGTGGTTTGGTAGTATCCATCCTGATCTGCTTCAGGCTCCGTTTCTTTCTGCCAGTCCTTCTTGTCCGTTTCAAGGGCTTTTCTCAGCCAGCCCGTAATATTAGACTGGAGACATGGACAGTAAACACATCATATAGGCAATAAGTTATCTACAATTAATAGTTGTTTCCTGTTGAAGTTCATGAAAACAGGAGGTAGAAAGTGAAGAAAAGAGCCATGCAGTCAGATATAGGAACAATGTGACTCAAAAACAAAGATTGTTGGCTGTAAACATCACCACAATGGATTTGAAATTAAATTAACAAGATTTGCTACATTATAAATGGAAGCTGGCCTTAGAGCAATGGCAAGGCAAATTACTTGTATAGCACAATTGAACACAATGTAATTTAATGAGCTTTACGTCACACACAAATCCCAAAACACAAATAAAATGATACATAATCAAAAATCCAAATACAAAAATCACATTAAATCATCAAGGAAGTTAAAATAAAAACAATTAAAAGAAATAGATATATGGGCAGTTAGGAATATGTTGTGGTAAACAGTAGCTTAGGAGTCTAGATGCTTCGTAGGGGTCAAACAAATCAAGCATGTATTTGGTCCAAGGCCATTCAGTGTTTTGTAGGCCTGTAGTAGTATTTTATAGTCTATCCTTTGAGTCACAGGGAGAAAGTGTGACATTTCATAATTGTGATTTCATAACAGGTGCATTGGTGCAATATGATCTAGTTTTCGTTGTATCTGTTCTGTATCAGCTAAAGCTTCCTGATTGATTTTTTTGTTAAGACCTGTAAGTATACCATTACATCAGTCTAGTCTACTAAAAATGAATGCATGGATAGTTTTTTTTTTCCCCCCCATGTCGTGTTTGGACAAAAACACCCTAATTCTGGCTATATTTTTAGGTGGTACTTTGCAGATTAAGTGACAAACTTTAGATGGCTGTCAAAGTTTAGGTCAGAGTCTTTTCGTTACGCTTTCTGGCTTGGTCTGTAGCTGTAAGTGACATTGTGCCCAAGTGAGTGGGCACAATGTCAATGGTTATTTAATCGAATGTCCCGTAATCTAATCAAACTAATGGTTTATTTCACCTAAGTTTATTAAAAAATGCTTTGCATGCATGTTATAGTTTATGATGCTTACTGTGAAAGTCTGGACATATTTGCTGAGCAGGTCATCCACAACATACTGGGGTAAGAGTGGCTCTAGCTGGTTGATGTCACACTCAGCACTAAGCTCTGGATGGCCCATCATCTCTGCACTAAGAAACATATACAGATGCAAAATGACTGAATCAGGGAACCATAACAATGTTGAATGAAGTGGGAAATTAAAGTGCGTATGACACCAAAAAGCATGTTTATTTCATATTTCACGCAGTGTTTTATGCTCCTGAATGATATGGAGCGCTTGGATGTGTGTGGAAGCGATCGTTTTATATATTCAATTTTTTAATCCCGCGCCATGAAAATGAGTGACCTCCGGCTTCAGTCTCGGTTTTAGGACAAATGCGAATGTGACGTCACCCGGGTCAGCGTCTCACAATACAGCATTGCTTTATAGCATGCAGATGGACTGCTGATTCAGCTGATCTTGCGGATTAATTCGTTTATGTATTTACTTTCGTTTATTCGCATCACGCCAGCCAAACGGCTGCAGTAAATTGTTGCTGCACCAGGGAGGGACTTGTGAGCCTTTTTGGGTTTCAAAAGGTTCCTGTTCACCATGGATATTGGCCAAAACAAGCCCTACTACTGTGGGACCATTGTACTTACGAGGAAGTGAGTAAACATCGTATTTTGTATGATGTCAAATACTGGGATCGAGGTGCACGTTTTAATAAAGAGGTGGCTTGCATTTTGTGACTGATTGTCCACCCAAAATGCCACTCGGCCAACGACCGGCTGCTTGTCGCACACCCCCCTGCCGGGAGAGTGCTATACTTGGCTCATTGCCCTCTTCGTGTGCTCGGTGTTCTGTCAAATTTTCAACCCCATCAGAAATTGGAACTTTTTGTTAAAAAGGGCCGCGAATACAGCGATTGCAAAGTAAACACTACAAACTTTCTTTAAATAAAGAACTATTTACTCACGTTTCATCATGGACAAACATGTAGAAAGGTTCTCCTCAGACAAATCCTGCCATGTTAGCTGCACAACAACTGCACGCCGGTCTCTGTTTTCGTCTTCCCCGCGTAGTAAAGCATTATTTTACGGCATATTTGTGTTGACCATGTGGCAGCTACGCGCTCCTTTGTCCGGCGGTACTCTCCAGCTGCTTACCTGGGCGAGCTCTCCTGCCTGTAGCAGGGGAACAAGCTGTAACTTGCTCTCTGTTGGGCGGGTTGTCGATCGGCGAAGACAATCGACATGTCGGCTAGCTGTCACGCCTCTTGGTTTGTTTACATTCTCCGAAGCCGGGGCAGGGAAATGACAAAAGCCTGACTAACTAAGGTGGCATAAAATATCGTTCAGAAGGTGCAACAGTAAAGGTGAAGTTGACAGTATTGACCATTATGGAGTAATTTTGCCATATCGTACCAAATAAATGCATTTTTATTATTTAATATTGCATTTAGCACAAGACTGCTATTTGTCATGACCATACCATTTATTTAGCAACTGGGGCAAAATACTTCGATAAAAAGAATATCCTGTAAAAATATTGGAGTAGAGAGAATGATACAATGACATTTTGCGGCTCTCTTCGTCGCATTTTCCTCGTTCTGAATAATCCCCCCTCAATGGGTTGAATTCTAAATCAGATGAAACCATTACCCTGCTGACGTCATCCTCCTGTTGGGGATGCTAGAGCCCTATAATGGTAGGCGTGGCTAAATGGCGGATAAAAATACTAATTTCTAGTCATCTGCCCTTTGCCAAATTGTTGTATATAGTCGAATCGTCTCAAAATATGATTCTAATTCACATAATAATGCTATTTAAGACTTTTTTATCCTGTCGTACGCACTTTAAAGTAAAAAAAAAAATGTATATATATTTATATAACATTGGCATTGTGTATACCGTGCCATAACAATGTATTCATACTTTTTGAACTGTTCATATTTTGTCACCTTACTATCACCAAGTTGAGTGTATTTCGCAATATTCTTTTTGTCAATGCTTATATAAATTACTGTATTGTAAGTTTGTCAGGACAGTACCTCTTGTAGGTATTAAGGACCCAGGTTAACATGGACACGATCTCATTTGCCTCTAAGTCCTCAGATGCAAGTTCTTTGACACGAGTGGAAACAGCATTGTGGTAAAGGCTGAAAAATCTGAAACAAATGATGAAATTAAATATGAATATGAGACAGCTTTCAGTCATACAAATGTGCATTTAATTTCTATTTCTAGCAATCTTAAAAGTGATTCATGTTCTTTTTTAAAACCAGGGTCCAGAGCATGTAGAATTAAGAATGAGAGGAAAATATTAATCGGTTACCTGTTGAAGGTGTCATAATGTGGCGGAAAGCACTGAACCATGAGGTTCTTGACAATAATGAGGTCATCTAAAACATATTTTCTAGTTATCTCCAGGAGACGAACAAGCCACATTTTATCAGCTTCTCTTGTCACTGCCTGAGTGCCCTCAATGCGGGTGCTAACAGTCCCCTCCAACACCTGCATTAGAAACATAAAAAAATTTCTTTATAATACACATTTCACTGTATTTTAGCACATTTCACTGAACGTTATATACTTAATAGGGATAACAAAATATTACAAGTAAAGAGGAGGAGGACATGAACAATCAAATGTTTATGAGATGTCAATTTCCAGTCGGTAGCATCTGTATGTGGCGAATTGACAAAATTAATATGTTGGACCACATCGTAAACCTGCACAATGATGACAAATTCAGATGAAAAGAAGAGAATTCTACTCACTTCAAACATTTTGTCTTTCCATTTCTTGGGCCGTCCAGGCGGGATGAAGCCTGTCTGTTTTTTCCGGTCTACCATACGCCGGTCGATCTTCTCCTCACGCTCAATGATACGAACCACTGACACCAGCATAGTAGGGTCACGGCGGACTGTAACCATGGCCCTCTGCAGAACCATCCACAACTGTTTGGCAAGCTCATCAGATAACTGCTGAACCTGAAAGAAATTAACAGCATGAAAAAAAATTTGTTGTGCTATTTTTTGGTCCCTAAACTTAAAGCTACTGAAATTACAGTTGTGGTCAAAAGTTTACATACACTTGTGAAGAACATAATGTCATGGCTCACTTGAGTTTCCAGTTATTTCTACAACTCTGATTTTTCTCTGATAGAGTGATTGGAACAGATACCTCTTTGTCACAAAAAAACATTCATGAAGTTTGGTTCTTTTATGACTTTATTATGGGTGAACAGAAAAAAGTGATCAAATCTGCTGGGTCAAAAATATACATACAGCAGCGCTAATATTTGGTAACATGTCCCTTGGCCATTTTCACTTCAATTAGGCGCTTTTGGTAGCCATCCACAAGCTTCTGGTTGAATCTTTGGCCACTCCTCTTGACAGAATTGGTGCAGTTCAGTTAAATTTTATGGCTTTCTGACATGGACTTGTTTCTTCAGCATTGTCCACAAGTTCTCAATGGGGTTTAAGTCAGGATTTTGGGAAGGCCATTCGAAAACCTTAATTCTAGCCTGATTTAGCCATTCCATTACCACTTTTGATGTGTGTTTGGGGTCATTGTCCTGTTGGAACACCCAAGTGCGCCCAAGACCCAATCTTCGGGCTGATGACGTTAGGTTATCTTGAAGAATTTGAAGGTAATCCTCCTTCTTCATTATCCCATTTACTCTCTGTAAAGCACCAGCTCCATTGGCAGCAAAACAGCCCCACAGCATAATACTACCACCACCGTGCTTGACGGTAGGCATGGTGTAGTTGGGGTTAAAGGCCTCACCTTTTCTCCTCCAAATATATTGATGGGCATTGTGGCCAAACAGCTCGATTTTTATTTCGTCTGACCACAGAACTTTCCTCCAGAAGGTCTTATCTTTGTCCATGTGATCAGCAGCAAACTACACTCGAGCCTTAAGGTGACGCTTTTGGAGCAAGGGCTTCCTTCTTGCACGGCAGCCTCTCAGTCCATGGAGAGATGCAAAACAAGCTTGACTGTGGACACTGACACCGGTGTTCCAGCAGCTTCTAATTCGTGGCAGATCTGCTTTTTGGTGATTCTCGGTTGAATCTTCACCCTCCTGACCAATTTTCTCTCAGCAGCAGGTGATAGCTTACGTTTTCTTCCTGATCGTGGCAGTGACAAAACAGTACCATGCACTTTATACTTACAAACAACTGTTTGCACTGTTGCTCTTGGGACCTGCAGCTGCTTTGAAATGGCTCCAAGTGACTTTCCTGACTTGTTCAAGTAAATGATTTGCTTTTTCAGATCCATGTATGTATATTTTTGACCCAGCAGATTTGATCACTTTTTCTGTTAACCCATAATAAAGTCATAAAAGAACCAAACTTCATGAATGTTTTTGTGACAAAGAAGTATCTGTTCCAATCACTCTATCAGAGAAAAATCAGAGTTGTAGAAATAACTGGAAACTCAAGAGAGCCATGACATTATGTTCTTCACAAGTGTATGTAAACTTTTGACCACAACTGTACATATAGAAACAACTTTAAACATGCATGTTCTAGAAAACTTACATCTTCAAAGTACATAACAATAAGACGCATGTCATTGGTGTTCTTGCTGTCCATACGGTATTGCTCATACATGAGGTCGTCTCTGGAGCTCTCCAGCTCCATCAGCTTCCTGTGGGCCTGAAGCAGCTCTGCCTGCTCTATCAGCTGCTGGGTCTCTGCCACAATCTCTGGGACTGTGACAACAGAAAATGCCATGTTATCATTTAAATACTTCTCACACAAGATGACACTCAAACTGTATGGACTAAACATAAGGCATTCAAAGTTGCTTACTTAGCAATATACAGTGTGACAACAGGGATACCAGATCTGCTTCCTTCCTGAATGTCTGAATGAGACTTCAAACTTACATACTTCCTACCTGAGAAAATATTTTTAAGGTTTTCCACAGCGGAGGCCAGCTGACTATGTTGAACTACAGCATCTTTGACATCTTTTAGGTTCTCTATTGTGTTGATGCTCTGCCTCCAGTCTTTGCTCACATCTGCCAACGAGCTCTGGATGTCCTTCACGTCGAGCAGGGCACTGTGCAGTTGAGTTAGTCCAGTGCGAACACCATCCAGTTGAGACTGAATGGCTGCCTGAAAAACATAAATAGCAAACATGAATTTGAGTATAATCTGAACCAAAATAAGAGTGGAACTATACTAAATTCCTGGGGTGGCCAAACCTTTAGATACCACTATTGTATACTTGAATGGGAAACCAATGGGAAGATATAGTGCCATGCAAATCTTTGGACACTCAGGGGTAGGGATGGGAATTAGAGCTGGGAATCTTTGGGCACCTAACGATTCGATTACGATTACGATTCAGAGGCTCCGATTCGATTATAAAACGATTATTGATGCACCCCCCTCCTTTTTTTTTTTTTTTTTTTTTTTAAATAAAGTTTTGTACATTAGTTCCAAAATTGTTCAAAAATACTCTCAGGCTAAACCAAACTACTATTTCAGTATCAAGTTAACATATAGCAGTAAACAAATATACAAAAATAACATTAAATAAAAAAAAAAACTCCAGTCCCCATTCTGTATCAGCAGCTTTAAACTACATTCAATTAATTTAATGTTGTGAATCAACCGTTAAAGTTGTTAAAATTGCTCCCGTTATTCCATAATTTCCCTTTTGTCTACTTTTGACATGTGAAAGTTTTAAAACTATTTTAAAGATAGATTCAAGTCAATATTTTACCGATTTAGGAGTATTTTAGATAAAAAGTTAATTAGGTTTGCTTGGAAGGTTCGCTACAACAGCATTGCAGGGAAGTTTACTGCTTTAAGATGGCGGCCGTTTACTAACGCCCGCATCTAGCTTTTTGCAGATGTGCTGCTACCGCTACCGAGTCTATAATCCATCTAGTCCTATATAAATGATATCTACCGTAACATTATGTAGCTTAGCTGTACTTGTAGCAGCTTTTCGGCAGCAGGCAGGTATGTTGTTGTGTTTTTTTATCTCGTGGCATGAGTTGAGATAGAGCCGTGAGTTGAGCGTTGGCATTACCCGAGGGGCCGGTTAATGAGAAGCATAATGTTTAGCTACTCCCGCTCCGTTCCGTCCCGAAGCCCGCGCGGCACGCTGAGTGTGTTGTACTTCCGCTTTACTTGGCATATTTCAATAATCGGAATTTGGATGTTTGTGAATCGTTCTCGAATCTTCCACGGCCGAATCGCGAATAATCTAAGAATCGGAAATTTTGCACACCTCTAATGGGAATTGACAGGATTTTTACGATTCCGATTCCATTATCGATATTGCTTAACGATTCGATTCTTTATCGATTCTCTTATCGATTCTAATTTGGGGGAAAAGGGGAACAAACGTTTTGATTGGCATCGAGTTTGTTTATTAAGAAGTCACAACCTTACAAACTCACAACGAGATCAAAGGAGGCCCAAAGCCTCAATGTTAACTGTGGCAATAAGTGGCAAATACACAAGAATGTATAACATTTTATTGAAACATTTATCTAATAGAAATAAAAAATATTGGTATATATTGGCAGATAGGTTGTTGTTCTGCCTTTGGCAATATGTGTTAAAGCAGGGGTCCCCAAACTTTTTCCTGTGAGGGCCACATAACTTTTCCCTTCTCTGATGATGGGCCGGGGTCAGTTTGTAACAGAAGAAGTGTGACGATTGCAGAAGTGCATAAATGTAAAAAATTATTGTTTTTCAGAAAGCCACAATCAAATAACCCTTTCTGGATTCTTCACGGAATGAAAGTAAATAAAATAAAAATAATAATATAATAATAATAATTAATAATAAAAACACTATTAATTAAATAGATAATAACCAAATAACCCTCTCTGAATTCTTCAAGGAAAAGGCCAGGAAATAAATAACACGATTGAGAAAAAAAAAAAAATTCAAAATGGCAGGACCAAATGTGGAGGCGGGCCGCAGTTTGGGGACTGCTGGGTTAACGTGAACGTGTATTATTTACCATTACATTGAAATGCATGCCTTTTAGTTTTTGTGGAGCTTCCGCGCTCCAGTGGGGGCGCCCTTGCGCTTCCTCACGCGAAGAAGAACGCGCTCACTTGAAGAAGAGCGCGCTTACACCCGAAGAAGAAATGCCGCATCCATGCGAGTGAGCGAGCGAGTTAGTGAGAGAGGGAAACACTTCTACGAGCGTACGTTCTTTGTTAATGTTAATATCTACAGTGGCAACGCCTGTATGTATCATCTTTGTGTTGTTGTTGTTGTGTTTCCACTCGCGATCGGACACTTAAATCCAGTTGTGTAGTGGTTTGAACGATGTGCTAATGCTGGCGAACGAATGCTAACCATTTGTTATTACTGTTATTAGCAGCTAATCATCGCTGATTTACGTTGATGCAAACCTGTTTGTTATTGGGGACGAAATTGATTTGTTTCATTTCTATTCTTAGTTTCACTCTTCAAGTGATGGTTGAATAAAGTCAGCAAATTATACCAACGTCTTCTGCATCGTCATTTGGGAGTGTAGCTAGCTGTATAGCCAGGACTGAGCCTTAGCCTCTCTGTGAGGACAGCGCAGTCGTATTCCCTCCCGATGCAGTTATCTCCACCTTGCAATGACTGCAAGTCGCTTTGTTGTAATTTTTCCTCGTGAAGTGAAGACACACTTTCGAGCGTTTGAACCTACGTGCTGTCATTGTTATGTTTATGGCTGCAATGCTCGTGCTTACCCGTCGTAACCTTTCATTTTCACACTCTTTCCTGGTGAAGTGTAGTCAAACTTTGGAGCGTGTGGTTCTTGGCGCCATGCTAGTTTGATGCGTCATGACAACAAGACACGTCACGACCCAATACGCGTCTTTAGGAATCGTTAGAGGGATCGTTAAGGCTTTTTCATTGTGATGTCGAGGCCTCGAAACACTCGGAACCGGTTCCGAATTGGAATCGGATTTCGATTCCCATCCCTACTCAGGGGTATGCTGAAACTTTTTTATGTTACTTTACAATAAGTTAAAGTGCCGATGACATCAAAAAGCATGTTTATTTCATATTTCACAAGGTATGCTCCTGAATGAAATTGACTGCTTGGATGTGTGTGGAAGCGATCGTTTTATTTATTAAATTTTTGAATCCCGCGCCATGAAAATGAGTGACTTCCGGCTCGAGTCTCGGGTTGAGGAAGAATGTGAATGTGATATCACCCGGGTCAGCATCTCACAGTACAGCATTGCTTTATAGCATGCAGATGGACTGCAGATTCAGCTGATTTTGCGGATAAATTTGTTTATTTTTCGCATCATGCCAGCCAAATGTGCAGCAGGGTTTTGTTGAGGCGTGAGTCTTTTTGGGTTTCAAAAGGTTTCCGTTCACCCCGAGATTGGCCAAAAGAAGTCCGACAACTGTGGGACCATTGGACTTGCGAGGAAGTGAGTAAACATTGTGTTTTGTATTATGCCAAATACTGGGATCATGCCACAGGTTTTAATACGCAGGTGGCTTGCATTTTGTGGCTGACAATGCTCCATTTCCAACGAGAATGCCACTCAGCCGACGACCAGCGGCTTGTCACACCCCCCCCTCAGACCTCTTCGCTTGCCCGCTGGGAGAGCGCTATACTCGGCTTATTGCCCTCTTCGTGTGCCCGGTGTTCTGTCAAATTTTGCACACCATCAGAAAGTGCAACTTTGTGTTAAAAATGGCCACAAATTCAGCGATTACAAAGTAAACATTACAAACTTTCTTAAAATAAAGGAATATTTACTTACGTTTGATCATGGATGGACGTATAGAAAAGTTCTTCTCAGACACATCCTGCCATGTTAGCTGCACACAACAACTGCACGTCGCTCTGTCACTGTTTACGTCTTCGCCGTGTAGTTAAGCATTAATTTACGCCATATTCGTGTTGGACATGTATGCTTATGATGTTACTTGTTCATTTAGCACCTGTGGATAACATTGAGAGTCCAACAGAATGTAAAAGAGGGCTTATTCACAGCCACAACAACTTTGGGAGCAAAATATTATAAGGGTACAAAATTTGGTAGAACACCGGCAATAGACCACTATCCTCGGATTGGGCTCGGGAAGCTATGCACTCCTCCGATGTCGGCCGGTGCGTCCAGCAGTCAGTCTCCAACTGCTTCCCTGGCAAACGAGCTCTCTTGCCCGCAGCAGGGGAACGACGAGCTGTCACTTGCTCGCCCCCGGGGGGGGGGTTGCTGATCGGCGAAGACATTCGACAACACCGCCACCGTGTGATATGATCCGAAGTGGTTTTGTGTGATATTTCGCTTCGAAAAGCGAGAATAAGACTTTGAAATGCCGCTCGGTTCAGGTTAGCATGTCGGCTAGCTGTCACGCCTCCTGGTTTGTTTACGCTCGCCGAAATGGGGCAGAGAAATGACAAAAGCCGGACAAACTTAGGTGCCATAAAATATTGTTCGGGAGGTGCAAACAGTCTTGTGGAGTAATTTTGCCATGTCGTACTGAATAAATGCATTTTTAATATTTCATATTCCATTTAGCACAAGACCATACCATTTATTTAGCAATTGGGGAAAAAACTTGGATTAAAAGAACATCCTATAGAAATATTGGAGTAGAGAGATTGAAACAATGACACTTTGCTGCTCTCTTTGTCGTATTTTCCTCATTCCGAATAATTCCCCCTCAATGGGCTGAATTTTAAATCAGATGAAATCGTAACCCTGCCGACGTCATCCTCCAGCTGGGGACGCTAGAGCGCTATAATGACAGGCAGGAGCTAAACAGCAGATTAAATGACTAATTTCTCGTCACCTGTGCTTTGCCATATTGTTGTATTCAGTCGAATCGTCTCAAAATTTGATTCTAATTCACATAATAATGCTATTTAAGACTTTTTTATCCTGTCATAGGCACTTTAACTCCCATTATCATAGGCATACCTAATTACTGTCAGTCCTGTTTAATCAAGAAATTATTTAACACAAACCTAACTGACAGTGATTTATATCAAAGATCTACTTGATGATTTGAAACATCAAAATTGAAAATAAAATACAATGAAACTGAAAACTCGTCACCTTAAGCCTTGCTTCAACAGAGGCTTTCTTTCTGGCCTCTCTTCTTCTGTACTGCTCCACTTTGTCCAACTGGTCCGATCTCTGCAGCATTCCAGCCACACGCTGGACTGCTGTGGCAACCGCCTCACGGCTCGTCTCCTCCATTCTGATGCTCAATAGTATAACGTCGTTTCCATACACTGCTTGCAATCCAGCTTGAAGGGGGGGAATGCAATATAGTCATTTCTTTATTCTCCTAAACACTGTAAATTGGGTTGACTGATTTTTTCCTATATACTTTACACACACCAGCATTCAAAGAATAGGGCTCTAGTCTCATCTCATCTAGTATCATGACTAGTTTCTGGTGCTGTTTTTCAAAACAATATTTGTGTTTGTCTAAGGCAAAATTGGCTAATTCAAAGGTTCTATACACAGTTAAGACTGAACTGCCCATCATATTAAATCATAAATTTGAAAGAAAGAAAGAAAGAAAGAAAGAAAGAAAGAAAGAAAGAAAGAAAGAAAGAAAGAAAGAAAGAAAGAAAGAAAGAAAGAAAGAAAGAAAAGAAAAAAAGAAAGAAAGAAAGATTTATTTATTTATTATTGGAGAGAACCTTTAATGGGAAAAATTATTATTTGCTTGTAATAGCGTATTACACTGTATAATACAGGAAACAGGAATTATGACCGCTAAGTTTATTTAGACAGTTGAAATCAAATGTGAATGAACGCTAATTCACGTTCTCCGATAGTCGTTGTGGTAATGTAAACAAATTGACGTTTGTGTTTTCCACGATGCTAAGCTAACGATCAACGAAACAGACTTAAATATGTAGTATGAACGGATATACATAAAAAAGGGGAGAAAACGCTTACATTTTGTTCCTAATAATCCAACTATGGAAATGACAGACAGGTCATATAATCGCACACAACGATACTATTTCAAATACAGTCCTATGTTATGATATTGTAGTCATAAATATCATATAAAAAAGACTATATGTCATACATGCGCTAAGAGCCAACGGGGACGGCCGTCGTCACTTGTCGTCCATTTTGCGCCAGAGCCACTCGATAAACACATTATAGTCAATGGAGTTTGTACTTTAAATAGCTATGTTACTCAATTTTCAAACGGCTTGATTTTTAATAAATTTCAGAGATGCAAAAAAAATACCAACTACTTAAAAAAACACTGATAACATTTTTTCAACCAAACTGTTTATAAATCCGCAAAGAATTAAGATGGCTGAGAGTAATTTTGAAGGCAAAAAAATCAACCACCTTACGTTCGTTGCACCAGAGCGTTGCACTAAACATAAACACGCCATGGAAGTTTTCTGACGGAAGATGGCCTCAGAAAGTTACACAGTCAACTCCACCTTAGACATCAAGCCTAAAATATGATATCTATGCGCGTCCACCCTCCATTTATTCTTCTGTTGGATTCACCTGCACCTGACATAAGAATTTTTCATTACTGCCATCTACTGGCTCTACCCTATCAAAATCCAACGCTGAAGTCCAAAAGTGTGATGATATTCAGGGGCGGACTGGCAATCTGCTGAAAGACTTGTTGTGGCCCACGAAGGGGCAGGGTAGAGCGATAAGAGCTTTGGCGGACTTTCTAGTTGCCACAGGGCTGAGATGGAATGAAGAGGGTTACTTGCTAGGTATAATGGCAACTGTTATCCACCAGGTAGCTACAATTTAAATGAAATAAATGGCAATTAAAGGGCTAGTGCCGGCGTTCTGACAAATTGTGCAACCCATCCAAAATTGCTACCTTGCGGTTTTGCGCATGCGCGTAACGTTAAAAATGGCCGCGGATGCAGCGATTCCAAAGTAAACACTGCAAACTTTCTTTGAAGCAAGGAATATTAACTTAAGTTTGATCATGTAAAGACATGTACAAAAGTTCTCAGACACATCCTACCATGTTAGCTGCACACAGCAACTGCACCCCGCGCTCTCACTGTTAACGACGTCGCCGTGTCGTTAAGTATTAATTTACGCTATTTCGTGTTGGAGATGTATGTTTATGATGTATCTAGTTTAGTTAGCACCTTTGGATAACATTGAGAGTCCAACTGAATGTAAAAGAGGACATTTTCAGCGCCACAAAAGCTTTGGGAGCAAAATTTTATAAGGGAGCAAATTTTGACAGAACAATCTTTTCCAATGAAGGTTATGTATACAGGATTTGTCTTGAAATGTTTATTGTATTTTCATTTAAATTCATGTCCCAAGAGTAAGCTTCTGTAGCCGGGGGTCGGACCGCCAAGGCCCCCGCCTTTGGCTGCCGCCCAAATTGCTACGCACCCGACCCATTTGGCCCTTCCCACAGGTGGTGAGCCCATGGGAAGGCGGACCCACGTTGTCTTTTCGGGCTGTGCCCGGCCGGACCCCATGGGAAAAGGCCCGGCCACCAGACGCTCGCCTTCGAGCCCCACCCCCAGGCCTGGCTCCGGGGGGGGCCCCGGTAACCCGCGTCCGGGCAAGGGAAACTTGGATCCTGTAATTTTCTCCATCATAAGGGGTCTTGTGAGCCATTCTTTGTCTGGCCCCTCACCTAGGACCTGTTTGCCATGGGTGACCCTGCCAGGGGCTTAAAGCCCCCAGACAACATAGCTCCTACGATCATTGGGACACGCAAACCCCTCCACCACGATAAGGTGATGACTCAAGGAGGAGGACGCCTGGACGCCTCCCTGGAGAGGTGTTCCGGGCATGTCCCACCGGCGGGAGGCCCCGGGGTCGACCCAGGACACGCTGGAGAGACTATGTCGCTCGGCTGGCCTGGGAACGCCTTGGAATCCCGCCGGAGGAGCTGGCTGAAGTGGCTGGGGAGAGGGAAGTCTGGGCTTCCCTGCTGAAGCTGCTGCCCCCGCGACCCGACCCGGAATAAGCGGAAGATAATGGATGGATGGATTTAAATTCATTATTTGTGTGGCAAGATTAATTATGACATAAACAATGAAGTCATTTTATAGACAGAGGGGATATGTGTTATTATAATCAATTGAATACATAAAACTTAATTTCAAAAATAAATTCTTTTGTTTATTCAGGTTGATTATAGAGCTAGGGCAGAAAGATGAATCCAACTCCAGTTCAGCCTTGCAGTACTTTGAGCGCCCCAAGTCAGACAGTCACAGTCTAGACACATTTTCTTCATTTTTCTCTCAAAGTGAACGAAATTGATGCATTTTACAATAAAATTTTTTTTTTTCATTCTCCCTGGGGGCATGCCCACGGACCACCCTAGAGGGTCTGTGTACAGCGATTCTTGTGGGCTGGGCTGAGTCAAAGTCCAGGGCTGCTTTTTAGTCCTAGTCCGCCCCTGATGATATTTATTTTATTATGATAATTCTCTTATCCTTTTTGGAAGATGATTGTTGTAAAAGTTGGGATTTTGTGTAGAATGTAAATAAAAATCGAATGCTTTCTTTCTATTGCCAGTCTTCTATCTGATTGCAGCAGAAACTGGTTTGCTCAGAGGAAGTTTGACTCACACTTGATATTAAGAAGTATCAGACCTATGGGCAGCATGTACTCAAATTTGGATCTGTTTCAAAAAGCATGCAGTCAAAATGCAAAGAAATGTGAACAGAAATTTGCTTAGCAGTATTGAATTTGAAATCTAATTCCAAAGTGTTGGCTGGATGGACCACTGGTTTAAAAGCTGGTCATTTTTCACCTAATCATGAATTTGCTTTCAAATAATGTTTTGAACAAAATATGTTTTTGAATTAAAAACATTTGACATTTTAAAGCTTTCTTAAGATTAAATATTCTAATTTATTGCTTAAAATAAGTCTGTTAAGCTTGTTTTCAGGTAGCTATTTTTCTTATTTCTAGTAGATTTACACTGGAAAAAAAGGGAATTTAACTAGTTTTAACGAGGTGTGTTTTTGCAGTATATTCAAGTTTGTTTGCAAGTTCACACAGTTAAATGTTATGCTAATTCAAAGGAGGCGGCATGTTGTCGACATGCATCTGTCGGAGCTGTGTGATTGTGTGGTGAGAGGTGGTGGGGGATGAAGTCATCAGCCAATCAAACGTGTGTTTGAGGGGGGGAAAATGAACCGACACATTCAGCAAGTAGGCGTAGGTCTGACGCGGAAGTATAACTCGGCCTTAAGTCTGAACGTAATGAAAATAATACTTAATAATGGTAGGGTTTATTCAATCCTTACAACATACGGGAAGACAATCTAAATTACCTATGTAACTGAACTCATTATATAATGCAAATAAGGTTGCTTAAAAGTTGATGGAGACAATTTGAGCATCCTAAAAAGTTGGTATACTGTACATAAGTGGTCACAAACGTGGTATCAATGGCTAACAGTGAAGAAAGACATGCAGTCGTGCACCTAAACCATATCCGGAACTGTAACTGGAGGGGGGCGGCTAAAACCGGAAGCCAAGGGGAAACGCGGCACTGGCGCTCACAAGCATTGTAACCATGAAGTCCAGCAAACTTAACTTAATATTTTAGACACACAGGCTATTGTATAAAGCACAGAAAAGAGGGCTCGAGGTGGAGTTGGTGTGGGACCAGGCACACATGGGGATTGAGGGGAATGAGGAGGTGGATATCCTTGCCAAACAAGCACTGAAAGCACTGGGGATAGAAAGGTGGGTCGATACTAGTAAAGCAGAAGGCAAATCCGTTATTAGGGGTCACATCATAGGCGGAATTTGACTTTGGCGGAGGGCACAATATGTTGATGACCCCGAAACGCAGTGTCAGCAATAAAATTAACTTACAAGAATATTTATAATAATAAGTTGAAAATGAGCGTTTTTTTGTTTCCCATCATACTTGAGGGAAATTCTAAAATTGTACTGCTTAGGCTATAATTTTCGCCAAGATTGTCATCCATTGAATATGTTACGCCCACTGGTGTCGTGCCAATGTAGTTACCCCAGTCTGAGCGGATCCACTGCACTGCATTGATTGGCTTGATTTCTGTGTTTTGGTGCTGTAGTTATCTATGAGGTTTTAAAACATGGACCATCCATCAAAAAATAAATAAATAAACAAAATTCTGTCGTATACCGTAACATACGTACTGAAAGTTAAAAAAGGCAATGTTTCACTGTTTTATTTGTAGGATGAACTATTCAAGTCCTGTATGGAGTTTCTCAAGTTTAGTAAATGTCAATGTCCATAATATATAACTGTGGTTCTTTTCTGGCTTCAATAAATTGTTTAAGTCGACATCCCTCATAACTAATGTGCGTGCGCGCGCTCCCGCGGCCAGGGGACACAATTTTTGACGGGGGTAACTACAGTGGCAAGACACCGGTGGTGGCTCTACAATTAGCGTCTTAATGGGGCCAACTGAAACTCCGCTCGCCATTTTGAGGGTGGTCTCTAGCGTTTCATGGTCAACATTTTCAATCCTTGGTTCTTGCTCAGTAGTTTTTGTCGCTTTTGAAAGCTTAGGTTTGAAAAAAAAATTGTGTATATCCATCTTGCCTATTCGGTCCTCGGGTGGTTTTGGCTAAGCAAAGCAAATGACCGTCTAAGGTGCTAGTCACATAATCTGTTCGAAAAATAATTTTGACCCAATATAAAAATATCTTTTTTGTTCATTTCATTCATTTTTGTTTTTTGTTTTATTGCTTTACAACTTTTATAGACAATATTATACCGGAAAATTCTTAATTTTAAAATCATATACCAGGGGTCCCCAAACTTTTTCCTGTGAGGGCCACATAACTTTTCCCTTCTCTGATAAGGGGCCGGGGTCAGTTTGTAACAGAAAAAGTGTGACGATTGCAGGAGTGCCTATATGTAAAAATTTATTGTTTTTCATAAAGCCACCATCAAATAACCCTTTCTGGGTTCTTCACGGAACAAAAGTAAATAAAATAAAAATAATAATCTAATATATTAATAATAAATAATAATAACACTATTAATTAAAAATAGATAATAACCAAATAACCCTCTCTGAGTTCTTCACAGAAAAAGGCCAGGAAATAAATAACACTATTGAGAAAAAAATTAATAAATAAAAATGCTCTCTGGTATTGTTCAGGAGGCCGGACCAAATTCGGAGGTGGGCTGTATCCGGCCCGCGGGCCGTAGTTTGGAGACCCCTGTCATATACTGTATAAGAAATCCCCCCCCCCCCCTTCTTGAGTTTTCAATATTTATTCAGTGTTGATGAGCAGAATATTTACTTTCAAGAGTTCCATCTTGCATTGTTTATTTTTTCTCCGACTAGCGGAAGTAAACAAGCATGCCCCAAAACCGTACAAACATAACGCCACATCCCTCTAGTGGCTTGGCGGTGAATTACAGAGCAACGCGTTCCCTCACCGCAGAACTATCGAATGTCGAATGACGCCGTAGTCGCTACGCCGTCACCGCAACGCGGGAGTATAACTCAGGTTTTAGTCTGTAACTGCCTGATCTCGTACCAAACTGTCAATCCAGTAGGTGGCGGTAATGTCCCACGATACGAGGGGTAAACTGACAATAAACAAGAAGAAGAAGAAACGCGGCGCCAGTTCAGGCTAAGCTAGGAAGTACTTGGAGAAGGGTACCTGGACCCGCAGCAGCTAACGTTTAGGTTTAAGGAATTGAACCTGTTTTCTTTTTCTGCAAACATATTTTCATGATGTCGAGTGGACATTTACCTTCCGTCACAAACCCTGTGTACAATACCGTGAGAGTCTTACAATGGCAGAAGAATGTATGTGATATACACAAGCCTTCACTGAATCAAGCCTGCGCCTGTAAGTTGCCATACAGTTTGCACCAATTTCCTCTACGCGCACAGGACCAAGTAAGGATAACCTGGTTGAACAATGTCAACGGAAAGGACTGTGTTCCAAATACCAACATCAAGGTGAGTTTTTGTTAATAAAATTGAATATCGTTGTAGTTGGATCGTCTCGTTGATTGCTCTTTATTATCAAGCACACCGGTGTTCTTTGACAGAACACCGGCAGTAGCCACCAGCAGTAGTTGTAAACGCAGGTAGTAGGCTACGGTGTGCTTAATATTTAATCAAATGAACGATGACTGAGACGATGCAGCATGTGCAGATGTTTATTTGTTGTGCAACACCGCCTTTAGCCAGCTAGCTGGGCTACCCAGCTTGCTAGATGGTTATCTGGAAAGTAGTAGTGTGTCGGTCGAGAACGATTCGTGCCAAAAGAATGATTTTTTTTGTAGACTTGAGACCTTCTGCACCGATTCGTTCTTACTTGGAGTGATTAACTTCTTAATTAATCCAATAAAAGACAACGAATAAAAAATGGATTTTCACCCTGGAGCTTTATTGCTTTAACGAGAGTTACTTCTGTAACTAGGGCAGTGCTTCTCAATTATTTTCTGTCACGCCCCCCCAAGGAAGACGTAAATGTTTCGCGCCCCCCCCCCCAAACTCTCTGCCGCCACTGTAAATAGTATCATTTGTCTATAAAATTACTATTATAAATACGCATCTGCCTAAAATTGTGTCCTTTTTTCTAATAAAGAAAAAAAGTAACATAGATCAACTTATAATAAAGTATAACTTTATTGACATTGTTTTGTTTGTAACAGAGAAGACTTGACGTGCATCAATTTGCCTGAATTAAAAAAAAAAAAATTCACATCCAAACTAAAAAATACACTCAAAGGTACATTTTTGACCATTTGATACAGAAAAATAAAATGTAATAAAAGCAGTAAATAATAACAAATTAAAATTGATTAGAAACATTCACTCATGAGGACAATGTGCCAAAAAATTTGACCGAAAAAACAAATCTGAATAAAAGAAGAAGAAAAAAAGTGTCCTTGGACAGGACAGTTTTTATTTTTGCTGCTCACAGTATCAGGACGATTGTTGGCAATATTCGGTACGTTTTCACTGAAAAAATCAAACGGCTTAACAATGAGATTGGGGTCTAATGTCTTTAAGTGGCGTCTTAATTGATTTGGCTTCTGGCTGTCTGCTATAATTATTTTTAGACACAGTAAACAGTAGTCTTTCATCATCACCCACTGTATTAAAAGTCAAAGCTAAAAGGCAACGGCACGAAAAAAGCGCATTCACGGCGGCCGAGGTAGAGCCGTAGGTGAGGGCGGTCGTCGTGACGATCCCAAGCCGAAAATGGCACTTCTCGGGCGGCGACGTGAGAACCGGACAAGACAGTGGGTCGCTGCGTGAGTGAGTCCGGTCAGAAAACGGCGGTGGCACACTGCTCTTCATATCTGTTGTCTGTGTGTGCTGAGTGCTCTTCCTTAGTTCAAAAATACTGCGCGCACTCTGAAAATGAGAGCGCCACAGCCACCTACTGACTGGATGTGCAAGTACACTTTATTCCAGTACGGCAAAAAAAAAAAAAAACATGTTCCCCGAGGTCACATGCGCCCCCCCCGGCATCGCTCTGCGCCCCCCCAGGGGGGCGCGCCCCACTATTTGAGAAGTACTGAACTAGGGTTCTATGAATTCCGGATGACCGCCAGAGGGCGGTGCTTAGCACCTGGATATCTACGTGTGCGCAGCACAAAGGTCGAGAATAAAATGACAACAAAGTCACGCCAGTGGGCGTGACCTGGGTGACGTCACAGGCCAATATAAGGCACACGCTCACCCAGCACTAGTTCCTTTTCGGAATGTACTCGCAGGGAGTCTGAGTGACAGGCAACTCTGGCGGTCATCTGGAATTCATAGAACCCTAGTTACAGAAGTAACTCTCTTTCTATTTCATTCCTCCTGACCGCCAGAGGGCGGTGCTTAGCACCTGCATGACCATATACCAACATAGTCACGAAGACACTTCAGATGCGATCAGAGGAAGCCAACAGCACCACTGAAGCCACCGGGTGAGGAGCTGCCACATTCACTCTGTAGAAGCGGGCAAACGTACAAGACGATGCCCATGCTGCGGCGGAACAGATGTCATTCAGTGGAACACCTCTCAGCGCCGCCCAGGAAGTTGCCATTTTTCTTGTGGAATGACACGAGACTCGAGGAGGCCGAAGACCTTTGGAATCATAGGCATGCAGAATAGCTTCGACAACCCAATGTGACAGACACTGCTTCAAGACCGCGCAGCCCTTTGTCCTGACACCAAAACATACAAAAAGAGCATCCAACTTACGAGTGCTCGCAGTCACACCAACATAGTGCTCCAGCATCCGAACAGGACATAGCAAACTTCGCAAATGCCCATCAGGTGCACTCGCATCGTTAAACACAGCCAGGGTAATCGGCTGGTTAACGTGAAAAGCTGAAAGTCTCTTTGGCAAAAAACTCGGATTGGGCCATAATGTAACCCCCGAGCCAGCGGAATTCCACCGTAAACAGTTCGGAGAAATTGATAAAGCATGTAAATCACTCACTCGCTTTGCTGAAGTAATTGCGAGGAGAAACGCAGTTTTCACTGTGACCCACTTAATGTCAGACCCACTCAAGGGCTCAAAAGGGGCGGAACACAAACCCTCCAGGACTACAGGGAGGTCCCACATGGGAACACGTGGTAACCTTGGAGGTCGTTGACGAAGGGCACCCTTCAAGAACCGACACACCAGGGAATGTGAACCCATTGATCAGCCCTCCACCAAAACATGGTGGGCGGATATCTCAGCCACGTACACCCTCAAAGTTGAGACAGAAAGTCCCTTATCAAGAAGTTCTACAAATAGTTAAGCAATATTGGCACAGAGCAGCGCTCAGGATTCACATTGTTACACTTACACCATTTATTGAAAAGTTTCCACCTGTTACTGTAAAGTGCCCTCGTGGAAGGCGCTCGTGCACAAAGTACAGTCTGTACAACCGCCTCCGTACAGGACTCTAACAGGGAATCCGGCCCTTCAGAGGCCACAGGTACAGGCGAAGACGCTCCGGGTGGGGGTGCCAGATGCTCCCCTCCAACTGAGACAACAGGTCCCTCCTCTGGGGTAGAGGCCAAGGATCTCCATTGAGATGTCTGAGAATCATCGGAAACCACAGTCTCCCTGGCCAGAACGGAGCGACCAACAACACCTCGTGATTGCTCCGGCTGATCCTGTGCAGAGTCACCATCAAGAGGGGAAGAGGCGGAAACGCATACAAGAGACTGTCCGGCCATGCGTGTGCCAGGGCATCCTGACCTAGTGGACTGCGCGTTTCTGCAAGGGAAAACCACAGTTGACAATGAGTGGTTGCTTCTGAAGTGAAGAGGTCCACCTGTTCTACACCGAACCTCTTAACACAGCATTAGAACAGCTCAATAACTGTGGGACTCATCACATGTCTCAATCGTGTGCAATAAATCAAAGGGCATCAAAACTTTAAAAGTAGGGCTGAACAAAATTGGGGAAAAAAACTGACAGCGACTTTTTGAGGGTTTGTGATATATTGCGACATTAAAACGAGAAGAATGTTCACCAGACGACTTGAATAGCTCTGTTTGGGAAGACTTTGGTGGATCACTCTGACCACATTACAACCCCTAGCAAAAAGTATGGAATCACCAGTCTCGGAAGAGCACTCACTCAGACATTTTATCATATAGAACAAACTCGGATAAAAAGCTTGGAAATTAAAATGAATTAATTCAAAAGTGCAACTCTTTAGCATTCAGAAACACTGAAAGAAATGAATTAAAAACATTGTGTTGGTCAGTAAATGTTACTTTTATAGAGCAAGTGCAGGGAAATATATATGGAACCACCCCATTCTGAGGAAAAAAAATATGGAATCATGAGAAACAAACAAAGAAATAACAAACAAAACACATTTCTAGTATTTAGTAGCACCACCTCTGGCTTTTATGACAGCTTGCAGTCTCTGAGGCATGGACTTGATGTGTATTCTTCATCAATTTGGTGCCAACTCTCTTTGCTTGCAGTTGCCAGATCATCCTCGCAGGTCGGAGCCTTGCTGTTGACCTTTTTTTTTTTTTTTTTTTTTCAATTTCCACCGCAGGTTTTCAATTGGGTTGAGATCTGGACTATTTGAAGGCCATGCCATTGTCTTTCTCCAAGGAATGCTTTAACAGTTTTAGCTCTGTGGCATGATGCATTGTCATCTTGGAAAATGACACATATTTTCAATTGATGGGATAAAAAAAGCTGTCCATAAACAGGTGTCCCTTGCTCTTATCATGTTAGAACACATAAAATGATGACAATTTTAATTTCCAAAGAATCAACTTTTGACAAAGTTCCTGAACTTCAACACAGGTTTTGTCATTATGTCAGCGATCATATTTTCAGATGAACAGTAAATTATATCTATTTTACCCTCAGTAAGAGCTTCACAAATGAAATTAAAGTTGACAGCGATATGTTTGGTTCACTGTTTGTTTACTGGATTTTTACTCAGTGCGAGAGCACCTTGATTGTCTCCATAGATTTTTGTACATGTGCAATTCTTTCTATCCAGACCACTTAACAGTTCTGTAAGATACATGCTTTCCTGGGTAGTGGCTGTCAGAACAATATTTTTGCTTCACACGTAGAAAGAGCCACTGTGGGTCGTTTCTTCGATTTCCATGAAATTGCGGGTCCTTGTTTTGTCAAGATGAAACAAGCAATAACCTGTTGTACTTGTATCTTCCACAGAAGATGCCCAACCAGAATCACTAATTGCCACCAAACTTAAATCTTCATTACTTTTCTTGAAAATTAGTTCCCAATCCGTTCTACCTTTTAGATACCTTAATATGTGTTTGGAAGCCACGAGGTTTTGATTTCTTGTTTTTGACAATGTTTGTGACAACTTACTCACAATCCAGCTTGTCGGGTCTAGTACAAGTCGAAGTATAATTCAAGCTGCCTACAATTTCAGGATACTCTTTTGGGTTGGCAAAATCATTTATAGTGCCGTCTTCATTTGTCTCTATTTTAGCTTCATATTGCTTATATCTGGGTTTACACTCAGACAATCCAAATCTTTTGAGCATTTTGAACATCCCTATAGGTTTGTGGAACTCCACATAGGGCCCTATGACACCAATCAACACTTGTGTTGAATATGTCTTTATCATTCGTGATGTCATGTAGTCATTCTCATATTTTGGAGTTTTTCTTTCCCTTATTGGGTAGCGGCAATTCTTACTGTCATCATGTTCCCTAAATTTATCAAGTACCCACATTTATCACATTTACCACATTGTTTCGTTGTTTATCCTAATCCTATGTAAAGCACACGACAGCTCTGGATGCATTCACATTCCATAATTATATTGGAATAGGGTTGATGACACAATAGTTTACCATGAAGATCTGCAAACAGAAACTGGAGTTCTTAACAGTAAACACTCTACTGCTCTGTAACTACAGCAGGGGAGTGTTTACTGTCACTAAATATACTTGGCACATTAACACTATCGGTTTTTCCTACTCTCGTCTCATCCTGTCTTTCCTGTTCAGTTTGCTTATGCTGCTCGTTTTGTGAAATATCGACAGTACTGTCCTGCTCATCAATGTTCCGCTCAAGTTCAAATTGAAAGGGCTGAACAGATTATTGATTGATTGATTGATTGATTGATTGATTGATTGAATTTATTTCGAAAACATGCATCCCATTATGGATATACAAGAATACCTACAAAACATAAGATTCGAAAAGGAGTAGGAAGAAGTAAAAACTTATATGTATCCTACCCCTTTGTCCGCTACATACTCATCAGCATGAATCAGACAAAACAAATACAATTCACAACAGTTCAATAATGCCTAAAAAACAATTGTTGGCATCACTCAACATTTTCTCAACATAAATACTATAATTCATTTCTATAATTACAGAAAACAAGATCTTTGTATTTTCTCTTAAACACGCTCAAATTAGCGCTTTTCTTTAGGTCCTCAGTAAGTTTGTTCCACAAGTCCACACCTAAAATTGAAGGACAAAAGCTCTTTTTTGTTGTACGGTGATACTGCTTTTTGAAATTTAACTCCCCTCTCAGATTATACCCTCCTTGTCTATTTGAAAACAAAACTTGTATATTTCCAGGTAATGCGTTTTTCTGTGCCTTAAACATGATTATGGCCGTTTTGAATTTGACTAGATCCAGGAATTTTACCTGCTTGGATTCCAAGAACAGTCTATTTGTATGATTACATGTGTATGTCGCTAAAGAGTCTTACTCTGACAGTCCAGCAGTGCCACCCGTTGACGTCACCTTCCACAGTGCATTGGGACGTCAACTACAAAGGCGAGCTACTAGTTCAACTCATTTTACAAATTGTATACCGGTAAAAAACGAAAACATCAGGAGGTTTTTTTTTTTATTATCAAATTATTATAGCTCATACTAACATTTATCTTTCAAGAACTAAGTCTTTATGACTGTAGATCTCTTTAAAGGCTAAAGCAACATTGCATATTCTCTCTTGCCAAGATAAGAAAACAAATCTTACCATGTGTTTCCAAAAAAGCAAGATGGAGCACAGCCAAGTTTGAAACACATCCTAAACTCCAGTGAGGAGAGTGAGGAAGAGAAGCAGCACATCTCACAAGTGACACGACCCAAACACTGCTATGATGCAAGCTGACGTACTCCACGTAAATATAAAAATGCCCCGCATTGTGAACCTAAGACAGAAACTGTCACATTTTCGTCTCGTGTGACGAAAACTGGCATTCCTCTTATATTCTAGTCTCACAAGCACGTTTTTAGCTTGTCGTCGACATGAAAAAAATTGTTCGGTGACGAAATATTTTCGTTATCATTATTCTTGACGAAAATAAAACTGCTACCCAGTGTTGCAACTGGAATGAAAACATAATTTTGTAAATCGTATTCCTTTTCTTAGCATATTGCTATCTGGTGCAGTGGGGCAAGGAACATTACGGGAAAGGCAAAAAGCATTTGAAATGAATGTCATATTTATTTTTTCTGTCTCAAACACAGGGCTTAGTGACATCTGTCTATGCCCAGCCGAAAGAAAGACGTCTCGCACCCAAAACAGTCAACGCCTTGAAAGTTAACAGTTGTTCTGCAGAAGAGGATCTTCATCACCTGGATAATGTTCTTCCGCAGAAGTGTGATGTCAGCTTCCCGTGGCCACATCTCCAAGACCACACCTATTTTTGCCAGCAGTCAACAAAGAACGGCGCAACACAAAAAGATCCTGCACCATCATTTCCAGCCTATGATTTAGACGACAATGACAAATGTAGGTTTTTCACAGGCATAGGTGTTGCCAGTTTTTAGCAGCTTTTGTATACTGTCACAGCTTTTCTCCTACAATCAGACCTTGAAGTTGGCATTGCATGACCAACTGCTATTAGTTTTAATGGGACACAACATGAGATTTGACTTCAACAAACTAAATGTGTTTTTCTCTTCTTATATCCTGCAGATGTCGGTGAAAAACATCTGACTCAATCTCAGAAGCCAGCATCTCCTTTCATTAAAGAGGCAGAAACCTCTCAAATCAAAGAGGAGAAGGATGCAACCAAGTTGGCATTGACGTTTGTCCCTTTGAAGAGTGAATATGAAGACAAAGGTCAGGGTTTCTTTTAGAAATGTCCCGATCTGATATTTGGATCGGATCGGACGCCGATGTGGGCAAAAAAATGCGCATCGGTATCGGATCGGCCAACACGGACAAATTTCGATCCAGACTTCCGATCCAGTTTTTTTTTTAAACTGCGGTCCGGGTTTTCCAGCGCACCGATTTACACAAATATTCCAGTTTTTCCTTCGCTTTCCCTAAAATCCAGTCCGCATTTTACGGCACACCTTCAACACACTATATTTACATTACCGTCTCCCAATTTACCGGGAGACTTTATCGGTAAAAATGTCAGCTGTGTGGGATCATTTCACCTTAAAGGACGACAAAGACGAAGAGGCAGAGTGCAACATATGCCACAATAAAGTCAAGCGTAGTGGTAAAGCTGTAAGAAGTTTTAATACAACCAAGCTAATCAAGCATTTAGCAAAATACCACCAAAAACAATATGAGGAGTATGTTAAGAAAACCGAAGACAAAAAGAAAGGTCCTACGCAACTAACACTGGCAGAAACTTTAGCTATGCGTGACAAACTGGCACACGACAGTCCCAAAGCCCAGGGAATAACAAGAGTCATTGCCGAAGAATTCATTCTGGATGACGAGCCATTATCTCTCGTGAGTAAAGACGCACCATCCATCACTTACAACCACGGTACAACATGCCCAGCCGTCATTACATCCTTGTGCGATTCGGCCGAGGAAGATTCAAGAGCGATTCACAAACATCCAAATTCCGATTATTGAAATATGTCAAGTAAAGCGGAACTAATACACAGTGCGGTCTTTGGGACGCAATGAGAAACTGACCGCATTGCGTCCCGAAAGTAAACATGATGCTTGTCATAGACCCGGGTAATGCCAATGCTCAACTCACGGCTGTAGCTCAACTCATGCCGCTGGATAAAAAACACAAGAATACCTGACTGCTGCTGACAGCCGCTACAAACTACGTCAACGTTGTTTTACTGGAGATATATATATATCATATGTATACAGAACTAGATGCAAGATGACAGACTCGGCTGCGTTAGCAACATCGAAGTATTGAAAACCATATGCGTTAGTAAACAGCCGCCATCTTAAAGCAGAAGACTTCCCTAGTAGGCTGTTGTGAACCTTCCAAGCGGACCTAATTAACTTTTTATCTAAAATACTCCTAAATCGGCAAAATCTTGACTTTAATCTATCTTCAAAACAGTTTTAAAACTTTCACATGTCGAAAGTAGACAGAAGGGAAATTATGGAATAACGGGAGCAATTTTAACAACTTTAACAGTTGATTCGCAAAATTAAATGAATTGAATGTAGTTTAAAGCTGCTGATACAGAATTGGGACTTGAGTATTTTATTTACTGTTTTAAAATGTTAACTTGATACTGAAATAGTCGTTTATTTAAACCTGAGAGGCTTTTTATACATTTTTTATAACTAATGCACGAACCATAAAAAGCATCTAATAGCTTAGGGGATTTGTGGGATCTTCCACTGAGGTTGTTGGTGTGTTTTGCTTTTTTAAGACAGTTTACAATATTATTTGCACGTTTTACTAACTGACTATGCCATTTCTGTTTGTTATTTATAATGTTTTGTGTTTGTCACTGAATGAACAGGTCAGTTTCTTGTTACCAACCATTGTGTGTTATTCAAACTCACCTAATTCAGCTGGCTAGTTGTTATCAAGAGTACTAAAACCTTTTTCAACTTGAGTCTGACGACTAAGTAAGGAGGCTAAATAACTTTAGACTTTAACACACGCTCAGATAGGTCTGTATCGGTATCGGCCAGTATCGGTATCGGATCGGAAGTGCGAACCAATATCGGTATCGGATCGGAAGTGCAAAAACCTGGATCGGGACATCCCTAGTTACTTCATGGTGGAAAGACACGAGTCCCAACATGATTGAAGTTAATCAATTGTGTTTTTCTCTTATATTCTGCAGATGTCGGTGAAAAACATTTTACTCAATGTCAGAAGTCAGCATCTCCGTTCATTAAAAAGCCAGAAACCCCTCAAATCAAAGAGGAGGAGGAGGATGCAACCAAGTCGGCATTGACATTTGTCCCTTCGAAGAGTGAAGATGACAACAAAGGTCAGGGTTTCTTTTACTTCATGGTGGAAAGACACAAGTCACTAAGGATGCAAAAATACTCTTTTATATTTAACCGTTCGATACGCCCTCCTCGATTCAATACGCAAAACCATTCGATCCAAATGAAAACCTCCCAAAATGTTTTTTCCAAATTTATTTTTGTCATCACTCTCGCTAAAATGTCCGGTGCAGCTTTGCTTTGAAAAGACAAACTCTGCTGCTAGCAGCCCCCTCCTCCACTCCTCTTCCTCACTGCATGAAAGGTGGGAGCTGTGGTGCAGGAGGATCATTGCTCGTGAGGAAAGACAAACATAAGAAGGCGGCTTGCTAGCTTCAATATCGTACAGATCCGTTGTTTGGCAGCATTTTGGGTGAGCTGATATGCTATCCCTACTGGTACATATTAAACAAAGACTGTCTTTACGGATACGTACAACAAAGTCTGGCTATACAGTGTATCACAAAAGTGACTACACCCCTCGCATTTCTGCCGTTATTTAAGTATATCTTTTCATGGCACAACAGTGACAAAATGACACTTTGACACAATGAAAAGTCGTCTGTGTGCAACTTATGTAATAGTTAATATATTTTCCCCTCAAAATAACTCAAAATATAGCCATTAATATCCAAACCCCTGGCAACAAACGTGAGTACACCCCTATGGAAAAACGTACTTCCCTTAATGTCCAAATTGAGTACTGCTTGTCATTTCCCCACCAAAATATCATGTGACTCGTTACAGGAGTGCTGTCCGCATTGCTGCAGAGATCGAAGAGGTGGGGGGTCAGCCTGTTAGTGCTCAGACCATAGGCCGCATTCTACATCAAATTTGTGTGCATGTCTGTCACCCCAGGAGGAAGCCTCTTCTGAAGACGGGACACAAGAAAACCCGCAAACAGTTTGCTGAAGATATGTCAACAAAGCACATGGATTACTGGAACCATGCCCTATGGTCTGATGAGACGGGCGGGCTTTCTTGTGTACCATCTCCAGAAGAGGCTTCCTCCTGGGGTGACAGCCATGCACACCAATTTGATGTAGAGTGCGGCGTATGGTCTGAGCACTAACAGGCTGTCTCCCCACCTCTTCAATCTCTGCAGCAATGCTGACAGCACTCCTATTATGAGTCACATGACATTTTGGAGGGAAAATGACAAGCAGTACTACATTTGAACATTTAGGGATGTACGTTTTTTCAAGGGGTGTACTCAATTTAGTTGCCAGGGCTTTAGATATTAATGGCTACATTTTGAGTTATTTTAAGGGGAAAATAAATTAACTCTATTGTATAAGCTGCACACTGACTACTTTTCATTGTGCCAAAGTGTCATTTTGTCAGTGTTGTCCCATGAAAAGATATACTTAAATATCTGCAGAAATGCGAGGGGTGTACTCACTTTTGTGATACACTGTATATTGTTGCCGACTTGGCTGCTACGAATAACCTCGCTTTGACAACAGACAGGTTAAGACTGTGGGGCTAACTCACGGTTACATGATGAACAATGAGTGGCAAATTAAGTAGAGGTGCATGATGATTATTGGTCTAATAATTATCGGTCCGATAATAGGAATTATGATGTCATCCAAATAAATCCAATAACAATATGTTATCGGGCCTATTAATAATATTTTTGGCACGGTGTCGGATTGGGATGCATTAGTTTCTACTCCTGTTTTGCCAGTAGTCAAAGTTTTGTTACTGTTTTAGAGGCCGTATTTTTCCTTCACTGAGTTATAAACCTTACTATGGCAATTAGCAAATGTTTGCATTTTACAGTGTTATGTTTACAAGTTCTTGAGAGGCCTTTTGGTTATTGGTAGGCTTACTGTTCTATAATTGCCAGGTTAAGAAAGTTGTTTCATGGACCAGGACGATAAAAGTCTCCTCTCCTGTTGCACCAAATGTTTTATCTGCTGACAAAGCACTATACCTGTTGGGTTTATGTTTGTTTTAGATCGGTGCTCATTGTTCAGGGGAACACATCGTCAATGATATTGACTGTTTGATTGTGATTGACTCAAATTACATTTATTTGAAAAAATTAATATGGGCACTTTATTTGAAGTCAAAACTGTTCTTGTCTTTCTTTTGTTCAATATAATAATGTTCATGTCATCATGAAAATTCTGGTTCGGTCAAAGGCAAATCTATGGTGAATCAACCACTAGTATTTTTGACCTACAGGTGTTCAAAAACTCAGGTGAATATACATTGAAAAATGAAATATATGTTATCGGTTATCGTATCGGTATCAGAGCAGGAAGTTATCAATCTCGGTATAAAAAATGGATATCGTGCACCCCTAAAATTAAGAGCGCTGTACTTCAAACTTGTCCTGTTTATGACAGTCGATCGTCAAATGCTGGTGTTGTGCAGTAATGAGCAGACGTGACTTCTGTGGCGTTTGTTAACTTTTTTTAATGCCCGACAACACTTGCGCTCACACACCAGATATCGTCAAATAGCACCCTATATGTGCTACGTTAGATTACCCCAAGTCCCATGCCACTGGCTGCGTGAGCCCAGAGTGATCATGGGACACATAGTCCATATGCTATATCGTTTAATTAAAAACCGCCGTGACTGAATGGAAGTTAAGCAGGCCAAATCAATCCATATCAGTGACTATAGATAATGCTGCATTGCAATTCAGTACGTAACACAGATGGACTCGGACCACAAATAGGGTTAGGGTTTTCTCATGTGGTAACCACATACCTGCTAAGAGAGTAATAGCAATCAATAGTGTGCCCCGCCTCACTTTACAAACGGTAAAGATTGTTCTGAGAACTTTTATTCAAAATTTCTTTACATAAGTAAGTAAGCACATGAATATTATGCCCTATAGTGCATTTTTATATGATGGCATTGTTATTTTTGCTTATAAGCAAAATTTTAAAAAAAACAACAACACTTTTTTGTTTTAGAGCATTAAATGTATTGAATTGAATCGAAAATCATGTCCCTCGTATCGAAAATCGTACCGAGCCGTGACTTAAATGTATCGTTGCATCCCTACAAGTCACCACATGAGATTGAAGATAATCAAATGTGTTTTTGTCTTATATCCTGCAGATGTTGGTGAAAAACATCTTACTCAATGTCAGAAGCCAATGTCTCCTTTCATTAAAGAGGCAGAAACCCCTCAAATCAAAGAGGATGGATTCAAGTTGGCAAAGATGTCTGTCCCTTCGAAGAGTGAAGATGATGACAAAGGTCAGAGCGCAGCATGTCCACTTGAATGATACGACCAAGCACTGCTGCGAAGTATGCTAACTACACATACGATGAGAAAATGTCACACATTGTGAACTTATGACAGAAACTGGCGAATTTCATCTTGTTTTCATCTTTCAAACTGGCATTCGGATCGTTATTTTTTAGTCTCCCAAACCACATTTTTAGCTTGTCGTCGTCATAAAAAAATTGTTCTTCGACAAAATATTTTCGTCATCGTTGACGAGAACAACACTGTTTGAACAGTTTACACAGACGTCCAGCGGTTGGAGTTCCTTTGTCAAGCGTGCTGGAGTAATGGCAAGCTCCGAGTTCATCAGATGCACTTGGTTTTTCATAGCAGGTGTGAGATGGGCGCAGATAGTCACAGATAAAAGGGATGGTCCTTCGCCAAACCAATGTTGTTTAGCCTAACGTGCACATTCGAACATTAAAGCTACTGGGGCACGGCCCCTATCCCATGCAAAACATCTGCCTTTTCAAAAATTCGTCATACAGACACATTTTGGTACTCAGTCCACACAAAAGGCGCACCACATTAATAGGTACACTGTCCATTTTGGAGAAAATTCTTGACTTTTAGGTGTGCCTTAAGACCAAGTTATGCTTCTGCGGCAGATCTGCGCCGTCAAGGCAGACCTGATCTACGACCCTCTGCCGTAGCCTTTCGTGCACTTCAAGAAAATCTTGACTTGTGCGGCGTCAGCGTATGGTGACGTGGCCCAAATGGACTGTGATCGGTGTGCTCAGACTGTTGTTTCCAGTTAAGCGCAAAATCACCGCCATTTTCAAACAATGTTTTGCTACACGCAAAAATGGACCAAGCCGATGGGAGTATCATCGAAGAGCAAGTCTCGTCAAGATATTATAAAGATTGCCAAATGGCAAGGTCAGCGATTGCATAAAAAAAATGGAAGAACCACCGAGACAAGTATGTGTGTGTTCGGAAGCGAATGGCCACCCGAAGCAGTGGCCCAGTCGGCCAAAACTGCCAGCTTTTTATCACTTTGTCGTATTTTTCATTGGTGCACTTCACGGCAAAGAAATCGGACAAAACGCTGCTGGCTTCTACTGCAACAGCCTTCTGCGTCACCTGCGCCTCAACATTTGTATTGTAATAGCTCCGGATGGAGGGAAGAAGGAGAGGAATCGATGATGGCTTTCCTCACTTTAAGCAAATAACAAAATAATAGCGGGCTGCCGCAACATGCGACAGCTAACGTTCACGTTCTCCCGTTCTTTCCACTCGCTTCCCGCTATGTCACAGCTCCCCAGTCTGATTGCCTCTTAAAGGAACCGCACTTAGTTACGGACATTACAGTATGATCAACATTTGTTGTTCAATGTTGATGAGCCAAAGATCCACATTCAAGCGTTCCATCTCCGTTGGCGTTGCTGTGTAACCGGCGGAAAACTAGACTAAGTCGACAAGAGTCCCCCCAAACCGTACAAACACAATGCCACACCCCTCTAGTGGCTTGGCGGTGAATTACAGAGCAAGGCGTTCCCTTGTTGAAGAACTATGGAATGCTCATTGACGCCGTAATTGCCATGCCGTCACCGCCAGGCAGAAGCATAACTCAGGCTTTATGGTTGTGAAAGTAACGTAAATGAAATGTGTATCGTTGTCTTGTGTTCTGCAGACATTGAATTGCCAGAGTTTGCTCATATGAAAGAGGAGGAAGAACAGTTCCCTTACATCAAAAGAGCATTTTCTCTCAATCAAGAGGAAAAGAAGACAGAAATCCCTCACATCAAAGAAGAGGGAGAAGAAAAGGATATAACCAATTTATCATTGACCTGTGTACCATTGAACAGTGAAAACGAAGACAAAGGTCCGAGTGATGAGAACAGTGAAGCTTTGCCTCCAAGCGGTCCGAGTGATGAGAACAGTGAAGCTTTGCCTCCAAGCGGTCAGAGTTATGAGAACAGTGAAGCTTTGCCTCCAAGCGGTCCGAGTGATGAGAACAGTGAAGCTTTGCCTCCAAGCGGTCCGAGTGATGAGAACAGAGAAGCTTTGCCTCCAAGCAAAAGTACAAGTCACATGAAAAAAGGTGATGGAGACTGCTCTGGACCTTCACAAGTACGTGGTTTCTAAGCTCCAATTTTAGATTGGTACAACCTCGACACATCCTGACAGTGATAAATAGGACGAGAATAATGATGAGGATTTGTTTGTCCAAGATGGAGATTTGGCATTGTATAGCTATATAGTATGAAAAACACATACAGTACTATACACATGCAATAAAAACAAAAACTCAAAGGGAATAAACATTTGTCCTGCTTTGATCACCAGAGTATATCAGACATCGAAGCAGCAGTGAGAAAACTAATACAATGCATCAAAGATAGCCAAAATCATCCATTCAGCGGGAGTGATAGCCAACCCCCCAGACAAAACAGTGTTCATCTAAAGAAACAAAGGTATGTTATCAAATGGATCATTTCCTTTAGCTGTTTATTTTTGTCAATTAAAGCATCAACACAACAATTTGACAGGAATTTTCCGTCAATGTCTCCTCATTCCGGTGTATATGCCTGTTGCAGAAAGAGCAAAGTATTTTCTAATGGCGTTGGATTTGCTTAACTCGCAGAAAACTTCCATCTTACACAATATGACATCAATCCTTTTTCAAACTCGGTTTACATTAACGCGCGCTCACGTTCAGGCTTGTCCTTGATCATATTGCTATTTAATGTTGATGTAATTATAGATTGATAATCAGAGGAACTGAATTTTTTACCAAGAAGTAGGGCTGTCAAAATTATCGTGTTAACGGGCGGGAATAAATTTTTTAAATTAATCACGTTAAAATATTGACGCAATTAACGCACATGCCCCGCTCAAACAGATTAAAATGACAGCAGTGTAATTTCAGCTTGTTACTTGTTTTTTGGTTTTTGGCGCACTCTGCTGGCGCTTGGGCCAAAATGATTTTATGGGTATCAGCACAATGAGTGAGCATGGTGTAAATATTGACATCAACAATGGCGAGCTACTAGTTTATTTTTTGATTGAAAATTTTACAAATTTTAATAAAATGAAAACATTAAGAGTAGGGCTGTCCCAAACGACTAATTTTCTCCCGATTAGTCAGCCGACTATTTTTACGATTAGTCGACTAATCTAATAATAAATTTTTTTAAATTTTTTTTTTACTTACTAATTTAGCAATGAAATTTTTGTTGACGCTTATCAATTCACAAAAACATATTGGAACACTCAAATTATTTATTAAAATACAAATAAACACGTAAATAACAATAATAAATCACAAATAAACAATGAGTTCAAATGCAGATAGAATTAACTAGTGTAGCATTGAAAAGATGGTCTCTTAAACTGATAGTTTACAACTTTTATTCCATCCTTGATGTAAACACACTGTAAGAGCTACGGTGCACACAAATAAAGCAACACAATTAGAAATTAACAAAAACTTTTCACCTTTTTCCTTTTAAACCTTATTTATATATCAATGAATTGCCTATATGAATTGCCTTTACCTTAATTTATTACCTTATCATTGACAATCTCTCCCTTGAGTGCAATCACTGTATATACTGTATATATTTTATAAAATACCTTTTAACCTTATATAATTTTCTATACCATAAAATATACCTTTCAATTAGCATTAAGAACAATACTAATAGCACTTATAGGCCCATTGTCAATGAAACATTATTATTTAGTAAGGCGACAGCACCCTCTGGTGTACAAAAAATGAAAAAAAAAAATTACAAACTGCGTGAAGGCGCTTGAGGTGTTTATTCACGGCCGACGTGCAGCCAAGCTTGGCATTGAAGAGACAGGACAGAAGAGTGTACTCTCCTTTGTTTCTTTGAAATAAGTCAATGTTTTGGACACTGGTGCGCTTTTTTTGGCTTTGTGCCGCTTTCCCCGCTTGCAAACAGCATCCGACATTCTAACTTTCCACGCATGTATTTTTTTAACCCTTCATTAACCATCGACGGGATGTTGTGCTCGTCGACGGATTTACGTCATCGATGATGTCGACTATGTCAACTAGTCGGGACAGCTCTAATTAAGAGGGGTTTTAATATAAAATTTCTCTAACTTGTAGTAACATTTATCTTTTAAGAACTTTCTATCCATGGATCGCTTTAAGAGAATGTTAATAATGTTAATGCCATCTTGTTGATTTATTGTTCTAATAAACCAGTACTTCTCAAATAGTGGGGCGGGGCGATGCCAGGGGGGGGGGCGCATGTGACCTCGGGGAACATGCTTTTTTTTTTTTTTTTTTTTTTTGCCGTACTGGATTAAAGTGTACTTGCACATCCACTCAGTGGGTGGCAGTGGCGCTTTCGTTTTCAGAGTGCGCGCAGTATTTTTGAACTAAGGAAGAGCACTCGGCACACACCAGTGACTGGATCTGTCGTTCACTTGAGTAAACGAATCCATTCCGGTTCGTTCAGTATAAAGATTCGTTCAACGAATCGTTCGCCCCCCTCATCTCCCTCCCCGCCCAAATGAATCGTTCGGTTAGTGAACAGGAAGTGACGTTGCCGAACGAATCACCAAAGACCGCTTCACAGTATAACTGAACGGGAAGTGACATTGCTTGGCCCCTCCCTCTCTTGCACATTGACCACTCGTCGTAGTTTCAGAAATGAGTGACAGGCGCTATCATTCTGTTTTCACAGACAGCCTCGTCTCCCTCCCGCTGCTGCAAAAGCGAGGGAGAACTTCCGCGTTGTCTGTCCTAGTTCTATGGGCTCAAAGTCATGGCTCGTGCTTGCATTTCGATTTAGGACACGGTTAAACATTTTCCTTTTGAGGGGGAAGTGGGGGTTTGGGGTCGGGGGCGCACGGACTTTCTTTAGCATGATCTTGCTCACATATACAATGCTGCTGCTACCAGCCAACGCGGCATGCTTGCTGTCACGAAAATAAAAATAAATCGAAAGTTTAATTTCTAAATATGGAACGACCAACACATCATATTTACCTCTCGCTCTGTTGTATTTTTGTTTTTTATTATTAAGATGATCGTATTGAATTTTTGCACTGGTATTAATAAATAAAATAATCCGGCCAGCTCCCCTGTCGTCCCCGCATCTCAGATCGTCAAATGCTGACGAGAAATAATTGTTTGCTCTTTATGATGTCGCCTTTCTACTCTCATTAGTCTGTTAAGAAAAATGTAGACATATTGCGACATCTCCCGTGTCCGCGCGCTTTGTTTTTGGGCGCTTGAGTAGCACATGATGGACGGATTGACATAATTTGTCAAACCAACCGACACCCTCTGACACAAAAAAAAAAATAAAACACTCGGAAAAAATTGACATGTATATACAGTTTCATTGCAAATCAGTATTATGGTGATCATACTAAATATTCTTTTTTTTTCTGTGCACATATGAGGTAAATATCGCTGCCATGAAGCCTCCATATAGTGACAGTTCTCTGCCCGCTTCACTGCCGTCACGCGACCGCAGCTCAGCTTTTGCTTGCCTCGTAGCTACGCGTTTTAAATTACTGTAAATTTGATAGTATATCGTCATAGGTACAGTCCCGAGTCTGTTGAGAAAAGTAGAACACTAAACCATGCTCGCTAGATTTGTGTGGTGTTTTTGTCTGTTTGAGCAGCATTTGATAGGCTCCACGTTAACAAATATGTGACAAAGTCATTTCCTTTCATTTTATGACTCGTTCACCGCATAGTCATTACTGGAAAGTCAAGTTAGCAGCAAGCTAGGTCAGGAACCGGAGGACCGAATCACTGAACGGAAGTGACAAAACTCAGTCTCGGATTCTTCGTTACCAACTGCGCAAAATGCATCTTCGTTCCAAGTCCGGCAAAAACTAGCGCTGGAGCCAATCGTTCCCATTATATCCTGTTGTTCAACGTATACCGGCCGCATCAGTGCTCCGGAGTGACTGTGGACCATCTACAGCGTGCCGGTGTCATTGACGTGTGGGTGCTCCCGTCAGGAGTGACATTTCACGCGGGTGGCTGTTTTTCGGCACAACGCCGGATATTTACAACGAAGTCCGCCAAAACATTGTTACCGACTAGGCTGTTACGAACAACCTCGCTTTGACAATAAACATCTGAATGAAATTAAGAGCGCTGTTTCATATGCTGGTGTTGTGTAGTAATGAGCAGACGTGACTTCAGCGGCGCTTGTTAACTTTTTAAATGCGCGCACACACTAGATATCATGAAATGGCACACTAGATGTGGTACGTCCCATGCCATTGGCTACGTGAGCACAGAGTGATGGTGGGTTACGTAGTCCATATAGACCCTACCCACGTGACGTCACAACTCCGCTCTCCTGACTGGTGCCGCCCAATTGTCCGTCAACACATCCTGTTTACCTGTTACGGCTACGTACATTCCTCCTATTTACGGCGTGTTTTTCTGCTCGTTAACATTAATAATCAAAATGGTGAAGGCGTGTGTGGCGGTCGGTTGCAATAACAGAGAAGATAGACGGAGAGACTTGAAGTTCTACCGGATTCCGAGAGACCCGGAGAGCAGAGAGCGAGATGGGCTGCTGCAATTCGACGAGAAAACTGGGCTCCAAACGATTACCACAGATTATGTAGTAGTCATTTTATATCTGGTAAGATGCATTTAATATATATTTTTGGGTTTTGGGCTGACAACCACAATTAAGATCATTGCTCGGCTAATCGCCGACAACATACACGTATGTATATAGTGAGAGTGCTATCGCTAAACCATATAAACATTAAAAGCCCTAGCTCCATTGACAAATGACATGAAATACATTAGACTTGACAGTGGATGTTAGCAAGAACAAAAGATTTTGAATTGAAAATTTTGTAACTCACCTTTCCAAGCACAAGATAGATTCCTGCCGAATTTTCGTGGACGAGGACCTGTTTCACCCAACCAGCCACGAAGTATTTATAAGCCTCCAAGCTCTTAAAGTTTTTCAAACTTTCGTGAGAATAGGCTGATTTTGTGTGGACAAGATAGTTTTAAATATCAGGGTAGCTAGCAGATGTCTGGCAAATACAGCGGGTCGAAAAACATCGATTTAGGCATCAAATATGGATCTGGCGAATGGATAAACTGAAGCTTTTCCACATAACGCCTTTTATGCAACGCATCAAGTGAGTTTACGGCATCCGAAAGCACCGGGTCTTCCATGAAATGCATTATAAATTGCTCGATCAATTGAGACCATTGATAATACAGACACAAAATGACGGACAAGGGGGCGGAACAATACAGCGAGCACGTGATTTTGTGACGTCGGTGGGTAGGGTCTATACTACATTGATGAATTCTAAACTGTCATGACTGAATGGAAGTTAAGAAGGCCAAATCATTCCATACCAGTGACTACCCTGTTGCAAATATTGTTAATTCAGTACGTGACACAGATGGATTCGGACCACAAATAGGATGTCTTGCTCATGTAGTAAACCTAGCTGCTAAGAAAGCTGTAGCAATCAACAGTGTGCCTTGCCTCACTTTACAAACAGTAAAGATTGTTCTCAGCACTTTTGTACAAACATTTTTCAGATCAGTAAGAAGTAAGCACATACAGTAAATATTATGCACTAAAATGCATGTTTATATGATGGCAATTTAATTTTTGCTCGCTAGCAAAAAAAAAAAAAAAAAAAAAAAAAAACGAAACAAAAAATATAATTGTTTTTTTTTTTTTACAGAGCATTAAATGTATTGAATCGGATCGAAAATCGTGACCCCCGTATCAAAAATCGTACCGAACCCAGTGTTTCCCACAGGATTTTAGGAGACTGTGGTGGGAGGGTCTCTGACCATAGGATTTTTTGAAACTGTGGTGGTGGGCTGCATCGGAGTCGGACAGCCACACCATGTCGTGCCACGGCGATTTTTTTTTTTTTTTCATTTTTTTTTTCCCCCAAGAAGAACCATAACAAAGATATATTTGAAATATTTCATTAGCTAGGCTAATGTTATAGCTCTCAGCTACGGTACATGTATGTAAAATGCGTTGCTGATTACAGCTACGTTACCCTATGTAATAATGCGACTTTTTTTCTTGTAGCAATAGTACGACTTACATCTTGTAGTGACTCAGGGTTGGCAACCCAAACTGTTGAAAGAGCCATATTTGACACCCCCCCCCCCCCCCCCCCCCCAAAAAAAAAAAAAAAAAAAAACTGATACAGTATGTCTGGAGCAGCAAAAAATTAAAAGCCTTGTACAAGCCTTATAATTATCAATACTAGCTATATTAGCCTACTATAAAAATGAATAAGTTGGCTAGAAATACATAATTAGCCTTCATGATTAAATGTTTATTTTCCCTGCAGTGGATCCTATAGTGCACCACGTGACTACTCTGTTGTACGATGACACCACAAGTTTAACTTCATTACAATATTAATGAATTGAAAGAATGTTTGTATCATGTTTGTCCTCCTAGAAATCCTATTAAAACAAAAAATATATTTCCCTCCACCATCTTTTTCCATTAAAAAAAAAAAAAAAAAAAAAAAAAAAAGCTCCGAAGCAGCACTAAAGAGCCGCATGCGGCCCAAGAGCCGCGGGTTTCAGACCGCCGGCGTAGCCCTCCTTTCTCCTTTTTATTTGACCCTCATAAGTACTACATTACCACAACAATAACAGTCCTTCTGTCAACTGACCCATTTACAGGACTGGGGGAATTCTAATGGCCGTGTAAAGTTTTTCTTGATTCGGTGAGAAGGTGAATAGTTTTTTCCCCGTTGTTCGTGAACTAAATTTCCACACAAACGCACATCGAGGTACCATTAACTTAGCAAGGAGAGGTATGAGAGTCATTTTTCGAGTGTCCCAGAGCTCGCGAAATTGGGGGGGCGGGGGGGCGCATTTATCCAACTTTCGTCAGCCGTAATTGTCTGAAGTTGGCGCGTCGGTGTTGTGCCGAAAAATAGCCACTCCACGCGAAATGTCCCCCCGACGCGAGCGCCCACACGTCACTCGTACAAACAGCCTTTTCTTACCAATCGATGGACACGGAAACGACGTTCTTGTACCGTGAATATGTATCATTTTACTCTGCTTGAACTAATAAATACTTTACTGTGACCAAGGCTCTGAAAATAGAGCAAGGCTTTATTTTGGGCCCCGCCTCTCTGCGCAAGTTCAATCAAAGTTTGCTTTCCGTCCAAGACGGCCGTCCACCGCTCACTTTCGCCGAAAAGTCCGATCCAAACTATTGTAATGCCCCGGATATGGGGAAGAAGGAGAGAAGTCTGTATTTGCTTACCCACTTGATTGTGGTAACAATAATAAAGAAAAACAATAACAAAATAACAGCGGGCTGCTACGACATGCGACCGCTATCTCTCGCTATCTCGCTCGTTCTCCCATTCTTCCTACTCGTTCCCCTTGCGTCTCTTAAATGAATGAAGAAATAAATAAAATACTACTCTAAAATGCTGCTCTCACTCGCGCGGGTAGTAGAGTGGAGTGGGCTACAGCTGTGTAATCGGCTGACTGACGCATCTGATTAGTATCTTTTTTTTTTTTCGGCGGGGGGGGGGGGGGGCGCAAACGAGACTGTGGCTCTTTCATTGGTGGGAAACACTGGAACCGTGACTTAACTGTATCGTTGCATCCCTATGGCAGGGGTTTTCAACCCAGTCCTCAAGGCACACTGTGGGTCCTGGTTTTTGTTCCAGCCGATCCAGCAGAGACAGTTGAACCAATGAGGCTTCTGCTAAAACAAGCCACACCTGACTGCAATCAACTGATTGCACTTGTAAAACACCAGATTGGGGAAAAAGTGTTGTCATCTTGTTTGGTAAGAATGAAATCCTGCACCCACAGTGTGCCTTAGTGGAATAGGTTGGGAACCCCTGCCCTATGGAACTCCATTGCAGAAGCTATGACGGGGAAAAGTTTTCATTTGCCTAAATGCTTAAGTTATTAAGTGCAATTTTTTTTTCTCTTTTTTTTTTTTTTTTTTTTTAACACGTTTTATTTATTCTGTGGTGCTGTGCGGTATCAATATTGTTGGTTTTCTTTACTTAAGAGGCATGGTGTATTGTTTTTAGTTGTGATTTCTTAAAAAGTATTTTTGAATTTATCTATTAATGTATACTGTATTCTCACTGTGTTATTGTAAATTGGTTAAAAAAAAATTGGGGGGGCGCAATAATATCGCAATAATTTATGAGAATAATTATCGCACAATAATATTTGTTATCGCGACAGGCCTAGCTGACCACTGTATTTGCGGCGGACACGAGAAAATCACTTCTCAAAATGTCAAAGAGGCAGGCCCCACTGAGTAATTATTTCCGTGTTCCCCCACCCCCGTCAAAAGACAGACAGACGACAGAGACATCACCGGAGCTACCGAAAAAAAGGACTTTTGCTGAAAAGTGGCTGCAGGAGGTACCATGGCTAGAAGCAAATGATGCTCGCACGGAAATGTGGTGCAACATTTGCCGTGAGAATCCCAATGTCGCTAATAAGAGCAGGGCATTTTATGTATGGTCAAAGAATTTTAGCCATCCAAACTTTGAAAAGCACGAAAAAAACAGAGCATGTGGCAATTAATCAAACTATCGATGTCAGACAGGACCCCACTCGCCCTATGGACAAGTGGCGGAATAAAGTTATTGTAGAACAGCGCCATGGGCTGACAAACGTGTTTTTGCTCGCATTTCACAAAGCTAAACATGCACGTTCAATGAGCTCTTATGAGGAGGACATCCCACTTTTACAAAGGCTTGGAGTTAATGTGAAAGCCGCATATGAATGCCCTTTATTTTGAATTAGTGCTTTTATGTTTATTTAAAGTAATGGCAATTTTGTTGTGCCAGTTGATGTTAATCAAGCGTTAATTGTTTATATAATTGATTAAAGGTAATTGGCTCTAATTAAAGCTTGTCATAATTTTATCGCATCAGACGGGTCGGCTCTCAAGCTCAATGAGGACCAAGTCACATCTCCAGGTCCTCCTCTAAGAACCTGGGCAAAAAAAATATGTGCACCCCTGGTTATATCAGTAAACCAGTGAGCATTGTTAGCATGCTCATTGCAAAATAACTCCACACCATTTCAAAGGAGGTAAATACTGTGAGCAGCAAAAATAAAAACTGTCCTTCTGTCCAAGGACACTTTTTTTCTTTTATTCAGTTTTGTTTTTTTGGTCAGATTTTTTTAGCATATTGTCCTCATGAGTGAATGCTTCTAATCAATTTTAATTTGTTATTATTTACTGATTTTATTACATTTTATTTTTTTTGTATCAAATAGTCAAAAATGTACCTTGAGTGTATTTTTTACAGTTTGGATATGACTTTTTTTGAAATTCAGGCAAATTGATGCGCGTCAAGTGTTCTCTGTTACAAACAAAACAATGTTAATAAAGTTATACTTTATTATAAGTTGATCTATGTTACTTTTTTTCTTTATTTAAAAAAAAAAGGACAAAATGTTAGGCAGATGCGTATTTATAATAGTAATTATATAGACAAATGATACTATTTACAGTGGCGGCAGAGAGTTTGGGGGGGCGCGAAACATTTACGTCTTCCTTGGGGGGGCATAACAGAAAATAATTGAGAAGCACTCTAATAAACAAATACAGTACTTATGTACTGTGTGTTGAATGTATATATCCGTCTTGTCTTATCTTTCCATTCCACCAATAATTTACAGAAAAATATGGCATATTTTATACATGGTTTGAATTGCGATTAATTACGAATAATACATTTTTAAGCTGTAATTAACGTGATTAAAAATTTTAATTGTTTGACAACCCTACCAAGAAGAGTAAACTATAAATTATAGCACAAGGAGCTTGTCTTTGTGTCAGGTGCAAACATAAAGTTACCAAAAATGGAATGAAAGATCAAAGAGAATGAACGAAAACATTCTAGTGAAAAAAAGATGCAGTATGCTGCAAGTATAAATAAAAGTAAACATTAGATATAGCTCATTTGCATTGCAATAATCAAACATATTTGATCACTGTCAATTTAGAAGCACTAACTTTGCTCATGTCAAAATAAAAGTCCTTTTTGTAACCGAGGCTACCCATTTCTGACTACATTCATGTTGAATGCATCTCACTGGTCACAAATGCGAATTCAGAATGCTGTCCCGTGGAAGGAAAATTATCTGCCAGCTGAACTTCTTTGCTGTCTCTGTTTTGAAGGGCTTTGCCTGGTGCATTTAATAGAAGCTGTCCACCCATGAAAAAAAAGGCACCTGAACCACCAAGCTCAAAGTCTGCACGCTTGAGGCTTTTCCATTTTTGTCTGATGTCGGAGTATTCGGCTACAACCCCAAAAGATGAAGCTGTGCTGTTACGAGCAGGTTTAGGAAGGAGAAGTATAATTATTTCAGAAGATGCGGATCACACAGAGGTATAGTATCATCCTAATCACTTAATCGCATGTAGTTTTCCCTCTACATTTGTGTCATGCCATAATCTTTTAGACACAAAACTTGGAAGTAAATCTTCCCTTGTGCAATTTCAATGTCATGGCTGAAATAGATTAATTTATAATCATGACTGCATGATCACAATTTCAGTTAAACACCTTTCAAAATGTAATTTCACAATGTGCTATTCGTTCAAAAAGTATATCATGAAATCTTGTGATACCTATTTAAAAATATACAGTGGTACCTCTACTTACGACATCAAATGGTTCTGGAAGTAGTCTCGTAACCCGAAAATTTCGGAAATAGAGACACGTTTTACATCGGTTCCAAGCACTACTGACGCCACATAAAATGTTATAATTGGAATAAAACAAAAGCCAAATACATTTGAATCATTCCATATCCCGAAGCTTATCATTAATATCTGTAATGAAGTAGATAATGGAACATAATGCAAAAAAAATTTTAAAAATGAGGCAATGCCGTCTTTCACTAGATCGATGGTGCCTATCTCACTCTTCGTGACGCAAAAACGCGAAGAGAGTATTTTTGCCTCTCGTCACCTGAAATTTCTTTCTTAATAAAGCCCCTTTCACATACGCCGAAACACTGTTAAAATCCCGGGATTTAATCGGACAGCCCTTGTATGTGAAAGCAATTTCCCGTGTCGACTGACACGGAGATTACGCGGACATTTCACGGGTCGTGTCTCAGTATAATGTCCGGAACTTTCCCGGGACGAGGCGTATGTGAAAGCAAGCGTTAAATTCCCGGGTCACAGCATGATGACTGATGATGTAAATATCGCGGGGAGCCGATCGTCTCTTCCTCTTTCTTCGCAGTAAGACGAAAAGTGGTAAACATCGCAATTATCAACATAGCGAGATGGAAATGGCTAAATTAAACTTAAAACATAACGAAATTAAATTTCTAATTGATCGTACAGCCGAGGTAGAGACTCCATCTTTGGAAATGTGTAGTTCATTTTGTTGCCAGAAACCAACGGAGGGATGCGGTCAAGGGTTTATTAAATACAAACAAAAATACAAGCGATCGCGGAAAAGGGGGAATAACACAATGGGTCCGTGACAGTAGGTCGACGGGGATCAATAATACTAACCTAAGCGTAGGCAGAGAGCCGATTAGACAACAAAACGAATACACACAAATACCAGCACAACGTAGGGGATTTCAAAACAAGAGCAGCAGAGGTGTCAAAATGGCGCCCAGCAAGTTTATATCTCGGCACCCTTTTCTTGAATCGCATGGGTTTAAATACAGTCTTGATGAACTTGAATTGGCTATTGTCACAACGTCGGGAATAGACATGTGCCGGTTACCGGTTTCACGGTTTACCGTGGTGTGAAAACGTCGCGGTTTCAAAACCACTAAAATTTTCCGTCATACCTTAGTACGGTATTTGCTATTTTTCATGTGCCAAAATGCAGCCAAAGTGGCTTGGTGCGGCAGCGCTCACCCTTCCCCTGTTTGTTGCCGTGAGTGTCAGTGACGCTATTCTGCTAAACAGCCAGCAAACCCAAAAACACACCCTCCAAACACCAGGCGGACTTTTCTGCAGTTTATTGAGCTCTCAAATCGTGGTGAAATATACAAATGAATACATTTAAAACGTCGTACAATTCGATTTTTCCACATGTGATTAGGTTCAACAGGATAGCAGTAGCACCATTAAAAAGTTCGCCAAAAACAAAACACACATTTTCCTTTCAAATTCAATATACAAACTAACTAAAACTTACAAAGACGAATGTTAGCCTAGGCTAAGCTGGGAGAGCAGCTTCGTTGAGATTTTATGTCTCACAGCCGCTGAGTGAGAAACAAGCTTGAGTGGAAGAAGGGGGGAAGAAAAAGGATCGCGTCAAAGATAGCTAATTGAGAAAGGAGGTCTCACTCCTCACTTTTTTTTTTTGTAGATGAAACCTTTCCTCAACAATATTTACATTTTAACTAATTTATAAAACAAACTTATACATTTTTAACTAACTTAACTTTAATTAACTTATGAATTCTTTGTTCTTTTTAACACAACGGCATGGCATCATGTAGACCAGAGTTGACACAGTGGCTGAAAATGGCGAAACTTCACTTGAGCTCCCCCCCCTCAAAAAAAGTCATAAAGTATATGATTTTATTTAGAAGTGTTTTTACTTTTTTATAGCAATTATCTTGTTCTTACTCTAATATTGAGCAATTTGAGCTGTGGCTGTGGGTATAGTCTAGGTTCTATTTAATTTTATATAAAATATTTGTTATTTTTTGTTAATTTATCTATTTTCACATTATATTCATGTTCCAATTTGCAAATATGTTTTGAAAAAAAATCCTGTTCAATGGGAAAAATTTTTTTTTTTTTTTTTTTTTTTTTTTTTTTTTTTAAACCCATACATCTCAAAATTTTGGAGCTATAATTGCAATACCGTGAAACCGCAGTATTTTTGCTCACGGTTATCGTACCGTCAAAATCTCATACCGGCACATGCCTAGTCGGGAATTTACCGTCATTTGTTTGAGAAAGGGGTTTTAGTTTGATGTTCACAGACTTGGGGATAAAGGGTTTGAAATAAGTACGACCACACCCATTTGCTGTCTGAAGACCGAAACTAGCAACGTAATATAATCCCGTTTAACCTGAGCCGTTGTAACCTGAAAACATTTGTTGAAATGTTCGTAAGTAGAGGTACCACTTTATTTCATTTGCTATTTAAGATTAAAACTGTTATTCCTCATGGGTATGATAGAAAAGTCTCTAAACTCTAGATTACTTTCTAGAAGTATTATAGACTTTATAGTACACTTGAATGGGAACAGGAGCATCGTACAGTACTGTATTTTTCAAAGATGGTGATATCTCTGCACAATTGAAACAGAGTTAAATGTTTCTTTTTCAGATAACCACAATTTTGCATAAGGAATACCCTAAACTACAAGATTTGCGTGGGGGATGGCTCCTTCAAAAGGCTGCTGGTGAGACAGATTGTGACTCTTATGTTATCATAAATGTTTCACTTAAAATAAATCGCTTCATATTTGACACAACAAAAAGTATGTTTTGCATAATACAGTTTTTGCATTTTTTCCTGAATGTAAAAGGTGGATCAGGCCAAAGGAAATTGACTCCAGTGCTCCAGACATCGATGGGTTACACAACAAAAACACTTTTGTCATCTACCAAAAATGGAAAGAATGTGATATATATTGTTCCTATACAAGAAAAAATGGACACGAGCCCCTTGCCGTTTGATGCACCAGAATTTTCACACATGCCAAAAAATGACTGTTTGACCTGTGGAGCGTCAGTCCCACTTCTGATGCTCCCTTTACATATTGAATCCTGCCATTAGGAAGCTGTAAATGATCTGAATGAGTTTTGAGACTTTTCTAGTTTTTGTTTTTGTGTACCTGTCCTTTGAACATAGTACCAACTTTTTGATTGATATGGCAACCATATTATAAGCAGGATAATAAACTCCCCATTGTTCCCCGCCCAAAAAATAATTGTAACTTTTGTCTGCGTTGTGGCTGTGTGCATCAATATATGTTACCTTGGTGGAATTCAACCTGCCACAGCTTTTTTTTTTCTGCTCATATCAGCAGACTCAAGTAGCCTGCAACTAACCCAGCTAAATGTTTCCTCTAAAGGCTCTGGACATACTCTTTCCTAAATTGTCAGACTCTCCTGATTTTGAGAATATGTCAAGACAGAGTCCTGATCTGATACTGAAAAAAAGTTGTTTTTTGTTTTAATTTGAACAAAAGTTCCAAAACTTTCAGTACTGTACTTTTTTACAGTACTTCTTCCGCCTTTTCCGAGAGTGTTGCGGAGTATGAAACGCATGTATTTTTGTATCTTTTGGCAATGCCATTGCATTTCTGGGTTTTTGTTACTTTTTACCCCTTAAAAATATATATATGGTGGAAACACAGACAAGGCTGAAAAAGCCGCTTCTGCGCTTGCACCCCTCTTTAAAAAAAACTGCTGTATTTTAAGCCAAAAGAACTGTTGTGTTTGATAGAACAATATGTCTATATGCTGCCATAGCAGATTCATGGCGCATTAAGCCCCCGAATTATTTTTAATTTGTCCCTTTCACCCTGGAAACCCCCGTTTACAGATGTCGCGCAACCGCTTTCGTTTCAACCCAGTGTGTGTAATCGTATTTATTATTCGAAACATCTGTAATTTTTAGCCTAGAATCATTAATTGATGTCTAAAATTTAGTTTTAAAAAAAAACTTTAAAATATGTGAGTATTTTTTTAAACTTTTAAACAAATTACGTAGCAATGAAAAAATTAGCGTCTGTAAATAAGTCATGTATATCTACCTCATAACTATCGCTTAATTGTATTTTTTTTTTCGTTATTGTCGCATTTTCCCCAGTATTTTAGATAATCGATCCAAACAAAGAAAAATTGAAAGAAAAAAAAACATTTAAAAGGGTAGATCTTGACCACTCCTTGATGTCTGCGATTTCTGCATTGTTAGTTCCTTGTTATATTACCATGATTCACCCATAAAATCCTCAAAAAGTCCGGCGTTGGGCATTCACATTTGTGTCTTGACACTCGCTACATGGAGTTTTTGGATCAAAAGAAGGTAAGTACGCGATAATATCTCGTTAAAATCATGGTGTCTTTAATTGTGCTCTCGCGTGCTTTCAACTCCAGTTAGGGTTTTGTTGTGTTATTTAAAAAAAAATAATAATAATTATAATGCCCTCCTGTTCAAAATGTTTCTTTCCGCAGAAAATTGAGATTTTAAGCTTTGCAATGATGTATCACACATGTATAGGCCTATAGGACAATTTTGAAATCTGGCCAAATTGGGGGTCTCAGAGCGGAACTTCAAGTCACCCGAGTGTTTTCCGCCATATATATATATACATACACTGCTCACAGAAATTAAAGGAACACTTTTTTAAATTGGGCGTTGCATGAACTGAATTAAAACTGTCAATTTTCTGGTTGGTTAAGCAGCTGAGGGCCTCGTTAATCAATTTCAGCAGGTGTTCATGGAATTAACAACAGGTGCACTTCAGTGGCAACAATTAGAAAACCCTCAAAACAGGACTGGTTTTACATGTGGAGGTCATTTGAAGTTTCTCCCTCTTGATCTTTTTTTTGTTGGTTTTCCGCTCGTGCTGATTTTGGCTTGCGTACTTATCTCAACTGGCAGTACGAGGCGATTCCTTAAACCTACAGAAGCTGCACAGGTTGTCCAGCTTCTCCAGGATGGCACATCCACACGTGCTGCATCAAGAAGGATTAATGTGTCTCCCAGCACAATCTCCAGAATATGGAAGAGATTTCAGGAGACTGGTGGTTACTCTCGGAGAGCTGGACAGGGCCATAAAAGGTCCTCAACCCCTCAGCAGGACTGATACCTTGCTCCTTTGTGCAAGGCAGAACAGGCTGAACTCTGCTCGTGCCCTACAGAATGACCTCCAGAGGGCCACTGGTGTGAATGTTTCTACCCAAACAATCAGGAACAGACTTCATGAAGGTGGCCTGAGGGCCCGACGTCCTGTAGTGGGTCCTATGCTCACTGCACAGCACCGTGGAGCTCGACTGGCATTTGCTCAAGAACACCAGTATTGGCAAGTCAGCCACTGGTGCCCTGTACTTTTCACAGACGAGAGCAGGTTCACCCTGAGCACCTGTGATAGACATGAAAGAGTCTGGAGAAGACAAGGAGAACGTTATACTCCCTGCAACGTCGTTCAACATGACAGGTTTGGTGGTGGGTCAGTGATCGTCTGGGGAGGCATATCCATGGAGGGACGCACAGACCTCTATTGCTCAGGAAATTGTGCTCTGACTGCCATAAGGTATCAAGATGAAATCCTTGAACCCACTGTCAGACCCTACGCTGGTGCAGTCGGTCCTGTTTTCCTCCTAATGCCCAGCCTCACGTGGCAAGAGTATGCAGGCAGTACCTGGAGGATGAAGGAATTGAAACAATTGAATGGCCTTCACGATCCCCTGACTTAAACCCAATAGAACATCTCTGGGACATTATGTTTCGGTCCATTAGGCGCCACCAGGTTCAGGTTGCTCCTCAAACTGTACAACAGCTCAGGGATGCCCTCACACAGATCTGGGAGGAAATGCCACAAGACACCATCCGTCTCATTAGGAGCATGTCGTGATGTTGTCAAGCATGCATACAAGCTCGTGGGGGCCTTACAAGATAATTTCTGCAACTCAAAATGCTTTTCAGTAAGTTTTGGAAAAAATGGACTAGCCTGCCACATCTTCATTTCACTCTTATTTTACAGTGTCTACACAATTGAGCCCTCTGTAGGCTGAAAACTTTTATTTCCATTAAAAGACTTGGCACCCTTTTGTTCCTAAGAGATCTGATGTGTCAAATGTGTTTCTTTAAAGTTGTAGCGGAGGATAGTGTTGAGTCTGCTTAGCTCGTTGAGTAAAGTTCGCTGTGTTAGGCCGCTCATGTCTCTTGACTCAGCCGGAAACGCGCACGGCTTAAGAGTGCTCCCCCGGAACACAACATTCCCGACATAAGTTCCACGGGTGAATTATGAACATATAATGAAGGGTCACCACAAAGTGCTCCTTTTAATTTTTGTGAGCTGCTTGTGGAACAAGCTAAACAATAATTAACACATTTGTGCCTTTGATGCGTTGAAGGACGGAAGGTGAGAGGCGAGCATGAAGCAGAAAAACATGAATATATTTTTTTTTAAATTAAAAACCAGATCCTTTTCACCCTCGGAAAAATGGGCCGATCAGAACATCCCTATAAATTGCTGGGATACCGATCTGCGGTGGGTAGGGTGACCAAACGTCCTCTTTTGCCCGGACAAGTCCTACTTTCACCTACTATCCTCGTGGTCCGGGCGGGTTTTATAAATTCATAAAAAATGTCCGGATTTTATGATTTTTCACGGGACCAATTTGAAGAGAATCCCTCCGGCCGCTGGGTGGCAGCGCCTGCCTGCGATGACATGGCCCCTAGTAGTGGGGAGGGAAGGAGTAGTTCTTGTTTTTGTTGGCAGTTTACCGCTATCATGAGGCATTACCGCCATCTACTGGGTTGACGATTTGGCCACAACGCCTGCCCAGTTATTAAGTTTTTTACGATAAATACGTATATAATGGCAACTGTTGACTTCTGTCGGAGCTTTGACTGTAAAATCCCGTTTGGTATCGCACCGTTGCGCTGCCGATGATTGTAAACTTTTATAGCAAAGTTTGATTTTTGCCTCAGCTAGCTATCAGTAAGCTAAACCGCGCTAGGCATTATGGGAAACGTAGTTTTTAACTACTACGTTTGGAAACATGCTGGTTGAATAGTTTGTCAGTTTATTTCGGTTTTTGTTTGTGTGCAATCTAGAACATTGAATGAGAATATCAATTGAATGGAAATAACAATTTGTCAAGGACAATTGTCGTGATAATAATTTATAAAAATGTTTACTTGGCACATAGCCCTCTCTGTGTATGTGTATTGACTGAACTACATTTCTATGCTTCTGCATTATATATTATACGTATATATATATATATATATATATATATACACACACACACACACACACACAGTGGGGAGAACAAGTATTTGATACACTGCCAATGGGTTTTCCCATTGGCAGTGTATCAAATACTTGTATCAAATACTGTATATTTTTTATTTTTTTCAAGTCATTATGTTTTTTTCAAACTGCATTTTTCCATCCAGAGTGAGGGGGCACATTTTAAATATATTAAAGTGATATAGGCATCTTGGAGTAAACTTCGAGTAAAATTCAAGTATCTTGAGGCCGGGCTGTGTGTCCTCTTTTTTTGGAAATCAAAATATGGTCACCCTAGCGGTGGGTAACTCCCAAGGTTTTAGACACAGTGGTGCTAACATTGAAAAAAGTCGAGACAAAGGCTACATTTACAGGAACACATTTTTTTCTGGTTAAAAAAGCCTGATCGGAATAAAATGCTTCATTGTAGACACAGGCCACTTGGAATATTCTAACCCAAACCCATTCCAATCAAGATTATATTCCGAATGATCGGGGTGTTTTTCTGTCGATTGATCCGATTGTCCATAATTTGTTCCGACTCAATGTATGACACCTGGGTGTCAATGAAAACAATGCATCCGATCATAATTTTAGTCCGAACACTTATCGGATTAAAGAAATTTTGTCTCTTACATGAGCGGCGAACTGCGCAATGTGAGAAACACAGTTTTGAACGGCACATGTAATGAGTGATCTGTTTATTAGTCAAATGTTGGAATTTGCATGCAAACATTATGCACACCACGAGACGCACATGCTTGTTTTCACATATAGAATCTAAATGAAGAACAAGTTTGTAGGAATGGTCCACTCATAAAACGCAACAACAGAAGCCCGCCCGTCCCATCAGACCATAGGACATGGTTCCAGTAATCCATGTGCTTTGTTGACATGTCTTCAGCAAACTGTTTGCGGGCTTTCTTGTGTACCATCTTCAGAAGAGGCTTCCTCCTGGGTTGACAGCCTTGCACACCAATTTAATGTAGAATGCGGCGTGTGGTCTTCGCACTAACAGGCTGACCCCCACCTCTTCAATCTCTGCAGCAATGCTGGCAACACTCCTGTAACGTGTCACATGACATTTTTGGAGGGAAAATGACAAGCAGTACTCGATTTGGACATTTAGGGATGTACGTAGTTTCTAGGGGGTGTACTCACTTTTGTTGCCAGGGGTTTAGATACTAAGGGCTATATTGTGAGTTATTTTGAGGGGAAAATAAATTAACTATTATATAAGCTGCACACATACTACTTTTCATTGTGCCACAGTGTAATTTTGTCAAGGTTCTCCCAAGAAAACATATACTTAAAATTAAATATCTGCAGAAATGCGAGGGGTGTACTCACTTTTGTGATACACTGTATAGGAGAGAGAGGGCTTTGTTAAAGGCATTGGGAGATGGGTGAGAGTCAAATTATGCTTCCTAGAAATGAGAGCTGGAGGGTCATAAATATTTGAAAGCAACGTAACTATTTAGAATATGAAGGGGTAAGTGTATGGGGTGCTGTTTGTAAAGCAGCACATGCTCAAAATTATGACATTTTCTCACATTTAGCACCAGATAGTGTTTAAAACGTGGTGTGAAAATTTTAGTCACTTTTTTTGCACTTTTACAACATTATTTAGCAACTTAAATATTTATTTTTGAATAAGTTTTGGACCTGATTGTTTAAATCCGGAACTAAATATTTAATTTAAATCCTAAATTTATATCCTAAATGCTAAATCTGGAAATGGTTGGAAGTAAATATTTAGCTTAATATGCAAATTCACATGACTGGAGACCGGAAGTAACAAAATAAAAGCTGGAGCACACAAAATACGCTTTAAATAGTTTCTCCTAAATATGTCTTTTACCTATATATTGTTATTATCACAATGACTTATGGTCAAGAGCAGACTGCCACCGTTGAGTAAGTTTTATTCATTTTCAAGCAACGTAAACGGACAGTCTGAGCTGCTCCACCAGCTTTTATTTTGTTACTTCCGGTCTCCAGTCACATGAATTTGCATATTAAGCTAAATATTTAGTTCCGACCGTTTCCTGATTAACATTTAGGATATAGGATATAAATTTAAGATTTCAATTAAATATTTAGTTCGGGATTAAAACAATAAGGTCAAAAACTTCTTATTTAAAAATATTTACGTTGCTAAATAATGTTGTAAATGTGCAAAAAAAAAAAAAAAGTGACTCTAAAAATTTCACAGCATTTTAAACACTGTGGTGCTAAATGTGAGAAAATGTTGTCGTAATTTTAAGCACGTGCTGCTTTACAACCTGCGCCCCATATAAGTGGGCTACCTATTTGTTTTAGGAATGTTTAGAATTGCTGTTTAAACTCCAGATCAGCCTGTGACGCTAATGCTCCCTTAAATAGGGAATGGGACGTACTACGTCATTGTTTGGACGCGCCTCCATACTGGCAATATGATTCACTTCCGGGCCGGCAGAGTCAATGCGGATTGTAACGTGTGGTAGTGCTAAGCTAACTCTTTCGGTGTTTTAGAAAGAAAATATGGGTGCTTATTGTTGCGTTACCGGGTGCAACAGCGTCTCCTACGACAAAAAAAGGGGCTAGGAAAAATGGACTCACTTTTCACCGTTTTCCTGCATGGAGGACCAAATATCAGATCACGAAGGTACGACGGATGGCTGGATTGCAGCGGTTCGTCGGAAAAGCATTTATGATCATATTTCTGCTGGAATGAGAGTGTGTTCCTGTCATCTCTACTCTTGTAAGTTGAACGCTTTATCCACTTTTGGTTTCAATACGTTTTTGTTTTTTTACACCGTTGTGTAAATCTGCCTCGGTAGCAATGCTCGCCTACTACGACTCACCTACCTGTTGTGTTCCTAGGTAAACCTGCTGACAACACACCCCGATTGTTCACCATCTCTCTTCTTGGATCATTTGACAAAGAAAATTTGTTCAATGGAGTGGTTCCATTTGTCCTGTGTCGGACTCAAACAAGCCCCTGCAGCAGACGCCATCTGGGTCTGCCCTTCTCGTCGATGAACTGCGGGCTTTTAACTTGTGAAAATGCAAGAACTTTAATGCACATATTTATTCTGCCTGGCTATTTAACTATGGCCAGTGACGTTTTTTTTTTTTTTTTTTTTTTAACCACTTTGACAAAGACACGTTTCATTGTAATGTTGAATTTATATATTCCATTATCATTTTTAAATTATAATATTCTTATTTGCACTTATGTAGACTTTAGACTGTCAATTCAAATAGTGTTGGAAAAGTTGCAATACCTAAAATAGAAATGCAAGAACTGTAAAGTACATATTTATACACCTTTATTTACCTAAGGCCACTGGATGTTTTTTAACTGCTTTGAAAAATACAGGTTTTGTTGTGATCTTGTATTTATATAGTATATAGCTTTTTATAATGTATTATGTATTATAATATTTGCTGCCCCCTGCCAGAATGTGGGCCATTTTGTACTAAAAGGATTTTAAACCGTCAGTTCAAATACTGTGTTGGAGACTAGTACTTGCAATACTTAAAATGGAAATGCAAGAACTTTAAAGCACATATTTATCCTGTCTGGCAATTTACCCAAGGCCAGTAAATAGTGTTTTAAACTGCTTTGACAAAGACACGTTTATTGTGATCTTGTATTTGTGTATCACTTATAATTATATAATATTTGCTGCCACCGTCAGAGGGTGGGCCTTGTTTGCACTAATTTAAAGATTTTAAACTGTCAATTCAAATATCGTATTGGAGAAATTGCATTACTTGAAATAAATCTATTGCAACTTATCAGTCCCAGTTCTTGTCTACAACACTGTCCAAAAATTGTCAATGCATATTCCAAATAGAATAACAAAATTAAGTCACCTGACTTTGTAATTATTTCACCTGTTTATTATGAAGACCTGAAGTAAACAACAAGCAGTTACAGTTTGTCAAGAAGTTGTTCAAGTCATGTTTTGGTATTCATATTTTATTGACTTTTCACAACAACACTTGGGATCGTGTTTGTAAGAGCAGAGCAAACTGAAGTTTCAGCGTGCACTCTTCGCCTTTCCAACCTCTCATAACGCTCCGATGTGGTGCGCTTGACCTCAGAATAACCCAAGAAGAGATATGGTGACCAAACGGGATGTGTTGTCAGCATTTCATATGCAGGTTTTCCTAGTAACACAACAGGTAGGTGAGGAGGAGGAGAAGGTTAGCATTGCTACCGAGGCAGATTTACACAACAGTAAAAAAAACAAAAAAAAACGTATTGAAACCAAAACGGATAAATCGTTCAACTTACAAGAGTAGAGATGAGGGGAATACACTCTCATTCCAGCAGAAATATGATCAAGAGAAATGCTTTTCCAACGAACCGCTGCGCCCCAGCCATCCTTTGTGATCTGATATTTGGTCCTCCATGCAGGAAAACGGTGAAAAGTGAGTCCAGTTTTCCTCGCCCTTTTTTTAGTCGTAGGAGAAGCTGTTGCACCCGGTAACACAACAATACACACCCATAATTTCTTTCTAAAACACCGAAAGAGTTAGCTTAGCACGACCACACGTTACAATCCGCATTGAGTCTGCTGGCCCGGAAGTGAATCATATTGCCAGCATGGAGGCGCGTCCAAACAATGACGTAGTACGTCCCATTCCCTATTGGTTGGCAACCGCCATTATACCTGAAAAAAAAGAAGCTGGCCGAAATTTGCTTGTCACGTGATCAAGAAATGGGGAAAAGAAAAAAATATATATAAAACAAAGCTGCACGTATTCCCAAATTGTATTTTGTCATTAAAATATTTAGATATATATTGGCCAAATAGTATGTAGTTTGGAAGTCGGTATCAATCTGCAAATCCTTAGTTCCGTATAACTTCCGTTGGTCCTCTAGATCTACTTCCGTATGCCCTTTCTTCCGTCTTTGAGAGTTGGAGTGATCAAACACACTTCTCATCAATAATTCTTCCCGGTTGAACTCCAGACGGATGGAATCCCCGACACAGGGAACCTATCACCTCTTTAAACGACCGTACGTGATTTTTTCTCTTTACACTTTAAAGCTTCTCGGCCAGCATCGATTAGTTTAGCTCCCTCGCTGCTAACATAAACGCATGTTTTGTTTGTTGTTAAAGCACAGATAGAGAATCCAAGTGTTGGGAAGTGTGAAAATGTGTGCAAAGCCGACAACTGTACACGTCGAAGAACTACTTTGTAGGAGACAAGAGGAGGAGAGACAACTTCAAATGCATCCTCGAGTTCTCTTACAGAATATTGCAGGTTTGGATACTCCTCATTTGCCGTTATCTCTGCTGGAAAGTAAATTACTTTATTTGGCTTTGGTAAATCTGTGCTATAGGCAGATCATAACCTCCCAACCCCCCCCAAATCACATTGATAAATTGACTAAAACCACGCTTCGTGCCTCTACTTTTTTTTTTTTTTAATGCTACATTAAAAATTGAAAATTAAGGCAATTTTCAAAGATTTCATTACATGAAACGCAAAATGCAAACCGCTAAAGTTGGCTTTTTTTTTTTTTAAATATGAAATTGAAAAAAATCATCCGCAGAGTGGAGAGTAGGAGTGGGAACCTCAGGGCACCACACGATCCGATCCGATTCGCGATTCAATTCTTGCGATAACGATGATCTCACAATATAACGATACATCGAGTATCAATATATTGGTCAGAAATTTGATACATGATATTCATGATATACAACTGTTGAAACCAGGGGTGAAAGTGGCTAGAATTTCTTGCCAGAACTCCCCAACGTGAAGGTCGTCACAGAGTCAGAAATTTTATTTATTTATTTTTCTTCCGTTTTTTTAGGGAGGGCAGGGGGTGGGGGGTAAACGTCCTAAAACTATTGAAATGCAAAGAAAAACTGTTTTGGCACAGTTATTTCTAGAACACATACAGAAACTGATTTTCATTCAAAATTGTATTTATTTCAACGATTTGCAAAATTAAAGTTAACAAAAACAGCAATAACCCCAACCTCCATCCCCTAATTTTTATTTTCCCTCATTTCCTCACATACTAAATGCCAAATCTCAATTTTAACTACTTAAGAACATAGGATGTATATTCAAATTGAAGTTAACGTAAACATTTTTTTTTTTTTTTTTAAGAAGATATAAGTAACATAAGTTCAGAAAAATAGGTACAAATGACTTATATTATGCAGAGTGAAATGGAATATATTTTGAAGATCGCGCAAACACTTTTTTAAATCATAAGGAAATGAATAAGTAGCCTAACATAAATGAACAAATATAAGTCCAAAGTGCACATTGACAGCTAAGATGTTCTGAACCTTCCCATGAGAGTAAATAAAACTAAATATGATAAATAATCCTCCTCAGCTCTTTCGTTGCTTTTAAAGATTTGATCCATTTTATGGATATAAGCTGCTGCAAAGCTTCACTACTTCAAGAAGCTTCATTTGGCCATCACTGCTCCCTTGGGGAGACGGTCAACCTCTGCTGCCGCCTGCCGTCAACACTGTTGTTGTCCAGCATGCCTCCTAGCATGCATTGCAGCACTACAGGTGTAAATGACAATCAAAATTCATGTTCTGTGCTTATTATTTCTTCAGATACTGTTCCAGCGGTTTCATCAATTGCTAGTTATGGTATTTGGTAACACTTTATTTGACAGTGGCGCCATAAGACTGTCATTAGACAATTAATGAATGCTTATATCAGATGTAATTTAGTGTCATCCAGCAAATTATCTCACTTTTGAATGATGTAAAAGATCTGAGATGGACATAAATGGAAATAGTGACATAATTTGCTGGATGACACGTATGACATCTGTCATAAGCATTCAGTAATGCCCATGATAGTGTTATGTCAGAATAATGACTTGTCTTATGACGCCGCTGTCAAATACAGTGTTACCTATTAACCCAAGTAAATCAACAAATAAGACGCACTGGACTATAAGCTACAGGATTCAAAATGAAGGAAAAAAGTAGCGGCTTATAGTCTGAAAATTACTGTACACAATTTCCTGTGGGGAATGAACGAAATATTGATATACAGTGCCTTGCAAAAGTATTCGGCCCCCTTGAACCTTGCAACCTTTCGCCACATTTCAGGCTTCAAACATAAAGATATAAAATTTAAATTTTTTCTCAAGAATCAACAACAAGTGGGACACAATCGTGAAGTGGAACAAAATTTATTGGATAATTTAAACTTTTTTAACAAATAAAAAACTGAAAAGTGGGGCGTGCAATATTATTCGGCCCCCTTGCATTAATACTTTGTAGCGCCACCTTTTGCTCCAATTACAGCTGCAAGTCGCTTGGGGTATGTTTCTATCAGTTTTGCACATGGAGAGACTGACATTCTTGCCCATTCTTCCTTGCAAAACAGCTCGAGCTCAGTGAGGTTGGATGGAGAGTGTTTGTGAACAGCAGTCTTCAGCTCTTTCCACAGATTCTCGATTGGATTCAGGTCTGGACTTTGACTTGGCCATTCTAACACCTGGATACGTTTATTTTTGAACCATTCCATTGTAGATTTGACTTTATGTTTTGGATCATTGTCCTGTTGGAAGATAAATCTCCGTCACAGTCTCAGGTCTTGTGCAGATACCAACAGGTTTTCTTCCAGAATGTTCCTGTATTTGGCTGCATCCATCTTCCCGTCAATTTTAACCATCTTCCCTGTCCCTGCTGAAGAAAAGCAGGCCCAAACCATGATGCTGCCACCACCATTTTTGACAGTGGGGATGGTGTGTTCAGGGTGATGAGCTGTGTTGCTTTTATGCCAAACATATCGTTTTGCATTGTGTCCAAAAAGTTCAATTTTGGTTTCATCTGACCAGAGCACCTTCTTCCACATGTTTGGTGTGTCTCCCAGGTGGCTTGTGGCAAACTTGAAACGAGACTTTTTATGGATATCTTTGAGAAATGGCTTTCTTCTTGCCACTCTTCCATAAAGGCCAGATTTGTGCAGTGTACGACTGATTGTTGTCCTATGGACAGACTCTCCCACCTCAGCTGTAGATCTCTGCAGTTTATCTAGATTGATCATGGGCCTCTTGGCTGCATCTCTGATCAGTTTTCTCCTTGTTTGAGAAGAAAGTTTAGAAGGACGGCCGATTCTTGGTAGATTTGCAGTGGTCTAATGCTCCTTCCATTTCAATGTGATGGCTTGCACAGTGCTCCTTGAGATGTTTAAAGCTTAGGAAATCTTTTTGTACCCAAATCCGGCTTTAAACTTCTCCACAACAGTATCTCGGACCTGCCTGGTGTGTTCCTTGGTTTTCATAATGCTCTTTGCACTTTAAACAGAACCCTGAGACTATCACAGAGCAGGTGCATTTATACGGAGACTTGATTACACACAGGTGGATTCTGTTTATCATCATCGGTCATTTAGGACAACATTGGATCATTCAGAGATCCTCACTGAACTTCTGGAGTGAGTTTGCTGCACTGAAAGTAAAGGGGCCGAATAATATTGCACGCCCCACTTTTCAGTTTTTTATTTGTTAAAAAAGTTTAAATTATCCAATAAATGTTGTTCCACTTCACGATTGTGTCCCAATTGTTGTTGATTCTTGACAAAAAAAATTAAATTTCATATCTTTATGTTTGAAGCCTGAAATGTGGCGAAAGGTTGCAAGATTCAAGGGGGCCGAATACTTTTGCAAGGCACTGTCAAAATCGAGATCAGACTATGTGGAAAAAAATTAATTGTATGGTGTTGTTTGTTTTCTCTGCAACATTGCCAGCCCAACATCACTGTCACACTGGCCCGGAGTGGCTCATCGGGAGGATTGTGACAGTTCCCGGTGGGCCGTCCGGTCTGGGTTTTACACATTTTTAATACTACATAATCATAATTTTTTGTTTGGTATTTATTCATGACAGTGGGTTTTACTTACATGCTGTTACCGCTGTCTTTAAAAATTATAAAATTAACTAGGCCTGCAAGCAGGACTGAACGGGCCCTCGCAAACTTGCGCAACTCGGACGTCACGCAACTCGGACAGTGTGCAGGTCAGGGTGGTGGCAGATCGTCCTCTCTAATCATCCCATTAGAACCTCACATGCTCGAAAGTCGCCTCTTAAAATTCACACACCTAATAGATAAAAACCCCTATTGGAAAGAGTACTACAAAAAAGGAGGCGCTAGTGAGCTGTACAGCCAAGCCCTTATTCAAAACCAAAATGAATCTAACTGGGCCAATTCGACCAAGTGTACCAAATTCTGTGGCTCTATAAGCTGCCTGAGTCTCTGAAAAAAAAAAAATTCCTTTTAATAGCGAACAAAGGGTCATCACGGCAACAGACAGAGACATTTGGACATGGGCCGTGAAATAAGTATTACAAAAGGTCTTGAAATTACAATGACCAAGCTGAAAAGAACTGGACATATATTAGAAAAAATTAGTGACTTTCTATTGCCACTAGTTGGCGCTGTAGGGTTGATGCAAATGACCCCTACAGGACCCTTCAGAGTATGACTCAACAAGCACGAGATGTTTGGCGCAGATGTGTTGTAGAAGTTATGACTGTTCAAAACTTTTGGTGAGACGAAATGGGTTCAGTCATTTTTACTTCTCCTGTTGGACCCTTCTGCTTCACCCAAACCTCAGTATTTTTCATCAGGCACCTGAACACATGTCTTAAGGCTCCCCTCTTGCAGGTTTGAGGTGAATAGATTTTTTTTCCTTGGAGGAGGAGCCTGTTTCGTAAAAAAAGGCATTTCCTGTTCCCACTAGGTGGCGCTAGGCCTAATGGGTAATATTTCAATGCACTCTTGTTAAGGTTGGGATCCCGTACATACATGCCTGATATGAAAAAGATTGAACGTTGTTTCAAGGAGCTATTAGTCATTTACTGAATTTGTCATTTTGCCGGAAAAATGGCTTGCTTTGGCACCACGCCCAGGTCAGACCCATGAATGAAAACGCACCATTTTGAAAATTTTAGATCTCCTATGTCTCCTGAATAGTCTAACCAATTTTGAAGATGATCAAACTAATTCCCTCTGTGACAAGGTCTCAAATGTGCACCCTGTTAATTGATAAAAATTTCACATTTGATCCAAAATACCCGATTTCCTGTTGGGTTTGGAATATTGGTTCAAGAGACTTTTTGGAGCAGTTTTGCACAAGGTATCGACTCCCCAAATTTCATAACTCTACGTTAAGAAAACCTAATAGGAAACGCCTTTTTGAAAAATTCAAGGGGGCGCCACTGAGCCATTTTGTTACATTTTTTTGTAACGTCGCAAGATTATCGAAATCCACGCAAAGCCGCATGTATGTGCACAATTTGGTGAGATTTCATGCATGTTCAGGCCTCCAAATGTATACTTTACTACAAATGGATAAAAAGTTCACATTCCATCCAAAATAACCGATTTTCTGTTGGATTTGGAAAATGGGTGCAAGAGACTTTTTGGAGCAGTTTTGCAAAAGGTATGGACTCCCCAAATTTCATTGCTCTACGTTGAAAAAACCCAATAGGAAAGGCCTTTTTTAAAACTCCTTTCTGTCGCCACTAGTTGGCACTGTAGAGTTGATGCAAATGACCCCTACCAGACCCTTCAGAGTATGACTCTCAACAAGCACGGGAAGTTTGGCGCAGATATGTTGTATATCTGCCAAGTTATGACTGTTCAAAGTCTTTTGCGAGACAAATTGTTGACGGTCATTTTCACTTTCCTGTTTGGACCCCTCCGCTTCAACGAAACCTCAATATTTTTCATCAGGCACCTGAACACAGGTCTTAAGGCTCCCCTGATGCAGGTTTGAGGTCAACAGATTTTTTTTCCTTGGAGGAGGAACCTGTCTCGTAAAAAAAGGCATTTCCTGTTCTCACTAGGGGGCGCTAGGCCTAATGGGTAATATTTCAATGCACTCGTGTTAAGGGTGGGATGTCGCACATACATGCCAGATATGAAAAAGATTGAACGTTGTGTGAAGGAACTATTAGTCATTTACTGAATTTGTCATTTTGCCGAAAAAATGGCCGACTTTGGCACTACGCCCAGGTCAGACCCGTGAATGAAAACACACCATTTTAAAAACTTAAGACCTCATATGTCTCCTTAACAGTCTTACCAATTTTGAAGATGATCCAACTAACTCCCTCGGCGAAAAGGCCTCAAATGTGCACCCTGTAAACGATAAAAATTTCATATTCGATCCAAAATAACCGATTTCCTGTTGGGTTTGGAATATGGGTGCCAATGCTTTTTTGGAGCGGTTTTAGACAAGGTATAGACTCCCCAAATTTCATTGCTCTACGTTGACAGACCCTAATGTTATAGGCCAATTTTAAAATTTCAAGGGGGCGCCACTGAGCCATTTTGTTACATTTTTTTTCAACGTTGCAAAATTATCGAAATTTACAATTTTCCGCACGTATGTGCAAATTTTGGTGACTTTTCGTGCATGTTCAGGCCTCCAAATTGGCCGTTTTCATTTGCCCTAAAAAAAAAATAATAATAATAATCCTTTGCAAAACAATAGGGCCTTCGCACGCCTAGTGCTCGGGCCCTAATTAATATGTATAGAATGGATCAAATGTGAAAAGCGCTTGTAAAAGAATCGGCAAAAATAGCAATTTTTTTTTAATACAAGCTCACGGTCTTACATGACAGATGATTACAGTGAAAGTGGTAAGGCAAGGTGGCAAATAAAATTCGATTTTGCAAACCGAGAGATACGACTACAACACATAACTGGAAATGTTGGTTTGTAGCACCTCACAAGGGAGATGCAGCAGCAAGCAGTAGTAGCTATGAATAGAATACCACAGGTGCAGAGCAGGGAGGTGGGATTGCAAAGATCAGTAAGTGAATATTATAATTGATATAATCAATTACGTGGAGTCTTTAGAGTGCCATAAAATTGAATTAATTAGAATGCTTTGTTAAAAAAAAAAAAAGGGGGTTCCTGCTACGTTTCTGCCTTGGAAATCATATGTCTAAGTATTTTACATCTATCTCGAAGGGGGAAAAGCTATATGAACAAAATTTGATAATAAGTCTTGCTATATGAAAGCTAACCTATACTGATAGCTTGTAGCTCAAGTGTGGCATATACATGGTACAGTATTTGTATACCGCCGTGTATTGTGCAGTTGTGTTGAATGCATGCATGTTCTTTGTTACAGTTTCACAAACTTAAATGAATTGCTTCATACAAAAACAAGAAAAGACCAAGCCTTGTGTTTTATTTGAGGACATTCAATGTTAGCTAGCTGTCGGGCAGTGGACACGGAAATGCACTGTTTTGGGCAATACACTTATGTACTTTTGTATTTTTAAGACCTGAAAAGTAACGAAATAATCCAGAAATACAATGGCGTTTCCAAAAGAAACAAAAATATACACGTTTTATCCTCCGAAACATTCTTGGAAAAAGAGGAAGAGGAAATGCAGTCCTGTAACATGTTTGGAACTTTTGTTCAGATATTCATTTCTGTTATTCTTATTCTTTTTTTTTTTTTTTTTTTTGTAACGCATCGGGACTCTTTTAAGGCAGATTCTCAAAAACACGTGACTCAGACTCGAATGCAAAAATATGTGACCGGGTCACCTATTTTAAGTGGACCGGTCTGAGGCATGAAATTCCCGGGCTGAAAATGAGTCCTACTCTGGCCCTGATTTCACAGCATGGGAATTGACTTGAACAAACCAGTTTTGTGTTTTTGTGTGCTACAGATGTTGATGAAAAATACCTTGGTCTTGTGCGGGAGCAGCTGCCAGAGTTCCTTCAAATTAAAGAGAAAGACAAGACCGAAACCTCACACATCAAAGAAGAAGAAGAGGAGTATGATATAACCAAATTGCCATTGACTCTTGTCCCTTTGAAGAGTGAAGATGAAGACAATGGTTGGAGTGGCGGGAACCAAGGGATGGAGCCTCCAGGCAGGAGCTTAAGTCTTCTCATGGCAGAAGGTGATGAAGTGTGTAACCTAATAGCGCCGCTATCAGATAGTGATGACGTTGCTGACACGGATGATGACATTGGTGAACACTCAATGGGTGGTATGACATTTCTCAAAGATACCAATTGCTGTACTGTGTGTGGGAAAACATTTAGTTCAAAGGGCAGTTTGAAAGTTCACATCAGAACGCACACAGGAGAAAAACGTTTTTCCTGCGCACTTTGTGGAAAAACATTCTCCCAGAAGGCACGATTGATAACACATGAAAGAACACACACTGGAGAAAAACTTTTTGTATGTTCTTTTTGTGGGAAAAGATTCTCGGAAAAGTCAAGCTTGACAACACACACAAGAACACACACTTGCAAGAAACCTTATGCCTGCTCAGTTTGTGGTAAAGGCTTCTCTCTAAATTCAAGTTTAAGAAGACACACAAGATCGCACAATCGAAAGACGACTTTTTCCTGCTCAACGTGTGGTAAAACTTTTGCCGAAAAGGCACATGTAAGAAGACACAATAGAACGCACACCGGAGAGAAACCCTTCACCTGTTCATTTTGTGGTAAAATCTTTTCCGAGAAGGCAAAGATGGCAATACACATTAGAACACACACTGGAGAGAAACCTTTTTCCTGCATAATTTGTGGTAAAAACTTTTCTATCATGGGAAATTTAACAACACACAAAAAAACACACACAGGGGAAAAGTCCTTTGCCTGCTCAGTTTGTGGCCATAGATTCTTTCAAAAGGGAAATTTGATAAGACATACAAAAACACACACTACGGAGAAAGCATTGGCACGCCTTGAGCGCTCTAAAAGATTGTCTCGTTTTGCCCGGAGAAGAAAAGCGTATACAATGATATAGTTTTGCCTAGGAGGCAAATGATCCTGACAAATTATTCCGAATGTTCCTATGAGGCTTATGCAGGTGTGGGTATCTCTTGCTCAATGTCTTAATTGTTTAGACCTGTGATAATTTGGCCGCAACCATTTCTGTGACGACCTTGAAGTCAATTATACTCACATTGGATAGTGCAAACATACAGACTTAAACACAGGTATAAAGAAGCGACAAAAAATAGGCACACTCGCTAGTTACTGTACCTGTACAGCCTGTCGCTTTCTTTATTTTCAATTCAATTTTATTTTATTGTTCACAAAGTGTACATCATCTTATGCTGAGCTAGGATCGTGTGTGAGTAAGGTCTCCTTAAGAAGCTACTCAAACCTTATAGACTGGAGCCTGCGTACATTAAGACAGTCATAGGAAAAATTATAAGGAGCAGAAAGGGTGAATTACCACACAATATAGTATCCTCATGAAATAACATACTGACAAACAATAACATTCAACACATTACTACACAAAAAGAGAGAAAAAAAAAAAAGACTAAGAAATACTGCCCTAGAAGAGAATTTATAACCTATGTACAGTGAGGCAAATAAGTATTTAGTCAACCACTAATTGTGCAAGTTCTCCCACTTGAAAATATTAGAGAGGCCTGTAATTGTCAACATGGGTAAACCTCAACCATGAGAGACAGATCGTGGGGGAAAAAAAACAGAAAATCACATTGTTTGATTTTTAAAGAATTTATTTGCAAATCATGGTGGAAAATAAGTATTTGGTCAATCCCAAAAGTTCATCTCAATACTTTGTTATGTACCCTTTGTTGGCAATAACGGAGGCCAAACGTTTTCTGTAACTCTTCCCAAGCTTTTCACACACTGTTGCTGGTATTTTGGCACCTTCCTCCATGCAGATCTCTTCTAGAGCAGTGATGTTTTGGGGCTGTCGTTTGGCAACACAGACTTTCAACTCCCTCCGCAGATTTTCTATGGGGTTGAGACCTTGAAATGCTTCTTACAAAGCCACTCCTTTGTTGCCCTGGCTGTGTGTTTGGGAACATTGTCATGCTGAAAGACCCAGCCACGTCTCATCTTCAATGTCCTCGCTGATGGAAGGAGATTTTCACTCAAAATCTCTCGATACATGGCCCCATTCATTCTTTTCTTTACACAGATCAGTCGTCCTGGTCCTTTTGCAGAAAAACAGCCCCAAAGCATGATGTTTCCACCCCCATGCTTCACAGTGGGTATGGTGTTCTTCAGATGCAATTCAGTATTCTTTCTCCTCCAAACACGAGAACCTGTGTTTCTACCAAAAAGTTCCATTTTTGTTTCATCTGACCATAACACATTCTTCCAGTCCTCTTCTGGATCATCCAAATGCTCTCTAGCGAACCGCAGACGGGTCTGGACGTGTACTTTCCCCCTGGCAGTGCAGGATTTGAGTCCTTGGCGGCGCATTGTGTTACTGATAGTAGCTTTTGTTACTGTGGTCCCAGCTCTCTGTAGGTCATTGACTAGGTCCCCCTGTGTGGTTCTGGGATTTTTGCTCACTGTTCTTGTTATCATTTTGATGCCACGGGGTGAGATCTTGCATGGAGCCCCAGATTGAGGGAGATTATCAGTGGTCTTGTATGTCTTCCATTTTTTAATAATTGCTCCCACAGTTGATTTCTTTACACCAAGCGTTTTACCTATTGCAGATTCAGTCTTCCCAGCCTGGTGCAGGTCTACAATTTTGTCTCTGGTGTCCTTCGACAGCTCTTTGGTCTTGGCCGTAGTGGAGTTTGGAGTGCGACTGACTGAGGTTGTGGACAGGTGTCTTTTATACCGATAATGACTTAAAACGGGTGCCATTAATGCAGGTAAGGAGTGGAGCCTTGTTAGACCTCGTTAGAAGAAGTTAGACCTCTTTGACAGCCAGAAATCTCGCTTGTTTGTAGGTGACCAAACACTTATTTTCCACTCTAATTTGGAAATAAATTCTTTAAAAATCAAACAATGTGATTTTCATTTTTTTTGTCCCACTTTGTCTCTCATGGTTGCGGTTTACCCATGTTGACAATTACAGGCCTGTGTAATAATTTCAAGTGGGAGTACTTGCACAATTGGTGGTTGACGAAATACTTATTTGCCCCACTGTATGTTGGAATTTTTATATGTACTGATCAGAGTGCTTTTTAGCTTCGTTTTAAAGGTGGAGATGGATTTCAACACTTTTAGCTTGTCGTCAAGCTCATTCGAAATCTGAGGGCCTTTAGATACGATGCTCAGGCTGGTGCTAGCAAGTCTTTTTTTTTTTTCCCCACTGATGAGGTCTTTGCTCCTGGCATCATGAAGAAGAGTCCAGACTTGAATGAGCTCAGACAGTCTGCTATTCATATTTTTTACAATTTGGAACATTATGCATGAGTTTTGAAATATGTTCAACTTAGTGAGAAGGAGTAAGCAATGAACTAGGGAGTAGGTGGTGGCAGCATTAAAACTGGATCAGGACATGGCCCTTACCATCTTCTTTTGTAGGGTTTCTAGTTTCTCCAGGTCACCCTATTGAAAACCTGACATTACAGTAGTAAATATGGTGCTCAAACTAGGTTTTGTACAGGGTAAGAAGTGCAGTTAAAGGGAAATGGTGACGAATAGACCAACATACAAGGTGACCCCAAAAAAAGTTTACACTTAGTTGACTGCTTGTTTAAAAGCCATTGAAACATATCTAAATAGGTTGTCATGCTTAAATGATTCATTAAGGTCACTCAATGCAGCTGGTAATCTCTCGTCTCTACAATTCCTGTGCTTCTGCTGAAAATGAAGAAAACTTTAGCTGTACCTGAATTGCTGCGAGCCGGTCTGACACCTACTGAGATCTCAGCAAATCTGAGAATATCCAGATGTGCAGTCTACAAAGTTAAAAAGAAGCTGAAAGATACTGGAACAGCCTCACAAAAACCTGGGTCTGGAAAACCCGATCTGTGCGGACCAAAAAGTTGATTGACAAGGTGATATGTGGCCACCCTAGAGTCCAGATCTCAATCCCGTGGATTATAGCATATGGGCAACTGTGGAGGACAGTGCCTGTAAGAAGCCACAAACTTCTGTGGCAGCCTTGGAGAGGTCCATTGTTAGATCTTGGGAAAAGATGACAGCATCCTACTTAAAGAAGACCTGTCAAGCGTTCCGCAGGCGCCTGGAGGCTGTTGTGACACTTAAGGGAAAATAGAAAAATAGAAAAAATAGAGTGTACTGTACATTTTCTTTACAATAATGTATAATTTGTGATTAAATTCTAATTCTGAGATGAATAAACATGGCATTAAAGTTGTATTATGGCAGTGTAAACTTTTTTTGGGGTCACCCTGTATTTGGGGAGTATTGATATAGGTGCTCTCTATGGCTTTTGAAGTTGAGAGACTTGTCAAAGAGGACTCCCAGGAACTTTGTGGAATCGACCTGTAATAAAATGTTGTTTACTTTCAGACAAATTCTGTTTCTATCAATTGCTTTCTTATTTGATCGAAACGCAATGTAATTGGTTTTGTTGATGTTAAGGGAAAGTTTGTGTCACCTGAGCCAGCTATTTGTTTTAACTCTGCATTTAAAATGTGCTGTAGAGCTAATAAGTTTTTATTTGAACGAAACAAGTTGGTATCATCAGCAAACATAATCGTGTAGTATGTCAGAAGAATTAACAAAGTCATTAATGTAGATTAGAAAGAGCAGTGGGCCCAAAAGTGAACCCTGGGGGACCCCATATTTTATTTCCTTTTATGTGAAATAGGATTATTAATAGAAACATACTGTTGTCGGCTGAACAGGTGACTTCTGAACCAGTTGTATGCTCTTCCTGTAATACCATAATGATGCATCTTCTCCAGTAAAATGTTAAGGCCAATAATGGTATCGAAAGCCTTGGGTAAGTCTAGAAAAATGCTAACTCCACACTTGCCCCATTCAAAGGCATTTTTTTTCAACATGATCCAAAATACCCATGCATGTTGAACTCCTCTTCCTGAAGCCATATTGTGAACTGGTTAGAGTATGAAACTTGTCTAAGTGTTCACTTAGTCTTTTGTACACAACTCTTTCCAGTACCTTAGAGAGAGTTGGTAGAACAGCTTTTCTCCACTTATGGCACAGACTATGCCCGTTTCACTTCTTGGATCACCCTACACTGTGGATTTCTACAATAAGCTCTTGTTCACAACCTCCTGTTTGTACTATGTAAAGCTGAAAACTGGCAAACAATACTTCTTGCGTATACATGGTGGCGTGAATTCTGTATATTACCCATGGAAGAATGGGTATTTCTGACTTTATGGGTAAGGGTAAATCTGGAAGACTCCCATTTGATTGCCTAAAACAGTCCTGTCATTTCTTTGGGTTTTTGTTTTCCAAATTATCAAACAGGATTATTTCCGCTTGGATGCACATGATAAAGGTGTTTCCTTGCCCTTTAACTGAACGTATTGTCACTGCTGCGAAAACGTTAAGAAAATAAATATATCTGTGACAGAAAAACCATTGTGTTGTGAATTGAATTCTCAAGAGGCGGTGATACCACAACTTGGTGTAATCCAAGGCCTGATTTGCTTTGTGCTATAGCACTTGCAGACTGAGGTTTACATACTTTCAGGTGGGTATGACTGTCATCTTCCTTTTTGAGGACTGGTCCTATAAACGCTCCATGTAAAACCCTAACTTACTGTATATGTATTCCTATTTGCTTTTGCAGCAGGAAAAACAATTGTTACTGCTAAGCCTGTCGAAACATGCAATAAGTCAATTTATCGCACGATACATAAAAATGAGGTCGATAATTTTCCCGGCTGCAATTTATCGCCGTGTGCATGCATACATTTGTGTTTGTGTTTCCGTGTGCTGCGTGCACTCAGCACACGTGCGTGTTGGCTGCACATGAGAATGCAGTTCCTTTCACAGATGTTTATTGGTGATCAATACACCATAGAAATAAAGTTCAGACATACAAATAATGAAACACATCTATTTTAAACATTGGAAAATATTAGCAATGCTACATTGAGGCTAATGTAAAAAAGACAACGTACTCACTACTTTGGCCTGCTATAAAACATTGGCAGTCTTCTCTAAAATGCAAACTTGCAGTTAAGAGGTAAAACTTCAAACATTCAAACTCGCTGGTTTACTGAATTTGCAAACGATGCAAAAAATAATAATAATAATTCTATTACTGAAACCACAAGCATGATTTTTTTTCTTACCTGAGTGTAAATCTTACGGTTAGTGGCTTTATCGAACACACAACCTCTAGCAAAATGTATGGAATCACCAGTCTCGGACGAGCACTCACTCAAACATTTTTATCATGTAGAGCAAACTCAGATAAAAAGCTTGAAAAAATAATTAGTTCAGAAGTGCAACTCTAGCATTCAGAAACACTAAAAGAAATGAATGAAAAACATTGTGGTGGTCAGTAAATGTTACTTTTATAGAGCAAGTGCAAGGAAATATATGGAATCATGAGAAACAAATAACAAAACACATCTTTAGTATTTGGTAGCACCACCTCAGGCTTTTTATGACAGCTTGCAGTCTCTGAGGCATGGACTTGATGAGTATTCTTCATCAATTTGGTGCCAACTCTCTTTGATTGCAGTTGCCAGATATCCTTGCAGGTCGGAGCTTTGCTGTGGACCATCTTTTTCAATTTCCACCATAGGTTTTCAATAGGTTTGAGATCTGGGCTATTTGCGGGCCATGACATTGGCTGGATGAGTCTTTCTTCAAGGAATGCTTTAACAGTTTTAGCTCTGTGGAATGATGCTATGTCATCTTGGAAAATGACATATTTTCAATTGAAGGGATAAGATAGCTGTCTAATATTTCAATGTAAACTTGTGCATTTATTGAAGGTTTAACAGCAGCCATATCCCCGGTGCCTTTGCCTGACATGTAGCCCCATATCATCAAGGACTGAGGGAATTTTGGTGTCTTCTTTGTTTTCTTCTTTATCTTTGTAAATCTCACTGGAACAGCACCAAACAAAAGTTCCAGCATCATCACCTTGTCAAAAGTCAAAAATCCGCATTGGACAAGGTGTTAAGTCAAGGATCTTGCATTGGATCTCAACCCTATTGAAAACTTGTGGTAGAAATTGAAAAAAATGGTCCACAGCAAGGCTCTCACCTGCAAGGATGAGCTGGCAAGTGCAATCAAAGAGAGTTCGCAACAAATTGATGAAGAATACTCATCAAGTCCATGCCGCAGAGACTGCAAGCTGTTATAAAAGCCAGAGGTGTTACTACTAAATACTAGAGATGTGTCTTGATTGTTATTTCTTTGTTTGTTTCTCATGATTCCGTATTTTTTTTCCTCAGAATGGAGTGATTCCATATACTATATTTCCCTACACCTACTCTATAAAAGTAACATTTACTGACCACCACAATGTTTTTTTTATTCATTTCTTTCAGTGTTTCTGATTGCTAAAGAGTTGCACTTTTGAACTCATCAGAGCCTGGTGATTCCATACTTTTTGCTAGGAGTTGTACTTCCGGTGAACATTGCAAAATAAAGGCATGTCGTCTTCAACAACTATATGAAGATTTCTGCAATTAAGCCCACATACTTCAGATTCTACACTAAGAATAGCTTTAAAATGACACCCAATATAAAATATCTGATTGGCAATGAATAATTTGGCTTCAAATTTGCTGACATGTGCACTTTGCAGGATGAGATGACGGTCATTTTGGATCAAATTAGCACTTTTGATGGGCTCTAATCGGCAGAGAACAAAAATGGCGTTTTGTTTGTCACCTATTTTGCTCTTAAACAGCTTTCAAATTACCTTAGTTTTATAAAAAAAAAAAAAAATAGTTTTAATTGTTCAAAAAAACAATATAGCATTTGAATGGGTGATTTATCAGGATGTATTGTCACTACATTAAATTGGTGAAAAAATAAATTGACAATAATATCTCATCGGCAATAATTTATGAGACCATATATCGCCTACTAAAATTTGTTATGACAGGCCTTGTTACAGCACGATGAAGTGTCAGATGCTTAGTGAGTAGGTGCGCTGACACGGTAAAGCAATTCTTTTCTCGATCCCACCTCTAAAAGAGTTTTCGTTTTTAAGATTTCCTCTAAAATATCGAAATATTCAAATTAAACCTGAAGGTGTGTCGGATAGATGCATTGGAAGCATAAGCGGATTTGAAGGGGGAGCCAGGCCCCCCCCTGGTGGCCGAAAAGTGTCTTTGCATGAAATTGACTTTTCTATATATATAAAAGTTATAAAGCAATAAAACTGCTACAAAAATGAATGAAATAAACAAAATAATATACTGGACTGTCTCAGGAAATTAGAATACACAATATTCTATTTTTTTGAGACAGTCCTGTGTATATATACAGGACTGTCTCAGGAAATTAGAATACACAATATTCTAATTTCCTGACTGTCTCAGGAAATTAGAATACACAATATTCTAATTTCCTGACTGTCTCAGGAAATTAGAATATTGTGTATTCTAATTTCCTGAGACAGTCCTGTATATATACACAGGACTGTCTCAAAAAATTTGAATATTGTGTATTCTAATTTCCTGAGACAGTCCAGTATTTTTATAATGGGTTAAAATTATTTTTTCGAACAGCTCATGTGACTAGCACCTTAGACAGTCATTTAATTTGGATATATATTTTTTTTAATTAAAAAAAAAATAGGGAAGGCAATTTTATTTTACAAATGATCTTTTTCTGTGATTGAAAATATTTTTGTGTTCAAATGCAAATTTTTCAATCTCAAATATTTTTTCGCATTCAAAAACGTTGTCCATGATTGAAATTTTTCTTTTTTTTGATTGGAGTGATTTTTCGTTTTGAAAATATATATTTTTTGAAGAATTTTATTTTTTGATTGAATAATAGACACAAACGTCCTAGCCAAAATGTGGCCCAGACACAAATAAACATTACTTAAATCAAAAAAGTTGCTTCAATTAAAAAATAAATAAAAAAATAAAAAAAAATAGCTTTCACATGCCTTTTTATTTCAAATTTCAAGTTTCAAATTTATTTTTGCATTCAAACACATTTTTTTTTTTTTGATTGAAGCGGCTTTTTTAAAATTTTTTTTTATAAAAATAGATTTTTTGATTGAAGCAACTTTTTAATTTTTTTACTCAAGCAACTTTTTGGGGGGATTGAATAGTAAAGACACAAATCTACCTCCATATGCCTCTGCCCAGGGGATACAATTTTTGACTGGGGTAACTACATTGGCACGACACCGGCGGGCGTACCATATTCAATGGATGACGATCTTGGCGAAAAGTATTGCCTAAGCAGCCTGATTTAGAATTCCCCTCAAGAATGATGGGAAACAAAAAACGCTCATTGTCAACTTATTATTATAAATATTCTCTTAAGTTAATTTTATTGCTGAAACTGCATTTCGGGGTCATCAAAATGTTGTGCCCGCCTGCCCCAAAAGTCAAACCCCACCTATGGAGGAAATCGGCGTGATGTCATGATGACATCACCTCGCTTAGCAACGTGTCGCGATTTCGCGAAGGGGACACGCACAGCTAAACATTCCATAGACAAACGTCTGAAATTCCTATATTTCAGGTGTGTTTTGCGTCATTTTTCATAAAAACGTCTTAAACCTGGCTTACTATTATCACGAGTCACTGCCGACAGACGCGAGGAGGCGATACAATTTAAAATGACCGTGTATTGGCGTACAAATCTGCACATACAAAGTCGCAGCTGATAGCTGGATGAACAATCCAAAGGAATGGCCTGCAGTGGAGTTCGGAAACATCTACAACTACCTCATAAAGTCACCCAGTAAGTTGACCTTTATCAATTACGTGGAATATGTACTGTGTGGAACTAAGAAAACCGGTAGTATATACGGAGTGATTATTTCTGCCGTAACCGGTAATTCGCCTCCAAGCATTATTTAGCCGTGAACACGTCATGGCAAAATAACCAATTCCCATCAGGCCAATAATATACCGATTGACTAATCTGAGCAGTTCACGGCAAAAGAAAAATAACGCTTTGCGAGTTGCTGGTTACAGTAATAATAACCACTACCTAGTCTATTGAATCCTAGCAGCTAATTGGGGGGGGGGGAAATGATTCAAATTTACTCACCAGTAATAAAATGTCGGCCGTAAACGTAAATGTGCTTAGATTTAGCTTCCCACCGGCGAGAATAGTCCACGGAACCGTCTTCTTTGACTGTTCCTCGATTAATTGCTTTCAGCCATTTGTTTCTTTTCTTCTCACGAGGAAGAATGAAGAACTTCAAATGCGGCTCCGAACTCTTCCTTGTGTGACAACCCGCAACACAGCAACTTTTAGCCATTCCGACGAAAAAAAGACCGCAAATAAGACGAAAGTTCAACGGGTTTGTATTACAATGCACGACAGAGCAACTGCGTGTGACTCGTCTTTTGCACCGTTTTCAATATGGCGACGCTTTGTTGTGGCTGGTGACGTCATTAATTCCCGGATGTCCGACTTCTTCTATGAATGGAAGTTATAAAGGGTATTAAAACACTAAGGGGCTGTGAGATATCAATAGAACCGTTATGTGGCAAGATAACAAATATTAATAAAGTTAACAAAAAAAAAAAATCGCATTCATGAGCAATTATCGAAAATTACGAACATTTCCGAAAGTATTCCGGAAACAGCCGAATGGGGCGGAGACGTCATTACAAGGAAACGAAAGGTCGAGGCAGGTGCAATCGTTGTTTATCGACGAGAGAGTTGCGTTCGTGTTTTATCAAAAAATCGCTAAAATGGTTCAAACCTGTCATGCTATGTGGTCTACAAATAGCCATTTGTCGCAATGTACTACCCATGAGTTCCCGAACGCGAGAAAAAGAGCTGGACTACGCAGACAATGAGTAAAGTTCGTCCGTAATAAGAGGGCTAATTTTGAAGACCCAGCCTCCGGCACGGTTTTGTGTTGTGCGCATTTTACACCTGAAAGCTATGGACAAATGAAATCAGGTTTTGCTAAGAAATTGCTGATGAAAGCAGCCACCAAACACGCGCAGCCACCTAAATGTCCCGAGATATCAAGAAAGAGGACGATTGGCTCTGATGAGACCATGCCAGGCTAACCAAAGGAGCGGAGCAGCCAAGCTCGAAATGACCAGAGTGAGTACTCTTTTATAATAAAAAAATATCACGCTTTGGATATAGGACTGGACACATGTATAAATTATCGCTCATAAAATATATAGAACAAATCCTCGAATCCCTTTCATATTTGTGTCTGTTGGCAGAGCGAAAACCTATGATAGCACAATAAAAGATAATTATTTTATCCATTACATTATTTTGCGGTCACGGTGTATCAGCTTCACAAAAAGAAATGCAAAACAAACCATTCGGTGTTTCCCACACGATGTTGCCGGTGTTTCATCAGTGTGATTGCTCCTTTCAATGATCCTTTTATTAGGCTGCATTGGCTTTCGTTTGGGCTCAAATTGATAACCCAAAACACCAAAGAAAGGTTCATAACTCTCCTCGTCACCATTAGAAGAATGTTCGTTACGTCGGATTCGTCGCTGCAACTAGAAACAAAATTGTCCGCTATCATCGCCGCCATTCAGTACGATGCACTGAGCCGGTGTAGGTTCACTATCCTCTTCCCCTCACTATCCACTCGCTCTCGCTATATAAGATATATAATTGGCCGAGGAAATGCTGTCCCGTGAAATGCCTGTTTAAAAATGTTCCCGTTGTTACTTCTTGCGTTCGCTTAAAAGTGCCCATTTAAAAAGGAAAAGCGATGGATGATACTCCACGCAGAGCGTATTATTAACAAATGTTAAAGTTGTATAAACATATAGCAAGAATAAGGAACGTCACTGACAAGCGCTGGCCCCCGCGAGTGGATAGTGAGGGGAATAGGATAGTGCACCTACACCTGTTGTTTCCTTGTAGTGACGTCACGCACACAATATGCTACATTTCCGGGATCTCGTGGGCGGGTCCTTTTAGCTTGACAATCGATCCAAATTTCTATCATTTTCTTGGTGTTGCGATGTGTGTAATTACACGAAGTGGCATTATATGAATCCAAAAGGCATGCGTTTATGGATAAATTATGGAATATTAGCATTTCCCCAGGTGTTGTCATACCCTGGCTGTTATAAAGGACACATAAATGTGTGCTCCAGAGTTTTTGTTATTTTTATACTCTTGAATTATGCCTCAGTTAACACTCTATACTGCAGTGTTGTTTTTTTTTTCGTGTTTTGTATAACTATTTTGCACAGCTGTCATTTAGATCAAACGTTCTGTTCACAGGTGGAGCACAAGCAATAAAGGTTTTCGGTTTTTTATGGAAGTTTGACGTCACGGCTCAAATGTGCTTGTCACGTGACATGGACGAGCCCAATGCACAGCCACGTACGGTGTATGTCGCTAATAAAAAGAGAAATCGTTGTTCAAACTAATGCAGGGAATCCAAATAATTGTGTTCAGAGCAAAAGAAGACGTTTGTTGGATGAACCTCATGCCAAATAATGAATCGACGTATCCATAACACCGTCTCTTGACGGTAGTACAACTTCCGCTATTTCCAAGCAGTGGTATTCAGGAAGTCCCACACAGACCTGGAGCATTCGGCATTACCCTCACACCCATACGGATAATTCTTCTCCATTTGGTGGTTCTGAACGCGTTAAAGCCTTGACACAGTAAGCTGTTTCACTGGACTAAATCATCATTTATTAAGTCTTAGACCTGTCGCCTTGTCTTGAAGCTCTTCGGCTAGTTAGTTCACCGCTCACAAAGGGGCCCGTTTGTTGGCCAAGCACAAATCGAGTGAAAGTGCTGGAATTGTGAAAATCTGTGCTAGTCCGACAATGGACTACGCGGAAGAAGTCCTTTGTGGAACAAAACAGGACATTGAGGAAGACGTTCGTCAAACTCTGGACGCTATTTGCAAGCAGCCTCGAGAGAAAACAGGTTTGGCAGTCCTTCCAGTCATGTCACTACCTCTCATGCTTAAAACGCTTCCTGCATTTACTGTCAATGGAATCAAGTAGGGTTGTTCCGATCATGTTTTTTTGCTCCCGATCCGATCCCGATCGTTTTAGTTTGAGTATCTGCCGATCCCGATATTTCCCGATCCGATTGCTTTTTTTTTGCTCCCGATTCAATTCCAATCATTCCCGATAATTTTTCCCGATCATATACATTTTGGCAATGCATTAAGAAAAAAAATGAATAAAACTCGGACGAATATATACATATAGTACATAAGTACTGTATCTGTTTATTATGACAATAAATCCTCAAGATGGCATTTACATTATTAACATTCTTTCTGTGAGAGGGATCCTCAGATAGAAAGACTTGTGACTTTGTATATTGTGACTAAATATTGCCATCTAGTGTATTTGTTGAGCTTTCAGTAAGTGATACTCTAGCCATGCCCAAATGCATGATGGGAAGTGGAACCATGACTGTGCGTAGTGCTACCAATTGATATATCTTCTCTGCGTTGGGAAATAACATAAGGTGTTAAGAAAAAGATCCATTGCTACCTTGCTTCCCCACAGTGCTTCCAATGATACTTTTAAACATAGGGAGAGGTATTGTAAGGCTTTAGCCATTTTGTCGGTCCTCTCCATTGAGCTTGCGTCCTCTTGACATAACGCTTCAGCCAATCCTCGCCACGGTAAGCTTTGCAAATTTGTGCAATGTTCTAACACTAGGCTCCGACGTCTTTACTACAGCCGTAAAATACGCACGGGTATACCAATATTATACCCCAATCACTCATGACTCGTAAATTGAATAATATGAAAGTATGACTTTGTGACAGTTTGAACACCTCGTGTGAAGTTATGCTTTGGTCCGGAAGCGGATAGCTCAGTGAGGGAGGCACACTTTAAATGTCCAATTGTGTCAAAAATACTGAACAGATAGGGATAAATCATGCTAGTATGATTCAAGTCATTACAGAGAGAAAGTTTGGCCTAGGAAAATGGAAGGTACAATTTTCACCGGAGTCGCCCTTTACCAGTCAATGTTTATGAATGAATACAAAACCTAAATAAAATCAATAAGTGTTAAATTCTTCAAACAGAAATTAATAATCAAATGTGATCACTCCATTGATGTGCTGAGTGCTGTCTATGTCAGATGTGGCTGCCCCTCAATCTTGCTTAGTGACTTTCTGTATGTCATTTATATGCATTGAAGAAAGCTACAAAATAAGTCCATCATACAGATAATAAATGTAAATAAGATTATTCATTCATTAAAACAATTAAAATGCAACTACTAGAATGAATTAGAAAAAAAAACAACTATATATTAATAGTTGGATAATCCTCATAACGAAAAAACTACCGGTACTATTATTATACAGTGGGGAGACACTACCGATTTTGCTTGTTTTCTCACTTGCAAGCCATGTAGAGGTCTGTAATTTGTATCATAAGTTCGCTTCAACTGTGAGGGACGGAATCTAATACAAAAATCCAGAAAATCACATTGTATAATTTTAAAATAATAAATTTGTATTTAACTGCATGAAATAAGTATTTGATACATTACCAACTAGTAAATATTTTGGCTCTTAGTTCTTTTTTAAGAACCCCTCCTGTTCTCCACTCATTACCGGAAGTAACTGCACCTGTTTGAACTTGTTACCTGTATAAGACACCTGTTCACATGCTCAAACAAACAAACTCCAACCTCTCCACAATGGCCCAGACCAAAGACCTGTGTAAGGACATCAGGGATAAAATAATAGACCTGCACAAGGCTGGGATGGGCTACAGGAAAATAAGCAAGCAGCTTGGTGAGAAGGTAACAACTGTTGGAGCGATTATTAGAAAATAGAAGAAGTTCAAGTTGACGGTCAATCTGCCTCGTTCTGGGGCTCCATGCAAGATTACACCTCGTGGGGCATCACTGATAATGAGGAAGGTGAGTGATCAGCCCAGAACTACACGGCAGGACCTGGTCAATGACCTGAAGAGAGCTGGAACTACAGTCTCGAAGAAAACCATCGGAAACACATTACGCCGTCATGGAATAAAATCCTACAGCGTACTCAAGGTCCCGCTGCTGAAGCCAGTGCATGTCCAGACACGTCTGAAGTTTGCCACTGACCATCTGGATGATCCAGAGGACAGGCATGAAAATGGGTCAGGGGTTAAAAAGGTGTGGAGTAAATATGTTCCGGCGTTCTGCCAAATTTGACCATTTTAATTTTTCACATAAGGCTTAACATTCGAGTTAACGGGGGTTTGATTAGTTGAAGGAGTTGATTTCAACCACCATTGACTCGCGCTAGCTTAGCCACTCCGGAGCCCTGAAACTAACAAATAACTGTCTAACTGCACAGAATTTGTTCAAATCATTTCCAACGACTAATTAAACCCCGGCTAACTCAAAGATGAAGCCTAATGTAAAAAATTCTGAACTTCCCCTTTAAAATAAAGACCATTGAATATGGCCATTAAAATGTTGTCTATAAAAGTTTTAGAGCAATAAAACAAACAACAAAAATGAATAAAATGAACAGGAATCCTTCAAAGTATTTCATAATGGGTCCAAATTATTTTTCGAACAGATCATGTGACTATAGAACCTTAGAGGCAGCCGTTTGCATTGCTTAGCCAAAACTACAGCTGAGGAGGCAAGATGGATATTTAGAATTTCTTTAAACCTAAGCTTTCAAAACCCTTAACAACAACTGAGCTTGAACCGAGGATTGAGCACGAGCAGTATCAAAAAGTCCTGGCTGTCGTGTTACCTGTTGTGCTGTAATTCCAAGTGGTGCTTGAATTGGATGCTTATAGCGGTCGACAGTCTTTTTGAGCCAGCGCAAAGTTCGCAGCGCACGGAGATATTTTTGTTATCTTTACTGGACAAAAATGTGAAGTAATGGCTGTGTTTCCAGTGTGCAAATGCAGCCGTTTGTAGTATATCTCCTGCCTATTTCATTGCATCCTGGCGAGGTAGCAAGGCTATGTTGTTTTGGCCGCAAACTCCCAGCGCTCACGCATCATGGTAATACACGTGACCCTTTTTGTTCCGTCCCCGATTAAAAAATGTGACATGTGATGTCACTCCCATGACTACAGTATTCTTCATTCTACACACATTATGTTGTAATAGTAACGCACAGGCATCAAGGAAAGTAATTTTACTCAGATTACTGATTTAGAAAAATGAACGCGTTAGATTGTTCTTTACTGAAAGAAAGTAATCAGATTAGTTACGCATTACGATACCGCGTTATTGACAACACTGCTTTTATATTACCGTTAAATAAACAAGCTTGACGCTACCTTAATGGGAGCTATTTTTTCACCGGACGCTCCGGCAGTGTTCAACGCAAGCTGCAACGAACGGCAGTAACTTTGTCATACCACAAAATATGAAAACGAAAACCATTACTCACTAAATTCAATATGCTGGCAAATGCATTCATCTAAAAACAATTGGGAGTGATACTTTACCTCCTCCAGCGAATGTGAATTTGTGTTTACAAGATCATCTGTCGCAATTAGCGATCTTTGACGCTCTTTTTTTTTTTTTCCCTCCCCGCATACAAACTTGTTTCTCTCTCAGCGGCTGTGATTAACCTCAATGAAGTTGCTGTCCTAGCTAAGCCTTGCCTATCATTCGTCTTTGTAAGTTTTTAGTAACTTTGTGTATTGAATTTGAAAGGAAAATGTGTGTTTTGTTTTTGACGAACTTTTTCATGAAGCTAAACTGTTGAAGCTACTCACATGTGGAAAAATACGAGTGTACAACGTTTTAAATTTATTTATTTGGTATATTTCAGTTACCACGATTTGAGAGATCAATAAATTGAAGAATTTACGCCTTGCGTTTGGAGTGCTTGTTTTGGGGTTTGCTGGAATAGCGTCACTGACACACGCAGCATTAAACAGGGGAAGGGGTAAGCGCTGCCGCGCCAAGCCAATTCTGGCTGCATTTTCGACACATGAAAAATAACGAATACGTACTACTGTATGATGGAAAATTTTAGTGGTTTTGTAACCGCGACGTTTTCATAGCATGGTAATCCGTGAAGGTAACTGGCACATGCCTACAAACGACCCCCCCCCCCCCCCCCCCTTAAAATTTTTCTCCTCGGATCTACACGATTCACGTAGGTCATCCTTTTTTACTTCAAAACGGCGAATTCCGCCGAAAGGTGAGAGATTTTCATGCCTGGAGGAGCAATGGGAGAAGGTCATGTGGTCGGATGAGACCAAAATTGAACTTTTTGGTCTAAACTCGGCTCGTCATGTTTGGAGGAAAAAGAAGGATGAGTACAACCGCAAGAACACCATCCCAACCATGAAACATGGAGGAGGAAACATCATTTTTTGGGGCTGCTTCTCTGCTAAGGGTACAGGACGACTGCACCGTATTGACGGGAGGATGGATGGGACTATGTATCGCCAGATCTTGGCTGGCAACCTCCTTCCTTCAATGAGAGCCCTGAAGATGGGTCGTGGCTGGGTCTTCCAGCATGACAACGACCCAAAGCACACAGCCAAGGCAACTAAAGAGTGGCGCCGTAAGAAGCATCTTAAGGTCCTGGAGTGGCCTAGCCAGTCTCCAGATCTGAACCCGATAGAAAATCTATGGAGGGAGCTGAAAGTCCGTGTTGCCCGGCAGCAGCCCCGAAACCTGAAGGCTCTGGAGAAGATCTGCATGGAGGTGTGGGCCAAAATCCCTGCTGCAGTGTGTGCAAACCTTGTCCAGGACTACAGGAAACGTTTGGTATCTGTAATAGTGAACAAAGGTTTCTGTACCAAATATTAAGTTCGATTTTTGTGATGTATCAAATACTTACTTCATGCAATTAAATGCAAATTTATTATTTAAAAATCATACAACGTGATTTTCTGGTTGTTTGTATTAGATTCCGTCCCTCACAGTTGAAGAGAACTTATGATACAAATTACAGACTTCTACATGCTTTGCTAGTGGGAAAACCAGCAAAATCTGCAGTGTATCAAATACTTGTTCTCCCCACTGTAGACAAAATTGCGCAAAAATAGGCCCTCCTTTACCAGATAAGGCACTAAAACGGTGAGTTATCTCCATTTAGGGACAGGCAGCCCTGATTACAATAATCCAAATGACCAGAAGTGAAAGCCTCTTAACCACCTCTGTGTTAGAAAAGTTTGAAGAGCTGTTTGGAACACAAAACTGCAATTGAACAAACTGCATTTTCTTTTCCACTGGTGTTTGTTTGCAAATAAGTCAATTAATCGGAATGATTTTGTCCTTTCCCTTGAAAAATATGTTACAATGTTTACTCAAAGCTTTCTGACTATAATCCAAATGTTTGTGTTTTTGCGCCCCGCAGACATTGTTGAAGAAAATCTCCACCCAGCGATACGTGAGTCAGATTTCCCTAACGTTAAAAAGGAAGAGGAAGAGTACCCAATGTTGAAAGAGAAAGGAAGTCCAGAGACCCCTTACATGAAAGATAAAGAGGAGCTAGAGCCCCTGAACTTCAAAAACGAAGAGGAGTATGATATCACCCTTGTCCCTTTGAAGAGTGAAGATGAGTATATGAGTGAAGAGAATAGCGGGGCGGAGCCTTCAAGCAGCAGCTCAAGTCAACATGTAACAATGGAAAGTGATGGAGACCACTGTGGACAATCACAAGGTGGTTGCCTCATAGCTCCACTATCAGATAGTGATGACACAGCGTCACATTCTCCTGACACAGAAGAGGAAGATTATGAACACCTGAAACGTTACATGACATCCCACACTAATAACAAATGCTGGAAATGTTCTCAGTGTGGGAAAATTTTTACTTTAAAAGAAAATTTGAACGTTCACATGAGAATACACACTGGAGAAAAACCTTTTGCCTGCTCAATTTGTGGGAAAAGATTCTCCGTAAAGCTGAGTTTAACAATACACACAAGAACACACACTGGAGAAAAACCTTTTTCCTGCTCAGTTTGTGGGAAAAGATTCTACGATGCGGGAACTTTAAGAATACACACAAGGACACACACTGGAGAGAAACCGTTTGCATGCACAATTTGTGGCAGAAGCTTCTCTGGAAAGTCAAGTTTAACAACACATACAAGAACACATACTGGAGAGAAACCTTTTGTCTGCTCACTTTGTGGTAAGAGCTTCTCTGAAAGGGCAACTTTAATAATGCACACAAGAACGCACACTGGCGAGAAACCTTTTGTCTGTTCAATTTGTGGGAAAACCTTCTCGATGAAGAGTAGTTTAAAATCTCACACAAGAACCCACACTGGAGAGAAACCTTTTTCCTGCTCAATTTGCGGTCAAACATTCTCTGTAAATTCAGTTTTAACTAAACACACGAGAACGCACACAGGTGAGAAACCTTTTAGCTGCTTAATTTGTGGTAAAAGCTTCTCTGGAAAGTCAAATTTAACACAGCACGCAAGAACACACAGTGGAGAAAAACCTTTTGCCTGTTCGGTTTGCGGTAAAAGCTTCTCTGAAAAATCAAAGGTGAGAATACACTCAAGGACGCACACTGGCGAGAAACCTTTTTCCTGCTCAGTGTGTGGTCAAAGTTTCACTGAAAAAGGAAGTTTAACACTACACACTAGAATACACACTGGTGAGAAACCTTATGCCTGCTTAATTTGCGGCCAAGCGTTCACTCAAAAGGGAACTTTAACAGCACACACTAAAACCCACACTGGAGAGAAACCATTTGTCTGTTCAATTTGTGGTCAAGGTTTCACTCAAAAGGGACGTTTAACAATACACAGTAGAACACACACTGGTGAGAAACCTTTTGCCTGTTTAGTGTGTGGTAACAGCTATTCTAATCGGTCAAGTTTAAAATCTCACACTCAAACACACACTAGAGAAAAACCTTTTCCATGTACAGTTTGTGGAAAAAGTTTCACTGTAAAGTCAAGCTTAACAACTCACACAAGAACACACACGGGCGAAAAACCATTTGTCTGCTCAGTTTGCGGGAAAAGCTTCTCTGATAGGTCAAGTTTAAAATGTCACACTGTAACACACACTGGTGAAAAACCTTTTACCTGCTCAGTTTGTGGTCAAAGTTTCACTCAAAAGGGACGTTTAACAGCACACATCAAAACACACACTGGTGAACAACCTGTCTGCTCAGTTTGTGGTACAAGCTTCTCTGACAAGGCTAGCTTTAGAAGACACGCAAGAACACATATGGCTGTTTAAAATCAAACATTCACTGATGTGTGTGAAGTAATTTTCTAGTACTGATTTGTTAAGAGACAAGTGTGATTCTTGAAGCTTTAACTAATCAAGAATCTTGTAAGTTACTTGTAAAAGTGAGTTTCTTAATGTTATATTAGTGACAGGAGAACCAATGTGTTATGTATTCTGATACCGTTACTTTATTTCAAACATGTAAATAAAGTAAGCTTTCACTTCATTTGTCTTTTTCTCTTTACATAAATTTGTACTAAGTGATAAGATACACCCTACAAGACCTGTATGATCAATGAGGCACAATGACATGAGCATCCCACTTTAGATGACTGAAGAGATGGTTGTGCAAGTAACAACTCCCTTAAATGGTTGGTAAACAGATTAAGTCTCAAAAACCAAGTTACAATGTTTCAGAATTGGAGTACTTTTCCTAGGAAGGCACCCTCATTCAGTCTGCTGGCTCTAAAACCACCAAATGCCACCCTTTATAGACCCTATCCACCGACGTCATAAAACCACGTGCTCGCTGTATGGTTCCGCCCACTTGTCCGTCATTTTGTCTCTGTATTAGCATTGGTTTCAATTGATCGAGGAATTTAAAATGCATTTCATGGAAGACCCGGTGCTTTCTGATGCCGTAAACTCACTGGATGGTTTGCATAAAAGGCGTTATGTGGAAAAGCTTCGTTCTATACAGTCGCCAGATCCATATTTGATGCCCAAATCGATGTTTTTCGACCCACTGTCTTCGCCCTGTCTGCCTGACATCTGCTACGCTGATATTTACAATTATCTTGTCCACACAAAATCAGCCTATTCTCACGAAAATTTGAAAAACTTCAAGAGCTTGGAGGCTTATAAATACTTCGTTGCTGGTTGGGTAAAACAGGTCCTCGTCCACGAAAATTCGGCAGGAATCTATCTTGTACTTGGAAAGGTGAGTTACGAAATTTTCAATTCAAAATCTTTTGTTATTGCTAACATCCACTGTCAAGTCTAATGTATTTCATGTCGTTTGTCAATGGAGTTAAGGCTTTTAATGTTTATATGGTTTAGCGATAGCACTCTCACTACATACATACGTGTATGTTGTCGGCGATTAGCCTAGCAATGATCTTAATTGTGGTTATTTGTCAGCCCAAAACCCTCTAAGTATATCTTAAATGCATCTTACCGGATATAAAATGACTACTACATAGTCTGTGGTGATTTTTTGGTGCCCAGTTTTCACGTCGAATTGCAGCCGTCCATTTCGCTCTCCTCTTTGGATCCCTCGGAATACGGTAAAACTTCAAGTCTCTCCTTCCATCTTCTCTGTTAGTGCAACCAACAGCCACACACGCCTTCACCATTTTGATTATTAATGTTAAGGAGCAGAAAAACACGCCGTACATAGGAGGAATGTACGTAGCCGTAACAGGTTAACACTATGTTTTGACGGACAATTGGGCGGTACCATTCAGGAGAGCGGAGTTGTGACGTCACGTGGGTAGGGTCTATACATTGTCTTTCAAGACATGCACCGATCTGCTATTCTTTAATAGAATAAACTTATTTGAATGAAAAAGATTGGCCTTTTCACCCTGTGTTGTAGACTACTATACTCTTTATTGTGTATTTTTAGATATTTTATCCAGGGGCGTCAGTAGGTTTTAAGAAGTGGGGGGGCTTAGCCCCCAGGAGTTACACAGGATGTACTGTAAGTGAATGTAGTGTACATGCAAAAAAATTCTCAAACAGCTAACAAAGATTGATTATTTATATACATATGTACATATACAGGGGCGTCACTAAGTGTTAAGAACAGGGGGGGCTTATTTAAAATGTAAATAGTCATGGAAATAAAGAAAATGCACTAATGAGAAGGTGTGTCCAAACTCTTGGCCTGTACTGTGTATACAGTGCCCTCCATAATTATTTGCACCCCTGTGTTTTTTAGCTTCTAATATTTTTTTTTTTCAAATTCAAATACTATGGGACCTTAATGAGCAAAACAGAGAAAAATCCAACCTTCAATACAAGTGCATTCATTCGGTGGGGAAAAAAAATCCCACATCTCATCTGACCAAAGCACACGGTCCCAGCTTAAGCCTGGGACCGTGTGTATTTTTGTGTGAGACCAAGACTGAGCTTTTTGGCAACAAACACTCTAAGTGGGTCTGGCGTGCCACGAAGGATGCGCATGCTGAAAAGCACCTCATACCCACTGTGAAGTATGGGGGTGGGTCAGTGATGCTGTGGGGTTGTTTCGCTTCCAAAGGCCCTGGGAACCTTGTTAGAGTGCATGGCATCATGAATGCTTTGAAATACCAGCACATTTTAAATCAAAATCTGTTGCCCTCTGCCCGAAAGCTGAAGATGGGTCGTCACTGGGTCTTTCAGCAAGACAATGACCCTAAACATATGGCCAAATCTACACAGAAATGGTTCACCAGACACAAAATCAAGCTCCTCCCATGGCCATCTCAGTCCCCAGACCTTGTTTTGTTGGCAAAAGGGAGTTGTACAAAGTATTAACACCAGGGGTGCTAATAATTGTGACACACATTATTTGATGTCAAATATTGTTTTCTTTATGTGGGATTTTTTTCCCCACTGAATGAATGCACTTGTATTGAAGGTTGGATTTTTCTCTTTTTTTCCATTAAGGTCCCATATTATTTGAATTTTAAAAATTATTAGAAGCTAAAAAACACATCTTTTTCAGGGGTGCCAATAATTATGGAGGGCACTATGTGTATGTCTCTGTGGGGGGTGTATGTATGCTATATATAATCTTGGCTTTCTCCACTTTCTAATCATTAATCTACTCATTTTTAAGTAGCGGTCTCTCCCCTGTCACTCTCTTTGCTCCTCTGCTCTGACTGCTACAGGTCAATAGTCAATGGTGGACTGATTATTATTAGTGTATTGTTATGACTATCCACTGATAATAATTACTGAGTATAATCAGAGCTCAGATCCTGTACTCATCAGCGTAAAGTGAGAAACACAGCTGATGCTCCGGAAGGAAGTCACCCCAAAGATAGCTGTAACAAGATTGCACACTTAACTCTACAAGGAACTTCACAATGCATTTCAGACTAACTAGCTAGCAGCAGCAGCTTTATTTTAGAGCTGGGATGGAACTTTTGACCGCAAAACAACAAAGGTAAGATGTGCGCAGATATCGACTGCGAAAAAGAAAAAAAAAAGTTGGACCGACATCTAGCTAAGGAAAATGCGGACTGGATTTTCAGAGATGTGGGCGTTCTCTTGCCTGGCTCTGCCAGACTGTTCTCCCTGTATTTTTCAAACACTGAGAGAAATAGTCTGGGAACCATCCCATTAACGGCCTCTCGAGCAGGTACAAAATCAATCGACAAATCAGATTCGTTTATTTGCGTGACATGCTCTTAACGAGCAACGTCACTCTTGCGCGTCGGAAGTCGTCTCCACAACAAAGGTGAACAGGAGAGCCGAGAATATGTTCCAATCCACGGTAAAATCAGTTTTAAATTACCAAAAACACATCGACACGTGTCATTAACAACAGTATGTCTCGCTCTAGCCATGTTGAATAAACTCCGCTCTCCTCTATGTTTACTTCCACTCGCAAGTCCCTCGTCCTGCTCTCGTCGTTTTACTAACGTCACGTCTGCCCTGCCCGTCGCTGATTGGTCCACTCCGCTGTCTGTTTGCTGTGGCTTGCTCCGCCCTGGAAATTGTATCCGCGTGAATGGTGGCCAGACTCAATAGCTAGAACAGCGGTGAGTCTGGTGTACTAGGCAAGGCATTCTATATATGAACAAGTGGAATGGATTGGATAGCGACGCAATGAAGGGGGTCTCTACCTTATTCTATGAAGTAAGGGGAAACTGACAGATTTATGGTCATATTTACCTTAATAATGACAGGTTATATGATTATTGATTTAAACTAATATCCTGGCAAATTAATATGAATTTTTCTTTTATCCCAGACTAATTGTTTTTTCTGTTGGTGTACTTACCTGACGTTTTGGCGACTACTTACGAAAGTAGTCGTCCAAACCTGTCAGGTAAATAAAACAACCTCAAACAATTGTCTGAGATTAAAGAAAAATTCATAGTTTATAAGTGTAGACAAAATAAACTCAAGACAACTGGCAACTTCATAGTGAACATGTCCGGATTTTTTAAATATATTTTTTTAATAAAACCAAATTATTTAAAGGGGCTGAAGACCCCCGATACACCCCTAACGACGCCAGTCATTTGATCAAATATTGTATACTGTTCTGGACTCTTTGTAACTCCCAAAGATATGTTAAAAACACTGCGGACCAGTCCAATACACCATCATGTATAGGGGTGCATCGCAAATAAAATAAGAGAAGTCACAATTGAAAACGGCTACTATCGAGAGAAAAAAAACTCGATTCTTGGGTCTTGAGCATTCAAAATGTTTGCTGAATGAAATCCATGCCAAAGGAGTTGCGTATAATAATCGATATCACCTCCACAATAAGCCTTCCGTCACAGTCGATGGTTGCGATACAACTTCCGGTGGACATCTGTTTCACTGGGCGCATTTTACTTTGTGGGATCAGGCTTTCTTCCGCAGTTAGTGCTGAACGCACGGAAGCCTCGACTTAGTACGGCTATCACCACTTTACGACCTTAAAAGTTATATCTTCTTTTCCGGGTTAGACGCCTTGGTGAGCGTCGAAGCTTCTCGGCCCAGTTAGCTTAGCTAACTAGCCGCTAACAAAGAGTTGCGTCTGGTGTTAGAGTGGAAAAGTATTGAAAATGTGCGCGAGGCCGACAGCGGAATCTGTGGAGGAACTACTCTGTGGAAGCAAAGAGAAGAAGCGTCAGAGCTGTCAAGAGCTGGACGTGGTTTGCAAGCAGCCGCGAGAAATAACAGGTGTGGCAGTCCGAAAACAGTGAAATAAAATGCACATCTTTCATATTCTACTAAAACAAATAGAAATATAAAAGATCATTTGAAAGGTCTTAAAGTAATACAAGTGCTGGTGTAATCGCAATGTAGCAGGAAATTGGGCGGTGACGGACGAAAATTCCGTGAAGAATGCATTTAAAAAAAATTTATGGGATTGTTTTTTTTTTTCAAGTAATTCATCACGCTGAATCTTTCCCAGTACTAGTACTAAGAACAGTTTAATTCCCCCCCCCAAATTTCTATTTCAATGGGGAAATTTAAATTTGGTTATGACGCAAAATCAACTCATGGGTAAAATATAACCTACAACGTTGAAGTCATGGCATGGAGAAACGTGACTGCAATGCAAACATGTATGTGTTTTTGTGTCCTGCAGACATCGGTGAAAAATATGTTCACCCTGAGTTACATGAGTCAGAGCTCCTCAACGTTAAAAAGGAAGAAGAAGAGTACCCCATCGTAAAAGAGGAAGACAAAGCAGAGCCCCTGTACACAGAAGAGGAAGAGCCAGAGCTTCCCAACTTCAAAGAGGAGTATAATGCCACTTTTTGCCCTTTTAAGAGTGAAGATGAGGATGAGGGTCCAAGTGAGCAGAACACAGGCGCAGAATCTCCAAGCAGCCACTCAAGTCATCACATTTCTACAAAAAGTGACGGCGAGCACTGTGGACCTGAATCTCAAGCCAACAGCATTATGGCTCCACTATCAGACAGTGAAGACCTCAGATTAGATTTTCCTGATGGTGATGATGATGAAAAGTCTAAAGGTGACATGACATGTCACAAAGATGACAAATGCTGGAAATGTTCTCAGTGCGGGAAAACATTTAGTTTAAAAGGGAATTTGAACGTTCACATGAGAATACACACTGGAGAAAAACCTTTTGCCTGCTTAATTTGTGGTAAAAGATTCTCCGTAAAACTAAGTTTGACAATACATACAAGAACGCACACTGGAGAAAAACCATTTTCCTGCTCAGTTTGTGGCAAAAGATTCTATGATGCGGGAACTTTAAGAATACACACAAGAACACACACTGGAGAAAAACCTTTTGCATGTACAGTTTGCGGAAAAAGCTTCTCTGAAAAGTCAAGTCTAACAACTCATACAAGAACGCACACTGGAGAGAAACCTTTTGTCTGCTCAGTTTGTGGTAATAGCTTCTCTGATCGGTCAACTTTAATAATGCACACGAGAACGCACACTGGAGAGAAACCCTTTGCCTGCTCAATATGTGGTAAAAACTTCTCTATGAAATGTAGTTTAAAAGAACACACAAGAACACACACTGGGGAAAAACCTTTCGCCTGCGCAATTTGTGGCCAAAGATTCTCTGTAAAGTCAGGTTTGACGAAACACACCAGAAGACATACTGGTGAAAAACCTTTTGCTTGCTCAGTTTGCGGTCAAATGTTTTCTGTCAAGTCGGGCTTAACAAAACATACAAGAACACACACTGGAGAGAAACCTTTTGCCTGTTTAGTTTGTGGCCAAAGATTTTCTTTAAAAGGAACTTTAACTACACATGCAAGAAGACACACTGGAGAGAAACCTTTTGTCTGTTCATTTTGCGGTAATAGCTTTGCAGATAGGTCAAGTTTAACTTTGCATACAAGAACACACACTGGAGAGAAACCTTTTGCCTGTTTAGTTTGCGGTCAAAAATTCTCTCAAAAGGGAACTTTAACAGCGCATTCAAAAACGCACACTGGTGAGAAACCTTTTTTCTGCTCCGTTTGTGGTCAAAGTTTCACTAGGAAGGGAAATTTAACAGCACACACACGGACACACACTGGAGAGAAACGTTTTGCTTGTTCAGTTTGCGGTCAAACTTTCGCTGTCAAGTCAAGTTTAACATTGCACACAAGAACACACACTGGAGAGAAACCTTTTGCCTGCTTAATTTGTGATAAAAGATTTTCTGTCAAATCAAATTTAAACATGCACACAAAGACACACACTGAAAAGAAAACATTCAGTTGAAGTGTGCACCTGTTAAAGATGTTGTAGTCTTTTTTTGTTTGTGCTGTTGAGAATAGAAGTGACAATTTAAATGAATAGGATGAATGACCTCCATGTGAAAGATGATATCTCTGAGACTACAAATGAAGATCAAAAATTTCTTAGAACTTACAATTGAGAAAATATTGTTTAAACACAAAAAATGACAGCTAAGCCATTTTGTGAGGACTTTCATACTCCTTTTTTCTGGACTTAACTTGTGGACTGCCAGTCAGGATCTGTCAAAATGCCGGAGTAGGCTACGTGCTTATCAGTTTTTGGCTGCAAGGCACATTAAAATGGTACTAAGTGAGTAAGTAAGCTATCTCAGATACTTCGAGTAATAACTGTCAAATATTTGGCTATCTGAAATGCTCCCATTTGACTAAAACAATTGCGGCATTTAATAATTTACATTGACAGCAATTTGATCTACTTACTGGAAATGTTGGCTTTAATTGACGTTTGTCTCAACTATTACACATCATACAACTGAAATTCTGTATTTTTTTCAAATTGTTAAAGGGCTACATGGGATTTATTTGAGTTAATTTAAAATACTTTTCTACTCCATGCATGCTCCACCAGTGCCCTGATGAGTACACAGAGCCCTGACATTTTAACTGAGACTGCCCCCAAAAGCCCTTTTTCTTTCCTTCAATAAGAGAAATTTGGTGTCAAACACTCTGGGCGAGCACACACCTGTACACGTGTGAGACTCCACGGCAGCAGCCGTGTTTCACCGAGCCTCTGCCTAGTCTCCTCTTGGCAAAAACACTTTTCAAACCCACATAAGACTTGTAACTAAGTGTTTGTACGTTTCTGGTGGTGATGTAATGGGCCAAACACTTTTTGCTTCATGTTTGTGCTCATACAAGCATGTGCGCCATGCACGAGCTGCAGTTCCACTGCAGGCCGGGCAATCGCAACTAAATAAGTGACAAACACCGTATAGTCCCTTTAGTATTCTTTCCACTGGCATGCACTTGATCAAAGTGTTGTCTTCCGCTTTAAGCTAAAAATGTAAAATTGTAAAGAAATATAAATAATGGAAAACAACCGTGAACTCTAGGACGATTTGAACATTTCATGAAAGGAGCCGTTGTTTTGTGTTATCTTTCCTTAGGCTGTAGTGATTTTTTAAAAAAACAACAACAAAAAACACCTTGACGGGATGGATACTTTTGGAACTACTTTTCTCAACATATAGCAAAGAAATGTCTCATTTGGCAATGCATTGACAGCATCCACAAAGATCATTTCATTCCTCAATCTATTTTGATTTCAATTACCTACCACATGTATCAAGGTAAAGACGCTATCTTTGCTCCGGTCAATGGACCCACATGGTAAGGATGTAACACGAGCATGCCAACTTTGTTCATATTCCAAATGTCATTAGTAATATAGGAGAACTCAAAGTGCATCACTCGTCGAGGAGAAATTGGTCAACTTTGCCGTCTGTCAATTCTTTTTTTGTTTTGTTTTCAGTTGTCTCCGTTGATCGAAAGTATCTCCAATGCATATCCTTATCGTAATTTCTGATTTTCTTATGACTAAGGTTGCAACAGCTAGAGTGGGGCAAATAAGTATTTAGTCAACCACTAATTGTGCAAGTTCTCCCACTTGAAAATATTAGAGAGGCCTGTCATTGTCAACATGGTTAAACCTCAACCATGAGAGACAGAATGTGGGGGGAAAAAACAGAAAATCACGTTGTTAGATTTTTAAAGAATTTATTTGCAAATTATGGTGGAAAATAAGCATTTGGTCAATACCAAAAGTTCATCTCAATACTTTGTTATGTATCCTTTGTTAGCAATAACGTAGGCCAAATGTTTTCTGTAACTCTTCACAAGCTTTTCACACACTGTTGCTGGTATTTTGGCCCATTCCTCCATGCAGATCTCCTCGAGAGCAGTGATGTTTTGGGGCTGTCGTTGGGCAACACGGACTTTCAACTCCCTCCGCAGATTTTCTATGGGGTTGAGACCTGGAGACTGGCTGGGCCACTCCAGGACCTTGATATGCTTCTTACGAAGCCATTCCTTTGTTGCCCTGGCTGTGTCTTTGGGATCAATGTCATGCTGAAAGACCCAGCCACATCTCATCTTCAATGCCCTTGCTGATGGAAGGACATTTTACCTCAAGATCTCTCGATACATGGCCCCATTTCCTTTACGCAGATCAGTCGTCCTGGTCCCTTTGCAGAAAAACAACCCCGAAGCATGATGTTTCCACCCCCATGCTTCACAGTGGGTATGGTGCAATTTCAGTATTCGTTTTCCTCCAAACAAGAGAACCTGTGTTTCTACCAGAAAGTTCTATTTTGGTTTCATCTGACCATAACACGTTCTCCCAGTCCTCTTCTGGATCATTCAAATGCTCTCTAGCGAACCGCAGACGGGCCTGGACGTGTACAGTGCAGGATTTGAGTCCCCGGCGGTGCACTGTGTTACTGATAGTAGCCTTTGTTACTGTGGTCCCAGCTCTCTGTAGGTCATTCACTAGGTCCCCCGTGTGGTTCTGAGATTTTTGCTCCCCGTTCTTTTGTTATCATTTTGACGCCACGGGGTGAGGAGGGAGTTGAAAGTCCGTGTTGCCCAACGACAGCCCTAAAACGACACTGCTCTAGAGGAGATCTGCATGGAGGAATGGGCCAAAATACCAGCAACAGTGTGAAAAGCTTGTGAAGAGTTACAGAAAACGTTTGGCCTCCGTTATTGCCAACAAAGGGTACATAACAAAGTATTGAGATGAACATTTGGTATGGACCAAATACTTATTTTCCACCATGATTTGCAAACAAATTCTTTAAAAATCAAACATAGTGATTTTCTGTGTTTTTTTTTCCACATTCTGTCTCTCATGGTTGAGGTTTACCCATGTTGACAATTACAGGCCTCTCTAATATTTTCAAGTGGGAGAACTTGCACAATTAGTGGTTGACTAAATACTTATCTGCCCCACTGTAATTGATTAAATCCATTGTTGCCGGCAACTATGAGCAGTCCAGTTTCAGTTCTTGTTTGTGTGTAATGTGAGGCTGCGCACACATACAAGTGATTAGAGCAAGAGAGAGAGAATTCACTGCTACAATCAGATTGGGTCGCTTAATCAATAATACAGTATTACGAAGTGTCGAGAGTTAGATTGTCTTTTGTGTTGTTGGAGCCAATTATATTGTTCGTATTCTTTATTGATGAGACGTTACTACTTAGCACGGCGCGCTAAGCTAGTTAGCAATTATTCTAATCAGTGTCTTTAAGTGTCCGTTTGTATTGTGTTTTGGAGAGGCATATTAGCACTTGAGTTATTGTTAAGTAGTAAAGTTGTCTCGTTTATTTTTGTAAAGAAACCACACACATAACAGCTTAGTCTCCTTTTAACACAAACTCCCATTGAAACTGTAAATTGTCATACAAGAGAGTGTTCTTTGAAATTGCATTTGGATTGTATTTATGAACTGTTTGATAAAGAAAACTGATTCATTTCAGTCTGCCTCCTCCTTATTCGATTTTGTTGTTTAGTTTGTATAAAGAAAATAAATGAGTGATTGACACAATTTACAGTATGTAATCGCTTTGCCAACAAGATTGGACCACTTTCAGAAAAATCAAAGGATGCAGGGGCCAACCTGTAATCTTTTCACAGTCATTTGTTAAACACAAGATCAGACTCGGGTAAAAATATCAGGTTTTTAAAATGTATTTATTTTGAAATATTCACTCATTGTCTGCCATTGACGGCAATTGACGTCCATTCTATTTTGACTGGGAGTGCCCCCCATTCAAATTGGACTGGACGTTTATCTCTGTCAACGGCAGCGAAAAATGTCAACTCAGTGCCAACCTTCCCAGTTGAAACAGATTTCATGTCTATAACTGTCGACAACAGTAAATGAGTTAAGAGCTACAAGCAACTAAAGTCTACAGTGGTACCTCTACATACGAATTTAATTTGTTCCAGGACCTGGTTTGTAAGTTGAAATGGTTGTATGTTGAGTGGGATTTTCCCATATGAATACATTATAATTTCATTAATTCGTTCCACAGCCCAAAAACCTACGCACTATCAATGGGGACTGTGTAGTGAGAGTCAGTTCTTTCAAACTCCTGGGTGTGCACGTTTCTGATGACCTATCCTGGTCTGCCAACACCAGAGCAGTGGTAGGAAAGGCCCAGCAGCCACTCCACATCTTGAGAGTGCTCAAGAGAAACCACCTGGAACAGAAACTGCTGGTGTCCTTCTATAGAGCCGCTGTGGAGAGCATACTGACATACTGCATTATGGTGTGGTATGCTGGGTGCACAGCAGAAGACCGGAGACCCCTACAGAGAGTCATCAACACAGCCCAGAAGATCATTGGCTGCCCTACTGCCCAGTCTTGAGGACATCGCATGCACCTGCTACCACAGAAGAGCTGTTAGAATTATTAGGAACCCTTCTAATCCCGGCCACCACCTCTTTGTCCTGCTGCAGACGCTGCAGGCCCCACAAAACAAAGACTAACAGGCTGAGAGACAGCTTCTTTCCCAGGGCCATTATTACCATAAACAAAAAAACTATGAACTCCTCAAAAACTCTTTTTAACACTTTTTAATTTGGTTGGCACATTACTTGGACTTCTTTTATATTTATATATTTTTTCCCCCAATTCTTATTTTATTCTTGGGGTTGCACAAATGACACTGCTAAATTAGGACAGCATAGCACTATTTCCCTCATGTACATATTTCAGTCTAAACAAGCTATAATTATTCACTTATAGCTGTAGAGCATTTATTTTCCTATTTATTTTATTTTATTAAATACATACAGTATGTTTACACTGGAGTGCCACGTCCAATTTCGTTGTACACAATGTTCTGTTGTTGACAATGACAATAAAGACCTATTCTAAATCCTTAATAAATACTGCAGTTATAGTTACCAGTAGCAATTACATATAGCAAAACAAAGGAATTACAGTATAAATACAAATCGAAATAATAATAAATGGAAATTTAAAAAGGGTTTTTATTGTCACCTTAACTTACTGGCGAACGAAGGTCAGAGGGAGGAGACATCCAGTTCACTCACATGCACACCAAGCACATATTTTTCTATCATTTCCTTAATTTAAATGGTGAACATCACTTTTTATAACATTTTTTCACCACCTGCACTAACCTTCTTGGGACCCATGTTAATTTCTCTCACAAGAAAATCCGCCGTGCGTCCATCTTGTGGGAAAACAATGAACTTGCGACGCTGTCGTCATATGTCGAGACAAATGACGAGTCATATTTTACATCGGATGTCCAAAGGATCATATGTCGACCTGATTGTATGTCGAGGTACCACTTTATTTATATTTTGCAGAAAACACTCAGGTGACTTGACGTTAGTTCCGATATTTACTTAAAATAATTGCCAACTGCCCAGTTTTTTTGCTTTTAATCAAGAATCGAGAATGTTTTACGTCCATATCTATAAAGAATTCAGTGATTTAAGCATGTATTCACAGGAATTTTCTTCTTTGTTTACACATGGAGGCGGCTAATTTTCGTAACTGACTAGCCTCATTGTTCGCAATATTTACACAAAATAAATGCTACCTACACAGTTTTTTTGCTTTTAACCAAGATTCGAGACTGTTTTACATCCATATCTATAAAGAATTTGGTGATTTAAGCATGTATTCTCAAGAATTTTCAACGGAAAAAGCTTGTTGTGTATACATGGCGTGGGCTAATTTTCCGAACTGACTAGCGTCATTGTTCGGAATATTTACGCAAAATAAATGCTACGTGTACGTTTTTTTTTTTTTTTTTTTTTGCTTTTAACCAAGATTCGAGACTGTTTTACATCCATATCTATAAAGAATTTGGAGATTTAAGCATTTAATCACATGACATTTCTTCTTTGTATACAGATGGAGGTGGCTAATTTTCCACAGTTGCTGGAAATTGTTTTATGTATTTTATGTATTTATTTCCTTTTCAGGCGTGGACAAGCAACAATCCAAACGTACAGCATTCATTTGTGTTTACATTCAATTAGACCAGAAAAGAAAAAGGGCTGACGTGGTAATTTTCATTACCATTCTGGTTGTGGCAATGTTGGATGCAGCTTGGTCGTTCTCTATATGAACAAGTGGAATGGATTGGATAGCGACACACTGAAGGGGCTCTCTACCTTACTCTATGGAGTAAGGAGAAACTGACAGATTTATGATCATATTTACGTTAATAATGACATGTTGTATGATTATTGATTAAAACTAATATCCGGGCAAATGATTATGATTTTTTTTTTTTAACCCAGACTAATAGTTTTTTCTGTTGTTTTATTTACCTGAAGTTTTGGGGACTACTTCCGGAAGTAGTCGTCCAAACATGTCAAGTAAAAAAAACAACCTCAAACAATTGTCTGAGATAAAAGAAAAAAAATCATATTTTATAAGTGTAGACAAAATGAACTCAATACAACTGGCAACGTCATAGTGAATATGTCAGCATTTTTTGTTTTTTTAAATAAAACAACACCAAATTATTTAGGGGGGCTTAGGAATATTTTAGGGGGGCTGAATTCCCTCTAAAACACCCCTAGCGATGCCACTGTAAATACTGTTCTGGACACTTTGTAACCATAAGCGGATTTTAAGGGGGGGCAGGCCCCCCTGGTGGTCGAAGAGTGTCATTACATGTAATTGACTTTCCTATATATATAAAAGTTGTAAAGCAATAAAACTAATACAAAAATTAATGAAATGAACAAAAAAAAAAAATTATTTTACAATGGTTCAAAATTGTTTTTCGAACAGATCATGTGACTAGCACCTTAGACAGTCATTTGCATTGTAATTTAAAAATATATATTTATGTATTCGGGGAAGGCAATTTTATTTTTCAAATGAGTTTTTTTCTTTGATTGAAAATAATTTTTTGATTGAAGCAACTTTTTTGGGGATTGAATGATTTAGACACAAATGTCCTGCCCATAATATGGCCCAAACACAAAAAGGATTGCTTCAATCAATGAAAACTTTTTCAATGAAAAATTAAGTGTTCAAATGCAAATTTTATAATTTCAAATATTTTTACGCATTCAAAAACTTTTTCTATGAGTGAAATTTTTATGATTGAAGTATTTTTTCTTTTTGAAAAAAATTTTTTTTTTGAAGCAACTTCTTTTTTGATTGAATAAAAAAAGACAAAAATGTCCTAGCCAAAATGTGGCCCAAACACAAACCAACATTTCTTCTATCAAAAAAGTTGCTTCAATCAAAAAAACAAAAACAAAAATCAATCAAACAAAAACAGCTTTCACGTGCATTTTTTGAGTTTCAAATTTATTTTTGCATTCAAACACGTTAAAGCGACTTTTTTGGGGGGTTAAAAATATATATTTTGATTGAAGCAACTTTTTAAAAAATTAAATAACAAAGACACAAATCTACCTCCATATGGCTCCACCCAGGGGATACAATTTTTGACTGGGGTAAATACATCGGCACAACACCGGCGCGCGCACTATATTCAATGGATGACGATCTTGGCGAAAAGTATTACCTAAGCAGCCTGATTTAGAATTGCGTACCGCACGCAGTCTATTCTTAGACCGTGAAGTCGCATCGTAAAGCGGAAGTAAAGCCGAAGTGGGACATTATAGACCCGCCCTCACAAAGACACAACGTAATTTGTGATACTTTTCTCCGGTAATCTTTCAAAAACTAACATGCCGATCACGCATTGCTTTTTTGGAACTTGTAGAAACGACTCTAGACATTACGACACATGAAGGCTGTTTTCATCATACGTTTCGAGAAACCAAAAACTCGGGAAGAAAAAGTTTGAAGACCGAATCAACTTGCGCGGACTTTTAACACCAGCTCGGCGAATCCATTCACATTTCATATGCAGTAAACATTATGTTGGGTTGGCATGGTCTTTCAGAGGACAAAGAGGTAAGCCATTTTTATATTTTTAACTTATTTTTTTAGCGTAACGTTGTGCCGTACTGCTTCTGTCTGACAATGAATGACCTGAAAAGAATTACAATGGTATCTGACTGCCACTGTTACCGTTTCTGTTATATATATAAAAAAACAACTTTTTTAAGGGGGAAGTGTCAATAAATTATAGAATTAAGATGTGTTGTCAATGAAAAAATTAAATGTGTTCGTTGGCTGTCACTGAGTAGCATTTGCGATCGCTACACAAAGCTAACTAAATTACCCCCAAGAACGGTAAGAGACGTCGGACAACCAGAGGATATATAAGAAAGACAGGGCTATTGGTAAAGGATAGCTTGTTGAAACAGGAGAATGTCATTGTCAGTCGCGTCGATTAAAAGTTAAAGCTATGCTTAGGTCGGCTCATTTTTTTCGTCTTTTTCAGCCTTTGACACTAAAGCCATCTCTTTAACTGAACATTTTTATGTTCTTCCACATCTTTGCCAGTCAATTTGGCACCAGGCACATCATTTTCGGAGAGAATTGGTAGGCTTAGCTCTGTAAACATCTCCTTCGTACACGATTTCCATTCATTTCCTATTAGGGACAAACGGTGGCTTGTCCCTACTTAGCAACACTAGCTAATGTCATGAATATCAAAGGGTATGAAAACGCAAAAGGGGTGTGAGACATCAATAGAACGGTTATGTGCCAAGATAACAAATATTGACAAAGCCACAAAAAAAATCAATCACATTAATGAGCAATTATCGAAAATAGATTGAAAATGATGAACATTTCCGAAAGTGCTCCGGAAACAGCCGAATGGGGCGGCGACGTCACTACAAGTGAATGACAGTCGAGGCGGAGCCAGGTGCCATTGTTTTTTATCGACGAGAGATTAGCGTTCGGGTTTGTTTGACCAAAACATCACTAAAATGGTTCAAAACTGCTGTGCTATGTGGTGTACAAATAGCTATTTATCGGAATATAGTATCCATGAGTTCCCGAACGCGAAAAAAAGAGCTGGACTACGCAGACAATGGGTAAAGTTCGTCCGTTCAAAGAGGGCTAATTTTTCAGCCTCCGCCACGGTTTTGTTTGGTACACATTTTTCACCTGAAAGCTTCTCGAACTATGGACAAGTGAAATCGGGTTTTGCTAAAAGATTGCTGCTCAAAGCAGATGCGACCTAAATGTCCCAAGACACGAAGAAAGAGGACGAAGACTGCCACTGATGAGACCACCTCACCATCCCAGGCAAAGCAAAGGAGGGTAGTTGCTAAGCTGGAAATGGCCAGAGTGAGTACTCTTCTATAATTAAAAAAAAATATCACGCATTGGATACAGGACTGGACACATGTATAAATTATAAATAAAAGCAATAATATAATATATTACACGATCTGCTGCCGATGTTTCATCAGTGTCATTGCTCCCCTCAATGACCGTTTCATTACGCTGCATTGGCGTTCGTTTGGGCTCAAATTGGTAACCTAAAATACCAATTAAAGCTTCGTAACGCTCCTCGTCACCATTAGATGAACATTCATTACGTCCTTCTACGTCGGATTCGTCGCTGGAACTAGAAACGAAATTGTCTGCCATCATCGCCGCCATTCAGTATTAAAGCACTGAGCCTTTTTCTTGTTGAAGAAACACCCCTCACTGTCAATTCTGAATTCTCTTTTATTGACAATGAGGGGTGTTTCTTCATGAGGGAACCTGGAATATGTGCAGAGCAGGATGAACACAATGCAACAGCAGAAACAGCTCAAAACACCCCTAATTCTCCCCTCACTAGAAGGAATTATATTGATGCAGACAGGCGCTGCCCCCCTAGTGGCCGATGGCACTCTCTTCACTTGAAATGACGTCACGCACACAATCTGCCAGATCTCGGGCGCCGGTCGTTTTAAATCAAATCAGATCAAATCAAATTTATTTACAGTGCCTTGCAAAAGTATTCGGCCCCCTTGAACCTTGCAACCTTTCGCCACATTTCAGGCTTCAAACATAAAGATATAAAATTTTAATTTTTTGTCAAGAATCAACAACAAGTGGGACACAATCGTGAAGTGGAACAACATTTATTGGATAATTTAAACTTTTTTAACAAATAAAAAACTGAAAAGTGGGGCGTGCAATATTATTCGGCCCCCTTGCGTTAATACTTTGTAGCGCCACCTTTTGCTCCAATTACAGCTGCAAGTCGCTTGGGGTATGTTTCTATCAGTTTTGCACATGGAAAGACTGACATTCTTGCCCATTCTTCCTTGCAAAACAGCTCGAGCTCAGTGAGGTTGGATGGAGAGTGTTTGTGAACAGCAGTCTTCAGCTCTTTCCACAGATTCTCCATTGGATTCAGGTCTGGACTTTGACTTGGCCATTCTAACACCTGGATACGTTTATTTTTCAACCATTCCATTGTAGATTTGGCTTTAATTTTTGGATCATTGTCCTGTTGGAAGATAAATCTCCATCCCAGTCTCAGGTCTTGTGCAGATACCAACAGGTTTTCTTCCAGAATGTTCCTGTATTTGGCTGCATCCATCTTCCCGTCAATTTTAACCATCTTCCCTGTCCCTGCTGAAGAAAAGCAGGCCCAAACCATGATGCTGCCACCACCATGTTTGACAGTGGGGATGGTGTGTTCAAGGCGATGAGCTGTGTTGCTTTTACGCCAAACGTATCGCTTTGCATTGTGGCCAAAAAGTTCCATTTTTGTTTCATCTGACCAGAACACCTTCTTCCACATGTTCGGTGTGTCTCCCAGGTGGCTTGTGGCAAACTTTAAACGAGACTTTTTATGGATATCTTTGAGAAATGGCTTTCTTCTTGCCACTCTTCCATAAAGGCCAGATTTGTGCAGTGTACGACTGATTGTTGTCCTATGGACAGACTCTCCCACCTCAGCTGTAGATCTCTGCAGTTCATCCAGAGTGATCATGGGCCTCTTGGCTGCATCTCTGATCAGTTTCCTCCTTGTTTGAGAAGAAAGTTTGGAAGGAGAGCCGGGTCTTGGTAGATTTGCAGTGGTCTGATGCTCCTTCCATTTGAATATGATGGCTTGCACAGTGCTCCTTGAGATGTTTAAAGCTTGGGAAATATTTTTGTATCCAAATCCGGCTTTAAACTTCTCCACAACAGTATCTCGGACCTGCCTGGTGTGTTCCTTGGTTTTCATAATGCTCTCTGCACTTTAAACAGAACCCTGAAACTGTCACAGAGCAGGTGCATTTATACGGAGACTTGATTACACACAGGTGGATTCTATTTATCATCATCGGTCATTTAGGACAACACTGGATCATTCAGATATCCTCACTGAACTTCTGGAGTGAGTTTGCTGCACTGAAAGTAAAGGGGCCGAATAATATTGCACGCCCCACTTTTCAGTTTTTTATTTGTTAAAAAAGTTTAAATTATCCAATAAATGTTGTTCCACTTCACGATTGTGTCCCACTTGTTGTTGATTCTTGACAAAAAAATTAAATTTCATATCTTTATGTTTGAAGCCTGAAATGTGGCGAAAGGTTGCAAGATTCAAGGGGGCCGAATACTTTTGCAAGGCACTGTATATAGCCCTTTACAAAACCCGAAAGGTCCCCAAAGTGCTTTACAACAAAGACAAACAGGGCACATAGTAAATAAAAGGCAGGAAAGTATTATACAATGACATTAGGAAGAAAAAAAGAAAAAAGAAACGAAACAACGCGTCACGATTAAAGTCAGACAGCAAATAAAACTGATAAAATCCGAAAACATTAAAAACCCTAAAGAAATAAAACCAGGCTAAACTAATCTTGGGGAAAGGCGAGTCTAAAAAGGTGTGTCTTTAAACGAGATTTAAAAAGGCCCAAATTTGTAGTGGTGCGGATTTCAGGGGGAAGACTATTCCATAACCTGGGTGCAGCAACCTCAAAAGATCAGTCTCCCCACTGTTTGAGTTTGGACCTCGGGACGTGCAAATGAAGTTGGCCAGTAGAGCGAAGAGTCCTGCCAGAGTTACGGATGGTTAAAATTTCTGATAAGTAAGAATGAGCCTGGCCATTAATAGAATTAAAAACAAATAGTAAAAGTTTAAAATCACTTCTAAAATGGACTGGAAGCCAGTGGAGCGATGATAGCACGGGGGTAATATGTTCACGTCTAGGTGTATCTGTTAAAAATCGAGCAGCAGCATTTTGATCAAGTTGGAGACGAGAATTTGAGGACTTGGGAAGACCAACATAAAGTGCGTTGCAGTAATCCAGCCTTGAGCTTATAAAAACGTGAATTGCTTTTTCCAGGTCGTGGCGAGTAAGAAAAGGCTTCACTTTGGCCAAGAGACGGAGCTGCAAAAAACTTGCTCTTACAACAGAACTAATCTGTTTTTCAAATTTGAGCCTGCAATCGAATATCACTCCGAGATTTTTAACATGTGTTTTATAAAAGGGAGCCAGAGTGCCAGGGTTGGGCTCAAGGGCATTTAACATAGAAGGTGTGCCAAAAGTAATATATTCAGTTTTGCTTTCGTTATGATGTAAAACGTTTTGCGCTAGCCACTGCTTCACATCGGATATGCACTCCATCAATTTAGTGACAGCAGTTTGTTCATTGGGTCTCAGGGGCAAATACAGCTGCAGGTCATCAGCATAAAAATGAAAAGAGATATTATGTTTTTTTTATAATTGATCCTAAAGGTAGGAGATAAAGTGCAAAGAGAACAGGCCCTATAAAATAGAGCCTTGTGGCACCCCACAAGACAGAGAAGTTTGTGAGGAGGAAAATTCCCCAATCATTACCGAGAAGGTCCTATGTTCCAGGTACGATTTAAAGTGCTTGTGACACGAAAAAGCATGTTTATTTCATAATACACGCGGTATTTTATGCTCCTGAATGATATGGACCGCTTGGATGTGTGTGGAAGCGATCGCTACATTTATTTAGTTTTTTGAATCCCGCGCCAGGAAAATGAGTGACTTCCGGCTTCGGTCTCGCATTGAGGAGGAGGGCGCTGTGACGTGTACGGTAGAAGACGTCCTCTTCACGCTACAGTGTACTGTTGTGTATGAGGACGAAGGATTCAGCTGATTTTGCGGATTAATACTTTTATTTTTTGCATCACGCCAGCCAAACGGCTGCAGAAAAATCATTCTGTATGCGGGAGAGGCGTATGCGCCTTTTTGGAGTTTCAAAAGGTTCCCATTCACCGTGGATATTTACTGTGGGACCATTGGACTTACAAGGAAGTGAGTAAACATCTTGTTTTGTATTATGTCAAATACGAATACAGTGATTACAAAGTAAACACTATAAAATTCCTTTAAATAAAGGACCACTTACGTTTGATCATTGATAGGCATGTAAAAAGCTATCCTCACGCTCATTAGCAGTTAGCACGTTAGCTACACAACAATTCCAGCCACCCTCCTCCAGGGAACGAACTGTAAATTGCTCTCCGCCGGGCGGTTTGCCGATCCGCAAAGAAACTCGACAACCGGGTCGTCATGTCAAATAATCCAGGCTAGTTATGTGTGATTTTCCACTTCGAAGACTTTGAAACATCCCTCGGTTCGGATTAGCATGTCGGCTAGCTGTCACTCCTTCTGGTCTGTTTACATTCTCCGAAGCCGGGGAAGGGAAATGACATATGTCCGATTTAGGTGTCATAAAATATCGTTCGGCAGGTGTGACAGTAAAGGTAAAGTCGACTGTTTTGACCATTATGGAGTAATTTTGCCATGTCGTCTTGAATAAATGGATTTTTATGATTTTATATTCCATTTAGCACAAGTTATTTGTCATGACCATGCCATTTATTTAGCAATTGGGGAAAGTACTTGGGTAAAAACAATATCCTGTAAAAATATTGAAGTAAAGAGACAGAAACAATGACATTTTGCCGCTCTCTTCGTCGCGTTTTCCTCATTGTGAATAGTTCCCCCTCGACGGGCTGACTGGTCCTTCTCAAGCCATTTATATAGCTATTGGGGAAAAATACTTGGATAAAAAGAATATCCTGTAAAAATATTGAAGTAAAGAGACAGAAACAATGACATTTTGCCGCTCTCTTCGTCGCGTTTTCCTCATTGTGAATAGTTCCCCCTCGACGGGCTGACTGGTCCTTCTCAAGCCATTTATATAGCTATTGGGGAAAATACTTGGATAAAAAGAATATCCTGTAAAAATATTGGGAGTAGAGAGACTGAAACAATGACATTTTGCAGCTCTCTTCGTCTCGTTTTCCTCGTTCTGAACAATTCCCCCTCAATGGGCTGAATAGTAAAACCGATGAGCCTAGTCTACCGCTGACGTCATCCACCTGTTGGGGACGCTAAAGCCCTATAATTGTAGGCGTGGCTAACCGGCAGATTAAAAGACTAATTTCTCGTCATCTGCGCTTTGCTAAATTGTTGTATATGGTCGAATCGTCTCAAAATATGATTCTAATTCACATAATAATGCCATTTAAGACTTTTTTTCTGGTGTCGTATGCTCTTTAAACCACTGTAGAGCGTTACCACGGATACCTATAAAGTGTTCTAAACGAGATACAAGGACTGTGTGGTCGACTGTATCAAATGCTGCTGTGAGATCTAGTAAAACAAGGATTGCTGGGTTTCCATTATCTACAGAAAGGGCAATGTCATTGTGCACTTTTAACAGTGCTGACTCAGTGCTATGTCTGGACCTGAAGCGTGACTGAAACTTGTCAAGGGTGGAGTTTGTCTCTAGAAATGTTTGCAATTGAATTAAAACAACTTTTTTCTAAAACTTTAGAAAGGAAAGACAAGTGGGAGACGGGTCTAAAATTGGACAGCACGGAGGAGTCGAGATGAGGTTTTTTAAGAAGGGGTCTGACTACAGCCTGTTTGAAGGCAGCTGGTACAAAACCGGTACTGAGAGAGTTATTTATAAGAGCCAGCAGACTTGGTCCGAGGCAACTAAAGACTTCCTTTAGAAGCCCAGCTGTAATTATATCTAACGGACAGTTATTGGGTTTCATGCCACTAACTATTTCAGTTAGAGATGACAATGAAAGGAGATCAAATTGTTCAAAAACAATTGCAGTTCTGGAGGACGTACATTACCCAATGAGATACCCGAATTGCAGACATTTTGCCTAACCGAAGAGACTTTGTTTTGAAAGAAAGCGAGGAACTCCTCACAAGTGGCACCTGACACATCAGTTAAGACAGTGGGGTGTGGGTTTAAAACAGAGCTTTAGCTTGACAATCGATCCAAATTTCTCTCATTTTCTTGTGTGTAATTACACGAAGTGGCAGGATATGAATACAAAAGGGATGCGTTTATGGATAAATGATGGAATATTAACATTTCCCCAGGGGTTGACATACCCTTTAATGAACGGAAGTGACGTGTTGCTTGCGGTACGCCATTCCCCTCTAGAATGATGGGAAACAAAAAACGCTCATTAGGCGCTTTTGCACTGTTGTAACTTAGGGTGACCAAACGTCCTCTTTTGCCCGGACAAGTCCTACTTTCACGTAGTGTCCTCGTGGTCCGGGTGGGCTTTATAAATTCATAAAAATGTCTGGTTTTTATGATTTTTCACGGGACCAATTTGAAGAGAATCCCTCCGGCCGCTGGGTGGAAGCAGTTGACATGGCTCCTACTAGAATGGAGGGAAGTAGTAGCTCTTCTTGTTTTTGTTGGCAGTTTACCCTTATCATGAGGCATTACCGCCATCTACTGGGTTGACGATTTGGCCACAATGCATGTTTTTTTTTTTTTTTTTTTTTTTTCAATGATAAATACGTATATAATGGCAACTGTTGACTTCTGTCGGAGACTTTGACTGTAAAATCCCGTTTGGTGTCGCATCGGCGTGCTGCCGATGATTGTAAACTTTCATAGCAAAGTTTGATTTTTGCCTCAGCAAGCTATCAGTAAGCTAAACCGCGCTAGGCATTATGGGACAGGTAGTTTTGAACTGCTACGTTTGGAAACATGCTGATTGAATAGTTTGTCCGTTTATTTCTGTTTTGTTTGTGTGCAATCTAGAACATTGAATGAGAACATCAATTGAATGGGAATAACAATTTGTCAAAGACAATTGTCGTGATAGTAATTTATAAAAATGTTTAGTTGGCACTTAGCCATAGTGTGTATGTGTATTGACTGGACTACATTTCTATGGGTCTGCATTATATATATATATATATATATATGTATATATATATATATATATATATATATATATATATATATATATGTATATATTAGGGCTGTCAAACGATTAAATTTTTTAATCGAGTTAATTACAGCTTAAAAATTAATTAATCGTAATTAATCGTAATTAATCGCAATTAATCGCAATTCAAACCATCTATAAAATATGCCATATTTTTCTGTAAATTATACATATATTCTGTAAAATAATTTGTTGGAATGACAAGATAAGACACAAGATGGATATATACATTCAACAAACGGTACATAAGGACTGTAGTGGGCATTTCACTCTACTGTCATTTAAATCTGTCTATGCTGTTCTCACTCCAAAGCGTCTACTTTTTCCAAAGCTAGACAGCTAGTGAACGACGCCTTAATAATCAGACTTCTTCCTTTTTCATCTGATTTATTAATAAAATGGCCTCAAACCACTGTCCTCTTTAGACCGTAGTGAAACTACCAAAAAAAAAGTACACAAGCATTGCATTAGCAACAACGTTAGCTTAGCACGCTATACAGGTTCACTAAACATAAACAAAAAGCATCTCATACAAAAAATATAACATTTCGCTTACTAACATAATATGTACATTCTTTACAACAACCATACTTACGGACAAATCTTGTCCAAGGATCATATAAGCACAACATTACAACGTAGGCGTCAGCCCGAGACGTCGTGCAGCCATATTGAACTGGCAAGAAAGCAATAAACCATGTCGCAAAGCGACCACAAGAGTTCGCTGTTAGACAGCACAAAAAACCTTGCTGTAAAACTTACCAAAAGGCAGAATACTGTCTGAGCGTGACATGTGCAATAATTGTGTCAAATATTTTAACGTGATTAATTAATTAATTAGTTAACGCGATAATTTTGACCGCCCTAATATATATATATATATATATATATATATATATATATATATATATATATATATATATATATATATATATATATATATAGTTTTTTTAAAAGTCATTATTTATTTTTTTTCAAACTGCATTTTTCCATCCAGAGTGAGGGGGCACACTTTAAATATATTAAAGTAATATAGGCATCTTTGAGTGAACTTCGAGTAAAATTCAAGTATCTTGAGGCCGGGCTGAGTGTCCTCTTTTTTAGAAATCAAAATATGGTCACCCTATTGTAACTATCCGCAGTAGTTCCTCGACCCTTTTGGGGGTGGCTGACGTCATTTTGTGTGTTCGGATATGTAGGAAACTTAGGACGAGGACCTCGTCTTCCGAGCTACATTTTAGCGCCGACTCTGAAGTGACTACTTTCCGCGGGGCCGCAGGAACGATATTACGTAGCTCTTTGGTGATTCGCTGAAATCAACGGCAAACACGCCCCTTACTTTTCGTGCATCACGTGGAGCCGCCATATTTAATAAAACAAATACCCTGCCTGTAAATTGTTGTTGTTGCTAGTAGGAAAAATAATGGAGCCAGGAAAATCTCAATGGAGCGACGAGGAGGTAAAAGCCCTCCTTGCTATTTATTCAACTGCGAGCGTCCAAAGAGGACTTGTGGGGTCGCATCACAACATAAAAATATTTGCCGAGATAAGCGCACAACTGGAGAAGGCTGGGGTTTACCGCAGCGCAAAAAAATGTAGGGAAAAAATTAAGAAACTGAAACAGGACTACAAGAAAATCAAAGACCACAACAACCAGAGCGGGGCAGACAGAAAAACTGGCAAATGGTATGAGATGCTCGACCTCATATTGGGCCACAGACCAGCATATGGGAACGCAGAAACTAAAGATTCCTCTGCTTCGCTTTTGCTGTCGTTGACGCAGAAGGAGAACAACCCACCCGCCCAGCTGCTTGAAGGTATGGAACAAGAAGTTATTTAAGGGTGTAACCGTTTGTTTTTGCATGTTCGGTTCGGTTCACCTGCGTACACTGTCGGTTTTGTATTTTCCCCCTGATAAAATGCATTCTAAACGCTGCATGGGGAACCGAATTACTGAATGTGTTTCCCCACGGACGCATTAAGTGTCGGACATGACTAGTCTCGTTTTACTGTTTGGAATGGAGAAAGGTAAGTGAATAAATACAGTTATGTCGACATTGCGGTACAGATATGTTTACGTAGATAACACTGCAGAATCAGAAAATGTTGTGTCTACACTAAAGGAAATAAGCTAGATTTTGTCACAACTTATTATTATAAATATTTTTGGAAGGTAATTTTATAGCTGAAACTGCGTTTCGGGGTCATCAACATGTTGTGCCCCCCTGCCTCATCCCTGCCTCATAAGTCAAACTTCGCCTATGTTTGTAACTCACAAAGATTTATTTATTAAAAAAAAAAAAAAAAAAAAAAAAAACACTACGGACCAGTCCAATACAACATCATATATAGACCCTACTCACATGACGTCACAGCCACGCCCCCGCGCCATGTTGTCCGTCTACTCGTCATGTTAACACATTACCGCTTCGTAAATTCCTCCTATTATGGCGTGTTTTTCTGCTCGTTAACATTAATAATCAAAATGGTGGAGGCGTGTGTGGTGGTTGGTTGCAAAAACAGAGAAGATAGACGGAGAGACTTGAAGTTTTACCGTATTCCGAGAGACCCGGAGAGGAGAGCGAGATGGACTGCTGCAATTCGACGAGAAAACTGGGCTCCAAACGACTACCACAGATTATGCAGTAGTCATTTTATATCTGGTAAGATGCATTTAATATATATTTCGAGGGTTTTGGGCTGACAACCACAATTAAGATCATTGCTAGGCTAATCGCCGACAACATACACTCAGACGTTGTGAATGAACTACCTGAAAATATATAATTATAAGGGGATAATAATACAGTTGTCATACAATTAACTTACAATTTCACTATTGAGCTCAAAAGCCAAAAAATAAATTCAACTAGGGACAATCTGGAGTAGTGCTATCGCACTTCATATTTATTACATATTATATATGTATGTAGTGAGAGTGCTATCGCTAAACCATATAAACATTAAAAGCCCTAGCTCCATTGACAAATGACATGAAATACATTAGACTTAACAGTGGATGTTAGCAAGAACAAAAGATTTTGAATTGAAAATTTCATAACTCACCTTCCCGAGCACAAGATAGATTCCTGCCGAATTTTCGTGGACTAGGACCTGTTTCACCCAACCAGCAACGAAGTATTTATAAGCCTCCAAGCTCTTAAAGTTTTTCAAACTTTCGTGAGAATAGGCTGATTTTGTGTGGACAAGATAGTTGTAAATATCAGAGTAGCAGATGTCAGGCAAAGACGGCAAAGACGGCGGGTCAAAAAACATCGATTTAGGCATCAAATATGGATCTGGCGAATGGATAAACTGAAGCTTTTCCACATAACGCCTTTAATGCAACGCATCCAATGAGTTTACAGCGTCAGATAACACCGGGGCTTCCATGAATTGCTCTATAACTTGCACGACTAATTGAAAACAATTGCCACGTTCACATGGAGCCAAATATTCCAATTACAATCGGAATATTTGGTCAAACCGAATAAATGTGTTCCGTATAAACACCTCATTCGGAATGAACAGGCCCAAACCGAATGGAATTTCATTCCGATTCACAGGGGTGGAATATTCCTTTTCCCAAACCGATTAGAAGTAAAATTATATCATGTAAACAGGGAAGCGGAATGGTGTCTGGTTGCGTTCTTTCTGCACATGCTCCGTACTGACGTGGTGATGTCACTTGGTGACGTAAGTAACGTCACTTGCAACATGGCTTCCAAGCACACGCACAGCGCACCCACACAACTTTTTAAATGAACGGCGTGTCATTCTGAAGTTTTGTTTCCACTTGAAAAGTTAAAACAGCAGCTGATCTGACGATCGATCTCCATGTTTTGCAACGTGACGCTTTGTTTTGATTAATCTGCGCATGTCAGACGGCAGTTGTCAAACGTCCTTTCGGAATAAAGGCAGACACATGTAAACGCTGGATCGGAATAGATGAAGTGACATGTAAACAGCTGATGTGAAATTTCCATTCAGAATGATTTGAATCGGTATGAATAAAAGTCAGCATGTAAACGTGGCTAATGAGAATAGGTCTAAAAAATACGGACAATATGGCGGCCAGATACAGCGACACGTCATTTTGTGACGTCACAGCCACGCCCCCGCACCATGTTGTCCGTCTACTCGTCATTTTAACGCATTACCGCTTTGTAAATTCCTCCTATTATGGCGTGTTTTTCTGTTCGTTAACATTAATAATCAAAATGGTGAAGGCGTGTGTGGCGGTCGGTTGCAAAAACAGAAAAGATAGACGGAGAGACTTGAAGTTTTACCGTATTCCGAGAGACCGAGAGAGGAGAGCGAGATGGACTGCTGCAATTCGACGAGAAAACTGGGCTCCAAACGATTACCACGGATTATGTAGTAGTCATTTTATATCTGGTAAGATGCATTTAATATATATTTTGAGAGTTTTGGGCTGACAACCACAATTAAGATCATTGCGAGGCTAATCGCCGACAATAGAGGTGTGCAAAATTTCCGATTCTTAGATTATTCGCGATTCGGCCGTGGAAGATTCGAGAACGATTCACAAACATCCAAATTCCGATTATTGAAATATGCCAAGTAAAGCGGAAGTACAACACACTCAGCGCGCCGCGCGGTCTTCGGGACGGAACGGAGCGGGAGTAGCTAAACATCATGCTTCTCATTACCCGGCCCCTCGGGTAATGCCAACGCTCAACTCACGGCTCTAGCTCAACTCATGCCACGAGATAAAAAAAACACAACAACATACCTGACTGCTGCAGAAAAGCTGCTACAAGAACATGCTACATAATGTTACGGTATATATCATTTATATAGGACTAGATGCACATCTGCAAAAAGCTAGATGCGGGCGTTAGTAAACGGCCGCCATCTTAAAGCAGTAAACTGCCCTGCAAGGCTGTTGTAGCGAACCTTCCAAGCAAACCTAATTAACTTTTTATCTAAAATACTCCTAAATCGGTAAAATATTGACTTGAATCTATCTTTAAAATAGTTTTAAAACTTTCACATGTCAAAAGTAGACAAAAGGGAAATTATGGAATAACGTGAGCAATTTTAACAACTTTAACGGTTGATTCACAACATTAAATTAATTGAATGTAGTTTAAAGCTGCTGATACAGAATAGGGACTGGAGTTTTTTTATTTAATGTTATTTTTGTATATTTGTTTACTGCTATATGTTAACTTGATACTGAAATAGTAGTTTGGTTTAGCCTGAGAGTATTTTTGAACAATTTTGGAACTAATGTACAAAACTTTAAAAAAAAAAAAAAGGAGGGGGGTGCATCAATAATCGTTTTATAATCGAATCGGAGCCTCTGAATCGTAATCGAATCGTTAGGTGCCCAAAGATTCCCAGCTCTACCAGACAACATACAGTTTCAAATTCAAGATGCTTATTTCTTCCACCATCATTACATTTTGAATAATATTTAGCTGGTACCAAGTGAAAGAAGCTGGCCTCGTCTACGGATCATCAGTTAAACAGGTGTGTCCAAACCTTTTGCAAAGGGGGCCAGATTTGGTGTGGTAAAAATGCGGGGGGATACCTTGGCTGATTTACATAGAACAATATATTTAAACAAATGTTAGCAAGCCCTTCTGTGTGTCACATTTGCTTACTTATTTTTTTAAATTCATAATTTCAACAATCTCGGCTTTGTGGCGTTCTCTTTTGACACTCGGGCTCTTGCGAAATACTGCTGCTGTGAAATTAAACTAGCTTCTAGTTGCTATAATTTCTCGCTGCGTATCTTCCCTGTAATGTTGTCTTACATGTCAGCGTGTCTTGTTCGGTAATATCATTATCGCGTCACATCGAACTCTTTGAAGACAGCGACTGTCTCTTTGCAAATGAGGCAGACACAGTTGTTGCGTGTTTTATTGAAGAAATAGTCCAATATCCACCTCGGCCGTCGCAGTCAACTTTTTCTTCTTTTTTTTTTTTGATTGTCACCATTTTAGAAATCACACAGAGTAATGTTGCTTTGAGTGCTGCTCTTAAAGTTTTTCAAAATTTTGGGAGAATTGGCTGATTTTGTGTGGACAAGATAGTTGTAGATATCAGGGTAGCAGATGTCAGGCAGAGGGGGCGAAGACAGCAGGTCGAAAAATATCGATTTAGGCATCAAATATGGATCTGGCGAATGGATAGACTGGAGCTTTTCCACATAACACCTTTTATGCAACGCATCCAATGAGTTTACAGCGTCTGAAAGCACTGGGGCTTCCATGAATTGCTCTATAAACTGAACGACTAATTGAAACCATTGCGAATAGGGCTAAACAGAGACGGACAATATGGTGGCCGGATACAGCGACACGTCATTCTGTGACGTCGGTGAGTAAGGTCTATAATGTCCCACTTCGGCTTTACTTCCGCTTTACGATGCGACGTCTCAGTCTAAAAATAGCCTGCGTGCGGTACGCCATTGATGTCACCTCCCTTCACAGTCGATGGTTGCAATACAACTTCCGGTGTACTTGTGCTTCACTGGGCGCACCTTTCACTTTGTGGGATCAGGCTGTCTTCCCCAGCTGTAGTGCTGAACGTACTGAAGCCTCGACTTAGTACGGCCATCACCACTTTACTACCTTAAAAGTTCTATCTTCTTTTCCGGGTTAGACGTCATGGTGCGCGTCGAAGCTTCTCGGCCTGGTTAGCTTAGCTCACCAGCCGCTAACAAAGAGTCGATCTGGTGTTGGAGTGGAAAAGTATTGAAAATGTGCGCGAGGCCAACAGCGGAATCTGTGGAGGAACTACTCTGTGGAAGCATTGAGAAGAAGCATCAAAGCTGTCAAGAGCTGGACGTGGTTTACAAGCAGCCACGAGAAATAACAGGTGTGGCAGTCCGAAACCACTAAAATAAACAATGGACCGTCAAAGTGCACATCTTTCATCTTCTGCTAAAACAAATAGAAATATGAAAGGTCATTTGAATATGGAGTGCCGTTTGTAAGGCAGCAAGCACATGCTGAAAATTACAACATCTCACATTTAGCGCCACACAGTGTTGAAAACGTGGTGTGAAATTTTTAGTCACTTTTTTTTTTGCACATTTACAACATTAGTATTTAGCAGCCTAAATTTTCATTTTTAATTAAGAAGTTTTGGACCTGAATGTTTAAATCCACAACTAAATATTTAATTCAAATCTTAAATTGATATCCTAAATGCTAAATCTGGAAACGGTTGGAACTAAGTATTTATCTTAATATGCAAATTCACATGACTAGAGACTAGGTGAGGAAAACCTGAGGCTTTCCGAAACAACCACTTTTGATACAATTGCCCTGAATTGAATCACTGTTTCAAGCCATTTGACACACTGCAAGAGCTCCATCTATATGGAGGTAGATTTGTGTCTTTATTATTCAATCCCAAAAAAAGTTGCTTCAATCAAATAAAAAGTTGCTTCAATCAAAATATATATTTTCAATCGAAGAAAACATCTCTTAAATAAAAAAAAAAAAAAAATGTGTTTGAATGCAAAAATAAATTTGAAACTGAAAAAAATATATTTGAAAACTATTTTTCTATGAATTTTTTTTTTTGTTTTTTTGTTTTTGTTTTTTTTTTTGATTTAAGTCAATTTTTTTTATTGAAACACCATTTTTGATTGAAGTCATGTAATTTTGCGTTTGGACCACATTTTGGCTATGACATTTGTGTCTTTATTATTCAATCAAAAATTAAGTTGCTTCAAACAAAAAAATATATATTTTCAAAAGAAAAATCAATCAAAAATTGAAAAAAAATTCAATTATAGAAAAAAAGGTTTACATGTGAAAAAATATTTGAGACTCAGAAATTCGCATTTGCACACTTTATTTTTCGTTCAAACTGTTTTCTTTGATTGAAGCAATCCTTTTTGTGTTTGAGCCATATCAGGGGTAGGACATTTGTGTCAAAATCATTCAATCGCAATAAAAGTTGCTTTAATCAAAAAACTATTTTTAATCAAAGAAAAAAATCAATTGCAAAATTATATATTTTTTGAAAATATATTTTATTATTTGAAATATATATATTTTTATTGAAGTGTCACTTTTTGAAAAGCAAAAAGTTTTAAACCTTTTTTTTTTTTTTCAAAGTGGAGAAAGTTTTGAACACTTTTTTTTTTTTTTTTTTGAAGTGGGAAAAGTTTTGAAGGCACTTTTTTCCCCGATTGAATCATTTTGACGCAAAGATTCACCTTAAACGCTAGTTCCGGTGTGTTTGAGTGGCAGCTGATTACGCCAATGGCATAAAAGTATGAAGCAAGAATAATGGCCACCAGGGCTCCATCCAGCCATCGGAGTCTCCTGGAGTCCAAGCCGAATATAGGGCACCGGTACGGGGGTGTGACATCGGCATTTCACCGGAGTACGGTGCCCTGCTGCTTAATGTGATTCAACACGGCAGACTTCACCTGCTGCCCTGACGTGACGGTTGGCAAATGGTTCCAACCGGAGGGTCCGCGACGCGCCGGTACAGGAGTGGTCGGCGAGTGGCCCGACACTAGCCTGCCCAGTAAGCGAGTTGACTACCGGCGAGTCGCTGGCGTCCACGCCGGGAGCCCCATCGCTTCAACTTTGAATGAGTGTCGTGTCATTTGCGGGCCGTCCACTCAACAGCCGGCCTCCGCACCTGGGGGGTGATATCGGGGTCCGACCAGTGTGCCGCGACAGGGCAACGTACTGTCGCGGGTACTCCGGTGAAATTGCTGATGTCACACCCCCGTACCGGTGCCCTATATTCGGCTTGGACTCCAGGAGACTCCGATGGCTGGATGGAGCCCTGGTGGCCATTATTCTTGCTTCATACTTTTATGCCATTGGCGGAGTCACCTGCCACTCAAACACACCGGAATTAGCGTTGAAGTTGAATCTTTGTGTCAAAACGATTCAGTCGAAAAAAAGTGCCTTCAAAACTTTTCCCACTTAAAAAAAAAAAGGTGTGTTCAAAACTTTTTCCACTTTGGAAAAAAAATTTTTAAAAACTTTTTGCTTTTTAAAAAAGCGACACTTCAATAAAAATATATTTCAAATAAAAAAATATATTTTTTGAAAAAAATATATTTTTGCAAAAGATTTTTTTCTTTGATTAAAAATAGTTTTTTGATTAAAGCAACTGTTATTGCGATTGAATGATTTTGACACAAATGTCCTACCCCTAATATGGCTCAAACACAAAAAGGATTGCTTCAATCAAAGAAAACAGTTCGAATGAAAAATAGTGTTCAAATGCGACTTTCTGAGTCTCAAATATTTTTCCACATTCAAACCTTTTTTTCTACGATTGAATTTTTTGAAATTTTTGATTGAAGTGATTTTTCTTTTGAAAAAAAAATTTTTTTTTAGAAGCAACTTAATTTTTGATTGAATAATAGACACAGATGTCCTGGCCAAAATGTGGTCCAAACGCAAAATTGCATGACTTCAATCAAAAATGGTGTTTCAATAAAAAAACTTGACTTTAAAAAAAAAAAAAAAAAAAAATAGTTTTCAAATATAATTTTTTGAGTTTCAAATTTATTTTTGCTTTCAAGCACATTTTTTTTTTTTTTTTTTGAAGTGACGTTTCGTTCGATTGAAAATATATATTTTGATGCAACTTTTTATTTGATTGAAGCAACTTTTTTTGGGATTGAATAATAAAGACACAAATCTACCTCCATACATCTACTGGATAAACAGTGCATGTTTCTTTTTAAAACTAAAATTGTCAAATTGCCTCAGCATTATATATCTTCAATAGAATTAAGTGGATGTCTATTTCAACTGTGAGATCGTGTCGTCATTTAGTGTGATTTACACAATTAAAGTTGACCTTTTTAAGCCTGTGTCATTGCTTTGTCTGTGAAGACGTGTTCAAAGCAGTATTTGTAATACACGACAGTGCCTTGTAAGTGGCTCGTCCTAGATGTCAGGGAGTAACTCTGTATTGTTATTTTTTTGTAAATATTACAGTACAGTAAGCACACAGCAAAGTGCTTAGGAACAGGGATATTATTTATTGCATACTATAAAGTTTTCCAAAATCATAAGATGGAAATAATTGAGCCAAATAAAAGTAAGGAAAGGTATGTGAAATATTTTATTTTTTAATCAAGTATGATTTCGGGGGGGGGGGGATGTTGTGTCGTATTTGTATCTATTCTAAATAAACGTATTGCACTATCTAGTGTATAACAATGTGAATGAATTTAATGAAATTTAAGTGATAATGATATTCCCACTCCTGACTTGAAAATGAGCAAATGTTTTTAGCACTTGCGAAAATTCCTCCTCTCAAAAAAACGCTGAATAACTGCGTTATTCTGCCACTTTTTATTGCGTTCCCACCGATTGACCGGGCTTGCTCCCATCGAGTTTTCATTTTCCTGTCGAAACAGTGTGACTTGCTGACACATCTGTGACGTTGGAGGCCTCGTCAGCAGTGCTCACGTGATGTATGGCTTGCTCGACGCCGTTTTCGGAACACTGCTTTGACACACCTCTACTTCATTTGCTCGAATGAGATTCGAGCAGGAAGGCTCGAGCATTCCATCTCTACTAGAGACCGGAAGTAACAAAATAAAAGCTGGAGCACACAAAATAACCCTTTATTGTTATTATTATTATTATTATTAATTAACCCTTTTATTTCAATTTCAATTATTATTAGTAGTAGTAGTTTTTGTTTTATTTTTATTTATTTATTTTTATTCTGTGATTAAATGTGATCTTTTGTCTTGGTTTTTACGTTGTGTTGATTTAAATGTGATTTTTATGGTCTTCATGTGATGTAAAGCACTTTGAATTGCCTTGTTTTGAATTGTGCTATATAAATAAATTTGCCTTGCCTTGCCTTTAAATAATTTCTCCAAAATATGTATTATACCTATATATTACGGCTGTCAAATAATTATAAATTTTAATCGAGTCATTCACAGCTTAAAAATTAATCGCAATTCAAACCATCTATAAAATATGCCATATTTTTCTGTAAATTATTTTTGGAATGGAAAGATAAGACACAAGATGGATATATACATTCAACATATTGTACATTAGTACTGTATTTGTTTATTATAACAGTAAATCAACAAGATGGCATTAACATTATTAACATTCTGTTAAAGCGATCCATGGATAGAAAGACTTGTAGTTCAAGTACAAGTTATACAAATTTTATATTAAAACCCCTCTGACTGTTTTCGTTTTAATAAAATTTGTAAAATTTTCAAACAAAAAATAAGCTCACCGTTGTTGATGTCAATAATTATACAATGCTCATGGTGCTGAAACCCATGAAATCAGTCGCACCCAAGTGCCAGCAGAGGGCGACAAAACATCAAAAAACAAGTAACAAATGGACGTGATACTGTGCTGTCATTCTAATCTGTTTGAGCGGGGCATGTGCGTTAAATGCGTCAAATATTTTAACGTGATTAATTTAAAAAAATTATTACCGCGCGTTGACGCGATAATTTTGACAGCCCTACTAAATATTGTTATTACCACAATGACTCATGTCCAAGAGCAGGCTGCCACCGTTGAGTAGCTTTTGTTCCTTTTCAAGCAACATAAACAGACAGTCTGAGCTGCTCCACCAGCTTTTATTTTGTTACTTCCGGTCCCCAGTCATGTGTATTTGAATATTGAGCTAAATATTTAGTTCCAACTGTTTCCTGATTTAAAATGTAGGATATAGGATATAAATTTAAGATTTAAATTAAATATTTATTTCTGGATTTAAACTATCAGGTCCAAAACTATTTAAAAATAAATAAGTTGCTAAATAATGTTGTAAATGTGAAGAAGAAAAAAAGTGACTCCAAAATTTTCACACCATTTTAAACACTGTGTGGCGCTAAATGTGAGAAAATGTTGTAATTATCAGCATGTGCTGCTTTACAAACGGCGCCCCATACAGTGGGGCAAATAAGTATTTAGTCAACCGCTAATTGTGTAAGTTCTCCCACCTGAAAATATTGGAGAGGCCTGGAATTGTCAACGTGGGTAAACCTCAACCATGAGAGACAGAATGTGGGGAAAAAAACAGAAAATCACATTGTTTGATTTTTAAGGAATTTATTTGCGAATCATGGTGGAAAATAAGTATTTGTTCAATACCAAAAGTTCATCTCAATACTTTGTTAGGTACCCTTTGTTGGCAATGACGGAGGCCAAACGTTTTCTGTAACTCTTTGTTGCTGGTATTTTGATCCATTCCTCCATGCAGATCTCCTCTAGAGCAGTGATATTTCGTAGCTGTCATTTTCTATGGGGGTTGAGATCTGGAGACTGGCTAGGCCACTCCAGGACCTTGAAATGCTTCTTACGAAGCCACTCCTTTGTTGCCCTGGGTGTGTCTTTGGGATCATTGTCATGCTGAAAGACCCAGCCACGTCTCATCTTCAATGCCCTTGCTGACGGAAGGAGATTTTCACTCAAAATCTCTCGATACATGGTGCCATTCATTCTTTTCTTTACACAGATCAGTCATCCTGGTCCTTTTGCAGAAAAACAGCCCCAAAGCATGTTTCCAGCCCCATGCTTCACAGTGGACATGATGTTCTTCGGACGCAATTCAATATTCTTTCTCCTCCAAACACGAGAACCTGTGTTTTTACCAAAAAGTTCTATTTAGGTTTCATCTGACCATAACACATTCTCCCAGTCCTCTTCTGGATCATTCAAATGCTCTCTAGCGAACCGCAGACGGGCCTGGACGTGTACTGGCTTCAGCAGAGGGACACGTCTGGCAGTGCAGGATTTGAGTCCCTGGCAGCGCATTGTGTTACTGATAGTAGCCTTTGTTACTGTGGTCCCAGCTCTCCGTAGGTCATTCACTAGGCCCCCCGTGTGGTTCTGGGATTTTTGCTCACCGTTCTTGTTATCATTTTGACGCCACGGGGTGAGATCTTGCGTGGAGCCCCATATCGAGGGATATTATCAGTGGTCTTGTATGTCTTCCATTTTCTAATAATTGTTCCCACAGTTGATTTCTTTACACCAAGCGAAGAGTGAAGAGTTACAGAAAACGTTTGGCCCCCGTATTGCCAACAAAGGGTGCATAATAAAGTATTGAGATGAACTTTTGGTATTGACCAAATACTTATTTTCCACCATGATTTGAAAATTAATTCTTTAAAAATCAAACAATGTGATTTTCTGTTTTTTTGCACATTCTGTCTCTCATGGTTGAGGTTTACCCATGTTGACAATTACAGGCCTCTCTAATCTTTTCAAGTAGGAAAACTTGCACAATTGGTGGTTGACTAAATACTTATTTGCTCCACCGTATTTGAAAGGTCTTAAGTAATACAAATGCTAGTATCATCGCAATGTCGCAGGAAATTGGGCAGTGATGGACCAAGATTCCGAGAAAAATGCATTCATTTTTTGATATGGGATTGTTTTTCCAAGTAATTCATCATGCTGAATCAGTCCCAGTACCAGTTAGAAAAGTTTTTTTTTCCAAGTTCTATTTCAATGGGGAAATTTAAATTTGTTAATGGTGCAAAATCAACTCATGAATAAAAAAAATAACCTACAACATTGAAGTCATGGCATGGACAAACATAACCGCAATGCAAACATGTTTGTGTTTTTGTGTCCTGCAGACATCGGTGAAAAATATGTTCACCCTGAGTTACATGAGTCAGAGCTTCCCAACGTTAAAAAGGAAGAAGAAGAGTACCCCATCATCGAAGAGGAAGACGAAGCAGAGCCCCTCTACATGAAAGAGGAAGAGCCAGAGCTTCCCAACTTCAAAGAGGATTATAATGTCACTTTTATCCCTTTTAAGAGTGAAAATGAGGATGAGGGTCCAAGTGAGGAGAACAGAGGAGTGGAATCTCTAAGCAGCAACTCAAGTCATCACATTTCTACAGAAAGTGACGGCAAGCACTGTGGAGCTGAATCACAAGCCAACAGCCATATGGCTCCACTATCAGACAGTGAAGACCTGAGATTAGACTCTCCTAATGGTGATGATGATGACCAGTCTAAAGGTGATATGACATGTCACAAAGGTGTCAAATGCTTTAAATGTTTTCAGTGTGGGAAAACATGTACTTCAAAGGGGACTTTGAACATTCACATGAGAATACACACGGGAGAAAAACCTTTTGCTTGCTCAGTTTGCGGTCAAATGTTTTCTTACAAGTCTGTCTTAACTAAACACACAAGAAGACACACTGGAGAGAAACCTTTTGCCTGTTTAGTTTGTGGCCAAAGATTTTCTGTAAAAGACACTTTAACTACACATGCAAGAACACACACTGGAGAGAAACCTTTTGTCTGTTCATTTTGCGGTAATAGCTTTGCAGATAGGTCAAGTTTAACTGTGCATACGAGAAAGCACACTGGAGAGAAACCTTATGCCTGTTTAGTTTGCGGTAAGAAATTCTCTCAAAAGGGAACTTTACATGCGCATTCAAAAATGCACACTGGTGAGAAACCTTTTTTCTGCTCCGTTTGTGGTCAAAGTTTCACTACCAAGAGAAATTTAACTACACATGCAAGAAGACACACTGGAGAGAAACCTTTTGTATGTTCAGTTTGCGGTAAATGCTTTGCAGGAAGATCAACTTTAAATTTGCATACAAGAACACACACTGGAGATAAGCCTTTTGCCTGTTTAGTTTGCGGTAAAAAATTCTCTCAAAAGGGAACTTTAACAGTGCATTCAAAAACGCACACTGGTGAGAAACCTTTTTCCTGCTCCGTTTGTGGTCAAAGTTTCAATAGGAAGGGAAAATTAACAGCACACACACGGATACACACTGGAGAGAAACCTTTTGCCTGTTTATTTTGTGGCCTAAGATTTTCTGTAAAAGGAACTTTAGCTACACATGCAAGAAGACACACTGGAGAGAAACCTTTTGTCTGTTCATTGTGCGGTAATAGCTTTGCAGATAAGTCAAGTGTAACTGTGCATATGAGAACGCACACTGGAGAGAAACCTTTTGCCTGTCTAATTTGTGATAAAAGATTTTCTGTCAAATCAAATTTAAACATACACACAAAAACACACATTAAAAAGAAAACACTCAGTTGAGGTGTGCACCTGTTAAAGATGTTTTAGTTTTTTGTTTCTGCTGGTGAGAATAGCAGTGGCAATTTAAAGGAATATGATAAATGAGATCCATGTGAAAGATGATATCTCTAAGACTAAATATGAAAATCACGAATTTCTTAGAACTTGCAATGGAGAAAATATTGTTTAAACACAAAAAATGACAGCTCAGCCATTTTGTGAGGAATGTCATACTCTTTTTTTTTTTTTTTTTTTTTTCTGGACTTAACTTGTAGACTGCCAGTCAGGATGTGTCAGAATGCCATAGTAGGCTATGTGCTTATTACTTTTTGGCTGCAAGGCAAATTAAAATGGCAGTAAATGAGTAAGTAAGCTCCTATCTCAGATAGTTCGAGCGATGACTGGCAAATATTTGACTCTTTGCAATAATCCCATTTGACTGAAACTATTGTGGCATTTAATAAAGTATGTTAATTAGACCTACTTACTGGAAATGTTGGCTTTAATTGATGTTTGTCTCCACTATTGCACATCATACAACTGAAATTCTGCATTTTTTCAAATTGATAAAGGGACTACATGGGATTTTTGAGTTGATTTAAAATACTTTTGTACTACATGCATACTCCACCAATGCCCTGATGAGTAGACAGAGCCATGACATTTTAACTGAGACTGCCCCAAAAAGCCCTTTTTCTTACCTTCAATAGGAGACAATTGGGGTCAAAACTCTCTGGGTGAACACGCCCCTGTACATGTCCACGCGCGTCTCCACGGCAGCAGCCCAGTTTCACTGAGCCTCTGCCTAGTCTCCTCTTGGCAAAAACACTTTTCAAACCCACATAAGACTTGCAACTAAGTGTTTTTAAGTTTCTGGCGCTGATTTGATGGGCCAAACGCTTGTTGCTTCATGTTCCTGCTCGTACAACGTACTTTTATTTAATCTGTTCTTATTTTTACTTTTATTGTCTGGAATGGAGGTATCAGCCTGAAGGAGAAAAATAACATTACCCTCATTGTTAAGGTGGCTGATGGTAGATGATAATAGGCTGTCCACTGGTCTCCTTAACTGATATTTATGAGAAGCAGGTTATGAGGAAGGCAAATGAAATACTAGATTGTGCAGATTATCCCCTTTTGTTCGTTTGAGGTCCTCCCTTCAGGCAGGAGATTCAGAGTCCCTTGTTTTCCCTTGCCCAACAGGACAAAGAACTCCTTTTTACCAAATGCGATTAGGCTGCTAAATTTGCACAATTCTTTCACAGAGATGCGATGCTGTCTATAGCATTTTTCTAATCGTAGTCTTCGTGATTTTATGTGTATGTGTTATCCGTGTGTTTACCTGCTGTAAGATAAGTTTCCCCTTCTTAGGGGACGATAAACTTGAACTGAACTGAACTGTACAAGCATATGCGCCATGCACGAGCTGCAGTTACGCTTTAGGCTGGAGGTGGGAGTCGCAACTAAACAAGTGAAAAACACCGTACAGCATATAACGTCTTTCTATTGGCATGCGCTGAAGGGCGTAGGTTTGCATAGGGACGGTTGGGACAAAACACTACCAACTTTTCAGGATGCTCAAATTGTCCCCACCAACTTTTAAGCAACCTTATTTGCGTTATATAATGATTTCAGTAATATAGGTCATCCCATATGTTTTAATTGTTGTAATTGACACCACCATTATTAAGTGAATTTTTTTCATTATGTTTAGATTTACATGTACATCTTTTTCCCCCCTCCTAAACGCACATTTGATTGGCTGATGACTTAACCCTCACACACACATGCACATTAGATATTAGACATGAGAAGTTTTTTTTTCAGCCAGCAGCAGTCACTGTTAGAAATGTAAAAAGACATTGTTTTCGAAGTGGGGAACACACCATTAATTTTGCTACTGTAAGTTTGACCTGCATCAGTGTTAGCATAACATTAAACTGTGTGAACTTGAAAAACTCAAGTAGGAAGCTGCTTCGAGAGAAGTGTCCTTCTCTTTGTGTTTTCTACTGTTAAGATTAAATAAACTGAGAAATGTAGTGAACTCTTCTGAAAATTATGGATGTCAGGGAAATTCAACTTTGAACTCCAAGACAAGTGTCAACTCGATAGCTCGATAAGGAATGAATCAGACCCCAACCATGGATTGCTTTGCTTCGAAGTCTTTATGAACAAGAGCTCTCGGGTACAGACGCAGAGCCACGCACTAAGCGTCTTCTCCGCATGTGGACAGAAGAGAAATGCAGGGCATGCCTCTATTTATAGGTTGACATCATAGAAAAAAAACTGAAACTTACTATAGCATATCCTGGTAAAAACATCTCAAGTTACAAAAACATCCTCTATTAGGGGAAAAAAACAACTCAAGTTATGACCTTGAACACCGACTCTGGCTAGAACGATGATGAGCTCAGCCTGATAAGCCACAGTCGCCCATTGTATTCATTCAGGGCATATTGGAAAACACAGGAACATAACAGTCCATATTTGGGCATATTGAGATACAGTCTACAACAGTCAAGTCTATGGGAAGGCACACTCAAACAGATTAATATAACAATGATGCTGTATGCTACAAAGATCTCATGCAAGCATAACAAAAGCATACAAAATATGATGTAATATGGTTGTGTTTTAAGCATAAATAAAAATCACTCACAATGGAACTAGAAAAATGTTAGCAAGAAGCTGCATAGAGAGGAGTGCTGCATGTGTAGCTCACACAACACAACATAAAACATAATTATGTACATTTTTTTTAAAAATGTGTTTTGGGGGGGGGGGGTGCAAGCTACCCACACTAGCTTTGCGATTGACTGGTCGATTATGATCGATGTCATAAGCACTCCTGATTTGGCATATCAATTGATTAGGTTCATATTCGTGAGAAATGTAGCCCTCACCTCCGTTCACCCAATCTGTTTGGTCTTATTAATGTCCCATCCCGAGCAAAAAGTGCATATGCAGGTTATGCTGTAATATCGTCCCTACCAATGTTGAGACTAAAGCTACACCCTTGCATGCACTTGATTAAAGTGTTGTCTTCCGCTTTAAGCTAAAAATGTGAAATTTCTCTTTGTAAAAAAATATAAATCATGGAAAACAACCGTGAGATGTATGACAATTTGAACATTTCATGGAAAGAAAAGCTGTTGTTTTGTGTTCTCTTTCCTTAGGCTGTATTGATTTTAAAAAACCCACCATGACAGGATGGGTACTTTTGGAACTACATTTCTCAACATATAGCAAAGAAATGTCTCATTTGATAATGTATTGACAGCATCCACAAAGATGATTTCATTCCTTAATCTATTTTGATTTCAGTTACCTACTGTTACCAACACATGTATCAAAGTAAAGACTCTATCTTTGCTCCGGTCAATGGACCCACATGGTAATGATGTAACAAGAACATGCCAACTTTGTTCATATTCCAAATGTGAGTAGTAATATAGGAGAACTCAAAAGTGCTTCACACGTCGAGAAGAAATTGTGGAACTTTGCCGCCTGTCAATTCTTTCTTTGTTTTCAGTTGTCTCCATTGATCGAAAGCATCTCCAATGCATATCCTTGTCTTAATTTCTGATTTTCTTATGACTAAGGTTGCAACAACTAATTGATTAAATCGATTGTTGCCGACAGCTATGAGTAGTCCAGTTTGAGTTCTTGTTTGTGTGTAATGTGAGGCTGCGCACGCATACCAGTGATAAGAGGAAGAGAGAGAGAGTTCACTGCTACACTCGGGTTGCTTAATCAATAATACAGTATTACGAAGTGTCAATTTTAGATTGTCTTTTGTGTTGCTGGGGCCAATTATGTTTTTTGTATTCTTCATTGATGAGACGTTACTATTTGGCACGGAGCGCTAAACTAGTTAGTTATTAGATCCCGTCCCCAGTATAGCTTAGGACGCAAATTATTGAATAACAATTTTGACATTTCAAATTGTGTGATGATTACAAGTTTGTTTGTTTTTTTCCTTTCCCCTCTCCTTGATTGTGTAAATGTTAATCTTCCCAATAGTCACTGTCGATCATGGCGATTAGTTCGTTTTGTTGATTCGATCTGGTAGATTAGTTCATAGTTCAGTGTGAGTGAGTTAATTTTGTTGATTCGATCCAGTAGATAGAGGATAGCTGAGGACAGATGGCAGCCCGCGTCTGCAACCTCCTTCAGTTGATTCATTCCTCGTCGCAGTCTTCATTCCTAGCTGCGTTCTGACAAACAATCATCTGCAGATTGCGCAGTTCCGTGGTAATTTTCATTAACATTCTGGTTGTGGCAATGTTGCTTGGTCATTCTCGATATGAACAAATGGAATGGATTGAATAGCGACGCACTGAAGGGGCTCTCTACCTTACTCTATGGAGTAAGGGGAAACTGACAGATTTATGATTATATTTACGTTAATAATGACATGTTGTATGATTATTGATTTAAACTAATATCCTGGCAAATTATTATGAATTTTTCTTTTAATCCAGACTAATTGTTTTTTCTGTTGTTTTATTTACCTGAAGTTTTGGGGACTACTTCCGGAAGTAGTCGTCCAAACATGTCAGGTAAAAAAAAAACAACCTCAAACAATTGTCTGAGATAAAAGGGAAAAAATCATAATTTATAAGTGTATGAAATGAACTCAATACAACTGGCAACGTCACAGTGAATATGTCAGCATTTTTTCTAATTTAAAAAAATAAATAAAACAACAACAAATTATTTAGGGAGGCTTAAGAATATTTTAGGGGGGCTGAAGTCCCTCTAAAACACCCCTAGCAACGCCACTGTAAATACTGTTCTGGACACTTTGTAACCATAAGCGGATTTTAAGGGGGGCCAGGCCCCCTCTGGTGGTCGATGAGTGTCATTGGATGTAATTGACTTTCCTATATATATAAAAGTTGTAAAGCATTAAAACTAATACAAAAATTAATGAAATTAACTAAAAAATATATAATTTTATAATGGGTCAAAATTGTTTTTCACACATCAATCATGTGACTAGCACCTTAGACGGTCATTTGCTTTGCATATAATTTAAAAATATATATTTATGTATTTGAGGAGGGCAATTTTATTTTTCAAATGAGTTTTTTTCTTTGATTGAAAATAATTTTTCGATTGAAGCAACTTTTTGGGGGATTGAATGATTTAGACACAAATGTCCTACCCATAATATGGCCCAAACACAAAAAGGATTGCTTCAATCAACGAAAACTTTTTCAATGAAAAATTAAGTGTTCAAATGCAAATTTTTCAATTTCAAATATTTTTACGCATTCAAAAACCTTTTCTATAATTGAAATTTTTCTTTTTTTGATTGAAGTTATTTTTCTTTTTGAAAATATTTTTTTGAGGCAACTTCTTTTTTGATTGAATAAAAAATACAAAAATGTCCAGCCAAAATGTGGCCCAAACACAAACCAACATTTCTTCTATCAAAAAAGTTGCTTCAATCAAAAAAAAAAAAAAAAAAAAAAATCAATCAAATAGAAATAGCTTTCACGTGCATTGTTTTGAGTTTTTTTAGTTTCAAATTTATTTTTGCATTCAAACACATTGAAGTGACTTTTTTTGGGGGGTTGAAAATATATATTTTGATTGAAGCAACTTTTTTAAAATTAAATAACAAAGACACAAATCTACCTCCATATGGCTCCACCCAGGGGATACAATTTTTAACTGGGGTAACTACATTGGCACAACACCGGCGGGCACACTATATTCAATGGATGACGATCTTGGCGAAAAGTATTACCTAAGCAGCCTGATTTAGAATTCCCCTCTAGAATAATGGGAAACAAAAAACGCTCATTGTCAACTTATTATTATAAGTATTCTTGGAAGGTAATTTTATAGCTGAAACTGCGTTTCGGGGTCGTCAACATGTTGTGCCCCCCTGGCCCATAAGTCAAACTCCGCCTATGTTTGTAACTCACAAAAAAAAATAAAAAAATCACTACGGACCAATCCAATACACCATCATAAATAGGGGTGCATCGCCAATAAAATAAGAGAGGTCGCAATTGAAAACAGCTACTTTTGAGGAAAAAAACTCGATTCCTTTATTTTGAGCATTCAAATTTTTGTTGAATAAAAGCCATGCCAAATGAGTGGCGTATGATAATCGATGAATTGATATCACCTCCCTTCACAGTCGATGGTTGCAATAAAACTTCCGGTGTACATGTGCTTCACTGTTCTATCTTCTTTTCCGGGTTAGACGCCTTGGTTAGCTTAGCTCACCAGCCGCTAACAAAGAGTCGCGTCTGGTGTTGGAGTGGAAAAGTATTCAAAATGTGCGCGAGGCCGACAGCGGAATTTGTGGAGGAACTACTCTGTGGAAGCACTGAGAAGAAGCGTCAAAGCTGTCAAGAGCTGGACGCGGTTTACAAGCAGCCGCGAGAAATAACAGGTATGGCAGTCCGAAATCAGTAAAATAAACAATGGACCGTCAAAGTGCACATCGTTCAAACAAATAGAAATATAAAAGGCCATTTAAATATGGGGCGCCGTTTGTAAAGCAGCACATGCTGAAAATTACAACATTTTCTTACATTTAGCGCCACACAGTGTTGAAAACGTGATGTGAAATTTTTAGTCACATTTTTTTTTTTTGCACATTTACAACATTGGTATTTAGCAGCCTAAATTTTCATTATTAATTAAGTTTTGAACCTGAATGTTTAAATCCAGAACAGAATATTTAATTATTATTTAATTTAAATCTTAAATTTATATCTTATAACCTAAATCAGACATGTCGAAAGTCCGGCCCGGGGGCCAAATGCGGCCCGTGGTCAAATTTCATCCGGCCCCCAGCCTCTGTCATAAAATCGCTAACGTCTGGCCCGCACACAGACTTAATAAATTGGTCAACAGTACTGCTACCAGCATATGAAGTAGCTTACACACTAAATGCTGCTCCTCATTTACCCACTAAAAGGTATCAGCACCCATAGCAACATTACCCCGTATGACCCTCTACTTCCAATTTTCTAAAATGGCAATAATCAACAAAAAAGAGAAAGTTGACTGCGTTGGCTGATGCTTCAAGGATAGGTGGAAATTGGACTATTTCTTCCCTAAAATACGCAACAACTGTGTCTGCCTCATTTGCAAAGAGACAGTCGCTGTTTTTAAAGAGTTCAATGTGAGGCGATATTACCAAACAAGACACACTGACATGTACGACAAGATTACAGGGAAGATGTGTAGTGAGAAATTGAAGCAAACTTTAAGCTAGTTTAATTTCACAGCAGTAGTATTTCGCAAGCGCCCGAGAGTCAAAAGAGAACACCACAAAGGGTCGTTGTGAGATTGTTGAAATTGTAAAAAAATAAAACAAAAGAAAATGTGACACACAGAATGGCTTGCTAAAATATATTGTTCTACGTAGAGGACGTCAGCCAAAGTTGGCCCCCCACATTTTTACCACACCAAATCTGGCCCCCTTTGCAAAACGTTTGGACACACCTGTCCTAAATGCTAAATCTGGAAACGGTTGGAACTAAAAATGTATCTTAATGGAGGAAGTCGGCGTGATGTCACAATGACGTCACCTCGCTTAGCAACGTGTCGCCATTTTGTGAAGGGGGAACGCACAGCTAAACATTCCATTGACAAACGTCTGAAATTAATATATTTCAGGTGTGTTTTGCGTCTTTTTTCCTAAAAACATGGCTTACTATTATCATGAGTCACTGCCGACAGACGCGAGGGGCGATGCAATTTAAATTTGCGTTTATTGGCTTACACAGCTGCCGATACAAAGTCGCAACTGATAGCTGGATAAACAAAGGAATGGCCTGCAGTGGAGTTCGGAAACATATACAACTACCTCATAAAGTCACCCAGTAATTTGACCTTTATCATTTACGTGGAATATGTACTGTGTGGAACTGAGAAAATTGGTACTATATACGGAGTGATTATTTCTGCTATAACCAGTAATTCTCCTCCAAGCGTTATTTCGCCGTGAGTTCGTCATGGCAAAATAACCAATTCCCACCAGGCCAACAATATACGATTGACTAATCAGAGCAGTTCACGGCAAAAGAAAAATAACGCTTTGCGAGTTGCCGGTTCCGGTAATAATAACCACTGCCTAGTCTATAGAATCCTAGCAGCTAATAGGGGGCAAAAATTAAAGTTTACTCACCAGTAATAAAATGTCGACTGCAAACGTAAATGTGCTTGGATTTAGGTTCCCACAGGCAAAAATAGTCCACGGAACCGTCTTCTTTTACCGTTCCTCGATTAATTGCTCTCAGCCATTTGTTTCTCCTTTTCTTCTCACATGGAAGAATGAAGAACTTCAAATGCGGCTCCGAACTCTTCCTTGTGTGACAACCCGCAATACAGCAACGTTTAGCCATTCCGACGGAAAAAAGACGGCAAATAAGACGAAAGTTCAATGCGTTTCTATTATAAGTGACTGGCGACGCTTTGTTGTGGCTGGTGACGTCATTAAATGCCCGGATGTCAGACTTCCTCTATATGCAAATTCACATGACTAGAGACCGGAAGTAACAAAATAAAAGCTGGAGCACACAAAATACCCTTTAAATAGTTTCTCCTAAATATGTATTTTACCTATATATTAGGGCTGTCAAACGATAAGAATTTTTAATCGAGTTAATCACACCTTAAAAATTAATCGAAATTAATCGCAATTTAAACCATCAATAAAATATGCCATATTTTTCTGTAAATTATTGTTGGAATGGAAAGATAAGACACAAGACGGATATATACATTCAACATACTGTACATTAGTACTGTATTTGTTTGTTATAACAATAAATCAACAAGATGGCATTAACATTATTAACATTCTGTTAAAGCGATCCATGGATAGAAAGACTTGCATTTCTTAAAAGATAAATGTTAGTACAAGTTATAGAAATTTTATATTAAAACCCCTCTGAATGTTTTCGTTTTAATAAAATTTGTAAAATTTTCAAACAAAAAATAAACTAGTAGCTCACCATTGTTGATGTCAATAATTACACAATGCTCATGGTACTGGAACCCATAAAATCAGTCGCACCCAAGCGCTAGCAGAGGGCGACAAAGCATCAAAAAACACAAGTAACAAATGGACATGACACTGTGCTGTCATTCTAATCTGTTTGAGCGTGGCATGTGCGTTAAATGTGTCAAATATTTTTACGTGATTAATTTAAAAAATTAATTACCGCCCGTTAACGCGATAATTTTGACAGCCCTATTATATATTGTTATTATCAGATTGACTCATGTTCAAGAGCAGACTGCCACCGATGAGTAGGTTTTGTTCCTTTTCAAGCAACATAAACAGACAGTCTCAGCTGCTCCACCAGCTTTTATTTTGTTACTTCCGGTCCCCAGTCATGTGTATTTGCATATTGAGCTAAATATTTAGTTCCGACCGTTTCCTGATGTAACATTTAGGATATAGGATATAAATTTAAGATTTAAATTAAATATTTATTTCTGGATTTAAACTATCAGGTCCAAAACTTCTTATTTAAAAATAAATATTTAAGTTGCTAAGTAATGTTGTAAATGTGTGTGTGTGTGTGTGTGGGGGGGGGGGTTAGTGACTCCAAAATTTTCACACCATTTTAAACACTGTGTGGCGCTAAATGTGAGAAAATGTTGTCGTAATTATCAGCATGTGCTGCTTTACAAACGGCGCCCCATACAGTGGGGCAAATAAGTATTTAGTCAACCGCTAATTGTGTAACTTCTCCCACCTGAAAATATTGGAGAGGCCTGTAATTGTCAACATGGGTAAACCTCAACCATGAGAGACAGAATGTGGGGAAAAAAACAGAAAATCACATTGTTTGATTTTTAAGGAATTTATTTGCAAATCATGGTGGAAAATAAGTATTTGGTCAATACCAAAAGTTCATCTCAATACTATGTTATGTACCCTTTGTTGGCAATAACGGAGGCCAAACGTTTTCTGTAACTCTTCACAAGCTTTTCACACACTGTTGCTGGTATTTTGGCCCTTTCCTCCATGCAGATCTCCTCTGGAGCAGTGATGTTTCGGAGCTGTCATTGGGCAACAAGGACTTTCTACTCCCTCTACAGATTTTCTATGGGGTTGAGATCTGGAGACTGGAGACTGGCTAGGCCACTCCAGGACCTTGAAATGCTTCTTTCTAAGCCACTCCTTTGTTGCCCTGTGTGTATGTTTGGGATCATTGTCATGCCACGTCTCATCTTCAATGCCCTTGCTGATGGAAGGAGATTTTCACTCAAAATCTCTTGATACATGGCCCCATTCATTATTTTCTTTACACAGATCAGTCGTCCTGGTCCTTTTGCAGAAAAACAGCCCCAAAGCATGATGTTTCCAGCCCCATGCTTCACAGTGGATATGATGTTCTTCGGATGCTATTCAGTATTCTTTCTCCTCCAAACACGAGAACTTGTGTTTTTACCAAAAAGTTCTATTTTGGTTTCATCTGACCATAACACATTCTCCCAGTCCTCTTCTGGATCATTCAAATGCTCTCTAGCGAACCGCAGACGGGTCTGGGCGTGTACTGGCTTCAGCAGAGGGACACGTCTGGCAGTGCAGGATTGAGTCCGCGGCGGCACATTGTGTTACTGATAGTAGCCTTTGTTACTGTGGTCCCAGCTCTCCGTAGGTCATTCACTAGGTCCCCCGTGTGGTTCTGGTATTTTTGCTCACCCTTCTTGTTATCATTTTGACGCCACGGGGTGAGATCTTGCGTGGAGCCCCAGATTGAGGGATATTATCAGTGGTCTTGTATGTCTTCCATTTTCTAATAATTGTTCCCACAGTTGATTTCTTTACACCAAGCGAAGAGTGAAGAGTTACAGAAAACATTTGGCCCCCGTATTGCCAACAAAGGGTACATAACAAAGTATTGAGATTAACTTTTGGTATTGACTAAATACTTATTTTCCACCATGATTTGTAAATAAATTCTTTAAAAATCAAACAGTGTGATTTTCTGTTTTTTTGTCCGCATTCTGTCTCTCATGGTTGAGGTTTACCCATGTTGACAATTACAGGCCTCTCTAATCTTTTCAAGTAGGAGAACTTGCACAATTGGTGGTTGACTAAATACTTATTTGCCCCACCGTATTTGAAAGGTCTTAAGTAATACAAATGCTAGTGTCATCACAATGTCGCAGGAAATTGGGCAGTGATGGACCAAGATTCCGAGAAAAATGCATTCATTTTTTGATATGGGATTGTTTTTCCAAGTAATTCATCATGCTGAATCAGTCCCAGTACTAGTAAGAAAAGTTTTTTTTTCCAAGTTCTATTTCAATGGAGAAATTTAAATTTGTTAATGGCGCAAAATCAACTCATGAATAAAAAAATAACCTACAGCATTGAAGTCATGGCATGAAGAAAGGTGACTGCAATGCTAACATGTGTTTTTGTGTCCTGCAGACATCGGTGAAAAATATGTTCACCCTGAGTTACATGAGTCAGAGCTCCCCAACGTTAAAAAGGAAGAAGAAGAGTACCCAATCATCAAAGAGGAAGACGAAGCAGAGCCCCTCTACATGAAAGAGGAAGAGCCAGAGCTTCCCAACTTCAAAGAAGATTATAATGTCACTTTTATCCCTTTTAAGAGTGAAAATGAGGATGAGGGTCCTAGTGAGGAGAACAGAGGAGCGGAATCTCCAAGCAGCAACTCAAGTGATCACCTTTCTACAGAAAGTGACGGCGAGCACTGTGGAGCTGAATCACAAGCCAACAACGTTATGGCTCCACTATCAGACAGTGAAGACCTGAGATTAGACACTCCTGATGGTGATGATGATGAACAGTCTCAAGGTGATATGACATGTCACAAAGATGACAAATGCTGGAAATGTTTTCAGTGTGGGAAAACATTTAATTCAAAGGGGACTTTGAACGTTCACATGAGAATACACACTGGTGAGAAACCTTTTGCCTGCGCAATTTGCGGCCAAACATTCTCTGTCAAGTCAGGTTTGACGAGACACACCAGGAGACATACTGGTGAAAAACCTTTTGCTTGCTCAGTTTGCGGTCAAATGTTTTCTTTCAAGTCTGTCTTAACTAAACACACAAGAACACACACTGGAGAGAAACCTTTTGCCTGTTTAGTTTGTGGCCAAAGATTTTCTGTAAAAGACACTTTAACAACGCATGCAAGAAGACACACTGGAGAGAAACCTTTTGTCTGTTCATTTTGCGGTAATAGCTTTGCAGATAGGTCAAGTTTAACGGTGCATACCAGAACACACACTGGAGAGAAACCTTATGCCTGTTTAGTTTGCGGTCAAAAATTCTCTCAAAAGGGAACTTTACATGAGCATTCAAAAACGCACACTGGTGAGAAACCTTTTTTCTGCTCCATTTGTGGTCAAAGTTTCACTAGCAAGGGAACTTTAACTACACATGCAAGAAGACACACTGGAGAGAAACCTTTTGTCTGTTCAGTTTGCGGTAATAGCTTTGCGGAAAGGTCAACTTTAACTCTGCATACAAGAACACACACTGGAGAGAAACCTTTTGCCTGTTTAGTTTGCGGTAAAAAATTCTCTCATAAGGGAACTTTAACAGTGCATTCAAAAACGCACACTGGTGAGAAACCTTTTCCCTGCTCCGTTTGTGGTCAAAGTTTCACGAGGAAGGGAAATTTAACAGCACACACACGGACACACACTGGAGAGAAACCTTTTGCTTGTTCAGTTTGCGGTCAAACATTCGCTGTAAAGTCAATTTTAACATTGCACACAAGAACACACACTGGAGAGAAACCTTTTGCCTGCCTAATTTGTGGTAAAAGATTTTCTGCCAAATCAAATTTAAACATGCATACAAAAACACACTGAAAAGAAAACATTCAGTTGAGGTGTGCACCTGTTAAAGATATTCTAGGTTTTTTTGTTTGTGCTGGTGAGAATAGCAGCGGTAATTTAAAGGAATAGGATGAATGATCTCCATGTGAAAAAGGATATCTGTAAGACTACATATGAAAATCACGAATTTCTTAAAATTTAAAATATTTTTTAAACACAAAAAAAAGACAGCTAAGCCATTTTGTGAGGAATGTCATACTTCTTTTTTTCTGGACTTGCCATCCTGACTTGCCAGTCAGGATGTGTCAGAATGCCAGAATAAGCTAAGTGCTTATCAGTTTTTGGCTGCAAGGCACATTAAAATGGCAGTAAGTGAGAAAGTAAGCTCCTATCTCAGATAACTCGAGCGATGACTAAAATATTTGACTCTCTGAAATTCTCCCATTTGACTGAAACTATTGTTATTGTGCTGGAAATTGTTATAATCAGGATGGTCCTTTTTCTCTTTGGCCCGCTGGACATGACATCGATAATTTCACAAAGCAATTTGACATTTTCACTATAGATAATAAAACATAAAATTCCATGCAATTGCATTTTGGTTGAATTTTTTTTCACACAGTTGTTGACATTACCAGAATGTTTTCCATTAATTCCAGTCATGCAAAATGGGAATACAAATTTCATGAACATAATTCATTGATCAAGAAAAGATGGTTAACACACTGGCTTCATTTTGTCTTAATTAGTGTATGTATATGTGTATTGTCTATTAACGTTTGTTTTGTCTGTTATTAATATTGACTGCATTTGGCAATTATCTTTTCATGAAAACTGATAATTGCTATTTTTGTACTGTTATTTCTTGTTAAATAAATCATTGGGGGGATTTTCATGTCTATTTTTTTTATTCTCATATTGTGTTGAAATTTGGGGAAACACCTATCAAAGCACGATAAATCCTTTAGTCACCTTACAGAAAGGGGCTGTGCGAATCATCCATAAGGTCGGGTTTCTGGAGCATACACATAATTTGTTTATTTACTCAAAGCTGCTAAAATTTAACGATCTTGTAAAGTATAATACCTCAATAATCCTCTATAAATCATTCAATAAATTATTACCAATTAAATTGCAAAACTTTTTTACAATGAAAGAGAGAACTCATAACTTGAGAGTGTCACACCTGGGTGAGGGTTGTCACGTCTTGGTATATTCTCTTCCTGCTTTATTTTGAAGCCTCACCCTCCCGTTTCCACCACTCACCCTTCCTGCTGTCTCACCTGTCTCTGATTATGATTACCAATTGTTCCCACCTGTGTCCTATTCTTCATGTGCTTAAAATGTTTGTCACTCCCTAGTCTCGTGCCAAAGTGTCTTCGTCCTTCGTCTTCACTACAGCCCATATTCATAGTCCAAGACATTCCACGTTGTGAGTTTATTCATAGTATTCTACAGTTTGTTTTTTATGCTTAATGCAAAGTCCTTTGTTGTAGTATTCTACTCCAGTGCGTTTTTTGCCTGGCTCTCTTGTTTCCCGTTTGTAGCATTTTATTTCACAGCTTGTTATTTCCTCCTTCTGGAGCGCCCTCAGTTTGTTACTGCTTCTGATTATTTGTGTTCATTAAAAGACTGAATTCTGCACTTGAGTCCGCTCCATTCCGTCTAAGTGTGACAGAGAGGATATGGAGACTTCAAAATACCCAAAAATTCGAACAACTCATAAAGGTTTTTGTGTGTCTGTGTGTGCAGTGAAACTTTGGAATAATCTGGGAATGCAACACAAGCAATGCCAAACTATCTACAGATTTAAACGGTTATACAAATTTATGGTCTGGTCACAGAATACTGATATAAGGTCTTAATTACATCAATAAGTTGTCTTGGTATGAGTGCTGGTTGTTTCTTACCATTGCTGGTATATTGCCCGTTACCATTATAGTTATTGTTGCCATTTATCATTTGTTTGTCCTGTGTGTGTGGCCTTTACCATAGTTTAGGGTTCACTAAATCCGGACCTCGGTGCCACTTTTCCTGTCGTGTTTTCCATGTCTCCCTCCTCGAACACATCTGAATACAAATAATCAGGATCATTATCAGGCTTCTGGAGAGGTTGCTGATGACATAATCATTTGATTCAGGAGTGTTAGGGAAGAGAGACATGGAAAACACGACAGGAAAAGTTGCACCGAGGTCCGGATTTAGTGAACCCTGCCATAGTTGGTATGGTTTTACTTTCATTACCATATTGGTATGAAATTGTTTTTGGGTTTGGGTGTTACCTGTGGTAACTTCATGTCAAGGGACAACATTTGTTACAAAAATGAAATTGTACATAACTGTTTGAACTGATTTTGGTTGCCTACATTTTTGGAAGGAAGTAGCAAGATTTTTTTTTTGTTCATAATTAGATGAGAATAGGGGTGGGATTTTCTTCTTCCCACTCCTTTTCAGGCATGTAGTTGATGTTGCTATGCTACTTAGTTTTGCTGCTCTTTTTGTTATACTGTATGTTTATATGAGCTGTATATACTTGCTGTCTTGACAAGGAAAATCATGGCCTGAAATAAATGAATGAATGAAAAAAAAAAAAAAAAAAATCCCCAAAATCAATGCCACCCCTCCCTTTCCAAATGGAAAAAAAAAACTATGTAAAAAGATTACTATTCCTTTAATAAATGATATTTTAGTCTGGTGAGATAGCGATGAGCATAGTCACTACTGATGCTTGAAGTGCTAATGATGATGATCTTTTTCTTCTTGTAAAATATTTTTCTGTGTTACCAATGGTGTGGAATGGTAGTCAGGTAAAAGCAGACTGATCTACAGCATATTTGAAATTGCCTATAAAATACTACTTTTCAGTAATGTATGTCTTCATAATCAATTAACATCTTTTGCCCTCGAAACCAAATTTATAATAATTCGTCCTGTTTTTTAAGCGGGCTGGTGACGAAGTGTGGGGGGGAAAAAATCAGTTAACCATCACATGGCTGAACGAGCAAAAGCAATGCTGACATCTGTTGGTCAGTTGTTGACAGTGAATGTATTTATCAATAGCTTTTCCAAAAACTCGCACATTATTATTTTAAAAACCGTCGTTAGTACGAAAATATTAGGAATAGTCATATAAGCTGTTGCATTAGTAGTAACCATATACATTTACCTGTAATACTGTAATTATTTAACACAAATGTTCTTCTGATGTAGTCTATTTTTTATTTTTTAAAATTTTATTATTACTTGTTATTCATTCATTTTCCATGCCTAAAAGGAAAGCATAAAAAGGATTTTAAAATGTTTTTCCTGAAAAGACATGTTACCTTCTTAATTGAATTATGACAGTACTGGCTCAGAATTAAGCCATCAGATGCAAACTTTTAAATGTTAAATGCAAGTCTGCTTACAGTTGCCACAACTGTGACACAGCTGTCTCTGAGGAACACAAAAATTAAGTTCAACTGTTTTTGAACCCATAGCTTGAACCCTTCCTGACATTGTTTTGTACAAACACTGACTGCTATTTGGAACTGTTTACAATTCCTGCCCGAACGCAATATCCTGCCACCGTCATCGCAATGGTTCATTGTAAGCAACCAAACCTAACATTTGGAAATGTGACCCGAAATGTTAAGCACATGATCTCACTTTTCTTTCCCTCTCAACAAGACTTAGCTCTTTCCGTTGAATTGTGCACGTCACAGGTCACAATAATCGTGGGAAAAAAATTAATGACTTATTTAGGCAATTGAACAGGTTCTTTAGGGCTGTCAAAATTATCGCGTTAACCGGCGGTAATTAATTTTCTTTAATTAATCACTTTAAAATATTTGACACATTTAACGCATATGCCCCGCTTAAACAGATTAAAATGACAGCACAGTGTCATGTCCAATTGTTACTTGTGTTTTTTGGTGTATTGTCGCCCTCTGCTGGCGCTTTGGTGCGACTGATTTTATGGGTTTCCGCACCATGAGCATTGTGTAATTATTGACATCAACAACGGCGAGCTACTAGTTTATTTTTTGATTGAAAATTTTACAAATTTTATTGAAACGAAAACATTAAGAGGGGTTTTAATATAAAATTTCTATAACTTGTACTAACGTTTATCTTTTAAGAACTACAAGTCTTTCTATCCATGGATCGCTTTAACAGAATGTTAATAACGTTAATGCCATCTTGTTGATTTATTGTTATAATAAACAAATACAGTACTTATGTACAGTATGTTGAATGTATATATCCGTCTTATCTTTCCATTACAACAATAATTTACAGAAAAATATGGCATATTTTATCGATGGTTTGAATTGCAACTAATTATGAATACTTTTTAAGCTGTGATAACTCGATTAAAAATTTTAATCGTTTGACAGCCCTAATATATATATATATATATATATATATATATATATATACATATCACTAACTATACATGTATTAAATTCTAGGATTTTATTTATATTTTGTACATTTCTTAAAAATAGTTGTAAGTAGTATCAATACTTCAGCATTAGTTTTATTTGTTGTAATAGTATGAGAAATAGTTTTAAGATTATTTGTGATTTAACGTTGCTTTCAGGTTGTTTTTTTTTTGTTTGTTTTCAAACTTCCTCAGTGTTAAAGAGCACGATTCCGAGCACAAGTTGACAAAATACCGATAACAATGCAGATTATCATTGCTGTTGTTTTTTTTTGTTAAATCCAATCCGTTTTTTTGTTATATATATATATATTTTTTTTTTTTTTTCCAGTCTTGCGCGTGTGTGTGTGCAGTGTGGAAAATTCCACTCGTTTAAGCTACCAGCAGAATGTTTGTTTGAGGCAATAACATAAAAAATGCCATCTTTTAAAAGCAAAACAGCAAAGACAATATTTCAGAATGTCATTTGATCAAATAAGGGATTACATTTTACATTCTAATTCAAGCCTTTAAAAAATAGATAAAAGAAGGATATTGTATAAGCTTCATTAACTGTGCTATGAGAGAACAAAATTATTATTTCCCGCGTCATCCGCTCTGAGCCTGGTTGCCTTGGAAACCACTCAAGAGCGTCCTTGGCGAGGCAACACACACACGCACACACACAGTATGTTCAACTGCTTTAAACGCACATATCTGTATGAAAAAAATATTCTGAAAAAACACGATAGTTATGGTCAGCATGCGGAAAGTCCCCCCCCCAATGCTTCCCAAAACCATGTTTACATCATTTAGGGCACATTTTTACAGTTGAATGTGAGTGTTAGTTTGTTTACATGCGTCACCTCCCATCGCTGGGAACCAGTCCTTCATTAATATTATGTTCCATTGATCTCTATGTGCTCTTGTGCCTTTATGTTGACATCATAGCCATCTCATGCACACAAACCCACAGTGATGCCTTGTAACCACAAAAATACTTTATTTACATCACAATGAAATACAGAAAAAGGACAATTGGAACTCATGTTTTAAAGAGGCATTGAATGATCTTTCCAAAATAAAAATACAAATAATTAACTGACCGGCTTTGTATGATTGTGCTTTGAATTTAGAATGAACATTATGTAGCAAGTGAACTTCAAAATCTGGAATATATGACACCAAAGCCTGTAAAAGCACATGAACGGTCTCGACGTTGGTTACTGACAGGTTTTGATTGAATTGTGCTTAGATGTGCAGTCACTCAGCAGATTGCTGAGCTCTGAAGTAAAAAATAATACTCCTCTGCGGATTCATGAATGTAACATTTCTAACAATTGAACTAAAAAAAAAAAAAAAATTTTTTTTAAATAAAGCAAAATTGCTGGGAGTATTTTTACTGCATTACTGTTGACATGATAACTCTCACCTTGGCCAGTGCTAATGCTATTGCAGCGTGGTTGCGGGTTCTCGTACACAAATACGACACTTTGTGACAAAACAGACCACCTTTGTTAGCATTTAGCAGTGTTAAGCTTAGCATCTTTAGCTTCAGAGAATAGCTTTGCTGTTTCTATGGCAACCCGTGGTTTTTAACTCATTGGCTGCCACTGATGGAATCTCCCAGTCAAAATGGATTGGGCATCTATCCCTGTTACTGGCAGTCAGTGAGCTTCTTTATGTTGTTGTCCAGTAGCAAAATTATTCATGGCTTCTGGACCTAATCAAATCGATAACCCCCCCTCCCGAACGTCTGATTTATAGGCCAGGAAACAAAGTCATGCAGGTTAGCGCACGCTAGTTCGACAAAAACCGTCAGGAATTAAAGCCAACATGCCACAAGCGCGTTTCTTCCCGATCCTAGGAGCAGAGTCCAAATCAGAACGGGCGTCCCTGGGACATGGGCGAAGGGGGTTTGAGTGGTGTGGAAAAAGGGGGCGAGTATTAGTCGGTCTTACTCCCCCTTGTGGCAGTAAATGTCCTTGAGGGCCTTGAGCTCCTCAATCAACGTCTTGTTTTGGTTCTCCAGCACGGCAACGCGGTTTTCCAGACACTTAACGTACTCCTTCTTTTTTCGTCGGCATTCCCGCGCAGCCTCTCTAAAAAAAAACACAGAGTTGACTTTAGAGATGGACAAAAACAGACTTTTTTTTTTTTTTTTTTTTAAATCACAAACATGAAAGGCAGAGGGACAAAATGTACATCCCGGATTGGTCACCTACCTGTTCTTCATTAGCCGAACCTCCCTCTTGCGGGTGACTTCTTCAGTGTGGTGTGGCAGCGGGCTGTGCGTGGGGCCAGGTGAGGTCGCCGCCATCACAATGCTCAGGCCCGTCGTGGGTGAGCGCAACTGGCAGGCAGGGATGTCTCCAGTGGCAGCTGCGGGAAAAGACACATTGGTTAATGATAACCTGATGGCAATGACAAACTCAATGAGTAACTTTACGTTATAATCACTATCTAATGACTTTTAAATATAGTTATGCTCCAAATATTTGTGGTTCACAATTCACAAATTCACCCATTCTGTTATTTGCTGAAACTATTTTTTTCACTTTTATGTCAGGCCAAAGATATCAAAGTATTGTTTCGGTGTATCTTGTGTAATTTTGCCGTTGTTGATTAAAATTGAATATATAACTCAAAGGCTCGCTTTGGAATGATGAGTCAGCTTAACCCACTCGCCCCTCGCGCAGAGGGTCGTGCTCACGTCACCGCCTGCGTCTTCCCCTCCACCCTCCTTCTGTTCCAGGAAGCCACGATGACGTCAAACAGCATTTTTTTTCAGCCAATCCCCGCCCCCCTCAGTTTCTTGTAAACCAGTCTGCCTAACAACATGTTGCTCGCTAGCAGATGGGCAAACTTTTTCGCACAAAAAACTAACACTGTATGCGTACGCGTCTCACTTAACGTAGTCAATAATTGTTAAATATTAATAAGTTGGTACAAACTAGCGCCGGTATCCCGGTGGAATCAACCCATTTCGACTTGTTGCTCGGTGGCTGAAGTACGCATGCGCCAAGGAACCGGAGAACGACGACGACGAAGCAAGATGAAGAAACTTTAAAGACCATGCCAAAAAGGCGAAGAAGGGACAAGGTAGCCAGCCCAAAAAGTTTACCTGACTCGGTCTCATCCCCAGTGACGGCCATTGCTGTTCCCCAGTGAGCCAGAACCGAACAAAAAGAAAGGAAACAAATAATAAAGCGCCTCCGCGATCTTGACTGGCTGGCTGAACTCTCAATGGCGCGCCGCTCTTGCTTCTCCGGCGGTCTTGCGTCGTCTCTGGCTGCTCGTCAACTTTGCGGCCGGATTACAATTACCGACATTGACGTCACAGTGACGTCACCAGCGGTCGCTGAAGTCAGTGTGGACGCGCTGGGTTTATGGCCCCTCCCCCTCCAGAGGAACAAAATGTCAAAGAGGGAGGGGTGGTGGTGGTTATTTTTAGAAGCAGTGACGCAACTGGAAGGAAACGACAAACAAGACGGCGCGCTGATTGGCTGCTTCTGGAGAGGGAGGCGGGGCCAATGAGTATGACTTGGGTCAAGTTGGAAAGACGTGCTTGATGGAAGCAACATTGAACTGAGATTCAAACCCCAAAATTGTATCAAAACCCTAACTCCAAACACTTTCTTTTACAATAGCTCAAAACCGTAATTCATCTTGTCTTTGAAATCCTAACGTGAAACATTAGCTCTACCCTTAATCTTCAATTGGAACTCACATTTTGGCTTGAAAATACAAAGTGAAATCCCAATTTTTACTTGAAACCTTGTCTTGAACCAAAGTTTAGCCTTAAACCCCTATTTTATGAACATCTGACTAAAATCCCCCAGAAGAAACCTACAATTTTGCTTGAAATGCTGAATTGAACACTGATTTCCCTTTGAAATGCAACTTTTATCTTCAAAACGGAGTCTGAAACGTTAAAGCAAACCCTCCTGCCAAGTAGTAAAATTTTTACCAACAAGCTTACCTTTTATGTTCGCTCAGGAGAATGAAATTGACATTCATTATCATCAATCAATTCTGGGGCAAATTGTAAATTATCACTTATCTCTGAAACACGTATTTTTCATCAGCAAAACTGACATGCCCCAACTGTTCTTGTGGTCCGGTGTTGTGAAGTCAGCAAAGTAAATTGAGACAATTTTACATTGAAAACCATTGTCACATACATATTATAATTTCCATAAATTGCGATCGTTACCATCATCACAAAAATTAAGGTATCAAGTTCTACTTATACCCACTTCAACCTCAGAAAATAATCCAACGATCAGTTGACAGCACATCTTTTTGCATTGCAGTTTCTTCAAATCTGGAGTCCCAAACCTGTGAATTTAACCCTAGCTCAAAAGCTACTTTCAAACCTGAACTTTGAAGCTAACCTTTGTCTAAAGCTATAACCCTGAATGAAACCATACTTGCAAATCCTCCCCTGACCGCAAACCTCAATTTGAAAATTTGAAACTGTACCTTGTATGATCATCTGTCCAGCGTGGAAATATTTGTAGAATTGCTGGTTGGCAATGCCCTCCGACATGGCGGCTGTGGAGCGTTAAAAGCAGTTAGGGTGCGTAAGGGACAACATTCAGGACTGTCTTTAAAAGTGTGGATGAAAGAGTGATAGTGAGAGAAGTGGGTTGGAGGTCATTTAGCAGTGTGTGAGAGCAATCATTAAAAAAAGTGTAAATTCTATAAGTGTATTTCGGTAGTGTATTTCGGTAGTATATATATACAGTGCTGCTCAAAAGTTTGTGAACCCCCTCAACATTTTGGAATTTTCTATTATTTCAACCTGATTTCCTAATCAATCAATTCAGTAGGTTTTTTTTTTTTTTTTTTTAACAGTTGTGTTGTCGAGACTAAATTAAAAAGAGTTTTCATCAACTGATGTAGGTGCAAAATTGAACTGTTTGGTCACAACCAAAACCGCCATGTCTGGCGAAAAGTCAACACTGCATACCACCAAAAGAACCTTCTCCCAACAGTGAAGCATGGAGGTGGGAATGTCAAGATCTGGGCTTGCTTTTCATCCTCAGGATCTGGACAACTCCACATAGTCCAGGGAATCATGAATTCTGAGGAATATTGTCAAATCCTAGAACATAACCTGACGCCATCTGTTTTGAAGTTAAAGCTTGGCAGAAGGTGGATCATGCAACATGATAATGATCCAAAGCATTCCAGCAATACAACCAAGGAATGGCTGAAAAAGAAGAAGATTCGTGTTCTGGACTGGCCCAGTCAAAGTCCTGACCTAAATCCCATTGAAATGCTGTGGCGGGACCTGAAGCGAGCAGTTCATGCCAGACGCCCATCAAACCTCTCTCAACTGACTGCGTTCTGCAAGGAAGAATGGGCAAAAATCCCCCAAAGTAGATGTGAGAGGCTGATTAGTCACTACAGAAACCGTTTGGTTGAGGTAATCTCTGCAAAAGGAGGCGCAATATCCTATTAACTGAAGGGGTTCACATACTTTTGCACACATGATATCTGAGTTTTTCTTAAATCAACCACTTTTGTTAAATAAAGAATGACAATATAACTATTTCTTTTGTTTCAGTCCATTATTTGGAATGTCAGTATTGTGGATTTGGGTATAACTTAACATTTAATAAGGTTATTTTAGTTTTTTTTACAAAAAATCTGACCATCGCTGTGGGGTTCACAAACTTTCGAGCAGCACTGTATGAGTGTTTCAGCTGAGTTTGTGAGTGAAAATATAATTCTGTAATTTCCACAAGAGCATTTCAGTCGGGTACTTGAAAGTGTGTTAGTTTTAATAAATAATTAATAATGATGAATAAATGAATACTTTAGTTAGTGTGTGAGGTTTTTAGTATAGTCGGAGACTGTTAAAGTTGAGTGTCAGAGCTTTTTAAAAGCCTGTAACCTTTTCAGTAGTGTGCAAGAGTGTTTTTGTTGCAGTAATGTGTTAGAGCCTTACAGCATTGTCAGTATTTTTTTTTGGTAGACTGTAAGAGTATTTAAGTTATGTGTGTTTTCCAGAAATGTGTGAAATCATTTACAGATCATCATTTAGTGAGTGAGAGTTTCATTAGTGAAGCAGTGCGTTCCAGTAGGGTGTGAGGGCATTTTAGAAGTGTAATAGAATTTTTGTATTTTTCAACAGTGTGTAGAATCCTTTTACTACTAAGTGAGATCATTTCAGTACATATCAGTAAGAGTGTTTCAGTAGTGCGTGAGAGAGCTTTTGTAGGGTGTGGGTTTTCTATAATGTGACAGAGCATTTCAATAGTGTGTTCTGTAGTGAATGTTTACCTTTTGGGTTTCTGTTTTGGACTCACCGTCTCGTCCCAAACTTGAGTGGCAGTTCACTGACTCCAACGAAGTGCTGTGGCTCTCGTCCGCAGTCTCGTCGATTTCATAAACGTCAAGCTTGTCCGCCTCATTGAGGATTTTGCTGTGAACCGACGAAGGGGCAGAAAAATGTGGCTTGCTTTTCCATAACTTGGTGTTGGTGTGTGGTGTTACCGATGCGCTGGCTTCTCTGGTGTGGCTGTGTGCTCATGTTCTTGCTTGATCACCACCTGAATGCGACAACACATGTCAGGATGAGTGAAGACTATCATATGTTTGAAATCCTTTGTTGAAAACTTCAAACCCTAAACTCAAACCCCAACGTTTGTTCAAAACCTTTAGCCCTGTCTTAAAATACTTGGTCTTGAGAAAACCTGGCATGGTAGACATGAGCCTTCTTTTAAAACTATATCCAGGGCTTGAAAGCTTTCTTTAAAACTTCACTTATAAGCTCTGTTTTGAAACCATAATTGAATACTCCAACATAAAATCCTTATTTGGAACTCCAAAGCCTGTTTGAAATCCTAACTTTAAACTCTAAACTCACCTTGAAACCCACAATTAATATCTCAATTTGAAACCATAATCCAAGTTTGAGAGAGTAATTCGTAACCCTTACCCTGTCTGGAGCTTGTTGTGGAGTCGGCGGCTCATCCTGCCACTCTCCTTCCTCTGTAGTCGAGTCATCGGCGCTGCCGTCCATCTTTGCTTACCACTAAACACAAACAAGATTGACCTGACTGACACAAAGGCAAAAGTAGCGACAGGACAATGCTTTAAAAAAAAAAAAAAGAGCTATGTTTACATTAATCAGCGATCAATTTTAAAATTGCTTTAAACCTGACTGATGAACAACACATTCTTTAACAGTATTTCCCTGATCTGACATTGATAGGCGACCAATCCGTTGTTGGTCTTTGTGTGTCCTTGAACACACACAAAAAAAGAACACAACACATGAAAGATGGTCAACACTTTCACAAATGAAGTGAGAAACTTTATGAGGCCTATGATGTTGCAAGTGATTATTGGAAAACACTATTTAGTTGTTCACATGAAATAAAGAAAAAAAAAAAATGAACGAAATGACTGCAATAAAAACTTAATCCTTCCTTAAAACCATAATTTGGAATCCAACCGTTATGATATTGAAGTTTGGCGTTTAATTTTATTTTGAAGGTTCATTTTCCGGCGTGGGCGTGTTGACGTCACATCATTTAACTTGACATGCAGCGATGCTTCCTGCTGACTCATCTTGAGCGCTTTTTAGTTCCAACTAGAGTTAATTTTCATTTGCAGTCCGCGTCTCGATGATGGATTGATCGAGGGATCCAGGTATAGTAGTGATTTGCGACTTACCCCAACTTTGACGCCTTGCTCGTCGTCACTGGTGACGAAGTGCGAGCGCGCTCGCGTCGATCCACGTCAGCGCCGACCGCCGACGAGCAAGGGGAACTTTGGTGGCAAAGAGTGCTCGTTGTCTATAAACAAGCAAGAGATCACGGCAATTACTTCCGGAGTCGCTCTCAAACATTTTGCTCTTAAAAACAAGACAACAACAACAAAATAAATCATAATAATCTTTTGTCCAACTATGACAGAAACACACTTGAAATGAAATTAGCCTTCATTATGTCGTGACACTCAAGTACACAAACAAGTAAACATAACAAAATAATGTTTAGCCATGTAAGGATAGAGGTTGTACAGGGTTCTGTGCAAGTGCAGCTGTGCAAATGATCAAGAGAGTTATCCAATAATATAAAGTGACCTGAAGTACAGTACTGTGCGAAAGCGGCAATATGAAAAATTAATCAACACAATTCAAATTAACGCAACATAAAGTAATAACATCAGCATCTTGTCATCCTTTTGGTCACCAATGAGAGAAAGAAAGCAAGTCAAACTTTACCAATTATCACTTTTTGGTGACTTCCAAACCTGTTTTAATTAAAACCAGGGGTGAAAGTGGCTAGAATTTCTTGCCAGAACTCCCTGACGTGAAGGCTGTCATTGAGCCAGAATTTTTTTCCCTTTCATTTTGGGGGGGTCAAACCTCTTAAACTGCTGAAATGCAAAGAAAACTGTTTTAGCAGTTTTTTCAATAACACATACAAAACTGATTCTCATATAAAATTGTATTTTTTCAATGATTTACAAAATAAAAGTTAACAAAAACAGCAATAACCACAACCTCCATCTCCTATTTTTTTATGTTCCCTCATTTCCTCACATACAAAATGCCAAATCTCAATTTTAACTACTTTAGAACATAGGATATATATATATAAAATTGAAGTTCATGTAAACATTTCTTTTTTTTTTCTATTCTTTTTAATAAAAAAAGAAAAAAAAAGTACAAATGACTTATATAATGCAAAGTGAAATTGAATATATTTTGAAGATCAGGCTAACATTAATTTTTTTAAATCATAAGGAAATGAATAAGTAGCCTAACATAAATGAACTAATATAAGTCCAGAGTGTACATTGACAGCTAAGATGTTCTGAACCTCCCTATCAGAGCAAATAAAACTAAATATGATAAATAAGCCTCCTCAACTCTTTCGTTGCTCTTAAAGATTTGATCCATTTTATGTTGCATTTGCCTTTTTTTGTCGCATCAATTCAACAAGCTTTTTTTTTTTTTTTTTTTTGCTGTTCCAGAAAATATGCACATTTAAACCAATCAGAGCTAACAATCTCTGCTAATCACATGTCAGTATGTCAGCCAATTGAACGGATAAATGAGTCCATGCATTTTGCTTTGTATTCGCACATTGGCGTGACTCATCATCGTCAGATTCGGATAACTGCAGCAGCTAGGGAAACCTCCATGCCGTCCGTGGAATACAATCAATAATAAATATCAGTGGAAACAGATTACGCCACACAAGCGCTTTATTATGCTTGTTGTTAACACTTGTGTATGTAAGTCTGATGTTGGTAGATTGTTTTCTTCTTGGAGCTGAAATGCATACGTGGCAGCTTAGCATTTTTTTTTTTTTTTTTTTACATAGCGTTTTGACAGTTGCTGTCACATTTTCGGAATCAAAGTATTGTGAACAGCATTCCGGCCCTGAATCTCATACTGGAACTGCGTTGTGGCCCTGAATCTTATCCCAGAAGTGCGTTCTTGACCGTTCTGGCCCACTTTCACCCCTGATTAAAACCCTACTTTGACAACCTAAACAAGTCTTGATCACCTTCGTTAAAACCCTTAGCCTCTCCAAGCAGTAACATGGCTTGTAACCCAAAATTGAAATTGTAACCATGCTTGAAATGCTCACACTGTCTTGAAACTAGGGGTGTGACAAAATATCAAAATGGTGATATATCGTGATACTTTGTATCCCAAAAGGTTATCGAAATGCTCCTGCCAGAATCGAGATATCGTTTTAAAAAGGTGTCACTGTCTAAAAAGAAAAAAAGAGGAACCAATTTTCCACCATAATAGTGTGTCAGTTAACTCTAAGGCTGCATTGATGGTGCTCGACGTCCAATCCATTTAGACTGGGGAACGTACGCTCATTCGAAACCAGAGCATTTACAGTCATTCTGTCCGGTTTTCAGGGCGTTTACAGGTCACTTGGTCATTTTAGGGCATTTCCAGGTCATTTCCTTTTAAATTTTGAGTCACCGCCTGTTCATTTGGGTGATGTGACCCTTAAAATACCCCAAAATCAACAGGAAGTAACTGAAAATCAACAGGTAAATGACCTTAAATGGCCCAAAATTACCTCATTGCCTGGCATTGGCTGCCACTGATGGCCATAGACGTTTAATACGTTTGAAGTGAGAGGAATGTTCATTATTCATATTGTATTGTGAGGTACCAAGACGTTCCCACTCCTACTTGAAACCCTACTTTGAAACCTGTCTGATCCTGCACTAGAACTCGCAATTAGAAACCTTAATTGTCTCTGAATTTTACTTAGAAACCTTAAAAGTTTCTTGATACGTTATTATGATCCCAATTTACCCCAAATTTGACTGACACCCTAACCTTTATACTTATAAATAATGTAATTTTACAGAAATATCAACGTTGATGATGCATTAAATCCGCTCCAATATGAACAACATCAGGGGGGGAATGTATTTGGGTGAGTGCAGGATCCATTGTAGTATTTTTTCCCCCAAATTGTAGTTTTAGCGACTAAATGAGGTGTTACCATAGCAACAAGTATAACGCGCAAGTTGTTATGCATTGGCGTTCCTTTAGAGGACGCTGCTCAATCAAAAACTTTTCGTGCAACATTTTGATAGTCATTTTGACTGGCAAACACCCTTATGCTCTCGATTTTAGACATTAATGTTCACTTTTTGTATTTAAAGAAATGGCCATGTACACTTGCCAATTAAAAAAAAATAGACTGCTAAATATTTTATTTATTTAACTATTTTAAAAATATTATTATTACTATTATTATTATTATTATTATTATTATATGCATTGTATTGTATTTCACCTCTAAGTAAAGTTTGTAAACCTCAACACTCCATGTATTGCATTTAAATATCGCATGACTTTAGAAGCAACAGTTCTGACCCGGATATTGGTTCATATTTTTAACACAATTTTATGAGAACTACTTGAAATTTTACTGTTGGTCATGTTTTATATCAAAATCATTCAAAAATAGCGAGTGAATGCAAGGGTGTAGGTTTGCATAGGGACAGTAGGGACATAATACTACCAACTTTTCACGATGCTCAAATTGTCCCCACTTTTAAGCAACTTTATTTGCATTATATAATGACTTCAGTTACACAGGTAATTTAGAAAAACCAGCCTCCTTAAAACCGGGGGGGGGGGGGGGGGGGGGGGGGGGCTAATTCCCTTGTTTTCAGTGTAAATCTACAAATAAGTGAAATTATCTGCCAGTGCTACAAGTAAATTTCACTCAGATTTCCTGAAATAAAAAGATAACTAGCTGAAACTAAGCTTAACAGACTTATTTTATGCAAAAAGTTTGCAAATTTAATCTTAAAAAAAAAAACTTGTCAGAAATGTTCTTAATTCAAAAATGGATATTGTTCAATACCTTATTTGAAAGCATTTTTCTTGAATTACATGAGAAATAACCAACTTTTAGATGTATTGGCTTAACAAGAACAAATAGTAATATTTACTTAAAGTAAATGGAAGAATCTGACGCATTAATCTGTTAACTGGTCTTAAACACGCAAAACAAGATGGAGAAAATTATTCGACTAGATTTAAGGAAACTGATCAGATTAAGTTGTTAAAAAAATTGCAGTGTGAAAATTAGGATGTCAATCCAGATTTATTTTGCATTATTCATTTAGCCTAACAATTAATTCGGTTGATATTGGTGAGAAATATAGCCCTGACCCCCGTTCACCCAATCTATTTGGTCTTATTAATGTCCCGTCCCCAGCAAAAAGTGTACAGGCAGGTTATACTGTTATATCGCCCCTTCCAATATTGAGACCAAACCTACGCCCTTGAGTGAATGTATTGACAAGCTCATAAAAGATAGAATAGAATAGAATAGAATAGAATACAACTTTATTGTTATTGTCAGCAAGAACGTTGTCAACAACGAAATTTGACGTGGCACTCTAGTCTAAAAATATGTTACAATAAATAATAGGAAAATAGACACTCTGAGCATGAAATGCAGCATTTACAACTAGTGGTTACCCAAATAGGTTGAAAATAATTAATTTTAATAATAAATAATATTTAAATCATAATTTTGAAGTTCTTATTTGTACAGAGAAGTGGAAAAGGGACATTTGAATGTGTTTAAAAAAAAAAAAAAAGCCTAATGCGTCTGATGCTTTAGTGGAACATTCGCCCGACTTCGGCGCAGATAGCGCGGGTTTGGTTCCCACTCAGTGGCAGTGAGATGGTGAATGCAAAGGGTTATCATTCTCTGTATGTGCCTTATGGCAGGGGTCTCCAACCGCCGGGCCGCAGACCGGTACCGTGGCTCATTTGGTACCGTGGCGCATTTGCTACCGGGCCGCACAGAAATAATAACTTATTATCGACTGCATTCTGGCCAAATTAACTTTGGGCCTTAACACACCAATATCCCTGTCTACTCTAGATATAATACTACAGGATAGAATGTTGTCATAGGAATCCATTGATTGGACTGCTAGCAGTACATCTTGTTTTGTATATCCATGTGCGCTTGTCCTCGATAATGATGTATGACGTAGGGCGGGCGCATCACATTTGCTCCCGGAAATAATTAGCCCCCCACACTAGAATGACTGAAAAACAGGCATCTTTGGACAGATTTTTTACGGGGAAAAGGGCATCTGACGAGCCAGAAGATGAACCTACAACCTCGAAGAAAATCTATGCCACTTCCCAATTACTAAAGACCCACGAACTGCGAAGAAGTGGATTCGTGACCCGTATGTGAATAAACTGAGTGATTTGAGCATGTTTGTGCAACAGGAACATCAGCTTGTAGAGATTGCCAGTCACGGCGACCTTAAACGAACATTTGAGACAACAACTCTACCGAGGTTCTGGATCAAAGTCATTTCGGAATATCCTGACATCGCTAAGAGAGCAATGAAAACTGTGCTACAATTTCCAACATCGTATCTTTGTGAAGCGGGCTTCTCTCACTCTCCCATCTCGGGACCATCTTGTCTCAATGAAACAAGCTCAGGCCTCCCACTCATTCAGTAGGTGAGTTGCATTTTCCCTGCACTTAACACGACGGAGCTAAAAACAAATAGTATTTTATATTTGCTGTATTTTTCTGTCGCACATTGCTGGTGTTCTGACAAATTTGGCATGCACGTAACGTTAAAAATGACCGCGAATGCACCGATTCCAAAGTACACACTACGAACTTCCTTTGAAAAAAGGAATATTAACTTACGTTTGCCATGTTAGCTGCACACAACAACTGAACGCAGTTCACTTAACGACTTCGCCGTGTCGTTAAGCATTAATTTACGCCATTTTCGTGTTGCGCATGTATGTTTATGATGTAAATAGTTTTCTAGCACCGTTGGATAACAGTGAGAGTCCAACTGAATATAAAAGGGCTTTATTCACCGCCACAAAAACTTTGGGAGCAAAATTTTATAAGGGTGCAAAATTTGACAGAACACCGGTCTGTGAAAAAAAGACCCAAATCACACCGGTCCATGGAGCAAAAAAGGTTGGGGACCCCTGTCCTATGGGACTGACTGGCGTGTAGGATGTTGTCCTCCTTTTGCATCCCATCCAGCTGGGATGGCCTCCAGCACCCCGCGACCCTGATAAGAACAAGCGGTGTTGGAAATGGATGGATGGTTGGCCATAAAAACTGGAATAAAATCCCAAAGAATATATTCATGTCTTTTATGAATATGTGCCTGCTTTTTGGCTTCGATGTCTTAAAATAAAATGACAGACAAAATTACACAGTGACTTTGAACTCACAGGTTTTTGGTGTATATATATCTTTTGCGGCGCGTCATCGATGATCTCATTTGATACCTTTGTAATAGATATGCAAACAATGGAAACAAGGTTAAATGCATACATACTGTATGTTAACCATACATAGCATTAGGAGTGGGAACCTATTGGTACCTCACAATACGATACGGTTTGCGATACAAAGCTTACGATAACGATAATCTGACGATATGGCGATACAACGATTATCGATACATTGGTCAGCAAATCATTCTAGGATATTCTACAAACAACTAATAAACAGAAAAACAAGCTTCTGGTGTGAATTGGAATGAGTTTATTACTAGTAGATGTCCAATCGATTGAACGTCTATGGCCGTTAGTGGCAGCCAGTGCCAGGTAAAGAGGTAATTTTGGGCCATTTAAGGTCATTTACCTGTCGATTTTCAGTTACTTCCTGTTGATTTTGGGGTATTTTATGGGTCACTTCCGGTTTATTTTGTGTTACAGAACAGGAAGTGACCTGGGAGTCACCCAAATGAATAGGCAGTGACTTAAAATTTAACAGGAAATGACCTGGAAATGCCCTAAAATGACCAAGGGACCTGTAAATGCCCTGAAAATCGGACAGAATGACTGTGAATGCTCTGGTTTCGAATGAACGTACGTTCCCAGTCTAAATGGATTGGACGTCGAGCACCGTCAATGCAGCCTTAGAGTTAACTGAGACACTATTATGGTGGAAGATTTTGGTAGCAACTTGTTGGTTCCTTTTTTTTTTCTTTTTAGACATTGACACCTTTTTAAAACGATATCTCAGTTTTTGCAGGAGCGCAAGAGCATATCGATAACCTTTTGGGCAAGGGCGTAGGTTTGGTCTCAACATTTGTAGGGACGATATAACAGCATAACCTGCATGTACACTTTTTGCTGGGGACGGGACATTAATAAGAAAGGCCATACAAACTGGGCTAATGGGGGTCAGGGATACATTTCTCACCAATATGAACCTAATTAATTGATAGGCTAAATGATCAATGCAAAATAAATCTGTCTTTACTCATACTAACTTTCAAATGTATTAGTTCAAGTGATACATCTTTGATTTATTTGTTTTCAATAACTACGAAAGAAACATTTTGAAAACTTAAAATGTCTGGATTTTTTAATTTTTTTTTTAGCAAATTTAAATTGCAATACTTGAACAGAATTTAAATTATATTAACATACACAATAATCTCTTAACTATCCAGGAATACAAAAAATAAACAATTGTCTGAAGACCACTCAACATCGTCTAAATAGATAAATTCAATATAACTGAAAAAACATCTTAACGTTTAACAAAAATAAATAAAAATGGAGCCTTCCTTCAGGTAAAACACAACTGCTTTTGTCCACAAACACAACCAAAAAAAACAAAAAACAAAACAAAAAGAAAGCTCCTTTTGGCTGCTTTAAGACCACATAAATAAAATAAAATGAAAATTGGGGAGAATGGATTAAACCTCAGTTCACTACATTTCTCACAATTAACTTTTCTCTTAGCAGCTTCCGACTCGAGTTTTGCAGGTCAGCAAATTTATACAGTTTAATGTTATGCCAACTCTGATACAGGTCAGACTTTCAGTAGCAAAATTAGTGGTTTGTTCCCCACCTCCACAACATTGATGTCTTTTTACATTAATTACAGTGGTTGCTGTTGCTGCTGGCTGAAATAAAATTCTAATATCCCGCGTCTTCGAAGCGGGCGGAGAAGGCGGCATGTTGTCGACATGTATCTCTGTCTGGGCTGTGAGTGCGTGTGTGTGTGTGTGGGGGGGGGTCATGTCATCAGCCAATCAAACCTGTGTTTGAAGGAAAAAATGGACTGGCACATTCAGCAAGTGAATAGGGGTAAATGTCAGCGTGAACATAATGAAAGTAATTCACTTAATAATGGTAGGGTCAATTCTATCCATAAAACATATGGAAAGACAATCTAAATTATCTATATAACTGAATTCATGATATGATGACAATAAGGTTGCTTAAAAGTTGGTGGGGACAATTTCAGCATCCTGAAAATCTGGTAGTGTCATGTCCCTACCGTCCCCATGCAAATCTACGGCCTTGCTTTTGGGATACAAAGTATAACGATATATCACCATTTCGATGTTTTGTCACATCCCTACATAGCATACTCAATTAAATACAATGAAAAAAAAATCAAAATTAGTTTTATTGGGGACCATAACCAAACTGTATTTCTGTTTGTATTAATTTTCATTTTATTATTTTTGTTTCCGTCTACCTTTACTAAGCAATAAGTGTATTTGACAATTGAAAATATATATTTTAAAATAATATTAAAAATCCAATAATTATTTACATTTTTAAAAAATCTATAATTATAATTGAATGTGCACACCAAGGTTTTTTTTAAATGACCAAAAATAGTCTGGGTTAAATGTCATAAATCAGGTGATTTTTACAAGTTGGAGATTGTCCGGGCTGCTTTGAACGCCCCACCACGCGTGCACGCGCTGGGAGGCATCGCGAGCGAGCGCGGGAAGCGAAGGAAAAGGAGAAGGAGGAGGATAGACAGAACGAGCTACACTAAACAGGTGGTCCGAGTCCGAAAGAGAGAGGGAGCGAGAGAGCAGGGGAACCACACAGCAAACAATCATGTCGTTTGGCGGCGGGGGAGGCAGAAAAACGCTTTAAAAGCCACGGAACGAAGTGATCCAAGACACCCCACTTTGATTCCCATCGCCCCATGCAGCTCGTGGACTTATTCCGACACTTCTCGCCGGGCTCGGGAGCTTCGAGCGGGCGCGGAAAGACACCATGAAAGTGACTGTGTGCTTCGGACGTACGCGCGTGGTCGTGCCGTGCGGGGATGGTAACATTCACGTGCACGCGCTCGTCCAACAAGCCGTCATGAGGTACAAAAAGGCCATCGCCAAGGTAACCCAAGTCGTCGTCCTCTTGTTTTTAGCATGTTAGCACGCCTGGCTAACTAGCCTACTTGTTGCTGCTAGCTTTGGGAACGTGAAGGGAGGGGGGCGAGGGTCGTGTGCGTGTGCGTGTGCACGCAACATGCAAACTTGCATTAATCTGCTAAATTTCCATTGTGCGCACTCATTGTGATTCCCTCAGTTACTAAAGTTCCAAATCACAAGCTGAAAAAAAGACTGCAAAGGCGAGACGGACAAGAGTATTGGGATTTCGGGGTCACTTGGAAAGAGTGTATGTGTGTGTTTGTTGGGGGTGGCGGGGGGGGGGGGCTGCATTCGTTCCTTTCCCACTCGAGCAAAATGACCCGGAAGTGCTTGTTAGAAGTGCCTCGATGCAAACTTTAAGCTGCATGTAATTGAAGTTAGTCCTGATTATTGAGCTGTTTCCCCCCCAGGCCCGATATCGATACTAATTATTGGTAGCCGTGGAGGCAACTCCAACACCTAACTTGATTTAAATGCTTTCAGGGCATTTCCCCCCCTTAAATTCAATGGTCGCCAATAACAGCCCAATCCATTTAAGCGAGCAATGATTTAGGTTTTACTGTCAACTCTTCCTGTTCAAATGGATTGGACATCTGCCACTGTCTGTGGTAGTGAAAGAGGTAAGTCAGTTTGAGTGATTTGCAGAAGTCTAAAAATGCGGGAGAAGCTACCAGGAGAATCTAACTGCTTAGCATGTTAGCAGTGTAAACACTGTCCTGGTCATGATTTAAAAAATTTTTAATATTCATTTATTAAAAATCGTTCATCATCCAAACTCAGAAATAATTCTTTGTGTTTTCATCAAGATGAAAGTTGAAGGACGAGGAAAAATAATGATTGTGGCATTGTGTTATTCAATTAAAGAAAAAAATCTTTTAGATAATAGTTTTCTACTCACTACAGTGTCACCTAATCTCAAAAGAGCTCTAAAATCTTTGTAACTTTTAACGTAATATGACTAGGGCTGTCAAACGTTTAAAATTTTTAATCGAGTTAATTACAGCTTAAAAATTAATTAATTGTAATTAATCGCAATTAATCGCAATTCAAACCATCTATAAAATATGCCATATTTTTCTGTAAATTATTGTTGGAATGGAAAGATAAGACACAAGATGGATATATACATTCAACACGTGGTACATAAGGACTGTATTTGTTTATTATAACAATAAATCAACAAAATGACATTAACATTATTAACATTCTGTTAAAGCAATCCATGGTTAGAAAGACTTGCAGTTCTTAAAAGATAAATGTTAGTACAAGTTATAGAAATTTTATATTAAAACCCCTCTTAATGTTTTCGTTTTAATAAAATTTATAAAATTTTCAATCAAAAAATAAACTAGTAGCCCGCCATTGTTGATGTCAATAATTACTTACACAATGCTCATGGGTGCTGAAGCCTATAAAATCAGTCGCATCCAAGCGCCAGCAGAGGGCAGTTAAACTCCATAAAACGCAATTAACAAGTGGGCATTTCACTGTTCTGTCATTTAAATCTGTCTGAGCGGGGCATGTGCGTTAATTGCGTCAAATATTTTAGCGTGATTAGTTAAAAAAATTAATTACCGCCCGTTAACGCGATAATTTTGACAGCCCTAAATATGACAAAATAAGATGTTGTCATGGTAGGATAACTGTCATCCACAATGACAAAATAAGCTTTTCAGGTTACTAACCCTGAGCTTACAAAAAGTTTCAAGCATAGGCTAGCGTTTTAAATGAGAGATATGAGTTTTATACAAGCCTTCAAGCAACATTTTTTTTCAGGTATTGGATTTTTAGGGTTTTTTATTGTTTCTATCCTGAGTTCATCCTGCATAATTTTAAAACCAAGGTTAGTGTTTTGAATTAGAGATTCAGTTTGAAACAGATTACAACATACACCTCAGCGAGTGGTAATATACTGTATCTTCCACGCTTATTACACGTTTTTGGCGACAGACTACGCATTAGTAGATGTGATATTTCATTAGGAGGGTGTGCACGTGTTATTAAATCACATGCTCCAGGCCACGTATCCCTCATATGGCTGCACTGACGTTCTGTCTGCGGGGGGTGTGGCCCCTTAACTGGAAGTGAAGGCAGTTGCTGTATTGCTTTTTATATTCTTTATACACTTGTGGCTCACTAAACACATAGACGACTAATCAAGTCACACAACGGCACCCCTTTGAAGACCACTGAAACCGCTTTTATCAGCCTTTTCATTGTCGAACGCTGGCAAAGATACGAAAATATGAAAATTTTAGAATGTGAAATTCATCATGGTAGTATAACACTGAAATTCTGTTTTCTGGTATGGCAACAATACGCTTCTGTAGGTAATGGCTAGAGCTGGGAATCTTTGGGCACCTAACGATTCGATTACGATTACGAATCAGAGGCTCTGATTTGATTATAAAACGATTATTGATGCACCCCCCTCCTTTTTTTTTCTTTTTTTTTCTTTTTTGTTTTTTTAATGTTTTGTACATTAGCTCCAAAATTGTTCAAAAAATCCTTTCAGGCTAAACCAAACTATTTCAGTATCAAGTTAACATATAACAGTAAACAAATATACAAAAATAACAGTAAATAAAAAACTCCTGTCCCCATTCTGTATCAGCAGCTTTAAACTACATTCAATTAAATTAATGTTGTGAATCAACTGTTACAGTTGTTAAAATTGCTCCCGTTATTCCATAATTTCCCTTCTGTCTACTTTTGTCAAAGTTTTAACACTATTTCATCATTTAAAGATAGGTTCAAGACAAGATTCTGCCGATTTAGGAGTATTTTAGATAAAAAGTTTGTTAAGTTCGCTACAACAGAGCCTTCTAGACAGGTCAACTGCTTTAAGATGGCGGCTGTTTACTTACGCCGGAAAGTCTGTCCTTTCGCATCTCTGTTCAATAATACATGATGTAACACTGACGTCGTCTGTCAATTTGCATCTAGTTCTACATATACAGTATATGATATTTACTGAAGCCGTATGTTTGTAGCAACTAGCAACTGGGCGTTCTTTGTAGCGGCTGTCAGCCGCAGTCAGGTATGATTGTTGTTTTTTTTTATCTAGCGGCATGAGTTGAACATATTTACTCTCGGTCCATTCCTCATTGCGTCCCACAGACCGCGCTGACTGTGTTTTACTTCTGCTTTACCTAGTATAATTCAGTAATCAGAATTTGGATATTTGTGAATCGTTCTCGAATCTTCCACGGCCGAATCGCGAATAATCTAAGAATCGGAAATTTTGCACGCCTCTAGTAATGGCAACAGGAGTTCTCTGGGGAAAAAAAAACCTTTTCATTTATTGACTTATATTGTCCTTCCACAGCAAGGAAACCATTTGGGAATTGATGGTGAATAGATATTTTGAAGTTGGCTATTGATTAAAAAACAAACAAAAAACATTCAGGTGATGGCTTGGCTTTTTGTTTAAAAAAAAATATAAAAAGAAAAAAACATTAGATAAGGCAAGGCATGACCCGATTGTTTCAATGTGCCCTGTTACTGCCATGCACTTAAAAGTCAGCTGCAATCGAAACTAGTTCACCTGACGGTGACCTAAATGAAGATAAGTGCTGTAGTAATTAATAAGTGGATGGGTGAGTAATTAACCTGCCACCAAATTAAGTTAGATTTAAAAGTTTTATCAAATTCCACCAAACGTGTTCAGACACTTTGCATCAATCTGTCACATCTTATCAGATCAACTTGTAAATATGCGGGGTTGTTACATTTTCCTACCTTTGATCCAAAGGAAATTTGTTTATGGGGATTTTGTAGGGCACGAGAGATTATTTTGCACAGTAAAAAATGTAGTAAGTGACACATTTCTTGTCTGTTTCATTGAGTGAGTTCATTAGTCACTTTAATTTACTTTAAGAAACCGTCAACATGAGTGGATAATATGATTAGCTTTTTCTATACTTCCGGGGGGGGGGGGGGGGGGGTTAATATTTTCGATTGATTTGTGTCACAAATTGGAGATTTTATTTCAGGGTGGTTTCGCCGAACCCTATCCACCTCATCATTATTTAAAAAAAAAACAAAAACAAAAAACTTTTATATCCAATTCTAAACTTTTTCTCAGTATAAATACCAAGCCCAATATGCAAAGCACCCATGAAAAATCGTCCCTACGTGAGCCACGGGTGTTTTCTCCTGCTGTGCTGTTTATGCGTAGTAGCTTGTACTGTAACTTCCCCTGCCATTACAGAGGAATGCTTCCTGAAGAAAAAAAAGGAAAAGTCATGCGCTTGCTTTGGACATCCAGAAAAATCCTCTCATACCTGAACAATGAGACGGGCGAGGGGAAAAAGTGTGCGAATTCCAGCTGGGCGTAAAATGACGGCTCCCTGATGGAAAACGGCTCGAAAACTTCACCGCAGTCATCGCGCAGGAGAGCTGAAGGCCGTGGCGGGATATCAGATGTCTGGATGGTTCATTCGGCTTTTACCACACAGACGTCTGGTCTGTTGCAGACTTGACATTTTGAGCGAGACTATTAACAATGAGGACGTAGCTTTTGATTTGGAGTTTTTGAAGTCAGGTGACATTTATTTGTGACAGGGCATCTACTTTGCTGCATTTTGTTGGAGGAACACTTGAAACCTCACCCTCAATACTTAATTGCAATGCCCAGATATGCAACGCCACAAAAATGGCAGTCTGCTTGTGGGGCAGGTTAAAGTGACAGCATAGACGCCACAAAGAGTCCACCCTGGCGTCAATCAATAACAGTGTTGGGAATAACGCCGTTATAAATACCGCTGTTACATAACGGGGTAATCTAACTAACTATTTTTTCCGTCGTTACAACGCCGTTACCGTTACTGATGGTCAAAAGCGGTGTGTTACTTACTCTGAATAAATTGAAGAAACTACCAGCCGTAGCGAGTCTACTCTGCTTTGTTTATTTGCCATCCAAGACTTTGGGTGCGTTCAGGTTCGAGAATAGCGCATGTATTTTGTTTTGTGCTTTTTCTTAGCAAAGATATACATATATATATATATATCCAGGGGTGAAAGTGGCTAGAATTTCTTGCCGGAACTCCCTAACATAAAGTTCGCCACAGAGCCCTTTTTTTGTGTGTGTGTGTGTGTGTGTGTGTGTGTGTTGGGGGGGGGGGGCTGGCTTAAAACTCCTAAAACCACCAAAATGCAAGAACTTTTGGCACAGTTATAAATATAACACACAATAAAACACAACAGGTTTCACAGTGGTTAGCACGTTCCCCTCACAGTTCCGATAAACATGACAAGCTGGAAATGGCTCAATTAAACTGAAAACATAACGAAATTAAAATGTCAATCATTACGTTCGGGTCGGGGTTCTCGCTAAATTTTTAAAATAAATATATATTTATACTGGACTGTCTCAGGAAATTAGAATACACAATATTCTAATTTTTTGAGACAGTCCTGTGTATATATACAGGACTGTCTCAGGAAATTAGAATACACAATATTCTAATTTCCTGACTGTCTCAGGAAATTAGAATACACAATATTCTAATTTCCTGACTGTCTCAGGAAATTAGAATATTGTGTATTCTAATTTCCTGAGACAGTCCTGTATATATACACAGGACTGTCTCAAAAAATTAGAATATTGTGTATTCTAATTTTCTGAGACAGTCCAGTATACGTATACCAAAACGATGAATGGATGCTAAACAAAGGAATACTTATCAAATAAATCATTTGGATAAGAAAGACAAGGTGCTGTATGGTCATTGCAGAGCCAGAGCGTGCCATGCGCCCTCTTTTTACTCTTTCTCCTCTGCGATGCAAAACCGCATCTGTTTATTTAAATTTTACAAACTTTTCCAGCGTTATTTCGTTGTGCAAATGCATTTAAAATGATCATAAAAATATGTAGACTATTTAAACATTAAGAAAAGTTGCGTTTTTTTTCTGCCAACAGAGAATTCGTTACAAACAACAGGCTTTAATGCGCAGGCATTGTCACCAAATGTGATCACGCAAAACGCAACCAGTTCGTTTTTCCAAGCAGCAAGCAGTGATCTGTCCAGGTCTGACTGGAGCATCCCTTCCCTCTCCTCCTCACAAATAATACATAGAAATTTGAGGGTTTTTTTTCTCGGGCTTGGGCCTACAAATAAAATATAAAATTTCTTCTTTTTTTTTTCGGGCTCGGGCCTAGAAATAAAACATAACATTTTGGGTTTTTTTCGGGCCTGCAAATCAAGTTAATTGATCGGGCTCGGGCGGGTCGGGTATTAATACCAGCAGACCCGGGTCGGCTCGGGCTGGATTTTTTTAGGCCCGATCTTACCTCTTGATGACCTTAAATTGGTTGCAGTTACACGTCGGGGAACGCTCCCTCCGGAACAAAACACGACAGGATTTGACCAACATTGTGATAATGCTGACCAAAAATGACGTAATGTCCAGGTTATAAAATCGCCCAGCAGCCTTCCACGCACAGAGAGTGCCAGTGGGCAACACAGGTCAAGTCTGTGAAAGCGTCCAACCGGCTTCATTCTCGGAATCTTTTCATGCACGAAAGCAATGACGAGAGTAAATCCTGCGTTACCTTATACGGGAAATTCCCTGGTAATATGTGTGAAAAGGGCTACAGGCAATGTGACTTGTCAGATAGATAGAGATGCCGGGGAGAACTACGTAGAATAAATGAATAATAAAAATCAGTGAAAACGGATGACGCTAAGCAAGCTCTTTATTAGGCTTCTATTGTTAACACTTGTGTATGTAAACCTGACATTAGTAGATTGTTCTTATTGGAGATGCGTGTGTGGCAGCGTGGCAGGTTTTTGTTTTTTTTGTTTTTTGTTTTTAAACATTGGGTTTTGACAGTTGCCGTCATATTTTCGGGATCAAAGCACCGTATGCCGGAACGGCGTTCCGCCATCGTATTTCTTGGCGGAACGCCGATCCGGTGCGTTCCGGCCCACTTTCACCCCTGTGTATATCAGGACGTGCTGGCACTCTGTTTCTTTAATAGCACATATAACTTCAACATGAACACAAACGTACGGCTCTCGGCAGGCCATGTCTCTAACTCACTCACGCATCATGTGAGCAAAACAATATTGGCGCCGTGTGCACTTTAGGGTGCCTGGGATAATTCTGTATCAGAATATTACAGCACGTACTTCTTGTGACTCCAGGCTGTTTGTCCCCGCTCATTCAATTAGACAATGCTTTCCAAAGCTTGCTAACATTTCTGTGTTTGCTACACCTGAATGCTAGCCTCGTACCCTTCCCCCACTGTCAGCCAGCAAGAGTGCTGCTTCCATCTTGAGGACGGCTGACACTTTGAGGGTGACGGGAGGAGTGGGGGGGACGAGGTTACCTGAATGCACCACCTGGATAGATGCGATGGAAGTGATTGTGATTGACTGAGGGTTAGAGTCATGTGTCATGGTAAGCCAATCAGAGCCGGTGTTTTCACACACAAACCGGAACGGCGCATGCGGCAAACACACATACGCAAAACAGATGCAGAGGGATATGATGGCGGAGCATTCAGAGGAAAATTTGTCCTTTACGAGGTGGAGACATAAACACTATTTCAAGTCAAAATACTTGAAGTACAGTAGGCTATGTCTACTTGACCAGTTGTCTCAGGTTGTGAGAGTTAGATTTAATTGATTAAACTCACTTTATATTGTTTACTGCTGATTGTTATTTTATTATATTGTTTACTGTTTATTTTTGTTGCACTTCAAGTGTAGGATAAATCTGTTGCTGGTGAGGTGCCATAAATATTACAAGGTTCTATAACACAATTACCATATTCTTTGACATACAACAACTTCTTTTTAAAGTAACGGAAATAATTACTTTCCCTGGTAACTAGTTACTTTTACTATAGAGTAATTCAGTTACTAACGCAGTTACTTTTTGGAAGAAGTAGTGAATAACTATAACTAATTACTTTTTTAAAGTAACGTGCCCAACACTGATCAATAAGCCTTCTATGCACAGAGGGGAGGGGGAGAAAATCCCTCTATATATATATATATATATATATTATATATATATACCATCATCCTGGTTCCTCAAAAATAGGCAACTACAAATTCTGGATGGAAAGCTCCACTAACCTAGAATATAATGAGGATAAACAAAGATCCCTGTACCGTCCAGGTGGCTGTGGCGTCAATATGAAAGTGAGAAGATGAAACCAAAATGAGCTACTCATGTTTGTGGCTTCTTTAAATGCCTTCTTGTTTTGTTACTTGGGTCACTTCTTTTTCTTGCCTCATGCGTTAATTGTCTAGCTAACTACCAGTCAGAATGATCAGTTGTCAGTGATGGTCGTAATAACGTAGCTGGAAAGTATTAACGTTTTTCAAGCTGTGGCTTTTTAAAAGTGCAGTATACCATGAAATTGAGAACTGTCCCATGCCTATAAAATTACCAATAAATTGTTTGAGATTCAAAGGCCCTCAAACCAGTGGTGCCGGTACTCTGTTATGTTGTTCATGGTATATGAAAAGTGCTTTAATACCACAAAGCAAGTCTGACATGCAGAATGCTTTGCAAGAACGAGCCAAGTCAACCGTGTTGAGATTATTTAAGGACCCAGATGACAACACTTGAAGGCAATTGCAATTTATGCTAGCAGATTCGATTATCATTCTGCTAGGGCATAGAAGAGGAAACGTCTGGCAAGCGAAACAGATGCAGTACAGAGAAACTTGTGATGGTGTGATAAGGGATTACTGCAGATGTCCTGTCATAGTTTTGATGACTTTTGTAATGTAGTATTCTATTGAGGCAATTTTTTTAGTTAATTTTTACTCACATTAGCCATGTTACTTAACATTTTTGAGCACTGAATAAAAAGTGTGGCAAGCTTTTATTTAGTTCGGTGATAAACTCATCAGTGTTAAAGTTAACATTAAAAAATTATTTTGAAAAATGAGTTTAATACATTTTAATGTGAATGCAGTTCTTTCAAGGAAGTTGCCATACGAACCTACCTGGACTGGTTCTGCTTATTGTTAGGGAACCATTGTGTAGATAAGAGCCTACTCCTGGTTTCTAGTCATGCGCTTCGATGACGTTCCGGTTCAATTGCTTGTCACCAGCCAGAGGTCGCAGCTTCCATAAATGGCACAATGCAGGATTAAGAGCTTCCCCGATGATCCTGGTGACGCTGACTCTGGTCGTGAGTTCAAAACGCACCTTAGAAAATACAACCTGGCGTAGGCGGAGAACTTGAACTAGAACATCAGTGGTTTCATTCATGTGACTCGATGTGGATTGTTCCCAATCCTTTTTAACTTTTCTTACTGAAAAACTTGAACCTGAAGCAATCTCTTGAAGGTAGAGGTTGTTCACTACTTAAAACAAACAAGCTAAGCTTCCTACTAGGTGTTTGGAGAAGATTGGAAAAAAGACAAAAGATAGGATAAAATTTTTAGAAATGTAGGCGTGTAACTGTACACTAAAATGTAATCTCTGTTTGGTTTTTGAAGTTTCGGTTATTTTCCGTACAAAAAAGACAAGAAAAATACTTAATGCTATTATGCTTTTGTTGTAAATGTAAACAAGAACTTGTGTAAATAAATAAAAGTGACCCTTTTGGGTGATATTACAAATAAATTACACTCTGAATTCATAAAATTAAAACAACCAATTGTAATAGTTATAAAATCTTGAAATTCTAAATAAACAGGCAAAACTGGAAGCTTTGAATCCATAGCAACAGCAACCTTAACATGACAAATGTAAGTTTTTTTTTTTGCTAGCGGGATTAACATGTCCACATTTTATGCAGAAAGCACATATCTGGTTCCAGTGACAATATCTAGTTGATTTTCTTGCGTGTCAATTCAACATTCATTGTGTGATTAATGCAGTTTTAAGTGGTTTAACTTATCCGTGCAGCATTTGTTGACATACAGTAAGTATGGCTTTATCCACTTGCCTTTCTCCATTGGTAGCATTCATTCATTCATTTTCTGAAACCACTTATATTTATCAGGGTCGCTGGAGCCAATCCGGGCAGAAGGCAGAGTATTGTCTGAACTGGTTGCTAGCCAGTCGCAGGCCGCATATAGACAGACAACCATCCATGCATACGTTCACACGTACCTACAATTTGGGGTGATCAATCAGCCTACCAAGCATGTTTTTGGGTTGTGGGAGGAAGCCGGAGTACCCAAAGACAACCCACGCAGGTACAAGGAGAACATGCAAACTCCACACATAGAGGCCGTAGCCGAGATTGAACTAACAATCTCAGAACTGTGAGGTGGACATGCTAACCACTCTTTCACCGAACAGCCCCATTAGTAACAAGGGTTTGGGTTTAGCATCTATAGAATGCTGTAACCCGAGCGCCAGTCGCCGTGCAAATAAGAAGGACTGTCTTTTTGTTCAAGCTTCTCTCTTGCATCAGTCATATTTCCATTCTTTGTCTTGCCTGCAAACAATAATCATTCATAGCTCCGAGTGTCCGGCACTTAAAGCTTCCGTGTGGAAACTCCCATAGGACTTCGGTTCTGCATGGAGTGCTTAGCTTGCGCTAATAATAAATTGAATGAGGGAAAAAATGCATGGAACATAACTGAAACAGAACGCAAGTGAACCGAACCGAACATGAAAAGCTGAAACGGTTCAATATGTTCATGTGAACCGTTACACTCTTACTGTTTGGGAATATTGAATATGACATATCTTGACCTTGTTGTGATCTTGCTCTTTGACCTAAGCCTTTAGGCTTGATCTCTAAAAAGCACAGGACCTATCTTGTGAATGTCGAATGTTAGGCTGCTGGTTTGAAAGTGATAACAAACGAACCACACAGAACAAAGCAAATTACATTTCAAGCCAATAGGTCTAGTAAGACAACTACACCCGGAACTAGGTCGCCGTCAAATCCCTGACGTGTTTCTTTATTCCTTCATGCCAACCACTGATGTTATGTCCTGTCCCGTCGTATGAATCACATTCTTTGAGGGCGATGCCCCGCCTGACCCTCGTTTTATGTATAAATGCCAGAGGCTAGACGGCTGTATAGCATGATGGATGCATGACCCGAGTTGAACCACATTGTAAAATGACTGAATTATATTTTAAGGGCCCTTTAGTACCTCTTTAAGTTGAAAATTTGCAATTTGCAGCATTTTTAAATTGACCTCAAGCCACTGTTTTGGAAACAAGCCCTCACACCTTAAGAAGTTTGCTGTAAAATGCGTTTAATACAGTAAAGTACATGCGCTGTTAACATCTTTTAGGGACTAAATGGCACATAACAGAATTTTTGTGATTTATTGAGCTGCATGAGGGGTTGATTGATCCTTGTGACCTTTTTTGTCCACTCAATTTCACATTGATCTATGAAACTGATGGGGGCTTAATTGTTTCTAACTTTCCAGTGGGTACTACTGTACTACGTAATTTACACTAATGGACATTTTCCTGTTTAATTTCATCCATGGGCTGTTGAGGAGGGTGAAGCAGGTATGAGACGGCCAAGTAATGAAGTTGAAGTCTTCTGTACCCCCGGGCAATCATCACCATGCTGTCAAAGGAAGCACTGTGCTCTAAATTTAGCTCACAAAGCCTCATCATCCTAAGTAGAGACAGTCATCATTAATCTACGCTCATAAATCAACCCCTACTGCCTCCAATGCGTCTTTTTAATTGATACATGTGAGGTTACCATGGTGACAAATCATTGTCCTTTTGGGTTCTTTGTGTCACTAAACCGACACATTTATCTTGTGGCTGCCAGCAATTAGCAGCAGGACCCTAAAATGGTCACTTGCACTTTATGTCACAACAAGCCTGTCCAACTTTGTGCCAACAAAAGCATTGGATTTTGAGCCACTGTGACTGATGCTGTCTGTTAGTGCCATTTCACAAGAAAGAACGTCTAGCGATGATCTAGAACAGCGAGGTCCGCAAAGAGAACCCATCTACTTTGTATGTCGAATAGGAAAAACAACACTTCTCCCTTGTTGTCCATCAAAATTGAGTTAACTCTGACTACTTAAATCTGATTAAAAGTAACTGTTAGCGGTTTAATGATGGCAAAATCCAATATCGATATTCTACAATGATACAATATTTGCTGATGTTACATCTGCCCTGATTTGATTCAAGGGCCTTTGATTGATTTAATGCGATATTACGTGCACATTTTACACAGTCCGTTAGATTTCACGGAAAGCCATACAATACCAAGCAATTTTGACGTTTTTCACCATTATGTGTATACATTTCAAATATTTGAATGAAAACTATTCTTTTTAACAAAACGGCATATTCATAAGATGACCATTTTGAGTTTCAATCCATTTCGATTTGATAGTTGCCAAACTAATCTATATATATTACTCCAGATTGATGTCTTGTTGCAACCCTAATAACTATTCTAGACTGCTAGGTTAGTAAAACCAATTAAATATCAACTGCTATTGAGCAACCTTTACAAAACTGTTAACATTTGTTTACACAGAATGTTACTTAACATTTCCTGTTCAATTCATAAAGGTATGATCATAATGACATTTTGGACTTATTTTTGTATTGTCGTGACGCTTGGTTCCTATTGAGCAACAGTTGTCACAAAACCGTGATGCAGAGTTCCCAAAATCCCACGAGACTAGCAGCTTTTTTTCTTTTTATTTTTTGATTCAGTATTTTGGGAACAAGAGGATTATTTGCAAGTGCCTGGGAACATTTGGTGAATGGACACAGGCAGCGGGGTGGGATTATTTCGTGGAAAAGACTCAGAGCGCTGTCGTTTGTCGTCATGCGACCTCTTGCTATCAGATTACAGCGACAAATGGGGTGAAATAGTGCACACTGAGTCTAAATATTAGAAATAGCGCTCGGTGTGATGTAGCACAAACATGTTATTCACTTGTATGGAATTGCATAACTAATTAAGTGCCCAGATTTATGTTTACTAGTGAGCAGTCAGGCTTGTCCAGACGAAACGAGGCAAACATGTCCATGCTGGTGTGGCAGTTTGTTGATATGGAAACACTTTTCACTGTACACTGAAATGAAAATATAATCACGAAGAAGAAATACCGTAAACTATAGATGTGGCAAAAATTCTGAATAATGCTTAGTGCTTGGGAATAAGGGAAAAAAAAAAATCGAATTTGTAGCATTTGGTTCACTATTGTGTTTTCATGTTGGGATTGAAATGAGTTGAGTCAACAGCAGTCAAATAAACAGCATCCATTATTTTGAACAAAGACTGTAACAACAGAATGTAGAAAAAGTGCTATGAATACTTTCCGGATGCGTTGTATAAACATGACGTGCAATTTAATTACAGCTTCCGCACTTCTGGCTACATGCAATCTGCATTTGGTTGCCTTGATTGACAGCCGCTTTAACAGAGCGCATCTATACGCTCTAGTTCTGTGTGCTCTACTTCTCCTAGACCCGTTAGAACAGCAGCATTCCTCTGCGCAAAGCGAATGGGACAAAGCAGGTCAGAGAAAGAAGGGTGTTTGTTGTAGCAGCATTTTCCTGACACAGTGGCACCCAAACCCTGGAGCTGCGAAACAAATAAGTAGGACACTTTGGTCATTGGATCAACTCTTGGAGTTTGGAGGAAGGCCGGCGGGGGCGTTGGCGTCCTGGTTCGCAACATGTGCCGACCGGTTGGAATGTAAAAGTCAACAGCTGGGAAGGTCTCAAGACAAAAGCAATGGACTTGAGTCACTGTTAGTCTTCCTAAAGTGGATAGAAAATCTTGGATGTGGACACTCCAGTCATAACCTTACAATATTGAGCTTTTTCAATCACTAGTGTTGTAGATGCGCTTTCGTCATAGGTTTGTTGGTAGGCCAAATAATTACCATATGGCTAAACTTGAATGATCATGTGCAGTTAATTTAGACATTTGATACAGTTTGGAATTGTTTTTCACCTGATCAGTATTCCTAAAATTTCACTACATAACAGTTGGACCGTTTACATTTGCAGTAGTGCTTATTCGCCGCATTTATAAACTATCTATACAACGAAATTGTTATAGAAACCATTTCCTAAATAAAGTCATTGTCTGAAGAGCATCTGCTGCTTTTTGTCTCAATGACTTCCACCTCATGACGGACGGGAAATCCTGTTGGTATGCCCCAAAAACCACAAAAAGATCTAGAAGCAATGCCATGCAAGCTTTCAGGGTTTGGATGGTTTGATTGTTTTGTTTGGCTGTTGTGGAGTGACTGCATCCTAGGCTGTAAGGCTCCCTTAAAGTAGAAGACTTTGTTGTAATATGAGCAGGGGCTTGTGTTGCGCTCAAGTGTGTCTTCTTTCACGTAGCATATACAAACCCAGAAAGTACATGTAAATAAACACACTTTCTATTTTTCACCACTCCAAAATGATTCAAGCATATACAGTATTTACAGTAATACAATACACTGTATACAACATTATACAATAACGTTTGTCTTTATTTGGGTTGGGTATCATTTGAGTTTTATCCCGGTTTTTACTACCCGGCACTTAAGTTTGAGTGTAACATTACAGTACTGCCACTTTACTGTAAATGTAAACAAACAAAATATTCATACTTCATTCATACAGTACATAATGTGCTATATATCACTCATCTTACATGAAACAAAGGCAGAAGATATCTCACAAGGCACAAAGAGTGAGAGGCAAATTGATAGGAATTGGTTATACAACCGCTGTCACGGTTAGCTAATCTATTGACAATTATTGCATTACACTATAAGCACAAGATGTCATGTGATTACATCAACAGAACAAGCTTGAGGTGAACAAATAAGATGCAAGAAGAAATGCGCCAACAGGAAACGACAAAACACTACAAATAAAAGCAAGACAAAGGAGAATAATACAAAGGGGGAAAAAAAACTAAAGATGTGACTGGGTCGCAGCTCTAAAAAATACTCATGCACCGAAATGTTTATTTACTGTAGTTCAGTTACCACCGGTTTCTTCGGAATGGTACCAAATTGATAACTGGTTATGCTACCCAGCCCTAGACTTTATTAGTTTTGGAAATCTGATATATTTTCTTATTAATCCTTTAATAAAAAAAAAACTTATTACGTCTAGTTTTTCGGCAAGCCGCCCAGCCAACACCGTTTGACAGGTCAACACCGTAACAATGTAACTTTAGGGTGTACCAAAAATTAATTATCAATGTATTTTAATTTCATACAATGAAATCAGCTTATTTTCCTAGTCATTGATTGTGCGAAAACCGTTAAACGTGCATACCCTTATTGATATATTGTAATGTATACATTTCTAATTTGCATTTGCATATACATGCAATATGCATGTATTTGTCTTCCAAAATGAGATCTCAGTATGTGATATACCGTACAATAAACCGGTGGCTCTAAGAGGAAATGTTTGCCTGGGGGAAATGAACAGGAAATACTTTGGAAATTACCAGTACTGCACTTAATTGGGAAAAAAAAAATCACTGTTTTTCATGTCCGATAAGAAAACTATATTGGAACTTTTAAAGCCGGAGTTCCCACGTGGGAGATCACGTGGCGGCATGTCAGCGCCGAATGTTGTTTCCTGTTGAATTATGGATGTTGTGTTTTGTTTGCTGCTCGAGAAAAACATCCTTCCATCCCCTTTGTCATTTTTAATTTGTGTCGGAGCAATTCTGCACTCACATAAGCTTTTTTAAAAAAAATTAATAAACACAGAATAAATAAAATTATAAATAGAGACTAATCTATTGCGCCCGTATTTGAAGTTGACTATTTTTAGAATCTGGACTATTGAAAGGCCGCCTGGCTTGGTGCGATACAAGCATTTCTCTCAATAGCGCCATTGTTTAACGCCGGTGAGCCTTTCTCAGGTTTCGTTCTCTTCCATCCCCCACAACCTCCCTCTCTGCACTGTTTTTTTTTTTTTTTTTTTTTTTTTTTTTTTAAATAGAACTGTTGAAATATTTATTTTGAGTTTCTGAACAGGAGACTTTATTGATAAAGTGAAAGATTTGATGATGAGTTCTTCAGGTTTTACTTGATTGGAACGCTTTCATGGACAAATGGAGTTAGGAAATGAGTCTTTAAAAAAATGTTTTTACTGTCTTTACTCTATGAAAGGCCCCAAGTGACCTTTACCAAGGCCGATTCTAATTTATCATTACTGTTATTGAATGGATTACACAGCAGGTCCAAGCGCACAACTTCCGTATACAGTACTTATGAGTGATTATTTTTGGCTGTGTTTCGATGTCATTATACATTCTTGTAGAGCCATCGTGCCTCGATCATTTAATTGGAAATCGGACCGAATCATGTGATTTTCAGTTGATCAGTATGGGGCCAAACGGATTGCATTAAAAGTTCTGATTTTAAAGGTCACAATTAACCGTTTTGATGGAAGCATACGATAGAGTAAGGCTGCAACTATCGAATATTTTAGTAATCGAGTATTCTACTGCAAAATTGCAGCGATTAATCGAGTAATCAGATAAAACATTATTTTAGGTAAAGAGCAGTTGTAAATATACATGAGAAAACAAGACTTTTCACTTAATATTGAACCATTTTTAGACAATGTCTTTATTTTAAATGTACATTGTGGAAAACAGCCAACAATTGCATCTCAGATGTGACTAGAATAAAACAACAAATTCACTGCTTTCACTCAAAAAAACTAATCTTACCTAAAAATGTCATTACGCGCACATCACTTAAAAGTTAGGTGTTTTTCCTCTCACATAGTTCAATTGAATTTCCATTTCCACAAGCTATTTTTAAGTTCTAGTTAAGTATAAAGTTTAAGTCTCTAAATTGTAAGTCCTGATAGGATTTTTGCATTGTTCAAAGTTAAGCACATTAGACACCAGTGCTACTTGGTGTTTTATCCATCAATGACTATTGAGCTAAAATTGACATTAAGCTTTATTATTAGGGCTGTCAAACGATTAAAATTTTTAATCGAGTTAATTACTGCTTAAAAATTAATCGTAATTAATCGCAATTCAAACCATCTATAAAATATGCCATATTTTTCTGTAAATTATTGTTGAAATGGAAAGATAAGACACAAGATGGATATATACATTCGACATACGGTACATAAGTACTGTATTTGTTTATTATCACAATAAATCAACAAGATGGCATTAACATTATTAACATTCTGTTAAAGCAATCCATGGATAGAACGACTTGTTCTTAAAAGATAAATGTTAGTACAAGTTATTGAAATTTTATATTAAAACCCCTCTTAATGTTTTCATTTTAATAAAATTTGTAAAATTTTCAATCAAAAAATAAACTAGTAGCCCGCCATTGTTGAATATCAATAATTACACAATGCTCATGGGTGCTGAACCCCATAAAATCAGTCGCACCCAAGCGCCAGCAGAGGTCGACAAAACTCCAAAAAACACAAGTAACAAGTGGACATTGCACTGTTCTGTCATTTTAATCCGTTTGAGCGGGGCATGTTAGTTAATTGCATCAAATATTTTAACGTGATTAATTAAAACAATTAATTACCGCCCATTAACGCGATAATTTTGACTGCCCTATTTATTATGTTTTTATTTTACACCCTCATCACTCTACAGCATTGTTTTTACAGATTAAATAAAGCTTGTATGAAAGACAAGTTAGCCATGCATCAACAATAGTCATAATTAATAGAAACCTAGCCTTTGTGCGGTGGTACCCGGCCCGGGTTTCAGTGGCGGTCATTGGTTGGGGGGTCCAGCCGGGGGTGCGGATGCTTCGGCGGGGCCGCGGGTAGCTGCGGCCGGGGGGGGTGCCGTTGGCGTTATGTAATCCCTGTCTTACAGTTCATACATGATACAGTGTTCGCCTTGGTCTCCAGCTAGAAATGCTCCCACACTTTTGACATTTTCTGCCTTTTCTTGGTGCATTTCTCTTGGCTTTCTTCGGCTTCTTCGTCGTCATCTCTATATCCATTCATGGTTGAAATCAAATATATCTTCCGCCGCTGTTTTCTTCCTGTACGTACGTGACGTCAGGGCGTTGAGCCACATTAAAAGTAGTCCGGGCAAAATGTGATGCTTAGAACAGGCAAAATTAAATGATTCCTCGAGGCAAATAAAATTCCTCGACCAATTTTTTAACTGGAGTCACTTGAGTGATTCGAGTAATCGTTTAAGCTCTAATTGCGATAGACCCAATTCTGTAAAATAATTTTGTTGCTCAATTTTTATGGAAACACAGTTTATGCAAGAAGCAATTTGGCTGGTTTGTGTGACCTGATGACTGTGGTCTGCCCATAAACACAAGGCAACAGTCAGCAACAAGCTGTTTGGCCTTACTCCATTCACTTCACTTACTAATGCTGTCATTAGCACTCAGAGGTAGTAATTGACCATCAGGCTATCATGTTGGTGAACTGAAAGCTCACTGTAAACGTCCATAATGTGAATACTGTGATGGCTCCTGTGGGGATGCCAGTGTCCTACCTCGTGTTTAGTTTAGCTCTCAGTTTGCTTAGAGTGTTGGAGTAGACCAGACATTGGGGGCATGCTTGGAAAATGTTCTCTTAAATCGGGCAATGGCTCCTCATCTTTTTGCAAATTAAAGTTTATCGCTCGTCACCAGGGGGCTTTTTGACAGTTAAAATCTTCAGAAATGATATGTATTTTGCCTTATTGCCGAAACAGAGTCAATTTTATATATGTCCTCTTTAAGGATTTTCAAAATCACTGCAAGCATCTTGCCTTAGTCGATTTTCTTGAAAAGAGCCAAGGAAGTGTGTCACAGTTGGAACATTTGTGGACACCAGGGCTCCAGACTGCGACCAAATGGTCGCATTTTGCGACTAAAATTAGAGCCAATGTGAGTTTTTTTTTTTTTTCATCTACTCGCACATGCGCGACCAGTAACATTGTCAGCAAAAGAAAAAAAAAAAATCAAGTAATTGGCGGTAATGTTAAAGCTGGTTTGCCAAGAGAAAATACAACGAAGAAAAAGAAGGTGGAGGTGGGCGATGTGTGGACTCTGTGGAGCGGGTTATAATTTGGGATACGTGAAAACTTGACAGATCTTGCAAACAATAGCGAAAAGGACAATAAGTGACTACTTTCTTTCCAACAAACCCGTCGGCACTGTTTCAAAATAGGCCAACAAGGGGAGTAATTCCGACTCAAGGGCTCGACACACAGGAGGCGATGAGGGATGGCAAAATGTGAAAGTCAATCGCCGTTGAGCTGTAAGCCAACACACGGGGCGTGATGCGACTGCAGCGGCAAGGGGCAGGACATGCAATGCCCTCTGCCTGTGTGTCATCGCTCGTCTCTGATGATATGCTATTCCATGTTGGCAAAGTGTGGCATGTGGATTTCAATTTTTAGGTTGGCCAGTGTCCTCGCAGATGATTTGTCAATAAATAAATCTGTCGCTCATTGTAGTGCCAGGTGACAGTGACAAAAATGGAACAAAATTCCCATGTTAACCCGATTTCTAAGCAGTGTACTGCTTGATGTCAAAACTGATATAGAATAAAATGATGGTTCATAAGTTTGTAGTTGTATGCATTTATTATGAAAGTATTTATCGGTTAAACAGTGAAAATTAGGGGAAAACTTTGCATGTTGATTTATAGTGTGCGGCCATGAATCTTCTGCTTGCTCCCTTAAGATTTTAAGTTGGAGGCCACTGTGCTCCTAGTAAAAAATGTTTGTCTGGAGACCTCATCTGACCTCATCCCACATCTGTACTCTTGTGGTGACTTTTGTGCGAGTCATGTAGGCCCCCCACACTCAGATAGATTGACGCGCACACGCAGACCAACACCCCGTCATCTCACTACTACTATTTACACTACCGGAATGAAAGGGTGCTTTGTTCCCAAGTTCACCATCACAAACTGTGTCCTTCTCATCATTGCACAAACACTCACGTATGGCTTACAATGACCCCAGAAGCGATGGGAAAGAGCTACGAGGTCGAGGTTGCTCGTTGTGCATTTGTAAAATCACTGAATACCTGGATACCTTATTATGTACACTGAGGCCGAATAACAACAACGAAGCTTTTCCTCACCCCAAAAAGGACCAACCATAATTGAAGCTGTGCTCCAAATAGTCACTGGGTGGAAGTCCTTACAAATAAATATTGTTATTAAATAGATGCTTTATTTTGATATTACAGGGTTTCCCCTAGGATTTTTTGAAACTGTGGTGGTGGGCTGCATCGGAGTCGGACAGTCTCACCATGTCGTGCCATGGTGAATTTTTTTTCATGTTTTTTTTCCTCTAAGAAGAAGCATAACAAACATATGTTTGAAATATTTCATTAGTCAGGCTAATGTCGTAGCTCTCAGCTACAGTACATGTACGTAAAATGCGTAGCTGGTTACAGCTATGTTATAATAGTTATTTTTCTCGTAGCAATAGTACGACTTAGATCTCGCAGTGACCCAGGGGTGGGCAACCCAAAATGTTGAAACAGCCATATTTGACCTAAAAAAAAAACTGATACAGTATGTCTGGAGCCGCAAAAAATTAAAAGCCTTGTATAAGCCTTATAATAAAAGCAACACAGGCTGTATGTATCGATATCAGCTATATTAGCCTACTATCAAAATGACTAAGTTGGCTACAAATACATAATGAGCCTTCATGGTTAAATGTTTATTTTCCCTGCAGTGGATCCTATAGAGAATGACTCACCACGTGACTACTTTGTTGTACGATGCCACTTCAAGTTTAACTTCATTACAATATTAATGAAGTGGAAGAATGTTTATGTCATGTTTGTCCTCCTACAGAAACAGTCTTAAAAAGAAAAAAAAAAAAACATTTCGCTCCCTTATTTTTTTCCATTTTCAAATATCTTTGAAAAAGTACGCGGCTCTAGAACCATGGGTTGCAGACCTCCGTCGTAGTCCTTGTTTTTCCTTTTATTTGGCCCTAATACGTACTATATTACCACAACAATAAGAGTCCTTCTGTCAACGGACCCATTTCAAGAAGTGTGTGTGTGTGTGTGTGTGTGTGTGTGGGGGGGGGGGGTTCTATTGGCCGTGTAATGAGTTTTACTAGTTTCGTTTTTTGTTGTTGTTCGTGAACTACATTTCCACACCAACGCACATCGAGGTACCATTAACTTAGCAAGGAGAGGTATGAAAGTCATTTTTCGAGTGTCCCAGAGCTCGCAAAACTTTGGGGAAAAAAAGCGCATTTATCAAAGTTTCCTCAGCCGTGATTGCATATATCCGTCTGCAAAAACAGGCTGATAGCACAGTATAATAAGTACGGCTGCCCCTCGTTGTCGAAGTTAGCGCGGCGGTGCCCTGGAAATAGAGCAAGGTTCTATTTTGGGCCCCGCCTCTCGGCGCAAATTCATTCAAACTTGGCCTTCAGTCCAAGACACCCGTCTAGCGCTCACTTTCGCCGAAAAGTCTGATCCAAACTACTGTTAAGGCCCTGGATACGGGAATGAAGGAGAGGAGTCGGTATTGGCTTACCCACATTATTGTGGTAACAATAATAAAGAAAATCAATAACAAATAACAGTGGGCCGCCTCGACATACGACCGCCATCTCTTGCTATCTCGCCCGTTCTCCCATTCGTCCTATTTGCTTCCCCCTGCGTCACAGCTCCCCAGTACGATTGTCTCTTAAGGGGGCCGCGATAGTTACGGACATTACAATATACTGTACAATTGTTGCCGCTGCCACTGAACTCTTCACACTCGGCTGCCGCTAGTTTGAAATGGCCTTAAATTTTTTTGAAAAATAATAATTAAAAAAAAAATCTCATTTGCAAGGCATGGCTGCTTTTATTTTGGTGTGGCGCTGTGCCACAATCTTTTGTCTATAGGGGAATCCCTGGAGGACTCCTTTTCAATCTCACCCCCCACCCCCACCACAAATGTTCATTAAGCAAGGGCTGACTGTGTTTACATACATGTTGTTTTAAGGGTACATTTATTTCCAGAAGGAAGTTCTCATTTTCAAACTTCTGAAGAATTTGTATCAATTTCAGTTATTTCTATGAGCGTTCAAAACTAGGGATGGGAATCATGACAAATTTCCCTGTTTACTTGTCTGATTTTATTTGCGACAAGTTGACTTGTCTATAAGCAAGAAAACTCGCAATTTATGTTGTTGCTCAACGCTCCGGTAGTGCGGTTGTACGCGAGTTTTTGCTTACACAGCTGACAGGCAACCTTGTTATCGCTTGTGCAGTCGCGTTGCCATCTTCAGACTTATTCACCCAAACTTTGTGTCCCTGCCCCCTCCTAGATGTGTGTGTGTGTGTGTGTGTGTGTGTGTTAGCAGGGCGGGGAAGCTATTCTTTCTCAGGCTGCTCAGCCTGTTAATAAAAAAGAGGCAGAGGCGCAAAGATCAAGATGCATGCTTGATGCTGCGTTTAACCGACTAGTGAAATACAAAATGTTTAATATATGAGTAGGCGGTTAAACGATTGAACGACTAGTCGCACACTTCTCTATTCAAAACTGTTCCAAAGCTTTTTTGGCCTTAGCATAATTAAGCAAATCCCAAATGGGAGCAGGATGTACTTAGTTTGAAGAACTAAATGGTTATCGGCTTTTTCTCCAAAGTTGGGGGAAATCACTTAATATTGATAATCACCCAACCTAATTAAATTTTGTAAAATTATGCGATGAGTATGAGGGCCTCCCTCTTCAATAGATAAATCAAATTAACAAAAATATGCAAACATTATTTTTTGGACATTTTTTAAATTATATTTTGAGCCTCGCGTTTTACTATTCAAGCACCTAGAAGGACTATATATGCTTAGTTTTGTATAAATAAAAGGAAATGGCACAGAAAAACCTGGACTTGAGGCAATGAAAAGAGATGTGTCAAATGCTAGTAAAGCTTCTTGTTAGTTGTTAAATCTGTTGCTAAATCACCTCACCTGCTGTGAGGATCAATGTCAGTTTGCCCCAAATGTAATTAGTTTTAACATTTAATCACCACACTAAAAGAGAAGTCCCGTCTTGTCTACATTTGTTTGGAATCCTCCATCTGCTCTTCGAATCTTCATTCTTAATCTTAAATTATGGTTTTAGATCTCCAGGAAGGGCAAACGTTAACGTCACATGAAGCTCTTAACTGGAATAGAATAAAATAGGAAAAAAAGCATAAAATGCAACACTGTTTTTACTAAATTGAAAAAAAAATCAAATATACTAGCCTGGAGTCACACTATTTCACATTTTAGTAGACTTTTGGATTGTATTAATCTCCTTTTGCTTCAACTGCCTTTTTGTGTGCTTTAACAACCAAAACCACCTGCATTTTAGTGAGATGAAAATGTATTTATTTCAAGGGTCACCCTCGCTAAACTAAACATTAAAAGTAATGGGGGTAAAACGGCCCTTTATACCAAATTCATCAATAAACAAAATTGGGCAGATGTGTTGATGATTAATAATGACAAGTTATATATTTAAAAAAAAAAAAAATACAACTCAAGGACCTATGCCTGAAATTGAACAGGAAGTCAACCGTTCTGGTTTAATGTGGTCGTGTTGCACCAGTCATGACCCCTTAAGTTAAACCAAAAAACATTATTTCCACTTGTTGGATCCAAAAGTCCAGTTGAGGTACAGCTTCTTTAATTAAAAAAATTGTAAAAACTAAAAACAACTTCAAGTTAGTTGTTAGGATCCTTAGAGGCCCTAAAAAGTGCACTGCTGCCAAACCCTGATCAAAAAGTCATTTGAATAAAAAAAAAACAGACAAGTTCCTCATCGACTAGTCGCCAAAACTGTCCTGCTCATCAACACCGGTGCTCAGAACAGAGTTGTCACTGCCAGAGTCCGTGCTGTCCGAGTCAGAGTTATCTGGTTGGCTTGCGTTGTTTGCCTCCATGTAGTCCAGCAGGAACTCTAGCATTGAAATGTCAGTCTCCGTGATGCTCTGAGACGCTTTAAACTGGGGGAAAAAAAGAGATAACATTATAAATCATGATGTGGCTTGTTTTTTTGTTTTTGTTTTTTTAGAGGTGCTACGAATAATTTATAAGTAATCAATTATTAAATCGACAACTATCAGAGACCTTCTGTAACTTCAAATGCACCAAACCCTTATAAATGTCATTATGTTGACAGGAAATATGGTCAGATTTCTGGCGTTCTTCATGGCGATAAACTGATTCTTTTCTAATAAAAATATGACCTTTGGATATAGTACTTTGACAAAGCATTGATCAACATTTGCCTTTCATTTTCACAAGGCAAAGGCTTCTTGCTAGTGGGACAGTTTTGTGTCTCGTTGTGGCGTCTTGCAATGACCCATCGGAATATACTTCAGCCACCAAAAGCTTAAAATAATATATTGTATGTTCATGGCTCTAACACGTAATGTGTACCGTAATTTTCGCACTGTAAAGCGCACCTGACTATAAGCCGCCACCCACCAAATGTGACCACGAAAACTACATTTGTTCATAGATCAACCGCACTGGATTATAAGCCGCAGCTGTCCTGTATTATGGGATATTTACAACACAAGATATTAACCGGTAACATTTCATTAGACAGTGGCATCATACGACGGTCAGAAGACCAAATGAACCACCGTGAAGCTTTGAACCAATTTGCAGCAAAGCTTCATTGCTTCAAGAAGCTTCATTTCCCATCGCTGCTCCCTTGGGGGAGAGATTTCTTCAGGTACTGTTCCATTTGTTTCATTAATTGCTAGTTAGGGTATTTGGTAACACTTTATTTGATAGTGGTGCCATAAGACTGTCATTAGACAATCATAATCATGACATGACACTGTCCTGAGGATTAATGAATGCTTATAACAGATGTCATTTAGTGTTATTCGGCAAATTATTTCACTTTTGAATGGATGTAAAAGATCCGGACTGGACATAAATGAACTTGGTGACAAAATTTGCCTGATGACATGTCTGTCATAAACATTTATTAATGACCGTGACAGTATCTTGTCATAATTATGACGGTCTTATGACGCTGCTGTCAAATAAAGCATTACCAAATACCATAACAAGCAATTAATAATGAAACAACTGGAACAGTAACTGAATAAATAATTCGCACAGAACATGAATTTTGATTGTTGTTTACATCTGTAGTGCTGCAATGCATGCTAGGAGGCATGTGTTGCCTTTTAACCCAAATAAATCAACAAATAAGCTGCAGTGGACTATAAACTGCAGGATTCAAAATAAAGAAAAAAAGTAGCGGCTTATTGTCAAAAAATTTCGGTAGCTACTGCTGGCTGAAGGCTGTGACACGAAGAGCGCACATGTTTTCTACTGGCTAACCCTAATGTACACGCATCACTAATTGCAATTAATTAATCAACCTTGATGCAAATTAAAAAAAAAAATCAGGCTTTGAGGATCGATGGGAATACATTCCAAGAATATACCTACATAATTTCATTATGATCCGTCCATGAACAATGGAGGAATAGATAAAACATTACAGTGTACACCAGGGGTAGCCAACCTTGGTCCTCGAGGGCCCCTATCCAGCTTGTTTTCCATGTCTCCCTCCTCCAACACACCTGACTCAAATAATCAGGATCGTTAGCAGACTCCATCAGAGCTTACTAATGAGCTGATCATTTGATTCAAGTGTTTTAAAGGAGGGAGACATGGAAAACAAGCTGGATAGGGGCCCTCGAGGACTGGAGTTGGCTATCCCTGGTGTACACACTATCGACAACAACAACAATAGCGGTGACTTGAGAGGCCTTCAGCCTGTAATAATAAGACGTTATCATTCAAATGTGTGAAATGTTTCACAAACATTTTGTTGTTAAATGTATCGATACTGTATATGTTTTTAAATCGAGCAAATGCCCTTGAATCAAAAGAAAATTGAATCATGGTATACTTTGTAATATTGGCAAATATTTTATTGTCCAATATTGTATTATTGTATAATGGGTTATTTACACCCCTTGTATTTGATAAACAGTTGTGTGTACCATGTCAGAGCATCAGTGGACACGCCCACTGCATTCAAGAACAGAGACAAGTGGTTGAATTTTTGTAAGCCTCATTTTATATATTAAGCATTTTTGCTTTATCATTTAAATTTGGCAGGAATGTTAACATTTATTACAGTTGTTTGTCAGATTTGTAAAACATTCATTTTCACTTCATAGAAATAAAATACTTTTGCTACTGTTGAAAAATGTTTCAGTTGAAATCACTCAACATATATTAATTCACTCTTGAAATATATGACCGTGATTTTTATATTGGTAGTAATGATCTTTTTACCTCCATGTCAATGAGAACATTGTTCAGGTAGATTGTGTCAAAACACTTGAGATTATTGAACAAATGCACTAGCTCCTGACAATCGGCCTCATCGGCCTCGTCGCGTTTATATGGCGTCACCTCCATTTATTTCTATTTTGGCGGTCCTCACGGCTTAAAATGGGGGCACCACCGAGTACATTCTTGGTCGTCGCGTCTCTCTCGCGCGCTGCTTTAAAAACAGCACAGTGCACATTCGTGCGTGAGCTTCGTCACGTCTTTGTTCTTGGAAGTATATTAATAAAGGGAGTTTTCTACGAAAGAGTTGTTGCGTCATCAGTCGTCGTCGGTTTGCGTCAAAGACGACACACCCTCCGCGGAAGCGCGGCTAATTACAAAAAAGGTTGGGGTTTTTCAGTCGTGTAACGCGCTACATAACAACCGGGTAAAACTAGATAATTTCACTGGGTAAGTACAACGGGCCGATGTACTGAATATGTATGTAATATATATGTTGTTAGCATCGCGTTAACTGATTACGCGCGTCGTCCTGAACGTGGGATTTACAGGTACACGATGTATTTTTCCTCATATTTGAAATTCTCATTTACCTTAATTTGGATTGTAGGCTATGGCGACAACATCGCATCATAACAATTGTAAGGTGGGTGAATGTTTTAATACCAAAATCGTTACTCAATATTTTCCTTGGGAGAAAAAAAGTGCCAAAATGTCCAACTTTCGGTGCAACGCCCCCTCCGCTTCCGCGAAAGTCCAGTTGTATACGTGTTATGACGTAGTTGCCAATTGATTTGTAAAAAAAAAAAAATCATAATAGTAAAATAAAAATGAGTAAAGAAAAACGTCCCCTTGTCTACTCGCAGTATTTTTTTTCCGTTAACACTTCACAATTTATTGGAGCCGATGTAACAAGAAATCAATTAAACTTGATTTGAGCTTGGATTTGGATAACAACGCATTTAAAAAAAAAAGACAATCCAGTATATATAAAATTTAATTGCAAAGTAGCGGACTATGTGAAAGCTCTGTCTTATACATTTGTATGATGTAGTGGTTGTGTGGCATCAGATTACGCCATGGCTGTCAAGTTGAGGTGTATGTGGTACCAAATATTTTGGCAGAGGAATTCTTCAGTCAGCCCAGAGAAGATATCAAGTGACGGCGAGGGGCTCGTTGGTATTTGACACAAAACCTGTTCCATGACCTCTTCGTTGATATCCATTTGTCATCACGCTGAGGCTGAATCGTCGTCAGGTTAGGTCTAGCTGGGTGACATTTACTAGCACCTATTTTTAATTTGTGATTTGAATGCCCGAAGATGCCAATTATGTGCCCGTGCTTTGATCTGACAAACTGAACATGAATGCATCCCTTCTGAATGTGGAATGCGCATGCCATGTTTGATTGCAAGCTGAAATATTAAGTTTCATCTAAAAGGACAAAAACGAAATCCCACATCTATATTGTTATGACTGATTGGTAAATTTTGGCATGAGAAAGACTGCTGCATTTGTAGTACAGCTTGAGTCATTTTTTTCTTTTTTTAATTTGGCCCTGCCACGTGATGGATTTCTTTTGGGGGTGGGAAAGTCACCGTGTGTGGCAGCTGGCACTTTGGAATATGCATTGTAATAGCTCTTGATGCGTTGTTTTACACTGTCAACCATGAAGATTTTTATTTCTGTTTTTAACTTCAACTGTACATCTTCAGTAAATTTATCCAGTTGGAAAAACTACTACCTAAAGTATTATTCACATAGTAATTTGACTCGATTTCTTCTGTTCACAGTGTTCGTTTTTGTGTTTTAAAAAGTTTTCTTACTTTGTCTACTCTAATGATTTGTTTGTTCGGGTGATAGCTATGAATTTGAAACGTTTTGACATTCTGAGCTCGTTTTGAAATTTAATGTGAATTGCTAATGCAACAATGAGATTGCACTGTGCCTAATTTCATTCCAACAATACGATGTTTTCCTAACGTTCGCAGTATTGACGTCTTGGTGCATTTCCCAATGCCTACTGACAAACTGGAACCAAAGTATTACTATTTTACAACCACGAAGTACCGGTAGACATTAATGTGGCAAATTTTCTTAATTTTGCTTGTACTCATGTTTTGTACACACTGTCGAATTTTAATTTTTTGAAAAAAAGACGCAAAACTGGAGTGAAGCTATTGTACATGTTAATTAGGCATGCGCCTTATGAGATTCTGACGGTATGATAACCTTAAGCAAAAATATCATGGTATCACGGTTAGGGATGGGAATCGAAATCCGATTCCAATTCGGAACCGGTTCCGAGTGTTTCGAGGCCTCGACATCACAATGAAAAAGCCTTAACGATCCCTTTAACGATTCCTAAAGACACGTATTACGTCGTGACGTGTGTTGTTGTCCAGACGCATCAAACTAGCATGGCGCCAAGAACCACTCGCTCCAAAGTTTGACTACACTTCACCAGGAAAGAGTGTGAAAATGAAAGGTTACGACGGGTAAGCACGAGCATTGCAGCCATAAACATAACAATGACAGCACGTAGGTTCAAACGCTCGAAAGTGTGTCTTCACGAGGAAAAATTACAACAAAGCGACTTGCAGTCATTGCAAGGTGGAGATAACTGCATCGGGAGGGAAAACGACTGCGCTGTCCTCAGAGAGAGGCTAAGGCTCAGTCCTGGCTATACAGCTAGCTAAACTCCCAAATGACGATGCAGAAGACGTTGGTATAATTTGCTGACTTTATTCAACCATCACTTGAAGAGTGAAACTTATAATAGAAATGAAACAAATCAATTTCGTCCCTTATAACAAACAGGTTTGCATCAACGTAAATCAGTGATAATTAGCTGATAATAACAGTATGGTTAGCATTCGTTCGCTAGCATTTGCACATCGTTCAAACCACTACACAACTGGATTTAAGTGTCCGATCGCGAGTGGAAACACAACAACAACAACACAAAAGATGATACATACAGGCGTTGCCTCTGTAGATATTAACATTAACCAAGAACGTAGGCTCGTAGAAGTGTTTCCCTCTCTCACTAACTCGCTCACTCACTTGGATGCGGCATTTCTTCTTTGGGTGTAAGCGCGCTCTTCTTCACGTGAGCGCGTTCTTCTTCGCGTGAGGAAGCGCAAGGGCGCCCCCACTTGAGCGTGTAAGCGCCACAAAACTAAAAGGCATGCAATTCAATGTAATGGTAAAATAATACACGTTAACCCAGCAGTCCCCAAACTGCGGCCCAAATAGACCCTACCCACGTGACGTCACAACTCCGCTCTCCTGAATGGTACCGCCCACTTGTCCGTCAAAACATAGTGTTAACCTGTTACGGCTACGTACATTCCTCCTATTTACGGCGTTTTTTTCTGCTCCTTAACATTAATAATCAAAAACCAGACGGCTGCAATTCGACGTGAAAACTGGGTACCAAAAAATCACCACAGACTATGCAGTAGTCATTTTATATCCGGTAAGATGCATTTAAGATATACTTAGAGGGTTTTGGGCTGACAAATAACCACAATTAAGATCATTGCGAGGCTAATCGCCGACAACATACGACGTAGTACGACATAGTTTCAAATTCAAGATGTTTGTGACTTCCCTTTCTTCCACCATCGTTATTTTTTGAATAATATTTAGCTGGTACCAAGTGAAAGAAACTGGCCTCGTCTACGGGGCTGACAAATAACCACAGTTGAGATCATTGCTAGGCTAATCGCCGACAACATACACGTATGTATGTAGTGAGAGTGCAATCGCTAAACCATATAAACATTAAAAGCCTTAACTCCATTGACAAACGACATGAAATACATTAGACTTGACAGTGGATGTTAGCAATAACAAAAGATTTTGAATTGAAAATTTCGTAACTCACCTTTCCAAGCACAAGATAGATTCCTGCCGAACGAGGACCTGTTTCACCCAACCAGCAACGAAGTATTTATAAGCCTCCAAGCTCTTGAAGTTTTTCAAATTTTCGTGGGAATAGGCTGATTTTGTGTGGACAAGATAATTGTAAATATCAGCGTAGCAGATGTCAGGCAGACAGGGCGAAGACAGTGGGTCGAAAAACATCGATTTGGGCGTCAAATATGGATCTGGCGACTGTATAGAACGAAGCTTTTCCACATAACGCCTTTTATGCAACACATCCAGTGAGTTTACGGCATCAGAAAGCACCGGGTCTTCCATGAAATGCATTTTAAATTCCTCGAACAATTGAAAACAATGCTAATACAGAGACAAAATGACGGACAAGTGGGCGGAACCACACAGCGAGCACGTGGTTTTGTGACGTCGGTGGGTAGGGTCTATACGGCCCGCTTCCACATTTGGTCCGGCCATTTTGAAATTTTTTTTTTCTCAATCGTGTTATTTATTTTCTGGCCTTTTCCTTGAAGAATTCAGAGAGGGTTATTTGGTTATTATCTATTTAATTAATGGTGTTTTTATTATTAATTATTATTATTATCATTATTATTATTATTATTATTATTATTATTATAAAGAATCCAGAAAGGGTTATTTGATTGTGGCTTTCTGAAAAACAATAATTTTTTACATTTATGCACTTCTGCAATCGTCACACTTTTTCTGTTACAAACTGACCCCGGCCCCTCATCAGAGAAGGGAAAAGTTATGTGGCCCTCACAGGAAAAAGTTTGGGGACCCCTGCTTTAACACATATCGCCAAAGGCAGAACAAAAACCTATCTGCCAATATATACCAATATTTTTTATTTCTATTAGATAAATGTTTCAGTAAAATGTTACACATTCTTGTGTATTTGCCACTTATTGCCACAGTTAACATTGAGGCTTTGGGCCTCTTTTGATCTCGTTGTGAGTTTGTAAGGTTGTGACTTCTGATTAAACAAACTCGATGCCAATCAAAACGTTTGTTCTTCTTTTTCCCCAAATTAGAATCGATGAGAGAATCGATAAAGAATCGAATCGTTAAGCAATATCGATAATGGAATTGGAATCGTAAAAATCCTATCAATTCCCATTCCTAATCACGGTATTGCAATTACAGCTCTAAAATGTGTTACTTTGCGATATCTGGATTAAAAAAAAACAACTTTTTTCCATTGAACAGGATTTTTATTTTTCAAAACATATTAGCAAATTGCAACATAATGTTCCGTTAAATACAACCCCCCCCCAAACTTTCTAAATAAAGTTAAAATAAATGCAGTCCTTTAGGTGAGCATAAACCCACAGCCACAGCTTAACATTATTATCATCAGAACAAAAATAATTGAATTATTGTCCATGGAAAAACCACGTATGTCTTGTATCATGTTTACATAACTCAAAGAGGTGTGCAAAATTTCCGATTCTTAGATTATTCACAATTCGGCCGTGTAAGATTCGAGAACGATTCACAAACATCCAAATTCCGATTATTGAAATATGCCAAGTAAAGCGGAAGTACAACACCCTCAGCGCGCCGCGCGGTCTTCGGGACACAATGAGGAACGGAGCGAGAGTAGCTAAACATCATGCTTCTCATTACCTGGCCCCTCGGGTAATGCCAATGCTCAACTCACGGGTCTAGCTCAACTCATGCCACGAGATAAAAAAACACAACAACATACCTGACTGCTGCCGAAAAGCTGCTACAAACTTACAAAGTACATCCACATAATGTTACGGTAGATATCATTTATATAGGACTAGATGCAATATAGATTCAGTAGCGTTAGCAGCACATCTACAAAAAGCTAGATGCGGGCGTTAGTAAACGGCCGCCATCTTAAAGCAGTACACTTCCCTGCAAGGCTGTTGTAGCAAACCTTCTAAGCAAACCTAGTTAACTTTATATCTAAAATACTCCTAAATCGGTAAAATATTGACTTGAATCTATGTTTAAAATAGTTTTAAAACTTTCACATGTCGAAAGTAGACAAAAAGGAAATTATGGAATAAGTGGAGCAATTTTAACAACTTTAACGGTTGATTCACAACATTAATTGAATGTAGTTTAAAGCTGCTGATACAGAATGGGGACTGGAGTTTTTTTATTTACTGTTATTTTTGTATATTTGTTTACTGCTATATGTTAACTTGATACTGAAATAGTAGTTTGGTTTAGCCTGAGAGTATTTTTGAACAATTTTGGAACTAATGTACAAAACATAAAAAAAAAATTAAAAAAAAAAAAGGAGGGGGTGCATCAATAATTGTTTTATAATCGAATTGGAGCCTCTGAATCCTAATCGAATTGTTAGGTGCCCAAAGATTCCCAGCTCTAATAATACATTTTCTCAACAAAGATAGTTGCCAGTGAAAAATACCCGCATGTTTTACCACTGCTAAATGCACTAAACACGCTGGAGGTAACTCTCGTAGCTGGTGGGAAACGTTCATGATAGTGTTTACTAGAGGCGTGCGAAATTTCCGACTCCTAGATTATTCGCGATTCGGCCGTGGAAGATTCGAGAACGATTCACAGACATCCAAATTCCGATTATTGAATTATACCAGGTAGAGCGGAAATAAAACACAGCGCAGTCTTCAGGATGCAATGAGGAACGGACAGAGAGTAAATATCATGTTCAACTCATGCCGCTAGATAAAAAAAAACAAAACAATAATACCTGACTGCGGCCGTCAGCTGCTACAAACAGCGCCCAGTTGCTAGTTGCTACAAACATACGGCAACATACGGCTATGGTAGATATCACATATATACAGAACTAGATGACAGACGACGGTTGTGTTAGATCATATACCAAGAACTAGATGCGAAATAACACTTTCCCGCGCTAGTAAACAGGCGCCCTCTTAAAGCAGTAGACTTCTCTAGAAGGCTCTGTTGTAGCGAACCTACAGTGCCTTGCAAAAGTATTCGGCCCCCTTGAACCTTGCAACCTTTCGCCACATTTCAGGCTTCAAACATAAAGATATAAAATTTTAATTTTTTTTTTCAAGAATCAACAACAAGTGGGACACAATCGTGAAGTGGAACAAAATTTATTGGATAATTTAAACTTTTTTAACAAATAAAAAACTGAAAAGTGGGGCGTGCAATATTATTCGGCCCCCTTGCGTTAATACTTTGTAGCGCCACCTTTTGTTGCAATTACAGCTGCAAGTCGCTTGGGGTATGTTTCTATCAGTTTTGCACATCGAGAGACTGACATTCTTGCCCATTCTTCCTTGCAAAACAGCTCGAGCTCAGTGAGGTTGGATGGAGAGTGTTTGTGAACAGCAGTCTTCAGCTCTTTCCGCAGATTCTCAATTGGATTCAGGTCTGGACTTTGACTTGGCCATTCTAACACCTGGATACGTTTATTTTTGAACCATTCCATTTATGTTTTGGATCATTGTAGTGCTGCAACGATTAATCGATTAACTCGAGTATTCGATTAGAAAAAAATATTCGAATTAAATTTTGTTGCTTCGAGTATTCGTTTAATTAAAGGGGCGTTGTAATGGTTTATTTTGAAAGTGTTTGCATTTAGATTAATTGATTAGGGTGGATACACTGCCCTCTGGTCTGCCTCTTTTCACATGGCTGAATCCAACTGCTCCCTGTTAAGACCAACGTAAGCTAAGTTTTTGTTTGAGCTAATGTTTTTTAATGCATTCATAATTCAGTTTATTGGTATATTTAGCCGTTTTTTGTAGGAATATGTGTCTGAAACATTTGTTAAGAGCATTGTGAAAAAACTTTAGCATTTTATAGCATTTAAGCTAGCAGACTTTTTCTATGTAAGTTAGCCAATTGTTCTTTTGTTGTACATAGACCCTCATAAAAAAAAAAATAATTATACCGTTTGAGGCTCAGCTCAGGTATTTTAATTTTTCATGTTCCTTATCCGATTACTCGATTATTCGAACTAACTAGTCCATCGATTAATCGACTACTAAAATATTCGATAGCTGCAGCCCTAGATCATTGTCCTGTTGGAAGATAAATCTCCGTCCCAGTCTCAGGTCTTGTGCAGATACCAACAGGTTTTCTTCCAGAATGTTCCTGTATTTGGCTGCATCCATCTTCCCGTCAATTTTAACCATCTTCCCTGTCCCTGCTGAAGAAAAGCAGGCCCAAACCATGATGCTGCCACCACCATGTTTGACAGTGGGGATGGTGTGTTCAGGGTGATGAGCTGTGTTGCTTTTACGCCAAACATATCGTTTTGCTTTGTGGCCAAAAAGTTCAATTTTGGTTTCATCTGACCAGAGCACCTTCTTCCAGATGTTTGGTGTGTCTCCCAGGTGGCTTGTGGCAAACTTTAAACGAGACTTTTTATGGATATCTTTGAGAAATGGCTTTCTTCTTGCCACTCTTCCATAAAGGCCAGATTTGTGCAGTGTACGACTGATTGTTGTCCTATGGACAGACTCTCCAACCTCAGCTGTAGATCTCTGCAGTTCATCCAGAGTGATCATGGGCCTCTTGGCTGCGTCTCTGATCAGTTTTCTCCTTGTTTGAGAAGAAAGTTTGGAAGGACGGCTGGGTCTTGGTAGATTTGCAGTGCTCTGATGCTCCTTCCATTTCATAATGATGGCTTGCACAGTGCTCCTTGAGATGTTTAATGCTTGGGAAATCTTTTTGTATCCAAATCCGGCCTTAAACTTCTCCACAACAGTATCTCGGACCTGCCTGGTGTGTTCCTTGGTTTTCATAATGCTCTCTGCACTTTAAACAGAACCCTGAGACTATCACAGAGCAGGTGCATTTATACGGAGACTTGATTACACAGAGTTGGATTCTATTTATCATCATCGGTCATTTAGGACAACATTGGATCATTCAGAGATCCTCACTGAACTTCTGGAGTGAGTTTGCTGCACTGAAAGTAAAGGGGCCGAATAATATTGCACGCCCCTTTTCAGTTTTTTATTTGTTAAAAAAGTTTAAATTATCCAATAAATGTTGTTCCACTTCACGATTGTGTCCCACTTGTTGTTGATTCTTGACAAAAAAATTAAATTTCATATCTTTATGTTTGAAGCCTGAAATGTGGCGAAAGGTTGCAAGATTCAAGGGGGCCGAATTCTTTTGCAAGGCACTGTAATTACAAAACCAACCCCAAATTGGCAAAATCTTGACTTGAATCTATCTTTAAATGATGAAACAGTTTTAAAACTTTCGCGTCGAAAGTACACAGAAGGGACATTATGGAATAACGGGAGCAATTTTAACAACTTTAACGGTTGATTCACAACATTAAATTAATAGAATGTAGTTTAAAGCTGCCGATACAGAATGGGGACTTGAGTATTTACTGTTTTTAACGGTTAACTTGATACTGAAATTGTAGTTTGTTTAGCCTGTTTTGGAACTTGTTTATATAATCGAATTGGAGCCTCTGAATCGTAATTAGAGATGTCCCGATCGATCGGGTCCGATCACGCCATTTTCAAAGTATCGGAATCGGCAAAAAAATATCGTCCATGCCTTTTTTAATATACATATATATATATTTTTTAATTAAATCGTTTTCTAATTGTATTTAACGTTACAGACATAATATGTTACACTCATCCAGAGTCTTTAGTTTAGGCTTAAGGTAGGGTTAAGGTATCAAATTTATCCTGATAACCGTCGTAATTAATTTTTTAAAAAATGTATCACGTTAATATATTTAATGCAATTGATGCATGCGCTGCACGACCCACTCACGCATTGTTGCGCTCAATCTGTAATGGCGCCGTTTTACCTATATAGAGAGATATAAGGCAGCGTAAAATGAGTAGTGAATTTTGGCAACCTTTGGAGACTTTTTTTAATTGGCTAAAGCCTTACAATCCCTCTCCCTACAATTAGAAATATCATGGGAAGCAATGTGGGGAAGTAAGGTCACAATTGATGTTTTTCTTAACACCTTATGTTATTTCCCAACGCAGAGAAGATATAGACCCTACCCACGTGACGTCACAACTCCGCTCTCCTGAATGGTACCGTCCAATTGTCCGTCAAAACATAGTGTTAACCTGTTAAGGCTACGTACATTCCTCCTATTTACGGCGTGTTTTTCTGCTCCTTAACATTAATAATCAAAATGGTGAAGGCGTGTGTGGCTGTTGGTTGCACTAACAGAGAAGATGGAAGGAGAGACTTGAAGTTTTACCGTATTCCGAGGGATCCAAAGAGGAGAGCGAAGAGGCTGCAATTCGACGTGAAAACTGGGCACCAAAAAATCACCACAGACTATGTAGTAGTCATTTTATATCCGGTAAGATGCATTTAAGATATACTTAGAGGGTTTTGGGCTGACAAATAACCACAATTAAGATCATTGCTAGGCTAATCGCCGACAACATACACGTATGTATGTAGTGAGAGTGCAATCGCTAAACCATATAAACATTAAAAGCCTTAACTCCATTGACAAACGACATGAAATACATTAGACTTGACAGTGGATGTTAGCAATAACAAAAGATTTTGAATTGAAAATTTCTTAACTCACCTTTCCAAGCACAAGATAGATTCCTGCCGAATTTTCGTGGACGAGGACCATTTTCACCCAACCAGCAACGAAGTATTTATAAGCCTCCAAGCTCTTGAAGTTTTTCAAATTTTCGTGAGAATAGGCTGATTTTGTGTGGACAAGATAATTGTAAATATCAGCGTAGCAGATGTCAGGCAGACAGGGCGAAGACAGTGGGTCGAAAAACATCGATTTGGGCATCAAATATGGATCTGGCAACTGTATAGATCGAAGCTTTTCCACATAACGCCTTTTATGCAACACATCCAGTGAGTTTACGGCATCAGAAGGCACCGGGTCTTCCATGAAATGCATTTTAAATTCCTCGATCAATTGAAACCAATGCTAATACAGAGACAAAATGACGGACAAGTGGGCGGAACCACACAGCGAGCACGTGGTTTTGTGACGTCGGTGGGTAGGGTCTATATCAATTGGTAGCACTACGCACAGTCATGGTTCCACTTCCCTTCATGCATTTGGGCATGGCTACAGTATAATTTACTGAAAGCTCAACAAATACACTAGATGGCAATATTAAGTCACAATATACAAAGTCACAAGTCTTTCTATCCGTGGATCCCTCTCACAGAAAGAATGTTAATAATGGAAATGACGGAAATTTTTTGCGGTTTTGAAACCGTGACACGTGACGTGACGGTATACCTTGCCAACTGGTTATCGGCACATGCCTAATGTCAATCGCATTTGCTGAGGGTTTTGTCATATTTTCCTTGTAAGATGTTGCTGTTTTTTTTTAAAGAAACGTTCCTGTGTTTCCTTTCCAGGATGCCAGCTACTGGCTGCAGGTGCATCGCCTGGAGCACGGTGACGGCGGCATCTTGGACCTGGATGATGTGTTGTGCGATGTCGCGGATGACAAAGACCGGGTAAGACGTAGCGTGATGAGCAGAAAGATATGGCTGCTTCCCACCCCTCTAGTGACAGACATTTAGTGTTGCTGAGTTTTTTCCAGTAGAATGCTTGGATTTGCTTCCTTGTGCTTGTGCGCTTGGAGTTGAAATCGCAGCAGCGGTTGATTGGGTTGGCAGGCAACGTGGATGTTGTAAAGCACTCTGGAGGCGGAACCTGTGTGTTTGCGGTCGCGTGCCGCAAACCAGCTACACACTTGCCAGGTCTCTGACGCGGAGACTATGTCTGCTGGTCTGAGTTGTTCTTCTTTAACTCTTTAATTGCCAGCAGTTTTCAAGCATTTCAGCTCATCTTTCAGGATTCACAGAATATTATTGTGCTCTGTGATGAAATAAATATGAACCCTACTAAAAGAATGAGTTGAATATTTGCTGTAAGAAAAAAAAAGGTATCTAGATCTTCTGTTCTGTTATAGTTAGCGATTGAACATACTGTAAGCTGGTTTCACTGAAAATGAGCTTTTTGTGAAAAAGGAACATTTTGATTGTTATATCGTTTAATTTCAGGGAAACCACTCTCATGTTTACAGTCTTTAATTTCACAAACACATTACAATCAAGATGAGTCTTCCTTGGTCTAGCTCTTAACAATCTCATATTAAATTTGATTTACATTCTTTTGATAGTGATTTGAGTTCATTTTCCTCGAAATGGTTTTAATGTTGATTTGGCCAGAATTGGAAATACACAGAATAAAAAAAAAACTTTTTAGATTTGACTTTTGAGAGACTTTCATTCTTGTGTGAACCCGAGCAGAGTTGGCAAAGGGTCATACAACGTCTGAGCCAATGTGGCTAAACAATGTAACTATCGCCTTGCCTAGTAGTTATCCACAAAAACGTTTTATTTGGCTAAACCATTAGCCACACGTAGCCCTTCCTCATCAATGGGACATCAGTAAGATTTTAATGATTGTAGGCTCAGTTCAGGCTCAGTAATTTTCAATCGCTTGAGTTAGGATTTCCAAATACTTTAGAATCCACTTTGAGCAGAGACTAGGGTTGGGATTTTTGGAATTTCTTCTAAAAGTGTTCCAGACTATGGCCACCTACCTTTTTAGCAGGCTGTGCCATAGATGAAAATTAGGGGTGCACGATATCCATTTTTTAAAAACCGATATCGATAACTTCCTGCTCAAGGCCGATACGATACGATAACCGATAATATATATAAAATTTTAAAATCTATATTCACCTGAGTTTTTGAACACCTTTAGGTCAAAAATACTAGTGGTGGATTCAGCATAGATTTGCCTTTGACCTAATCAGAATTTTCATGATGACATGAACATTATTATAATGAACAAAACAAAGACAAGAAGAGTTTTGACTTCAAATAAAGTGTCCATATTTATTTTTTCAAACAAATATAATTTCAGTCAATCACAATCAATCAGTCAATATCATCCACGATGTGTTCCCCTGAAAAATGAGCACTGAACTTATACCCAAAAGTTATTTTGTTTTGTCAGGAGATAAAACATTTGGTGCAACATGAGAGGAAACTTTTGCGGTCTTGGTCCATGAAACAACTTTCTTAACCTGGCAATTATAGGACAGCAAGCAAGCAAGTCAATAACCAAAAGGCCTCTCAAGAACTTGTAAACATAACACTGTAAAATGCAAACATTTGCTAATTGCCGTGGTAAGGTTTATCACTCAGTGTTGGAAAAATACGGCTTATAGAACAGTAACAAACCTTTGCATACTAGCAAAACAGGAGTGGAAACAAACGCACTCATCCCAATCCACCAACACCGTGCCAAAAATATTAATGTTATCGGATTTATTTGGATGATGTCATATTTCCTATTATCGGGCCAATAATTATCGGACCGATAATTATCGTGCACCTCTAACGAAAATGAATGAATATTTGACCTTGGGTCATTTGGCTGCCTTCTATTGCAGTACTTTCACTGCTCACTAGCAACAAAGACGAGGCGAATAAGAAGTTGTTTTTTTTTTCATCTCACTTGTTTTAAGCCAATCACACACCATTTGCCAAAATTTGATGCCAAGGTCAGTTTAGGACAGAATGCGCCTTTATGGTTCAAAATGTGGTAATGGGATTCTGCTGGTGTTTATTGCAGGAGTTGATTATTTTAGTGGGAAGCAGTCACTTTTCGTAACTAGTCATGTTTTTAATATACAGTACATAAGACCCCTATGGTTGGATTTGGAGAATTTTTTGGTAAACGGCCAATTATCCAAATAGTCAATTCATGCCTCTACGACCTCAATAAGCTTGAGTTGAGATACTGTCCAAAAGCAATGGTGTTCTCGCCTTACGCGACGTCACTCCACAGGGACAACCGCAAAGCTCCTGGCAGCTCCCGTGACTCATCATCAGAGTCCATTCCGCCAGGCCAAGCTTTTAAAAGTCTGGAAGGAATGCGGCTGCCTCTTTTATTAGCTCTTGCACACAAACGTGCACTCATGCTTGTTTGGGGAAGATGAGCGTATTGTATGTTTTGAAAGTATGTGTGTCTGTAGTGTGCCAGGAAAAGTGGAGTCAATCTTTTTTTAAAGACCTTTCCATCATCCTTCCTTCCTCGGCCATGTCAGTGAAGAGTTCCGTGAGGCGTTTCCCATATAAAAAGACATTTTCTCGACCCATTCCAAAGCTGGACAGATGACCACATGTCTGGTGTCAGGTGTTGTGTGCGCCTTTGCGACTTAGATACATGATGTCTCGATGTGTGTTTGTGGGGTGTGTCGTACAGCTGTGTCCGGCATCCCAGGGGTCGTCATCCATTTGTGACCCCTGTCAGCCTTTGAATGTTTTACACGTCTGTAGCTTAGTAGTAGTAGTAGTCATCGTCTTACAATTTCACCCTAAATTGTAATTCTCTTTCCATCCATTTCCAAAGACCGACAGTAAAAATTGGCAATTCAAAACGACAGTACTCTAAAACAAGAATTGTCATCCTTAATTTGTTTGGAGTGTTCAGTTTACACCTAAACATATTTCAACTTTTTTTCCTCAAAATTGACAGCTTTTTCCCCTCCCCCCCATGGCGGAGAGATCAAGCGCCACAATTTGCAAAGGGGCTGCACGATTATGACAAAAAAAATTAATTCCGATTTATACGACAAATATTGTGATTCAGTTTGTGATTTTTACATGTCGTACTTTCAAATGCATAAAACCAGAATGTTGAATTAAAATAGTTACTATCTTTACAACAGTCTTGGATCAATTTTGTTGACAAGCATGAGAACACATGATGTGTCACTGTTCCAATATGACGCGGTTGCCACTATGGCTTCAGTCACAATGCAGCTCTACACCGCTGAGGTGGATTTACAAGGGTGTACTTTTGTTGAAAAGTTTTCTGCAAAGGCCTGCAGCACAATGAAGGACCACGAATGGCGAAACTGTATTTGGTTGCAGACTTTTGTCATTTCACATTCCTCTTGCTTTCATTTAAACAAAGTCAGTCTGCATTAATAAAACAAGTGTGACCACAATCAATGAACAAAGTTGTAATTCACGTAGTGTCCCTGAATGCACCACATGCTTGCAACAGCTGCTCGCAGTTGTAGAGTTCCAAGCCCACACAAATTAAACAGACGAATGTAGAATAATGCTAAAACAACACTGAAATGCACAATACTGACAGTGACATGCCCACAAAGACAAAGCACAGTAAATCACAGCAGTAAAAACAACAATATCGATGCAACGTAGGTTAATTTGTTCAGCTCTATTTCGCAGTTTGGAAAATAATATACTGTAAATCAATTTGAAAATGACGTTTAAAATTCTTAAGGAAAAACATGCTCTCAAATTTAAAAATTAGACCCCCCCCCCCCAAATGTTTCATGCATAGATAGGACTGGTCAATGAGTGTGTAGCTTGGTTGAAATTTGTCATATACTGTATGTGGTTTGATTTGATTGCAATCTCTTCTGGAAGTCAAACCACTCTGCACACAAGCAGAATTCAAATTTGTTATGGTCTGACGTTATACTTCGGCTTATTATGCAAGTACCTGCGCACTTCTTGCTTCCTACTCACAGACTCCTCTCAGGAGAACAGACAAGGTGGCTCTTTAGTGCATTCAAAGCTGCTGAAGACGGCCAAACTCAGGCAACTGATTAAATGACTTCACCTTATTTTCAGAGAAATATCTACATTTCAGAATCACGATTTTACTCTGTTGAGGCTAAATACCACTTGCGTTTTTGCATTATCATGATGTATATTATATTGTAAATGACCCCAGCAGCAGTCCGCCATTTATTTAGTTTGGATGGATCTGACGGATGCTAACCCCACATCACATACATAATAGACTGTCACGTTAGTCCATTTGTTTGTCTCAGTATGTGTGAACTGCATACAGTGCATCGCATGGCGTTGTCTCTGTGTGGTAGACCAGCAGACAGACAGGAAGGTCGTGAGGTTAAACCAACCCTAAGGCGTTTCCCATGATGACTCCTGCCTGTCTTGTGCGTGTGTGTGTGTGTGTGTGTGTGTATTTACATTCTCATGTTGAGCAAATGTGGTTTACCAGGTAGTCTAGGTAGCATTACGACCCATTCTGTTTGGTCCTTTTGTGTTTGAAGCAACAGACATTGATTTGTGTAAACTCTTAACTCAATTGCAAATTGTGATACCTTTTTTTCTTGGCTCATGAAATAAATACACAACTGCCAATTTATAGGTGATAAGGTTTGACCGCGACTAACCAAAAATTCGGATCTTAACTTCAAATATAGGGAATTAAATACACTTTTGTGAAAGTCTGGCAGGCATCAATTGGCATTTTTTCGCTGTTCTTGGTCCTGAACCCTTGTGAATAGGGAGGGTTCATCATATCATCAAAGATATTGTTCTGGACCTGTGCCTGTGCTTGTTTGTGTTCCTCTGCCAGAGACATGCCTGAACAAGAAAACAATTAATAAACCACAACAAAGCAAAGCACTTCAGTAAAGTGAGAAAGTGAGTTCCTTTAACATGTTTTGGATTTGTGGCGAGCTCGTCGTCCTTATCACTGCGCAAACCACACCCGCACTCGGCCCACAGATCCTTGCGGGCGAACGTCGGGGATGACCTCATTCCTTCCACGCTCGCCTTCCTCCCTCTTCTTCTCCCCGCTTTCCCCCTCGGCAGCCCCTTAACGAGAACAAGATGACGAGCCAGTGCCAAATTGAGCCACAGCAGGACTGCTCATGACAACTCTGTTGAGATTGATAGGTTGTGTGCAAAATATCATGCTAAATGCTACATGTGCTATTTAACAATTTTTTTGTACTTACTTTTCCACATTAGCAAATTTTTGGGAAGGAAGTTTGGCCATCAGGACATACTTTTATGTGTTTTTTATTGCAGATCAGCGCTCCAAAGCACAAAAAAGAGAAAGATACAAAATTTGGATTTCATCACTTGGAATGAATTTGATTTGGAACAGTGGCGCCACCATGAGTTTTGGAATGGGATGGATGCCATTGGCTACCTTTCTAAGATCCAAAGAACACAAAATTACTTTTCTGAAAATCTGGCACCCAAAGAAAACTTCACTTAGCAACATGAAACTTGGTCTGCTTGTCTTTGTAGAAACAAAAAAGTTACAGCAACTATTCTTGAAAACACACAGGAAGCTGCCATTTTACTTTGAAGCCGCCGTTAAAGGGTAACTTGGCCATTCACAGTACTACATGCTACTAAATTTTAGCCATGTAAAACTAGATTGTTGATTTAATGCGAATTGTAAATTTACCTTTAGCTTTTTTGCCCTGAAAGCCAGTTTGCAATGAGGAGACCTGCTGAACGGTTTTAATATAGGAAGTCTGCCATTTTGCTTTGCAGTAGAGATGCATCAATATGTCTGCAACAAATTGATTATCCAACTGCTTCAATAATAAGCTGCTTTTATGAAACAACTTTTAAGTCAGAATCGTTCTGTAATGGTTAAGAATCCTGACAAGTATATCCACCCAGAAGTGTCACTAGACCTAATACGATACTGGGGCACAGCAGGGCACTGGTGAGCGACCTGTTTTAAAAAGCACTTATCTATCATAAAATGTCAGAAGTAGTGCCTTAAACTGTATATAATCAAACCGAAATACATGTTTCAGTAAAAAAGTGATTTTTGGGGGGGTTTTTTTTCAGCCATCGGTGTTCAAAATCAAAATTGGGACATTCCTTGTTGATAGTTGATGAGCATGATCAGGTGAATTAACTATCTCTTCCTCACCTCTTTCAGCACTCTGCTACTGTACTTTATCTGGACAGAATTACGTCATTCAAAGTTCTTTTGGTCACGATACGATGGATAACTTTAAAAGTAAATGTTGTCAATACTCAGTGGACCACCTTCAAAAGTTCTTTGTATATTTGGGCTTAATCCTTGCGGCGCTTGGTCCAGTCATGATAAACATTGTGTTGAAGTAGCACATTTCCTTCTCTGGTCACCCTTGGGTCCTTCCTCAATTTGTTTTTACTTGTGAGGTCCAGCCTCCATAATCCCGAGGACCCACAACACGGCGCTGAACCCGGCACAACCGTACATGGACATAAGACATTCTGTCAGATTTAAACTCCTCTAAAAGAGCGAAATGTAGCCAATGCAGTGTTTCTGAAACTCCATCACCGGCTTAAATAAATGTCCCAATTCATTATTTGACTGATTTTTTTTTTTTTCCGCCTAAATTATCTCCATATGAGGCGGGACATCTCTGCTAAAATTGTTTCATTCTCAGTTGAACAGCCAATGCAATTAAATCCCTGAAATTAAATCACCAGTGATGATCTGAAAAACAACTCCAAACTGATTTAGACCATTTTTTTGGAATGCTCAGGGGAATCGGGTTGATTGATGCCCGACTGTCCTGTGATGTCTAAATATGCATGAAACAAAACCAAGGACATTCTCTTGTTTCCTGATTACCAATAGATGATCTGAAATTCACTTTCCAAATATCCCATTGCAACAAGCGTTCATTTTTTAATCATCGCTTCATAGTAACAATCCTTAACCGTTGTATTATAGAAAGTTCTGTATTTATGTCTAATGTAAAATGGCTGAGATACTGTATGTCGACTGTGTTAAACTCAGAAACTAGTGGGTCTTGATATCATACAGCTTTTGACACAAAATTAACTTTTGTAGTCCAAGTCTTCCCTCTTCTGGTTGAGGGCTGCCAACGCATTTAAATCATTAAACACTATCTCTTGCAGAGGGCATGTTTATTTTCAAGTCTGTGTTGTTCTGTTCGTTATATAGGTGCACGATATCTATTTTTTGAAACTGATATCGATAACTTTCTGCTCCTCAAAGCCAATAGAGATATCAATAACCGATAATAAATATATAATTTTTTGAATGTATATTCACCCGAGTTTTTGAACACCTGGAGGTTAAAACAAAAAAACTAGTGGTGGATTCAACACAGATTTTTGCGTTTGACCTCACCAGATTTTTCATGACATGAACATTATTATGAACAAAACAAAGATGAGAAGAGTCTTGACTTCAAATAAAGCACCAATATTTATTTTTTCAAATAAATATAATTTGAGTCAATCACAATCAGTTCGTCAATATAATGGAAGATGTGTTTTCTGACTAATGAGCACTGAACTAAAACATAAACTCAACAGGTGTTATGCTTTATCATCAGAAAAAATATTTGGTGCTACAGGAGAGGAGACAGTTGTGGTCTTGGTCCATGGAACAACTTTTTAACCTGGGAGACAGGTTAGGACAGCAAGCCTATAAATAACCAAAGGCCTCTCAATAACTTACTAACTTATAACTAACACTTTAAAATGCAAACATTATATAGTAAGGTTCATCACTCATAACAAAAATATGGTAGAGCAAAAAGGATTAATGGCTTTCCCTTTAATAATCAATATCAATCTTTAAAACACCATCGAAGCGATTGTTATCTTTTCAGTGGCTTATTAAGATACCGCTAGACACCGCACTGTGTAAGTGAATGAGTTTGTGAGCAAAACAAAAAATAGATGCAGCGAATTATTCTGACCAGCAGGTGGCAGCAATGCCCCGCAAATGGTCAACTGATTGTCCATACTGGTGTGTAGCGCAGCACAGTACATACAGTATTATCGGTCCTATTAATAATGTTATTGGATTTATTGGGATGACGTCATAATTCCTATTATTGGACCGATAATTATCGTGCACCAGTAGTTTGTTATTAGCAGGATTTGAGGTAGAAAAACAATTGCACAAACCTTTATATCAGAATGGTGCATAGCAGTCAAATGTGAATGAGTGAATTAAAATGGTGTTTCATATTTATTTCTATTTTAAAAAAACATTGATATGATGGTCCGATGGGTATTTATGTAGATAAGTGTAATATATATATATGTAGGCCTATATAATATACACACACACACCGTGTATTTTATTCCCCTTTACCAGACATTGTTTACTTTTGTATTTCTCCAAAATGATATTATTGTTGCAGCAGTGTGCAATTGCAGCGCAGCTAAGTATGTGGCTACATGTATAGCTCACCCAAAGCTACATTTTAAGCAACAGCAACGCAGAATTTTATATCGAGATAAGGCCATGACGCACTTAGTTTTTTTTTTTTTTCATCATGTGGATATTTTCAATAATGTGACAGCCCCAGATATTATATATAAATATTAGGGATGCAACGATACAGTTAAGTCACTGTTCGGTTCGGTATGAGGGACACGATTTTCGATTCCATTCAATATATTTAATGCTCTGAAACAAAAAAAAAATTAAGGTTTTTTTTTTCTCTCCGATGTTTTTTTATTTTATTTTGCTAACAAGCAAAAATAATATTGCCATCATATAAACATGCATTTTAGTGCATAAAATTTATGTGCTTACTTACTGATCTGAAGAAATTTTGTATAAAAGTGCTGAGAACAATCTTTACTGTTTGTAAAGTGAGCCGGGGCAGACCTTTGACTGCTACAGCTCTCATAGCAGTTAGGTTTACCACATGAGCAAAACATCATATTTGTGGTCAGAGTCCATCTGTGTCACGTACTGAATTAACAATATTTGGGCTCTGGACTCACGTAGCCAATGGAATGGGACTTTGGGGGGGGGGGGGGGTCTAACGTAGCCTATCTAGTATGCTATTTGATGATATCTACTGTGTGTGGGAGTGTTGTCGGAGCATTAAAAAAAGTTAACAAACACGACAGAAGTCACGTCTGCTCATTACTGCACTCTACAGAAGTCACGTCTGCTCATTAATGCACAACACCAGCATATGACAATCAACTTTCATAAATAGGACGAGTTCGAAGTAAGCACTTTTCATTTGCCACCCATTGTTTATCATGTAACCGTGAGGTGGCTGTCAGTGTCCAGCTGTCTGTTGTCAAAGCGAGGTTGTTCGTGGCAGCCAAGTTGGTCACAATGTTTTAAACATCCGGGATGACAGTCTTTGTGAAATGTGTATGAGAGGGGATAGCATATCAGCATCTCAAAATGCACATCTAGTATGCTATTTGATGATATCTACTGTGTGTGGGAGTGTTGTCGGAGCATTAAAAAAAGTTAACAAACGCGACAGAAGTCACGTCTGCTCATTACTGCACACTACAGAAGTCACGTCTGCTCATTAATGCACAACACCAGCATATGACACTCGACTTTCATAAATAGGAAGAGTTCAAAGTACAGCACTCTTAATTTGCCACTCATTGTTTATCATGTAACCGTGAGGTGGCTGTCAGTGTCCAGCTGTCTGTTGTCAAAGCGAGGTTGTTCGTAGCAGCCAAGTTGGTCACAATGTTTTAAACATCCGGGAAGACAGTCTTTGTGAAATGTGTATGAGAGGGGATAGCATATCAGCAAACTCAAAATGCTGTCACACAGCGGATCTGTACGATGCTGAAGCCACCTCCTCAAACTTCTGTCTTTCCTCGCTAGCCATGATTGTTGTGTCTGTTAGCTCTGCCACAAACAAATGCAGCGTGCTTCACTCCGCCCTCTAGGGGTGTGACAAAATATCGAAATGGTGATATATCTTGATGCTTTGTATCCCAAAAGGTTATCGATATGCTCCTGTCAAGAATCGAGATATTGCTTTAGAAAGGTGTCAATTTAAAAAAAAAAAAAAAAAAAGGCTGCCATTGACGGTGCTCGACGCCCAGTCCATTTAGACTGGGAACGTCCGTTCATTCAAAACCAGAGCATTCACTGTCATTCGGTCAGATTTTCGGGGCATTTACAGGTCACTTGGTGTTCATTTTAGGGCATTTACAGGTCATTTCCTGTTGAGTTTGAGTCACTGCCTATTCATTTGGGTGATACCCAGGTCACTTCCTGTTCTGTAACGCAAAATAAACAAGTGACCTATAAAATACCCTAAAATCAACAGGAAGTAACTGAAAATCAACAGGTAAATGACCTTAAATTGCCTTAAAAGTGGGAGGGATGGCAGCAAATGAATTTGTTCATTCGCTGCCACCGTCCCAGTTCAAATGGATTGGACGTCTACTAGTGATGAACTCATTCCAATTTACAGCAGCAGCTTGTTTTTCTGTTCATTAGTTTTTGTAGAATATCCTGGTATGATTTCCTGACCAATGTATCGAAAATCGTTGTATCGCTTTATCATCTGAGCTTTGTATCACAAATCGTATCGTATCGTGAGGAACAAAGAGGTTCCCACTCCTACTGCCCTCCATGCAGTTTGAGGAAGGAGAGGAGGAGGGCTGCTCGCGGGGAGGAGCTGTCTCAAAGCTTTTCAAGGCACAGCCCTCAATTTTCGATGCACCCTGGGCGTATTAGCGAGCGCACGCAAGAAAAAAATTCGGAAAATACATTTTGGGAGCTTTTCATTTTCATAGAATATTTTTGCGTATTGAATTGAAGAGGGCGTATCGAACGGTTCAATATAAAACCGTTTCATCCTTAATAAGTTGTGACTCCATCTCATCCATGGCCATGATTAGTAAATGTGGAGTTACTGGAGTCATATTATTTAATCGGTCTTTAAAAGTTTATTGGCTTCCATAAACCTGCAGCTACCCTGTGAAGAGATGGATGGTCATTGCAGTTGTTCATCGCAAGGGTGCAGTGTATGATCACTTTCTAACCAATCAATGGATGTTTTATGCTTTTGAGACTGGTGATTAGAATAGCTAATGTATATTAAAGTGTTCCTTCCGAGCCTGCTGATGCTGATGAGGCTCAGACCGTCCTGGACTTTTAGTCAAGCACTTTTCTCCACAAGGGGTCAGTGTATGATAACAGAAGTAGACTAAAGTTCTGTTGCGCTATTTCTGTCATCACTTACTTCAACCACTCAATTGGTGTTGTACATCTGAGACTTGTAATTGGAATGGCTAACAAAGTGATCTTGTCGACTGATTGAGACCTCCCTAAACTGCCAGTCAAGCAGTTTAACAGGAAGTAGCTGCTCTCACACACTCCTTGACCTCAATCAGCATTGAACATAATAAACTCAACCCCACTGCATTGTCGTCTCGTTTCCATCCTCTGATTGTTTTCCAGCCACGCTAACCCAAACAGGGCTACTCAGCCATTCCCGTGTAGGCGGATTTAAACGAGCATTTCTATGGGTGGGGGTATCGGAAGATGAAGCAACAGTACTATATTTTCCTCCTTTTTGAGTCGAGTTTTAAAGTGTAACGCAGAGCAGCTGGCTGCTAGTCACTTATTCACTTTATTCCCTATCTGTGTAACTTTAACCTGTGTTTTTATATTAGCCTTATTGTAAATTTGCTTTTGTTTTATGTGGTGCACGTTATGGCGAAGCTTTAAATCTTGTTGCACTCTGTACAATGAATATTGTATTCTATTCTATTCCATTCTATTCTATTCTTTAAGGAAATGTTTGGCCTGATGTTATTGTGCGAGCAGTGTTAAATGCTTTCAAATTTATGTCTCTGAGGGAATGTGTCTCAAAACTAGGCCTGAACGATATTGGGGGGCAAAAAAACTATCATTGCGATTTTTGGGGATTGAAATATTATATTGCGATATTAAAACTAGAATAATATTTACCAGATTACGTGAATAAATATGTTTGGGATAGGCCTGAACGATATTGGAAAAAATTACCATTGACATAGTGATCGCTCGCTACTTTTGCGCTTCAAACTTCGTGCCCTCAGTCCATCGCAGATTTTTATTTTTTTTTTTAATTAAAAAAAAAAAAAATAAATGCTCACTTAGGCTACTTCTACACTAAGACGGAAAATGGCCTTAAACCTATTAATTAATTGGACTATACGGCATATCGGCTACACTAGTATGCCTATTATCCGGATTAGTTGTTAGATGGTTAAAGTAGGCGGGTAATGTTACCCCAGTGTTTCCCCTAGGATTTTTTGAAGCTGTGGTGGTGGGCTGCATCGGAGTCGGACAGCCTCACCATGTCGTGCCACAGCGAATTTTTTTTTCTTCATTTTTTCCCCCAAGAAGAACCATAACAAAGATATATTTGAAATATTTCATTAGCCAGGCTAATGTTGTACCTCTCAGCTACAGTACATGTATGTAAAATGCGTAGCTGATTACAGCTACGTTACCCGATGTACTAATGCGACTTTTTTTCTCGTGGCAATAGTACGGCTTACATCTCGTAGTGACTCAGGGTTGGCAACCCAAACTGTTGAAAGAGCCATATTTGACCCCAAAAAAAACAAAAAAAAAACTGATACAGTATGTCTGGAGCCACAAAAAATTAAAAGCCTTGTACAAGCCTTATAATTATCGATACTAGCTATATTAGCCTACTATAGAAATGACTAAGTTGGCTAGAAATACTAATTAGCCTTCATGATTAAATGTTTATTTTCCCTGCAGTGGATCCTATAGAGAATGACGCACCACGTGACTACTGCTATGCCACCACAAGTTTAACTTCATTACAATATTAATGAATTGAAAGAATGTTTGTGTCATGTTTGTCCTCCTAGAAATCCTATTAAAACAAAAAAATATATATTTCCCTCCCCCATCTTTTTCCATTTAAAAAAAAAAAAAAAAAAAAAAAAAGCTCCGAAGCATCGCTAAAGAGCCGCATGCGGCCCGAGAGCCGCGGGTTGCAGACCACCGTCGTAGTCCTCCTTTTTCCTTTTATTTGACCCTCATAAGTACTACATTACCACAACAATAACAGTCCTTCTGTCAACTGACCCATTGAGAGCACTGGGGGAATTCTAATAGCCGTGTAAAGAGTTTTACTTGATTCGGTGAGAAGGTGAATAGTTTTTTCCCCGATGTTCGTAAACTAAATTTCCACACAAAGGCACGTCGAGGTACCATTAACTTAGCAAGGAGAGGTATGAGAGTCATTTTTCGAGTGTCCCAGAGCTCGCGAAATTTGGGTGGGGGGGCGCATTTATCAAAGTTTCGTCAGCCGTAATTGTCTGAAGTTGGCGCGCCGGTGATGTGCCGAAAAATAGCCACTCCACGTGAAATGTCCCCCCTGACAAGAGGGGGACGTCACTCGTACAAACAGCCTTTTTATACCAATCGATGGAACCAGAAACGACGTTCTTGTACCGTGAATATGTATCATTTTACTCTGCTTGAACTGATAAATCGTTTACTGTGACCAACGTTCTGAAAATAGAGCAAGGCTTTATTTTGGGCCCCGCCTCTCCGCAGTCTCTCAGCGCAAGTTAGTCAAAGTTTGCTTTCCGTCCAAGACGGCCGTCCACCGCTCACTTTCGCCGAAAAGTCCGATCCAAATTATTGTAATGCCCCGGATATGGGCAAGAAGGAGAGAAGTCTGTATTTGCTTACCCACTTTATTGTGGTAACAATAATAAAGAAAAACAATAACAAAATAACAGCGGGCTGCTACGACATGCGACCGCTATCTCTCGCTATCTCGCTCGTTCTCCCATTCTTCCTACTCGTTCCCCTTGCGTCTCTTAAGGGGGGGCCTGCATAGTTACGAACATTAGGCTACAATACACAATGAATAGGTGTCCGCTGAACTCCTCCCACTCGGCTGCTGCTAGTTTGAAGCGGCCTTAAATTTTTTTTTTTTTTTTTTAATTTAAATAAATAAATAAAATACATCTCATTTGCCAGGTGTGGCGGCTTTCATTTTAGTGTGGCGGTGCGCCACAATCTGTTGAATATAGGGGAATCCCTGTACCCGCAGCCTACGCGCCACCTAATATGGACTGCTGTCACTGCACAACATTCGGATACTCTGGAAGGGATGTCATGCCGTCACTGTTTTTAGTGCAGCATGACAGCATTGTAAACAATGGAGGTGGAAGATCACGACATGGCATTCTTTTCTTTTCCACTCGTTTTTCTTGAACCTTCAAACTACTGTCAATAATATGCTTAAATTCAGTGCCCATTTGGGGTCCTCCCTTCCTTGGAGATGTGCGTTTCTTAGAGCTCGTCTCCCAAGTTGTCTCCGATCAGCCAGATGCTGGGCTGGCCCCTCCCAACTCAATGCCGACTGAACATGAGTATTGTATATTAAAATGCGTAGAGGAAAATTAAACCCCAAAAAGTGACCTGCGTGGTGCCCCCAGTCAAAGAGGCACGTAATCAGTTTTTTCCCCCAGACATTTCTGCCTGTCAAAACTGTTGTCACTTCCAAGATCGCCCCTTTTTTTGCACAAGCAGTCCTGGTTCCTGCTTCCAGGAAATATCCTCAGCGCCACACCGTATGCTTCTATTTGTTATTTTCCAAGTGGTGAGAGCGCAACTGAGCATCGATTGTAACATCCCAAGTAATGTGTCAGGCTTCAGTTGTTTTATAAAGATTTATTTCAATCACAACACGGCGCCTGCTCGTAAAAGTAGAGCGTGCTCTCCCTTCCACTCTCGCTCCTGTGTGATGCGTTTAATTGCGATCACGAAAAAAACAGTACTACACTAGACTGTCATTATTTTGTGATTAATTTCCAAATTTGCCACGGGCTAGGAATGAGTTTCCGTTTCAGAGGTAAACTGCGCGGGCGATGACGTAACACATGAGGCTTCTCATTTTTACGCATGCGCCCCAAGCAGGCGTACCTTGCAGACGCGGGGAGGCCCTTAAACACACCTTAAACGAAGTGTGGACAGGTATAAAAATAGTCGGCAAAATACTCTGGAGAAAATTATCTGTCCTAGTGTAGATGTAGCTGTAGTCTGTCACTCTAGTTTCTGGTGCTTTTCTTGGTCAGGCAGTGCACTAGAGTTGCTTATTAAACTTAACGATGATTGACAGACGTTAAGGTTTGATCTTGCCAGAGATGTTTGGAAATTGAAACTTCAAAGCTTCTATTTTTCTTAAAGGATTTTCACTTGACGTGCTTATCTCTGCACAAACTCGCAGCTACTGGGGGGAAAAAAAGCTATTGTCCTTTCCAAAAGGAGACAATGTCGCTTAACTAGGATATTGACATTATGGTGAAATATTGGCCCGTAAACGGCACATATCCGTTGGACTGCATTTCTGCCAAGTAATTTGTTTTAGAGTCCACGTTCACCTGGGTCAAGTATTACAGCCAAAGCTAACGACTGAAGACGCATCAGAAAACGACAATTTGATTGCTCAGGCCTATGGTTTTAAATCCCCTAGGTGCGATTGATCGAGCAGAACATATTACCCTATGCCAATATAAAAAACAAGCAATGTCCTTCCACTCACTTTGTTTTGCCTGCAGTTCATTTACTTTGCTCAGTGAATGGAATCGCATAACGATTGGGAAATTCTGTTGCACGGCTGTCAAATTAGTTTCCAATTGTGAAACTTCAGTGCTGCTGATTTGCAGCGCATCGTATCGATATTTGAAGTAGGGTTAAACAATATTGGGAAAAAAAACTGACATTGCGACTTTCTGGTGGGATTGATAAATATATATCATTATCTGTGAATGCTGAAGATTGCTGGATATAAAGGGATCCAGGAGGCCATATCTGTTTTTATGAAGCAAAACAAAAGTTTGCCTGTTCAAAAAAAAAGATTAGAAAAAAACAACAATCACACGTCCTACGATGGGACTATTTCGTACGCGCACTTCGCGATGGCGATGTTCAAACGATATATTGTGCAGGCCTAATTTGAAGTGAGCTGTAGTAAACCTCTTGCATTTGTAAAAAAAAAAAAATATTATTCACGTTGAAATCTATGGCTGGTGACAGTTTTTTTTGTGGTTTCTGTAATTTCTGTGATGCCCTAAGAAGTTAAGAAGCCATCAAAGCACCGCCTAACAATAAAATAATATTGAGTATCAAATAGGTATGTTAAAGGAATACATCAAGGCTGTTGCGACTGTCACCTCAAGTATGACTTCCCACATTCGACCAGACTTGAATTATATCAACTCGGAATCAGGCTAGAAACAGGCTCATATTCCCAACTAGGTCTACCATTCCCCTCCTCCGCACCTATACTTGTCACTGTAATTGCCCCATAAAAAGAAATGCTTGCAGACATATTTGGTCCTCTCTACCCACTCTTTGCTCACAAGATTAATTGCCTGGAAAAATGACATGCCACTTGTTGTCCTTTAGTGTCTCCCCACCCCCTTTCTTTCTTTGGAGACCTTCCCCCGTTTCTCCCTTGTGTTATTTAGTTTTGTTGGACTCTGCACAACTGGGAACATGTTGAACTTTTGCTCTGGCACAACTTATTACGACCACTCAAGAGCAAATGTGTCTGATGTGTGTGTCAGAAAGGCTGTATTGGAGCAGCCTGATAAAACTGCTGCAATTGTTTCATAATCTTTGTAACCGCTGGGTAATAGGCTGCACTTTGATGGAAACGTTAACATGGACTCTTTTCTTAATAAGGTAAAACGGACAGAATTTGATAATGATGGTAGTGTGCCCACAAATGTTTGGCCAAACTACGTGTTAAAATGGTCAAATGTTTATATTATGTAGTTACTTGACTTTTGAAAATGTGCAAAGACCATAAACTATGTTGTACTCAATTGTGTAGCTCCTCCCTCTCTGTACTTGTACCTGGTCCTAACCATCCCCAGGATGCTTGACTCAAGACAGAAAACAAACTTTTACCCTGTGTTCTTCAACCGGTGGTTCTTCAACGTAATTTCCAGAAAAACTGAGTTTCAAAGTCAGACTATGAAGTATTCGCTTTTCCCCTGCCAGGACTGCATGATTAGTCCGCAATTTGAGGCTTGTGATGACAACTGCTCAGCTGCCATATTGAACATGAGCCTCCTGGAAAGTTGAGTAGATCCGCAAAGGATGGAATGAGAAAATGCATTTGCAATTTATTACCAGTATCCTTTCCAGAACCTTAAGCCCACTTTGCGGCCTCCTCTTGGGCTTGTCAGTGGATAGTTTAAAGAGCATATGACACCAGAAAAAAAGTCTTAAATGGCATTATTATGTGAATTAGAATCATATTTTGAGACGATTCGACTATATACAACAATTTAGCAAAGCGCAGATGACGAGAAATTAGTCTTTTAATCTGCCGGTTAGCCACGCCTACCATTATAGGGCTTTAGCGTCCCCAACAGGTGGATGACGTCAGCGGTAGACTGGGCTCATCGGTTTTACTATTCAGCCCATTGAGGGGGAATTGTTCAGAACGAGGAAAACGCGACGAAGAGAGCTGCAAAATGTCATTGTTTCAGTCTCTCTACTCCCAATATTTTTACAGGATATTCTTTTTATCCAAGTATTTTTCCCCAATAGCTATATAAATGGCTTGAGAAGGACCAGTCAGCCCGTCGAGGGGGAACTATTCACAATGAGGAAAACGCGACGAAGAGAGCGGCAAAATGTCATTGTGTCTGTCTCTTTACTTCAATATTTTTACAGGATATTCTTTTTACCCAAGTACTTTCCCCAAATGCTAAATAAATGGCATGGTCATGACAAATAACAATCTTGTGCTAAATGGAATATAAATTAATAAAAATCCATTTATTCAAGACGAAATGGCAAAATTACTCCATAATGGTAAAAACAGTCGACTTCACCTTTACTGTCACACCTCCCGAACGATATTTTATGACACCTAAATCGGACATATGTAATTTCCCTTCCCCGGCTTCGGAGAATGTAAACAGACCAGAAGGAGTGACAGCTAGCCGACATGCTAACCCGAACCGAGGGATGTTTCAAAGTCTTCGAAGTGGAAAATCACACATAACTAGCCTGGATTATTTGACATGACGACCCGGTTGTCGAGTTTCTTTGCGGATCGGCAAACCGCCCGGCGGAGAGCAATTTACAGTTCGTTCCCCGGAGGAGGGTGGCTGGAGTTGTTGTGTAGCTAACGCGCTAACAGCTAACTGCTAATGAGCATGAGGATAGCTTTTTACATGCCTATCAATGATCAAACGTAAGTAGTCCTTTATTTAAAGGAATTTTATAGTGTTTACTTTGTAATCACTGTATTCGTATTTGACATAATACAAAACAAGATGTTTACTCACTTCCTTGTAAGTCCAATGGTCCCACAGTAAATATCCACGGTGAATGGGAACCTTTTGAAACTCCAAAAAGGCGCATACGCCTCTCCCGCATACAGAATGATTTTTCTGCAGCCGTTTGGCTGGCGTGATGCAAAAAATAAAAGTATTAATCCGCAAAATCAGCTGAATCCTTCGTCCTCATACACAACAGTACACTGTATAGTGAAGAGAACGTCTTCTACCGTACACGTCACAGCGCCCTCCTCCTCAATGCAAGACCGAAGCCGGAAGTCACTCATTTTCATGGCGCGGGATTCAAAAAACTAAATAAATATAGCGATCGCTTCCACACACATCCAAGCGGTCCATATCATTCAGGAGCATAAAATACCGCGTGTATTATGAAATAAACATGCTTTTTCGTGTCACAGGCACTTTAACACAGTTGTATAAATCCATTGCTGAAACGACAAAGTAGTTTTCCTCAGGAAAATTAAAATGTCTACCATGTACACTTAACAAAAAAAAAATCTTGTCCGACAGACCCCTCAGCCTTATTGCCTCATGTTGAAATTCTGTTTTGTTGATTTGTGATCATCTGTCTGATCATTGACTTTTATGTGACAGTTGGAGTTCTGTTAATGGAGTTAAGTGACACTATGTAAGCTGATGATGTGTTCTAAGCTTCTTCTAGGGTTAGAGTTCATGTTTGGACAGTAGGAGGAAGAGCAAGTGATACCCTTAACCCCCCAAACTAATCACTAATCCTCTGTCCCTTAGCCCTTACTCTCTGGTACCTTGGCTAATCGCAAATATCCTCAATCATGAAGAAGGCCTGCTTTTTAACTCACCGCTGCTCCGAGTATCATCTGTTATCTTCAATGTCAGTCAGATGCTGGAGCAAGCAATGAGTTGTCACACCATTTTGAAGAAAATGACTCTCCAGTGAAATCAGTGTTGTCTGAAATGTAAAATGTAGCATAAAGTAAAATTAGCTTCCGCCAGGAAACTGCATAACTTGTACTTGAGAGTGAATGTCCCATTCCTAACAGTCAGGATGGTTTGCCACGAAAAATCACATCCGAATGACAACCTGCTTTTGTTTTTGAGCTACGAGTGACTCTTACAAGTTTTTTTTGGGATAAGTTCAATTTTGGGCTGTCATTTTGGCCCTAGTTGTACTAACTTGTTTGCAAATATTTGAGATGTGAAGTCAGTGAAGTCAACTCACCGATGGTGAAAATGGTAAATGGAGAACACTTCTGAAGCGCTTTCATCCACACCATTATAGTGGTCAATAGGAATGGGAACCTCTTGTTACCTCACGATATGATACGATTTGCGATTAAAAAGCTCTTGATAACGATGATCTGACGATTATAGATACATTGGTCTGGAAATCATTCTAGGATAGTCTACAAACAACTAATAAGGGAAAAACAAGCTTCTGCTGTAAATTGGCATTAGTTTATGACTAGTAGACGTCCAATCCGTTTGAACTGGGAGGGTGGCAGCGAATGAACACTCGTTCTTTCGCTGCCATCCCTCCCACTTTAATCGCTGCCATCCCTCCCACTTTAAACGATTGAACGTCTATGGCCATCAGTGGCAGCAAATGCTAGGCAAGAGGTCATTTTGGGGCAATTCAGATCATTACCTTATTGATTTTCAGTCACTTCCTAAGGTTCCTGTTGATTTTGAGGCATTTTATGAGTCATATCCTGTTGGTTTTGGGTTACAGAACAGGAAGTGGCCCGGGAATCTCCCAAATGAATAGGCAGTGACTCAAACTCAACAGGAAGCGACCTGTATGTCAGGAACCGGGCAGGCAGGTGGTGTGTGGACCCAAATGCAGGGAAAAGAGGCGAGGCAGATTGACGGTGCAAAAATGATTTAATTACGGCAAGCAAAAAACAAAGTACCAACAAATAATGATGAGATTCCAAAAAACACAACACAAAGCAAAACTCGGGTTACTAACAAAAGGCTGGGTATCAAAACTTACTGAGGGGAACACGAGGGCTTGGAGAAAACTGGCGAGAACAGGTTCGGACGTGCACATGGACATTGACAATGACGCAACAAAGAGTGAAAAGAAACTGGGAGCTGATATACTCACACAGACAAGGGGTAACGACACAACGATAAACAGGTGAGCACAGGAGGATGCAGTTTGGAGGATACACTAGGAGCAGGTACAACAGCTGAAATCAATGGGCAATCACAGGGATAAGTCACACTAGGAGAAAACCAACACAAAACCTAACACTGTAAATGCACTAAAATGAACAGAAATTGACCTGTAAATGGCCTGAAAATCAGAAAGAGTGACTGTGAATGCTCTGGTTTCGAATGAATGAACGTTTGTTCAACCCTACTAGTCTAAATGGACTGGGCGCCGAGTGCCATCAATCGCAGCCATATAGTTAACTAAGACACTATTATGGTGGAAGATTTTGATAGCAACTTGTTGGGTCCTTTTTTTTTTTTTTTTTTTTTGGACACCTTTTTAAAACTAGTGATGCACGATAATACATTTTTCAACCGATACCGATAACCGATAATTTCCTCCTCATTCCTACCGATAACCGATAATGTCAAGCCGATAATTTTATTAAAAGATTTATGTAAGATTTTAAACAAAAGAAAATATTACTGTGCAAAAATATAATTTATTGCTCTTTTTTTTTTTCCAACATAAAATATGAACAAGTCGTCAATTCCAACATCTAAATAATGACATTGTCTGACATTGTGTAATGGTAAACTTCTGGCAACAATTACTTTCAGAGTAAATACCTAAGTTGCACAAAAATGCCTTTAAAAGTAAGCCATTCCTAACATAACATTAATACACTGCAAAACACACTTCCTTAAAACTAGTAGGTTTTAAGTGTAAATCTATTGGAAATAGGCCTGTCGCGATAACAAATTTTAGTGTGCGATAATTATTCTCATAAATTATTGCGATATGCGATATTATTGCCCCCCCCCCCCCCCCCAATTTTTTAAACCAATTTACAATAACACAGTGTGAATACAGTATATATTAATAGATGAAGTACACCCATTTAAACGTGATATTTACTCTTAAATTCAAATCTACTTTTTAAGAAATCACAACTAAAAACAATAGACCATACCTCTTAAGTAAAAAACAACAATATTTATACCGCACAGAAACACAGAATAAATAAAATGTGTTTAAAAAAAAAAAAAATGCACTTAACAACTTCAGCATTTAGAAAAATTTTTCCCGTCATAGCTTCTGCAATGGTGTTCCATAGGGATGCAATGATACAGTTAAGTCATGGTTCGGTACGAATTTTGATACGAGGGACATGATTTTCGATCCGATTCAATACATTTAATGCTCTGTAAAAAAACAAAAAACAATTGTTTTTTTTTTTTTTTTTTTTTTTTGCTAACGAGCAAAAATTAAATTGCCATCATATAAACATGCATTTTAGTGCATAATATTTATGTGCTTACTTCTTACTGATATGAAAAAAAATTGCATAAAAGTGCTGAGAACAATCTTTACTGTTTGTAAAGTGAGGCAGGGCACACCGTTGATTGCTACAGCTCTCTTAGTAGCTAGGTTTACTACATGAGCAAGACATCCTATTTATGGTCCGAATCCATTTGTGTCACGTACTGAATTAACAATACTTGCAACATTATCTATAGGCACTGGTATGGATTGATTTGGCCTTCTTAATCTCATGTGACAAATTACAGTTTAGAATTCATCGATGTAGTATATGGACTACATGTCCCATAATCACTCTGGGCTCACGTAGCCAATGGCATGGGAAGTAGCACATCTAGTTTGCCATTTCATGATATCTAGTGTGTGCGCGCATTAAAAAAGTTAGCAAGCGCCGCTGAAGTCACGTCTGCTCATTACTACACAACACCAGCATATGAGGGCTTTCATATACAGGACGAGTTTGAAGCACAGCGCTCTTACCGGTAATTTCATTCAGCTGTTCTTTGTCAAAGTGAGGTTATTCGTAGCAGCCAAGTCGGTAACAATGTTTTGGCGGACTTAATTGTAAATATCCAGCGTTGTGCCGAAAAATAGCCGCCCCGCGTGAAATGTCACTCCTGACGGGAGCGCCCGCACGTCAACAACACCGGTGTTCTGCCAAAATATCCTACATCGGCGAAACGTGCGCTCTAAACTTGTTTTGTTTAGATGCATACAGGAATAAGGTACTAAAAAAATGCCTGCAGAAAATACTTAAATGTAGTTATATCAAATAAGGACGGTTTAAACACGCTACGTGACTAATGTGGTCAACTGCTTTAAAGCTAACACAAAAAAACACAATGGTTAAAAGTATGAGAGGGTAATACATGCAAAAAGTATCTTTGAGGCTGTGAAAAGGTTCTAAATAACTAAATAAAAACAAAAATAGTGAGTAATCGCCGCCTCTAACAGATGTGCGCATGCGTGTGAATGCATGCGCAAGCGCCCTGAGCATTGTGTAGGACGTTTCGCCGCGTAGCAAGGAATGGCCGAACACCGGCGCGCCATAGATGGTCCACAGTCACTCCGGAGCACTGACGCGGCCGGTATACGTTGAACAATAGGATATAATGGGAACAATTGGCTCTGGCGCTAGTTTTTGGCGGACCTGGAACGAAGATGCATTTTGCGCAGTTGGTAACGAACTTTTAACAGCACGTCTGCCGCACGCGCACACACACGTGCACGCGAGGCGATAAATCGCAGCGGAAAAGTTATCGCCTCCATTTTTATATATCGCGCGATAAATGGAATTATTGCATATTGCGACAGGCTATTGGAAATAAGTGAAATTATCTGCCAGCGCTTCAGGTGTATTTCTCTCAGATTTCTTGGAAGAAAAATAGCTAGCTGAAAATATTCTTAACAGCCTTATTTTAAGCAATACATTATTATACTTAATCCTAAAAAAAACCTGGAAGAAGAAAAGATTTTGAATATTTGTGGCTACAGAATATTATTGTTATTTCATTACAACAGGAATGTGCATATTTAAATTAATAAGTGTTAATAAGTGCCAATAAGTTTAGATTATCTACTGTGACAGTAATTGAGCAGACAAATAAATTAAATTAATTTGAAAACTGATTGCTAATGTTATATGCTTTGTTGCACACTGTGAAAATGATTAACTCAAAAGAGCGAGATGTCATGTACCCATTCTGCAGCGCTTTGTTTACATTTGCGGCACTCACGAGTCGCGACATTCGCTTTACAGCAGCTAAACTGATAAACGGCAGTACTATTTGGATGCAGTTGGAGCTCGCATCTCCGTGCGTGTTGTTTTGTGCCTGAGTTTTGTTAAGCCGAAAATAAAGGCAGCATTACAAAGTCATCTGACCGCTCGTCATTTTACATACTGAATGGATTATTGAGGGGCTGACTTCGTTTTCTCCATGTTTAAATTATCATCTAACCACTGTGCCGTCATGATAAGCTTGCTTACTGGACATCACTTTTTCGAATGTAGTGGTGAAAATGTGATTGGCATGTTTTTCATGAAGAATGGTGGTCGTATAAACTGCATTATTTTTTTATCCAGGGCTTTGGCTCTCGGGTCATTTCGGTAAAAAAAAAAAATCTAGTCTCGTCTGGTCTAGGCGGCGGCTACGTTCGTACTGGATAATCCGCCCGCACCGGCCGGTTTGCTGCGGCGTATTCGGGGCCTGGCTCTGCTCACACGCCGTGAGGGAACGCTCGAGAAACCGGGGTGTTCGCCGGAGGTCCCGAAGCTGGGGAACCGGGCTCTGCCCGCCCCGCCGACGGCGAGGCGGCGGCGGCGGCCTGCCGGACCGGCCAGAGCGGCGGGCTCCGTCGGAAGACGGCTACTTGCTGACTATCGGTCTCCAGTCGTGCCGGTGTTTAGCCTTAGATGCGAGTTTACCACCCGCCTTGGGCTGCTTTCCCAAACAACCCGACTTTGTATCGTCACAAGCCATTAGTTTAACTTAGTGTTTACAATAGCTTTAGCATTCCCGCTAGCAGCAGCAGCCTGGTATTCGTTCCAAAAATCTTTGTGATGCAGTTTTAAATGGATGCTGGGTTAGTGGTTTTGAATGAGGACGCTTTCTTTCGGCCTCATGGAACTTCTGCGGTACATGTTTCGCAAATGGCGAGAGCGTCGTTTTTTTAGTAACAGCCGCCATAATCAACTATTTCTTGTCGTGTAACTCCGCCTCCTCAACCCCTCCTCCCTCAGGGGCTTCAGAGAGGGGAGGGGTTGAGGAGGCGGCGTGCTGAATTCTTCGGTTGTGCACATTTGGAGGCTAAATCAAGTATATAATTATCGGATTGCATTATCGGTTGAATTTTTTATTATCTGGATTATCTGTGTGACGTCATAATTGCCATTATCGGCCGATAATTATCGGCCACCGATATTATCGTGTATCTTTATTTAAAACGATATCTCGATTCTTGGCAGGAGCATATCGATAACCTTTTGGGTTACAAAGTATCACGATATATCATTATTTCGATATTTTGTCACACCCCTAGTGGTCAAACAACTTTACATACGAAGGCTCACATTCATGTAGTGTACATGTTCATACACCTATACATCATAGGTGGTGCTGCTGCACTCGCATTCACATGCTCATTTACGAATTTATATTTCAGCAGTGTTGCAAGGTACTGCCATCCCCACAGTGAGCAATTTAGGTTTCATTGTCTTGACCCTGGCCATTGCATGTACGTTTGTATGAACAATATGAATTCTAGCTATCCTCAGCAGGCAGGATTTTGGGGGGGGGGGGGGTAGCCAAACAGGGTATCCACTGACGCAAGTTAAAAAACGTAGGGTTTTGGCCCGCTCCTGCCACATTATAAAGACTAAGTGCTGTCAGCGGCTATTTTCCGCATTTGCTTCCTCATTCAAAATTTGACCATCAAGTTTTGCCTGCAAGTTACAGAACTCCCTAACCCAAACTACATCTTATTTTCGGTATTTAATGCTATATATTATTTGTGAAACGATACATGAGATGCTTTCAGACATATAATATACCAGAACTTTACCGGGTAATGTGCCCTGGAATCTACCCGGCTCTTGTCTTTCAGACATAGGGAAATGTACTGTTTCTTTACTGCACTATTCTGAAAGGGCTTATAGCGAAACTGCTGACCAGCGGGGAGCTGAGACACGAGGTACATCGAGTAGCAGTGGCCAACCTCAGTTGGTTTCCTGGTTGCCTAACAGTTGGGATGTTATCTGCTTTTTGTTTACCAACCACTATATCACTCACTTAGCGAGAAAACTATCCGTAGTTTGAGCACAGTGAACGAACACACTATTTTTCCCGATTAAAAAGCCTTAGCACATATACGGTACTGCAATGTTTTTATTAATTGAAATGTGGCAGCTTTGTCAACTACTCTTTTCTTTGGCTCACTTAATTGTTGTTGACTTTAATGATTTTTTCTTTTTGAAGCAATGTCTTGATTAGAGGGCTTAAAAAGTTTCTTCAAAGTGCATGTTATATAGCTGAAATAAAACCCACAAATTGTTCACTTAATAGTGTTGTTTTGTTTATAAACTGCAGTTGTTGTTGCAGTATTGAGGCAAGTAAAAGTCATTGTATTAATCTTGTCTGCATGCGAGTTTCCCTCTAAATGCTATTATGCGTTGGCGCGCGGGTCGGGCAACTTAATTAAACAAATACATCAACGCTCTCACCACCATCTGCGTTTCTTTAACAGCCGCACCGCCTGCGACATGTTGATTAGGCCCGTGCAAAAAAAACTGGTTATTGAAGCACGGAAGCTAAATATAGCCAGGCGGCACGATTAAAGCTGATGGCACATGATGCATGGCGCTCGTTAACGCCGCCACCGCTGGCCTTCCCACCCACGTTCCCGTCATTAAGGCGAATGCCGCTATGGTGGCACAGATCTTGTTCTTTCTCCTCAAGCACCCGACTTTGCTCTTATAATGTACTTCTAATTCTTCTAATAGTAATTTTCAGTCATTAAGGTGCACCTAACCGTACTTGACAAAACTATGTGTTCATGTACAGTATATCACAAAAGTGAGTACACGCCTCGCATTTCTGCAGATATTTAAGTATATCTTTTCATGGGACAACACTGACAAAATGACACTTTGACACAATGAAAAGTAGTCTGTGTGCAGCTTATATAATAATTTATTTTCCCCTCAAAATAACTCAAAATATAGCCATTAATATCTAAACCCCTGGCAACAAAAGTGAGTACACCCCTTAGAAACTACGTACATCCCTAAATGTCCAAATTGAGTAGCGCTTGTCATTTTCCCTCCAAAATGTCATATGACTCGTTACAGGAGTGCTGTCAGCATTGCTGCAGAGATTGAAGCGGTGGGGTCAGCCTTTTAGTGCTCAGACCATACGCCGCACTCTACATCAAATTGGTGTGCATGGCTGTCGCCCCGGGAGGTGTTGTTCAACATCTCTCAATGCTAATTGTACAAGAGCAAAAGACCGGTCCGTTTGGCTGACCTTGATGTGTTAGATCACGCAAAGTCATTGTCAGAGATGACCGCAAGGTAGTTTATGATTAAAAAATATCATTTGTCATTTTATGTGCAATATGAGCTTTTGAAACAAAGTCATTCCAATTAGTCAAGGTAGCACACTTTTTTCCCCATTGAGCAAATCAATCATGAATTTAGAAGGAGATGCCACTTTTGAACCATGCTCACATCCCAAACAGACCCCCCCCCCCCCCCCCCCCCACACACACACACACACGCACGCACATGCAACGCCAGGACTGAAACGTCAAATGACAAAATACATACTTATATATACAGTGCCCTCCATAATTAAGATGTGTTTTTAGCTCCTAATATATATTTTTTAATTCAAATAATATGGGACCTTGATGGGAAAAAAAGAGAAAAATCCAAAAATGCACTGAGCTGCATTTACTCCAATTATGATAACTTCTGTTTCTTACTTGATAACTTTCCCTTTCCCTTTGAGATACTGGTTCTCAGAAGCGCCAGTGTTTTTAACTCACTCACAGTCAGCCCTCTTTGTTCAAAAGTCTCTAATCACTGTCAATGGCACTAAAGCACAATTCACTATACCACCACTCCCAGTTCATCACCGTCAATGACAGTGAATGAGTTAATAATGGAACTATGGAATAAATTACTCATCATTGAATAATTTACAGTTCAGTTCCTTCATTGTCCACAATCCAAGATTAATTTTTGCAGGGGAGGACCAAAAAACAACAACACACGTCTGCTTTCCTGTCCTAGGATCTCGTCTGGAAGTGGAGATTGACACAATGAATATTTTGCAACAGCCTACATAAGCAATGCACCAGAGTGTGGTATCTGGTGTTTGTGGGCTGTCCTGTTGAGGAATTTTTTTTTTTTTTTTTTGGCAATTGACAGGGAAAGTTCTCGTCGGTCTCTTAGTCCCTTTAGGACTACAGTGTTTTGCATTATGCAGCTGTACTTGTAAAAGTAAAGTTTGTATTGCAATGAAGTTGGGATGTTGTGGTAAACATAAATACAGTATAACAGAATGCAATAAATTTCGAATCACGTTCAACCTATATTTAATTGAATACACTATAAATACAATATGTTTAACGTTCAAACTGAGAAACAGTAGTGTTTTAAAGGGGAACTTTGAAGTAAGGTTGGCCAACCATGTTTTTGAATAATATCAATGGCTAAACAATTATAAGCATATTTTCATTATTTTTTTTAACGCAACCCTTCCAGATTCTTTGTTTAACCCATAGCAACGCCCTTGACAACGAAAATGCTTTTCTTCGGCAATCTTCGGAAATCTTCGGAAATTACGTCACACCTAGACATGCGAGGGAAGTCCACCATAGAACAGTATTGTTTGTTGCATTGCTTCTCGGTAAGATGCCACAGCGGTGTGTGGCGATGTTTTGTTCTCGCTCAAACGAAAAGTTGTATGAGTGGCCAAAGGATAGCAGGGCACGTAAATGGACATCTTTCGTTCGCACGAAGCGAATGAATTTCACGCCATCATCGAGTAGTGTTCTCTGCTGCAAACACTTCGAAGATGCCTGCTTCCTTAACCGGTCTGCTTATGATCAAGGATTTGCCAAAAAGTAAGTGTGATTTTTGGATAGATGACTGATGACTTTGTCAAAGCATAGCTGCCTACTGTTGTGGAATTGAACAGTATAAGCTAGCGACGTTAGCCGAAAGTTAACTCGTGGAAATCCCCAATCATAGTTGTTGTTGCGTTCGCTAGGTTAAGCGTGTTTAAAGTGTGCGTCATCTACGATCATGTCCGAAAGGGTTAATCCACTGTCAATTGGGAAACGGGTGTGGATGTGCATATAAACGGGTCGGCGTCGCGGTAATTCACGGTCACGTTGCTGTAAGAGACACACACCGCCGGTGAGTTTATGCACATTTATTTGTATTTGTATTATGTATTTCCACCTTCATGCTTCAAGCATTGCATTGCTTATGGACGGTTCAGCGTTCACGGTGATCGCATGATAGGCTTCTAGTTTGTGTTTTATGAGAGCCGCTGACAGGTGACAGCTGAAAAATAGCGTGTTGGTTTAGCGTAGCCATTGAGTCAATCTCGCAGCGAATCAGCGAGCGCGCAGGTCACGCAGTGAATCATGGGAAATGTAGTCTCGGGACAACACTGAAGTGGTGCTTTGTAATCTGTTCGCTTGTGTGAAAAAACTACATTTCCTCACGCCATTAGACGCCAATTCCTGCCGAGAGCTGTGCCGAGCTGTGTTCTAACTTTTCCATAAGAACTGCTCCATGTGTTAATAGAGACAAGGTTGTCAGCGCGTCGTGTGTTCGATACATTTGTAAACAAAAAGCTCATAACAAGACACTTTGCACAATCCGTTTAAGAGACGCTGGAGTGGGAGGCGAGGAGGAGATCGGCGAGAAGCAAAACTTCGCGGTCGAATGTGGCGGCAGTCCGCTATTATTTTGTTTTCTTATTGTTGCCACAATAAAGTGGAGAAAGCCATCGAAGACTCATCTCCTTCTTTCCCCCCCAACGTTTTTATATTATTATTTTATATGCACGAGAGCTGCCGGATCTGCCAAAATGAACATGAAGTCTGATTATTATTTTTTTTAACAATGTCATCAGATAGACAAAAACATAACATTATGTGCAAATGCCTGCATCTTCAAATCATAAAAATAATAACAGCCTATATCTTACCAATGTTGTAATCTCGATGGGTCTTGTATCTATTCCATGTCAGGTAGTCTAGGCACACTGTTTGCATTCTGATTAGCGTCTGGCTAATACATGTTAGATCCAACATAAAATTCCAAGCACCTCTTCTTCCTCCAACTCTTCAAAAACTTGGATCCCCTCCCTTGTGCTCGGTCTATCGCTTATATCGCTGTTTGAATCATTGTTTGAAGGGCTTTGTATGGCGGCCGTATGTATGGAGCTGCCAACGCTGTTCCCGGTGTGATGTATCACTTCCGGGTTCGTCCCCTTTCAGGCTCGAACTTCGGAAACGCGATTATTTTGTCAAATATACAACATATAAATTATTTTTTCATGCTTTATTTGGTGGACAATGTTGAATTACTTTACTTGTGACCCTATTTGGCATGTGAAGAAATTAGTTCACACTACAGCTTTAACAAATAATCAGTAATTTAAGAATTGTATTGCAGCAACACATCCCAAAAGCCCTGGGACAGGGTCAGGTTTACTGACCATTGTGTACCACTTTTCTTGTAACAGCATTCAATAAACATTTTGAACTGTGGACACTTAATGTTGACACTTCAGGTGGAAATCTTCCCATTCTTGGTTGATGTACAGCATCAGCTGTTCAACAGTCCTGGGTCTCCCTTGTCGTAATTGAAACTTTTTATAATGCACCACAGGTCTGGATTGCAGCCAGGCCAGTCTTGTACCCGCACTCTTTTACTACAAGGCCACACTGTTGTGACATGTAAAATCTGATTTGGGTCTGGGCTGAGATGGCAGCATATGTTTCTCCAAAACCTAAATATACCTTTCAGCATTAATTGTGCCTTCGTAGTTGTCTAAGTTACCCATGTTAATGACACTAACATAGCCCCGTACCATCACAGATGCTAGCTTTTGAACTGAGCGCTGTTGACAACTTGGGTTCTTTTTTCCTCTTTAGTCCATATGGCATGACATCCCAGTGTTCCATAAAGAACTTCAAATTGCAATAGTCTGACCATATAAGTTTTCAACTTTGCTATACTCTATTTTAAATGACCCCCGGCCCAGAGAAAACACCTGTGTGTCTGGTTCCTGTTTAGAAGTGGCTCTTCTGTCATGGGGAAGTTTTATCCAGCATTGGTGGGTGAAACTGGATTGTGTTCACTCACAATGCTTTCTGGAAGTATCACTGAGCTCATTCCGTGATTTTCTTCACAGTAACATTCCTGTTTGTGGTGTAATGCTGTTTAAGGGCATGGTTGGTTTTTCCATCTCTTTGCTTGCATGCAGTGATTTCTCCAGATTCTCTGAACCTTTTGATGACTGGATGGACAGCAGATGATGAATCCGTAAATTCCTTGCAATTGTCTGTTTAGGAACATTGTCCTTAACATTTTTGATTAATTTCTAACACATTCGTTCACCAAGCGGTGAACCTCACCCCATCTTGGCATATGAATTACTGAGTAATTCATAACTCCTTGTATACTAGGGCTGTCCCAAACGACTAATTTTCTCCCGATTAGTCAGCCGACTATTTTTACGATTAGTCGACTAATCAAAAAAAAAAATTTTTTTAAACTAATTTAGCAATTAAATTTTTGTTGACGCTTATCAATTCAGAAAAACATTTTGGAACACTTTAATTATTTATTGAAGTACAAATAAACATGTAAAGAACAATAATAAATCACAAATAAACAATGAGTTCAAATACTAATAGCATTAACTAGTGCAAAAGAATGGAATGTAAACAGATTCAGAACACTGACTTCGCGTTTCCAACATGATTCCAAACATTTCTTAAAAAAGTACCTAACATTATTTTTTTAGTATAGTTCTATATATAATAGTATTATAATTATTCATTGCCAATCAGATTTTTCATAAAGGGTGTCATTTTAAAGGTATTCTTAGAGTAGTCTGAATTCTGAAGTATGTGGGATTAACTCCAGAAATTGACGAACATGACATGCTTTTATTTTGAAATATTCACCGGAAGTACGTTCGCTAAACAGCTAATTTAAGCTTTACGCTCCGCAAAAAAAATCACTTATTGTCATTGCATGTGGTGTCAGTAAAAAAAATTATTTTTTGTTTGCAAATGCTATTAACCAGCGATGTTTGAAGTGTCACCTTTTAACCGCAAGTTTGCATTTTGGAGAAGACAGTGTTTTACAGAAGGCTAAAGTAGGTCGTCTTTTTTCCCCATTAGTCTCAATGTAGCAATGCTAACGTACAGTGTTTAATATAGATGTTTCCTTATATTGTATGTCTGAACTGTAATTCTACGGTGTGTTGATTACCAATAAACATCTGTGAAATGAACTACACGCACGCACAAATGTTTGCATGCGCGCACGCACACGGTGATAAAACGCAGCCGTGAAAATTATCACCCTCATTTTTTTAACCTTGCGACAAATGGACTTATTGCAAATCGCAACAGGCTTAGCAACTTCAATAATACATGTCGTTAGTTAGTTAGATGGACTTACTCTTGTCTTCGAAAATTAAAACTGGGTGACAGCGTAGGTGTTTATTCACGGCCGATGTGCAGCCAAGCTTGGCATTGAAGAGACAGGACACAGCAATGTTAACTCCTTTGTTTCTTTGAAATAAGTCAATGTTTTGGACACTGTTGCCCTTTTTTGGCTTTGTGCCGCTTTCCCCACTTGCATACCGAGCGTCCGACATTCTGAACTTTCCACGCATATTTTTTCACCCTTCATCAATTGTGGACGGGATGTTGTGGTCGTCGACAGATTTACGTCATCGATGATGTCGACAGTGTCTACTCGTCGGGACAGCTCTATTGTATACCTAACTATGGCACTAACATTTGCCCAATTAGCCTGTTTACCTGTAAGATTTTCAAAATCGGTGTTTGATGGGCTGTCCTTAACTTTTTTCGTCTACTTTTCCACCTGTCCCAGCTCTTTTTGTGATGTGTTGCAGTCATAAAAGTCAAACTTGATGATTATTTGAAAAGAAAAAAGTTTTATCAGTTAGAACACTAAATATCTTGTCTTTGTAGTGCATTCAATTAAATATAAGGGGAACATGATTTGCAATTATTGTATTCTGATTTTATTTAGCCATCATTTAAACTGGGAGGACCTATCATCTTTCAGTGACATTGATGGGACTTAAAACGTGCAATCCATTTTGACCCAAATGGACTGGTCTTTTAGAGCCGTCAGGTAATTAAGAAATATTTATAAAAAAGCAAGGCAAAGAAAGAATGATATACAGTACATGCTCTTTTTTTGAGGGTCACCAGGTATTTTGCTAGTCAATTATTCCCCCTCACACATCCCACATATCTGATGAACCTCACAGATTACTGACTGATGGTAAGCACATGCAATGTGTATGTGCGTGCCTACAAAATTGTGTGTTTGTTGGCCTTTACTCAGCTACTTAATGAGGTAAGAGTGGGGAGTTCTCATAAGGTCACGCCCACAGTTTGTGTACTGCAGTTTGCAGACACACACGCACCTTGCACCTTTTATTAGCCTCATTACATCCAGCTCCAGCTGACTCCAGCTCTAATGTGAAGTGTGTGCATCTTTAAAACCCTAATGGGAAGAATGAGTCTCGATATGTGCTACGTACATGTATACCGATGTGTTGCTTTGTCCAGCATGCTATTAAAGCGCTAATGTCAAGTAAATGTTTTATGTGCTGGAAACATCAACAAATACTGCAGTCGTTTAAGTGTGTGTATAAATTTTGTGTTCTATTTGTGTGTGATGTTTGGGGGATGTTCAAACGACCAAGTAAAAGTGGGCATGTTGTTTTTCTTAGCTTTGTTAAACAGATTCCTACAGATGGTTGGAGTTGTTGTTTCCATGTGCTGGATCTTTGTCGGTTATGACGAAGTTACCGGTGTCGACTAAACCAAGACGGTCAAAATTTGGGCTATTTTCCCAAGCGAAAGCAGAACTTGATCACTAAGCCGTTTAAACAACGCCTTAAGAATGAGTATAGTACAGGATTCACTAAATCCGGACCTCGGTGCCACTTTTCCTGTCATGTTTTCCATGTCTCCCTCCTCCAACACACCTGAATCAAAATAATCAGGATCATTATCAGGCTTCTGGAGAGGTTGCTGATGACATAATCATTTGATTCAGGTGTGTTTGGGGAGAGAGACGTGGAAAACACGACAGGAAAAGTGGCACCGAGGTCCGGATTTAGTGAACCCTGGTATAGTACATCCATACATTTGGCACATAAAGCGTTTCCCAAAACAAAAATGTAAACATTTTGCTAACATTGTTTTGTGCCAGAACTCAACAAAAATACTGGGAACATAGCTTTATCTTCTTTTACAGCTGAATGATTGTGTTTTCAAAACCATGTGTTATAATTGTGATGTAAACATCAGTTCAATTACAGTTAGCAAATTAATATTGTTTACTCTAACAATGAATTAATAATTCACACGCTTGTTGTTCTTGTTTTGGTTAATTACAATTAGCCAGTTCGACAAATACAAAGAGTTTACTAATACTTTTATATTGTATAATTGACGTTTTATAAATTGTCACACGGTAATTAAAAAATGAATACCTAATATAAGTAAATATGTTGTAACCCGAAAAAATTGACAGACAAAATCTGGAAAATAAATACAAGAAATATTGAACACAGTATTTCGAACAGTACTGACCTGGGCTGTGTGTGTTCTGTGTGGTTGTATATCAGTCTTGGTCTGTTTTTTGGGCAATGCGGTTTCCGATTTGTTTGAATGCATCCTGCGACATGGGGTGAGTGAGTGTGAGGAGGGAATTGAATAAAAAGTGTGTGCATGCCTATTTAGGTTTATTTTTTAGAGGTTGTTTTTTTTTTTTTGGCACCAGCTATGGCAGACAGTTGCCATGTTCTGTGAGCAAAAAAAAAGTTGTTTTTCAGAGACGGCACATTACTATAGGTTTTATTACCTTGCCTTTAGCAGTTTATTTAGTTCTGCAGGGCAGTCGGAAGAGCTTAACTTCAAGCCCTGCGTGTAAAATCACATCCTGAGCTTTTGCCGTCACATGGATTTACAGAGGTATGAAAAAGTATCTGAACCTTTTGGAATTTTCACATTTCTGCATAAAATCACCATCAAATGTGATCTGATCTTTGTCAAAATGACACAGATGAAAAAATTCTGCTTTAGGCATGTAACAATACAGTTAAGTCACGGTTCGGTACAAAAAAAAAAAACACTTGTATTTTTTAAGATTTTTTTTATTTTGCTAACAATAAAAAATAAGAATGCCGTCATATAAACATGCATTATACTACAGAATATTTATGTGCTTACTTCTAATTGATCTGAAGAAATTTTGTATAAAAGTGCTGAGAACAATCTTTACTGTTTGTAAAGTGAGGCGGGGCACACTGTTGATTGGTATTGCTCTCTTAGCAGGTATGTTTACCACATGAGAAAAACATCCTATTTGTGGTACGAGTCCATTTGTGTTACGTACAGAATTAACAATATTTGCAACATTAACTATAGTCACTGGTATGGATTGATTTGGGCTGCTTATTTCCATTCAGTCATGGCGGTATTTAATTCATCGATGTAGTATATGGACAACGCGTCCCATGATCACTCTGGACTCACGCAGCCAATGGCATGGGACTTGAGGGGGATCTAACTGCACATCTAGGTTGCTATTTGATGATATCTAGTGTGTGCGCGCGAGTGTTGTCGGGCATTAAAAAAAGAGTTAACAAACGTCACAGAAGTCACGTCTGCTCATTATTGCACAACACCAGCATTTACAGTAACAATCGACTTTCATAAACAGGACAAGCTTGAAGTCCAGCACTCTTAATTTGCCACTCATTGTTCATCCTGTAACCGCAGAGTTAGCTCTCCATGACCCACGGTCTTAACCTGTTTGTTGTCAAAGCGAGGTTATTCGTAGCAGCCAAATCGGCAACAATATATTGGTGGACTTTAATGTAAGTATCCGTAAAGACCGTCTTTGTTTAATATGTACGAGTGGGGATAGCATATCAGCTCACCCAAAATGCTGCCAAACAACGGATCTGTAGGATATTGAAGCCGGCAAGCCGCCTCCTTAAGTTTCTGTCTCTCCTCACGAGCAATGATCCTCGTGCGCCACAGCTCCCACCTTCCATGCAGATTGGAGGAGGGGTGGAGGAGGGGGGCTGTTAGCGGCAAGTTTCAGGCATGAAAATCTCTCACCTTTCGGCGAAATTCGCCGTTTTGAAGTAAAAAAGGGCGACCTACGTGATTTGCGTAGATCCGAGGAGAAATTCTTTTTGGGAGGGGGGGGGGGGGGTCGGGAGGTTTTATTTAATTATTATTATTACTATCATCATGTGATTAACTTAGTACGTAAACTGAGCACTTAAGAACACAGTCAGCAAATCCTTCTAGATGTTTCGCTGACGAGAACCAATCATCGGCCCAAGCTGCGTTCTATTATTCCAAACGCGCGCACTCCTTACTGTACATGGAGTGCTCAGAGAGCCTTTGGTTGCATTGCAAAGCTGCGAAAACAAAAAGCAGGCCTTATCCACACCGGGGCAGACCAGAGCGCAGCATACACACTTACCTGTATTTGCCAGCAGATTGAATTTGGTGAGTAATGGTTTCAATCGTTTTCACATTTTGCGATATAAAAAAGTTACTGCCATTCGTAGCTTGCGTTGAACACTGCCAGAGCTAGCCAAATCTCCCATGAAAAAAAATAGCTCCCGTAAAATTGGCATCAAGCTTGTGTATTTAGCGGTAATATAAACGAAGAAACACACTGTTGAGTCAAATTAAGCGGCATGCTCTCGGATGGAGGAGGCGCCTCACATCTCTCCCGTCGTCCGCCGGAGACGCGTTATTTTCGGCTTGGATTTGAGCTGACGGCCGGTGTCGGCACAACACCGGCCCGACGAGTGGTGGGAATGAGTCCTGCTTCTTAAAGCTTTTCAGAAATACAGGGATCCCTCGTTTTTCGCGGTTAATGGGGACCAGAACCCGCCGCAATAAGTGAAAACCGCGAAGTAGGCCCCCCCCCCCCCCCCCCCCCCATCTTTTTGTGCGTGTTCAAAGCATTTATTCAGATTTTACATTGGAAAAAAAGATACATATTTCTATGACATGTTTTTTCACTTTTTTCACCAAAGTATCATTTATAAATGGTTTTCAAGCACTTCAAAATGTAAGAATTATGATAAATTTTAAACATGTTACTGCCCCACCGAATTATTTTTAAACAAGAATAAAGTAGTAAGAAAATGCTTGGCTTTATTAAATGCTTCATAGTGAGTCTACTCAAACCCTCTCAGGCTTTGGTAAACGGTGATTGACACATGTGCAAAGTTTTTCTTTTTATATATATTTTTTTGTTTGAAGCAACTTATTTGATTGAATAATAAAGACACAAATGTCCTAGCCAAAATGTGGCCCAAACGCAAAACAACATTACTTCAATGGAAAAATTTGTTTCAATCAAGAAAAATAGTTTTCAAATGCTTTTTTTGTCTCAAATTTATTTTTGCAATCAAAAACAATTTTTTTTAATTGAAGTGACTTTTTGAGGATTAAAAGTATATACTGTATTTTGATTGAAGCAACTTTGTTTTTGATAGAAGTAACTTTGTTTTTTGATTGAATAATAAAAACACAAATCTACCTCCATCGTTATTGAGAGAGAAAGAAATTAAGAAAGCTTTAAAACTAAAAGCCACCGGGGAGTCTGTTTTTTTTGTTTTTTTAAATATTTATATTTCATTACATAGACATGCGTCGTGGGGAAGGGAGATTGAGGGATAAAAAAAGGAGTTGCATGAGGCTGCTAAAGGCAGTGGATACCTCATCAGCTGGGTGAATCGCAGACCTGGTAAGAACAAGTTTGCTATGATAGTCTGGTATTAAATAATAAACACAATTACAATGTTATTTTTCTATAAGATTTTTATGTCATTGCTTTATTAATCATTAGGTGCTAGAGTTGTTAAGTATGGATTATAATGAAATAATAGTTTTAAGAAAACTGTGCTGTTGGTGGCTCAGTGACCATCTGATGTGGTTTGTTCTCAGATGAACAAGTTGAGGAAGGAAGTTTTGATGCAGAGGTTGAAGGAAGAAAAGAGGCAGACTGACTGAGTCACAGCCAGAAAGTGTTGATGACAGTTTTGATTTCTATTCACTGTTGCCCCCTCCCAATTAAAGTATGTCACAGTTGCAGCCAATTATTATCTAAAGCTGGTTAAAATTGAAGTTATGTTGTTTTAAGGTGTATTAAATACTTGTTCATGTGCCCCTTTTGATCTACGAGTACCCGCCCCTCCACCGGTCTCTGCATGGCCCTGCTGAAACACAGTGTGGGTCGACAGAGCTCAATATTTTGTTGGAGTGTACAGTGTAGTGGAACATATTTCCTCCACACCCTTATCACCTTTTTAACCCCTGACCCATTTTCATGCCTGAAGTTTGTTTTTTTAAGGCAAAGCTGCGCCGGACATTTTAGCGAGAGAGACGACAAAAATAAATTCGGAAAATATATTTTGAGAGCTTTTCATTTGGATCAAATGTTTTTGTTTATTGAATCGAAGAGGGCGTATCGAACGGGTTCAATATAAAACTGAGTATTGTTCCATCCTTAGTCTGCTTTGACTAAAACCACCCAAACATTTATAGGTTTTCGTATTTTAATGAAGATAGTATGCAAACAATGGCAGAAAGGGGAAAAATAAGTAAGTGAGCCATCACATTGAATATTTTGTGCCCCCCCCCCTTGGCGCAATAACTCCAACCAGACGCTTCCTGTAGCTGCAGATCAGTCTGGCACATCGATCAGGACTAATCTTGGCCCATTCTTCTCTACAAACCTGCTGTTGCTCAGTCAGATTCCTGGGATTTCCGGCATGAATTGCTGTCTTAAGGTCATGCCACAGCATCTCAATAGGGTTCAAGTCTGGAATTTGACTTGGCCACTCTAGAACGTGTATTTTGTTCTTCTGAAACCATTCTGAAGTTGATTTACTTCTGTGTTTTGGATCATTGTCTTGTTGTAGCATCCATCCTCTTCTTAGCTTCAACTGTCTGACAGATGGCCTCAGGTTTTCTTGCAAAACATCCTGATAAACTTTTGAATTCATTCTTCCATGAATGATTGCAAGTTGTCCAGGCCCTGAGGTAGCGAAACAGCCCAAATCATGATGCTTCCTCCACCATGCTTCATAGTTGGGATGAGGTGTTGATGTTGGTGAGCTGTTCCTTTTTTCCACCACAAATGTCGTTGTGTGTTACTCCCAAACAATTAAACTTTGGTTTCATAAGTCCACAAAATATTTTGCCCAAACTTCTGTGGAGTGTCCAAGTTCCTTTTTGCGAACATTAAACATGCAACAATATTTTTTTAGACAGCAGTTGCTTCCTCCGTGGAGTACTCCCATGAACACCATTCTTGGCCATAGTTTTACATATAGCTGATGTGTGCACAGATATATTGGACTGTGCCAGTGATTTCTGTAAGTCTTTAGCAGACACTTTCGGGTTCTTTTCTACCTCTCTGAGTATTCTGCGCTGAACTCTTGGCGTCATCTTTGGTAGACGGACACTCCTTGGGAGAGAAGTAACAGTGCCAAACTCTCTCCATTTGTAGACAACTTCTCTGACTTTCGATTGATGATCATCCATACTTTTACAGATGCTTTCCCAGCTTTATACAAATCAACAATCCTTGATGGCAGGTCTTCAGACAGCTCTTTTGACCTAGCCATGATGCAAGTCAGACAATGCTTCTCATTAAGACAATTCTTAACAGGTGTGTTTTATAGTGGGCAGGGCAGCTTTAAACCACTCATCTGTGATTGGGCAGTGTGGGCACGCACCTGACTTAAATTGTTTGGTAAAAATTGGTTTCAATTGCTCTTTAACTCTCCTTAGGCAGAGGGTTCACTTATTTTCCCCCTTCTGTCATTGTTTGCATGCTATCCTCAATAAAATATGAAAACCTATAAATGTTTGGGTGGTTTTAGTAAAATCAGGCACTCTTTTTACATCTGTGTGATTTTGACAAAGATCAGATCACATTTGATGGTGATTTTATGCAGAAATGTGAGAAATTCCAAAAGGTCCAGAAAGTTTTTCATACCACTGTAGTACCTTCAATTGCTATCTCCTTTTCAATGACTTTTTAAAATGTGCCCTTTTGTGTCTTTCATCCTCCCCTGCAGTTGATCGCCATTTATGATGAGCAGGAGCCCCACCATGGTGGCGACGGCACCAGCGCCAGTTCTACGGGCACCCAGAGCCCGGACCTGTTTGCTACAGTTGACCTTGGTACGAACAGCGGGACCTCTGCCTTCCAGCCCTACCAGGCTGCTAGCGAGATCGAAGTCACGCCGTCTGCCCTGCGCACCAGTAAGTATAATTAAGCTTGAATGTTTTCTTTCTTTCATCACATTACACAGTGGCAAGCAGCATATCAGGCACTATATTTCAGTAATTAATGCTGTGACAGTTACCTGAGTTCATTAATATCCAACCAGTCTTTCTAAGTTTTTTATTCCTAAGTTTGGTTAAACACATCAAGTGCCATCCTAAAATTAAAATTATTATTTCTGTGACATTTGCAATCAGAGGGGGGCGGGTGGTAAAAAGAAATGGAGTGATTTATGTCAGGAATAACTAAACTATGCTTTTCCATTTGCAGCAGACTAGATTAGACAAATACTAAAATGAACGTTTGACGCTGCCCGAATGTTGGCTGGTGCATTAAAAGAACTGATTTGATTACAATATCTCTGAGCAAAATTTGACCAAGTGTGGCAATGGAATGGGTCTGGTCTAGCGCTGAGTGACACTCGAATTCTTCAGTTCCTGGTCTCACGCTCTAAGCGCCCCTCTTCTCAAACCCCCAGTTGACATTTATGAGTATGTTGGCTCTCGTGTTTCAAACAACCCTGGTTGGTTTATGTATTCAAAATAATGCTGCGCAACAGTTCATGACACTTCATCCTGTCAACATAACATTTTCCACGTGTGGTCCGCCAGAACCAGCCACCAGATTTTTGAGTGCCTGTGATGGGACGGCTGAGGGGTGGGGGGTGATATCAAAGGTCATTTAACATTCTCATCAGTGGCGTTTACTGGCAGGCTTGTTGTTTGGACCCCATCCTCCCACACGAAGCAACTTTTAAACAAGTGATTAGTTGTAATGGAAGCAGCCTATTCTCTCCCTCGCATTGTCGTTCCCACACTGTTGAGCTGACTCCAGCCTACCTCCTCGTTAGCCAGCAATCTCCCGCGGAGGCTTGTCGCTCATTAATTAACTTCATAAAGCACTCGAATCACAGCCGCGGTTTAGCTTATCGGATGTTGCCGTCACACTCATTTCCGGTGTTTGTTTTGCTCGTGTCATTTGATCAGAGATTTAGGATGATTAATTCAGATATTCCATTATTACCTTGAGGAGACATGAAAGAAATGAACTGATTATGAAATAACCTGGCAATTACTTGGATTATTGTTTTTTTTTTTTTTTTTTTTTTTTTGGATCCTGTTGGATTTAAAATGATCTGAATCCTTCTTTTGTGTTGTTTGAATGACAATAAAAAGCAGCACCTGTGAAAGCATTGAATTTTAGCTTTTTTGATTCCCTTTTTCCCCTCGTCAGACATGCCCCTGCACGTTCGCCGCAGCAGCGACCCCGCCTTGCTGCGTCTAAACGGCCCATTCAGCGGTGCCGATTCACGGGTCCAAGCAGAAGAACCGCCGTCACGGAAGAACCCGAGCCGATGGTCCACCACTGCCGGCTTCCTAAAAGCCCGCCACAACTCGGGCACCAGTAGCCTGGAAAGAAAGGTAAATGTGAAATGTCCTCATGATCCAAATGATAGAAAATGAGCTTTTTTTCTGGTTTAGAATAAAGGCTTGGACACGTACCGCAGCTTGCCACGGGATGCTGGAACGTGGGCCAATCAGCGGGAGTTTCAGAGAGAGACTGCACGTTCGTCCCTCAGTGCTCATCACCCAATGGTGGACCGATGGCTGGAGAGGCAGGAACAGGTGTGTGTACGTTTGCTTGAGGTTGGCAATGTATGCTGCCAAAGACGTGCTGCTCGTTTATACTGTATGTTGAGAAGCAGCGATCCCACATTCCCAATTTTTTTACCCCAAGTGATGCAATTTCAAGCTGCAAATTATATGCAGTTGTTGCTTTGCCTCAAATGTACAACTTGCTTCTCGAGGGTGTGGGGTCTTAATCTTTGGTTTTCACTTTTTTGTGGATCATTTTTCTTATTTTCACACTAGCCGTAAAAGCAAAACAAAAAAACAAGCATTTCTGAGGAAAGTAATGGTGAGAAAAATAATTATAAGTGGATGAAGTGGATGTGTTTGCGGAAGAAGGAATCGTAAAACTCGCAAATTGTGACAGCCGAAATGAAACAAAAAATGGAAGTGATGGCAGATGTGCTGTGCTGGTAACAATGGCACAAAGTGCACAGCCAGCGTGGCAGCAGGGGTGTTAATGGTCACAGTTGCTGCGGGGTTTGAGGGCTAGTCAAAAGGGTGTTACCCCGGCATTCCAAGTTAAAACATGCTGTTGCAACAAGTGTTGCTCAAGATATGATGTTTTTTGTCGTCAATAGATCAGCGGTATTTTAAATGCACAACTCCCCATTATCTGAGTTTTTCTGTTAGCGGTAAGACGAGTTGAATTACAAGGTTATCTCGACTTACATTGAGTAGCAAGGTTATGTCAAGTCAAGCAGAATCAAGTCACAAGGTAGTGCAATACTCAGGATTATTTCTTTGAGAGAAACCTTCCTAAAGATGATTTTTTTTAAAAGTGAGAATGCAGCATGCATGTAATAAACCAAACTAAAGCTGTTTATTGATCTATTCCAACATTACATGTTTGGTCATTTAGACCTAGGTACACACTAGGGATGTCCCGATGCTGATTTTTAAATTTCCAATCGGAATTTTTTAAAGATATGGTTTGCTGATACCAATCCGATACTGATCTGATGCCGATCCGATACCTATATTTTTAGAAAGGGGGGGGGGAATGCCCCAAAAAATATCACGTTTTCTGTTTGAAACTGATCTCTGCTCGTACCACCTCAAGAATATTGTGACTCAAGTCAACTCTACTCCAGGTCGCTATGACTCATCTGGTACACATTAAAATGATGCTGAAGTATAGTGAATTAATGAGAATTTTTGTTTTTTGGGGATTGGAGAGGCAGGAACAGATGTTTTTTTTAAATTCTAAAATGATTTAATGCTATAAATAAATAAATAAATAACAACATATATTATAAGTATGTATTTTGTTATTTGACGTTTCAGTCCTGGCATTGCATGTGTGTGTGTGTGTGTGGGGGGGGGGGGCGTGGATGTATGCGTTTGTGTATGTTTGGGGGTGTCTGTTTGGGATGTGAGCATGGTTTAAAAGTGGCATCTCCTTCTACATTCATGATTGATTTACTCAATGGGGAAAAAAAGTGTGCTCCCCTGACTAATTGGAATCGCTTTGTTTCAAAAACTCATTGCACATAAAATGACAAATGACATTTTAGAATCATAAACTACTTTGCGGTCATCTCTGACCATGAGTTTGCGTGATCTAACACATCAAGGTCAGCCAAATGGACCAGTCTTTTGCTCTTGTACAATTAGCGTTTGAAAGATGTTGAACAGGTAGGCTGGGTTGCCATGGCAACAACGAGCCTTCACCGCCACTGCGGAAAATGTATTATATGTAATTTATATACACACACATAAGTAGAAAAGTGTGTGTGTGGTTTGGTACTTTAAAACGTTGCTGTAGTTTTTCATATTTTGCTTTATTCAAGTGGACTCAGCCAAAACACGCACAAACACACACGTCAAGTACAGTCATCTTGTTTGAATTGAACGGGTGTGTGTGTCTGCGTGTGTGTCCCGGACTATTAGGGAGCGACGCGGTTATCTGTCACGGTGGGCTGGCGAGGGCAGACGGCACTCAACTCACTAGGGATGTTGTTAGAATGACATGCTGAAGGCTGACTGCGCGCACACACACGTGCACACCCACTCCCACCTATGCAGGAATTATAAAGCTAGATAAGCTGCTACAGTGAACGTGCACACATTGACGAATATGCATGTTTTCACATGACCAAAAGCTCAAGACGCATAACACACACACTCAAAGGCTTGTTAGAAGAGTCAAAGAAGTGTGCATGTGTATGTCCCTCAGGTGCATCTTTAGTAAGCGTAGTGCTCATAAATCACAACTGGAGCACATTCAGTTTGCGTGTGCGTGTGTGTGTGTGTGTGAGAGAGGGAGAGAGAATTGATTCTATACATATATAAAAATTCATGTGCAGGTATATGTAAGCACATGTAGTTTGCATTGGTGTGGCGGTGTCTGCAAGTGTGTGCGCATATAGATCTTACTTTTTTGCGTATGTATTGTGGCTAAAGTCTGTGAATATAAGTTACTTACCTTACTCCCACCTTGTAACTGGATCCATCCCAGTTTGTGTGACTTAATTGCGTGATTAATTACAGTTTGTGTGTGTCTCCAGCAGGTGCTGCTGTGGATCCTTTATTTGACTTAGATGTGTGTTTATATGTGCATTTATTTTTAATGAAGTATACATTTGCGTGTCTGTCTTTTTTCTGAATTTGTGTGTTTGTGCTGTACTGTGAAAGAGTGGTGGTATGTATGTATCAATTGGTGTGTTTTTGCCAGAATCTCTGTGTTTGAGTGAATTGCGTACAGGTATTAACAGGGAAACCTCTCTGTGTGAGACCGGCAGGTGCTGCTGCGGAGTGCGGCGCTTTGATGTGACTTAAGAGTGGGCATGTTGTATGCGCAGTACCAATTTACAGTGGGGCAAATAAGTATTTAGTCAACCACCAACTGTGCAAGTTTGCCTACTTGAAAAGATTAGAGAGGCCTGTAATTGTCAACATTGGTAAACCTTAACCATGAGAGACAGAATGTGGAAAAAAAAAAGTGAAAATCACATTGTTTGATTTTAAAAGAATGTATTTCCAAATTAGAGTGAAAAATAAGTATTAGTTCACCTACAAACAAGCAAGATTTCTGGCTGTCAAAGAGGTCTAACTTCTTCTAACGAGGTCTAACGAGGCTCCACTCGTTACTAGAGCTGGGAATCTTTGGGCACCTAACGATTCGATTACGATTACGATTCAGAGGCTCCGATTCGATTATAAAACGATTATTGATGCACGCCCCTCCTTTTTTTTCCTTTTTTTCTCCTTTTTTTTAATGTTTTGTACATTAGTTCCTAAAATTGTTCAAAAATACTCTCAGGCTAAACCAAACTACTATTTCAGTATCAAGTTAACATATAGCAGTAATCAAATATACAAAAATAACATTAAATAAAAAACTCCAGTCCCCATTCTGTATCAGCAGCTTTAAACTACATTCAAATAATTTAATGTTGTGAATCAACCGTTAAAGTTGTTAAAATTGCTCCCGTTATTCCATAATTTCCCTTTTGTCTACTTTCGACATTTGAAAGTTTTAAAGCTATTTTAAAGATAGATTCAAGTCAATATCTTACCGATTTATGAGTATTTTAGATAAAAAGTTAATTAGGTTTGCTTGGAAGGTTTGCTACAACAGCCTTGCAGGGAAGTGTACTGCTTTAAGATGACGGCCGTTTACTAACGCCCGCAGCTAGCTTTTTTGTAGATGTGCTGCTAACGCTACCGAATCTAGTCCTATATAAATGATATTTACCGTAACATTATGTGGATGTACTTTGTAGCAGCTTTTCGGCAGCAGTCAGGTATGTTGTTGTGTTTTTTTTTTAATCTCGTGGCATGAGTTGAGCTAGAGCTGTGAGTTGTATTAATGGCACCTGTTTTAACTCATTATCGGTATAAAGACACCTGTCCATAACCTTAGTCAGTCAGTCACACTCCAAACTCCACTATGCCAAGACCAAAGAGCTGTCAAAGGACACCAGAGACAAAATTGTAGACCTGCACCAGGCTGGGAAGACTGAATCTGCAATAGTTAAAACGCTTGGTGTAAAGAAATCAACTGTGGGAGCAATTATTAGAAAATGGAAGAGATATAAGACCACTGATAATCTCCCTAGATCTGGGGGTCCATGCAAGATCTCACCCCGTGGTGTCAAAATGATAACAAGAACGGTGAGCAAAAATCCCAGAACCACACGGGGGGACCTAGTGAAGGACCTACGGAGAGCTGGGACCATAGTAACAAAGGCTACTATCAGTAACACAATGCGCCGCCAGGGACTCAAATCCTGCACTGCCAGACGTCTCCCCCCTGCTGAAGAAAGTACACGTCCACGCCCGTCTACAGTTCGCTAGAGAGCATTTGGATGATCCAGAAGAGGACTGGGAGAATCTGTTATTGTCAGATGAAACCAAAATAGAACGTTTTGGTAGAAACACAGGTTCTCGTGTTTGGAGGAGAAAGAATACTGAATTGCATCCGAAGAACACCGTAACCACTGTGAAGCATGGGGGTGGAAACAGGTTTTTTTTGTTCTTTTGGGCTGTTTTTCTGCAAAGGAACCAGGATGACTGATCTGTGTAAAGAAAAGAATGAATGGGGCCATGTATCGAGAGATTTTGAGTGAAAATCTCCTTCCATCAGCAAGGGCATTGAAGATGAGACGTGGCTGGGTTTTTCAGCATGACAATGATCCCAAACATACAGCCAGGGCAACAAAGGAGTGGCTTTGTAAGAAGCATTTCAAGGTCCTGGAGTGGCCTAGCCAGTCTCCAGATCGTAACCCCATTGAAAATCTGTGGAGGGAGTTGAAAGTCCGTGTTGCCCAACGACAGCCCCAAAACATCAATGCTCTAGAGGAGATCTGCATGGAGGAATGGGCCAAAAACCAGCAACAGTGTGTGAAAAGCTTGTGAAGAGTTACAGAAAACGATTGGTCTCCGTTATTGCCAACAAAGAGTGCATTACAAAGTATTGAGATGAACTTTTGGTATTGACCAAATACTAATTTTCCACCATGATTTGCAAATAAATTCTTTAAAAATCAAACAATGTGATTTTCTGTTTTTTTTTTCCACATTCTGTCTCTCATGGTTGAGGTTTACCCATGTTTACAATTACAGGCCTCTCTAATATTTTCAAGTGGGAGAACTTGCACAATTAGTGGTTAACTAAATACTTATTTGCCCCACTGTACATCTTCAGATGAGTTGCGCGCTCGTCTGTGTGTACTGTAGTGTTGTCATTTTGTGAAGTTGATGCAAGTGCTTTGTGGGCACGTCTAACACTGCTGGTGTCTCGGCGGCAAACGACCTGGTTGCTCGGTATTTGTTTGTGCTTTTGCAATTATTCATGTTGTTGGGAAGCCACGAGCAGAATTGAGATAGCATCTTTTAAACAAATAAACTGTAGTGCCAGTGGAGTATAATCTCATTTGTTTCATTTCATGTTTTGTTTTCCCTGTAGCCCTAATGAAACTAATCTGATGCAAAGCTAAAACTTTTGAAGGAGACATTTTTTGAACCAATTTAAAACCGTTCACAGTTGTCTTAACAGTATATCATAATTTGAATCATATTGATGACAGAAGTAATAGAAAAATTCTGATTTTGATCCGTAATTAATTAATGATTAATAGTATGATAATTACACAACATGGCTGTGCAAATCTCCGATCAAGACTATTCAAATCATGCCACAATACATTGGGTGCGATACAATTGAAGAAGGCTTGATTTTCATGAATAACGGAAATTGATTTGAGCCCGGGATTAAACCATTTATCTCTGAATTGTGAGGCGTCATGCTCCAAAGTTCCAAATATCCAAGTTACTGGTAAGTGAATTCTCGGAACAAGGCACAATAATCTTGTAAAGAGAAACACTTTTAGGACATCCCTTATACATTTCTGAAGCAAGACCACAGACCTGCTATCCATAAGCAGACTGTCAGTCTTTTAAAAATCTTTTTACATGTCTGTCTCATAAAACCTATCACTGGAGATTTCCAGTGTGTTTCTGAGTTCCATATTGCCAAGTATAAATGGTAAATAATTAATAATCAATAATAATCAAAATTAATTAGTATCGGTGAAAGCGATACAGACCCCCTCAAGATATAAAAGATATGTCATTCAACTAGTTGTCAGGCGACATATCACAAATGTTATGAAAAGATTTTTTATAAAGACTTCAAAAGTTACCTACTGTTGCTTATAAGGGTGTAACGGTACATGTATTTGTATTGAACCGTTTCGGTACGTGGTGCTCTGTTTTGGAACGGAGGCGTACCGAACGAGTTTCTGATGTAATGTAACCCTTACTTTTCGAGGCTGTGAGTCGATAAGGTTACAGTTTCTTTGTGTAGATTATATTTTTTCCGTCTTCTCCACTATAATGAGGACCAACACGGTACGACAGTATAACCCTGAGACGTCAACGGCGCGACAACGTGGCCGCCGTGAGAACGCAGTGAAACACGGGCGTTAAAGTCAATCAGCCATTGCACACCAGTCGCAGTGCGGCCGCGTGTTAGACGCGTCCCAGAAGCGGCTCAACACGATGCATGCGAAAAGAATGGCAGAGTTTATTTTTTGACGCGAGACGCGACCCTCCTGCGTCAATACTACTACCGGTAGCTTGGATCGGGCAGACCGGAAGTCAATCATGTAAAAATACGGTGAATCTGGTCAATTTTCAAACTAATATGCATTCGTAACCCACTTTTTGAGTCCATCACATCTCTTAAGTGGTAGATCGGGGCACAGTTGACTTGTCTTTGTTGATTTACTGCTGTCTTCTCTGCTATAATAATAACCAACACGGCCCCGTGTTCAATACAAAACCCTCCTACCACAACAAAACAAGTAGGAACTAATATTTACATAGGAACTAAAGTTATAAAACATAAAATATACAATATAAATTAATACTACATCATATTTGTAAAATATAAACACATGGTAAAATAAATAATAGCCCATTTAAATAAACTAAATTGAAATGAGCTAAAACACCTGTAATTAAATAATAATGTTTAATCCAGCTGGGAGCAACTTCGGCTTCGTTGCTGCTGTGGCTCTCGATCTACCCTACCCTTTGTTACACAAAACAAAAACAGCCAGTTAATTTAAGGAGAAGGAGAGATTGTAATACCCTTGTAAAGAGCTTTACTCGTTTCGGCGAAAACAAAAGTTTTTTGTTTTGTTGTGAACTACAGTTCCACACAAATATACAAATTTAGGTCGAGATATCATTTAGTTTAGCAATTGGAGGCGTGAGAGCCATTTTTCGAGTGTGCCAAACTTTAAGACCGCGTATTTATCAAGGTTTCCTCAGGCGTGATGTGCGTGTCTCCATCCACCGAACAGCATGCTACCACTACCACTGCACCATGTCCAACTGGTCAAAAACGACTGACAGCCTGAAGTGCCTGACGTAAATTACAGCAGCCCTTCGCTGTCAAAATGAAGTGCCTGATGTAAAATACCCATACGCAACACGCTACCAATGCTAATACTCAAGGGTGATTTTGAGGGTGCAAGAAGAAGAAGAAGTAGTCATACACGAGAAATTAACAAGTAGGTTCAGCTGTTGCCCACAGTACTCGCCTTCCACGCCTATTTTGGTGCCTTCTGCGTCAGCGCCCCATGATGCATTGGGTTAAAGTCGTTCAAAGCAGGGGGCGGGGAAGGAGGATGGAGAAGCTTGATCTGATTTCTCGTTGAAAGCAGGGGGCGCAGAAGCAGAGTACTGCGGGCCGCAGCTAGACCCATCTTGAAATTGGGGTACTCATTAAAGTGCGTACAACAGGAGAAAAAAAGTCTTAAATAGGAATATAATGTGAATTAGTCATATTTTGAGACGATTCGACTGTATACAACAATTTAGCAAAGCGCAGATGACGAGAAATTAGTCTTTTAATCTGCCGGTTAGCCACGCCTACCATTATAGGGCTCTAGCGTCCCCAACAGGTGGATGACATCAGCGGAGTCACGATTTCATCTGATTTAGTATGCAGCCCATTGAGGAGGAATTATTCACAACGAGGAAAACGCCACGAAGAGAGCCGCAAAATGTCATTGTTTCGGTCTCTGTGCTCCAATATTTTTACAGGATATTCTTTTTATCCAAGTATTTTTCTCCAATTGCTAAATAAATGGCATGGTCATAACAAATAAGTCTTGTGCTAAATGGAATATGAAATAATAAAAATGCACTTATTCAGGACGACATGGCAAAATTACTCCATAATGGTCAAAACTGTCGACTTCACCTTTACTGTCGCACCTCCCGAATGATATTTTATGACACCTAAATCGGGGCTTACGTCATTTGCCTTCCCCGGCTTCGGAGAATGTAAACAAACCAAGACGCGTGACAGCTAACCGACATGCTAACCCGAACCGAGTGATGTTTCAAAGTCTTCGAAGCGAAAAATCACACATAACTAGCCCGGATCATTTCACATGACGACTGGGTTGTCGATTGTCTTCGCCGATCGACAAACCGCCCGGCGGAGAGCAATTTACAGCTCATTCCCCGGAGGAGGGCGGCTGCAGCTGTTGTGCAGCTAACCTGCAGCTAATATGCATGAGGAGAGCTTTTTACATGCCTATCAATGATCAAACGTAATTAGTCCTTTACTTAAAGAAAGTTTTTGTGTTTACTTTGTAATCACTGTATTCGCGGCTATTTTTAACACAAAGTTGCAATTTCTGATCGGGTAGAAAATTTGACAGAACACAGGGCACACCAAGAGTGCAAAAGCCGAGTATAGTGCTCGCCCGGCGGGGGGATGTGCGACAAGCCGCCGGTTTGTCGGCAGAGGGGACAAGGAGCATGTCAGCCACAAAGTGCAAGCCACCTCCGTATTAAAATGATCCCAGTATTTGACATAATACAAAACACGATGTTTACGCACTTCCTCGTAAGTCCCATGGTCCCACAGTAGTGGGGCTTGTTTTGGCCAATATCCACCATTGAATGGGAACCTTTTGAAACCCCAAAAAGGCGCACATGCCTCTCCCTCGTTCAGAAAGATTTTTCTGCAGCCGTTTGGCTGGCGTGATGCGAAAAATAAATGTATTCATCCGAAAAATCAGCTGAATCCTTAGTCCTTCTCACACAACAGTACGGTTGTATAGTGGGGACTCCTTCCTCCGTACACGTACTCCTTCCTCCGTACACGTCACAGCGCCCTCTTTCTCAACTCGAGACTGTTGCCGGAAGTCACTCATTTTCATGGCGTGGGATTAAAAAAAAAAAACTAAAAAAATATAGCGATCGCTTCATCACACATCCAAGCGGTCCATTTCATTCAGGAGCATAAAATACCGCATGTATTATGAAATAAACATGCTTTTTCGTGTCACAGGCACTTTAAAGGAGCCATATACAAGTATAACACCATTTACCATTTACCGTATCTATGATTGGTGGTCAAAAATGGTACTGCACTAGGATGAGCTCAACATCTCAGTCCCAATACAAAGATTCACAATCTACTTTTAGATGAAATTGCTGCTGTCATGCACTCTGTATCACGAATGGTTTTGACCAAAATAGCAACTTTTTTTTTTTTTTTACTGCAAGTTTTCAACAGCTAATAAATCACTCAATTTAACATCAGCAACTTAATACTTGAGGAAAACATACAGAATCAATCATAAATAATATGTAAATAGATCATTAATAAATTCTATGTACAATCCAAACCTATTATAGAAGAGAATATCCCTTTATAAGCAAAGAAACCGTACAGTTAACGTTTATTTTACGTTTGTTGACGAAGTACCATGCTACTAAGTTAGCGAACGAGGCTAGCGGCCGCTTGCCGTAAAAGGAGCCTTTCTGGCGAAAATTCTTGTAAATAAACGCTTGAATCCCCGAATTCTTCATAGATATGGACGAAAAACTGTCTCGATTCTTGGTTAAAAGCAAAGAAACCGAACAGTTAGCTTTTATTTGACTTATATTGACGAAGTGCCATGCTACTATGTTAGCGAATGAGGCTAGCGGCCGTCTGGCGTAAAAGGAGCTTTTTTGGCGAAAATTCTTGTGAAGAAATGCTTAAATCCCTGAATTCTTTATAGATATGGACGTAAAAGTTTTTATTCTTGGTTAAAAGTAAACTATAAGGCTAATCAGTTATGAAAATTAGCCGCCTCCATGTGTCAACAAAGAAGAAAATTCCTGCGAATAAATGCTTCAGTCACGCATGCATGGTACAAAAAATATAACATTTACCTTGAATCCTCGAACAACTCCTGAGACAATCCCTCCTGTTTGTATGCGGGAAAACTTTCGTAGTTGAATCCATTCGTAAGTAAATCCAAGCTTAAATCTGACATGAGCGTGTGCCGTCTTCGGCTATTACTAAATGAAGCTCGGCCCCCTCTTAAAAGGCGTTGCGCAAAGAATGACGAATTGACACGTCAATAATGATGATGTCTATGGTCTATTATATACCAAATTGTTCTATAAGTAAGTTACGGTCTTTAAACATAAGATTTTCACATTATATCGGGGTTAAGTCCGTGAGTGAATATATAATCATTTTTAGCGAGGTAGGTTAACACTAAGATAAAACACAGCCGAGCTACGAGCCCCAGGTTAGGTTTTATTGCCATGACTTGAGTGAAGGATACTTTCTGGACTACTTTTCTCAACATAATAACGCATTGGCAAAGAAATATTTCATTTGGTAATGCATTGACAGCATCCACAACGAGGATTTTAATCCTTGATCCATTTTAATTTTCATTAACGACCAACATATGTAGACGTGTACTTACGTGCTTATGCACTTACACGTATCTTTGGCTCAGTCAGTCGACCCCCATGCGATGCATGTAGCGCGAGCGTGCCAACTGTGTTCATATTTCAAATGTCATTACCATACATGAAAGCATACATACAAATTTCCAAGCATATATTTTCATGCTTTTGTTTGCAGTGCAACATGATTATCATAGCTTTAACTTATCATTTTAACCTCTAATACCTTGACGTTTGAACCCAATGATGCCATAAAAGCTTCAAATAGCCTGCTCCAATATCATATTTTCACAGGGAATATTCACCTCAGCAAGATGTTAATGGTCGTTCTCCTGTGCTCCGTTCGTCATCTTTGATCCTGTGGTTTTGATATGACAGTGCGCCAGGAGACTCCCCTCTTTCCAGCTGTGAAAGTCTCGATCAACCACGGAGACGCAACGAAAAGATCAAAGTCTTCTTTGGCATGAGGGAGTACACTTTTCCCTTTGGGCCAACACCACCTTGGGGTGCAAGTTATGCACAAAATAACTCTAATTCACTCCTAATTAGACCCCAAATTCCCCTGATCCACTCCATGGTGGATGCAGACCATAAAAAGAGTCATAATCAGTCTCTGTAGCTTTTGAGAGATGATTTTGTTGGCGTATTGGTGTGTTTATAAAAGTAGTAAAACTCAAAACCCTCATAATTGCTTTTATTTCCAAACATAGATATGGCGGAAAACAGACAAGACTGAAAAAGCAGTTTCTGCACTTGCACTCCTCTTTAAAAGAAACTGCTGTATTTTAAGCCAAAACAACTGTTGTGTTTGACAGAACAATATGTCTATATGCCGCCATAGCAGATTCATGGCGCATTAAGCCCCCGAACTATTTTTAATTTATCCATTTTACCCTGAAAACTCCCGTTTACAGACGTCGCGCAACCGCTTTTGTTTCAACCCAGCCATAAAATGAAGGTAATTAATTATATTTATTAGGGCTGCAGCTATTGAATATTTTAGTCGTCGATTAATCGATGGACTACTTCGTTCGAATAATCGAGTAATCGGATAAGGAACATGAAAAATTGAAATACCTGTGCTGAGCCTCGAACGTTTTTTTTTTTTTTTTTTTTTTTAAATGAGGATCTACGTACAGCAAAAGAACGGGCTAACTCACATAGAAAAAGTCTGCTACCTTAAATGCTAAAAAATGTTGTTTTTTTTACAATGCTTTTAACAAACGTTTCAGACACATTCCCACAAAAAACGGCTAAATATACCTATAAACTAAATTAAGAATGCATTAAAAAACATTAGCTCAAACAAAAATTTAGCTTACGTTGGTCTTAACAGGGAGCAGTTGGATTCAGCCATGTGAAAAGAAGCAGACCAGAGGGCAGTGCATCCACCCTCATAAAAAAAAAACTAATTGCAAAAACTTTCAAAATAAACCATCAAAACGCCACTTTAATTAAACGAATACTCGAAGTAGGGCTGGGCGATATGGCCTTAAGTACGTATCACGATAAATTGAGCAGATTTACCTCGATAACGATAAATGACGATAAATTCGCCCAAGCAAACTGTTATATAATTTGAAAATTTGAATCAGTGCATGGAATACAAATTAACAGTTTCTCGTTAAATTTATTTACCAGCTTTCAATTTAACAATTGCACATGCAGTCTAAACATTAAGTATTAAAAAAATCTTGTAAACAATAAGAATTCTTGTGTGAACATTTATAACAGCTTGTATGACTTGAAAAATATCATCACTTGAATTTCATTAAATTCATTCCGCATTGTTATACACTAGATAGTGGCATACGTTTAGATATTTAGAATAGATACAAATACGACACATCCACCCGCCCCCCAGAAATTATACTTAATTTAAAAATAAAATGTTTCACAAACCTTTCCTTTCTTTTATTCAGCTCAATTATTTACATCTTATGATTTTGGAAATCCTTACAGTACGCAATAAATAATATTCCTGTTCCCAAGCACTGTGCTTACTGTACTGTAATTTTTACAAAAAATAAACAATACATAGTTACTCCCTGTCATCTAGGACGAGCCACTTACAAGACTAGCACTGTCGTGTATTACAAATACTGCTTTGAACACATCTTCACAGACAAAAGCAATGACACAGGCTTAAAGAGGTCAACTTTAATTGTGTAAATCACACTTAATGATGACACGATCTCCTGGTTGAAATAGACGACATCCACTTAATTCTATTGAAGATATGTAATGCTGAGGCAATTTGTCAACTTTACTTTTAAAAAGAAACGTGCACTGTTTATCCAGTAGATGGGGCTCTTGCAGTGTGTCAAACAGTGATTCAATTTAGGGCAATTGTCTTGAAAGTGGTTCATTGTTTCAGAAAGCCTCGGTTTTTCCATCCCTATCTGGAACCTGTCAAGAGTTTACTTAATGTCGGGTGAAAGTTTGGCGAAGCTAACTTAAGCCCGACTTTATCCCGTTTACTTGTAGCGTTAGCAGCTAGCGTTAGCAGCTAGCGTTAGCCTACTGGGCTTCTGTTTGATTGGCTTCCTGAAAACCATGTGACTCCCAACGTAAGCACACTGTCTACTTTCTTAAAGGGGAATGAACATAGCCGAACAACACAGAGTCAAAGCGGGATGAAAAGACTATATTTTCTTCTTTTATTAAATTACCGAATTTACCGACATGGTCAAAATTACGTCGGTCATCGTGAAGAATTTCGGTAACGGTAAATTTTCGGTTTACCGCCCTGCTCTAACTCGAAGCAACAAAATTTAATTCGAATATTTTTTTGTAATCGAATACTCGAGTTAATCGATTAATCGTTGCAGCACTAATATTTATTATTCATAATGTCTGTCGTCTTTAGCTTAGAATCATTAATTGATATATCATATTTCGTTAAAAAAAAAAAAAAAAAACTTTAAAAAATTATTCACTCACATATTTTAAACTTTTAAACAAATTGTCACAATGAAAAAAATGGCATCTGTAAAAACGTCACAGATATCTACCTCATAACTATCGCTTAATTGTATTTTTTTAGGGCTGTCAAACGATTAAAAGTTTTAATTGAGTTAATTACAGCTTAAAAATTAATCGTAATTAATCGCAATTAATCGCAATTCAAACCATCTATAAAATATGCCATATTTTTCTGTAAATTATATATATATTCTGTAAAATAATTTGTTGGAATGGAAAAATAAGACACAAGATGGATATATACATTCAACATACGGTACATAAGGACTGTAGTGGGCATTTCACTCTACTGTCATTTAAATCTGTCTATGCTGTCCTCACTCCGAAGCGTCTACTTTTTCCAAAGCTAGACAGCTAGTGAACGATGCCTTAATAATCAGACTTCTTCCTTTTTTATCTGATTTATTAATAAAATGGTCTCAAACCACTGTCCTCTTTAAACTGTAGTGAAACTACAAAAAAAAAGTACACAAGCATTGCATTAGCAACAACGTTAGCTTAGCACGCTATACAGGTTCACTAAACATAAACAAAAAGCGTCTCATACAAAAAAATATAACATTTCGCTTACTAACATAATATGTACATTCTTTACAACAACCATACTTACCGACAAATCTTGTCCAAGGATCATATAAGCACAACATTACAACGTAGGCGTCAGCCCGAGACGTCGTGCAGCCATATTGAACTGGCAAGAAAGCAATAAACCATGTCGCAAAGCGACCACAAGAGTTCGCTGTTAGACAGCACAAAAAACCTTGCTGTAACTTACCAAAAGGCAGAATACTGTCTGAGCGGGACATGTGCGTTAATCGCGTCAAATATTTTAACGTGATTAATTTAAAAAATTAATTACCGCGCGTTAACGCGATAATTTTGACAGCCCTAATTTTTTTGTTACTGTCGCATTTTCTCCGATATATTAGATGATAAGTAATCGATCCAAACAAAGAAAAATTGGAAAAAAAACATTTAAAAGGGAATATATATGAAAAAGAAAATCTCGACCACTCCTTGATGTCTGCGATTTCTGCATCGCGACCCTTGTTATATTGCCATGTTTCACCCATAAAATCCCCCAAAAATCCAGCTGTGGTCATTCACATCTGTGTTTTGACACTCCATGATACATGCTTCATGGAATTTTTTGGATCGAAACAAGGTAAGTACGCGATAATATCTCGTTAAAGTCATGGCGTCTGTAATTCTGCTCTCGCGTGCTCTCACGTCCAGATAGGGTTTTGCCGTTTATAAAAACAATGAAAATAAAAAAATGCCCTCCTGTTCAAAATTTTTCCTTCCCCAGAAAATTAAGGTTTTAAGCTTTCCAATGATGTATCAGACATGCATATCGGACAATTTTGAAAGTTGGCCAAATTGGGGGTCTCAGAGCGGAACTTCAAGTCACCGGAGTGTTTTTCGCCATAGGCAATATTGGGAACGTTACATTGAAAAAAATCTGTTTTATTCCTTTACCCTAATTTACGAATTTAGGTAAAGCTGTTTAAAACAAAAGTGTGTCCCCCAATATGTGATCTCTGAACTCCGATGTAGTCATCTCAAATTGTTTTCTTCACACCTGTGTTGCATGGTATTCAAATCATGATCCATTTTTGTGCTGCATCTAACGAATTATTTTTAATAATGGATTAATCTCGCAATTATTTTTAGGCTGTAATTGTGGAATTAATGATCATTTTTAAAGGATTAATTGATTTCAGAAGTAGTTGTTGAGTTATTTGCTACTACATTTTCGGTTGATTTTGTTGTTGTTGTTGTTGCCCCTCGAGTCCATTTAGAATAAATTCTCAAGCATCTGACTAGTTATGAGCAATTATTTGTATGTTACAGCAGGAAAGGTGCAGATTTTTACAATGTGATACTAAAGCACAGGAACTTTTCTGAGCAATCTTAGTCTTTCCTGTTTTTGTGTGAGTCAACCATCCACGAATTTGGATTACCTGCCAAAATTTCCAATTTTGATTAATCATTTGTTCACTCACAAATTAACCCTTATCAACTAGATCCATCAATTTCTGTCAAATAATGTCAAGCCGAAGAAAATTGAGAAAATTGCTCATAAGAATAAACGTCTGCTGGCTCCCGTCAACGTAGATTTGTGTCCATATGGACCGCATATGGAAATCAACATTTCCACAATTACCAATTTCCCCGGATCGCTTTCCTTCTCCCACCACCTGTATTCGTGGCCGACAAAGTCTAAGGAGCCGAGCTTGGTCCATCTGCGTTTTGGCCACAAGCCGGCAACGACACTCAGGCCGAACCACGGCTGATTGTGACACAGTTGACAGCCCGTTGATGGCCACACATGGGAGACATACTTGCGCATATGGGAGTTCCTTTGCTTCCAAGTTACCCCGGTAACGGTTCAAGTCTAAGTCCAAAGGGGGGAAAAATCAGATTTATGACACGTTTCCCTTGGAATTGTCTCGGAAGGTTGAGCAGTATGCTCCTTTTGCAGGACCGCCAAGTCATACTGTGGCTTCTAGTTAACTAGTAGGTTAGCCCACACACAAAGCTAGAGGTGCAACAATTAATCAACATTTATTTTTATTATCGTTGGGCGACCCAGCTTGGTCAAGTTTTGGGGGTAATTTCAGCCCTTAAGCGTGAGTGAGAGTGATGATTTTGTATTAGGGATGTCCCGATTCCATATTTTTGAGTCCGAATCACTTGATTTTGAGAATCTGCCAATACCGAGTCCCGATCCGATACCGAAAAAAAAGCGTTGTTCAAAAGAAAAAAAAAATGTTACTGTCCCACCGTGCTGCCTTCATAATGTGAATAATTTTAAAACATAAATAACGAAAAAAAATGCTTGTCTTTATTAAATGCTTCATTGAGTGAGTCCACTCAAAACCACTCACACCCTGACGCTGCAAAGAACAGCCTCTCACGTGCAAAATGAGTTGCCTCAGCACACTACTGCTAGTGTTTAACAAGCTACACAATGATTGACACATTCGGGCCTTTGATGGTCTCAAAGCTACACCCCTGTCAATCATCATTATTTTTAAATAGCTAACTCTAGGGCACTGCTGACCAAGAAAAGCAGCAGGAGAGAGAGTGTGAGGCTTTACAAGCATGAATCAGAAAAATATGAATACTCTTTTTAAATTAAAAACCTGATCCTTTTCACCCGATTCAGATTCTCTGACAAATGGCGCGATCGGCCTGATTTGCGATCACGTGATCGGATCGGGAAATCCCTATTTCGTATGCTGAAATTGGGAACGTGTGTCTAATTCCTTCTCTATTTTTAGTCTTCTCCAAGTGTGAGAAAAAGGCAAGAAAAAAGGCAATATATGCTCAAGTTGATTTTTTTTTTTTTTTTTAATTAAAAGAAAAAGTAAAACTTTGTCTGGTCCTCTGAATGCACTTATATAAGTTAATGCATCATCCACTGGTGCATTCCGGGTGTTGTAGCCTTTCCCCCAGTCCAAACCAGAATATCCCAAAAGTCTCCTCTTTGTCTTTACGAGGAAATGTAGTAGTAAAGAAGTGGGAGCGAAAGTTGCAAAAATTCCACCATTTTGTGCAGGATGTATGATTATTGCTTTCGAATTAAAAAAACAACAGGAAACTTTTAATGGGACTGCACTATTGATGAATGTCACTTCACTGTCAAGTATTTTATTTGTGCCATCGGCAAATACAACAGCAGGGACAGATGATGGATGTCGTCAGAAAGTAGACCTGAAATAATCTTTTGCAACGTCAACACTGTGGCTCTGTGACAAACTGTCAATATGACTTATTGACCGTGCACGTCTGCCCGTCTGCCTCTCATTACTTAAGTCTTCAAGGCAGCGGGAATTAATGTGTTCGAGCACGTGTGTGTAATTGAAAACATTTAAGCGTCGCATGTGACCAATGGTGCTTGCATCATCTCACAATGCCGAAGCTTCTTCTAAAACTTATAAATCACTTTAGTAAGCAACCCAAACTAACTGACTGATCGACTAACATTTGAGCAATCTAGAGAAGTTGTATAATTCGAAATTCCACAACATTGCTCAAAAAGAGACATCTTAGTTCAGAGAGCCTCTGTGGATTAATATCCCTCATTCATTTATTCTTTTTTTTCATTTGTTTTGTTTTCTGATTTACCTTTTGTTGTTTTTCTGTTAACTTTGGTGGCTACCCTCTGTTTGAGTTACATTAAACAGGAAACTAAATGGAAGCCCTAAAGTTTAAAGGCAAGCGGGTCGCCATTTGCGTTCTCTACGCCTTTTTTTCCCCTTGATCTGTCTAAAAACATCAAAAAGAGCTCTCATCTACTTCATCCACTCATTCATTCCTCTGCTGCTGGAGCCTCTCCCAGCTGATCTTTATAAAATACCTAGTCATGTAGCTTCCAGCTGACAGTTTTTCGTGCTATCGGCACTTATATAGTTAATGGTAGTCTTGGCCATGATTGCGGTTTTGAGTAATGAACCAGGCTGGGAGTTTTTAAAAGCCTCAGGAATCTTTCGCAGGGGTTTTGAGTCAATTCGTTGATTCAGATGATTAGGTTAGTAGCTTCTTTAGAGTACCTTTTCATGATATGAAAATTTTTCGAGATAGGGATTTTTGTTTTTTCTGGACTTTTTTGCCAAAATGATCAATATTAAAACAATAAAAGGCTTGAACTACTTCAGTTATGTGTAATGAATCTAAAATATATGAAAGTCTAATGTTTATCAGTACATTACAGAAAATAATGAACTTTATCGCATTATGCTAATTTTTTGAGAAGGACCAGTACTAGGGGTGTACGATATCCATTTTTTGAAACAGATATCGATAACTTCCTGCTTCTCAAGGCCGATACCTATATGATAACCGATAATATATATCTATTTTAAAATGAATATTCACATGGGTTTTTGAACACCTGTTGGCCAAAAATACTAGTGGTGGATTCAGCATAGATTTGCTTTTGACCTAACCAGAATTTTCATGACGACATGACCATTATTATAATGAACAAAACAAAGATAAGTACAGTTTTGACTTCAAATAAAGTGCCCAGATTTATTTTTTCAAATATAATTGGAGTCAATCACAATCAATTAGTCAATATATATGATTGACGATGTGTTCCCCTGAACAATGAGCACTGAACTAAAACAAACATAGACCCAACAGGTATTGTGCTTTGTCAGCAAACAAAACATTTGGTGCAACAGTGGAGGAGACTTTTGTGGACTTGGACCATGAAACAACTCAAACACACACATCCCAATCCACCGACACCGTGCCAAAAATATATATTATCGGGCCTATTAATAATGTTATTGGATTTATTGGGATGACGTCATAATTCCTATTATCGGACCGCTAATTATCGCGCACCTCTAGTGTACATGTTAGTGTGTTTAGGAAGCTTATAAAGTTGATAGCAGTGCATGCTGCTGCATGCATCCACATCCATTTATACGTGTCAGTGCGGTCAAAGTGCCGGGAACTGCGTCTGGGCTGCACTTCATTAAAGTGCAGCATCACTCTCAGGCGCACACACACACACAAACATTGGGGGCACTTTATTTAGTGTGAGAGATAGGGAGGACAGACCTCAATGGATTCTGGTATTAATCTTTAATGAGCCTCGGGGCCAGAGTGCTGCCCGCCCGCCTGCCTCTCCACACAGGAAACAAACAGACTTATGTGTGGAAAAAAAATTGAAAATGCTCCTCATACCTGCTTACCTCCTCCAAACACCTACATGAATTATTCACGACTGTCCAGTCAGAGCCTGTCTCGGTGACGGGAACCAGAGTTGTCTTGGTCAAATGCGACCTGCTCGCGCCCATTTGTCGCGGGTCACCTGTCAGTCATCCACCATGCTAAGCAGTTATTGCTCACGTTTATCTCAGCTTTTAATGTTCATATTTCCAAGAGAAGTGGGGAAAATGCTCATTTGTATTGCATTTTGACAACGGAAACTTTGCCCTACAAAAATCTTTTCCTGGCTGATATTGCAATTTTCATTTGACTGGAATTCTTGTTTACATAAAGAAAACACAACCTTAAATTATTTCATGACTGGTGCTGATCAGAAACTAAGTGTATGGTGCACATGTATGTAGCTCAACGTCCTATTCATAAAGGCTAGAATAGAATGTATGTAAATCCCCCTTTTCACCGTAATTGTGCATAATATTGTGTTATCACCCTCTACATCATTGGTTTCAGTTACATTGTATGGTCCCTCATCTATCCATTTGAACGTACGCTTTCGAAATGCCGAGTGCGACTGTCAGCGTACCGCCAGATCCTCACCGATAGCGTGTATTGAAGGAAGGAAAAGTCGGGAGCATGCCACGATGAAAGCTTGTCTTGTTTGCTCTTTCCTAGAAATAAATCTCTCGCTCCCTGGCTTGTTCCCCAGCCTATTAAACTATGAGTCAATCTATCCCTTTGTTTTATAATGTTCATGAATAATAATATCAAACTGGGGGCGCTCTGAATTCATAAGTAAAATGTCCTTTGAAGAAACAGACTTCAGTAGTTCGTCAGTACTTGAAGGGATGGCTAGAAAAGTTCACATGAAAAATGCTCCAGACGGCGAACAGAAAATCCGAGATGAAATTAGTGTTTTTTTTTTTTTTTGCATTTGTCTGACATTTTTGGATAGCAATTGAAGTAACTCACAATACTGTATTCTCTCAAAGATAACAGAATGCATTTGTTTTGATAAAACAAAAACATTTATGAGATAAAACAATTTTAAACTGGCTTAATTCTTACACAAGGTGATATTTACTCACCCCAATAAAAAAAAACACAACTAATGCAAACAAAAGTAATTGGACATATTTTTAAAATTGAAATCTCTTCCATAGAACCATACTTATTGTATGATGGAATTTATAATATTTAGGTCATGCTGTACCATTGTCAATACATTTTTCAATGGGAATGACTGAAGTAGGTTTTGAAACTGCTCTACAATGAATGCTCTTCTCTGAAGCAAGTTGAATTTGCTCTCTCATCTCAGCTCTTCCAAGTCAAAGCAAACAAATCAACGATTGACGGTTCATATCTAGAGAGAGAACTCAAAAGTCGGAACAATGGAAAAACTGGTACTAGCGATAGCGACCTATATTGCAAATTTTTTTTTCTGTCTTTCCATGGAAGGTTGAAAATACAACGTTTAATTCCCGGTTATCTGGCTATTAGGAATCCCAACTTGTTTGACTTTAAGGAGAAACCAAGTCAATGGGCCGCGACGGCGGGCTCCAGCGGGTGTCCCCCAAGTGTCATGGCAACCGTGCGGCACTGGCACAAGACTCATTTTCATACTGATGAGGCTGATGCTCTTGTGTGTAGCCCTTCAATTTTAATGACCACTTCTTTAATTTTATCTCCTCATTTCTGCTGCTGACCAGTCTGTATGTGTTTAAGAGGGTGTGTTTCTGAGTAAATGTGTTTTGTGTGTGCGTGGATGAGGTGTTATTGAGCACTGACCTTACTGTGTGTGTGTTTTAATATCAGTGCAGCGCAAAAGCAATAGTAATGAAGTTTTTTGTTTTTTCTTTTTTTATGTTGAGAGTGGTACACTGTGCACTCTTCCTGAAGTAGTCAATTTTGCCACGACTTAATTCAACTGTCTAGAACAATACATAGGGTTCGATGTTTTGGTTGGGGAAATTTTTTTTATTATACCCGCTTTTTTTTTTATCCTTCACTAGCAACAGTATCGTTTTTGGCAGCCCTTTTAAATTTCGTCTTAGTCCTATGAACCATAACACTTATTAGTCCTAGTCATATTTTATCTCCAAATGTGTTAGTTTAGTTTTTGTTGACGAAAACTCTAGACTAATTCCGTCTAGTTTTAGCCGATGAAAATTAAAAAAAAAAAATAAAAAAGGTTCCAAAAAATAAACTATTCAAGTATTACAAATATTTCAAATAAACATTGACAGACCAGCACATATTGTAGTGTCTACAAGGACAATGCCGACTTGGTGATAATACACACTCAGCAGGAAAACAATACATTATTTTTTATTAATTATACCCAACTGGAAGCCACGAACTGTATGTTAAAAAAAAAAAAAAAAAAAAAGTTATCCGATGAGATTAAGAGGACGCTCTCATGCTAACGCTATCAGTTACGTTTAGTGTGTGAATTAGCAGCACAGACCTTAAATGCAAAAGCAACATTGCATATTCTGTCCGGCCAAGATAAGAAAGCAAATCTTACCAGTGTGCAAGCCTACACGGAGACTGCAGAAGACACACTGGTGAGTCGGGGAGGGGGGGGGGGGGTGATCACAGCGCGTCACATGAGTGACACCACCAGACACTGCTACTATGCAGGCTAACTACACATAAAAAGGTCACACATTGTGAACATGTAGCGGAAACTATTGCACATTTTCGTCTCATTCTGGTCTCGTCAGACAAAAATTGGCATTCAGCTCGTTATGTTTTAGTCTCCCAAACACGTTTTAAGCTTGTTATCGTCTCGTCATAAACATGAAAAAAGTGTTTGTTGACGAAATGTTTTCGTTATTGTCATCGGTGACGAAAACAACACTGAATAGCCATTTTCAAAATTTGACTTTTTCTTTGTTTTGCTTTATTGAGATTTCACTCATTTTTTCTCATTCAAACATGTTTTTCTCCCCCTAGCATTACAGGTATCTTAATGAATATTGTGGAAAGATGTGCATTTGCTTGAGTAAAAATGTACCTTTATGTCAAAAACAAAACCTGACTCGTAATAAATAAACATTTTAAATTCTCAATTTAATTATTTTTTTTAATGGAAAAAAAATCAACATACTGGAGGTAGAGCCGGAAAGAAAATGTGGCTTTACGACAAAAATTTTTGAATATCAAGAGGAAGTAAAGACAGTCTGGTTAAAAGTGCTGTATTGGGATACATATACAGGAAGTGAGGAAAATGTGACATTTGGCTAAAAGTCATTGGGAACTTATTGATGCTGGGATCAACAGTTGCTGCTCGACTAGCATTCGGTCTGATTTTCCAACTGTGCTCTTGTGTTTGATGGCAGGAGGACGAAGCGAGAGAGCAAGAAAATGGCCGCATCGAACCGGTTGGCCGAGCAGACTCGTGCTTGGACCAAACAGCCAGATCTCTCGAGTGAGTCTCCAAAGTTCCTGTGACCTTTCAGTCGCAACTGGATACTAAAATTTAATCCAATGATGAAATATACACTTGTCCCAAAAAGTTTGCAATATTAGTCTTTTAGATGAAATTCCTTGCTTCGTTAAAAGTTTTGGCGCACTTTTGGTTCATAATGCAATTTCACCCCAAAGCCCAATATCAGGAATTTGTTTTGGGTGATTTAATGTATTTTTTGGAGGCCAATACAAAAACAACTCTTGGAAACTGATGCAATATAGCAAAAGTCATTTTCAAGCCTGTCACTCTTGAGTGGGAGCAAAGCGCCACAGTCACTCCCACACACTGGTCCACTCCGCCGATGTTATTAGCCAGCGTGTCTGCTTGTGGGCCTCTTTTTTCCACTTTGATATGCAGGTATGCTATTGCTATTATTATTACTCTTCCAACGCCTCCTGCTTGTCAACAAGGCACATGTTCGCCCCCCCAAACTAATCACAGTTATTGTTTCAAAGCGGCGAGGCAGCCGTATGATGTTTTGCACGCGCTCACCTGCAAATGCGAGCACTTGTTTTGCATCATGTTGGCTAAGGCACGGATGGGTTATGCCTACAGAGAAAAGTGAACAAAGGACGGAATTTGCAAAAAACTTTGGGACACCTGAAGACGGAAAAGTGAAAGAAAATGTGCAGTCTGTACAGAAGTATTGCGGCACCTAAGGGAACTGTTGACAAAAGTTTAGAGAGATCTGTGAGGAGTGAAGAATGAAACATATCTCAGTAGTATTTCGAGGTCTGCAAGAAAATGAAATGTGAAGAAAATATGCAAAAGTATTGCGACATCTACAGGGTGTGAGCATTTGTTTAGGGACAAATTATTGGGACACCTACAGGGAATTGAAAGGGAAAAATGTTCAGGGATGAATGTTTAAGACCTTATAATTGTCCAAAAGGTTTTCATGAGAAGAACAATTAAGATTCAAGGACAGGTAAAGAACTGGATTTGAACTGTTGATTGATTAATAAATTCCTAAAACTTATGTCTGAATATACATTATAGCGTACATCACATCTTTGACACGTTACGGAGGTCGACCTACTGCCTGAAATGTATTCTTGTTTTGTAATTAACACTTGCACTAGTCGAGCTCCAAGTGTTGATCCTCGTCCAGACTTCAGAAAACCTTGAAAGGCTTCCAAAGGCTCCAGTGAAAATACCTATTGTCACACATTGCTTTTATTTTAGTTGGCATAAGGCTTGTGTTCCACACATTTTCTTTTTTCTTTAGGTTTTAATTGGTTTTCCTTTCTACTTTGATTCATGAACATTTCTTCTTGTTTCTCTGTTTGCTCACATGGTGTCACCCCACTCGTTCTCCTTGTCTCCTTGTCCCCACTTGATCGCAGAGACATAATCAAAGTGGTGGAGGTGACAAATGATGGCGGCCCCCTGGGAATCCACGTGGTGCCTTTCAGTGGCAGGGATCGCAGGTAAAAAAAAAAAATCCCACCAAGAGAGGAAGTACCTGCTTTTAAAACACTTCCCCAAGTCATTTTAAAGTTGTTGATTTGATAAATCAAGAATAGCTAGACATTTATATGGTCATTATGCAAGTAAAACTCGCACAAATCATTTGATTATCCTTTTTGTAAAATATTACAAAGGAATTTGGCTGCCATTTTTAAGCATTTTTACAGATTTTTCAAAACAACAGATAATTGTATTATTTGTATTCTTACTGTACAAAAAAAAATTTTTTTTTTTTTTTTTGCTGTTCCATAATCAGACGTACAGCACCAAACTCTTCCCTGTTAAAAATCGTAATTGACAACTATACCCATCATTGGCAGCAAATGGGTGACTTGTTTGCCAAATATCTAACTTACTGTATATTGAAAAGTTCGTTTAAAGGGGCATTTGCAGAAAGTAATTTTGTTAAAGAAGAGACAAATCCAAAATGTACACATACCTATAAAGGGGGGAGGCGGCTCTTGAAATGAAATCTTGCAACATGTTCATTATGACAGTATTACGGCATGGAATTGGAAATCACCCAAATTGATATCATGTGCTTGCATAACAGTGTTATTTCTGAAGAAATACTTTTGTGGCCTCAGAATATGCCGTTTTATCGCCCACACGTCGCCATTCGTTGACCCGTTAACACTCGTCTGCATTGTGAAGCCATTTGTCTGTTCGCCGCCATCCATCATGGCGCTTTGACGCCTGCAGGTGACTGTCGTATTTCCGCGGGCCTCCCGTCAAGTCTGCTCTGCGGGATTCAAAGGATACAATGAGCACAGCTGGAACAAGGCCAGGACGGCATTTTGAGGAATTTCACATCTGGCTTGAATATTCCCAGACAGGGCGGAGAAGCCGAAATAAGAGCTGTGACTGCAAACTTCGTCCTAGTAGTGATGCGATCGCTATTCTCCATGGGTTGACTCAATCACGCTAAAAGCATACTTGTAACACACTTTTCCCTTTATTGGGAAAATGTGTGGGCAGGCGTTATTCCAAGATTAAACTTTCATCAAGCGGAGTAGAGGCCCTTTTCCTGGCAAATCACATTGTGTTCCCACTCAAATCCAATCAGCGGGAATGTTTCTGAACTCTTCTGCCCTCCTGAACTCTGCTACCCTCGCCGTAATTACATTCTCATTCCTATTGAATTAGAAGCCAAGGCCGCGTGTTAAACTGTACAATTTACTCAATATACAGAGGTGTGCTTTTAGTTGTGGAGAAGAAAAGCTTTGCAGAAGCTTGGTTGACAAGGCGAATGTTGGGTTTGTCACATTTTTTCCCCGCTAGTTCTCTTTTTGGCTCTTTAATCCGCCTTTTTCAGGTGAAGCTAGCCTCTCACCCTAAAACAGTTTGCCGCAGCGGATTACAAGCGTGGCGGCTCAGGTGCTTCATGTTGTCACAGTGTGAAAGACAAACCTCAGCTCGCCTGCCAAAAATACTCTTTAAGCCGTAAAAAGGGTCTGGGATTTTTCTGCTAAATTAAATTATTGATGATACATGTTTCTACCAAGCAGTGCACCTTTTGTATAATCCAACACTTTGAAGTCTCTCTCCTACCTGGTCCAGAGTGATATATTTTTCTATTTATGTTTGTGCCCTTCACACCTGTTGTCAGTGGTGCTGAAAACATACCAAATTTCCAAAGAAACATAGGTTTTCTTCAATGAAAGCCTTTGTTTTTCCAAAAATCTCAAGACAAGTCACATTATTTATAAAGCTCCTAATCACCTTATGGTTCTTTACGGCTTCACAGACCCACAGTGTACATTGAATATTAAATGAATAGTAGTAATTAAGTTAATAATAAAAAATTCTACGTGTTAAAATAATGTGCTGATTGGAGAAATTGGATTTGTTAGGCTTTAGAGTGACTTGCAAATATAAAATCTGCAGACACAGTTAAGGCTTCTACATTTGTTGGGGAATATAGCCGTTGTTTGCAGTAAACATGAGAGTGAATGATGTCAAATAACAAATAGAGCTTTCATTAAACCTATTATGTTTTAATTCATCTTCTGTATCGCTTATCCTCACTAGGGTATTTTTTTCATTTTAATTTTTACTCCCCTTGCCTCCTCCCACCAAAAAAGATTAGTAAACTTTAGAGCGGCTCAATTGGAATTGCAATGTTACAATAAGGTTTTTTAAAATAAAAAAAAAATTTTAAAAAGACATTTGATTCACAGTGGGGTCCCCCCATCTTACAGTGTAATTCATTCATTACCATTGAATTATAATCACAAGTGATTTTGAATGCTTGTGAATTTTTTATTTTCTGACCAGTCGCTCCAAGCTCGCCACTTTGAGCCCGCCACTCATAACTTTCACATTCCATTATGTTGATTGAGCTTGTGGGCCATTTTCAGGACTCTTGGCTTGTTGGTCAAGCGTCTGGAGCGAGGCGGCAAGGCCCAGCAGCAGGCCCTTTTCCAGGAGAACGACTGTATCGTCAGAATCAATAACGGGGACCTGCGCAGCATCCGCTTTGAACAGTAAGATCGCTTCTGGAGGCTCCGCTGCAGGACTTTTTGATGGCCTTCATTCGCCGAGTTTTTTCCCCTTCTTCTTTCCTGTATTTCTCCTCCTCCTGTCAGTGCCTCAGGGCTGCGTTGAGCTAACGTTACCCGCTGATACGATTCCTGCAATCCCCCCAGCTATGAATCCTTTAAAAAAAAAAAACGCTTTTAGAATTGGAGATTCACGCTTCTTTTACCACTGACTCCACCTTTTGCATCATTCCCCCAGCTACCTTAATCCATCTGCTAGCTCCTCTTTAGATTCACACATGTATGTTTCTTGAATGAATGATAAGTAGTGTTTTTTGTTTTTGTTTTTATGCTTTCATTCAAACTCCTATAATTCATTAGGTATACCATACACACACGAATGCGCACACACACACTTGCTCCACAGTTACTTGTTAATGGGCTTATGGAAGCTTCACCGCGCAAAACATGACTTTTCTATGCGGTTATGCTTCTAGCGCTCAGGCTGTATCGGGAACATTAGCCTTGTGACTATGCAAGGATGGTTTCTGAGGTTAATCTTCACTGGAACCCAATAAAAATGAGGAGGCAAAAACTAATGCTCCAAAAATAATCTTACACTGGTCGCACAGGCACGAGCATATGAAAATCGTACTTGTACAAAATGCCTTTATTTTGGGGTGTTACAATATTATCGCGATATAGTTTCCATATGGAATGATAAGTTTATTGTGGCTGCTGGAACTGATTAATACTATTCCATTAATTTAATTGGAGAATGTGTTTTGAGTTCTTAGTATTGTCACTGGCCAGATTAAACAGTGATATCTCAAGTTTTCACTGTACATCATACTGTCATCCGAAGGTGTCGCCGACTTTGGACTACATTGTAAAAAATTGCTATTGGTCATGCTAAATTTAGAGACATAACTTCAATTATTTAGTTGTGTTATTTTGAGTATTCCAAAGTCATCAAATTAATATTTTTACTAACTTGATTTAATGATTTGGATTAACTTGCATGATGAATTTTGTGTTCATACATAAAATTCTGATTAAACACAACTTGAAATGAGATGTGTGAACTGAGCCTGAGCCCTCACTCCCAATGGCTCAAAAAAGGCTAGCTGGCAACCGGAGGGTCAAGATGTTAAGTGCACTCCACTTCCATGGTGGCAGCCCTGGTTTGTTTCCCAGTTGGAGCAAAATATGTATGTATATTGTCTATTTACTTAGAATGTTGAGTCCAAACTACTTAACTGAAGTCCAGTTTACTTCGAATGTTGAGTTTACAGCAGTATCTTTAATTTATTCTAGATTTTCCATCAAACCTTGAAAGTTAAAGTGAAATTGTTTGACTTGAAATTTCCAGTTAATTTTTTTTTTCATTTCAATGTCTGTTCAACCACTGCACATCTATCATTAAGTGATGGTGATGCCATACAATCCAAATCCAAAGTTTTTACCAGACTTTAATGAAATTTATTTTGAAGGTGAAGTTGGGTGGTTAAGAATTCACCTGGATAGAAGAGTGTTGCCTGGCAAGGCCAGACTGTTCTCCCTGTATTTTTCAAACACTGTAAGAATAGTCTGGGAGCCAGCTCCTTAATGGCCTCTCGAGCCGAATGAAATCATCCGTGCAATCAGATTCGAATTTTTTGCGTGACGTGTTCTTAACGAGCAACGTCACTCTTGCGCGTCGGAAGTCGTCGCCACAACAACACAGATGGCGAACGGGAGAGCCGAGAATATGTTCCAGTCTGCGGTAAAATCACTAAAACACATCGACCCGAGTCACTGACAACAGACTGTTTCGTGCTAGCCATGTTGAATAAACTTCTCCGTTCTCCACTCGCTCTAGTTTTCTTGTCGCTTTACCAACGTCACGTCAGCCCGTGGCTGATTAAACCACTCCGCTGCCTGTTTGCTGTGGCTTGCTCCGCCGTGGGAATTTGATTCGCGGCACAGTCGCCAGACACAATCGCTGGAACAGCAGTGAGTCTGGAGTTCCAGGCTAAGAAGATTGCTCTGTTTTGAATACCGCCTTCGTTGGCAATCTTCAGTATTGCAAGGTTTTTAAACACTTCAGGGGATTTATTTTCCCAGATAGGAGGTTAAAACACTGTGAAAGGGGCTGCATTCTGCTCAAGAAGTGTGACTTTGATACCCCAATTGCATTCAGTCAATGTTTCTCTGGAAGCTCCTGTTTTCATCTACAAGTTCATCCTCCTCATGGGCATTGTGGGAAAAGGGGTTTCAAGAATTTCACAACACATTTTAACGACACTGGAATGCAATAAGTCTTGTGACCCTTTTGCCACTTGCCTAAATGTCCTCTCTGGACAAGTCATAGCAACTCATGATGGAGTGCAGCAAATGGTGTCAGTAAGGATTTGCTGCATGAGCTTCCTTTGGGAAGGCCTTTGCTGTATTACCTCACAGCGACTAATGGGCCAGGGGGCTGTGTTTAGAGGGGATTTTCTGTGAGGAATCCAACTGTTGGGGGTGTTCAGGTTGGTCCTTTATCCAAGTAGGAGAACCATCAAATGAAGCCATGGGGGTCTTAATTTACACCTCGCTATATTCAGGTGATCTGAGATTGATGTCAGAATGTCACATAGCTAATATTTGACAGCGACAAACAGTGGTGCGGGAAGTGGGGTGCTGAGGGTCCTGCAGTACCGCTTGGTGTTGGGGAGGAAAAAGTGTTTTGGTAGATTTAAAAATAAAGAGTTTTGAAACAATAGCGCGTTTAACTTTGGTGATTAAATATATATGTTGAAAAGGTATTTTTTGTTGTTGTTAATAACACCACCTGATACCGTGCTTGCTGCTGGGTCAGTTGAATAAGGCGGTATTGGAACGGAAAAGTAAACTGTTGACAGAGGAGGCGTTAACATGTCACAAAAACGAATTAGCGATTTTTTTTTTTCTTTAGAAAAGCAGCAACATTTTCTAAAATTCAATTTGAGGTTGAAAATGATGGAGATTGTCCTTTGTTGTGTTTAAATGGGTAAGGGTGATTGCATTGTAGTCAAATTGTTTGTTGTTGCTGTTGAGCTGCCGCCGTGCAGAGTGCTGTTGGATATTCGTGTGCAATTTATTTTAGTGTGGTGAAAAGGGGGTGTTAAACCGAGGCTTATTGGCCCTTTTAGTCTTCAAATGTGATCTTGTGTCATTGAGCCGTCTATAGTTGCGGGGATTTGCATTATCATAGACAGGCGCTTTTATTTCCAATGTAAAAACTCCAACAATTACGGTCGGTGAAATGGAACGCTGTCTTTGTAGTAGCCTAGTAGTAGTATGTAAACTATCCAGCATGCATGTGTACTGCCATTGTGCACGCCTTGTATGGATAAAGGTGCACCTTAGCACCCCCTGTTTTGAGTGATGTCCAGCACCCCTGGTGACAAATGCGAAAGAGTCAAAGTGAATGTGATTGTGAAGTGTCCCTATCGGTGACCTCAAACGTACTACTTGCATGTCACAATCTACTGACCTATCATCAAACTGTACATCACTTCAAGCTACTTAAGCTGCCATTCTACTGACCAACCAATTTACTTAGTGCTTAAATTCAAGTCTGTGCTGACATAATTCCTCCCCTCTGTGTGAAGATCAATGATCTTGAAAGGTTATTCTACTTGCATTTTCTCTCTGTCCAGAGCCCAGAACATGTTCCGCCAGGCCATGCGTTCTCCCGTCATCATGTTCCACGTGGTGCCATCTTCGTTGAAATCCCACTACGAGCATCTGTCCCAGGCTGAGCGAAACCCGGCGTATTCATCGGGCCGCTTCAGCAGCGACCCAGTGTCTGGGGCCGCGGATCTCGCGTCTCAAAGGATGTCCCGTCACGGCTCTCAGAAGCACTCGCATGCTCAAACGCAGCCTGATCAGACGGACGGCTTCCCGCCCGTTGCTCACCCACCTGCCATCTCGGCCGCCAAACCTCCCACCGGGCAGATCCACTCGCCACAGAGGGCGCTGACATCCACTCCAACACAAGGATACAAGAAGGTCGGGAGGAGGCTCAACATTCAGCTCAAGAAGGGTATGTGGGGAAAAATAACAATCAGAAAACAAGATATTTAGATTTTAATTTTTGAATTTGAATCAATAGGTTTTACTAGTTAAAAGTTGCAATCAATAGGTATTAATGTTATAAAATGTGTAAAAGCCCTTTTTATATTTTAACATATTTAGTGTTCACCTTCTTTAGGTGGATCATGTCCCAATACTCTTGTCCACTTTAAATCAAGCATCAGGTGGACAGAGGAATAACATTTTGCGCAGATATTAGGCGTCGCCTATGACTGACGTCTTGGCACAGGTGGCACGCACCTCTGCCAAGGCGTCAGTTGCGGGCGCAGCCAGCAAGCTTGTTGCTAAGCAGCCGCCTTCGCTGCGACAAAGACAGGACTGTGGCCTTCCCCCCCTTTCGGCAGCGTCAGTGGCACAAACAAAAGCAGCTGCTTTTTGTTGTTTGGTCTTCACCCCGAAATTTCCTCGCAGGATCCTCACTCTAGTCTCTCGCCGCAGCAGACGTTTGCCGGTAGATTAGCACCACGTCTCTCAAGGGGATCATTTGCATCATCTCGTTTTGTTTCCACTTAATCCTGCCGCTCCCAGCGCAGATTAAATACCCGCATTGTTTATACCTTTGAATCCTGCAAGTTGCAGCGAAGACGTTGACGTTGACGTTAAACCAACAAGACGACAATCATGCTTGTGGTAAACACCTGGACGCTTGTGTTCAGTCTGCATCTAGCTTGAATTTAGCGAACAATAAAATATCAGATTTTAATTCAGTGAAAAAACTTTTACACAATAATGCATGGGGGCTATAACCAAGTCTACACAGGCCTGTTCAGAAAGCACCGTAACCTCTGGTTTACTCCATTACCTACACGATAACCATTCATGACATGAAGAAAAATGAGATTGTGGTTGTACAAGTGTAAGAATGTCAACCTGAGCCATTCATACTCATGTTTGAATCGAAGTCACACATGTAATGTGATTCTGAACAACCCGAAATAAAGTTCAGATGTTCTGGTAAGCGTTTCCTGACCTTTATTTTGCTTTGTAGCAGAAACCTAAAGTGTTGTGCTACTGCAGTTCTATCCCAACCGTCAAAAATTAGCGATCTATGTATATTTTTTTCCCCGGCAACCATTTATTTGCGGTATAATCCTATTAGTTTGTGAAATTAAAATTACACGGACTCTAAATTTGACTAAAAAGAAGAATGAAAAACAGAATTTATTCAAAATAATCTGTTTTTGAATGTCACAACTAGGGCTGTCCCAAACGACTAATTTTCTCCCGATTAGTCAGCCGACTATTTTTACGATTAGTCGACTAATCTAATAATTTTTTTTTTTTTTTTTTTTTTTTTTTTTTTTTTTTACTAATTTAGCAATGAAATTTTTGTTGACGCTTATCAATTCACAAAAAACATATTGGAACACTCAAATTATTTATTAAAGTACAAATAAACACGTAAATAACAATAATAAATCACAAATAAACAATGAGTTCAAATGCTGATAGAATTAACTAGTGTAGCCTCCCGATTGAAAAGATGGTCTCTTAAACTGATGGTTTACAACTTTTATTCCATCCTTGATGTAAACACACTGTAAGAGCTACGGTGCACACAAATAAAGCAACATAATTAGAAATTAACAAAAACTTTTCACCTTTTTCCTTTTAAACCTTATTTATATATCAATGCCTATATGAATTGCATTTACCTTAATTTATTACCTTATCATTGACAATCTCTCCCTTGAGTGCAATCACTGTATATACTGTATGTATTTATGACCTTTTAACCTTATATAATTTTCTATACCATAAAATAAACCATAACATGAAATAAACCTTTCAATTAGCATTAAGAACAATAGTAATAGCACTTATAGGCCCAGGCTCCAGCACCTCCGCGACCCTCGTGAGGAATAAGCGGCATGGAAAATGAATGAATGAATGAATGTCAATGAAACATTATTATTTTGTAAGGCGACAGCACCCTCTGGTGTACAAAAAATGAAAAAAAAATTTTTTTTACAAACTGCGTGAAGGCGCTTGAGGTTTTAATTCACGGCCGACGTGCAGCCAAGCTTGGCATTGAAGAGACAGGACAGGAGAGTGTACTCTCCTTTGTTTCTTTGAAATAAGGCAATGTTTTGGACACTCTGGTGCGCTTTTTTTTTGGCTTTGTGCCGCTTTCCCCGCTTGCAAACAGAGCATCCGACATTCTAACTTTCCACGCATATATTTTTTTAACCCTTCATTAACCGTCGACGGGATGTTGTGCTCGTCGACGGATTTACGTCTTCGATGACGTCGACTATGTCGACTAGTCGGGACAGCTCTAGTCACAACACCCTTCAACCTTTAACACCTACTTATGCAACTGCTGTAGATTCATTTCTGTCTTTGCACATGATTATTGTTGTACAAAGTATATTGTCAAATGATCGGCTTGTTAGTAAAAGCAGGATTGCATTTGGTTATGTTGAGAGATGTATTACTTGCCAGAAATTCCTGCACACATCCTTCTGTGTGTTTAAGACTGCATCCTTGTATTGGTAAGACCATGTGGGAATGATCTTGCTCAGGTTGTCAGTTTCTTGGCAAGAATTAATCACTTGTCGTCTTTTAGAAAAATAGTCTCTAGAGGACTTGGAAAAGTCGCTAACTTGGCAACACTGTCAGACTCTGGCTGACCTTTGTATAATTAACATCCACTTAGTCCCAACTTGTTGCTTCCCACAATTTATTCCCATGCACTAATACAAGAGAAGCCTGGACAGGATGGAGGCTTAGTCATCATTTCCTTTCCTAACTGTCCTCATAATAGGATGTTGATTCAGTTCTCACCAAAACAACATGCCTCGAAGGAAAATTGTGAAAGTATAGTTCCGAAAGCCACTTGAACTGTGCTACATGAAATTTGTCAGATGTGTGTCATGAGGGGAAAATCGGCTAGTTTGGTTTGAAGCTCCTATTTTAAGGTTAATGGCGGACTTGAACGAAGGTATTTGTCCCATTACTACTGATGTAATGTATATTTGATGAATGAGTCTAAATTATGAAATGTCAGGTTTTTTTTACTGTGTGTGGGCATTGTAGTTTGATGGCTTGCCATAAACACAAAACAGTAACTGAATTAATGACATTTTTGAAAATTTAGTTTTACTTAGCCACATAAGATTGGTACTAGTACTATAATTTGGACTAATAGACAAACAAGTCTATCTAATCTTAGTCACATTTTAGTCATCTCAAAATGTGTTCGTCTTCGTCTAGTTTTTGTTAACGATTACTAAAAAATGTTTTCGTCTGTAAAATGTACTTTATTTATAAAGCCTAATGCTAATCCCAATGCTATGCTAAATCTATGGGTAACATTTAGTGTGTGATGATCACTCTGCACAGACCTTCAAAGGGTAAAGCAGCATTGCATATTTTCTCTGGCCAAGATAAGAGAAGAAATCTTACCGTGTGTGCGTGTCTGCAAAACTTGAGACTGGAGAGGACAATGTGCTGGCTGGTTGTGTTTTAGTCTCCCAAAACTCGTCGTCTCGTCATCATCATGAAAAAAGTGCTCGTTGGCGAAATATTTTCGTTATTTTCATCGTTGACGAAAACCACACTCTCTCATGGGTTCATGCTTGTAAAATCATCCATATGTTTGTCATTGTGTAGTTTGAAAGGACAGTTTAAGGTCACCTGTTCTTGAGGTTTTATATTTCATGCATAGAACTTTCCCTTTTCTCCAGTCAGATATATAATATGGGTAGACCAACAAATATGTCTCAAGACTTGTCAATACCCCCAAACAAATCGATCAAAGTACCGATTTGGTTTTCAGTGGCAATTTTCTCCAAAACTGGAAATGTGAATTCTTAACTTTTGAAACATTTCTAATTTTTCTCATTGTGTTGAGCAATGCTTGTTAGTGAAACTTGAAAACATGTCAACAGACAAAAACCTCTAATAGTAACTCAATACTGTATTTTTCGGACTATAAGTCGCAGTTTTTTTTTCATAGTTTGGCTGGGGGTGTTACTTATACTCTGGAGTGACTTATGTGTGAAATTATTAAATCATTATTATATCATTTCACATGTTATTTTGGTGTTTTGGAGTGACACTGATGGTTTGGTAAACTTGTTAGCATGTTCTTTATGCTGTAGTAATCATTTTATGGCTGGTGTGACTTATACTTCGGTGCAACTTATAGTCCGAAAAATACGGTAATCAATTCATTTGATTTACCACAGTCTCACTCCCCCAATACATTTGCATTTAGTTTGTATTGAAGTTGGTTGGTCTGTCTATCATCATGATAGGGATGATCCTAAAAAATAGTTACAACAAGCCATACCCAAGGTATACTAGAAGTCTGCAATTTGGTTTGAGGCTGCCATTTAAGGTGCATTTCCAGGGTTCAATTGAAGGTTGATCCTAATATTTTACTCATCGAATTAAGTTCTATTCTAGGATATATATTATTGTGTTCCACACAGCTACATGGGATATTCAAATAAAACAAACATGTTATGATTGTCTTAATTACAAAAACACTCCATCTGGGTAATGCCTCACCCTTTTGTTTTGTCTCAAGATGGTATGCTATAAATGGGCTTCCTGTCTGACATGCTCAAATTTTTTGGGCCCCACAGGGCCAGAAGGCTTGGGCTTCAGCATCACGTCGCGTGACGTTCCCATCGGGGGCTCAGCGCCCATCTACGTTAAAAACATCTTGCCTCGGGGTGCTGCCATTCAAGATGGACGCCTCAAGGCTGGGGACAGATTACTTGAGGTGAGGACGATGTGTGAAAGGCAAAAAAAGTCCATGCTAAAACCAATTTGCAACACCAACATAATAGTACTGAGCAAATAAAAAAAATCTCCAATCATAATATGGGGCTATTTTGTATATCACGATAGCAATATGTCACGATAAAGTACAGGGTGATTGAAAGTAGCTCCCTATATTAAAATATTATTCATACATAGTCAAATTTTTCTCCATATTACCATGATGTGTAGGAATTAAATCCATGTTCTTTTCAGATCAATAATTTTAAAATTCTAAAGCCCTATAAAAATGACTGCACCCAACAAGAATGTGCTCAGCTATCACCCACAGATCCTTTAGCGATGAGTGAGTCTTTTGATTGTTTTAGCGTCAACTTGAGCAAGTCTTCCTTTTAGGGATGTCTCCGATCCGATCATGTGATTGGAATTCGGGCTGATCTGGCCATTTTTCAGAGGAGTTTAAAATTTTTGAGAATAATTACATATTGTTTTATTTTTAAACGCAAAAAAGTAACAAATTAATTAGAGGCGTGCGAGATTTCCGATTCTTAGATTATTCGCGTTTTGGTCGTGGAAGATTCGAGAATGATTCACAAACATCCAAATTCCGATTATTGAAATATGCTCAGTAAAGCGGAACTAAAGCACAGTCAGCGCGGTCTTCGGGACGCAACGAAGAATGGACAGAGAGTAAACATCATGTTCAACTCACGGCTCTGGCTCATGCCGCTGGATTAAAAAAACAGTAATACCTGACTGCGGCCGACAGCCGCTACAAACTACGCCCACATAATGCTGGGGTAGAAATCAAATGTATGGAGAACTAGATGCGAAATAACAGACTAGGCGGCGTTAGCACATGTATAAAAAACTAGATGTGAAATGACAGACTCGCCGGCGTTAATAAACATCTGCCATCTTAAAGCAGTAGACTTCTCTGGAAGGCTGTTGTAGCAAACCTTCCGGGCGTACCTAATTAACTTTTTATCTAAAATACTCCTAAATTGGCAAAATCTTGACTTGCATCTTTAAATGATGGAACAGTTTTGAAACTTTCACATGTTAAAAGTAGACAGAAGGGAAATTATGGAATAAGAGGAGCCATTTTAACAACTTTAACGGTTGATTCACAACATATATAGAAAACTAGATGTGAAATGACAGACTCGCTGGCGTTAGTAAACATCCGCCATCTTAAAGCAGTAGACTTCTCTAGAAGGCTGTTGTAGCAAACCTTCCGGGCCGTACCTACCGTATTTTTCGGACTACAAGTCGCACCTGAATATAAGTCGCACCAGCCATAAAATGCCCAACGAAGAGAAAAAAAAAACATATATAAGTCGCACCGGAGTATGAGTCGCATTTATGGGGGAAATTTACTTGATGAAATCCCACACATAGAACAGACATGTCATCTTAAATGGCAATTTAATATAAAAATACAATAGAGAACAACATGCTGAATAAGTGTACAGAGCATGAACAACGAAATGCGAATATACTGTCCTCACCAGGACGCTGTGGCTCGGTCCTGGCTATTCAGCTGGCTAAACTCCCGAATGACAATGCTGGTCGTCCGTATAATTTGCTGAATCAATTTCGTCCTCGATACCAAACAGGTTCGCATCAACGTAAATAAATTATAATTAGGTGCTTTTACAGCAATGACAAAAACTGTTAGCATGCGTCTGCTAGCATTAGCACATCGTTCAAACAACCACACAACTGGCTCTAAGTGTCCGATCCCAGGTGGAAAACACACAACAACAACAGAAAAGATGATACACACAGGCGTTGCCTCTGTACAGATTTTTTACAAGCATAAACAATGAACGTAGGTTCAGAGCAGTGTTTCTCTCCCGCTAACTCGCCCACTCACGCAGAGGCTGTCGGTCTTCTGGCGTGTGAGCGCTCTTCTTCACGTAAACAAGTGCGAGTGCGCCCCCACGTGGGCGTGAATGCGCCACAAACTAAAAGCATGCATTTCAATTAGGGCTGTCAAACGATTAAAATTTTTGATCGAGTTAATTTCAGCTTAAAAATTAATTAATCGTAATTAATCGCAATTCAAACCATCTATAAAATGCCATATTTTTCTGTAATGTATTGTTGGAATGAAAAGATAAGACACAATACGGATATATACATTCAACATACGGTACATAAGTACTGTATTTGTTATAATAACAATAAATCAACAAGATGCCATTAACATTAACATTCTCTTAAAGCGATCCATGGATAGAAAAACTTGTAGTTCTTAAAAGATAAATGTTAGTACAAGTTATAAAAATTTTATATTAAAACCCCTCTTAATGTTTTCGTTTTATTAAAATTTGTAAAATTTTCAATCAAAAGATAAACTAGTAGCTCGCCATTATTGATGTCATTACACCATGCTTACTCCCCAAACCCATAAAATCCTTTGGACCCAAGCGCCAGCAGAGGGCGCCAAACAACAAAAAACAAGTAGCAAGTAACAAGCGGACATTACACTGCTGTTATTTTAATCTGAGCAGGTCATGTGCGTTAAATAGCGTCAAATATTTTAACGTGATTAATGAAAAAAATTCATTACCGCCCGTTAACGCGATAATTTTGACAGCCCTAATTTCAATGTAAAAAAGTCAATAATGCAATTGAACACACATTGCCAAAGGCAGAACACGAACGTGGCCATTGCTATTAAGAGTTATTCAGATAACTATAGCATAAAGAACATGCTAACAAGTTTACCAAACCATCAGTCACTCCAAAACACCAAAATGTGTGAAATGATATCATAATGTGTTAATAATTTCACACATAAGTTGCTCCTGAGTATAAATCGCACCCCCAGCCAAACTATGAAAATAACTGCGACTTATAGTCCGAAAAATACGGTAATTAACTTTTTGTCTAAAATACTCCTAAATTGACAAAATCTTGACTTGCATCTTTAAAATGATGAAACAGTTTTAAAATTTTCACATGTCGAAAGTAGACAGAAGGGAATTTATGGAATAACGGGAGCAATTTCAACAACTTTAACGGTTGATTCACAACATTAAATTAATTAAATGTAGTTTAAAGCTGCTGATACAGAATGGGGACTTGATTATTTTGTTTACTGTTTACTGCTTGTATTTTATTTAAGCCTGACAAGATTTTTGTACAATTTTTGTAGCTAATGTACAAAACATTAAAAGCAGCTAGTAGTTTTGGGGGGGGGGGGGGGGGTGCATCAGTAATCGATTTATAATCGAATCGTAGCCTCTGAATCGTAATCGAATTGTTAGGTGCCCCCAGATTCCCACCTCTAAAATTAATCCAGAAATGCAATGACATTGCCAAAAGAAATACAAATATACTTTTAAAATATTTTTTATATGGTTTTATATTCCGCAACACTCCCGGAAAAAGTAGAAAAAGAAGTACTGTAAACGGTACAGGACTGTAACATGTTTGGAACTTTTTTTCTGATATCGGATCGGGACTCTGTAATGGCAGATTCTCAACGTATAGTGACTTGGACTCAGACTCAGGTGCAAAAATATGCGTTCGGGACATCCGTACTTCCTTTAATTGTCCTCAACCATCTTTGCACTTGAACTACAAACTTTCTTGCATGCTTCGAGTAGGACAATCCTAAGATATAATGTGAACCTTCATTTCAATTATGTTTTTCAATGGATAGGAGTGGGAGAGGATAGTGTTGGCATTTTTTCTCTCTCAAAAAGTCGACATGGCAAGATGAGTTTTATTGTTTAATCTTTATCTTCTACATAAAAAGTGTGCAGATCTTAACTTTAAAGCAATAGAACGGTACCTTGTATAACAGGGGTGGGCAAACCGGTCCTCAAAGGCCGCAGTTGGTCCTGGTCTTTGTTCCAACTGATCCAGCACAGAGCTTTGAACCAATGAGGTTTCAATGGAAGCAAGAAGCACCTGACTGCAATCAACTGATTGCACTTATAACACACCAGATTGGTGAAAAGGTATCCTCTTGATGGGTTGCAGCAAAAACCCGCACCCACAGCGGCCCTTTGTGGAGTAGTTTGCCCACCCCTGTTCTTTAGGGATATTTTATATGTGTTTATGTACCTGAATTCCCCAGAAAAGGTGTTTGAGACCTTCTTCCATGACATTGTACCATCTACTACATACAGTGCCTTGCAAAAGTATTCGGCCCCCTTGAACCTTGCAACCTTTCGCCACATTTCAGGCTTCAAACATAAAGATATAAAATTTTAATTTTTTGTCAAGAATCAACAACAAGTGGGACACAATCGTGAAGTGGAACAAAATTTATTGGGTAATTTAAACTTTTTTAACAAATAAAAAACTGAAAAGGGGGGCGTGCAATATTATTCGGCCCCCTTGCGTTAATACTTTGTAGCGCCACCTTTTGCTCCAATTACAGCTGCAAGTCACTTGGGGTATGTTTCTATCAGTTTTGCACATCGAGAGACTGACATTCTTGCCCATTCTTCCTTGCAAAACAGCTCGAGCTCAGTGAGGTTGGATGGAGAGTGTTTGTGAACAGCAGTCTTCAGCTCTTTCCACAGATTCTCGATTGGATTCAGGTCTGGACTTTGACTTGGCCATTCTAACACCTGGATACGTTTATTTTTTAACCATTCCATTGTAGATTTGGCTTTATGTTTTGGATCATTGTCCTGTTGGAAGATAAATCTCCATCCCGGTCTCAGGTCTTGTGCAGATACCAACAGGTTTTCTTCCAGAATGTTCCTGTATTTGGCTGCATCCATCTTCCCGTCAATTTTAACCATCTTCCCTGTCCCTGCTGAAGAAAAGCAGGCCCAAACCATGATGCTGCCACCACCATGTTTGACAGTGGGGATGGTGTGTTCAGGATGATGAGCTGTGTTGCTTTTACGCCAAACATCGTTTTGCATTGTGGCCAAAAAGTTCAATTTTGGTTTCATCTGACCAGAGCACCTTCTTCCACATGTTTGGTGTGTCTCCCAGGTGGCTTGTGGCAAACTTTAAACCAGACTTTTTATGGATATCTTTGAGAAATGGCTTTCTTCTTGCCACTCTTCCATAAAAGCCAGATTTGTGCAGTGTACAACTGATTGTTGTCCTATGGACAGACTCTCCCACCTCAGCTGTAGATCTCTGCAGTTCATCCAGAGTGATCATGGGCCTCTTGGCTGCATCTCTGATCAGTTTTCTCCTTGTTTGAGAAGAAAGTTTGGAAGGACGGCCGGGTCTTGGTAGATTTGCAGTGGTCTGATGCTCCTTCCATTTCAATATGATGGCTTGCACAGTGCTCCTTGAGATGTTTAAAGCTTGGGAAATCTTTTTGTATCCAAATCCGGCTTTAAACATCTCCACAACAGTATCTCGGACCTGCCTGGTGTGTTCCTTGGTTTTCATAATGCTCTCTGCACTTTAAACAGAACCCTGAGACTATCACAGAGCAGGTGCATTTATACGGAGACTTGATTACACACAGGTGGATTCTATTTATCATCATCGGTCATTTAGGACAACATTGGATCATTCAGAGATCCTCACTGAACTTCTGGAGTGAGTTTGCTGCACTGAAAGTAAAGGGGCCGAATAATATTGCACGCCCCACTTTTCAGTTTTTTATTTGTTAAAAAAGTTTAGATTATCCAATAAATGTTGTTCCACTTCACGATTGTGTCCCACTTGCTGTTGATTCTTGACAAAAAAAATTAAATTTCATATCTTTGTTTGAAGCCTGAAATGTGGCGAAAGGTTGCAAGATTCAAGGGGGCCGAATACTTTTGCAAGGCACTGTATATAAGGATATGTTGCAGTTATGGCGTGCAAAGTAACAAAGATCTAATGTGAGTGTTAACAGAAATAACTTTTTTTATCGAGGTGAATGGCGTCGATTTGAATGGTCGCAGCCAGGAGGAGGTAGTGTCCATCCTCAGAGCCACGCCAATGGGGGGTACCGTGGGCCTGCTGGTTCTCCGCCAGGAAGACAACTTCCTCCCTCGAGAAGTGGTATACATATTTTTTAAAATTTTTTATCTCACACTTGACTTGATGGTTAGAAGATGAATCGATGTTAGTGATTGGGAGAGGTGTGCGAAATTTCCGATTCTTAGATTATATGCGATTCGGCCGTGAAAGATTCAAGAACGATTCACAAACGTCCAAATTCCGATTATTGAATTATACCACGTAAAGCGGAAGTAAAACACAGTCAGCGCGGTCTTTCGGACGCAATGAGGAACGGACCGAGGATAAATATCATGTTCAACTAATGCCGCTAGATAAAAAAACAATCATACCTGACTGCGGCCAACAGCCGCTACAAACAACGCCCAGGTGCTAGTTGCTACAAACATACGGCTACAGTAGATATCATATATATGTAGAAATAGATGCAAAATGACAGACGACGGCAGTGTTAGAACATGTATTATTGAACAGAGATGCGAAATGACAGACTTGCCGGCGTTAGTAAACAGCCGCCATCTTAAAGCAGTAGACTTCTCTAGAAAGCTCTGTTGTAGCGAACCTAATTAACTTTTTATCTCAAATACTCCTAAATCGTCAAAATCTTGTCTTGAATCTATCTTTAAATGATGAAACAGTTTTAAAACTTTGACATGTCAAAAGTAGACAGAAGGGAAATTATGGAATAACGGGATCAATTTTAACAACTGTAACGGTTGATTCACAACATTAACTTAATTGAGTGTAGTTTAAAGTTGCTGATACAGAATGGGGACTGGCGTATTTTATTTACTGTTATTTTTGTATATTTGTTTACTGTTATATTCTAACTTGATACTGAAATAGTAGTTTGGTTTAGCCTGAGAGGATTTTTGAAAAATTTTGAAACTAATGTTCAAAACATAAAAAAACAAAAAAAAAAAAAAATAGGAGGGTGGGTACATCAATAATCGTTTTATAATCGAATCGGAGCCTCTGAATCGTAATCGAATCGTTAGGTGCCCAAAGATTCCCAGCTCTAGTGATTGGGACACTAACAACAAGGCTGCTAGATTACAAAAGTCAATAGTTCGGTTGGTGTATTCAATTGTTTTAATAATATTTTTAAGTGAGTTAACGCTCGGGGTCAAAGTAAATAAAGCATAAAATATGTTCGCAAGGGGGAAAATTGTTAAAAACAGGTTTGTGGCCCAAAAAAAAAAAAAAAACTGATTTTATTTGGTCTGCATGTCACCTTGTTGGACATCTTTTGTGGAACTTAACAAGTGGTCTCTCAATAAGTTCTAAGCTGTCCAGATGTTGGCACTAATTGCCCCGTGTGGCAAATGAGACGTGATGTCCCACACATCTGCCGTCTTCAAAGCTGCCTTAATAAGAGCGCTGGTAATTACAGAGGAGATTGTGGAGCGCCATCCGTCAGTCTGCATGGAAATGCTCTTCTCTCTTGGCCTCAAAGCTTGTTAGGAGAGAAGTAGCTTATCTTTTTTTCTGTCTTGTGTTGGCGTTTTCCAATGGAGGTCAAAGGAGTGTCAATCAAGAGGCTCTTTGGTGACAATTTTTTCAAAGAAGTGTCTCTTAGATGAGGGCAAAAAAGAGGTCAGCTTGACAAAAAGAGGGGCTGAGAGTTATTCTGCGTTTCTGCAGGGTGGATATTTTTGTGATACAACACCCAATTTAATGTCAATTTGACGTATCCAATAGTGCTGCAACGATTAATCGATTAACTCCAGTATTCGATTAGAAAAAAGTATTCGAGTTAAATTTTGCTGCTTCGAGTATTCGTTTAATTAAAGTGTTGTTGTAATGGTTCGTTTTATAAGTGTTTACATTTAGTTTTATTGATTTGGGTGGATACTCCAGCTGCTCCATGTTGAGACCAACATAAGCTAAGTTTTTGTTGGAGCTAATGTTTTTTTAACGCATTCGTAAAGTAGTTTATGGGTATATTTAGCCATTTTTTGTGGGAGTATGTGTCTGAACCATTTGTTAAGAGCATTGTTAAAAGAAAAAAAAAGTTAGCGTTTTATAGCATTTAAGCTAGCGGCCGTTTGCTATGTAAATTAGCTAAATGTTCTTTTGTTGCACACAGATCTTTTTTTTTTTTATATATATACTGTTTGAGGCTCAGCTCAGGTATTTTAATTTTTTTATGTTCCTTATTCGATTACTCGATTATTCGAACTAACTAGTTCATCGATTAATTGACTACTAAAATAATCGATAGCTTCAGCCCTAGTATACAAAGACAGATATTGAATATTCACACTACCACCCTCGTTTAGTCTTTATCAGGCAGTGGTGGGGAAACAATTAACAAGAAAGTAAAATGCCAAAAGAACAGTTAGAATCTTACAATAAATGTTTTTTTTTTCCTTTCTTTTTTTCCATAAAACATTTCAAGATTTTCATGTTTAACATTTTTTTTTTCTTAAAGAATCTGGCATTCCAATACAATTACCTTTTTATTTCTTGAAAATATTATGCCATTACAAACTCTAAAATAATAATAATATATATATAAATACCACTTATAATAGTCTAAGATAATATTCCAAAATATCAAAATGTCAAGTTAAAAATAGGGGTTTATACTCCTTTGTGTCATATTGAGTACAGTTGTTGGCATCTAGCATCACTGGTACTATTCTGGTGGCCTCATCCTAAAAAAAAAAAAGCACACAGACCTGATAGGAGTTGATAACCTCGCAGTGGTCGCCTTGTGTTGTTTTCATGTTCTGTTTAGTGACTTGTGCTTATTGTTTGTTTGACCTCCGGCAGGGTGGCGAGATTCAGATGCAAAGCCCCAGAGATTTGGTAAGTAAATCTGTCACATTCCCTTCATACCCTCCCTCCTCTTGCTCCTTTATTTAAGCCCCCTTGCGTGGACATTTGTAATCTGTGACAAGTGAATCACAAGAAAAAAGGAAAACAGGGTTCGAGTGTCACGCAAACGGAAAGTTAGGCTAATTGTAATTATTTTGCATGGACTGGATGTCAGGCAGTGCAGGCGGGAGAAAGTCTTCATTTGTAGGCAGCAGGCGAGTTGGGCTGTCTGGGTGCTGGCACATGAGGTGAATCTTAAAAATTATTTTTTTTCCCCCTTCAAATTCTTCAGTCGGGGGCGCAGAGAAAAAGTAAGAGTGAGTCCTTGAACGCAAAGTTTGTGTGCACATCTGCTTCGGAGGCGCTCAGCACACGCTTTGGTAATTACCCCGCTCATAAACACCCTCGAGCCTTGTGTGAACATCAGGCATCTCCAGAGCATTACCCTGTCAAGTGCCTTGGACACCAAAGTCCCAGTTACACTTTCGTTCTTCAAGACTCATTTCCACCAAGCTGTATGGGTCACTTCAGTTCCGACACTGTAAGGTTGCGATTAAAAAAACAGCCATTAAAATTTGCAAACTGACTATCTCACCCACTCACTCGCTCACTCGCTCCCTCACTCACTCACTCACTCACTCACTCACTCACTCACTCACTCACTCACTCACTCACTCACTCACTCACTCACTCACTCACTCACTCTTTTACACGCACTCTCACACATGCCTTCCCAGCGGCACATGGCCTCAAAAGCAGCAATTTGGTGACGATCGTTATTTGTCTTCTGATGTCTCGATGATGACGGCATAATGGCGCCATAACGCCAGACGTCGGCTCGCCGTGTTGTAGAGGCCATTACTCACAGAGGCTTCTAGGAAGTGGCTGCTTATGTTATCATGCATATCAACAATAATGCAGAGGCACCGTGCCAGGAAGCTAGCTACAGAATCACACACTCCTAACAGCCATCTGTTGTTAGCATGTGTTAGTGTGATATGGCGTAAATGGGAGTCTTTAACGAGGTCGTTGACATTGTCATAGCCAATCGGGATGGCCACTTTGTGGGACCTGTTGATTTTGAATGAGTGAGCGAGTACGCTAAGAGTGCAACTGACTGCCGGCTGTGTGTGTGTTTGTATATATGTGTGGGTATATTATGCTGTCATCAGTATTACTGGTGTGTTTTGGTAGTGATATGAAGTTTGAATATTGCAGGAGTTGTGATGACAATTGAAGTTATGGAAAATGTCACCATGGTGTTGCAGATGTACACATGTTCCCCCTGTGCACAAATGACGCTGTATGGCCACCCCTAGTGTGCAGGTGTGTTTGTTTAGTTCACTGTGTGTAGGTGTGATTTATTGTGTGTGTAAATTTTATATATGTACTAATATATTATTTATACACACACACACACACACACGGGCGACTTTATTAGACATAAATGTCCAATTGCATGATAACTAAGGATGCAACAGTACTCGGTTTTATATTGAATCGTTCGATACGCCCTCTTTGATTCAATACGCAAAAATATTCGATGCATACAAAAGCTCCCAAAATGTATTTTCCGAATTTTTTCTTGCGTGCGCTCGCTAATATGCCCGGGGTGCATTGAAAACTGAGGGCTGTGCCTTGAAAAACTCTGAGCTCCCCCTGCGAGCAGCCCTCCTCCTCTCTTTCCCCAAACTGCGTGGAGGGCGGAGTGAAGCATGCTGAATTTGTTTGTGGCTGAGGTAACAGACATGAAAATCATGGCTAGCGAGGAAAGACAGAAGTTTCAGGAGGCGGCTTCAGCGTCGTAAAGATCCGCTGAGTGGCAGCATTTTGGGTTTGCAGGTACGCTATCCCCTCTCGTACATATTTCACAAAGACTGTTTTCCCAGATATTTACAACGAAGTCCGCAAAAACATTGTTACCGACTTGGCTGCTACGAACAACCTCGCTTTGACAACAGACAGCTGGATGGACATGATGAACAATGAGTGGCAAATTAAGAGCACTGTACTTTAAACTCGTCCTGTTTATGAAAGTCGATTGTCATATGCCTGTATTGTGCAGTAATGAGCAGACGTGACTTCTGTGGCGTTTGTTAACTTTTTTTAATGCTCGCTCCAACAAACTCGCGCGCACACACTAGATATCATCAAATAGCAAACTAAATGTGCTACGTTAGATCCCATGCCATTGGCTACGTGAGCCCAGAGTGATCATGGGACACGTAGTCCATATACTACATCGATGAAATATATACCGCCATGACTGAATGGAAGTTAAGCAGGCCAAATCAATCCATACCAGTGACTATAGATGATGCTTCAAATATTGTTAATTCAGTATGTGACACAGCTGGACTCGGACCACAAATACAATGTCTTGCTCATGTAGTAAACCTAGCTGCTAAGAGAGCCGTAGCAATCAACAGTGTGCCCGCCTCACTTTACAAACGGTAAAGATTGTTTTCAGCACTTTAATATAAAAATCTTCAGATCAGTAAGAAGCAAGTACATAAATATTATGCACTAAAATGCATGTTTATATGATGGCAATGTTATTTTTGCTTGTTAGCAAAATAAAAAAACATCGAAATAAAAAATACAACTGTTATTTTTTTTTTCAGAGCAATAAATGCATTGAATCGAATCGAAAACAGTGTCCCACGTATCGAAAATCGTACTGAACCGTGACTTAACTGTATCGTTGCATCCCTAATGATACCCAAATTTGTAATCGGCCAATCACATGGCAGAAACTTGATACATTCAGGCATGTAGATATGGTAATGACGGTCTGCTATTGTTCAAAGGAAGCATCAGAATGTGAAGGAAAGGTGACTTAAGTGACTTTGAACATGGCATGGCTGTTGGTGCCTGACGAGGCGATCTAAGTATTTCAAAAACTGCTGATCTATTGGGATTCTCACGCACAAACAGAGCTCAAGTTAGCAGACAATGGTCTGAAAAAAAGAAAACCTCTACTAATCGGTACAGGTGCATGATAATTATCGGTCCAATTAAAGGAATTATGACGTCATCCCAACAAATCCGATAAATATGCTCGATAACATATATTATTTATGGCACGGTGTCGGTGGATTGGAATGTGTGCGTTTGTTCCACTCCTGAGAGATTATTGGTCATCATTATATTACATATTGGACAAAAAATGTCCAAAATATATTAGTAAGTTAATTTTGGTTTTAGGCAGCCATTTTGCACATTAAGTCACTCCTGTAGAAATGGAAACAGCTACACATCAACAACACCAGTTTCACCAAAAACACGAATTCAGGCGGGGATGTTTAACATACCCAGATGCACGAAAGTCTCAACGACCCATACTGTACCCTGGAATTGAACAGGAAGTGAGCCATGATGGTTGGAAGTAACAGTTCTGTCATTGTGTGACAGACAGAAACGTCTCATTCCACTCCTGTTTTGCCAGAATGCAAAGTTTTGTTACTGTTCTAGAGGCCGAAGTTTTCCATTACTGAGTGATTAACCTTACTATGGCAATTAGCAATGTTTGCATTTTACAGTGCTATGTTTGCAAGTTATTGAGAGGCCTTTTGGTTATTGATCGGCTTGCCGTCCTATAATTGCCAGGTTAAGAAAGTTGTTTCATGGACCAAGACCACAAATGTCTCCTCTCCTATGTTGCACCATTGTTTTATCTGCTGACAAAGCACAATACCTTTTGGGTTTATGTTTGTTTTAGTTCAGTGCTCATTGTTCAGGGGAACCCATCGTCCATGACATTGACTGATTGATTGTGATTGACTCAAATTTTATTGATTTTGAAAAAATAAATAAGGGCACTTTATTTGAAGTCAAAACTGTTCTTGTCTTTGTTTTGTTCGTAATAGTAATGTTCCGGTCCTCATTAAAAATCTGGCAAATCTATGCTGAATCCACCACTTCTATTTTTGACCTGCAAGTGCTCAAAAACTCAGGTGAATATACATTTAAAAATGATATGTACCGTACTGGCCCGACTGTGTTTTTTGCATTGAAAAAAGACTGAAAAAGTGGGGGTCGTCTTATATTCGAGGTCTAGACGTTATACCCATTCACAACACTAGATGGCGCCAGATATCATTGAAGCGATTTTCTGCCATGACAGATCTCAGCTACTCTCAAGTTTAACCAGTTTGCATTATTTTATTGCAATGTTTTCCCTTATTAAGATTTGTTTCAAGACTACACTTAGTTAGACGTCACTTTGATGGTTAATGCAGTTATCGCAATTTTGTTGTTTTATCACAATAGATCGGTTTATTTATATTTCAAAAACCAGAAGCCATTCATTTACGAATGTGATTGCACTTTAGTTTACATATTTAAATGTTCAGATACTAAGATTTGAATGAGGCAAAATAACATGCTTTTTCTCTCAATTATATTGTTATAATCATTTGTTTCTGATGTACTGTAATTATTTTCTGTATAAAAATTAATTTGGTGTTCAAAAAGTCTTTTTTTCAAACTTGAGTCTTGAAAAAAAGGGGGTCGTCTTATAATCAGGGCTGTCTTATATTCAGGCCAATACGGTATGTTATCGGTTATATTGGTATCGGCCTTGAGGAGCAGGAAGTTATTGATATCGGTATTGGTTTTAAAAAAAAAAATGGATATCGTGCACCCCTACTAAGCAGCAGTTCTGCGAGCGAAAGTACCTTGTTGATGTCAGTGGTGTAGCCCATCTTCCTCAAGGTTTGTCATCTTGTGTGTTCAGAGATGGTCTTCTGCATACCTTAATTGTAGCATGTGGTTATGAGTTAATGTTTTCTTTTTTTAAACCATTCTCTGTAAGTCCTAGAGATGGTTGTGCATGAGAATCCCAGTTGATCAGCAGCAGAGGTAGGTAGTCATGCATTACATGTACTCCGTTACTTTTACTTGAGTACCTTTGAGAAAAATGTACTTTTCAGAGTAGTTTTACTAAGACATACTTTTTACTTGAGCAGATTTGTGAAGAAAAAACACTACTCTTGCTCCGCTACTTTGGGCTACACAAGAGTCGTTACATTTTTCCTCTTTATTTTACATGTTAGATTTTTTTTTTCTGCTAGCAATACGATTGCCAAGAGTAGCGCTACTAATTTCACCAATGAGACATCGCAACAATAATCACATGACTCCATTACATCAATCAGACACAAGCTTGTCGTTCTATGATCACGAAAGCCTGTTTAATTATGCATCTGTAAAGCACTGTAACAAATGAAGTATTTGATATTTAGCGCTGCCCTCAAAATCAATTCAAATCGTGGATTTAAAACTCTCTCCCAGTTTATATTTGGCACCGATTGACCACGGAAAACCGGAGATATGATCCTTTAATTTCATAGTAGTAACTATTTAGGAATTACAGTATTCACTACTCAAACTAGAAACTATTTTCTTCACTAGAGGGCAGGGCACTCATGCTCTTTGGACGAATAATGCTTCATTCCTGTTTTTTTCCCTCTCTTTAATCAAAATTTTTTTTTAAATTTCTTTGGCTTTAAATGGTTATATAATGGGTTATTTTACAGTATCATTATAGCAACAGTTCATATAGATAAGTTTGTGCTGAGAGAAAAAAAATACCAATTAAAAAAAAAAATTTTTTTTTTAAATGAGCAGTTACTCAAAATGTGACTCATTTGTAGAGGTGTGCAAAATTTCCGATTCTTAGATTATTCGCGATTCGGCAGTGGAAGATTCGAGAACGATTCACAAACATCCAAATTCCGATTATTGAAATATGCCAAGTAAAGCGGAAGTACAACACACTCAGCGCGCCGCGCGGTCTTCGGGACGGAACGGAGCGGGAGTAGCTAAACATTATGCTTCTCATTAACCGGCCCCTCGGGTAATGCCAACGCTCAACTCACGGCTCTAGCTCAACTCATGCCACGAGATAAAAAAACACAACAACATACCTGACTGCTGCTGAAAAGCTGCTACAAGTACAGCTAAGCTACATAATGTTACGGTAGATATCATTTATATAGGACTAGATGGATTATAGACTCGGTAGCGGTAGCAGCACATCTGCAAAAAACTAGATGCGGGCATTAGTAAACGGCCGCCATCTTAAAGCAGTAAACTTCCCTGCAATGCTGTTGTAGCGAACCTTCCAAGCAAACCTAATTAACTTTTTATCTAAAATACTCCTAAATCGGTAAAATATTGACTTGAATCTATCTCTAAAATAGTTTTAAAACTTTCACATGTCAAAAGTAGACAAAAGGGAAATTATGGAATAACGGGAGCAATTTTAACAACTTTAACGGTTGATTCACAACATTAAATTAATTGAATGTAGTTTAAAGCTGCTGATACAGAATGGGGACTGGAGTTTTTTTATTTAATGTTATTTTGGTATATTTGTTTACTGCTATATGTTAACTTGATACTGAAATAGTAGTTTGGTTTAGCCTGAGAGTATTTTTGAACAATTTTGGAACTAATGTACAAAACTTTATTTTAAAAAAAAAAAATAAATAAATAAAAAAAAAGGAGGGGGGTGCATCAATAATCGTTTTATAATCGAATCGGAGCCTCTGAATCGTAATCGTAATCGAATTGTTAGGTGCCCAAAGATTCCCAGCTCTACTCATTTGCCTATCAAAGTGAACGGTGTGTGTGTGTGTGTGTGTGGGGGGGGGGGTGCGCGTGGGCTGTTTGTGACTGTGTGAACCAGTGACTCACCTGCCTGTGAGTGAGAAATGAGTGACTGTCACCTGTGTGTGTCAGTGAGAAAAAAGTGAGTGAGTGTGTGTGTGTGCGCACGCGCGCGCGCATTTGTAAGTTAGTGACTGTCATGCGAGTGTTTGTGTTGACATATTGAGCAGCATCCAGCAGCATCCCACCTGCTGCTTGTGCATGGCGTCTTGCTGTCAGCCAGTTCGGGCGGTCACGTCACTACGGAGATGACACAGCCACAGGGCTATTGTCACGATTGCAGATGACAAAAAAAGGGGAGAATTATTCTTCCTTCTTCTTTTCTCTTTTCTAAGTTCAGCCTTTTTCGTTTTACTTTTAGCCACGTTTTAGTGCTGCATTTCCTTTTCAACTTGTCCCTCCTTGATTCCCGTCCCCCAGCCTTTCCTCTTCCTTTCTTGCCTTTCTTCTGTCATTTTTCACTTCTTTGTCCATCCATTATTTCTCCTCCTCCACAGGTGCATCACATATATTTTCTTCCTTGCCTTATCTCCTTACTATTTCCTCCCTGTATCCTTCCCTATCTGCTTACTTTCACACTCCTTTTTCCTGCCCTCTCTCCCTCAACTATCTCCAATCCCCCCCCCCCCCCCCCAATTTCTTTGTGAGACACATTTGGCCTGCAGCAGCATTTTTTTCTGCTGTCAAGATGACATCTTGGTTGGAGCCAAGTTGAACATGGCTGCCGACCCGCTAATCACTCCAGACACTGCAAGCTATGTTGGTTTGTGTGGGTGCATGTGTCTGTGTTAATGCACACACAGAGTGAATGTGACTGGGCTTTTCACCCCTTATGGGAGTAAAACATCTCGTCTTCTTCTAAGGACTTAAACACCAAAGCCCCCTACCCCCAAATCACAAATAAACACCATAGTTTCTACTTTAAATCAGCAACTTCTTTCTAATTTGAAACAACAACTTCACAATCATGTATTTCACACCACCTGGAAAGTTAAATAAAATCTGAATTTATTATATTAATTACATATGATATTAAACACAATTTGATGCAGATCTCTGTACTAACTGGGCATTTTAAATGTCCCAATCGCCCATGCTCAGAACAGGAAGTCCCATGGAAAGCAAACAACAACCAGCCCCTGAGAACAATTTTTAACAGAGATTATTGGTCATCATTTATATTACATAGTGGACAAAAAATGTCCAAAATATATTAGTAAGTTAATTTTGGTTTTAGGTAGCCATTTTGCACATAAAGTCACTCCTGTAGAAATGGAAACAGCTACACATCAACAACACCAGTTTCACCAAAAACATGAATTCAGGCGTAGATGTTTAACATACCCAGATGCACGAAAGTCTCAACGACCCATACTGTACCCTGGAATTGAACAGGAAGTGAGCCATGATGGTTGGAAGTAACAGTTCTGTCATTGTGTGGCAGACAGAAACGTCTCATTGGCTCATAAACTGATCAGGAAATCTGCCAATTTGTTTTTATAAGCATCCATTTTGCCCATTGTTCCCTGGAACAGTCAGCCACTGTTACCAGTTCCAAAGATGAACATGAAATTTAGCAGACACGTCGGTCACGATCACACTGTAAAAAAAATCCCCTGCACAAAATAGATGTTTTCCATTTTAGGTTGTAGTAGTAACTCTAACCGAAAAGTGAGGAATAATTAGCTACTGACATCAGTTTCACTGACCATCATGCAATTAGCGAACATGTGTCACAAAAAGACATACTAGAATGTTTCGAGTTCCTATGCTCTAAACTGAACGGGAAGTGTGCCATTTTGATGGGGAGGATTTTGCGAGGACTCTCGCTCTTCTAATCCACCTTGTTTCCGACACATGGCCTATTTTGTGTTATTTCCCCTCTCTACAGATCATTTCCCGCCTGCTTATTGTAATCGTTTTCAGCGTAATAGGATTGATTTATCTGCGTAATTGAATTCCGGACTCAGAAGTAATGACATTCCTGTTGTCTTATTATTTATTCCCCCCCACTCGCTGATGATCACAGGCAACATGGCTACCCCACCATCACCACTCGCCATCCAAATCCTAGGATGCATTTATTTGTCTTTCCTCATCCTTCCTTCCTCCACGCATTCCATCGTCTTCCCGCCTCCTCCCGGAAAAACAAAGCCAGCTAATGGCGCGCTGACAGCGAGCCCGGTGATTGAATTCATTAAGCGTGCTCGATAATTGGCAAGCGGCGGCGTGCGCGCAGCCCGTCTATTCAGAGGACAGCTGTCAAATAACGAGCCGGAGAGAATGCCGTTTATTGTCGGGAGAGAGGGAAAACGAGAAATGAGCACCTGTTGTGGTGTCAGAAAAAGATAGCTCTTTTTCACGCCAGGTTACCACGACGATGGCCGTGATGCTCAGTGTTTTCATTTACTTTCAGAAATTGCAGGGTCTTTCAATGTCCCAGAATGACCAAAAATAGTTTTTTCCCCCCCTACCTTAAATGTTTTGTTGGTTGTTAAAGATGTCAGAGTGTCAGACTGACGCCATCCATCATCCGTGATAAAATGATGAACAGTATTTCAACAAAACAGTGAAATTAGTTGAGTTAGTTAATCTCATTACTTGTGTGTTGCCTCGTGTTGCAGTTCCGTATTGCATGAATAATTACATTGAAAATTGTCTCACTAAAAAATGTAAATGAAAAGTCTTGTTCATTCTGAGTCATCAACACACAGGTGAGTGTTTTTATTTTTTTTCCCCCTTTTGCAGAAGCCAGAGGAGGATGAGCTAGTGCTTACACCGGATGGAACTCGCGAGTTTCTGACTTTCGAGATTCCGCTCAGTGACTCAGGCTCAGCTGGCCTGGGCGTCAGCGTCAAGGGGAACCGGTCCAAAGAGAACCACGCCGACCTCGGCATCTTCGTTAAATCCATCATCAACGGAGGGGCCGCGTGCAAGGTTTGGTCATCCTTTAAGCCACAGTTAAAATTAGGGTTGTTCCGATCATGTTTTTTTTGCTCCCGATCCGATCGTTATAGTTTGAGTATCTGCCGATCCCGATATTTCCCGATCCGATTGCTTTTTTTCCCCCGATTCAATTCCAATCATTCCCGATAATTTTTCCCGATCATATACATTTTGGCAATGCATTAAGAAAAAAATTAAAATAAAGTTACACGACGTCACTTCTAGAGCTGGGAATCTTTGGGCACCTAACGATTCGATTACGATTACGATTCAGAGGCTCCGATTCGATTATAAAACAATTATTGATGCACCCCACTCCTTTTTTTTTTTTTTTTTTTTAATTTATTTCTTTTTTAAAATTTGTTTTGTACATTAGTTCCAAAATTGTTCAAAAATCCTCTTAGGCTAAACCAAACTACTATTTCAGTATCAAGTTAACATATAGCAGTAAACAAATATACAAAAATAACAGTAAATAAAAAACTCCAGTCCCCATTCTATATCAGCAGCTTTAAACTACTTTCAATTAATTTAATGTTGTGAATCAACCGTTAAAGTTGTTAAAATTGCTCCTGTTATTCCATAATTTCTCTTTTGTCTACTTTCAACATGTAAAAGTTTTAAAACTATTTTAAAGATAGATTCAAGTCAATATTTTACCGATTTAGGAGTACAGTATTTTAGATAAAAGGTTAATTAGGTTCGCTTGGAAGGTTCGCAACAACAGCCTTGCAGGGAAGTGTACTGCTTTAAGATGGCGGCCGTTACTAACGCCCGCATCTAGTTTTTTGTAGATGTGCTGGTAACGATACCGAAGCTATAATGCATCTAGTCCTATATAAATGATATCTACCGTAACATAATGTGGCTTGTAGCAGCTTTTCGGCAGCAGTCAGGTAGGTTGTTTTTTTTTTTTTTATCTCGTGGCATGAGTTGAGCTAGAGCCGTGAGTTGAGCATTGGCGTTACCCGAGGGCCGGGTAATGAGAAGCATGATGTTTAGCTACTCTCGCTCCGTCCCTAATTGCGTACCGAAGACCGCGCGGCGCGCTGAGTGTGTCGTACTTCTGCTTTACTTGGCATATTTCAATAATCGGAATTTGGATGTTTGTGAATCGTTCTCAAATCTTCCACGGCCGAATCGCGAATAATCTAAGAATCGGAAATTTTGCACACCTCTAGTCACTTCCATGTTCCAAGTTTTTTTCGGTGCCACACTTTGTGAGTGCGACAATAAATGGCAGGGGAGGATGTTTGTCGTTATTATGAACCAATCTTTAAACCAAAACTAAAGACTCTGGGTGAGTGTATGACATTTTGTCTGTAACGATAAATACAATTAGAAAACGATTTAATGAAAAAATATGTATATATTTAAAAAAGGCACTTCCGATATTTTTTTGCCGATTCCGATACTTTGAAAATGACGTGATCGGACCCGATCGATCGGGACATCTTTAGTTAAAATATTTCCTTTAAAGATATGATAAATGTGATTTTCAACTTTAAGAAAACTTAAAAACAGAACATTCGTTTAATGCAAGCTCTAAATCGTCAGTTTAAATAGAATTTCTTCCTTCCTCATCCAGGATGGGCGCCTGCACGTGAACGACCAGCTGATCGCCGTTAACAGCGAGTCACTGCTGGGCAAAACCAACCAGGACGCCATGGAGACGCTGCGCAAGTCAATGTCTACTGAAGGAAACAAGCGTGGCATGATCCAACTTATCGTGGCCAGACGCCATAGCAAGAGGAGCCAGGTGGGTCACTGACCGAAAAAGAGAAATACAGTGGTACTTCGACATACGATTGCTTCGACACGCGATCTTTTTGACATGCGACGTAAAATTTGACTCGCCGTTTGTTTCTATATCCAACGACATAACACGACGATTTATGACACCGCTGCCGTTTCTTTGTTTTCCCGCAAGACAGACGCGCAGCGGATTTTCTTATGAGAGAAATCAACATGGGTTCCAATAAGGTTAGTGCAGGTGGTGAAAAAGGGAAAAGGTGACGCTTACCATTGAAATGAAGATGAAAAATATCAGCGTGGTGTGCGCATCCGTGAACTGTCTCGACAATACGACCGTAGAATGTCTACGAACTCGACGGTCCTCCTCCGACCTCTGTTAGCCAGTCTTTAAAAATCAATGTGACAATTATTATTGTGGTAACGTAGCCAAAGAAATCACCAGTTCGTCAGGTTTTTAATAATTTATTTCAGAACTTGTGCAACAGAAGACGCCTTCTGTTCGCCGCAGTCGACGCCAACAACAGAACATTAAAAAAGAAAGTAAAATATCTACCGCACCTATCTTACTGTCACGTCAGCTGCGCGGTGCGTTCAGGTACACGCAAAACACCCATCACATTAGAACCCAATCCGTTACATTATTATAGGAATTATTATTATTATTATTATACTGTATTATTATTTTTTTTGTTTATAATTTATTCGTAATGCTATGGGTATTTGCCATTTGTAATCGTACCAACTGTATTTATTAAGGATTTAGTGTAGATTTTCAGGCTATGGAGCGAATTAATGGAATTATAATGTATTTTTATCAGAAAATCCTGCTCACCATACGACCATTTCGAATTCAAAACAAGGTCCTGGAACGAATTAACTTTGTATGTGGAGGTTCTGCTGTAATGGAGTTGTATGGCTTTAAAATTTTCTGCTTTCCCTGAATATGTCACCCAGCCCCACAAAAATGAATTGCAGTGAACCATTTTCATGACTGAGGTTTTGATAGAATCAAAAAGAGAATGTTGTCATTTTTCTAATGACATCATTTTGACGTTTCTCTGAGAAATTATGACTTAAAGTTAGGAGGTTTGTACATCTTGGATTACCAAAATTAAAGCAGCAATAGGTAACTTTTCAGTTTTGGTCGATTTTAGCGACGCAGGTGGTAAAGAGCGGTAGTGTTTTGCCGCAAGGAAGACTTCGTTTCCCATGGGGACCAGCGCACAGTTTCGTAAAATCCTGATCTCCCAGCCGCCTGCAGATGGATTAAACAATATTTTTGTTTCTAGCAACTGTGTGAAAGATGAATAGTAATGAGGTAATGAATCCAGTTGGGGCTAAACAATATCATATGACGATGTTGACAATGAGAAACGTTTGATTTTGTGCCGTATTTCTTCACCGGTTTCACGCTAGCGAGTGAAAGCCGGGCCAATGTGCCCTTTTATCGTGGTAGCCTCCCTTTTTCTTTTTCTTTTTTTCGGACAAAACTTTTTTATCACTATTTAGCTCTTCCATCTTTGCAGAATTTGCGCAAAAGCGTTCGCATCGACTTCCGTCTTTATAACGAAAGGGGGAAGTGACGTATGCCGAAAAGCAGTCAGCACAAGATTCAAAAGTTAACCACTGTTGCTTAAGATAAAAACGGACTCAGCAAATGGCACTTTTATTTTAATACCAATCCTTTGTGTGTCCTTAGCAAATGGCATGTTTGTGAGGGTGAAGAATCACCTTATTTGGCACACACACTTAGGATATATTTGAGGAACTGTTTACTATACATTTCAGACTTGAAATAACGGCTTTAATGTATTTTATTTCACTTTTGAAATTCATTCTGAAACTCTGTCATTCAACTTCATCGGCAACTTCATTGGGGTCTTGATTGCTTGAACAAACCTGAGTAGGTAAAAACGGTGACGGCAATTGGCCATAAAATGCAGAGGAAACTCCAGCATGTGGTGTCATAGTAGATACAAGCCACAGCGACATCCTTGACTTGGAACACCTTTGACTCTACTTGGAGGGAAACTGCAACTGCAGCACATCTTCAAAACAACGGTTTTGTGTAAATATATAGAAAATTCGTGTGAGTACAAAGAAGCCTTCAGACCTCAGAGAATGCAATATTTCTGAGTAATTAGTTGAAGTAGTAAGTAGTTAGTTCAAATTTGGAGTGATACCTTGATGAAGACCCAAGAAACCCCATCAAAAAGCATGGATCACAACTAGGGATGTCCCGATCCAGGGTTTTGCACTTCCGATCCGATACCGATATTGTTTTGCACTTCCAATCCGATACCGATACTGGCCGATACCGATACCGGCCTATCTGAGCATGTGTCAAAGTTAAATGTTATTTATCCTCCTTACTTAGTTGTCAGACTCATGTTGAAAAAGGTTTTAGTACTCTTGATAACAACTAGCCAGCTGAATTAGGTGAGTTTAAATAACACACAACGGTTGGTAACAAGAAACTGACTTGTTTATTCAGTGACAAACAAAACATTATAAAAAAACAAACAGAAATGGCATAGTCAGTCAGTAAAACGTGCAAATAATATTGTAAACTGTCTTAAAAATGCAAAACACACAAACAACCTCAGTGGAAAATCCCACAAACCCCCCTCGTGCATTAGTTACAAAAATTGCATAAAAAGCCTCTCAGGTTTAAATAAACGACTATTTCAGTATCAAGTTAACATTTTAAAACAGTAAATAAAATACTCAAGTCCCCATTCTGTATCAACAGCTTTAAACTACATTCAATTCATTTAATTATGCGAATCAACTGTTGAAGTTGTTAAAATTGCTCCCGTTATTCCATAATTTCCCTTCTGTCTATTTTCGACATGTGAAAGTTTTAAAACTGTTTTGAAGATAGATTCAAGTCATGATTTTGCCGATTTAGGAGTATTTTAGATAAAAAGTTAATTAGGTTCGCTTGGAAGGTTCACAACAGCCTACTAGGGAAGTCTCCTGCTTTAAGATGGCGGCTGTTTACTAACGCAACTAGTTCTCAATACTTCAATGTTGCTAACGCCGTCGAGTCTGTCATTTAGCATCTGGTTCTATACACATATGATATCTATTATCGACAGTAAAACGATGTTGACGTAGTTTGTAGCGGCTGTCTGCAGCAGTCAGGTATTCTTGTGTTTTTTATCCAGCGGCATGAGTTGAGCTAAAGCCGTGAGTTGAGCATTGGCATTACCCGGGTCTATGACAAGCATGATGTTTACTCTCGGGACGCAATGCGGTCCGTTTCTCATTGTGTCCCGAAGACCGCGCTGTGTATTAGTTCCGCTTTACTTGACATATTTCAATAATCGGAATTTGGATGTTTGTGAATCGTTCTCGAATCTTCCACGGCCGAATCGCTCAAGGATGTAATGACGGCTGGGCATGTTGTACCGTGGTTCTAAGTGTTGGATGGTGCGTCTTTACTCACGAGAGATAATGGCTCGTCATCCAGAATGAATTCTTCAGCAATGACTCTTGTTATTCCCTGGGCTTTGGGATTGTCGAGTGCCAGTTTGTCACGCATAGCAAAAGTTTCTGCCAGTGTTAGTTGCGTAGGACCTTTCTTTTTGTCTTCGGTTCTCTTAACATACTCCTCATATTGTTTGTGGTGGTATTTCGCTAAATGCTCGATTAGGTTGGTTGTATTAAAACTTCTTACAGCTTTACCACCACGCTTGACTTTATTGTGGCATATGTTGCACTCTGCCTCGTCTTTGTCATCCTTTAAGGTGAAATGATCCCACACGGCTGACATTTTTACCGATAAAGTCTCTCGGTAAATTGGGAGACGGTAATGTAAATGTAGTGTGTTGAAGGTGTGCCGTAAAATGCGGACCGGATTTTAGGGAAACCGAAGCAAAAAACTGGAATGGATTATGTAAATCGGTGCGCTGGCAAAACCCGGACGGGACTTTAAAAATAGAACTGGATCGGAAATCTGGATCGGAATTTTTCCGTGTGGGCCGATACCGATGCGCATTTTTTTGCCCAAATCGGCGTCCGATCCGATCCAAATATCGGATCGGGACATCTCTAATCACAACACAATAAAATTGAGACCTCATTTTTCCGAGACAATTCTAATAGAATTCCATAATTACTCTTGAGCTTCTGTTCAGAAGTTCATCGAAATTGTATACACTGTGTATGGCTTCGTGAGCCATTTTATTGAAAGCATGGTAAGCTGGTCGAATTTTGATGTATGATTTCTAAAATCTGTCAAACTTAGAGGCACACCTCCCCAAACCCCTTCAAGAAATCTTGCCTCGAATAAAAAATCGGGCTGTGAAGTGAGCTCCACTGTACAAGTCTCCATGTCTACAATGTCGTGTTTGGACACAGTGTCAGCAGCTGAGCCCCTCTGGCTGGGTTTGTGTGTGTGTCTGTGTGCGTGTCTGTACGTGAGCGCCTCTGGCTTTTTCCTCTGCTGCCTAGCACACTCCTGTCTTGCCTCGCCTCAACCAAACTTTAGATTTCCCCTCGGCCCATCTGCTAATTGAAAGCCCGCTCCAAGCCTGAAGGCTTTGTTTAATTTTTACTCGACATGTTTTGTGCATGTGTGCGCGCACATCAGTGCACGTGTGTCATTTGTGCGTAAGTAATTGTGTATGTTGTGCGTCTCCGCCTGCTACTTGTACATGCATGTATTCAGGTTCAGGGCACCGTGGCGGTGTGTCCACGCCTCAGCTATTGAGCCGCAGGTGTTACCGTAGGCTATTGCAGTGTCTACTACCTCACAAGAGTCCCCTACCCGCATGAAATTGGTCGCTCATAGAACCCCAATTAATTACATAAATTTGTGACCATTATCGCAACTTGTGAAGACGATCCTCCTTGAGATATGAACCAATTTGTCAGTATTTTGAGACATGAGCTGTCCTACTGCTAATCACCATGAGGACAGGACAGGACTGGACAGTACAGTTTAGATAAAGGTTTATTGCCACTCTAAAGGATTATTTCAATTTTATTTAAGGTCATTACTAGAGGCGTGCGAAATTTCAGATTCTTAGATTATTCGCGATTCGGCCGTGGAAGATTCGAGAACGATTCACAAACATCCAAATTCTGATTATTGAATTATACAAGGTGAAGCGGAAATAAAAACTCAGCCAGCGTGGTCTTCAGGATGCAATGAGGAACGGACCGAGAGTAAATATCATGTTCAACTCATGCCGCTAGATAAAAAAAAAAAACAATAATACCTGACTGCGGCCGTCAGCCGCTACAAACAGCGCCCAGTTGCTTGTTGCTACAAACATACGGCAACATACGGCTATGGTAGATATCACATATATCTAGACTAGATGTGAGACAGACGACGGCCGTGTTACATCATATACCAAGAACGAGATGCGAAATGACAGTTTCCCGCGCTAGTAAACATGCGCCATCTTAAAGCAGTAGACTTCTCTAGAAGGCTCTGTTGTAGCGAACCTAATTACTTTTCATCTTAAAAAAATTGAATCTACAGTATCTTTAAATGATGAAACCGTTTTAAAACTTTCATTTCGAAAGTAGACAGAAGGGAAATTATGGAATAACAGGAACAATTTTAACAACTTTAACGGTTGATTCACAACATTAAATTAATTGAATGTAGTTTTAAGCTGCCGATACACATCGAGATACAGAATGGAGACTTGAGTATTTTATTTACTGTTTTTAACGGTTAACTTGATACTGAAATAGTAGTTTGTTTAGCCTGAGAGGATTTTTTGAACAATTTTGGAACTAGTGTACAAAAAATTAAAAGCGCGGGGGTTGGGGGGCGGGTTGTGGTGCATCAATAATCGATTTATAATCGAATCGAAGCCTCTGAATCGTAATCGAATCGTTAGGTGCCCAAAGATTCCAACCTCTAGTCATTACTGTACCTTTTTAGACTGCCTGCAGAGAGGTCTCAAAAACTCTATTTCTTTGTTCTTATGTTCTTCTTGAGGAGGACACTAACTAAGATTACTACATCTCTGTAACCCGTGGACAGATCAGAACAAAATTTGGTAGGCATATTTTCTTCGCATGTACAGTGGGGAGAACAAGTATTTGATACACTGCCAATGGGTTTTCCCATTAGCAGTGTATCAAATACTTGTTCTCCCCACTGTATATGTATCCATCCTTGGAGCCTTATTTAGATTTCTTTTTTTCTTCTTCTTGGGGCTCATTAATTGGATTAATAAATTGCAAAATTGAAATTGCTACTCCTCCATCATATATAGATGGATAAAAATTATATGATGATTGAATGGATTTGTTTTTTCCAGAGCTGATTAATAACATGAATTGTGGAATTAAAATTGCTCTGTCATTTGTGGACGAATAAAAATTAAATTTTCGGAGCCCAATTCAGACTTTCTATTTTTGGCTCAGGGCTAATTACATTCGGCAGTCAGCGTTTTGTGGCAAACTCTGAACACGTCCAAAAGCAGAGGTATGGCGTCGTAAAAGCATTCTTTTCGGTGGACGGAGACACACACGTCACAGCCGATGAAACCTTGATAAATGAGCTTTCTTTGAAGTTTGAGACACTCTGAAAATAGGCCTCACACCTCCAATTGCTAGGCTAAATGAGATCTCGATGTACGTTTGTGTGGAACTGTAGTTCACAAAAAACAACAACAAAAAACTAGTCCATTCTCGCCGAAAATAGTAAAGCTCTTTACAAGGCTATTACAATCTCTCCTGCTCCTTAAAATAAGACTTGCTGTTTTCTTGTGCAACAACTGGAATCTATCTGGAGCCAGGCGAGTGGGCCGAATTCTAGCTGTGACAAAAGCGTCGCAAAGTCGCTCCCAGTCGGGCTAAGCAGCGACTGGCAGAGTGGGTGTGGGTTCCGCAGAAAAAGATGTGACAAAAAGAGGAAGTAGTCGTGCTACCTACAAGTATTGTACTAAACCACAGCAAATGCACATGTATGTATTTAAATACTAATTAATTTCTATATTGTTTGCCTGATTGAACTCCTTGCACACTGGCTCAAATACACTGTCCTCGATGGTTGCGGGACATCAATGGAAGGCAACTTCAGAACAAGCATGTAGCAGTGATGAAGCAAATTGATTTTCTGTCATTTCATATTTTTTTGATACGTCCCTCCAAACCGCGGACATGTTGGCTGTGAGCCACTAGTGTTCGCGAGACAGCGTCAGCCAGCGTGTTGCTTCTCGCTGTGTTTTGATAACGTTACCACTAGAGCTGGGAATCTTTGGGCACCTAACGATTCGATTACGATTCAGAGGCTCCGATTCGGTTATAAAACGATTATTGATGCACCCCCCTCCTTTTTTTTTTTTTTTTTTTTTTTTTTTTTTAATGTTTTGTACATTAGTTCCAAAATTGTTCATAAATACTTTCAGGCTAAACCACACTACTATTTCAGTATCAAGTTAACATATAGCAGTAAACAAATATACAAAAATAACATTAAATAAAAAACTCCAGTTCCCATTCTGTATCAGCAGCTTTAAACTACATTCAATTAATTTAATGTTGTGAATCAACCATTAAATTTGTTAAAATTGCTCCCGTTATTCCATAATTTCCCTTTTGTCTACTTTCGACATGTGAAAGTTTTAAAACTATTTTAAAGATAGATTCAAGTCAATATTTTACCGATTTAGGAGTATTTTAGATAAAAAGTTAATTAGGTTTGCTTGGAAGGTTCGCTACAACAGCCTTGCAGGGAAGTGTACTGCTTTAAGATGGCGGCCGTTTATAACGCCGGCATCTAGCTTTTTGTAGATGTGCTGCTAACACTACCAAATCTATATTGCATCTAGTCCTATATAAATGATATCCACCGTAACATTATATGGATGTACTTTGGAGCAGCTTTTCGGCAGCAGTCAGGTATGTTGTTGTGTTTTTTTTTATCTCGTTGCATGAGTTGAGCTAGAGCCGTGAGTTGAGCATTGGCATTACCCGAGGGGCCGGGTAATGGGAAGCATGATGTTTAGCTACTCTCGCTCCGTTCTGTCCCGAAGACCGCACGGCGCGCTGAGTGTTGTGTACTTCCGCTTTACTTCGCATATTTCAATAATTGGTATTTGGATGTTTGTGAATTGTTCTCGAATCTTCCACGGCCGAATCGCGAATACTCTAAGAATCGGAAATTTTGCACACCTCTAGTTATCACAAGACTAAGGTATTCGGTGTTGAACTTTGTTTTCCAAACCGAAAACCAATAATGCATTTTTTAGTAATTTTCGGCCGATAGTTTTCGGTGCCAAATTTTCGGTCACATCTCTAATATATATATTTTATACACGCCTGTGTTACTTGAGGTACCATGCGGTTCACTTTCATGGTTTAATTTTCCCCTAAGAATTTTATATGTATTCTAGTTTGCTCGGCATTGAGTTGGGAGGGGCCAGTCCCACTGCTGGCTGAGTGGAGACTTAACGCGCAAGGGGAGCCCATCTCCGTGCAAGCCGCGTTGGGAGGACCACCAATGGGCACCAGATTGAAGCATATGATTGCGCCGTACATTTGAAATGTCCAAGATCAATGTGTAAATACATCAACAGCTCATCATAGCTCGTTCATGTCAAGCGAGCCGACCGGTTCCACATTTGAGATTATGGGTTGGCACAGAGCCAGATGCACTCATCAAAAGAGCCAGTTATGGCTCATGAGACATAGGTTCCCCACCACTGTAGTTCAGTATTCTACAATTCCACAGAGATATATTTTTCCTTATTAAAATACACATTTCAGCCCTTTTATGGGTAAGGGGTGCTTAAAACGATTGGCGGCATTTCCGCTCATTCACGAGGAAAAATATTTTGAGATTCAAATTTTGTATCTCAAGGCACCACTGTATCTTGTTTGATTTACCCAGAGTGATTTAATTATGATAAAATAATAAGGGCACCCACAGGCTGGGTTTTGACTTTTTCGAATAAGCCTGCGGGGGAGCGAGGGAGCGTAATTTGATGTGCGAAGGCTGGTGCACACGTGACACACACTTGACATGTAGAATCAAATCATGTGTTATTTACCTTCCTGCCTATGTCTGGCCTCCCGAGGAGCCAATTTACAATAGCAAATGTTTGCATAAATCACGCGCGTGACCACCCCCCCCTCCCCACTACTCATTCCATCTTCAATCCCAGCCAACTCAGAGCGGCCCCCCTGACAGGATCCAGACCTTCCCGCTGCTTAATTATCCGTCTGAATATGCAACACGCGGCACTGCGGCTTGTCCGTGCTCCCTTGCCGTGGCGAATCGCACCCCGCGGCACATCGACAAGTCAAGCCAAAGCCCCCCTCCCACATCCCGCCGCTATTACCTCAGCTGGCCAAATTCATTAACTTGCTCATTTCAAGTCAAGAGCAACACACAGCCTTGTAAGACCTTCAAACCTGAAGTTCACACCATAATATTAGGAACACCTCTCAGAATTTGACGCACCGCGTTTAACTAATGGCTGCCATTGAGAGCAATAATAGTACAATCCATTTTGACTTGGGGTGTTGGCTGTCAGCGTTAAAGTCTGTTAAAACACAATAATCAAAATATTGTATGGAAAAAGTAATTTTATTTAAAAAAAGTAACAGGTTAACGTGACGTTTTTTGTTTTGACATTATATATATCCACTGCTGCAGTTATCTGATTTACTGTGGGCGCCAATCCCCCACCCACCCCATCCGGACCCGCCATGGGTGTGTTCTATGTGTGCAGGTGTGTAAACTAAGCAAATATAGCGAGTTACAGAGTCTTATCGTTTGTGACACGCTGCAGACAACGATGCTAATCCTTATAGCTCCAGCTGTCGCCGTCTAGACGGTAAATGCAGCAAACCGCAGCCAATCAATACAGCAAATGATCCATTGGACACACACGTGCACTTCCACAGAGTCCAGGAATGTGTGTTTATAGCTAAGAGGAGCACAAAATGGTCAATTTGTTGGTCTAAAGTGGAGTCTCATCACAAGTCCCAGGGGGAATGTCTGCATTCTCGCAGGCTAATAAGAAGCCTGAACGCAGGCTGGCCGATTGGAAATCCATCCTCATTTATCCTGGTTATTATGTGGCTAGCATTAGCATGCAAAGCGCTGCTTGTTCATTACTGTTCAGATGGAACGGTCGCCGGTTTGGAGAGGACACTGCCAATTTGTTTCTGGAGACAATAGTATTTGCTAACTTTGACAATGAACATCACTCTTGCTCCATTTGCATGTGGTGCAGGTGATTCAATATACTGCACAGCATTGTACGATGTACTCAAGTTAGGATGCAATGCAATTAGGTCAAACAATAAAACTTTTTATGATTCAATCCTAAGAACATGTTACTATTCACTGGTTTGGAAAAAACAATCACTCCAGTTACAACGATATTTTCGATACAATGCGATAAGATCGTTTTGTAAATTATAGTTCATAAATTTCAATATGATTTAATATACTTGGCTTCATTTGCAATACAACAGAAATCCATTTCTGTTCACTCCGTTTACTATACAAACAGGATTAATTGTTTTTTGTGATAGGAGGCACCAGGGGGTCCACTAGGACCTCAGCAGAGCTCAACGTCTTTGTCTCTGGATGAGCACGAGCGTCGTATCTCCCACTCCTTGTATGGTGCACTGGAGGATCTGGATGATAACCTGATGCCTCGACATGGCGTGATGCCTCGCACAGTTGGTAAGACCTTAGCTTATCTCAGTTTTACCACCAAATTAGGTAATTTTAAAACAGTTTCTGAGTCATTTCATCATTGGATGTGGTTGTTTTGTTTAAACAGATGTGGAAAGTGTTTTAAGATGAAATCTGACTTGATGGTTGTTTCACATTTTTCTCACCAAAAAAAAATCACTTTTTGTACAGTAGCTTCACCTAGTTGTACGATACAAGGAAGCATGGCACACCAACAAATCGCTGCCATAAAATGAAAAGATGAAAAATCATTAGCAGAGAAAGTCAACGGAAAGTGTCACAGGCCAACCTTTGATGTGTTTTTGTATCTCTCCAAGCGACTACTCAGCCGCAAAATATGTCAACTCTGTTTCATGCAAATTGCTTGTCATTTGACACCCAGTGAATGTAAACAACAAAAAAATCTTCAGCTGTGGGTGACAGAAAGTGTTAATAGGTGCTGTTCGCTCATGCTTGACAAACAAGCGAGAGGACAGGACGGGGACTGCTCGGTTCATTGTCACCAAGGCAACAGGCTTAGACAGTGTTGAAAGGTGAAGCTAGATGTACAGTACGTCTTTACAAGTATAAAATCACCTGTGGGCTTCTTTAGACCTTCAAAGTAAAAGTCCAGACATTTTAAGATGCAGGCTGCTGCTTTCTGTCTTCACACTTCTTCAGCTCCAAAGACCTTTTTCACACTTCAGACTGCAAGTAGCCCAAAAAAAAAAAAAAAAAAAAAAAAAGGTTCCACAGCAGGCGTGAAAGGCCTGGACTCAAGATAAGACCACCAAGACATGTTTATATTACCAAGAAGGGAGGCTCTCAAATAAAGGACTGATTCCTTTTCTCCTTCAAGACTGGAGCATTTGTAGCTAAAGACAAAGCCGCAAAAAGTTAAAAAGGAATTACAGAGACAGTTTGTGTTCTCATTTGAGGAGGAAAAGCAGAATGTCGCCTCTTGTACTCCAAAGATGAGAAGCAAAGCTGAGCGTTAAATGGACTTTGCCTGTGTCTAAAAACGGAATGCTTTACAATTTTCAACGCTGTGCACCTTAAAGCTATAGATGGCTGCTGGGTGCTGCCAGTTTAACTGATGCAATTCAGTATGTTCACTCATTTTACTTTTCCAACATTAGACTATTTAACATTTGTACCTGTTTGTGGTTGTACTTTGACTCTGCATCTCGAATCTCTGCGTTTCAAAATCAATAGATTAATGACAAATGTATGGCTCCTGCTTCTTCATATTGCTAACAAAAGCAGCACCTGAGATGCAATGAATAATATCTTTAGAGGAACAATACCTGACATTTCACTGGAAGAAAAGGAGGCGTTGCGGGGGTGACAGGATGCTCTGAATGGAGCTGTAAAAAGGTGAGAGTGACATCTCTTCATTGTGTTTTCCCTCTGTTTGCATAATTGGAAAGGAGCTTGTTGAATACGTTTTGTAGCAAATTTGAACCAAGCTGTACACATGATGTGAAATATGAAGTACAGGGGCACCTGTATTTGTCCATTGGCCACGCTTGTGTCGCATTTTTTTGCTATGAATTAAGATGCCATTAATTTGATAAAATAGTCCTTTACAGTACCAGTGCAGCAATAACATAAATAGAATGAATGAATTAAGCAGTTTGCACATCATGAATAAATACCTTACTTCACTGGGGATCCTTCTGATGTGCTTCTGATACTACACACAGTTATAATGATTAAACAGAACACATTGGCATCTCAGCTGCAATAATATTAGTTGTTTCTTATAGAGGATAAAAAATATATCCTTGTGACAATTATTGTTGTATGCACTTGTTATTCAAGGTACAACCATATTGAACTTAACTTTGGACACTGAAGTATTTATTTGCCATTGGCGAGTCCAGCAGAAACAACACTGATGTGTTTAAAAGGAAGAACTTTCACACTTGCTCAATTGAATAATGTACTTTCACACAACAAGAGATGTTCCATTCTAAATGCAAAAAGATGGAGTGAATTTGAGAAGCACCAAGGTGAATTGGATGGGAATTGAAAATCCAACCGAAATAGCCAACTACCTGCATATATAACTGTGTAGCTCCTTTTCTTTCTTCATGCAACCTGTCGTGATCAACACACGTGCCTGATTTCGTGTCATATTTTAGTTACTCAGTTAACCCAAACTGTGTTTACCTGTGATATATTCGCTGAATTGGGCCATGCTGCTGATAAGTTACATTTATGCTATCAAACAAAAACAAACCACATGTGATTGAAGAAACATAGAGGCTTTGTTAAATCCTGAGTGAGAGCACTCAAGGTGAGAGTGTGTCAGTAGTTGCTTTCCATTTAAGGTGAACTGTATTCACTACAACTATATATCATCTTTATTTGCCAAGTATGCACAAAACATGCATTGAATCTTTGTCCGGTACATTGCCACTTTAGTATAACATTATACAACAATCAAGCCATGCTAACAAAAATATATTTAGGATGTAACATACAAGTAAGTTCAGAGCCATAAGTCATTTAAGGAGATAGAAGTAGTGCAAAGGTGCTGTGCAATGACAGCTGTGACTTCTCCAAGAATATAAAGTTACCTGAAGTGCAGTAAGTGTGACACAGTGACGATAGTGCAACTGATGCATTTCTTATGAAATATAAAGTGACAGTAGCATGAAATGCTGATCACTGCAATATAAAGTGACAATATAGTGATCTCTCGTTTTCACGGTTAATGGGGACCAGAACCCACCTCGATAAGTGAAAAACTGCCAAGTAAAAAAAAGTGTGTTCAATGCTTTTATTCAGATTTGGTATTGGAAAAAGATGCATAGAAGAAACGTTTTTCACTTTTTTTCTCCAAAGTATAATTAAAAAATATTAATAAACGGTTTTTAAGCACTTCAAATGTAATAATGATACGTTTTAAACATGTTACTGCCCCACCGAATTATTTTAAAACAAGAATAAAGCAGAAAAATGTTTGGCTTTATTTAATGCATCATTGAGTGAGTCCACTCAAATCCGCTCAAGGTGCTCACTTACAGTGCCACTGCAACTGTTTAACAAGTTAAACAATGATTGACACATGCAGCACTTTGAAGTTCGCTCTTCTGGCCAGATCAAACATTAAACGTCTGTCAGTCGTTGTTAACTTTAATAAGCAACTCCAGTGCACTGCTACCAACAAAGAGCAGGGAGAGGGAGGGAGGGAGAGTGAGACTACGCGATCGGCTCGGGACAGCTCATCAGTATTTTTTTTTTTCTTTAATTGAAAAAGAATCTGCGATGGACTTAGAGCACAAAGTTTGAAGCGCGAAGTAGCGAGGGTTCACGGTATTATCGAATACTGATCAAACAGCCCTTATGTACTTTACATATAAATGCAGTACGGCTACATCAGGGAGCCATATAATTCTCCTCTATCATTAGGTGATTACACTGTATACATTTCAAATTTGGACTGTGTGGTAATCCCATTGTCTTATGCCACTTGTACCAGAAATGATGCCATAATTTTTATTTTTTTAATGAAAAAATTCAACTTGAAGTTTGTGACGAACGTGATGTAGGAGTCCAAATACTGTATCCGATATTTGGGCTCCGCCAAGGCGGCAGGGAAACATGCCATATCATAGCAGCACCCAGAATAGGAGGAAATGCAGAGCTAATTTTAAAGTTTTTATTTATTTATTTATTTTATTCTTATTATTTTTTTAAATTGAACTCAACAACAATTACTGTACTTACACATATCCACATATTCAAGACATTAGTGAGGAGCATTTTTTTTTCTTTTAAAAATTTGTTTAATTCAAACGTAGGTGTTTGCAAACATCTGCTTCATAAAACAATTGACAAAAATTGACAGACATATACAGATTTATTCAATACTGGTTACATGGATGCTGGGTAACGCTATGTGTGACTCCATCAAGGTTCACTGATTCACTTCACTTACCTAGCAATTCACTTGCAGTACAAATTACGCCAATAATTTTAGTAGGTAGTAAATGATTCCCCCCCCCCCCCCCCCCTTCTTGATACAACAAACATGAGCTAGATGCTCGAGGCTTCATGGTCCTAAATCCCCCATCCGTTCTTGCTCCCTGTACACATTCAATTTGAAAGTGGAGATTAACCACAAAGTCTTGCGCTGTGTGTATCAGCGAGGGGTTTTAAGGCCGGCTTTTTGGTGAGAGAGAGCGCCGACTTATTTTCTTTTCCCGCCTTAGTCGGCGGGGAAGTTTTTATCTTCATTTGCGGCGTTGGCGCAGCTTGAATTAATCACGCTGTTGTGACACTGGAACGCCGCTGTGCCCGATGACAAACTCTCTAAGCTGATTAGCCCGTTGCCTCGCCTTGCCTTTACCCAGTGTCCTCAATATGTTATTTGCTTTAAAAAGTCATCCTCTGTTTTTTTGTTTTATCTTTTATTTTTGCTCTTTTTCTTTGTTGTACTTGTGCAGTCTTGTGTTTATATCTGCAACAAGTCTTTGTTTGGAGGGAATCTCATTATAATTATACTAGATTGTATTGTTATAATGAATCATATTGGAATTAGAAAGATTAGTATAATATATTTTGTGAGCTGTTTTGTAAATGGAGTGAATCGTATCCGAATTGAAGCAATTCATACAGGAATTGCACCGAATATGAGTGATAAGAGGAGGAATTCACAATGTAATTTATTGAATAGAGTCGTACTTGACCCGACTCCGACCCAAAATGGTTGCTTGGAGTAAATTTATCATGACACATCACGATTAGTTTGAATCATATGTTTTATAATTTGGGTGAATCCCATTGTATCATAATTTGAGTAATTTGTATTTTATCCTAATCACAGTGTATTACGTTGCATCTTCATTAGAGAGCAAAGTATCGTAACATAATGAATATAATTTCTATTGTAATTCCGAGAGAATTGGATTGAATAATCTTACATTGTACCTTGAATGAATTTTATCTGTTATGACTGGGGGGAATTGTATTTTATTGTAATACAACTGAGTGACATTGTGCCAATGGTTTTTTTGCTTATTGTATATGGTAACTTGTAGAGGTGTGCGAAATTTCCGATTCTTAGATTCGGTTCGGCCGTGGAAGATTCGAGAACGATTCACAAACATCCAAATTCCGATTATTGAAATATGTCAAGTAAAGCGGAAGTAAAACACACTAAGCGCGCCGCGCGGTCTTCAGAACACAATGAGGAACGGAGCGAGAGTAGCTAAACATCATGCTTGTCATTACGCGGCCCCTCGGGTAATGCAAATGCTCAACTCACGGCTCTAGCTCAACTCATGCCGCGAGATAAAAAAACAACAACATACCTGACTGCTGCCGACAGCTGCTACAAAGTACGTCCACATAAAGTTAAGGTAGATATCATATTTATATAAGACTAGATGCAAAATAGACTCGGTGGCGATAGCAGAACATGTACAGAAAGCTAGATGCAGGCGTTGGTAAATGGCCGCCATCTTAAAGCAGTAGACTTCCCTGCAAGGCTGTTGTAGCGAACCTTCCAAGCGAACCTAATTAACTTTTTATCTAAAATACTCATAAATCGGTAAAATATTGACTTGAATCCATTTTTAAAATAGTTTTAAAACTTTCACATGTCGAAAGTAGACAAAAGAGAAATTAATAACAGGAATAACCGGAGCAATTTTAGCAACTTTAACGGTTGATTCACAACATTAAATTAGTTGAATGTAGTTTAAAGCTGCTGATACAGAATGGGGATTTGAGTATATTATTTATTGTTTTTAACTGTTAACTTGATACTGAAATAGTCGTTTATTTAAGCCTGCGAGGATTTTTTTTTTTTTAGTTTTTGAAACTAATGTACAAAACATTAGCAGCTAATAGCAAGGGGGAGGGGTGTCATCAATAATTGATTTATAATCGAATCGTAGCCTCTAAATAATCGTAATCGTAATCGAATCGTCAGGTGCCCAAAGATTCCCACCTCTAGTAACTTGTATAGCATAGCGCTTTATTTATATACACCATTGCGTCCAATTGCTTTAAAGGCTACTTTCACCCATTTACACAACAGCAAATAGTACTGCTGTTTTGCTCAAGGACACTCGGGCAAGGACAGTGGGTCGTCAGTCTAATTCAACTATACAGCATATTATACAGTATCTTGTATCGTAGTTGTAGTTCATAATATCATAATGGATGAGAAGCGCAATTTTAAAAGTATTGAATTGTGACATCCATACTAAAATTTTTCATTGTAATTTGAATGACTCAGTAATTGCATTGAATCAGTGAATCATTTTCTTTGTACTAGTGGGAATTGCCACCACCAAGCAACTACAACAGGTTATTCATTTTAAAGAGTCTTTGATTCAGCATTTTTGTTGTCTATTTTGCAATCTTTTATTCTTGGTGGTGTAGTCCAACAGCCTCAGGCCAGCGTGTTCGCTTCAGCGACAAATCTTTCAATACTTTACTCAAGGTTGTTGTCAAACCTTTTAGTATGACTAGTCCCTTTTATTTTTTATCCTTCTGGAGTTCAGTGAGGCTTCGCAAAAAGCATATAATGTCAATTTATATTACGTCAGCCTGTTGACGCTAAACTGGGTGTCATTTTCAGGCAACTACCAGCTTTCCCCGACCGTCAACATGCCGCAGGATGACACGGTAATCATTGAGGATGACGGGCCACCGGTCCTCCCTCCTCACATGTCTGACCAGTCGTCATCCAGCTCCCACGACGACGTAGGAGGAAGCAGTGGCTTCAACGCCAACGTAACGCCGTCCTGGGCTCAAGAGATGCCTTCTCCCAAGGACAGGTGGGAATGAGGGAGCTGTGTGTATTGTTCACAAATTTAAATTTGGCAGGCTTGATCATAACTGTCTGTGTTGTGTCAAATTTACAAGATATATTTTTGGTCCCTTCATAGGCTCTTCAATTTTCATTTTGTTGTGCGTCTTTTAAATTCACAATGTTCAAATTGATAACTTCTCATTTTGTTTTTATTTGTGCCTTTTAAAAATCAAATGCGTCTTTAAAAATCAAATGCGTCCCTTGAGCTCGGAATGTTTCCCCACCTGTTTTTTCAAATCGGGTTTGTGACTTAGTTCACAGACACCGGAAGAAATCAATGCCGCTGACGCTGCCTTCCAGCGGGAAGGTTTTGGCCGACAGAGCATGTCAGAGAAGCGCACCAAGCAGTTTGGAGATGCCTCACAGCTGGAGATCATCAAGACGCGCAAGTCCAAGAGCATGGACCTAGGTAGCTATTTCTCATACAACACGCCTATGATGAGTAGCCTGTTTGAAAAGTAATAACGAAAGTAGGGCTGGGTGTTGAATGGATTAATGGAATAATTAGTTTACATTAATAAGATGGCTGGAACCAGTGTTAGGTTATTAAAAAAAGTCAGTGTTGGGAACCTTTCCAGTTGGTATCTATATTTAACAACCTTTCCAACTTTTTAAGCTATTTGTTTGTAATTTGTAATTCACGGTGAGTAGTAAATAAGTTTCTTTCTATAGATTTGTAACAATAGACATTACGTATTGTATTGGAATGAAGGTACACCTTGCACAAGCCTGCACTATTAATCATCATCAAGTATGCATATCATACTTGAGAAACTACAGTACGACCTTCAAAAAATTAGGTGTCTTTTGTGAATAAGATCAGCATTGCCCAAAGACTGAAGCAGCAATGTTCATGGGGAAAAATGTCACATAAGTCGGATTATGGGAAAAAAATGACCCTCTTTTTATTTATTAGCAATGAATTTATGAAATGTGGGCTTTAATCTGTTGTTTCAACTGCAACACGTACTGTAGAATCACATAGGTGAATTGCACCTTTCCATTATAGTTTGTGTGCTTGGGGTTCAATCCAAATTGTGCGCCATCACCTCTAAGCCAAAACCTTTCTAACACATCTCACGTGACCTTCAACATTTCAATGATCTTCACGTCTCCTATTTGCTCGATGTTTTTTCTCCTTGAAACTCCTTTTGAGATGCTTGCCCTTCTCTAACTGCCCCACTTGTTCTCATCATCATCATCATTAACAGTAGCAACCCCATCCATTCTTCCATCCTCATCCTTCTTCTCAGCTGCTTCTCTGGCATGGTATGCCATGACTTCCACCCTGACCTTTCGTGATGTTTGCTGTAGCAGGATGTTGCATGAGGAATGTGACCAATACTAACTGAAGCCCCAAATATTTTGCCCCTCCCCGTCTTCCGCTTCCTTTAACAGTAGCCGACGAGATTAACCTCAGCCTGCGGCCCGACGCCGGCACAGGTAAGGGTTAGTGGGTAGCAGGAGCGTGACGTGCCAAAGTAGAGTCCAAGACATTCACAATTTCTGAATGATGACCTGAAATATTGATGCTCCAAAAATCACATTGTATTCTGAAATATCCTCAGTGACCCTATAGTGTCATTCTTTTCTGAGCACAGGCCGTCATCTGTGATTGATTGCTCTTCCCTTGAACTGAGTGGTTTACAAGACAGGAAAGGAGAGTCATGGTTTCACTGCTTTTTTAAATAAGTAAAACGAAAAAAAAACATGAATACAAACATACAGCAAGCAAATTATGCATTTGCTTGAGTAAAGAATCATGTTTCCTTGAAAGTTATATCAGAAAACTGATGTGAACGTTGGCCACCCATAGTTCAATCAGTTAAACGGACAGACAACAGTTTTATCGTGTGCATCCCAATCTTGTTTATTTAAATGAACAAAAGTCAAATGTTCATTTTTCAAATTTATAAGAGTGTAAGACAATATAAATAATAGCCAGTATTTCCAAGAAGTGGCCAATCTAAACTTGGTGTATTCGACTAATAGACTCAATGTGCAACATGCACCATGCATGTCTTTGAATCTCCAGCCAAGAGTGACAACCCTCAAAACAAGTAAAATAACTTGAAAGAAAAGATTTTTAAACATCTTGATTTAGGGATAGGCTATAAAAAGTTATGAGATATTAGCTGTCAATTTCAACCGTAAGGAACATAGCATGGAAATGGAAGACCACAAATTATTGTGTAGGGCAGAAGTAGAGAAAGAAAAATATTGTGGAGGCCAAGGCGAATGATTGTGAGAATGGTCAATAAGGGTGTAACGGTTACATGTATTTGTATTGAACCGTTGCGGTACGTGGTGCTCGGTTCGGAACGGAGGCGTACCGAACGAGTTTCTGACGTAATGTAACCCTTACTTTTTGAGGCTGTGTGTCGATCGGTTAACAGTTTCTTTGTGTAGATTATATTTACTCCGTCTTCTCTACTATAATGAGGACCAACACGGTAGGACAGTATAACCCAGAAACGTCAACGGCGCGACAACGTGGCAGCGCGAGAACGCAGTGAAACGCAGGCGTTAAAGTCAATCAGCCAATGCACACCAGTCGCAGTGCGGCTGCGTTTTAGACGCATCCCAGAAGCGGCTCAACACGATGCATGCAAAAAGAACGGCAGAGTTTATTATTTGACGTGAGATGTGACCCCTCTGCGTCAACACTACTACCTGTAGCTAGGATCGGGCAGACCGGAAGTCACTCGTGTAAAAATACGGTGGATCCGGTCGATTTTCAAACTAATATGCAATCGTAACCCACTTTTTGAGTCCATCAGATCTCTTGAGTGGTAGATCGGGGCACAGTTGACTTGTCTTTGTTGATTTACTGCTGTCTTCTCTGCTATAATAACCAACACAGCCCCGTGTTCAATACAAAACCCCCCCTACCACAACAAAACAAGTAGGAACTAATATTCACTTAGGAACTAAAGTTATACAGTATAAGATATGCAATATAAATGAATACTACATCACATTTGTAAAATATAAACACATAATAAAATAAATAATAGCCCATTTAAATAAATGATGAAATCAATAATAAAATTGAAATGAGCTAAAACAACAGTAATCAAATAATATTACACAGATCCTGCTTACACAATTAAATTAATTAATTTCTGTGTGGCGCTTTAACTTGAGAAAATCTACCAATAAAGTTTTGGAAACCGTTCATAAGAAAAAAAAAAGATTCATTGAGGCATTTCATTCGTAAAATACATGTTAAAATCTTTGTCATTGGGATTGCTTTTCTCTTTAGCACAGGACTTCTTTTTTCTTTCAGAAAGAAAGAAAGCTGACCAATACGCGGGGTCTGAAAGGCAAATTGTGGTTGGATTATCTTTAAATACCCGCTACTTTTTGAGCAGAATTCTATCTTTGTATAGGCTAATGTTCCTATTGTTGAAAGCACAAAGGTGTGTAATAAACAACTAGCACATTTATATTTTGCATTTTGTTTTCTCAATCTACCGAAAATGAACCGAACCGTGACCTCAAAACTGAGGTACGTACCGAACCGAGATTTTTGTGTACCGTTACACCCCTAATGGTCAAAGACCACCCAAAGTCCACCACCAAAGGAACACAACATGATATTGCTACTGATAGTGTCACAGTGCCTCATTCAAGAATTCAGTGCATCTTGCACCGAGAGAAGCTGTACTGGGGAATGTAACAGAAGAAGCCTTTGCTGGACAAATGCTGAAAACTGACATCCTTGAGGTGTGCAAAAGCACATTATGGCCAACAGATTCCTTTTGGAATAAGGTACTATGGACTGATGAGACAAAGATTGTTGTTTTGGGATTACAAGGGGTGTTATGCATGTTATGCACACAAGAATACAACATTTCAAGAAAAGCACAGTCAGCGGACACATCTGCAGCGTCTGAGAACTTAAAGCCCTGTCTTATTTTCTCCCATTTTAAAGCTTTATTGCATCTACTTAGCAATGTTTTTATTCATTGAAATTTGGCAGGTTTACTAACAAGTCTTTTCTTTCACCTAATCAAATAAATGATTAATGTTGACTGGATCACTGGTCCAAAATACATATATCCAGAATTCAGAAACTCAATGGAAGCCATAGGAAAAGTCTAGAAGCTGTTAGTTCGGCAAAAGGAGGCTCTACTGAATATCGACTCCCTGCACCTGTATAATTTTGTTTTTATGCATGTTGTATATCTTTCGTTAGTCCAATAAACTTAGTTTTGCTTCAGAAATATTACACCAGCTATCAATTTTTTGTTATATCTAAGTGAAGTTGCTAACTTAAACCCTCAATGATTTATAAATTGAAAAAAAAAATAGAAACGACCGAATACTGGATGTTCTCTGTCCCTTTAAAACAGCAAGCAGCGTGCGTGTATGTATATGTGAATTGAACAACCCCCCCCCAAAAAAATTATATATACAGTTTGTGTATGTATATATGTATTGACATAGACACTGTTAAAATTTAATTTGTGTTTCTCCACAGTGCTCAACCAATTTAGTCTGAACATTCATCAAATCATTGTGATGGAGAAAGAACCTTATTGATTTCATTTTTTTAATTTTTTTTTTATCCCAGCTCGTTGAGCAGACACAATTGCTCCTGTTCTGTTTTGAGGTCACCGTTAAAGACAATATATTTTGGCTTTTTTTTTTTGTTTGTAGCCGATGAGTTTGGCTGGCTAATTACGCCGCCTGTGTGCTCCCTCCTCTTTTGAGGTGGCGTGTTGACGGCAAGTGATCCATCACTGTCAAGTCTGGGCACTTTTCAAAAACCTAACAGTGGTGGAGTCACTCGCTAATTATCGTCGCTCACATTAGCGCTCTACAACAGCAGTGCCCATCATCCGTGAACGAGATGTTAAAGGGGTGTAAGACCATGAAAAATATGCAACATCCGAAAAGTCCAGAGATGTGGGCATTTTAATCCAAAATGCACCTCAATGTTGTGACGTGGTTGTTTGACATGACCAAATATTATTATTATTATTATAAATGATTCAAAGTGTCACATTAAAATGTGACAAAAAAGGACTGGCTCAGCCATATTTTCAGTTTGACTCTGTTGTTTAATATCACACTTGATGGGTGGTCATGCACTCTAGCCACACCAGACAAACATTAAAAAGTCAATATCCAATCAAATATTCCCCTTTCCTATCCATTATCGCTACAGTGAAGCCTATGGAAGTTGTCGTGCACATTTATTGAAAGCAGCTGCAGGTTTCCACTCCCACGTGAAACTGAAACTTGCTTGATGTGATTTTAGAGCTCCTCTGGGATGACTTTAAAATAATCACGTGCTCGTAAATAATGCACGCTCCGTTTGACGGAGACCAAACAAGACGTGACGCCTTGCGTGAACGACCTTCAGACGGCTTCTTTTCACTCAAGCATGTCAAAGTATAAAGTACCTCAAAGATGGAACGCAAGTACTAGGCAGAAACAGACTACAAATCAGGGTGGCTTGCCTCCCTTGCCAAAGAGTGGAAGGAGGAAGAATTTTCTTGGACAAACAAATTGTGTCATTGTGATGGTACTAAAAGTTATACCTGTAGAAGGAGGCTGAGATTATTCATAGAAGTTATTAGCACAAATCCAAGATATACTTGTCGAAGCTAAGCTTGTGGTAGTTATAGAAGTTGTAGAAGTAGCATGAGTAAAAAATTTTGGCATAGTAGTTGTAATGTAGAAGTTAGTCAAAAGTAGTGGTGGAACTTGTGGAAATAATAATAAGATTAAATTAGTAGTAGAAATAGTTTCAATCATAGTACAATTTGTAATAGTACTTTGTACATTAAAACAATTAGTGGTGATAGTTGTTGAAGTAGGAGTAAATAAGTTGGAAATGTAGTAAAAGTAGTAGTTGAAGTAATTGTAGAAGGCCTAGTAATAGGAGTAGGAAGAGTAGTAGAACTTGTATTAATAAAGTAGCTTTAGTCATAATGGGAGGCGAGGAACGCAACCGTAACATGGCCCTGAAGACCCATTGGTAAAAAGAATTTGTGTTTAGCGGCAGCCCCATTCAGCTTTGACATGAAAGTTTTTGAAAGTAGCACGGAATCAATAAGAGATCATTTAAGGAATCGTTTATGTTGTGACCATCACCAGAAAGGTGTCTAGTGATTTGTGACCACTCCAGTCTTTGTCTTGTCTTTGTCATTTACAAACAACTTGTCACAAAAATAGACTTCGCTGCAGTTGACAAATAAAGTTGTGTTTTTGTATTAATGACAATTGTCTAAAGCAGGGGTCCCCAAACTTTTTCCTGTGAGCGCCACATAACTTTTCCCTTCTCTGATGAGGGGCCGGGGTCAGTTTGCAACAGAAAAGGTGTGACAATTGCAGGAGTGCCTAAATGTAAAAATCTATTGTTTTTCAGAAAGCCACAATCAAATAACCCTTTCTGGATTATTCACGGAACAAAAGTAAATAAAAAAAAATAATAATAATAATAACAATATAATATGATGTATAGGGCTGTCAAAATTATCGCGTTAACGGGCGGTAATTAATTTTTAAAATTAATCACGTTTAAATATTTGATGCATTTAACGCACATGCCCCGCTCAAACAGATTAAAATGACAGCACAGTGTCATGTGCACTTGTTACTTTTGTTTTATAGTGTTTTGTCACCCTCTGCTGACTCTTGGGTGCGACTGATTTTAAGGGTTTCAGCACCATTGTGTAATTATTGACATCAACAATGGCGAGCTACTAGTTTATTTTTTGACTGAAAATTTTACAAATGTTATTAAAACGAAAACATTAAGAGGGCTTTTAATATACAATTTCTATAACTTGTACTAACATTTATCTTTTAAGAACCACAAGTCTTTCTATCCATGGATCGCTTTAACAGTTAAAAATGTTATTGCTATCTTGTTGATTTATTCTTATAATAAACAAGTACAGTACTTATTAATATACATTATAATATAATATAATAAATAATAATAACACTATTAATAATATAATATAATAAATAATAATTACACTATTAATTAAATAGATAATAACCAAATAACCCTCTCTGGGTTCTTCACAGAAAAAAAAAAGCCAGGAAATAAATAACACTATCGGGGGGGGGGGGCATTTTGTTCAAGGGGCCGGACCAAATGTGGAGGCGGGCCGCATCCGGCCCGCGGGCCGTAGTTTGGGGACCCCTGGTCTAAAGTATATCAAAAGGCGCTCCAAAAAGTAGTTTTTTTTTCTTCTTCTTCTTCTTCTTCTAGGAGAAAAAAACAGACAAGCAATTAAATCAATGAAAGTAATGGCCTAAACAATTCTTAACTGTTTCACTCCGTTTCAAATCACCTGTCAGCTGTTGGAACAAAAGCTGCTTTTATTTTAGACAAGTGTACAATCAGCTTGTCGTTTGATTAAAAAAACTAATAATAGAACAAGTCAATGGAATATATATATTTTTTGAAAATCTGTTGCAGAAAAGGCTGCGGTTTTCCTATTGTAAAAAAGCAAAAGCAAAAAAAAAGTTGTTAGAAAGGGTTTTGTATTCAAATAAAATAAGTTAATGAACATAATTTTTATAGCTGTGTATTTGTCCAAAGAAAAGTTTGATTGTTTATTATAAATCTCATCAGAATTTTTTTTCCATAGGATTTTTCAAGGGATGAATAATGAAATCATTTTCTATAATGCATTGATGAAAGTTCTATTGAATGTGTCTTCATGTGTTTCAATCAGGTTCGTCCACAAAGGATGTGGGTCCATCCTTGGGGCTGAAGAAGTCGAGCTCTCTTGAGAGTCTCCAGACAGCGGTTGCCGAGGTGACGCTCAACGGCGACCTTCCTTTCCACCGGCCTCGTCCTCGCATCATCCGAGGCCGCGGCTGCAACGAAAGCTTCCGTGCCGCCATCGACAAGTCATACGACCGGCCACCTGCCGCCGAGGACGATGATGAGGGCATGGAGACGTGTAAGATGTCTGCCGTCAAATCGCCCATCTCCTTCCTGTTGATTACACGTTTCATACCCAACGCAGCCACTGCCGGGCAAGTTGGCATTCTTCAGCGAGGACCTCGGTTGTCATGTAACTCGCCGTCTCGTGCCTGAAACTTTGCATTGTGATGCATGGGCGTGACGGCATTTTTGCCCACAGCTGAACTCTCACTGTTTGTGTTGGATTGGCTGAATTGGTGACTAACTGCGAGTCGGTGTGTAGAAGACCGGTCGGAAAGAACGCTGTTAGTGCTAACGTTAATGAATTAGTGTTTCACAATGTTAATTGAAAACTTCCTTACTATGTGCTAAGTTATTCCTGCTAGGGGTGGGAATCTCTTGGTACCTCACGATACGATACGTTTTGCGATAAAAAGCTCACGATAACGATGATCTCACAATATAGCGATACAACGATTATCGATACATGGGTTTGGAAATTATTTTGGGATATTCTACAGAATATCTTATAAACAAAAAACGAACTACCATAATTTTCAGACTATAAGCCGCTGCTTTTTTCCCTCATTTTGAATCCTGCGGTTTTAAATCCAGTGTGGCTTATTTGTTGATTTGGATTAATGGGTAACACTTTATTTGGCAGTGGCATCGTAAGACTGTCATAGCTATGACATGACATTATCATTAATCAGCGCTTATGACAGATGTCATTAAGTGTCATCCAGTAAATTATATCATTAACTCCATTTATGTTCAGCTAGAGTCTTTTACATCCATCCAAACGGGAGATAATTTGCCGGATGACACAAAATGACATCCGTCATAAGCATTCATTAATGCTCATAGCAGTGTCATAATTATGATGGTCTTATGACAGTCTTATGGCACCACTGTAAATAGTGTTACCAAATTCCATAGCTAGCAATTAATTAAACAACTAGAACAATAACTGAAGAAATAGTTCGCACAGAACATGAATTTTGATTTGTTATTTGCATCTGTAGCGCTGCAATGCATGCTAGAAGGCATGTTGGACGACACCATCATTGACAGCAGGTGGCAGCAGAGGTTGTCCGTCTCCCCATGAGAACAGTGATGGCCAAATGAAGCTCCTTGAAGTAATGAAGCTTTGCAGCCAATTGGTTCAAAGCTTCATGGTGTTTCATTTGGTCTTAAGACAGTCTCATGATGCTGCTGTCAAATAAAGTGTTACTGGTTGATATCTTTTGATGTAAATATCCCATAATACAGTGAGGAAAGCTGCGCCTTATAGTCCAGTGCAGGTTATCTATGATCAAATGCCATTTTCGTGTCGAATTTGGTGGGTGGCGGCTTATAGTCAGGTGCGCCTTATAGTGCAAAAATTACAGTATCTTCAATTCTCCCAGTCTAAATGGATTGGGCGTTGAGTGTCGTCAATGTCAGCCATAGAGTTAACTGAGACACTATTATGGTCGAAGATTTTGGTAGCAACTTGTTGGTTCCTTATTTATTTATTTTAAACATTTACAGCTTTTTAAAACGATATCATGAGTGTATCGACAACCTTTTGGGATGCAAAGTATCACGAAATTTCACCATTTCGATATTTTGTCACACCCCTACTTTCTGCTAAATGCTCCTTTTTGAGTAAAGATCACCCATGGCAGGTTTCAAATTTTCTGACACTATTCCATCCAAAACGTGTCAAAATGAGTGGGACTTGGTTGAAGCTTGTCATATATCCAGTTTGTATTTTAATTTCAATCAGTTTTGCAAGTCAAACTTCTCGGCAAATGACAAATTTTGAAATTGGGGACGATGTGATGTGACACCGCACCTTTTTCTACAAGTACCATCTGACTTTGCTCTTGCCACATGCCCACACATCTCAGGAGAGCTGGTTGACTGACAGCACAGTGTTGCATTCATGCACAAAGTCAGCCAAATTCAGACGAGTGTATAAACGGCTTCAATTTATTTTGGAAGAATATTTTGGCTTCTATAACACAACTTATGAAGTTCGGTACATATGACCCTTCACCACAGAAGTAAACATATTTTGCACATCCATTTGTAATAGTAAACATAAAATACTTACATACTGTATATTTCTGAGGCGGAAACGTAACAGAAAGCATTCAGAGCTGTCAATGCTACCGCTAGACACCGCAATGTGTAAGTGATTGAACCAAACTACTGTAACAAAAAATAGGTACATTGAATTATTCTGACCAGCAGGTGGGAGCAATGTCCCGCAAATGGTCAACTGATTTCCCATACTATTGTGTAAACTGCAAAGCCTGAACAGTAGATATTATCGGTCCTATTATAAATGTTATTGGATTTATCAGGATGATAAATTATCAAATTCCTATTATCGGACCGATAATTATCGTGCAGCAGTAGTTTTCTCATCTATATAATTGCTCTTTATCTTTAAAAAAAAATTAAAAAAAATTTGTATCCGATTACTCGATTAATCGATAGAATTTTCAGTCGATTACTCAATTTCTAAAATATTCGATAGCTGCAGCCCTAAAAGGAATATTTACTTACGTTTGATCATGGACGGACATGTAGAAAAGTTCTCCTCAGACATGCCATGTTAGAGGCACACAACAACTGCACGCTGCTTGCACATGTAATTTTACGATATAACTTGTTTATTTAGCACCTTTGGATAACATTGAGAGTCCAACTGAATGTAAAAGAGAGCTTAATCACCGCCACTACAGTTTTGGGAGAAAAAAAAATAAGGGTGCAAAATTTGGCAGAACACCGGGACTGCCATGTCAGTGAAATGGCGTCGCGATGGGATGACGTACCTCGGCTCTATTGCTTTCAACATTCTTCGAAATCCCCTGTATTCTAGAAGACGATTTTCTAGTAGAATCCAAAAGAATTCCACACATCGTATTTTAAATTGATGTGAGCAGGTCTGATCTCACGGAGAGGTAGGTTGGTTAGGTCAGCCATACTTGTTGTTATTTTGTATCTAGTGGCATGAGTTGTGAGTGTGTACTCTCAGCGGTCCGTTCCTCATTGCGTCCCAAAGACCGTGTTTTAGTTCTGCTTTACTTGGCATATTTAAATAATCGGAATATGAATGTTGTATTTGTATTTTGTATTTGTATTTATTTTGATCTCCATTAGTTGTAACAGGTACATCTACTCTTCCTGGAGTCAATTCAGCCTGCTCCGTTCAAACATTTACACCAGTGCTTGCCTCACCAACCAAAATGCATACGGAAAAAATAACAATAAAAAATCCCACACCCACCCCCTCCCCTCCCTCCCTATCCATACACTCACACACACACCCCTACATATAAATGCACATATAGTACAGACATACACATTACATATATCTCTATACATATCTATATACTACATGCATGTACATGTACAGAAAAGACCCAGTCTTTGTTTTCCTGACGTTCATTGAAGTTATCTGGCTCATGGCGGTTAGTTATTTCGTTTCAGAATTCATTACTAATTAAATGTCTCTTCAGAAGGAACTTAAACTGATTTTTACTGTTTGCAGAAATAATTTCAATTGGCACAGTGTTCCAGCCCAACATCGCTCTATACATGACTGAACTTTTTCCATGGTTTGTTTTGACATGAGGCAAAATGAATCTACCCCCCATGGCATGACGGGTCTCATGTTGATGTTCATCAGAACTTCGATATAATTTTTGGAAAAGTACCTTTGGAATTTTAGTCGTAACTATATTTCTCGTAAAAGTAAGCAATGAAGCCGTAAATCTGTCTTTAACTTTTGTGAATCGTTCTCGAATCTTCCACGGCCGAATCGCAAATAATCTAAGAATCGGAAATTTCGCACACCTCTACAAGTTACCATATACAATAAGCAAAAAAAACCATTGGCACAATGTCATTCAGTTATATTACAATAAAATACAATTCCCCCCTGTCATAACAGATAATTTCACACACCTTTACCCCTCTACGTGGTTGTGCGTTGCAGGAGAAGGCTTGGCTAATTCTGCTTGTGTTAAAACAACAAGTACAACCCCTCTTTTCATAAATTAGCACAAAGGGAAAAATACAAATGTCTCTCATATACTTACTCATGCTTTGGTGTTTTGTGAACTTGTGTGTCTGGCAGTGGAGGAGGACACCGAAGAGAGTTCTCGCTCGGGTCGAGATTCTGTGTCCACTGTGGCCGAGCTGACACCGCTGTCGCCGGGTGGAGAAAAGACGACGATGGTCAACGGCAATGCAAGAGCCAAAGATGACAAGAAAAAGGACAAAGGTGGCAAGGACAAGAAGAAGCCAGATGTGCAGAAAGACAAAGAAAAAGAGAAGGATAAGGGAAAAGCAAAAAAGGGAATGCTCAAAGGGCTCGGAGACATGTTCAGGTAAAGTGTAGGTTCCTGTATGTCTTTCAGATATTGCCCCTTGAGATTTTTCTTTCCTGCTCAGGTTTTTTTTTTAATAGATTTTTAAATTTTTGCTGTTTTCAGGTTCGGGAAGCACCGAAAGGATGACAGGATTGACCGCAAAGGTTCTAGCAAATGGCGGCCAGAGGAGATGCAAGTTTCTGACGAGGAGACGCTCAAGATGAGGATGGAGCAAGAAAGGTGATCTATTGTACAATATAAAATTTGTTACTTGTGTGAATGCTGAACAACAATTATTCAAAAGTTGCTGTTTTTTTCCTACTATGTCTAGTGGAAAATTGGAAAAATAGTTTCAGACTTTTAGTTGTCTTTCATTTTGTCTTTTGTCAGCTGCTTTCCACTCGAGTGGGAATTGTGGAGGTGTTATCAGCCAGCATACTTGTGTACACTAACCACAAACTACATCTTCTACTACTGCTTCTGTTAGTGTGCTTTTTTTGTATATTGGCCTACTAGAATGAAGTGTTCCGCATTTGAGATTGCCCTGGTGCAGCCCTACTCTCGGCGGGTGTTTTGACCATAATTGCTGCTTGTAAAGGCATGCTCACTAATTATGGGGTTAGTGCATCCTAATGCGGAGACCAGCCCACCCGCCGCCGGCAGTAGGATGGGAAGTTGTCCCATAATAACCACAACGATTCTGGCGCTATTTCAGCACATTGTAAAACTTTAAGCAGATGCTGAGGACGTCACACACTGTATGGAAAACATAACTTAAATCATGCAATTAATTTATATTTAAAGTGTGTGAATGTATGTTTGTGTGCTGTATATGTAGGGTTGTAGACGTTTAAGTCTTGACAGGTAAAATTTTTGTCAATACTTCTACTTATTTTCTCCATCTTTTCATGGGTTTACACTGGAGAAATGTTCAATAGCTACAAAGTAAAGTAGCCTTGGATAAGACTACTTTAAAATGATATGAAGCACATATACCCTCCACCAGCAAACAGCTATTTTGTGGCTATTAACATTGTAATATCAGAAGAAAGCAAGCCATTTATAAATATTTGAAAGTTGACCAAATTTGGCCAAAGGATTTTTCCGCTGGCAACAAAAGTAAAAACCTTACCTGAGTTGCCCCATTTGTGCTCTCAGTATCCATTCATATTTTGTGGGAAATTTTTCCTTGACCAGGATCCAGGCCAAAACCCGAGAACTGCGTGAGCGTCAGGCGCGGGAGCGAGATTACGCTGAGATCCTGGACTTGAGCCGCTCGGGGGAGAGGTCTTCGGAGGATGAGCACCTGTACGCCGGCATCAGCCCGCTCAACAACGGCGGGCACAGCAGCCCCCGCAGTGACCTTGACCACTACCCCCGCTTACAGCACCATCACGTACACCAGCACTCGGATTCCCACTACACACAAGTCAGCAAGGCGCAACCGGAGAGACCCCCTTCTACTGACAGGTACGTCTACTTTCTGTGTCTGCTATGTTTACTAAATAAAAATGTTGCTCTTATCTATATGATCACTACTACCATATTGCCTGTATATAACTGAATAAACCGGTTTTGTTTTAATTACAATGCATCTTGAAGATAGTGAGTCATGTTTAATACACTGGAAAAAGTACATTCCACAACTGGTTATAACCGTTCATAGTGGGGGGAAAAGCATGAAATTGAATTAAAATAGAACATACAAAGCCCGTGAATTTTCCCACTTATTCCAAAATATTTAACAAATAACATTTTCCCCATCAAATTCTGCACACAACAGTCCATAATGACATCGTCGACATAACTCAGATTTCCAATATCACCATTCTACACATATCCACATTTTCATTTTATTTTTTTATGACTGTGATCACGCCCGCTTCGTGCTTAAAAGAAGAGTTCAAGCTAGGCGCTAATGCCTACATGGCACCCGTCCTCCGTGCCTCTTGCTCTTTGCTGACGTAATTGCTGCATGAATTCCGATCTTGACTGTTCAGACCGCCAGTCACGTTCTGAAAAAATGTGGCCCAGATTGGATTTAAACCACATACGAAAGTGACTCAGATCGGATTTGAAATGGTCCACTTCTATGCGACTTGTCCCGTTCAGACCGTAAAGTTAAGGCCTGACTCGAGTCGGAAAAACACAAAAAAAATTGGATTCGTGCATTAAGACCTGTAGTATGAAGAGACGAAGTTGAGGTTTGGTTGTTAAGGGAAGAATTTCAGAGTCAGTATTCTCATGTGCTATACATGGGTTTCAATTACCGTCAGATTTTTGCTATTTGCAGTCAGGCTCAGTTACAACACTCTGTGTATTCATTAGGTCTTCGTAAAACATTTTTTAAAATTAAATTAGCAAAAATTAAACCTTTTTTCATGTTGTCTTTGGGGTGTGTTTTTTTTTTTTTTTTTTTTTTTTTTTTCTCTTTAAAAATTTTTTTTTAAATTATTAACTATGATTTTACTCACTGGTTTGATCTGGAAAAGGTCAGCAAATAGTCCAAATTGTTGATCGTTGTTCTGCAAATTAAAAGCAGAAGTTACCAATTACCTAATTATGATGAAACTACAGAAATCAGAGAATATTTACCTTTTAGAGGTGAAGCAATCAAAGTAGCTTTAAAAATGGCTTTAAGTGATGAAAATTATTACTCAATAAATTGTCAATCAATCCATTGTTGTTTGCACAGCTACCATATTGTTAAAAGACTGTAACATTGGAGAATGTGAAGAAATTGAAGTACTCTGAATACTTTTGACATACACTGACCACCATTTTATGTCCATCACATAGAGTATACTGGCCATTAAGTCTGGTGACCAACATTTTGAGTTTGTTTCTTAAAAGCACTGCCATTTCATGTTAATTCCACTCACAACCATTTTTTGCTGTAACCTTTCCACGGGTTTATGTTGGTATTTGTGTAAAAGGTCTTAGTGGGCTCGTTGTAGTGAGCCTGAGGCGCAAACAAGAGCGTTGGCCATCACACCTGCAGGAGAAAGTAATCACAAGATGGCCGCTAAATGTCAGCTCACATAGCAGCCTTCTCCACCAAATGAAACCTTTTCAACATCTGACCTTTTTTAACTTTATTCACTCCCTTGCTTGCTGACTGGCTGTCATATTTGCACTTCATAGTTTTGTACTCTGATTCGGCTGCTGTGTCAAAAGCCCTTTCCAAGCAGAATTTACTCGATGTATGGAAGAACTGATCGTTTTTCCCCCCTTGCATCTTTCACACAGAACCCACCCAACACATGTGTTCTGAAGGTCTTTATGTGGACTGATATGGAATAAGGTTGTTGATACTATTTTCACATTACATGCTACAGTATGTGTACTTCTTCTTTGTACACGCTATTTTGGATTTGTAGACGAAGCACTGTACAATGGTTGTCTGAATTGTTCCCTTGTCCACGTGGTAATACTCATTAAATGATCATGGCTCTTTTTAATCAGTGCCGCTTGAGAGATCGAAGGTCATAGCCAATCAGTGTTGCTTCGGGGCCTTGCCACCATTGTTCAGAATCCTACAAAGTATAATGAGAATATGGAGAGTAGATGATGAAATCCCAAGGCGTGTTCTGCTCATGCAATTTCTCACAAAGTGGTGAACCTTGTTGCCTTACCTTACACTGATATTCCTTTTATAGCCAATTATATACAATTAACCTGTTGCTGAATATTCCAAGATATTTTCAAGTATTCTTCAACCTTTCCTATCCTGTGTTGTTGAGAGAATAGTCACTTTGAACACTTTCAGACTTATATCTTAGTCGAAATTTACTTTCGTTATGATTCCAGTTTAATTTTGCTATTATCAGTTTGCCATGTTGATAATTGGGATGTTTGTTTACCACTTTTCGTCTTACTGCGAAGAAAGAGGAAACGACGATCGGCCTGCCACGAGATCTACATCATCAGCTTTCGCGCTTTAACCCGGGAATTAAACTCCTGCTTTCACACTTGCCGCGTCCTGGGTAAGTCCCAGACATTGTACTAGGACGTGTCCCGGTAAATGTCCGCGTGATGTCCGTGTCAGTCAACACAGGAAATTGAGGAATTTCACACATTAGGGCTAATAAACAGTCTTTATGTATGTGTGAAAGGGGTTTAAGTCATTGGATGCTAATGATCATTCCCTGCCCCCCTATTCAATGGCATTGAATGAGCCAAATATCTTTATGGTGTAATAAATTGAATACAGATTTAATAGGATTCACAAGTAATTGTCTTCTGGTATTTACATTTGACACAATATGATACTTGTAAGAAATTGGGTTTTTCATTGAGTTGTCCCGATCGCATATTTTTGCACCAAAGTTAAATGTGAAATTAAATGGTAGAGATTACGACAAATAAGATGTTATCAAATGTGCAACACTTCAAATCATGCAGCATCAAGTGATGACGTGTAACTTACATCATATTTCGATGATTTCAAATCATTTGGGATCGAATAGCTATAAAAGGGGCTACAGTGTTCCTCTTGCGTTTGTTGCTACGGTGGTGACAAAATAATTGTGTGGTTCCCAACTCCAAAAGGATACTGTGTCCATTCCCACCGCTACAATCCTAAGATAAATACCCCGCGCCTCGCGAGATAGAGAAACAGAAAGTGGATATCCTGTGGGCCCCCTTAGAAGACAGGAAACGAGTACGGTACGAGGGATGTGTTTGTTATGTTGGGGGTCCAATGGCACTAACATGACAAGTATACATGGTGTTAAGTTTCATGAGAACCATTTTTGGATTGTTTTTCCCAAAGATCAGGAAGGTTTTCATTGTCTAACACTTTAGAATTTCATGCCGTCACCCCGACGTCAAAGTCTTTACCTTTACAAAGAACAAGTTGAACATATTTGTTTGTTGAGAGTCAAAGAATGGTTGGCAAATTTGGTATGAGGTTTTTGCTTCTTTTGGACACACAGGCCCAGACTGTGCTCATTAGATTTAAATACAAGATCAAAAAAATGTTTTAGTTGATCTCTGTGATCGCTTATGACATATTTAAAAACGAAAAAACAAAAAACAAAAAAAATTAGGTCAATCTTGGTGATCACTTGTGACATATTTGATTGACTAAACATGGTGTTGACACAAATTGACTGTAGTTTAGCAGACAAAATAGTTGATCATGAAACCCAATGGCTTCAAAATCTCAAAAATGAGCACCAGGCTTCAAATGTAGCCTGGCAAGCCAGCCTGACTTTTGCGATGTGCAATATACAGTACTAGTACATGGCAAGTCAGATGTGGTTTGGTCTGGATTTCAAAATTAATGCTTGAAGTGGGACTAACAAGCACAGACCGAATTAGAAAAAATTACTGAAGCACGGATGTGATGTGAACGCAACGGACCTTGCTGTCAGTAGAAGTCAAATTTCAGTAAAAAACGATCATTGCAAGCAGTCAAATCGAATACTAGTGAATGATAACTGCCGTTTTTGTGTGAAACATGTAGGAGTACATTGTATATTGTCGTGTATAGTAGCCCACCCTTTTTTTGAAAAGAGATCAAATGTTTAATGTGTTGGAATGATTTGTGGAGTTAGGTCTGCCTGTAACTCGGTCTGACAGCTAGTTGGAGCGGATGTTTAAAGTTTGTTTTGTTTGTTCACTCGTGCTTCGAAAGAGACTTTCCGTTGTACAAGCATTATCATGAAGTTGAAAAAAGTTCCATCAACAGCCTCTTTGTTGGATATACAAAAAAAAAACAAAATGCACAACATTGTCCAAAACACCCAGGAGTGCAAAGCAATTCGCTGTCGCTCCCCTTCTTGATGCATCACAAAGTCATGCCTGGTGTCCTGTGATTAGTTGGTCCAGATTGGACCGGAGTGGAAAAGACCGGACTGATTTGCAATGTATCTTGTACATGACAAAAGTCAAGCTGGCTTGCCAGGCTACTCCAAATGATCAAAATAGCTTCAAATAATGTGGCATCAAAACAGAACAAAAAAATCTCGATGAGCGAGCAAAATATATCCATTCATTCATTCATTTTCCATGCCGCTTTTCCTCACAAGGGTCACGGAGGTGCTGGAGCCTATCCCAGCTAACTATGGGCATATGCTTCCATAATATCATCGACAGAACTTTCAAACCTAAATGACCATCTTGGTAATTTGTGTTGTCAGAATGAGCGCGTGCCCCATATTCCTTGTCAATCGGACACTCGGGTGCCAGATGCTGATCCCGTATTTTCCACAGTCCTACTCCAAATAACTGAAATTCACCAAAATGCAGGCTCGGCTGCTTTTGCATGCACTTATTGAGTCCCACTGTTTAGCTCGGTGCTGGTGTAAAACATAAGCTTAGAAAACCTTCGCTCGCTACTCTACTTTTCTTCCTCCTCATCTTAATCTTGCCAAGTCAAACATTATGCAGAGCTCAGCACAAATGTTTTCCCGAGCGGATGATTGACATCTGGCACGGCGTCATAATCCCACTGAGTAAAAAAGGAACACAATCCTCTTTTTTATTTTTTTTGTTCAAGTGCTGAACTCACGACAGTGTTAAGTTATTGTTTTGGAGCTCTATTGGCAACCACAAAAAAAACTCTCCCGCTTGTCCTTGAATGATCATGAGAATTAACCGCCGTTTTTTTTTTTTTTTTCCATCCTCCACTCTGAACGCCAGGAGAAAAGCTCCAGGGGATTTACAGTGATTTGATTCCCGGCTCTTTATTGAACGGCCTCCATTACGCTTCATCTCCAGCGAGGGAATAAAATAAAAAGACAAGAACGCCTGCGAACAAACAGGCGTCGCCGCCTCGCTTTGCCTGCCTGTCTTTTGGTAGCCTGATAAGACGTTTTGTGTGATGTTTGATTTCTTGTTGTAAACAAGGAGGCTTTAGGACAATAGTAACCAACCATTATGAAGCCAAGAAATCTATTTTACATAATGCTGCTGTCAGGTGAAAACTTGTACGTCCAAATATGGTTAAGCTAATACATTTTTTTTTTTACAGATCCATACTTTCGCTCTGTGGTTTACACAATGTCAACCAATTTAAAGTGTTGAAAATAGCTGTAGAACAATTGTATGAAGTCTTTTAATCGTCTGATGTTTTAAAACGTTTCCCTCGCTCTGTGAGCAATTTTCTTCTAGACGTCAAATATTGAAAATAGTTACGTTAGATATTAGCAATTGTGTAAATCTGGTTTGTTAGAAATTGATTGATGTGATGCTTTTGGTGCCAGAAGGAAGTGGTCAACCAGTCAGACATAAAGTCAATGTAGTTTGCGCATATACATTAGGCCAGGGGTCAGCAACCCTGGTCCTCGAGTGCCACTATCCAGCCTGTTTTCCCATGTCTTCCTCCTTTGACACACCTGAATCAAATGATCAGCTCATCAGCAAGCTCTGCAGGAGCCTGGTAACGATCATGATTATTTGATTCAGGTGTGTAAGAAAGGAGACATGGAAAACAAGCTGGATAGTGGCACTCGAGGACCAGGTTTGCTGACCCCTGCATTAGGCCCAAAATGGCTGCTTGAAACCAAAATAGGTGACTTTCTCTTGGGTACATCTCATGTTTCTATTTGCAAACTGAGACTTAAGCCCTTTTCAGACTTACAGTTGTGGTCAAAAGTTTACATACACTTGTGAAGAACATAATGTCATGGCTCTCTTGAGTTTCCAGTTATTACTACAACTCTGATTTTTCTCCAATAGAGTGATTGGAACAGATACTTCTTTGCCACAAAAAATATTCATGAAGTTTGGTTCTTTTATGACTTTATTATGGGTTAACAGAAAAAGTGATCAAATCTGCTGGGTCAAAAATATACATACAGCAACACGAATTAGCAATTTTGACTTCTCTGAGGCAAATAGGGCTCATTGGATGCAAACGCCCACAAACGCTACAATGGGAAAGTCAAAGGAGCTCAGCATGGATCTGAAAAAGCGAATCATTGACTTGAACAAGTCAGGAAAGTCACTTGGAGCCATTTCAAAGCAGCTGCAGGTCCCAAGAGCAACAGTGCAAACAATTGTTTGTAAGTATAAAGTGCATGGCACTGTTTTGTCACTGCCACGATCAGGAAGAAAACGCAAGCTATCACCTGCTGCTGAGAGAAAATTGGTCAGGAGGGTGAAGATTCAACCAAAAATCACCAAAAAGCAGATCTGCCAAGAATTAGAAGCTGCTGGAACACAGGTGTCAGTGTTCACAGTCAAGCGTGTTTTGCATCTCCATGGACTGAGAGGCTGCCGTGCAAGAAGGAAGCCCTTGCTCCATAAGCGGCACCTTAAGGCTCGACTGAAGTTTGCTGCTGATCACATGGACAAATATAAGACCTTCTGGAGGAAAGTTCTGTGGTCAGACGAAACAAAAATCGAGCTGTTTGGCCACAATGCCCAGCAATATGTTTGGAGGAGAAAATGTGAGGGCTTTAACCCCAAGTACACCATGCCTACCGTCAAGCACGGTGGTGGTAGTATTATGCTTTGGGGCTGTTTTGCTGCCAATGGAACTGGTGCTTTACAGAGAGTAAATGGGATAATGAAGAAGGAGGATTACCTTCAAATTCTTCAAGATAACCTAAAGTCATCAGCCCGAAGATTGGGTCTTGGGTGCAGTTGGGTGTTCCAACAGGACAATGACCCCAAACACACATCAGAAGTGGTAATGGAATAGCTAAATCAGGCTAGATTTAAGGTTTTCGAATGGCCTTCCCAAAGTCCTGACTTAAACCCCATTGAGAACTTATGGACAATGCTGAAGAAACAAGTCCATGTCAGAAAGCCATCAAATTTAACTGAACTGCACCAATTCTGTCAAGAGGACTGGTCAAAGATTCAACCAGAAGCTTGCCAGAAGCTTGTGGATGGCTACCAAAAGCGCCTAATTGAAGTGAAAATGGCCAAGGAACATGTTATCAAATATTAGCGCTGCTGTTTGTATATTTTTGACCCAGCAGATTTGATCAGTTTTTTCTGTTCACCCATAATAATGTCATAAAAGAACCAAACTTCATGAATGTTTTTTGTGACAAAGAAGTATCTGTTCCAATCACTCTATCGGAGAAAAATCAGAGTTGTAGAAATAACTGGAAACTCAAGAGAGCCATGACATTATGTTCTTCACAAGTGTACAGTGGGGAGAACAAGTATTTGATACACTGCCAATGGGAAAACTCATTGGCAGTGTATCAAATACTTGTTCTCCCCACTGTATGTAAACTTTTGACCACAACTGTATTTCCCCGGTAAATTCCCGTGTAAGGTGACGCGGGATTTACCCGTGTCATGGCTTTCACACATGAGAAATGTCCTGAGAAAAATCCGGGGGACACTTTCACAGACTTGTCCCGTGTTGGTGGCTTGGCGCAATTTTATAACCCGGACATTACGCCATTTTTGGTTGGCATCGGCAACAAAATAAACCACACATTTCCAAAGATGGAAAAAGAACTCTCGTTCTCGGCTCTACAATCCAGTAGCAATTTAATTTAGTTGTTTTCAATTCAGTTTTGCAATTTTCAGTATGCCATGTTAATAATTGTGATGTTTGTTTACTGCTTTCCGTATCCGAGAAAGAGGAAATGACCCACCATGATATTTACGTCATCAGCCTTATGCCGTGACCCAGGAATCAAACGCTTGCTTTCACACATGCCTTGCTGTGGGAAAGTCCCGGTCATAATACTAAGACGTGACCCGTTGAATGTCCGCATAATCTCCGTCTCAGTCCGCCCGTGGAATTGCTTTCACACATAAGGGCTCCCTGTTTAAATCCCGGGATTCAAACGGTGTTCAGGTATGTGTGAAAGGGGGTTTAATGAGACAGCATGACACAACTTCTGGGTTGTCTTCAATGTTTTGAGAAGCGAGGGAAATTGCAATTGAGACCAGGAATGAATCCCATCTCCCAGGGCTTTTTCATTTACACTGTTGAGAAAGATGCACACTTACTGTCATCACGATTTTCTTTTTCTGAACAGTTATTTATTTTCAATTTTTAAATAACTTCCTACAGGGTGTGACTGAGTCTAAAATGAGTGATTTTCTCAAATCCCTGACTTTTGTTAAATTTTTGGAATGGCTCCTGAAAACCTTTTCATGCATTCTCTTTTGATCAACACCTCCACTAAATTTGACATTGATCTGTTGAACTGGTGGAGGGGGTAGTTTTTCTGTCACTTGTTGAAATCAAGTTGCAAAATCTTAGAAAAACTCCATTTGACTACAGGTTTGGTGATAATGGAGTCAATGTAACGCTAAAGGTTATGTTTGATGCATCCCATCCTTTTCCACAATGTTTGCTTTCATTTCCTGAGCACTGATGAAATACATCGATTGAAGTACTCGTAAAGCAGAAGTTTGGTTTGTATGTTTGTGCCAAAGTCATCAAGTTGCACTCAACGACCACTCAACACCTGAGAGGAACACCAATCATCTTTGATGTTGGCTTCGTCATGTGCGAACTGAGCGGGAACAGAACGTCTGCCGGCTTAGCTGTAAGGGTCGTCGTCGCTCTAGCACGGTAAAAGCCGATAACTCAAATCTTCAAGTTGGTGGGTTGCCGCTGCCATCGCCTCTGGTGTGCGAGGCGCCTTCACCACTCTTAACTTTTGCTGAAAAAAATGGCAGCCTCAGCAAGAACAGAAGGATTTGCAAACCTAGGCTTTTCTTTTACTTTCTTTTAGGCGCTTCCGTAGCTTGGCTTCGCTTGATCTCCTGGTTCTTCTCGTTTTGTTTGTTCTTCACTGCCCGCTTCAGGCTGTGCTTTACTCAAAGTGCAACGCTATACTGGAAAACGTACCTACTGCAAACGTTCCAAATGTCCATGTCACACCAAATGCCCCGATTTTTACCGATGTGACAACAGCTTGTAACAGGGATCTGACATCCAGAATGCTTTTGGTCTTCAGTTCACATTATCTTTCACAGCAAACATGTACACAGCAGCATGCATAAAAAATGTCAATTGTCACATTTTGGGAACCTAAAAGCTTAATTGAATTTGATGTTTGAATTAAAAAAATTTTCACCTTGCTCCGCTTAAATATTGAGTCCATGTTACTAAGTCCATGTTACTAAAAGGTTGAACTCATTAGCCAACTTCCGACTAATTGCAAATTATGTGGATTAGAGCTCCATCTTGTTTTTCCACTTGGCCGGTTGACAGAGGAATTTCCATTAACCTACTGCTACTGTCACCAGACTAATACGCTGCGAGAAGCGGAAAAAATGGACCTTTCATACATCAGCGAGGGTCTAAAAGTACGAAAACTTGGTTATGGATAGCAGTTTGTTTCGATTTCTGGGGAATTAAATTAAATTGTCGTTGACAACAAAAAAAATCTTGTTAATCCCCTACTCAAGCCTATTCATAGTTTTTCAATATTTCGTTAAAGTTCATCCAAATTATCGAAAACTTTAATCTTCAAATTGTAATATTTATGTTATAAATATTATATATTTAGTATTAGGGTTGTTCCGATCATGTTTTTTTGCTCCCGATCCGATCCTGATCGTTTTAGTTTGAGTAACCGCCGATCCCGATATTTCCCGATCCGATTGCTTTTTCTTTGCTCCCGATTCAATTCCAGTCATTCCCGATAATTTTTCCGCAATGCATTAAGAAAAAAATGAATAAAACTCGGACGAATATATACATACAACATACAGTACATAAGTACTGTATTTGTTTATTATGACAATAAATCCTCAAGATGGCATATAATTATTAACATTCTTTCTGTGAGAGGGATCCACGGATAGAAAGACTTGTGAGTTTGTATATTGTGACTAAATATTGCCATCTAGTGTATTGAGCTTTCAGTAAATGATACTGAAGGGCATGCCCAAATGCATGATGGGAAGTGGAACCATGACAAGTGGAACCATGACTGTACGTAGTGCTACCAATACATATATCTTCTCTGCGATGGGATAAAATATAAGGTGTTAAGAAAAAGATAAATTGCTACCTTGCTTCCCCTCATTGCTGCCCATGATATTTCTAATCGTAGGGAGAGGGATTGTAAGGCTTTAGCCAATTAAAATAAGGCTCCAAAGGCTGCCAGAATTCACTCTTCTCATTCTACGTTGCCTTTGAACTCTCCATAACGGCAAAGCGGCGCCATTACAGATGGAGCGCAACAATGCGTGAGTGGGTCGTGCAGCGCATGCAGTAATTGCGATTAATATTTTAACGTGATACATTTTTTAAAAATTAATTACCGCCATTATTGGGATAAATTTGATAACCCTACATTAAGCCTAAACTAAAGACTCTGGATAAGCGTAACATATTATGTCTGTAACGTTAAATACAATTAGAAAACGATTTAATTAAAATATATATATTAAAAAAAGGCATGGCCGATATTTTTTAAGCCGATTCCGATACTTTGAAAATGACATGATCGGACCCGATCGGGACATCTCTATATAGTATTTATATATTATTACAATAACAATATTATCACATAATTTAATGAATAACATTAAATAAAAGATTAAAGTCACAAATTTGGCTTCCTTACACTGTTTTTAAATTTAAATGGTAACACGTAAATAAGCAAAGAGTTGTACAGCAGTCTCACTGCATGCTTAACCCTATAGCAAACCTTTTGACTCTTTCAAAGAGTTTTATTATTATAACACAGTGTTTCTTTCTAGTCCCCGTAGTAGTGTTGAAGTGACCTGGCAGCTGTTGTAAAAGAAGCAGCGCGATGACTTGCATTGTACACGGGCAAGTCTTCTGGATGTCTGCCAAAAATTCTCAGATGAGAGTTCCATGCCCACGGGAAGAAAGTTTAATGGACGTGGGAGTAAACGCCTCAGTAGCCTTCTGGATGGTGGGCGAAGGGAGAGTTGGAGGGGTTCTCTCTTTTTACAGACAGGTGATGTCTTTTTTCACAAAGTGCTAAATGCTGTATGACATCATTATCCCTGGTTCCAACGAGACAACATGGATGAACAAAATATTGTTATCCTCTTGAGATTAAAACAGATGTCGATGATGATGTGTTTAATGGGCACTTAAACTCAGGAGTCGTTTATTATGGTGTCACTGTACGAATGTGCTAATCCCAGATTAGACCGTTGATCATCCATGTTGATTAATAATCCACTGTACAGTATCTCCCTTTTTAACATGATTTACTTTAATTCGACTAATGCTAGTACTTTGTGATCTAAACCACACCAAATGTGGTCCTAAATTTTATCCTGTTATTTAAACCTATGTCTAAAAACTAATTTTTGTAATCTGAAATGGAAAGTTTTTCTAAAACATTTGAGTTCAAATTAAACCTGTTTTTGTGGTCCGAATCCTAACCTGTGTGATAGAAAAACTGAACTGAATTATTTGTATGTTAGAATTTCTTACATTTTTAGTTGACACTGGGCAATTCTTGCATCACTTAGTGCATCACAGCATGAAATCATGAACAATGGGTGACTTCCCATTTTAGCTTCTAAGTAGATCTGTTTCCGTCTGTAGACCTGTTTCTGTCAGCTTCAGTGACGATTTGTGCCGCCGCGGGGGCTTTTCTTTACTTTTTCCATTCAGACAAAACACTGAGAGTACTTTTAGGCAGCCATTAATGTCAGCGTGGGATCCACTTAAGGTGTTTAATATTCAGCGCTCCGCTAATAGCTCAGCAGGATGTTCGTTTTTTGGGGGGAAAAATGTTATCTGCATCTGGACAAACACTGACAATATGGCACGTGTCAGGACAGTGTTACTAATGGTGGAGGCGGGTGGAATTTGTTCCCCTGCACAGCAGGGGAGTAAGGACAGGATTGGAAGGATGACATTGGGGGGGTTGGGTGTGGTTATCTTTATGTCTTTACAGTGTGACATCCGTGTGCTCCTAAAAGCCTGCTGACCCACATTTCATGTCAGGCCATGTGTTTGTTTTTTTTCTCCTCCTCAGCCTGTTGGCCGCCTATATCACCAATGTTTATTCAATCCATTTGAACTAGGAGGAACTAGCAGTCATTGCCTGTTTGTCCATTCACAGAAGCATCTCCTGTTTGCCAGTCAACACATTTAAATATGGTTATTTTGTGGCAAAAGATGGTGAATATGTACATGTGCTTATCCCATCTTGTTAATAGCTGAGGTTGTGCATCTGTTGCTCTCTGTCCTCGTGAACCTCAACCCCACCATAACCAGATTATTTCAAAGCCCACCTGCTTTTTTCTCCACATATTTTGGCGTGACAACACATGAGCATAAACGTGAACATGTGTGTTCTGGTTCTGATCAGAGGCGTCACAAGAGGGATAGATAGCATTTACTTTATGCTGACATGTCGCCACTTGTTATGGACAGTGTCTTATTGTGTGGCTTTATTCTTTCTCGAGTCTTGTCTTTTTGTGTTCCTAGCCTCTGGCTAACGATGAATGGTTGCGAAAGATCTGCGCATAACAATTTCTGCCTTATTTTAAAAACATTTTAAGGTTAGCTGCCTTTCATACTTTGTGGTGGTGCTTTGCCGAGCATGTGAACTCCCACAATGCGTCTGGGCCGGTCTCATTGTCCTGTCGTGTAATGGCGTCCCGGAGGCTAAGGAGGCGAGCTAGCCGGCTCACGTGATTGGATGGCGGAGGCTGAAGCCGCGAGGGGAAGTCTGCTTTTTATCTTTGATTGTTTCTTGACCGCGAGCATTCAGAGGAAATCAAGCGTAAAGTTGAACTTTGCTACGTGACTGGATACATGATCCCAGAACAAATAAAATTAGAGTGACCACAAAATGAGGACATATTTTTAAAAAATTATTGCAGTGTAATTTCATCAACAATAATGTTTTGTATCACAGAGGTGAGTGCACCCCTCGCATTTCTGCAGATATTTAAGAATATCTTTTCATTGGACAACACTGACAAAATGAAACTTTGACACAATGTAGTTTATGTGCAGCTTCTATAATAGAGTTAATTTATTTTCCCCTCAAAATAACTAAAAATATAGCCATTCATATCTAAACCCCTGGCAACAAAAGTGAGTACACCCCTTAGAACAGGGGTGGGTAAACTGTTCCACAAAGGGCCGCAGTGGGTGTGGGTTTTTGTTCATACCCATCATGAGGACAGCCTTTCACCAATCTGGTTTCTTACAAGTGCAATCAGTTGATTGCAGTCAGGTGCTTCTTGTTTCCACTGAAACCTCATTGGTTAAACTCTCTGTGCTGAATCAGTTGGAACAAAGACCAGGACCCACTGTGGCCCTCGAGGACCGGTTTGCCCACCCCTGCCTTAGAAGCTACATCCCTAAATGTCCAAATTGAGTACTGCTTGTCATTTTCCCTCCAAAATGTCATGTGACTCGTTAGTGTTACTAGGTCCAGGTGTGCATAGGGAGCAGGTGTGTTTAAATTTGTAGTGCAGCTTTCACACTGTCTCATACTAGTCACTGAAAGTTCCAACATGGCACCACCTGACAAAGAACTCTCTGAAGATCTTAAAATATGTATTGTTGAGCTACATGAAGATAGCCAAGGCTACAAGAAGATTGCCAACACCCTGAAACTGAGCTGCAGCACAGTGGCTAAGATCATCCAGCGTTTTAAAAGAACAGGGTCCACGCAGAACAGGCCTCGGGTTGGTCGTCCAAAGAAGCTGAGGCACGTGCTGAGCGTCACATCCAAATGCTTTCTTTGAAAGATCGTCACAGGAGTGCTTTAAGCATTGCTGCAGAGAAGAGGTGGGGGGGGGGGGGGGTCAGCCTGTTAGTGCTCAGACCATATGCCGCACTCTACATCAAATTGGTGTGCATGGCTGTCACCCCAGGGGGAAGCCTCTTCTGAAGACGGTACACAAGAAAGCCCGCCCGTCTCATCAGACCATAGGACATGGTTCCAGTAATCCATACGCTTTGTTGACATGTCTTCAGCAAACTGTTTGCAGGCTTTCTAAGGGGTGTACTCGCTTTTGTTGCCAGGGGTTTAGATATTAATGGCTATATTTTGAGTTATTTTGAGGGGAAAATAAATTAACTCTATTATATAAGCTACACACAGACTACTTTTCATTGTGTCAGTGTCATTTTGTCAGTGTTGTCCCATGAAAAGATATACTTAAATATCTGCAGAAATGCGAGGGGTGTACTCACGTTTTTGATCCACTGTAGATCATATTATGTAACTAAATAAATTAAAGGTCAATTTTTTTTTACATTTTATTTAGTTTGCAGTAGGCTACCATGTTTTCAGATTGCAACGTGCCCCAGAACAAATCTTATTTTGAAACTGTCTTATGAAGGAACATTTATAACAAACAAAATTCTTAAGAACAAGATTTTTTTTTGGTGTTTAAAAAAAAAAAATGCATTGAACTGCTCAAAAGAAGTAGAGCCTTTTATAAGAGGAACAGCTTTACAAAGTTCAGCTGCAGGTCTTTTATTATACAAAGGTGATGAGGGTTCCCGAAAAAATGTTTTCAAGATCGACACGCCTGTTGCTCGTCTAGTTCTTTTATGTTTCACGCTCACCGTGTGACGTTCTACGGCTGTTTTGCCTCCTGCTGCTCACGTTCCAAGTCACACCGGCAAAGCATGCAGAAACAGTGAAACAGGTCTCAACTGCTTTTGGCGAGTACATCGTGCTCTTTCGTCCATTCTAGGCCTGCAGCTATCGAATATTGTAGTAGTAAGTTAATAGATGGACTAGTTAGTTCGAATAATTGATTAATTGGATAAGAAACATGAAAAATTAAAATACCTGAGCTGAGCCTCAAACGGTATGATTTTCTATTTTGATGAGGATCTATGTGCAACAAAAGAACAATTGGCTAACACATGGAAAAAGTCTGCTTGCTTAAATGCTATCATTTTATTTACAATGCGCTTAACAAATGGTTCAGACAGATATTCCCACAAAAATTGGCTAAATATACATATAAACTAAATTATGAATGCATTAAAAAAACAAGCTCAAACAAAAACCTATAAACAAAAGCTTATTTTGGTCTTAACAGGGAGCAGTATGAAAAGAGGCAGACCAGTGGGCAGAGTATCCACCCTAATCAAGAAAACTAAATGCAAACACTTTAAAAATAAACCATTACAACACCACTTTAAGTAAACGAATACTCGAAGCAACAAAATTTAATTAGAATATTTTTATCTAATCGAATACTTGAGTTAATCGATTAATTGTTGAAGCACTAGTTCATTCATTGTCAAAAGACGTCCGCTGTTTGGCATGTGGGCTAGCACTGTTGTAAAATCTCGGTGAGGAAATGATGTCGTTCAATAGCTATACGTGAAGCTTTGTTTACATTTTATTGAATCAATGATTTCGGACATTTTTATCTTAAGGCACTCTTGACCAATCACAGGCGTCACATAAACTGAACGGCGGCCGATTTTCATATAGGTCCGGCTCATGGGTTGTGCCGGATGCCGGACACATCACTGAAAAGGCTGTGTCCGTCCTAAAAACGAACTGGTGTTCACCCTTTATAAAATATAACCCAAGTCCAACAAGATTCAGTTGCGCCAGATTCAGTCTCTCCTAATTTGGAGAAAATTGGAGATGATTTTGTATAATTCGTGCTTTGTACATACATTTGGACAAAAAAATCTCCAAAAGGTAAACAAATGCATAAATGTGTTTTAGTGTAGTCAGTTTCTTGCTAGTTTTGAAGCCTCAATGATGATTTCAGCTTTGAATCTGTCACTTTTTCCTTAAAGAACCCTCAAAATGCTAGTTGTCATATGCGCATTCCCATGAGAAGTCCATCTGTCCACTCACCTTCAGACTCAGTTCATTGTTCTGCTGGTTCCCAAAACAACCCTGAACATCCTCACCCCCTGATTTCACTGAGACTTCCAAAAATGGCTGTGACAAAAATACTTCCGATATAGACCATGACCAAACATCACACCATCTTCTACATGCACTTTCTGTCGGTCTTCATCTTCTCCTTCGTCTCATTCACATCTTCGTTGTTCATTCATTCTTCATCACATTCTTCTCTTGTTCATTGCCTCTTCTACCCCTCCAGCTTCTCCTTTGCCTTATCGTTCAACTTCTTTCCCCTCTACTTATTCTGCTATTTCTTCCCCATATTCATTATTCACGTCTAATGATCACATATAAACATGTATAAATATTTATATGTATAAAGTTTTCTTCTTTTTCACAACTTCCATTTCTATTTTTCATCTCATCCTTTTTTTGTCTCATTTTACTCATTTGTTTCTCTCCATTTTCTATTTTCTACCTACCTACCTCATTCTTCATCACTCCCTAGTTTCATTTTTTCCTCCTCTGCTCACTGTTACTTTTGCTTCCCTATCTCCCTTATTTTTCTTTCCCTCTGCCATCTTCTTTTGTTTCCATTTCCTTTCTTATTTCTCTGTCATTCTCATTTTTATTCATATTCTTCATATTTTCCCATTTTGTCATTTCTATCTTGTTCATGCAAAAATTCAAGTGCACACTGCAGGTCTTAATTGCCTAAATTGATCTCCTAAATTGATTCGCCGTTAATGTTGTGCTGCTGTGGCATCAATCAGGTCTAAAGAGGACTTCCACCGGAAGTGCGACATGTATCGATTGGTCATTATTTGCACTAATGAGTCTAGGGACAGGCGATCATACTGGCCATCGGGGGGAAAAAACTCGCATCAAAAGGCCGTTACAGTCCACTGCCCAACTCATCTTTCATATCTCAAATGATGGGATCAATAGTTAAAACTCTACCTACACACACCTGGCGACCGCTTGACAAGATCAATGTGATTTGGAAAGAGTCGTCAATGATGTTACTTTGACATATGTCAATGTCGTTGTAATTTGAGTAAATGGCCCGCCGATATGAGTGTTAACAGAGTTATCATCTAAGCGGAAGATTTGGGGTAACTGGCTCTGCAGCTTTTAAAAAAAAAAAAAAAAATCATAAGCTGAATTTGAAAATTGTATTTTATGGCATTATCAAACTTTGCCAATATGCAAACTATGGGTGGGAACCTATGGTACCTCCTCATATGATTTGCGATATGATAAGAATTATCTCGCAATATGGCGATATAACTACTAAAGAGAAAAGCTATTTCTACACGAAAAAATAAAGTTACTTTTTGCAGTCGTGGACAATCGGTCAAAAACTATTGTCTTTCTCACAGACTGAGAATATTTCAGTGCAATATTTCTATAATTAATAAGCTCCGGCACCCCCGCAACCCTCATGAGGATAAAGAGCAGGGAAGATGAATGATTATCTGTAAATTAGGACTGTCAAAATTATCGCGTTAATGCGCGGTAATTAATTTTTTTAATTAATCACGTTAAAATATTTGACGCAATTAACGCACATGTCCCGCTCAGACAGTATTCTGCCTTTTGGTAAGTTTTACAGCAAGGCTTTTTGTGCTAACAGTGAACTCTTGTGGTCGCTTTGCGACATGGTTTATTGTTTTCTTGCCAGTTCAATATGGCTGCACGACGTCTCGGACTGACGCCTACATTGTAATGTTGTGCTTATATGATCCTTGGACAATTTTGTCCGTAAGTATGGTTGTTGTAAAGAATGTACATATTATGTTAGTAAGCGAAATGTTATATTTTTTGTATGAGATGCTTTTTTTTTTTTATGTTTAGTGAACCTGTATAGCGTGCTAAGCTAACGTTGTTGCAAATGCAATGCTTGTGTACTTTTTTTTTTTTTTTTTTGTAGTTTTACGACGGTCTAAAGAGGACAATGGTTTGAGGCCATTTTATTTATAAATCAGATGAAAAAGGAAGAAGTCTGATTATTAAGGCGTCGTTCACTAGCTGTCTAGCTTTGGAAAAAGTAGACGCTTCGGAGTGAGGACAGCATAGACAGATTTAAATGACAGTAGAGTGAAATGCCCACTACAGTCCTTATGTACCGTATGTTGAATGTATATATCCATCTTTTCTTATCTTTCCATTCCAACTATTTATTTTACAGATTATATATATGTTATAGAAAAATATGGCATATTTTATAGATGGTTTGAATTGCGATTAATTGCGATTAATTCTGATTAATCAATTTTTAAGCTGTAATTAACTCGATTAAAAATTTTAATCGTTTGACAGCCCTACTGTAAATGTATACAGCAGAACTATATTATTACAACATTCCTGTAAACAAATGAGTGTCTTTCTTAGAGATGTCCCGATCCGATATTTGGACGGGATCCGGACGCCGATATGGGCAAAAAAATGCGCATTGGGATCGAATCGGCCGACACGGAAAAATTCCGATCCAGACCTCCGATCCAGTTTTTTTGGGGGGGGGGGGGGGGAGTCCGGTCCGGGTTTTCCAGCGCACCGAGTTACATAATCCATTCCAGTTTTTGCTTCGATTTCCCTAAAATCCGGTCCGCATTTTACGGCACTCCTTCAACACACTACATTACCCTCTCCCAATTTACCGAGAGATGGCCGGTATCGGCCAGTATTGGATCGGAAGTGCAAAACAATATCGGTTTCGGATTGGAAGTGCAAAAACCTGGATCGGGACATCCCTAACGATAACTACTATCTCGCAATATGGCGATACAACTACTAAAGAGAAAAGCTAGCTATTTCTACACGAAATAACTTTTTTTTTTTTACTTTTACTTTTTGCAGTCGTGGACAATCCGTCAAAAACTATTGTCTTTCTCACAGACTGAGAATATTTCAGTGCAATATTTCTGTAATAAGCTCCAGCACCCCCGCAACCCTCATGAGGATAAACAGCAGGGAAGATGAATGAATATCTGTAAATGTAGACACATGGTACCCGCGGGTTATTAAAAGTATTAAAAAAGCATTGAATTTAGTTTTCCATTATTAAAGGGATTAAAAGTATTACATTAGCTGTCGTAAGTTTGGAATTTTTTCACCGTGGTTTTAATTTTGAAGAACATCTCAGTGCAACCTAAATTATATCCGTGACGAAGTTTGTTTTTTTTTAAATCCATAACGAAGATGACGCGTAGAATTTTTACGATGCACTGCGCTACAAATCATAATGCACCTCGTTGCACCGCGCTGTTAGCATCATTGGCATCAACATCACAACAGCAGGCAATCGCTCAGTACTGTGTGCTAACGCAAGGAACTGCTCAGATGCCTTAGTTGTTATGTTCGACGAAAGCCTCAACAAGACAACCAAGTCCAAACAGTTGGACCAGCATGTGAGGTATTGGATCGGCGACCAAGTCGCATCCAGATACTTTGGGTCGCAGTTTATGGGTCATGCGAAGGCAGTGGACCTGCTTAACATTTCAAAGTAAGTTGCCATTTTCTCCAATTAAAATGTGTTAGATGCAATAATGTATTTCTGCACGGTTTGCCTTTCGAATTAATGTGAATTTCGCAGTTTTAACTCAAGCGTTAGCCATGTTCAATGGGGTATTGGCAGGTGCACTAGCCTTAGCATTAGGGCTGTCCCAAACGACTAATTTCCTCCCGATTAGTCAGCCGACTATTTTTACGATTAGTCGACTAATCTATTTTTTTATTTTTTTTTATTTTTTATTTTTTTATAACTACTTTAATAATGAAATTTTTGTTGAAGCTTATTAATTCACAAAAAACATTTTGGAACACCTACATTCTTTATTAACGTATAAATAAATAACATAAATCAATATAATAAATAATAATAAATCAATAATAAATCACAAACAATGAGGTCAAATGATGCTGGCATTAACTAGTGCAAAAAAAAAATGTAAACGGAAACACAGAGACAATTCTTACTCTTTTTGTGGTATGTCATTGTCTATATTGTTCTAAATGTTAAAATTAATTGCAATGTCCCGGACAACCATTTTCAGAATACTTTGTGTGAGTTCAGATACTTTTTCTGGTGTGCATTTTGCATTTTGGGGGGAGGGGAAAAACTGTTCAACTTTTGTTTAACCTGAAAATAGATAAAGTAGAGGGCACACTGAAATATTACCACAACTATTTTGAATGAGAGGCACACATACTCACAGTAACAAAAATTAAATATATAGTATTAATTTTATAGTATACTACAATATGTATATACACAATGATACTTTATAATATAAAGTGACTAACATTAGTGCAGTCATGGATTACAGTAAGCAGGCCAGTGCTGTTTCCATATATATTTTCATTATAGTATGTATATACAGGATGTATGTATATATTTTCCCCAATTGGGAGCTTCCATGATCCTAATAAATTTAATAAAAATAATAATAATAAAAAATATATATAATTATATATACATTAATTATTTTATCAAATAAAAATGCACGTTGATACGACGCACATAAAGGTAACTTCCATTTTTAAAAATCGTTAGAAAGTTGTATGGATTTACAATCTGCTAGCTTGTTGTCTTGGAAAAATATACTTGGGTGACGGCGCTTCAAGTGTTCGTTCATAGCTCACGTGCTACCGTGGTATACGAGCTAAGCTTAGCAAAGAGTACACACAGTGGCACCCTCCATATTTTCCTTGAAATTATTCCAGGCTCTGGCTATTCTGGTCCGCTTTTTTGGCTTTATGCCACCTTCATGTGTCACCAATTCTGCCCTTTTTGGTAATTGCCGGTGTTTTCAACTCCTCGCCATAATGAGGAGTGAACCGGCGATTCACTTGGCTCGTTGGTGTTGGTTCGCCCATGTCCTCCTCAGGAAGGCGGCAGCGTTCATAAAAACACCGAGAGGCGTCGGATGGCTCTTTATTGATACTTTTATTGTCCAAAACAAAAACGCAGGGGCTGCAGCCACTGAACTCCGTGCTACCAGCGCAGCGCGCACTTTCCAAACTCACCACTCTCACCCACTTTGTTTCGCTCCCTCTCTCTCGTCGCTCGCTCGCCCACTTTTTTCCTCTTTGCTCAATCTGACAATGCCGGTCACATTGAAATAACAGCGGCCCCCTTGGGGGTGTTAGTAACAACCACTTGCATCGCGAGTGCCCGCCATTGTAAACTTTATCCGCATGTAAATTTTTTTTTTAACCCGTCAATACCCGTCGACGGTATGTTTTGCCCGTCGACGCATTTACGTCATCGATGATGTCGACAACGTCGACTAGTCAGAACAGCTCTACTTAGCATGGATAAACCGGAGTCGTTGATCCACCATCACCCTCAGATACACAACACGGTTGACACTATCGTTGGAACGAGTGCGGGGTAACATTGATTTGAACAACATGGCATAGTAATAATGTATGTATGTATAATGTAGGTGATAGTAAAACACCTCCTGGTATATTTAAATGTTTTTCTTGATTGAATAAGAGTATGGATTTTCTCTGATTAAAAGAAATGTCTTCAATAGCTAACAAAGCATTAACATGTGTTTTGTATACTTCTTGTAATGTGATTAGAAAAAAATAATTACCAAGGGAAATGGTCATGTGTAGCTTTTTTATTTTGTGGTAATTAATGGTAAACTACTGCTATTTAGTGGCTGTTTTTTAAACTTTCACTGCCAATTGCAAGATTTTCCCAAGCACTTTACATTTAAGGTGACCAACTTGACAATCACCAACCTACCACCTTGACTAGGTCCTCTTAAAAGGGAAACCTGTTGTATTGCAAATGTAATTTCTGAAGTTGCTTTACAAAAATAGTGTAAAATCCATTTTATCCTGGGGGGAAAAAATTCTGAAAGACCTTTTATTTAAATGTGTTTTAATTGTATCTTCAGTAAATGTGCATTCTTTTGTCAAACACACTTAGTAATTGAGGTTAAATTTGATGTTCAGTGCTTTATCTTTTTAATATGATTCAATTTTATCTAAATAATGTGTGCGAGAAAAGTATTAATTTTCAGTTGAAATGGCATTAAAAAAGGTCTTTAAAGTCTTGAATTTAGATTTATCAATCCTGGGGGGACCCAGATACAGCAGAACTATATTATTACAACATTTCAGTAAACAAATGAGTGTCTGTCTTAACTCATTGCCTGCTGTTTGTTGACGTGAGACCGCTTGGTCAAACACCACCTGTTTGTTCTATTTCTTACCAGTTATCTGACTCCTGTAACACCATTATTGATAGCTCGAAGAAAAACTCTAACAATGACTTTCCAAAATGTTTACAATTTATTCCATGTATGGAGCAATCAAACATAGCAATGGAAATGGCAAAATGACCAACAAACTAAAGACGGCTAGGCCCAGGGTCAGAATTCAGCATGCAATGAGAATCCCCGAAAAGTGACAACGTCCGACGGCAATGTTCAGTCCTATTGAAAGTGCGGGAGCCAGCTTGGAGGCCCCGTCGAGGTGTTGTCCAGGGGTGGCGCCAGTCTTAAATTGGGCAAGAACGTTCGTCCATGGCTGCTGTCGAGGCGACAGGAGTTATCGTTTGTCAACCAGGAATAGGTGCAACGTCATCTTCGAATGTTGTGTCCATCAGTTACCAGGTATCGTGGGGCTGTTGGGGGTTGTTCCTCAACTGTCCTTGGACTGTCCGTTGTTATCGGCCTCCAGGACTGCTGATAATGGGGGGTGGCTCCTCAGCTAGCTTGTTTCGTGCCATTCAGGCAAGGGCGCGGACGTTGTGTTCCATTGGTCTGCATCGTTGTCAGTTCGTGAACACTGTCGCCATGATGACTGCTGCCGTATCGCCACTGCTGGACTGCCTACCTTATCACTCACTCAGTCATACACATATGACAGCTCTTTTGTCCGCACACACGAGCATCCCTCTCAGGCACTCATAATTTTAAATGTCTTATGATGTTGGCTACACTATGGCTTCAATATCTTTATTTATTATGAACTAAAGCAATAAAAGCAGACATGTCTAAGTGTGATTAGCAGTTTAGCAAAAATACAACTTCCCATTACAGAAACAATGATACACGTCCAATCCATTTAAACCAGGAGGACTGGCTTTATTGCTCATGTTTGAGTGCCATTACCTACTAGTCAAAATGAATTGGTCGTTTAGTGTCATCAATAACAGCTGACATGATTCTAGTGGAATTTTTTTGTAGCAACCTGTTAGTTCCTTTATTGAATACTGTCATACTGTATTCTTAAAACAATATATGGATTCTGGACGGGACCTATTGGGATACAAAATTCAACATTATCAATATATTTTCACACCCCTTGTGTCAAAATTCTTTTTGACAAGCAAAACTAGCTTTCTGGGCTTAAATTGTTTTAATTTATATTTTTTCTAAGAAACGAAGTATACATGAAGCTCTGTTTCAATGTTGTTTAAATGTTTGTTCATGCTCCACGGACCGACGCAGTGATCGCACGCTCACAGAAGAAGGTACGGCTAGCTATTTTGCAAAAGTTGGTTTGTTGGCAACTTTTGGGGCATGCCAGACATGTGGCTTGGGTGTAAGTCATTTGTGCTGTATTACAAAAGCCGCCCACCCATTTACCCAATATGAGATGCAGCAAACCTGGTATTTGCATACGAGGTCACAATTTGCATGGAAATGACATCAAGTATTGAAGAGTATTTGATGTGGTTTCTCTTTGTGTTTAGCTAGTGTGTTAGTGATGCAGTAATAGATGTTAGAAGCCGCATAATGTGCCACCCACCGTAACATCACAATGTAGGAGACAGCAATTTTCAAATGGTAGAAGATGCTATTTAAATTAAGATTTGTGTTGCATTATAATCTAGTTGATAATTTACTGACTTTTGTTTATTACACTAAGGACTTTTTTTTGTCTTTGAAAATTGTCGGCCCTTAAAATTCGAAAATTCTAGTGATGTGCAATAAAGTCATTTTAATGGGGACTGATTTGCGGTGCTTCAAGACATAGGTTTTGTTTGTTATTTTGTTCAGTGACCACTAGGGCTGCAAAGATTCGCCAACAAGTTCTGAAAACGCTCAAATTTGTCAAACTATTTGAATAAGCGACAACATTCTGATTGGCTGGCTGCCCGTCCTGCTTGTCTGAAAAGGGGCCTCTCAATTTATGCGCATGTGCAGTGATTCATTTCATAAGCAGCATCAATGTGGAGGCACATGCCCACTAGTATTCATCATGGATTAAGATAAAACTGTGATTAATCAAAGTACCAATCATTGTGGCAGCCCTACTGACCACGCTCACAGCTCACATAATCTTGCCTTATTGAAATGAATCGAAAATGCAATTATAGTGATCCCTCGTTTTTCGCGTTTCATGGGGACTAGAACCCACAGCAATATGTGAAAAACCGCAAAGTAGTGCACCCCCCCAATTTTTTTTTTTTTTTTTTTTGCATGTTCAATGTAATTATTCAGATTTAAACCCTTTTTTTCACTTTTTCCCCCCAAAGTATAATTAAAAAGAAATGTATATATATATATATATAATATAGTTTTTAAGCACTTAAAATGTAATAATTATAATAAGTTTTAAACATGTTACTGTCCCACCGAATTATTTTTAACCAAGAATAGGAAGAGTAGGAAAATGCTTGGCTTTATTAAATGCTTCATAGTGAGTCTACTCAAGTCCTCTCAAGCTGCTCACTTACACACAATGAGTTGCCACAACAATTGTTTAACTAGTTCAGCGATGATTGACGCACGTGGCGTGTCTACATCGTTAACTTTAATTAGCAACTCCAGTGCAGTGCCTGACAAAGAAAGAGCAGGAAGAGGGAGGGAGGGAGGGAGGGAGGGAGCGAAAGTTTGACTACACAATTGGCTCGGGACAGCTCATCTTTTTTTTTTTTTTTTTTAATTGAAAAAAAAAATCTGCAATGGACTGAGAGCGTGAAGTTTGAAGCGCAAAGTAGCGAGGGATCACTGTATTCTGTTCCTGCACCCACCCCAAAAAATGTCAAAAGTTAATATTTTAAACTGATTATATTTTAATATAACTATGTGAAAGTGTGACAACATTTGCTCTCTATGTAACTGGCAAACACAAAAAAATGTGTGCACAAATCACTTCTGTGATGTTTTCTAGCGGTTCCTATTTGCGCCACTAGCTTGTATTGCCCTTCTACTGCAAGGAAACCAATGTGAATTGACGGTGGCTGAATGCTGTCAAGTGCGCTGCCAACATCATTGGTTCTCTAAATGCACTCGTATCTCATAACAAAAAAGTGTCTCGAATATAAAAAAAAAAAAAATAGGCAATTCAGATAGCTCGTATCTGAACACACTGCTGTAATTGAGTTGTAACTTTGGTGGGAGAACCAATTCAACTTCTAAGTTCAATTTATTCAAAATTGAAATGATGAATTCTGGGCTAGTTGACTATTATTGGTTTTTCTATCATCCCAAAGCCCTTCTAGTAGTGAGCGTTTCCAACAATAGATTGACGAGTGTGGTGTTACGCCGTGATTTCTTGCTAAGATGCACCACGACACCATCAATCATCAGTCACGCGTGAGGAGCTTTGCAACCATTAGAAACCATCGCTGTGAAATACGGCGTCATTGCACAACTAACATCACAAGTGGCGCACTTAAACCCAGCCAAGCCCCCACCACTTTCCTCAATCCGCTTAATGCTTTATTTATGACCCTCCTGGTTTGTCATCAAACAGTCAGCGTCTCTTGCAGGGACTGGTTTCACATGATGCCAGAATAGAAGCTGCACTCTGACCTGGGTCCTGCTTCAATCATGCCGCCATGATGTGAGCATGTCCCCCCCCACTACATCGTTTCTGATCTCTTTGAGGACTTTTCCACAAGCCCTCGCCAGCAGCCTCCTCGAGTGGCGTCTATCTAATCTATAAAATATTCCCCTACAGCGTTTCATCCATCCTGGCATGGGGCGAACGCCGTCATCTCAACACAGAAAACGCAAGGACCGCAAAACTTTTTATGCCTTTGAAGATCTTCTCACTTAATCTTTCTGCGTCTTCTCCAAGTGTTCACTGCGAACACAAAAGTGTTAGTTTGAGAATACCACTATATGGAGCCCCGTTTTCCCAGCTTTTTTTTGTAGTTTGATACACATACAATGGCAAGTGCATGTTGGGTTATCATTTTCTTATTGAGAAATTCCAACAAGAAGATAATGCACTTCATCCTTATAAAGTTTTATCACAATATAAGTTAAATATGCTGCAGAAACAAAGTTGATTTTTGAAATGCCACAAAAATATGAAAGTAAGTTTAATTTTTAAGTTTATCGACTAATTACTGTATGGAATGCTAACACAGTTTTTGGGTAGTAGAACTTGTTACCGATTTACGTCATCACCACTTCCTCTTTGTTGTACCACCACAATCTTCCTCCTTGCTAACTTCCTTTCTTGGACTCATCCTCACTTCCTTCCTTCCTTATTTTATCTTGTGCCGCCATTCTCTCGCTGCTCAGCCTTCAAACACGCTTCCCATCTTGGAATATCTTCTCCAGACAGCAGCAGACATCCTCTGGGGGGATTGCGTGAAGCGTGAAGGCTTCAGTGCACTGACACCCTTTGACTTTTCTTTTCCATTCTCGCTACTCTTTGATGGCCTGCACCGTGTCTTTCCTTGACGGTGAGGTGGGGGCAGGGTTGTTTTTATAGAGCAAGAAGTCTGGCTTCTAAAATATGTAGTCCCCTTGAAAAACATGGTTAAAATACCATGTTTGGAGCACTGACATTTTTGGTGATGTCTGATTGGTTGTTTGGTGTCAGAAGATGGGGGGAAGTACATTGGCTACTTGTGCAAAAAAAAACTGACCTTTTGTTTTTCCTTAAAACTTAAATCTTTCATATGACTTGATTTAAAAGATCTTTTTAAGATCAAGTTTGAAACTGTCAAAAATGTATAGAGTTCTTCACTTGAGTCACAGACCTTCATGACCAGCCAAAGATGGTTTGAATCACTGAGCATCACACCTATCCCCACTAGATCGCTACCCGACATCCTGGAACTGTCTGAAACATTGTGGCGTTCGTCAGACACCACACAGCTCAACTGCTGTCTGGTTCGGTAGGACACAACAGGACAGAAAGTCTCTTTTGAGGAAGAATGTCAAGAATTTCTTCAAACGCTTTTGGATAGTATGAACGATATAGAAGAACACGGTGAAAATTTGAAAAACCATCAAGAGTTGTAAATTGAGCAAATTGAAGAGCCTTAAAAAACATTAAAAAAAAACTTGCAAAATTTGAGGCACGTTAACCATTTGACAAATGACAGAAAATAATTCGAATTTTACAAAACGTTTTGAATCTCATTGGGTTTTAAATAACATAAAAAGCTTGTGAGGCTGAGTTTTAAGATTTTTAGAAGCTCATAAAAAATTGATAACCTCAATTCAAGAACCTTAAAATGCCTTTTGAGAACCTTCACTGAACATTTTCAAAACTTGACTAATCTTTAAATGAAATTAGGAACTGATCTGATGAGTTTATTATAGATGTACTTGTAACAAACTTGCACGCTATGTGCATATTTTTGACGTAGTTGTAGATATACATACAGTAGTTGTTTTTGCAGCTCTACGAGAGCACAAAAGAGCCTCGTCGAGCAGCATGTTGACACGCTGGCCAGGCAGCTGCCCGACTGGCGGCTACCCGGTCGGCAGTGGAGCCGCCAAGTGACATCCCAGCCTTGTTGCCTTGGTAACTGTCTCCCCAGGTGACCGGCAAGCTGCCTGGGTCATGTGATGCCTTACAATAATGGAAACACGTCATCGTGCGAGTCCATGCGATAAGTGTTTTAGTGCATGCGCATTTGCATGTTGGTAATGCTGCTAAGAAGACCAAAAAAATGACAGCATACAAATCTAATATTAAAAAATACTAGTACACTAACAATGAAAAGAAATGTGGAGACAAATATTTATGAGAATATTGTAAATAAGACAAAAAAAATTACGATTGAAAATAATTTAGAATAACTGGAGACAAAAAATAATATAAATACACAAATGTTGGATTGAGTACAAATGGGATAAAAGAACTTTCATCCAAATATAGAAAAAAAAATGACAAAAGCTTTGTAAATGTATTTGGGAAAAACACACGTATTAGAGAGAAAAAAAAATCAACCCGGAATAAATGAAAACACATTGCAAAGTTAGTTGGGGAATGCAAATGTTTCAGAAAAATAAACAAATACTGCATACATTGACAACTTAAAGCAACATTATGGACGGATTTTAACTGCACAGTTTGAATAACGCAAAATAGAAAATAGATTCAATTTTGGCGGTGCTGCATGTTTTGGGTTTTCAGGAGCATATGCTAACCCTTAGCCGAGGATTAGCACGCTCAACAAGCCGTGTTTGTGTTGACGTCGCAGAGAGATTAGCACTCGCCGAGTCGCAGGTCATCCGGATTGGCCTTGGTTTTCTCCGCGGATTAGGCAGCTCAGGCCCCGCGGACGGTGGATAGATTTCTCCTCAATTCAGCTACCGGTATGAGTCTGGCCAACATCCACTCCAACACGGAGTGCAAAAAATAGGACCCCCTCCCAAAAAAAAAAAAAAAAAAAAAAAAAATTGGGGGATGTCCCTGATCCGATCACATGACTGGAAATCGGGGATGACCACGTAATATTCAGAGGAACAGAATTGAGTGAAAAAGATCTGGTTTTTAACTTTTTGCCATTAATGGCTATATACTGCCAATTACTTTTAATTGGGAGTGATCATTCGATTGAAACATGATCACTCAAAACCATCCTTTCCCGGTTGAAATGGCAATGATGCATGGATTAGATGAATTTTGCAGGGGGGGGAAAAAATGTCCAGCGACAGCAAAGAAGTTGAGAAAATCTCAACCAAAATAGCTCAATTTTTCACATTGGATGACCAACTTAATAATTTTTATGGTACAGTGTATCACGAAAGTGAGTACACCACTCACATTTCTGCAGATATTAAAGTATATCTTTCATGGGACAACACTGACAAAATGAAACTTTGACACAATGAAAAGTAGTCTGTGGGCAGCTTATATAATAGTTCATTTATTTTCCCCTTAAAATAACTCAAAATATAGCCATTAATATCTGAACCCCTGGCAACAAAAACGAGTACAACCCTTAGAAACTACATCCCTTAATTTCCAAATTGAGTACTGCTAGTCATTTTCCCTCCAAAATGTCAGGTGACTCGATATGTTACTAAGTCCACTAGGTGTGCATAGGGAGCAGGTGTTTTTAAATTTGTAGTGCAGCTCTCACACTCTCATACTGGTCACTGAAAGTTCCAAAATGACACCACATGACAAAGAACTCTCTGAGGATCTTAAAATATGTATTGTTGCGCTACATGAAGATGGCCAAGGCTACAAGAAGATTGCCAACACCCCGAAACTGAGCTGCAGCACAGTGGCTAAGATCATCCAACGTTTTAAAAGAGCAGGGTCCACTCAGAACAGCGTCACATCCAAATGATTTCTTTGAAAGATCGTCGCAGGAGTGCTTTCAGCATTGCTGCAGAGATTGAAGAGGTGGGGGGTAAGCCTGATAGCGCTCAAACTATACGCTGCACTCGACATCAAATTGGTGTGCATGGCTGTCACCCCAGGAGGAGGCGTCTTCTGAAGACGGTACACAAGAAAGCCCGCAAACAGTTTGCTGAAGACATGTCAACAAAGCACATGGATTTCTTGGAACCATGTCCTATGGTCTGATGAGATGAAGATTAATTTGTTTGGTTCCGATGGTCTCAAACATGTATGGCGGCGATCAGGTGAGGAGTAGAAAGATAAGTGTGTTATGCCTTCAGTTAAGCATGGTGGTGGGAATGTCATGGTCTGGGGCTGCATGAGTGCTGCAGGTATTGGAGAGTTACATTCCATTGAGGGAAACATGAACTCCAACATGTACTGTGAAATACTGCAGCAGAGCATGATCCCCTCCCTCCAGAAACTGGGTCACAGGGCAGTGTTCCAGCATGACAATGACCCCAAACACACCTCCAAGATGACCACTGCTTTACTGAAGAAGCTGAGGGTAAAGGTGATGGACTGGCCAAGCATGTCTCCAGACTTGAACCCAATAGAACATCTTTGGGGGATCATCAAGTGGAAGGCAGAGGTGCGCAAAGTCTCAACTATCCGGCAGCTTCGCAACGTCGTCATGGAAGAGTGGAAGAGCATTCCAGTGGCAACCTGTGAAGCTCTGCTCAGCTCCATGCCCAAGATAGTAAAGGCAGCTCTGGATTATAGTGGTGGCCACACAAAATATTGACAGTTGACATGTTATATGTTAATATTAACAACTTTCACTAAGGGGTGGACTAGAGGTTAGATTTTGTGCCCGAACCCGACCCGTGTCGGGTCGGGGTCGGGCCCACATTTTAAGCATTCACGTTCGGGTCAGTTCGGGTCGGGCCGCCATGCCGGACTAATAAATTATTTTAAAAAAAATAAAAATGGAGAGCAGGCTCTCTGTATTGCGCTTTTGCTTGTGCGTGTGCACGAACGCCGTGGCGCCGGCCGCTCTTTATTCTTGTCCTCCCGCTGTACCGTTTGCGCTCGGCCGAGGCGCCGCCCTCATTTTCATTTCCTTGTCAGAGAGGCGCGTCCATGTGAGAACAATATCCCACACACTCAGAAATATGTTTAACAAACTTTCCCAGCGTTATTTCGTTGTGTGAATGCTTTGATAATTCTCAAAAAAATATGTAGATTATTTAAACATTAAGAAAACTTGCGTTTTTTTTCTGCCAACTCGAACAAATGAAAATAAATTGCTGCTGCTGCGTTTTTTCCGCGTCACTCAAAAAAAAAAAAAAAAAAAAAAAAAAAATCGGGTTTTTCGGCCTCGGGCCTGCAAATCTAGTTAAGTGATCGAGCTCGGGCCGGGTCGGGCCTCAATACCAGCGGGCTGTGTCGGGTCGGGCTGGATTTTTTAGGCCCGAACTAGGCTCTAGGGTGGACTAACTTTTGTTGCCAGGGGTTTAGTTATTAATGGCTATATTTTGAGGGGGAAATGAATTAACTCTAATATATAAGCTGCACACAGACTACTTTTCATTGTGTCAAAGTGTGATTTTGTCAGTGTTGTCCGATGAAAAAATATACTTAAATATCTGCAGAAATGCGAGGGGTGTACTTACTTTTGTGATACACTGTATTTATTTATGAAAAATAAAATATTCAAATGTTATTTATTTGCAACCATATTTTTTCTGCACGTCTGATTCACAAATTAGAAAACATAGAACGGATGGATGGAGTGGTTGTGAATTTTTTTTTCCTCGCTTTGTTGCAACCACTGCTGTACTAAAAACCGTTTACATGGCAGAAATGTTGGGATAGTTTTGTTCAAATCAGGGGAAAAAAGTGATAAATAAACTTGACTTGATTAGTGGGCAAAAAATATATAGACTGCAAATATGCATAAGAAAAAACAAACATTAACTGCAGAAAAAAACATTCAAATAGCTTAGGAAAAAATTGCTCTTGAAAGGGATGAGTTGAGGAGTCTCTGAGTGGCTGAGGACTCGGCGGAAAGGCAAAGTGCGAGATGGCACGTACTACGCGACATCTGAGTAGCCCACCCTCTGCGCCCTATCCCTCCAACAACCCCCCAACAGAGCGAGCGGGGCCACGAGGCACAACGCCGGCAACGAGTGTTGCAAAAGGAAAGTGGCGACCCTGTCGCCCCACGTGGGCGGGCGGGGAGTCGGCGAGCTCGGTGTGGGCGGACAACGTAAAGTAATGTGATGAGTCATGGCTGAAAAGTAAACAAACAACAAGCAAGAGGCATCACAATCAGAATTTAAATATGTTGGATTTACACCACAGACAGAAGTCAAAGATTATGATTTATTATTAATATATTACTAATATTAAAATATAAAATTGATTCCTCAATTCATTGACAGTGTTTATTTATATGCATCCATTGTCTTCTGATATAAAGTACAGTTGTATCTCTATTTACACCATTATTGGGTTTGGAAGTAGCCTTGTAACCTAAAAATTATGTAAGTAGAGACGCGATTTCCGTGTAACTGCCCTTATCCATTCCAAGCACTACTGAAATGCCACATTAAATCGGGGCACAACCGGAATGACACAACAAACCCATTTGAATCATTCCATATACACTGCAAGCCAAAAGTATTGGCACCCATGCAATTCTGTCAGATCATGCTCAATTTCTCCCAGAAAATGATTGAAATTACAAATCCTTTGGTAGTAATACCTTTATTTATTTTGCTTCCAAAGAAAAAAACACAAAAGTGAATAGAAAAAAATATATATCATTTTACACAAAACTGCCAAAATGAACCGGACAAAAGTATTGGCACCCTTTGAAAAATCATGTGATGCTTCTCTAATTTGTGTAATTAACAGCACCTGTTACTTACTTGTGGCACATAACAGGTGGTGGCAATAACTAAATCAGACTTGCAGCGAGTTAGAATGATTTAAAGGTGACTCAACCTTTGTCCTTGTGTGTACCACATTGAGCATGGAGAAAAGAAAGAAGACCAAAGAACTGTCTGAGGACTTGAGAAGCAAAATTGTGAGGACGCATGGGCAATCTCAAGACTACAAGTCCATCTCCAAAAACCTGAATGTTCCAGTATCTATCGTACGCACTGTCATCAATAAGTGTAAAGCCCATGGCACTGTGCCTAACCTCCATAGATGTGGAAGGAAAGGAAAAATTGACGAGAGAATTCAACGAAAGATTGTCCTGATGGTGGATAAAGAACCTCAATTAACATCCAAACAGGTTCAAGCTGTTCTGCAGTCCGAGGATACAACACTGTCAACCCGTACTATCCGTCGGCGTCTGAATGACTTTATGGTAGGATACCCAGGAAGACCCCCACTTCTGACCCAGAGACATACAAAAGCTCTGTTGAACTTTGCCAAAATTTACCTGAAAGAAAGCCGCAAATGTTTTTGAATAATGTAATAATAAGTAGAGCTTTTGGGGGAAAGGCATCAACATAGAGTTTACAGGAAAAAAACGAGGCCTTCAAAGAAAAGAACACGGTCCCCACAGTCAAACATGGCGGCGGAGGTTCCCTGATGTTTTGGGGTTGCTTTGCTTCCTTGGGCACTGGACTGCTCGACCGTGTGCATGGCTTTATGAAGTCTGTGACTACCAACACATTTTTCAGCATAATGTAGGGCCCAGTGTGAGAAAGCTGGGTCTCCCTAAGAGGTCATGGGTCATCCAGCAGCACAATGACCCAAAACACACTTCAAAAAGCGCTAGAAAATGGTTTGAGAGAAAGCACTGGAGATTTCTAAAGTAGCCAGCAATGAGTTCAGACCTGAATCCCATAGAACACCTGTGGAGAAATCTGAAAATGGCAGTTTGGAGAAGGCATCCTTCAAATCTCAGCGATGTGGAGCAGTTGGACAAAGATCTAAAGACAAAGGTCTAAAATTCCAGCTGAGCATTGTAAAAAAAAACTCATTGATGTATACCGGAAGCGGTTGTTCGCAGTTATTTTGTCTAAAGGTTGTGCTACCAAGTATTAGGCTGAAGGTGCCAAGACTTTTGTCGGGCCCACTTTTGGAGTTTTGTGTAAAATGATCATGATTTAATTTTTTTTTCCCATTCTCTTTTGAGTTTTTTCATTCCAAGCAAAATAAATGAATATATTACTATCAAAGCATTTGTAATTGCAATCATTTTCTGGGAGAAATTCAGCACTATCTGACAGAATTGAAGGGGTGCCAATACTTTCGGCCAGCAGTGTACCTAGCATAACTTGATACCTGTAATGTAGTAGATAATAGAACATAATGCAAAGGGAAAAATAAGTCTTCCCCTTTGAGTGAGGCGATGTACTCTTCTTTCACGAGATCGAAAATTGCATTGGCTTTGTAGCTGACTACCATCTCGATGATTGTGTCTGCAGTGATTTTCTTTTCCTTAATCCAGAGCAGAAGTCTTTCCATCATCATGAAACTGACTCTTCTTACATGAAAAGGATAGTCACGTTTTTTGAAAGTGTTGCTGCATTGATGGCTTCCTTCTCTTTGAAGATGGTGACTATCGCTTATCTCACTCTCGGTTAGGGCTGGGCGATATGGCCTTAAGTACGTATCACGATAAATTGAGCAGATTTACCTCGATAACGATAAATGACGATAAATTCGCCCAAGCAAACTGTTATATAATTTGAAAATTTGAATCAATGCATGGAATACAAATTAACAGTTTCTCGTTAAATGTATTTACCAGCTTTCAATTTAACAATTGTACATGCAGTGTAAACATTAAGTATTTAAAAAAATCTTGTAAACAATAAGAATTCTTGTGTGAACATTTATAACAGCTTGTATGACTTGAAAAATATCATCACTTGAATTTCATTAAATTCATTCCGCATTGTTATACACTAGATAGTGGCATACGTTTAGATATTTAGAATAGATACAAATACGACACATCCACCTGCCCCCCAGAAATTATACTTAATTAAAAAATAAAATGTTTCACAAACCTTTCCTTTCTTTTATTCGGCTCAATTATTTACATCTTATGATTTTGGAAATCCTTACAGTATGCAATAAATAATATTCCTGTTCCCAAGCACTGTGCTTACTGTACTGTAATTTTTACAAAAAAATAAACAATACCTAGTTACTCCCCGTCATCTAGGACGAGCCACTTACAAGACTAGCACTGTCGTGTATTACAAATACTACTTTGAACACATCTTCACAGACAAAAGCAATGACACAGGCTTAAAGAGGTCAACTTTAATTGTGTAAATCACACTTAATGATGACACGATCTCCTGGTTGAAATAGACGACATCCATTTAATTCTATTGAAGATATGTAATGCTGAGGCAATTTGTCAACTTTACTTTTAAAAAGAAACGTGCACTGTTTATCCAGTAGATGGGGCACTTGCAGTGTGTCAAACAGTGATTCAATTTAGGGCAATTGTCTTAAAAGTGGTTCATTGTTTCAGAAAGCCTCGGTTTTTCCATCCCTATCTGGAACCCGTCAAGAGTTTACTTAATGTCGGGTGAAAGTTTGGCGAAGCTAACTTAAGCCCGACTTCATCCCGTTTACTTGTAGCGTTAGCCGCTAGCGTTGGCAGCTAGCGTTAGCCTACCGGGCTTCTGTTTGATTGGCTTCCTGAAAACCATGTGACTCCAAACGTAAGCACACTGTCTGCTTTCTTAAAGGGGAATGAACATAGCCGAACAACACAGAGTCAAAGCGGGATGGAAAGACTATATTTTCTTCTTTTATTAAATTACCGAATTTACCGGCATGGTCAAAATTACGTCGGTCATCGTGAATAATTTCGGTAACGGTAAATTTTTGGTTTACCGCCCTGCTCTACTCTCGGTTACACAAAAACGCGAGACCTGTGCTCCAATGTGCTACTAACTGGGGGAAAAAAACTTGTTGAGACAAAACAGCGAGACTTGTTTACCGAGGTGTGAAAACGTCGTGGTTTCAAAACCACTAAAATTTTCCGTCAGACCGTAGTACGGTATTCGCTATTTTTCATGTGTCAAAAATGCAGCTAGAAGTGGCATGGCGCGGCAGCGCTAACCCCCTCCCGTTTGTTGTTGTTTGTGAAAGTGACGCTATCAGCTCTCAAATTGTGGTAAGTGTAATATACAAAATGAAAACATTTAAAACGTTGTACAATTGTATTTTTTCGTGTGTGAGTAGCTTCAACAGATTAGCATCATGGAAAAGTTCGCCAAAAACAAAACACACATTTTCCTTTCAAATTCGATATACACACTAACTAAAAGCTTACAAAGATGAATGTTAGCCTAGACTTAGCTGGGAGAGCAACTTCGTCGAGTGTTACAGCTGCAGAGTGAGAAAACGAGATTGATTCGCTTGAATGAAGGGGGGGAAAAAAAGGATAGCATCAAAGATCGTTAATTGCGAAAGATGATCTTGCCCTAAGCACAAATCCACGTTCGTTAGCTCAAGGAGAGGTCTCACTCCGAATGTTTTTGTTTTTTTTTTTTTTAAGATGAAACCTTTCCACAGCAATATTTACATTTTAACCAACTTTTACATTTTTAACTAACTTGTACATTTTTAACTAACTATGAACTCTTTGTTCTTTTTAACACAAAGGCATGACATCATGTAGACTAGATTTGACACAGTGGCTGAAATTGGCAAAACTTCACTTGAGCTTTTCCACCCTCAAAAAAAAAAGTGATGCAGTACAAATTTTTAAAAATTTTATTCAGAAGTGTTTTTACTTTTTTATAGAAATTATTTTGTTCTTGCTCTAATTTTGAGCAACTTGAGGTGTGGCTGTGGGTATAGTCTATAAGTTAATTTTATTAAGTCTATAAGTTAATTTTATTTAAAATATTTGTCTTTTTATTGATAATTTATTTATTTTAACAATATATTCATGTTCCAATTTGCAACTATGTTCTGGAAAAAAAAAAAAAAAATCCTGTTCAAAGGAAAAGTTATTTTTTTTAACCCATACATCTCAAAATAACACATTTTGTAGCTATAATTGCAATACCGTGATACCGTGAAACTGCGGTATTTTTGCTCACGGTTATCGTACCGTCAAAATCTCATACCGGCACATGCCTAACTGCAACACCCAAATTGAAACGTCATCAGTAGACCAATAAGCGCAGAATCGCATTACTGCAGCATGATGGGAAAAATTTATGACCAATAGGGCAGCAGGATCTTATGGTGTGGCATTTAAAAGCAGGACGTACATACGTATCTTTTACAATATTGTATTGTATTTTTGCCTCTCGTAACCTGAAATTTCATTCTTATCAATAGGCAATATTTTCCCTGCTGAGACGTTTCGTAACCTGATTACGTCTGTAGAGATGTTCGTAAGTAGAGGCACCACTGTATATAAACAGATTTCGCAGTACTGACAGAAAAAAATAGAAATGAAAAAAACTCATCGTCGACTTTAAAATATTAGCCATATATAGTATTTTATGTGTGTGCACATGCCTGCTTTTAAATGTGAGTAGGTGTGAGTATGTTTGTGTGATGAATTGTATGCGAGTGTCAGTCTTTGTTTAGCTGCGGCCAGAATCTCATGACTAACTTCCATGTCTTCCTAATGAAATGTTTAATTAAGATGACGTCCTTTAATTAAAAGAAATATTATTATGAAGTGTGAGATATGAAAGGGCCATCATAATCTTCTAATTCTTCTTATTTAAAGATGCAATTAAAATGCAGCACGAGAGAGCTTTTATGTATTTATTTATTTTTTTGTCTTCCCAAATTTTTCTATGAACCTCCTAAAGTGACATAGCCGCAACTCATTTTCATGAATGAAGATGTCATCATTTTGCACAGGCTGGACACTTCGTGAGGTTTTGCGTTGACTTTGACGCTGACTACTGATTGACACCTGTCGGCTAGTTCTCATCATGCCGATTGAATTGCTCTGTTAAGGAGTTCAAAACAACACTCTCGCACACACTGACTGATTTCTCCTATGTGTTGTTTAGCAACCGTGTTGCCCCGAGCAACCACGACCGGATACAGCGTCTAAGGCAGGAGTTCCAGCAGGCTCAGAACCTTCCGGACGATGGCAGCGACACGGACGAGCGAAGACGCGCGTTGAGCTTCGAGCAGCCCTGGGTGAGTGTGTGACGGAGTTAGCGACAGACTGCTAATTTCCGCTAACCATCGCCGAGACCCCAGCGGACGAAGCTAACAAAGCCTGCATGTGTGCATCACCACTAACCACATTGGTCCTCATGTCTGTCAGTCATCCATTTGGACATGCCCTCTAGCCTTTTCACACTTTTTAATGAGCAGAACGATCAAAAATGTGTATTTATAATTCGTCTTATTGAGAAATGTTTGAGATATAATTTTAAAATCATCTATGGACTTTTTTTATTTGAATTATTCATTCTCAAGCACCATTTTGCTTTTGTGGTAAATTATTTGAAATTGAAATAGAGAATATATTAATAGTATTTTTTAACTCTTATTTTCAAAATCTATTTTGTGACGATGTGCTGCTTTGTTTTTAATATTGATGGTCAGAGGGAGCACAGAGAGTCATTTGCCTTTTCCTCACTGTCTTGTGTAATAAAAAGTTTTTTTTCCTGACACATTTGCCTCCTTCACAACAACAACACTCAAGAGCATGTTCCAATCCTCATTGTCGGGGAGAGCAAAGCATTTTGGAAAATAATAAGAAGGATAGCAAGATGATGAAGACTTGGGATTTTTTTCTGGATATTATGGTGGAAGCAGGACTGAAGTGACAAAAAGTTTGACACGTAGAAATCAAGCGTCGTTGAAAGTCCAATTAACCCTAACTAACATCATCATCATCACCAATAAGAGTGTCCAGCATGCTTCTCCTCCCTTCACTCCACCCCCTCCCATCATGTTTGTTGTCACCTCGCCACCATGATGACATCATCATGACACCATTTTGGCTGGTAAGTGACTGCGTGTGTACCTAATTTATTAGCTTGTCAACGCTAAGTGTAAGAGCAATTCTTATGGCCTGAAAGTAAAAGTGTCTTCTTTCCTTTATAATTTACTCTTCCTGATATGAGCATTTCAGACATTGTTAAAACCTCCACGGAATAATAGAAAATTGAATTTTATTTTACACATGATGAAGCACTACTGAGTAAAAACAATGTTGAAAAATTATTTCTTTTTAAAAGCTGTTCCGTACATGTTTTAGGTCATATTTTACTCCTCTGCTACCATTTACACCAATTCATTTACTCCGATCCATTTTGACAGTTCAGATGGATTTGTATTTCTATCCTAGTCATTTTTTTGTTTCTGCATAGACACTGCAGGTCAATTCCGATTCTTTGCCAATATGCGACACATATCAGATTTTTTTCATCAAGTGTGAACTTTTCAGATTTTTTTCAAGTCCGACCTGTGCTCAATTGTATGTGGATAAGAATCGGATATCTCACACATGCTCCAGTGTGAGCGCGTATCATCAATGTGACCCATACGTCATTAACAAGTAAATTACATCACCACTGTGTTCGACAAAACAAACAAAAATATACTCCAGTGGCATAAAATCCTTAAAAGTTGCCACAAAAGTGTGACAGGGGAGACCATCCGAAGGTACCCTATTTACTTCCGCAAATACTGCGATACATGATTATATGTTGTACGTCTCGCAATATAAAAATGCGTCCCTTTGCGTCCGCATTCTGCACGTCAATTTGCATGTTTTTGCAATATGAACGGCTACACTTTCATTAAGAATAATCAAAAAATCTAGACTGGGCACTACGCCCTCTAGTGTGAAGGGAGCCTAGTATCTAGTTTTGCAATTTTTGTCAAAAAAACTTTAAGGGCTTTCTATTTGCTGCTAATTTCTCACGTCGCATAATGATGATGTCATCTAATGATGTGATATGTGATTTCCAGTCCAACGGCCCCGGCACATCGACGGCAGTTGGGCAGCAACCAGGTCGTCACTCGGTGTCTGTGGAGGTCCAGATGCAGCGTCAGAGGCAGGAAGATTCCTTTGCTCAAGCTCAGCGGCAATACAGCTCTCTGCCTCGGTAAGATAATGCCTCATTTTCAGTGCGCCGTTGTTGAGGATCTTTCATCTTGTATGTTTGTTCGTGTTTATTGGTGAATACGACTCTGGATTCTGTATGGAATCTGCATTGTTTCTGTATGGTGATGCATTTCCGTACCTGTTGTACTTACAGTGTATCACAAAAGTGAGTGCACCCCTCTCATTCCAGCAGATTTTTAAGTATATCTTTTCATGGGACAACACTGACAAAATGAAACTTTGACACAATGAAAAGTAGTCTGTATGCAGCTTATATAATAGAGTTAATTTATGTTCCTCTCAAAATAACTCAAAATATCGCCATTAATATCTAAACCCCTGGCAGCAAAAGCGAGTACACCCCTATGAAAAAATGCACATCCTTAAATGTCCATATTGAGTACTGCTTGTCATTTTCCCTCCAAAATGTCATGTGACTCGTTACAGGAGTGCTGTCAGCATTGCTGCAGAGATTGAAGAGGTGGGGGGTCAGCCTGTTAGTGCTCAGACCATACGCCGCACTCTACATCAAATTGGTGTGCATGGCTGTCACCCTAGGGGGAAGCCCCTTCTGAAGACGGTACACAAGAAAACCTGCAAACAGTTTGAGAAGACATGTCAACAAAGCACATGGATTACTGGAACCATGTCCCATGGTCTGATGAGACGGGCGGGCTTTCTTGTGTACCGTCTTCAGAAGACGCTTCCCCCTGGGTTGAAAGCCATGCATATACCGCCTATTGTTGCTGACTTGGCTGCCACGAATAGCCTCGCTTTGACAACAGACAGGTTAAAACTAGAGGTGTGCAAAATTTCCGATTCTTAGATTATTCGCGATTCAGCCGTGAAAGATTCGAGAACAATTCACAAACATCCAAATTCCGATTATTGAAATATGCCAAGTAAAGCGGAAGTACAACACACTCAGCGCGCCGCGCAGTCAATGAGGGAAGGAGCGAGAGTAGCTAAACATCATGCTTCTCATTACCCGGCCCCTCGGGTAATGCCAATGCTCAACTCACGGCTCTAGCTCAACTCATGCCACGAGATGAAAAAACACAACAACATACCTGACTGCTGCCGAAAAGCTGCTACAAAGTACATCCACATAACGTTACGGTAGATATCATTTATATAGGACTAGATGCATTATAGATTCGGTAGCGTTAGCAGAACACCTACAAAAAGCTAGATGTGAGCGTTAGTAAACGGCCGCCATCTTAAAGCAGTACACTTCCCTGCAAGGCTGTTGTAGCGAACCTTCCAAGCAAACCTAATTAACTTTTTATCTAAAATACTCCTAAATCGGTAAAATATTGACTTGAATCTATCTTTAAAATAGTTTTAAAACTTTCACATGTCGAAAGTAGACAAAAGGGAAATTATGGAATAACGGGAGCAATTTTAACAACTTAAACGGTTGATTCACAACATTAAATTAATTGAATGTAGTTTAAAGCTGCTGATACAGAATGGGAGTTTTTTTATTTACTGTTATTTTTGTATATTTGTTTACTGCTATATGTTAACTTGATACTGAAATTTGAGTTTGGTTTAGCCTGAGAGTATTTTTGAACAATTTTGGAACTAATGTACAAAACATGTTTTAAAAAAAAAAAAAAAAAAAAAAAAAGGGGGGGGGGGGTGCATCAATAATCGTTTTATAATCGAATCGGAGCCTCTGAATCATAATCGTAATCGAATCGTTAGGTGCCCAAAGATTCCCAGCTCTAGTTAAAACCGTGGGTCACAGAGCTAACTCACGGTTACATCATTAACAATGAGTGGCAAATTGAGATCGCTTTACTTCAAACTCGTCCTGTTTATGAAAGTTGTCAAATGCTGGTGTTGTGCAGTACTGAGCAGAGGTGACTTCTGTGGCGCTTAACTGTTTTTTAATGCCCAACAACACTCGCGCACACAAAGTAGATATCATCAAATAGCGACCTAGATGTGTGGTGTAGATCCCATGCCATTGGCTGCGTGAGCCCAGAGTGATCATGGAACGCGTAGTCCATATACTGCATTGATTAATTAAAAACCGCCATGACTGAACGTAAGTTAAGCAGGCCAAATCAATCCATACCAGTGACTTGTAGATTATGATGCAAATATTGTTAATTCAGTACGTAACACAGATGGACTCCGACCACATACAGTGGGGCAAATATGTATTTAGCTAACCACCAATTGTGCAAGTTCTCCTCCTTGAAAAGATTAGAGAGGCCTGTAATTGTCAACATGGGTAAACCTCAACCATGAGAGACAGAATGTGGAAAAAAAACCCAGAAAATCACATTGTTTGATTTTTAAAGAATTTCCAAATTAGAGTGGAAAATAAGTATTTGGTCACGTACAAGCAAGCAAGATTTCTGGCTGTCAGAGGTCTAACTTCTTCACCTGTCCACAAACTCAGTCAGTCACACTCCAAACTCCACTATGGCCAAGACCAAAGAGCTGTCGAAGGACACCAGAAACAAAATTGTAGACCTGCACCAGGCTGGGAAAACTGAATCTGCAATAAACCCTACTCACGTGACGTCACAGCCACGCCCCCGCGCCATGTTGTCCGTATACTCATCATGTTAATGCATTAGCATTTTGTAAATTCCTCCTATTATGGCGTGTTTTTCTGCTCGTTAACATTAATAATCAAAATTGTGAAGTCCTGTGTGGCGGTCGGTTGCAAAAACAGAGAAGATAGATGGAGAGACTTGAAGTTCTACCGTATTCCGAGAAACCCGGAGAGGAGACCGAGATTGACTGCTGCAATTCGACAAGAAAACTGGGCTCCAAACGACTTCCACAGATTATGTAGTAGTCATTTTATATCTGGTAAGATGCATTTAATATATATTTAGAGGGTTTTGGGCTGACAACCACAATTAGGATCATTGCTAGGCTAATCGCCGACAACATACACTCAGACGTTGTGAATGAACTACCTGAAAATATATGATTATAAGGGGATAATCAGACAGTTATCATACAGTTAATTTACAATTTCACTATTGAGGTCAAAAGCCAAAAAATAAATTCAACTAGGGACAATCTGGAGTAGTGCTATCGCACTTCATATTTATTACATATTATATATGTATGTAGTGAGAGTGCTATCGCTAAACCATATAAACATTAAAAGCCCTAGCTCCATTGACAAATGACATGAAATACATTAGACTTGACAGTGGATGTTAGCAAGAACAAAAGATTTTGAATTGAAAATTTCGTAACTCACCTTCCCGAGCACACGATAGATTCCTGCCGAATTTTCGTGGACGAGGACCTGTTTCACCCAACCGGCAACGAAGTATTTATAAGCCTCCAAGCTCTTAAAGTTTTTCAAACTTTCGTGAGAATAGGCTGATTTTGTGTGGACAAGATAGTTGTAAATATCAGGGTAGCTAGCAGATGTCAGGCAAAGACGGCGAAGACAGCGGGTCGAAAAACATCGATTTAGGCATCAAATATGGATCTGGCGAATGGATAAACTGAAGCTTTTCCACATAATGCCTTTTATGCAACGCATCCAATGAGTTTACAGCATCAGATAACACCGGGGCTTCCATGAATTGCTCTATAACTTGCACGACTAATGGAAAACAATGACAATAAGTCTAAAAAATACGGACAATATGGCGGCCGGATACAGCGACACGTCATTTTGTGACGTAGGTGAGTAGGGTCTATAGGTAAAACGCTTGGTGTAAAGAAATCAACTGTGTGAGCATTTATTAGAAAATGGAAGACATACAAGACCACTGATAATCTCCCTTGATCTGGGGCTCCATGCAAGATCTCACCCTGTGGCGTCAAAATGATAACAAGAACGGTGAGCAAAAATCCCAGAACCACACGGGGGGACCTAGTGAATGACCTACAGAGAGCTGGGACCACAGTAACAAAGGCTACTATCAGTAACACAATGCGCCGCCAGGGACTCAAATCCTGCACTGCCAGACGTGTCCCCCTGCTGAAGAAAGTACACATCCAGGCCCGTCTGCGGTTCGCTAGAGAGCATTTGGATGATCCAGAAAAGGACTGGGAGAATGTGTTATGGTCAGATGAAACCAAAATAGGTTTTTGGTAGAAACACAGGTTCTCGTGTTTGGAGGAGAAAGAATACTGAATTGCATCCGAAGAACACCATACCCACTGTGAAGCATGGGGGTGGAAACGTCATGGTTTGGGGCTGTTTTTCTGCAAAGGGACCAGGACGACTGAGTCTGTGTAAAGGAAAGAATGAATGGGGCCATGTATCGAGAGATTTTGAGTGAAAATCTCCTTCCATCAGCAAGGGCATTGAAGATGAGACGTGGCTGGGTCTTTCAGCATGACAATGATCACAAACACACAGCCAGGGCAACAAAGTTGTGGCTTCGTAAGAAGCATTTCAAGGTCGTGGAATGGCCTAGCCTGTCTCCCGATCTCAACCCCATAGAAAATCTGTGGAAGGAGTTGAAAGTCTGTGTTGCCCAACGACAGCCCCAAAACATCACTGCTCTAGAGGAGATCTGCATGGAGCAATGGGCCAAAATACCAGCAACTGTGTGTTAAAAGCTTGTGAAGAGTTACAGAAAACGTTTGGCCTCCGTTATTGCCAACAAAGGGTACATAACAAAGTATTGAGAGGAACTTTTGGTATCGACCAAATACTTATTTTCCACCATGGTTTGCAAATACATTCTTTAAAAATCAAACAATGTGATTTTCTGGGTTTTTTCCACATTCTGTCTCTCATGGTTGAGGTTTACCCATGTTGACAATTGCAGGCCTCTCTAATATTTTCAAGTGGGAGAACTTGCACAATTAGTGGTTGACTAAATACTTATTTGCCCCACTGTATAGGATGTTTTTCTCATATGGTAAACATACCTGCTAAGAGAGTAATAGCAATCAACAGTGTGCCCCGCCTCACTTTACAAACAGTAAAGATTGTTCTCAGCACTTTTATACAAAATTTCTTCAGATCAGTAAGAAGTAAGCACATAAATATTATGCACTATAATGTGTGTTTATATGATGGCATTGTTATTTTGACTTGTTGGCAAAATAAAACATTTAAAGAAAAAAAAGCTTGTATTATTTGTTTCGGAGCATTAAATGTATTGAATCGAATCGAGAATCGTGTCCCTCGTATTGAAAATAGTACCGAACCGTGACTTAACTGTATCTGCTGTTCAGGCAATGCACTGGAGTTGCTTATTAAAGTTAATGAGGATTGATAGTCATCTTCTGTTTGATCTTGCCACAGATCCTTTGATGTGTCAATCATCGTTTAACTTGCTAAACAGTTGCTGTGGCAACTCATTATGTGTAAGTGAGGAGATGGAGGAAGATTTGAGCGGACTCACTCAATGAAGCATTGAATAAAGACAAGCATTTTTATACTTGTTTTAAAATAATTCAGTGGGACAGTAACATGTTTAAAACCTATAATCATTACATTTAAAACGCTCAAAAACATTTATTAAAATATACATTTACATAAGTTTTTTTTTGTTTTGTTTTTTTAATTTGGGAGAAAAAAGTGGCACTACTTTGTGGTTTTTCACTTATCGCGGCAGGTTCTGGTCCCCATTAACCGCGAAAAACGAGGGATCACTGTAAATAAATGTTTTATTATCCGATTTGAATACTTTGGAAAAAGTATTCCAAATGAAACAAAAATGTTTTTAGACCCATTATTTTGATCCCTCGATATGTATGTATGCGTGTTTACATCTATTATTTGGTGTTCGCTTCTCCATGCATATTTTTGTTCACTTGTTCAAGTATATGTGTGTGTTCTTATTTATGTTCATATAGTTTTCTACTGACATATGTCCATGTTTCTACAGTTCTCGGATCTATTGTTATTTGTGAATGTGTGTTGCTCACACGCACACTCAGCGCCTCGACGCTCGTGCACGTCTGTCTTTGTCCAAATGAAAAAAGAACTTGAGAACCAAGAAGATTGTAAATCGTCAGAGCGTGCGGGAGAAGAAAACCTGAGCTTTATTTTCCGACACGACTCAGTGAGCAGCGCGAGATAGCGCCGTTCCATGAAAAAAAGAAAATAAAGAAGGCGCGCGCTTGGTTCTCGCATTTGAAATGAGGGCGATGGTGTGTTTTCTTCCCGCCGGCTGATAAACGCGCTCGTTATTCAGTGTCGGGAGACCAGACGGGTACCCCCGTCTGCATGCGGACGCTCGTTGGTGTCGGGTCGAGACAAAACAACCTCCGGGACCCTCGGCTTCTGTTTCTCATCGAGCTCAGCTACGAGTGCATTTCAGTTGATATTTTTATTCCAACTGAGAGTTATTTTAATTCATTGAGATGTGAAAATATGTGCAGGGATTCCCTGAACAGTAACAAACATGACAAAAAAAAATTGAAATGATCAGTTTTCTCTATAGTTTTTTTTCCCCCTGGTGCAAGAAAGCTGGCTAATCTTTGCTTTCGTAGATTTGATCTATGTAATACAATACTCTGGAAAGGTGACTCAATTTTGGTGTATTTTGGTCTTCAGGCAACCCCGTAAGAATCCCGTCTCAATCAATCACGACCCTTGGGAGAAGTCGTACCAGAGTGGCGAGGTTTTCCGGACGGCCAAGGATAATCCTCGCTATTCCAGCTACCAGGGTTCCCGCAACGGCCTCCCCGGCGTGACAGGCGTCAACGCCAGAGTCCTGCTGGAGGCGCAGGAGCTCCTCCGGCAAGAGCAGAGGCGGCGAGAGATGGAGGCCAAGGACCGGGCCTCGCCACTAGCATCGCCGCTGGCGTCACCCAAGGGCCCGTATCGCCACGACGTGCCGCCGTCGCCCTCGCAGCTGGCCAGACTCAATCGCGTCGGCTCGGAGAAAGGTCGACTCTTTTATTCCTGAGGGTCGGCGTCCGATCAACTCCTCTGCGGCGCCGGTGCCTTGTTTTAATTTTCTTCCTGGTAACAATTTCCGTATTTTGGGCTTTTTCCCACCCCAATGCTAAATAACACAGCCTGCATATCACGCTTCTTCCTGTTTTACCAAAATTAGTTCAAGTTCAGTGGAAGATTTTTTTCTTTATTTTCCTCTTCAATGCTATGCTACACAAAACCAAAATATCTATATTCAATCTACTTCCTATTGCTTCCTCCACAGTAAGACGAGAAAACAATACTGCCTTCCTGCAAAGATAGCGCTTCTTCGCTAAGATTGTCCTTATTTGGTCAACTTCCTGCTTCCAAAAATAAGACTTGTCTCCCTAAAGAGATGAAAAGGAGGACAATGTGGGTTGTGAATCAAAATACAAGGCCTCCTCCCCCTTTATGAATAAATAATGAGGTGCTGTCTCTGTGGAGGAGCCTCAGCCAGGAAGTGTTGACACCTTGGATTTGCTGCCCGAACCGCCTCCGCCTCTCCAGGCCGGACTCATCAGCCCGCTTGGAGCTCCGGGCCATCGTCACTGTTGTTCATCAGCCTATTTGTGTGCCTTCATCCCCACCCCCTCTTCAATTGTCACCCTCCTCCTTGCCCCCACCCTCTTGATTCCTCTCACGAGCTGCTCTCTTAACACTGAATTTTTCATCAGCAGCCACCTGCTGCCCCCCACATACAACACCCCCACCCCACATGCCACAAGAAAGTAAAGCTGACGTAAAGACGACCAGCAATGAGCTCATTTTGACACAATTGGGTCTTGAACTCATTTTCAGAACAGCAAACCAACACTGCCAGACATATTTGAGCATTTGGACGGATTTTTCCGGTCTGATTTCAGCCTCTCAGCAATAAATATCCTCCGATATGTTTCGTCCTCTGTAAAGACTGGCTGATTATCTTTGCGTTCAATCAAAACGAGATGTTTACAAACATCCACTTTTATTTTGAAAAACAGCGTTTTTTGACACGATACGGACCAAACCATGATAACTTTCATTTTGCAACTTTAGGTAACTAGTAGCCCTTCACATTGATCATTAGCCAACATGGCTCACACATGGTAAGTAATCTTTCTGGCATGATGATGGCATCCCAGTTAGAATTATTTCCACAGCTGCTAAAATCCCAGCATTATTTCAGTTGCCTTTTTAAGCTTCATTGTTGTTCACGTTTTGATTGAAAAGACTATAAAGTTTGTTTGTGGTTGCTTCTGCAGTCATCACAGGGACGGAATGAGATGTTGCTAAGTGCCTGTCGATGATGTCATATTTTACACGAAGAAGGATACGACTTTTATCGCTCATTTTTGTAGTACTTCGTTCTCAGTATTTGATGAAATCCCGGTACTCCTTCTTTCGTTTTGTTTGGAACACTTAGCGCCACGGCGGACATTTTGTATCCTGTTACACTTTTTATATGTTTATTTTTAAAAGTAGGACGGTAAGTGGAAGCTGATGTGCAATTGTTCATTTTTGGTTGTCATGTTATCATAAGAAGCTTGTTGTGTACAAAATGTAGAATAAAAACATCTTCCTTGCTAACATTGGTGTCGACATCTTGTTGATCAAGACCTGACATTTACATACAGGGGTTGGACAAAATAATGGAAACGTGAAACTTTTTGGCATCATAATCATTAAGAATAATTGTTAAAGAATGGCATGAGGAACATTCTAAAGAAGTTGAACATCTCACATGGCAGGCACAATGCCCAGACCTCAACATTATTGAGCATTTACGGTCACTTTTAGAAATTCAATTAAGACGTCGATTTCCACCGCCATCGTTAAAAGAGTTAGAGGGTATTCTATCTAAAGAATGGCTTAAAATTCCTTTGGAAACAATTAAGTTCAATGAATCAATACTTCGGAGAATTAAAGCTGTAATTGCTGCAAAAGGCAGACCTACACCATATCAGATCTGTATTTGTTGCTTTTTTTTTTTTTTTTTTTAGGTGTTTTTTAGGTGTTTCCATTATTTACATCCAAAGGTGTACGTCACATTTTGGGTCGTGTAATAATGTGGCCTACATGACCCAAAAACATGATGTCCACTTAGAAATAAACAATTATGCCCCCCTAAAACATGTTGATTTTTAAAAAATTATTTCCTAGTGCAGTGCCGTGAAAATGTATTTGCCTCTTGATTTCTCTTGATTTTTTTGTTTTGTTTGTTTCTTGTTTGCAATATCATGCACAAAGGTTTCAGTTTATCAAACCAATTATCACACGGACAACCACAGAACTACAAAATGCAGTTTTTAAACATGTATTGCTGTGCAAGAAAATGCTCAAAAATTAAGTGATGAAGATTTTGTATATTTTGGCCCGACCAGAAAAAGAAATCACCCCCTCCAAACTAATAACTGGTCGTGCGACCTTTGACACAGAGTACTAAAAAGTCTCAACTGTTTGTGTTCATCAGTGATGAGTTGTATATCACTGTGGAAAAATTTTAGCCCACTCTTCAGAATTGTTTCAAGTCTGCCATTTTGGAGGATGTCCAGTATGAACTGCCTTTTTAAGGCTACACCACAGAATCTCAGTTGGGTTCAAATCCGGACATTGAATTAGCAACTCTAAAACCTTCATTTTACTTTTTTTAACCATTCAATTGTGGACTTGCTGCTGTGTTTTGGATCATTACCCAAGATAGCTAGAGTGCTAGGGCACAAACTGATGGCCGACGGTCTCCGACAGGATGTTCTGGTCGACAGCAGAATTCATTGTTACATCAATCGCAGCATGTTGTCCTGCTCCTGAGGTAGCAAAGCAGCCCCAAACCATCAAACTGCCAATATTAAATGCTGTGCCAGATTTATGCCAGATTTAAAGTGCGTACAACAGGATAAAAAAAAAGTCTTAGATAGCATTATTATGTGAATTAGAAACATATTTTGAGACTATTCAACTATATACAACAATTTGGCAAAGCGCAAATGACGAGAAATTAGCCTTTAATCCGCCGTTTAGCCACGCCTACCATTATATGGCTCTAGCGTCCCCAATAGGAGGATGACGTCGGCATGGTCATGGTTTCATCTGATTTAAAATTCAGCCCATTGAGGGAAAATTATTCAGAACGAGGAAAATGCGACGAAGACACGCAAACTCATTGTTTCAGTCTCTCCAATATTTTTACAGGATATTCTTTTTATCGAAGTATTTTTCCCCAATTGCTAAATAAATGGTATGGTCATGACAAATAAGTCTTGTGCTAAATGGAATATGAAATAATGAAAATGCATTTATTCAGTACGGCATGGCAAAATGACTCCATACTGGTCAAAATTGTCGACTTATTTATTTATTTATATATTTCGCCTTTATTGTCGCACCTCCCGAACAATTTTTTATGCCACCGTAGTTAGTCCGCCTTTTGTCATTTCCCTGCCCCGGCTTCGAAGAATGTAAACAAACCAAGAGGCGTGACAGCTAGCCGACATGCTAACCCGAACTGAGTGATGTCTCAAAAGTCTTATTTTCACTTTTCGAAGCGAAAAATCACACAAAACTAGCACGGAACATTTCACACGGCAGCGGGGTTGTTGATTTTCTTCGCCGATCGGCAACCCGCCAGGCAGCGAGCAAGCTGCAGCTCGTTGCCCTGCTACAGACAGGAGAGCTCGCGGGGAACCAGCTGGTGAGTACCGCCGTACAAACCGGCTGACTAGCTGCCACATGATCGACACGAACATGGCGTAAAATAATGCTTTACTACACGGCGAAGACGTAAACAGCTGCACAACAACTGCACGCCGCTCTTTGACATGGCAGGATGTATCTAAGGAGAACTTTTCTACATGTCCCTCCATGATCAAACATCAGTAAATAGTCCTTAATTTAAAGAAAGTTTGTCGTGCTTGTAATCGCGGTATTCGCGGCCATTTTTAACACAAAGTTGCAATTTCTGATGGGGTTGAAAATTTGACAGAACACGAAGAGGGCAATAAACCGAGTATGGAGGGGTGTGTGCAAACAAGCCGCCGGTCGTCTGCCGAGTGGCATTCTTGGTGGACAATCAGCCACAAAATGCAAGCCACCTCCATAATAAAACGTGTGCCATGATCCCAGTATTTGACATAATACAAAATACGATGATTACTCACTTCCTCGTAAGTCCAATGGTCCCACAGTAGTAGGCCTTGTTTTGGCCAATATCCGTGGTGAATGGGAACCTTTTGAAACTCAAAAAGGCTCACATGCCTCTCCCTGGTGCAGCAACAATTTTCTGCAGCCGTTTGCCTGGCGTGATGCGAAAAATAAACAAATTCATCCGCAAAATCAGCAGTCCGTCTGCATGCTATAAAGCAATGCTGTATTATGAGATGCTGACCCGGGTGACGTCACATTCGCATTAGTCCTAAACCCGAGACTGAAGCCGGAACTTTTTTACTAGTTTGCCCACAAAATGTTTTTCCAAAATTCTTGAAGATCATCAGTATGCTTTAAATCAAATTTAAGTCGAAGCTTTGTGTTCTTTTATGACAGTATGGTTTTCACATGGAAAATCTCCTATGGATGACATTTTTTGGTCAGTGTCTTTCTTTTGGGAGTCATGAACACTGACTTTAACTGAGGCTAGCGAGGCCTGCAGTTCTGTTCTTTTGTGAACTGATTGAGTTGTTGTCGCACTCTTAAAGGCATTTTGGATGGTCAACCACTTCTAGGAAGGTTTGAAACTGCTACCAATTTGTGGATAATGGCTCTGACAGTGGGCTCTGACAGTGGTTCCCATGAGCCCCAAATTCTTGGAAATAACTTCGGAACCTTTGCCATACTGATAGATTTCAAAAGCTTCTTCTTCTTGAATTTCTTTGGATCGTGGCATGTTGTGTTTGAGGTATTTCGGGGATTTCTCAATTAAACAAATGTAGTGGCTATCAGGTTTAAGTGTGGCTAGTGAAATTGAACTTTGAGCAATTTGAGAAATTGAATTTGAGCTTTGCAAAAACTGGTTAGTAATGGTTATTTTGTGATTTAACAAAGGGGGGTCTGGGCCGTTACTTTTTCACATAGGGCAAGATAGGTTTGGAATTTTCCCTCCTCGGTAAATAAAATATACATTTCGAAACTGGATTTTATTTTTCCTTGGGTTGTCTTTGTGTCGTATTAATATTTGATTAACTGAAACCTTGTGTGATTGATATGCAAAAAAACATCAAGAAGAGGGCAAATACAGTGATCCCTTGCTACTTCGTGCTTCAAACTTTGCGCCCTTAGTCCAGCGCGGAATTTTTTTCCCAATTAATAAATAAATAAATACAGAGGAACTGTCCGGATCCGATCAGGTAGTCTCCCTCTTCCTCCTGCTGCTTTTCTTGGTCTGGCAGTTCACTGGAGTTGCTTATTAAAAGTAATGATTGACAGACGTTAAGGTTTGATCTTGCTAGAGATGCTTGGAAGCCAAAACTTTAAGTGCCGAATGCGTCAATCATCCTTTAGCTTGTTAAAGAGTTGCTATGGCAACTCATTGTGTGTAAGTGAGCAGCTTGGGCGGATTTCAATGAACTCACTCAATGAAGTTTAACAAAGAGAAGCATTTTTCTACTTTATTTTAAAAAAAATATATTTATAATTATTACAATTGAAGTGGTTAAAAACATTAAAATATATATGCGAAAAACACAAACATGGCTGAAAAAGCAGTTTTATGTATTTTATGCAAAATGAACTGTTGATAGAACAATATGTCTATACGCTGCCATAGCAGTTTCATGTCGCATTAAGCCCAGTACTATTTTTAATTTGTCCTTTTTATCCTGAAGACCCCAATTTACAGACACTGCGCAACCACTTTTGTTTCAACTCAGCCATTAAAAGAAGGTAAGTAATCATATTTATTACTTGAAATGTCTGTCATTTTTAGCTTAGAATCATTAATTGACGACTAATATTTTGTTTAAAAAAAATAAACGACTTAAAAAAAATATTTATTTGCATATTTTAAACTTTTAAACAAATTACGTCACAAAGAAAAAGTGTCTTAAATCGGTCACGGGTATCTACCTCATAACTATCGCGTAAAGGTTTTTTTTTTTTTTTTTTGGTACTGTCGCATTTTCCCCGATATTTTAGATGATAATTAATTGAGCCCAAAAAAGAAAAATTTGGGGGGGAAAAAAACGTTTAAAAGGCAAATATATATGGGGGGGGAAAAAATCTCGACCACTCCTAGATGTCTGCCATTTCTGCATAGCGACCCTTGATACGTATATTACCATGTCTCACCATTAAAATCCCCCCAAAATCCAACTGTGGCCATTCAAAGTTGTGTCTTGACGGTGATACATGCTACATGGAGTTTTTGGATCAAAAAGAGGTAAGTGCGCGATAATATCTTGTTAAAATCATGGCGTCTTTAATTATGCTCTCTCATGTTCTTGCCTCCTGTTAGGGTTTCGCTGTTTAAAAAAAAACATTAAAATGCCTTCCTGTTCAAAATTTTCCCCCCAGAAATATTGCGATTTTAAGCTTTCCAATGATGTATCACATGCGTATAGGACAATTTGGAAATTTGGCCAAATTAGGGGCCTCAGAGCGGAACTTCAATTCGCCTGCGTGTTTTCCGCCATATACATACGTTATTTTTCTAGTTATACTTTGGGGGGGGGGGGTGAAAAAACATGTGTTATACAGTATGTATCTCTTTCCACTGCTAAATCTGAATAAATACTAGTACATTGAACACACACAAAAACTTTAGTGGGGGCGCTACTTTGCTGTTTTTCACCTATCGCGACGGGTTCTGGTCCCCATTAACCGCGAAAAACGAGGGATCACTGTACTTTTTCACGGCACTGTGTTTCATTTATTGCCTGCAATTGAAAATAATACACGTCCAATTCATTCATACTGGGAGGATTGAATGTGCATGCTCATATTTCGGTGCCATTAACACCGCTCAAAGTCCGAAGTCCGTCGAGCGTTATCAATGGCAAGCAATGATTTACATGAGTGCCCTATAAAGTGTCAAGCGATCCAACAGGCCAAGTGAAAGTGTTACCATTCGCAGAAGAAGAGCAAGTGAGGAAGATCCACGGACGACCTCTAGGCGAAGGTCGTGTGTCAACAGCTTGGAAGCAGATGTGCGGAGGAGGCGATGTCACCCGGGAAGACACAGCCATCTGCCTGCTCGGCATATTGGAAAGTTCATCACGTGACGATTCGTTAGAATTATCATTAGTGTGCAGTCATGCAATTTTCTCAAAGTTGGATTTGGCATTTAAGGTGCAAACGTAGGGTACGTATGTAGCAACAGCTTAAATTGGTCCGTTGCCATAATGTACTTAACCAGCTTAGCAATCTTCTTCTAAACTTCTTAAGAATGTGTTTCCTCACAGGCGCTTGCTTGTTGTCCATCTGTGGAAAAAGTTGGACCTTTTTCAGTTTGGGAGAGTGAAACTGAGCGTGAGGTCCGACGAGGCATTCAAGCACGTTTGCCCTCTTACCTCTCAGGAAGTTGAGGACAGATCGATGGTGAGCTTGCTACCAGCTGAGAAGCCTTTTGCGCACTGCTTTGACCTTACAAATGTGCGTACTGCAAACATGTGCTTGATCGCAAACATTTTTCACTGTTATAAAATCATCCATTTTAACATGATCACCTTTCATTTCTAATATATTTCACATGGACTTTCAGAAAAACAAAATGAAGTCATTCCTTCCGGTTCAGGTTATTATATTATTTCATGGAGGTTTTATTTTGTCATATCAAACGTGCTATATTACTATGCTGCTCTAATCTAATAATGTGAACATTAAATCTAAACTTCAAAGGGCCCCCATTTAACTCATTGGCTGCCATTGACGGCACGAGACGTCCAATCCATTTTGACTGGCAATGTTGGCAGTGAATGATCGCTGCCAGCCTTCCCAGTCAAAATGGATTCGATGTCTAAGATTCTCAAAGGAATTGAAACATTAGCATTCACAGCCAGACTTCCGTGTTTAAATTAACTGGATGTCTATAAGTATAATTGTCAATAGTTGGCAAAGAGTTAAATATTTTAAAATAAATGGGGAAAAAAAAGTTTATTGAGGGCCACAAGCACTATGTATTTGTTTAGAGTTAGGGTTTTATTCTCATCTATCCCACGTTAACCTCTATGAGCAGTTCCAGTTTGGCTTTCGGACACTCCACAGCACTGAAGCAGCACTTGTTAAAATAACCAATGACCTCCCCATGCCAGCCGACTCTGGATTTCTCACGATACTCATCCTCCTGGACCTATCTTCAGCTTTGGACACCATCAGTCAAGCCACCCTCCACCGTCTATCTACTATTGGCATCACCAACACCCCACTGAACTGGTTGTCATCCTACCTTTCTGGACATTCTCATTACATACAACTCAAGTCCCTTAAATCCACTCCCTCATCCGTTACCTCCGAAGTCCCTAAGGCAGGGGTGTCCAAACTTTTTCAAAAGGGGCCAGATTTGGTGTGGTAAAAATCTGGGGGGCCAATCTAGGCTGACAACCTTTACATAGAACAATATATTGAAGCAAATTTTAGCAAGCCATTCTGTGTGTCACATTTGCCTCATTATCTTTTTTTAATTACCGTATTGGCCCTAATATAAAGACATTTTTTTTGCATTGAAATAAGACTGAAAAAGTGGGGGTCGTCTTATATTCGCGGTCTAGACGTTATACCTATTCATGACACTAGATGGCGCCAGATATCATTGAAGCGATGTTCTGTCATGACAGATCTCGGCTACTCTCAAGTTTAACCAGTTTGCAATATTTTATTGCTATGTTTTTCCTTTCAGATTTGTTTCAAGACTACAGTTACAGTAAGACTTCACTTTGATGGTTAATGCAGTTATTGCAATTTTGTTGTTTTATCACAATAGATTGGTTTATTTACATTTCAAAAACCAGAAGCCATTCATTTACGAATGTGATTGCACTTTAGTTTACATATTGAAATGTTGAGATATTAAGATTTGAATGAGGCAAAATAACATGCTTTTTCTCTCAAATATATTGTTATAATAATTTGTTTCAGATGTACTGTAATTATTTTCTGTATAAAAATTAATTTGGTGTTCAAAAAGTTTTTATTCAAACTTGTCTTGAAAAAGACGGGGTCGGCTTATAATCAGGGCCGTCTTATATTCGGGCCAATGCGGTAATAATTTCAACAATCTCGCAACTAGCCTTGTGGCGTTCTCTTTCGACTCTCGGGCTCTTGCGAAATACTGCTGCTGTAAAATTAAACTAGTTTCAAGCTGCTTCAATTTCTCGCTGCCTGTAATCTTGTACAGGTCAGCGTGTCTTGTTTGATAGTATCGCCTCACATTGAACTCTTTAAAAACAGCGACTGTCTCTTTGCAAATGAGGCAGACACGGTTGTTGCGTATTTTAGTGAAGAAATCGTCCAATTTTCACCTATCCTTGAAGCGTCGGCCGTAGCAGTCAACTTTTTTATTGATTGTCGCCATTTTAGAAAATTGGGAGTAAAGGGTCACACGGGGTAATGTTGCTTGGAGTGCTCCTGCCTTTTAGTGGGTAAATGAGGAGCAGCATTTAGTGTGTAAGCTACTTCATATGCTGGTGGCAGTACTGCTGACCAATTTCTTAAGTCTGTGTGCGGGCCAGATGTTATTGATTTTATGACAGAGGCTGGGGGCCAGATGAAATTTGACCACGGGCCGCATTTGGCCCCCGGGCCGGACTTTGGACATGTCTGCCCTAAGGGCTCTGTCCTCGGGCCCCTACTGTTCATCATCTACCTCCTTCCCATTAGCAATATTTTCCGTAAATTCGATATCAACAGTCACTGTTACGTCGATGACACCCAGCTCTACCTTACTTCCAAACCCTCCTCCTCTCTCCCGTCCACCTTCCTTACTGACTGTATCACCGAAATAAAAAACTAGCTCACCCAAAATTTCCTCAACTCAACAGCAATAAAACCGAAGTGCTCCTCATTGGCTCCAAATCTACCATATCCAAATATCATAGTCATCCCCTCACCATCAACAACTCCACTGTTTCACCCTCCCCCCCAGTTAAGAACCTGGGTGTCATCCTGGACAGTGCACTCTCTTTTCATTCACACATCAATAATATTACCTGGATTGCCCACTTCCACCTATGCACCATCAAACGCCTCCGCCCGCCCGTCCTTCACCCCCCCAATTCTGCTGCCATCCTGGTTCATAGTCTTGTCACTTCCCGCCTGGATTACTGCAACTCCCTCCTCTTTGGCCTCCCTCAAAAAACCCTCCATAAACTGCAACTGATCCAGAATTCAAGCGCTCACATTATAACCCGTAGCCCATTGATCAACCACATCACTCCGGTTCTCCGCCAGCTCTGTTGGCTCCCGATTCACTTCCGCATCCAGTTCAAAGTTCTCCTCCTCACATTCAAGGCCATCCACAACCTTGCCCCTCCAGTCCTGTCCGACCTCCTCCCTCCCAGTGGGGCCTCCAGGGGGTGGCCACGGCCCCCCTTATAAATTTGTTGGCCACTCCACTGGCCACCCCGCTTGCCAGTATATCGTTAGATTGTTGTACCATCAGTTATGCATTTAATCCCAAATGCACAGCCAGGCAAGCCCTCACCTCACCATCAATCGCATTGGCAACACAGATGAGGCAGAGACACTGATCGAGTGGGGTCACCGTATTTTGCTGTCAAAAAGAGCGGCCAATGTACGCATGTGCGTAGTAATTTCCCCACGGTTTTAGTTTAGTTTTCCCCGCTAATTTTAGAAACCCTTTTGAGAAAAAAAGACGAGGAGTATCATACTTTTCAGCAGGAATGGACAGAGGAATTTGCCTTTGTGGAGAGAGCAGGTTCTGCCGTGTTGTCTAATATTAGGGATGTCCCGATCCAGGTTTTTGCACTTCCGATCCGATACCGATATTGTTTTGCACTTCCGATCCGATACCGATACCGACCTATCTGAGCATGTGTTAAAGTTATTTAGCCTCCTTACTTAGTTGTCAGACTCATGTTGAAAAAGGTTTTAGTACTCTAGATAACATCTAGCCAGCTGAATTAGGTGAGTTTGAATAACACACAACGGTTGGTAACAAGAAACTGACCTGTTTATTCAGTGACAAACACAAAACATTATAAATAACAAACAGAAATGGCATAGTCAGTCAGTAAAACGTGCAAATAATATTATAAACTGTCTTAAAAAAGCAAAACACACCAACAACCTCAGTGAAAAATCCCACAAATTCCCCCCAAGCTATTAGATCCTTTTAATCTTTTGTGCATTAGTTACAAAAATTGAAAAAAACCCTCTCAGGTTTAAATAAACGACTATTTCAGTATCAAGTTAACATTTTAAAACAGTAAACAAAATACTCAAGTCCCCATTCTGTATCAGCAGCTTTAAACTACATTCAATTCATTTAATTTTGCGAATCAACTGTTAAAGTTGTTAAAATTGCTCCCGTTATTCCATAATTTCCCTTCTGTCTACTTTTGACATGTGAAAGTTTTAAAACTGTTTTGAAGAAATCAAATCAAGATTTTGCCGATTTAGGAGTATCTTAGATAAAAAGTTAATTAGGTTCGCTTGGAAGGTTCACAACAGCCTACTAGGGAAGTCTTCTGCTTTAAGATGGCGACTGTTTACTAACGGATCTGGTTTTCAATACTTCAATGTTGCTAACGCAGTCGAGTCTGTCGTGGTGTATCTAGTTCTATATACATATGATATCTATTATCTCCAGTAAAACGACGTTGACGTAGTTTCTAGCGGCTGTCAGCAGCAGTCAGGTATTCTTGTGTTTTTTATCCAGCAGCATGAGTTGAGCTAAAGCCGTGAGTTGAGCATTGGCATTACCCGGGTCTATGACAAGCATGATGTTTACTCTCAGGACGCAATGCGGTCCGTTTCTCATTGCGTCCCGAAGACCGCGCTGTGTATTAGTTCCGCTTTACTTGACATATTTCCCCAATCGGAATTTGGATGTTTGTGAATCGTTCGCGAATCTTCCACGGCCGAATTGCTCAAGGATGTAATGGCGGCTGTGCATGTTGTACCGTGGTTCTAAGTGTTGGATGGTGCGTCTTTACTCACGTGAGATGATGGCTCGTCATCCAGAATGAATTCTTCGGCAATGACTCTTGTTATTCCCTGGGCTTTGGGACTGTCGAGTGCCAGTTTGTCACGCATAGCAAAAGTTTCTGCCAGTGTTAGTTGCGTAGGACCTTTCTTTTTGTCTTCGGTTTTCTTAACATACTCCTCATATTGTTTGTGGTGGTATTTCGCTAAATGCTTGATTAGGTTGGTTGTATTAACACTTTATTACAGCTTTACCACTACGATTGACTTTATTGTGGCATATGTTGCACTCTGCCTCTTCGTCTTTGTCGTCCTTTAAGGTGAAATGATCCCACACAGCTGACATTTTTACCGATAAAGTCTCTCGGTAAATTGGGAGACGGTAGTATGTTGAAGGTGTGCCGTAAAATGCGGACCGGATTTTAAGCAAACCGAAACAAAAACTGGAATGGATTATGTAAATCGGTGCACTGGAAAACCCGGACCGGAATTTGAAAAAAACCTGGATCGTAAGTCTGGATCTGAATTTTTCCGTGTTCCGATCCGATACCAATGCGCATTTTTTTGCCCATATCGGCGTCCGATCTGATCCAAATATCGGATCGGGACATCTCTATCTAATATGCAATGATAAAATTGCATCTATGAAAGCACTTCAACACCCGCCATACTACATTTGCATCGAAATATCCGGCGGGGGACAACAGTAAGAAAGCATTTCAAGAGCTTTTATCAAGAGTGTAAGCTAGTCCGCAGCAACTCCGTGTTTGGACCAAACAAGGTGACTGGAATTCGGCTAGCTTTGCTGGCGCTTTAGCAATTGTGAGAAACGGGAGGCCATTCACAGATGGGGAGTACACCAAAACATTCATGCTTGATGTTGCCAAAGAACTTTTTGACGACTTTTATAGGACTTTTATAAGATTATTAAACGAATAAAAGACATGCCCCTGTCAGCAAGAACTCTTCACGATCGTACCATCATGATGTCAAATCAAATTGAGGTAACACAAGTGAAGGACATAAATTCAGCTCCATTTTTTTCACTCGCTTTGGATGAGTCAACGAACGTAAGCAATTTATCACAGTTCAGCGTAATCGCAAGGTATGTTGTCGGTGACACACTACATGAGGAAAGTATGGCAGTTTTGGCTATATGCAAGGGACAACAAGAGGGGAGGATTTATTCAAGTCCTTCATTGAGTTCGCTAAAGAAAAAAATCTACCAATGGATAAGCTTGTTTCGGTGTCCACTGATGGTGCTTTGTGTATGGTTGGAAAAAAACCGAGGATTCATGTCGCTTCTTGGTGAACATGAAAGAGACGTATCCTAAGTTTCTCAATGCCTGCATGACGCTTAAGCTCATCAAGTATCAACCAGACTACAAAGCCATCAGCAACACCATGCAGCACCTGAGGTCGCATTAATGGTAAGAAATACTCATCATTGATCAACAACAGCATAACAATGTTATTAAAAAGAATTCAGACACTTGTTGTACTTTAAAAGTGTTGAAATTACATGAAATGCACACATTACTACTTGTATTTTTAGTTTTAAACATAATGTATGGCTCTCATGGAATTACATTTTAAAAAATGTGGTGTTTATGGCTCTCCCAACCAGAAAGGCTCCCGACCCCTGCTCTAATTCATACTGAGCAATGCAACATCAGTGCCACACCTCCAGGCCGTCATGTCAAACCAAGCTCGGGGCTTGAGGGGCATTACCTGTTCACTCCTAAAGTTCAAAGACAGGTCAGCACAGAGAAGGAGTCATTTCGGACAGGTACATTTCTTCCAGTTATTGATGTGCTTTTCTCTGAGCTTTTTCTAAGGAAAATTGTGTGATAATGAAAGGGATACAGGCCTTGAATCTGTGCAGCATCACATTTGTTCCCGGAAATATTTAGCCCCCACACTAGAATGACTGAAAAACAGATGTCTTTGGACAGATTTTTTACGGGGAAAAGGGCACCTGACGAGCCAGAAGATTAGCCTACGACCTCGAACAAAACAAAATCTATGCTACTTCCCAATCACTAAAGACCCACGAACTGGGAAGGAGTGGATTTGTGACCCGTTTGTAAAGAAACAGTGATTCGAGCATGTCTGTGCAACTGGAGGATCAGCTTGTAGAGATCGCAAATGACGGCGACCTTAAACGTACTGTACATTTGAGACAGCAACTCTACCGAGGATCTGGATTAAAGTCATTACGTAATATCCTGACATCGCTAGGAGAGCACTGAAAACTGTGCTACAATTTCCAACATCGTATCTTTGTGAAGCTGGCTTCTCTCACTCTCGTCTCATCGAAACAAGCTCAGGCCTCCCACTGATTCAGCAGGTGAGTTGTATTTTCCCTGCACTTAACACGACGGGGCTGAAAACAAATGTTATTTTATATTTGCTGTATTTTTCTGCTGCACATTTCCGGTGTTCTGACAAACTTGGCATGCGCGTAATGTTAAAAATGACCCTGAATGCAGCGATTCCAAAGTACACACTACAAACCGTCTTTAAAGAAAGGAATATTAACTCACGTTTGCCATGTTAGCTGCACAAAACTGCACACAGCTCTCTCACTTAACAACTTCGCAGTGTCGTTAAGCATTACCATACGCCATTTTTGTGTTGCACATGTATGTTTATGATGTAAATAGTTTTTTTTAGCACCGCTGGATAACACAGAGTCCAACTGAATATAAAAGAGGGCTTTTTTTCAACGCACAAAAGCTTTGGGAGCAAAATTTTGTAAGTGTGCAAAATTTGACAGAACACCAGTCTGTGAAAAAAGACCCAGATCACACTGGTGCGTGGTGCAAAAAAGGTTGGGGACCCCTGCTATTAAGGGTTACAATTATATTAGTACATGACCCTGAACTGTCTGTCCATGCATTTGAACACTGTTTTCATTTACTTGACTTCTTACTAGTGCCGATCGATCGGGTCCGATCAGGTCATTTTCAAAGTATCGGAATCGGCAAAAAAATATCGGCCATGCCTTTTTTTAATATATATATTTTAAATTAAGATTTTTTTCTAATTGTATTTAACGTTACAGACATAATATGTTACACTCATCCAGAGTCTTTAGTTTAGGCTTAAGGCCGAGTTATACTTCCGCGTCAGACCTACGCCGTCAAGGAAGAACCGAGTTACGACCCTACGCCGTAGCCTGACGCGCGCCTCTCGAATTTTCTAACCTTCGCGTCCCGTAGACGTGTATGACGTGGCGAAAACGGACTGTGATTGGTCCGCTCAGACTGTTGTTTCCGGTTTAGCGCCAAATCACCGCCATTGTAGAATAGAATTAAACATTATTTTCTACACGCAAAAATGGACCAAGCCGACGGGAGTATCATCGAAGAGCAAGTCTCGTCAAGACATTATTGTGATTGCCAAATGGCAAGGTCGGCGATTGGAAAAAAAAAAAAATGGAAGAACCACCGAGATGTGTGTGTTCGTAATCGAGTGGCCACACGAAGCGGTGGCCCAGTCGGCCAAAAACTGCCAACTTTTTATCACTTTGTCGTATTTTTGGTTGGTGCACTTCATCATTTATTGTGTACATATGTTTGCTGTGAGTCTGTGACTTATTTACGTGTCACACTTCAAGTATATGAAGAATAAAGCACAGATTTGGTGTCAAAAGAGTTGTTTTGATCTTTAATTTTCATTAACACAGTTGACACACGATACATCATCACTGATTGAGAGTGCCTCGGTGCTATTTATGATAACGTTAAAATCAAGGCTCCCAACGCAGTTTGGGAAGTTCCATAGACGCCAGAAATCTGCTATGGCTTCCCACTGGCTGGTTGTAGGACACGGCAAACAAATCGGGCTGGAGGGCTTTGCGGACCTTGAACGCAGTGTTTGACGCCAGTTTGAAGCTAGCCACCACAGCTAGCTCTCTCCACCCGAGTCTAAAACTCTCTGTGCGGCATCAAAAGTCGGCCAGACCGCCTCGAAACAGTCTTCTGCGTCGCCTGCCCCTCAACATTTGTATGTTCAATATTTATTCAGTGTTGATGAGCAGAATATTTACTTTCAAGAGTTCCATCTTGCATTGTTTATTTTTTCTCCGACTAGCGGAAATCAACAAGCATGCCCCAAAACCGTACAAACATAACGCCACATCCCTCTAGTGGCTTGGCGGTGAATTACAGAGCAACGCGTTCCCTCACCGCAGAACTATCGAATGTCGAATGACGTCGTAGTCGCTGCGCCGTCACCGCAACACAGGAGTATAACTCAGGCTTTAAGGTAGGGTTGTCAAATTTATCCCGATAACGGCGGCAATTAATTTTTAAAAAAATATGTCACATTAAAATATTTAACGCAATTAATGCATGCGCTGCACGACCCTCTCACTCATTGTCGCGCTCAAATCTGTAATGACGCCGTTTTACCTTTTTAGAGAGATAAAAGTCAGCGCAAAATGAGTAGAGTGAATTTTGGCAGCCTTTGGAGCCTTTTTTTAATTGGCTAAAGCCTTGCAATCCCTCTCCCTATGATTAGAAATATCATGGGAAGCAATGTGGGGAAGCAAGGTGGCAATTGATCTTTGTCTTAACACCTTATGTTACTTCCCAACGCAGAGAAGTTATATCAATTGGTAGCACTACGCACAGTCATGGTTCCACTTCCCATCATGCATTTGGGATGGCCACAGTATCATTTACTGAAAGCTCAACAAATACACTAGATGGCAATATTTAGTCACAATATACAAAGTCACAAGTCTTTCTATTCTTGGATCCCTCTCACAGAAAGAATGGTAATAATGTAAATGCCATCTTGAGGATTTCTTGTAATAATAAACAAATACAGTACTTATGTACTGTATGTTGAATGTATATATTCGTCCGAGTTTTATTCATTTTTTTTCTTAATGCATTGCCAAAATGTATATGATCGGGAAAAATTATCGGGAATGATTGGAATTGAATCGGGAGCAAAAAAAAGCAATTGGATCGGGAAATATCGGGATCGGTAGATACTCATCCTAAAACGATTGGGATCGGATCGGGAGCAAAAAAACATGATCGGAACAACCCTACTTCTTACTAGTAATAAAACTTATTTAGACTACTAAGGTTGTTAACATTGAGGTCAGTTCAGTTTATTGTTCCCTAAGAAAGGGAAACTTGTCCACAGCAGGTAAACATACAGGTAACACAACAATAACTCGTACAATAAATAACACAAACTACAATCTAAAAATCCTATAGACCTAGATTCGAGAGATTCTACATGTACCGGTACTTTAGTCAACTTGTCTCCGTACAAGTGCTGAACAAAGATGTTCACTAAAATACTTACTCATTTAAAAAAGTGTAATGAAATGTGCACATAACCTATTTTGCTTGCAATTCCATCTGCTCACAGCGCTTTTCCATTTTGCTCTTATCAGCTTGCTCTGTTTGACATGCAGTCCACGACCACTTCCCGTCAAAATAAGAGCCTCCATCAGAGGCTGCACATGCAAAGGTGCCCTTTAATATATCAAAATAAGAGCAGCTATCTGCAGGTGTGCGTGCTAAGGTGACGCATGTCATTTTTCCATCTTCCACGTCTCTAGAGATTTTCCCACAGTGTCCAAGCCAATGCTTGCAGCAGAGCCTTGGCATTTAGGATAAGAACTGGTATTATCATATATATTACAAATAGTATTGGAAATGCATGGGGAGACAAAGGTGAGCCTGTTGAGTTTTGACAAATTCAAATACAAAAAGTCATTGGCATGGTTGCTTTGAGAAAACTCATAATGATTAACAGACAGTCCATTGTTCGTCTGTTTATGCGCCACAAATCAGTTCAGTCTTTGTCTCTGACATGATGTCGACTGGTGACCAATCTGTTGTTTATCCCCACTGAGTGATTTGTTTGATCAATCATGAGTATACACCACCTTTTGCCCGAAATCTGCTGGGATACATGCGAGATCAGTAAAACTATATTTATTTATTTATTGTCATCAGCATCGGAATAATTGACAGTTGCCAGATGTGATATGATTAACCCAAAGGAAAAACTGTAGTAAAAGACAAGGGCTGACCGGAGAAGCATATGCTTATCAAGTCCCGTCCCCTTCAAGCAAGGACGCACAATCAATACATGGTAGAGTAGGCATTATACATTGCGATACATGAGCAGAGTGTTTTTTTTTTTTTTCCCATCTCAAGAATTATCTTCCCAAAAGTCATTGATTGGACATAACACTTCGGTAAAAAGGTGTTGGCCGGACATGGGCATTGGCTCGATGTAGGTCGGATTGTTGAAAAAAATCTGTCCTGTGAACTCAGCGACCAGTTCAGCAACTCCATTGTACACAATTTTTACAGCTCAAATCAAGTGGACAGCATGTACATATGACAGTACATATATCATCAGTGAATGATCACTGGCAGCCCTTGCAGTAGTTCCTATGGATTGGACACATGTCACAGCAATGACAATGAGCTAATGGTTTAATGACTTTTCCATCTAGTTGGTTTTACCAACTGATCTGCTTGGGGTATGATTCCTGATGCCTTCTGTGGAAAGCATCTAATCTTTGTTTGAAAAAAACCTCAGCAAGAATTATGAGGCACTCCATCACCGGCGCCCTCTTTGATGGCCGACAAATGAAAGGCGCTGGCGCAGGGACGTCGGGGTCAAAGGGGTTCTCTGCCACTTTGATATCACAGGGCCTTTATATGAGAAGAGCGCACGCCACACTTTGATGTCCGCCTCCCCCGATGGGGTCACGACCCCATAACTTTTGGGATTAAAGCCGTTGCGATCGGACAACCTTTCAACTTTTAGCACATTTAGTCGAGATGCACGCTAACTAGCCCCCATCTAGGTGACACATTACCTTATATTTGAATATTCTTCCAAATAAATAGTGCACATAAGAATGAGAGAGCGTTTGTGTGTAGCGTTTCTGACACTATTATTATTTTTTTGCATTTGTATTTGCTTCTTTCTCATTTATCATCAGTTTTCTTGATTGATCGTTTATCTTTACTGGGTTATCTTTGTTTGAGATTTAAATTTTATGGAAATTATGCAAAAAATTTGAGAAGGTGGGGGGGGGACTTTTTCACCGCACTGTGAATCCCTTTTTAAATTTGGGAGAACGTAATGATCTTAAATTTGACTTTTCATCAAGAGTCCATGTTATTGTTGTTGTTGCCAGGCAACCGCAAATGTCAAGGTGAAGGCACTGCACGCAAGCGGGATGCTGCAAATCTGCCTCAAAGCCACGCTGACTATTGGATTGTGGCTCAAAAGGCGTCGCCACACCTCACTCTCGACCAGGAGTTCTCACCGTGACGAGACGGCGGATTGAAAGGTTTGATCCCTTCTGAAAGTGCGCTGCGACCAATCTCACACACTTGATTACTGCACCAGTATTCACCTTCATCTTCACCTTCTTTATTTAGCACACTCACCGGACACCTTAACAGGTACACCAGAACTTGCCATCGAATGCAACTAGGTCTTAAGTATATACTGTATTTAAAAAGGAAATGAATATACCAGTACGGAAAGTCCCCAGGTTACGAACTAGTTCCGTTCCTACACTGGCGACGTAACCTGAATTTCCGCTTCTAGTCTGAATATACCCTTTAAAAAAAAAAAACTATCCAAAAAGTCCAAAAGTATTGTATTTTGTTTAATGGTGCCTGAGTAGGAGACATGGATATAGGACAGCTGCACTCTTGTTTGGACCACATAAGGCTGTAAGTTTAAGTTAAGTATGTTTGGGTATGCATATGTAATTAAGTTTAGAGCTACAGAGGAGTTGTGTGTGAGTGATTTGCTATGAATTTTTAAATACGTTAGCATTCGTAGCATTTAAGATAGTGGACTTTTGATAGGCAAATTGGGCTAATTCAATCTACTCGATTTTTATTTTGATCGGACGACATGGACGTTTGAACACCAATTGTTTTGTGTCAAGTGTTTCATTGTTAAAATGTGTGTTCTTTTGAACATAAATGTACAAATGTGTGTGACAGCTTTGCAAATTGTCAAAAGTGAAGGAAAAAGCTTCAAAAACTGTAATTGTCTTGTTTGCTGTCTATCAAGCTGAACAACTTCTCGTTTAGTGAGGACAGAACACGTCAAATTAATAAAGGTCAAAATAAGATACTCTGATGTACAATAAGGTACTATTTACGCAGCTTAAAAAAAAAAAAAAAAAAAAAACGACTGTAGACAATTGCAGATGAGACTCCGGCGTCGTAAGTCGAAATCGCAAGTAGAGTACGTCGTATCCCGGGGACTACCTGCTGGTCAAAACTGTTTCGGGTATAAGAGAGGAGATCCAGTGAAATTCATGACGTGAGAAATTATCAAATATTCTTAATAGAATCATGAAGTCTTGACACTAATATATATATACATAGATATTTTTTTATAAATTATATATTTTTTATAATATATATATTTAATATATTATTATAATATATACATATATAATATACTGTACATGTATATATATGTACAGTATAATATATATTTTCATAATATATATATATTTATAATTAGTAAAATATATAAAAAATAAAATTAATATGTAAAATAATTATATAATTATATATTATATATATATATATTTTTTTAAATAAATTATTGCTTAAAAACATTTTATTTTTCAGAAAAATACAAATAAGTAACATTGATAAAAATGAGACTAGAGTTTCTAAGATTTCTGGCGTGAATTGTAGCTGTCAATGACACCGAGTCCAGGTGAGCTCTGATCTTTGACGTTTCCTTTTTTGGGCCGAAAATGATCTTTCCTGCATTTAGCTGGAGGAAATTCTGGCACATCCATTCACTGATTTGATTAATACATTTACTCATTGAGACTAAGAGACAATAATCATTTGGAGACACTGAAATGTAGAGATGTGTGTCATATGCATAATCTCAGATGGAGAAAGAACATAGATGTTAAATGAAAGTGATCCGAGAATGGACCCTTGAGGAACCCCACATGTGATTTTGGTTCATTCAGACTCATGGTTTCCAGCTGACACAAAGAAATCCCTATCTTCTGTAAATAAGATTTGAACCACTGACACAGTGTCAGTGAGCCCTACGCACTGTTCTAGTTTGCTGAGTGCTATGTTATGATCAACCATGTCTAATGCGACACTGAGATCCAGTAATACCAGAACAGATTATTTGCCTGTGCCATTGTTGTGGTGGATATCATTTAAGACTTTGATAAGCACAGTCTCAGTGCTGTGGTCAAAATCCAGACTGAAATGAGTCACACATATTGTTTTGCATCACAAAAGCATGAATTTTCTCAAAAACAACCCTTTCGATGATTTGTATAATAAATGGCAGATTTGAAATAGGATAAGTTGCTTATTGTCGTGGAATCCTGATGAGTGTTTGCTTGTTTTTTTAGAAGAGGTTTTATTATGCATACCCCCCCCCCCCCCCCCCCAAAAAAAAATGTATATAGACAAGTTTTTCAAACACTGGGAGAAATAGTCTGGGACCCAGCCCATTACCGGCCTCATGAGCAAGATACAAAATCAACCGTCCAATCAGATTTGTTTATTTGCGTGACGTGTTGTTAACGAGTATCGTCACGCTTGCGCGCCGAAAGTCGTCTCTACAACAACACAGATGGTGAATGGGAGAGCCGAGAAAATGTTCCAATTCGCGGTAAAACCAGTTTTAAATGACCAAGAACACATCGAAACAAGTCAGTGACAACAGTCAACATGGCTCGCGCTAGCCATGTTGAATAAACTTCTCCATTCTCCGCTCACGCTAATTACTTGTCGCTTTTACAACGTCACGTCTGCCCATCACTGATTGGTCCACTCCGCTGTCTGTTTGCTGTGGCTTGCTCCGCCCTCGGAATTTGATCCGCCGGACGGTCGCCAGACTCAATCGCTGGTACAGCGGTGAGTCTGGTATACCAGGCAAGAAGAAATGGCTAAGAGTCGCCACAACCAAAATAATTTTGTATTTTATTGGTTTAACCGCAGTGGATGGAATGCAATAGGGACCTGAAAAACTCCAAAGCATCCAGTTGTATGTGTCCTAATTAGGGCTGTCAAAATTATCGCGTTAATGGGCGGTAATTAATTTTTTAAATTAATCACGTTAAAATATGTGACGCAATTAACGCACATGCCCCGCTCAAACAGATTAAAATGACAGTACAGTGTAATGTCCGCATGTTACTTGTTTTTTTTTTGTGTTTGGCGCCCTCTGCTGGCGCTTGGGTCCAACTGATTTTATGGGTTAGTACCATGAGTGAGCATGGTGTAATTATTGACATCAACAATGGCAAGCTACTAGTTTGTTTTTTGATTGAAAATTTTTACAATTTTAATAAAACGAAAACATTAAGAGGGGTTTTAATATAACATTTCTGTAACTTGTACTAACATTTATCTTTTAAGAACTACAAGTCTTTCTATCCATGGATCGCTTTAAGAGAATGTTAAAAATGTTAATGCTATCTTGTTGATTTATTGTTATAATAAACAAATACAGTACTTATGTGCAGTATGTTGAATGTATATATCCGTCTTGTGTCTTATCTTTTCATTCCAACAAAAATTTACAGAAAAATATGGCATATTTTATAGATGGTTTGAATTGCAATTAATTACGAATAATTAATTTTTAAGCTGTGATCAACTCGATTAAAAATTTTAATCGTTTTACAGCCCTCTTCCTAATACATGAATACGAGAATTTTGTGTTCATGAAGGCAGATGTGGAACCAAGACAGTGCCACCACAAAGCAATAACAGGTACAATTATGTTCAATTTGACTTCAATATAGTGTGTTGCGTCACCGCAGAGACATCATTAGCTTTGCGTTAGCTTCAACAATAAAGAAATGGAAAACACTCATCTACTACAAGTCATACACAGGCTTTTTACCCTAAATGCATACAATCAAGTGTTAAGCTTTCCCCCCCCGTTTTTCTACAGGTGGAAAACGCTGTTAGGCATGGGAAGACAACTTGATGTGCCTCACAACAACACTTACGTTGATGGACGCATACCGAGACTATAGGCTCGATTTAAGCTTCACCTTCGTTGATATTTTTCTGATTTATAATTTGTGATTTATTGACCTGTTTTGCATATTCACCCATTGTTTTAAATAAAACAAGAAATGGAATCATGTTGTCCAAAAGTTTTATTGCGATCAATAGCTGCATTAGATGTACATGTGCAATGAGCTCATAATACCTTAACTATAACCTAACTAGATGAAAATTACCTTACAGTATTTCTTTGTAACAACAAAGTCCGTGTCAGTCCTTCTGCATTCTGCAACTGTAATATTATTTGTAATTTCGCCTCATTTTGGTCACTCAAGTGGCCGGCGTATCAATCTACACCCCATGTTAACACAGACTGCATAGATTGTTTGACTTTTGTCCTTGAACGATCAACGAAGTGATAAGAACAAACATGCAATCTTTTAGGTGGATCGTTTAGTTTAAAGCTGCTAGCCAAATCTTTAATCTGCTGCTAATTTCAATTTAAGGTGTATGGCGAGGTAGATCCACACTGACGCTTTGAAGTTCGACGCTGTTCAAAACATTCCACTTCCAAGCATATATGGGGGAAAACACTCAGAAGACTTGAAGTTGCGCTCTGAGACCCCCAATTTGTCCAAATTTCAAAATATTCCGATATGCACGTGTGATACATCATTGGAAAACTTAAAATCTCAATTTTCTGGGGGAAGAAAAATTTGGAAGAGGAGGGCATTTTAAAAAAAAAAAGTATATATATGTATATATTTTTTTTTTATTAAACAGCAAAACCCTATCTAAAGGTGAGAGCAGAGTTATTATCGCGTACTTACCTTGTTTCAATCCAAAAACTCCATTTAGCATGTATCACTGAGTTGCAAGACACAGCTGTGAATGGCCACAGCTGGATTTTTGGGGGATTTTATGGGTGAAACGTGGTAATACAACAAGGGTCGCGATGCAGAAATCGCAGACATCAAGGAGTGGTCGAGATTTTCTTTTTCATATATTTATACCCTTTTAAGCATTTTTTTTTCTCAATTTTTCCTGTGTTTGGTTCGATTATTTAGCATCTAAAATATTGGGGAAAATGCGACAGTAACAGAAAAAATACAACTAAGCGATAGTTGTGAGGTATTCATGACTTTTTTACAAACGCCAATTTTTTCATTGTGACGTTATTTGTTTAAAAGTTTAAAATTTGTGAGTGAATAATTTTTTAAAGTCGTTTTTTTCTTTTCTTTTTTTTTTTTAGCGTAGTATTAGACAGCAATTAATAATTCAAAGCTAAAAATGACAGACATTTTGAATAAATAAATATAATTACTTACCTTCTTTTTATGGCTGGGTTGAAACAAAAGCGGTTGCGCGACGTCTGTAAACGGGGGTTTCCAGGGTAAAACGGACAAATTAAAAATAGTTCGAATGAATCTGCTATGGCAGCATATAGACATATTGTTCTATCGAACACAACAGTTCTTTAGCAGTTTATTTTAAAGAAGTGTGCAAGAGCAGAAACAGCTTTTTCAGTCTCGTCTGTGTTTTCCGGCATATATAGGCACTTCCAGGAGTTTACACAACCAAGCACAACACAGAAAGTCCTGGAGTCTAATCTACGTCGTACTGAATCCATTTTTGAAGATTCCAAGGATTCCTCTGGTTTAATTTGGCAGTTTAAAACTATATCTACTTCAATCGCAATTAATAATGTTCTGTCTAAACTGGAAGTCCCTAGCAGAAAATGTCAAAGATGGCGACACCCATGTTTCGCTGAAGAAACTTGTCAATATATATTTTTTAAATCTGCAGTACGTCCTGTGCAATAAAAGCAGTTTTTAAAAAGTTTGAAGGAAGAATATCAAGGCAATAAGTCGTGTGCTTTCATTTTGACAGTTTTTGTTAGAACTGTGTAGCCCAAGAGACTAAAATGTCCAAAATTGACTAGGAGGAGGGGATGGAAAGTGTATTCATTGCTAAATTGGAACTGCACACTGCTTGATTTATTTTGTAGCGTTTTGTTAGTGAAAAATTCTGACTCAATTTTGACACATGACTTTTTACACCTCAGTTCATGATGGACCGATGCTTGTGGATTTGTCAGTCATTTAGTGAAAAGAGTGTGCAAGCATTATTATTGTTTGTATTATTGATCTCTGAACAATATTTATTCTTCAGTTTGTGTTAATAGTTGCAAAAACTCTATATAGATGTTATAACTTACTGTATCTGTATTTAGCTTGTATGCCTTTATTATCAACTCAGGAATAATAACATGGCTAAATAAAATATATGGGCAAAAAAAACATTACATTAAAAACATTCAATTCGACAATAAATGCTTAATCAATGAATTGAAAAATTCCAGAAATGGACCTTAATAAATAATTAAGTATATTTTGATGATTTTTTTTTTTTTTGCTTTAATTGTCTGTCTATTGGACATGGTCAGCCTGTACCCCTCATAAAGTGCAATCCAGCCTCGTTTACAAACAGCAGTCCTGGTTTATGGAGACAATCTCTTTTGAGACATTTTCATTTGTCTTGCTGCTCTTTTGGCTTCTGCTTCAAGTAAAGAAAGAGTCAATTAAAGCCACTAGGGCGCTGAATTTGTCTTGCTTTAATTGCGCCGAGCCATTACATTCTATTCTTTTGTTTTCAACAGTCTCACATTCAATGTGTCAATGTGCCAAAACGACACAAAGCCAGCCGCTATGACGCGTGACTGCGTGTATAAATGAATGTATTCCTCGCACGGCAGCTCAGTTTGACATGAACTCATTGGGTACCATTGACGGTGACTGACGTCCAATCCGTTATGACTGTGAGGAGCTGGCAGATTCAACACGACCAATGAAAGGAGTGATTAAATTCAGCTTGTGAATGCTGTAAATCCTTTTCTGCAAGTGAAAGAAATCCATTTCCCCTTGTGAGCGCGCCGCATTTGGATCAGATAACACCGGCATGCAGCGCAGGCCGCAATCCGTCAAGTGCGGCGCCTCTTATCCGACCTGGAAATCCGAACTGATTTATTACAAACGGCGACGCTGTGAAGATCTCGCCGTGATGAAATTCATGGGAACCTCGGACGGCGGCGGCGTGTCGCTACAGAACACCACGACCCGCGTTTACGTGTCCTATAATTCGTGATGGAGACGCTCCTGCTTGTGCTGTGATGGAAAACATTTCCAGAAGAGAATCATGCCCAAAAGATGCGTTGAAAATGGTCTTTGTAAATAATAATCATGATTACAATGTCAGTTTGCAAACAAATCCAATTCCCTGTCAGTCAACAACATTGTGTGGTATTCTTCTTTCCACATGATTTGATTTGGAATCCTCCAGTGGAGCTCATTTGAATAATGAACATTTGGTCCAAATGAAGAGCAACTTTGAATGAATTTTTAACCTTTGAATGACAGTGTTTGCATGAATTATGCTTTACTAAATTAGCCACATCTTAATTACTCCGACATATGTGTCAGTATCTTCTCACATTCAGTCTTTTCATTTACACAAGATGTCCACTGTTACATTTAGAAATATTTACAAGTGGGAATTGGTTTCCTTTTAACATAAACATAAATGATATGATCTTAACACGCTGTAATAAAATTGAGTTTCAGATCACACACGAGCGAATGTGCGTTACCGTGGCAACTGTTGATCACGCCTCAACACGTTGGATTTGCACACAAAGGATTCCCCAACACATTGGCTGCAATCTCTCTAGAAAAAAAAATCATACACATCATACACAAGTGTAGTTTTCTTTGATCAGTTATCATTCATATGCAGGTTGCAGGCTTATTAACAAAACTAACATGAGTAAAATGACATTGGCTACCGTTGACAACGATGCCAGTCATGGATTAACCCTTACTAAAAAGACCTTTCACGCCTATGCAGATAACACACAACTGTACATTTCTGTGTCCACACATGATTATAGTCCCTTAGTCTCTCTGAGTAAATGCATTCATCAAATCAATGAATGGATGTGCCAGAATTTTCTCCAATTAAATGTGGAGAAGAGAGAGGTGATCATTTTTGGGCCAAAAACGGAAAGGTCAAAGATAAGCAGGCAACTTAGCACAATGTCACTTACAGCTACAAATCAAGTCAGAAACCTTGGCGTCATTATTGACTCAGACCTAAAATTTGATAGCCATCTAAAGTCCGTCACTAAATCTGCTTATTACCACCTAAAAAATATATAACCAGAATTAAGGGGCTTCTGACTCAACAAGACATGGAAAAACTTATGCATGCATTCATTTTCAGCAGATTGGACTATTGCAACGGTATATTTACGGGTCTTGATAAAAAATCAGTCAGGAAGCTGCAGCTAGTACAGAATGCTGCAGCCAGAGTCCTCACAAATACAAGGAAGCTGGACCACATTACACCGGTTTTGAAACCGCTACACCGGCTTCCAGTGAGTCAAAGGATAGAATATAATATACTACTGTTCGCCTACAAAACACTTAATGGCCTTGGACCAAAATACATGCCTGATTTGTTAGATTCCTATGAGACATCTAGACCCCTAGGGTCGTCTGGAACCGGCCTCCTGCATGTTCCAAGAACAAGAACCAAGCAGGGTGGGGCAGCATTTAGTTATTATGCTCCTCACCTCTGGAACAAGTTGCCTGAACGTCTAAATGTATGCTCAAACTGTTAGCTCTTTTAAATCAGGGCTAAAAACGCTTTTGTTTAGCACTGCATATCCATAACTGTCTATATATTTCAATCTACTTGCTTTCTATTCCTCTTGTGCTTATCTCCATTGCTGATTTCAATTATTATTAGTAGTAGTAGTTTTTGTTTTATTTTTATTTATTTATTTTTATTCTCTATGTGATTAAATGCGATTTTTATGTATAATTTTTTTCCCGATTTTGATTGTCTTGGTTTTTAGGTTGTATTGATTTAAATGTCATTTTTATGATCTTCATGTGATGTAAAGCACTTTGAATTGCCTTGTGTTGAATTGTGCTATAAAAATTAATTTGAAGATGAAAGATGATAGAAGCATCTGAGCGTCGGTCTTGTTTTTGGTGTTTTTTAGCGTCTGTCTTTTTGATCTCGGTTTGTTAATTTGCAGTATCAAACCCGATGTTAATTGCGTCTCTACTACCTGAGCTCGGCATATGGCGCCATGAAGCGCCGCTTTGTGTGGATTCCCAGAGCGGACAAATAAAAACCTGTTGTTATCATGTGCACATGGAGGCTAATGAACACGTCCAATGACAGATTAGAGAGTCTCCGGGGACGGCGGGCAAACACACGCCAGAAGTAAGGAGGCCGTTTGATCGCGCCAGACATCATCAAACGGTCGAAATGATTCCATCGCGAGCAGACGATGAGCTGAGACGCCAGACGCGCTTGTCGCCGTTTAGAACCAAATCTTTGATGGCGCTTTCTGTGCAACACGTGTTGGCTTGTGAGCGACAGTCTAGCTGACTTTTTGAACGCCGATCACAGTCATTTCAACATGTTACGATACATTTTGGAGCAACATATAGCAAAAAAAACTCAATCTTATGCTTAAACTGCTTGGATTTTATATTGTGACCAGGCACAGCTAAATGGTTCTTAGTGACCCATTTTTCAAAAGTGACAGTTTGGCAATCAAAATAGGACAATCTCCTATTGAGCGCCGTTTGTAAAGCAGCACATGCTGAAAATTACGACATTTTCTCACATTTAGCGCCACTCCGTGTTTAAAATGATGTGAAACTTTTAGAGTCACTTTTTTTTGTGTGTGTGCACATTTACAATATTATTTAGCAACTTAAATATTAATTTTTAAATAAGAAGTTTTAGACCTGATTCTTTAAATCCAGAACTAAATATTTAATTTAAATCCTTATTTATATTTATATTTATTTATATCCTAAATGCTAAGTCTGGAAATGGCTGGAACTAAATATTTAGCTTAATATGCAAATTCACATGAATGGAGACTGGAAGTAACAAAATAAAAGCTGATGGAGCAGCTCAGACTGTCTGTTTACGTTGCTTGAAAATGAATAAAACCTACTCAACGGTGGGGTAACACTTTATAATAACTATCCATTTTACTAGTTAATAGATCATTAGTAAATTGTTGATAAATTATTTATTGTTGATTTGTGAAGTATTTGTTAACAGACCGTTAAGCATTTACAGGGTGTTCTTAACCTGAAACAGTTTGTGTAGAAACGTTTCAAGATTTTGTGTGTAACGTTTGGCATTTCTATCTTTTCAGATGAAGAAATGCCATTCACTTTGATAAGGATTTTGATAAGGCATTTTGCAGGCAGCGCTAATGTTGCACATTTATGAAAATCGCAATTACATTTTGGGAGAAGTAATTTGTAACTGTAATAAATCACTTTTTTAAAGTAAGATTAACAACACTGCATAAGAAACATTCAAATGAAGTGTTACCCGCTGGGTAAGCACCAAATTTGCCACATAAATTTAGGACATAGTGTGAGGAACAATTTCCTGTATGTATTCCATTTCACTTTTAAAATCCATTCTGAAACCGATTGTCCAAACCTGAAGCATAACTGTCATTCCCATTGACTTGACCATTGCCAGCGTCATTTTCAAATTCTCTAGAGCTGTCGTCATTCTCTTTGTCCTTCCAGTTCTTATCACCCCATTATTATTATACATGTCAAACAGAGGTTGCGCTAGACTTTTTCGTTGTCTGTCATTTTGACTGACAGGGTCATAAAAATCCGGTCATAATATATTTTTACCCGTCACTTAAATTTTTAAAATGATGATAATGACATTGTGGTGACCCTTTGTTTGGCATAATTCACCTTCCGTACTTGTGTGTCCATTTGGCTGAGCGCGTTACCGGTGTAGGTTCAAGCGCCTACACCGGCTACGACAGTCACGTGACAGAGACACTTAAGAGCCGCTCTCGGTCCCCTCACTATCCACTCGCTCTCGCTATATGATTGGCCGAAGAGTCAAAATGCTCTCCCGTGAAATGCCTGTTTAAAAATGTTCCCGTTGTTACTTCTTGCGTTCGCTTATAAGTGCTATTTAAAAAGGAAAAGCGATGGATGATGCAACACACAGAGCGTATTATTAACAAATGTTAAAGTTGTATAATCTTATAGCGAGAATAAGAAACGTCACTGAGGCCCCAGTAAGTAGGTAGCCTACCATATGTAGCATATGGAACAATGAAATTAACAGTTCACCTGCTGTGGCCTGAACGTAGTCTCACACTTTCCTCCTGGTGCGCATGGACTTGAATTGCGTGCCCGCTTGTGCAGTCCCTGTTTTTTCACCTCTTTTATCAACACCATCGTCGTCTTGGGGCTTTTTGAAGAAACTTCGGACACTCAGTTGCCTTGACATTTTTTCAGAGTAAGGCCAATGACGTCATGCATCAAGAGAGACAATAGCTAATTAATATGCTCACTCGCCACTCTGTGGTCTGGGGTGTGAATTGCAACCGGTCAAAATGACGGATGGACTTCATTTTTTTCCGTCACCGTTTTAAAAAATCGGTCAACGACGGAAAATATTCGGTTAACGCGACCCCTGATGTCAATACAATTTCAGTCCTCTGCCATTTGCTGAACCATCCAAATTGCAAGCCGACAAATGATTCAGGCTGTCAACAACGTTGTTCATCATCTAAAAACCCTTTAATTCCTATTCTGTTTTTTTACTTTGAGAATCTGCAGAAATGTCCATGATTTGTGAGAGTCACACATTGTTTTCCAACCATACCCACAATGCGCTGCGCGTGAAGAATAGATTAACCCTAACTATCCCTAATTTTCCTTAATAACGACGTAGAATTATTAAAACGGGTCCAAAATTACCAAAGAGAAATTTTCGCTCGTATACTGATACCAGAAAGAATTCACTGTACGGATATTTACAAAAACAGTAAGGAAATGTGCAATGTTTATTTCATTTGAGATGGTAAAAAAGGTGTTTATTGAACATTTAGAAAATTTTCACCGAGTGAAATATCTTTGCCTTTTACTGTACCTCACTTTCGACTCATTTTGGGACGCCAGGTCACATTTAAGTTTACGCTCACACCTGTGAAACAAGAAGGTTATGAAACGCGTTATGCAAATCAGCACCAACGAAGCGAACAGCTGTTACTGTTGTTTGGGGTCACACAAAAAGAAGATTTTACAAGTGACATTCATATCCATTAAAAGCACAACATTGTTGTCTTACTGTTTGACATCAATGAGAAGATGACGGACTTTGCGTATGACTTGAAGCTTTCTGCTTGGAACTAATCCCAATTTCTAATCCGCTTACTTCTTTACAAAAGTGGCAGGCTGTGTATTGTGGACATGGGCAGGGCCGGAGTGGGACTCATTTTCGGCCCTGGAATTTCATGCCTCAGACCGGCCCACTCATTTAAAATTATGTCATTATGCATACACGTGTTAAGTTCAGTGTTCTCTAAAGCCGTGTACTGTAATTCTGTGTATTCCAATTCAGTGCAGGTCATGGTTGTTTAACAAGGTGGCTTTATTTTAACAAGTGCAACACAACATATTTTGAACAAATTTAAAAATGGATTTAAAAAAAAAACTATATTAAATGATACATTTGAAAAATAAATTAGGCCTGTCAAATGATTAAAATTTTTGATCGAGTTAATTACAGCTTAAAAATTAATTGTAATTAATCGCAATTCAAACCATCTATAAAATATGCCATATTTTTCTGTAAATTATTGTTGGAATGGAAAGATGAGACACAAGATGGATATATACATTCAACATAAGGTACATAAGGACTGTATTTGTTTATTATAACAATAAATCAACAAGATGGCATTAACATTATTAACATTCTGTTAAAGCGATCCATGGATAGAAAGACTTGTAGTTCTTAAAAGATAAATGTTAGTACAAGTTATAGAAATTTTATATTAAAACCCCTCTTAATGTTTTCGTTTTAATAAAATTTGTAAAATTTTCAATCAAAAAATAAACTAGTAGCCCGCCATTGTTGATGTCAATAATTACTTACACAATGCTCATGGGTGCTGAAGCCTATAAAATCAGTCGCACCCAAACGCCAGCGGAGGGCGGCAAAACTCCATAAAGCACAATTAACAAGTGGGCATGTCATTGTACTGTCATTTAAATCTGTCTGAGCAGGGCATGTGCGTTAATTGCGTCAAATATTTTAACGTGATTCATTTAAAAAATTAATTACCGCCCGTTAACGCGATAATTTTGGCAGCCCCAAAATAAATGAATAAATAAGACCTTTTCTGCAACATCAAATATTAACAAAATGAGTGCTTACAGATAAAACAAACATAGCAACATAACAATATGAAAAATAAAGAATACGTATTGCACATTGTAACAACTTCTAATGATACTATTATCCATTTTCCATTTCCACTTTAAAAACGCCACGTAATTGATTATATTAATTCTAATGTTCACTCGCTGAACGACATGGCAATCCTACCTTCCAGCTCTGCACCTGTGGTGTGTTCATTATGGCTAATGCTTGCTGCTACATATCCCTTGTGAGGTGCTACAAGAAGCCAAAGTTTCCACAATTACATATTGTCGTATCACACGGTGCAAGTTGCATTTTATTCGCCATCTGGCCTTACCACTTTCGTTGTAATCCTCTGTAGTTTGAGGCAGCAAGGTCGTTGCATGAAAAAAATTAGCTATTTTCGCGCATTTTGCCGATTCTTTCACGAGTGCTTTTCTCTTTTTAATTCTTATTTTTCAGCGCCACCCTTGCTCTTTTTATCCATCCGAGCACCGAGATAGCAGCTAATTTGGCTCAATACAGACTACAATTAGGGGGCGGAGCTGCATGCTGTATTTTTCGTCTGCACACGTGAGGATGAGTCTGGAAAAAAAAATAATACTGTTTTTTTTTTTTTTTTTAAGACGGCCCACAGGGACAGCGGTAACAGAATGTAAGTTATACTCAGTGACACTGTCATAAATAAATACCAAACAAAAAATGATAACAGTGTAATTTTTTTTTTTTTTTTTTTTTAAATAAAACGCGGACCGGCCCATCTGGCCGGCCGGCCCTTCTGGAATCGTCCAGAAGCTCCCGATTAGTCACTCCGGGCCTGGACGTGGGCCTTCACGCTGGCAAACCCAACCATTCAATGTTTTTTGTTAGCAATCTACAGTGAGGAGCAGAAGTATTTGCACTCCTTGTGATTTTGCGAGTTTACCCGCTTTCAACCACCATTTCAATAAGATAAAATATGACTTTATTAATCCCTCATAGGGGAAATTCAGGCATTGCAGCAGCTCAGACGGTGTACATTAAACATTTAGACAAACTGAAAGAACTGTATATATTTAAAAAAAAAAAAAAAAAAAAGTACAGTGGTACCTCGACATACGATCGCTTCGACACACGATCTTTTCGACATCCGAGCTCTCTTCAGGTCATTGACCAGCTCCTGCCATGTAGTTCTAGGTTGCCCTCACTTTTCTCATCATGAGTGATGCCCCACGAGAAGAGATTTTACATGGAGCCCCAGTCCGAGGTAGATTATGTTCAGCCTTTTCCATTTTCTAACAGTTGCTGCAACTGTTGATTTCTCACCAAGCTGCTTTCCAATTGTCCCATAGCTGTTTGCAGCTTTGTGGAGCTCAACAATTTTTTCCTCTGGTGTCTTTCGAAAGCTTTGTGGTCATGCCCATGGTAAAAGGTGGATTATGACTTACTTTGGGGTTCACAGGTGACAATATTGAGCTCAAACGGGTGGTGTGAGGGTGGTTACTCATGGGGTAAAGGTGAACTTTTTTAAGGTAGACTGACAACTCTTTGAGTGTCATAATTATTGCTGATTCTCAGGGGTACAAATACTTAATACTTCTGTAATCCAGAAATGATGAGCTCATTTGCGCGTTGGCACTGGTCGAGATCATCAGCCAAAATTTCCAGCCTTTTAATGCGAACATCCCTCTCCTCGACCGCCTGCTTGAGTTTCTCGTTTTCAGCGCGCATTAACTGGAGCTCCCTGACGATTTCTTGATTCTGGTTTTGAATCAAGCCAGTCAAGGAGACCTCCAATTTCTGTATGGAGGATATTTCATCCAAGTCTCCATAAATGAAAATGTACTTATCAGGTAAATTCTGTCTTTTTTAAATTACTGAGTGGAGACTAATATTTATTAATTAGTTAATAATTATCTCAAATACTGGAAGGTCATGGAAAATGAGATTTAGGGTGTATTCACACTTGCTCTGTTTGGTCTGGCCCAAACCAAAAAAGTTCAAAGTGCGCACCTTTTGGGCTGGTGTGAATACAAACCAGCGAACTCTGGTGCGGACCAATCAGCTGGTCCGAGACCTCGCTGGAGTGGTGGTTTCGGTTCGCTTCCAAGCAGACCGTGGTGTGGTTCGCTCTAAGTAAGAATGCGACTTCACCATGGTCCGTACTATAGCTGAAATCACTTACCTTTTTGCATCTAACAGAGTTCCGTAGCCAGGAAATATTGTTTGTTTAGCATCATCGTCTGTGGTTAGCAGTACGTCGACCAATATACAGTGGGGCAAATAAGTATTTAGTCAACCACTAATTGTGCAAGTTCTCCCACTTGAAAATATTAGAGAGGCCTGTAATTGTCAACATGGGTAAACCTCAACCATGAGAGACAGAATGTGGAAGAAAAAAAACCCAGAAAATCACTGATTGATTTTTAAAGAATTTATTTGCAAATCATGGTGGAAAATAAGTATTTGGTCAATACCAAACGTTCATCTCAACACTTTGTTAGGTACCCTTTGTTGGCGATAACGGAGGCCAAACATTTTCTGTAACTCTTCACAAGCTTTTCACACACTGTTGCTGGTATTTTGGCCCATTCCTCCATGCAGATCTCCTCTAGAGCAGTGATGTTTTGGGGCTGTCGTTGGGCAGCACGGACTTTCAACTCCCTCCACAGATTTTTTATGGGGTTGAGATCTGGACACTGGCTAGGCCACTCCAGGACCTTGAAATGCTTCGTGCGAAGCCACTCCTTTGTTGCCCTGGCTGTGTGTTTGGGATCATTGTCATGCTGAAAGACCCAGCCATGTCTCATCTTCAATGCCCTTGCTGATGGAAGGAGATTTTCACTCAAAATCTCTCGATACATGGCCCCATTCATTCTTTCTTTTACACAGATCAGTCGTCCTGGTCCCTTTGCAGAAAAACAGCCCCAAAGCATGATGTTTCCACCCCCATGCTTCACGGTGGGTATGGTGTTCTTTGGATGCAATTCAGTATTCTTTCTCCTCCAAACACGAGAACCTCTGTGTTTCTACCAAAAAGTTCTATTTTGGTTTCATCTGACCATAACACATTCTCCCAGTCCTCTTCTGGATCATCCAAATGCTCTCTAGCGAACCGCAGACGGGCCTGGACGTGCACTTTCTTCTGCAGGGGGACACGTCTGGCAGTGCAGGATTTGAGTCCCTGGTGGCGCATTGTGTTACTGATACTGACTTGTTTCTGTGGTCCCAGCTCTCTGTAGGTCAATCATTAGGTCCCCCCCGTGTGGTTCTGGGATTTTTGCTCACCGTTCTTGTTATCATTTTGATGCCACCGGGTGAGATCTGAGGGAGATTATCAGTGGTCTTGTATGTGTTCAATTTTCTAATATTTGCTCCCACAGTTGATTTCTTTACACAAACCGTTTTACCTATATCACAGATTCAGTCTTCCCAGCCTGGTGCAGGTCAACAATTTTGTCTCTGGTGTCCTTCGACTGCTCTTTGGTCTTGGCCATAGTGGAGTTTGGAGTGTGACTGACTGAGGTTATGGACAGGTGTCTTTTATACCAATAATGAGTTAAACAAATGGTGCCATTAATACAGGTAACGAGTGGAGCCTCGTTAGACCTCGTTAGAAGAAGTTAGACCTCTTTGACAGCCAGAAATCTTGCTTGTTTGTAGGTGACCAAATACTTATTTTCCACCATGATTTGCAAATAAATTCTTTAAAAATTAATCAATGTGATTTTCTGTTTTTTTTCTTCCACATTCTGTCCCTAATGGCTGAGGTTTACCGATGTTGACAATTACAGGCCTCTCCAATATTTTCAAGTGGGAGAACTTGCACAATTAGTGGTTGACTAAATATTTATTTGCCCCACTGTAAGTCGGTGTTCAACGTGGAGCAATGAGGAGAGGAATTTCTACTGTCCTTGTAAAATGAACATGGCATCAAAGGCCTCTGATGCTCCAAATTTCCCACAAAAGCTTGTAATTGGATAATACAAATCATTATGAGCACGTTTGCAGTACTCGGGAGCTCTGTGATTGTTTACTTTATTATTTTAGCGTGTTACCCCGCCCAAATCGTTATGTCCAAATATTAAATGATTTTTGCACATGTGTAGGTTTGTTGTCAAATCCTGAGTCGCTTGCTCAAATTGCAATGTGAAAAGGAACCACATCAAAAAAGTCCGGAACAAATGTGTTTTTGTGCGGACCAAAGAAAGCGAACTATGAACTTTGCTGGTGTAAATACACCCTTAGTGATTGGATGAGCCATCTTCCTCAAATAATAAATACTATCTGCATCATATTTTTATGAAATTGTTGGGTCTAAAACACCTTTTTCAAATTAGCTGTTGACCCAGAGCGAGGTGACAAAGGCAGGACACAAGGAGGCAGGAGTCAGAGAGTAGACTTTTACCAAGCTGCAGTTTGGGGAGAGGTGTGAGATCGGGCAACGTAACTAAGAGCGTCTCATCGAAGTCTCTCTCAGAGCTCCCTGCGCTGCTGACTTTTATTGAGGGCTTGTTGCTGGGCAGAATATAGTTACAACACTGTTGTCCAACGTGGCAGTTTCGATTGGGCAAGTTCCTTATTCTAGTCATTGATTAAATTAACAGTCACACTCATTGATTAAATTAAGTCACACTCTTGAGCGAGCAAGATAACTTTGTTTTGAACACACATTTGCACTCGAAGTAGCTTGGTGGAAAAGTACTGAGATGTTGTGTGATGAATCAACATATTTGTGTGTATCTATTTATCAGCAGAATGTGAGCAACTGCCGGTAATAAAAATGTAAGCACATGATTATGGGCTAAAACTGTATTCTTCATAATAGCTTGGGAGAGCGCTTATAATAGCTGTGGGAGAGCAAACTTGTATAACCCGCAAAGTATAATGGTCATACAATCAAGCATATCTTACAGAAATACAGTGTAGAGCTGGGGTAACTAATTTAATAAGGTTTCAAAACCGGGTTAAGGATTTGGAACAAAATATTGGGTTTCGAACTACAATGAGGCTTTCAGCCCAAGTTTGTGTTCGAAATGAAGTTTTCAAAACAAAATGACTTTGTCAAAAGATGGTTTTCAAACTTCTACTTTAACACAGGGTCACAGTTTCAAATAGGGATTCAAATCAAGATTAGTTACAAATACAGGATTTGGGAGTTCAGATTTGGACCAGGATCGCGGCATCATATTCAGGGACTAGGACTAGTTTCAAATCAGGATTTTCAGATGACATTAGGGTTTTATTTCAGCACAAGTTAATACAATATATTTTAGAATCTTACATCACAACAACTCAAATAAATCCTAAAACAAAAAACAAACAAACAAAAAAAAAAACTGTGTGATATATTACCAAATGACATGTTTAACGAAAAATATTTTTGTACATCAACAGCAAAATCCTATACACAACTTAAAAAAAAAACTATATAAAAATGATTGGAGTAAAAAAATAAATCAGGTAATGTAAAAAATGTCTCCTTGCAGATGGATTCATAGCATTTCAGATGGAGTTTTTTCCCCAAGAAAAATCATTCCGTTACCTCGACAACAGCACCGAATGGAATTAGCCCAGCGTGGCCTTAGCATGTGGGCTAGTGTGAAGCCGTTATCGGGGTGCGAGAACGGCCTCCCTCGCTGCGTACGTGTGTGTGTGCGCGCCGCGTACCCGCCAAAGAGGGCTGCTGGGATTGCGCAGATGGAGCGAAAATAATATTCACTCTTTTTTTTCTCAAAATCCTGGTGTGGGGACCTCCCGAGCATTTGTGCTACATTTATATGCCAATAGTGAGGGGAACATGTGAAATCAATGTTCCTTTCAAGTGGACACTTTGAATTCCATTGCTTCCATTTAAGGTAATTGACGTCCAATCTACAGTCAACAATGTTTGAATATTCAGACTAGTCGACTAGTTTCCTGAGTTTGATTCATACGTATCTTTATGTAAGCATCAAAAAACATTTTTAAACTTTAATGAACCAAATACAGTGTATCACAAAAGTGAGAAAGCCTGCCCGTCTCACCAGACCATAGGACATGGTTCCAGTAATCCATGTGCTTTGTTGACATGTCTTCAGCAAACTGTTTGCAGGCTTTCTTGTTTACCGTCTTCAGAAGAGGCTTCCTCCTGGGGTGACAGCTATCCACAGCAATTTGATGTATAGTGCGGTGTATGGTCTGAGCACTAAGAGGCTGACCCCCCCACCTCTTCAATCTCTGCACAGCACTCCTGTAATGAGTAACATGACATTTTGGAGGGAAAATGACAAGCAGTAGTCAATTTGGACATTTAGGGATGTACGTAGTTTCTATGGGGTGTACTCACTTTTGTTGCCAGGTGTTTGGAATCGGATATTAATGGCTATATTTTAAATGAAATAACTCTATTATATTAACTGCACACAGACTACTTTTCATTGTGTCAAAGTGTCATTTTGTCAGTTTTGTCCCATGAAAACATATACTTAAATATCTGCAGAAATGCGAGGGGTGTGCTCACTTTTGTGATGCACTGTATTTTTTGTTCCTGTGAATTTTCTCAAAGACAATTTTTAGTATACCATTTACAGTGAAGAAAATAAGTATTTGAACACCCTGAGATTTTGCAAGTTCTTTCACTTAGAAATGATGGGTGGGTTTGAAATTTTCATGGTAGATGCTTGTACACTGTGAGAGACAATCTAAAGAAACAAAAATCCAGAAATCACAGTGTATGATTTTTTTCAACTATTTATTTGTATTATTATTTGTATTTGCCGCTAATAAGTTTTTGAACACCTGTCTATTAGCTAGAATTGTGAGCCTCAAAGACCTGTGAGTCGCCTGTAAAAAGTCCAAAAAATAAGTGGAGTTGACTTTTTGGGTCTGACTTTTGACCTGTTTGAGGTGGTTGTCTGCATATAAACACCTGTCCACACCATACAATCAGGAAGTCTCCAATTCCTAACATGGTCAAGACCAGAGAGCTGTCAAAAGACACCAAAGACAGAATTGTAGACCTCTACAAGGCTGGACGGGGTTACGGGGCCATTTCCAAGCAGCTTGGGGATGTAATATCCACCATTGAAGCAATTATTAGAGAGTAGAAGAAGCTAAACATGACTCTCAATCTCCCTCGGACTGGGTGTCCATGTAAGATCTACCTTGTAGGGTCTCAATGATCCTAAGAATGGTGAGGAAACAGCCAAGAACTACAAAGGAGGAGCTGGTCAATGACCTGAAAGGAGCTGGGACCATCATTTCTAAGGTTACTGTTTGTAATGCACTAAGACATCATGGTTTAAAATCATGCATGGCACGGAAGGTTTCCCTGCTTAAACCAGCACATGTCCAAGCCCGTTTTAAGTTTGTCAATGACCATTTAGATGATCCAGAGGAGTCGTGGGAGAAAGTCATGTGGTCATATGAGATCAAAATGGATCTTTTTAGTCCTAAGTCCACTCATAGCGTTTGGTGGAAGAAGAATGATGAGTACTATCCCAAGAACACCATCCCTACTGTGAAGCATGGTGGTGATATTATCGTGCTTTGGGGGTGTTTTTCTGCATATGGGACTAGACGACTGCACTGTATTAAGGAGAGAATAACCAGGTTGAAAATTGGTCGTGACTGGGTCTTCCAACATGACAATGGCAAGGAGCAGACAACCAGAATAACTAAGGAGTGGCTTCGTAAAAAGCATATCAAGGTTTTGAAGTGGCCCAGCCAGTCTCCAGACCTTAACCCAATAGAAAATCATTTGAGGAAGCTCAAACGCCGTGTTTCTCAGTGACAGCCCAGAGATCTTATTGATCTAGAGAAGAACTGTATGGAGCAGGGCTGCAAAATCCTTGCTGCAGTGTTTGCAAACCTGGTGAAAAGTTACTGGAAACGTTTGACTATAATTGTAATTATAATCAAAGGCTACTCTACCAAATATTGACTTTAATTTTCACAGGTGTTCAAATACTTATTTGCAGCAGGATAATACAAATAAATTGTTTTAAAAATCATACACTGTGTTTTCTTGATTTTTTTTTTAAAGATTGTCTCTCACAGTGGAAAAGCACCTACCATGAAAACTTCCAACCCGCCCATCATTTCTAAGTGGGTGAACTTGCAAAATCGCAGAGTGTGGAAATACTTATTTTCCTCACTGTACATAACATATTTGCATTGCAATTCCGAATGTTCAACAATTGTACTTATCAAAAACATGAAAGAAAATTTACACTGTTCAAATAATAAAAACACAACACAGTTTCGTAAATAACATTGTATGCGTAGAAGTGACGCATTGCGCTGCAGTGCGCTGCCCGAACACAAGGGGTTGTATCATTATCTCTGTTTCATGGAGCTTCACATAGCACTCATTGCTTTCTTTAAAGTGAATTACAATCATATTTTGGGACGATTCGACTATATACAACAATTTAGCCATGCGCAGATAAGGAGAAATTACCGTAATTTCCCGAAAATAAGGCACACTTTTTTCCCCCCAAATCCACTTGTAAAATCGAGGGTGCGCATTATACACGGATGTATGGATGGAGACAGAAATAAATACATATAAATATGTATATTTTAAGACTTTTTCTTTATTGACACGGCCATGTTGTGTTGAAGAAAACGCATACGGTGATCTGTTGCCGCCATTACGGTATATTACGTCACCATTTGTTTTGGTAATTCTTCACTCTGATTGGTCGAATGACTTCCGTGAGTTCGTTTCGTCTGCACTGTTATGAGCTCCTTTCGTTTTCCCACTTCAGTCGTCACTTTTACTTTACAGTATAATTCCAAGGAAGATACATTTGCGGTATTTCATGATGATGAAACGAGCAAGCTACACGGCAGCCTTCAAAAGGAAAGTAATTTCCGTATCTGAGGAAGCTGGAATTCGTGAAGCGGCAAGATGGTATGACGTCGGAGAATCGAGTGTGCAGTATTGGAAATGAATGAAGAAGCAGCTGGAACAAGCAAAGTCATCAGCAAAAGCAATTGGTAGGGGCAGAAAAGCACTTATAAGAATGCTTTAGATGTTCATGTATAATACAGATATGGCTGTTTTGTTTTCTCACGGGTTGTCTTAAGTTGGAGAAGTTGTTAAAAGTTGTTACAGTAATGTTTTGCACTACCGGAACGGTATTTATCACTGTGCTATGCTTGTGCTGTGTTATGTCTGTTTATAATTTGTTAAATTAAAATGACATTTCTGTATTTCTACTTGTATTCTACCGTATTTATTGGTGCTAAAATTAGGGTGCGCGTTATACACGGGTACAAGAATTTTCCCTAGATTTTGCAGATAAATTGGGGGTGCGCGTTATACACGGGTGCGCCTTATATTCGGGAAATTACGGTAGTCTTTTAATCTACCGGTTAGCCACGCCTACCATTATAGGGCTTTAGCGTCCCCAACAGGTGGATGACGTCAGCGGTAGACTGGGCTCATCGGTTTTACTATTCAGCCCATTGAGGAGGAATTATTCACAACGAGGAAAAGGCGACGAAAAGAGCCGCAAAATGTAATTGTTTCAGTCTCTCTACTCCAATATTTTTACAGGATATTCTTTTTATCCAAGTATTTTTCCCCAATAGCTAAATAAATGGCATGGTCATGACAAATAACAGTCTTGTGCTGAATGGAATATGAAATAATAAAAATGCATTTATTCAGGACGACATGGCAAAATTACTCCATAATGGTCAAAACTGTCGACTTCACCTTTAATGTCGCACCTCCGAACGATATTTTATGCCACCTTATGTCATTTCCCTTCCCCGGCTTCGGAGAATGTAAACAAACCAAGAGGCATGACAGCTAGCCGACATGCTAACCCGAACCTAGTGATGCCCGGATCATTTCACAGGACGACTGGGTTGTCGATTGTCTATGCCGATCGGCAACCTGCCCGGCTGAAGCAATTTACAGCTCGTACCCCTGCTACTACGGACAGGAGAGCTTGCCGGGGAAGCAGCTGGACAATGACCGCCGGAGGAGGAGTGTGTAGCTGCCAAATGGTCAACACGAATTGGGCAAAATAATGCTTTACTACACGGCGAAGACGTAAACAGCGAGAGTCATACAAGAGCGGCTGCAGTTATTGTGCAGCTAAAATGTACAGCTAATGTGTATGAGGAGAGTTTTTTTTACATGCCCATCCATGATCAAACGTAAGTAGTCCTTTATTTAAAGAAAGTTTGTAGTGTTTACTTTGTAATTCCTGTATTCGAGGATATTTTTAACACAAATTTGCAATTTCTGATCGGTCAGAAAATTTGACAGAACACCGGGCACGTGAAGAGGGCAATAAGCCAAGTATAGTGCTCTCCCGGTGGGGGGATTTGTGACAAGCCGCCGGTCTTTGGGCGAGGGGGACAAGGATCATGTCAGCCACAAAATGCAAGCCACCTACATATTAAAATGATCCCAGTATTTGACATAATACAAAACAAGATGTTTACTCACTTCCTCGTAAGTCCCATGGTCCCACAGAAGTAGGGCTTGTTGTGGCCAATATCCACCGGTGAATGGGAACCTTTTGAAACCCCAAAAAGGTGCACACGCCTCTCCCTCGTACAGCAAGATTTTTCTGCAGCCATTTGGCTGGCATGAGGCGAAAAATAAACCTATTAATCCGCAAAATCAGCTGAATCCTTAGTCCTTCTCATACAACAGTACAGCTGTATAGTGAAGAGGACTCCTTCCTCCGTTCACGTCACAGCGCCCTCTTCCTCAATGCAAGACCGAAGCCGGAAGTCTGTCATTTTCGTAGCGCGGGATTAAAAAAATTGAATAAATATATTGATCGCCTCTTCGCACATCCAAGTGGTCCATTTCTTTCAGGAGCATAAAATACCGCGTGTATTATGAAATAAACATGCTTTTTCGTGTTACAGGCACTTTAATGTCAGTCAATGTCAATTTCTCGAACTGGAGCTCGTTGAAATAAAAAAATCGTTGCTTTTAGTAAAGCTTTTTGCTCCTTTTTTGGGGGAAGTCTCAGTTAAAATGTCAGGTCTCTGCTAACTCATCAGGGCATTTGTGAAGCATGCATGCAGTAGAAAAGTATTTTTCAAATCCTGTATCGTCCCATATAAACGGTTTAGCATTTTTCAACATCACTCACAAACGTCATGTATTGTACGTTTGTGTGTGGACACTAAAAAGAGGAAACGCCGCCTTGTAAAGAAAATTGTGTGTGCTTAGTGTCTATCCTGTTTCCTGCTGTTGTCTCTCGACAATGAGACTCTTAAACAAACGTTTTACTTCATCAAGCTGCACAACTGGACTAAATCAAGCTTTGGCTGCCATTGCGCGAGCACCTCATTGTGATTTTCCAGGCTGCTTCCTGTCCAAACAGGAAGTGTCTTGCTTGTTGTTTCTTTGATAACAAAAGCAATGTAAATCAGCTCTAAGTGACAAGAACTGCTTACAAAGACGTGGAAGATTTGAACCAACATTGTGAATTTAAAAAATAGTTGCTAGAATAGAACTTGATTTTTGTAAACATCAAAGACAATTTTGAGTATTCGGTTGACAGGTTGCAGTTTTTATATATTAATATACGTTTACCAGCCCCCCCAAAACAAATGAACCTGGACGTCTCCTGCTGACAAATTTAGTTGAAAGCAAAAGGATGGAGAGAACTGCGGGATTGGACGTCTTTCATCGTCATTGGCACAGAAAGACTTAAATGGCTCTGCAGGAGCCAGATCAATTATTCATTACAGCATCGACAACAATAGCCCTGCTGTGCGTTATTGCACTACACTAGTAATAATTGCAGGGTGACGCAAAGGTTGCGCCGCTGACATTTGCAAAGGAAGATGACATTTAACCATAAAAATTGAACATTTCACTTTATGTCTACATTCAAACTGCAATTAACTTTTTTTTAACGTGAAAATTATGACGTCGCTTCAGGATTATTTTTTAAATGCTAATGCAACGTGAATTCAATAATACAGCGATTTTCTTCAATTATCGGTGAAGAGTATTGATGGCTGAAATTTTTTGTTCCTTTGCGCACACTCTAGTTTGACGGACGACTGATCGCCGCTATGCTGGCATCGTGAGCCAGGCCATGTTTTTGCAGCCAGAAATAATGTAGCCTATGGGTGAAAATCATGTATTAGTTTAACTTCTGGCTAAGTTACTGGAACTGAACTTACAGTGGGGCAAATAAGTATTTAGTCAACCACTAATTGTGCAAGTTCTCCCACTTGAAAAAATTAGACAAGCCTGTAATTGTCAACATGGGTAAACTTCAACCATAAAAGACAGAATGTGGTAAAAAAAAAACAGAAAATGACATTGTTTGATTTTTAAAGAATTTATTTACAAATCATTGTGGAAAATAAGTATTTGGTCAATACCAAAAGTTTATCTCAATACTTTGTTATGTACCGTTTGTTGGCAATAATGGAGGCCAAACGTTTTCTGTAACTCTTCACAAGCTTTTCACACACTGTTTCTGGTATTTTGGCCCATTCCTCCATGCAGATCTCCTCTAGAGCAGTGATGTTTTGGGGCTGTCGTTGGGCAACATGGACTTTCAACTCCCTCCACAGATTTTCTATGGGGTTGAGATCTGGAGACTGGCTAGGCCACTCCACGACCTTGAAATGCTTCTTACGAAGCCACTCCTTTGTTGTCCTGGCTGTGTGTTTGGGATCATTGTCATGCTGAAAGACCCAGCCACGTCTCATCTTCAATGCCCTTGCTGATGGAAGGAGATTTTCAATCAAAATCTCTCGATACATGGCCCCATTCATTCTTTCCTTTACACCAGGGGTGTCCAAACTTTTTGCAAAGGGGGCCAGATTTGGTGAGGTAAAAATGTGGGGGGCCGACCTTGGCTAATGTCCTTTACACTACATTTAAAAACAATATATTTAAGCAAATTTTAGCAAGCCATTCAGTGTGTCACATTTGCTTTATTATTTTTTTAAATTAATAATTTCAACAATCTCGCAACTTGCCTTTGTGGCGTTCTCTTTCGACTCTCGGGCTCTTACCAAATACTTCTGCTGTGAAATTAAACTAGCTTCAAGTTGCTTCAATTTCTTGCTGCGTATCTTCCCTCTGATCTTGTCGTACATGTCAGCGTGTCTTGTTTGGTAATATCGCCTCACATTGAAATCTTTAAAAACAGCGACTTTCTCTTTGCAAATGAAGACACAGTTGTTGCATATTTTAGTGAAGAAATAGTCCAATTTCCACCTATCCTTAAAGCGTCGGCCTTCACAGTCAACTTTCTTTTTTTTGTTGATTTTCGCCATTTTAGAAAATGGAATGGGTCACACGGGGTAATGTTGCTTAGCCCTTAAATACCTGCAACATGAAGCAATTATCAGAGAATCCCAATATTTGAAAAATAAGGTCCTAATTAAACTTTTTTTTCAAATTTGTGAAAAGAGAGTCAAAATGAATATGTGTAATAAGCGCTCTAATATCAATAACCCATGCTAAATCATGTTTTTTTTCTCATGGAACCTGCAGATGAATGTGTTGACTTGCATCCATCTTTTTTTTTTTTCAAAATGTCAAAATTCTAAATTAGTCTCAAAATCATGAAATTTTAGGTTTTTAAAATGTGATACATTTGGCAATAAAGGGTTAAAGTGCTTTTGCCGTTTAGTGGGTGAATGAGGAGCAGCATTTCCTGTGTAAGCTACTTCATATGCTGGTTGCAGTACTGATGACCAATTTATTAAGTCTGTGTGTGGGCCAGACGTTATTGATTTTATGACAGAGGCTGGGGGCCGGATGAAATTTGACCACGGGCCGCATTTGGCCCCCGGGCCAGACTTTGGAAATGTCTGCTTTACACAGATCAGTCGTCCTGGTCCCTTTGCAGAAAACCAGCCCCAAAGCATGATGTTTCCACCCCCAACTGTGTTTCTCCCAAAAAGTTCTATTTTGGTTTCATCTGACCATAACACATTCTCCCAGTCCTCTTCTGGATCATCCAAATGCTCTCTAGCGAACCGCAGATGGGCCTGGACGTGTACTTTCTTCAGCAGGGGGGACATGTCTGGCAGTGCAGGATTTGAGTCCCTGGTGGCGCATTGTGTTACTGATAGTAGCCTTTGTTACTGTGGTCCCAGCTCTCTATAGGTCATTCACTAGGTCCCCCCGTGTGGTTTAGGGATTTTTGCTCACCGTTCTTGTTATCATTTTGACGCCACGGGGTGAGATCTTGCATGAAGCCCCAGATCAAGGGATATTATCAGTGGTCTCATATGTCTTCCATTTTCTAATAATTGCTCCCACAGTTGATTTCTTTACACCAAGCGTTTTACCTATTGCAGATTCAGTCTTCCCAGCCCTCTACAATTTTGTCTCTGGTGTCCTTCAAAAGCTCTTTTGTCTTGGCTATAGGGGAGTTTTGAGTGTGACTGACTGAAGTGGTGGACGGGTGTCTTTTATACCGATAATGAGTTAAAACAGGTGCCATTAATACAGGTAACGAGTCGAGCCTTGTTAGACCTCGTTAGAAGAAGTTAGACCTCTTTGACAGCCGAAATCTTGCTTATGTGTAGGTGACCAAATACTTATTTTCCACTCTAATTTGGAAATAAATTATTTAAAAATCAAACAATGTGATTTTCTGTTTTTTTTTCCACATTCTGTCTCTCATGGTTGAGGTTTACCCATGTTGACAATATCGGGCCTCTCTAATCTTTTCAAGTAGGAGAACTAAATACTTATTTGCCCCACTGTATATTGTGAAAGACGTGAAATTGATCATTTTATAATGTGAAACCTACAGTGCCTTGCAAAAGTATTCGGCCCCCTTGAATCTTGCAACCTTTCGCCACATTTCAGGTTTCAAACATGAAGATATGAAATTTATTTTTTTTGTCAAGAATCAACAACAAGTGGGACACAATTGTGAAGTGGAACAACATTTATTGGATAATTTAAACCTTTTTAACAAATAAAAAACTGAAAAGTGGGGCGTGCAATATTATTCGGCCCCTTTACTTTCAGTGCAGCAAACTCACTCCAGAAGTTCAGTGAGGATCTCTGAATGATCGAATGTTGTCCTAAATGACCGATGATGATAAATAGAATCCAAATGTGTGTAATCAAGTCTCCGTATAAATGCACCTGCTCTGTGATAGTCTCAGGGTTCTGTTTAAAGTGCAGAGAGCATTATGAAAACCAAGGAACACAACAGGCAGGCCCGAGATACTGTTGTGGAGAAGTTTAAAGCCGGATTTGGATACAAAAAGATTTCCCAAGCTTTAAACATCTCAAGGAGCACTGTGCAAGCCATCATATTGAGATGGAAGGAGCATCAGACCACTGCAAATCTACCAAGACCCGGCCGTCCTTCCAAACTTTCTTCTCAAACAAGGAGAAAACTGATCAGAGATGCAGCCAAGAGGCCCATGATCACTCTGGATGAACTGCAGAGATCTACAGCTGAGGTGGGAGAGTCTGTCCATAGGACAACAATCAGTCGTACACTGCACAAATCTGGCCTTTATGGAAGAGTGGCAAGAAGAAAGCCATTTCTCAAAGATATCCATAAAAAGTCTCGTTTAAAGTTTGCCACAAGCCACCTGGGAGACACACCAAACATGTGGAAGAAGGTGCTCTGGTCAGATGAAACCAAAATTGAACTTTTTGGCCACAATGCAAAACGATATGTTTGGCATAAAAGCAACACAGCTCATCACCCTGAACACACCATCCCCACTGTCAAACATGGTGGTGGCAGCATCATGGTTTGGGCCTGCTTTTCTTCAGCAGGGACAGGGAGGATGGTTAAAATTGACGGGAAGATGGATGCAGCCAAATACAAGAACATTCTGGAAGAAAACCTGTTGGTATCTGCACAAGACATGAGACTGGGACGGAGATTTATCTTCCAACAGGACAATGATCCAAAACATAAAGCCAAATCTACAATGGAATGGTTCAAAAATAAACGTATCCAGGTGTTAGAATGGCCAAGTCAAAGTCCAGACCTGAATCCAATCGAGAATCTGTGGAAAGAGCTGGAGACTGCTGTTCACAAACACTCTCCATCCAACCTCACTGAGCTCGAGCTGTTTTGCAAGGAAGAATGGACAAGAATGTCGTTCTCTCGATGTGCAAAACTGATAGAAACATACCCCAAGCGACTTGCAGCTGTAATTGGAGCAAAAGGTGGCGCTACAAAGTATTAACGCAAGGGGGCCGAATAATATTGCACGCCCCACTTTTCAGTTTTTTATTTGTTAAAAAAGTTTAAATTATCCAATAAATTTTGTCCCACTTCACGATTGTGTCCCACTTGTTGTTGATTCTTGACAAAAAATTAAAATTTTATATCTTTATGTTTGAAGCCTGAAATGTGGCGAAAGGTTGCAAGGTTCAAGGGGGCCGAATACTTTTGCAAGGCACTGTATCATGTTATAACTTAAGACTAATTGTTATCATGTGAAATTTTCTCATTGAAATGTCTTCATGTGTACAGTGCCTTGCAAAAGTATTCGGCCCCCTTGAATCTTGCTTCCTTTCGCCACATTTCAGGCTTCAAACATAAAGATATAAAATTTTAATTTTTTGTCAAGAATCAACAACAAGTGGGACACAATCGTGAAGTGGAGCAAAATTTATTGGATAATTTAAACTTTTTTAACAAATAAAAAACTGAAAAGTGGGGCGTGCAATATTATTCGGCCCCCTTGCGTTAATACTTTGTAGCGCCACCTTTTGCTCCAATTACAGCTGCAAGTCGCTTGGGGTATGTTTCTATCAGTTTTGCACATCGAGAGACCCTGAGACTATCACAGAGCAGGTGCATTTATACGGAGACTTGATTACACACAGGTAGATTCTATTTATCATCATCGGTCATTTAGGACAACATTGGGTCATTCAGAGATCCTCACTGAACTTCTGGAGTGAGTTTGCTGCACTGAAAGTAAAGGGGCCGAATAATATTGCACGCCCCACTTTTCAGTTTTTTATTTGTTAAAAAAGTTTAAATTATCCAATAAATGTTGTTCCACTTCACAATTGTGTCCCACTTGTTGTTGATTCTTGACAAAAAAATAACATTTCATATCTTTATGTTTGAAGCCTGAAATGTGGCGAAAGGTTGCAAGATTCAAGGGGGCCGAATACTTTTGCAAGGCACTGTATCTATTTATTAAAAGGCAAAATATCTGAACAGTAAAGCAAAATATCCCATTCATTGCAGATACTAAATATGCAGCTATAATGTTATGTTAATAGGCACAGAATTATTATCTTCATGTAGTATTTAGTGCCCCGGAGGTGTTATATTTTTTTCGCGCACTCTGCACAATGTGGAATGAAATATACATTATGGAGGAATATTATGTGCAAAGACCTAACTAGAAGCAATTCTCCGTATGCCGAAGTTATGTTGTACACAACTAGTATAAAAACGCCCAAAAATATGCTATTTCAAATGAATATTACTTTACTGAAACTCAAAATTGAATATCTATTTTTAATTCTTCAGTAGCCTACACAATACATTCGTTACATTAGATAACAAAACCAATTTTTGCTGTAACTTCAAATGTAATTAATTACATTTTCTCATTCTATAGACAAGTTTCCGATGTACTTCCGCTTTACTTCCATATATCTGCAAGCAACTTCCTTTTTGGAATGTTTCCATCCAAACCAACAGTGGAGCTGGAGTAACATTACTCATCAAAATCCCTTAAAAAGACAATTTGGAAATAACGCATCCATCTGCCATCATCACGACAGGGGAGGACAACATGTTCATGAAGGCAGATGTGGAACCAAGCTCGTGCCACCAAAACAGACCGGGGGTTTTTGTAGCCATGTTGCCTCTGTTATGGAAGGTATATTCTTCCCATCCCTGCATTTTCATGTGTCCGGTGCTCAAAAAATACCGAAGCTAAAATCTTGCGCATGAAACGACTTGTTGCCTTTGATATTGTTATTACCATGATGATTGTAATTTTGATGATCTTTAACATTATTTACCACAACTACTGTACTGCTGTAGCAGTGCAGGCTGCTAGCCTTTTGCTAATCAGTACGTGTAGATGGCACAATTATGTCAACACATAAATGCTAGTGTTACAAGTTTTTTTTCCATTTGTTTACAGGTGGAAAAACTTTAAGATACACTATTGGAGCTGGAATTACCGAGGATAGCGGGAGAAAGCCTGTATGAGTTGGGTGAAAGTTTGGCGAGGGTCCGGAGCTCTGCTGTCTATCACATTCCTGTATACTATTTTCCCCAATTTTATAAATTGTGATTTATTGACCTGTTTTGCACATGCACCAATCGTTTTAAAGTAAACAAGAAATTAAATAATGTTGTCCAAATGTTTTAATATGATCAATATCTGCAATAAAAAAGAATGACATACTATTTTTGTTTATGTGTACATACCTTGTAGTATTTCCTTGCAACAACAAAATCAGTGTGAGCCCTTCTGCATTCGGCAAATGTAATATAATTTTTAATTTCACCTAATTTTGGTCACACAAGTGGCCAGCGTATCAATCTATACTTCACGTCAACACAGGCTGACAGGTTGTTATAATTTTGTCAACGATTGATCAACGAAGTGAAAAGAAGAATCACACAATCTCCTCTATGTCTCATATACTACGTCGTACTGAATCCATTTTTGGAGATTCCGTGTGGTCCTCAGGCTTGATTTTGCAGTTTTAAATTTGTCAACACACTGCTTACTTCGATCGCAATTGATGTTGTTCTTTCTAAACCAAAAGTTTGTAGCAAACATTTTCCAAGATGGCGCCGACAATATTTCGCTCAGGAAACTTGTATATAGCGGCTCTATAGTTATGGTACGAGCGTTACCCACGTTACTTTGTTGACAGCTTTGTGCTCTCATACTAGCCTCTGGGTTCACATGGCTCTTCTCACTCTTGCCACACCACATCCCAGAAGAGGTTATTCATTGGCTAACACAGAGCAAGATGTCAGGGTAAGCCAATCAGAGACAGTCAGACAGAGTAGGGCGAGTCTTGTTGACAATGTTTTTAGTTGATTATTATTGTTATTAATGTTTTCTTTGTTTCATATATCAAAGCAACTTTTGTTTTGTAGGCCAGTTTATAAAAGATGCCTGTCAAAATGTCTGCACGTTTTATTGTTCCATTACATTTCATAGTGTTAGGATGGAGTTGTCTTTTGTCTTACCTTACGATGGAACAACAAAAACTAGTGTTGTCCGTTATTACCGGGTTGCTAATAATATCGGCCGATAAAAGAATTTTAAAATTATATCGGATAATATCGAAAGCGGTTTTTCATTATCGGTTTTGGGTCAATATGCACGCTGCCTTCAAAGTGAATGTAGAAGCCTCACAGCTTAGCACAACAGTCATGCTTATTGATATTGTGGTGCAATATAGGCACTTTTTCAATAATTTCAGTTGAAATTATTCTCTTATTTTTCACAGAATGTTAATTTGAAAAACCTTTGATGTTGTTACATTTATCATTATAAAAGCCCCCAGTAGGGCATCACAATACAATTAGCCATAATAAGTCCATGGCAACATATATCACGTCGGTTTGATATCAGTATCATATTTTCGATATCATATTTTTGGAGTTGGACAACATCAGGATATAGGTTAAGGATTAAAAAGTCATTATCGGACACCACTAATGAAACGTTTTTAAATTATTTTTTTTTTTATTAAATTGTTTTATTTAACCCTTGTATTGTGTTGGGGTCAGAATTGACCCGTTTTCAAGTTTTCGTATGCGTATGCAAAAATCAATGGTACTTTTTTTCCATACCCAAACTTGAAAACAGGTCAATCTTGACCCGAAAACAATGCACTGCAAAGGTTTAGTATTTTCAGGCCAAGTTAATTTACAGATCAAATTTATTTCACTAGCAAAAATATGGGATGATTTCTAACACAAGACAAGGGGTATACAGTACATATACAGTATATTCATTCATTCATTTTCCATGCCGCTTTTCCTAATTTATTTATTTGAAGTAACTCAAGGAACTTACTTTCATAATTGAATAACTAATAATGTAATGAGTTCATTTTTCAGACAGGCAACTGTAACTATAATTGTATATTATATATATATATATATATATATATATATATATATATATATATATATATATATATATATATATATATATATATATATATATATATATATACAGTTGTGGTCAAAAGTTTACATACACTTGTGAAGAACATGATGTCATGGCTCTCTTGAGTTTCTAGTTATTTCTACAACTCTGATTTTCAGTCCATGGAGATGCAAAACATGCTTGACTGTGGACACTGCCACCTGTGTTCCAGCAGCTTCTAATTCTTGGCAGATCTGCTTTTTGGTGATTTTCGGTTGAATCTTCACCCTCCTGACCAATTTTCTCTCAGCAGGTGATAGGTTGCGTTTTCTTCCTGATCGTGGCAGTGACAAAACAGTGCCATGCACTTTATACTTACAAACAATTGTTTGCACTGTTGCTCTTGGGACCTGCAGCTGCTTTGAAATGGCTCCAAGTGACTTTCCTGACTTGTTCAAGTCAATGATTCGCTTTTTCAGATCCATGTATGTACATTTTTGACCCAGCAGATTTGATCACTTTTTCTGTTAACCCATAATAAAGTCATAAAAGAACCAAACTTCATGAATGGTTTTTGTGACAAAGAAGTATCTGTTCCAATCACTCTATCGGAGAAAAATCAGAGTTGTAGAAATAACTGGAAACTCAAGAGAGCCATGACATTATGTTCTTCACAAGTGTATGTAAACTTTTGACCACAACTGTATATATATATATATATATATATATATATATATAACTGTAACAACACCGCACACTTATCATATTAATCTTATTTCCTCATAATTGTTTTATTGATTTTTTGTAGCTGTACACTGTATTTTTTAAAATGTAATTGATGTTTTAATTTGTATGTATTTCTAAGTATTTGTTTGACATTTAGCCCTTTAAAACCTGAGCCTATTTTGGCCGAATTTGCAGGCCTTTTACAGTGTATCATAAAAGTGAGTACACGCTTGCATTTCAGTAGATATTTAAGTATATCTTTTCATGGGACAACACTGACAAAATGACACTTTCACACAATGAAAAGTAGTCTGTGTGCAGCTTATATAATGAAGTTAATTTATTTTCCCCTCAAAATAACTCAAAATATAGCCATTAATATCTAAACCCCGGGCAACAAAAGTGAGTACACCCCTCTGAAAAAATGTGCATTCATAAATGTCCAAATTGAGTACTGCTTGTCATTTTCCCTCCAAAATGTCATGTGACTCGTTACAGGAGTGCTGTCAACGTTGCTGCAGAGATTGAAGAGGTGGGGGAGTCAGCCTGTTAGTGCTCAGACCATACGCCGCACTCTACATCAAATTGGTGTGCATGGCCCAAGAGGAAGCCTCTTCTGTAGACGGTACACAAGAAAGCCCACAAACAGTTTGCTGAAGACATGTCAACAAAGCATATGGATTACTGGAACCATGTCCTATGGTCTGAAGAGACGGGCGGGCTTCCTCTCACACAAAAAGGATTTTGAGGACATATCTTTGTGAGGTTAGTTATTGTACCCATCACCTTATCCAAAATATATACATGCAATCAAGCTTCTCGAACAAACACATCTATAAAAATTAAAAAGATTGAAAGTGAAGAAAAAAATCAAATACAGTATAACAATGATAAAAAGTCTTCTAATAAATACTGACAATAAACTAGTTAAGTCATTGCTGCTGTCATTTCGCACTTGCCGTGACGCCGACTCATCGTAGAAAAACGACAACAAATCTGGCTCATCCTCTTCATCGAGTTGACAAAATAATGCATTAGCTTGTGCTAAATTTAGTTTTCGATTCATTCCATGCGTTTCAAAGTTGCTTGCTCAATCCAACCGGCCGTCGCTTGCTCCCTTGCCTCCCGAGGTGGCGCCTCGCTCGGAAATCTATTATAAATATTCACATTAGGTTCATCGTTCTTGACCTTATAACAACTCCTGGGATATGTAGTCTTTCGTGGTGCTTTCGGTTTTGAAAAAGGACAAGAAATGATGGAAATATGGATATTAACACTTGGTCCGTGCAGCGTTTTAATGTTTATTTATGAGTACAATAAAACTATAAAATTCAAATGACATTATCTCCCGTTTTACTTGGTTGATCGGCTTCAAGTAAAAACAGTTGTGGACCTCAACTTCCGCACCTTCAAATGAGGCCACCCAGCGCCACATGGGTAACTACAGCGTAGCGGTAATTACAGCGTGACGAGGCTTAAAAAATGATATGCGTAAAAATGTCGTTGCCGACACGTTCGGTGTGTTCGGCAGAACCTATGAACGAATGCATATTTCATTGGTATATGTGTGGGATTTTTTAATTTCACAAATGTTGCACTCAGTTCTTGGCTGTTATTTTGCCTGGAAGGTCCCAGTCTTAATGGACTGGACGTCAGTCACTGTCAATGGCAGCCAATAAGTTAAGTTGTACTGTTGCGTTTTCAACTGTTCGTGTGAGAAAACATGCGAGGCATTTGGAGTAAAAGTTGCTCCCCGAGGATGTGATTACTTGAAAACCTTGTGCACTGCATCAATTCCTAATTAACATTTGCATACCTCAACGTCAGGGGGTCTCCGGGGGGTGTCATTGCGGGGTTGTGGAGCAGTCAAGCAACCAGCGCTTTATTTTATGATAATTAATTGAAATCACATTAGCCTGGAGCTGAACGAAGGGGCGGGAACACAGCTCATGAAAAGAGAGCCAAATGTTTGGAAGTTTGGATCTAAGAGGGGTGCTGGAGCCTATCCCAGTTTGTTATGGACTGGAGGCAGAACCAGAGTACCCGGAGAAAACTCATACAGGCACAGGGAGAACACTGTAACACCACGACAGAAGATTGGAGCCCGAGACTGAACCCTTGATGAGGCAGGCAATGACTTAAAATGGACACTTTCAGAACGAAAGTGAAGCTGTCCCCCTGCCTTGTAATGAACTAAAATGTGCTTGTCAGACCCCCCGAGTGGGGCCACACGTTTGACAACCCTGTTAATCCATCCCATATACTTACGTACAAGTGATACCTCTACTTACAAATGTGTCTACAAACGTAATTTTCAGGTTAGGACACACCTCAATGCTAAAGTATAGCCTCTTGTTAAGAAATTTCAGGTTACTAGAGGCAAAAATACTACTGTAAAAGATACAGTATGTACAGTGAGCCCTCGTTTTCCTGCAGTTAATAAGGACACCCCCGCGCGATAGTCGAAATCTACGAAGTAGAGGTGTAGCTTTTTTACATTTTCTGAAAAAAAATTGTGTGTTCAAAGAGATACAAAACTGATACATATAAGACATTATTTCCCCCCTTTTTTTCTCAAAAGTATACTTCTTTATTAAATGCTTCATTGAGTGAGTCCTCTCAAATCAACTCATGCTGCTTAGAACAGCACACAACACAACACAATGAGTTGCCAAAGCACACTATAGCCAAAGTTTAACAAATTAAACGCGTCGGCACCTTTAAAAGGTAGTACTCTCAAGCTTCTCTGGCAAGTTCAAAGTAGCTCCCTTGTCACTCATTGTTAACTTTAACAAGATGCAGCTACCTTGTGAGAAAGAAAAGCTTCAGGAGGGAGAGTGAGAGGCTCTATGTGATCGGATGGGACATCTCCATAAAATCCAGCATTTTTTTTTTTAATTGAAAAAAAAAATCTGCGATGGACTGAGGACGCGATGTGTAAAGCGCGAAGTATACACCGTACTGGCCCGAAGACAGTGATTTTTGGATTGAAATAAGACTGCAAAAGTGGGGGTCGTCTTATATTCACGGTCTAGACATTATACCCATTCACGACGCTAGATGGCGCCAGATATCATTGAAGCGATGATCTGTCATGACTCATGACAGATCTCAGCTACTCTCAAGTTTAACCAGTTTGCATTATTTTATTGCAATGTTTTTTCCTTATTTAGATTTGTTTCAAGACTACAGTTACAGTGAGACTTCACTTTGATGGTCAATGCAGTTATTGCAATTTTGTTGTTTTATCACAATAGATTGGTTTATTTACATTTTAAAAACCAGAAGCCATTCATTTATGAATGTGATTGCACTTTAGTTTACATATTTAAATGTTCAGATATTAAGATTTGAATGAGGTAAAATAACATGCTTTTTCTCTCAAATATATTGTTATAATCATTTGTTTCAGATGTTCTGTAATTATTTTCTGTATTTTTTCAACTTAAGTCTTGAAAAAGAGGGTGTCGTCTTATAATCAGGACCGTCTTATATTCGGGCCAATATGGTACTTGCAGCTTTCTGCTTTTAAATGTTGTGCCATAAGATCTACTGCCCTATTGATCATAATATTTCCCATCATGCTTAAGGAATGCTATTCTGTTCTCCTATTGGCCTATTGTTTATGACATTTCAATTTGGGTGTCGCAGTGTGATGATGTGCACAGACGCGACAGTGTTGTTGTTATAGCAAGTCTCCTCGCTTTTATGTCTCACGAAAAGTTTTTTTTAAGCCCACACACAGTTCACTTCATTAGTAGCACATTAAAGCGCAAGGCTCCTCGCATTTTTGTGTCACGATGAGTGAGATAGGCGATAGGCCCCATCATTCTCGTAAAAGAGGACATTGCCTCACTTGAAAGTTAAGATATATTTTTTCTTTTTTCCTTTTCATTATGTTCTATGATCAACTTCATTACAGGTTAGTTTAGGTAAGGTTAGGTTAGGTTAGGTTAGGTTAGGTTAGGTTAGGTTAGGTTAGGTTAGGTTAGGTTTGAGGAATGATTCAAATGTGTTTAGCTTTTGTTTTATTCACGTTTTACCCTAATTATGAAATTTAATGTCGCGTTTCAGTAGTGCTTGGAACGGATTAGGGCAATTACATGGAAAATGCATTTGTACTTACAGCACGTTCAAGTTACAAAACTGCTTGCAGGACCAATTAATGTCGATAGTAGAGGTACCACTGTACTGTACGTATGTAGGTATACTCTATTAACTTCTAGTTTTGGCTGCATCACAAGAAGACAAGATAGCAGTCATGACGACTTTAATAAAGAGCTTTTGGCTGTTGAGCCCTCGTGAAGGAACAATTTTGTGCATCAGTCCTCCTCACATTCTCATTAAAATCCAATCAGCTGTCTTCATCTGATAAAGATTCACACAGACACACACGTACAAAGTATCATCGTGGTGGTAATAACTGTTGTTGAAGATCATTTGTGTGATGTAATCTTCACCCAAAAAAGAACCCCCCACACATTATGAGGCTTGTATTGCATCACTTTGCGTTTGGCACCGGTTTGTGTCTTGTGTGTGTTAGCGTGTAGATTGCATATGGCACATAGTGTCATGACTTTGCTCTGAGCTACAAAACTGTTGAAACAGATGTGTAATATCTTTGTCAAATCATCATCATCCCCTACAAAAAATGGAAAATCAACGCTGGAGGCAACAAAACATTTGCCACTACGCAACATTTGGATTTCGTCATCTTGTCACTTGAGTCAATGTAGGGGTGTCTGTTGTGGGTACGGCGTGTACTCCGTTGATAGTTTTTGTTCCGGTTGCCAATGTGACTTTTAGGTAAAAAACAATGAACTTTTGGCCAACTGGGAACATGTAAAAGTGTCAATTTAGAAAATATTCAACTTTTTCATCGTGAAAGAAAGCTTCCCCCTCAAACATTTTCTTTCTTCCCACAATTTTTTTTTTCTGAAAGCATACTCTTTTGTCTTTAACAATATATATGGCGGAAAACACTCAGGTGACTTGAAGTTCTGCTCTGAGACCCCCAAATTGGCCAAATATCAAAGATGTCCTATATCAGGGTCCACTAAATCCGGACCTCGGAGCCACTTTTCCTGTCGTGTTTTCCATGTCTCCCTCCTCCAACACACCTGAATCAAATAATTAGATCATTATCGGGCTTCTGGAGAGGTTGCTGATGACATAATCATTTGATTCAGGTGTGTTATGGGAGAGAGACGTAGAAAACACGACAGGATTGATGGCATCGAGGTCCAGATTTGGTGAACCCTGTCCTATATGCATGTGTGATACATCATTGGAAAGCTTAAACTCTCAATGTTCTGGGGGGGGGCATTTTTGAACAGGTGGACATTTAAAAAAAAAATAAATAAATAAATTAACTCGAGGCAAGAGCATGAGAGAGCACAATTAAAGACACCATGCTTTTAACAAGACATTATCGCGTATTTACCTTGTTTAATCCAAAAACTCGGTGTAGCATGTCTCACCGGGTGTCAACACACATCTGTGAATGGCAACAGCTGGACTTTTTGGGGATTTTATGGGTAGAAACACGGCAATATAACAAGGGTCACAATGCAGAAATTGCAGACATCAAGGAGTGGTCGAGATTTTCTTTTTCAAATATTTACCGTTTTAAAAGTTTTTTTTTTTTTTTTCTATGTTTGGATCGATTATTTATCATCTAAAAGACGGGAAGAAGGGAAAATGCGACAGTAAAAAATAAAATACTATTTAGAGATAGTTATGAGGTAAATATCCCTGACCTGTTTACAGACATAATTGTTTTCATTGTGACGTAATTTGTTTAAAAGTTTAGAATATGCGAGTGAATAATTTTATCAAGTCATTTTTGTGTTTAATTAAATATTAGACATCAATTAATGATTCTGAGCTAAAAATGATAGACATTTCAAATAATGGGTTGAAAAAAAAGCAGTCGCGCGGTGTCTGTAAACGGGGGTTTCCAGGGTAAAACGGGCAAATTGAAAATAGTTCCGGGGCTTAATGGGCTACAAAACCGCTATGGCAGCATATAGGCATATTGTTCTATCAAGCACAGCAGTTCTTTTGTCTTAAATACAGCAGTTTATTTTAAAGAAGGGTGCAAGAGCAGGTTTGATTTCTAGCCTTGTCTGTGTTTTCTGCCATATACTGTTTTTTGCTACAGAAGGGAAAAAATTGGGGATTAGAGAGTTTTTTTTTTCCCTTTCAAAAAATATGACTATCAACTTTGTTTTTCAAGAAAAGCTATTTTCTTAAAATAAAAATACTGCTTTTAGATTAGAGAAAATGTGTTTTTTTCCCCGTCATAGTTTTTTTTTTTTTAATTAAAAAAAAAAAAAAATTACTGAAAAAAGCAAACTTGAACGTTAAACTATTTATATGTTTTTGCCCTCAAAGTACAACTTTTGTTTTTTAAAATGTATTTTTATGTTACTTGTGTTTTTTATTAGGCAAATGTCGTAATTTTCAACAGAAAAATGCTGCATGTACTGTGTATTAAAAAAATAATTTTTTCACATCAATTTTAAAAACTACATTTTTTTGTTTAAAAAAAATTCTCACACTAATCAATTTTAAGCGACTTGGAAGTTAAGTTAAAGCCATGAATCCAAAGATGATTGTTTCTCATGTGGTTGACAGTCATTTAAAAAGTGCATTTGAAGGAGACAACAACCTTTTGTCCTAATCAACATCAGTGCTTCCTCTGGTTCTATATCAGTCATGAATCTTGTCTCCTTTTGGGATGGAATGATAGGCTGTGGAAAAACACATACCAAACACACACACACACGTCTCCAAGGAATGCTAATCACTGGGCTATTGGATTTGTCTTTTTTTCTTTGATGGCTGACACCTGCCATTAATCCTCAGCGTGTACTTCTCCTTCTTCTCGTGATGAAAGCAAAGGCGGCGTTCTTTGGAACGTAATTAACTGCCACCGTGGCCTGAGAAACGGCAGCGGGCGAGCATTTAATGGAGCTGCCGGCCGCTGTCCATTAACGCGTGCCAGCCTTTTTTTCCTTGCCGTTTGACAGCCAAGTTTTGATTAAAAAACCTCTCATGTCCATAAGATGAACATTTTCTTTTACAGGTGTTACAATAACAGAAGAACCCGCGAACCCACCGCTTGAGGGCTCTGGAATGTTCGCAACAGGTCTGCAGAAAATAACGTGATAAATCATTGACTTCTTATCAGTTGACGAGACAGCTCCTACATAGCGCCGCGGCTTTACATAGGGGCCGGGGTCAGGCAGAGCGTCGTGGACGCTTTCACTGTGATGAATTCAAACACGCAGCGTTCTAACGCTGGATTTAGGTGGAAACAGGATGAAAGTTTTAATGCATACAAGCAGGCAGGAGTGTCTCAAGAGTGAGTTGGTCGAGGATTCAAGGTAATTGTTATATAAAATAGCACCATGCAAGCACTTTGAAACTTTGTGAAAAAATGAATGGAAAAAAAAATTAGCTTAACTTTATCTTGAAATATTTACGTAAAATGAACGATAACTGGCCGTTTTTTGCTTTTAACCAAGAATCTAGACTTTTTTATGTTCACATCGATAGAAATTCCGGGATTTACGCATTTATTTACTAGAATTTTCTACTCAAAAAGCTCTTTGTTTTGTGATGGCCGCTGTTTTGGATTTTGTATCTACACACAATAGCGTACTTTACATTCATATAATTTGGTAATTTTCAGCCAACTGCTTGTTTTTCGGGGCAGCAAAAACTAGTAATTCAGACATTTCTGCATCCATACAAAAAGAAATTCGGCTTGAGGCAATAGTGACATCAGAATTCAACCTAAATAAATTGCGATTGTAGAAAGAAAAATGCTAATTTTGCTTTTGTTGAGTAAAATTAAGATGATTCTGCATGCTTTCTTCAAGTATTAAGTTCCTGATGTGAAAATGGAGTGATTTATTTGCTGTTGAAAACAAAATTGCGCTAAATTTAAAAAACATAAAGTTGCTATTTCGGGCAAAAACTTATATGATATGTTAAAAATTGCTATTGATCTTGAAAATATAGGTGATTATCTCTGCATTTGGTGATTTCTTGCATCCAGTGTGAAATCTGAGAATTTTATAGCCATTTTAATTTTTGTTATACTCATATAAAAATAATTAGTCTGGATTTTATTAGGGAAAGAATTTAATTTTTTTCTAATGTTGCTGCTCATATATGCCTAAGGGAGGTACCTGTTTTAGTTTTAGGTCACTAGCGGCTTTGGTTTTGAAAATATTTGAATTATAAGTTTTTGAAAATATGCCCTTACGGGGCTGCCCCGCACCCCGTTTCCCGTGAACTGATAATGAAGTCTATGGATAAATTTTGTTTCAATCTATCTTCACTCAAAGAACCAGAATGGTAAGCTCTCCCCATGCGAGACAGTGAATGTGATACATTTAAAGGGAATGAGTGGAGCCTCTTTGATTTGGTGGTGTTTTACGTTGTCAGTAAACACCCCCAGTTTCAGTGACAGATATAATGACCTACACATGAATACGACATCCATCTGACCCAATTAGAGACAGTAGCACGGAAGAGACAACGGGGGTACCATAGCAGAAATTAAGATATTGAACTTTTCCATGGGAGCACCTAGGTTCGATTAAAAAAAAAAAAAAAAACGAGCCAAGGTGTTTTAGAGAGTGAGAACTTTGTTTTGGATACGATGTTATGGACACATCCAGAGGGGTGATTTGAGTCTGCTGGCAGAGGCATGATAAGGATGGAGCTACTTGAGGAAGACCCAAGAGAGGGGAAAGAGATGGAGTGGGGGAAGACATCAAGGCAGAGAGGGGGATGCTGAAATGGCTTCTGTGGCAACACCTAATAGCACAAAAACTTAAAAATAAGAGTATTTTTACATTTGACTAACCATGCAGCTCCTCTAATTTGTCTCGCCATGTTTGCATTTGTTCTGTCAAGGAGACGCCCATAAGTGGTGGAGAGGACACTCATCCACATCCTTTGCAGAGGCGCATTTTTCGTGAAGACATATGCTAATGATGCGCTTGGTATTGGAGGACTGGGCTGGGAAAAGCGCAGCGGGGATCTGGAGGGCCTCTCCACACAGAACTTAATTAGCACTTTCACCGACGATGAAACTCGTCTCTTAGGCCACGCCGACGGGCCCAAAACGCCCATCTGGCTGGCTGACATGGTATTTGTGGCCTGAATGGTTTTTAGCGGTGAAAATGTATCCGATTTACGGCAAGGAACTGCAAGTGGAAAACATGCGTTCATGGGACATTCTCATAAACTTGCTGTGACCTTCCACAATCTTCACGCCAATCAAAATACTTTCCCCAAGTGCCTGTGACAGAAAAAAGCACGTTTATTTCATATTACACGCAGTATTTTATGCTCCTGAATGAAATGGACCACTTGGATGTGTGCAGAAGCGATCGGTATGTTTATTCAATTTTTTAAATCCCGCGCTACGAAAATAAGAGACTACCGGCCACGGTCTCGGATTGAGGAAGAAGGCGAATGTGACATTATCTTCACTATACAGTCATGCTATTGTATGCAAAAGGACTGCGGATCCAGCTGATTTTGCAGATTCATTTGTTTATTTTTCGTGTCACGCCAGCCCAACGTGCAGCAGGCTTCTGTTGCTACACCAGGGAGAGTGGTGAGAGCCTTTCTAGGTTTCAAAAAGACCCTGTTCACCGCGAAGCATGGACAAAACAAGTATGACAATGGAGTGACCATTGGACGGACCAGGAAGTGAGTAAGCTTGGTATTTTATATTATGTCCAATACTGGGATCGTGGCACACGTTTCAATAAGGAGGTGGCTTGCATTTTGTGGGTGACAATGTTCCCTGTCCATTGAGAAGGCGGGAGTGGCCGCCTCCCTCGGCCGACAACCAGTGGCTTGTTGAACACAATGGTCGCCGGCCGATGAGCGTCCATGCTTGGGCAGCCACACGCTCTCGTCTGTGGTTCTCGATTGTGTAGAGCAGTGGTCTTCAAACTATTCCACATAGGGCCACAGTGGGTGCAGGATTTCACTCCAACAAAATAAGACCACACCTTTTCACCAATCCGGTGTTTTATAAGTGCAATCAATTGATTGCAGTCAGGTGCTGCTTGTTTTAGTGCAAACCACATTGGTTAAAAGGTTTGTGCTTGATAGGTATCAACAAAAACCAGGACACACAGAGGCCCTCGAGGACCGGTTTGGAGACGCTTGGTGTCGAGACTTCCACCCCTCTTGGCCCTCATCGTGTGCCCGCAGAGAGAGCGCTATCCTCGGCTTGGGCTAGGGCAGCCACGCGCTCCAATGTTGGCTGGTTTGTCCACACTTTCGCCGTTCATTTACCCTGCTGCGTCCCTGGCAACAAGCACTGCCTGCCTGACAGGGCCGCACGAGGGGAACGACGACAACTTGATGGCCCCCGGGGGCTGGCCGATTGGTGAAGACAATCACCCCCGCCGCCGTGTGTGATATAAGTCGGGGTAGTTTTGTGTGATTTTTAGTGTTCGAAAATCGAGGAAGAGACTTGGAAGAGCCGCTCTGTTCGGGTTAGCATGTAGTATAGCTCTCATGTTTCTCATTTGTTTACGCTCTTTCCTCCGTCTCCAAGTCCCCACAGGGAAATGACAAGAGCCGGACTAACTCTGGTGGCAATAAATACCGTTTGGGAGTTTAAAGAAGTCAGCAGTTTTGACCATTATGCTGTAATTTAGCCCTGTCGTATTGAAATGCATTTTTAACATTTCACATTCCATTTAGCACAAGACTGTTATTGATCATGACCATGCAATTTATTTAGCAATCGGAGAAAAATACTTAGATACAAAAAATATCCTGTAAAAATATTGGAGTAGGGAGAAAAAACAATGATGACATTTTACAGTACGCTGTAGTCATCAACCTCGTGTTTGTTGTCTTGCCGTTCTGAATCTTCTTCCTCCTCCAAATACGACTCAAACATATATGACTGTATGCCACAGGCTTCCTCTGGATCAACAATATCACTTGAATGATCCACACTTGAACCAGAATCACTGAAAAACGCTTCTTCCTTCGAGCTAAATTCTGAAATCATTACTCTGCCGAAGTCATCACCCAGATGGAGGCGCCAGAGCGCCATAACGATAGGAGGGGCTAAACGGGAGATTAAAAGACTCATTTCTCGTCATCTGCACTTTGCCAAATTGTTGTATGTAGTCGAATTGTCTCAAATTATGATTTGAATTCCAATAATATTGTTATTTAAGATTTTTTTTTATCGTGTCACAGGCGCTTTTAAGCTGAAAGACAATTTCAACATGTACTGTATGTTTATGATGAACACGCACATACTGTTAAAAGTAACGTACTATATTAACCTTGTTTTCATGTTTTGTTATGTTTTCGTAAACATAAAAAACAATTTAGGAAATTCGATTAACGAAACGTAACGTAGTATAGTTGTTTTTGCAAATATTAAATCCAAGTCTTCAACGAAGACGGTTTTACCATACTTTTGAGACTGTAAGGCGCTACTTTTCCCCCTCATTTTGGACCCTGCGACTTTAATAACGAAGCAGTTTATTTATGTTTGTTTTTCAAGCAAACGAGAATTGCAATTTCTCATTAGAAATAAAATGAGTTTTCCTTCACTCCATTCACATCCGTTCTGGTGGCCCAGCGTGTCATGATGATATTGCCACTCGTGCCGGGGTTCAGTCAAGCACGAGTGTGTCATAATGACAACTCAACAATATTGAGTTCATGTGCTGTATGTATGTATCGTGCTCGGAGTTTATTCTCCAATACAGTCTGACCTCGGGATAGCATTCCTCTTGTTATTCCCCCAAGTTATTTATGGGTACATGCCAACTTGCTATCAAGCGAGGACCATTGGTGCTACTGAAGAACCATATGAGACTAACCATGCATATTTTAAAAGAATGGATATACACACTAGTGCCGACAAAGCTTGCCAGCGACTTTGTCAGATTACATCAAAAACTATTTTATTTCATCGACGAATAAGGAGTCATCTGTTGTTATGTGCTTCCACAGAACGGTTTAAGGCTAACCATGGGCAGTAAAACAGATTCCAAAAGGTTGGATAGCCAATTGCCACGTTTACATGGAGCCAAATATTCCAATTACAATCGGAATATTTGTTCAAACCGAATAAATGTGTTCCATATAAACACCTCATTCGGAATGAACAGGCCCAAACCGAATGGAATTTCATTCCGATTCACAGGGGTGGAATATTCCTTTTCCCAAACCGATTAGAAGTAAAATTATATCATGTAAACAGGGAAGCGGAATGGTGTCTGGTTGCGTTCTTTCTGCGCATGCTCCGTACTGACATGGTGACGTCACTTGGTGACGTAAGTAACGTCACTTGCAACATGGCTTCCAAGCACACGCACAGCGCACCCACACAACTTTTTAAATGAACGGCGTATCATTCTGAAGTTTTGTTTCCACTCGAAAAGTTAAAACAGCAGCTGATCTGACGATCGATCTCCATGTTTTGCAACGTGACGCTTTGTTTTGATCAATCTGCGCATGTCAGACGGCAGTTGTCAAACGTCCTTTCGGAATAAAGGCAGTCACATGTAAACGCTGGATCGGAATAGATGGAGTGACATGTAAACAGCTGATGTGAAATTTCCATTCGGAATGATTTGAATCGGTATGAATAAAAGTCAGCATGTAAACGTGGCTATTGTTAGCTAGAAGTATGCGTCAGATAGTCGTTTTTCTCCCAGTACTCAGGATTACCCAGGGGCCGACTGGTAATCTGTAGTTTCTGGGGGATCACAGAACGGCCGGTGCTCTGGACGTCCGGCGGCATCACTGTTTTTATTCCCCCCTATCCTCTATGATTATCTACGGTTCGCATCCAGTCCGACAGGTGGCAGCAATGCGCCTGGCTGTTAACCGCCAATCTGATAGGAGAAGAACAAAGAAAGGACAGAGTAGCCTACTTTGGTAAAACCTTACTCCTTGTGGAAGCAAAATAGCGACGAGCGTGGATAAACAATACGGATGGTGGTGGCAAAAAAAAGAGAAAACTTAAGAAACTCGAGAGCAAAGCATCGAAATGTCACAAGTTAACACACATGTTCATAAGCAGCAGTCTGGCTGCAATGGCCACGCCGGCTAGCAACAGCCCAGCCCCCGGCGATGGTGAGAGTGGGAGCAGCGGCCGCTCTCGCATGCAGCCGGTGCAGGGAGAGACAACAGACGAAGGAGCGGGTAATGATGGTGGAAGTTCCCCGGACAAGCGCAGGGCAAGTAAGTAGGGATGAAGAGGGTTACTTGCTAGGTATATTGGCAATTGTTATCTACCAGGTAGCTACATATTAAATGAAATAAATGGCAATTAAAGGGTTAGTGATTAATAATTAATAATTAAGTGATTAATAAAATGAATGGTTTTACTTTAAAGTTTAGGTAGTTAAATTGATATATTTATAATCATTATATATCCTTTTGCTTTCTGGTTAATACTTTCCAATGAAGGTTATGTATACAGGATTTGTCTTGAAATGTTTATTGTATTTTCATTGAAATGTATTATTTGTGTGGCAAGATTAATTATGGCTTAAACAATGAAGTCATTTTATAGACACGGGATAGGCGCTGTAATAATCAATTGGATACATAAAACTTGCTTTAAAAAATTCTTTCATTTGTTTATTCAGGTTGATCATAGAGCTAGGGCAGAAGATGAATCCAACTCCAGTTCAGCCTTGCAGTACTTTGAGCGCCCCAAGTCAGACAGTAACAGTCTAGACACATTTTTACTTACCATTAGGGATGGGAATTGATAAGATTTTTACAATTCCGATTCCATTATCGATATTGCTTAACAATTCGATTCTTTATCGATTCTCTTATCGATTCTAATTTGGACTAATGGACTGTATGAGGTTCTGGGTTCAATATGTGTGTTCAATATGTTCATTCGCGTTGGGGTGTCGGTTAGAACACAAGGAGCGGAGAGTGGAGTTGGTCTTTGCCACTTTTAATACAACTTGGCAACAGGCACAACTATATACAGGCAATGGCACTTGATATGAGAATCACTCAATGAGCAGGTGGGAGCAGGCGTGGAAAGATGTTGATGTAATTGAATGTGTGTGAAAGACTGGAATGTGTGGATATGTGTGGTTCTGAAAGGAAAGAAAATTAGTGCTGATGCAGTAAACGATGCAAATTGACTGTAAAGCAGTCAATAACACACATACATGACTTGCAGTGTAATTAACACAAAGAGGGGGGATGTTCGCGAGTGTGTGCGCACAACCCGGAAGTACGCTGCGTGTACGTTCGGTCATCTTGGCCATAAAAGTGGCGAAAACTAAGCACTGTACACTCATATGGATGTACAACATAATCTTAAGATGCTAAACTAACACATTCCCTCTTAACACAAATATGCAACGCGAATGTAATGGTGGGGGTGTTGTGCCGAAAAATAGCCGGCCTGCATGAAATGTCCCCCCTGACGGAACGCTTTATTTAGGTGAAAACAAAAAATGTTTTCATGGACACATTACAGTTATGGATTTACGACGGCGGGACTGCGCGCGCACAACCCACAAGCACGCTGCGTGCACGTGCGGTCATCTTGGCCATAAAAGTGGCGAAAACTAAGCACTGTACACTCATATGGATGTACAACATCATCTTAAGCCTCTTAACACAAATGTGCAACGCGAATGTAATGTAAACACTCTCCTCGACGCAGCGAGGATGAGCGGAGCAACCAGCCGACAGTAAAAACACGAAACGGTCGCGCTGATAACGGCTCTAATTTATCATAAGAACTTTATGGCATGAAGAGGAAATACTTACATTCGTTCATGGACGCAAAAAAATGAATACTTCCTCTATCTAAAAGGTGGCCATTCTCTGATCGAAATGCGCACCTTACGCCTATTCTCGGTCCCAGAATATGCAGCGCGCATGACGCAGTTCAATAACAGGAAATGGACTGGTTGCTATGGGAACGAACACATAACCATGAAATCTTTCTAACAGGAGTATAAAAATTGCTCATAAAATCATTTAGGGTTATTTTAGATGCATTTATTTTATATTTTTCTTATAGAGTATTCGACGAAAATATAATAGACCCATTAATAGACTTTTTAATATATACATAATACCTCCATATTATCACTCAGTGGCGACACCTCATGGTACACTTGGTGGGTGGTTACACTGTGAGCATTCATGATGTGATACTTGCTTACTTGTCCGTGTGTATCATGCGTAAAGTCCGTGACGTTATGTACGTATTGTACTGTTTGGAATCTATAAGAGAATCGTTAGACAATCTGCCAAGCGATTCCATGGAATTGATACATGCGGAACTGGTTCTCTATAAGAACCGATTCCCATCCCTACTTACCACCCTCAGAAGAAGTGAGTATTCAAGTTAAAATGTATAACAATGCAATGTGTAGTTCTTCATAGCCGTTTCATTTTTCTCTCAAAGTGCAAAAAATTGATGCATTTTAAAATCAAATGTAGAAAAAAAAAATCTCCCATGGGGCATGCCCCCGGACCCCCCTAGAGGGTCTGTATTTCCCTTTGTGCAAGCGATTCTTGTGGGCTGGGCTGAGTCAAAGTCCAGCGCTGCTTTTTAGTCCCAGTAGGCCCCTGGAAATACCCATCCGATGCATGATGCCATTACAGAAGAACAGTTTAGCTAACCATGGATGGTTCGACAGATTTCAAAAAGATAGATAAATACAGTGTGCTATGACAAAGCCGCTATAATAGGGCTGACAGCCTTTTGTCCAGTTCATTCAGCACTATAGGGATATTTAGGAGTCAGCTGCAAGATGAGAAGTCATGGTTTGTGGATTTTTCTTCTTCATAATTGGAGCGACCGTTTTTATTTAATTACTAAGTGTTTTCAGTCTGTCTCAGAGAAGACAAGTCGAACATGTGGTACTGTTAACATTGCATATGTAAATACTCCATATTGAGTAATGGACACATGTGGATTATAGTCGGGTGTTGTTGGTGTATATGTCTTTCCTAAATTTTGTGAAATTTGTGCAATTTGGCTTATGGTCAGTCACACTTTAGTAACTATATAATTACAGTAGTTATAAATATTAAATCCAAGTCTTCAATGAAACCTAAAATATTGGTTTTATGAACTTTTTCAGATTGCTGAAAACGAAAGAGGGTTCAAGTGTTCCATTAACTTCGCTTTCGGGTCTTTGGGAATCTTGGGAAAAACTAACTTGAATTATTAGTTAAACTACTATCTTTGGTTTTGTGTGTCAAAGACAATTTAGATGAGACCTAGTTAAATCAGCAGTCATTTGAATGCACGTTTTTTCTCTCTCGTTTTTGTAAAGACGGAAGACAATTTAGTTGGAGATTGAATTACCGTAATTTCCCGAATATAACGCACACTTTTTTCCCCCAAAACCAACTTGTAAAATCATGGTGCGCATTATAAACGGGTACAGGGATGGAGACAAAAATATAAGTTATTATATTTATATATATTGTATATATACTGTATAAAGACCGATTTTTTTTAATTTGCCGTAATTTCCGGACTATTGAGCGCCCCTGATTACAAGCCTCACCCAGTACATTTTTATGGGAAAAAGCATTTTGTACACACATAAGCCTCTCCTGCCTATAAGCCGCGTGTGCCCACATAGTAAACTGAAATATTTATAAAGAAATACACAATTTTCTAAGTTTTAATACCATACTTTAACGAATCGGGTTATGATATAGCGCGTGACTTACAGGTAAGGGAGGTGCGGAAGAGCAAGAGACGTGCTGTTGTTGCGGGTGTGTCTGTGTGTGTGCTTCGGCTGCTAGAGGCAACAGTCGTGTGATGTTCAACGAGTTTCCAACATAAAGAATTGTAACCTAACTTAGCGGGTTACTCTTTGTCATCGTTACAATACAAAACCTTTGTTTCCAAACAGCGCCAGCGACACGGCACTTAGCTGACTCCTCAAGCTCACTCCTGAGCGTGTGTCGTCGTCTTCGTCACGTAGCAGACCGGCTTTTGGAAACCTGTTGATGATGGTTTTTTTCACGCTGACTTTTGCAAAAGTTGCTCTTCGCATACGGCCACTTTTGTAAACGATCTGACGTCGCTGGCCATCCAAGCCTTCAATTCAACTCGGCACGTCATATCCATTTCTTCTAGCATTTTACTAATGCACAACGATGAGGGTCTGCTACTTTTATTCGTGCACAAAGCACAAAGTTAAAATACGGGTAAGAGTGCAAACTAGCGTCTTCCTCGACACATATATTCCACGTGTCTTACGCTTACATTTTATGCTCGAGCGCTCCTGGCGGTCGTTAGAAAAATTGATAAATTGGCCGCATCATTGCATACGCCGCAGGATTCAAAATGAGGGAAAAAAGTAGCGGCTTGTAATACGGAAATTACGGTATATAAAGACCGATTTTTTTTTTTTATTGACACGGCCATGTTGTGTTGAAGAAACGTATGCGGCGACCCGTTGGCGACCATTTTGGTACGTTACGTCACCATTTTGTTTCGGTCCTGGCGAGCTAGGGAAGGAGTCGGAGGCGGAGTATCAAACAACGGAGCTAATCCGCGTTCCTTTATTGACATTTAGGCTGCAACAAAATAGGGTAGCAATGTCTGTCTCACATGCAACCCGCGGAATATAACTATCTTTCCGGCTGTTCCCTCAACAAAATACCTCCCCCCGGGAACTATACAACGTGCCAACATAAGTTCCGCCGGTGAATCCTGTTGTAACTCGCTACACGGTAATACTTCACTCTGATTGGGCGAATGATTTCGTCTGTGTTAAATTCTGCTTTTTTCACTCTTCATAGAGCACAGAATTTAGTTTCTTGAACTCATTTGAGTCAACGTTTATTGCAGCTTCGCAACTCGGACCGTAACAAACGTAACACAACACAGACATTCTGTGTCCGTCAATTATATCTGTCCCTCGGGAAACTCAAATCCAAATAACAATAGTTCCTATTGTTACATTCTAGTCAACAGCGATGCGCTCTTCTGATTTCTGACCTAAATCACCACTTTTATTTTACCGTATCAATCCATGGAAGAAACATTTATTCATCATGATGAAACGAGCAAGTTATACAGCAGCATTTAAAAGAAAAGTCACATCTGTTTTGTTTTCTCCTGGATTCTTGTAAGTTGAAGAAGTTGTCAGATTGTATTACTACCATACATATTGTCAGTTTACGGTAATGTTTTAAACTACCAATGTGCTATGCTTGTGCTGTGTTTCACCAGTCAGTAAAATGACATTTCTGTTTCTGTGCACGAGCTTTTTTTTCTTGTATTCTTCTGTTTATTTGGTGCTAAAATTAGGGTGCGCGTTATACACGGGTACAATAATTTTCCCTATATTTTACAAGTAAATTTGGGGTGCGCGTTATACACGGGTGCGCCTTATATTCGGGAAATTACGGTAACCCAGTCTGTGTTTTCTAAACTTCAATTATAGTTTCCAATCATAAATAACACACTTCATATGCCATTTAGTACATGTTTTTTAATTTTGGTGTGTGATGATGTTTACGGCAGGTCTTAAAAGCTCCAAACAAAAGCCTGCGGCATTTAATTAGAGTCACAGCTGGTCTGACTTGATTTTTATGAATGAGCCTGCTGGCGCTGGTCCAGATGCATTCCGAGAGATGAGAGAGGACGGCAAGTGGCGAGCGCTCAAACCACAACTGTTGAAATATTCAGGCGCCCGAGCGTGGCGGCCATCTTGATAGTTAGCGATGCACCGCTAATGACTCTGTGATGAATTCGCACATCATGTTCTATGATGTGAAAATGTGTGGGGAGGCTACTGAGAAGACCCCACACACGCCCACCTCCGGTTCCACTACCTAACTCTTTTATGTTCTCAATAAACATACTGTAGATGCTGTACACCTCGCAGAAAAGGTCAAATATACTTAAAAATATGTATACAGTGCATTCACCACCAGTGAGGAATAAGTTAAGAAAAAAAAAAGGGGCGTATTACGACGATCTGAATTCAAATTTCGTTATATAGCCCTTTACAAAAAACCGAGAGGTCCTCAAATTTCCTTACAACAAAGCAAAATATAGTAAATAATAAATAAAAGGCAGGAGAGTACTATACAATAAAATTAAGGGGGAAAAAACAATGCATCACTCTAAAGGTCATGACAGCAAATAAAACAGATACAATTCAAACACATTAAAACTCTAAAAACCAGGCTACCCTATAGTGTGGAGGAAAAGCTAAACTAAAAAAGTGGGTCTTTAACCTAGATTTAAAATAGCCCAGGATTAGTCATGGTGCGAATGTCAGAGGGGAGACTATTCCACAACCTGGGAGCAGAAACCGCTAAAGACCGATCTTGCCACTGTTTAAGTCTCACTGTTTAAGTCTCGACCTAGGAACTTGCAAGAGAAGCTGGCCGGAAGAACAAAGTCCTGCCAGGGTTAAGAATGTTTAATATCTCATACAAGTAGGAAGGGGCCCGGCCGTTAATAGAATTAAAAACAAACAACAGTCCTGGGCCAACTCCCCCTTGATTTTAATGCAGCATGTACCGAGGATGTGGTACAGCTGGGACCGGTTGAGTGAGGAGGAGTGACATGACAGTTGCCTCCCCGCCGCGGACCCCGCCATTGCCGCACCTCTTTTAACGCACCACATACATTATACTCCACGGGGGAACTTCAGCGAGGGGCGCTGGGATGTGCGGCTGGGAAGAAGCTCTATTTGACGGTCCCACTGCCCTCAGCCGGGCTCTCCTATTTTAATGCATACACTGCACTATCCTCCCCACACAATCCCATCACGGTGCTGGGTTATGGCTGCCAGTGGGAAACCTGGCGGTAGGTGGGTCTCACACTTATCTTTATGGCGTGGTTCCCGGGGCGGGGACTCCTCTTCGCCTGGGCTGCCGGTTGCAGGGGTGGGGGGTGGTTGGAGTACTAGTTTTTGCCGCCCCAAGGTGGCTTCTCAGCACTCTCCTGCTTGAGCCTCCTCCTTGGGCCCTGTCGCCCCCTCCAGGTGGGGATCCTATTCTGCCCCAGGCCTAGCGAGCCCTAGGGGTTCCGCAGTGTGAGGTGACGCATCCCCTCATCCTTTCACTGAGGACCGGTTAATAGGCGTGCAGATGTTCCGGGGGGATGGCGGTGACCCCCTTGCCGGAGTTGCCGGAGAAGGGATAGGCCCCACTGGCTCACCCCCCTGATTGGCTGGGGAGGTGCCGTGGCTCTCGTACAGCCGCTGCACAGTATTTCCAGTTGTCTGCAAGACTATCACATGTCTGATGGTATTCACGCATGACTGGGGGCATTTAGACACTCTCAAGTAGAGAGACTGTCGGTGCCAGGATTAGCAATCAGGCAGCATAGAATAGGATGTCAACATATCCACATTTACAAGTGATTCATGTAATACTGGGTTCTACACCTTACATTGCTGATTTGTGTACGCGTCATCCCACCTAATCACCTCTTTTTGACTCACGTCGCCCTCCACAGTTATCAGGCCCCCCACATAGTGTCCACGGGAAATACCATTAGCTAACAATAGCACCACTGTATTCATAGGTAGTTTAGGCATTTCATGTGTTGTTGTTTGTTCTTCTCCTTTTCTGTCTCTGTGTCTCTTCTTCTATTTTCCTTTCTGTACCCCCATACCCCCTTCCTGCTTGCTGCTTTCTCTTAATAAGCAGACAAAAAAAGAATTAAAAACCCCACGGTAAAAGTTTACAATTAATTCTGAAAGGAACTGGAAGCCAGTGAAGTAGCGATAGCACGGGGGGTAATATGATCTGTAAAGACAAGTAATTGTGCTCTTAGAGTAAAGTTATCTTTTGAGGTTTAAGTCACGTTGGGGGAAAATATATTTTACTCTTTTTTGGGGGGGGGGGAGAAATGGACATTTATAAATAACACCATGGTTCTGTTATTGAACTTGTGCAAGTAATTAAAGCAACACTAGGTAACTTTTCAACCTTTATAAAAAAATGTCATAACATTTGTGATATGTCGACTGACAACTAGTTGAATGGCACCTCTTTTATATCTTGAGTGAGTCTTTACCACTCTCACCGGCAGTAATTATCTTTGAGGAGAGTGGCAGGAACCCTGCTACACAAAAAAATACTACTAATGTACTGACTGCTTTACAGCATATGCCACTTCCCCCTTTCCCCATTCATTATAAAGACGGAAGTCGATGCGAACGCTTACGCGCGGATTCTGCAAAGATGGCAGAGCAACAAAAGAGACAAAAAGTTTTGTCTGAGGAGGGGAAAAAAGGCAGGCTAGCAGAATATACAGAATAAACATTGACCCAGCTTTCGCTGGTATGACCCCCCCAACCGAACTAGTCAGCGATGACGTGTGGTGGTGTCGGGTGGTGTGGGGGGCTAAGCCACACTAAGCCACACAGTTGTTAACTGTCATATGCTAGTGTTTAGCCACAACTGGTTTCATTATATTATTACTATTCATCCTTCACATAGCCGCTGGAAACAGAAATGTTGTTTAATTCATCTGCAGGTGACCAAGAGATTGATTGATTGATTGATTGATTGATTGATTGATTGATTGATTGATTGATTGATTGATTGATTATTTTACAACACTGTACGGGTGTGCGCTGGTCCTCATGGGAAGCGCAGTCTTCCTTAAGGCAAAACACTACCACCTTTGTCCACCGGCATCGCTAAAATCGACCAAAATTGAAAAGTTACAAGTGTTGCTTTAAATACATTTATGGAAAAAAAAAAAAAAAAAGAAAAAAAAAAAGGAAAGTAAAATTGTACTAATCAGATAAAAGTTGCAATATTACAAGATTGGTTGTATTTGCAAAATTGTCAGACACTTTTTTCAAAGGAAATTATTTTTCTGTTTTCTAAGAATGTCTTTCAAAATACCTCATAAAAATATTTTCATTAAAAAAAAAAAAAAAGTTGTTTCTTGTAAGACAAAAAGGTGCAAGGATCAAGTAAAAAAAAATGGATGGATGGATATGAATTCTTTCTCCTTAAAAAAAAGTTTGCAAATGTGAATGAATTTTCTTGAGTGTGTTTACGTCAAAACTGCCTGGAATCCAACTGTCGCTGAGTGACGTGTTGAAAAATGAGATTATGCAGCGTGTAAGTGGATTACAACCAAGCTGCTGTCAGCTGGTGCTATGATGATGATGAGGAGGAGGCATTAGCAGCACTGGAAAAATTCATATTACTTATTTTGTGGAATTTGGCCAAAATTTATTGAGATGACAGGAGGTCAAGTGCATTGCTTAGGACCAAAATATTGAAGACAGAATTGGAAACAAAAGTATTTAGACAACAAAGGGAAGTAAGATGTGAAGTAAATAAGGAGTTTGGTCAATGACAGTTATTAGGGTTTAAAGACATAAATAAAAAGTATGGATATGTACACTAATGCAGGGGTCCCCAACCTTTTTTGCACCTCGGACCGGTGTGATTTGGGTCTTTTTTTCACGGACGGGTGTTCTGTCAAATTTTGCACTCTTAAAAAATTTTGCTCCCAAAGCTTTTGTGGCGGTGAAAAAAGCCCTCTTTTATATTCAGTTGGACTCTCAATGTTATCCAACAGTACTAAAAAACTATTTACATCATAAACATACATGTGCAACACAAAAATGGCCTAAATTAATGCTTAAAGGGATCCTCTATTTTTAAGACAAGTAATTCTTAAGACATAAATGTTAGCATGAGTTATAATAATTTGATATTAAAACCCCTCTTAATGTTTTTGTTTTAATAAAGTTTGTAAAATTATTTTAAGTGATAGGTCGCCATTCTTGTTACGTCGCAGTGCGTGACGTCACTGACCACGAATGCCGGAACTCCAGCGTGTCACTCGTTAGCTTTCCCAACATGTCGTCAGTTCTACCCTTCCTATTTGAACCAGATCAGAAAAGTGAAGAGCAGGACAGCACTGTCGGTCGTTCACAAGACGAGATTCAGGGAAAAATGCGTGCAACAAATACCTGATAAGACAAAAGTTGGGCAAAACTGGTGATGCGAGAGAGTCCTGTTGGGAACCCTGGTTGGGAGCGAGAGTGCATGCTGTTGGGATTCGGGAACTCCGGTTGTATTAGCAGATATTCAAGGTAAGCATATTGCATTTTCAAACGTTTTCCCAATATAATTATGTAGATTGTTAGCATCCAGAGCTGTCGTGTGCTTTACATACAGTACAGGCCAAAGAGCACACCTTGTGTAATCCAGGTCTTGTACATTGTAACGCGCGGTAGCTAGGATACGTGTATAAAAGTACCAGAAAGGGGATAAGCTTCCACTTATGCACATTTATTCACAAAAAATAATATTTCCACCTTGACCACTCTTCTCTCGGGAGCTCAGCAGTACGCAAACACGCATTCCCTGACGAACTCAACATTGGTGTAAGGTCCACGTCAGAGTCACTGTCGTCACTGTAGCGTGCCATAGCGCTTTAATTATTTAGTATGATTTGGGGAAAACTCCCACGAAGAATAATCAGCAAAAAAGATAGCAATACTAATCCAAATCCGCGTTTTTTACTCACTCGAAGATCCAGGAATTAGACCGATCCCATGGCAATATCGCAGCCGCGATTAGGCCGTCGATTCCACAAAATAGACTGATCCGAAAAGCCACTGTGGGACCGACGAATAAAAATAAATGGACAGATCCAAAACCATTATTGCAGACGCGATGGGACCCTTACTTGACTGAGGATCCAGGAAAAATGTTTGGGCGCCAGTTGTAACGCGTGGTGGGTAGGATACATGCATACAGGGGCCAAAAAGGGGGAGAAGCTTCCACTTATGCACATTTATTCTCTAAAAATAATAATTCCACCTTGACCACTCACTTCACTCCCCTTTTTTCCATTTGACTGGAAATTGCATCCAAAAGCAGCACATCGTGGCAGTTTACTTCGCGAGTTTAGGCAGCAACAAGCAATTGTTGAACATGCTACACATTCGGAAAGATACCAATTACGTCATCATTGCGAGCCCACAAACCATGGCGCCAACTAATGGTCAAAATATGGACTAAATATTATAAAATATTGCCATTGATTTAACATTTTATGTGTTTCTAACAACATATTTTAGTACAAGAGAACAATTGTGGTTTATTAGAGCCTACATGTATTTAAATCAGAGGATCACTTTAACGAAACGGCGAAGTCGTGAAGTGAGAGAGCTGCATGCAGTTGTTGTGTGCTGCTAACATGGCAAACGTAAGTTAATATTCCTTTTTTTAAAGAAAGTTTGTAGTGCGTACTTTGGAATCACTGCATTCATTGTCATTTTTAACGCTGGCAATGTGCGGCAGAAAAATACAGCAAATATAAAATAACATTTGTTTTTAGCCCCGTCGTGTTAAGTGCGGGGAAAATACAACTCACCCGCTGAATCAGTGGGAGGCCTGAGCTTGTTTCGTTGAGACGAGATGGTCCCGAGATGGGAGAGTGAGAGAAGCCCGCTTCACAAAGATACGATGTTGGAAATTGTAGCATAGTTTTCAGTGCTCTGCTAGCGATGTCAGGATATTCCGAAATGACTTTAATCCAGAACCTCAGTAGAGTTGTTGTCTCAAATGTACGTTTAAGGTTGCCGTGATTTGTGATCTCTACAAGCTGATATTCCTGTTACACAGACATGCTCGAATCACTCGGTTTATTCACATACGGGTCACGAATCCACTCCTTCGCAGTTCGTGGGTCTTTAGTGATTGGGAAGTAGCATAGATTTTGTTTTCTTCGAGATTGTAGGCTCATCTTCTGGCTCGTCAGGTTCCCTTTTCCGCGTAAAAAATCTGTCCAAAGACGTGTTTTTCAGTCATTCTAGTGTGGGGGCTAATTATTTCTGGGAACAAATGTGATGGGCGACGACCTACGTCATACGTTATTATCGAGGCCAAGCGCACATAGATATACAAAACAAGATGCACTGTTAACAGTCCAATCAATGCATTTCTATGACGACTCCTATCCTGTTGTTGTATATCTAGAGTAGACAGGGATATTGGTGTGTTAAGCGGCACAGGCCAAAGTCAATCGGCCAGAATGCAGTTGTTAATAAATTATTTATTATTCCTGCGCGGCTCGGTACCAAATGCGCCAAATACGGACCGGTACCGGTCCGCGGCCCGGTCATTGGGGACCCCTGCACTAATGTATTGTGACAACCACAGAAGCAGTGGGATGTGGGAAAATATATATAAATAGACAAATTTCGGGACAGAAGCAGGAAATGAAATATGATATAAACTTTTAAAAAATCAATAAATATACTGTTCCATCATACTAAATTAATACGACACCTTCAAAAAGTAAAAACTTTTGCACTTTGTACAAAAATACTGGAGTGCTGGGTTTGGACGGATGTCTCAGGAGATATACAGGAAGTGAAAATGAATAAAACGTTTTGTTTGGGGAAAATATTCGAACACTAGAAAGGCAAAGTGAGGCAACGATTGTGGACAAAAGAATCATCACACCTAAAAGAAAAAAGTTAAGAAAAATTAGACATGATTATTTGGACGCACACCAAAAATGGAATGTTAGGAAAATGTGCACTTTAAAGAACAAAAGGTAAGAAATAATTTGGAAACTGAAATTTCTCACTGATTATGAGCCATCCCAATACTTTTGTCCATTTAGTATCGGTCTCATGGCTCTGCGTGTAAACAAATACTTCTGTCAACATCATCCTTTAGTGATGAAGCTTATCATCTACTCCATTATGTTTTTAAAAAAAATCTTTTTAATGTGTCTAATCCTGGTTGAAAGACATAATTACGTGCTGAAAAGATCTTCAGCCTCGCTGAGAAAATCAGACAAATCTCTAAAGGCTTTTTGTTTAATTTATGAGATGGGATTTTAATTCCGCCGGATAATCAAATCTAATGAAAACTTCCGAGGAGATTTCCCGCGGCCGGCCGGTGTTTTAATAACGTGGGTGGCATCTTAATGGCACCGTTTAAAAAGCACTCATTATTTCACACGACGACGACATTTGTTATCACAGTTTGAGCCTGCTGACAAGTTGTGTACAAACCGGATTCGGTTGAAGTTGGGAAATTGTGTAAAATGTCAATAAAAACAAAATACAATGATTTGAAAATCCTTTTTAACCTATATTTAATTGAATACACTACAAAGACAACATATTTAATGCTAAAACTCATAAACTTCATTTTATTTTTCAAATAATAATTAACTTAGAATTTCATGACTGCAACACGTGCAGTAGAAGTTGGGAAAGGGCATGTTTACCACTTCGTTACATCACCTTTCCTTTTAATAACCCTCAACAAACGTTTTGAAAGAGAGGAGACTAATTCTCTTCTCGCTTCTCATGTGGAATTCTTTCCCACTCTTGCTTGATGAACCGCTTCAGTTGTTCAACAGTCCGGATTTTCTCTGTCGTATTTTACGCTTCATAATGCACAACACATTTTCAATGGGAGACAGGTCTGGACTGCAAGCGGGCCAGGGGAGAACCTGGACTCTTTTACTTTGAAGCCATGCTGTTGTAACACGTGCAGAATGTGGCTTGGCATTATCTTGCTGAAATAAGCAGCGGCGTCCATGAAAAAAGACGTCGCTTGGATGGCAGCATATTTTGCTCCGAAATCTGTATGTACTTTTCAGCATTTATGTTGCCTTCACAGAAATGTAAGTCACCCATGCCATGGGAACTAATGCACCCCCATACCATCACAGATGTTGGTTTTTGAACTTTGTGTCGATAACAGTCCGGATGGTCCGCCTTCTCTTTGGTCCGGAGGTCCAATTTGAGAAGTGGACTCATCAGACCACAAAACACTTTTCCATTGTGCATCAGTCCGTTTTACATGAGCTCGGGCCCAGAGAACTCGGCAGCGTTTCTGGATGTTGTTCATAAACGGATTTGCTTTGCGTGGTAGAGTTTTAACCCGCACTTACTGATGTAGTGATGAACTGTATTCACTGACAGTGGTTTTCTGAAGTTTTCCTGAGCCCCTTTGGTGATATCCTTTACACCAGGGGTCCCCAAACTTTTTCCTGTGAGGGCTACATAACTTTTCCCTTTTCTGATGAGGGGCCGGGGTCAGTTTGTAAAAGAAAAAGTGTGACGATTGCAGGAGTGCCTAAATTTAAAAAATTTAGGGCTGTCAAAATAATCGCGTTAGCAGGCGGTAATTACTTTTCAAAATTAATCACGTTAAAATATTTGACGCAAGTAACGCACATGCCCCGCTGAAACATTAAAATGACAGCACAGGGTCATGTGCACTTGTTACTTGTGTGTTTTGGAGTTTTGTCACCCTCCGCTGGCGCTTGGGTGCAACTGATTTTACAGTGGGGAGAACAAGTATTTGATACACAGTCAATGGGAAAACCCATTGGCAGTGTATCAAATACTTGTTCTCCCCACGGTATGACCATGAGAATTGTGTAATTATTGACATCAACAATGGTGACCTAATAGTTTATTTTTTGACTGAGAATTTTACAAACTTTATTAAACCGAAAACATTAAGAGGGGTTTTAATATAAAATTTCTATAACTTGTAGTAACATTTATCTTTTAAGAACTACAAGTCTTTCTATCCATGGATCGCTTTAACAGAATGTTAATGTTAATGCCATCTCGTTGATTTATTGTTATAATAAACAAATACAGTACTTATGTACAGTATGTTGAATGTACATATCCGTCTTGTGTCTTATCTTTCCATTCCAACAATAATTTACAGAAAAATATGGCATATTTTAGAGATGGTTTGAATTGCGATTAATTACGATTAATTAATTTTTAAGCTGTGATTAACTCAATTAAAAATTTTAATCGTTTGACAGCCCTAAGAAATGTATTGTTTTTCAGAAAGCCACAATCAAATAACCCTTCCTGGATTCTTCACGGAACAAATGTAAATAAAATATATTATAATTTTTTAATATAATATAATATAATATGATATAAAAGCTATTAATTAAATAGATAATAACCAAATAACCCTCTCTGGGTTCTTCACAGAAAAAAAGCCAGGAAATAAATAACACTACTGATTAAAAAAAAAAAAAAATCACCAGTATTGTTCAGGGGGCCGGACTAAATGTGGAGGCGGGCCGTCTGAGGGATCGAAGGTCACGGTCATTCAGTCTTGGTTTCCAGCCATGGCGCTTACGCGCATTCATTTCACCAGATTCTCTGAACCTTTTGATGAAATTATGGACCGTATATGTCGAAATCCCTAAATTCCTTGCAATGTTGCTTTGAGAAATTTTGTTCTTAAACTGTTCAACTATTTTCTCACGCAGTTGTGGACAAAGTGGTGAACCTCACCCCATCCTTGCTTGTGAATAACTGAGCATGTTTGGGGAGGCTCCTTTTGTAGTACCCACCTGTTCCCAATTAGCCTGATCACATGTGGGATATTCCAAATAGGTGTTTGATGAGCTTTTCTCAGCTCTTTCAATATTTTTTGCCACCTTTCTCAACTTCTACTGGACGTGTTGCAGCCATGAAATTCTAAGTTAATTATTATTTGGCAAAAAACAATTAAGTTTATCAGTTTGAACATTAAATATGTTGTCTTTGTAGTGTATTCAATTGAATATGGGTTGAGAAGGATTTTCAAATCATTGTATTTTGTTTTTATTTACATTTTACACAATTTTCCAACTTCAACCGAATCCGGTTTGTATGACATCAAGTATTCCTACAATTCCGAAAACAATGAGAACAAATGTCTTAGAAGCAGACATTAACCAAAGGAAACATTTTCGTGTCACTGTCCAATGAAAAACACTTGTCAAGACCTTCATGCTCTTATTCTTATGCAAATAAACACTGAATAAATCATGTTTGACATGTTTTAGATAAAAAGAAGAAAAGCACCCAAAATGTTTTTGTCTTTGGACAGCGACAATATAAAGCACTTCAAATATAAAACAACAAGTTGAAGAAATCACATACTACAACAATTGAAGACTTTATGCTGATGCAGCAGCACTATGAGCTACACAGTAAGAACAAAAAAACGAAGAATTGAACACAGGTGCTAGAACCCTACAAATCTGAACACTAGAAGCAAGACTAAAACAGATAATGAGAAGTGGATGGCAATGAAGAAAACTCTAAGAAGTGAACATCAGGAATGGAAAAAGACCATTCATTCATTTTCCATGCCACTTCTCCTCGCAAGGGTAATGGAGGTGCTGAAGCCTATCCCAGCTAACTACGGGCAGTAGGCAGGGTACACCCTGAATTGGTTGCCAGCAAATTGCAGGGCACAATTAGACAAACAACCACACACACTCATACTCATACCTATGGACCATTTAGAGTGGTCGATCATCCTACCAATGCATGTTTTTGGATATGTGGGGGGAAACCGGAGTACCCGGAGGAAACCCACGCAGGCACAAGGAGAACATGCAAACTCCAAACAGTCCGGGATTGAACCCTTGATCTCAGAACCATGAGGCGGGTGTGCTAACCACTCAGCAACCATGCTGCGGAAAAAGACCATGACTCTAAAAATTACAGCACTAGCGTTACATTCAGACCACACATATTACTGCACGAATCACTTTTTTTTTTTTTTGTTGCATCTGATCTTTTTGTGTGGCCATTCAGACTGCCATTTTCCATAGCGGCCATAAATGTGACGCTCATGCATAGAAGCTCATAGTCCACTGTACTCTGAGCAAAGTGGCTCGCATGTGCATTAGCATGAAACAAATAACGTCACAAGCAGGGGCGTTACCGGGGGGGGGGGGGGGCAGTGGTGTTTAGTGCCCGCCCACGGACACGCTCTGCCCACCCAAAGAAAACTGGATGTAGTAAGAACTAACGGCAGTCTGGGCACCGCATATGGTTAAAAAAAAAAAAAAAGAAAATTAAAAGTGGTTTTGTTCCTAGGGGGTGCTACAAACATTTACGCATATTTTGATTTTTTTATTTTTATTTTATTTTATCAACGTTCTCACCAGTGTTCACCTTGCTGTTGAGTTTGGTGAGTTTTGAAGCATTCTGAGGAGGTCAAAGTAGGGCTCAAAGCCTCGGCGGGACAAAGAATGACTGCTAGGGGGCGCTACATAGTGTATTTGGAAATTGTCTTAATCTTTTGTTTTTGCCCCCCCCCCCCCCCCCTCAACCCCGGTAAGAATAATGCTCCCCCACACCTGGCATCCTGGTAAAACTGCTGGTCACAAACAACCTACAAATGCAGTTATTGAAATAATTCAACTCATTCTAAAGCATACCTGTTATGTGGCCTCACCCACTTCGCTGATTGGAGTCTTTGACCTCTATAAATCTGGCTTCAAGGCTCTTTGTTTTATTTAATTTTACAACGTCGGTCGAGCCGACGTTGTTATTTTTATTTGTTCATTTCATTAATTTTTCTTCTTTGTTTTGTTACTTTACAACTTTTATTGACAACATTTTACCGGCAAAGTCTTAATTTTAAATGTGTATATAGGAAAGTCAATTACAAGCAATGACATGTTCGGCCACCGGGGGGGCCAATTCAGGGTGTACCCTGCCTACTGCCCGTAGTTAGCTGGGATGGGCTTCAGCACCTCCGAGACCCTCGTGAAGAGAAGCGGCATGGAAAATGAATGAATGGTCTTTTTCTATTCCTGATGTTCACTTCTTAGTGTTTTCTTCATTGCCATCCACTTCTCATGATCTGTTTTAGTCTTGCTTCTAGTGTTCAGATTTGTAGGGTTCTAGCACCTGTGTTCAATTCTTCGTGTTTTGGTTCTTACTGTGTGGCTCATAGTGCTGCTGCATCAGCATAAAGTCTTCAGTTGTTGTAGTATGTGATTTCTTCAACTTGTTGTTTTGTATTTGAAGTGCTTTATATTGTTGCTGTCCAAAGACAAAAACATTTCGGGTGCTTTTCTTCTTTTTATCTAAAACATATCAAACATTATTTATTCAGTGTTTACAAGAATGAGAGCATGGAGGTCTTGAAAAGTGTTTTTCATTGGACAGTGACACGAAAATGAAGTTGGGAACTGGTGTAAAATGTAAATAAAAACAAAATACAACGATTTGAAAATCCTTATCAACCCATATTCAATTGAATACACTACAAAGACAACATATTTAATGGTCAAACTGATATACTGACTTATAATAGTCGTGTTAAGTTTTACTAGTTTCAGTGAGAAGGTGAATTTTTTGTTGTTGTTGTTGATGTTCGTGAATTGCATTTCCAAACAAACGCACATCGAGGTACCATTAAGCATAGCAAGGAGAGGTATAATAATCCTTTTTGGAGTGTCCCAGAGCTCATGAAACTTTAAAAAAGCGCATTTATCAAGATTTTGTCGGCCGTGATTTTCTGAAAACAGCTTGATAGCACAGATATGAGTACGCCAAAAACAACCAAGAACTACACACCAAAAACTAAGAACTGTATACATAGAGCATACACATTATTCCACTAATTACTCCACATTAATACAGGAAGACTGAGACAAGATATTGACACTTGTACACAAAGAACACTACAATGATACGAAAACACCGAGAGATAAGTGCTATAGACAAACTACAAGCCAGCTTCTGATCCGAGTCAATTAAGAATTACACTCTGAAACTAGAACATTAAGATATATACAGTAAAACAAGCAACAACAAGGATAAAAACAAAAACAAAAAAACTCAATTCTTACAGTATACTACGGCAATAAGAATCAAACAACGACTTTAGTTGCACTAAACACATGAACACTTATAAATACAACACAACAAACTGACATTGAAAACAAAAAGACTAAGCACTGGTCATACAGTATGTATCAGAACACAAAGAAGTTAAACATCAAGAAATACAACAACATAAACTAAAGACTTAAGAATCAGACAACGATACAAAAGTTGAAACAGACACTCTCACTAGAAACGTAGGCCGCTTGCATGATCCATGTTTGTTCTCTATTTAAATCAATTATGAATAAATGACGCTTCATAGATTTACGGCAAAGGTTCCATGTCACCTGTTGGTGTGTCTACAAGTAATGTGTGCGTGTGTGATTACCATCGGCATCACCATGGTAACGGCTGCTATGCCGCAGAGCAGGCAATCAGCGGGGGGTTTTGGAGGGGGATCAGTAGGGGAGTTTTCAAGGGGGTCTGATGTTCTTTTTCCCCCCAGAGGTGTTATTGTCACCGTGGTGACACAGTAGGCAGGTAGGGGACTCGCACTACGGGGATTACAGATTAATAACGACGTAGAAATGGCGGCAGCGGGGCGAATGGTTGCCATGGTAACAGAGAGCAGAGAGCGGCACCTAATTTAGTGGCGGACAGATGAGGTTCCCTCTATGAGCACCTGTCGCTAATGGCTACAAATCCATGGTGAGGACCATCGCAAATGAATTTATTTCAAGTTTACATTTATATTTACTCCCCAAATTTGGGACTATTAAAGTTAGCATGCATATACAGTATATGTGCTCACATCGACACCTATTCCAACTTTTTTTTTGTTTTTTTGTTATGATGGTATGAAGTAAGATTTAGGTTTCCAAAATCAGGTTTTAGGAGGGTTAAAACTGGGTTTTAAGCCAGCGTTTTGCACTAAATGTTGGATTTTTAGCCTGGGTCAGGGTTTCAATTGAACTCTATTACTTCATTATTAGTGTGCTAATGGTTTAACAAAGTCAAAGCATCCCACTGTCATTATTGCTCCTTTTTTGTCACTTTAGTACCTACCTCCTCCCACATTTTACACAAGATTCATACCGTTCCATTCATGAATGTTCCAAAAATACCAACAAAAAAAAATTTTTTTTTTTAATTGACCCAAAAGTTCTCACTTAAAATATGTTCCATCCACGCCTACTGCCTTTAAACCCTGACCTCGATGGTCATCATTTTTTTTCCTCACCAAAAAACAACAAGAGGTGAGCCTAAATCAACAGGAAGTGACACAGAAATGCGACAAAATGAACAGGAAGTGAACCAAAATTAGAATTCACTCAGAAAAATCCCAAAATACAAAGGAAATGGTCTGAAATCTCATGGATTTTATCAACCGCCATAAAGCCTTCTGATTATTCAAGTTGTGTTTTGGGATCTAGATGCGGACAAACTTACAAGATGTGTCTTTAAAAATGTGTGGCTCATTCCAATGTCAATACCATGTTTTCCTAAGCTGGTGTCCTCAAGTCTTCAAGGTACAGTGCAGAAAAATGTATTTGAACACCCTGCGATTTTGCAAGTTCTTCCACTTCACAAATCATGGGACGGTTTGAAATTTTCATGGTAGGTGCTTGTCCACTGTGAGGGACAATCTAAAGAAAAAAAATCCCGAAATCACAGTGTATGATTTTTTTAACAACTTAGTTGTATTATACTGCTGCAAACAAGTATTTGAACACCTGTTTACTAGCTAGAATTGTGAGCCTCAAAGACCCGTTAGTCTCCTTTTAAAAAGTCCACGAATAGTCCACAAATAAGTGGAGTGGAGGTAGGCTTTTGAGTCTGACTTTTTGACCTGTTTGAGGCAGTTAACTGCATCTAAACACCTGTCCACCCCATACAATTTCAAAGGGCACTGTTGGTAATACACTAAGACGTCCTGGATTAAAATCATGCATGGCATAGAATCGTCATGTGTCGATATACTCGAAAGTGTCCTTTCTATTTTATTTACAGTATATGTGACGACCGTCAATCCTCCCCCCGTGTTTTATTCCAACACATTGTTGAGGACAGCAAGGTGGCTAATGACTACAAATCGGAGCAGTTCTTGAACACGACACGAGCAGCTGTCCAACAGCGCCATGGTGCCAAGAAAATTTAAACGTCCTCTTTAAATGAAACACCCGTCGCTTCAAAACAAGTCGGTGGACTATTTTGTTCGCCTTTGTGAAAACACAGAGAAACAGGAAACTTTTTTTTTAATATAAAAACTACAAAAGTAAATGAGAAAGCCCTCAAAGCCAGTTACCTTGTTGCTGAATTTGTTGCTAAATCCAAAAAGTCCCACACTGTGACAGAGACATGATACTACCTGCCTGCAAAGGAAGAATAAGAAGAACAGCTTTGTGTTCATCTAAACAGGCTCAAGTTTCACACTGACTATGTATACATACTGTGAAATTAGTTTATAATTAAATATACTGTACAGAAAATAATTTTGGAACATTTTTGGTTTGTGGTGTGCCGCAAGATTTTTCCAATGTAAAAACGTGCCGTGACTTCAAAAAGGTTGAAAAACACTGGACTAGACGACCGCACTGTATTAAGGAGAGGATAACCAGGGCCATGTATTGTGAGATTTTGGGGAATAACCTCTTTCCCTCGGTTAGAGCATTGAAAATTGGTCGTGACTGGGTCTTCCAACATGACAATGGCCTGAAGCAGACAGCCAGAATTACCAAGGAGTGGCTTCCTAAAAAGCATATGAGGGTTCTGGAAGGGCCTAGCCATTCTCCAGACCCAGACCCAATAGAAAGTCTTTGGAGGAAGCTCAAACTTTGTGTTTCTCAGTGACAGCCCAGAAACCTGATTGATCTAGAGAAGATATGTGTGGAGCAGTGGTGCCTAAATCCCTGCTGCAATCTTTGCAAACCTGGTGAAAAGTTACAGGAAACGTTTCACCTCTGTAATTGTAATCAAAGGCTACTGTACCAAATATTAACATTGATTTTATCAGGTGTTCAAATATTTCTTCGCAGAAGTATAATTCAAAATAAATTGTTAAAAACATACACTGTGTTTTTGGAATTTCTATTTTTTATTGTCTATCACATTGGACAATCACCTACCATGAAAATTTCATACCTGCCCATCATTTCTAAGTGGGAGAACTTACAAAATAGCAGAGTGTTCTAATACTTTTTTCATCACTGTACATGTTCACAAGACACATTTCCGATGTTGCCCGTTCAAAACCTGATAAGTCCTCTTATCCTCTCATTTGATTCACGTGCTAAAAAGCAGCGGATCACAATTGTGATAGCACTATGGAGGAAAATTCATATCTGATCTGGTCAGTTAAGATCAAAACCAGGATTAAAATCTAACCGACATGTTGGTATGACAACATCTGACCTGCAGGGAACAAATAAAAAACCTAGGGGGAGGGGGGATAAGAGGTACCTTGACTGAAGAGGGTTTGTTTTATTGACGAGATGTAGAAAATTAAATAAAATCCAATCTAGTAGAAGCAAAGGGAGTTTTTTTTTGACAGTTTCCTAAATTCCTTAATGAATATTTTATGAATCTGAATTGCTGCATTATGCAGGAGATAAGTTTAACTATGTTGTTTTTTTCCAGATTTTTTTTGTAGTGGGGTTCCTTGTAAATAATCTCTCGACCATCATATCTAATTAGGAATTTATCCAAAATGAAGTCAACGTTTACAAAACATAATTATTTTCTAGCTGTGTTAACATAAAAAAAATCAGGCCTTGTATATGCTAACTTAAAGAATAGATTTCCTTCAAGCTCTGCCAGCATTGTGGAAACTTATTCGAAGATTTTGACAAAATTGAAAGCAAAGCAATCATCCAAAAGTTCCCTGTCTTTCAATGTTCCTAAAAAAATTTATTAATTAAAAATAAAAAATAAACAAGAAAAAATACATTATCCACACATTTATTTGCACTTGTTTGCATCTTTTAACAGTCACAGTCAATTTTACAATAAATCAACAAAATAGATTTTCTTCTTCACTCCATGCAGGAATCATAGTCAAAACACTGTGAAAATTGTTTACACAATTTTTACCAAATACAATGACGGACCAGTTATCAAAACTGTCCCATCTGCCAATTGTGAAAACTGGTTTAAGAATTTTTATGTACCATAATTATTGGACTATAAGGCGCACCTGACTATATGCCGCCACCCACCAAATTTGACACAAAAACGGCATCTGTTCACAGATAAGTCGCACCCGACTATAAGCCGCAACTGTCCTGCTTTATGGGATATTTACACCGAACAGTTTATTTGACAGTGACGTCATATGACTGTCATAAGACCGTCATAATTATGACATGACACTGTCATGAACATTAATGAATGCTTATGACATAAGTCATTTAGGGTCATCCGGCAAATAATCTCACTTTTGAATGGATGTAAAAGATCCGAGCTGGAAATAAATGGAGTTAGTGACAAAATTTGCCGGATTACACTGTCATAACCATTCAATAATTCCCATGACAGTGTCATGTCATAATTACCGTATTGGCCCGAATATAAGACGGTGTTTTTTTGCTTTGAAATGATACTGAAAAAGAGGGGGTCGTCTGATATTCGCGGTCTAGACGTTATAACCATTCACGACACTAGATGCCGCCAGATATCATTGAAGCGATGTTCTGCCATGACAGATCTCAGTTACTCTCAAGTTTAACCAGTTTGCATTATTTTATTGCAATGTTTTTCCTTATTCAGATTTGTTTCAAGACTACAGTCACAGTTAGACTTCACTTTGATGGTTAATGCAATTATTACAATTTTGTTGTTTTATCACAATAGATTGGTTTATTTACATTTCAAAAACCAGAAGCCATTCATTTACAAATGTGATTGCACTTTAGTTTACATATTTAAATGTTCAGATATTAAGATTTGAATGAGGAAAAATAACATGCTTTTTTTCTCAAATATATTGTTGTAACCATTTGTTTCGGATGTAATGTAACTACTTTCTGTGTAAAAATTAATTTGGTGTTTAAAAAGTGTTTTTTCAAACTTGAGTCTTGAAAAAGAAGGGGCCGTCTTAAATTCGGGCCAATATGGTATTACAGTCTTATGATAGGCTTATGACACCGCTGTCAAATAAAGTGTTACATATCAACCCGAATAAATCAACAAACTAGATTATGAGGTGCAGGATTCAAAATGAGGGGGGAAAGTAGTGTATTACAGTCCAAAACGTACAGTAATCTTGTTTTGCTACTTTTACGGAATTTTGCTTCCACTGAACACTTTTTTGTCTTTTCTTCCATAGCTCATTTTCAAAAAGGTTATTTTGGTGGGTGGGGGGGGGGGGGGGGCGGTGGTGGGACAGTTACAGAATGTAACTCATCATTATTAGTTAAAATGTCTTGATTTTTTTGCTTAATCCTGGAATCTAACGACCACTGCAGGCAGTCTCTTAATTGAATTGATTGTCTTAACACACAACCTCATCAACATCACTTCATTAGTTTTTCTTCATCCAGGCTAACAAAAACTCTATGATCGAGGTCAAATAGTCTGTTACGTCCATCCTCTCATGCTCAGTGACTGATGCGTTATCCATTGGAATTAGCACTTTGAGCAGAACCAGCACACCGCCATTCCCGAGAACCTCTGCAGTCTTGCCATCCGTTATCGGGCGACGGTGCGATAACAAACGTCTGCGGCAGATCAATAATATCCTTCACTTTGCCACCTCAATCGCTCTCTCTCTTTGGGATGTCACTCGGCCGACAATAAATCGATGCCGTTGAGGGAGATGTCGCTGAACGCCGGGAAATAACAGACTTTGTGGTTGAGGAGATCAGTTTGTGTGTGCGCATAGTGTGCTTGTGTTATTGCGTTATCAACCACCAAGGTCTGTTGCAACCTTTTTGCTTGCCCTCAATCAGATGCCCCCAGCCACACCACCCCAATATTATCTACTTGGTTCCAAAAACAATCTTACTCATTATGTTTGTACGGTGGCTGAGAGGTGTCAGGCGAAATGCAAAGTCCAAACACTTTGCCAATAGAAAAAAACATGAACCCAAATTGCAAACGCTTTGCAAAAAGAAAAAAGCACGAATGCAAACTGCCACAACACGATCCCCAATTCCTAAACCGCGATTGCAAATTGGCAAAAGCACGAATCCCAACTGCCACAACACGACAGCAAATAGCTCGTAGCACAACAGCAAACGGCTCACAGCACAGCAGCAAAATCACGCAACACAACGGCAAGAGGATGACCCGGAAGTTTAAAAAAAAACGACACTTTATACACTTTAAATGTGCTTTGTGACCATCTATACGGACCTCCATGAAGTTGCCCCCACCCCGCAAATTTATATAAAAATGATGTTAATCGTTTGTGCTGCAACGGTTTTGTCGCTCCAGTGTTATGCTTTTATTGAGATATTAATTTCGAGTGGTGACGTCACTCGTAGCTTTTCCTCAGTTTAGCTCCCGCGGCTAATGGAGCGTACCAACTCTCTCAATAACAGAGTGGTGCCACAATAACTAGCACGACCATAACACAAATTCGGGTCCATTTTGCAGTAAATTGGGGGCTTGAGATACTAATTTCGAGTGCTGACATCCCTCTAAGCCCCTCATTTACAGCAAAATGGTTCCGATGTGGTGCCATTCGTTTGTGCTACGTTCGTGTTTGCTAGTTCTTAGGACACCCGCCTGTTATTGAGAGAGTTCGTACGCTCCATTAGCCGCGGGAGCTAAACTGCGGAAAAGCTACGAGTGACGTCACCACTCGAAATTAATATCTCTATAAAAGCAAAATACTGTATCAACAAAACAGTTGCAGCACAAATGATTGACATCATTTTTATATAAATTTGCGTCTGATGGGGGCAACTTCATGGAGGTCCGTATAGATGGTCACAAAGCACATTTAAAGTGTATAAAGTGTCGTCTTTTTTTTTTTTTTTTTTTTTAAACTTCCGGGTCATCCTCTTGCCGTTGTGTTGCGTGATTTTGCTGCTGTGCTGTGAGCCGTTTGCTGTTGTGCTACGAGCTATTTGCTGTCGTGTTGTGGCAGTTGGGATTCGTGCTTTTGCCAATTTGCAATCGCGGTTTAGGAATTGGGGATCGTGTTGTGACAATTTGCACGACAATTTGCATTCGTGCTACGAGCCATTTGCTGTCGTGTTGTTGCAGTTTGGGGTTCGTGCTTTTGCCAATTTGCAATCGCGCTTTAGGAATTGGGAATCGTGTTGTGGCAGTTTGCATTCGTGCTTTTTTCTTTTGCAAAGCGTTTGTAATTTGGGTTTGTGCTTTTTTCTATTTGCAAAGTGTTTGGACTTTGCATTTCGCCTGACACCTCTCGGCCACCGTATGTTTGTTTGTTTCTTAATAATAATAACTTTGCATAAAATTCCACTGTACTGTAATTTTGTTTTGAATGCTGCTATTTCCATTGTATTTGAATGTATCTCTCACTGCATAGGTTGGGAGAAGACTGAATTGTAGCAGAATTCCCAGTGTTAGAAAGAGCACATAATTTGATAATTATAACCATAGGTGTTTAGTTATTAGATGGTGTTTTTCCACCTCAGTTTAAAATGTCAAATTGTGTCAGTGGTCTTTGAACGCATCTTGTCACAAACGAGAGCTTTTGCTTTCGGTCAGTGTTTTCGTGCACGAAAACAACGGTATTTCACCAATGAACAATTTTTTCATGACGACGTGACGAGCTAAAAAAGTGTCTTGGGAGACTAAAACATAATGAGACGGATGCAAGTTTTCATCTGACAAAACGAGATGAGAATTTGTTTTATTAGTTTTAATTTAGTTTCCGTCAAAAATTCACATTGTGTGACATTTTATTATCGTATGTGTAGTTAGCACTGTTTAGTACTCATATGTTTACTTGTATGCATTAGGTAGCCTTTTATTCTCAGTCAAAGCAATCATGCAATCACATTCTGGTTAGATTTAACATACTGTATACCATTTGGTGTCATAAAAGTATTTATCTCAATCTCTTGAAGAACACAAAGTTGTCATTGTGAAGTTGTCACATGATCCCCCTTAAACCCGAGTTATACTCCCGCGTTGCGGTGACGGCGCAGCGACTACGGCATCATTCGACATTCGATAGTTCAGCGGTAAGGGAACGCGTTGCTCTGTAATTAACCGCCAAGCCACTAGAGGGGTGTGGCATTATGTTTGTTCGTTTTTGGGGCATGCTTGTTGACTTCCGCTAGTCTAGTTTAACGGGGAAAAAATAAACAATGCAAGATGGAACTCTTGAAAGTAAATATTCTGCTCATCAACACTGAACAAATATTGAACATACAAATGTTTAGGGGCAGGCGACACAGAAGACGGTTTCGAGGCGGTCTGGCCGACTTTTGATGCCGCACAGAGAGTTTTAGACTCGGGTGGAGAGAGCTAGCTGTGGCGGCTAGCTTCAAACTGGCGTCGAGCACTGCGTTCAAGGTCTTCAAAGCCCTCCTGCCCGATTTGTTTGCAGTGTCCTACAACCAGCCAGTGCAGATTTCTGGCGTCTATGGAACTTCCCAAACTGCGTTGAGAGCCTTGATTTTAACGTTATCATAAAAAGCACCGAGGCACTCTCAATCAGTGATGATGTATCATGTTTGAACTGTCTGTTATTGAAAATTAAAGATCAAAACAACTCTTTTGACACCAAATCTGCTTTATACTTCATATACTTGAAGTGTGACACCGCACGTAAACAAATCTCACAGCAAACATATGTACACAATAAATGATGAAGTGCACCAACCAAAAACACGACATAAAGTGATAAAAAGTTGGCAGTTTTTGGCCGACTGGGTCACCGCTTCGTGTGGCCACTCGATTACGAACACACACGTCTCGGTGGGTCTTCCATTTTTTTTGTTTTTTTTCCAATTGCCGACCTTGCCATTTGGCAATCACAATAATGTCTTGACGAGACTTGCTCTTCGATGATACTCCTGTTGGCTTGGTCCATTTTTGCATGTAGAAAATAATGTTTGATTCTATTCTTCAATGGCGGTGATTTCGTGCTGAACCGGAAACAAAAGTCTGAGCGGACCAATCACAGTCCGTTTCTGCCACGTCATACGCGTCTACGCAACGCGAAGGTTAGAAAATTCGAGAGGAGTGCGTCAGGCTACGGCGCAGGGTCGTAACTCGGGTCTTCCTTGACGGCGTAGGTCTGACGCGGAAGTATAACTCGGCCTTTAGTCTACTCAAGTCTTTGATAATCAAATCAGGGGAAGTCATAGATGACCCCCAGAATTGTTGACCACTGGTTTGAATGATTAAAGTAAATGCCCACTCAATTGTAAAACGAGAGATATATACTTGAGTCAGATTCTGAAACGTGTGAACCTCATTCATTAAAGCTTTTGTTTTGTTGTTTGACTGCACCCTGAGACTCTCAATATTTGTGTGACGACTCCATTTTTATTAATGCCTCCAGAACAGAAAATGAACACGTGGCATTGTGGGTACAAGGTCGAGAGCCAACGCCAACAGCACACATCGTAGCAGTGTTTGGTCGTGTCACTCATGTGAAGTGCTGTGCTTGGTCAGTTTTGTTTTCTTATCTTGGCTAGATATGACATGTTGCTTTAGCCTTTACCGGTCTGTGCTGACACTGTACACATACTAAATGTAACTTGTAGCATTAGCATAGCGTTCGCATTAGCATTTACCGTGGTGAGTGTCGTCTTAAACTCTTGGAAATCTTTTTACATACAGTTTGTAGCTTCCAGGTGAGTTTAATCAATTGAAAATAATGTCCTGTTTTCCTGCTGAATGTGTATTATCATCACGAAGATGGTGATGCCCTTGTAGACTACAATTATGTGCTTGTCTGTCAGTGTTCATTCGAAATTGTTGGAAACCTTTTATTTATTATCTATTTATTCTTGGACTAAAACTTTTGAAGTTTATAGACGAAAACATTTTGAGCAATTGTTGACTAAAACTAGATGAAGAGGGAAAACATTTTGAAATGACCAAAATATGACTAAAACGAATAAGTATTTTCGTCCATAAGACTAAGATGAAAGTGAAAGGGGCTGCCAAAAAAAACATTGCTTTCGGTTTTCCATTTTAGATACTCACCCTGTCACCCAGGATGGCGTGGCTCAGTGGTGGAGTAGTTGTCCCCCAACCGAGAGGTTGTGGGTTCGATTCTCCACCCTGATGAACTCTAAGTTTCCTTGAGCAAGATACTGAACCCCGCATTGCTCCTGGTGCTGTGTCACCAGTAGGTAGATGGCAATGTAGTGTAAAGCGCTTTGAGTACCTTGAGAGGTAGAAAAGCGCTATACAAGTATAACACCATTTACCATGTGGTGGCCTTGTTGTCTGGGGCGGTCCCCATGCAGTAAAACTATCACACATCTGAGTGGGTTCACGCATCCCAGGGTGCATTTAGACACACTCAGGTAGAGAGATTGTAGGTGCCATGATTACCGATCAGGTAGCGTAGAATAGGATATCAACATATCAGCACTTACATGTGATTCACCTAATACTGGGTTCCACACCTCACTTTGCTGATTTGTGTGCGCTCCACCCCACCTAATCACGACCCATTTGACTTGCTTCCCTTCCTCTTTCTCCTCGGTTATCAGGCCCCCCACACGGGTAAAAACAATTAGCTAACGATAGCACCACTATGTTCATAAGTATCATAGGTTTGTAAAAATCTATTTCCTGTTGTTTGTTCTTCCCCTAGTCTGTGTTCTTCCTTTCTTTCTGTCCTGCCATAACCACTTCCCGTTCGCTGCTTTCCCCTAATGAATAAAATATAATGAACAATCACAATGGGAGTATATCAAACTCCCATGTGCTACATTAAAACTTTTTAGACCATAGTGACACACAGATTCCTACTCTCTGTGTCTAAGCAGCTTGACAGGTTCAAAAAAAACAAAAAACAAAACAAAACAAAAAAATGCATTTTTATTGTCACTGTTAGTGTCTCGTTATTTCCCAATTTAGTAGCAGACCACCTCAAAAATTTCAACTAACGAGTATCAAAATAAAGACATCATAGTCCTAGAGAGATGATGCTGGCTCTTTGCGAACCTACAGTTATAGGCAAAATACGTCTTGAAATTAAAAAATACAATTTGTAGTAGTGCCCTTTAGATTGTGTAGGTTCCCAATGTACAGATCTGGGGGCCCTGCTGACCTCAGTGGGGTGTGATTGTCAAAAGCGCACCCCACTACCATTTGATGACTTTAATCCCAAATTCTCTAAAATGATTTACAGTACTAATGTAGGCAATTTTAATCCTGCTTCGTGGGTTTGCGTGCATTATTCACAAATTTTTGCAGCTCATGTGAGGGCAAGTTTTCAAAAGCAGGTCTTTTGAGAACCACCTGACTTCAACTTTGTGTTATGCTGCAGCTTTGTTACTTTGATGGTGTGATAGCAAGCTTCATTTATAATGCATGTTGGTACGGTGGGAGCGCGTATATAAAATATTTTCCCATCAATCCCAGACACTAAACTGTCTGGACCCCCTCAAGCACAACCGACGCACACTCAAAAACAGAGAAACAAACACATATCTGTTCAAATATTCAGCATGAAGTTTTCTATTCACTCTAATTTACAGTATTGTACCTCATACAATTCCAACTCAATTAATTTTAAAGACCCTGTAAAGCAAATTCAGAAATTTATCTCTAAATACGTACATTATATATATATATATATATATTTTTTTTTATATATATATTTTTTTTAAATGGCTATAAATGTTGTATATGATTGACAGTAATTTATCAACACTGACTGCTTTTGAACTAAAAAAAAACAAAAAAACAGCCCTTCTCTATTCACAGCCATGTTCATTCATTCATTTTGAATACAACTTATTGTTAGTGCTAAAAGTGCAAGTCATCATAGACGTAGGTTTGAAGGTCCGCCCCAAAAAACTGGCATCAGTTTTTAACAACTTATCCTGGCCTTCTTGTATTCATCAGCACTGATGAATGTAGTCGTGACGGTTGCATCTACACTGCAAAAAAATGCCATCAAGGATGAATCTTCTAATACGTGAACAAGATGGTAGTCACATTCATCTTGTTGAACAACACTCACGCATGGCCTCGGGCACTGTTGATGGATGTCTGCATGGAAACATCACACCTTGACACACATAACGACTGCGAGTGGCATTTTTACACCACCGCCTGCCTACCGCAATCATCACTCAAATATATTCTGTCACCCGCGACGACCAGGCAGCCATTTTGGGGGGGCAGCCGGAACGCTCGTTATGACTTACGACAGGTTGAAAGTGACTTGCGAAGAAGGAGGAGTCCATAAATGACAGTGTGTCGCTCTTGAACTCAAAGATTTACGACGAAGAGTAAGAAATGAAATGAACACTTCCTTTATTACATTTTTTGTGATGATTTATGGATGAGCACAACACAGATGGTCAACCTTTTATCCTGGATAGTTATGTTAGAGGTATGCTTCTGTCCAGACAACTGGGTTAAGTGTTTTCAAAAAGAATTTATCTTAGAAAAATAAATAACTTATATTTGCACAGCTCTTAGCCATGTATACTGTATTTGTATCCAGCAGTGTTTATTTTTAAATTATTATTTGTATCCATCTTATCCATAAAAATAAAATCAAACTCTGCTATATGCCATGGTCACAAAAATGAGCTCAATAGGGTTCCAATTGTAACTCACTAATGTTATTATTCGTTACTCGTTTAATATTTTTACATACTCCTCAAGCATCCATTATATGACGATGAAATCTCTTAATGATCCAAGGAGGCTATAAAACCATAGAATTACAAAAATATTTAAATTGAAAATATTTATCTGTTGCTGACATTTTAACAATGCACAACACAAAATACATTTAAATACAAACCAACTACATTATACGTATATTAGGGTATACATTAATTAATAACATATGGCAGAAAACACAAACAAGGCCTAAAAACCAGTTTCTGCTCCTGCACCCCTCTGTAAAATGAATTGCTGTATTTTAAGCCAAAAGAACTGTTGTGTTTGATAGAGCAATATGTCTATATGATGCCATAGCAGATTCATGGCGCATTAAGCCCCCCAACTATTTTTAATTTGTCCGTTTTACCCTGGAGACCCCCATTTACATACGTCGTGCAAGAGCTTTTTTTTTCAACCCAGCCATAAAAAGAAAGTAAGTAATTAGGGCCCGAGCACTAAGCGTGCGAAGGCCCTATTGTTTTGCAAAGGATTATTGTTTTTTTTTTTTTTTTTTTTTCAGGGCAAATGAAAACGGCCAATTTGGAGGCCTGAACATGCACGAAAAGCATTTACACCCATATTCCAAACCCAACAGGAAATCGGTTATTTTGGATCAAATATGAAATTTTTATCGATTTACAGGGTGCACATTTGAGTCCTTTTCGCCGAGGGAGTTAGTTGGATCATCTTCAAAATTGGTGAGACTGTTCAGGAGACATATGAAATCTTAAGTTTTGAAAATGGTGCGTTTTCATTCACGGGTCTGACCTGGGCGTGGTGCCAAAGTCGGTCATTTTTTCGGCAAAATGACAAATTCAGTAAATGACTAATAGTTCCTTGACACAACGTTCAATCTTTTTCATATTTGGCATGTATGTGTGGTATCCCACCCTTAACACGAGTGCATTGAAATATTACCCATTAGGTCTAGCGCCCCCTAGTGAGAACAGGAAATGCCTTTTTTTACGAAACAGGTTCCTCCTCCAAGGGAAAAAAATCTGTTGACCTCAAACCTGCATCAGGGGAGCCTTAAGACCTGTGTTCAGGTGCCTGATGAAAAATATTGAGGTTTCGTTGAGGCGGAGGGGTCCAAACAGGAAAGTAAAAATGAACGTCAACAATTTGTCACGCAAAAAACTTTGAACAGTCATAACTCGGCAGATATCCAACATATCTGCGCCAAACTTCCCGTGTTTGTTGAGAGTCGTACCCTGAAGGTTCTTGTAGGGGTCATTTGCATCAACTCTACAGTGCCAACTAGTGGCGACAGAAAGAAGTTTTAAAAAAGGCCTTTCCTATTGGGTTTTTTCAACATAGAGCGAGGAAATTTGGGGAGTAGATACCCTATGCAAAACTGCTCCAAAAAGTCTCTTGCACCCGTATTCCAAATCCAACAGGAAATCAGATATTTTGGATAGAATGTGAAATTTTCATGGGTTCACAGTAGGAGTTTACATTTGGAGGCTTGAATATGCACAAAAACTCGTAAAAATTTGCACATACATGCGGCTTTGGATAACGTTAGATAATCTTGCAATGTTACGAAAAAATGTAACAAAATGCCTCAGTGGCGCCCCCTTGAATTTTTCAAAAAGGCGTTTCCTATTAGGTTTTTTTTAACATAGAGTGATGAAATTTGGGGAGTCGATACCTTGTGCAAAACTGCTCCAAAAAGTCTCTTGCACACACATTCCAAATCCTACAGGAAATCGGGTATTTTGGATTGAATTCGAAATTTTTATCGATTTTCAGTGTGCACATTTGAGAACTTGGCACGGAGGGAATTAGTTTGATCATCCTCAAAATTGGCGAGACTGTTCATGAGACATATGGAATCTTAATTTATCAAAATGGTGTGTTTTCATTCACGGGCCTGACCTAGGGGAGGTGCCAAAGTCGTCCATTTTTTCAGCTAAACGCCAAATTCGGATAATGACTGATAACTCCCTCATACAACGTTCAATCTCTTTTAAATCTGGCATGTGTGTGAGGTATCCCAGCCTGAACAGGACTGGATTGAAATATTACCAATTGTGCCTGGCGCCTCCTAGTGGGAGCAGGAAATGCACTTTTTTACGGGACACACTCCTCCTCTAAGGGAAAAAAAAATCAATCAACCTCAAACCTGCATAAGGGAAGCCTTAAGACGTGTTGAGATGGCTGATGAAAATTATTGAGGTTTGGGTAAAGCAGAAAGGTCCAAAAGGAAAGTGATTATGACTGTCATCATTTTCTCTCTCCACATATTTTGAATAGTCATAACTTGGGAGATGTAGAGGGGGGCTGTCTGCCACCACCTCGACCTGCATGCCGTCCGAGTTTGCATGGTGTCCGAGTTGCGCCAAACTGCGAGGGCCCGTTCAGTCCTGCTTGCAGGCCTAGTTATATTTATTATTCAAAATGTTTGTCATGTCTAATATTTAGTTTAAAAAAAAAAGACTTTAAAAAAATTATTCACTCGCATATTTTAAAATTTCAAACAAATGACGTCACAATGAAAAAAATGGTGTCTGTAAATAAGTCAGATATCTACCTCATAACTATCACTTAATTGTATTATTATTATTATTTTATTTATTTTTTTTAACTGTGGCATTTTCTCCAATATTTTAGAAGATAAATAATCGATCTAAACAAGAAAAATGGAAAAAGAAAAGTTTAAATGAGTAAATATTTGAAAAAGAAAATCTCGACCACTCCTTGATGTCTACGATTTCTGCATCGCGACCCTTGTTATATTACCGTGTTTCACCCATAAAATCCTCAAAAAGTCCGGCTTTGGTCATTCAAAGCTGTGTCTTGACACTCGATGAGACATGCTACACCGCGTTTTAGGATGGAAACAAGGTAAGTACGCGATAATATCTCATTAAAATCATAGCTCTCGTCTCGGGTTATGGTTTAGGAGTTTAAAAAAACTTTTAATTTTTTTTATTTATTTTTTTAAATGCCCTCCTGTTCAAATTTTTTCTTCTGCCAGAAAATTGAGATTTTAAGCTTTCCAATGATGTATCACACATGCATATAGGACAATTTTGAAATTTGGCTAATTTGGGGGTCTCAGGCCGGAACTTCAAGTCACCTAAGTGTTTTCCGCCATATACATTTACTGTAATGACCTGCAGAAAATCCAAATCTACTTCTTAAAGTAAAGTCGTAGTTTTTAAAATATTATTAAATGAAAAGTGGCTTCTCTGCTCACACTGATGTCTGTTTCTCTACTCATCTCGAACATGAGTCCCGCACTGTCTCTCTCTGGTAAGGATGCTTGTTTATTCCCACATCCAAGTAATGCTGTTTATAACCCGAGTCAACTGAAAAAGATGAATAGACCCCAGTGAAACGTCCACTGTTAGAGAATAGTCAGACTCCAATAGTTTTGTGTGCATGGTTTTCACTCTGTGGTCTCTCATTATTTCTTATTTCTTGAAGACAACAACAAGTTTTGGAGTGTTTAGTTGATGCTTCATGTGGCAAGAAGAGGGAAAATGTAATGGTGGGAAGTGAATGTTGCGAAGAGCATGTTATCACTGCAGTACTATATACGTCCAAGACTCTCTTGTGAGAGCATATAATAGATGCTCTGCTGTTCCTCTGGAAGTGCAAATACAGTGGGGCAAATAAGTATTTAGTCAACCACCAATTGTGCAAGTTCTCTTACTTGAAAAAATTAGAGAGGCCTGTAATTGTCAACATGGGTAAACCTCAACCATGAGAGAGAGAATGTGGAAAAAACACAAAATCACATTGTTTGATTTTTAAAGAATTTATTTCCAAATTAGAGTGGAAAATAAGTATTTGGTCACCTACAAACAAGCAAGATTTCTGGCTGTCAAAGAGGTCTAACTTCTTCTAACGAGGTCTAAGGAGGCCTAACGAGGCTCCACTCATGACCTGTATTAATGGCACCTGTTTTAACTCATTATCGGTATAAAAGACACCTGTCCACAATCTCAGTCAGTCACACTCCAAACGCCACTATGGCCAAGACCAAAGAGCTGTCGAAGGACACCAGAGACAAAATTGTGGACCTGCACCAGGCTGGGAAGACTGAATCTGCAATAGGTAAAACGCTTGGTGTCAAGAAATCAACTGTGGGAGCAATTATTAGAAAATGGAAGACACACAAGGCCATTGATAATTTCCCTCGATCTGGGGCTCCATGCAAGATCTCACCCCGTGGCGTCAAAATGATAACAACAACGGTGAGCAAAAATCCCACAACCACACGGGCGGACCTAGTGAATGACCTATAGAGAGCTGGGACCACAGTAACAAAGGCTACTATCAGTAACACAATGCGCCGCCAGCGACTCAAATCCTGCACTGCCAGACGTGTCCCTGTGCTGAAGCCAGTACACGTCCAGGCCCGTCTGCGGTGCGCTAGAGAGCATTTGGATGATCCAGAAAAGGACTGGGAGAATGTGTTATGGTCAGATGAAACCAAAATAGAACTTTTTGGTAGAAACACAGGTTCTCGTGTTTGGAGGAGAAAGAATACTGAATTGCATCCGAAGAACACCATACCCACTGTGAAGCATGGGTGTGGAAACATCATGCTTTGGGGCTGTTTTTCTGCAAAGGGACCAGGACGACTAATCTGTGACCAAATACTTATTTTCCACTCTAATTTGGAAATAAATTCTTTAAAAATCAAACAATGTGATTTTGTGTTTTTTCCACATTCTCTCTCTCATGGTTGAGGTTTAACCATGTTGACAATTACAGGCCTCTCTAATATTTTTTAAGTGGGAGAACTTGCACAATTAGTGGTTGACTAAATACTTATTTGCCCCAATGTATTTGCTTGTGTCTATGCAACTTCCGGTTTCTGTGATTTTATTTCGATGAAGAGTTTCAGACTGGAACCACATTTTTAGACATATTTTGGAAGATTTTCAGCCACTGTAATATTTACTTCAGCTGAAGTCGAATTGACTTTAAATGTGCTGTTCAAACTACAGTAGTCGACATACAATCGCGTCAACACATGATATTTTCGTCATCCAACATACTGTAAAATTTGACTCGCCATTTGTTCCTACATCCAACGGCATGCTCGAAAACGGCAATTTATGAGAGCGCCGCAGTTTCTTTGTTTTCCCGCGAGACAGACGAACAGCGTATTTTCTTGAGAGACATCAACATGGGTTCCTAGAAGGTTAGTGCAGGTGGTGAAAATAGGAAAAAGGTGACACTTACCATTGAAATGAAGATGGAAATGATATGAAAATATGAGCGTGGTGTGAGCGTCCGTGAACTGACTCGACAATACCATCGTAGAATGTCTACGATGTCGACGGTCCTCCTCTGAACTCCGATCGCCTGTCTTTGTAAGTCAAGGCGACAATTATTATTCTGGTAACATCGCCAAAGAAATCGCCAGCTTCGTCAGGGTTTTAATCATTTAATTCAGAACTTGTGCAACACAACACGCCTACTGTCCGCCGCAGTTGACATCAACAACAACAGAACATTAAAAGAGAAAGTAAAATAGCTACATTTACCTATCTCACAGTCACGTCTGCCACGCAAATCAAATCCGTCAAACTATAACCCGATTCGTTACATTATTACATGATTATTATTATTATGATTATGATTTTTATTTATGATTTATTTGTTTTGCTAGATGTAATTGCCATTTGTAATGGTATTCGCAATACAGCTGAAACGAATACTCAAGCAACTCGAATAACTCAGGTTCAAAAACAGGTCCGAATAATCGTGGAATCGTTTAATTTTACCAACTCTAATCATCACGTTTTGCCCGAACTACTTTCAATGCGGGACAATGCGCTGACGTCACGTGCGTAGAGGAAGAAGCAAAAAAAAAAAAAAAAACCTTACCGCAGCCAACAACCACTACAAACGACTCCGACGTTGCTAAAAATTATGCCCGCATGATGCTACGATAGTAGCAGGTACCGTCTGATGAGTCTCATAGATATCACAACTAGATGCGAAATGACAGACTGGGCTTTGTTAGTAAACAGCCGCCATCTTAAAGCAGTATACTTCTCAGCGCTAATAAATAAGATGTCACTAGCTGTCACTCGCTCACGTAACGTTAGCCCTGCGAAGTGCTAGGTTTCTATGGAGGTACATTTGTGTCTTTATTATCCAATCAAAAAAAAAGTTGCTTCAATCAGAAAAAAAAGTCGCTTCAATCAAAATATATATTTTCAAATAAAAAAAAGTCACTTAATTAAAAAAAAAAAATATATATATATATATATATATATATATATGTTTGAATGCAAAAATTAATTTAAAACAAAAAAATTCATTTGAAAACTATTTTTCTTTGATTTTTTTTCTTTTGATAGAAGTCATAGATAGAACTTTTTTGATTGAACTACTGTAGTTTTGCATTTGGGCCACATTTGGGCTAGGACATTTGTGTCTTTATTATTCAATCAAAAAATAAGTTACTTCAAACAAAAAAAATATTTTCTAAAGAAAAATCACTTCAATCAAAAATTTTAAAAAATCAATTATAGAAAAAAAGTTTTTGAATGCCAAAAAATATTTGAGACTCAGAAATTTGCATGTTAACACTTAATTTTTCATTTAAACTGTTTTCTTTGATTGAAGCAATCCTTTTTTGTTTGGGCCATATTATGGGTAGGACATTTGTGTCTAAATCTTTCAATCCCAGAAAAAGTAGCTTCAATCAAAAAAAAAAAAAAAAAACTATTTTAAATCAAAGAAAAAAAATCATTTGCAAAAATAAAATTGCCCTTCCCTAAAAAAATATATATACCGGTGTATATATATTTATATATATTTTGAAAATTTATTTTTTAATTTGAAATATATATACAGTATATATATATATATTATTGATGTGTCAAAAAATAAATATTTTTGCAAATGATTTTTTTCTTTGATTAAAAATTGTTTTTTGATTAAAGCAACTTTTATTACGATTGAATGATTTAGACACAAATGTCCTACCCCTAATATGGCTCACACAAAAAGGATTGCTTCAATCAAAGAAAACAGTTTGAATGAAAAATAAAGTGTTCAAATGCGAATTTCTGAGTCTCAAATATTTTTTCACATTCAAACCTTTTTTTTTTGTACGATTGAATTTTTAAAATTTTTTTGATTGAGTGATTTTTCTTTTGAAAATATATATTTTTTTGTGTGAAGCAACTTATTTTTTGATTGAATAATAAAGACACAAATGTCCTGGCCAAAATGTGGTCCAAACGCAAAATTACATGACTTCAATCAAAAATGGTGTTTCACTAAAAAAAAAAAAAAAAAACTTGACTTAAATAAAAAAATTAAAAAATTCAATCAAAGAAAAATAGTTTTCAAATATATTTTTTTGAGTTTCAAATTTATTTTTGCATTCAAACACATTTTTTTTTTTATTGAAGTGACGTTTTCTTCGATTGAAAATATATATTTTTTATTGGATTGAAGCAACTTTTTTTTGATTGAATAATAAAGACACAAATCTACCTCCATAAGATCCAACTTCGCCGCTACTTCCGACATGTTTGAGTGACAGGTGATTACACCAATGGCATAAAAGCATGATGAAGCAAGAATAATGGTCACCAGGGCTCCAGCAAACCATCGGACTCAGCTAGAGGAGTTCAAGCCGAAAATCGCGCACCTAAGGTGGATGACTTCGATGCAAGGCAGTGCTTCTATGATCCGTGAGTACAGCTGAGATGCAATTGCTGGCTGTTTTTAACAATGTACGAAAATAAAGACATTGATTGACTGAAAATGGTTCAATATTAGATTAAATGTCTTGTTTTCTCATGTATATTTATAATTGCTCTTTACCTAAAAAAATGTTTTATCCGACTACTCGAATAATCGATAGAATTTTCAGTCGATTACTCGATTACTAAAATATTTGATAGCTGCAGCCTTAAGCCGCAGTATTTATTAAGGATTTAATGTAGGTTTTCAGGCTGTGGAAGGAATTAATGGAATTATAATGTATTGTTATGGGAAAATCCTGCTTGACATATGACTATTTCGACTTAAAAACAAGGTCTTGGAATGCAATGACTTCATTTGTACATGTACAACTTTAGTTAAACTGAAGTTTTATTGATTTAAAAATATTGAGTTGAAAGTGTTAAAATGTTTTATTGAGAGCCCGTGAAATTGTTTGACCCTATTTTTTAACAATGATGCCTTTGATACATTTCTGTTTGGGGGTTTGCCCAGAGCACCGATTAAAAGTAGGTGTCCATGACAAGCTGTTTTGTATACGCCATTTAATGTGGGTTTAGCTTCGGATCCGAATGTAATGATCACAGCTTGCTACTTTCATGTCTCCTTTACACTTTATTTTAAATCACACTGTTGAGTGTTGACACAGACATTAGCTTGCCATGACCTCAGAAGTCTTAGTTGATAAATATCTACATCCTCTCCAAAAGTTTGTATTTGGATTGTTTTATTGCAGATATAACTGTTTGGTGATTCGATTCATTGATTAGAAGAGTCTTGAGGGCTGTGAAAGCACAACGAGTTGAGTTTCAATGTGAGAAGCAATCGCCTCGTTCACGGGCGACCGATCCATCGACTGCGCAGCCATCAGAGTTGATCGGACGTAAGAGGCACTTATAGCTTCTCACACCTCCAACCCTCCTCCTTTTTTTCATCCTCCTCATCCTCCCGTCGCCTTTTGTCCCGACTGGGATTGAAAGCGCTGCGCCGTGACACTAGAGCATCACCCTTGGAATAAAAATGAGGCGAGGCGGGTGGAAAATTGAACATGTTGCCAGGCCCCAAGTAGCTTTTTTAGGAAGTGATTTAGGATGTGTGGGCTGTTTTTGATTAGCGTCATAGTGATCTTAGCCACGTGAAGAAGGCGTATGTTCGCGGAGGTTATTGCTGCTGGGATTATTACACACTCATTTTTTTCCCCACTGTCTTTATATAGAGCGGCACAATCATTACAGCCTTTTGAAATATGATAGAGGGAGTTCACATCTTCAGACAGTTTAAACTTGCGTTTTATATACAGTAAGGAGACGTGGTGGTGCCTCATTGGGCTAGACGATAAGTGGACAAGTGTTGCGGGAGGATTAACATGCATCCAATGAACGTCATGGACAGATACTGGAGCATGCTGACACTAATGCATGACATCTGCAGGCTGGTAGAGTTTTTTTTTTTTTTTTTTTTTTTTAGAAACGGCAAGAAAAACATTGACAAATTTGAATCCCGCCGGGAGTTTTTGGCCTCACTGTTGCTTTTTGTTATTTATATATTTAGACTAGCAAGCTCCACATGTGTCAAATGTTGGCACCAAAGCTGTTCGGTGCCAAACGGCGAAGGCTCAAAGTGAAGGCGAGGGTTGGCCCAGCTCCAACAGTGAAAGCCCCCAAGAGGAAATTTTAAACAGCTGTCCCTAAAAATACGGCGTGTGAGGAATGTAAGCGGCTGAGGTCTTTTCCCAGCAATCTGGGAAATATTTCAACCTAAATGTGCTGCATTCCCTAGAACGTAATACATCTATTGTAGAAATAACTAATAATTTCAAATTGACTTATTTCATCTCATAATGAATGAGTACAATGTGAATGAGCAGCAAATGAGTTAACTCATTTACCGCTATTTGAACTGGGAGGGCTTGCTTTGAACAATCATGTTTCAAAGCCGATTGAAATGGTTTAGACAACCATGAGAACTGTGAGACATGGATTGGACGTATTTTGCCGTCAATGGCAACAAATGATTCAGTAGAGAATAGATATTATTATTGGTATAGCTACTAAATTACAATTTGATGGTTAAAACTATGTTTTGTTTTCAGCTGCTGAGCTACCCAGTGTTTGCAAACTTTTAATTATAATATATATATAATCTAGAGGATGCAACATAGACAGCTATTGGTCACAACCAATAACTGCAGTTGAATGTGATACTCCACATCTGTGGCTTAAGGCTGATTTATGCTTCTGCGCTCTGTTGACGGCGGAGCAACAGCCCTACGTCGTCAATGAGCATTCAAAGTTCTGCGTCAAGGGAACGTGTTGTTCTGAAATTTAGTGGCCCAAGCCACCTCATCTGGCTCCTCTCGATGCGGAGGAGAAGCGGCTCTACTCCAAGCCCCTCCCGGATGATCAAGCTTCTCACCCTATCTCTAAGGGAGAGCCCGGACACCCCATGGAGGAAACTCATTTTTATCTGCTTGTATGCGGGATCTTGTTCTTTCGGTTATGACCCACAGTTTGTGACCAGAGATGAGGGTAGGAACATAGATCGACCGGTAAATAGAGAGCTATGCCTTTTGGCTCATCTCCCTCTTCACTACAACGGACTGATGCAGAGTCCGCATCACTGCAAATGTCGCACCAATCCGCCTGTCGGTCTCCTGTTCCATTTTTCCCTCACTCATGAACAAGACCCCGAGATAGTTAAACTCCTCCATTTCGGGAATGACGTCATCCGTGACAAGGAGAGGCCAGAGGGTATTCCACCTTTTCCCGACAGAGAGCCATTGTCTCAGATTTGGAGGTGCTGATTCTCTCAGAACTACATAATCTGCAAAAAACAGAGACGCAATACTGAGATGACAAAACGCACCCCCTCAACGCCTCAGCTATGCCTAGATCAGTGGCTCTTAACCTGGGTTCGATCGAAGCCCAGGGGTTCGGAAAGTAAATCTAAGAGCCCTCATTTCGTGCGCTGATTAAATCTAGGCAAAGTGTCTTTTTAGACCAGAGTTTGGACTGGTTTGCTCCCAATTTACAGGCTTAATCCAGTTCTTTTAACTCATTCACTCCCAGCCATTTTCACCAGTGCAACCCCCTTCGCTCCCAGCCGTTTTACTGGATTTTGACTGATTTTTCAAGGCCCACAGAAAATTCTGTTCTATTGCTATATAAACATGGAACCCACTAATAGAAAGATTAGACTCTCTTCTTTCAGCTGGAGAAAAAAGTTAGTTCATATCTTTTTTCCATTCTAGGAAACAGCATTAAAAAACAGCTTAGTTTGAGCAATTTTCCCATTTCTGATGAAAAAACAGAGAAATTGAGCATTTTGTAAACGCATACATTTCAAACATAACTTTGACTTTAACACAGCTATTTTTTGCTTTAGTTACATCCCAAACATCTGAATAATGTTTTCCTTTTACAAAACAACATAAACAACAAGACAAATAGAGCTAGGTAACTATTTACGCATAACTAACTGAGAGTTGACGCGGTTGTGGCCGATGATTTTTTTAGTCCTTCCAGCACAGACTCAACAGCATCATCCGCTGCACTGGTGATCCCGGTTGTTCTGCTCGGTCATCCAGTGCCTGGTATCCCGGGCATCCTCCCGGTTGTTCTGCTCTGTCGTCCGCCGCCTGGCATCCTGGACGTCCATTCGATCGTCTTTCGCCGGCCATTCAGCCGTTCGTTCCGTTGAGTCGGGTTGGGGGTCTTACCAAATGCACTACTGCCCTCCAGTGGCCAGTTTTATTGCTTTAAAATGGATTTTCAGCTTTGGGCTTTGGAGCTAAGATGAATCAGAACCTAGAGATGTCTCTTGTTAAAAAAACGTAAAAGACGTATGAATACGTCTTTGGGACACTGAAACAATTAAAAATGGAACGTATTTATATGTTTTTGGGAGCAAATAAGTTAACTGCTAGTCCATGATCTGATGGGAGGAGGAACTGGTTTGCTCAGTGGAAGGTTGACTCGCACTTGGTATGAGGCAGCGTGGTCTCAAATTTTGACCTGTTTATAAAACATGCTGTCAAAATGAGAAGAATTTTGAACGGAAATTTGCTAGATTATTAGCTTGATAGCTTAAATATATCGGTTCTGAAGTTGAAAAGAAAAATGCTTTATTATCTAATTCTGAAGGGTTTGGTGAATCCACATGTGAAACTTATGGGGCTCGGTATCTTTAGTAAGGTTAAGAACCACTGGCCTAGATATTCTCTCCATAAAAGTTATTAACAGAACCGGTGTTCGGCCATTCCTTACTACGCGGCGAAACATCCTACACAATGTTAAGCACGCTTGCGCATGCATCCACACGCATGCGCACATCGGTTAGAAGCGGCGAGTACTCACTACTTTTGTTTTTATTTGGTTATCTAGAACCTTTTCACTGCCTCAAAGATACTTTTTGCATGTATTACCCTCTCATACTTTTAACCATTGTGTTTTTTGTGTTAGCTTTGAAGCAGTTGACCACATTAGTCACGTAGTGTATTTAAACCGTCCTTATTTGATATAACTTCATTTAAATATTTTCTGCAGGCATTTTTTTATTACGTTATTCCTGTATGCAGCTAAACAAAACAAGTTTAGAGCGCACAGTAGTACTTTGGGTGTTAAATTCGACTAATGTGGGACGTTTCGCCGATGTAGGAGATTTTGGCAGAACACCGGTAACATAGAGCCGCCTTGGCTGAGTCCTACCCGTTTTCTAAATGGTTGCTTCAGACAGAAATGCCTGAATTCCTGTTCAATTCTTAGCATTCTTCTTGGTTTGGAGAAACTGGTGACTCTTTTTTTCCCTAGCTTTCCTGGGGGTATGACACTGTGTGAAATGACTAACTCAAACCAAAATGGCCGTCCTTTTACCCATCATCCGTGGGCTTATAGCGTTTTTTGTCTTTCCTGTTCCAATAGTCATGTTAGCTGAATTTGATGTTGATCAAAGAAACTGACATTAGATGTTTGATTTAAAATATACTATATATAGTATACTGTATATATTTTCCAGGGGTAACTGATTGCATGCTTGCTGTTGTGTAATAAAAGGTTGTCTTATTTTATATGTATATACAGTATTTAAGAACACACACACACACACACCGCAGTGCATGCTATTGAGAAGCGTCGCCATTACTGTTCGCTGCCTGCCTCCCGGAGCTAATGGATCACTGTCACTGACTCCTGTAATTATGGGAACGTGACTGTGTCATTACACAAACGCCACCCTCCTTCCATCCACTTTGTGTGTTTGTGTGTGTGGTTGAAGCCCTACTGCAGAGTTACTGAAATGCACGTATTGATGACGATAAACAGACAGGAAAATAACATCCTTTATCGCTTGCTTTTTTCAGCATTTTTGGCTGTGTCATGTTTGCCAAACATTTCATGAGCTTTTCTCTCCTGGGGGAAGTCAAGCAAAGGCCAGTTTATTTTTGGTAGTACATGTCACATAAACAATAACACCATGAAAGATTACAAATGTGCATTATCAATAGCAGGCCTTGGACAGTATAATACGTCAGAAAATTGTGACAGTAGAATTCTAAGACAAATGTTTTTAATAAGAAAAAGAAAAATTCTACACATGGATCAAATATAAGTACATATATCAGAACTGCTTCAGCATGTTTTTGTTTGGATTTTGGGCTCTACTCGCTAGCCTCAGCCAGTACCTTATTGTTTGAAATTTTGATTGATTGGATTTTCATTGCGTGAGTGTTATATGGATTATAAAAGGATTACATGTGGGTCAAATCCAACCACCGATTTTACATGTAACACATTAAACATGATGCAATATTTTTTTCTTTGTTTTTGAATGTTTTTAATCTGGTTATGAGAATGTTTGTCACATCCAAGCACAAATCAAAAAAGTGATTCATTGTTTTTAACTGAGACGCTGGGCTCGACTGGCTAACCTGAGTCAGTATAAAATCTTGCTTTGATTGTGTCTACAGAACAGTGATTTTATTTATTGCATTTTTATAGTCTAGTTATGAAAAGATCATGTGGATCAAATCCATACACAGAGGGCACTCTTTTTTTTTTTTTTTTTAATAATGTAGACTTTTGTTTTTCTGATGCATGTTTTTATCTTAGAATGAATCTTAGAGCAGGTAGTACTAATGGCACACGAGTAAGAGCGCATCTACACATAAAGAACATATTTGCATACATGAAGAATGTGGGAGAGCACATTTGTTACCACAAAGAAGTCGCGCAGCCGAGTGAGAGCGAGAGGGGAAAGCTTGCGCGCACATTTGTTGCTTGTGAAGCATCTACAGTGGCAACACCTACATACAACACCTTTTGTACTCTTTATTGTGCATTTTCAATTGTGGTCGAATACTTGGGGCGAGTTTATGTGATTGTTTTTGATAATGTGAGGGCACTTACTGATAGATGCTAATATTTTGAGTGGATTGTCATCGCTGTGTCAGAAGCTAGTTATAAAGGCAAATTTTGAATTGCTGTTATTGAAGATGAAACTGTTTTAATTACATTTTTATTTAGGTTACATTCTGCAAGTGTTGATGTCATGAGCAGCTGAATAAAGTCAGCAAACCACCCGGAAGTCTGACATCGTCATTTCGGAACTCCAACGTCGTAAAGGCGAAATCACATAAGTTGGGTACGTCGCAACCCAGGGACTACCTGTATATACGATATACTCTGGTTGTATGGATTTTCTTTTGGTCAAAAACTGATACCCCATGTAAAGAAAAGTGGTACTAAAACTGTGTCCCAGTCACTGAATACCGCTGGACTAATTATAATGCAAAAGGAAAACATTTCTCATCACAAGTTTGTTTGTTCTTACTTTTACAATCACTCACTTGTGAAACGCTTCCTCTCGTTTGTGCGCCAAGGCGCGACATCTGAGGTGACAGTGTCGTCGTGAGTCACTGGTCTCATGCGCTTTGTTTTACGCTTGTCACGTCACGGTTTTGTTCATGATTAACGAATATGCCAATACTGTACACTAAAGGTGGAAAACTAATCATGGTGTGTTTCAGTAGAGGTATAAATAGTCGCTGGTGTACACATAACATTCACACACTGTGATGAAAACATCAAGAATTTAACTTGATAGGAGTTTAATTCTGTACAAATGCGTGATCAAAGGCAAACGTGACACATTCAAGTTGAAGAGCAACAACAAAACAACACTGATGTTTGTGTTTGAGGCTTGAAAGGAATCTGAAAAGTCATCTCACAAGTTCAGTAACAAATAAGATCTTTGATCCAAACAAGACTGAAAAATGCTCAACAAAAGAAATGCAACCAATAAGACTCCCTCATTTGTCACAATTTAAATCCAAAGATGATTTAATTTTGCAGACTTCATTATCATTCAATATATATTTGACAGAAATGAGATAGCAGTAATTCTACATCTCTGTATTTATGCCTTTTCAGATCATATACAGCAGGGTTCACTAAATCCGGACCTCAGTGCCACTTTTCCTGTCGTGTTTTCCACGTCTCTCTCCCCTAACACACCTGAATCAAATGATTATATCATCGGCAACCTCTCCAGAAGCCTGATAATGATCCTGATTATTTTGATTCAGGTGTGTTAAAGGAGGGAGACATGGAAAACACGACAGGAAAAGTGGCACCGAGGTCCGGATTTAGTGAACCCTGATATACAGTTTGTCATAATCAATGTTGTTCAAGTTACCTTTGTAAAGTTACTTCTCTGAAAAAGTAAGTACTTTACTAGATGCAAGGCGCATTATAAAAAACTATGCAGACCCCGGCTTCCACCTCTTTAACCTTTTACCCTCTGGTAGGCGGTACAGGGCCATAGCAACCAAAACAAACAGACTGGGAGACAGTTTTTTTTGTTTGTTTGTTTTATCCAAGGGCTGTCACCATACTCAAGTTTGCACTGAAATGTCACTGTCATTGCACTGCTAATGCCACACCAATATCACATCTCACTAAATAATATGTTCTCAGACATCTGTCTCAACCTGGGTACTGTATATGCAATACTTGCACAGTTACATTATAGCATTTTTGCACTGTTAAATCAATATCTATGCAAAAACTATCACTTGCACTATCATACCAAGTCAGCCATCTGCCTCCTTGTATGAGTACTGTAAATTGTCATATATGCACTGTTATACTACCAGTACATCACGATTTGCTGTTAGTCGCCTATTCACGTTATTCCCAATCTGTGTACACTGTAACATTAGTTGTTATATGAGCCTTATTGTACTTTTGCTTTTTTACTTTTGCCGACCTGAAAAGCCTCCACTCTCAGTGTCATGCGATCTCGTCATTGCAACATGTGTTAGTGTTTGCTCAACCGGAGTTTAGTGTGTGTGCGTAAACTGGGTTTGTGTGTCTGTAGTATAGCCATACCAGTAAGACTAGTTGTCAGACTGTCTCTGATTGGCTTACCCTGACACCTTGCCTTATGTTAGCCAATCAATAACCTCTTCTGGTATGTGCTGTGTTCCAGTTAGAGTGAGAAGAGCCATGTAGACTCTGAGGCTAATATAAGAGCACAAAGCTGTCAAAAGAGAACATCACAGATAGTGGTCTCTCTCAGAGAGCAGCAAGGATGTCTGTAAGATGACAGACACACTCATGTAGCATGCCACTGCAGGGGGAGACTTTCAACTTTGCTCACATCGCATAAATAATTTAGGTAATGCTCACACAATAACTATAGGGCCATAATAGAATGAGAAAATGTAACACTTTACGTTAGAAGTTACAGCAAAAATTTGTTTCGTTGTTTAACATGACAAATGTAAGGGCGTTACTTCCAAAACTGGTCATAATTATTACTTATGATTTCTTTGTTTTGATTTTTAACTTATTGGCTGCCATTGATGGTGATGGTCAATCCATTTTTATGTGGGAGGGTATTCATTTATATCAAGGGCATAGGTTTGCATAGGGACGGTAGGAACATAACACTACCAACTTTTTAGAATGCTCAAATTGTCCCCACCAACTTTTAAGCAACCTTATTTGCTTTATATGATGATTTCCATTATATAGGTAATTTACATTGTCTTCCCATATGTTGTAAGAATAGAATAGACCCTGCCACTATTAAGTGAATTATTTTCATTCGTTAAGACTTACATTTATCTCTTTTCACTTGCTAAATGTGCCGATCCATTGCCACCCCAACCAAACACAGTTTGATTGGCTGATGACTTTACCCCTTCTCCCTGCCTCCAAACAGACGCACACTCACACAGCCCCAACAGATTCACGTTGACAATATGCCGCCTCCTCCGCCCCCTTCAAAGAGGCGAGATATTCGGGGGGGGGGGGTTTCGGTAACATAATGTAAAAACACACTAATGTTGAGGAAGTGGGAGAAACACCACACATTTTGCTACTGAAAGTCTGACCTGCATCAGAGTTAGCATAATATTAAACTGTGTGAATTTGCTAACCTGCAAAACTACTGCAGTCAGGCCAGCCTCCACAAGGAAAAACAAAGTCAAGCTAGCCGTCCATCTTTTGGATCATTGTTTGCATTGTGTGCATTACGGTAATGCAACGAGGTGGCTTCAGGGTGCTAGTCCCTTTATCAAATAAAACGGGGAACTATCCAAGAATTGGTCCACTTTAGGGGGACACTGACATGAACATGAACTGACATTATTTTTTTTTTAAATCTGTGAAATGAAATCACTTATCAAAATTTCGTGAGAGTGGTCTAGTATGCCTCTGATGTAGATCGGTCCTTGGATATCTAAGATTTTTTTTAAATTATTTTTTTCCCCAAATTACTTTTATTTTACAATGCTTTAACTTGAGTCTAGTGGTGCTCCAGTGTCCCCCAGAAGTGGACCCATTCTTGGATATTTCTGTTTTTTTAATAAAGGGACTTGCACTTCAAAATGTTTCAGTACTAAATTTTTGAAAACAAAGGTTTGAATCGAACATTATATCACCGGAACCAATACTCATGAAAGTTAATAATATAATACAAACTTATTTTGCATTGTCTATCAATTAATTAGGTTCATATTTGTGAGAAATGTAGCCCTGATCCACAGTCAATAATCTGTTTGGTCTAATTAATGTCCTGTCCCGAGCAAAAAGTGTACGTTCAGGTTTTGCTGTTATATTGTCCCTACCGATGTTGAGACCAAACCTATGTACGCCCTTGATTTACTGTATATCAATTTATATCATCATCATATCATAGTTATTCACGAAAATATCAGTAAAAGACCCTATTCATGACATTAGACATTCTTTAACAGTTTAAACTCTTTACATTTGACAATCAAATATTTTATGGGAAGAAAACAAATTTACAAGAACAAAGAACAACAAAGGAGCCTACAGCGTTAGATGGTAGATGGAAAAAAGATAAATGGATGAACATATAGATAAATACATGTATGGCTGGGTAGATGGCTGTATGATCAATAGAAAAACCTTGTCTCCTGAAACACTAATCGTCATTTAAAACATCATCCCCACATATCAAAGTCATTCTAAACATGCACTAATGTAATCTCTTTGTGATCAATGATTACTGCTTTAAAGAAACGCACTAAGGGGAAGCAACAGCCCAGCCTAGGAAACAAGGGAAGAGCTTGTCGAAAACTCCTCGGTGAGCCCGTTCATCGTCCGTCATCCTCGCGTTGATGTTTGGGCTTTTGTCAAGATAACCTGATTTTCTCCCAATCAGCATCCATCAATATGGCAGAAAGTGTTATTGATCCTTGATTTAAGTTCAAAATGGTCAAAGGACAAAATCCATTCCTGCTCATCCATTGCTTTCAATGCAATTAGTCACTTTTGAGGACATCTCGTATTCATCTCGGGGAACATTCAGCCTATGCAACTGTCTGAAAGGTTTTGTATAAGAATGAAAATGTCCACTTTGTTTAGCATGAAAACATACATAGAAATTTAATACTCAAGAACAAAAAGAAAAATAATGCTCTCATTGAAAATTCTATATTTACTGCTTCTTAAAATAACCTCACTTTGCGTCACTTTATTCATTCCTTCAATAGTGATTCAGAACGTACGAGTACTAAATCAGGTGCCCCCTTCATATAACATAGTGGGTTTTTTTTAAATTAATGTCATGGCATTAAGTTACCTTATTTTTATCTTCAGTGACTTAAAATAGCATTAAGATTGTATGGTTTTTTAAAATTGAAAGGGTAGCTTCTCCAGTTAAACAGGCAGCGTGTCACCATATTTAGCATATGACACATTCCCTATGTTGTTACCATACTTTTACACGCCAACCAGAAATTTTAAAGATAATGTTGCATTTACCCCTGAAGTCAACTGGCATATGTTTAGGAGTGTGGCTTATTCTAGGGTTTCAAATCTTTTACCTTGGGGCCCAACTTTTCCTGTAATTAACCGGCCTTCAGTCCATTTTTATATAATGTTTAGGGTTGTCTGTAGTTTTGAGCAGTGGTTTGTCACTCAATAGACACTAAAACCTTACCACCATCGAGTTTGTTGGGCTAATGATAGATCAAATGACTTCATGCTGCCGTGAGGCAGAGGTCTTCAAACCGGTCCTGAAGCCCCACTGTGGTTCTTGGTTTTTGTTTCACCCGATCCAGCACAGACAGTTGAACCAATGATGTTTCTGCTAAAACAAGCAGCACCTGACAGCAACCAACTGATCCTACTTGTAAAACACCAGATTGGTGAAAAACTGTCATTTAGTTTGGTTGGAATGAAGGCCTGCACCCACAGCAATTCCAGGGATTGCAACTAAATGGTTGCTATCCAGCCATCCATTTTCTCCATCTTATTTGAGGTCAGGTGGCGGGGGCAGATGCTTCAGCAGGGAAGCCCAGACTTCTCTCTCCCAAGCCATTTCATCCAGCTCTTCTGGGATGATCCCAAGGCGTTCCCAGGCCAGCTTGGAGACACAGTTTTCCCACCGGGTCTTGGGTTAGACCCGTGGGCTCCTGCAAGTGAGACGTGCCCAGAACACCTCCCCAAGGAAGTGTCCAGGAGGCATTCTAATCTGGTGCCACATCATCTGGATCCTTTGGCTAAGGAGGAGCAGCGGTTCGAGTCCTAGCACCTCCCGGATTTACTAGCTTCTCACCCTATCTCTAAGGCAGAGCTTGGACACCCTGCGGAGGATACTCATTCCTTGACAAGAGGTGGGTAGGAACATAGATCCAAGTAGGTAAATAGAGAGTTTCACCTTTTGGCTCAGCTCTTTATCTTTATCACATCGGACCAATACAGAACACACATCATTGCAAACGCCACACCGATACGTCTGTCAAGCTTCTGCTCCATTCTTCCCTCACTTGTGAACAAAACCCTGAGATACCAAAACTCATCCGCCTCATCCCAGAGGGCCCATTTCACCTTTTTCTGACTGAGGACCATGGTCTCAGATTTGTAGATACTGATTCTCATCAAGACCACTTCACACTTAGTTGCAAACCGCTCCAGTGTGAGTTGAAGACTGTGGCATGATGAAGCCAACAGAACTACATAATCTGCAAAATGCAGAGATGTAACACCGAGGCCTCCAAGCTGGACCCCTTAACGCCTCAGCTGTACCTAGATATTCTGTCCATAAAAGTTACGAGCAGCCTTGGCGGAGTCCAACCCTCACTGGAAAAGGATCTGACTCACTCCCGGTTATGCGGACAAAACTCTGACACTAGTCATACAGTAACCGATCCGCCCTCAGGACTCCCCCGGGAACACGGTCGAACGCCTTTTCCAAGTTCACAAAACAGCAAACTGGTTGAGCGAACGCCCATGACTCCCCGAGAACAGTAATGAGCGTATAGAGATGACCCACTGTTTCGCGGCCAGCACGAAAACCACACTGCTCCTCCTGAATCCGAGATTCGACTTCCCGACAGACCCTCCTCTCCAGTACCCCTGAATAGACCTTCCCACGTTGGCTGAGGACAGTTATCTCCCTTGTTGCGTTTTCAATTACCAAAAATAGTCGCTTTCCCTATAAATGCTAGCTTGCAAACTTATAGACAAGTTTCCTGAGTGAAACATGGGCGGCGCCATCTTCGACATTTTCTGCTACGGACTTCGGTTTAGACAGAACAACATAAAGTGCGGTTGAAGTAAGCAGTGTGTAGACAAAGTTAAAACTGCAAAATCAAACCAGAGGAACCCACAGAATCTCCTAAAATGGATTCAGCACGACGTAGATGAAGCGTGTGTTTGTTCTTATCACTTCGTTCGTCATTCGTGGACAAAATTCTAACAATCTGTGCAGCCTGTGTTAACATGAGGTTTAGATTGATACGCCAGCCTCTTGAGTGACCAAAATGAGGCGAAATTACAAATAATATTACAGTTGCCGAATGCAGAAGGGCTGACACAGATTTTGTTGTTACAAGGAAATACTACAAGGTATCTGGTTAAATTATAGTTATGGTATTATGAGGTCATCACACATGTACATACAGGGTGACCCAAAAAAAAAGTTTACACTCAGTTGACTGCTTGTTTAAAAGCCATTGAAACATATCTAAATAGGTTGTCATGCTTAAGTGATTCATTAAGGTCACTCAATGCAGCTGGTAATCTCTCGTCTCTACAATTCCTGTGCTTCTGCTGAAAATGAAGAAAACTTTAGCTGTACCTGAATTGCTGCGTGCCGGTCTGACACCTACTGAGATTGCAGCAAATCTGAGAATATACAGATGTGCAGTCTACAAAGTTAAAAAGAAGCTGAAAGATACTGGAACAGCCTCACGAAAACCTGGGTCTGGAAGTGCCCGATCTGTGGGGACCAAAAAGTTGATTGACAAGGTGATATGTGGCCACCCAGAGTCCAGATCTCAATCCCCTGGATTATAGCATATGGGCAACTGTGGAGGACAGTGCCTGTAATAAGCCACAAACTTCTGTGGCAGCCTTGGATAAGTCCATTGTTAGATCTTGGGAAAAGATGACAGCATCCTACATAAAGAAGACCTGTCAAGCGTTCCGCAGGCGCCTGGAGGCTGTTGTGACACTTAAGGGAGGACACATTGAAAATTAGAGTGTACTGTACATGTTCTTTACAATAATGTATAATTTGTGATTAAATTCTAATTCTAAGATGAATAAACATGGCATTTAAGTTGTATTATGGCAGTGTAAAGTTTTTTTTGGGTCACCCTGTATTAACACAAATAGTATGTCATTCTTTTTTATTGCAGATATTGATCGCAATAAAACTTTGCACAACATTATTCCATTTCTTGTTTTATTTCAAATGATTGGTGCATGTGCAAAACAGGTCAATGAATCACAATTTATAAAATTATTAGGAAAAATATTTAAAAAGGTGGAGCATAAGTCGAGCCTTCCGTCATCAAAATAGAATGGACGTAGTCTCGATGTGTCCATCAACGTACAGTAAGTGTTGTTGTGAGGCACATCAATATGTCTTCCCTTGCCTAAAATCGTGCTCCACGCAAACAATCGAACCAAAAACTTGTAACACTTGCATGTATGTGTTTACGTAATTGTGCTATCCTACACGTACTGATTAGCAACAGGCTAGCAGCAGCAGATAGCATGTGTTGCAGCCAGCAGTACAGTAGTTGTAGTAAATAATATTAGACATCATCATAATTACAGTCATCATCATAATAACAATATCAAAGACAACAAGTCGTTTCATGAGCAAGATTTTAGCTTAAAGTGTGTATGACACCAAAAAAGCATTTTTATTTCATATTTCATGTGGTGTTTTATGCTCCTGAATGTAATGGACTGCTAGGACTTGTGTGGAAGCCATTGTTTTATATATTCAATTTTTGAATCCGCGCCATGAAAATGAGTAACTTCCGGCTCCTCCGACGTCGGTTTGTCCAGCTGCTTCCCTGGCAAACAGGCTCTCCTGCCCTCAGTAGGGGAACGAGTCCGATGAGCTGTAACTTGCTCGCCGCCGAGTGTGTTGCCGATCGGCGAAGACAATCAACAACCCCGCCGCTGTGTGACATGATCCTGGGTAGTTTTGTGTGTTTTTTCACTTCGAAAGCTGAGAAAAAGACTTTGAAACATCACTTGGTTCGGGTTAGCATGTCAGCTAGCTGTCACGCCTCCTGGTTTGTTTACGCTCTCCGAAGCCGGACAGGAAAATGACAAGAGCCGACTAACTCTGGTGGCATAAAATATAGTTTGGGAAGTAAAAGAAGTGGACAGTTTTGAACATTATGGAGTAATTTTGCCATGTCGTACTAAATAAATGCATTTTTAATATTTCATATTCCATTTAGCACAAGACTGTTATTTGTCATGACTATACTATTTATTTAGCAATTGGGGAAAAATGCTTCGATAAAAAGTATATCCTGTAAAAGTATTGGAGTAGAGAGACTGAAATAATGACATTTTGCGGCTCTCTTGGTCGCATTTTCCTTGCTCTGAATAGTTCCCCCTCAATGGGTCAAGTTCTAAATCAGATGAAACCATGACCCTGCCAACGTCATCCTTCTGTTGGGGACGCTGGAGCCCTATAATGGTAAGCGTGGCTAAACGGCAGATTAAAAGACTTAATTTCTCGTCATTTGCGCTTTGCCAAATTGTTGTATATACTCGAATCGTCTCAAAATATGATTCTAATTCACGTAATAATGCTATTTAAGACTTTTTTAATCCTGTCGTAGGCACCCTAAGTATTTTTTGAGCTCAGGACACAAGAAAATGCAGGGATAGGAGGAACATACCTTCCATAACACAGCGTCAACGGGGCTACATTGACATCCGGTCTTTGTGGTGGCACAGGCATGGTTCCAGATCTGCCTAGGTGTCCTCCCATTTCGTGATGATGGCAGATGAATGCGGTCTTTCCAAATTATGCCACTCCAGCTCAACTTGTTTTGGTTAGAGAAAGTGTAAAACGGAGGTCACGTGCCGAAATGCAGAAATAAAGCGGAAGGACCTCGGAAACTTGTCTGTATGGTGTTGTTTTAAAACTTTTATCAGAATTACTTTTCCTTCTTTTACCAGTTGTGCTTTGGTGCCCTTTGAGCTGTTGAAAGCAAGACATTTTAGTTGGATGAGGTGTGTCTCTTTCAGGGTTCTAATTGCTTTCAAATGGCGTGAAAACGAACAAAATGAAGTAAAGGAAGGATGACTGATGGGTTTTTTTTATTTAAAAAAAATGGTGAATGAGTGTTGCATAGCACGTACCCCATCTTGAGCTCATAGGTGGCCGCCTCGCAGCTGGAGTTGTGGGAGTGGAAATTCCACAGTTTGGCTCCCGACATCGGCGCGGTGACGGGTAGAGAGGGGGGCGGAGAATAAGCTCCGGAGTGAGGAGGCAAACAAGCGGGCGATGTTGTCTGCCTCGGCGCGCTGACGAGAGGGGTCGCGTCTTCCCGCTCCATCGCTCCGGAATTCGAACGTTCAGTTCGGGTGGATTTATTCCCGGTTGCCGAGGCTCCTCTCCTGGTGGGAGCCATCATACCTGCCGCTCGGACCTAACGGAATTCCTCTTTTTATTTTCTTCCCCACCCCATTTGGATTAATTCACCTTCCAGGACCTGTCAAGTTGTGGATGGATCTCCTACTTTGAGATCATTTCCCAAATTTGTTTTTTATTTTAATGATTGTGTTTTTGGACGACTACCAGCAAGTGTTTTGGGGAGGAATTTTAGAGTCGGGATGTCGCACGGGTGCAGCAGGGCGCGCGTTGAGCTGCTCTGGGTCGTCCTCTTAACGCAGGTCGTCCTGGCGGCTGCGCTCACCCAAACCGGTGCGTTACGAGGGCTTTACATTCAGTGCATGTGTGTGCTTCAATCTGTTTTGTAAAATTGTCAATTTATACACATTCAAGTGACAGAGCACGACCGGTTCTCTAGTGGTGTCAGAATATAATACATGTTGGGTTCGTGTAAAACGTCAAACAGTGACATTTAATGTGACATTTTCTCCCAGACAAGTGCGGCGGGGCCATCGACATCCATTCCCCGGGCTACCTGACCTCTCCGGGCTACCCCGGCGCCTACCCGCCCTCGCAGCAGTGCGCCTGGGTGATCACGGCACCCGAGCAGGGCCAGAAGATCCTCATCAACTTCAACCCACATTTTGACCTGGAGGACCGAGACTGCAAGTAAGACTGACTACATACACATCATATCATACCCGATTCACGCACAAAATATGGATACTGCGGGTTGCTCTGCCACCCATTGGTCGCCGAGCCTCACTGCAGCTGTCACAAGGAGGTACAGGGGGATTTGAGGGGGTGCACATCTGTAGAAGGAAATGAGGTTCCGAGGCTTCTGTGCTTCCTGCTTGATAACAATGTCTTTGGTTGGAATTTAGAAAAGAATAGTTCCCTTAAAATTCAAAATGCAGTTTTTAAAATGAGAAAGCCCACTTTTTATCGAGCAGTTTTAATCTACTGTATCTTGCCGAGAGCTGTATCTAGTTCAACTAACCAAGCTTGACAAAAGTTGTTTTTTTTTGGTAAATAGATCACAATCTCCAGATGCAGGACAAAATAAATAAGTGAGGCAAAGCTTTCCTGGAACACAAATTAAGGCACGTAATACTGTGCATAGGCTACATGCATCAGAGTCTATTAGAATGCTGATAGTTGTTAAGGATTGTCTTTATGAGGCAGAGCAACTGCAATTGACAACACCGTACATGCAGCAAAACTTTAAGAGCAATCAGTCTCCTGGAGAAAAAGAGGATAATTTTAGAGGAACAAAGCAAGTAAATAAGCAAAAGTTAGCCATGTAAATTCCAGAAACACAAACATTAATAGACAGAAAATAGTGGAGAGGCCTCTTTCCAGAATCTACTGGGGAAGCAGCTTTTTTACAACCCTGAGGCTCCGGTAATTGCAATACAATGCGACAAATGTTCAACATTTTTCATGTAGGCCACTTGTATAATATACACACCCAAGATTTGTAGATTTGTGATGTTGACATGCACTTTTTACACACAGAATATGACAACAGTTAATTATAACATAAAATTAAAGATCATTTGAGCAAATGTGTTGTTTGGTAAACTACTGTAAGTTTCGATTTATTTGGGTTGATAGGGAACACTTTATCTGACAGTGGCGTCATAAGACCGTCATGATTATGACATGACAATATCATGGGCATTACTGAATGCTTATGACAGATGTCATTAAGTGTCATCCAGCAAATTATTACACTAACTCCGTTTATGTCCAGCTCGGATCTTTTACATCAATTCAAAAGTGAGATAATTTGCTGGATGACATTCAATAACATCTGTTATAAGCATTCATTAATGCTCATGACGGTGTCATGTCATAATTATGATTGTCTTATGGTGCCACTGTCAAATAAAGTGTTACCAAATACCATAACTAGCAATCAGTGAAACAACTGGAACAATAACTGAAGAAATAATTAGCACAGAACATGAATTTTGATTGTTAATTACATCTGTAGTGCTGCAATGCATGCTAGGAGGCAAGTTGGCTGTGTTGACAGCAGGAAGCAGCAGATGTTGACTGTCTCTCCCAAGGGAGCAGTGATGGCCAAATGAAGCTTCTTGAAGCAATGAAGCTTTGCAGCTAATTGTTTCAAAGCTTCATGGTGGTTCATTTGGTCTTATGACAGTCTTATGACGCCATTGTCAAATAAATTGTTACTGGTTAATATCTTTTGGTGTAAATATAGTATAATAAAATGAGGACAGCTGCGGCTTATAGTCCAGTGCGGCTTATCAATGAACAAATGTCGTTTTCGTGTCAAATTTGGTGGGGCACGGCTTATAGTCAGGTGCACTTTATAGTATGAAAATTACGGTAGTAACGTTTTTAATTAATCAGCACTCCTGACATGGCTCTCACTTTCAAAAAAGGGTGGTGACCTCTGACTTCAGGTAACATAGTCTTTACTACTACCAAGTTCCTCTGAGATACTCTTTATGGCCTTCCCTTGGTGCTGGTGTTTTGGTTAGCAACAGAGTTCAAATGAGCTCAGCAGTAAACTCTTTATTGTGTGAACAGCGTTAAAAGCCTTTAAAAATGAAAATCAATGCGGCCTGAGTCATCATCACATTGTAGGTGTTATGGCATAGTTGCACTGTTGCTCACTGCGTCGCCCACACGCACATACACACACACACATTCTCGAGATCATTACAAAATATGAGAGATGGAAAAAAAACAAATAAGTACTTGCAAGTACAAAGCGCTAATACTTATGAGTCCCGCGGGTCTGCAACATGATCCGATAGTAGTATAGAGGAGACCATCTGTGCAGCTGTGATTTATTCACCGGGCCTTTATGGAGACTTTAAAGAAGACAGAGGAGATGCCGTCAAAAAAACAAGAGCCCTCTTTATGAATGCGCATGCACACACACACACAATCACACGCCATAAAGAAGGGCTCTTGTTTTTTTGATGTTGTATCCAGCATGTGTCCTGGGGTCAACACAAACGCACGTAGAGGGGAGGGGTAAAGGTATGTTGGATCATGTCCACATAACAACAAGGCTTTCTTTTATCTTAGCTGGTGAAAACGATGTTTTCGGACGGAAAGTATTGGGATGCCTACAGGAAGTGAAAAGTGAAGAAAATGTTGCGTTTGGACAAAATAGTGGGACACACAAACAGAATGTAAAAGAGCTGCAAATTTGGAGTTTGGGCCAAAATATTTGAATGCTAACAGGAGGTAAATTAAAAAAAAACTGAAGTCAATATGAGTTTTCAACAAATTTATCATGACACTTAGTGATTGTAGAAAAAGTACATTTTGGACACAAGTATCGGGATGCGAATGAAAGAAATGTTAGTTTGGATGTTTGTGGACATCACCTGTAATGTATATGAAATGTTATTTGTTCTGTAAAATGGGTTAAAGGGCAGCTTCAGCTTAGCTTTTTTTTTTGTTTTTTTGCACTCCGTTAATAGTCCCTTTCCAAACCTGGAAGTGTGACGTAAATTCCAGAACGCAACAGAAGACTGTCCACAGCGAGCATTGCAGCAGCAACGATATCAGTGATATTTCCACCGAAAGTAACCATTCAGAATCGCTCTTTTGTGACGCTAATGATGGCTATAGCCAGGTGTGATAGTGGACCAGAACGGTCAGGAACGCAGTTCCGGTATAACATTCAGGGCCAGAACGCAGTTCCGGTATAAGATTCAGGGTCGGAATGCTATTCCAGTACACGGTGCTTTGATTTCCAAAATATGACGGCATCTGTCAAAACGCTATGTAAAAAAAAAAATTATAAGCTGCCACACATGCATTTCATCTCCAAGAAGAAAATCTACCAACATCAGATTTACATACAGAAGTGTTAACAACAAGCATGATAAAGTGCTTGTGTAGCGTAATCCATTTCCCCCAATATTTATTATTGATTTTATTCCACGGATGGCATGGAAGTTTCCCCAGCTGCTGCAGTTAGCTCTCATTGGTTCAAATGTGCATGTTTTCTGGAACAGCAAAAAAAAAAAAAAAAAAATTGTTGAATTGATGCGACAAAAAAGGGCAATGCAACATAAATTGGATCAAATCTTTAAGAGCAACGAAAGAGTTGGGGAGGCTTATTTATCATATTTTGTTTTATGTGCTCTGATGGGGAGGTTCCGAACATCTTAGCTGCCAGTGTACACTTTGGACTTGTATTTGTTAATTTATGTTAGGCTATTTAGTCATTTCCTTTTGATTTAAAAAAAAGTCAACGTTTGCGTGATCTTCAAAATATATTCCATTTCACTCTGCATAATACAAGTCATTTGTAGTTATTTTTCTGAATGTATGTTACTTATATCTTTATTATTAAAAACAAAAGTAAATGTTTACATTAACTTTCATTCTAATATACATTCTATGTTCTTAAGTAGTTAAAATTGAGATTTGGCATTTAATATGTGAAGAAATGAGGGAAAAATAAAAATTAGGAGATGGAGGTTGGGGTTGTTGCTGTTTTTGTTAACTTTTATTTTGCAAATCATTGAAAAAATACAATTTTGAATGAAAATCAGTTTTTGTATGTTTTATAGAAATAGCTGTGTTAAAACAGTTTTCTTTGCATTTCAGTAGTTTAAGAGGTTTGAAAAAAAAAAAAAGAATAAATAACATTTCTGGCTCCGTGGCGACTTTCACATCGGGGTGTTCCGGCAAGAAATTCTAGCCACTTTACAACCCTGGCTATATCTCCCAGGATAGAATATCTACAATTAATCCCTACATTTTTTAACCTGAGGCGGCAGATGACGCCGATTTACTCAGCACAGCAGACGTTGGTAATGACGCCGGTTGGCAGCTCCAACTTCGCAAAAGAAAGAGTGGTAGGCCTATGTCCAGCATCGTGATTTCTTTCCGCAGTCATTCTGAGATATAATTATCAGTAATTGCAAAAACAGACGAGTAGTTATATAGATCTAGTTATAAATGTATCAAATTGACATGAATAATAAGGCTGTCGCCAATGATTGTTTCTCCCGATTAGTCGGCAGACTTTTTTATCGATTAGTCGACTAGTCTAATAATTTTTTTAAACTTGTTTTTTCTTACTAATCTTGCAATTGAATTTTTGTTGACGATTATTAATTCACAATAACATTTGGAACACTTAAATTCTTTATTAAAGTACAAATAAACACATAAATAATAATAATAAATCACAAATAAACAATGAGGTCAAATGCTAATGGCATTAACTAGTGCAAAAGAATGGAATGTAAACAGATTCAGAACACTGTGACTTCACTTTTCCAACAGTATTCAAAACAATTCTTACTTTCTCTTTTTGTGGAATGTCTATATTGTTCCCAGCATTAGAATGAGCACCATCAGAGTAGATAAATTAATGTCACGCATCACCTGAGTGAAGTACGTGGGAAAAACTTAATGATGCATATTTATACGACGCTACGACGGAGTTTTAGGGCCAAATAAATAAATTTTTAAAAAAGAATGAGATTTAAGTCGAAATATTGCTACGAAAAACAAAAAGTCGCATTATTACTAGGGCTGTCAAACTATTAAAAATTTTAATCGAGTTAATCACAGTTTAAAAATTAATTAATTGTAATTAATTGCAATTCAAACCATCTATAAAATATGCCATATTTTTTCTGTAAATTATTGTTGGAATGGAAAGATAAGACACAAGACGGATATATACATTCAACATACTGTACATAAGTTCTGTATTTGTTATTATAACAATAAATCAACAAGATGGCATTAACATTAACATTCTGTTAAAGCGATCCATGGATGGAAAGACTTGTAGTTCTTAAAAGATAAATGTTAGTACAAGTTATAGAAACTTTATATTAAAACCCCTCTTAATGTTTTCGTTTTAATAAAATTTGTAAAATTTTCAATCAAAAAATAAACTAGTAGCTCGGCATTGTATATTACAAAATTCTCATGGTGCTTAAATAAAATCAGTCGCACCAAAGCGCCAGCAGAGGGAGACAAAAAACACAAGTAACAAGTGGCCATGACAGTGTGCTGTCATTTTAGTCTGTTTTAGCGGGGCATGGGCGTTAATTGCGTCAAATATTTTAACGTGATTAATTAAACAATTATTTACTGCCCGTTAACGCGATAATTTTGACAGCCCTAATTATTGCGTCGGGTTAATGTAGCTGTGAGACGCTACGCACTTTACATACATGTACTTTAACTGGGACTATGACAAAGCAATAATATAAATTCTTTTATTGATTACAATTTGATGTAGATGAAGCAAAATAATAAGGATTTCCTTATTTGTAAAACAGATTCTAAAACGCAAGATGCATTCAATTTTGTTAATTTTAACGCAGGCGGAAATGCGCTACGTAAAGTACATTGTTATGAACGGCAAGCCGTTAATGTGGATCCAAAACACAGACCAGGAGATCAGTAGAGTAAATGTTTGTATTTAATAAGTACAACAAAGGGAGCACGCTAACAAACGCGAGTTTAACAAGAACAACTAAGAGAGCACGCTAACAAACGCGAGTTTAACAAGAACAACTAAGAGAGCACGCTAACAAACGCGAGTTTAACAAGAACAACTAAGAGAGCACGTTAACAAACGCGAGTTTAACAAGTGCAACCAAGAGAGCACGCTAGAATGCATGAATATAACAGAGTACAAGAATCTAACTACAATGCCCAAAAGAGCACTAACGTAAAGATGACCAAACCAAAATACAACCGTAGAACGTCGGGAAACTCGAAGGCTGACGATGAACACACAGGCGGTAAGCAAGGCAAGTAGCAAGCAATAATCCGACACTTGCAGATGGTGACAGGCTTCCTTAAATATTGAGCCTTCCTAATGCAGCACAGGTGTGTCACGTTACCCCGCCCAGCTGGCTCAATCAGGTGCTGAATACAGGAAAATGAACTGAGAATACAAACAATCATGACATACATAGCTGCTTATTCAGCTACATCAGCCCGACATTAGCCCCTAATACTCTGTTGTACGACCCACGTGAAGGTAACTTCAATAAAAAAATGTCATTTTTTTGGACTTACAATCTGCCAGCTTGTTGTCTCCTTTCGTCTTCGAAAATTATGCCTGGGTGACGACACTTCAGGTGTTCATTCACGGCAACGTGCTGCCGTGGTAAGCAAGCTTGGCACATGGGGATGACGATAGCTCCTTTGCTGGGTTGCGGGAGGAGGGATGAGCTGCGCTGGTCCTCCTCCCCCGGGCTGGCTGGGTGGGGGCCGTGGCCCTGGGTTGGCGCACACGCAGTGTCTCCACTCATTTATGTGGCTGTCGCGTGTTTGGTGGGGCTTGCGCGCGGCTGGGTGTGATTGGGTGGGGGATCGCCCGGATTGGCGATGGGGCGGCGTAGGGTCGGCTGCTAACGGGCTTACACTCACAAGGGATTCACACGATTACTGGTTTCTAGATCACAGAGCTGATTTGTGTACACTCCACCACTCCCAATCACTTAGCTTATAGACTTCCCCACCCCGCTCCCCTTCTTTCCTTGGTCAACAGGCCCCCAGCATGGTGTCAACCGGAAATACATCTAGCTAACGATAGCACCAACATATTCATAGTTAGTGTAGGCGTTCAATGTATTTATTGTTTGTGTTTGTTTTCTTTCTTTTCTTGTGTTTCTTATCTTTGCTTCTGTTCCTCCATAAGCCCTTCCTGTTCGCTGCTTTGTCATAATAAACGAGGTATGTTGAATGATCACAATGGGAGTAGGTCATACTCTCATTGTGAAACATTAAAACTGTTCAGACCATCTGGGCACTTAGACTTCCATTCTCCGTGTCAAACAGCTGAACAGGACAGGTTTAAAATAAAAAAAAAAAAGAAAGAAAGAAGTCCATACTTTGGTCCCTTTGGTGCACTTTTTGGGCTTTGTGCCACTTTCCCCGCTTGAATCCCGAGCATCCACTATTCTCAACTTTCGACGCATCAATTTTTTTAACCATTTATTAACCGTCGACCGAATGGTGTGCTCGTCAACGCATTTCCGTCGACTGGTCGGGACAGCTTTGATTAATAGACAACCTGTCAGTTGTCCTATGACAGGCATGCAACAACAACAAAAAACAGGTCACGATCAAGTATTAAATGTATCAAATTGCCAGTAAGGGCTTACTTACATCTTTGAAAAATCAAGGTTGTATGTATCCTCCTAGGCTTTCAAATTTGTCGTCGCTGAAATGTTGAAAACAAAGACGCGATCGAGGAGCCGGGGAGAAGTTATTCCGCTTGACTCTCACAAAAGATGTCCAAATCCTTGCAGAAGAAGGTTTTATGGGCCACTCATAGCCTTCGTGTGAGCAATTCATCGTTACACATCGAGATGGCATGATGAATCTCGCGAGTAAAACACAGAAAATGTTTGCAATATATTGCAAGCATAGCGTGGTGCTATAGTTTCGTATTGGCGTTCTGGCGAGGTCTTCGGGAATTGACGTCATCAGGCAGCGGCCGGCAGCGAGGCAAGTCACTCGTTGCTAAGGTGTTGCTATGGCGTAACTCAAAACCTACGCGGTCAAGTAAAAAAAAATTGGGTAATGTGGGTTTTGAGACAGCGAATGATGCATTTAATACAATTTAACACAGTAAAACGCTCATGAATTAAAGTCTTCACCTGCCGTTAAGATAGCAAAAAGAAGTGATAGATTTAGATGAAAAAGTTTTGTCTTGTACATAACGTAAACGGGGGAAAGAATCGTGTCTAGGGTGTGAAAAGTGAAAATGTATAATGTGCAAAAAGTGTTGAGAATGGTTATTGAGTGTTTTGAACTAAAGGACCCTCATGTCTCAATAGTGTATTTTCTGTGTGTTACGAGCGTTTTTTTCCCCCCCGCAAATTTTGCAATTCCGATGAACTTTGAGTCTATTTACTTTGCTGTTTGAGTCTGATGTACTGTGTGATGATTCCAGCCCACCCAGCAGCTCCATGCTGTGTGGTTTTAGAAGGCCTCCTTCATGATTACATTGTTGTGTGTTAGTGTTGGATGATAAAGGCAACGTGTAGCTCGAAGCTCTCTGACTTGGCGGCACTGCCGTTGTTTTTGGGAGTGAGTCAAACGTTCCAAATATGTCTGCGGAGAAAGAGGGGTGGGGGTGTAAAGACAAGAGAATGTAAGAGAACCCTGCTTTCTAACTAGCTACAGTTGTATGTCTTTATCTCATCTGGTGTATCCTTCAGGGGCTGTCTGGATTCTCAGATTTTCATAGAGAGCTACTTAGTAGTTGTTCAGAATGTCATTGTTTAAAATCCCTATTAAGCTGTCTTTGTTTCTACTTCTGATAGCATTGCAAAATTATTATTTTTTTGTCGCTTCATCGATCGTATCCCTGTGTTTCCATCAGCGACACTTTAAAATTACATTTTGCCTAACACAACAAGAGTCTGATTTGTTTGAATTTCATAATGTAAATTTGTATCTTGCTATCTTTATATTTACTGATAATTGTCCGTCTTTTCAGTTTTTGAAAACACATTTAAAAACGTGATTGTTCCAAATGTTTTTAAATGTCTATTTATGTACCTTAAAATTAAAATAGTAACATGGTGTTGTCTTTGGAGATTATCTGGAAAACAGAGATTTTCTATCTATCTATCTATCTATCTATCTATCTATCTATCTATCTATCTATCTATCTATCTATCTATCTATCTATCTATCTATCTATCTATCTATCTATCTATCTATCTATCTATCTATCTATCTATCTATCTATCTATCTATCTATCTATCTATCTATCTATCTGTCTATCTGTCTATCTGTCTCTCTCTCTGTGTGTGTGGGCTGGACAGAATTTCTCACTCAATTTATTTTTACTTTAAGGGAGATGTTCAAATCACAGTTTCAGCATTTGAAGTTCCTGTAATGTTTAGTTAAACTGTCTGGCTGTGCAGTATTTATCACATCTTATAATGACCGATGTTGCCTTCAGGGTCACTTCAAAATAGAGAATGTTTTAGTTTACTTGTTTAAACTATGTGTAGCTGCTTTCAAGTTGCCATCGATTCCGTTTGACATCCCCTTTTAAAAACAAAGCACAAGTTTTGTCTTGTTCCAGTGATGCCCTTTTTATTCCGTCAACTTCAAAAGTGAACAGACGGCGGTGGTAACACTTTGGTGTCATCTCACGTCTGAAATAGCGTCGCCGCCAAAGGGCCCATCCTCCCTGAGCGGCAGGAAAAAAACAGAAAACAGCATAGGCGCCAGTTCGGGAACATGCGTCGGTGGCGGGATAATTCGGGATATCTTTTTTTCCCAGTGTTGGCCGAGCAGCCACTCTCTCCCACGAGAGGCGTTGGTCAATGCCAACATAAATGACAACGAGCGCTTAAACGACAGTGTATTGATTATGCTCAGGCATAAACACAAGCACTCAGCATGACTATAAAAGAACCTCAATGACCTCACATATCATGAGTTCTCCTATGTGGCTGGTGACCTCCTCTAAGTTCATTTTCTATTCCTTAAACTTGACTTCCTCTTCATCTTCACATGAACTCATCATGCCCAATTAAGGAAATTGCAACATTTCGCTATACTTTGTAATCTGTAAACGCTTTTTTTTCAAGTTACAATGAGGAAAATAAGTATTTGAACACCCTGCGATTTTTGCAAGTTCTCCCACTTCGAAATGATGGGCAGGTTTGAAATTTTCATGGTAGGTGCTTGTCCACTGTGAGAGACAATCTAAAGAAAAAAAATCCATAAAATCAAAGTGTTTTTTAACTACTTATTTCTATTACGCTGCTAATAAGTATTTGAACACCTGTCTATTAGCTAGAATTGTGAGCCTCAGAGACCTGTTAGTCGACTTTAAAAAGTCTAACGAATAAGTGGAGTGGAGTTGGACTTTTTGAGTCTGACATTTTGACCTGAGTCTAACATTTTGACCCGTTTGAGGCGATTAGCTGCATATAAACACCTGTCCACCCCATACAATCAGGAAGACTCCAATTCCTTACATGTTCAAGACCAAAGAACTGTCCAAAGACAGAATTGTAGATCTCTACAAGGCTGGGCAGGGTTGCGGGGCAATTGCCAAGCAGCTTTGTGATATAATATCCACCATTGGAGCAATTATTAGGAAAATGGAAGAAGCTAAACATGTCTGTTAATCTCCCTCGGACTGGGGCTCCATGCAAGATCGACCTCGTAGGGTCTCAATGATCCCAGGAATGGTGAGGAATCAGCCAAGAACTACACAGGAGGAGCTGGTCAATGACCTGAAAAGAGCTGGTACCACCATTTCCAAGGTTACTGTTGGTAATACACTAAGACGTCATGGTTTAAACATTTGCATGGAACGGAAGGTTCCCCTGCTTAAACCAGCACATGTACTGACCTGTTTTAAGTTTGCCAATTACTATATGGATGATCTAGACGAGCCATGGGAGAAAGTCATCTGGTGATAAGAGATTAAAATGAAACTTTTTGGTCTTAATTAGACTCATAGTGTTCGGAGGAAGAAGAATGATGAGTAACATCCTAAGAACACCATCCCTACTGTGAAGCATCAGGTGGTAGCATCATGCTTTGGAGGTGTTATTCTGCATATGGGACTAGACGACTGCACTGCATTAAGAAGAGGATGACCAGGGTCATGTATTGTGTGATTTTTGGGAATAACCTCCTTCCCTCAGTTAGAGCATTAAAAATGGGTCGTGACTGGGTCTTCCAATATGACAGTGGCCCGAAGCAGACAGCCAGAATAACCAAGGAGCGGCTTCGTAAAAAGCATATCCAGACCTAAACCCAATAGAAAATCTTTGGAGGAAGCTCAAACTCCGTGTTTCTCAGTGACAGCCCAGAAACCTGATTGCTCTAGAGAAGATCTGTGTGGAGCAGTGGTGCAACATCCCTGCTGCAGTCTGTGCAAACCTGGTGAAAGGTTACAGGAAATATTTGACCTCTGTAATTGTAATCAAAGGTTACTGTACCAAATAATAACATTGATTTTTTTCAGGTGCTTAAATAGTTATTTCTAGCAGTATAATACAAATAAATTGTTCAAAAATCGTACACTGTGATTTGTTGGGATTTTTTAGATTGTCTCTCAAAGTGGACAAGCACCTTCCATGAAAATTTCAAACCTGCTCATCATTTCAAAGTGGGAGAACTCGCAAAATTGCAGGGTGTTCAGATACTTATTTTCCTCACTGTAAAGGTTGCCCAGAAATGATTCTTTAAAAAAAAGGAATTTTATGTATCAGACCCAACAGTGTAAAAGCAGATTTAGTGTAGATTTGAATTCAAAATTTCACTTCATAATTCAAAATTGTCAGTTGACACTATTCTATTCTATTCTATTCTATTCTATTCTATTCTATTCTATTCTATTCTATTCTATTCTATTCTATTCTATCTGATATTCCATAGATCTGGACAAACTTAAGTTAAACAAATGTCACTAAAATGATTCATTGGTCAACCAAATAGGTGTCCTCGGTTCAAAATATTTCCTTTTCATTACTCAAGATTGTTCAGCACATGGTTTATTAAAACAAAGTGACACCAGCAACTTGCTTGTATCAATCAGAATTGGTTCGGTAAAAAATATGCATTTTGTGCATACATATGCATACAACAAGTTTATAATCTAAAATTTTCAAGCAATTTTAAATATTTAACCAACGATTGTAAGAAACAAGCGCATGACCGAGAACTCCCTTATTACACCATTAAGATGAATGCAGCATTTTTCAGTCCGGTTGTTAGGACAGCATTATCATGTGTTTTGCACTGATATGACAGTCAATGTTAGTCCAGTCATGAGATTCTTATTCTCTTATCAGGCCATCAAGAGTGCAACTCTTGACTTCTCTAAAATAAGAGCAGCGCTGAGACAAGGGAGAAAGAAGTACATATAATGGTCAATAAGTGGGGTGGACAGTAAAGTCTTGTTTTTGCTACCCCGATGAAGGAGTGTGTCGCATCTGTCTCGTTAGAATTCCTCAGGGATGACTTCCTGTCAGGGGACAAACATACATGCAACCAAAGCAAACAGTAGATATGAGGCAACGCATTCTTATGCTGACATGATTTCAGAAAAACAATCAGCAAGTCTACAAAATTTAAGTGGAATGGGAAAAACAACAAAGATTTTATAACGTTTTCAAAAAGAAAACCTGATATTGTACTTTTTAAATTGGCTTATAATTCCAAAAACTCCCAAGTCAGGTCACTTGTACCTCAAGACTTGGCCTGTTGTGTGTTTAGCAGGTTCATTCATGTCACGTGTTGTGTATGTACACTGCTTGCTGGCCTAAAGTATTGACACCCCTGCAATTCTGTCACGTAGTGCTCAATTTCTCCCAGAAAATGATTGCAATTACAAATGCTTTGTTCATAATATCTATGTCATTATTTTGCTCACAATGGAAAAACACAAAAGAGAATGGGAAAAAAAATAAAATCGTCATCATTTTACACAAAACCCCCCAAAATGGGCCAGACAAAAGTATTGGCACCCTTTGAAAAACCATGTGATGCTTCTCTAATTTGTTTATTTAAAAGCACCTGTTGCTAACTAAATCACACTTGCAGCCAGTTAAAATGGATTAAAGTTGACGCAACCTCTGTCATGTTACCTTGTGTGTACCACATTGAGCATGGAGAAAAGAAAGAAGACCAAAGAACTGTCTGATGACTTGAGGAGCAAAACTGTGAGGAAGCAAGGGCAATCTTAAGGCTACAAGCCCATCTCCAAAGACCTGAATGTTCCTGTGTCTGCCGTGCCCAGTGTCATCAATAAGTGTAAAGCCCATGGCACTGTGGCTAACCTCCCTAGACGTGGATGAAAAAGAAAATTGACGAGAGATTTCAATGAAAGATTGTGCGGATGGTGGATATAGAATCTTGACTAACATCCAAACAAGTTCAAGCTGTCCTGCAGTCAACAGAGTCAACCCGTACTATCCGTCGGCGTCTGAATGAAAAGGGACTCTATGGTAGGATACCCAGGAAGATCCCACTTCTGACCCAGAGACATAACAAAGCCAGACTGGAGTTTGCCAAAACTTACCTGAGAAAACCAAAAACGTTCTTGAAGAATGTTTTCTGGTCAGATGAGACAAAAGTAGAGCTTTTTGGGAAAAGGCATCGACATAGAATTTACATGAAAATAAATGAAACCTTCAAAGAAAAGAACACGGTCCCTACAGTCAAACATGACAGAGGTTTCCTGATGTTTTGGGGTTGCTTTCCTTCATCTGGCACTGGACTGCTTGACAGTGTGCATGGCATTATGAAGTCTGAAGACTACCAACAAATGTTGCAGCATAAGGTAGGGCTCAGTTTGAGAGAGCTGGGTCTCCCTCAGAGGTCATGGGTCTTCCAGCAGGACAATGACCCAAAACACACTTCAAAAAGCAATAGAAAATGGTTTGAGAGAAAGCACTGGAGACTTCTAAAGTGGCCAGCCATGAGTCCAGTCCTGAATCCCATAGAGCAGGGGTCCCCACCTGCCGGGCCACGGACCGGTACCGGTCCGTGACGCATTTGCTACCGGGCCGCATAAAAATAATAATTTAATAACGACCGCATTCTGGCTGAATTAACCCTGTGCCCCTGCTTAACACACCAATATCCCTGTCTACTCTAGATATAATACTACGGGATAGATTAGAATGTCGTCATAGAAGTCCATTGATTGGACTGCTAAGGTACATCTTGTTTGTGTATATAATATATCTATGTGCCCTTGTCCTTGATAATAATGTATTGCTCGGCCGCGGGCGCAGCACATTTGTTCCCGGAAATAATTAGCCCCCACACGAGCGAAGGTGACTAGAAAACAGACATCTTTGGAGATATTTTTACGGCGAAAAATGGCACCTGACGAGCTACAACCTCGAAGAACCACGAACTGCGAATTAGTGGATTCGTGACCCGTTTGTGAATAAACCGAGTGATTCGAGCATGTCTGTGCAAAAGGAAGATCAACTTGTAGAGATTGCAAATGACGGCGACCTTATTAAATGTACATTTGAGACAACAACTCTACCGAGGTTCTGGATTAAAGTCATTCTGGAATATGCTGACATCGCTACAAGAGCATTGAAAACCTTGCTACAATTTCCAACATCGTATCTTTGTGAAGCGGGCTTCTTAATTAATGTTTAACGACAAGGCTAAGTCGTTAATGGTGAGAGCGGTGTGCAGTTGTTGTGTGCAGCTTACATGGCAGGATGTATCTGAGGAGAGCTTAGGGTACCAATACTTTTGTCCAGCTCATTTTTGGAGTTTTTTGTAAAATGCTGATTTTTTTTTTCATTCGCTTGTGTTTTTTCATTGCAAGCAAAATAAATGAAGATATAAAATCAGACTACCAAAGCATTTGTAATCGCAATCATTTTCTGGGAGAAATTGATCCATTATGTGACAGAATTGCAGAGGTGCCAATACTTTTAGCCAGCAGTGTATGTGCTTGTGTGTTGGTTAGGATGGAGGTGGTCCAGACTTGTCACAGTGAAATAGGGGTGACTCGCTGTTTATTGCTCTGCCCTCTGTGGAGGCAAGCTGGCGACTAAGCGTCACTCCACCAGGAGTCTTTTTCCTCACAAAAAACACACGCACGGAACCCTTCTCAGCTTTCATTACCTTGGTCTTTCCAAGGGAAAGAACAAGGTAATGCTGTTCTGCAACTTTATCGTACTTATTACCTTGGTCTTTCCAAGGGAAAGAACAAGGTTATGTTGTTGTACAACTTTATTGTACTTCTTTATTTTTTATTTCTTTATTATTATTATTCAATAATTGTTGACGTTTTTTTCGGCACGCCGCACAGCACGAACCGTACCACCGATCGGCACCGTTCAAGTATCGGCACGACCGGAATTTTCGCGCGACGATGGGAATTTTCCAAACGGCCCCGAAAAATTTTCCGTTCGCCCTTAAACGGCAATTTTCCGGAAAAAAAAAAAGTTTCAAAATGTATCTAGTCCTACAATTTTTTACCAAATCACATAATTTGGGCATCAAAAATTCCGGGACGGTGAGGGGCATAAAAGTTGTATACAGAATTTGGCAAAAATTTACGGTTCCCCGGAAATTTGCCAAAAACTTTCCTATTCATTTTGAATGGAAAAAAAACGCGCGCTTCACAGCCCGAACCGTTAGACCGATCGGCACCGTTCAAGTATCGGCACGACCGGAATTTTAGCGTGACACAGGAAACTTTACAGATGGCCCCGAAAATTTTTCCGTTCGTCCGTAAACGGCAATTTTCCGTGAAAAAAAAAAAGTTTCAAAATGTATCTAGTCCTACAATTTTTGACCAAATCACATAATTTGGGCATCAAAAATTCCGGGACGGTGAGGGGCATAAAAGTTGTATACAGAATTTGGAAAAAAATTACGCTTCCTCGGAAATTTGCCAAAAACTATCCCATTCATTTCGAATGGGAAAAGTCCCATTCACTTCCAATGGGATTTCCAATGGAATTTACATTGCATTGATGCCATTGACGGCCATGCATGTCGAATCTACTGATGCCAATGTACTTGGATTCAATTGACTATATGGATGTCGATGCCATTGACTGCCATGGACGTCCAAAATTTTTCCCATTCATTTTCAATGGGGAAAAAACAAATTTTCCCCAAATCAACAGAAAATCACCAGATATCAATAGGACGTGTCCCCCAAACTTCCCCAATTCCATTGACGCTTATGAAGGGTGCCGCCATTGACTTACATGGACGTCCAAAATTTTTCCCATTCATTTTCAATGGGGAAAAAACTACATTTCTCCAAATCAACAGAAAATGACCAGATATCAATAGGACGTATATCCCAAACGTCCCCAATTCCATTGACGCTTATGGGGGGTGCTGCCATTGACGTCCATGGACGTCCAAAATTTTACCCATTCATTTTCAATGGGAATTTTTTTTTTTTCCCCAAATCAACAGAAAATGACTAGATATCAATAGGACCTGTCCCCCAAATGTCCCCGATTGCATTGCTGCTTATGGAGGGTGATGCCATTGACGTCCAGGGACGTCCAAACTTCCCATTCATTTCCAATGGCATTTCTTCATGTTTGTTCATTCTTTTGATGCCAATGTACTTGGATTCCATTGACGCTTATGTAAGTTGATACCATTGACGTCCATGGACGTCCAAAATTTTTCCCAATCATTTTCAATGGGAATTTTTTTTTTTCCCCCAAATCAACAGAAAATGACTAGATATCAATAGGACGTTTCCCCCAAATGTGCCCGATTGCATTGCTGCTTATGGAGGGTGATGCCATTGACGTCCACGGACGTCCAAACTTCCCATTAATTTCCAATGGCATTTCTTCATGTTTGTTCATTCTATTGATGCCTATGTACTTGGATTCCATTGACGCTTATGTAAGTTGATACCATTGACGTCCATGGACGTCCAAAATTTTTCCCATTCATTTTCAATGGGAATTTTTTTTTTTTCCCCAAATCAACAGAAAATGACTAGATATCATTAGGACGTGTCCCCCAAATGTCCCCGATTGCATTGCCGCTTATGGGGGGTGATGCCATTGACGTCCATGGACGTCCAAACTTCCCATTCATTTCCAAAGGCATTTCTTCATGTTTGTTCATTCTATTGATGCCAATGTACTTGGATTCCATTGACGCTTATGTAAGTTGATACCATTGACGTCCATGGACGTCCAAAATTTTTCCCATTCATTTTCAATGGGATTTTTTTTTTTTCCCAAATCAACAGAAAATGACTAGATATCATTAGGACGTGTCCCCCAAATGTCCCCGATTGCATTGCCGCTTATGGAGGGTGATGCCATTGACGTTCATGGATGTCCAAACTTCCCATTCATTTCCAATGGCATTTCTTCATGTTTGTTCATTTTATTGATGCCAATGTACTTGGATTCCATTGACGCTTATGTAAGTTGATACCATTGACGTCCATAGACGTCCAAAATTTTTCCCATTCATTTTCAATGGGAAATTTTTTTTTTTCCCCAAATCAACAGAAAATGACTAGATATCATTAGGACGTGTCCCCCAAATGTCCCCGATTGCATTGCCGCTTATGGGGGGTGATGCCATTGACGTCCATGGACGTCCAAACTTCCCTTTCATTTCCAAAGGCATTTCTTCATGTTTGTTCATTCTATTGATGCCAATGTACTTGGATTCCATTCACGCTTATGTAAGTTGATACCATTGACGTCCATGGACGTCCAAAATTTTTCCCATTCATTTTCAATGGGATTTTTTTTTTTTTCCCCAAATCAACAGAAAATGACTAGATATCATTAGGACGTGTCCCCCAAATGTCCCCGATTGCATTGCCGCTTATGGAGGGTGATGCCATTGACGTTCATGGACGTCCAAACTTCCCATTCATTTCCAATGGCATTTCTTCATGTTTGTTCATTTTATTGATGCCAATGTACTTGGATTCCATTGACGCTTATGTAAGTTGATACCATTGACGTCCATGGACGTCCAAAATTTTTCCCATTCATTTTCAATGGGAATTTTTTTTTTTTTACCAAATCAACAGAAAATGACTAGATATCAATAGGACGTGTCCCCCAAACTTCCCCGATTCCATTAACAATTATGGAGGGTGCTGCCATTGACGGACATGGACGTCCAATTCTCCCAATCTTTTCTAATGGCTTTAACTATGTTTAGTGCCAATGACTGGCATTATGATCCATTCTATTGATAGACCTGAGTGGGGCTAAGATCTGTATCTCCACAGAGGAAAGACCAAGGTGTGTAATTTCTCCCGAAATTGCAGTTTCTAGTTCTTCTTATTATTATAGTCGTTTTTTTCGGCGCGCCGCGCAGCCCAAACCGTAGCACCGATCGGCACCGTTGAAGTATCGGCACGACCGGATTTTTCGCGTGACGATGGGAATTTTTCAAACCGCCACGAAAAATTTTCCGTTCGCCCGTAAACGGCAATTTTCCGAAAAAATAAAAAAGTTTCAAAATGTATCTAGTCCTACAATTTTTGACCAAATCACATAATTTGGATATCAAAAATTCCGGGACGGTGAGGGGCATAAAAGTTATATACAGAATTTGGCAAAAATTTACAGTTCCCCGGAAATTTGCCAAAAACTTTCCTATTCATTTTGAATGAAAAAAAAACGCACGCTGCACAGCCCGAACCGTTTGACCGATCGGCACCGTTCAAATATCGGCACGACCGGAATTTTCGCGCGACGATGGGAATTTTTCAAACGGACCCGAAAAATTTTCCCTTCGCCCGTAAACGGCAATTTTCCGGAAAAAAAAAAAAGTTTCAAAATGTATCTAGTCCTACAATTTTTGACCAAATCACACAATTTGGGCATCAAAAATTCCGGGACGGTGAGGGGCATAAAAGTTGTATACAGAATTTGGAAAAAAATTACGCTTCCTCGGAAATTTGCCAAAAACTATCCCATTCATTTCGAATGGGAAAAGTCCCATTCACTTCCAATGGGATTTCCAATGGAATTTACATTGCATTGATGCCATTGACGGCCATGCATGTCGAATCTACTGATGCCAATGTACTTGGATTCAATTGACTATATGGATGTCGATGCCATTGACTGCCATGGACGTCCAAAATTTTTCCCATTCATTTTCAATGGGGAAAAAACAAAATTACCACAAATCAACAGAAAATGACCAGATATCAATAGGACGTGTCCCCCAAACTTCCCCAATTCCATTGACGCTTATGAAGGGTGCCGCCATTGACTTACATGGACGTCCAAAATTTTTCCCATTCATTTTCAATGGGGAAAAAACTAAATTTCTCCAAATCAACAGAAAATGACCAGATATCAATAGGACGTATATCCCAAACGTCCCCAATTCCATTGACGCTTATGGGGGGTGCTGCCATTGACGTCCATGGACGTCCAAAATTTTACCCATTCATTTTCAATGGGAAATTTTTTTTTTCCCCCAAATCAACAGAAAATGACTAGATATCAATAGGACCTGTCCCCCAAATGTCCCCGATTGCATTGCTGCTTATGGAGGGTGATGCCATTGACGTCCAGGGACGTCTAAACTTCCCATTCATTTCCAATGGCATTTCTTCATGTTTGTTCATTCTATTGATGCCAATGTACTTGGATTCCATTGACGCTTATGTAAGTTGATACCATTGACGTCCATGGACGTCCAAAATTTTTCCCATTCATTTTCAATGGGAATTTTTTTTTTTTCCCCAAATCAACAGAAAATGACTAGATATCATTAGGACGTGTCCCCCAAATGTCCCCGATTGCATTGCCGCTTATGGGGGGTGATGCCATTGACGTCCATGGACGTCCAAACTTCCCATTCATTTCCAATGGCATTTCTTCATGTTTGTTCATTCTATTGATGCCAATGTACTTGGATTCCATTGACGCTTATGTAAGTTGATACCATTGACGTCCATGGACGTCCAAAATTTTTCCCATTCATTTTCAATGGGAATTTTTTTTTTTCCCCAAATCAACAGAAAATGACTAGATATCATTAGGACGTGTCCCCCAAATGTCCCCGATTGTATTGCCGCTTATGGGGGGTGATGCCATTGACGTCCATGGACGTCCAAACTTCCCATTCATTTCCAAAGGCATTTCTTCATGTTTGTTCATTCTATTGATGCCAATGTACTTGGATTCCATTGACGCTTATGTAAGTTGATACCATTGATGTCCATGGACGTCCAAAATTTTTCCCATTCATTTTCAATGGGAATTTTTTTTTTTTCCCCAATTCAACAGAAAATGACTAGATATCATTAGGACGTGTCCCCCAAATGTCCCCGATTGCATTGCCGCTTATGGAGGGTGATGCCATTGACGTTCATGGACGTCCAAACTTCCCATTCATTTCCAATGGCATTTCTTCATGTTTGTTCATTTTATTGATGCCAATGTACTTGGATTCCATTGACGCTTATGTAAGTTGATACCATTGACGTCCATGGACGTCCAAAATTTTTCCCATTCATTTTCAATGGGAATTTTTTTTTTTTCCCAAATCAACAGAAAATGACTACATATCATTAGGACTTGTCCCCCAAACTTCCCCGATTCCATTAACAATTATGAAAGGTGCCGCCATTGACGTCCATGGACGTCCAATTCTCCCATTCATTTCTAACGGCTTTTACTTTGTTTTTTGCCAATGACTGGCATTATGATCCATTCTATTGATAGACCTGAGTGGGGCTAAGATCTGTATCTCCACAGAGGAAAGACCAAGGTGTGTAATTTCTCCCGAAATTGCAGTTTCTAGTTATTATTATTATTATTATATCATCATCTTATTCTCCGCGTTTTTTCGACGCGCCGCGCAGCCCGAACCGTACCACCGATCGGCACCATTCAAGTATTGACACGACCGGATTTTTCGCGCGACGCGGGGACTTTTTCAAAATCCCCCGAAAAATTTTCCGTTCGCCCGTAAACGGCAATTTTCCGGAAAAAAAAAAAAGTTTCAAAATGTATCTAGTCCTACAATTTTTGACCAAATCACATAATTTGGGTATCAAAAATTCCGGGACGGTGAGGGGCATAAAAGTTGTATACAGAATTTGGCAAAAATTTACGGTTCCCCGGATATTTGCCAAAAACTATCCCATTCATTTCTAATGGGAAAAGTTCTCATTCACTTTCAATAGGATTTCCAATGGACTTTACATTGCATTGCCATTGACGGCCATGCATGTCGAATCTATTGATGCCAATGTTCTTGGATTCAATTGACTATATGGATGTCGATGCCATTGACGGCCATGGACGTCCAAAATTTTTCCCATTCATTTTCAATGGGGAAAAAACTACATTTCCCCAAATCAACAGAAAATGACCAGATATCAATAGGACGTGTCCCCCAAACGTCCCCAACTCCATTGACGCTTATAGGGGGTGCTGCCATTGACGTCCATGGACGTCCAAAATTTTTCCCATTCATTTTCAATGGGGAAAAAACTACATTACTCCAAATCAACAGAAAATGACCAGATATCAATAGGACGTATACCCCAAACGTCCCCAACTCCATTGACGCTTATGGGGGGTGCTGCCATTGACGTCCATGGACGTCCAAAATTTTACCCATTCATTTTCAATGGGAAATTTTTTTTTTTCCCCAAATCAACAGAAAATGACTAGATATCAATAGGACGTGTCCCCCAAATTTCCCCGATTGCATTGCTGCTTATGGAGGGTGATGCCATTGACGTCCTGGGACGTTCAAACTTCCCATTCATTTCCAATGGCATTTCTTCATGTTTGTTCATTCTATTGATGCCAATGTACTTGGATTCCATTGACGCTTATGTAAGTTGATACCATTGACGTCCATGGACGTCCAAAATTTTTCCCATTCATTTTCAATGGGATTTTTTTTTTTTTTCCCAAATCAACAGAAAATGACTAGATATCATTAGGACGTGTCCCCCAAATGTCCCCGATTGCATTGCCGCTTATGGAGGGTGATGCCATTGACGTTCATGGACGTCCAAACTTCCCATTCATTTCCAATGGCATTTCTTCATGTTTGTTCATTTTATTGATGCCAATGTACTTGGATTCCATTGACGCTTATGTCAGTTGATACCATTGACGTCCATGGACGTCTAAAATTTTTCCCATTCATTTTCAATGGAAATTTTTTTTTTTTCCCCAAATCAACAGAAAATGAGTAGATATCATTAGGACGTGTCCCCCAAATGTCCCCGATTGCATTGCTGCTTATGGAGGGTGATGCCATTGACGTCCACGGACGTCCAAACTTCCCATTAATTTCCAATGGCATTTCTTCATGTTTTTTCATTCTATTGATGCCAATGTACTTGGATTCCATTGACGCTTATGTAAGTTGATACCATTGACGTCCATGGACGTCCAAAATTTTTCCCATTCATTTTCAATGGGAATTTTTTTTTTTTTTCCCAAATCAACAGAAAATGACTAGATATCATTAGGACGTGTCCCCCAACCTTCCCCGATTCCATTAACAATTATGAAAGGTGCCGCCATTGACGTCCATGGACGTCCAATTCTCCCATTCATTTCTAACGGCTTTTACTTTGTTTTTTGCCAATGACTGGCATTATGATCCATTCTATTGATAGACCTGAGTGGGGCTAAGATCTGTATCTCCACAGAGGAAAGACCAAGGTGTGTAATTTCTCCCGAAATTGCAGTTTCTAGTTATTATTATTATTATTCATCTTATTCTCCGCGTTTTTTCGGCGCGCCGCACAGCCCGAACCGCTGCACCGATCGGCACCGTTCGGATATCGAAACGTCCGGAATTTTTGCGCGACGATGGCTTTTTTAAAAAGGGCCCCGAAAAATTTTCCGTTTTCCCGCAAACGGCAATTTTCCAGATTTTTTTTTTTTTTTCAAAATGTATCTAGTCCTACAATTTTTGACCAAATCACATAATTTGGGTATCAAAAATTCCGGGACGGTGAGGGGCATAAAAGTTGTATACAGAATTTGGAAAAAATTTACGGTTCCCTGGAAATTTGCCAAAAACTCTCCCATTCATTTCTAATGGGAAAAGTTCCCATTCACTTACAATGGGATTTCAATGGAATTTACATTGCATTGATGCCATTGACGGCCATGCATGTCGAATCTATTGATGCCAATGTACTTGGATTCAATTGACTATATGGATGTCGATGCCATTGACTGCCATGGACGTCCAAAATTTTTCCCATTCATTTTCAATGGGGAAAAAACTACATTTCCCCAAATAAACAGAAAATGACCAGATATCAATAGGACGTGTCCCCCAAACGTCCCCAACTCAATTGACGCTTATAGAGGGTGCTGCCACTGACGTCCATGGACGTCCAAAATTTTTCCCATTCATTTTCAATGGGGAAAAAACTAAATTTCTCCAAATCAACAGAAAATGACCAGATATCAATAGGACGTATACCCCAAACGTCTCCAACTCCATTGACGCTTATGGGGGGTGCTGCCATTGACGTCCATGGACGTCCAAAATTTTTCCCATTCATTTTCAATGGGAAATTTTTTTTTTTCCCCAAATCAACAGAAAATGACTAGATATCAATAGGACGTGGCCCCCAAATGTCCCCGATTGCATTGCTGCTTATGGAGGGTGATGCCATTGACGTCCAGGGACGTCCAAACTTCCCATTCATTTCCAATGGCATTTCTTCATGTTTGTTCATTCTATTGATGCCAATGTACTTGGATTCCATTGACGCTTATGTAAGTTGATACCATTGACGTCCATAGACGTCCAAAATTTTTCCCATTCATTTTCAATGGGAATTTTTTTTTTTCCCCAAATCAACAGAAAATGACTAGATATTATTAGGACGTGTCCCCCAAATGTCCCCGATTGCATTGCCGCTTATGGAGGGTGATGCCATTGACGTTCATGGACGTCCAAACTTCCCATTAAATCCCAATGGCATTTCTTCATGTTTGTTCATTCTATTGATGCCAATGTACTTGGATTCCATTGACGCTTATGTAAGTTGATACCATTGACGTCCATGGACGTCCAAAATTTTTCCCATTCATTTTCAATGGGAATTTTTTTTTTTTCCCCAAATCAACAGAAAATGACTAGATATCAATAGGACGTGTCCCCCAAATGTCCCCGATTGCATTGCCTCTTATGGAGGGTGATGCCATTGACAGCCACGGTCGTCCAAACTTCCCATTAATTTCCAATGGCATTTCTTCATGTTTGTTCATTCTATTGATGCCAATGTACTTGGATTCCATTGACGCTTATGTAAGTTGATACCATTGACGTCCATGGACGTCCAAAATTTTTCCCATTCATTTTCAATGGGAAATTTTTTTTTTTCCCCAAATCAACAGAAAATGACTAGATATCATTAGGACGTGTCCCCCAAATGTCCCCGATTGCATTGCCGCTTATGGGGGGTGATGCCATTGACGTTCATGGACGTCCAAACTTCCCATTCATTTCCAAAGGCATTTCTTCATGTTTGTTCATTCTATTGATGCCAATGTACTTGGATTCCATTGACGCTTATGTAAGTTGATACCATTGACGTCCATGGACGTCCAAAATTTTTCCCATTCATTTTCAATGGGATTTTTTTTTTTTTCCCAAATCAACAGAAAATGACTAGATATCATTAGGACGTGTCCCCCAAATGTCCCCGATTGCATTGCCGCTTATGGAGGGTGATGCCATTGACGTCCATGGACGTCCAAACTTCCCATTCATTTCCAATGGCATTTCTTCATGTTTGTTCATTTTATTGATGCCAATGTACTTGGATTCCATTGACGCTTATGTAAGTTGATACCATTGACGTCCATGGAGGTCCAAAATTTTTCCCATTCATTTTCAATGGGAATTTTTTTTTTTTTTCCCAAATCAACAGAAAATGACTAGATATCATTAGGACGTGTCCCCCAAACTTCCCCGATTCCATTAACAATTATGAAAGGTGCCGCCATTGACGTCCATGGACGTCCAATTCTCCCATTCATTTCTAACGGCTTTTACTTTGTTTTTTGCCAATGACTGGCATTATGATCCATTCTATTGATAGACCTGAGTGGGGCTAAGATCTGTATCTCCACAGAGGAAAGACCAAGGTGTGTAATTTCTCCCGAAATTGCAGTTTCTAGTTAGCATCTGAAGTTACCTCATTAAATCGGAATGTGGTAACAAATTTGTTTCTCTTTAATGCAACTCCAGAACATTAATGACTAAAGACCAATGTGATTTCTTGTAAAGAAACACACTCTCAACTCTGGCAGTACTTCTTGTCTTTTTGAACCTTTTACTGTAAACATGAATGAATGAATATGGCAAATTACTTGTGGAAAATGTTAACTTCATCTCAAACACAATTGATTTAATGTGACCGACACGATATTAGATGCATTTTAGATCAAATGCTCTTTCCACATCTGACCCTAATTCTAGTGGCGGTCATGCTTGAGTCCTAGCTAAGTTTTATCCAAAGGCTCAGTACACCATGGACCAGTCTTACCAATTGCTGGAAGTTGCAGAATATTGACCTTTCATTTGTGAGACAGAGATGCCAACCAATACCACACTGACCTGCCTTAATAACGTATCCAATGGATTTAAAGTCACAAGACTTGAAAGAAACCTTGAAAGGTTAAAAGTAAGGTTATCTGATAAACCCCATTGTACGGTTACAGTTAACTCAATAAGACAAATCTGAACGAACCTTCTAACCCAATTTTTAGACTATAAGGCGCATTTGAAATCCTTTCTTTTCCCAAAAATGTACAGTGTGCCTTATGTATGAATTGTGGTTGTGCTCAATGACTATTTGTTGCAGCATTAACGCTAATCGTAGTTAAATGACTAATGCCATTGCAGTTCACAGACTGTCTTATAGTATAACATTGAACATTTATTTATTAGTAAAACAATTTACATTAAAGTAGTATTAGTAAAGTCATAGTAGTTTAAGTAGTTTAATTAGAAAAAGTAGCACTTTGAGAGACCGGACGTCCACCCAAGCAGCCAAATTACAAGCATCACAATGTTTCTGACCTACGTGACCTTTCTTTTATCACTCACCCAGCAAACTTAAATGAAATAGGCAAGTTATTGTGAAATTCCTTATCTGACCTTTTTGATATTTGAGCTCATAAAACCCAAATTGAATGAAATTTTTCATTTTATACTACAAACATATCTTGCAAATTTGATAATAATCCCTTTATTTGTTCTTGAGTAATCTTTATGACAAACTAGCCTTATGGCCTGGCACTGCCGGGCATTCTACTTGGCTGGGTTGTTGGGGCCAATGTTTGTTAATTCGACACAGAAGAAATATCGAAATGTGGGCTTCCCCGTGATTTTATTTATTTATTTATTTTATGTTTGCTGGATGGATTTATCAAGCTGGATGGGCCGGTGTTGCTCAGGTGAAAAAGTAAAAATTGGCATAGCAAATTTTCTGCACTAAATGGAGGCTTAAAGAGATCAATCCCCTCTCAGAACACTCTTATATACTACATAAAGTACAACTGTGTAAAATGTCATCAAAATCTGACGAATTTGACAACACACAGACAGCTACACAGTAGGCATGTGCCGTTATGAGACTTTGACGGTATGATCATCTTAATAAAAAATGCTGCCGTATCACGGTATTGCAATTACAATTTTAAAATGTGTTATTTTGAGATGCATGGGTTCTGTTGAACATGATTTTTAAAATTTTCACAACATATTTGAAAATTGGAACATCAACATGAATACTAGAAACTGCAATTTCTGGAGAAATTACACCTGGTCTTTCCTGTGTGGCTATACAGATCGTAGCCCCGCCCAAGGCTATCAATAGAATGGACAAACATGCCTATCAATGGCATTAAACAAATTAAATCCCATTAGAAATGAATGGGAAATTTGGACGTCCATGGCCGCCAATGGCGGCACCCTTAAGCGTCAATGGAATTGGGGAAGTTTGGGGGACATGTCCTATTGATATCTGGTAATTATCTGTTGATTTTCGGAAAAAAAAAAAAATTCCCATTGAAAAGGAATGGGAAAAATTTGGACGTCCATGGACGTCAATGGCATCACCCTCCATAAGCGTCAATGCAATCGTGGACATCTGGGAGACACGTCCTATTGATATCTAGTCATTTTCTGTTGATTTGGGGGGGGGGGGACATTCCCATTGAAAATGAATGGGAAAAAATTTGGACGTCCATGGACATCAGTGGCAGCACCCCCTATAAGCGTCAATGGAGTCAGGGATGTTTGGGGGACAGGTCCTATTGATATCTGGTCATTATCTGTTGATTTGGGGAAATTTAGTTTTTTCACCATTGAAAATGAATGGGAAACATTTTGGACGTCCGTGGCCGTCAATGGCATCGACATCCGTAAAGTCAGTTGAATCCAAGTACATTGGCATCAATAGATTCGACATGCATGGCCGTCAATGGCATCAATGCATTGTAAAAAATTCAATTTGAAATCCCATTGTAAGTGAATGGGAAATGTTCTCATTAGAAATGAATGGGACAGTTTTTGGCAAATTTCCGGGGGACCGTAATTTTTATAAAAATTCTGTATACAATTTTTATGCCCCTCACCGTCACGGAATTTTTGATGCCCAAATTGTGTGATTTGGTCAAAAATTGAAGGACTAGATACATTTTGAAACTTTTCTTTGTTTCCCATTAAAAATGAATGGGTCAGTTTTTGGCAAATTGCCGGGAAACCGTACATTTTATCAAAAAAATTTTCTCTGTCACTTTTATACCCCTCGCCATCCCAGAATTTTTGACGCCCATCTTGTGTGTTTTTGTCAAAAATTGACGGACTAGTAACAATTTGAAACTTGTCTTTTTTTCCCATTAAAAATGAATGGGCAGGTTTTTGGCAAATTTCCGGGGAACCGTATATTTTTTCCAAATTGTGTTAATAACCTTTATTCCCCTCCCCGTCCTGGAATTTTTGATGCCCAAATTGTGTGATTTGGTGAAAAATTGTAGGACTAGATACATTTTGAAAAAAAAAAATTCTCATTAAAAATGAATGGGCAAGTTTTTTTTCAAATTTCTGGGGAACCGTAAATTTTTTCCAAATTCTGTATACAACTTTTATGCCCCTCACCGTCCCGGAATTTTTTATACCTAAATTATATAATTTGGTAAAAAATTGTAGGACTTTTTTGAGGGGGGCTAAGCTCAGGTGTAGTTTCGACAGGAACAGCAGTGTCACTGACAGAGCACAAACCGGAGGGGGAGGGGTGAGCGCTGCCGCTCCAAGCCATTTCTTGCTGCATTTTTGGGACATGAAAAATAGCTAATACCGCACTAAATTATGATAGAAAATTTTTGTGGTTTTGAAACCGTGACGTTTTCATACCACGGTAAACCTTGAAACCGGTAACTGGCGCATGCCTACTACACAGACAAACGCGCCTTTATAGAGATTAAGATATCCAGCCGAAATGAATCCCTTACTGATGTTCCGGATAATTGTACTTTTTTTCTTAAATCCAGCGTTTTGTTGTGGAGTAGTGAAATCCACAACGAATCATCACAGCACATTTAAAATTTGTACATGAAACCGTAAAGTTTGAAAGCCAATCGTGACATTGCAATTGCAAAAGACGCATTTTACCCAAAAGATGACGCTGTTGCCTCCACAATCAGGTCGCATTTTTTATGCAATTTTTTTTAGTTTTGAATGAATTTTCCGCTCTAAATGGAGGCCTACAGAGATCAAACGCATCTAAGAACACTCGCAGAAACAAAGTACCAACGCATAAAATTTCGTCAAAATCCGCCCACCTGTTTCGGAGTCCATAGGAAACGAACACACACACAGACACACTCCCACAGAAGAAATTCCATTAATATAGAAGTATAGATATAGACATGCAAATAGACATACAGAACGTAATATATAACCTCCACCTTCCGTAGGTTGCACCTACTGACATTAAAGATAAAAGAAGAAATGAAAAATGTGGTGCATTGATGCACTAATGCTCTTTATATTCCGGTGTATTTTATATAGAATTGGACATCGTTTGAAATTGAACGATTCCGGTTCCAATTCCGATTCCATGTTTCGATTCCGGTTCCGAACGATTCCCGATTCCGATTCTTTTAAGAGGCAGGGTCAAAAAAATAAAAAAAAATACATGGTCCAAAAAATTGCATAGTTTATACTAAAGTTTTAACTTCTCGACGTTTTTGGTCTTTCAGGCAATTATTTAAACTCATTTTTCCTTAGACCTACAGACGTTACTGAAGTCTGTACAATTCAAAAAATCAAAAACCTGAGAAGTTCCCATTCAGCAGCAGCAGATGAAATAAGCAGTAGGATTCTCATTCCTATTGCCCATATAATTGCAAAACCAATTGCACACTGCATTAATTTATCCCTACTTCATGGCGTAGTGCCAAAACAGACCAAAATTGCCAGAATCACTCCAGTCTACAAATCCGGAGATAAAAATAACATGAATAATTATCGCCCAATTGCCGTTCTACCAACGCTTTCTAAGGTACTAGAAAGAGTTGTGCACAATAGACTAAGCGAATACCTCGACAAGTTTCATATCATAACCAGTTCACAATATGGCTTCAGGAAGAAGAATTCAACATGCATGGCCATTCTAGATCTTGTTGAAAAAATTAATGATGCCTTTGAGCAGGGCAAATGCGGAGTGGGCATTTTTTTGGACTTATCTAAGGCTTTTGACACCATTGACCATAATATTTTACTGGAGAAAATGCATCACTATGGTATTAGAGGAATAGCATACAACTAGTTCAGAAGTTATTTATTCAGGCGACAACAATATGTTGGTATTAAAAATCATGTTTCACAAAAAAAGGAAATAAAATATGGAGTCCCCCAGGGTTCAATTTTGGGCCCACTTGCAACTAGAGGTCCTCAGATTTGGAATGAGCTTGACGAAAATCTAAAAGTGTTGAAATCCATCTCCACCTTTAAAATGATGCTAAAAAGCATTCTGATCAGTAAATACAACAACTCCAACATACGTAGGTTATAAATTCTTTTATAGACCCTACCCACCGACGTCCCAAAATCACGTGCTCGCTGTATGGTTCCGCCCACTTGTCCGTCATTTTGTGTCTGTATTATCAATGGTCTCAATTGATCGAGCAATTTATAATGCATTTCATGGAAGACCCGGTGCTTTCGGATGCCGTAAACTCACTTGATGCGTTGCATAAAAGGCGTTATGTGGAAAAGCTTCAGTTTATCCATTCGCCAAATCCATATTTGATGCCTAAATCGATGTTTTTCGACCCGCTGTCTCCGCCGTATTTGCCTGACATCTGCTAGCTACCCTGAACTGTACAACTATCTTGTCCACACAAAATCAGCCTATTCTCACGAAAGTTTGAAAAACTTTAAGAGCTTGGAGGCTTATAAATACTTTGTTGCTGGTTGGGTGAAACAGGTCCTCGTCCACGAAAATTCGGCAGGAATCTATCTTGTGCTTGGAAAGGTGAGTTACGAAATTTTCAATTCAAAATCTTTTGTTATTGCTAACATCCACTGTCAAGTCTAATGTATTTCATGTCGTTTGTCAATGGAGTTAGGGCTTTTAATGTTTATATGGTTTAGCGATAGCACTCTCACTACATACATACGTGTATGTTGTCGGCGATTAGCCTAGCAATGATCTTAATTGTGGTTGTCAGCCCAAAACCCTCTAAATATATATTAAATGCATCTTACCAGATATAAAATGACTACTACATAATCTGTGGTAATCGTTTGGAGCCCAGTTTTCTCGTCGAATTGCAGCAGCCCATCTCGCTCTCTTCTCTCCGGGTCTCTCGGAATCCGGTAGAACTTCAAGTCTCTCCGTCTTCTCCGTCTATCTTCTCTGTTATTGCAATCGACCGCCACACACGCCTTCACCATTTTGATTGTTAATGTTAACGAGCAGAAAAACACGTCGTAAATAGGAGGAATGTTAACGAGCAGAAAAACACGTCGTAAATAGGAGGAATGTACGTAGCCGTAACAGGGAAACATGATATGTTGACGGACAATTGGGCGGCACCAGTCAGGAGGAAGGAGTTGTGACGTCACGTGGGTAGGGTCTATAGGGAAGTATTTCTTTTCATTTATTATTATTTTTATTTATTTATTTATTTATTTATTTATTTATTTTATGTATGTGTGTGGGTGAATGAGAACACTGTAAAATACGACAACTCACCCTTCTGCTCATCTGATCATTTTTTTCTTGATTGCCTTGATGTACGCAGGCTCCTGACTATAAGCTTTTAGTAACTTCTTAAGGAGACCTGACTCACACATAATCTTGGTTCAGGACTATGATATGATGTACAATTTGTAAATATGAATGTGTGTGAATAAATTAAATGAACTTCTCACAGTGCTAATTATAACTTGTATATAAATATCAGTCAATTTTTTTCTGCTCGGTGGCCAGGGCGTCGAAACAAGGAATCCAAATTTTAAAATTCGAACGATTCCGGGAGCATCGGAGTGTTAGAACCGGTTCCCATCGATGCCCGATGCCCGAAAAATACAATAAATCAAAATGGCCAATCTTGCAATTTAGTATCATACATAGCAACATAGCAAAGCTGTACTTCATGTAGTCATTGTGCTTGAATAGTGAAAGGAGACTTAATACTTCCACCTCAACCATTAGTGCTTACATTGCACGCTTTCTGTCATGTCTGACCTCATCATGTGTATCGCCGCACATTGAAAATACCTGTCAGACACCAATGGGCTCTTAAATTGCATTCTCGTGCCTGCCTCAATGAGAACAAATTCCTCCTTTTCCCTCTCCTCTGCTCCCATTTTGATTTCCCAGCAGGCTTCTTGAACACAGTCCAGGTGAAGGACACTCGGCACACTTTTTATCGGAGGGGCTGGGGGTAGGGGGCGACTTTTGGAGGCGTACTTGAAATCTTCATTGTATTCCAAATCATTTGTGTCATGATTATTGATTGTGTGTGTGTGTAGTTTAGTTAATTCCTCGCGAGTGTAGTCTTTTAACAACTGCATTTCCGACAACTTCTTCCGTACGCAAGTTATCTGAGTTTCTAATCCCACTCTCATCGTTTAGATTGGCAGGAAAATGACTGAGAGCATCATTTTGTATGTGCGTGTGCTCGCACGCTTTGACATGTGTGAGCATCTGATATAGAGGAAATTAGGTATATTTTTTTGGGTGAGAAACAGTGAAAGATGGACGTGTGTGTGTGATGGCAGGTGGCGGCGTAGTGCTCACACGTTCCCGCAGGCATAAAAACTCGCACAAATGCCATCTGTAGCATCTCAGCAAGGCTTAGATGGACAATGATATACAGCAGTTATTTGGAAATGAAAGCTGCTCAACAAGTGCACAACTTCCAATTTCAAGTGAATCTCATTTTACAATAGAGATAAATCGTACGGATGTCATCGGAAGTGGAGTGTGTTGTGTATTATAATTTAGGAATGGGCAACGATTATATTGTTTTCCCTCAATTAATACTATGAGAGTCTTGTGGTTAACTGTGATTAATTGCAGTCTCTTGCCAAATATGTCCTGACTTCCCTCTTCCAGTTGTATCAGTTCTAAGTTGTATCCCTTCCCAACATGGTGTCGCCTCGAGAAATGAAGTAATAATGAGTTCGTAACGCTACTCATTGCAAGTTAGCATATATACAGTAGTAGTCCATAGAGCAGACATGTCCAAAGTCAGGCCCGGGGGCCAAATGCGGCCCGTGGACAAATTTCATCCGGCCCCCAGCCTCTGTCATAAAATCAATCACGTCTGGCCCACCCACAGACTTAATAAATTGGTCAGCAGCACTGCTGCCAGCATATGAAGTAGCTTACACACTAAATGCTGCTCCTCATTTACCCACTAAAAGGCAGCAGCACTCTCATTAACATTACCCCGTGTGACCCTTTAGTCCCAATTTTCTAAAATGGCGACAATCAACAAAAAAAAAAAGAAAGTTGACTGTGACGGCCGACGGTTCAAGGATAGGTGGAAATTGGACTTTTACTTCTCTAAAATACGCAACATTTGCAAAGAGACAGTCGCTGCTTTTAAAGAGTTCAATGTGAGGCGATATTACCAAATGACACGCTGACATGTACGACAAGATTACAGGAAACTGTTTAGAATGTATGTGTTTTGTTTTACATAAATAAACTTATACAAGGCGGAAAACACTCAGGTGACTCGAAGTTCCGCTCTGAGACCCCCAATTTGGCCAACTTTCAAAATTGTCCGATATGCATGTGTGACACATCATTGGAAAGCTTAAAATCTCAATTTTCTGGGGGAAGAAATAATTTGAACAGGAGGGCATTAAAAAATTGAGCACCAAATTAATTTTTATACAGAAAATAATTACGGTGCATGTGAAACAAATGATTATAACAATATATTTTATAGAAAAAGCATGTTATTTTGCCTCATTCAAGTCTTAATATCTGAACATTTAAATATGTAAACTAAAGTGCAATCACATTCGTAAATGAATGGCTTCTGGTTTTTGAAATGTAAATAAACCAATCTATTGTGATAAAACAACAAAATTGCAATAACTGCATTAACCATCAAAGTGAAGTCTAACTGTAACTGTAGTCTTGAAACAAATCTGGATAAGGAAAAACATTGCAATAAAATAATGCAAACTGGTTCATCTTGAGAGTAGAGATCTTGAGATCTGTCATGACATAACATCTCTTCAATGATATCTGGCGCCATCTAGCGTCGTGAATGGGTGTAACGTCTAGACAGCGAATTTAAGACAACCCCCACTTTTCCAGCTTATTTTCAATGCAAAAAACACCGTCTTGTATTCGGGCCAATACGATATATATATATAATATGTTAAAGTTAATTTATTTTTCTCTCAAAATAACTCAAAATATAGCCATTAATATCTAAACCCCTGGCAACAAAAGTAAGTATACCCCCCTATGAAAAAACATACATCCCTAAATGTCCAAATTGAGTACTGCTTGTTATTTTTCCACCAAAATGTCATGTGACTCGTTACAGGAGTGCTGTCAGCATTGCTGCAAAGATTGAAGAGGTGGGGGGTCAGCCTGTTAGTGCTCAGACCATACGCCGCAATCTACATCAAATTGGTGTGCATGGCTGTCACCCCAGGAGGAAGCCTCTTGTGAAGACGGTACACAAGAAAGCCTGCCCATCTCATTAGACCATAGGACATGGTTCCAGTAATCCATGTGCTTTCTTGACATGTCATCAGCAAACTGTTTTCTTGTGTACCGTCTTCACAAGAGGCTTCCTCCTGGGGTGACAGCCATGCACACCAATTTGATGTAGAGTCCAGCGTATAGTCTGAGCGCTAACAGGCTGACATCCCCCCCCCCCCCCCCCCTGCTCTTCAATCTCTGCAGCAATGCTGACAGCACTCCTGTGTAGAGCTGGGAATCTTTGGGCACCTAACGATTCGATTACGATTACGATTCAGAGGCTTCGATTCGATTATAAAACGATTATTGATGCACCCCACTCCTTTTTGTTTTTTTTGTTTTTTTTTATTTGTTTTGTACATTAGTTCCAAAATTGTTAAAAAATCCTCTCAGGCTAAACCAAATTACTATTTCAGTATCAAGTTAACATATAGCAGTAAACAAATATACAAAAATAACAGTAAATAAAAAACTCCAGTCCTCATTCTATTTCAGCAGCTTTAAACTACTTTCAATTAATTTAATGTCGTGAATCAACCGTTAAAGTTGTTAAAATTGCTCCTGTTATTCCATAATTTCTCTTTTGTCTACTTTCAACATGTGAAAGTTTTAAAACTATTTTAAAGATAGATTCAAGTCAATATTTTACCGATTTAGGAGTATTTTAGATAAAAAGTTAATTAGGTTCACTTGGAAGGTTCGCAACAACAGCCTTGCAGGGAAGTGTACTGCTTTAAGATGGCGGCCGTTACTAACGCCCGCATCTAGTTTTTTGTAGATGTGCTGGTAACGATACCGAAGCTATAATGCATCTAGTCCTATATAAATGATATCTACCGTAACATAATGTGGCTTGTAGCAGCTTTTCGGCAGCAGTCAGGTATGTTGTTGTTTTTTTTTTTAATCTCGTGGCATGAGTTGAGCTAGAGCCGTGAGTTGAGCATTGGCGTTACCCGAGGGGCCGGGTAATGAGAAGCATGATGTTTAGCTACTCTCGCTCCGTCCCTAATTGCGTACCGAAGACCGCGCGGCGCGCTGAGTGTGTCTTACTTCTGCTTTACTTGGCATATTTCAATAATCGCAATTTGGATGTTTGTGAATCGTTCTCGAATCTTCCACGGCCAAATCGCGAATAGTCTAAGAATCGGAAATTTTGCACACCTCTACTCCTGTGGTTTAGATATTAATGGCTATATTTTGAGGGTTTTTCTGAGGGGAGGGGAAATTAACTTTATTATATAAACTGCACACAGACTACCTTTCTTTGTGTCAAAGTGTCATTTTGTCAATGTTGTCCCATGAAAATATATAGTTAAATATCTGCAGAAATGCGAGGGGTGTACTCACTTTTGTGATACACTGTATTCTTATGGGAAAATCCTGCTCGACATACGACCATTTCAACTTACAAACAAGGTCCTGGAACGAATTAACTTCGTATGTAGAGGTACCACTGTATACAGGGCCGGCCCAGGCCATTTGGGGGCCTAAGCAAAATAATGCAAAGGGCCCCATATTTTTGGCCCACCATTTCGTCACAGTGTGCTGTGAAACCTATACATGCAATCCAAGCCATAAGTGCATATTTTGTATATTAATCAGATTTTGTTGCACTGCATACTTCAAACTTCTCACCCCAAATGATTGTCAGTACTTACAGTAGATAGCGCCAAACCTTTTTCTAAAAAAGAAAGAAGTTAAGGAAGAACTTTTATTTTTTTTAAGGCTGTAATCAAGTCTCAAAACTCACAAAAGTCAAATAAAGCAAACTGTAGTAAACAAAATAGAACACAAATTAAACAATTGCCAGATCGGGGGCACCCTGGTGGTCAGGGGCCCTAAGCAGCTGCATAGTCTGCGTATAGGCTGGGCCGGCCCTGACTGTATATATGTATATTACAATATCCTTATACTTCTGGATTATTTTGTTGCTTGAAGCCCCTAACACATTCACTGCCATTGACGATCATAAACATCAAGTCGATTTCAACTGGGAATGCTAGTATTTATTGAGTGATGATGTTTTACTGCCATTGATGGCGGTAGACGTCCAATCCAATTTGACAGTCAAAACGGATTGGATGTCTCTCGCCATCCTTGGCAGCCAATGAATTAATACTTAAAAAGTTAAATACATGCTTGGCTAACTAATGGCGAATGGACATCACTTTAAACTGATGCTGGGTTCTGCTCCTTATCGAGGCATGCAGTACTCAGTGTAATCTGTTCAGAATACAAATGAGGTACACAAAAGGCTTAACTTTTTCTTTAGTGGCTCTGATGTTAGTGCACAATTAAAATAATTAAACTAGATAAAATAATTGTTCTGTCAATCTTTTCGTAATACAAATGCTCAGTATTGCAATGCAATTCTTCAGAGAAAACATGGTCTCGTTGTCAGTGTCTGGAGTCAAGTAAGGTGTTCAGAGATGACCTGTTGGAGTAGTTTTCAAATGTATGGTGGCATCACCAACTAAAGGCCCAGTGTGCATGTTACGACATTTCCTCTCCTTTCCGCAAACCTTTTCAATGGATGTGAAAGTGAAGTGTGACTGACGAGGTTAAATTTGTGTGTGTGGTTACGCCTTCCAGATGTGCGCAACCTACGTTTCTCCCGTATTTAAAGGTCTAATCTGTCATTTCCTCATTGGCTTCATGCCGCTCAGCACGTCTGCCTGCTAATCCGCCGCTAATCCGCTAAAACAGTCTCCCCTTGTCGTCATATTAAGACGGCCATTGTTTCCTGTAGCTTCGGGGGTGTCATATGATTTCCTTGCCCCCTTTTTTCTCCAATGAGGCCCTGGTGCCCTGCGTGCCTTCTTTTATTATTAGTTATACATTTTGCATTGACATGAAGAATGGCACTTACTGTCTTCATGGAATGCGGATTGTCATAAGACGACGAGGTTTGCCCAAAGGTCGGACTGGCTCTAAAAAGGTAGCTTATGTTCTTTGAGAACAGCGATGATAAGTAATTTGTTTATTAAGAATTGCGACCATTGTGAGGAGCTGATCTTTGGTAATCGAGGCAATTCTGATGACAATGTAGAATGATTTAACATTGTGAAAAACACTCAGTTGAATTTGGAGTTCTGATCTCACAACGGAAAAAGAAATGAAATGTTGGTTTGTTCCTAGGGGGCGCTACACACGTTTACGCATATTTAGATTTTTTTTTTTTTTTTTTTTTTTTTAATCAAAGTTTTCACCAGTGTTCACCTGGCTGTTGAGTTTGGTGAGTTTTGAAGCATTCTGAGGGGGTCAAAGTAGGGCTCAAAGCGTCGGTGGGACAAAGAATGACTGCTAGGTGGCGCTACGTAGTGTATTTGGAATTTATCTTTACACGGTATCAAAGATTGTCTTGACCTGCCTGCCGATTTTGGTGCATTTTGAAGCATTCTAAGGGGGTCAAATTGAGCTCGACGGGGCTGCGCAACAAAGAATAACTTTAATAATAATAATAAAACCGAGGAACCACAATAGGTTACCTAAAAAAACATTGTCACCTGCATGTCCATACTGTTAAGTTATGGATGTGTTCTAAGTCAAACCAAATCAAATCAACTTTTATTTTTTTAGACCAAATCACAACAACAGTTATCTCAAGGTGAAAACAAAACATGTTTTAAGGTGCAATAGCCCTACGCCGGATTTCGACCTACTTGAACATTGTAGCATTTTTTTTTTTTTTTTGCCCCCCAGGTAAGACTAATGCCCACCCACACCTGGCATCCTGGTAAAACACCACTGTTACACAGTAACATTTGTTCTTGTGTATTCTTTAAAATTTTACATACAGTACATCTTTAAATAGAATTATCGGCTTGTCATTTTTGGTTATCGGCTGGAAGGAGGAGGAAATTATCGATTATCGGTATCGGTTGAAAAATGTATTATCCTGCATCACTACTGTACAACTGTGTATTTTCTTTTATATCCAAACTAATTTCCCGCCGTGTCCCACCAGGTACGATTACGTTGAAGTGTACAACGGCGAGGATGAGCTTGCACCCATGTTGGGCAAGTTCTGTGGCAAAATCGCGCCCTCGCCAATCATCTCCAGCGGCAGCCAACTCCTCATCAAATTCGTCTCCGACTACGAGACGCATGGAGCCGGTTTCTCTGTGCGCTACGAAGTCTTCAAGACAGGTGGGTGTTCGTGCATGTGACAAAATAATGCAAAATGGTTGCTACAGAAATAAAAGTGACAAGTAATGATTAAAAAGTGAAGAAAAATAGCAGTGATACTGTATGTAACCTAATACTTGCAGCAGACAAAAAAAAAAAGAAAACATTGGTTGAGAAAAACAACAGAGGGGAAAAAGCAAAATTACTGTAGAACAAAGTGTAAAACATTATGTAAAACAAGAGAATGAAGAATGTTGAAAGCAGGATTGTGTGTGTGAGTGTGTGTCTTCGCTGTTGGTGTGTTCACGCCGACTGAACGTGATTAACGAGCTCAGGGGAACACCGACGTCTCCCGCCGGCTTTTCCTCTTCTTTACATCCTTTGGGATCTGTCCTGCATTCCCCTGGCTGCCATTCATGATACATCATTTGCATACTTACATTTAACATAAGTTGCGGGAGGCACTTCATTAGGTGTGCAGCCAATCATCAAAAATTTGATTCCACAAAGATATCAATGCTCCTTTTTGATTCAAGACTGGCATTTGACTTTATGTCCTTGATGAGGAAGAGTATGCGTGTGTAGCAGACAGGTGTGCGGGACCCCAGGCTCGTTTAGCTAATGGTCTGTTTGTCCTTGAACGCAACAGGGATGACCTGAAAATGAATGCAGCAATGTAAAAGTAGGACAGTGAGTGTGGAGTGCCAGTTTAAAACACTCACTATGTTGCCTCTTTCATATTTCAGCTTTACATACTTTCCATCAGTGGGTCGACATGATTGATGACATCTAGTCCGTGAATTAATTTTAGTTTATTCCTAGAAAAACACGAAAGAAATACATGATTACAGACAACAGTGATCTATAAAAACATCACGCAATACAAAACAAAATATTGTATTAAAAAACATGAAAGAAAAATAATTTAAAACAAAAACGGTGATTGTGGCAAAAACCTAATTTATATATCCAAAGCACTGCTAATGACATAACATTGTCACATGCACATCGCTAAGTAATATGTTCTCAGACAAAGTCTGGGTACTGCATATGCAATATTTACAGAGTTACATATAGTGCATTTTGTACTATTACATCAATATCTATGCACAAACTGTCATTTGCACTATCATATCAAGTCAGCCAACTGCTTCCTAGTCTGAGTACTGTAAATTGTCATATACGCACTGTTGTATTACCACTACATCACCACTTGCTGATGAGTCAGAGTTCCATATTATACCCCTTTTTCCCTGTAAGTCAGCTACTTCCCCCAGTTTTTCCAAAACAAATATTCTTTCATCTTTAGCCTATATTTTAGGCGTTCCTTGTCGAGTATTTCGTCCACTATTAACAGCCATTGTTCATATGTTGGAGATTCAATTCTTAACCAGTTCTTTGTTACGGACTTTTTTGCAGCCACAAGGAGAATTTTCACAATATACTGGTCCTCTTCATGTATTACATCCTCCAAAAGTCCCAGATATAATACCTATAATACATAATACAGGATTTGGGAATCATGTATCCCAACATATCACAGAGAGCTGAGTGAACCTTCTCCCAGAATGATTGAATATTAATGCATGTCCAAAATATATGTGTATGGCCTGGATTCAAGTCGTTGCATCGTCTACAGCAAGATTGTTGGCTATTTATTTGTTTACTTTTTAATTTTAGGTGTGATGAAGTATCGAATTAAAGTTTTCCAATTAAATTCCTTCCACTAAGAAGATTGTGATGTTGATAAGTGTGACCACCACACGTTGTTCCATTTCTCCTCTGGTATGAGTTCGCCCAGCTCTCTTTCCCATTTCATTTTCACATATAGTGTTGACTCAGTTACAGAGTCTACTCAATACGCGATATATAGTTGACACAGTTTTAGGGATAATATTCTCATAGGATCGTACTAATATTTGTATTATAGGGTGTACTTTGTCCCCACCTGTTTTCTGAAATTTCCAGGTTCGCGGTGAATCAGTAACAGGCACACTTTTGCAAAATAGACAATGTTTATTGATTAGAAAGTGCAGAATAAATTAGATTTATTGATTATAATTCCCACAAGAGCAAGCAACAAGTATCAAAAACAAGCAAAAACAATGGTATCGTGACGCTAGATTTGAGTTAGTCAATCCCAGAATCCCCGCGTTATCGTTACAGTACAACCAGTTGTTCCTTTAGCAATGAAAATCGCTTACCGTGACAAATGAGCGGGAGCCAACGCCCCCGTGTGGCGCGTCCCTACAAAAACAGGACATTTCCGGGCAACCCATGAAGTCCGCCAGCGGTTCACGTACGGATCGCCTGGCTTTGTTCCTTCGCCGCCTTACCGGAGCGTTGGCTCCCGCTCATTTGTCACGGTAAGCGATTTTCATTGCTAAAGGAACACTTGGTTGTGCTGTAACGATAACGCGGGGATTCTGGGATTGACAAACTCAAATCTAGCATCACGTTACTATTGTTTTTGCTTGTTTTTGATACTTGTTGCTTGCTCTTGTGGGAATTATAATCAATAAATCTAATTTATTCAGCATTTTCTAATCAATAAACATTGTCTATTTTGCAAAAGTGTGCCTGTTACTGATTCAGCGCGAACCTGGAAATTTCGGAAAACACCACCTATCTTAACTTCCTTATTATAGTAATCGCGTATTTGCAGATATCTAAAAAAAAGTCTTGGTTAATAAGATTGTATGTATTTTTCTGTTCTTGGAAACTTTTTATTTCCCCCCTTTTAACCACTTTACTTATAGCTGTAATTCCTTTATCTGTCCGTGTCTTAAACCCGCCATTTGCTTTTGTTTTATGTGGTGCATACTATGGCAAAGCTTTAAATCTCATTGTACTCTGTACAATGACAATAAAGGCATTCTATTCTATTTCTATTCTATTCTAATTTTTAGTAATACCTGTGATACCCTTAGTCAATATGTAGTTATCAAGGAAAATTAGAATATCCAGTTACAGAAATTGCAGATACACAACATGAAAAGGTCACAATCCAGGCAAGTTAAAAAAAAATAATTACAAAATTGTTTTGTGGGCTTCCATATCTTGTACCCGCCCCTTTCCTCCGTGCTGAATTTACAACATCAACAAGAAGGCAAGTTGCCACAAAAAGATTAAATTAAAGCCTTTGCCCAAGAAAAAAATAAAAACAGCCTCACCGCAGAGCTTGCACCATATTTATGTACCTCCCTGCTCTTGACTGACTTGCATTTGACCCATTCAAAAGAAAATTTGTTATGTTATTCCCACCACAGTCACAATTTTGTCACATTGAAAACCATTTCTCTGACGTCCCTGACATTGCTGTGAGATGCTTTCATCAAAATACCCAAATGTACGTAACGAGAGCAGGAGGGGGGAATTGAGCGGCACAGAGTAGATTTCTTTTGCTCAATATTATTTTCTGTGCTCAAAATCTACGATTGCTCGCTTAAAATCTTTAACTGCTCGCTCAATATAGTTTTTTGTGCTCGAAATCTGGGTTATTTTTGCTCAATTTCCATTATTGCTCGCTCAGAATAGTGTCAGCAATATAACCCCATACAAATGGACCTGGGAATGACATAGTATTTAACAAGAAAATACAAATGCAGAAAATGGGGAAGTTTTGCTCTGCTGGGCGATAAGCTCACATGGGTCACTTCCTGTTAATTCATGGGGCATTGACCGGTCAACTCCTGTTCATTTTGGATCACTTCCTGTTAATTTCAGGGCATTCCCAGATCACTTTCTATTATTTTTTGGTCATTCCCTTTTGATTTTAGGGCATTGCCAGGCCACTTCCTGTTGATTTTCGGGCAATTACAAGTCACTTCGTGTTCATTTTGGGTTATTTCCTTTTTTCATTTTATTTGATTACTCCATTACTGTATATTTATCTCATGAAATAAAAATAAACAAAATAAAACAAACAAAATACTCTTTTTGGGGGGGAGATGGCTGGAACGGGTTTATGGGACTTACATTGATTTTAATAAGGGAAATACGACAAGTTTAAAATGTAACAAATAAGTGTGGTCAGTGAACGAAGTGAACTCTTATCCCAAGGCGCCACTGGAAATCCCTTTTTGAAAGTGAAATAATTAGGATCATCATGGAGAAAGAAGCAAGGCCAACTGGTGGTAGAACAATGACATTAGCACTGAGCCTCATAAAATGTATAGGGTATTTAACAACAAATGTGCCATGTAGTAAGTACTAATTAAAAAAGAACATTAAAAACACTGCTCTGGTACTGCATGATGATGAGTCACAGGTTGAAAGTGAACATTCCCACTGGGAAACAAGCCATAAGTGTGACTCCTCGAGGACTACACATGCATGCACACACCACAACAACACATCTTCGCAAGTGTCACATGCTTCTCAACACAACCGGGAAATTGTGACCTCACCTACTGACTTTGCTCTTCAGCATCTCTGACCCAGTCAAGTGTCCCCCGTGTAAAAATGACTCATATGCACACAGATGGGGTCGTTAAAATGGCACTGTGGTAAATGATGAAAGATGATAAGAAGCGACCAAGCGAACAGGGTCAGAGCACCGAAAAGGTCACAAAATAAACACAACTTGCAACCTGTTTACTGCCGCATTACATCACATGCACAGACACACTCACCTACACAAACACCAGTTAAAGAAAACAAAGTAGTAAGTGTGTCATTTACACTCATGAATAAGGATGAGAATCGAGAACCGGTTCCCATAGAGGACCGGTTCCATGCGTTTCACTTCCATTGAATCGTTTAGCAGTTTATCTAACAATTCTCTTATAGATTCCAAGCAACAGGATTTACATCGTGTAATTTACACTTGTTACACACGCTCGATTCAGCAAGTAAAACTACGTGATTATTCAAAGGGTGACCACTCACTAAATATTATCTGGAGACCCATCGCCAAGTGATTCTGCATTGATTTTCGTAGGCCATTCATGAGACTACTTAAAGCAGGGGTGTAGGAACTTTTTGCAAAGGGGGCCAGATTTGGTGTGGTAAAAATGTGGGGGGGCGACCTTGGCTGACGTCCTCTACGTAGAACAATATATTTAAGCAAATTTTAGCAAGCCATTCTGTGTGTCACATTTGCTTTATTTATTTATTTATTTATTTAATAATTTCAACAATCTCGCTACTAGCCTTCGTAGCGTTCTCTTTCGACTCTCGGGCTCTTGCGAAATACAGCTGCTGTGAAATCAAACTAGCCTCAAGTTGCTTCAATTTCTCGCTATGTATCTTCCCCGTAATCTTGTCGAACATGTCAGCGTGTCTTGTTTGGTAATATCGCCTCACATTGAGCTCTTTAAAAACAGCGACTGTTTCTTTGCAAATGAGGCAGACACAGTTGTTGCGTATTTTATTAAAGAAATACTCCAATTTCCACCTATCTTTGAAGCATCAGCCATCGCAGTCAACTTTTTTTTGTTAATTGTCGCCATTTTAGAAAATTAGGAGTAAAGAATCACATGGGGTAATGTTGCTTAGAGTGCTGCTGTCTTTTAGTGGGTAAATGAGGAGCAGCATTTAGTGTGTAAGCTACTTTATATGCTTGTAGCAGTACTACTGACCTATTTATTAAGTCTGTGTGCAGGCCAGACGTTATTGATTTTATGACAGAGGCTGGGGGCCTGATGAAACTTGACCACAGGCCGCATTTGGCCCCTGGGCTGGGCTTTGGACATGCTGACTTAAAGATATGGTGATTTGAGGAAGTCTATTAATGGGTCTATCGTATTCCTTTTCCAATACTCTATAAGAATAATAGAACATGTATGCATCTAATATAATCCTGAACGATTTTATTAGCAATTTTAATACTCATTTCAGTCAGTAGTCCACCGATCAGTGTTTTTTCCGGAATAATTTGAATTTGGTCTTAGGGCCAATCTGACGTCTGATTTCACGCAAAAGTATTCACTAGTACCTCCGCATCCTATGGTGGTATTTTGGTGTTGCTACGACTAACGGAAGTGGATGTTCCAAATTACTTCCCAAAATGCACCTGATGACTACAGCCAATCAGCGTATTTTTGCCTGTAATTTGAGATAAGATGGTCCCATTGGTCCCAAACCACTTTTATTCTACTCAGTATCAAAAGGCCTTTCCATAGAGTACCCCAACTATGTCTAGGAAGTTAACAAATCCAAGTCAAGATTTTGCTAAAATTCCTCATATATTGTATGAGATCCAAGCGTCCTTATGTAATTACACCAACCTAATTATAAACTCCTTAATATTTGGGACAACAAAAGAGATACTCTGCCCCTGCTGTCTGGACTAGCTGAACACTTTCTGTGTGTGCAGGCTTTTTCCACCCCATCTGAGAGGGTGTTCTCCACTGCTGGAGACACTATAAGTCCAGAAAGATCACGTATCCTACCTGAAAAAGCAGATATGCTTATTTTTCTGCAAAAGAATTGTTCATTTTGCACATTTGTACGACGCACTGTTCTATTGTATTTGACAGTATGTTGTATTTTTTCATTATTATTTTTGAGTGCTGTTACCTTTTAAAAAGTAGGATTTAAAAATTTTGGGGGGGGGAAATCTTTCAGTAAAATGTTACACATTCTTGTCTATTTGCCACAGTTACATATTGCCAGAGTTAACATCAGGGCTTTCGGCTTCTTATGCATGTATATATTTTTTTTCTCTTGTCAATTATTTTTTTTCTTTGGCTTAATGAGGTTATGCGATAGGTTATAGTACAGAATAATAATAGCAGTTCATATAGATAAATTTGTGCCGGGAGAAAATTCCCTTACTTAAAAAAAAAAATCGTAAGCAGTTACTTACAATGTTACTCATTACTTGAGTATTCTTTTCACCAAATACTTTTTTTTTTTACTTGTACGAGAGTACATTTTTTGAATATTATTTTGAACTAATGCTACTCTTACTCGAGTAAAATTTTTGGCTACTCTACCCACCTCTGGTCACGATGTACAATTTCATTTGGTCGTACGGCACCAGAAATGTTAATGTGCTGCGTCTGTTTTTTTGTGTGTGTCAGCAAAGTATTTATTAAAAAATAGCCTGGACATCTTTAGTCAATATCAACAAAAACACAGATGCTCCACCAGGGTTTGGGGACAAAACTGTGAAATATATACACCCAATTACAGCTAGATAGGTTTTTGTTGAAGGTTTGCACAGGAATAAAAGTAAGATCATTTAAACTAGTGAATGCAAACAAAAGCAGCAACAGTCAATGGCCATGTATGTCTCAAGACGATGCACTGTATGTCTGTAACTAACTACACTGTATATAAGCATAGTTTATAAGCATATATAAGCTTTATGTGATTTCTGCCATCATCACATATATATAATCGCTGCTTCCTGTAATTATAAGGCTAAGTGACATTTATGCAGAAATATATGTTGACCTATAGAAGTCGAGTTCACAAAATCTCCCTGGTGACAATTTGTTACCCAGAAAACATACTTTGACGCTTTAAACACCCGCTTCCGCAAAATCAAAACATTCCTTACTCTGTCCCCCCGACAGGTCAGGAATGTTCCAGAAACTTCACCGCTCCCTCGGGGGTCATCAGGACGCCCGGCTACCCCGACAAGTACCCCAACAACCTGGAGTGCACCTTCATGATCTTTGCCCCCAAGATGTCAGAGATCTTGGTGGAGTTCGACAGCTTCGACATGGAACCTGACACCACGCCGCCACCGGGGGCACTGTGCCGCTATGACTGGCTGGAGATTTGGGACGGGTACCCAGCAGGTCCGGATAGTTTTCAGATAAACAAATGAACAGAAGTGGGTAGTGAACATGCTTAAGATACATAAACAGAGACTCCTTCCAAAAGAAGAAAAAAACTGTTTTAATTGAAAGAAAGGATTGGGGGACATTTTACATCCCACCCTTCAAATTTTAAGTAATCTACACAGAAAATACTAAAACTATCAGATTCTGAATTGATTTGTCCTAAGACCAAATCTAAAATAATAATAATAATAATAGGACTAATTCTTAAAAATGTTTTCAATAAACTGTACCAAATAAGTCTGGAATACCCTCTAAAATGCAATTTTAAGTAAGTTTGTCCTCTTGCTCAGCTGTAACTACCAGCTAAACAGATAGCCTCTACATGTTCAGAAAAAGCTATTGTTTCACAGCCCTATTACGTGCAATCTGGCTATTGTGATTATTGTAAACAACAAATAAATTGTCTAGCAAAAATGTTACCATTGCTCTTTAAAATGAGCTAATCAAGCCTTAAATAGTTTATTGTGTATTATCAATGAATATGTGGCAGAAAATCTGTAAATTGAAAGCTTATTTTCAAGAATTTTGAAGGCCAAATGTCTTCCAATTTTGGAATGACCCAAAATGAATGCTTCCATCGAATACCCCCAACCAATTAATCCCCTCTACCCTCATCTGAACTCCTGTTTTTGTTGAAGATAAAGCAACTAATCTTAAGTGTCGTAATTAAAGACAAATGAAAGCGGCTTGTGTTTTATCTTTGGTGTGTACTTGTTACATCAGCAACACCACGCAGTCTATCGATGTTAACGCTACGCTCCTGACAAAGTAGTCTTAATTGCACATATAATCACAGATTGCGGACATCATCGCTCACAGATGGCGCCGATGACGATGGTAATCCTGTCAGATTAGCGGAGTTGCTAGTGTGACGATGTAAAGGGGATGCCACCAGCACACACAAAATTGGCACATGACTGTGACGAAAATGTTTTTTAAACATTATTTTGATTTTCATGAATGATCAATATGAGTAACTTATCAATAAAAGCACTTTCATGTACGGTTGGTTGAATCCAGTTCAACATGTTTCCGCCGTGCAGTCATCGCTCCTCAACTAACGTATTGATCGTGTACTTTTTCCTGGTGCTGGTCAGTGGGTCCTCACATCGGGCGCTACTGTGGGCAGAATTCTCCAGGTCGTGTGCTCTCCTACACTGGCATCCTGTCCATGACAATCACCACCGACATAGCTATCAGCAAGGATGGCTTCTCTGCTAACTACACCATCAGGGACACCGGCCTCCCCCATGGAAACAGATTGGAAGGTAAGAGTGTACCTTCTCACTAGTAGTAGTAGCAGCAGCAGTAGTAGTAGAGTTAGTAGTGTTAGCGTTAGTTAAGTGACTATTTTTGGTAATTAAAAATACCTTAACCCTAATAAAGTCAGGCGTCCACATTCGTGGACATCACATTTTGGGTGATGTGGGCCACATTATTAACATTTGGCATACAAGTATGGCCTACATTCTTTTTAAATTATTACCTGTGCCAGTAAGTGAACCGTATTGTGCGGCGTTTATGTATTCAGTTCCATATGTCTGTTTATCTGTATGTTTGTGTTAACGATAACTCTACAACAATAAAGGGATTATTAGGAAAAGGGTAGGTTTGGAATATGAAACAGAAGAGATGATTAAATTGTAGGGTAATTAAGTCAAAGATCAGGGGTCAGAAAATGAATTTTACAATATCTTATGTAATACTTGCCCACTCTACCAAATATTAACCCTGTCGCGATATGCAATAAGTCAATTACCGTATTGCCCCGAATATAGGACGGTCCTGATTATAAAACGACCCCATCTTTTTCAAGACTAAAGTTTGAAAAAAAGACTTTTTTAACACCAAATTAATTTTTATACAGAAAATAATTACAATACATCAGAAACAAATGATTATACCAATGTTTTTGAGAGAAAAAGCATGTTATTTTGCCTTATTCAAATCTTAATATCTGAACATTTAAATATGTAAACTAAAGTGCAATCACATTCGTAAATGAATGGCTTCTGGTTTTTGAAATGTAACTAAACCAATCTATTGTGATAAAACAACAAAATTGCAATAATTGCATTAACCATCTAAGTGAAGTCTAACTGTAACTGTAGTCTTGAAGCAAATCTAAATAAGGAAAAACATTGCAATAAAATAATGCAAACTGGTTAAACTTAGAGTAGCTGAGATCTGTCATGACAGAACATCGCTCCAATGATATCTGGCGCCATCGAGCATCATGAACGGGGAGAGTAGCTGAGCTCTTTTATGACAGAACATCGCTTCAATGATATCTGGCGCCATCTAGCGTCGTGAATGGGTATAATGTCTAGACCGCGAATATAAGACGACCCCCTCTTTTTCATTTTTATTTAATGCAAAAAAATATTATATTCAGGCCAATACGGTAATTAAATTAAGTAAATTAATTTTCCCGGCTGCGATTTATCACCGCGTACATGCATTTATTTGTGCATGCATGAGTTTGCATGAGCTGCGTGTACTCGGCACACGTGTGTGTTGATTGCATATGAGACTCTATTTCCTTCAACAGATATTTATTCGTCATCAATACACTGTAGAATTAAAGTTCAGACATACAAAATAAGGAAACATATCTGTATTTAATATTATAAAAGGTTAGCATTGCTACATTGAGGCTAATGGAAAAAGACAATGTAGTAACTGCTTTAGCCTGTTATAAAATTGCAGTCTTCTCCAAAACGCAAACTTGCGGTTAAAAGGTGACACTTCAAACATGAAATGATTCACAGCATTTGCGAATGATGCGAAAAAATCTATTACTGCATGACAAAAATAGAAGTGCACTTTTTTTTTAACCGGGTGTAAAACATTACAGTTAGCGACTTAGTGAACATAATTCTGGTAAATATTTCAAAATAAAAGCATGTCATGTTCAACATGTAAATAAAGATATCCGGAGTTAATCTCACGTACTTTGGATTCTACACTAAGAATCTGTGTTGTTTGACTAATTAGAAGCACACACACAAAAAAAAAATACGTACACAACTATCAAATGTCACTTATTGTGAACAGGTACGATGGTGCATTTTCATCTCGTTCTCATCTCTTCAGACGTAAATTGGCAATCTTTTCGTCATGTTACAGTCATCCAAGACGCGTTTTCAGCTCGTCATCGTTACGTCATCGTCATGAAAAAAATTTGGGTTAACGAAATGTTTTCGTTGTCGTCGTCATTGCGAAAAAAAAAACACTGCTCAGAATAGCTTTTAAATGACACTCGTTATGAAAAATCTGATTGGCAATGAATAATTTGGCTTCAAATTGCTAACATCTGGACTTTGAAAGAAAAGATGAAAGTCATTTTGGATCTTACATACACTTTTGATAGGCTCTAATTGGCAGAGAATGAATATGGCATTGGCAAATGGCATCACCTATTTCATATTCTGCACTGAGCTGGCTTTCAAATGACTTGTTATGCATTGTCGTTGTTTTTTTTTTTTTTTTTTTTTAATATTTATTATTTTTAATATAGTTTGTTTTATTTAAGAATAACAATTCATTGCATTTGAATGGGTGATTTAAAAAAAAAATTGACAATATTATCGCATATCGACAATAATTTATGAGACATTATAACTCCTACTAAAATTTGTTATCACGACAGGCCCACCAAATATGCTGATGCTTTGAATTTGTTTGCTTAGGTGGAAGACTTTTCTCAGCATGCCCCTCGAGTTAATCCTAATTGTTCTTACATATTAAATATGAATAAATAAAATTATAAATGAATAAAATTTTCACAAAAACAAAATGTATCAAATGAAAAAGAATAAAAGCAGAAATACACACTGATTATGAACCCCAGTTACACTCCAGTGTTGTAGTTTTTTAAATTTCGTAATAGTAGTAGTTTCATAGTACAACAAGAGACGTCCTATTCATTTAAACTGAGAGGACTGGACATCAATGCTCATGTTTCAGTGCGCTTTTTTTGCTAATAACAGTTTTTTTTCTTTTTTGTATTTTACTTATAACAAATTTGATCAAATAAAATAGAAAAGTAGATGGAAAAGTTTATTCACAGTTTTTTTTTTTTCCAGTTTGTACAAAAAAAAAAAAAAACTGTTAAAAAATTAAGTGCATATTTAATAAATAAATAAATCATATAAAACTAATAACTAATAACTAATAATTCACTTCCAGCCCAGGTATACTGTAAGTACTGTATAATAGTCACAGGGTATATGTTGTGCTAGTTAGTAAAAGAAGAATTGCATATACATTAAAAACATCCACTGACAGTGCTAGACGTCCAATCCATTTTGAGACTGATCTAGCAGCCAATGAATTAAATGAGTGCCCTAGAAAGAGTTAAGGGTAAGAATTTGAAAAAAACGTTTAAAGTCAAGTTTGGATGTAAACATTTTAAGCCAGTCACAGGGTTTCAAATTGGGAATTGTTCATGCAACCTTGGTTTCATGTTTATTTTATGAGAAAGTGAAAATAACGCCATCATCCATCTTGCTTGCTTTGTTTGTGCAACATCTCCAATGTCTCAAAGTGTCAACATCTCATTCATCACATGATGCCGTTTCTCTCGTTCATGTCATGTTGACTTGTTGTTTTTTTCACGCACGTCGCTGTGCATGTGCTCTCAAAAACAAAATCTCTTCAGAAGGCTTGCGCTCTTTGGACCTCATTGGCCTTCTTTGGAATGCAAGCGAGGGGAAAAGTAAGATGTCATGTCTAGGTTAGGGTTTCAAATTAAGGTTTGTGGCCAAAGTTGACAGCAAAAATAAGTTGGCAGAATGAGGTGAGAGAGTAAAGGCCACAAGTTGAAAATGAAAATCCAAATTTGGCCACCATTTGCTTTTGTAAGCAGACTTCTCCTGCACCGAGCCTCTGGGCATGGAGTCGGGCGAGATTTCCTCGGAGCAGATCACCGCCTCCTCGCAGTACAACAGCAATTGGTCGCCAGAGCGCTCACGCCTCAACTATCGCGAGAACGGTTGGACGCCGTCGGACGACACCATACGTGAGTGGATACAGGTCAGTGGTTTCGCCTTTAAATTGATGCGCACAAAATGTAGCTTGACAATCTAAACAAGTTTCAGGTCACAGATAAGTGTTAGAGTTTGAAGCCTTGCACACAGTTTCAAAGTAATGTTTGATGTTAAGGGTGAAAATTAGCGTTTAAAGTTAGGGTTAGTGTTTGAAACAAGGGCTATGTTTGAATTTACAATTTCAATAAAACTTTAGAGCTTCTTGTTCTCAGTTCATGATTTCAGGCCAAATCTTTGAAGGCAACTAAGGGTTAGAGTTTCAATGTCGTGATATGGTTTCAAAATTAGCTATGGTTTGGCTAGTTTTAGAACACTTCTCTCCTGGACTGCTCATAAATCCAAACCAAACTGGAACAATGATGTCATAATTTTTAGCTGGCCCCAAGATTGAACCCAAAATCAGCGCCAAGATTTTTGTTCACACGCGTCGTTGATGTGAAACGTGAACATTGTTCACTCATTTGTGGCATTTCCCGAGCACGTTGGAGCGGAAAATCTGCATGAAATTTTCATGCTGAAGCTACCGCCTTTGCATTGTCTGTGGTTTTGCTTGTCCCTGTTTACTCACTTGTGTCACGTTAGGTTGTGCCACTCTTTCACTCTTCAACTTGCAAGAAATGTTTTTCTCTTAAAATTCTCCGCATAAAACTCCATTGATAAAAGCACATTAAAAATATTAAATTATTCCATGCAATGTGGACACACTCCAGAAGTTAACATTTGTTGAAGGTTATTATACTGTATATATATATATATATATATATATATATAAAAAACAGCAATTTCTTAAAATTGACATTCCTATAGTATTTTCAAAAATATAAAAGGTTAAAAAAAATTTTTTAAACATGTCAGAGATTGAGGATTTATTGCATTAAACATCCCATGTCACTGTATTTGATTTTAGACAAGGATATACAGGAGTACCTCTTCTTACGAACGTCTCTACATACAGAATTTTCAGGTTAAGACTAGGGTTGTTCCGATCATGTTTTTTTGCTCCCGCTCCGATCCCGATCGTTTTAGTTTGAGTATCTGCCGATCCCGATATTTCCCGATCCGATTGCTTTTTTTTTGCTCCCGATTCAATTCCAATCATTCCTGATCATTTTTCCTGATCATATACATTTTGGCAATGCATTAAGAAAAAAATGAATAAAACTCGAACGAATATATACATTCAACATACAGAACATAAGTACTGTATTTGTTTATTATGACAATAAATCCTCAAGATGGCATATACATTATTAACATTCTTTCTGTGAGAGGGATCCACGGATAGAAAGTCTTGTGACTTTGTATATTGTGACTAAATATTGCCATCAAGTGTATTTGTTGAGCTTTCAGTAAATGATACTGTAGCCAGGCCCAAATGCATGATGGGAAGTGGAACCATGACTGTGCGTAGTGCTACCAATTGATATATCAACTCTGCTTGGGAAATAACATAAGGTGTTAAGAAAAAGATCAATTGCTACCTTGCTTCCCCACATTGCTTCCGATGATATTTCTAATAGTAGGGAGAGGGATTGTAAGGCTTTAGCCAAATAAAAAAAGGCTCCAAAGGCTGCCAAAATTCATTCAACTCATTTTATGCGGCCTTTTAGCTCTCTATATAGGTAAAACGGCGCCATTACAGATTGAGCGCGACAATGCGTGGGTGGGTCGTGCAACGCATGCATTAATTGCGTTATTTAACGTGATACATTTTTTAAAAAATTGATTACCGCCGTTATCGGGATAAATTTGATAACCCTACCTTAAGCCTAACCTAAAGACTCTGGATGAGTGTAACATATTATGTCTGTAATGTTAAATACAATTAGAAAACTATTTAATCAAAAAATATACATACACTGTATATTAAAAAAAGCCATGGCCGATATTTTTTTTGCCGATTCCGATACTTTGAAAATGACGTGATCGGACCCGATCCATCGGGACATCTCTAGTTAAGACACGCCTCATTGGGAATACTAGTATATTGCCTCCTGTTATGAAAGATACGGCAAAAATACAATATGGCTGGTAGTCGCAGATCCCGGAGTTTACTGAACGAAACATACTTACAGCTGCTCTGCCATTGGCTATTGCCTAGCATTCCTGGCATCCAATTGGCTAAGAGGGACCTGTACTGTATGCGTATGTGCATCCTCTTCATTCTCTCCTCATGTTCCGACAGCTTTACATGAGTGTATTAACTTCTATTTTTTACTCTATTCTAGTGCTACAACGATTAATCGATTAACTCGAGTAAATGGATTAGAAAAAAGCTTCTAATCAAATTTTGCTGCTTCAAGTATTTGTTTAATTAGAGTAGCATTGTAACAGTTTGTTTTGAAAGTGTTTGCATTGAGTTTTATTGATTTGGGTAGATACACTGCCCTCTAGTGGCAACAGTGAATATGACAAAATTCCTTTAACATGGCTGATTCCAACTGCTCCCTGTTGAGACCAACATAAGATAAGTTTTTGTTTGAGTTCCATGTTTTTTGTATGCATTCGTAATTTGTGTTTGAACGATATTTTTAGAGCATTGTAAAAACAACCTTAACATTTTATAGCTACTTTTGCTATGCAAGTTAGCTCATTGTTATTTTGTTGTACTTAGATCCTCATTCATTTATTATTTTTTTTTTAAATACTGTTTGAGGCCAAGCTCAGGTATTTCATTTTTAAATGAAAGCGCAACTCTGCATAGTTTGAAGGAACACTCGGGAATTTTATCTTGTATTTGGATTTAAAGCTCTTTTGAAAGTGATATCTTAGCCATTCTTTGTTTTACATCTCCTAAAATATATTCTGCAACACCAGCATCACAACGGCATGGGCGGGCATTAGGGGGCCATGCCCGCCCTGAGGGACGGCTGTGCCCGCCCTAGCTCAATTAAACTGTACTGTGTAATTTTTTAATTTTTTTTTAATCTTCCACAAAAACACACACGGGGAGAATGAACCCTATATTCCAGTGTTTTTCAATCGATTGTGCCGCCGCCGCGAGAAATTATCCAATGTCGCTTTTTTTTAACATCGTCGGGCAAAGTTGCAGTAGGAAGGAAGGAATGTGGAAAAAGTTCTCGGTTGTGTGCAGATGAGTCGTGTTGCGTTCAAGAACTGCTCGGATTTCTAGCCGTCAGCCACCTTGCTCTCCGTAACAATGTGAACCCCAGCACTTCTACTGTTCATTATTTGACTCGTCAAGTGTCGATATATACAAAAGTGTCCTTTCCATTTTATCCATATGTGACGACCGTTAATCCTCCCTCTTTGTTTTATTCCAACACATTATCGAGGACAGCTAGGTGGGAGATAACTAGAAATCCGAGCAGTTCTTGAATGCGACACGAGCGGCTATCTAGCGCCATGGCGCCATACAAGCTTAAACTCATCTCCAAATGAACCCCCGTTACTTCAGAACAAGTCGATGGATTATTTTGTACGCCTTTGTGAAAACACAGAGAAATGGGCAGCTTTTTTGAGGAAAACTACAAAGGTAAATAAGAACGCCCTGAAAGCCAGTTACTTTGTTGCTAAATCCCAAAAGTCCCAAACTGTGGCAGAGACGTTAATACTACCTGTCTGCAAAGCCATTGTCAGCGAGACGACCAGCCCTGATGTGCTTAAATGCATTGCTCAAGTCCCCTGTCTGATAGTTTTTCAAGCCTAATTGCTAAATGTTTCACACTGAGTAAGTATAAAAACTGAGAAATTATTTTATAATTAAATATATTATACAGAAAGTAATTTTGGAACATTTTGGTGTGGTGTGCCGCGAGATTTTTTCCAACGTAAAAACGTCCCGTGACTCAGAAAAGGTTGAAAAACACTGCTCTAGTCATCCTATCTTGATCTGTCGTCACAATCAGAGCAGCGAATGTAGGCAATTTCTAGCCAATCACAGATAAGGGGGGCGGGCTGAGTAGTGTTCTGTGTTCTGAATTGTGTACTGCGATTGGATAGGGATTGCTCCGGTTACAGAAATGGCGATTGAGCGGCTCCTCCGTTGCTAATTCAAACTGGAATGGACATCCATGTTTTTTTCAAGAAACTAAAGACGAACTCAAGCCGACGCTCAACAAACGAACTTAACAAAGACGCGGCCGAAAGTCAACATGAAGGGATAGCGCTGCCACCTCCTGCAGTTTCACTGACTGACACTATCATCAGAAAATATAACGGGTAAAAACGCCACTGTTACGGCTAAATTTACATTGAAGAAGTGTGCCCCCCCAAAAAATGTAATGCCCCCCCCTGTAATTTTTTTCTGCAGCCGGGTATGTGCAACACACTAAATGTTCCTAATTTGATTACTCAATTATTGGAACTAACTAGTTGATAGATTAATCGACTACTAAAACAATCAATAGCTGCAGCTACTCTATTCTTGGTTTTTTACATTATGCACAACTCTGATTTTATGTTTATTGTGCAATAATATAATTTTAACATGTATTTGTTACATGTTTTGATGCATTTTTATGCATAATAAAAGATTTATGTCTGAATTTGGGGGTGCTTGGAACAGATTAGGACTTCTACATGGAAAACGCGTCTCTACTTACAGAATTTTCAAGTTTCAAGAACTAATTAATTTCGTAAGTAGAGGTTCCAAAGTACTATCAATTTTCAGTCCAGGTAGAGTAAAATACATTCGAATTGAGTTTATCTACAGTAGAGTGGAAGTCAAGTGCATATAGGCATAGACTTAGTCATAGACATAGACATAGACTAACTATTGACGGGACACAGGGTGCGGGCCCGATTAATAGGGGGGCTACATTGTTGGCGTGGCTGTCAAAGCTGACCGAGTGGAATCACAGACAAAGAGCTATTTCCGTTGAAAATTCTTGTGAATAAATGCTTAAATCCCCGAATTCTTTATAGATATGAACGTAAAACTGTCTCGATTCTTTGTTAAAAGAGCAAAAAACTGGGTAGTTACCATTAATTTTATGTAAATATGTTGAAGAATGATGCTAGTCTGTTAGTCAATGTGGCGAACGCTTTTTTCTAACAGAGTTTTTTCCGTTGAAAATTATTGTGAATAAATGCTTAAATCCCCGAATTCTTTATAGATAAGCATGTAAAACAGTCTCAATTCTTTGTTAAAAGAGCAAAAAACCGGGCAGTTAGCCATCTATTTTACGTAAATATGTCGAAGAATGACGCCAATGCTGTAGCGGTTCCCATTCGCCTATTGATTTTTTTCACAATGTCTCAAAATGCATGCATGGTACGAAAAATATAATAATTACTTTGAATCCTCGAACAAATCATTCCTGAGACAATCCTTCCTCTTTGTATGCGGTACAGCTTTCGTACTTTTTAAATCTGGCGTGTTAAAATCCTGCATATTTTTACTCGGCAACTGACTGGGAATAACTGAAGCGGACTTCAGGGCGACCCCCTCCTTTAAGGCGTTGCGTGGTGAAGGTCGATTCTGACCCGTCAATCATAATGAAGTCCATGATATAGGTTGTCTTTAGAATAGCTGTAGAAAGTCGTAGGATAGAATATAATGGACTATACAGAGTAGTTGTAGAGTATATATAGAATACAGTACAGGTAGAATAGAATGTGCCAGCACTAAACTGTAGTCTCATTCAACCGACTGACTGGGTTAATTCAAAGCCCCCTAGGACATTAAATATTCTATATAGACACTTTTTTAATCTGGATGTTTTGCGTCAATATCCTACAAGACTCGATAACCAGCAGTTTTGACAGATTAAAAGGCCCCCTCGCTACTATAAGAATAGTTTTGAGCATTATTGGCCCCTTTGTCAGTGCCGGTGTAAAGGCCTGCTTCCATTGTGCTGAACAGGAACTCATCGAGGAAGCCGCACAATAGCAGAGGAAATAGGAAGTGGACAGGAAGTCGGCGTGGTCGGAATATTAGTGGTAGTGGTGATGCTCTATTGTCTGTCTGGGGACTTCTCACGGGCTACTGAGCCGGAATGTTCCTCTGAGAGTCAAATGCATAATCACAGATGAAAAAGGTTTGTAGTTGGTGCACAGTGACTGGACTGGACTATTTTATGCATGTCATCTTATAGTTTTTAAATATTTATCATTTTATGCTTCCAACTTGTTTGCTTACTCCATTTTAATCTTACCAAACAAGATAAGTTTGGTGAAAATGACAGCTTTCAGTCTTCTGAGTCAAATCACTAAAATAGTGCTACACGTCCCTGATAAAGAATCCAGCAATTGGCAAAACCAGACTATCTGATGACCAATACAGGTTGACTAACTCTTGACTCATTTTTATTAGTAGAGCTCTATAAATGAATTTATACAGACTAGTTTGGACTGAGTGAAGGCAATCCAGATTTTGGATGACCAATTCTTCAAATCAATCTGATATCTATTCTTGATCAAGTGGCGAAAATATACAAATTTGTTGAAGCCCATATTAACTTGAATGGTGACTGATTCTGATCGACTGTAGGAGAGTCGAATTCAACTTTGTTGCAGGCTACATCGTAGTTATGATTTCCTTTGGAGAGCCATTATGTCTACTATTTAGGGCTCAGACAAATAAACCAACTAATCAATTAGGAAATCAATGAATCCATGAATTGTTTGGAAACAGATAGGGCTGATCAAAATTGTCCAAATCCTCTTTTTTAAGCCACTTAATAGCAATTTTAAAAAGTATTTTTTGAATTGTGATCGAATCTGATTCTCGGAATATTCCTTGAGAAGAAATTGCATGAATTTAATTTTAAATTCTATTTTATAAGAAATATGTTTTGCAGTCCGCACAAAATGAAATGGTGGGCCAGATCTGGCCTCGGTTCCTTGAGTTCGACTAGTGACTAATATAGGTTGTCTGACAACCAATCCACACTGGCTGCCTACTGTTTGACTGGCTGAAGGCCAGTTTGGCTGCATACCAAAATGACATTACAATTCAAAACAATGCCTATTCCTTCGTTAAAGCAAACTGGAAATTGCCCGTTTTTTTATGAAGTACCGGTAATTGTATTAAATGTATAACTGAGTACGTTTGTTTCTGAGTTAACATCCATTTGATAGGGAATTCCATTCAACACCATTTCAAACTAATCTCATCACCCTAAATAAGAGCAGTCTAAGTAGTGCTGACAGGCAATCATGCAATACATCATTGCTATGTTACAACTTGAGTGTGTTTAGCACATGCTTTATCTATTGAAGTGAACTAGTCTTTTAAATGAGCTCATCAGTTTAACCATGTCAGCGTGACATCACCACAACATTGTGACTGCTACGCTTAAAATAGTTTTCATAAAACATGAATGGCAGCATGTGAATATTTCACATTGATGTGGGTAAGGCTAGGAGCTCATGTGAGTGGGATGTCATAACGTTTACCCTTTAAGAATGATGAATGAAGATTGCTGTTCCGGGGGGCAGTGTGGTTGTGCCATTTGCTAAACAACAGGGCCGACTCTTGGCGCAAAACCACTTCAGAGGCTATAAGAGGCCGGCAAGCTGTGAACTTGCCAACAAGGTTTTCCACAGAAAACACATAAGGAATGAGAGGTCTTAAATGTGATCAAAATGACCTGAATAATGTCTTAAAAGGTCGTGTCCATTTCCGTATCAAAGCGCCAATCTTTACAATCACACAAGTGCATTGCTATTGTAACCACTTTGCAAAGAAAGCCCAGGAAAGGCTTCCTTTCCCCTACTGACCTGGTGTAGGTATTTATAGACGTCCTCAGGATCTCTTTGACGCCATCAGGAAGACGTCGACATCTGGAGAAGACGTTGGGGACCAGTGTGAGGAGCGCATCATCGAAAGTCTGACAAAAAATAAAAAATAAAATAGAAGAAGTCAAAAATTGATTTGGTAGCTGTTCATCAGTTGTTGTGTTTTTCTATATTTCGCAATATATGAATTATAGTGTCATTTGTCCGAAATATTTTGGTGTTATTGTTGTATCGTGGTACTATTGATATGAAAATGACAAGACTGTATTGTAAGTTACATTTTAATTCTCACATATAGTCAGGGGTGAAAGTGGCTAGAATTTCTTGCCGGAACTCCTCGACGAGAAGGTCGCCACGAAGCTAGAAATTTTATTTATTAATTAATTTGTTTATTTATTTATTTATTTCCGGGGTGGGGGTGGGGGTCAAACCTCTTTACTGAAATGCAAAGAAAACTGTTTTAGCACCGTTATTTCTATAACACATACAAAAACTGATTTTCATTCAAAATTGTATTTTTTCAATGATTTGCAAAATAAAACTTCACAAAAACAGCAATAACCCCAACCTCCATCTCCTAATTTTTATTTTCCCTCATTTCATCACATACTAAAGGCCAAATTTAAATTGAAGTTAATGTAAACATTTACTTTTTTTTTTTTTTTTTTTTTCAATAATAAAGACACAAGTAACATACATTCAAAAAAATAAGTACAAATGACTTATATTATGCAGAGTGAAATGGAATGTATTTTAAAGATCGCACAAACATTGACTTTTTTGAATCATAAGGAAATAAATAGGTGGCCTAACTTAACTGAAAAAAATATAAGTCCAAAGTGCACATTGACAGCTAAGATGTTCTGAACCTCCCCATCAGAGCAAATAAAACTAAATATGATAAATAAGCCTCCTCAACTCTTTCGTTGCTCTTAAAGATTTGATCCATTTTATGTTGCATTGCCCTTTTTTTGTCGCATCAATTAAACAACCTTTTTTTTTTTTTTTTGCTGTTCCAAAAAATATGCACATTTGAACCAATCAGAGCTAACTATCTCTGCTGATCACATGTCAGTATGTCAGCCAATTGAACGGATAAATTGGTCCAGGCGTTTTGCTTTGCTGCGTGCATTCGCACATTGACCTGACTCATCATCGTCAGACTCAGATAACTGCAGCGGCTGGGGAAACCTCTATGCCGTCCGTGGAATAAAATAAATAATAAATATTGGTGGAAACGGATTATGCTACACAAGTACTTTGTTATGCTTGTTGTTAACACTTGTGTATGTAAATCTGATGTTGGTAGATTGTTTTCTTCTTGGAGATGAAATGCATATGTAGCAGCTTAGCATTTTTTTTTTTACATAGTGTTTTGACAGTTGCCGTCATATTTTCGGAATCAAATCACCGTGTACTGGAACAGCATTCCGGCCCTGAATCTTATTGCGGAACAGCATTCCGGCCCTGAATCTTATACTGGAATTGCGTTCTGGCCCTGAATTTTATACCGGAACTGCGCTCCTGACCATTCTGGCTCACTTTCACCCCTGCATATAGTTGATCATTGTTATCGGTACCGATACAGCCCCATAATGACCTATTGGGGAGTACTAAGAAATAATGTGCCGATGCTACACAATATGGACTTTTTCGATATTTAGTTTCCAATTACTGGCCGCCCTACCCAAGATGGCTGCCATTTACACATGCCACTATTAAAAACGGAGCGCATGTCACCCTTTCCAAGATGATGAGAGCCGTCCAATTCTGTGGCAGACAATGATACTTCTGCTGTGAATTTAAATGAGTTTATCACTAGTAGACGCCCAATTGATTTGAAGTGGTAGGGTGGCAGCGAATGAACATTTATCAATTCGCTGAGTGAATGAGTTAGGCAGTCTCTGGCCAAGCCATTATAACCATTACTTTATATTCAAGTGGGTTTGCATAGTTTAGTATTTGAATAGTATGTTATTTATACTTCTTTTAAGACGTTGTATCAGCAGAATATTGGCCGATACCACACAGCCAGTTGTTGGAATTGGTATTTGGAGCCAACAAATGGTATCAGTGCAACACTCATTTTTATTACGTCTCGGTTTTAATTTACTGAAAATGCACCATTTTCGTTAATAAATCAGTCTTAAATTTGTTTTTAAATCCTACTTTAAAAAAGTAATTAATTACAGTTACAAATTACTTCACCCAAAAAGTAATTGCATTAGTAACTCAGTAACCTGATTGTAAGGGTAATTACGGTAGTTATTTGGCAAAGTAACTGGTGATAATTTTCATGTATTTTTTTTTCCTCAAAAAAAGAAAGAAAAAAAAAAAAGTCACACAATGTGAAGTTTAAAGGGTTTTGGGGACAATTGGCCCTAGCCCAGTTCTTTACCCTAAACTTAACTAGACACGGGGGTATTGCGGATATTGCGATAACTATATAGTAACCTTTGCTATGTGTGGAAGTCATTTAAAGTTGTTAAAATTGCTTCCGTTACTGCATTACTTCCCTTCTGTCTGTTTTCGACATGTGTAAGTTTTAAAACTGTTTCATCATTTAAAGATAGATTTAAGTTAGGTTTTGCCAATTTAGGAGCATTTTAGATAAAAAGTTACTTAGATTCGCTAGGAAGGTTGTCTACAACAGAGCCTTCCTGAGAAGTCTACTGCTTTAAGATGGCGGCTGTTTACTAACGCATCTTGTTCTTTATTTTACATGTTGCTAATGCCGCCGTGTCTGTCATTTGCATCTAGTTCTGTATATATGTGATATCTACCGAAGCATCATGTGGGCGTAGTTTGTAGGCTCTCGGCTACAGTCAGGTATTATTGGAGCCACCAAGCATAGTAGCATCGCACCAACTAACACTCCCTTGCTTCCTCCCTACTCCTGCTCTGCTCTCTCGTCTCCGTGAGTCCGTCTTTTTCAGACTTTTCTCGCGTCAGTCAACCAACATCGTAACGCATAGTAACGCACGCCTTTCCCGCCTCAGTAACAGTAACGGCGTTGCCAAGATGAGAAAAGTAATTAATTAGATTACTCACTACTGAGGAAAATAACGCCGTTAGTAACGCCGTTATATTCTAACGCCATTATTAACAACACTTTTTTTAGCAACAGTTTGTTCACATGGTGTCATCCAGACTTTCACAGCTCTTATGAGAGAGAACCCTCAAACCAAAGCTCTTTCTCTCACTATCACATTTGAGGCAGCATCCTGTTTTGGCAGGAAGTAGCATTTGTTTTTTTCCAATTTCATTTAGCCACGCTACTCGCGAGTGCAGCCCCCTTCCTGCGCTTCCTAAAAGTGCGTACGTGAGTGGCGATGTTGCCAAGTGTATGAAACACGGAAGATCAATTATCTTCGCTGGCTCAGTAGGTGCAGGAACTGTGCAGTATGCAGCTCTGACCTGCCACTTCACTGAAATGTTAACAACCAGAACAGCTGTCAGCCAGAGGATGATGTTCCTGTAAATAGGCTACGTTTGAGACCTTTTTTAAGACCCCTTTGATCACATTTAAGACCTATCATTCAGTAATTTAAGAGCTGTTTTGTAAGAAAAATCAGGCTCCTGACCAAGTTTTACTTAGTACAAGAAATTGGTAGACATGGCAATCAAAAATAAACCCACAAAAAAGTCTCAAGAAACCATGCCCAAAGACACAAGAAGTCTGTCATATTAATTTGAAATGCTTTTTCATGGTTATTTTGGACAATTTCCACGGTTCCTTTAAAGACAAACTCTTTTTTTCCCTATTCAACCAAAGGTACTCCTAAATCCATACATATATACTGTAAGTAGTACTCTGCTGCCACTTTTTAGCATCGATAGCCAATGCTCATATTAACAGCCTTTTTCGAGCATTTTTACTGATCTTTCAACACCCACGGAACATTGTGCTCTGGGATAATATTAGCGTCAAACCTATAAAAACAAAAGGTAGTCTCTTTTCACTAGAAAAAAAGGTTGCTTTTAGCTTTTCCTCTTCTTGAATAACCAACAGTAAATCGTTTCTGATGAAGCAGGCGAGACCACAAACTTTTTTGGGAAATAAACATGTAAATCAGAACAGTGACTTATGATGCTAATATTTTTTTTGCTTCTGTGACTCCCTAAACAGTAAAACAACTCATACAAAGATGAGGGCTTTTAATGGAAAATTACTCATTTAATTACACATATGCAACTTGGCTATTCTGACTCAATGTATGGCCAATGGCAGCCCCAGGGGGGGCGCCAGGGCTGGCGACCCCACTGTATAGGTCAGTTAAGGTCAATTATGCATCTCATTCCAAATTCGTCATTAGAAACTTTGAATACAGTATACCACATTAAATCAAAGAATATCCCTTTAAAGCCTGCAACATGACGCAATTGTCAGAGAATCCCAAAATTTAAAAAAATAAGTTCCCAATAGTACTTTTTTTCAAATTTGTAAAAAAAAGAAAAATCAAAATGAATATGTGGAATAAGCGCTCTAATATCTATAACTCTAGCTAAATCCAGATTTTTTTTTTCTCATGGGACCTGCAGATTCATGTGTTGACTCGCGTCCATCATTTTTTTTTTCTTTTTTAAATAAATTTCAAAATTCTAAATTAGAGTCTCAAAATAATGAAATTTGTAAGTGTATCAAATGCTGCGTTCCTTATTGAACTAATACGGAATATAAATGAATAGATACCTTTCTATGCATTTTAGGAGTTTTAAGGGTGTCTCTTTTTTTCTCTGCATGTACAGCTTTGGGCGTGAGGGGGGCGTCCCATATTTCTTATTTCTGAAAGGTGACAACCCTAGGTCAGGGCTGCATTTCTCACAAATATGAACCTAATTAATTGATAGGCTAAATGATCGATGCAAAATGAATCTCCATTGACTCATATTACCTTTCATATGTGTTTGTTCAGGTGATACAAAGTTCGATTTAAACTACTAAAACATTTTGAAGTGCAAGTCCCTTTATTTAAAAAAAAAAAACGGGAAGCTGTCCAAAAATGGGTCCACTTCTGGGGGACACTGGAGCACCGCTAGACTCAAACTTAAGTATTGTAATATAAAAGTGATTTGGGAAAAAAAATATTTAAAAAATCTAAGATATCCAAGGACCGATCTACATCTGAGGCACACAAGACTACCCCAAGACTCAAACCAAAGTACCATATTGGCCCGAATATAAGACTGCCCTGATTATAAGACGACTCCTTCTTTTTCAAGACTAAAGTTTGAAAAAAGACTTTTTGAACACCAAATTAATTTTTATACAGAAAATAATTACGGTGCATCTGAAACAAATGATTATAACAATATATTTGAGAGAAAAAAGCATGTTATTTTGCCTCATTAAAATCTTAATATCTGAACATTTAAATATGTAAACTAAAGTGCAATCACATTCGTAAATGAATGGCTTCTGGTTTTTGAAATGTAAATAAACTATTCTATCGTGATAAAACAGCAAAATTGCAATAACTGCATTAACTATCAAAATGAAGTTTACCTGTAACTGTCGTCTTGAAACAAACCTGAATAAGGAAAAACATTGCAATAAAATAATGCAAACTGGTTAAACTTGAGAGTAGCTGAGATCTGTCATGACAGAACATCACTTCAGTGATATCTGGCGCCATCTAGCGTCGTAAATGGGTATAACGTCTAGACCGCGAATTTAAGATGACCCCCCTCTTTTTCAGTCTTATTTCAACGCAAAAAACACCGTATTATATTCGGGCCAATACAGGACTGAAATTCTGATGTGTGATTTCGTTTCATAGATTTTTTGTTCATGTCCGTTCATGTTCATGTCAGTGTCCCCCTGAAGTGGACCCATTGTTGGATAGCTTCCCGTTCTTTTTTAAATAAAGGGACTTGCACTCTGAAGCCACCGCATGAACCAAATGAGGGACGGCTAGCTTGACTTCGTTGTTCCTAGTGAAGGCTGGCCTGACCGCAGTGGTTTTGCAGGTTAGCAAGTTCACGAAATTTAATGTTACGCTAACTCTGATGCAGGCTGGACTTTTAGTAGCAAAATTAGTGATGGTTACCCCACCTCCACAACATTGATGTATTTTTACATTACTTGCAGTGGCTGCTGTTGGCCCCCTAAAAAACTTTAATATCCTTCCTCTTTAAAGAGGCGTCATGTTGTCGACATGAATCTGTCGGAGCTGTGTCAGTGTGCTTTTGTGTTGGCGGGTAGGAGAAGGGCTTCAGGTCATCAGCCAATCAAACGTGCGTTTGAAGGGGGGGAAATGGTGAAAAGTGATGAATGTAAGTCGAAACATAATAAAAATAATTCACTTAATAATGGTAGGGTCTATTCTATCCTTACAACTTTTTGGAAGAAAAAATCTACAGTATATTACCTATATAATAGAACTCATTATATAATGCAAATAAGGTTGCTTAAAAGTTGGTTTTGAGCATCCTGAAAAGTTGGTAGTGTTATGTCCCTACTGTCCCAATGCAAACCTACGCCCTTGCCTGGCCAGTTCAAAACATTAGTATAACTAAAAGATCCTATTTCTGGAGAAATTCTGCTTTGGCCGGCTGGTCGGTGGACTCACATAGGTCACTTTCTGTTGATTGTAGGGCATTTTCGGATCACTTTCAGTTAATTTTAAGGCATTTACGAATCACTTCCTATTTATTTTGGATCACTTCCGTGTCACTTCCTGTTGATTTTGGGAAATTTCTGGGTCATTTCTTGCATTTTGGAGGAATTTCCAGGGGACTTCTTGTTGGTTTTGGGTCAATTCATGTTGGTTTGGGGGCATTTCACTCTCAAACAGTAAGTACAATGCAGTAGTGTCCAAACTACAGCCCAGTGGCCAACTTTGCTTGCTGCCAAGTCTTAATAGGTCCGCAGTAATTTTTTCCCCACAAACATATACACACACATGCACACACACGCACACACACACATATATATATATATATATATATATCAGAGGTTGCGCTAGACTTTTTCGTTGTCTGTCATTTTGACTGACAGGGTCATAAAAATCCGGTCATAATCTATTTTTACCCGTCACTTAAATTTTTAAAATGATGATAATGACATTGTGGTGACCCTTTGTTTGGCATAATTCTTGTGTGTCCATTTGGCCGAGCGCGTTACCGGCTACGACACAGTCACGTGACAGAGACACTTAAGAGCCGCGCGCGTTCCACCTTGAATAGAGAGTTCACCGAGAGCAGCAGAGCTACAGCGGCTGGACACAGCAATTCGAGCTAACAAGACTCTTAACATTGCATACCGCTTCAACATATTCAAAAGTATTTAGTTTTCATTCATTTCAAATTAATATTCTGTCCAAACAAGCTTAACAGAGAATCCAAACCGTGCCATCATCACACATCAAGCAGATGAGGTTACATATGGAACAATGAAATTAACAGTTCACCTGCTGTGGCCTAAACGTAGTCTCGCACTTTCCTCCTGGTGCGCATGGACTTGAATTGCGTGCCCGCTTTTGCAGTCCCTCTTTTTTCACCTCTTTTATCAACACCATCGTCGTTTTGGGGCTTTTTGAAGAAACTTCGGACACTCAGTTGCCTTGACATTTTTCAGAGTAAGGCCAACGACGTCATGCATCAAGAGAGACGATAGCTAATTAATATGCTCACTCGCCACCCTGTGGTCTGGGGTGTGAATTGCAACCTGTCAAAATGACAGATGGACTTCAGTTTTTTCCGTCACCGTTTTAAAAAATCGGTCAACGACGGAAAATATACGGTTAACGGGACCCCTGATATATATATAGCCTATGTTTTTTAATTCTTTTTTTTTTATTTTTTTATTTTTTTTTTTATTTTTTGCATTATCTTTATACCATTGAATTATTTTGTTGCTTTTCATTCATAGCTTCTCATTCATTGACAATTATAGACATCAAATCCATTTCAACTGGGAATACTGGCATTGAACGATCATGTTTATCTGCCGTTAGAGGCAGCCTTCTAAGTTAAAATCGATTGTATGTCTATTACCGTCAATGACGTCCAATAAGTGAATACTTAAAAATAAGATTAAATAAATACATTCTAAAGACCTAATATTTTTTCCCCCGATTTCAATCCTGTGAAAAAGATGTGATAGGGCCCGATTTCCGAACACATAATCAGATCCAAGATTTTAAAGGTCCTTTTTTGGTCATGCAGGTAAAGAAATTTTGGAGGCACCACTGCACATGAGTCGAACATCATTGGTTTGTTTTACATGGCAGTGGCAATTCATTCCATAATCTGCATCATATTTTTTCATGATTGCAACATACATTGGTTTCTAAACCTCCCGTGAACCAATTTGGATTCTTTACAATACAGCCATCTCTTTCATCATGCCTGCTTTTGTTTCTTGTCGTCGAGTGTATTTGAAGAAAAAAAATTGATTAGCAGCATAAAATTAGGTAAATATGTCTATCTTGAGTAGACAGACCCTCAATAGAGTTTCAAGGAACCTTGTAATTAAATTCCAAGTCTGCCATTTTGGTACAAAGAGGCCATTGTAGGATCATTTTTGTCAGTACCCTTTTTTAGTACCACTAATCCTCACTCAGGTCGTGGGGTTCTGGAGCATATCCTAGCTGACTTTGGGCAGAGGCGGGGATCCTTCAAAGATAAACTTGCTCTTTCTCAATTGCTATGAAATTTGAAGTTATTTACTAGACAGATGGGAAAAATGAACTTGCTAAAATGTTGAGTTGTGTGTGTTGGCTACACGGCTATGTTTCGATGATTAGAAATGGCTCGTTTTCAATCCAAAATGTGGTGCTTCTAAAATACTGTACTAGGATGACAAAGTACATATTGGAGACACTTTCACAGTATGATGCTCATGTCAAGTCATAAAATGGATTAGCCTCAGCTCAAGCGTGAACATCATCTTAGGAAATGTTCAGCGATAAGACCACTGTGAAGCCCACATTCCCGACCTCGTGAAATATTCTTCATTTCAGATAAGTCGTACCATTTTACGCACACGCTCACATATTTCATACGTTGTCTTTGATGATAAATATCGCTCTCTCTTATAATGCAAGCAGATAAAACATCTTCAGCATATCTGGCAGCCTTCGAAGATCACATTTTCTTTCCATGTGCAATAAAAATATAGCCTGGAGCCATTCTAGTGTGGTTTCTCTCTTGTGAGCCATTCGTTTTAACAGGAAATACTTGTTTTAATGTGTTTATACACACAAATGCATGCACTTTGTGAGAAATGGCATTGTTAAAATAAATGCTCTTATATTGCTCACAGCCAAGTAAAGTTGGTCCAACAAAAGCTCTTAGTCTACACACACACGCACGCCACACACAATCGTATACAAAACAACAACACATGGTAGAGGTCAGGCACTAGTCATTAGTGATGCGTGCAGACAACCGTATAATTGCTGCCGAGTTGGTTCCCACACATGCGCGTACAGTTGTAGCAAGTGACACACACACACATTCCTCTAGGGTGACACGCAAACTCGCACACTGCATCACAACTTCATCACCACAAGCCTATACGTTTACATTTTACACCAGCAAGGAAGCCGACTTCAGGTCTGCGTCGACGTAATAGTTTCTTTCATGGTGAGTTGTCCAACTTGGCATGTTTCGCCTAAGTGCAATGACCACCTCTTTCAAAATGTAATTGTACTTACATAAAATACCACCGACAAGTTTTTATAAGTATCAAATGGAATCACCAAGATGAGCGTAAAACCTTTACTCGAAACAAATTCGGCCAATTCCCTTTTGCAGCATTTTGGGTGGGTCTACTCAGGCCAGACGAAAATTCCATTTTGCAATTCAAGCAAGGGTGTAGGTTTGCATAGGGACGGTAGGGACATAACACTACTAACTTTTCAGGATGCTCAAATTATCACCAACAACTTTTAAGCAACCTTATTTGCATTACATAATGACTTCAGTTATATAGGGCGGAAAAAACTCCACTCTGAGACCCCAATTTGGCCAACTTTCAAAATTGTGTGATGTGATACATCATTGGAAAGCTTAAAATCTCAATTTTCTGGGGGAAGAAAAATTTTGGACAGGAGGGCTTTTTTTTTTTTTTTTTTTTTTTTTTTTTTTTTAAGTTTTTTATAACAGCAAAACCCTATCTGGAGGTGAGAGCACGCGACAGCAATATTACAGACGCCATGACTTTAACGAGATATTATTGCGTACTTATCTTATTTCGATCCAAAAACTCCATGTCGCATGTATCACTGAGAGTCAAGACACAGCTGTGAATGGCCACAGCTGGATTTTTATGTGTTTTTATGGGTGAAACATGGTAATATAACAAGGGTCGCGATGCAGAAATCGCAGACTTCAAGAAGTCGTCGAGATTTTCTTTTTCATATATTTACCCTTTTAAACGTTTTTTTTTTTTGTTTTTTTGTTTTTTTTTTCAATTTTTCTTTGTTTGGATAGATTATTTATCATCTAACATATCGGGGAAAATGCGACAGTAACAAAAAAAGTACGATTTGGCGATAGTTATGAGGCAGATATCCGTGACTTTTTTACAGACGCCATTTTTTTTCATTGTGACGTAATTTGTTTAAAAGTTTAAAATATGTGAGTGAATAATTTTTTAAAGTCATTTTTTTTAAACAAAATGTTAGACATCAATTAATTTTTCCAAGCTAAAAATGACAGAAATTTTGAATAATGAATTTAATTACTGACCTTGTTTTCATGGCTGGGTTGAAACTGAAATGGTTGCGCAACGTCTGTAAACGGGGGTTTCCAGGGTATAACGGGCAAATTAAAAGTATTTTGGGGGCTTTATGCGCCATGAATCTGCTATGGCAGCATGTAGACATATTGTTCTATTAAACACAACAGTTATTTTGGCTTAAAATACAGCAGTTTCTTTTAAAGAGGAGTGCAAGAGCAGAAACTGCTTTTTCAGTCTTGTCTGCGTTTTCCGCCATCGGTAATTTAGATTGTCTTCCTATATTTTGTAAGGATAGAATTGATCCTACCATTATTAAGTGAACTTTCATTATGTTCAGACCTACACTGACCCCTTTTCAGTCGCTGAATTTGCCAGTCTATTTTTTCCCACAAACGCACGTTTGATTGGCTGATGACTTGACCCCCCCACACACACAACCATTCACAGCCAAACAGAAATACAACATGCCGCCCCCCCCTTCAAAGACGAGGGATATCAGAAGCTTTTTTTCCGCCAGCAGCAGCCACTGTAAGTAATGTAAAAAGACGTCAATGCTGTGGAGGTGGGGAACACTCCACTAATTTTGCTACTGCTACAGTGCTTCAAGTCGATTTTACTCCGAGATTTCTTCAAATAAGAAAAACAGCTAGCTGAAAATAAGCTTAACAGACTTATTATAAGCAAAAACTTTGTATATGTAATCTTAAAAGAAAAACTTATTTGTCAGAAATGTTTTTAATTCAAGAATATTGTTCAAAACGAGGGCTGTCAAATGATTAAAATTTTTAATCGAGTTAATTACAGCTTAAAAATTAATTAATCGTAATTAATCGCAATTAATCGCAATTCAAACCATCTATAAAATATGCCATATTTTTATGTAAATTATACAGTATATATATTCTGTAAAATAATTTGTTGGAATGGAAAGATAAGACACAAGATGGATATATACATTCAACATACGGTACATAAGGACTGTAGTGGGCATTTCACTCTACTGTCATTTAAATCTGTCTATGCTGTCCTCACTCTGAAGCGTCTACTTTTTCCAAAGCTAGACAGCTAGTGAACGACGCCTTAATAATCAGACTTCTTCCTTTTTCATCTGATTTATTAATAAAGTGGCCTCAAACCACTGTCCTCTTTAGACCGTAGTGAAACTACAAAAAAAAGTACACAAGCATTGCATTAGCAACAACGTTAGCTTAGCACGCTATACAGGTTCACAAAACATAAACAAAAAGCGTCTCATACAAAAAATATAACATTTCGCTTACTAACATAATATGTACATTCTTTACAACAACCATACTTACGGACAAATCTTGTCCAAGGATCATATAAGCACAACATTACAACGTAGGCGTCAGCCCGAGACGTCGTGCAGCCATATTGAACTGGCAAGAAAGCAATAAACCATGTCGCAAAGCGACCACAAGAGTTCGCTGTTAGACAGCACAAAAAACCTTGCTGTAAAACTTACCAAAAGGCAGAATACTGTCGGACCGGGACATGTGCGTTAATTGCGTCAAATATTTTAACGTGATTAATTTAAAAAATTAATTACCGTGCGTTAACGCGATAATTTTGACAGCCCTAGAAAACATTGGAATTTTTTTTTTTCTTCATTTATGTGAAAAATGAGTAACTTTTAGATGTAAGAGGTCATTACGAACAAATAGTGATATTAAAGTAAGTGGAAGAATCTGACGCATTAATCTGTTAACTAGCCTTTAACACTCAAAAAAAAGATGGAGAAAATTATTTGACTAGATATCTATAAAAATATCAGATTAAGACGTTACAATATTTCAGTCTGAAAGTTAGTATAGGTCAATACAGATTTATTTTTGCATGAATCATTTAGCCTATCAATTAATTAGGTTCATATTGGTGAGAAATGTAGCCCTGACCCCCATTCACCAAATATGTTTGGTCTTATTAATGTCCCGTCCCCAGCAAAAAGTGTACATGCAGGTTTTGCTGTTATATCGTCCCTACCAATATAAAGACCAAACCTACGCCCTTGAATTCAAGTGTAGCTAATTTTTACAATTATCATTCTTCTTACCCATAGGTGGACCTGGGCTTTCTGAGGTTCATCACAGCCATTAGCACCCAAGGAGCCATCTCCAAAGAGACCAAGAAGCACTACTTTGTTCGTTCCTACAAGGTGGACCTGAGTTCTAATGGAGAGGACTGGGTCACAGTGAAGGATGGCTCCAAACAAAAGGTCTACACCCACTTTGTTAATTTATTATTACTGCAGTAGCTTTTTTAGGACAGTTTTTCCTGTTTGCGGTATCGTGAAATCAACCACTAATGTCATGTGGGATGGTTATGGCACTCAATAACGTTCTAAAGTTGTTGTTTTTTTTGTTTTGTTTTTTAATTCATAGTATTTAATTGTATTGACAACGACAGACATCCAAATCATTTAAACCTTGAGGACTGGCTGTAATGCTCATGTTTCAGTGCCATTGATGGTGCTACAGTATATGTCCAATCCATTTTGACTGAGAGTGTCAAAATGGATTGGGGGTCTAACACAGTCAACAGAAATCAACGAATTAAATGAGTGCCCTATAAAAAATGAAAGTCAAACACGCGCTAGAATTTTTCAACAATTGTTACAAAAATCTGAACTTCATCGACTCGACAGATGCATGACTCGAATTTTCTTAACATTCAAGTTTTGGTTGGTCATGGAAATGCAGCATGGCACGAAAGTTTGATAACTAGAAAACGCGAAACAACTGAGCTCATTCACCACTCTCAGCCAGTTTTACTAAGTTAGTAACATGAAATTATAGACTAACCCATCATGAAAGGGCCAACAAACAAATGTCTTGAAGTCACGCCGAGAATCAAACAAGGAGTCTGGTGTCTTTGTTGGAAGTCTCAATTATATGCCTCTTTTGGCAATTTCAAGGGGTCCTTCAAAGACTTCAAACTTTTTTCTTCAATTGCAACCAACACACTGTAAAACAATGGACACAACACTAATGGACAATGCAAAACAACATTTTGATCCCCGAATATAAATAACAAATCATCCATCTCGCTTTCAGATCTTTCAGGGTAACCACAACCCAACAGACGAAGTTCGTGCCTTCTTGCCTAAGCAGACTCTCGCCCGCTATGTTCGCATCCGGCCCATGTCCTGGGAACAAGGCATCTGCATGCGTTTCGAGCTCTACGGCTGCAGAACCTCAGGTAGTTCATTTACTAATTTATTATTCCTCTTCTTGGTTGAAAAAAAACCCTCCGCACAAGTGATGTGTGAGTGAATTTCCTGGAGAGCGCGGCGTCCACTCTGTCGAACAGATTGCAGAATGGCCTCGAGGTCGGGTGGCCTCGGATACAACAGCCAGCGAGTCTGTTGGAGTCAAACGCCCCTGAGACGACGCTTTCAACTTGCAACATGTTCACAACCATACTGATACTCGCTGTCCAGACCATAGAAATCATATGCAGCCGTACCTTGACTTACTTTTAAGTTTTTATTTTAAGTTTTTAGATTTAAGAACATTTTCTTGGTAAATTTTTTTTTTTTTGCTTTGTGCCAAAATTCTAATTACAAGGGTGCTTCAGAAAAACCAAGTTAAACATGTAAGTCAACGTGCCACTGTAGAAGTCAATTGAGTGTCAAGCAGAACCATGTGTTATGGCAGATGTGTTGCAGGAATAGGTAAATCTTCTCAAGGTGGTGTCTATTAAATACTGTATGTATGTCCATGGTCCAGACCATCAAATTGTAGAATTCCTCCACTTTCCTCTCTGTGCAGACTACCCATGTTCGGGAATGCTGGGCATGTTGTCCGGCCAGATCTCGGACGGCCAGATCAGCGCCTCATCCTATGCCAACCGGGGCTGGGTCGCCGAGAACGCCCGTTTGTTGACGGGCAGGTCAGGATGGACGGGCCATCAGACCAAGCAACCCTTCAGGAACGAATGGCTACAGGTAAATATCACCTTTGGCCTTGTACGCACATAAAGTTAGTAAAGCCCATTTAACCCAAGGGCAACAACAAATGCCAGACCATCTTGTGTCTTATAAGGTGATTATCCTTTAAAGCAGAGATGTCAGACTAATTTTTTTCAAGAGCCACATAGTTGTTATGTTTTCTTTCGGTGGGTTATTATGACTGCAAACACATTTAAATGTATGATCACAAATTATTATTTCATATTATAGCTGATTGATATTGGGAAAAACTGACATTGCGACTTTTTTAGAGTTTGTGATATATTGCGATATATATTGCGATATTAAAACTAGAAGAATTTTCACCAGATGACTTGAAAAGTTCTGTTTGGGAAGGCTTTGGTTGACTCACCATGACTACATTGTATTCATATACTTGTAATACTGTTTAATCCAGGCTAAGGGGGTTCATCCGTGAATAATTAAAATTGGTGTCTAGAAAAGGGATCCAGGAGGTCATGTCTCTGCACACTTGCTCCTTTTATGAAGCAAACATGAATGAATGAATGAATGAATGAATAATCACACGTCCTGTGATGGGAAATGAAAAAGTATCTGAACCCTTTGGAACTTCTCACATTTCTGCATAAAATCATCAAATGTGAACTGATCTTCATCAAAATCACACAGATGAAAATACAACTAAAACCACCCAAACCTTTATAGGTTTTCATTATTTTAATGATAGCATGCAAACAATGACAGAAGGGAGAAAAATAAGTAGGTGAACACTCTGCTTAAGGAGACTTAAAAAGCAATTGAAAACAATTTTTACCAAACATTTTAAGTCAGGTGTGTGCCCAATCACTGATGAGTGGTTTAAAGCTGCTCTGCCCACTATAAAACACACCTGCTAAGAAATGTCTTGATGAGAAGCATTGTCTGATGTGCATCATGGTTCGGTCAACAGACCTGTCTGAAGACCTGCGGTCAAGGATTGTTGATTTGTATAAAGCTGGAAAAGGATACAGAACAATCTCTAAAAGTCTGTAGATTCATCAATCGACAGAGAAGTCTACAAATGGAGATAGTTTAGCATTGGTGTTTCTTTCCCAAGAAGTGGCCGTCCACGAAAGATGACGCCAAGAGTTTAGCGCAGAATACTCAGAGAGGTAAAAAAGAACCCTACAGTGTCTGCAAAAGACTTACAGAAATCACTGGCAGAGTCCAATACCTCTGTGCATACATCAACTATATGTAAAACTATGGCAAAGAGTGGTGTTCATTAGAGGACTCCACGGAGGAAGCCACTGCTGTCTAAAAAAACATTGTTGCTCGTTTAACGTTCGCAAAAAGGCACTTGGACACTCCACAGCAGTTTTGGCAAAATATTTTGTGGACTGATGAAACCAAAGTTATATTGTTTGGGAGTAACACTCAACGTCATGTGTGGAGGAAAAATGGAACAACTCACCAACATCAACACCTCATCCCCACCGTGAAGCATAGTGGAGGGAGCATCATGATTTGGGGCTGTTTGCTGCATCAGGGGCTGGACAACTAGCAATCAGTAATGGCAGAATGAATTCAAATGTTTATCAGGATCTTTTGCAGGAAAACCTGAGGCCGTCTGTCAGACAGTTGAAGCTAAAAAGAGCATGGATTCTGCAGCAAGACAATGATCCAAAACACAAAAGTAGATCAACTTCAGAATGGTTTTAGAAGAACAAAATACACGTTCTGGAGTGGCCAAGTCAAAGTCCAGACTTGAACCCCATTGAGATGCTGTGGGATGACCTAAAGACCGCAATTCATGCCAGACATCCCAGGAATCTGACTAAACTACAGCAGTTTTGGAGAGAAGAATGGGTCAAGATTAGTCTTGATCGATTTGCCTAACTGATCTACAGCTACAGGAAGCGTCTGGTTGAAGTTATTGCTGCCAAAGGAGGGCCACAAAATATTAAATGTGATGGTTCACTTACCCCCCCACCCCCCTTCAGTCATTGTTTGCATACCATCCTCATTAAAATATGAAAACATAGAAATGTTTGTGTGGTTTTAGTTAAAGCAGTCCCTGTTTTTTCATCTGTGTGATTTTGACAAAGATCAGATCCCATTTGATGGTGGTTATATGCAGAAATGTGAGAAATTCCAAAAGGTTGAGATACTTTTTCATACCACTGCATCTTGCAGGCCTATTCCATTTCCACAATAAATTGAATAATCGATGGTTTTAAAATCAGAAGCAAGTAAAGGGCAAAGAAATGAATTTGATTTGATACTGGTAACAAAAAAATGCTTTTAAGAGTGACAATGAGCAATTAAACTATTTTAGGAAGTAACATAAAGTCGTTGCTTGATCTGCTTTCACGGGCCATATAAAATGATGTGGTGGGCCAGGTCTGTCATCACTAAAATTAACCCCCCAACTTGCAATTTTTCTTCCCTTCCTAAAAGCCACAAAGGAGGGCTCCTTTTTGGTGTTGTGAAAATGGCCACCATAGGACTCATAACTCTGTGAACTGTGGCATTTTGGATGAAAGTAGTTTACTCTGAAGGCAAGAAGTATCTTCTCAAAGCAAGTCTTTTTTTTTTTGATGACATTACCTGGGCTCAAATAATGGTAATGGTACCAGTACAGGACTTTTTAACTCAGTGGCTGCCATTGTCGGTGATAAGTGTAAACCCGTTTGAATCCACCCAATTCGTATAGAATTGACATTCATCGCCGTCAGTTTAAGCAAATGCTAATGATCATCTTTTCAGGTGGACCTGGGCCAGGAAAAAATGGTGAGCGGCGTGGTGATTCAGGGTGGAAAACACTACGACAAGAATGTCTTCATGAAGAAGTTCAAGGTGGGATACAGTCTAGACGGAGAAGACTGGTCCCTCATCAATGAAGACAACACCACCAAGCCCAAGGTCAGTTTATCGTTATAGTTTTGTCATTTCTATCAGCTGCATTTCTGTTTTAGTATGTTTAGCTGTGTCTCATCCTCACACAGTGTGTTGTAGCCCAGGACTGTAATCTGCAGCATGTTTTACCCTGTTCTTGACTGACATTTCCAAAGCCTGTAATGTCAAAGTTAAAATGTAATGCTGCTTTGTGATTATACATTCATGAGCTTTTTGTAGTTGTGTTTCTGCTTTTGTCCCACATTTATCATCTCATCCTCTTCATGTTTTTTTAAGTAGCAGTGGCATGCTAATGCTAACAGGGAGTCAATTATAGATTAGAGCTAGCTGATTGAAATGAAACAAATGTCCATTCTTACTACCGTGTTGACTCCAGTGTATTATAGACGTGTTCAAGTCTTACAAACTACCGTATTGGCCCGAATATAAGACGGCCCTGATTGTAAGACGACCCCTTTTTCAAGATTCAAGTTTGAAAAAAGACTTTTTGAACACCAAATTCATTTTTATACAGACAATAATTACAGTACATCCGAAACAAATGATTAGAACAATATATCTGAGAGAAAAAGCATGTTATTTTCCTCATTCAAAAATCTTAATATCTGAACATTTAAATATGTAGAGTGCAATCACATTCGTAAATTAATTCTGGTTTTGAATTGTAAATAAACCAACCTATTGTGATAAAACAACAAAATTGCAATAACTGCATTAACCATTAAATTGAAGTCTAACTGTAACCGAGTCTTAAAACAAATCTGTATAAGGAAAAACATTGCAATAAAATAATGCAAACTGGTTAAACTTGAGAGTAGCTGGGATCTGTCATGACAGAACATCGCTTCAATGATATCTGGCGCCATCTAGCGTCCTGAATCGGGAGAGTAGTTGAGATCTGTCATGACAGAACATCGATTCAATGATATCTGGCGCCATCTAGCGTCGTGAAATGGTATAATGTTTAGACCGCGAATATAAGACGACCCCCTCTTTTTCAGTGTTATTTCAATGCAAAAAACACCGTCTTATATTCGGGCCAATACGGTATGTTCGTTTGAATGTGTTTTTAATTTCTCACAGCGGTTCCATGCAAGTTAAGACAAATTTACTTGTGACGTCTTCCATGAGCAGAAATGATAACAAGTGCTGATTGTGGTGACAAGACATTTGTCTGTCTTGCAGTCAAGACAGTACTGTCCCTGTTTTTGTACATCATGGAGCTTCCTAGTATAGAATGTGGCGTGTCCACAACTTGATTGACGGGTGGTTTTTGTGTTTGGAATGTAGAATGAGAGCAGCGGATTGAATAAGACCCCCTGAAAAAGGCCCTTGGGTCTGTAGAACTGCTTTCATTCTCACCCTGGAGAGGAAATCTATATCATTGCTTTGCACACTCCACTTCCTCTCTTGGGCTCGCCCCTGTGGAACCGCATCCTGCTCCGTGCCTTCCAGATGGTGTTGCAAAGGAGGGTTGTACTAGCGGTGGGCCTTAGGTGGTCTACTCCCGCTGCTTGACTGCATACAATGTGTTGGATGTTGCTCACTCGTACGTCTTATTTCATAATATAAACTTGTAAATAGGGTTGACTTTTCTTAGTAGGAGTGGGAACCTCTTGGTACCTCACGATACGATTTGCGATACAAAGCTCACGATAAAGATGATCTGACGATATAGCGATACAACGATTATCGATACATTGGTCAGGAAATCATTCTAGGATATTCTACAAACAACTAATGAACAGAAAAACAAGCTTTTGCTGTGAATTGGAATGAGTTTATCACTAGTAGACATTCAATCCGTTTGAACTGGGAGGGATGGCAGCGAATGATCGGATGTTCATTCGCTGCCACGCTCCCAGTTCAAACGGATTGGACGTCTATGGCCATCAGTGACAGCCAATGCCAGGCAATGAGGTAATTTTGGGCCATTTAGGGTCATTTACCTGTTGATTTTCAGTTACTTCCTGTTGATCTTGGGGTATTTTATGGGTGTCTCCCTGTTTAATGACCTGGGAATCATCCAAATGAATAGGCAGTGACTCAAACTCAACAGAAAATGACCTGTAAATGGCCTAAAATGAACAGCAAGTGATCTGTAAATACCCTGAAAATCGGACAGAATGACTGAATTCTCTGGTTTCGAATGAACGAACATTCCCAGTCTATATGGATTGGGCATCGAGCACCGTCAATGCAGCCTTAGAGTTAACTGAGTCACCATCATGGAGGAAGATTTTGGTAGCAACCTGTTGGTTCATTTTTTTGTTTTGTTTTGTTTTTTAAACAATTTTTTGATTCTTGACAGGAGCATATCTATAACGTTTTTGGGATACAAAGTATCACAATAGCACAATGCTGAAAATCCAATTTAAAGCAATAAAACTGGCCAATGGAGGGCAATAGCGCATTTGGTAAGACCCGCGACCCGAACCAACGGAACGAACGGCCAGGGCGCCGGCGGAAGACGACCGAATGGACGTCCAGGATGCCAGGCGGCGGACGACCGAGCAGAACAACAGGGAGGACGCACGGGGTGCCAGGCACTGGGCGACCGAGCAGAACGACCGGGACCACCAGTGCATCAAACGACGCCATTGAGTCTGTGCTGCTCGCTGAGCAGAGCACGCGCCGCCGTGCTCGGCCGCTCGCGTCCCCCGCACCCTCCAGTGTCCCGCGGACGGCCAAACAAGTTCCCCCCCAGGAACACAAGTTGTTGGTTCATTTTTGTTTGGTTTTTTTAGACATTGACACCTTTTCAAAACAATATCTCGATTCTTGGCAAGAGCATATCAATAACCTTTTGGGATACAAAGTATCACGATATATCACCATTTCGATATTTTGTCACACCCCTTTTTCTTAGCGTATTAAACTAATACACCATCTATCGCCGCCAGTGGCAGTCAATGAGTTAAGATATGCTTCTCCTTCGATGCACCTTTTTATAGCATGGACAGTAAATGGGCAGTACTTAATGTCTGCTTAAGTCGAGTTCTATTTTTTTCAGGTGTTCTCCGGCAACCAGAACCACGACACACCTGAGCTGCGGTCACTGGGTCCTGTGCTGACCCGTTACGTCCGGATTTACCCGGAGAGAGCCACTATGGAGGGGGTAGGCCTCCGACTGGAGTTGCTGGGCTGTGAACTGGATGGTGAGTCAAAACATGAACGCACACAAAACAGATGGTTGGTAAAGCCCCCTAAGCTGTATTGTGACATTCTATAAAACTACTGATAACTCAGGAAAACAATTCAAAATAAAACAATTATCTTATGAACGTGCTTGGTTTCAAACCATAATGAACATCATTTTTTGACTTTTCCTGGATTCCCTTCCCATAATTATAAGTTTTGGTATTCTACCTCAATATCGTCTCATTCATTGCCTCATATTTGGATAGATTTGATTTTTATGGACTCCGAAATAGTTTGGACAATATCACTGTCACCCCGAATACTGTAAATACGGTGAGCTCACAGAATGTTTGACGGGAAACAGAAGCTCAGCACGATGTTGTCATGTTATACTCAACTAACTGCTGACACTGCTCTTCAATGGTCAGAGGATTGGGAAGTGGGAAAGTAGCTAACATTGTTGTTTTTCTGCTTTCACTCCCAAGCCTTGCCTTGGTAAACCTAAAAAAACGGATGCGTATACAGTATATTCTAGTCCTTCTCAAAAAATTTGCATATTGTGATCAAGTTCCTTATTTTCTGTAATGTACTGATGAACATTATACTTTCATATATTTTAGATTCATTAAACACAACTGAAGTACTTCAAGCCTTTTATCGTTTTAATATTCATGATTTTGGCAAAAAAGTCAAGAAAAAACAAAAATCTCTATCTCAAAAAATTAGCATATGTCATCAGACCAATACAAAGTGTTTTTTTTATACAAAAACAGTCAACCTTCAATTAATTATATCAGCTATGCACTCAAAATTTGGTAGGGAAACCTTTTGCAGAAATGCGTGCTTCAATGCGGCGTGGCATGGACACAATCAGCCTGTGGCAGTGCTGAGGTGTTATGGAGGCCCAGGATGCTTCGATAGCAGCCTTAAGCTTATCCACGGTGTTGGGTCTGGTGTCTCTCAACTTCCTCTTCACAATATCCCACAGATTCTCTATGGGGTTCAGGTCAGGAGAGTTGGCAGGCCAATTGAGCACAGTAATTCCATGATCAGTAAATGGTTTTGGCACTGTGAGCAGGTGCCAGGTCGTGCTGAAAAATGAAATCTTCACCTCCATAAAGCTTTTCAGCAGATAGAAGCATGAAGTGCTCCAAAATCTCCTGATAACTAGCTGCATTGACCCTGCCCTTGATAAAACACAGTAAACCAACACCAGCAGCTGACATGACACCTCAAACAATCACCGACTGTGGGTACTTGACACTGGACTTCAGTCATTTTGGCATTTCCTTCTCCCCGGTCTTCCTCCAAACTCTGGCACCTTGATTTCCGAATGAAATGCAAAATTTCTCTTTCATCTGAAAAAAGTACTTTGGACCACTGAGCAACAGTCCAGTGCTGCTTCTCTGTAGCCCAGGTCAGGCGCTTCTGCCGCTGTTTCAGGTTCAAAAGTGGCTTGACCTGGAGAATCCTGGCACCTGTAGCCCATTTCCAGCACACGCCTTTGCACGGTGGCTGTGGATGTATCTACTCCAGACTCAGTTCACTGTTTCTGCAGGTCCGCCAAGGTCTGGAATCGGCCCTTCTCCACAATCTTTCTCAGGGTGCGGTCACCTCTTCTGGTTGTGCAGCATTTCCTGCCACACTTTTTCCTTCCCACAGACTTCCCGCTGAGGTGCCTTGATACAGCACTCTGGGAACAGCCTATTCACTCAGAAATTTTTTTTCTGTGTCTTAGCCTCTTGCTTGAGGGTGTCAATGATGGCCTCCTGGACAGAAGTTAGGTTGGCAGTGTTGCCCATGATTGTGGTTTTAATGAACCAGGCTGGGAGTTTTTAAAAGTCTCAGGAATTTTGCAGGAATTTTGCAGGGGTTTTGAGTTAATTCGTTGATTCAGATGATTAGGTTAGTAGCTTCTTTAGAGTACCTTTTCATGATATGCAAATTTTTTGAGATAGGGATTTTTCTTGACTTTTTTGCCAAAATCATCAATATTAACACAATAAAAGGCTTGAATTACTTCAGTTGTGTGTAATGAATCTAAAATATATGAAAGTGTAATGTTTATCAATACATTACAGAAAATAATTAACTTTATCACAATATGCTAATTTTTTTGAGAAGGACCAGTACTATGCCACTTCATTTACAATATGTGATCCTGCTGAATAGAGCGCAAACACTCAGACACCTGATAGCCACCTGCTAGCCTCTGCAGTCAGTCGTCACAACATGTATCATGTTACTTTGAGTTAACTTCGCTTGGGCTTTTGTTAGTGATGTCATTTTTTCATATTTATCAACATTTTTTATTGTAAAATCTTTCGAGGGGTTCTGAAAAAAGACAGCGTTCTTAAGATTATGTTTTTTTTTTTAAACTCATGACATTTTTACCTTTTTCAGTGTAGGAAAAAGAAATAGGATTCCCAGTAAATTCTTTAAGGCAAATTGACCGTTTTCCCCTCCAAAATCTAAATCTGAAAGGGAAAAAAAAATGTTTTGGTCTTTTTTTCCTGCTGAGAGTGAGGTAATTCTTGTCCTATATACTGTATTTGTATTCATTCCTAATAGTTCTTGGAACTCTTGTAATGTGTGTGAATTTAATTACGCAAATTGTACTTGGATTAGCATACATGGGCTCCAAGAAAGAAAAAGTTGATTTGCATGTAATTAAAGGAAGTGGAATTGGAGTGAGATGGAGGATTAAAATAAGACGTGAGCGCCTTAAATTGAAATACCGGCGTGGGAACAGGAAGCCTTTTTTATCTGACTTAAAGCGTTGAACGTGCGTCAAAGTGTGGAAAGAATGTCTTCCTAAGTGCTCGGAAAGGAGCTTTTTCTGTTCGCTATTCATGTTCATGTCATAACATCACAGGTAATATTTCTTCAGATGAACACTTTTAGCCTCCACAGCCATCATAAGAAAGTTTTGTCTCACAATTTGTTTTTCTCTTAAGAAATCACACCCACGGCCTCGCCTACCACGCCAGTCAGCTCCGCACTTCCTTCTAGCACAATGGTAGTGACCACCACATGGTCCCAAACGGTGCCCTTCACCACCTGGCACAGCAACACCGATTCAAAGGCTCCCGAAGACGACAACTCGGTGACAGGTAAGCCTTTTCAGCTGAGATTTATTCTAATGATCTGGGGTCTCTGTCAGCACAGTAGAACAAAAAAATCAGGTTTTTTTTTTAGTTGCAAATTTCAGAAATACAAGTGAAGCAAACAGATGAGGCGTTGAAGAGTGCGCGTGTGTGAAACTTTAACCCACTGACCTTTAACCTTTCTTGTGTGTTCCATGCGCATGTGGCAGGAGGTGTCACACCCGCTGACCCCGTGGTGGACTTCATCCCAGGTCAGCTTCCGGCCTCCTCCTTCTTTCCCTTCATGCTTGAGTTGAACAATTGTCATTACGAGTACAACTGGGAAAACCAGATAAAAATATGTTGTACCAACCTGTGCATAGAGAATGCATTATATAAGCTGTAACGTTAATGCTGTAGTCGATAGCATTATCTTCATCCCTAAAGCCTAAAAGCCTCCGCTCCTTACAAAGAGTCCATTTGCAGTAAAAGTTGACACCTGGGAGTCATGTAATGTAACATTTCTTCCAAGGGCGTAGGTTTGGTCTCAATGTTGGTAGGGACGATATAACAGCATAACCTGCATGTACACATTTTGCTTGGGACAGGACATTAATAAGACTAAACAGATTGGGGGAGGGCTACATTTCTCTCCAATAAGAACCTAATTAATTGATAGGCTTGATGATTGATGCAAAATAAATCTGTATTGCACTCTACTAACTTTTCTTACTGAATTTACAGTATAACGTCTTAATCTGATTTTTTTTTTTACTTAAATCTAGTCGAATAATTTTCATCTTGTTTTGAATTTTAAAGGCTAGTAAACAGATTAATGGGTCAGATTATTCAATGAACTTTTAGTAAATATTACCATTTGTTCTTATTAAACCTATACATCTAAAAGTCAGTCATTTTTACCTAAATCAAGAAAAAATGCTTTCAAATAATGTTTTGAACAATATCTATTCTTGTATTAAGAACATTTCTTTTTTTTTTTTTTTTTTTTTTTCCTTTACCCTGTCCTGTTCAGCTGCTTGACACAGAGAATGGAGATCTGAGTGTCCGATTGGTCAAAACAGTTTTAATATATCACATGGGAGTATGACATACTCCCATTGCGATCATTCAACGTACCTTGTTTATTAGGAGAAAGCAACGAGCAGGAAGGGGTTATGGGGGAACAGAAGAAAAGAAGAAGGGGGAGACAAAAGAAGCACAGACAAAAACAACAAAAAATACATTGAACTACACTAACTATGAATATGTTGGTGCTATCGTTCGCTCTTTGTATGATTAAATTAAGAACATTTCTGACAAACAAGTTTTTTTTTAGTTTAAATATACAAACGTTCTGCTTAAAATAAGTCTGTTAAGCTTATTTTCAGCTAGCTATTTTCTTATTTCAAGAAATCTGAGTAAAATTTACTCGAAGAGCTGGCAGTTAATTCCACTTATTTCTATTAGTATTACACTGAAAACAAGGGAATTTATTTTTTTCCCCCCAGTTTTAGGGAGGTGCGTTTTTGCAGCGCATATGTATTGGTTCAGTTGATACACCGTTTGATTCAAACCTTCTTTTTTTTTTTTTTTTTCAAAAACTACTAAAGAAACATTTTGAAAACTTCCAGAATAGATGTCTGGATTTTATTAGAAATTTAAATTGCATTATTTGACGTTTTGAACACAAATGATATTAACATACACAAGAAATATAAACTTGTTAATCATCTCTTAAAGAGCATACGAGAGGAGAAAAAAAAGTCTTAAATAGCATTATTATGTGAATTAGAATCATATTTTGAGACGATTCGACTATATACAACAATTAGGCAAAGCGCAGATGACGAGAAATTTGTCTTTTAATCTGCCGGTTAGCCACACCTACCATTATAGGGCTCTAGCGTCCCCAACAGGTGGATGACGTCAGCGGGAGACTGGGCTCATCGGTTTTACTATTCAGCCCATTGAGGGGGACTTATTCAGAACGAGGAAAACCCGACGAAGAGAGCTGCAAAATGTCATTGTTTCAGTCTCTCTACTCCAATATTTTTACAGGATATTCTTTTTATCCAAGTATTTTCCCCAATAGCTAAATAAATGGCTTGAGAAGGACCAGTCAGCCCGTCGAGGGGGAAATATTCACAACGAGGAAAACGCGACGAAGAGAGCTGCAAAATGTCATTGTTTCTGTCTCTTTCCTTCAATATTTTTACAGGATATTCTTTTTATCCAAGTATTTTCTCCAATTGCTAAATAAATGGCTTGGTCATGACAAATAACAGTCTTGTGCTAAATGGAATATGAAATAATAAAAATGCACTTATTCAGGACGACGTGACAAAATTACTCCATAATGGTCAAAACTGTCGACTTCACCTTTACTGTCGCCCCTCCCGAACGATATTTTATGACACCTAAATCGGACATATGTCATTTCCCTTCCCCGGCTTCGGAGAATGTAAACAAACCAAGAGGCGTGACAGCTAGCCGACATGCTAACCCGAACCGAGTGATGTTTCAAAGTCTCCAAAGCGGAAAATCACACATAACTAGCCCGGATTATTTGACATGACGACTGGGTTGTCGATTGTCTTCGCGGACCGGCAAACCGTCCGGTGGAGAGCAATTTACAGTTCGTTCCTCGGAGGAGGGTGGCTGCAGTTGTTGTGCAGCTAACGTCCAGCTAATGTGCATGAGGAGAGCTTTTTACATGCCCATCAATGATCAAACGCAAGTAGTCCTTTATTTAAAGAAAGTTTGTAGTGTTTACTTTGTAATCGCTGTATTCGTATTTGACATAATACAAAACAAGATGTTTACTCACTTCCTCGTAAGTCCAATAGTAGGGCTTGTTTTGGCCAATATCCACGGTGAATGGGAACCTTTTGAAACTCAAAAAGGCGCATACGCCTCTCCCTCATAAAGCAAGATTTTTCTGCAGCTGTTTGGCTGACGTGATGCGAAAAATAAACGTATTAAATCCTTAGTCCTCATACACAACAGTACGGCTGTAGTGAAGAGGACGTCTTCAACCGTACACGTCACAGCGCCCGCCTCCTCAATGCAAGACCGAAGCCGGAAGTCACTCATTTTCATGCCACGGGATTAAAAAAACTAAACAAATATAGCGATCGCTTCCACACACATCCAAGCGGTCCATATCATTCAGGAGCATAAAATACCGCGTGTATTATGAAATAAACATGCTTTTTCCTGTCACATGCACTTATCCAGGAATGCAAAAAAAATAATAAAATAAAATAAAATAAACGTTTGTCTTAATACCGCTCAAAATTGTCTAAATAAATTAAATACAACACAAAAAAATCTTATTAGTCAGGGAATAACAAAAAAAAAAAGAATAAAAATGGAGCCTTCTTTCAGGTAAAACACTACTGCTTTTGTCCACAAGCACAAACTCAGCAAAAAAATTACAGCTCCTTTGGGCTGCTTTAAGAACACATAAGCAAAATAAAAATGAAAACTGGGGAGAAGGAAGTAAACCTTGGTACACTAAATTTCTTACAGCTGAGCAGAGTTCACTATATTTCTCACCTAAGTTATAGGAGAAAACACATACAGAAGGACACTTCTCCTTGAGCTTCCTACTCCGATAGCAAGCTCTCACAGTTTAATGTAATGGTAACGTTAAATTGTGATGCAGGTCGGACTTTTAGTAGCAAAATTAGTGGTGCGTTTCTTAACAATTGCGTTTTACATTACTCACAGCGGGCTGCTGGCTGAAAAAAACTTCTAATATCCGTCCCATGTAACGTAATTCTGTCCTGAGAGTTGCATGGGGGGGTTGTTTGAGGAAAAAAACATGGAATGGCGCATTCAACAAGTAAAAAAGGGGCAAATGTAATTCTGAAAATAATTAAAATAATTCACCTAAAAACGGTAGGGTCAATTCTATCGTTACAACATATTGGAAAACAATCTGAATGACCTATATAACTGAACACATTATCTAATGCAAATAAGGTTGCTTAAAAGTTGGTGGGGACAATTTGAGCCTCCTGAAAAGTTGGTAGGGTTTTGTCCCTATGCAAACCTACGCCCTTGATTTCTTCACTATTAGACATCAGCTTTCATAATGACAACAAAGGACAGTTGGTAAAAACCTTATTAAATAACATATTAGGTCGATGTTTGTGCTGTGAAGCGCTCTGTTCTAAACCCACAACTTGTTCAAAGTGTCCCAGTGGGATCCAAATGATGCAAACAGGAAGTCGGAGAAGCCCTGGGGACACGGCGCGTCCCCGAGTTCAACCCTGGCTTGTTGTGGACCTTAAAATCTTAAATAACAAAACACAAAAGAGGTGAACAAAATGCAAAAGACGAGGAAAGCTGTGAGGGTTTTTTTTCATGAGAGCTGGATTAAAGCCTCCTGGGTGTCAATTAGAGAGAGCCCAAGCTCTTTGGAAGACAGCAGCTCACATTCTGCAGGACCCGCAGAGCTTATCTCTGCAACCTATTAGCTAACAAAAGAGCTCCCAAACAGTAACATGTGCATCCCAAAATAATTTTGCTGTTTATAATGATTTGTTTCCAAGTTGGAATGCATTGGTTACATCATGTAACACACTATTAAAGTCAGAATGAATCCTAAATCTTTTTTAAAAAATCAGTTTGAATAGACTCAGTACAATTTGAACCGAGCATCATTGCATGGTGCATCAGCACGCTGGTGGTGCCGCACCCTGGCCCCGACCCCTAACACGTATCCGTGTCGTCTCCTTACTGAGGAAAACGCCCTGAAGCCAACCTATAGCATCTCAACTCGCCTGTGCGCTTTGCATCTGCAGAAGGATTTAGTTGGCTGTGACGCTCCCTCTACGCTTTCCCTCTTCAACCAGCTGTGGAATATTGATGTTATGGGCAGACATTTCCCAACACGACTCCAGAAAAAATGCAAAACAAGTGCGACCGTCTAGAGAACCCATACAAAGACCACTTACTAAACATGTAGAATACGTTCCCCTGCTATGATAACTTTTAAAAATTCAGTAGTTTCTTGACATACAAGTGACCAGTGTTGTTAATAATGGCGCGAGAGTATAACGGCGTTAGTAACGCTATACTACGTTATAATAGTAATCTAATTAACTACTTTTCCCATCTTACGTTACCGTTACTGAGGATGTGAAGGCATGCGTTACAATAATTTGGTTGAATGATGGGCTAGATGTCTGAGAGACACAGAGGGAGCAGACAGGGAAGGAGTTTGTGATGCCGTTGCAAACGCAACCCTAGGTGGCTCGGAGCGTTAGCATAACATTTGCGTTCTTGCTAGCATTAGCATTTAGCGTCACGAGCGTCATCTTAAACTCTACGGCAACTTTTTTTTTTTTTACATACTGTTCGTGGTGTTCAGGTGGGTACAATCAATTGAAAATAATGGACTGTATACCTGTTGAGTATGCATTATCATCTCCAAATGGGTGTTGTCCTTGTAGATGCTACAATATAATAATAATTTGTTTTTGATTATTTTATTACCAAAAAAAGTCACTTGCCCTAAACTTTTCTTGAATGACGTATCCATAAACATTGAGTGATTTTTTTTTTTTTTAATCGAAACAACCAAAGCAAAGATAGGAGAGGAAAGATATTCAGAGCCTCACCTGCAAATTGAAAAATATATGTGGCGGTAAACACTCAGGTGACTTGAAGTTCCGCTCTGAAGCCCCCAATATGGCCAAATTTCAAAATTGTCCGAAATGCATGTGTGATACATCATTGGAAAGCTTAAAATCTCAATTTTCTGGGGGAAGAAATTTTTGAACAGGAGGCTATTTTTAAAGAAAATTTTTTTTAAATGTTTTTTAAACAGCAAAACCCTATCTGGAGGTGAGAGCACACGAGAGCAAAATTACAGACGCCATGACTTTAACGAGATATTATCGCGTACTTACCTCGTTTCGATCCAAAAACTCCATGTAGCGTGTATCAATGAGTGTCAAGCGTAAGACACAGCTGTGAATGGCCACAGCTGGATTTATTTTGGATTTTATGGGTGAAACATGGTAATAAAACAAGGGTCGCAATGCAGAAATCGCAGACATCAAGCAGTGGTCGAGATATTCTTTTTCATATATTCACCCGTTTTTTGTTTTGTTTTGTTTTTTCAATTTTTCTTTGTTTGGATCGATTATTTATCATCTAACAATTAAAATGCAAATTAAAAGATAGTTATGAGGTAGATATCCGTGACGTTTTTACAGACGCCATTTTTTTTCAATGTGAGGTAATTTGTTTAAAAGTTAAAAATATGTGAGTGAATAATTAAAAAAAAAAAAAAAAAAAAATTTAAACAAAATATTAGACATCACTTAATGATTCTAAGCTAAAAATGACATTTTGAATGATAAATATAATTAATTACCTTTGTTTTATGGCTGGGTTGAAACGAAAGCTGTTGCGCGACGTCTGTAAACGGGGATTTCCAGGGTAAAACGGACAAATTAAAAATAGTTTATGTTTATATCTGATGTAAAAGACATTATAGAATGGATCATGTAATAATGTGTAGAACACGAAAAGTAACGTCAGTTACTTTGCCAGTTAACTAATTACTCTTACATTGAGGTAAATGAGTTGCTAACTCAATTACTTTTTGAGAGAAATTTGTAACTAACTAATTACTTTTTTTTAAAGTAAGATTAACGACGATGCAAGTGACAGGCTTTAACATTGTTTCTGAGAAACAAACAGATGTAAAATGTGTACATAAATTTGTTTTAATCAAATCGCACTTATCTAATATCAGTAAACATCGGATTGTCCAAAAAATATCGAATCATATTGTCATGAAATTGGTGAGTTACACTCCTACTAGTTTGTCTACTTGTATTGTTATTGAATCATGTGCTGCCATTGACGGTAACAGACGTTCAATTCATTTTGATTTTTAATTAGTTTAAATGGATTGTACGTGTTCGTCATCAATAGGAGCCAATGTGTTAAGTGAAGCAATGTGATCCTGCAGATAAAAATTAGACAAATGAAGCATGCTGTAGTGTGTATTACCGCTACCTAAAGGACTGGAGTGGAACATATTAAAATTTTAAGATATGCTTATTGTCATTCTCGTAAAATTACAATAAAATTACATTTGCAGCTGCTGTACCTAAAAAATTGCCCAGTGAGCGTAGCTTGTGTGTCCATCAAGCTTCCATGTTGTAACCACTGTTGTTCTTGTGGCGCGCAGACTACTTGTGGTTCGCCTGCAATTTTGACTTTGCCTCCTTCTGCGGTTGGACCACGGATGCGGGTTCGGGTGCCGAGTGGCTGATCCAGACTGGCTCGGGAACTTCGGCCGCACGCAGGGCGCCCACGCTGGACCACACGGGTAACGCGAGCGCTCGCTGTTGTTTTTCATTGTTGCTTTTGGCTTGTCGGGGAAGTGGCTGGAAGATTTCCTAAACAAAACATTAGAGAAAAGAAAGAATTTGCTGCTGACAGAAGATGAGCAAGAACAAATTGACTGTTTTGGTTTGGGCCAAAGCCGCACATAATTTTAATGGACAGTGCGATTTTATTTACTTGGCGGTACTAGTCTGCACATTCTGTTGGTGTCTCTATACTTATGTCCAAAATCCACACTTGAACAGTGGGGCAAATAAGTATTTCGTCAACCAATTGTGCAAGTTCTCCTACTTGAAAAGATTAGAGAGGCCTGTAATTGTCAACAGGGGTAAACCTCAACCATGAGAGACAGAATGTGGAGAAAAAAAAACAGAAAATCACATTGTTTGATTTTTTAAAAATTATTTACAAATCATTGTGGAAAATAAGTATTTGGTCAATACAAAAAAATTCTTCTCAGTACTTTGTTATGTACCCTTTGTTGGCAATAACGGAGGCCAAACGTTTTCTGTAACTCTTCACTCTTCGCTTCGTGTGAAGAAATCAACTGTGGAAGCAATTGTTAAAAAATGGAAGACATACAAGACCACTGATAATCTCCCTCGATCTGGGGCTCCATGCAAGATCTCACCCCGTGGCGTCAAATTGATAACAAGAACGGTGAGCAAAAATCCCAGAACCACACAGGGGGACCTAGTGAATGACCTACAGAAAGCTGGGACCACAGTCATAAAAGCTACTGACAGTAACACAAGGCACCGCCAGGGACTCAAATCCTGCACTGCCAGACGTGTCCCCCTACTGAAGCCAGTACACGTCCAGGCCCATCTGCGGTTCACTAGAGAGCATTTGGATGATCCAGAAGAGGACTGGGAGAATGTGTTATCGTCAGATGAAACCAAAATAGAACTTTATGGTAGAAACACAGGTTCTCATGTTTGGAGGAGAAAGAATACTGAATTGCATCCGAAGAACACCATACCCACTGTGAAGCATGGGGGTAGAAGCATCATGCTTTGGGGCTGTTTTTTTAGCAAAGGGACCAGGACAACTGATCTGTGTAAAAGGAAAGAATGAATGGGGCCATGTATCGAGAGATTTTGAGTGAAAATCTCCTTCCATCAGCAAGGGCACTGAAGATGAGACGCGTGGCTGGGTCTTTCAGCATGACAATGATCCCAAACACACAGCCAGGGCAACAAAGAAGTGGCTTTGTAAGAAGCATTTCAAGGTCCTGGAGTGGCCTAGCCAGTCTCCAGATCTCAACCCCATAGAAAATCTGTGATGGGAGTTTAAGGTCTGTGTTGCCCAACGATGGCCCCAAAACATCACTGCTCTAGAGGAGATCTGCATGGAAGAATGGGCCAAAATACCAGCAACAGTGTGTGAAAAGCTTGTGAAGAGTTACAGAAAACGTTTGGGCTCGTTATTGCCAACAAAGGGTACATAACAAAGTATTGAGATGAACTTTTGGTATTGACCAGATACTTATTTTCCACCATGATTTGCAAATAATTTTTTTAAAAATCAAACAATGCGATTTTCTGTTGTTTTTTTTCTCCACATTCTGTCTCTCATGGTTGAGGTTTACCCCGTTGACAATTACAGGCCTCTCTAATATTTTCAAGTGGGAGAACTTGCACAATTAGTGGTTGACTAAATACTTATTCGCCCCACTGTACTTTTTACATGTAGTGAACGTCACAACACTTCTGTCCAACAAGCTCAATATGGCTTCAGTTCGTTGCCATAATTCTCCAGATTTACATCCCCTTTTCACTTCGTGTATGTGTCCAAAAACATTTGTCGACATTTCCTTAACTTTTTTAAAACTAATTGTTGATCTCCCAAAACTCCCAAGACTCAGTGAAAATGTTCATCTTTTAAAACATTGTGTTTGTGTCTGAGCTTTTATGCCCACATATTGTCAATATTTTATTTCAACTTTTCAATTACTGTAAGTTACCAGAACTGTTTGGCTATTCTTCTGACTGTCTTTTATTTATTTGTTTGTTTGTTTTTTATTTTCTGTAACGTCTCCCAAAACCTTTCTCCAACAAAGGCAACATTTTTTTTTCTTGTCATATTTCTCCACATTCTTTGTCACTATGCGTTTGTCAATGATATGACATTTTAAAAACTTTGTTTAACCTTTGCTACATTTGCTTTTGTCATATTTTTCACATTCTATAAATTTCCAAAAGTGTTTTTGACATTTTAATGTTCTTTTTTTGCTTGTCTTTCAACTTTTACTACTGTTTTTTAATCCCGTCCCACAACTTTTGTCCAAGAAAACACATTTGTTTGGCATATTTTTCCTATGCATCCCAATTTATTTTCATCCGGTACCCAGTAGCATTTGTCTTTAGTTGTGCACGTTTCTTTGTTTGTTGTCTTCATTCTTTTGCCAACGTTTTCCCTTTTTTGCCACTTCTTTGTCCAACATTTTATTTTCACTTTGTGTGTGTGTGTGTGTGTGTTGGCAATAGTTTTATCCACATTTGAACTTCATAAATGCGTCCCAATACTTTCAACCCAATTTTGTAATGACTTTGGCATGGCAATTTTTTCCCAGTCCTTAGTCTGGTTGTCCTGCACTGCCCTCTGCAGGCCGCGCTGGAAACTTCATCCTGATGCATCTGACCGCCTCACCGTTCCGAAGGGATGGAGAGGATGCAGAGCGGGTGGCCAGGCTGTCCAGTCTGCCCGTGACGGCGCCCCACGCCGACCTGTGCGTGTCCTTCTGGTACCACATGCTGGGCCAGCACCCCGGGGTGCTCCGCATCAGACAGGAGGCAGATCAGGAGCAAGACGAAGGGAGGGGGAGCATCCTGTGGACAGTCAGCGGACACCAAGGAGCGCGATGGAGAGAAGGACGAGTTTTACTACCCAGATCCAGCCAATCTTATAGAGTAAGTCTTGCTGTCCTGAGCTCACAGTGTGATTGTTCCAGATTGTTTGAGATTATTATGGTAAATACCATCTTGCTAGGTCCGGTGTTGCTTTAGCGGAGCATGTGAAATTGCAACTTTACTCGCTAAACAAGTAGCTGTTATTTTTAAATGTCCTTAAAGCTTCTGTTAATTCATCTCTTTAGCTTTGTAGTCTACAGTATGTGTTCCCTTTAATGACCTTTTTTAAAACAGTAACATCTTATCTTCACATAACAAGTAGATGATTGTCCCCAGTGTCTGAAGTGGTTCCATCTGGCGTTACCTTCGGGGACACTCTGAAATTAGAGATTTCCCCACACAGCAACTGAACAACTGAGCAATTATCCCAAAAACGCAGTGAATGATCATGTTTTAGTGCCGTCGACGGGAAGGGCGTAGGTTTGGTCTCAATATTGGTAGGGATGATATAACAGCATAAACTGCATGTACACTTATCACCAGTGTTGTCAGTAACGCGTTACTTAACGCGTTACTGTAATCTGATTACTTTCGTTCAGTAACGAGTAATCTAACGCGTTCATTTTTCGAAGCCAGTAATCTGATTAAAGTTTGTTTCCTTAGTGTCTGTGCGTTACTATTTTGTTTTTTCCCTCATGATGTATGTAGAATAAAGAATACTGTAGTCATGTTCGAAGAGAATCTGAATAGAAAATATTGCTCGAGTTTGACAGTGACATCGGATGTCACGCTTTCTCATCGGGTGGGGAAAAAACGGGTCACGTGTATTACCATGCTATGAGCGCTGTTGGCGGCCAACAAACAACTGGCTACCTCTCAGGATGCTAACAGTGGAAGACGTAGGAGAAGAACCACAAACTGCTGCATTTGCTTATTGGACATACAGCCATGACTTCACATTTCTCTCCAATAAAGATGACCAAAATTATCTCCGTGCATCGTAAACTTTGCGCTGGCTCAAAAGGGCAGTCGACCGCTAATTACTCTACATCTGATTCAAGGAACCACTTGGAATTACAGCACAACGCGACAAAGCCATCAGGTAACGAGACAGCCAGCACTTTTACAGTTTGTAACCACCCTTTAGGTACATTTTATACTGTAGTTATAGTTTGCAACCATAGGCGGAGTGTGAAAAAAAGCGAATTAAAAGTCAAAAGTTTGGACACGCCTCATCATTTGTGCTTTTTGTATATTTCCACTTCTATTGTAAATAAACAGGTTTTATATTCTACATTCTTCAAAGTATCCACCCTTGAGGTGTCTCCAAACTTTTGGCCTATACTGCATGCATTATGAAATACTTTGTAGGATTCTTGTTCATTTCATTTGTTTTTGTTGTTTGTTTAATTGCTTTACAACTTTTATAGACAGCCTTTTAAAGGCTAGGTCTGACATTAGGCTTAATCTTCGAGTTAGCGGGTGTTTAATTAGTCGCTGGAGTCGTTTTGAACAAATTCCGTGCAGTTTGTCAGTTATTGGTTGGTTTCAGGGCTCCGGAATGGCTGAGCTAGCTCAAGTCAACGGTGGTTGAAATCAACTCCATCGACTAACTAAACCCCTGCTAACTCGAAGATAAAGCCTTATCTGAAAAATTCAATTACATGCGATGAAATTTTTCTGTTGAGGCAGCAAAGGGAGAAAAATTGGGAAAAGTAACTAACAAATTACTTTTAAAGTAACTTTGTTACTTTGATAATAAAGTAATCAGTAAAGTAACTAGATTACTTTTTTGAGGAGTAATCAGTAATCAAGAATTAAATTACTTTTTCAAGTAATCTGTGACAACACTGCTTATCGCTGGGGACAGGACATTAATAAGACCAAACAGACTGGCTGAACGGTGGTCATGGCTACATTGCTCACCAATAAGAACCCAATTTATTGATAGGCTAAATGATTAATGCAAAATAAACCTGTATTGACTTGTACTAACTTTCACACTGCAAATTTTACAATATAGTGTCTTAATTTGATAATTTTTCTAGGCGAATAATTTTTTTCATCTTGTTTTGGGTTTTAAAGGCTAGTCAACAGATACCGTAAATGCATCATTCTTCCACTTACTTTTTAGTCAGTGTTACCATTTGTTTTTATTAAGCCCATACATCTAAAAGTCAGTCATTCTTCACCTAAATCAAGGGAAAATGCTTTCAATTAATGTTTTGAACAATATCTATTCTTGAATTAAGAACACTTCTGACATGCAAGTTTTTTTTTTAATTAAATATACCAATTATTTCAGGAAATCTGAGTAAAATTTACCTGAAGCACTGGCAGATAATTTCACTTATTTCTAGTTAATTTACACTGAAAACAAGGGAATTTAATTTTTTTCCAGTTTTAAGGAGATGGGTTTTTGCAGTGCATATGTATTGATTCAGGTGATGCACCATTCGATTGTACCCTTTCTTTTCAAAAACTACGAAAGACACATTTTAAAGACTTCCAGAATAATTTCTAGATTTTTTTAGCAAATTTAAATTACATTATTTGAACAGAAATTATATTAACATACACAAGAAATACAAACTTGTTAATCATCTCCAGTGTATCCAGGAATGCAAGAAAAAAAAAAAATTCTTATTACCACTCAAAATTGTCTTTCTCGATAAATTAAATTGAAAAAAAAAGTTCTTAGTCATGGAATAACAAAAATAAATAAAAATGGAGCCTACCTTCAGGATTAACACTACTGTTTTTGCCCACAAGCACAGCCAAACTCAAAGGTAAATGAAAGCTTCTTTAGGCTGCTTTAAGACCACACAAGTAAAATAAAAACAAAAACTGGGGATAAGGGGGTAAACCTTGGTTCACTACATTTCTTCCAGCTGAGCAGAGTTTACTATATTTCTCACAGTTTAATTATCATTAACATATCAATCAATCAATCAAATTTATTTTTATAGCCCTTTACAAAACCTGAAAGGCTCTCAAAGTGCTTCACAACAAAAAATTACCCAAGATAAATAAAAGGCAGGAAAGTATTATACAATGACATTAAGAAAAAACAAATGAAACAAAAACAGCGCACCGCAATAAAAGTCCAGCAAAAAAACAATAAAACCGATAGAATCCAAAAACATTAAAAACCGTAAAGCAAATAAAACCGGGCTATCCTAATCTGTGTAAAATGCGAGTCTAAAAAGTTGTGTTTTTAACCGAGACTTAAAAAGACCTAGATCCGTAATGGTGCAGATTTCAGGGGGAAGGCTATTCCACAGCTTAGGGGCAGCAACCGCAAAAGATCGGTCTCCCCACTGCTTAAGTTTCGACCTCGGAACATGTAAAAGAAGCTGACCGGTCGAACGAAGAGTCCTGCCAGAGTTACGGAAGGTTAAAATTTCCGATAAATAAGATGGAGCCTGGCCATTAATAGAATTAAAAACAAACATTAAAAGTTTGAAATCATCAACATAGTGGAAAACACATACAGGAGGACACTTCTGCTGTACCTAAACAGCTTCCTACTCGGGTTAGCAAGTTCACACAGTTTATCGTAAAGGTAATCAGTGTTGTTAATAACAGCGTTAGAATATAACGGCGTTATTTTTTTCAGTAGTGAGTAATCTAATTAATTCTCTCATCTTGGCAACGCCGTTACCGTTACTGAGGATGGAAAGGCGTGCATTACTATGCATTACTATATTGGTTGAATGACGCGAGAAAAGTCTGAGGCGACTCACCGAGACGAAAGAGCAGGAGTGGGGAGGAGGCAAAAAAGTTGTGACGCCGAGCAAACGCGATGCTAGGTGGCTGCAATAATACCTGACTGTAGCCGATAGCCTACAAATTACGCCCACATGATATGGCAGATATGGTAGACATGGTAGATATCACATATATATAGAAGGAGATGCGAAATGACAGACACGGGGGTGTTAACAACATGTACAGTCTAGGAACTAGATGGGTTAGTAAACAGCCGCTATCTTAAAGCAGTAGACATCATAGGAAGGCTCTGTTGTAGAGAACCTTCCTAGCAAACCTAAGTAACTTTTTATCCAAAATACTCCTAAATTGGCAAAATCTTGACTTGAATCTATCTTTAAATGATGAAACAGTTTTAAAACATGTCAAAAGTAGACAGAAGGGAACTAAGGCAATGACAATTTTAACAATTTTTACCGGTTGATTCAGGGTAAAGGGTAAATTAGGGTAAAGAATTGGGCTAGGGCCAATTGTCCCAAAAACCTTTTACACTTCACATAGTGTGACCTGAGTTTTTTTTTTTTTTTTTTTTTTTTGAGGGAAAAAAAAAAAAAAAACATGAAAATTATCACCAGTTACTTTGCCAAGTAACTAATTACTCTTACATTCAGGTAACTGAGTTACTAACGCAATTAACTTTTGGGAGAAGTAATTTGTAACTATAATTAATTACTTTTTTTAAAGTAAGATTAACAACACTGATGGTAATTTTTACTTATAGTGGCTGCTGGCCGAAAAAAACTTCTAATATCCCTCCTCTTCGAATGCGGGCGGAGGAGGGCATGCCGACATGCAACGTTATTTTTAACTATGAGAGTGTGCGCGTGCATGTGTGTGTCGGGGTGGGTCAAGTCATCAGCCAATCAAAAGTGCGTTTGAGGAAAACAAATGGATCTGCATATTCAGCAAGTGAAAAGGGTAAATGTAAGTCTGAACATAATGAAAATAATTCATTTAATAATGGTAGCGTCAATTCTATCCTTACAACTTATGGGAAGACAATCTAAATGACCTACATAACTGAAAATGTTATAAAATGCAAATAAGGTTGCTTAAAAGTTGGTGGAGACAATTTGAGCATCCTGGAAAGTTGCTAGTGTTTTGTCCCTACCGTCCCTATGCAAACCTACGCCCTTGGTTGACGGCAATAGACATCCAAATCTGTTTCGACTGGGAGGTTCTGGCACCCAGTGAGCCAAATTCAAAGGGACTATCTGGTTTGCAGGTGGTGGTGGAGGGCGTGGCGGACAGACAGAGCACAGGTCACATGGCCGTGGACGACATCCGCATTCTGGACGCGCTCGACACAGACCGCTGCAAAGGTTTTGATGGCAAAGGACATTTTGAAGACCAGCGCACACTTTGTTTTGTCCTTCATCTAATGACTGGTGTTCCTTTTGCAGATCCGCAAGTTCCTGCTTCTCCTCCCACGCAGATCATCATCCTACGTATGTCCATTTTCTTATGTACTTAATGTAGAACTAGTTGGAAGTCATAGGCAAATAGTTGATAGTTGTATCTCTCAAAAGAGTTGATTGCCACCAGTGTTGTTTTTGGTTGCTCTTTTAATTTTCCTCATTGGCTTTTGGACGAAAATAGATATTAGTCTTAGTCGTATTTTAGTCATTTCAAAATGTTTTCGTCGACAAATACTTAAGCAGTTTTTGTCTGGTTTTAGTCGACAAATACTCAAGATGTTTTCATCTGCTAAAATTGAAAGGTTTTAGTCAAAAATTTAAAAAAAAAAAAAAAAAAAAAGGTTTCCAACAAGTATGACAGCATATATTTTTCAAAATGTATGCAAACTATTATAATTTAAAAAAAAAAAAAAAAAAAAAAAGAGGCTCATACTAACAGTAAATCAGGAGCACAGCTGTGTAAACTACCATTATTAAAACAGTACATTTTCAATTAATTATACTGACCTGGGCGCCATGGACTACAAACAGGACGCTTGCCACACTGAAGCTAATGATAACTCGAATGCCATGCTAATGCTACGAGTTACATTTAGTGGTTGATGACTCAGCACAGACTTTATCAAGATAACCGAGATTACCATGTTTGAAAACAAGCAAACCTGGAGCGCAGCCTGGTTTTAAGCACATCATTATTTATACGTCTTTAGTAGTGAATGAGTTGACAACTAGTCACCAGTGACGGTCAGGGTAGGGGCAAAGGTCATGTCACGTGAGTGACACGACCCAAATACTGCTACAATGCAGGCTGACTAACTACACACCCAATAACAAAATGTCACAATTTGTGAAAATATGTCAGAAATTATGGCACATTTTTGTGTAATTGTCATCTCATCTGACGAAAACTGTTCGTCGACGACATATTTTTGTTATCGTCGACGTTGATAAGAACAATGTTCTATGCACAATTCTGATCATTTCATTACTTACAATTTCTTAACACTACCCTCTGGTGGTCATGGCAAGTGTGACATCCAACCCTGTTCTCCCTGACACCCATCAAAGTGTCTAGCTGTGCCGTTTATTTCCGTACGAACTTTTTCCATGTCCATTTTCTTTAGCGATGGACTCGTTGGGGGAAGAGTCCGGTGAGCCAAGCGTCGTAAGCGAGGCGGACGACGCACTGAAGACGCTGGACCCCATCCTGATCACTATCATTGCCATGTCCGCCCTCGGCGTCCTGGTGGGCGCCGTTTGTGGCGTGGTACTTTACTGCGCCTGCTCGCATGCCGCGATGGCCGAGCGCAACCTGTCGGCGCTGGAGAACTACAACTTCGAGCTGGTGGACGGCGTCAAGCTGAAGAAAGACAAGATCAATGCACACGTCAATTACTCGGAGGCGTGATGAGCATGGCATCGGACTTTGGAAGCGGCGCGTTTCTTTCTCAGGAGCTGCAGTGATACAGACTGACCTGCAGGAGGCACTGTGTACAAACTGTACAGCAAAAAAGATGAAGAAGATCTATTTGTTTTGTTGATTTTCTCATGCTGGTGACGAGACCAAGTCACAAGTGTGAGGTATGAGTGTGCGTGCGCGTACGTGTGTGTGTGTTCTAACAGTGCCTTTTTCCCGCCACTTTTTCGATTTTTTTTTTTTTTTTTTTTTCCAACCACCACAAGTGTCTCATCCAGGGTTCCAAAACACACACACATACACGAGTAGGTTTCAGTCGCTCAAAATGTGAAGGCAGTGTCTCAGTATGGAAACACACTTTTTCCAAGAGTGCAAAATAAGGTGTATATTTTCCTGATTGTTTACGTTGACGGTCAAATTTTGTGTTGTCGTTATGTGTCTATGAGTATGAGAGTTTTTGAAAGCACACACACCGTGTTCTATTATATTGTACATAATTTAATATATTTCTATGGAAGTTGTTTTTTACACGGGAAAGTGCAGCAGTATCCTTTCTTTATGTCGTCCTACTCAGCACACACGCATGCACATAGCAATTTTGTGTGTCTTTTCATGTTAATGTGCGTGACCTGGTTTCGTACACAGGGTAACACTGGACCCCCGACGAGGAGGAACCAAATCTCAAGTTTATCCATCGTCTCTTTAACTCATTGTTTGCCAATGACAGCGATAGACATCTGATCCACTTTGACTGGGATGAATTTGCTGCTAGTGCCTCCCAGTCAAAATAGATCAGTCGACGATTGGCGTCAATGGCAAACAGTAAGTTAAACAGGCTGATTGCCATGACACTGTGTTGTCTGCCATCCTCCTACAAACAGGCACACACACAAACCTTCCTAAATTGTTTGATTAGAAAAAAAAAAAAAAGTTCCCATGGAATTTATTTATCCTAGGGAAGTTTTTGAAAATCCAATCTCTCATACAAGTCAGTAAATTTCACGTTTCAATGTATTGGATTTTTAGATTTTTAATCCCTTGATGCCTGCATTTTTAATGAATATATACAGTATAAAATATTGGAGGATTACATAAAGATAATACTAGTATTAATGCAAATACAGTATACTAAATATAGGAAATATAGGAAATCCAATTAAAAACCAAAATGTTAGAAAATCTAATTAAAAATTATAAAAAGATCTATATTAGGAAATAACAGTACGTATATATCATTTTCTAAATTTGAAATGAATAAGGAAAGGATTATTTGGGAAATATTAAAAACTAAATAAAGACGGTGGGCTTTATTAATAAAGTCCTACTTCTTATAACCGTATTTTTCAGACTATAAGTCGCACCTGAGTATAAGTCGCACCAGCCATAAAATGCCCAACGAAGAGGAAAAAAAACAATATAAGTCGCACCGGAGTATAAGTCGCATTTTTGGGGGGAAATTTACTCGATCAAATCCAATACATAGAAAAGATATGTCATCTTGAAAGGCAATTTAAAATAAAAATACAATAGAGAACAACATGCTGAATAAGGCTACGTTCATACTACAGGTCTTAATGCACGAATCCGATTTTTTTGTGTTTTTCCGACTCGAGTGAGGCATTAACTTGACGGTCTGAATGTGACGAGTCGCATAGAACGGGACCATTTCAAAATCGATCTGGGTCACCTTTGTATGTGGTTCAAATCCGATCTGGGCCACATTTTTCCAGACTGTCGCAACGGTCTGTACTGTCCAGTCTCTCAAATCGGAATTCCTGCAGCAATTACGTCATTAAAAAGTGAGAGAGATGCTACGGTAGCGGTGCAGATGTGCGTTATTAGCGCCTAGCTTGCCTTGAACACAGCTTTTTAGGAAGGGTCGGACTTCACAACAGTCATGAAAAAAAATAAAAATTGGTTAAGGATAAGCCTGAGAATGATCAGTTTTCTGTCTGCTCCATATAAGCAATATTTCAACATTGCTTACACGGCCGAGAGTCGGGGCAAACTGCCCGTATGTGTGTGTGACATGCACGGACAGTGCGTGCATGCTATCGATCCATATACTTTGAATATAAGCCTAAACTGGGATTATTTATGTCTGTTATTTGTGTCAAAAAAAAACAAAAAAAAGCAAAATATGATATCCCTGGAATGACGGCTGACAGCCAGCATGGGTGGCCATTTGTTTTAATGCTTCTGTGCATGCGGGTCGTCTTGCTCAGCGCGTGTCGGACTGCGAATTAGTGTGCATGCGTAGTACTTGAACGGTCTCAATGGACAAAGGCAGTCTGAACGGGCACGCCAAAAAATACAGATATGACAAAAAATCAGATTTGTGCATTAAGACCTGTAGTATGAACCTAGCCCAAGTGTACAGTATGACAATGTTACATGATGCATTAACAACCAAATGCGAACTTTGCCTGTATGTTAACGTAACATAGCTATTACGAGTTATTCAGATAACTATAGCATAAAGAACATGCTAACAAGCTTACCAAACCATCAGTGTCATTCCAAAACACCAAAACAACATGTGAACTGATATAATAATGTGTTAATAATTTCACACATAAGTCGCTCCTGAGTATAAGTCGCACCCCCAGCCAAACTATGTAAAAAAACTGCGACTTATAGTCCGAAAAATACGGTACTTTATTTTTTTTAATAATTGTCTATTTTTATGCCCTTTTTATTTATGATTTATGTTTTGACATTTTTATTATGACTATTTTGATTAACCTGTAAGTATTCCCCCAATGTTTTGGAAACTCAGTGTTTAAATGTGATAAATGCTTAAATATCACAAATTACTGTATGTCGGACTTTGATGGAAATGTGACTTTTTTTCCCCCAATCATAAGACATTATTTATGCTACATTCTCATTTTGCACTTTGTTTACAATTCATCCACACATTTAGGATGACATATTTTCCTAAGTAGACAAAATAATGAACTCAAATGTGCTGGTGAAAAAGAAAGGATGCTGCAGTACTGGATGTGATAAAATAGAAATGTTGCACTGAAATGTAAAATAGAAAAAACATGATGATTTTATGATGTATGAAAACAAGATGGTGTTATGATGTTTTTTTAATTAAAAAAAAAAAAAAAACATTATGTACAATTTTACACTGAAAAAAACTACTCTCTGGAGGGCAAAATGACGACTTCTTGTCAATGGATGTTTTTGTAAAATTTTCTCGTTTTGTTTTCAAACTTGCTTCTATCATCTTGCTGTTTTACACTCCCTAAAAAGACAAAATATGAACGATGGACATGCAGCAGCTCAGCCTTAAAAAGTGTTAATTGTTTAAAAAAAAAAAAGAAGATAGTTTGTACTTTCTGGTGGTCGTCCAGATTCATCTCGTCTGTGTTGTTGCAGATCTTTTGAACGTGACATTCCAAACAATTGGATCAATAAATGTTTGCATTAAATGTCACAGATTTTTTAAAATTATTATTAATTCTGGGGCACATTTATTGTATACATTTGCAACATTCAATCAGTCAATTTTTATTTAATTATTGGAATTATTAAAATGTAGTGACTTAACTAATTGGGCGGCGGGAGCCTGCCTCTTAACTCATGCACTCTTCACTTTGCACTCTTTTACTTCGGGCACCTACACACTCATGCGGGTTTTCGGGTAGAGTTGGAACACAGCCAAACAGTCCACTTGATTTTATTGCATCATAATCTGAGGTGGGGGGCCGTGGTGCGTTCCCTCTTACGTCTTACCTTCCCTAAGGACTGGTCAATGGGGGCACACATGGTCTGGGGGACCGCCCTGTATCCCGGTGGGATGACGGTGGTTTTCCGAGAAGGGCCCAGCTGCGGCAGCAACTGTGCCCCCTGCCTCTGCTTTCAAACGTAATCAGATCAAGACTTCGTCTTCCGCTAACCATGTACCCTGCTTTCAACGACCCTAACCTTAAACTCTAGCCCAGTGGTTACCAAAGTGGGGTCCACTGACCCCCAGGGAGTGAAAACGTCTTTCCAGGGGGCCGCGACACGATGTCTGAGACAGAGGAATAATAAAATATTTTTCTGAAGAAAAGAACAAAAAAAAAAAGTTTTTTCGTCTGTCTCGCTATGTCTCACATCCTATCTATCCTATTTTGAGCCCAGCCCAGATGAGTGATTCAGGCTTCGCCACGCCCCAGCCCTACAGTGCCGGAAGCTTAGCGGAGAGAGGCCCAAGTGTCAACATTATCCGGGGGAAGGAGAAACTTTCAGCTTTTCTGGAGAAGTTGGCTTTATGGGAGAAACGAGTGGGAAATGATAACTTTGCTAATTTCCCAGCACTTGACAGCCTCGATCTGAGAGAAGCTGATATCAAAGAAGAAATCCAGCAGCATTTGAAATCACTGCGGGGAAGTTTTCACCACTATTTTACACCTGATGAATTGTCTGGAAAAGAAGAATCATGGGTTCAAGATCCTTTGGCTTCTATCTTGACTCGATGCACGATGACGACGACAGAAGGAAAGAACTCATCGAACTCCGTCATTCAGAAGCCAGCCGTTTGAGAACAAGTCAAACAGCACCTCTCTGGTGCCAGGGGTTGGAACTGTTCCCAAAACTCGCCAAATCAGCCGTGGAATACTATGTTCCCTTCGTTAGTACGTACAAGTGTGAGGCGGGGTTTTAAACTCTATTAGATGTGAAGACGAAAAAACGAAATTGTCTGGATGCTAATCATGATGTGAGAATTGCCCTTTCCAGTGTTGAACCACGTTTTGATTTATTGTACAAAAATAAAAAGCAAGAACACATGAGCCACTAAAATTGAGTATTTCTTTGTACCAGAATGGCATAGCTGTGTCCAGCACTACATTATTGGCGAAAGTTGAGGTTGGGGGTCCGGGAGCTTTTTGAACGACTCCCCGGTTGGTCCGGGCCCAGGTTGACTTTGGGAACCACTGCCCTCACCCCTTTTCTGCATCGTGGGACGCGGAAGTCACCATAAACCCTTACCCCTTTTCCACGTCTGCCTTGGCCGGAGCTGCATTTTCCCCCCCATAGGCTGCGGCGGCCCCCATGCAGCATCACACCGCAGAGTGGGTTCATGCATGACTGAGTGCAATTAAACACTCAGGTAGAGAGATTGTCGGTGCCAGGATTAGCGATCAGGTAGCACAGGATAGGATGTCAACATATCCATACTTACAAGTGATTCACATAATGTACTGGGTTCCCTACCTCAAATTGCTTAATGGTGTACTCTTTACCCGTCCTAACTACATCTCCTTTTGCCTTATCTCCCCTCCACTTTCTCCTCGGTTATCAGCAGGGGAGAAAGTGGCTAGAATTTCTTGCCGGAACTCCCCGACGTGAAGGTCGCCACGGAGCCAGAAATTTTATTTATTTGATTTTTCATTCAAAATTGTATTTTTTCAATGATTTGCAAATAAAAGTTAACATAAACAGCAATAATCCCAACCTCCATCTCCTATTTTTTATTTTCCCTCATTTCCTCACATACTAAATGCCAAATCTCAAGTTTAATTACTTCAGAACATAGGATATATATTAAAATTGAAGTTAATGTAAACATTTACTTTTTTTTTTAATAATAAAGATATAAATAAAATACTTTCAGAAAAATAAGTACAAATGACTTATATTATGCAGAGTGAAATGGAATATATTTTAAGAATCCCGCAAACATTGACTTTTTTATATCATAAGAAAATGAATAAGTAGCCTAACATAAATGGAGAAAAATAAGTCCAAAGTGCACATTGACAGCTAAGATGTTCTGAACCTCCCCATCAGAGCAAATAAAACTAAATATGATAAATAAGCGTCCTCAACTCTTTCCTTGCTCTTAAAGATTTGATCCATTTTATGTTGCATTGCCCTTTTTTGTCGCATCAATTCAACAAGCTTTTTTTTTTTTTTTTTTCTGCCGTTTCCAGAAAACATGCACATTTGAAGCAATCAGAGAATCTCTGCTCATCACATGTCGGTATGTCAGCAAATTGAACGGATAAATGAGTCCAGGCATTTTGCTTTGCTGCGTGCATTCGCACATTGACGTGACTCTTCATCGTCAGACTTAGATAACTGCAGCAGCTGGGGAAACCTCCATGCCGTCCGTGGAACAAAATCAATAATAAATATTGGTGGAAACGGATTATGCTACACAAGCACTTTATTGTGCTTGTTGTTAACACTTGTGTAATCAAATCTGATGTTGGTAGATTGTTTTCTTCTTGGAGCTGAAATGCATGTGTGGCAGCTTAGCATTTAAAAAAAAATTTTTTACATAGCGTTTTGACAGTTGCTGTGATATTTTCGGAATCAAAGCATCGTGTACCTGAACAGCATTCCGGCCCTGAATCTTATACCGGAACTGCGTTCTGGCCCTGAATCTTATACCGGAACTGCGTTTCTGACCGTTCTGGCCCACTTTCACCCCTCGTTATCAGGCCCCCAACATTAGGGTGACCATATTTTGATGTTTAAAAAGAGGCACTCGGCCTGGCCTCGAGATTAAAGTTTGCTTGAATTTCACTTAAAGATCCCTCATTACTTCAATATGTTTAAAGTGTGCCTCCTAAGTCTTGATAGAAAATTCAGTTTTATAATAAATAAATAAATAAATAAAATTAAGAAGAAGAAGCTATATAACTAAAGAGACAAATTCAAATTCTTAGAGGTTACTTAACAGGCTTTATTATTCCTAAAATACTACAAAAAATACTGGAATGAATTAATGATTTTTTTTTTTTTAAATGCCTCTTCTGTATTAGCGAATCATCCTTGAACAAAATAATAGCAGTCTTTTCAATTCTTACTGTGCAAATAAATAACCTGAAATAATGTTCTAAATAATACCTCTTCTGTTGAAAAGGCAAAATGGACTGAGCGTCTATCTAGACCAGATATATCCAAATTCCGGCCCGGGGCCAAATGCGGCCCGTGGTCAAATTTCATCCGGCCCCCAGCCTCTGTCATAAAATCAGTAACGTCTGGCCCACACACAGACTTAATAAATTGGTCAGCAGTACTGCTACCAGGATATGAAGTACAGTGCCTTGCAAAAGTATTCGGCCCCCTTGAACCTTGCAACCTTTCGCCACATTTCAGGCTTCAAACATAAAGATATAAAATTTTATTTTTTTGTCAAGAATCAACAACAAGTGGGACACAATCGTGAAGTGGAACAAAATTTATTGGATAATTTAAACTTTTTTAACAAATAAAAAACTGAAAAGTGGGGCGTGCAATATTATTCAGCCCCCTTGCGTTAATACTTTGTAGCGCCACCTTTTGCTCCAATTACAGCTGCAAGTCGCTTGGGGTATGTTTCTATCAGTTTTGCACATCGAGAGACTGACATTTTTGCCCATTCTTCCTTGCAAAACAGCTCGAGCTCAGTGAGGTTGGATGGAGAGTGTTTGTGAACAGCAGTCTTCAGCTCTTTCCACAGATTCTCGATTGGATTCAGGTCTGGACTTTGACTTGGCCATTCTACCACCTGGATACGTTTATTTTTGAACCATGCCATTGTAGATTTGGCTTTATGTTTTGGATCATTGTCCTGTTGGAAGATAAATCTCCGTCCCAGTCTCAGGTCTTGTGCAGATACCAACAGGTTTTCTTCCAGAATGTTCCTGTATTTGGCTGCATCCATCTTCCCGTCAATTTTAACCATCTTCCCTGTCCCTGCTGAAGAAAAGCAGGCCCAAACCATGATGCTGCCACCACCATGTTTGACAGTGGGAATGGTGTGTTCAGGGTGATGAGCTGTGTTGCTTTTACGCCAAACATATCGTTTTGCATTGTGGCCAAAAAGTTCAATTTCTGTTTCATCTGACCAGAGCACCTTCTTCCACATGTTTGGTGTGTCTCCCAGGCGGCTTGTGGCAAACTTTAAATGAGACTTTTTATGGATATCTTTGAGAAATGGCTTTCTTCTTGCCACTCTTCCATAAAGGCCAGATTTGTGCAGTGTACGACTGATTGTTGTCCTATGGACAGACTCTCCCACCTCAGCTGTAGATCTCTGCAGTTCATCCAGAGTGATCATGGGCCTCTTGGCTGCATCTCTGATCAGTTTTCTCCTTGTTTGAGAAGAAAGTTTGGAAGGATGGCCGGGTCTTGGTAGATTTGCAGTGGACTGATGCTCCTTCCATTTCAATATGATGGCTTGCACAGTGCTCCTTGAGATGTTTAAAGCTTGGGAAATATTTTTGTATCCAAATCCGGCTTTAAACTTCTCCACAACAGTATCTCGGACCTGCCTGGTGTGTTCCTTGATTTTCATAATGCTCTCTGCACTTTAAACAGAACCCTGAGACTATCACAGAGCAGGTGCATTTATACGGAGACTTGATTACACACAGGTGGATTCTATTTATCATCATCGGTCATTTAGGACAACATTGGATCATTCAGAGATCCTCACTGAACTTCTGGAGTGAGTTTGCTGCATAATAATATTGCCGAATAATATTGCACGCCCCACTTTTCAGTTTTTTATTTGTTAAAAAAGTTTAAATTATCCAATAAATTTTGTTCCACTTCACGATTGTGTCCCACTTGTTGTTGATTCTTGACAAAAAAATTAAATTTAATATCTTTACGTTTGAAGCCTGAAATGTGGCGAAAGGTTGCAAGATTCAAGGGGGCCGAATACTTTTGCAAGGCACTGTATCTTACACACTAAATGCTGCTCCTCATTTACCCACGAAAAGGCAGCAGCACTCTAAGTAACATTACCCCGTGTGACCCTTTACTCCCAATTTTCTAAAATGGCGACAATCAACAAAAAAAGAAAGTTGACTGCGACGGCTGGCGCTTCAAGGATAATTGGAAATTGGACTTATTTCTTCACTAAAATACGCAACTGTCTGCCTTATTTGCAAAGAGACAGTCGCTGTTTTTAAAGAGTTCAATGTGAGGCGATATTATTAAACAAGACACGCTGACATGTACGACAAGATTACAGGCAAGATACGTAGCGAGAAATTGAAGCAACTTGAAGCTAGTTTAATTTCACAGCAGCAGTATTTCGCAAGAGCCCGAGTCGAAAGAGAACGCCACAAAGGCTAGTTGCGAGATTGTTGTAATTATTAATTAAAAAATAATAATAAAGCAAATGTGACGCACAGAATGGCTTGCTAAAATTTGCTTAAATATATTGTTCTACATAAAAGACGACAGCCAAGGTCGGCCCCCCACATTTTTACTAGAGGTGTGCAAAATTTCCGATTCTTAGATCATTCGCGATTCGGCCGTGGAAGATTCGAGAACGATTCACAAATATCCAAATTCCGATTATTGAAATATGCCAAGTAAAGCGGAAGTACAACACCCTCAGCGCGCCGCGCGTTCTTCGGGACAATGAGGAACGGAGCGAGAGTAGCTAAACATCATGCTTCTCATTACCGGGCCCCTCGGGTAATCCCAATGCTCAACTCACGGCTCTAGCTCAACTCATGCTACGAGATAAAAAAACACAACAACATACCTGACTGCTGCCGAAAAGCTGTTACAAAGTACATCCACATAATGTTACGGTAGATATCATTTATATAGGACTAGATGCAATATAGATTCGGTAGCATTAGCAACACATCTACAAGAAGCTAGATGCGGGCGTTAGTAAACGGCCGCCATCTTAAAGCAGTACACTTCCCTGCAAGGCTGTTGTAGCGAACCTTCCAAGCAAACCTAATTAACTTTTTATCTAAAATACTCCTAAGTCGGTAAAATATTGACTTGAATCTATCTTTAAAATAGTTTTACAACTTTCACATGTCGAAAGTAGACAAAAGGAAAATTATGGAATAACGGGAGCAATTTTAACAACTTTAACGGTTGATTCACAACATTAAATTAATTGAATGTAGTTTAAAGCTGCTGATACAGAATGGGGACTGGAGTTTTTTATTTACTGTTATTTTTGTATATGTTTTACTGCTATATATTAACTTGATACTGAATTTTGGAACTAATGTACAAAACAAAACAAATTTTTTTTTAAAAGAAAGGAGGGGAGTGCATCAATAATCGTTTTATAATCGAATCGGAGCCTCTGAATCGTAATCATAATCAAATCGTTAGGTGCCCAAAGATTCCCAGCTATAATTTTTACCACACCAAATCTGGCCCCCTTTGGACACCCCTGATCTAGACGTAAATAGAAGGCATTATGAATTGCGAAGGGGCCGGCCGGCCCAGTGCGCATGCATCAATTTTGATTGTATTATAACAATGTCCATGTGTGTATAAATACTGGTGCCAAAATGAAACAAAAGTAAACAAAATAATCCCTCACAGCTGGGGACAAAATGTTCGAGCAAGGAGGAGAAAAAGCTCGTCCTCCCACTCACGTTTTAGCTTGCCAGCTTCACTTTGCTCTGAGCGGATAAAAGAAGGCAAACTGCTGGATTCTTTTGTGCTTCAATTTTATTAGTCACAACAAGGTAAGCATTGTTTGATTTCAGTTTTACACTCTTAATTTATCTCTTAAACTTATCATCAAAGTTGGCTGTTTGCCATTATTGGCTGAGAAGACCAAATATGGAATTCATGTATTCGAGCGGCGTCTCTTTTAAGGGATATGGGCGAACATTTGAGAGAAAATTACTGCTGTACTTGCTAGAAATATTTGCACTTAAACCGAAATAAAATAGCAACTAAGTCGTTACTTATGGTGACCAGAAGAGGACATCAGCGTGATATCGTAAACATTACTGCCGTCAGGAATTACAGTCTCGTTTTCTTGTTGTGACGTTTGTTTGTTTTTTTGTCAGTGTTTTGTTTAATTATTCAAACTATAAACGATGAATTAGTACCGTCATTTGAGTCCAAAGAAGCCATTTATGCTCCTTGCTGTTGTCATGTTCCAAAGACGACAAATGATGTTGTTCACATTTTCTTGATTGATCACAATGTAGGTTGTTGGTGTACTGTGAATTAGTGCTGCAACGATTAATCGACTAACTCGAGTATTCGATTAGAAAAAAATATTCGAATTAAATTCTGTTGGTTCGAGTATTCGTTTAATTAAAGTGGCGTTGTAGTGGTTTATTTTGAAAGTGTTTGCATTTAGTTTTATTGATTAGGGAGGCTACACTGCCCTCTGGTCTGCCTCTTTTCACATGGCTGAATCCAACTGCTCCCAGTTAAGACCAACGTAAGCTCTAAGTTTTTGTTTGAGCTAATGTTTTTTTTTTTTAATGCTTTCATAATTTAGTTTATAGGTATATTTAGCTGTTTTTTGTGGGAATGTGTGTCTGAACCATTTGTTAAGAGCATTGTAAAAATAAAAAATAAAACTAGCATTTTATAGTATTTAAGCTAGCGGACTTTTTTTATGTAAATTAGCCAATTGTTCTTTTGTTGTACATAGATCATCATTAAAAAAAACAAAAAAAAAAATACAGTTTGAGGCTCATTTCAGGTATTTTAATTTTTCACGTCCCTTATCCGATTACTCGATTATTCGAACTAACTAGTCCATCGATTAATCGACTGCTAAAATATTCGATAGCTGCAGCCCTACTGTAAATTCAGTTGTAAATTATGAAATAAAGTTGCAGAACAACACTATCTTGGCCTTTGCAAGGCAAAGCTCAGATAATACATAAATAAAATTACACACACACACACACACAAAATGGTTTGTCACATTGATAGTGAAATACTTGTTTGTAGTTATGACAGACATCCCAAGTTCCAAAAACTCATTTCAGGGAGATTTTTAACCACCTTATCCAATGCTAGAATAGAATAGAATAGAATAGAATAGAATAGAATAGAATAGAATAGAATAGAATAGAATAGAATAGAATAGAATAGGTCCTTATCCAGAGTATATTGAAATTTAAAGAAAAATAAATAAAACAATAAAGCTAATATAAGAACAAGGGTGACTGTTACTGGTGTAACGCGTGGCAGGGCAGGATGCGTGCATAAAAAGTAAAAAAGAGAGCACACTTCCACTTATGTACTTTTATTACACAAAAAAAAAAAATCCAGCTCGACCACTCGTCACCCAGGAGTTTACTTCAATTGTGGTCACAATTGACTCCCGGTCACAATTGACTCCCACAAAAAGTGAGTAGCAATTGAAAAAGAAAAGGAACATGAATAAAGAGACGCCACCGTGTGGTGGATGTAAGGAATACAGAGGTGACCGTTACACTGGGTACACAGAATAAAGTGAACTAGGCCTGCAAGCAGGACTAAAGGGGCCCTTGCAATTTGGCGCAACTCGGACGTCACGCAAACTCGGACGGCAAGTAGGTCAGGGTTGTGGCAAATCGTCGCCCCTGTCATCATCTCATGAGAACCTAACTTGTTCGAAACTCGACTCTTTTTTGGGGGTATCAAAAATTCATTCACACACCTAGGAGAAAAAAACCCTTTTGAAGAGGGTCTTACAAAAAAGGAGGCGCTACAGATCTGTACAGCCATGTCCTTATTCAAAACTGAAATTCGCTCTACGTTGAAAAAACCTAATAGGAGAGGCCTTTTTTAAAAATTCAAGGGGGCGCCACTGAGCCATTTTGTTAAGTTTTTTTGAGAGGTTGCAAAATTATCTAAATTTACGCCAAGCTACCTGAACACATGTCTAAAGGCTCCCCTGAAACAGGTTTGAGGTCAATTGTTTTTTTTTTCCCTAGGAGGAGGAGCCGGTCTCGTAAATAAGGCCGTTTCCTGTTCCCAGCAGGGGGCACCAGGCCTAATGGCAAATATTTCAATGCAGTCGTGTTCAGGCTGGGATACCTCACATACATGTTGTGGGTGTATGAAGGAGTTATTAGTCTTTTACTGAATTTGTGTTTTTGCCAAAAAAATGGCCAACTTTGGCACCCCGCCCAGGTCAGGCTCGTGAATGAAAACTCACCATTTTGAGAACTTAAGATCTCATGTGTCTCATGAACATTCTCACCAATTTTTGAGGAGACTCCAACTAACTCCCTAGGCACCAAAGTCTCAAATGTGCACCCTGTTAATCAATGAAAACTTCAATCCAAAATACCCGATTTTCTGTTGGGTTTGGAATATGGGTGCAAGACACTTTTTGGAGCAGTTTTGCACAACGTATCGACTCCCCAAATTTCATCACTCTGTGTTGAAAAAAACAAATGGAGAGGCCTTTTTTCAAAATTCAAGGGGGCGCCACTGGGTCATTTTGTTACATTTTTTTGCAATGTTGCAAAATTATCTAAATTTACGCGCATGTATGTGCAAATTTTGGTGAGTTTTTGAGCATGCTCAGGCCTCCAAATTGGCCATTTTCATTTGCCAAGGAGAAGAAATAATAATAATCCTTTGCATTACAATAAGGCTCTTGCACACTTAGTGCTCGGGTCCTAATAAGTGACTAGCAACAAGTGGTGAGGTAGTTGTATAACAGTTCATACATGACAGTTTACAGAACTCAGACTAGGAGGCAGATGGCTGACTTGATATGATAGTGCAGATGACAGTTTGTGCTGAGATTTTGATGCAACTGTGCAAAAATGCTATAATTTAACATGATAATTAGCAACGTGATGTTCTTTGGTAGCTGTATTGGCATTTTAACAAACTCAAAATCAAGGCAATACTGAGTACACCTTCGGAACCTGAATGTACGCATAGGCTACCAGCAATGACCTGCTCACGTGGATGGTTTTGGTTTGGTTGATTTATTCAGCAAACAGTCCACTTTCCATGTAGCTCATGCTACGGCGTGCTATGGCAAAAACCGTGTGTCCACCGGGTGCACTAATTAGCAGTGGCTCTCTATGCGTACCTTTACAGTAAAATACCTAACGACATTGGTTGTTCCCCCTGGTGGCAAAAACAATAACACAGTTTCAAAATAAACAAATTGATGCATTGTTTTGTGACAGTGAATATGGCTTCTACAGTAGCAGCCATAGCATTTGTTTCACCAATTTCAAACCAAATTCACACTAACTCGTTGCTGGTTGCAACTGCTATTTGAAGACATTGGTGTTTTAATATTGTACAATATTTTGACTTTTACGTTTATGATGTCTGTGGCGGTGAGGAAGCACATACAGTATGGTGGCGATATGTAACGCCTTTCATATTTAGTTTCTGTTAGTTTCTGGTGCTGCAATTATCAGAGCCAATCAGATGGACGCCCCAAACTCTTATGTTGCAGATGCAAAATTTCCTTTTTTTTCTGCCCTCGCTCTTTTCATTTATTTTCTTTTTTTTCCATTTGTAAAGGAAGCATTTAAATATTAACTAACAATTACATAGTTAGAAAAAATATTGATTACATTGAAAAATACATATTCTTCACAAATGTAATTTGTTACTTTTCACCCTTTGTGACAACACGTTGCACCTTTCCTTGCTATCACCCCATTCCAGTCAGATTTGAAGTCACATCATCATCTTGACTGTCAAACGTGCTAATAACTGAACTACGGCAAACCATTTGAAAGAAGAGCTAGGCTTGCAGAAGGTTTGGAAAAGCAGCTTTTTTAATTATATAATTATATACTACATTATGATTCAGGCATCGACAGGTGCCATTATTTTACCGTGGATTAAATGTTGTATTTATTTATTATTTTTTTACAGTGTTGAATGTTTACTATCTGAAATCAATTATTAAGTTATACAGTATTTTGTTGTTTCCAGATGGTTCACCAACTAATCGTGCTAGCATCCTCGTTAGCAGTCTTGAACTTCGTTCAGGCGCAACAAGGTGAGAGTATAGCTCAAAACGAGCTCCAGAAACAACAGATGGTGCTCATGTTGCTCTTGATGAGTGTTTGGCCAAAGTCCTTACCTGATTTTTTTTTTCTCTCTTTTAGATGTAAGCATCTGCATAATGGCCATTGCTCGTTCCTGCGCTGAGTGCATTCAAGTGGATGAGTCGTGCGGATGGTGTACGGATGAGGTCGGTTGATTGTACAGTCAGAATGTTGATACAATGTACAGTTGTGGTCAAAAGTTTACATACACTTGTGAAGAACATAATGTCATGGCTCTCTTGAGTTTCCAGTTATTTCTACAACTCTGATTTTTCTCTGATAGAGTGATTGGAACAAATACTTCTTTGTCACAAAAAACATTCATGAAGTTTGGTTCTTTTATGACTTTATTATGGGTGAACAGAAAAAAGTGATCAAATCTGCTGGGTCAAAAATATACATACAGCAGCGCTAATATTTGGTAACATGTCCCTTGGCCATTTTCATGTCAATTAGGTGCTTTTGATAGCCATCCACAAGCTTCTGACAAGCTTCTGATTGAATCTTTGACCACTCCTCTTGACAGAATTGGTGCAGTTCAGTTAAATTTGATGGCTTTCTGACATGGACTTGTTTTTCTTCAGCATTGTCCACAAGTTCTCAACAGGGTTTAAGTCAGGACTTTGGGAAGGCCATTTGAAAACCTTAATTCTAGCCTGATTTAGCCATTCCATTACCACTTTTGATGTGTGTTTGGGGTCATTGTCCTGTTGGAACACCCAACTACCCCCAAGACCCAATCTTCGGGCTGATGACGTTACGTTATCTTGAAGAATTTGAAGGTAATCCTCCTTCTTCATTATCCCATTTACTCTCTGTAAAGCACCAGTTCCATTGGCAGCAAAACAGCCCCACAGCATAATACTACCACCACCGTTCTTGACGGTAGGCATGATGTACTTGGGGTTAAAGGCCTCACCTTTTCTCCTCCAAACATATTGCTGGGCATTGTGGCCAAACAGCTCGACTTTTGTTTCGTCTGACCACAGAACTTTCCTCCAGAAGGTCTTATCTTTGTCCATGTGATCAGCAGCAAACTTCAGTCGAGCCTTAAGGTGGCGCTTTTGGAGCAAGGGCTTCCTTCTTGCACGGCAGCCTCTCAGTCCATGGAGATGCAAAACACGCTTGACTGTGGACACTGACACCTGTGTTCCAGCAGCTTCTAATTCTTGGCAGATCTGCTTTTTGGTGATTCTCGGTTGAATCTTCACCTTCCTGACCAGTGATAGCTTGCGTTTTCTTCCTGATTGTAGCAGTGACAAAACAGTGCCATGCACTTTATACTTACAAACAATTGTTTGCACTGTTGCTTTTGGGACCTGCAGCTGCTTTGAAATGGCTCCAAGTGACTTTCCTGACTTGTTCAAGTCAATGATTCGCTTTTTCAGATCCATGTATGTATATTTTTGACCCAGCAGATTTGATCACTTTTTCTGTTAACCCATAATAAAGTCATAAAAGAACCAAACTTCATGAATGTTTTTTGTGACAAAGAAGTATCTGTTCCAATCACTCTATCGGAGAAAAATCTGAGTTGTAGAAATAACTGGAAACTCAAGAGAGCCATGACATTATGTTCTTCACAAGTGTATGTAAACTTTTGACCACAACTGTATATTGCCATCAGTGGCACAGCGAGCAGGTTCTCATCCTGTTGAAAAGACTAGCAGTTGAATTAGTTTGACAAAAAGTCCAATGAAAATAAATGTCCACCTTAGGGATGTGATGAAATATCTAAATGGTGATATATAGTAATACTTTGTATCCCAAAAGGTTATCGATATGCTCCTGTTAAGAATCGAGATATCGTTTTAAAAAGGTGTCAATGTTTAAAAAAAAAAAATTAAAAAAAAAAGGAACCATCAAATTGCTACAAAAATCTTCCACCATAATGGTGTCTCTGTTAACTCTAAGGCTGCCGTTGACGGTGCTCCACGCCCTATCCATTTAGACTGGAAACGTTCGTTCATTCAAAACCAGAGCATTCAGTCATTCGGTCCGATTTTCTGGGCATTTACAGGTCATTTGCTGTTCATTTTAAGGCATTTACCGGTCATTTCCTGTTGAGTTTGAGTCGCTGCCTATTCATTTGGGTGATTCCCACGTCACTCTCTGTTCTGTAACTCAAAATAAACAGGAAGGGACCCATAAAATACCCCAAAATCAACAGGAAGTAACTGAAAATCAACAGGTAAATGACCTTAAATGGCTCAAAATTACCTCATTGCCTGGCATTGGCTGCCAATGACGGCCATAGACGTTCAATCCGTTTGAAGTGGGAGAGATGGTGGCAGCGAATGAACATTCGTTCATTCGCTGCCACCCTCCCAGTTCAAATGGATTGGGCGTCTACTAGTGATAAACTCATTCCAATTCACTGCAGAAGCTTGTTTTTCTGTTTATTAGTTGTTTGTAGAATATTCTAGAAGGATTTCCTGACCAATGTATCGATAATCGTTGTATCACCATATCGTCAGATAATCGTTATCGTGAACTTTGTATCGCAAATTGTATCGTATCGTGAGGTACCAAGAGGTTCCCACTCCTAGTCCACATTGTTTACCCTGGTCTTGGACCGGCAAATATTTAAGACAATAACTTGTATCGCGTCTTGCTTAGAACTTCCGCTCAGTGCACCAGTCCACTCGCTGTGACGTTATGTCGTCTCTGAGAGCCAGGGGCTGCAAGGAGGCCCAGACGGTGAACCCTCGAGGCAGCGTCTGGATTGAGGAGAACAAACTGCTCTCCGATGGCGATGCACACCAGCAGGCCACGCAGGTTCAACCTCAGAAACTCACCCTTACTCTCAGAACCGGTATGACCTCATTGTACATTTGTGCTTGTACTTTGACAAAGGAGTTAATTTGTATTTGGATGAAGCGTGTAACTGAATTTACTTGTATTGCAACAACTTTCCATTACCTTGTGTTGGATTGTGATATACAAACAAATGTCCTTGCCTTGACTTGTCAGGGACAGAGTATTGACGTGTTATTTTGAAAAGACTATTTCCTGCATGCTAAATTGATGGGTCCCGCAGGCGAGCCGCAGACTTTTAACATGAAGTTCAAGCGAGTCTCATCATCTGAGGTCATTCTGGAAAACAGCCAGCTTCCACAGGGAGTTTCCATCAACTTTGAGTCCATTTGTAAGAATGGCATGGAGGGGACCGACGAAGACGGCAGGAAGTGTTCAGATGTCTCCATCGGAGATGAGGTACGTGGGATAGTTAGGAAAAATTAAAGGAAAACCTTTACATCAAATCTACGCTGCAAATAAAGAAAGATAATGAAAGAAAAGCTCATGTTATGTCCACCATCATCCACTGATAGAAACCCCATAAAGGAATTTTTTTTTTTTTTTAGGGCTGTCAAACGATTAAAATTTTTCATCGAGATAATTACATCTTAAAAATTAATTAATCATAATTAATCGCAATTCAATACATCTATAAAATATGGCATATTTTTCTGTAAATTATCGTTGGAATGGAAAGATAAGACATAAGACGAATATATACATTCAACATACGGTACATAAGTACTGTATTTGTTTATTATAACAATAAATCAACAAGATTGCATTAACGTTATTAACATTCTGTTAAAGTGATCCATGGACAGAAAGACTTGTAGTTCTTAAAAAATAAATGTTAGTACAAGTTATAGAAATTTTATATTAAAACCCTTCTTAATGTTTTCGTTTTAATAAAACGTGTCAAATTTTCAATCAAAAAATAAACTAGTAGCTCGCCATTGTTGATGTCAACAATTACACAATGTTCATGTGGTGCTGAAACCCATAAAATCAGTCGCACCCAAGCGCCAGCAGAGGGTGAGAAAACACACACAAAAAAAAAATACAAGTAACAAGTGGACATTACACTGTGCTGTCATTTTAATCTGTTTGAGCGGGGCATGTGCGTTAAATGCGTCAAATATTTTACCGTGATTAATTTTAAAAAATTAATTACCGCCCGTTAACGCGATAATTTTTACAGCCCTAATTTTTAAAAATTATTCATTCAACTCCCTGCTCCGCTTATCCTCACAACAGTGAGTTGAAGATGTGACTTATAAAGAATATTTTCGCTAAAATTAAGGCAGATGAGAGGTAAACAAACATTATTTTTTCCCAACAACATACTGTACCCTTGGGAGGAAACACGGCTCAAAAGATGAATGACTACCGTAATTTCTGGACTATAAGGCGCACCTGACTATAAGCCGCCACACACCAAATTTGAGACGAAAACAGCATTTGTTCACAGATAAGCCGCACTGGACAATAAGCCGGAGCTGTCCTCACTGTAGTATAGGATATTTAAACCAAAAGATGTTAACCGGTAACACTTTATTTGACAGCGGCATCATAAGACTGTCATAAGACCAAATGAACCCCCATAAAGCTTTGAACCAATTGGCTGAAAAGCTTCATTGCTTCAAGAAGCTTATTTGACCATCACTGGTCCATTGGGAGAGACAGTCAACCTCTGCTGCCACCTGGTGTCAACACTGTTGTCATCCAACGGGCCTCCTAGCATGCATTGCAGCGCTACAGATGTAAGTAACAATCAAAATTCATGTTTTTTGATAATTATTTCTTCAGTTAGTCTTTTGGCAATTTTATGACGCCACTGTCAAATAAAGTGTTACCTATTAACCCAAATAAATGAAGAAATAAGCCGCACTGGACTATAATAAGCCGCAGGATTCAAAATAACGGAAAAAAGTAGCGGCTTATAGTCCAAAAATTACGGTATTTTAGAAAGAAATCCTAAACAGGTTGAAACTCAAGAAACAGATATCGGGAGCAACAAATATTGTAATTACTTAGCTGCATTCAGCTTAAGCGGGTTTTGTGCTATGTAACCTTCATTGCAGTTAAAGTGGCAATAAGCTTTTGGGTTTTTTTTACTTTTTTTTTTTTTTAACGCTAGGTGATACTTTACCAGGTTTGCATGACAATTTGTGTTGAAAGTGCCCAGGATGTCATTTTTTTTCAAGCCATTTTAGTTGATTCTATTCTTTGCCCTTCTACAACATCCCAATGCTTATTATTGTGCAGCTGATTGGATCCAATTTGAATATTCAATATTTAAATTTTAACTCTGGCTCTAAGTGACAAAGGTATTGCACTCAATCACAGCAAATGCATATGTATAGATTGAGCACTGCATTTTTATATACTCTATGCTTGGTGCAGCTCAGTTAAGAATTAGAAAGGGGCAGTCTTCAGATGGCTTTTCTCAGTGCTCAGCTCTCCTGTTATTAGTGGGTGCGGAGGAGGAGTTAAGAGGGCAGGTACCTGCGTAATAAGGCACAGTGTGACGTTACACACAAAAATGAAAACCTACCCTTTGCAGAGCAGAATCGATTGCAGTTAAATATAAAAAATTACACAGCTCAAACACTTTAACCAGGTCACACCCCCATTTTGCATGAATACTTTAAAAATAATGGGAAATTACTTTTGTGCTTCTTTAAGCAGTCACACATGTTCTCACTTGTACTGTCAGATAAAAATAATATGAAAGTCCACTCCAAAGCCAAATTTGCAGTTGATACCTTGAACAAGAAGCCTGGAGAGCACAAAAGAGATGGGTCCGTCTTGACCCACAGGAAAGCACTGAACTGCGGGTGGCAGCAAGCACAGAACTAATGTGTGATGTCGTGTTCGTGTTCCTCAGGTGACCTTTAAGATCTCCATTAAGTCCCAGAAGTGCGAGCTGCGTGGCATGCCAGAAAGCATCAAGATCAAACCGCTGGGCTTCACCGAGGAGGTGGAGGTGGTCCTGAACTTCATCTGCGAGTGTCCATGCTCGGACATGGGGGAGCCCAACAGCGACAAGTGCGAAGGTCACGGCACTTTCAAGTGCGGTGTCTGCCAGTGAGTGACGCTTAGTTTTAGGGATCAAATCAGTGAAGCACCTTAAGAGGCTGTGTTAAAAATATTATCAGTGTAACTCCCTCAAGTACTACAGGCACAAGTGGTTTCCTCAACTGATGAAGTTACAATCAGTGTTGGGCACGTTACTTTAAAAAAGTGATTAGTTATAGTTACTCACTACTTCTTCCAAAAAGCAACTGAGTTAGTAACTGAATTACTCTATAGTAAAAGTAACTAGTTACCAGGGAAAGTAACTATTTCCGTTACTTTAAAAAGAAGTTGATGTATGTCAAACAATTTGAATTTGAAGAATTTGAAATTTTCTGAGCAGTATTCGAGTCAGTTGAATAGAGAAAAACAGACAGGTAGTTGTGCTTTAGAACCTTGTAATATTTATTTATTTATATTTATTTGCCCCGGGACATAAATTACACTTTACATACACATTCTTTCCTTTAATTTCGACCAACTTGAAATAGTGTTTTTGTCTCCACCTCGTAAAGGACAAATTTTCCTCTGAATGCTCTGCCATCATATTCCTCTGCATCTGTTTTGCATGTGTGTGTTTGCCGCACGTGCTGTTCCGGTATGTGTGTGAAAATACCGGTTCTGATCGGCTTACCCTGACACATGACTCTAACCCTCAGCCAATCACAATCACTTCCATCGCATCATACTACAGGTCTTAATGCACAAATCAGATTTTTTGCCATACCTGTTTTTTTTGGCGTGCCCATTCAGATTGCCTTTGTCCATTGAGACCGTTCAAGTTTCACGCATGCGCACTAATTCGCAGTCAGAGATACGCTCAGCAGAGACCCGCATGCGCAGAAGCATCAAAACAAATTACACATGCTAGCGCTATGTCATTCCAGGGTGATCCTATTTTGATTTCCAAAAAGAGGACACACATAACAGACATTACTAATCCCCGTTTAGTCTTATACTTAAAGTTTATATGGACTGATAGAACGCATACATGCACGCACATGAGCCTTGACGTGGGTGCGTCAGTTTGCAATAATGAAATATTGCTCATTCAGCGCACAGAATGAAAATCGAAAATTGTAAGGCTTATCCTTTTCTTCATTTTATTTTTTTTTATGACTGTTGTCAAGCCCGATTCGTGCTTAAAAGCAGAGTTCAAGCTAGGTGCTAATGCCTATATCGCTGCCGTCCTCCATGCCTCTTGCTCTTTGCTGACGTAATTGCTGCATGAATTCCGATTTGGGAGTCTGACATTTCAGACCGCTAGCCACATTCTGGAAAAATGTGGCCCAGATCGGATTTGAACCACATACGAAAGTGACCCAGATCGGATTTGAAATGATCCACTTCTATACGACTTGTCCCGTACAGACCGTCAAGTTAATGCCTCACACGAGTCGGAAAAACACGAAAAAATCGGATTCGTGCATTAAGACCTGTAGTATGAACCTAACTGAATGAGCAGGGACAAACAGCCTGGAGTCATAAGAAGTACGTGCGCTATTCTCGAACCTGAACGCACCCCAAGTCTTGGATGACAAATAAACAGAGCACAGTAGACTCGCTACGGCTGTTAGTTTCTTCAGTTTATTCATAGTAAGTAACGCACCACATTTAACCGTCAGTAACGGTAACGGCGTTGTAACGGTGGAAAAAATAATTAGTTAGATTACCCCGTTACTGAAAAATAACGCCGTTATGTAACGGCGTTGTTTATAACGGCGTTATTTCCAACACTGAATATTATACACAATATAAAGTTTATAATATACAGTAAATATTTAGTTTCCTAAAATGGGAGTAGTGAACCAACATATGCTGTAGCTAAGGAGCAAGCAAGTACTCCAATTCATAATTGTAAAATCATAACTGTAAAATATTTCCCAGAGTGACAGAATGACTTAAGATATTTTTTCCGGTTAGGTGCAACGAGGGTCGCGTCGGGCATCTGTGCAAGTGCAGCACGGAAAATATGGATACGGAGGATATGGATGCAAATTGTCGCAAGGACAACGGCACCGACATCTGCAGCAACAACGGCGATTGCCTGTGCGGAACCTGCGAGTGCAAAAAGAGGAATAATCCCTCTGAGATCTATAGCGGGAAATACTGCGAGTGCGACAACTTCAATTGTGACCGCTCCGGCAACAAGCTCTGTGGAGGTAGTTACAGCGGTGGCCAAATGTATTGACACCCCTGCAATTCTGTCAGATAATGCTCAATTTCTCCCAGAAAATAATTGCAATTACAAGTGCTTTGGTAGTAATAGCTTCATTTATTTTGCTTGCAATGAAAAAACACAAAACAGAATGAAAAAAAAAAAATCGTTATCATTTTACACAAAACTAAAAAAATGGGCCAGACAAATGTATTGGCACCCTCAGCCTAATACTTGGTAGCACAGCCTTTAGACAAAATAACTGCGAACAACCGCTTCCGGTATCCATCAATGAGTTTCTTACAATGCTCTGCTGGAATTTTAGTCCATTCTTCTTTGACCAACTGCTCCAGGTCTTTGAGATTTGAAGGGTGCCTTCTCCAAACTGCCATTTTCAGATCTCTCCACAGGTGTTCTATAGGATTTAGTTCTGGACTCATTGCTGGCCACTTTAAAAGTCTCTGGTGCTTTCTCTCAAACCATTTTCTAGTGCTTTTTTTATTTATTTATTTTTTTTAACTTTGTTTTTATTGCGTTTTTGTTTCCAGCAGTACCAGTGTAGAGCATCAAACATAACAAAATGACCGACACGAATAAATTAAATAAAAACGGGGAATAGAAAAAAAATACGAATGAGACATCCAGGGTTTGTCTGTAAGAGTACACGAACAGAGGAATCACATCCTTAAGTTAGAAAAAGTTTCCATTTCTCCCAGTATCTTTCACATTTTTCGGCTGAGTTTCTTAGGGAAGAATTCATTTGCTGAATAATGTAAATCTCGTGTATTATGTCCATCCATTCCGTGACAGTAGGTGGTGTTTCTTTTAACCACTTTCAAGTTATTGTTTTCTTGCTTGCAGCTTGCAATATCTGTAGGAGGTACCTGTCTCGTTTTGTAAAACTATTTGGGATATTACCCAAATAAAACATATTAAAACTTGCTTCTAATTTTAAAAATCTTCTCAGAAACCATCGCTACATGTCTCCAAAAAGAGGAGATCTTGAGACACTCCCAGATGATATGGAAGTGGCCCACAGATGAACTTCCACATTTCCGCCAACATTTACCATATTCGGAGTTTTTACTTTGGAGTTCCTTTATTCTTGGTGTAATGAAAAAACGCATCATATTCTTCCATGTCAATTCACGCCATAAATCAGAGCTCGATGTAGTAGCCGCTGTTTTACATATGTTTAACCAGTCCTCAATAGAAAGTTCTATTCCCGCCTCCCTCACCCATCTGAGCTTGATGTATGTAGTGGTGAGGTTTTTCATCCTGTGTAGTGCTAAATACAGTGGGGCAAATTAGTATTTAGTCAACCACAAATTGTCCAAGTTCTCCCACTTGAAAATATTAGAGAAGCCTGTAATTGTCAACATGGGTAAACCTCAACCAGGAGAGACAGAATGTGGAGGAGAAAAAAACCCAGAAAATCACATTGTTTGATTTTTAAAGAATGTATTTGCAAATCATGGTGGAAAATAAGTATTTGGTCAATACCAAAAGTTCATCTCAATACCTTGTTTTGTACCCTTTGTTGGCAACAACGGAGGCCAAACGTTTTCTGTAACTCTTCTCAAGCTTTTCACACATTGTTGCTGGTATTTTGGCCCATTCCTCCATGCAGATCTCCTCTAGAGCAGTGATGTTTTGGGGGTTTCGTTGGGCAACACGGACTTTCAACTCCCTCCACAGATTTTCTATGGGGTTGAGATCTGGAGACTGGCTAGGCCACTCCAGGACCTTGAAATGCTTCTTATGAAGCCACTCCTTTGTTGCCCTGGCTATGTGTTTGGCATCACTGTCATGCTGAAAGACCCAGCCATGTCTCATCTTCAATGCCCTTGCTGATGGAAGGAGATTTTCACTCAAAATCTCTTGATACATGGCCCCATTCATTCTTTCCTTTACACAGATCAGTTGTCCTGCTCCCTCTGCAGAAAAGCAGCCCCAAAGCATGATGTTTCCACCCCCATGCTTCACAGTGGGTATGGTGCAATTCAGTATTCTTTTTCCTCCAAACACGAGAACCTGTGTTTCTACCAAAAGGTTCTGATTTGGTTTCATCTGACCATAACAAATTCTCCCAGTCCTCTTCTGGATCATCCAAATGCTCTCTAGCGAACCGCAGACGGGCCTGGACGTGTACTTTCTTCAGCAGGGGGACACGTCTGGCAGTGCAGGATTTGAGTCCCTGGCGGCGCATTGTGTTACTGACTTTTGTTACTGTGGTCCCAGCTCTCTGTAGGTCATTCCCTAGGTCCCCCCGTGTGGTTCTGGGATTTTTGCTCACTGTTCTTGATATCATTTTGACGCCACGGGGTGAGGAGGGAGTTGAAAGTCCGTGTTGCCCAACGACAGCCCCAAAACATCACTGCTCTAGAGGAGATCTGCATGAAGGAATGGGCCAAAATACCAGCAACAGTTTGTGAAAAGCTTGCGAAGAGTTAAAGAAAAGGTTTGGCCTGCGTTGTTGCCATCAAAGGGTACAAAAGTATTGAGATGAACTTTTGGTATTGAGCAAGTACTTATTTTCCACAATGATTTGCAAAAAAAATACTTTAAAAATCAAATAATGTGATTTTCTGTTTTTTTTTTTTTTTCCACATTCTGTCTCTCATGGTTGAGGTTTACCCATGTTGGCAATTACAGGTCTCTCTAGTATTTTCATGTGGGAGAACTTGCACAATTAGTGGTTGATAAAATACTTATTTGCCCCACTGTATGTTTTAGAGATCAGTTTTTTTGTGAGTGTGCCTCTTGAAGCATCCACAAAGATAGTACCGGTAGTTATTGGGTGTCTGTCACATTCATTTAAAATGCTTATGTTAAGATAATGGCGTAGTTGAAGATATCAAAATAAGTCGGTCTTCCCCAGACCATATTTGTTACAAGTTGTTGGAAAGAGTAAAGGTTACCTCCTGATGTCATTGACCAATATGCGGTGACGCCTATGCTACACCAGTGTTTAAAACCACCGTCAGTTTTTGCGGGAGTAAAGTCAGTGTCATACGCCGGCCACCGTAAAACCTTTGCATCCTTCTCAATAGTTTTATTTTTAAGTATACCAACCCATACTTTTAGTGGCACTGTAGTCCAAGTAGAAACTTTATCCAAATAAAAAGGCAGTAATACCTTATTCCCCAGTATAGATGAGATAGGAATGTGAATTTGTGCTTGGTCCATTTCTTTCCACCTAGCATCGTACGCGGGGTCACACCATGTAATCAACGTTCTAAGTTGTGCAGCTTTATAATAATTTTCCAAGCATGGTAAAGATATGCCTCCGTCCCCTTTAGTCAACTGAAGTGTAGCATACTTTATTCTAGGTCTCCGATGGTTCCAAATAAAATTAGAAATTAATCTATTCCATTCGGTAAATTTCTAGTGCTTTTTGAAGTGTGTTTTGGGTCATTTTCCTGTTGGAAGACCCATGACCTCTGAGGGAGACCCCGCTTTCTCACACTGGGCCCTACATTATGCTGCCAAATGTGTTAATAGTTTTCAGACTTCATAATACAATGCACAAGGTCAAGCAGTCCAGTGTCAGAGGCAACAAAGCAACCCCAAAACATCAGGGAACCTCCGCCATGTTTGACTGTGGGGACCGTGTTCTTTTTTTTAAGGCCTTGTTTTTTTCCCTGTAAACTCTATGTTGATGCATTTCCCCAAAAGCTCTACTTTTGTCTCATCTGACCAGAGAACATTCTTCCAAAACGTTTTTGGCTTTCTGAGGTAAGTTTTGGCAAACTCCAGCCTGGCTTTTTTATGTCTCTGGGTCAGAAGTAGGGTCTTCCTGTGTATCCACCATAAAGTCCCTTTTTCATACAGATGCCGACGGATGGTAGGGGTTCACACTGTTGTACCCTCGGACTGCAGGACAGCTTGAACTTGTTTGGATGCTAGTCGAGGTTCTTTATCCACCATCCGCATAATCTTTCGTTGAAATCCCTCGTCAATTTTTCTTTTCCGTTCACATCTAGGGAGGTTAGCCACAGTGCCATGGGCTTTACACTTATTGATGACACTGTGCATGGTGGACACGGAAACATTCAGGTCTTTGGAGATGGATTTATAGCCTTGAGATTGCCCATGCTTCCTCACAATTTTGCTTCTCAAGTCCTCAGACAGTTCTTTGGTCTTCTTTCTTTTGTCCATGTTCAATGTGGTACACACAAGGAGACAGGGCAGAGGTTGAGTCAACTTTAATCCATTTTAACTGGCTACACATGTGAATTAGTTATTGCCACCACCTGTTATGTGCCATAGGTAAGTAAAAGGTGCTGTTAATTACACAAATTAGAGAAGCATCACATGATTTTTCAACGGGTGCCAATGCTTTTGTTCGGCCCATTTTGGGAGTTTTGTGTAAAATGATAATGATTTTTTTTTCATTATCTTTTGTGTTTTTTCATTGCAAGCAAAATAAATGAAGATATTGCTACCAAAGCATTTGTAATTGCATTCCTTTTCTGAGAGAAATTGAGCATTATCTGACACAATTGCAGGGGTGCTAATACTTTTGGTCAGCACTGAATGCTGGTTTCAGTTGTTCAGTTTTCATCCTTGAGTTTCTCTCATTCATGTGGAATTTCTTCAATATGAATCAAACTTAATACAGAAAATTCAGGTCACTCCGAAGCAGAAGTGTCTGCGTGTGTATAATGCCTGACTCAGACTACAAGATTTCAGACCGATTCCAGCGTGACAGACACATTGTGGAGATTCGTGTTGTGTTGTGTGTATGTGTTGCTTTGTATTGGTGGGTTTCTTAAATGAGATAATTTGCTGAAAGAGTTGACATATTTTACTCACAGATCTTTAGTTACAGGAGAAAAGAGGTGTTATTTACTTCCTCAATCTAAGTACATGTAAGGCCGAAACTTGAGTGTAACAACACTTCTTTATTCAGTGTGCTTCTCATCACATATGCACACGACTCATCACAGAAGTTCCTTTTAACTGTTATACCACATCCACAGGGAGTGCACAAGTATCGCAACAGCAGTGTGACATAAATATGTTACAAGAGGCATCAACATTAACTGCATAGTAGCGGGCTTCTTGTCAGCTGTGTCAACCTCCCGTTTATCCTCTGACTCTTCAGTGTGCTGTGGGCAGACATTAGTAGTCCAACATGCAGAAATGATTTGCTCATATCAATACATCCTGGATGACAGTGGGGTGGTCACAAAGCCTTGTAACATACCAACAGACTTTCTGATGCCTCACGACTACTTCGGCGGAATTTTGGCAATTCAGAATTTCTGCTTGTCATACCGCATAGTGTGACACATCCTTCATGTTCCTCTTCCCCTTTGCAAAATGGCAACACGTTGCTAAGCGAGGTGACGTCATCGTGACATCACGCTGACTTCCTCCATATTATACAAAGTACCTCTGTGGCTTTTACTGATTGACAGCTGCTTGTCGCACCTCCTGATGACGTCAGATGTCAGACCGTGCTTTTCGCAGCAGTCTGATGATCATGCAGGTTCTGGTTTTGTAGTGTGACAACCCGTCCATTCCAAGACACACTGGGACATCATGATACGATGTCATGTAATCTGACACTCTGATCGTCGGACAAAACAAAAAAAATTGCGTTGTCTGGGGAAGGCATAAATTGATGTTGAGTAGATTTCATGTTTGTGTTTGTCAGGCCACGGTCGTTGTGAGTGCCGCGTGTGCGTGTGCGACGTCAACTACACAGGCAGTGCGTGCGACTGTTCGCTGGACACGTCAACCTGCCTGGCCAAGAATGGACAGATTTGTAACGGCCGAGGAACCTGCGAATGCGGTGTCTGCAAGTGTACCGACCCAAAGTTCCAGGGACCTACCTGCGAGATCTGCCCCACCTGCCCCGGAGTTTGTGCTCAACACAAGTCAGTACCAAGCAATCGAGACATTAAAACTTTTACACTGTCCACAGGAAGGTCTAAAAACTTGCTTACTTAGTTAATTATTGTTCATCTTCTTGTTCGAGAGGAGACTTACAAATTGCTACTCCTCTTTTATTCATTGGACCAATCAGAAAAAAAAAATGGCAGGTGTGTTCAAGGGATGTACTATAGACCCAACTCACCTGACATCACAACCACTCCTCCGCGCCATATTGTCCGTCAACTCGTCGTGTTGACGCATTACCGCTACGTAAATTCCTCTTATTATGGCGTGTTTTTCTGCTCGTTAACATTAATAATCAAAATGGTGAAGGCGTGTGTGGCGGTTGGTTGCAGTAACAAAGAAGATAGACGGAGAGACTTAAAGTTCTACCGTATTCCAAGAGACCCGGAGAGGAGAGCGAGATGGACTGCTGCAATTCGACGAGAAAACTGGGCTCCAAACGATTACCACAGATTATGTAGTAGTCATTTTATATCTGGTAAGATGCATTTAATATATATTTAGAGGGTTTGGGGCTGACAACCACAATTAAGATCATTGCGAGTTTAATCGCCGACAACATACAGTTTCAAATTCAAGATGCTTATTTCTTCCACCATCATTACATTTTGAACAATATTTAGCTGGTACCAAATGAAAGAAGCTGGCCTCGTCTATGGATCATCAGTTAAGCAGGTGTGTCCAAACCTTTTGCAAAGGGGGCCAGATTTGGTGTGGTAAAAATGCGGGGGGCTACCTTGTCTGATTTACATAGAACAATATATTTAAACAAATTTTAGTAAGCCCTTCTGTGTGTCACATTTGCTTTATTTATTTATTTTTTAATTCATAATTTCAACAGTCTCGTCTTTGTGGCGTTCTCTTTCGACACTCGGGCTCTTGCGAAATACTGCTGCTGTGGAATTAAACAAGCTTCAAGTTGCTATAATTTCTCGCTGCGTATCTTCCCTGTGATGTTGTCGTACATGTCAGCGTGTCTTGTTCGGTAATATCATTATCGCGTCACATCGAACTCTTTGAAAACAGCGACTGTCTCTTTGCAAATGAGGCAGACACAGTTGTTGCGTGTTTTATTGAAAAAAATAGTCCAATATCCACCTATCCTTGAAGCGTCAGCCATCGTAGTCAACTTTTTTTTTTTTTATTGATTGTCGCCATTTTAGAAAATTGGAAGTAAAGGGTCACACGGGGTAATGTTGCTTAGAGTGCTGCTCTTAAAGTTTTTCAAAGTTTCGTGAGAATAGGCTGATTTTGTGTGGACAAGATAGTTGTAGATATCAGGGTAGCAGATGTCAGGCAGAGAGGGCGAAGACAGCGGGTCGAAAAATATCGATTTAGGCATCAAATATGGATCTGGCGAATGGATAGACTGAACCTTTTCCACATAATGCCTTTTATGCAACGCATCCAATGAGTTTACAGCGTCTGAAAGCACCGGGGCTTCCATGAATTGCACTATGAATTGCACGACAAATTGAAACCATTGAGAATACGGATAAACAATGACGGACAATATGGCGGCCGGATACAGCGACACGTCATTCTGTGACGTTGGTGAGTAGGGTCGATAGTATACCCATCAATCCTCAAAGGTCATTTTTTAATTTTTTTTTGTTTTCTCAAAGTTGATGGATTAAATTAAGTAATTGTGACTTAGAATTGATACTTCTCTGTTATTCATGGATGGATCACATTGAAATTTGGTAGGTATATAGTATATTCCAGGGGCGGACTGGTAATCTGTAGGTTCTGGAGGGTCACAGAACGGCCAGTGCTCTGGACGGCCAGCGGCCGCCATACATACATCACTGTTTTTATCCCCCCATCCTCTATGATTATCTACAGTTCGCATCCAATCCGACAGGTGGCAGCAATGCGCCTGGCTGTTAACCGTCAATCTGATAGGACAAGAACGAAGAAAGCACAAAGTAGCCTACTTTGGTAAAGCCTTACTCCTTGTGGAAGCCAAATAGCGACGAGCGTGGATAAACAATATGGATGGTGGTGGCAAAAAAAAGAAAAGAGAAGGGTGGCGTTGAGAAGGTTAGAGAGAAAAAGCTGAAGAAACTCGAGAGCGAAGCATCGAAATGCCACAAGTTAACACACATGTTCGCAAGCAACAGTCTGGCTGCAACGGCCACGCCGGCAAGCAACAGCACAGCCCCCAGGGATGGTGAGAGTGAGAGCGGCAGCCGCTCTCACGTGCAGCCGGTGCAGGGAGAGACAACAGACGAGGGAGAGGGTAATGATGAGCTGGTGGAAGCTCCCCAGACAAGCGCAGGGCAAGTAAGTAGGGATGAAGAGGGTTACTTGCTAGGTAAATTGGCAATTGTTATCCACCAGGTAGCTACATTTTAAATGAAATAAATGTCATTTTAAGGGTTAGTGCCAGCTAGTCCATGTCCCTGTTTGCAATCTTGTCAAGTTACAGTATGCTAGTCCTACTATCCCTCTCCTAAGAAAAAATATTCTAGCTGTAAAACAACGTATGCACACGCCGCACAATATTAATTCAGAAGAAATATAGTCTCCTGCCTTTTTCTGGTTCTACATAGAGATCCTGAGAGTGTTCTGTTCATTTCTCAGTGAGTATTCAAGCTAAAATGTGTAATTACAGCCTCTTTTCATTGTGATTCATCATAAATCATACCATGTTTTCTTTGTGCTTCAGGCAGTCTCCTGCCTTTTCTGGTTCTAAATTGAGACCTTGACTGTGCTGTTAATTTCTCAGTATTCAAGTTAAAATGTATAATAATGCAACGTGTAGTTCTTCATAGCCGCTTCATTTTTCTCTCAAAGTGCAAGAAATTGATACATTTTACAATAAAATGTAAAACAAAACAAAAAATTCTCCCGGGGGGGCATGCCCCCCCGACCCCCCTAGAGGGTCTGTGTTGCCCTTCGTACGGTGATTCTTGTGGGCTGGGCTGAGTCAAAGTCCTGGGCTGCTTTTTAGTTCCAGTCCGCCCCTGGTATATTCTACGTATGTACTGTATGCACATTGATCCCGGAGCCCAATTTTTGTTTTTTTCCCCTCTGGACTGATTAATTAGATGAATTAATTGCAAAATTAAAATGGCGCCCTCTCTGATCTTTGGATCACAATGGAATTTGGTAGGTGTAAGTATACGCGATTTTTTTCCTCAGGGCTGATCAATTGCATTGAATAATTGCGGACTTGTAGGTTCCAAGTTAACCTGTAGAGGGAGACGAGCGATTGTTGTTCATTTCTATTCTTGTATCGTACACATTTCTTTCAATATATTAATATTATTTGTAAATGATCAAAAATTTAGGATGTGAAGAATAACAAAGATACAGCAAAATACGTCTTGCTTTATTACTTTGTCACCTTTTAATTCTTGTAAAAGAGCACAACATGCCTATTTTTTAAAACATTTTTTTTTCTGAACTTTCTACTCTCATAAATTTAAGTATTGGATTTATGTTAAAATGACAACTATTTCATTAAAATTGCAATCTATTTGTATTTTTTTAATATATAAAAGTAGTATTTATTTTCGCATTTAAAAAATTAGCAATATTGAAACAATAACGACCAGATATCATGAGAGAAGGGTTGCCCACTTATTATGAGTATTTATTCCCTCCTACTCCCTTTTAACAACATTTTTCCCCCCCCTGTAGTCTCATAAACTTTTTTTTTTATCTGTCATATTTTTTAAAAATAATATTTATATAAAATTTTATTTTTGGGGTATTTTATTGTGTTATAAATTTCCAATTTTTTCCCCCCTCGCAATATTATTCTGAAGTAGTTTTTTGGTAAACTTGACTATTTTTGTCTCTGGTGAATGATGATAAATACATTTTCTTTCAATGAGAGATATTTATTTTCTTAATTAGTTGTCCAATTTTTCTTGTAATATTACAAATCAATTAAAATGTTTTCATTGTTACGATTTTTGTTTTGTAAAATTATTGCTTTTCATTTTTTTCCTCTTTATATGATTTTAGGATTTAAAGAAAAGACAGTATCTCAAAATAATTTTCATAATTTTCTATTACTATTTCTGTGACCGTACAAAGTTGCACTCCGTGTAACAACATATGATTTTTCCAATTATGCTTTTGCAAAACGTATGAAATGACAAACGTTAGCACTAAAGTTATTTCCAGCTGCTGGTGTTGAGTTTTTAATTTGTTGTTGTATTATTTGATGTATTTATTTCTATTAGGGCATGTGTGGAGTGCCGAGCGTTCCGGACGGGCGAGAAGAAGGACACATGCGAGCAAGACTGCGACTACTTTGCTCTGACCAAAGTAAAGGACACCAGTGATCTTCCGATGCCTCCTTTTAACCAGGATTTCCGCCTTATGCATTGCAAGGAGAGAAACGACGATGACAGCTGGTTTTTCTTTACCATCCGCGTTGACACCAAAGAGGTCCACGTTGTCGATCAGCCAGGTAACAAACACAGTTGTGTGTTTTATTTATTTATTCGTATTATTTGTTATTTCTTTCAGTTCTTAATTTTTTGGGTTTTGGTCAAGTGTTTTCCCCCTCCTATTTATTTGATCAGTTATTTTTAGGGAAAGGAGATTTTTCTTTCCTGAAATGTATAACGCTGTAAAAAAAAAAAAAAAAAAAAGTAAAAATAAAAAATTAACCTAAAAGTCAAGCTAATTTAAGATTTTAAGTTCGCAAAACTCCAATTAGCAGGTTTTGGGGCAAAATGTACATTTCTGAGTAAGCAGAACTTGAAATGTTAGGTTGTACAAACCTGAAGTGTAAATTGTGCTAACTTGAAATAAATGTTCAGTTATGCTTATTGGATATTTGAAGTTGCGCTTACTTCAAATGTTGCGTGAACTTAGCCCGCGTCTCATTCATGAAGCCTTCAAAATAGATGGACCAAAGACATCACCATCAGTTGACAAGACCAGGGGCGTGTCTAGGATTTTTTTCTTGGAGGGGCCAGATAGGGTCACAATCTGTAGAGGGGTGGCATATTTTATTGTAGGGGTGTAACGATACAAAAAAAGTCACGATTACCTCGGTCTTGGGGTCACAATTAGTTTCAGTAAAGTACAGGAATAACATGTTAAACCATTTGCTTGCTCAGCACGTTGTTTATTAAAACAAAACTCGCATGATCACAGTAGCACAAATCAAGGACAAGCTTCCTCATGAATCATTAAAATTCTTCCCTAATCACCCCAATCATGAATGAATACCCTCTTGAATATTACTGCAAATGCAGTGGTAGCATGCAATCATGTCCTATGTAAACTGACTACAGGCCAGCGTTCAATGCAGCACTGTATTGAACCTAACATTCGATTGCGAGCGGTTGGGTAAGTATACATGTACCTTTACACCCCTATTGTATTGACATAAAATGGTTTAAAGTTTCCAATGACAGCCTCTGATTTTAAGTGACGACAATAATAACCAGTAGACTACATTACAAGTAATATGACTTTATTGATGAGTAATTAGTGAGATAATTACACATTTTTGTTTGACACATTTAAAGCAAAATTTTACACACACAAAAAAAGTGCTATTGCCCCAGAGCAATGAAAAGATCAAACTAGCCAATAATATAGTATATAGCAGTTTCCAATGACAGCCTCTGATTTTAGGTGATGACAATAATAACCAGTACACTACATTGCTAGTAATACCTTTATTGATGATTAATTAGTGAGATAATTACATTTCTGTTTGACACATTTAAGCACAATTTTACAAATAAATAAATAAAGTGCTATAGCCCCAGAGCAATGAAAAGATTAAACTGGCAGTCAACTAGATTTGATGCGTTTGAGATGGTGGGAAAATTGGGCACCCAAACTTTCCACCTTGTTACATATGTTTGATAGGCTATTAGTGTTTCTATTTTCCTGCTTGAACCGTCTTTTTTGCGACCCATACGCGAGTAGGCTACATAACTGCACAGCTAAATGCTGATAATAATAATACTGATAACATACTTTCGAGCTAGTGTTGCTAACATTAGCTCCTTAACTTCAGCAACACAAACGTTACCTAACCACCTGCGAGATGCCAATACATTAAACACAAACATTCACAATTTTTTCACACTTTGGACATTCTCACTTACCTCAATTAAGATTAGTGTTTAACCACCGCAGTGGTAGTGTTCTCAGGAACCATATGAACACATAGAGGTCCAACTTCTTCTGTTGGGAATGCATGAAATTGACGTTCCTGTGTGTCCTATTCGCCTAAAGTCACGTGAATGAGGAAAAAGTATTCGATTGGCTGCTTGCTCCTCGACGCCGAACCCAGTCGCAGAAAGTTCAACCAAACCATCTCCTTGGCGGCGCGTTAAATTTGACGAGCTACAGTCGATTTGGCGTCATCGCGTCGCCCCGGCGCATCACGCGTGACGCGTTTACATTGACTTTCAATGGGAATCCGTGGCGCGACAAGCAAATGAAGCGTTGCTTTACTGAGAACGTGAACGTAGCTTTACTGAGGTGGGGGTTAGGGGGGGGCACTTAGGGTGGCCAACCAAATTTCAGGGGTGGCAAATGCCACCCCTGGCCACCCTTGTCACAAGACAGCTTTCACAAACATTGTGCCACACCTTCGCCGAACCAGGCAGAGCATTTGGCTTTCACTGTGATAAACTCAAACACACACTGCGTTCAAATGCCGGATTTAGATGGAAAAGGACAAAAGTTTTACTGCGTACAAGCAGGCAGGAGTGTGTCAAGAATTATTTGGTCGAGGATTCAAGGTAATTATTATATAAAATCGCCCCATTCATGCACTTTGAAACTTTGTGAAAAAATGGATGAAAAAAAATTTGCGTAACTTTAGCTTGAAATATTTTTGTAAAATTTAAGATAACTGCCTGTTTTTTTTTGCTTTTAACCAAGAAGCTAGACTGTTCTTTGTTCATATCTATAGAAATTCAGGGATGTACGGATTTATTCTCAAGAATTTTCAACCTAAAAAACTCTTTGTTTTGTGATGGCCGCCATGTTGTATCAATCAACAGTAGCATAACTTTATATTCAAATCATCAGGTAATTTTCAGCCAACTGCCCGTTTTTGGGCAAAAAAGGAAGTAATTTAGACATTTCTGTGTCCATACAAAAAAAAATCACCTTTTACATGTTTTATATTTATATAACATTTCAATCTAAAAACGACATGGGCCAGATAGCCGGCAAGACGTGCCTCCGTGCTGAGGCAATAGTAACATCGGAATTCAACCTAAATAAGTTGTGATTGGATATAGAAAAATGCAAATTTTGCAAATGATTCTGCATGCTGTCCTCAAGTATTAGGTTTCTGTTGTGAAAATTGAGTGATTTATTAGCTATTGAAAACTTGCACTAAATAAAAAATATTTAAGTTGCTATTTTAGGCAACAACTGAAATGATGTTAAATATTGCTATTGATCCTGAAAATATAGGTGATTATCTCTGCATTTGGTGATTTTTGTGCATCTAGTGTAAAATTTGAGAATTTTATCGCCATTTTAAGTTTTGCTATATTTGTATGAAACAATAATTAATCGAGATTTTACTCGGGAATGACTTTGCATGAGCAGCGACATAAAAAAATTCAGACTCATATATGGTATAGGTGCCTGACTATACCATAGTATAGTCAGGCACCTATACCATATACTATACTATAGTATAGTCAGGCACCTATTTTTCATACTATAGACTATGTACTAGTGTAGACTAGACTAGTATATAGACTATACTAGTACATACCTTTTACATGTAATAATATGTACAGTACCTAAATCCAGATTACTTAAAATTTTAGGTTCTGTTTACTTTCCATAAGTCCGTTTACTTAAAGGTGCTATAAAATGGTAAACATGTCGAAAAACCATGCACTAATTTTACATGTAGAAAACAATTTGGCACTCAATCTGGCTGTTTCGTAGTTATTCCTCCCAAAAAACAATACATCACAACCAGAAATGATGATCATGTTTAACTTTCCAGTGCTGCATTAGCTAGCTTGTACATGTTAACAGAATGGCAGGATGGTCACATGGCAACAGGAGAAAAGAAAGCCTATGGATGGCATGCTAGCAGACTGCAAAAATATGCAGCTCATTCTGGGTGTGACATCCTCTTCTATGTGGAGATTTTTTTGTGACGACTGGGATAAGAAGACTAATTAGGATTTGATTTCATTATTAAGCTTTTTCTATCACTTTGTTTGCATGGATTTGTGTCCAAAATATGGTTTAAAATATGGACGCCTAACCTTTGTTTTTTGTTTCATTGTGCAGGAGCCATAATTCCCGCTCGTTCTGCCAACTTAATGGAAAGAGGCGTCTCCTCTTCCCCTTCTATCTTTATGTTTGGATTGAATCAGTGGCTTGGTGTCATGTGTTGTCTTACAACCTTCTCAGTCCTTGTTCCACTGTTTACACGTTAACTCCTCCCACCAGAGATTCGGACGATCCCATCGTGGAAAGCAACGACAGAGTAAAAGAAAAATGAAATGCTCCTCAATACCTTCGTTTCACAGAGACGGCAATTATAGATGACGTGTCTGAATTATTATCTGTACAACATACTTGATTATGTATTTTGTATTGCAAGTGAAATGAAATAAGTTTGAAATATGATCAATACATTAAGGGACAGACAAAACCTTTATAATGTCAATCAATCAAAAGAATCTTGGTTAATAAATTGGAAAAAGCACATAATTAAATAGGTAAAATTTGTAATGGTGGAGAAGGAGAAAAAAGCCAGTACAGTGGTACCTCTACATACGATCGCTTCGACACACGAACTTTTCGACATCCGACGTAAAATTTGACTCGCCATTTGTTTCTACATCCGACGACATGCTCGAAATACGACGACAATGGCAGCACCGCAGACGAATGCACGGCGGATTTTCTTGTGTGACAAATCAACACAGGTTTCAGAAAAGGTTGGTACAGGTGGTGAAACAAGGAAAAAGTTGACGCTTACCTTCTAAATAAAGATGCAAATGACAGAAAAATATGAGCGTAGGGTGGGCATCCGTGAAATGGCTCAACAATACATCTCCACGGTCCTCCTCCGACCATCGTTCGCCAGTCTTTATAAGTTAAGCTGACAATTCTTATTGTGGTAACATCTCCAGAGAAATCGCCAGCTTCGCCACGTTTTCAGCATTTCTTTCACAACTTATTCAACACAAAACGCCTGCTGTCTGCCGCAATTGACGATGTTCTCAAGAAAGCATTGAAAGCGAAAGTAAACTTTCACCCGCTCCCCTCCCTCTTTGTCACGTCAGCGCCGCGGTGCCTTCAGGTACAGAAAAAAACGTCCGCCTTATTAGAACCCGTTTCGTTACACTATTAAAGGAATTATTATTATTATTATATTATTAATCCGATTATTATTTATTATTTATTTGTTTTGCTATATGTAATTGCCATTTGTAATAGTACCAGCAGTATTTTTTAAGGATTTAGTGCAGGTTTTTGGGCTGTGGAACGAATTAATGGAATTATAATGTATTCCTATGGGAAAATCCTGCTCGACATACGACCATTTCGACTTACAAACAAGCTCCTGGAACGGATTAACTTCGTATGTAGAGGTACCACTTGTATTTCATGAAAGTGGCCGTCTGACATGGGGGCAGACATTTTATCAATGCTGGTACTGTTTTAGCCAATCAAATGTGAGTCTCCCGAATTACTCGCAGTTTCTCATTATGTCATTAATATCCATAATCACGTGCACTTGTTCTCTAGTCTATTAGTGTCTATTAGTGTTTATGTGTGTAAAACTGATAGCACAAAGTCCCTATGGCCATATGTGTTGAGTTTTCAATGACTATAAATAAAATATTTTTTCTTCCATCACTTGGTTTGATTGGTTTGTTGAAAGGTTTTTTGGGTCCCCCTGTTTCAAGAGCAGTGCTGAGATCCAAAGTAACCATCGCTGTCAATTTATAATGATCATTAAATCAATATCATGTTGAGGAGGGCTGTCAATAGACTTGCAGGGGCCCGGGGACAAGAGACCATTAAAGGGGCCCCCCACCCCTGCCACCGGCTTGTCACGACAACATACGCAGTACTTTTAACGCTTTGCAAGCAATGACAGTGTACATTTTCAAATGATTTAGTTTGAGATGGACAGTTAAATTTAACAGACCGTAATGTGATGTGACACAATATAAGCAAACAATTTCAATCTATTGTCCCATGTAGGCTACATTACTATACAACTGAGAGTGCTATGCCTGCCTGCTAAGCAACAAAACAGTATAACTAAACATCCTTTGCCTGCCCCATCCAAATTCCTGAGGTTATCAAGCCCTCAAACAGTGATGCACCTAGATTTTTTGACAGCAAAGTCATTTATAACATCAGTGAAATTGTGTTTGAGCAAGCTCACGCTCAATGGAGAGCATGGCTAGGTTGTTAAGCCTGCCCTGCGATATGGTGGAACATAGGTATTTTTTTATTATTTTCATTTTACTGAAGGCTCGCTCTCGTCCAGCTACAGTCACTGGCAAAGACAAGAAAATGCGTAGCAGTGTGCAGAGAGTGTTTGCTATAATACACAGTGGGTTGTAAACCCAAGATAATCCAGCCACCGGACCCGAGTCTGTTCAGCCTCGCGCACCTGCTCCCCACATACTAACATATATCCCTGATCTCCCATCACCTTCTCTCCCCTCGGCTCAACGTAAGCAGCATGTCTTGTCATACCGCAGCTCAATAGGCTACAAGCAACCGGTAACCGGTGACAGACTCGAATCGGGCTTTGGTCACGGTGATCGCGAATAATAATAATAATGAAAATGTTCAGTGTTAGCGGCTGTTGTTCACTTACCGACATCACTGTCCAGTGTCCACAGCCAACTCTAGCCCTAATTCTCTGGCTTCTTGTCCCCCTTTTAAAAACTTCATCATTTTTATCGTTCACCTTTATGATCTTCATCTCTTTTTCTGTTTTTCTTTTCTTTTCTGCGCGCCCGATTAATGACCACTCGCCATGTTTAGAGTTTATAACAATGACAGATTTTAATTTCCCGCTTCAAAAAAAGGAAAAAATATATATTTGAAATATTTAATATGTTAAAATTTTCAGGTATATATCGAGTAGAACATAACATTTAATCAGACAATGATTTAAATAAAAAAGAAATATGTAAATGTAAAGTAAAATAAATTAAGGGTAATTCAGGGGCCCCAACGGTCCTGAGGCCCGGGACAACATACCCGGTTGCCCCCGTCGACGGGCTTGATGTTGAGGAGTGCAGTATCGGTTCTGTAGTTCGACCTACAGCCAGAGGCCTCGCGTCCCATTAGGCAAACCAGGCAATTGCCTACGGCCCCCAGCCAGCAGGGGCCCCCAGAGGGCCAACAGATTTAGCACATGAAGCTTTACTACACTGTCTCAGCGACAAGTGCGACAGTGCCAGTGAAAGCCTTGTGTCTGAGTTCCCTGAAGTGGCCCCTTCACTTGCTCTACACTCCCCCACTTTCCCTCACATGACTCAGAGTGAGAGTGAGCGGCGATTTGGCTTTTATTTAATTGGCGTATATCCAAAATGATGAGAAGTTTTCCTTCTGGAAGCGACAAAAGAAAGAAAAAAATAGAAAAGGAGAACAGGAAGCAAGACCGCAGTGAGTGTGCTACTGTATGTTACTGTAGTTTTATGTCGTAATATAGTAGAAGCCGGGCACTTTGAGTGTCCTAAAAAGCGCTCTATGAGACTGAGGCGTTATTGTACTTTTATTAAATATGCTATTGCTCTAAGTCCAATTGTCCCCCTTACTTGCACACGCTCAAAGGGCCCCATGTTGCTTGTTGCCTGGGGCCCCCGGGGACCCTTGCTACGCCTCTGCCTGCAGCAGTGTGGTACTTCTCAAGAATATTAAAGTTTAATTAAACTGTCACTTGGAGAAAATACCATTTTTATTTTTATTTTGAGAAGCATTCGTTTAGGAAACACATTGCAGCTTGCCGCAGGGCCGGCCCAGGCTATTTGGGGGCCCTAAGCAAAATAATGCAAATGGGCCCATATTTTTGGCCCACCATTTCGTCACAGTGTACTGTGAAAGCCATACATGCAATCCAACCCATACTTCCATATTTTGTATATTAATCAGATTTTGTTGCACTGCATACTTCAAACTTCTCACCCCAAATGATTGTCAGTACTTACAGTACATAGCGCCAAAGTTTTTTCTAAAAGAGGAAAGAAAGAAGTTAAGGAAGAACTTTTATTTTTTAAGCTTGTAATCAATTATCAAAACTCACAAAAGTCAAATAAAGTAAACTGTAGCAAACAAAATAGAATATAAATTAAACAATTGCCAGATTGGGGGCCCCTTAGTGGTCAGGGGCCCTAGGCAGCTACATAGTCTGCGTATAGGCTGGGCCGGCCCTGTCAGCTTGGCAAAGTTACACTGATTTGTCTTGCCCGATGGAGCGGTGTTGTCTGTAGCAATATGGCGGCTATTTTGATGCATCCAAGCAGTTGTGGGGCACCAGTAGTTGCGGCTTCAGATGTGCTCGTTGCATTGACCCTCCGCTATGTGCCGCCATTGTATCCGGGTCGACGGGCGGGTCGGTCTGTCGCTGAAGAAGAAGGAGAGGTTTGTTCTGTCCAGGCACCTCAGGAAGAAAAAAAAGTTGTTCCCAGGAAAAGGAGCGCACTGTCCGACCAACCGAGGAAGACTCTTTTCTGCTTGTCTCTTTCATTTTTATTTTTAGCTTACCAGAACGAAATGCTATAGTGGTTAAACTGGACTAAAACTTCTCGGAAGCTGTAGAAAAGTTGTCTCAAGGAAACGAAGCGACGCCTGGCATTTTTAAGCTAGCTTTCGCCCCACTATTCCTCTGTAATTTTCTTTTTTGGGGGGAATAGAAGACTGGTGGACTAATAAATGTCATTTTGACTCCACTGGTCCTGAGTTACAGAACAAGGTAGGTGTTGATCATTATAAATGACAAACACTTTATTCATGGTTAAAGTTCGCCGTGTTGCCATCTATGGACGACAAAAGAAGGAATGTGTGTCTTCAGGCGACTGTTTTTTGGCTCGTAGTTAACATTTGAAAGAGAACATGAAAATATATAATCGAACGTACAACTCGTTTGAAATGTTGTGTTTGTTTTGTTGATTTAATCTGGTCTCCCAAAAGAATGTGTGAAAGTTTGACCAGAAAGTAGGCCACCGAGCCGAACAAACAGTACTTATTTGTTCACGGAATGTGTTTTATTAGTTCTAAAAAATACATTCTTACCCTCTTAAACATTTTTATCCTGTACTAATTTGGCTATCTATAGATCTTTTCATTCTAACTTGCTCTCCCAGATGCTTTTTTTGGCCATTTTGTACTATTGTGATGTAGCACATGTGGTTGTTGGGACCCTTACATAAATGTGTTAAGATACAGTTTTAGCCATTATTTATACATTCTTTGAACAATTATTAATATTTTTAATGATGATTTACAGTTTTAGCTGATGAGTTGGTCTGTCTCAGCCTGTAATACCGCTTTGGTCCTCGGGCAGCGATGTTGAGTCCCAGTTTTAGCCCAACCTACGAAGAAGAAAGGACACTGAAAGTCTAACACTATTAACCCATGTAAGAAGTATAATTTTTTTGTTGTTGTTTTTCATTCGTTTCTTTCTAGCTTGGGCTGCTCACAAAATGTAGAGGGAGAAGTCAAATACATTTCAGCATGACTGTTAATGGTTATCTGAAGTTGTAGATATTTTAGGTTAAAATTTGACTGCGAATGCGAACACAAACACTCTGAAAACGAGAGTTGGGGGGGGCATTTAAATCATTATCTGACATTGAGGCGAGACATTCACTCCATTTGAACTGAGGGCCTGGCAGTGAATGAACATTTGTTCATTTGCTGCTAAGTGCTAACCCTTCCAGTTCAAATGGATTGGACGTCTGCTAGTGACAGACTAATTTAATTCACAGCAAAGGATGAAAAGATGCATTATTGGACATCTGTCGTTAATGGCACTGAAAGAGTTATATTTAAAACTCAATCATATCATTAAATGACGAAAGGCACGTGACTGCCATTCACAGGAATTTATTAGAAGTTCTAATGGTTTTCTTAAACGTGCTGTATAATTATTTATCAATGAATGTCTTTAAAGTATGCTAACTGCAAATCGATTAAGTAAGTATATTTAACAGTATTTTGTCTAGCACTCCTTAGCTTTGGTCAACATTACAAATGTCTTTTTTACTTCCTTTTGTCCGACATGCATGTAACACAGCCTGCTTTGAAAGTATCCCGAGAGACCGCAGTGTGGTTCTGTTTTATTGTGTGTATCAAGTCCAGCATACAGTGGTACATTTGGTGGTCTTGGCTTGCACTCGACTGGTTAACCAAAATCTTCTGGTCAGATGGGACCGCGGATGTTGTCGTCTTCTCGGACAGGACAGGGCTTGTCAGGCATGCCTGGCTCACTTCCCTTTAAGGAAATGTAGCCTGAGGCGTTGTTTCTTCATCTTGCATTGTGCAATGTTGTCTAGCAACCAGTAGAAAATAAAATCTTTAGAAGTCCACACCAAATGTGAAGGATTTGTCTGGTTAATTGGAGACATGAGGACAGTGAGTCAGCTCCATAGTGACGCCTGAAACAATTTTTCCAGAAGCTGCGTACGCAAGCCCGTAGTGTCATTCTGTTACACAACCAACTCATCCTTGTTCCTCTTCCCCCCCGACAGTTACCTTTGAATCACAGTTGTCATTGTGATTGAGAACCCGTTAAGCCATCAGTGATATCCCCAAAGTTGAACTCAATATGGTGAATTATCGTGCCATTTTTTCATCCTAAAAAAATGATGTCATTACTGGCTCGTAATCCCACTTCGGCATGCTATTGTTCGTGTTGAACATTAAGAAACTTGGCGTGAATGTCAAAGTGAGACAGTGAACTCCAGAGAAGAAAACGCTGCCATTTTACAAGCTCAGCATCTGTAATATGCTTGTGGTTAGGCTGGTATGTATGAGCTCATTACTGTGAGGGGTTCTGGAGGTCTGGGATCTCCTCTATCTGACCCGCTACAGCAATATTAACTTTACTCATGGGCGGCAATAGATGTCCAACCCATTTGAACTGGGAGGGTTGACAATGAATAATCATATTTCAGTGCCACTGACAGTGACAGATGTCGATAGCAGCCATTGAGTTCCCAAACATAAATATAAAGAGGAAGGAGAGCTAATGATGACATTTCATTTTTGTGTTATTTGTGTTTTTTTGGGGGGCTCTTTTGTACTGTTTTGATATTCGGGAGCCAACTGCGACCTGCCCTTACACAACTGAATATACTCCTACTTGTAGTCTGGAATGAGGAATTGTAGCTGGTAAAGGGTGTGGTTTTTATTTGGTGATTGATTGTGGAACCAAGCAGAGCATTTGTTTGGGTGGGAGGGGGTCCTAATGGACTGAAAGTGCACTAGCTGGAGCTGCAGTTGGGGGTGTGCTGTCTGTCTGACCGGCTTGCAGAGCACGAAGGGGGATGGGTGCACAAATGGTTTGCAGACTGCCTCTTGACTCCCCAAAGTTAACAATCGGTCCCCCTAAAAACCATTCACTTGCTCTGTTTTTAAAAAGCAAATGAGGAAGCAAAGCACGACAGGAAGCAGCATTGTAAACATAACCAAATTATTGCCATAGTTTGTTGTTCAAAGTTTGTTAATATCAATATTTATGTTACACATAAACAAGTAAAATGTTGTTTGCCTAGATGAATGTCGAAACTTTAGCAGATGTGCTTTGAAGCGTTAGAATAACAAGTCGATATTTTGCACTCCCTTATTAAACAGCACAGGCACATTTCTGTTAGAGGTGGCGAGATAAAGGTATAAATCTGAGTGAGTCATGGAAACGAGTCTCATTTCTCAGACAGACGTTCTGTGTCAGGAGTGAGTTAATCAACAATCTTAACAGGAATTCACCGACAAAGACAAGGTAGCGTAAAAACTTTAAAGATCATGGAGTCACTTACTCTTCTGCAAGATTGAACTCATTTGACACTCCAACTATTAGGGGTGTAACGGGACACAAAAATCTCGGTTCGGTACGTTCCTCGGTTTTGAGGTCACGGTTCGGTTCATTTTAGGTACAGTAAGAAAACAAAATGCAAAATATAAATGTGATAGTTGTTTATTACACACCTTTGTGCCTTGCTTTGAACAATAGGAACATTAACCTATAGACCCCACTCACATGACGTCACAACCACGCCTCCGCGCCATATTGTCCGTCAGCTCGTCGTGTTTAGGCATTCCCGCTACGTAAATTCCTCCTATCATGGCGTGGTTTTCTGCTCGTTAACATTAATAATCGAAATGGTGAAGGCATGTGTGGCGGTTGGTTGCAGTAACAGAGAAGATAGACGGAGAGACTTGGAAGTTCTACCGTATTCCGAGAGACCCGAAGAGGAGAGCTATATGGACTGCTGCAATTCGACGAGAAAACTGGGCACCAAATGATCACCACAGATTATGTAGTAGTCATTTTATATCTGGTAAGATGCATTTAATATATATTTAGAGGGTTTTGGGCTGACAACCACAATTAAGATCATTGCGAGGCTAATCGCCGACAACATAGAGTTTCAAATTCAAGATGTTTATTTCTTCCGCCATCATTATTTTTTGAATATTTAGCTGGTACCAAGTGAAAGAAGCTGGCCTCGTCTCCGGATCATCAGTTAAACAGGGGTGTCCAAACTTTTTGCAAAAATGGCCAGATTTGGTGTGGTAATTTAAACAAATTTTAGCAATCCCGTCTGTGGGTCACATTTGCTTTATTATTATTTTTTTAATTCATAATTTCAAAAATCTCGCCTTTGTGGCGTTCTTTTTCGACACTCGGGCTCTTGCGAAATACTGCTGCTGTGAAAGTAAACTAGCTTCAAGTTGCTATAATTTCTCGCTGCGTATCTTCCCTGTAATGTTGTACATGTCAGCGTGTCTTGTCTGGTAATATCGCGTCACATCGAACTCTTTGAAAACAGCGACTGTCTCTTTGCAAATGAGGCAGACACAGTTGTTGCGTATTTTATTGAAGAAATAGTCCAATATCCACCCATCCTTGAAGCGTCGGCCATCGCAGTCAACTTTTTTTTTTTTTTATTGATTGTCGCCATTTTAGAAAATTGGAAGTAAAGGGTCACACGGGGTAATGTTGCTTAGAGTGCTGCTCTTAAAGTTTTTCAAAGTTTCGTGAGAATAGGCTGAGTTTCTGTGGACAAGATAGTTGTAGATATCAGGGTAGCAGATGTCAAGCAGAGACGGCGAAGACAGCGGGTCAAAAAATATCGATTTAGGCATCAAATATGGATCTGGCGAATGGATAGACCGAAGCTTTTCCACATAACGCCTTTTATGCAACGCATCCAATGAGTTTACAGCGTCTGAAAGCACCGGGGCTTCCATGAATTGCACTATAAATTGCATGACAAATTGAAACCATTGAGAATACGGATAAACAATGACAGACAATATGGCGGCCGATCTACCACTCAAGAGATCTGATGGACTCAAAAAGTGGGTTACGATTGCATATTAGTTTGAAAATCGACCAGATCCACCCGTATTTTTACACGAGTGACTTCCGGTCTGCCCGATCCTAGCTACCGTTAGTAGTATTGACTCAGGAGGGTTGTGTCTCGCGTCAAATAATAAACTCTGCCTTTCTTGTTGCGTGCATCGTGTTGAGCCGCTTCTGGGACGCGTCTAACACGCGGCTGCACTGCAACTGGTGTGCATTGGCTGATTGACTTTAACGCCCGCGTTCCACTGTGTTCTCGTGGCGGCCACGTTGTCGCACCGTTGACGTTTCTGGGTTATATAGTACTGTCCTACCGTGTTGGTCCTCATTATAGTAGAGAAGACGGGGTAAATATAATCTACACAAAGAAACTGTAACCCGATTGACTCACAGCCTCGAAAAGTAAGGGTTACATTACGTCAGAAACCTGTTCAGTATGCCTCCGTTCCGAACCGAGCACCATGTACCGAAACGTTTCAATACAAATACATGTACCGTTACACCCTTAGTAACTGTTTTAGTGAACTTTATGATAAGTAATATCCGGTCCAAATTAACTCATTGGTTGCCGTTGATGGTAATGGACGTCCAATCAGTTTTGATGTGGAGGTTTGGCAGTTATCATTGGGACGATATGGCTCAGTTGAAGAGGAGTTGTCTCCCAACAAAGGTTGTGGTTTCGATCCCGGCCCGGATGACCATGTCATAAGCGTGTTTCGCACTGATCAGTTAGAAGAACGTAAATCTACTTATAAGATATAAATAGTTTGTAGTAAGCCTGAACGATATATCGTTTAAACATCGCCATCGCAATGTGCGTGTGCGCAATAGTCCCATCGCAAGCACGTGCGATAGTTTTTCTTTTTTTTTGATCCACATACGCCTCACTTTCTGGTCTGCACAGCCTCCTACCCTCCCTCTCCCAGCCTTTTGATCCTCTCAGTCACTGCGGCACAACGATGGCTTTGATCTGGCCAAAGAAGCAGACTTCACACGGGCATCTGTCAATCATCGTTTAACTTGTTAAACAGTTGCAAGGAAGCCGCGCTGGAATGAATGTGTGTACTGTGGGGACGTTGGAGACATTTAAATGCCAGAAGTGATCATGAGGAGTTTGAAATTTCTACATGTCACTTCAACGGTTACAGCTAAAATAGATATACAGAAGCATTTAATAAAGCCAAGCATTTATCTGCCACATTACTTTATTCTTGTTCAAAAATGATTTGGTTGGACAGTTATGTTTAAAACTCATCATAATTATGACATTTGAAGTGCTTAAAAACCATTTATTTATATACATTTTTTAAATCACTTTGGGGGGAAAAGTGAGAAAAAACATGTCTTATATGTATCTCTTTCCAATGCTAAATCTGAATAAATACATTGGGCACAAAAAACACACAAAAAAAAGGGGGGGGGGGGGTGCGCTACTTCGCGGTTTTTCACTTATCGCGGCGTGTTCTGGTCCCCATTAACCGCGAAAAACAAAGGATGACTATACACTGTGGTGATGGTGAGTCATCTAAAGTCTTTCCAAACAGCTATTTAAGTCATCTTGTGAAAATTTCTTGAAAAAAATATATATACATTTTTTTTAATATCGCAATATAATATTGCAATATATCGCAAACCCCCAAAAAATCGCAGCAATATTTTTTTCCAATATCGTTCAGGTCTAGTTTGTAGTAAATATGGCAGTTTTTGTTTCAAGAGGCTGCACTAAAACAAGGGAGGGAGCAGTGTGACGCTAACTTCCACCACAGTGTTTGAGGGTTTTTTTTTCCCCCTAGCGATGTGACAGTGCCGTATTTTAGGGATGTCCCGATCCGATCATGTGATCGGAAATCGGGCCGACCGCGCCATTTTTCAGAGGATTGGAATTGGGTGAAAAGGATCGGGTTTTTAATTTAAATGTTTTTTTTTTTCTGCTTCATGCTCATATAGCCTCTCACTCTCCCTCTTGCTTCTTTTCTTGGTCAGCAGTGCTCTGGAGTTAGCTGTTTAAAGTTAACGATGATTGACAGGTTTCTAGCTTTGATGTTACCAGAGAAGCTTGGTCGCGCTACCATCAAAGGGGCCAGATGCGTCAGTCATGTATCATGTATTAATCACTTAGCTTGTTAAGGGGCCGTTTACATGGTGACTCTACAAGAAGACGAAAAATTTCAAATGTGCATTTACATGGTTTCGTTTCCATTCGAACAATGTCGCAACTCCTCATGAAAACGATGTAGTATTCAAGCCAAGCCCTAGGGGGCAGTGCAAATTTACAAGGCGACAGCGAATGATGCACTTTGACCCCACGGGGCTCCTCAGCCCGGAAGAAAACATGCCCGCCCATTCGAAGCAATGGCATTTTCCTTTTGCTCCAAAAGGCACAAAAATGGAAACATTCAACATATTTAAATTTTAAGATATTATTAAAACAGTAAATTAAAGCCGACGTTCCGCCATTTGCAATTTTTAATGTTAAATAGCACCACTGCGCACGCCCAATGTGACGTATACGAGTGCTGATGTTATCGGCGCGGGTCCGGCGCGGCAGTAGACTTTGATATGCATGCGAAGCAAGCCCCCCTCAATCCCCGCAATCGAATTCTTCCACTTTCGAGGCAGGATTCAGAATTTTTCGTCTTCGCCTTCCGTCTTCGCCGACACCATATGCACGCGAGGCAATTCCGCTACTCAGTCATTGCGTCTTTGTGTCGCAGAGTCGCCATGTAAACTGCCCCTAAATACTACTAGCGGTAGTGTGCATTGTGTAACTGAGAGGCTGTTCTCAGGAGCGTGAGCGGATTTGAGTGGACTCACTCAATGAAGCTTTTAATAAAGACAAGCAATTTTCTACGTTATTCCTGTTTAAAAAGAATTCACATTATGAAGCCGGCACGGTGGGACAGTAACATGTTTAAAACGTTTTTTTTTTTTCTTTCTCGTTATCGGATCGAGACTCTATATCGGCAGATTCTCAAAATCGGGTGAAAATATATGTGATCGGGATATCCCTACGGTATTTTTTATGCTTGCTTGGCAGTACGTATTATTTATGCTCCAACTGTAGACGCAGTGGCAATAAAATAGAGAACTGAGAAGCCACAGCGTGATTTTTTTCCATTTTGTTGATGTTACATGCACTCATGGAGTTTATTCAGAGAGCCAGGTACAGTGACCGAGAAGTCCAAACGCTTTGCAAAAACAAAAAAGCATGAATACAAATTGCCACAACACGAACATCAAATCCAAACAGTTTGCAAAAGAAAAAAACAAAAATGCAAACTGCTACAGCACGATCCCCAAATGCCAAAGCCCGAATGCAAATTGTCCAAAGCACGAACCTCAGTTGCCACAATACAAACCTAATTTCCCGCAACACGAATGCAAATGTCTCGCAACACAAAGACAAATGGCTCGCAACGCGACTGCAAAATGTCACAGCACGAATGGAAGAGGACGACACAGAAGTAGAGATGAGGATTACGTTTAAGACCCCTGTACTATATGAATGCAATAAAAAAAAACTAAAGAAAGAAAAAATAATTTGTGCATGGAATGTTTAATAAATAATACTTTATTGAAATGAAATTAATACAAGTTTGAAACTTTTCTAAGAACTAAATCTCCCATGCTGCTTATCAGCAAATGGCAACGATTCCTTTTGAATGCGTCTCCAACTGTTAATTTATTTGTTTTCTGGATATAATATCAATATATAGATCGAGTTGTATAAGTGAAACATGTTGTTTGTCATTTTGCCTATTTTTTCTTGAACTTGGCGGGTTTTACACTTTGTTTGGGCTGGAGAGAGGACTGTCTTTCCCATCTGGCAATTGTGACCAAAACACAATCAAATACAGTGGGGAGAACAAGTATTTGATACACAGTCAATGGGAAAACCCATTGGCAGTGTATCAAATACTTGTTCTCCCCACTGCATCACATCCCCACATGTGCTGAGCTTGAAAACCTAATTTGCAGACATTTGCTCAAAGATTTACACTTTGGAATATATTGCTTTTTGCTGTTGTAGTGTAAAAACAATATAACGATCCAAATTTTAATAGAAAATGAGGAAGTAGCTATTAAAGGTGTAGTAAAGGTATTAAAATTTTTAATTTTCAATTTTATTTAGAGAACCACAACATGTGCAGTTAAAAATCTTGTTTCATAGGTAATGTTCAATGTTTTACAGTAAAAATACAGGGGTTAGACAAAATAATGGAAACACCTAATATTTTCTCCATCATAATCATTGAACATATTTGTTAAAGAATGGCATGAGGAACGTTCTAATTAAGTTGAGCAGCTCGTATGGACGGCACAATCCCCAGACCTCAGCATTATTGAGCATTTATGGTCAGTTTTAGAGATTCAATTAGGACGTCGATTTCCGCCATCGTCTCTAAAAGACAGGATATTTTACTGAAGAATGGCTTAAAATTCCTTTGGAAACATTTAACAAGTTTTATGAATCAATACCTCGGAGAATTGAGGCTGTAATTGCTGTAAAAGGTGGACCAACACAATATTAAACTAGTTTTTGTGAATTTTTTAAGGTGTTTCCATTATTTAGTCCAATCTGTTAAGATTGGTTGCAACATTAAAGATGCATGTTGTTGTTTGTGAAAAAAATCTGGCTCTTCAAAAATTGGTGGCCGGCCAGAAAATGTGATTGATGAATCCATATTAGCTTTGTATTTTCACAAATAAAAATATTGCATTCATGTTGTCCGTGTGAAAATTGTTGTCTGACATGAGTGGTTGGACAGGATGTGGTAGGTCACATCAGCAGTGCATGTATGCCACACACATCTTTTTGTGTTTGCGGCATGCACAAAAGAGGTGTGAATTCAACATGGAGGAGGATGTGAAGCATCATCCAGTCTTGTGTTTCCTGTTTTAGCTCACAGCTGTTAGTATAGCACTCTGCAGGGAAGGGGGCTATTTTGTATGCGTCTCACTGGGATGGCTGAGATTCTGTCTGACCATATATGGGCGTTGGACACATACTTTTTTTTTTCTTCCTGTGGTCATTGTGTTGTTCATTGTTCCCTTCGTGACGAATGCAAGTACTGAAGACGTAGATCTAACAATAAATATTATTATCAAAGGATGTGGATGAGCTGGCAAATGATACCAACAAATTCCAGGCTGGTACTTCCTCCTTATTTGGACAAGTTGCTCCTCCACTGTTGATAGACCCCAATGAGGATGTCCTACATCCTTTATGTCAGGGGTCCCCAACCTTTTTTGCACCACGGACCACTGTGATATGGGCCTTTATTTTATTTATTTATTTTTTAAATTCTATTTTATTTTTTCAACAGACCAGTGCAGTGCCTGGCAGCAAATATAAAATAATGAGCTTGTTTTGTCGGGACGAGATGGTCCCAGCTAGGTGTGATGGGACATCTGCAAATAGGGCAGATATACTTGGTCACAGGCATAAGTTTTTCTACAATCATGAAAAGTTTCTTGGCTCTAGCGATACGTTTTGCCACGAGGATGCTTTAGTGCATTTGCATTTGTTGATGTGGTGGCCCTCAGTAATTGTTTCTGTCCTTTGTGTTCGTGCTGTTTTTCTTTCAAAAAATTCCAAAGTATTACAGTGTGCTTAGTCTCGTATGTGCCGAAGAAGCTTTGAAGGCTTCATTGCCTCGTTTGTTAGCTTTTGGTCACAATATATGCACAGCGGAAATGGCGTCAGAGAGTCACCTGTTACGACAAACCGAGGGCGTAGGTTTGGTCTGAACATTGGTATGGACGATATAACAGCATAACCTGCATGTACACTTTTAGCTGGGGACGGGACATTTATAAGACCAAAGAGGTTTGGGTGAATGGAGGTCGGGGCTACATTTCTCATGGATATGAACCTAATTAATTGATAGGCTAAACGGTCAATGAAAAATAAATCTGTATTGATTTATACTAACTTTTATGTGTATTGGTTCAGGTGGGTTAGAGTTTAGGTTAGGGTTTAGAATTAATCTCTGGATTTTATTAGCAAATTTAAATTGCAGTATGTGACCATAGATTATATTAACATCCACAATAAATACGTATTTGTTAATAATCTCTTAACTGTCCAGGAATTTTAAAAAAAATGTCTTAAGTCCACTCAACATTGTCTAAATAAATCGATTAAATCATAGACTAAATGTAACTAAAAAAAACGTGTTTGACAAGAAATAAAAAATAATAATAAAATTGGAGCATTCCTTCAAGTAAAACACTACTGCTTTTGTCCACAAGCACAGCCAAATTCAACAAAAAATGAGCGCTCTTTTGGGCTGCTTTCAGACCACATAAATAAAAATAAAAATTGAGTGACATACACAGACTGGGGACCTCTCTCTCTAAGCAGCTTCGTGCTCATGTTTTTCCTGGTTCTATAGTTTCCAGCAGAGTTCACTACATTTCTCACAGTTTAAGTAACGTTAAGAGTAAAAAAACACATACAAGAAGACACTTCCTAGCAGCTTCATACTCACGTTTTGCAGGTTAGTTCACACAGTTTAATGTTATGCTAACTCTGATGCAGGTCACACTGTCAATAGCAAAATTGTTTTTTTTCCCCCCACCTCCACAACATTAAAGTCTTTTTACATTACTTACTGTGTGTGGCTGCTGCTGGCCAAAAAAACTTCTAAAATCCCTCCTCTTCGAAGTGAGTGGGGGTGACGGCATGTTGTTTAACATTTGTCGGGGCTGTGTTAATGTGCGCGTGTGGCAGAGTTGGGGGGGGGGGGTTTCAAGGCCAATCAAACGTATGTTTGAGTCAATAAAATGGACTGGCACATTCAGCAAGTGAAAAGTGGTAAATGTAATTCTGAACATAATGAAAATATTTCACTGAATAATGGTAGGGTAAATTCTATCCTTACAACTTATGTGAAGACAATCTTAATTAACTATTTAACTTAACCTTATTTGCACTATATAAAGAGTTGCTAAAAAGTTGGTGGGGACAATTTGAGCATCCTGAAAAGTTGGTAGTGTTTTGTCCCTACCGTCCCTATACAAATTTATGCCCTTGCTACAAGCCCATTTTTAAGGTAGGATTCTTGGTATTGTCTAAGTTTTCATTTTCTTTGAGGTTGTGGGCACTCTTCTGGCTCGTCAGGTGGCCTTTTCCCTGTAAAAAAGCTGTCCAAAGACATCTGTTTTTCTATTTATCTTTGCTAGCGTGTGTTCTTATTATTTCTGGGAACAAATCTGATGCGGCTACGTCATTATTGAGGACAAGCACATATATAAAAAATACATACTAGAATGCTAGCGCCAATGGATTTCTATGATTGCATCCTATCCAGTTTTATTATATCTATAGAGTAGACAGGCAGGCTTATTGGTGTGTCAAGAGGTTCATGCCAAAGTTAATTCGGACAGAATGCAGTCTTTAATAAATTATTTATTATTTCTGTGCGGTCAGGTAGCAAATGTGGCACGGACCAGTACCAATACCTGTCCTGGCTATTGGGGATCCCTGCTTTGTCTAATGACTTTTATTGTTACTCTTTGTCTACCTATGGTCATAGTAAGTGTGTAGTCACAATACTTGAAACTAAGATATATTTTTTTCTTTTTCTACTTCATATACAAGTACCAGTGCTTTAGTCCACATGTTCTTCACATTTCACTTCATTTCGTTGAATATACTTTTGTTCAAACTCAATTCTTCCACTTTCAGTAGATCTCGCAACACTCTAGACCGCCTATTACTTTACAGTATGTACTGCATTTTCTGGACCAGCGATGATGCACTGCTTGATTAGTCGCATGTGTCCATGTTATATCGATATTTACATCGAACGATGTTAAACAGAATGATTTGATTGATCAAAACACTATTAATGAAAATATTAACATCTTCAACAATTTGGACAATACTTTTGTCCAAAGGCAGTGAGTACATGCTTTGTTACATCATGCTGCTGGAGTATCTTGCAACACCTTTGTCCATTCTGTATGTAAAATATTGAAATTTAGTTTAATTAACTGATTTTTATTGTGTCCAGATGGATCTCCGGTTAATTGTGCTAGCGTCGTCGTTAGCGCTCCTGAGCTTCATTAGAGCACAACAAGGTGAGACTCCATGAAAAGCAGGTGGCACGATAACAACATAACATGATGTACAGTATTGCTAGTGTTTGGCCAAAACTGCCTGGACTAAAGTTTAATTTTTTACCTCGGTGTGCCCTACAACTGTGTCTTTTGATACAAAGTTGTAACATTTTACTTGGCAATTCATACTTGTTCACAATGTTTTTTTATTTTTTAACCATGAGTGTTTTTTTTTTTTTTTTCTTTTAGAGGGAAGCGAATGCATCAAGGCGAACGCTCAGTCATGTGGTCAGTGCATCCAAGTGGCAGAGTCTTGTGGATGGTGCACGGATGAGGTCAGTTGCTTGACGGAAAGAATTGGGTCAGAACACTAATATGTCATCATCCAAACTAGAAATTCGGCCTGAATCGTAAAACCACAAAGCAAATATACTATCCGGCAGCTTCAAGTAGTGTTCTACTTTTTCTTGAATAAAAATCTATCAAAGGGACACACAACACTTTATCGTGCGCATCCTTGAGGGAAGAATCTTGTTTAATAAATTAAAAACGCACAGAATTTCATTTTTAGGATATGTAGTCCTGGAGAAAAATATGAATAAGAGCCAGTATTTCTTGTAACTGGCTGCCCAACATGGGGGCCGATATTGCTGCTAGTATTTTAGCCAATCAAAATCAATTATCCCAGATTCCCCGCTCTTCCTCGAGACATCCTGTTATCAAATGCAACTGTGGTAGACTCTTATGATTGTGTATGTATAACCAAGGTCACAAAATGTATGCGTCCGTGTAATTTTTCTGTGTTTAAACATTATTTTCTCCCTTTTCAAAAGTCTAATATAATTTACATACATAAATACTTGGAGCAACTGACTTGCACATTCAGTTCATTTATACTAACTAGGTGTTGTCTGTCCCTTTGATATACAATACGATATTGTGATTTTTGTCTGAAAACATCAGAGATTTTATTAGAAGGCTTTTTGGTCAATTTAATGCGGGTATATTTTGTTAGACGCTCAGCGCCGCTTCTCCAATTAATGTCCAAACCACGAATATGTTTAAACGAGGCCTGTCATGATAATTACGATTTGACTTATTGTCTGACAGTAAAATCTATTGATCATCATTTTATGTCTTGACTAAATTGTCGGATATACTGTATAAAATGGTCACCTATTTAGTTTTTCTGGACAAAATCAATTTTGTGTCAATAAAATTCATTTGCGCTGTCTTTTCCCATCTTCTTTAAGATAGTGGGGAGAATAATGTTGTACGCTACTGTGTATTTGGGCATCGATCCGGTCCAAGTGACTATAAGGCTAGGTTCATACAAGAGGTCTTAATGCACGAATCCGATTTTTTCGTGTTTTTCCGACTCGAGTCAGGCATTAACTTGACGGTCTGAACGGGACAAGTCGCATAGAAGTGGACCATTTTAAATCCGATCTGAGTCACTTTCGTATGTGGTTCAAATCCGATCTGGGCCACATTTTTTCAGAACGTGACTGGCGGTCTGAACAGTCAAGACTCCCAAATCGGAATTCATGCAGCAATTATGTCAGCAAAGAGCAAGAGGCACGGAGGACGGCAGCCATGTCGGCATTAGCGCTTAGCTTGAACTCTGCTTTTAAGCACGAAACGGGCTTGACCACAGTCATAAAAAAATAACATGAATAAAATAATAAGCTTTACAATTTTCGGTTTTCATTCTGTGTGCCGAATGACCAATATTTTATTATTGCACACATGGCCGAGTCGGGGCAAACTGACGCACCCACCTCATTTCACGCACACACGTCAAGGCTCATGTGTGTGCGTGTATGCGGTCCATATAAACTTTGGATATAAGACTAAACGGGGATTACTAATGTCTGTTATTTGTGTCTTTTTGGAAATCAAAATATGATCACTCTGGAATGACATACAGCTAGAACGTGTAATTTGTTTTGATGCTTCTGCGCATGCGGGTCTCAGATCTCAGACTGGGAATTAGTGCACATGCATGATACTTGAACGGTCTCAATGGCCAAAGACAGTCTGAAAGGGCACGCCAAAATACAGATATGGCAAAAAAATCGGATTTGTGCATTAAGACTTGTAGTATGAACCTAGCCTAAGCGACTGTTTTGCCTATACAGATATGATTCAGATTATTTTTCATTTTTAAGTTAGATGGCCCATTGAATCGGTTAAATCTTTTTTTTTTTTTTTTTACATTCAAGTGTTTCTGTAATTATTAGTTTCCTTAAAAAAAAAAAGAAGAAAAAAAAAGAAACAATACTGTCATTGATCGATAGTCAACAGGCCTAATTTAAACTATAACTTCAGAAAATTCTGTCACTTGTAGTAATAACAGACTAGTCAGCATGCACTGTCTTTGTGCATGTATCATCTTGTCTATGAGCAAGACAAATTCCAGCACCTTGATATATCAAGTCATTTCAGCGATATCATATGAGGGGAAATAAGCACAACAGTAGAATGTAAACCTTTGCCAAGGCCCAACAGTATTACTGTACTTTGGATTTGAACAGCAATTCAAAGCAATAGTTGATTATTAGACAGGCGTTGGCTTGAACACAGGTTGGGTATAAAACAAAACTTGTATTACAAAATTAATATTATGGGAGAGCATTGTGCAATAAAGTTCCTCTGATTGGCTGGCTAAAGTCAGTTATGCCGCTTAATAAGAAAGGTGTGCGAGGAGTTAGTTTCAGCTTAAGTGACCACGTATGCTTATTTGTCCTTTTGAAAAGATAAACTGTCAAAAAATAATTGTAAAAGGTCACACACATATAGGTGTCCACATTCATATCCCAATTCTTCACTGACAATGTAATGTTCTGTTGGTCGGTAGGACTTCCTCTCGGTGGGTGAGTCCAAGTCCGCTCGCTGTGACGACTTGGAGTCCCTGAAAGCCAGAAAATGCAATGTGGCCAAAATTGAGAACCCTCGAGGCAATATTGTGATCAACAAGAACAAACCCGTCACCAACCGCAAGAAGGATGACACAGACAAACCCAAACCCGAGCAAATCACGCAAATCCAGCCTCAAAAGCTCACTCTAACCCTGCGATCTGGTACATTCGCTTTTAGAATCTTATATTGAAAAGGAATTTTCCGTATGCTGACTTTGTGGTAAATGATTGCGCAGGTGAGCCGCAGACTTTTGATTTGAAGTTCAAGCGAGCTGAGGACTATCCCATCGACCTCTACTACTTGATGGACCTTTCCTTCTCCATGAAAGACGATCTGGACAATGTTAAGAACCTGGGCACAGACCTCATGAGAGAAATGCAGACCATCACATCAGACTTCAGGATTGGTGAGGATGTCTCATTTCCATGCAACTAAGAAATTTTGGAAGAAGGTTAAGTGTTTTTGGACCATAGCTTATTTTGACAGCATTTCGTTTTGGGGCCGTGTATTAGGCACGAAAAAAGACCCTCAATGCGTAATAGAACTCCAAAACCTTCAAGCAGTTGCCTACAGTGCTGAATAGACAGTTTTATTGGAACGTTTTAGTTACAGGAACTAAAGGTACCAATAACTTTAAAGTTCTAGAAACTTTAATTTGGAAATGTTTAGAAAGTTCTGTTATCCAGCCAGTGCTCAAGAAGAAACAATTATAGTAGAAATTCACCTTTAGTTCCAGGAACTCTTAAGCACACAAAAAAATGAATTTAATTCTAAAAACTACAAATGCCAGCAAACACGTGCTGGAACTTTAAGAGCAAAAGAACAGCTTTAGTTCCAGCAATTAAATTTCCCAGTACCACAAAGCTCCTAGAATTTAGTCAGGAAATGCAATCAAGTAACTTTTTCTAGAGTTTCATTTGGCAAATGTGTCATGGTTCAATGAACGTTCACTTGAATATGTAGCCTTTATTCCAGAAGTTGTACTGTATGTACCAAGAAGTTAATTTTATTTTAAAGCAGAAAGAAGCTTTAGTTCCAGACACAGAAACAACCAAAGATTCATGAAAATTCACATGGAAGAGGTGCTTAAGTTCAATGAAGCATAAGTACATAAAAAAAGAAATTTAAAAAAGTTCATTACTAAGTTGTATCAGCTATACAATGTTATCATTTCAGTTCAGGTAACTTTATTAATCCCCAAGGGGCAATTCAGTTAGCAGTGCATGGGTGGCAACAAGGGCAGGACATTTACCGAATTAAAAACCCCTTCAGACCTAAGCATGCTACTAAAGGCCATGACACGTTCGCGTCTCTAAACCAATAGATACACTGAATTTAGATTCTATTGCCATTTCTGGGAGATGATTGGATGAAACTTTACCCATCGAAATCAAATCATGAGGTTTGAGGCAAACTCTTTGCTATTTTTGGCTCTTTGAAAATGGCTGACCAAACACAACTTCAAAAAGGATAACATAAAGTGCTCCTTTCTTATTAAAAACACATTAGCATTCAAAATAACAAATAAAAGTGTGAAATATCCCTGACCAAAAAATTGCATTTCGTTCTGGTGTTTAATTAGAGTAAAAATCAGTACAGATTTTCTTTTTCTTTTTTTTGCCCAGCAGGAAAAATGCGGGTCTGAAAGGGTTAACTCAACATTACATAGATTAGGTAACTTTAGGACACAACTTTTGTTTTGGTTCCAGCAAGTTGTGTCTCCTTCTCCAGGTTTCGGCTCATTCGTGGAGAAGACTGTGATGCCGTACATCAGCACCACTCCGGCGCGTTACAAGAACCCATGTACAGGCAGCCAGAACTGCACTAGCCCCTTCAGCTACAAGAATGTCCTGAAGCTGACCAACAAGGGTGATCAGTTCAACCGGTTGGTCAGCCAGCAGCAGATCTCAGGAAACCTGGATTCTCCAGAGGGTGGCTTCGACGCCATCATGCAGGTGGCCGTGTGCGAGGAGCAGATTGGCTGGAGGAACGTTACCCGTCTCCTCGTCTTCTCTACGGATGCGGGGTTCCATTTTGCTGGGGATGGAAAACTGGGTGGTATCGTGCTTCCCAACGATGGCAAATGTCACCTGGAGAACAACATGTACACCATGAGTCATTACTACGTAAGACATCACAAAATTGAATTCGCACACACACAAAAAAAAAAGGCAAGTTAAAATTTCTATTTTGGCATTTGGCAGATATGATTTCTCTGCATAGAGTAATATTGCTGTGATGACATGGGTCAGCCAATTAACTGTCAGCCATCTCCTATTAGCTGAACCCACAAGCCTGCCTTTTATAGCCAAAAACACCCACAGGTCACTGCTACTTCAGTGGAATATAAAGATGGCGACACCAACTGGATGAAAATAGTACTTGCACCTTCACATAATTGGTACATTATGTGAAATACAGTGATACCTCAGCTCACGAACATAATTGGTTCCCAGAAAGTGTAAGGCGAAAAGTTCGTCTTCCGAACATTTATTTCCCATAAGAAACCATTAAAATGAGAATAATTCGTTCCCAGGTCCCCATAAAACATAATTTTCTACTGAAAAAGCCTTAAAACTACACAAAAATATACCTTATTTTCTTTAATGTCTTCTTCGGCTTAACACTAGCCTGTGGTGGGGTCTTTTTTGGTCCCATAATAGCAAAAGTACACTCAATATGGTCCAAAATGTCTATCAAACACAAACCACGTCCGCACTCAACGAAAGGGAGGGGACGAACTGGGACGCCGTGAGCGTGCGTCAGCTTCTCGTGGCGCTGTTCGACCGCGTGGTTTGGTTCGTCCGCCGAAAACTAGTTCGTCAGCAGAGACTATATGCTCGCGAATTTAATGTTCTTGAGGCGAAAAGTTCGTGAGCTTAAGCGTTTGTGAGCTGAGGTATCACTTGTAATGGGAAAAATCTGTTTTTATTTGATTATGGTACTTGAAATGTACCCGATAACTCTGCACTATTAATGTGCACCAGTACACATCCGATCTATATGTCAGCAACAAGTGAAATACTTCACCACTGTTTGACTAAACAAACAATGGACGCGAACACGCAATGGTGGACTTAGGCACAAAAGATACCTTTTGCATCATGATACCGCGTGTGAACTATCTAGTTAAAAAAGAAAAGTTGATTCCACCAAGAAAAAGTGACGGCCGAGACGTACGGAAGGGACCATATTTACAATACTTTTCTAAACACTGATGATGTGACGCAGTGCATATGCGTGTGATGTTATGGACCAGTTCCATTCTCACCATATGTTTTTGCAACATTAACAACTCCACAAAATCAGAATAGGGCATCATGCCTACGTTCACACCGCAGCTTCAGGTTGTACTAGTAGCGACCCCTAAAAGTTCTTAGGCCTTTCCCACCATCTTCAGGCTTGGTTCAAAATGTCCTTATTTTTACATTGTATTTTTCTGAATGTGTATTTGTGAACTTCGCCTAACCTGCACACTAATATTGTTTAATATTTCTTTGTTAGGACTATCCCTCCATTGCACATTTAGTGCAAAAACTGAGTGACCACAACATTCAGACTATCTTTGCTGTCACAGAGGAATTCCAACCCGTTTACAAGGTGCCAAATAAGAACTTTTATTGATGGGTGGGGTGGTGGGGTCACATTTACTAACACATTATTACCGGTAGTTGTGGTAATTTACGCAAACCTCACTGTGTTGCAGGAGCTGAAAAATCTCATTCCCAAATCGGCCGTGGGCACCCTGTCATCCAATTCCAGCAATGTCATCAAACTCATCATTGACGCCTACAACGTGTGTGCAAAGCTCAACAATACAACCCACAGCAGTATTCCTATTTCATTTATTTGTTATCCTTTTGTACAGTCTTTGTCATCCGAGGTAATCTTAGAAAATGGACGGCTTCCGGAAGGAGTTTCCATCACCTACAAGTCCATCTGTAAAAACGGGGTGGAGGGAACTGGCGAGAATGGCAGGAAGTGCTCCAACATCTCCATTGGAGATGAGGTACGTGTAATATCACGCCGTATTTTTACTAAATATGTATGCACAGTTTTTAACGTCCACCTGTTCCTTAGGTGACCTTCAAAATCTCCATCGAATCTCAGAAGTGCCCGTCACATGGCAAGGCGGAAAGCATCAAGATCAAACCATTGGGCTTCACCGAAGAGGTGGAGGTGGTTCTCAACTTCATCTGCGAATGTCAGTGCTCGGCCCAGGGGGAGCCCAACAGCAACAAATGCGACAATCGTCATGGCACCTTTGAGTGCGGGGCTTGCAAGTGAGTGGCAATTGGTTTTGGGGAGAAAATATGGAAATACTTTATAGTGACTATTAGGCTAGGTTCATACCGCCGGTGTTAATGCACAAATCTGATTTGTTTTCATATGTTTTTTTGGCGTGCCCGTTCAGACTGAATTTGTCCATTGAGACCGTTCAAGTATTACGCATACGCTCAATTCGCAGTCCGACACGCGCTGCGCAAGAAGACTCGCATGCACAGAAGCATCAAAACAAATGACTACATATGCTGGCTGTCAACCGTCATTCCAGGGCGATCATAATTTGATTTCCAAAAAGAGGACACAAATAACACACATAAACCCCATTTAGGCTTATATTCAAAGTTTATATGGATCGATAGCATGCATGTACTGTCGGTGCATGTTGCACACACATACAAGCAATTTGCCCCGACTCTCGGCCGTTCAAGCAATCTTGAAATATTGCTCATATAGAGAGAAAACAGATCATTCTCAGGCTTATCCTCAACCCATTTTTATTTTTTTCTGACTGTTGTCAAGCCCGACCCTTCCCCAAAAGCCATGTTCAAGGCAAGCTTGGCGCTAACGCACAGCTTCACCACTATCGTAGGGAGAAGTCTCGCTCTTTGATGGCGTAATTGCTGCATGAATTCTGATTTGGGATACTTGACTGTTCAGACCGCCGCGACATTCTGGAAAAATGTGGCCCAGATCGGATTTAACACTAGAAGTCCCAGAGAATTCTTGTACTCCTAATAGTTCCAAGCAATGGCCGATTTGGCCTCTACCCCGGAAAAACCCAGAGGTGGCCAAAATGGCCCAAGGGCTTTTGAATTGGCAAGTCATTTTCCGACAACAAGAGCCATTTATATATGGGAATATTAGGAGTATTTGTCTTGGGGAAAGGCCGTTTCGGCCTTTGCTGGGTTTTCTAGTGTTAAACCACATACGAAAGTGACCCAGATCGGATTTGAAATGGTCCAATTCTATGCGACTTGTCCCGTTCAGACCGTCAAGTTAATGCCTCACTCTAGTCGGAAAAACATGAAAAAATCGGAGTCGTGCGTTAAGACCTGCAGTATGAAGCTAGCCTTTGAGGAGTGCCATGGAAGATTCAAGAACGATTCACAAACATCCAAATTCCGAATATTGAAATATGTCAAGTAAGCGTAAGCCTGTTGCAATACGCAATAATTCCATTTATCGCACGGTAAATAAGAATGAAGGCGATAATTTTTCCGCTGTGATTTATCGCCTTGCATGCACCTGCGTGCGCGCGTGCAGCTGATGTGCTGTTAAAAGTTCGGCTTCCTTGTTACCAACTACGCAAAATGCATTTTTGTTCTGGGTCTGGCAAAAAATAGCGCCGGAGCCAATTTGTTCCCATTATATCCTATTGTTCAACGTATACCGGCCACGTCAGTGCTCCGGATTGACTGCGGACCGTCTCCAGCGTGCCGGAGATGGTCATTGTGATTTCTTAAAAAGTATTTTTGAATTTAAGAATAAACATTTATTGCGTTTAAATGGGTGTACGTGATCTATTAATATATACTGTATTCTCAGTGTTATTGTAAATTTTTTTTTTTTAATTGGGGGGGTGCAATAATATCGCATATCGCAATAATTTATGAAATATCGCACACTAAAATTTGTTATCACGACAGGCCTAGTAAAGCGGAAATAAACCACAGTCAGCGCGGTCTTACACACAATGAGGAACAGACTGAGAGTAAACATCATGCTTGTCATTACCCGGGTAATGACAATGCTCAACTCACGACTCTAGCTCAACTCATGCCCCTAGATTAAAAAACAATAATAACTGACTGCTGCTGACTGCCGCTACAAACTACGTCTACATAACGCTACGGTAGATAATAGATATCATATGTATATAGAACTAGATGCGAAATGACAGACTTGGCGGCGTTAGCAGCACATGTATAGAAAACTAGATGCGACATGACAGACTTGCCGGCGTTAGTAAACAGCCGCCATCTTAAAGCAGTAGACTTCCCTGGAAGGCTGTTGTAGCGAACCTTCCAAGCGAACTTAATTAACTTTTTATCTAAAATACTCCTAAATCCACAAAATCTTGACTTGAATCTATCTTTAAAAAAGTTTTAATGTTTTTATATGTCGAAAGTAGAAGGGAAATTATGGAATAACGGGAGCAATTTTAACAACTTTTTAACGGTTGATTCGTAACATTAAATTAATTGAATGTAGTTTACAGTTGCTGATACAGAATGGGGACTTGAGTATTTTATTTACTGTTTTAACTGGATACTGAAATAGTTGTTTATTTAAGCCTGAGAGGCTTTTTGTACAATTTTGGTAACTAATGTACAAAACATTAAAAGCAGCTAATAGCTTGGGAGGGGACGGTGTCAGCAATAATCGATTTATAATCGAATCGTAGCCTCTGAATTGTAATCCAATCATTAGGTTCCCATAGATTCCCACCTCTAGTGACTATGTTAACTCATTGGTTGCTATTGACAGCAATGGACATCCAATACATTTGAACTAGAAGGGTTGGCAGCGAATTAATATTCAGTGATAAATTCCTATAAGAATGATGAAAAGAGACTCATAATTGGATGTTTATCATAAGTGGCACTGAAAGAGTTAATAATTTATTTTACACTGCTTATTCCTTTAAATGCAAGTAATTAACCACAATACTGCTGGGGAACACTGATGTACTCCAACTTGTAATTCATGTACTGTAAGACTTCATGCGATCTTAAAGGGTATGTCATGCCCTGGGAAAATGTTAATATTCCATCATTTATCCATAAACGCATGCCTTTTGTATTCATATCATGCCACTTCGTGTAATTACACACAAGAAAATGAGAGAAATTTGGCTCGATTGTCAAGCTAAAACGACCGGCGCCCGAGATCTGGCAGATTGTGTGCGTCACGACAAGTGAAGAGAGTGCCACCGGCCACTAGGGGGGCAGCGCCTGTCTGCATCAATATAATTCCTTCTAGTGAGGGGAGAATTAGGGGTGTTTTGAGCTGTTTATGCTGATGCATTGTGTTCGTCCTGCACATATTCCAGGTTCCCTCATGAAGAAACACCCCTCGTTGTCAATAAAAGAGAATTCAGAATTGACAGTGAGGGGTGTTTCTTCAACAAGAAAAAGGCTCAGTGCTTTAATACTGAATGGCGGCGATGATGGCAGACAATTTCGTTTCTAGTTTCAGCGACGAATCCGACGCAGAAGGACGTAACGAATGTTCATCTAATGGTGATGAGGAGAGTTACGAAGCTTTAATCGGTGTTTTAGGTTACCAATTTGAGCCCAAACGAACGCCAATGCAGCGTAATGAAACGGTCATTGAGGGGAGCAATGACACTGATGAAACATCGGCAGCAGATCGTGTGGGAAACATCAATGATTTGTTTTGCATTTCTTTTTGTGAAGCTGATACACCGTGACTGCAAAATAAAGGAATGCATAGAATAATTATCATTTATTGCGCTATCATAGCTTTTCGCTCTGCCAACAGACACAAATATGAATGGAATCAGAGGATTTGTTCTATACATTTTACGAACGATAATTTATACATGTGTCCAGTCCTGTATCCAATGCGTGACATTTTTTTATTATAAAAGAGTACTCACTCTGGCCATTTCGAGCTTGCCTGCTCCCTTCCTTTGCTTAGCCTTAGCCTCCTTTGCCAGTCATCGTCCTCTTTCTTGATATCTCGGGACATTTAGGTGGCTGCGCGTGTATGGTTGGCACCGCATCTCCTTTGAGCAGCAATCTTTTAGCAAAACCCGATTTCACTTGTCCATAGTTCGAGAAGCTTTCAGGTGGAAAATGCGAACCATAGAAAACCGTGCCGGAGGCTGTGTCTAGAAAATTAGCCCTCTTTGCACGGACAAACTTTACCCATTGTCTGCGTAGTCCAGCTTTTTTTTTCGCGTTCAGGAACTCATGGATACTATATTCCGATAAATAACTATTTGTACACCACATAGCACAGCAGTTTTGAAACATTCTAGTGATGTTTTGGTCAAACAAACCCGAACGCTACTCTCTCGTCGATAAAAAACAATGGCACCTGGCTCCGCCTCGACTTTCATTCACTTGTCGTGACGTCCAAGCCCCATTCTGCTGTTTCCGGAACACTTTCGGAAATGTTCGTCATTTTCGATCTATTTTCGATAATTGCTCATTAATGTGATTGATTTTTTTGTTAACTTTATCAATATTTGTTATCATGGCACATAACGGTTCTATTGATGTCGCACACCCCCTTTGCCGCTACATACCCTTTAAGAATATTTTTCCCATCAGATGCAACGAGGGTCGCATTGGGCGTCAGTGCGAGTGCAGCACCGATGAGGTCCGTACGGAGGATTTGGATGCAAATTGTCGCAAGGACAACGGCACCGACATCTGCAGCAACAACGGCGATTGCGTCTGCGGAACCTGCGAGTGCAAAAAGAGGGAAATCCCCTCTGAGATCTACAGCGGAAAATACTGCGAGTGCGACAACTTCAATTGTGACCGCTCCAACAACAAGCTCTGTGGAGGTAAATATACTGCATTTGGCTATTCCGTATTTATTCTTGAATAGTTTCTGGCACTCATGTGGAATCTAAGCAGAAGTACCACTGTGTGTCTGTGTAAATTCATGTTGAGTAAATTTCATTTATGTGTTTGTTAGGCCACGGTCGTTGCGAGTGCCGCGTGTGTGTGTGCGACGACAACTACACAGGCAGCGCGTGCGACTGCTCGCTGGACACGTCCACCTGCCTGGCCAAGAATGGACAGATCTGCAATGGGCGAGGAACCTGTGAGTGTGGCGTCTGCAAGTGCACCAACCCCAAGTTCCAGGGACCTACGTGCGAGATCTGCCCCACCTGCCCCGGTGTTTGCGCGGAACACAAGTCAGTACAAAACAAGCTATCTTCAAATTTAGGTTCAAAGTGAAAAAAATACACACTGTTGTGTAGATTTGGGTGTGTGATGCGAGAAGGTTTGATTTTAAAGGGGAACGATTCAAATCCGCTCAGATTAGTGGGATTCTGATTTCGTTCTATTCGAGAATACGATTCATTTCAATGTTGCACAGCGCATTTCAAGAGGGATGTAATGATTTGTTGAAACTTGGCAATTATGAATGTATTTGCCAGTACTGTAAATTTATTATTTCAAGATATTTAACAAAGAATACAGAAGACTTGTATTTCTTTTTGTCATGTTTGACCATTTCCGGTCATTAAAAAGAAAACTTAACCCCATGAAGACCTGTACATGGACATCACATTTCATCCAAATGTGACTTCCACACATGTCGATCCCAAGTCTCAATTATAAATATCTTTTATAGATTATTATAGATTTTAGAGATTATTATATTTCTATATATTTTTAATATACTGTGAATAAATACAATTATAAATTAATAAAATGGTAGTAAAAACAAAATTAAATGAAATACCCTATGGTTATGGCCCCCAATAACACTAAATGTTTTTTTTCTTTATATATTCATAATAATTAACTCATTGCCCACCACTGACAACGATAGACGTCCAATTCTTTTAAACTTGGAGGACTGGCTGTGAATGCTCATGTTTAAGCGCCATTGACGGCACTAGATGTCTAATCCATTTTGACTTCGTGGGTTGGCAGCAAGCCTCTTAGTCAAGATGGATAGGTCGTCAATCCTTGTTAGTCCTAGCTATTGAGTTAAATGAGTGCCCTATAAAATTGTAACATGTTGAGCTTTCCAATGCCCTAAATATTCAATTTGGTTAAATTCAAAGTAACAACATTATTGCAGAGAGAGACTTTATTATTTATTATTCCTTTTTTGTGACAGAATTCAAGTGTTGCTTGATTCTGTTGCATTTAATTCCAACTTCAGTCATGTGAATTAGATTTCGTCTTGCAATACTGATGGTTTGTCGTGTATAATTAAAACTATTTTCTGAAAATGTGCTGTATTTACCCTAGTATAATGTCTGCTATCTCCAAAGGGTTCACTAGGTGTATTTTTTTTGGGTTTAGGGAAGTATAATGTCTGCTATCCCCAAAGGGTTCACCAGGTGTATTTTTTTCTGGGTTTAGGGAGTGTGTCCAGTGCCGAGCGTTCCAGGCGGGTGAGAAGAAGGACACGTGCGAGCGCGACTGCAGTGACTTTGTGCTGATCAAAGTAAAGGACCGCGAGAAACTTCCTCAGCCCACCGACCAGAGCTTCCCTCTGACGCATTGCAAGGAGAGGGACGCAAACGACTGCTGGTTCTACTACACCTTTGCCATCCGCAACGACACCAAGGAAGTCTACGTCGTCGAGACACTGGGTACTAAATGAGCCGTGCCCCAAACATAAAGTGTTGTTTGCCAAATCGTCACTATAGTATGAAATGCATCTATGTTAATGTTAATGTTCAGCATTACTACATTTGAACATATTTGATTAGTGTTGAATATCGTTTTGTCAAGATCATCACAGTTGATGTAAATGACTTACTCATGCATGGAAAATTTTTGCTAAATTGCTCATTTCATGACATTTGGTAAAACTGTCAATTTGTTCTAAACTTTTTTTCCTCATTATGACTTTAGTCATAGACAATTGTAACAAAAATTATTTATATATATATTTTTTAAAAGATCATGAATTACTCATTCAATATTTTGAGATCTGTTAAAAGAAATTCTGATGAGCAAGTTTTAGTCGAGTGAAGTTACAACTATTTAAATGCGTGCCTTCCTTGTACAGAAACCAGCATATGATGGATTTCTTAACAGGGTATGAAAAATGTTTTCCTCGTATTACTGCAAGTGTAAGAAATGGTATGATGGAATTTTTGTTAACTGCTGCCATCACTGGCATTCCTCTGTAGCGACATCATAGAAGAAATGAGCAAAGAAAGGAACTTGTTGATATTTCTTTCCATGTTTGCAGAGCTGCCTTTAGTTTTACTTTTTTTCTTGATATTTTTCGTTCCAGAATGTCCGGCGGGTCCTGACATCATTCCGATAGTGGCGGGAGTGGTCGCTGGTATTGTCTTGATCGGACTGGCCCTGCTGCTAATCCTCAAACTGCTCATGATTATCCACGACCGCCGCGAGTTCGCCAAGTTCGAGAAAGAGAAGATGAACGCCAAGTGGGACACGGTTAGTCACGCGCACGCATTCTCCAACGCAACTGGGACAATTGGTATCTTTTAATATGAAATAACAAGAATATTTTACGTTCACAAAATGGCACTTTTTACAGTTACCGGTGATATTTGTACTGTATTTCAATGACATTGCTATGATGGCATGAATGTGTGTGGCATGGGCCAGTCTGCAGTCTTTGCCTATAAAAAACGTTTAGTGCATTATAAACATGAATGTGCAACAAAAAAGGTCCAAGACAGTTGAACAATTAGAGGGCTGTGTTAGACTAGAATGGGACAGCATGCTTATTTCTAAATTTGAGAAACTTGTCTTCTCGATTGCCATATCTTTACGGACTGTTGTAAAAAGAAGAGGGGATGCCTCACAATGGTAAAAATGGCCTTATCCCAACTTGTTGACACCATGGAATTTAAAATCAATATACTTTTCCATTAAAATTAAACAATTTACAAGCTTAAACTTTTGACCTGTCATCTAAGTTCCATTTTGTATTAAATGATGAAATTTGGATCATCCACATCATTGCATTCAGTTTTAATCAGATTTAATCTCAAATGTTTGGAATCTGGGTTGTTTTTATTACCTATTGTTGTTGTTTTTTGTAATACAATCAAAAGTCAATGATGATATGGCAATCGTGGATGATATTAGTTTTTATACCAAGATTTATACCTTTTATTCCATTGGAAACATTTTACATTAACATCCATGAAACCTTTTTTAAATAATTAAATGATGACTTTGTATGACTGTATACATTGCCGTTTTTGTCCATTTTACTTAATTGTTACCAAATATTTAAATATCCCCCTCTCTCTCTCTACACTCCATAGGGTGAGAATCCCATCTACAAAAGTGCCGTTACCACAGTGGTGAATCCAAAGTATGAAGGTAAATAATGGAACGTCTTCGTCTCTCCCAAGGAAACACTGTACGGAAAATAAAAATGGGGCTTTTTTTGTGGGAGCCTGTGGGGTTTATCATGTTGTCATTCTTATATATGTGCCACTATTGCTCACTTTTTACTATGCATCAATGTGTACAGTCTTGTTTGTTAAAAATTTCATTGTTTTGATCAAAATGTGTGGTACTGATCCTGATTTAGATTTTTTTTTTTTTACTTGGTACCTGGTAGCCTAACTGTGCCTTTATTGAATAAGGCCAAGACATGTGTTTTACAGAATGATAGAGAAAAAAAAAGACATGAAAAAGATTTAGAAAACTTATGCAAAGTGGCATGTATTGTGTACAGTATGTTGTTACTTCTGGAGGTAATGAATTTTGTCCAGTGTGTTTGGGTTCTGTGTAAAAAGTCATATGCATTGAACAGGGTTGGTGCTACATTAGATTGATTGATGGAAACAATCATTTTGAACGTAAAACGCACCAGTCAGTGTACAGTACTTGTTATTAGTTTTCTTTCTAAAGCCAACTCAGGTGTGGAACATTGCCAAATATACACATAACAAGCTTTTTTATTTTTAATATATAATTTTGCGAGTGTAACCTGCATATTTCTTTAGTCACTTCAAATGTGTCCAAGCGAAATTAAGAAAAATTGTCATCTTGTGAAAAAGGTATACTTTCATTCCGTTGTAACATGTAATATCTACTTGCATTTTTTTATTTTTTATTTTTCTCCATTTTTGATGCTCACTGTGTTTGACTATCACACAGTAAAGCATTTCTTTGATATTCTGTAAAAATAATAAATACAAATTGTTGAGATAATTTTTGTGGATGAATGACCATCAGTAAATCAGGGCACATCAAATTCAGGGTACTGAGATAAAAATGCTTTGCAAGGGTGATTTTAAGGGGATGTACTATTGACGAGAGTGTGTTATACTTGGAAATGAGGGTGAAGCAGGAAGTGGATTGTGAAGATAAAGGCATGGAAATGTTTGTTTTTGAAAAACATCTGTTGAGATACGATTTCACGTGATTACACTTTTTAAGTGCCTTTATTTGGATTATCATTTTTTTAACAACACAAAACGGCATCCATAATTGAATTTGTGTTTTTCAGATATTATTTATTGAATAATAAAATTCAAATGTATCTTTTTGATTTTTTTTGTCCTTTGGTGTTTTATTCATAACTGGGACTATCCAAATTAAAATGTTGGATGATTTTAAAAAATTATATTTGAAATGTTATGACAGGAACAGATCATTTTTAGGCCCCAAAATAGTGACATAGTTGTCGATTGTAGTTGTTGGATTAAAAAAATGCTACTGTTCTAACAGTATGTAATAAAAAAAAAAGTGCTTGTTTTACATTTCCTTTATATTAAAATATTCTGTGTTGTGTTTTAATGCTAAAGGGGGGTTTTATTTTCAAAATTATTGGTGGGAAAATTTTTGGGGAACTCCACTTATGGTTGTTTTTCATGTCTTATAATATTGTAATTTTATACTGAAACATTTGGCTAAAAGCTTAACTGAATTATATTTAGGTCAACTGGTTATGGTGAAGTTTTCTATGTATGGGACCACGGGTGATTTAAACGTAATATACAAATATCTGGGAAATGTAAGGATCAAAGCTGACATTGTTTAATAGCATAAAATCAACCACTAAAAAGTAAAAGTTTACTACTTTAAAAAATAAACCCGTTTCTCGAGATCTTCCTGACCAATCATGTTCTGTTCTCTGCCCTGTGACGCGTGACGTCACCGCCCCCTCTAACTCGCTCCTTGCTGATTGGTGGCCACTGTGGTCCAATCAGAAGGCGTCTCACAGCAAAGTTGTTAACCCCCAACAGTAGCACTTTTTGGTGGCCACCTCTAGTTTCAACCTGCTTCAACAGCGTCAAGGAAATGGACACTTTCACGCGATTAATATACTTTTTGTCGATGCCAGTGGACGCCACCAAGGTCTTTCCCCCTGAGCATGACAGTGGCGAGGAGAATGAAGGAGAAGCTTGGCTGTCGCCTTCATGTGATTTTGGGTTAGTAGTAGCTACGTCGATTTTCTTATCCCTTTTTTTTTTTTTTTTTTTTTTTTTTTTTTTTAAACTCGATATTCGCCACCGTTCGGATTAGTAAAAGTCACTGTTTCTAAAAGTCATGTCCTGTAGGTATTTTCCCGTTAATTTGATCAGGGAAAAGACGCACACTTGTCTCGAAAGTGTTATTTTTGCTGATGATTTCATTACAACGCAATCGAATTCCGAGCTGCTCAAGCATAGGATGGCAAGCCAAATGGGGGAAAAAGTTGTCAAATTTCGCTCGGTAGATGGCCATAAAATGTTGAAATCAATGTTTCGACGACATGTAGTTGACTTTTTTTCCCTTCACATGACTGACAAAAACAGAAGGTCGCAAACGTCATGTAGTGTGATTTGGTTACTCGACGGTCGATTGTTAAAAAATATAACTTCTCCTAGGCTCCTCACGGTTGTTGTTGAGTTTTTTTTTTTTTAGCTCGTTGCAGTCACATTTTCACGACTCCAAGTGTATTTTTTTAACTCATGTCCTCCGTTTCATAGCTGAAAACATTGTTGGCTGGCAGTTTTTTTAAAGGGGCGTATGGCTCAAAATCGCCTAGCAGGCGAGTAGAGGTGGCTTTGTGAACTACACGGCCCTGAACTCCTTATTTTCAAAGGAAATACTAATCCTAATGGCTGTACTGTATTCACAATTTTAGATTTTCCGTTCGTCTTGACCCATTGACATCCATTGACGTTGATAGGCGTCTAATCCATTTGAATTGTGAAATGCTGGTAGTCTAGTTTAAATAGATTGGATCTGAAATATGATCAATCACTGTCAGCCCTTCCAGTTCAAATGGATTGGAAACCACCAGTTAAATAGTAAAGTACTGTCACCAAATGTATGGCAATAATGCTAGCCTTCTTTTGTGTCTGCATTTAATTCCATTGGCTCCAAATACCTTGATTTAGGTTTGGGTGTGCCCCTTACCCTGCCCATATATTGCTGAACCACTGGCAAGCCTATTTTTCAATTTTACAACAATCTGGATCTCATTTTTGCTTTTACTGCAATGTCAGGATATTTTTCACACAGATGCACATACTCAATAATACAATTCAACGGCAGTTGACCATGGGTCTGCATGAGACCACGACTTGGGCCGGAACCTGACCACAGTACGCCATTTAAAGATAATTGCAATATTACTTACAATGCGGAAAACATTTTTGGGGAGCATCAGTTACTCATGGAAACATCTATAATAGTGTTCTCTTAGGTGCCTGCCAATTCGATTTATTGGATTATACCAAAGGAGAAGTGGAATTCCCTTGGCGAGATCCTGGATAAAACTGGACTGCTCTATGACTGGTACGTTTAATTTTACTTGTTGATTAACTTTCTACATACTGTATGCCTGTATAGGACCTTTCAGTGTTTTTGTGCTTGAGTCCACTAGATGGCGAAATAGTGAAGAATTCACAGTGTATGAATAGTGAGCATGTCTGCCTCAGTTTGGAAATCAAGGGTACAAACCCGGGCTGGCCTTCTTGTGTTGGTTTTGCTTGTTCTCTGGGATTCTCCTACATCCTCAAAACATGCACCGTAGGTTAATTGATCACTCTTAATTGTCTGTAGGTGAATGTGAAAGGCTGCATGTGTTTTTGTCCCCCGTGTTTGGCTGGCAACCATTTCAGGGTGTAACCCACTTCCTTCCCATAGTATGCTGGGATATGCTCCAGTACCCTTGCGACCTTTTGTCAGGAGAAGTAGTGCAAAATATGGATGGATGGAAAATGTTCAAAAATGGCAGTATAGTACGGATGTAGGGAGGTTTGGCTGCAGAGTATAATCAGTGATTTGCAACTGGTGGGTGACATGAGTCACATAAAACAAGTACAGGGGTCCTTAGTTAACAATTGTACAATAGTTGAGAATTAATGGCTAGTTTGGGTGTTATTTTATTGTGGTATAATTTTTCTAAATTTTTGAAATTGTAATTTTATTTTTGTATTTTATCAGTGTTTTAGTTTTACATTTAGGTCAAAATGAAACGATGCATATTACCATACGTTTCTGCATGAATTTGAGTAACTTGATTTGTGAAAACGTTGTTTTGAAGAAAAAAAAATATTGTATCTCTTTGTCCTACTTTTCTGATTTCTTTTAATGTCATTGTGAAATGGATTCGTCTATTTGCACTTGTAATTAGTTACACCAGTGGTTCTTAACCTGGGTTCGATCCAACCCTTGGGTTTCGGTGAGTAAGTCTAAGGGGTTCGGCGAAGGTAAACAAATGCAAGCCCTATTTTCGTATGCTGATATAGGCAAAGTGGCTTTTTAGACCAGGTTTTGGACTGGTTTGCTCCCAATTTACATGCTTAATCTCCAGTATTTCGTTTAACCGCTAATCTTCAATCTGATGGGAGAAGGAACTGGTTTGCTCAGTGGAAGGTTAACTTACCCTTGGTATCCGGGAATACCACATATATCCGGGCAGCATGATCTCAAATTTTGACCTGTTTATAAAAAATGCTGTCAAAATTAAAAGAATTTTGATCGGGAATTTGCTATATTATTAGCTTGCTATCTTAGATATATTGAACAATTGCTTTATTATCTAATTGCGAAGGGTTCGGTGAATCCACATGTGAAATTGTGTGGTTCGGTACCTTTAGCAAGGTTAAGAAACCACTAAGTTACACCAATGCGATTGGTGTCATGACTGTTGATTGTGTATTTTTCTTAACTCATTCACTGCCATTGACAGCAATTAATATCAAATACATTTGAACTGGGATGGTTGGCATTGAATTATCAGGTTTGTGAGGGTATGGCAGCAATCGGTCGTTCCCCTCCCAGTCCAAATGGATTGGACGTCTATCGCCGTCAATGGTAGCCAATTCATTTATGAAAACTTATTAAGGTCGTCACAACAGTTGGAAGGCTGTTGACCTGTTTTCCTAGTTTCAGCTCCAGTGTAGTCGGTGTCAAAACAGTTCATTTTTTTAAGCAACTCTGGTTCATTTGTCATTGTTAATTAGGAGTGCGAAACGTCTTGTTACCTCACGGTACGATTTGCGATACAAAGCTCACGATAACGATGATATGGCAATACAACGATTATCGAAACATTGGTCTATTCAACAAACAACTAATAAACAGAAAAACAACCTTCTGCTCTGAATTGGAATGAGTTTATCACTAGTAGACGTCCAATCCATTTGAACTGGGAGGGATGGCAGCGAATGAACTAATCATTTGCTGCCATCCCTCCCACTTCAAACGGATTGAACGTCTATCGCCGTCAGTGGCAGCCAATGCCAGGCAATGAGGTAAATTTGGGCCATTTGAGGTCATTTACCTGTTGATTTTTAGTTACTTCCTGTTGATTTTGGGGTATTTTATGGGTCACTTCCTATTTATTTTAAGTTAGAGAACAGGAAGTGACCTGGGAATCACCCAAATGAATAGGCAAGGACTGAAATTCAACTGTAAATGACCTGTAAATGAACATCAAGTGACCTGTAAATGCCCCCAAAATCGGACAGAATGACTGCGAATGCTCTGGTGTTAAATGAACGAACGTTCCCAGTCTAAATGGATTGGAGTCGAGCACCGAGTTAACTGAGACACTATTATGGTGGAAGATTTTTTAGTAAACATTGACCCCTTTTTAAAACGGTATGGCGGAAAACACTCAGGTGACTTGCAGTTCTGCTCTGAGACCCCCAGTTTGGCAAAAATTGGCAGATATGCATGTGTGATACATCATTGGAAAGCTTAAAATCTCAATTTTCTGGGAGAGGAAATTTTTTGAACAGGAGGGCATTTAAAAATATATATATATATACAGCGAAACCCTAACTGGAGGTGAGAGCATGAGAAAGCATAATTAAATACGCCATGATTTTGACAAGATATTATCACGTACCTACCTTGTTTCTATAAAAAAAAAAAAAAACTCCATATAGCATGTATCACCGAGTGTCAAGACACAGATTTGAATGGCCACAGCTGGATTTTTGGGGATTTTATAGGTGAAACATAGTAATATAACAAGGGTTGTGATGCAGAAAGCGCAGACATCAAGGAGCGGTGGAGATGGTTTTTCCCCCCATATATTTACCCTTTTAAATGTTATTTTTTATTTTCAAATTGTTCTATGTTTGGATCGATTACCGTATTATCTTATTCTAACCAATCGGGGAAAATGCGACAGTAACAAAAAAAAAAATACAAGTAAGCGATAGTTATGAGGTAGATATCTGTGACTTATTTACAGACACCTTTTTTTTTTTCATTGTGACGTAATTTGTTTAAAAGTTCAAAATATGCCAGTGAATAGTTTAGTCTTTTTTTTTTTTTTTTAAACAAAATATTAGACATCAGTTAACGATTCTGAGCTAAAAATGACAGACATTTTGATTAATAAATACTTTTATAGCTGGGTTGAAACAAAAGTGCTTGTGTGACGTCTGTACAATGGGTTTCCAGGGTAAAATGGACAAATCAAAAATAGCTCTGGTGCTTCATGCGCAATGACTCTGCTATAGCAGCATATATACATATTGTTCTATCAAACACAACAGTTCTTTTGGCTTAAAATACAGCAGTTTATTTTAAAGAGGGGTACAAGAGCAGAAACTGCTTTTTTTTTTTTTTTTTTTTTTTTTCAGTTTTTCTGTGTTTTCCGTCGTATCTCGATTATTGGCAGGAGCATATCGATAACCTTTTGGGATACAAAGTATCACGATATATCACCATTTCGATATTTTGTCACACCCCTACTGTCAACACCAGCCAATGAGTTGAGGCACAAATACTCACTTATTCCACACATACATCAGAAATAGGCTATATTTTACACTTTCATGCCCTTCCACGAACTTACTTCCCGTGAACGCAACGCGCACGCGCTCGGAGCCGCGTGGGAATGGTCGCCGGGCTAGCTGGGCGGGTTTGGTGGGGGTGTGGAGGGAGGAGGAGAACGAAGAGGGGGTGGGGGGTAGGGAAGCAAGCAGGGTAGTGAGGGGTTGGAGGGTAGGAGGGTTGGACTGAGCCGAGCAAAACACGCCAAAACACTTTTAAATGTCCGCCATGTTGCCCATGGCGCACTGAGCCGCCAAAGCGGAGGGGAAGCGGAGCGCCGGGAAAAAGCAGGCCAAGACACAGCGACCGACATCCGGGCCTCCATCCCCCCACCCCCACCACTCCACTCCGCGGCTCCGGGCTGGCGACGCCCTAACCTAGCGCTTGACAAGCTTACAAAAAAAAAAAAAAAAAAAAAAAAAACGTCAGAGTTAGCCGCCCCAGAATCATCCATGAAAGCTTCACTCGTCACCGCGGTGAACCTTAGGAGCTCGGATAGACATTATCTGTGAGAGGGTGAACCTAAAAAGGAAGAAAAATGAGTAAATTGTCGTTTCGGGCGCGGGCGCTGGACGCCACCAAGCCGCTGCCCGTCTTCCGTTGTGAGGATTTACCCGACTTGCACGAGTATGCGTCTATTAACCGGGCCGTGCCGCAGATGCCGACTGGCATGGAGAAGGAGGAGGAATCGGTATGCTTTCTTTTATTCCATCATTCCATTTTGAAAATGTGAATTTAGCTTGTTTTGTCACATCACAGTCGCTTTCTTTTATGTTCTGCGCAAGCCGTCACAAAATGGCCGCCTGTTTTTTTCACCGACAGAAACACGACGAATTCTGGCCCTAAAAGGCGTTCATTCGGCGTTTGATTTAGATTTTTGGCATGTTGGGAATGAGCCGTAACTATTTTGGAAACATTTGTCCGCTTTCCGGTGGAGATTTGAGCGTGTAACCGTTTTCCGAGTACAAAGGGATCATGTGACTTCGGCACGGCGGACATTTTGTGTCTGGGCCTTGTGTTGGCGTAGTAGCGACGGGGGGGCGGCAGAGGGCGCCCGAGGGGAATGTCAACACTGCACAGATGGATGGCAGCTAGCTACTGCATTTTTTTTTTAGCACGCAACATGCTCACACCGGCTGTGTAATTTTTGTTTGTTGTCATTTTGAGTTCAATTTACAGGTTTGGGAGCTCCAGTGCAAGAGCGATCATGAAGTTTCAGAATACATGTTGGATATATTTACACTTGCAAGACAAGTTACTGTCACCAAGTTTAGCTCTTTCAATTGTTATTGAGAATGATGGACTCCAATCATGGCTCTTCTCATCCTTCTGCTATGAATTTTAATTTCAAATGTCAATGGAAAACAATTAGTTAATAATGTACTCATACGTTGTTGTTTGCACCTTTTAAGTTTGCATTGGGAGAGAAGTTATGATTTAACACTAATATGTATTTTGGTAAAGAGAATTGAGCTGCAGGTCACTATTTAGGCATTGTCTGCTGTGTCAAACTTAAGTTTTTGTCAACTTTTTAGCAGCATGACCACTGTCCTAATTTTGGTCACTTTGTTTTGTACTATACACCTGCGGTCATAAGTTCTGAAACTTTTCACCATTTGGTTGAAGAGTTTAAAAATCTTTGACCAAAAGACCACTGTACGCCACAGTAGTCTTTTATTTGGATCAAATTATATCAGTGTGACGAGCATGGTGGTGCTAGGTTACAATTATTGTTCTTTAGGTTACATATAGTCTTATGAGACTAACAAAAACAAACAAAATATTATGAGAAGTTAATTAAGCAGTCATGTGCGTTTTGAATAGTTTATAGCAATATGCAAGGATGTTGCCCATGTTTTACAGTAATGCACGTCTCTCGACTAACACTTTTTTTTACGAGGAGCACAGTGGCCCTTAACTGAAAATGCTAGGGGCGTAAGCAGAAGATTCAGGGGTGCACACTGTAAATCTAGATGCAAAGATTTCCTCTAATTTTCACTGTTTAACCGATATACTTTAATAATAAATGTATAAAACTACAAACCTATGAATTTTTTTTTTTGGCAATGAAATATGACGTGGAATTTACCACGTTTTATCACATTTGAACTTTTACCTTTTGAAAGTGTATTCTGGTCTCGTATGTTTCATAAGGAGTTTCTGTGACATATTCTAGTCACATATGACAAGTTAAATTGATTACCATTTATCTTGTATTTTGTTCAATTTCCGTGGCGTATTGACTTATGAAGTGAACACTATTCATTATTTTGGCATTAATTATAATTGGGTTATTTACATTACATAGATGTCAGCAGGTTAATTATGATGCCGTATTTCATATAAGCTCTGTAGTTTTACTTTCTGGTATCATTTTGGTGTTCAACTATTATAGACACTTGATTCAATAATTTAAAAATGTCTTTTCATATTTTTAGTGTTTCCAGGTCCACTTTTAAAACTGGCATTTGTTTGTGTGTGTGTTTTAGGAGTAATTGTTGGCTGTAAACTGCTAGTTTGTCCCAGTGGGGGTCTTGTATCATCATTCAAATTTGCATTTCAGGAGTGTACTTTTGATTGTCTTCCTTCACATCTATTGAAGGATGCTGAATGTGCAGCTGACTCACAAGTGTCATGCCACTGTGCAGGTCCTATTTCTACTACTACTTGCTATTGGCTTCCCCCCCCCCCTCGCCGCCAGCCTGCCTGCTCGCTCGGTGTCAGGGGTTCAGTGTGTCAGATGGCACAGCAGGTCTGCAGACCGGCAGGCAGGCACGTGGCATCCAGGAGACGCCGAGGGGGAAATGAAGGCAGCTTGAGGTGACGGGGGGGTGATGTTGATGCTGTCACTTACTTGAATGTCTGCTTACTCAGCTGGAGATTTGCATTACATAACAAGAATATTATATTGAGGTTCATATAAGACATTAAGCCTTTTTTCATTTGGTCGCCCAAAGAGTACAGTTGCGATTTCGCCGTGCGTTGTCTATGTCTTTGCTCTGCTCATTTGTTTTGTTGGCTGAGGTATATTGCATTAGTATGGCTTGTTCACTTCTGAAGAGATTGGCACTCAAATTGTTCACTTTCTTTTTGTTTCAAAGTTCAAAATGAACTACAAAATGCAACTCCTGGGAAAAACTAGTGAGTCATTGTGTAAAAACATCAGTGGGAATGATTTTTTTTTCTTTGACATTGTGCCTTTTTGAGTTCTGGACTGTCGACCCTCTAAGTTCACATGGATTAGATTTCTACTGCCATCAATGGCACTTTAACATAGTTTACCCTTCAATATTTTTTGCCTTTTTGTTTTATAGTTAATGCTGGCTAGCTCTATATTTATACAAAGCAATAGTGTAGCTCAAAACTGTTAGGTGTAAAATGTGTGCTGCATGCTAAAGTTTGGTCCTGTATAATATGTATGCTGTTGTATTTTTGGCCTCAGCATGGAGCTGTGAGAGTGACAGTGGATATAGCACGTGTCCGGTGTTTGTTTTTGGATGGCCACGTTGTCTTTTATGGCGTTTACGCTTGGCTGGAATGATAACTCTGTTGTCTGTGGTCCTGTTGGTGACCCACAGGCGTCTGAGACTCTCACAACCACTGACCTTGACTGAGCTGGAATTTGGAACATGTCACTTTTGGCAAAGTGAGTCTTTCACAGCTGACACTTTTTGGAATTGACAGGTTGCTTGTGTTGGCACATGGATGACTGACGAACTGTCATATAAAAATAATAAGGCCATGTACCGTATATTGTACACTCAATATGCAGATTACATTTTTTTTTTTTTTTTTTTTAAATCTGGACCACTGGTCCCCAACCTTTTTTTTTCCCTCCACCAAGGACTGGTGTGGTCTAGGCCTTTTTTTTACAGAACGGCAATGTGTGGCAGAAAATTGCAGTAAATATAATATAACAGGACTGGGCTAAAAACGATCATTAAGTACAGGGAAGCTCTAACTCGCCATATCCTGAATCTTTTTTTTTTTTTTTTTTTTAACAGCGACCTCTTAGAGCCAGGCGCTACACCAAAAATTTACCGTTACCGAAATTCTAAATGATCATCGACGTAATTTTGACCATATCGGTAAATTTGGTAATTTGATAAAACAAGAAAATAGTTTTTTCATCCTGTTTTGACTCGTTGTTGTTCGGCTAGGTTCAGTCCCCTTTAAGAAAGGGGTGTGTGCTTGCGTAGGAAGTCACGTGGTTTCAGGAACTCAAACATAAGCCCGGTAGGCTAATGTTAGCGGCTAACGCTACAAGAAAACGTGATGGAGTCGGGCTTAAGGGAGTTTCGCCAACCTTTCACCCGACATTAAGTAGACTCTTGGCGGCCTCCAGACGGGCTCTCACCCGCTTTCCTCCCTGATTCTCACGATCTCAGGAGTTTGTGCTTTAGCGGCTAACAGCGGCTACAAATGAACGTGGTGGAGTCGGATAGGGGCTCTAACGTTGTCGAAAAGGCTGAACTTAATGTGTGGATTGTGCACGGACTGCATCAAGCAATTAGTATGTCGCGTTATTTTGTATCTGTGTGGGGGGGGGGGGGGTGTATGTGTGTGTGATTATCTTTTATGATGGTAAAACATTGCCTGGTACACCAGACTCAACGCTGTTCCAGCTATTGAGTCTGGCCACCATTCCCACGGATACAATTTCCAGGGCGGAGCAAGCCACAGCAAACAGACAGCGGAGTGGACCAATCAGCGACGGGCAGGCGTGACGTTATTAACTGACGACGGAAGGACGAGGGACTTGCGCGCAGAAGTAAACATACGAAGAGAGCGGAGATTATTCAACATGGCTAGCGCGAGACAGACTATTGTCAATGAATCGTGTCGCTGTGTTTTTGGTAATTTAAAACAGAATTTACCACGGATTGGAACATGTTCTCGGTTATCCCGTTGACCATCTGTGTTGTGGAGACGACTTTCGGCGCGCAAGAGTGACGTTGTTCGTGAAGAACACGTCACGCAAATAAACGAATCTGATTTGTCAATTGATTTTGTACCTGCTCAAAAAGGCCGTTAATGGGATGGTTCCCAGACTATTTCTCTGTGTTTGAAAAATACAGGGAGAATAGTCTGGCAGAGCCAGGCAAGGTAAAACATTCAGCATAAATTCTAATCCAACAGTGACCGTTTACTGGCCACAGCTATTTTTCCTGTATGTTCTCGCTTTATTCTGTGTCATTACTGCCACCATAAAATCTTAAATGTTTCATTGGCATAAGGGCAATATAGCTTTAATGTGTGTGTCTGTGTGGAGGGGTGCATGTGTGCGTGCGTGTATTAAAAAATACACTGGTTTAAAAAAAAAAAAAAAAAAAAAAACGAAACCTTGAACTAAACACTTTTGTTGAGTAATTATGTCACAGCAGCCATTAATAATAAGTTTGAAGTGTACTGTTCAAGCTGTATGGCATTTGTGTTGCAATGACGCGTTTGCACAGTCGTCGTATTGATTTTTATAATGTTGTACATTGTTCAAGTCATACAAGCTATTATAAATGTTCATACTTGAATTCTTATTGTTTACAAGAAATTTTTATATACTTAATGTTTAGAGGTATGTACAATTGTTAAATATGTTAAATTGAAAGCCGGTAATTCAACGAGAAACAGTTGTATTTCATGCATTGATTCAGATTTTCAAATTATATAACAGTCCGCTTGGGCAAATTTATCAATATCGAGGTTAAGCCTGTCACAATATGCAATAATTCCATTTATCAATATCGAGGTTAAGCCTGTCACAATATGCAATAATTCCATTTATCGCACGATAAATAAAAATGAAGGTGGTAACTTTTCCGCTGCGATTTATCGCCTCGCGTGCACGTGCGTGCGGCTGACATGCTGTTAAAAGTTCGGATTCCTTGTTAGCAACTGCGCAAAATGCTTCTTCGTTCTAGGTCAGGCAAAAAATAGCGCCGGAGCCAATCATTTCCATTATATCCTATTGTTCAACGTATGCTGGCCGTGTCAGTGCTCCTGAATGACTGCGGACCATCTCTGGCGTGCCGGTGTTGTTGACGTGTGGGCGCTTCCGTCAGGGGTGACATTTCACGCGGGGCGGCTATTTTTCGGCACAACACCGGATATTTGAGTGGCAAATTAAGAGCGCTGTGCTTCAAACTCGCCCTGTTTATGAAAGTCGATTGTCATATGCTGGTGTTGTGCAGTAATGAGCAGGCGTGACTTCTGTGGTGTTTGTTAACTTTTTTAATGCGCGCACACACTAGATATCATGAAATGGCAAAGTAGATGTGCTAAGTCCCATGCCATTGGCTACGTGAGCCCAGAGTGATTATGGGACACGAAGTCCATATACTACATCGATGAATTAAAAACCACCATGACGGAATGGAAGTTAAGCAGGCCAAATCAATCAATACTAGTGACAATAGATAATGCTGCAAATATTGTTAATTCAGTACATGACACAGATGGATTCGGACCACAAATAGGATGTCTTGCTCATGTAGTAAACCTAGCTGCTAAGAGAGCTGTAGCAATCAACAGTGTGCCCCGCCTCACTTTACAAACAGTAAAGATTGTTCTCAGCACTTTTATACTAAATGTCTTCCGATCAGTAAAAAAATAAGCACATAGATATTGTGCACTAAAATGCATGTTTATATGATGACAATAAAAAAAAAAAAAAAAAAAAAAAAAAAAAAACCCGAAACAAAAAATACTATTTTTTTTTTTTCAGAGCATTAAATGTATTGAATCAGATCGAAAATCGTGTCCCCCGTATCGAAACTGTATCGTTGCATCCCTATGCAGCACCATTGCAGAAGCTATGAGGGAAAAAGTTTTCATTTGCCTAAATGCTTAAGTTATTAACTGCAGTTGTATTTTTTTTTCTTGAAAAACACATTTTATTCTGTTTCTGTGCGATATTAATATTGTTGTCTTTTACTTAGGAGGCATGGTCTATTGTTTTTAGTTGTGATTTCTTATCGCGTTTAAATGGGTGTACTTGATCTATTAATATATAATGTATTCTCACTGTGTTGTAAATTGGTTTTAAAAAAATGTGGGGGGCGCAATAATATCGCATATCGCAATAATTTGATATAAATTATCGCACACTAAAATTTGTTGTCGCGACAGGCCTAATCGAGGTAAAGATGCTCAATTTACCATGATACGTACTTAAGGCCATATCACTCAGCCTGCTAAAACGTGACAGCAAATATCCTTGGTTGCAGGTAGGGGTGGGAATGTCAACTAATTTCCATGCCGACCACTCATTTTATTTGCGACTTTTCGACTAGTGTAGAAGCAACAAAACAATTTAATAGACATGTCTGCATCGGCAACAAAATAAACCCCACGTCCAAAGATGGACGGTGGGCTGTCTCTTTCCCGGCTCTAAGATTCGGTAGCAAATTAATTCCGTTATGTTTCCAGTTTAATTTTGCTATCTTTTCAGTTTGCCATGTTGATAATGCGATGTTTGTATACCGCTTTTTGTCCTACTGCGAAGACAGAGGAAATTACTATCGGGTTGACATAATATTTATGTTATCAGCCTTTGCGCTGTGACCAGCGAATTAACCGGCTGTTTTCATGCATGCCGCGTCCCGGTGAAGTCCCAGACATTATACTAGGACGTCAACCGGTTAATGTCCGTGTCATCTCTGTGTCAGTAGACCCGGGAGATTGCTTTCAGACATATGGGCTACCTGTTTAAATCCCGGGACTTAACTGGAGTTCAGCGTATGTCTGAAAGGGGCTCAAGATGCATGATGCTGCGTTTAACTGACTGGCAAAATAAACGTTTAACTATGAACAGGGTGTTTATTCCTGCGAATAGTCGCAGGAATGAGTTCTGCAATCATGAAAGGTTTCTTGGATTTAGCAATACAGTTAGCCACAAGATATGATGCTCTCAGTGCATTCGCTTTTGTTGCCTCGTGTAGCTTTTAGACACATATTGTGCCGAATGGATATGGTTGTTGGGTCCTCTTCTGGCTCTGCAGATGGCCTTTTCCCCGTAAAAAGGCTTTCCAAAGACGTCTGTTTTTCCGTCATCTTGGCTAACCTGTGGGCTTATTATTTCCGGGAACAAATTTGATGCGCCTATCTCATTTTGTATGGACAAGCGCATAATGATTAAAAAAATACATGCTAGCGCCAATGGATTTCAATGACTAATCCGAGCAAAATGACCGGAAGTACCCCGTCCGCCATTGCTGAGGTGTGCCGCTCGCAGCACACACCCAGCAGCAGCTAACATTACTGTTTACATTGACTAACGCTGAGCTGCTATAGGTGTACAAACACCTCATTAATGTACACAAATCTATACTCGGATAAGTCGATATCCAGACAGGCATATTTGATGTGTCAAGAAGTACATGCCGGATCGCGGTCGTTAACAAATTATTATTTCTCTGCGGCGCGGTAGCAAATGCGCCACGGACCGGTACCTGTACCCTGGCCCAGTAGTTGGGGATCCCCGCACTTGACTGTGTTTCAATTATTATACTGCTGACTTTACTGATAATTGACATAAACTAGATGTTTCAGCCAACGCAAGTGATTTGACAAGTGAATCTCGGTTTCAGTGGCAGTCAAGACAAACACATGTGCATCCCTATTCCAATCACTCCATTCATGATTTGTGACAACTCTTTTAAAAGAACAACTCTCAGCCTTTTGCCATCACGCAGTCACAGAAAGCCTTTGACAAACTCATTCCAATATTCAAAATGATGTAGCTTTCATAGCTTTGACGTTACCCGTTCCTGATTGCTGGGGGCAACAACAACAACAAAAAAATCCCATCATGGATAAGTTTGCACTTTTGGGCTGTCTTGAGAGTTGCTGTTGTATCAATTTCATTGTACTTCTCCTCAATGACAATGAATTCATTGTAGTAAAGCACACAATATTCCCGATCACAGAAACTTATAAAGAAAGCAAAGGGAAGCAATGATACTTATGTAACGCCTATCACAGACAGGTGTCACAAAGCGCTTTACATTTGTGTTCATGCTCAGGCATGCACTCGCCCACCAGTAGGGTGCTGCTGCAATGCAAGGGGCTGCCAGATCACTGGGAGCAACTGGGGTATAGTGTCTTGCCCAAGGACACAACAACAATGTGCACAAGCGGGTGGTAGAGCTGAACTCCCGATGCTTGGATCAATGGCTCAACCACCTGTGCCTCCGTTGACCCCAATATATGTGATTTTTTTCCCAATATATGTAATTTTATCGAAAGAAATTCAGGGCTTGATTAGCAGTTTACTTGCTACTTCCCCAAAGGTGAATTGAAACATGGCGTAGCAATTTGAATATTTGCCACCTTAACCACTGTGAAGGGAGTCTGTCATCCACATTAAAATTCCTGCACAAATTCAAACTGAACTTCTGCATTCTACCAAGCTCCGCTTTGTAAAATCCTTCAATTTGGCACAGAGTCGGAGCAGGTGGCTGGATAACCACAAACAAAAGGATCACTTAAGCTTTTTTTGCGACAGGCATTAAGTGAGGTAGTGTTTTAACAATAGTAAAATTCTGACTTCCGTACAGTACCTTTATACAAGTATCTAAATTAGAGATGTCCCGATCCGATATTTGGATCAGATCGAACGCTGATATGGGCAAAAAAATGCACTTCGGTATCGGATCGGCCTACACAAGAAAAATTCCGATCCAGTTTTCCAGTTTTTGCTTCAGTTTCCCTAAAATCCGGTCCACATTTTATGGCACACCTTCAACAAACTACATTACCTTCTCCCAATTTACAGAGACACACTATCGGTAAAAATGTCAGCTGTGTGGGATCATTTCACCTTAAAGGACGACAAAGACGAAGAGGCAGAGTGCAACATATGCCACAATAAAGTCAAGCGTGGTGGTAAAGCTATAAGAAGTTTTAATACAACCAACCTAATCAAGCATTTAGCGAAATACCAACACAAACAGTATTAGGATTATGTTAAGAAAACCAAAGACAAAAAGAAAGTTCCTACGCAACTAACACTGGCAGAAACTTTTGCCATGCGTGACAAACTGGCACTCGACAGTCCCAAAGCCCAGGGAATAACAAGAGTCATTGCCGAAGAATTCATTCTGGATGACGAGCCATTATATCTCGTGAGTAAAGACGCACCATCCAACACTTAGAACCATGGTACAACATGCCCAGCCGTCATTACATCCTTGAGCGATTCGGCCGTGGAAGATTAGAGAACGATTCACAAACATCCAAATTCCGATTATTGAAATATGTCAACTAAAGCTGAACTAATACACAGCGCGGTCTTCGGGACGCAATGAGAAACTGATCGCATTGTGTCCCGAGAGTAAACATCATGCTTGTCATAGATCCGGGTAATGCCAATGCTCAACTCACGGCTTTAGCTCAACTCATGACGCTGGATAAAAACACAACAATACCTGACTGCTGCTGACAGCCGCTACAAACTACGTCAATGTTGTTTTACTGGAGATAATAGATATCATATGTATATAGAACTAGATGCACAACGACAGACTCGACTGCGTTAGCAACATTGAAGTATTGAAAACTAGATGCGTTAGTAAACAGCTGCCATCTTAAAGCAGAAGACTTCCGTAGTAGGCTGTTGTAGTGAACCTTCCAAGTGAAGCTAATTAACTTTTTATCTAAAATACTCCTAAATCGGCAAAATCTTGACTTGAATCAATCTTCAAAACAGTTTTAAAACTTTAACATGTCGAAAGTAGACAGAAGGGAAATTATGGAGTAATGGGAGCAATTTTAGCAAGTTGATTCGCAAAATTAAATGAATTTAGTTTAAAGCTGCTGATACAGAATGGGGACTTGAGTATTTTATTTACTGTTTTAAAATGTTAACTTGATACTGAAATAGTCGTTTATTTAAACCCGAGAGGCTTTTTATACAATTAGTGAAACTAATGCACGAAACATTAAAAGCATCTAATAGCTTGGGGGGTTTGTGGGATTTTCCACTGAGGTTGTTTGTGTGTTTTGCTTTTTTAAGACCGTTTACAATAAACTCACCTAATTCAGCTGGCTAGTTGTTATCAAGAGTACTAAAACCCTTTTCAACATGAGTCTGACAATTTTAAGGAGGCTAAATAACTTTAAACTTTAATACATGCTCAGATAGTCCGGTATCGGATCGGGAGTGCAAAACAATATCTGGATCGGAAATGCAAAAACATGGATCGGGACACCCCTAATCTAAACGCTATCACAGCACAATTTAAAAGTAATAATTAAAAAAACTGAAATCAAAGCGGTAAAAAAAATTGTTATTATTAATATTAAATCAAAATGTTAGGATATTATTGGCAAGAAAATGGTCTGTATGCACTATACTGTCTTGTATTTTATAATTATTTTTTTTACAGGTACACGATATTTATTGGTCCGATAATTATCGGTCCGATAATAGGAATTATGACGTCATACCAATAAATCCAATAACATTATTAATAGGACCGCTAATATACGTTTAATATTTTTGGCAAGGTGTTGGCGGATTAGGATGTGTGCGTTTGTTTCCAGTCCTGTTTTGCCAGTACAACATATCAGTGACTGTTTGTGGTTTGGGAAGAGGGAGTTTTACGACAAATCGAGCACTCCCTTTCTGTGACGTAACGCTTAAGTGACAGCAGTATGCAGCACGGCTGGCTAGTAAACAACAAGCATGGCGTCGGTCGTGTGGGATTTTTTTTTTTAATTGTCGGTGGCGAACGCTTCATTTGCAATTTGTAACACATGCAAAGCCTAAGTTCCACGAGGAGGGCAAAAGTTGTCGAGCTACAACACATCTTAATAAGCCACTTAAAAGATCACAATCGCTTCGATGGTGTTTTAAAAGAGTATGAGGACACGTGAGCTGCTATTGAAGCTGCACTTCCAAGGTTCATCATTCCAAGTCGCCGCCACTTATCAGATGAATCTTTACCGGCAAATTATAATTAGATTGCCACACTCGTCCCTCTCGGCAACCATGCACGGCACATGTTTCACCACGGACATATGGACGTGTAATGTTAGTCCTGTCAGCTTGCTTGGTCTGACGGTGCAGTGGCTGGATAAGGATTTTGTACTGTACAAAGAAGAAATTTCATGCTTCATTGAAAATGGGTTCACTCACTGCGGTTTTTATATGGATTATAAGGCAAGCCATTAATGCTTTTTGGTCTACCATATTTGATCATGAGGAATGCGCTTTCACTAAATTTATAACTTGTTTCATTGTCATAGTTATTTTCTGAAGAGTCTTAATGCACTTTTTGTTTCAGTTAAATTTATCAACATTTACCTGGTAGTATTTCTTTGCTTGAATCCTAGCCTTGGCTTATGCAAAGTTTTGTTACTGTTCTTGGAGGCCTTATTTTTCGATCATTGATTGATGAACATTACTATGGCAATTAGCAAATGTTTGCAATTTAAAGTGTTATTTTTACAAGTTATTGAGAGGCCTTTTGATTATTGATAGGCTTGCTGTCCCATAATTGTCAGGTTGTTTAATGGACCAAGACCACAAGTCTCCTCTCCTCTTGCACTAAATGTTTTTATCTGACAACAAAGCACAATACCTGTTGGGTTTGTTTTATTTCAGTGCTCATTGTTTGGGGAACACCTCTTCAATGACATTGACTAATTGATTGTGATTGACTCAAATTATATTTATTTGAAAAAATAAATATTGGCACTTTATTTGAAGTCGCGAATGTTCTTGTCTTTTTTTTGTTCATTATAATTAGTGATGCACGATAATGCATTTTTCAGCCGATACCGATAACCGATAATTTCCTCCTCGTTCCAACCGATAACCGATAATGTCAAGCCGATAATCCTATTAAAAGATTTATGTAAAATTTTAAAGTATACACAAGAGAAAATATTACTGCAAAAATATTATTGCTCTTTTTTTCAACATCAAATGTGAACAAGTAGTAAATTCCAACATCTAAATATAAAGACAGATTTGTCTGACATTGTGTAATGGTAAACTTTTGGCAACAATTACTTAGAGTAAATACCTAAGTTGCACAAAAATGGCTTTAAAACTAAGCCATTCCTAACGTATAACATTACTACACAGCAAAAACACAACTCCTTAAAACTAGTTAAATTCCCTTGTTTTCAGTGTAAATCTATTGGAAATAAGTGAAATTAACTGCCAGCCCTTCAAGTATATTTCACTCAGATTTCTTGAAGGAAAATAGCCAGCTGAAAATAAGCTTAACAGCCTTATTTTAAGCAATAAATTATTATACATAATCCTAAAAGCAATAAATTATTATCCATAACCCTAAAAATAAATTGTCAGAAATGTTCGTTATTCAAGAATATGTATGGTTCAAAACATTATTTGAAAGCAATTTTTTCTTGATTTAGGTGAAAAATGACCTAATCTATTTTAGATGTTTGAGCTTAATAGGAACAAATGGCAATATTTAGTTCAAGTAAGTGGAATAATTTGGCGCATTCATCTGTTAACTAGTCTTCAACACTCAAAACAAGATGGGGAAAATTATTTGACTAGATTTAAGAAGAATGATCTGATTAAGACATCATAAATTTAAAGCGTACTGAATGCATTACTGACTGGATGACTTCTTGTGTGGTTTGGTGCATGTTACAATTATCAACTAACCACTGTGCCGTCATGATAAACATGCTTACTTGAAATCACTTGTCCAAATGTCCGTGGTAAAACTGATGTGATCGGCATGTCTTTCACGAAGACTTGTGGTCGTATAAACTGCATTATTTTTTCATCCAGGGGTTTGGCTATCGGGTCATTTCGGGAATTTCCTCCCGCTTGTGCCCTTCAGTCCGTCCGGTGTTGTGCCGAAGAATAGCCGCCCCGTGGGAAATGTCCCCCCTGACGGGAACGCTTATTTATAACGCTTTATTGAGGTAAAAACAAATGTTTTCATGGACGCATTACAGTAATGGATTTACGACTGTAAAATCAGTTTTAAATAAATAAATTACACAAAATACTAGTACTGTATTTTAATAACAACTCGTGGACTGGGCCACATAACCATCTTTGAACAGAAATGTATTAGTTTACAGGTTTTCACGACCATATCCCAATAACAATCACACTGGTATGACATTTATTAGTTCAAGCAGAGTAAAATAAATACATATTCACGGCACAAGAAAATAGTTTCCATGTCCATTGATTGGTAAGGAAAAGCTGTTTGTACAAGTAACGTGTGGGCGCTCCATAATTAAATAAACAAATAAATAAAATATACGCTCAAATAATGCGTTATAAACAAGCGTTCCCGTCAGGGGGGGGACATTTCACGCTGGGCGGCTGTTTATCGGCACGACTAACGTGTGGGCGCTCCATAATAAACAAATAAAATAAACGCTCAAATAATGCGTTATAAACAAGCGTTCCCGTCAGGGGGGGACATTTCACGCGGGGCGGCTGTTTATCGGCATGACACTGGCCGCCAAATTAGCACCCGCGCCAGGCCTCTGTTTTGAACCGGAGTGGCGGCGGCAGATAAGTTCGTACCGGATATCCGCCCGCCCCGGCCGGCTCGCTGCGGCGTATTCGGTGCATGGCTCTGCTCTGCCCGCATAGGGCGAGGCGGCGGCGGCTTGCCGGACCGGCGGGCTCTGTCAGACAGCTACTTGTCGATTATCGGTCTCGTGAGGTGTTTAGCCATAGATGGGAGTTTACCACCCGCTTCGGGCTGCATTCCCAACCAACCAGACTCCGGGACGACCGCAGCGTCTGTGTATCGTCACAAGCCCCGTTGTTTCCTTTATAGTTTATTTGTGTTTACAATAGCTTTAGCATTCGCGCTAGCAGCAGCCTCGTATTCGTTCCAAAAATCTTTGTGATGCAGTTTTAAATGGCTGCTGGGTTAGTGGTGTTCAATGAGGACGCTTTCTTTACGCCTCGTGGAACTTCTGCAGTGCATTTTTTATAGATGGTGAGAGCGTCGTTTATTTCGTTTCGTTTCATGCACGGGAAAATCAACGCACGCGAGCGAGAGCGCCTCAACACTGATGTGTAACACCGCCTCCTCTATGACGCCGTACTCCTCAACCCTTCCTCCCACACGGACTTCAGAGAGGGGAGGGGTTGAGCAGGCGGCGTTGGAGAAGTGGAGAAAACTGCTTTGGTTGCGCCTATTTAGAGGCTAAATCAAGTATACATTTATTGGATTGCATTATTGGTTGATTTTGTTTTTTTATCTATGTGACGTCATAATTGCCATTATCGGTAACTGATATTATCGTGTATCTTTAATTATAATAATGTTTATGTCATCATGAAAAATCTGGTTAGGTCAAAGGCAAATCTATGTTGAATCCACCACTAGTTTTTTTTTTTTTAACCTCCAGGGGTTCAAAAACTGAATTTACATTTAGAAATGATATATTTATTATTGGTTATCGATATCGGTATCGGCTTTGAGGAGCAGGAAGTTATCGATATCGGTTTAAAAAAATAGATATCATATACCCCTATTATTTTTATGCATGTGACCTTTTATGTCAAGCCCGATTCTTTATTTAATTGCTAATTAGGCAATGTTGTGTTGCTAGAGGTATTAATAGTCCAATAACTTTAAGATTGTAAAATTTAAACCAATTCCACCCTTAGCTTTACAAGTAAAATATGAAGAAAGTAGGAAAATATTTTAAGGAAAATTATAAATACTGAGCCACATACCTATCGGAATATGAGGTGCACCTTCAATAAATGGTCTATTTTAAAACTGGTTTCATACATTGATTACACTGCATCATAAGGCACAGTAGTAGTAGCAGCAGTGCTTGGTGTTGCGTTATGCATTTATTAGATGGAACTGCGCTAAAGGGAATATCATGCCATGATTAACCCTTTAAAGTCATGGGATATGTCTACGCGTCCTATGCGCAAATCATCTTTAAAGCCTTGTCTCATTGTAATTACGTCCCCCACGTGACACTTGTTGGTCTCCTTTTAAAGTACGAAAGTTGAGGTCCACGCTCGTTTTTGCTTGAAGTGAATCGACCAAATAAAACGGAAGTTAATGTCATTTGAGTTTTATAGTTTTAATTCGTTCATATACATTAAGATACTGCATAGACCATAGGTTTATGTCCATATTACGATAATTTCTTTTCCTTTTTCAAAACGGAACTACAAAAAGTACATATCAAGGTGATGGGTGCAATGCCTAACCTCACAAAAAGATATCCTACGAACCTTTTTGTGTTAAATTGTGTGTATATATATTATATGACGGAAAACACTCAGGTGACTTGAAGTTCCGCTCCGAGACCCCCAATTTGGCCAAGTTTCAAAATTGTCCTATATGCATGTGTGATACATCATTGGAAAGCTTAAAATCTCAATTTTCTGGGGGAAGAAAAATTTTGAACAGGAGGGCATTTTTAAAAAAAAAAAAAAAATTCAAACAGCAAAACCGTAACTGGAGGTGAGAGCATAATTAAAGACGCCATGATTTTAACGAGATATTATCGCGTACTTGCCTTGTTTCGATCCAAAAACTCCATGTAGCATGTATCACCGAGTGTCAAAACGTAGCTGTGAATGGCCACAGCTAGATTTTGGGGGGGGATTTTATTGGTGAAACATGGTAATATAACAAGGGTGGCGATGCAGAAATCGCAGACCTCAAGGAGTTGTCGAGATTTTCATTTTCATATATTTACCCCTTTAAAACTTTTTTTTCCAATTTTTCTTTGTTTGGATTGATTATTTATCTAAAATATTGGGGAAAATGCGACAGTAACGAGAAAAATACAATTAAGCGATAGTTATGAGGTAGATATCGTGACTTTTTTTTTTTACAGACGCCATTTTTTTATTGTGACGTAATTTGTTAAAAAGTTTAAAATCTGCGGGTGAATATTTTTTTTAAAGTTTTTTGTTTTTAAATTAAATATTGGACATAAATTAATGATTCTCAACTAAAAATGACAGACATTTTGAATAACAAATATTATTAATTACCTTCGTTTTATGGCTACGTTGAAACAAAAGCGGTTAGCCGACATCTGTAAACAGGATTTCCGGGGTTAAACAGACAAATTATAAATAGTTCGGGGGCTTTATGCGCCATGAATCTGCTATGGCAAAGACATTGTTCTATCAGACACAACAGTTCTTTTGGCTTAAAATACAGCGGTTTATCTTATAGTGGGGTGCAAGAATGACGGAAAACACTCAAGGAGACTGAAGTTCTGCTCTTAAGACCCCAGTTTGGCCAAATTTCAAAATTGTCCTATATGCATGTGTGATACATCATTGGAAAGCTTAAAATCTCAATTTTCTGGGGGAAGAAAATTTTGGAACAAGAGGGCATTAAAAATAAATAAATAAACCCCTAACTCAAGGAGAGAGCATGATTAAAGATACCATGATGGTAATGAGATATTATCGCGCACTGACCTTGATTCCATCCAATAACACTGTGTAGCATGGATTTTATGGGTGAAACACAGTAATATAACAAGGAGTGATGCAGGATAATACATTTTTCAACCGATACCAATAACCGATCATTTCCTCCTCGTTCCAACCGATAGCCAATAATTGTTTTGTCAAATTTGAAAGTATACACAAGAGAAAATATTCCGGCATCTCATCCGGCTGTGCCCTTCAGTCCATCCGCCGTCAAATGAGCACCCGCGCCAGGCCTATGTCTGGCCATGGTGCTCGATGAGTGGAACCGGGGACAAGTGGCGGCGGTGAGCCGGCAGAGATGGAAATCCGCCCACCTCTGCCGGCTTGCCGCAACGTATTCAGGGCATGGCTCTTCTCCGGACAGAGGAGCGCGCCTTGCGTCCTGCACGCCGTGGGGGAACGCTCAAGAAACTGGGGTGTTCGCTGGAGGTCCCGCCAACCGGGCTTGGCCTGCCTGCCTGCCCGCCCCACCTAGGGCGAGGCGGCTGCGGCCTGTCCAAGCTGCGGCCTGCTGGACACGCCAGAGCGCCTCATCCCAGTTGTGTAACGCCGCCTCCTCTATGACGCCGTACTCCTCAAACCCCCCCCCCCCCCCCCCTTCCCTCAGGGGCTCCAGAGAGGGGAGGGGTTGAGGAGGGGGTGGTGCTGAATTCTTGGGTTGCGCACATTTGGGGGCTAAACCATGTATTTAATTATTGGATTGTATTATCGGTTTAATTTTTTAAATCTGGATTATCTGTTTGACGTCATAATTGCCATTATCAGCCGATAACTATCGGTAACCAATATTATCGTGCATCTTTAATAACAAGGGTCGAAATGCAGAAATCGCAGAGAAACTGCTTTTTCAGCCTTGTCTGGGTTTTCTGCCATATATTATTTTACAGTATTTTTCATTGTTTGTCTACTGTGTACAATCCGTTTTGACCAGGGGTCCCCATCTGCCGGACCGCGGACCGGTACCGGTCCGTGGCGCATTTGCGACCGGGCCGCAAAGAAAAAATAATTTAATAACGACCGCATTCTGGCCGAATTAACCCTTTGCCCCTGCTTAACACACCAATATCTCTGTCTACTCTAGATATAATACTACGGGATAGATTACAATGTTGTCATAGAAGTCCATTGATTGGACTGCTAGCAGTACATCTTGTTTGTGTATATAATATATCTATGTGCGCTTGTCCTCGATAATAGCGTATTACTAGGCCGCGGCGCAGCACATTTGTTCCCGGAAATAATTAGCCCCCTCACGAGCGAAGATAACAGGAAAACAGACGTCTTTGGAAATATTTTTACGGCGAAAAGGGCACCTGACGAGCCTACAACCTCGAAGACCCACGAACTGGATTCGTGACTCGTTTGTGAATAAACAGAGAGATCGCAAATGACGGCGACCTTATTAAACGTACATTTAAGACAACAACTCTATCGAGGTTCTGGATTAAAGTCATTCGGGAATATCCTGACATCGCGACAAGAGCGTTGAAAACCTTGCTACAATTTCCAACATCGTATCTTTGTGAAGCGGGCTTCTCAATTAATGTTTAACGACAAGGCGAAGTCGTTAATGGTGAGCGCGGTGTGCAGCTGTTGTGTGAAGCTTACATGGCAGGATGAATCTGAGGAGAACTTTACTACAAGTCCTTCCATGATCAAACGTAAGTTAATATTCCTTTCTTTCAAGAAAGTTTCGGGAATATCCTGACATCGCGACAAGAGCGTTGAAAACCTTGCTACAATTTCCAACATCGTATCTTTGTGAAGCGGGCTTCTCAATTAATGTTTAACGACAAGGCGAAGTCGTTAATGGTGAGCGCGGTGTGCAGCTGTTGTGTGAAGCTTACATGGCAGGATGAATCTGAGGAGAACTTTACTACAAGTCCTTCCATGATCAAACGTAAGTTAATATTCCTTTCTTTCAAGAAAGTTTGTAGTGTTTACTTTGGAATCGCTGCATTTGCGCATTTTGCGGCAATGGTTAACGTTATGCGCAGAACCGCATCGTTGCAATTTTTGATGGGTTGCAAAATTTGTCAGAACACCGGTCCGTGGAAAAAAAAGACCCAAATAACACCGGTCCGTGGTGCAAAAAAGGTTGGGGACCCCTGGTTTTGACCATAGTATGGATGAAGGCCATAACCGCTGATGACCATACCTGCTGTTTCTGTTGAATTGTCAAATGTAAAACTATTGTCTTTTGTTGTTGTTGTTGTTGAACACAAGTTGAATAAATCTTATCAAGCTTCAAAACGTTTCGTCGAGCATATTTGGTTGTCAGTAGGACGTGAATATTACACATTTTGACAAACATTTTTAGGATTTTTTTGTGGTTTTGGTTCCAGAATGTTGATTATAATTCGTCTGTGACGAAGACAAAAAATCAGACAAATCGCACTCTCCGATTCATTAACCACAAGACGCACTGAAGTACTGGCTGATGATGTGAGTAAACACCTTTGTGACCCCCAAATGCCATTGCTCTCATTGAGCAGTGTTTTATAGTTAAAGTTACTGTCAACAATTATTATGTTTGCACCTTAATGACAGGGCTTGTCATTTGTTTTGTACATGTGAACATGTACTGTACTACTTGCACATTTTTTTTGTCCAGCAGTGTTTTACAGTTAGAAAATGTACTGTCAATAGTAATTGTTTGCACCTTAATGACAGACCTAGTCAATTATTTAGTGTACATGTGTAAACATTGTGCTTGCATGTTTTTGCAGGGATTCCCCTAAACACTACAAATTTGTGGCGCACCGCCACGCCCAAATAAAAGCCGCCACGCCTTGCAAATGAGATGTTTTTTAAAAAAAAAATTCTAAAATTTTTAAGGCAGTTTCAAACTAGCGGCAGTAGAGTGAAGAGTTCAGCGGCAACCTATTCATTGTGTATTGTAATGTTTGTAACTATAGCGTGGCCCCCTTAAGAGACGATCGGAGTGGGGAGCTGTGACGCAGGGGAAAGCGAGTAGGAAGAATGGGAGAACGTACGATAAAGCGATAGATAGCAGTCTTATGTCGTGGCAGCCCGCTTTTACGTTGTTATTCTTTTTCTTTATTATTGCTACCACAATAAAGTGGGTAAGCCGAATACAGACTTCTCTCCTTCTTTTCGGCGAAAGTGAGAGTTGGATGGCCGTCCTCGACAGAAAGCCAAGTTTGAATGAATTTGTGCCGAGGAGCGCCGCGCCGCTATCTTCGACAACAAGGGGCAGGTGTACTTATATCTGTGCTATCAGATTGTTTCAGCGGACGGATATACGCAATTACAGCTGACGAAACTTGATAAATGCGCTTTTTTCAAGTATCGCGAGCTCTGGGACACTCGAAAAATGACTTTCATTCGTGTCCTTGCTATGTTAATGGTACCTCGATGTATGTTTGTGTGGAAATGTAGTTCACGAACAACAACAAAAAACTTCACCTTCCCACCGAATCTAGTAAAATTCTTTACATGGCTATTAGAATTTCCCCCCTACTCATTGAAATGGGTCGGTTGACAGGACGACTATTATTGTTGTGGTAATGTAGTACTTATTTATCCTGGTACTCCAGACTCACTGCTTTTCCAACTATTGAGTCTGGCCACCATTAAGTGGATAAAATTTCCAGGGCGGAGCAAGCCACAGCAAACAGACAGCGGAGTGGACCAATCAGCGACGGGCGGGATGAGGGACTTGCGCGCGGAAGTAAACATACGAGGAGAGCGGAGTTTATTCAACATGGCTAGCGCGAGACAGACTGTTGTAAATGACTTTTGTCGATGTGTTTTTGGTCATTTAAAACTGATTTTACTGTGGATTGGAACATATTCTCGGCTCTCCTGTTCGTCATCTGTGTTGTTGTGGAGACGACTTCCGACGCGGAAGTGACGTTGCTCGTTAAGAACACGTCACGCAAATAAACTAATCTGATTTGACGATTGATTTTGTACTTGCTCGAGAGGCCGTTTATGGGCTGGGTCCCAGACTATTCTCTCAGTGTTTGAAAAATACAGGGAGAACAGTCTGGCCGTGCCATGCAAGTACTTATTAGGGCCAAATAAAAGGAAAAAGGACGACGACGGGGGTATGCAACCCGTGGTTTTAGGGCCGTGTGCGGCTATTTAGCTCTGCTCTGGAGCTTTTTCAAAGATTTTTGAAAATGAAAAGAGATGGGAGAGGGAAATATATGTTTCAATATTGTTTCGAGGAGGACAAACATGACAAAAACATTTTTCAAGTCATTAATATTGTAATGATGTTAAACTTGAGGTGGCATCGTACAACAGAGTAGTCACTGCGTGCACATTCTCTGTAGGATCCACTGCAGGGAAAAGAAACATTTAATCATCAAGGCTAATTTTGTATTTCTAGCCAACTTAGTCATTTTGATAGTAGACTAATGTACCTAATATCAATACATACAGCCAGTGTTGCTTTTATTATAAGGCTTATACAAGGCTTTTAGTTTTTTGCAGCTCCAGACATACTGTATCAGTTTGTTTTTTCGGTTAAATATGGCTCTTTCAACATTTTGGCTTGCCGACCCTGGGTCAATACGAGATGTAAGTGGTACTATTGCTACAACAAAAAATTATTACGTACGGTAACGTAGCTGTAATCAGCTACGCATTTTACGTATATATACCAGTGTTTCCCACCAATGAACGATCGTTTGGGCCCGCCACAGTCTCGTTTGCACTCCCCCCCCCCCCCCCCCGCGGGGGGGGGGGGGGGACATACTAATTAGATGCGTCAGTCAGCCGATTACACAGCTGTAGCCCACTCCACTCAACTACCCGCGCGAGCGAGAGCAGCATTTTAGAGTAGTATTTTATTTATTTATTTATTTATTTAAGAGACGCAAGGGGAACGAGTAGGAAGAATGGGAGAACGAGCGAGATGGCGAGAGATAGCGGTCGCATGTCGTAGCAGCCCGCTGTTATTTTGTTATTGTTTTTCTTTATTATTGTTACCACAATCAAGTGGGTAAACAAATACAGACTTCTCTCCTTCTTCCCCATATCCGGGGCATTACAATAGTTTGGATCGGACTTTTCGGCGAAAGTGAGCGGTGGACGGCCGTCTTGGACGGAAAGCAAACTTTGATTGAACTGCGCGGAGAGGCGGGGCCCAAAATAAAGCCTTGCTCTATTTTCAGAGCGTTGGTCACAGTAAAGTATTTATTAGTTCAAGCAGAGTAAAATGATACATATTCACGGGACAAGAACGTCGTTTCCGTGTCCATCGATTGGTAAGAAAAGACTGTTTGTACGAGTGACGTGTGGCCGCTCCCATCGGGGGGACATTTCGCGTGGAGTGGCTAAAAATGACACCCCCCCCCCCCCCCCCCCCCCACACCCCCAATTTCGCGAGCTCTGGGACACTCGAAAAATGACTCTCATACCTCTCCTTGCTAAGTTAATGGTACCTCGATGTGCGTTCGTGTGGAAATTTAGTTCACGAACAACGGGGAAAAAACCGAATCAAGAAAAACTCTTTACACAGCCATTAGAATTCCCCCAGTCCTGTAAATGGGTCAGTTGACAGAAGGACTGTTATTGTTGTGGTAATGTAGTACTTATGAGGGTCAAATAAAAAGGAAAAAGGAGGGCTACGACGGCGGTCTGAAACCCGCGGCTCTTGGGCCGCATGCGGCTCTTTAGTGCTGCTTCGGAGCTTTTTTTTTTTCTTTTTAATGGAAAAAGATGGGGGGGGAATATATTTTTTGTTTTAATAGGATTTCTAGGAAGACAAACATGATACAAACAGTCTTTCAACTCATTAATATTGTAATGAAGTTAAACTTGTGGTGTCATCGTACAACAGAGTAGTCACGTGGTGCGCTATAGGATCCACTGCAGGGAAAATAAACATTTAATCGTGAAGGCTAATTATGTATTTCTAGCCAACTTAAGTCATTTTTATAGTAGGCTAATATAGCTAGTATTGATAATTATAAGGCTTGTACAAGGCTTTTAATTTTTTGCTGCTCCAGACATACTTTATCAGTTTGTTTGTTTTTTTTTGGGGGGGGGGGGGGGGAGGGTCAAATATGGCTCTTTCAACAGTTTGGGTTGCCAACCCTGAGTCACTACGAGATGTAAGTCGTACTATTGCTACGAGAAAAAAAGTCGCATTATTACATAGGGTAACGTAGCTGTAATCAGCAACGCATTTTACATACACGTACTGTAGCTGAGAGCTATAACATTAGCCTAGCTAATGAAATATTTCAAATATATCTTTGTTATGGTTCTTCTTGGGGGGAAAAATAATGAAAAAAAAAAAAAAATTCTCCGTGGCACGACATGGTGTGGCTGTCCGACTCCGATGCAGCCCACCACCACAGTTTTAAAAAATCCTATGGTCAGAGACCCTCCCACCACAGTCTCCTAAAATCCTGTGGGAAACACTGTATACCATAGCTGAGAGCTACGACATTAGCCTGGCTAATGAAATATATTTGAAATATCTTTGTTTTGGTTCTTCTTGCGGGAAAAAAAAAACATGAAAAAAAGATTTCGCCGTGGCACGACATGGTGAGGCTGTCAGACTCCGATGCAGCCCACCACCACAGCTTCAAAAAATCCTAGGGGAAACCCTGTTTTGTATTTTTGTTTAGTCAAAAGAAAACCACCTTTACCACCTTCGACCTGCCTTATACTTGACCGAAATTAATAAATGGACCCATGCTTGTATGGAAATAAATAATTGTGGACCTTCAAGATTTGTATTTGAGGACCCATGATTTAGTGGTACCTTGACATACGATCGCTTCGACACACCATCTTTTTGACATCCGACGTAAAGTTTGACTCGCCATTTGTTTCTACATTTGACGACATGCTTAAAATACGACGACTTATGACATCGGCGCAGTTTGCTTTCCCGCGTGACGGACGCACAGCGGATTTTCTTGTGAAATAAATCAACATGTACTCAAAGAAGGCTAGTGCCGGTGGTTTAAAAAGGTGACGCTTACCATTGAAATGTAGAAATGTGCGTGTCCGTGAACTGGCTTGACAATACGGCCGTCAAATGTCTTTTATCTGAACGGTCCTCCTTTGACCTCCGTTCGGCAGTCTTTATAAGTTAAGGTGATAATTATTATTGTGGTAACATCGGCATGGAAGTCTCCAGCCTCGTCAGGTTTTTAATAATTTATTTCAGAATTTGTGCAGCACAGCACGCCCTCGGTCTCCAGCAGTGTACACCAAAAACAGGACATTAAAAGTGAAACTGAGGCCATATCCACACGTAGCAGGGTATTTGGCAAAAAGAAGATATTTTTCTACGGTTTGACCTATCATCCACACGCGCACGCAGATTTAAACCACGGTTCTTAAAAACGACGGGGAAGGTGAAGATTTGCGAATTCTGCGTTTGTGGTTCCATCATGTGGACACTGATAACCGAAGATTTACGTCACTGGCTGCAACAAATTTTGTCCTCACGTCACACATGAGACCAATTTTCACATTTGGAGTATATCAAATAGGCGCTTTTTTGCTGCCTTTTTTTTTTTTTTTTTTTTTTTTTTTTTTTTTTTTTTTACAAACTCTTGCTGTGCTTCTTATTGAATAATGGGTATTTTGGACAATTATTTTGTTTTGAATGTACTTAAAAATGAAAAGCAGTCGGCTGTGGAAGTTTTTTTTTTTTTTCTACACAAACGTGCGGGCGTGGACGCAATTATTTTTCCCCGACGTATTAGGGCAGAATCCTCGTTTTTTTTTTTTTTTTTTTTTTTTTTTTTTTTTTAAACTGCTACGTGTGGACATGGCCTGAATCTCCACCGCACGCCCCTATCTCACTGTGATGTCAGCCACGCGGTGTGTTCAGGTACAGCATGCAAAACACATTCGCCACAGTCGTTACATTATTACAGGAATATTATATTCCGATTTTTATTTGTAACTAACTTGTTTTGCTATGTGTAATTGCCATTTATAATATTACCAGCAGTATTTGTTAAGGATTTAGTGTAGATTTTTCGGGCTGTGGAACGAATTAATGGAATTATAATGTATTCTTATGGGAAAATCCTGCTCGACATACGACCATTTCGACTTAATAACAAGGTCCTGGAACGAATTTACTTCGTATGTAGAGGTACCACTGTATTATAAAAGACATTTATTTGAGAGGGTGAAATGTTGTTCTATGAATCTTCAGGATTTGGGAGTAGTTTCAATGACTGCAGGATTTTTCAAACGGTGTAGTTTGTTGTTCAGCATTATGTTATCCAGAAATGAGTTAAGGTTTGTGATTGGGAAAAATTTCAGTTATTAATTACTGTCCCACCTGTTGAGTGAATAAAACTTTTTCGTGTGTACCTCTGAAGGTGTTGTGCCAAGCAAGTAGAGCATTACATGTTTTTGGTCTAGGTTCTCCACCCACATTAGCGACATAACTAGCAGTGCAACGGTTTGCGGTTCAAAGCCGAACCATACGGTTCGCCCTGAATGGTTCAATGCGCCTTTATGAACCGCGCCTTTTCGGTTTTGCAATTAATTTATCCCGAACGCTTGTGGAATGAATTGGTCGAGCTCTGTGTGCCTGTGTGTGACGTGAAGCACAGCTGTCGAGAAATTCCCGACCCACAAGTAAATGTCCGATCGCTGTCAAGCAGCTGTGTAATAGAAGCCGAGTAACGCCCTCTCTCACTTACGAGCATCACCAACAGATATCACTTTCTCAGAGCAGGACTACCCCGAAGAGGACACCAGTGAAAACACACGGCGGGTTTCGTTAATTTATTTGCAACGCTTGACCCGTGTTACATTGTTCCCTCGCGGATATATTTCTCCAACGTAATCCCCGACATTTATGAAATGGCACGCAAAGCCATCGAAGATGATTTCGCCAAAGCACATAGTTTTGCCCTGACCACTGATAGTTGGACGTCCCGTGCTACAGAGTGCTACTACCTAACTGTGTCGGTCCACTATAATTCATACCTATCAAGTTGTACGGTCTTGGCGTAATTTGTACAAGTGAGCACTGATTTTTAAATGTGTACGTTTTTCATGCAGTTTTTTTTCCCCCTCTGGATTTTGTCACCCTTTTCGGCAACAAGGCAATGTGCGTTAATACGTTGGTTGAATGACTCCAGAAAAGTCAGAGACACGGAGAGGGGAGTGTTTGTTGTGACGATGTAGCAAACGCGATGCTAGGCTAGGTGGCTCCAATATTTACTGACTGTAGCCGACAGCCTACAATCTATCCCTAGATATCTCATGCATATAGAACTACATACGAAATGACACTCACTAGCGTTAGTAAGCAGCCTCCATTTTAGAGCAGTAAACTTCTCAGAAAGGCTCTGTTGTAGTGAACCGTCCTAGCGAACCTAAGTAACTTTTTATCTAAAATACTCCTAAATCGGCAAAATCTTGACTCGTCTATCTTTAAAGGATGAAACAGTTTTAAAAATTTCACATGTCGAAAGTAGACAGAAGGGAACTAATGCAAAAACGGGAGCAATTTTATCTACTTTAACGGGTGATTCACAACATTAAATGACCTCCAAACATAGCAAAGGTGACTGTTGTTGTTTTTTTGTTTTTTAAATGAAAAGAAAAAAAAAAACATGAAAGGTAACACCAGTTACTTTGCCAAGTAACTTTTTTACTACTGTGTTTATTTCATTGTCTTAAAAGCAAAATAAAGGCAGTTTTTATAAAAATAAAAATAAAAATAAAGAAAGAAATGCAAAACGCAAACCGAAACCGAACCGAAACCGTGATCCCAAAACCAATTGTCAAACCGAGCCTTGGACTAACTGAACCTTTGCACCCCTAGACATATCCCAAATTTTGTAATTAATAGGGATGCCCCAGTCATATATTTTTGCATCTGAGTCACCTGGTTTTGGGGTCAGCCGATACCTTGGCAATATATTAAAGAGGTGGAATAAACGCATCCAAATGTTTTTGGTCAGTGCAGCTAGAAGTGGGGCACCTCACAATTTGATTGCGATGACAATTCAGAGGCAACGATTCGGTTATAAATCGATTACTGATGCACAACCCCATATTGGCCACCCGCGTGGTCTTCATGCATTGAGAGTTATTCTACATTCGACAGCGATGGCATGATTTCTACTTTTGTTTGCTTAGAGTGAGTGTGCCGTGTCAGTGAAATAGCGTCGGGATGGGATGACATTAGGCATGTGCCGGTATGAGATTTTGACGGTATGATAACCGTGAGCAAAAATACCGCGGTTTCACGGTATCACGGTATTGCAATTATACCTCCCAAAAATTTCGAGATGTATGGGTTAAAAAAAAAAAAAAAAAAAATTCCCATTGAACAGGATTTTTTTTGTTTTTCAGAACATGGTTGCAAATTGGAACATTGATATATTGTTAAAATAAATAAATTATCAATTGAAAAAAATATTTTAAATATAACTTATGGACTATACTCACAGCCACAGCTCAAGTTGCTCAAGATTAGAGCAAGAACAAAATAATTTCTATAAAAAAGTAAAACACTTCTGAATAAAAATTTATACTGAATGACTTTTTTTTTTGAGGGTGGAAAAGCTCAAGTGAAGTTTCGCCATTTTCAGCCACTATGTCAACTCTAGTCTACATGATGTCATGCCTTTGTGTTAAAAAGAACATAAAGAATTCATAAGTTAATACGTTAGTTAAAAATGTATAAGTTAGTTAAAATGTCAATATTGTTGTGGAAAGGTTTCATATAAAAAAAATTTAAATTTTTTTTTTTTTTTTTTAAACATTGAGAGTGAGACCTCTCCTTGATCCAGCGAACGTGGATTTGTGCTTAGGGCAAGATCATCTTTCACAATTAGCGATCTTTGACGCTATCACTTTTTCCCCTTCATTCAAGCGAATCAAGCTTGTTTTCTCACTCTGCGGCTGTAACACTCAACGAAGTTGCTCTCCCAGGTAAGCCTTGGCTAAAATTCGTCTTTGTAAGCTTTTAGTTAGTATTTATATTGAATTTGAAAGGAAAATGTGTGTTTTGTTTTTGGCGAACTTTTTCATGTTGCTAATCTGTTGAAGCTACTCACATGGAAAAATATAATTGCACAACATTTTAAATGTATTCATTTTGTATATTACACTTACCACGATTTGAGAGCTCAATAAATTGAAGAACCGTACGCCTTATGTTTGGAGTATTTGTTTTTGGGTTAGCTGGCCTTCTAGCCGATAGCCTCACTTTCACACACAGCAACAAACGGGAGGGGGTGAGCGCTGCTGCGCCAAGCCGCTTCTGGCTGCATTTTTGACACAAGAAAAATAGCGATAGCGGCGGAAACCTCGCGAGTGCCACGTCATACGCTCGAGCCTAATACCGTACTACGGTCTGACAGAAAATTTTAGTGGTTTTGAAACCGCGACGTTTTCACACCACGGTAAACCGTGAAACCGGTAACCGGCACATGCCTAGATGACATACCTCGGCTCCATTGCTTTTAACATTCTTCGAAATCCCATATTTTCTAGTCTCATTCAAAGTAATTCCACACATTCGCTTTTAATTTTTAGAAGGTCTGATCTCACGGAGAAGTTGGTTGGTTATGTCATCCATGCTTGTTGCTATTTTGTACCTCGGAAGCGTGAGTTGTGGATATTTACTGTTGGTCCGTTCCCCAGAGCGTCCGGAAGACAGCACTGACTGTATTTGTTACGCTTGGAATTTGCAGTTGTGTTGTGGCAACTAAAATTGTACCAGCTTTGATGAAATGTCTGTCGTTATGTCGGGGGCCACTTCTTAGAATTGCTGGCTTTTAATTTGCTTGTTTCTTTTTTGTGGGGGGCTTAGCCAATGTACAGGTAGTCCCCCGGTTGCGACGTACCTGACTTACGAGACTTCGACTTTACGACGCCTGACAGTCCGGCATTTTGTCTACAGTTGTTACACTGTCATGAACGTTTCCCACCAGCTGCGAGCGTTAACGCCAGCGTGTTTAGTGTGCCTAGCGGTGGTAAAACGTGTTTTTTTTTTTTTTTTTTTTTTTTTTTTGTCTCTGGCAACTGTCTGTGTTGAGAAAGAGAGTGTGTGTGTGTGTGTATGATGTAAACATGATACGAGTCATACACACGTGCTTTTTATGGATAGTAATGTTGAATTTTGGCTGTGGATTTAGGCTCACAAGACGCTCGGGGGAAAAAAATTCTGGAATATTAATCAGGGATTCATTTCAGCTGGACATTCATACTGTACATAGTGGTAGGAGAGCGTTTGCGCATTAACTCCTTCATGGTGTTTTTTAAAAAAAAAATTTTTTAAGTTCTTATTTTTATATATTGATATTGATAGTGGAAAAAAACTGACATCACAACTTTTTCGGGGGGAGGTTACGATATATTGCGATATTAAAACTAGAAGAATTTTCACCAGATGACTTGAATAGCTCTGTTTGGGAAGACTGATGGATCACTATGACCAAATTTTATTAGAGATGTTCCGATCTGATCACATGATCAGAAATCAGGCTGATCGCACCATTTTTCAGAGGATCGGAATTGGGTGAAGAGGATCGGGTTGTAGATCAAAAAAAAATTCTGCTTCATGCTTGTAAAGCCTTTCACCCTCCCTCTTGCTAAGCAGTGCGACCAAACTGCCATGTCTCTGCACAATTGTTGCTTTTATGAAGAAAACCAAAAGTTTACATTTAAAAAAAAAAACCAAAAAAAACACATCCTGCGATGGGACTATTCTGCATGCACACATTGCGATGGCGAAGTTCAAACGATATATTTTGCAGCCCTAATTGCAGCTGCATCTCCAAGGAAAGTATTTTACGTATCTGCCATTTGGTTGTATTACGTTCACGTTACACAAACTCTCTAGGTCTAAAAATTAAGCGCGTTGTCTTGTTCCCTTTCTGAGATGCCTCTGTAAGCAATGTAGCAAGTTAGCAGCTAATGCCGTAGTGATGCACATGTTCTACCAGCGTAATGTTGGAATACAAAATGTGATGAAGCTAATACCACTTTTATAATGCTATATGAATACCTTTAACAAATAATTTTTCAGAATGCATAACTTTTTTCCCAGTAAACATATAAAACTAAAATGTTAAACTCGATGTCACCTTGAATTTATTTCACATCATCTATACCCATTTCAGAAAAAATATGTAAAAGCTGAAGAGCTTAATAAAGTTGAATGTACTATAAGCTTGTCTATTTTTTTTCCCCACATACTTAAAAATCTCATGATGGAATATTGTCACAGGCCACTTTATTAGGTACAACTTGGTATTACAGTGTTTTGCCCCCTTTGCCTTCAGAACTGCCTAACAGGGTTCCCGCTGGACCATAAGTCTTCAAATTTCTTAAATTTAAAATCTGGATAAGAAAGTTCTTGAATTGTCTTAAATTTAATGGAAATTTGCAGTAGGTATAACATTTCCAGACGATGCATTTAATGCCAGGGAAACACTGTAAGTCTGCTGTAAAACTTCACATTGTGTGTGTTTGTTTTATTAATGGCTGTGCAATAAATACACACCTCAGCGTACGTCAGCGTTATTCGTGCCTGTAGAGGTGAGCGGGAATTTGCAGAGATGAGGAAGTGTAAATTTAAAAAATTTCTCATAGAGGTCACATGTATGTTGAACTAGATGTGAAATGACAGACTCGGCCGCGTCTGGGCAGCGTTAGTAAACAGCCGCCATCTTAAAGCAGTAGAGCACTAAGCGCGAATAAAGAGCGCTAAGCGCTAATAAATAAGATTAACGTTACTTTCACTAGTTCACGTAACGTTAGCCTTGCGGAGGGCTAGGTTTCTATTAAAGATACACGATAATATCGGTCGCCGATAATTATCGGCCGATAATGGCAATTATGACGTCACACAGATAATCCAGATAATAAAAAAATTCAACCGATAATGCAATCCGATAATTATATACTTGATTTAGCCTCCAAATGTGCGCAACCGAAGAATTCAGCACGCCGCCTCCTCAACCCCTCCCCTCTCTGAAGCCCCTGAGGGAGGAGGGGTTGAGGAGGCGGAGTTACACGACAAGAAATAGTTGAATATTATGGCGGCTGTTACTAAAAAAAACGACGCTCTCGCCATCTGCGAAACATGTACCCCAGAAGTTCCACGAGGCCGAAAGAAAGCGTCCTCATTCAAAACCACTAACCCAGCATTCATTTAAAACTGCATCACAAAGATTTTTGGAACGAATACGAGGCTGCTGCTAGTGGGAATGCTAAAGTTATTGTAAACACAAGCTAAACTACGGGGCTTGTGACAATACAGAGTCGGGTTGTTTGGGAAAGCAGCCCAAGGTGGGTGGTAAACTCGCATCTAAGGCTGAAACACCAGCACGACTGGAGACCGATAGTCTGCAAGTAGCTGTCTTCCGACGGAGCCCGCCGCTCTGGCTGGTCCAACAGGCCGCTCGGCGGGGCGGGCAGAGCCTGGTTCCCCGGCTTCAGGACCTCCGGCGAACAACCCGGTTTCTCGAGCGTTCCCCCACGGCGTGCGAGCAGAGCCAGGCCCTGAATACGCCGCGGCGAACAGGCCGGTGTGGGCGGAATATCCGGTACGAACGTAGCTGCCGAGCCGAGACACGTTTTTTTTTTTTTTTTTTTTTACCGAAATGACCCGAGAGCCAAAGCCCTACGACCACCATTCTTCATGAAAAACATGCCAATCACATTTTCACCACTGATATTTGTAAAAGTGATGTCCAGTAAGCAAGCTTATCATGACGGCACAGTGGTTAGATGATAATTTAAACATGGAGAAAACGAAGTCAGCCAGTCAATAATGCATTCAGTATGTAAAATGACGAGCGGTCAGATGATTTTGTAACGCTGCCTTTATTTTCGGCTTAACAAAACTCAGGCACAAAACAACACGCACGGAGATGCGACCTCCAACTCCATCCAAATAGTACTGCCGTGTATCAGTTTAGCTGCTGTAAAGCACATGTCGTGAGTGCCGCAAATGTAAACAAAGCACTGCAGAATGGGTACATGACATCTCGCTCTTCGAGTTAGTCATTTTCACAGTGCGCAATAAAGCATATAACATTAGCAATCACTTCTCAAATGAATTTAACGTATTTGCTCAATTACAGTCACAGTAGATAATCAAAACTTATTGGCACTTATTAACACTCATCAATTTAAATATGCACATTCCTGTTGTAATGAAATAACAATAACATTCTGTAGCCACAAATATTATTTAAAAAAAGTTTTTTTTTTTGTAGGATTAAGTATAATAATGTATTGCTTAAAATAAGGCTGTTAAGATTATCTTCGGCTAGCTATTTTTCTTCCAAGAAATCTGAGAGAAATACACTTAAAGCGCTGGCAGAAATTTCACTTATTTCTAATAGATTTACACTTATAAAACTGACTAGTTTTAAGGAGGTGTGTTTTGCAGTGTATTAATGTTATATATGTTAGGATGGCTTACTTTTAAAGGCATTTTTGTGCAATTTAGGTATTTACTCTGTAAGTAATTGTTGCCAAAAGTTTACCATTACACAATGTCAGACAATCTGTCATTATTTAGATGTTGGAATTGAATACTTGTTCATATTTTATGTTGAAAAAAAAAGAGCAATAAATCATATTTTTGCACAGTAATATTTTCTTTTGTGTATACTTTAAAATTTTACATAAATCTTAATAGAATTATCGGCTTGACATTATCGGTTGGAATGAGGAGGAAATTATCGGTTATCGTTAACGGTTGAAAAATGTATTATCGTGCATCACTAGTTTCTATTAATTATGACCACTTTCAATGCGTGGCTAAAGTGTCTTACATACAGATTTTAACATAACAGCATTTTGGAGTGATGAGGGTGTAAAATAAAAACTCAATAATGCTAACTATCAATTTTAGTTCAGTGGTCATTGCTGGATAAAACACCAAGTAGCACTAATGTGCTCCAATACAGCCTGTTAGGGCTGGGCGATATGGCCTTAAGTACATATCACGATAAATTGAGCAGATTTACCTCGATAACGATAAATGACGATAAATTCGCCCAAGCAGACTGTTATATAATTTGAAAATTTGAATCAATGCATGGAATACAAATTAACCATTTCTCGTTAAATTTATTTAACCAGCTTTCAATTTAACAATTGCACATGCAGTCTAAACATTAAGTATTAAAAAAAATCTTGTAAACAATAAGAATTCTAGTGTGAACATTTATAACGGCTTGTATGACTTAAAAAATGTACAACATTATAAAAATCAATATGACGACTGTGCAAACATGTCATTAGGTAATGGCTGCTGTGACATAATTATTCAACACAAGTGTTTACGTCAAGGTTTGTTTTTTTTTCTTCCCCGAAACATTTTTTAATACATGCACCCCCCACAGAGACACAACCAGATTAAAGCTGTATTGCTCTGATGCCAATGAAACATTTAAGGTTTTATAATGGCAAAATAAAGCAAACACATACAGAAAAATAGCTGTGGCCATTAAACTGTCATATTATATATAGGCTTCACTGTTGGATTATATGCTTTACCATCATGAAAGCTTTCAGAGAAATCACACAGAGATGCCAAATAACTCGACATGATGATTGCTACATGAAGTCTGTGCCCAGTCCACTCATTAATTTCAGCCGTTTCGACAAGGTTAGAGCCGCTGTCCGACTCTTTCACGTTCATTTGTAGCCGGTGTTAGCCGCTAGAATGGATTTTGACTTCACATGTATGCCATTCCGGCGATGAGAATTTATTGCTTTATCAATGGGGTTGGGACATTTGTGTTGCATTGAATGAATTGCATTGGACGTGCTTTGATCAGTTTGAGTGGCAGCATCACTCGTATTAGCTGAATACTGAACACACACACTTACTGCCTGATGAACTGACAGTAGAGGTGAATTATTAGCTTCCTCTGTGACTAGCGGTACGCCCGAAGGTTCGCCTCCCGCTGTAGCGACAGGAGCGGCTTGGGTGCTTAAGAGGGCAGCCAGAGTGTCTCGTCAGTCTCGCTTCATTGCGCGCATTTCACTCGATATCCGAGCAGGCTGAGGCTTCTTGTGCGGGAAAATAGTTGGAACATCATTTGGTTTTAGTCTGCGCTTATATCTAGCCGCTCCGGTGAGATCTTTCATTAGTTGTCATCTACTAAAATCCTCAAACGCGGTAGGAGAAAAATGGCGACAACAAAGCCTTGGTTGTTTGGGAAGATTTGCTTGTCTACAGGCATTTTCCCAAACCTTTCTCCTCTTCTTGTCAACAGGAAATTTGTGGAGACTCGCATAACTCTCCTTGTTTCCATTTGACTCGAAATTGCATCGATAAGCAGCACATCGTGGCATTTTACTTCGCGAGTTAAGTCAGTAATACACAGTTGTTGTACACACGCTACACGATTGGAAAAATATCATCTACGTCATCACTCCGCGCCCGCAGAACATGGCGCCAACTATCGGTCAAAATATGCACTAAATATTATAAAATATTTCCATTGATTTAACATTTTATGTGTTTCTAACGACATATTTTAATACAAGAGAACAATTGTGGTTTATTAGAGCCTACATGTCTTTAAAATCGAGGATCACTTTAAAGGGGAATGAACATAGCCTAACAACACAGCGTCAAAGCGGGATAAAAAGACTATATTTTCTTGTTTTATTAAATTACCGAATTTACCGACATGGTCAAAATTGCGTTGGTCACCGTGAAGAATTTCGGTGACGGTAAATTTTCGGTTTACCGCCCTGCTCTACAGCCTGTATCATACATTTATTTTGAACACTGCAAAAACTCAGTCCTATCAGGACTTACAGTTTAGACTAACTTAAAACTTAACTAGAACTTAAAAATGGCTTGACACAAATAGAAATTCAGTTGAAACACATGGGAAAAAATGCTAACTTTTATGTGATGTGTGTTATTAAGTGTAACGGCATTTTTAGGTTTATATGTGCGTGTATGTATGTGTATATATATATATATATATATATATATATATATATTTAAATAAAATCTAAAGGTTTTTTGAGTGAAAGCAGTGAATTTCTTTTTTTTTTTTTTTATTCTAGTTACATCTGAGATGCAATTGTTGGCTGTTTTCAACAATATACATCGAAAATAAAGACATTGATTGACTGAAAATGTTTCAAGATTAGATGAAATGTCTTGTTTTCTCATGTATATTTATAATTGCTCTTCACCTAAAAATATATTTGTTTTATCCGATTACTCGATTAATCGATAGAATTTTCAGTCGATTACTCGAAACGCGTCCTATGGAAATTGACGCCGAGCGTCACTGGTGCGTTATCGCGGCGGGATCGTTGACTTGACGTTTCTAGTGTGTTACCGGCGTGAGTCTCAAGGCGGGGGGTTCTGAAAATTAACCGAACCGAGCACTTGTGTCTCCGCGCGCGTGTGAGAAATTGCTTGGGGTGTGTACATGTTCCATCCATTAGGCCTGAACGATATTGGAAAAGGGTTTGCGATATTGCGTTATTAAAACCTAGAAGAATTTTCATTTGATAACTTGAGTAGCTCTGTTTGGGATAAGCCTGAACGATAATGGAAAAAATTATTGCAATATATATGTTGTCAAGGCTCCATACATTTCGCATTGGTTGCACTGGTGCACCAGCAGAAAATGTAGACGCACACAAATTTTTCATTGCGTCACTTTTAATCCCTTAATGCCTGCAATATGAAGGAATTGTCAGAGAATCACCAAATTTGGAAAATAAGGTCTTAATGAAACCCTTTTTTCAAATTTGTAAAAAGGAAAAAAAGTGTGTAATCAGCGCTCTAATATGTATAACCCTTGCTAAATCCTGTTTTTTTCCCCTCATGGAACCTGCAGATGCATGAGTTGATTTGCATCCATTTTTTTTTTTTTTCTTTTTTAGGAAAGATATTTCAAAATTCTGAATTGGTCTCAAAATCATGAAATTCTAAGTGTTATCAAATATGATACATTTGGCAATACATTTGGCATTAACCCTTTATTGCCAAATGTATCACATTTGATACACCTAAAATTTCATGATTTTGAGACTAATTCAGAATTTTGACATTTCGTTTTGAAAAAAAAAAAAAAAAATGATGGATGCAAGTCAACACATGCATCTGCAGGTTCCATGAGAAAAACAGGATTTAGCAAGGGTTATAGATACTAGAGTGCTTATTACACATATTCATTTTGACTTTTCTTTTTACAAATTTGGAAAAAAAAGGTTTCATTAGGACCTTATTTTTTCAAATTTTGGGATTCTCTGATAATTGCTTCATATTGCAGGTATTTAAGGGTTAAGGGGTTAACGCCATATTTTTCTCCATAACATTCCTATAATTCATCTTCCGAACCGCTCATCCTGACGAGGGTCGCGGAGGGTGGTGGAGCTTATCACAGCTAACTCCAAGTCAACACATGCATCTGCAGGTTCCATGAGAAAAACAGGATTTAGCAAGGGTTATAGATACTAGAGTGCTTATTACACATATTCATTTTGACTTTTCTTTTTACAAATTTGGAAAAAAAAGGTTTCATTAGGACCTTATTTTTTCAAATTTTGGGATTCTCTGATAATTGCTTCATATTGCAGGTATTTAAGGGTTAAGGGGTTAACGCCATATTTTTCTCCATAACATTCCTATAATTCATCTTCCGAACCGCTCATCCTGACGAGGGTCGCGGAGGGTGGTGGAGCTTATCACAGCTAACTCCAGACAGAAGGCGGGGTACACCCTGAACTAGGCGGGGTACACCCTGAACTAGGCGGGGTACACCCTGAACTAGGTATGATAGCTTGGGCGAATGTATCATCTAGTTATTACATAATTTGAAAATCTGAATGAATGCGTGAAATACAAATTAACCATTTCTCTTTGATTTATTTACCAGCTTTCAATTTAAAATATTTAGCAATTGTGCATTCAGCGTAAATGTCAAGTATATAAAAATCTCTTGTAGGGCTGCAGCTATCGAATATTTTAGTAATTGAGTATTCGACTGAAAATTCTATTAATCTAGTAATCGGATAAAACTTTTTGGGGGGGGTAAAGAGCAATTATAAATATATACAAGAAAACAAGACATTTCATCTAATATTGAACCATTTTCAGTCAATGTCTTCATTTTAGATGTACATTGTTGAAAACAACAATTGCATCTCAAATGTAACTAGAAAAAAAAATAATTCACTGCGTTCACTCAAAAAAACATCTAGGTCTTATTAAAAACTTATTTATTACCTAAAAATGTCATTACGCTTGATAACACACATCACTTAAAAGTTAGGTGTTTTCCCCCACGTGTTTCAATTAAATTTCCATTTGTGTCAAGCTATTTTTAATTTGTTAAGTTTTAGGTTAGTTCTAGCGCTCTAGCGTCCCCAACAGATGGATGACGTCAGCGGGAGACTGGGCTCATCACTTTTACTATTCAGCCCATTGAGGGGGAATTATTCAGAACGAGGAAAACGTGACGAAGAGAGCCGCAAAATGTCATTGTTTCAGTCTCTCTACTCCAATATTTTTACAGGATATTCTTTTTATCCAAGTATTTTTCCTCAACAAATGGCTTGAGAAGGACCAGTCAGCCCGTCGAGGGGGAACTATTCACATCAAGGATAACGCGACGGAGAGCTGCAAAATGTCATTGTTTCTGTCTCTTCAATATTTTTACAGGATATTCTTTTTATCCAAGTATTTTCCCCAATTGCTAAATAAATGGCATGGTCATGACAAATTAGTCTTGCGTTAAATGGAATATGAAATAATAAAAATGCACTTATTCAGGACGACATGGCAAAATTATTCCATAATGGTCTAAACCGTCCACTTCACCTTTACTGTTGCACCTCCCGAACGATATTTTATGACACCTAAATCGGACATAAGTCATTACCCTTCCCCGGCTTCGGAGAATGTAAACAAACCAAGAGGCGTGACAGCTAGCCGGCATGCTAACCCGAACAGAGTGGTGTTTCAAAGTCTTCGAAGCGGAAAATCACACATAACTAGCCCGGATTATTTGACATGACGACTGGGTTGTCGATTGTCTTCGCAGATTGGCAAACCGCCCGTCGGAGAGCAATTTACAGTTCGTTCCCTGGAGGAGGGCGGCTGTAGTTGTTGTGCAGATAACGTGAAGCTAATGTGCATGAGGAGAGCTTTTTATATGCCCATCAATGATCAAATGCAAGTAGTCCTTTATTTATAAAAAGTTTGTAGTGTTTACTTTGTAATCGCTGTATTCGTATTTGACATAATACAAAACAAGATGTTTACTCACTTCCTCGTAAGTCCAATGGTCCCACAGTAGTAGGGCTTGTTTTGGCCAATATCCATGGTGAATGGGAACTTTTTGAAACTCCAAAAAGGCGCACACGCCTCTCCCTCATAAAGCAAGATTTTTCTGCAGCCGTTTGGCTGGCGTGATGCGAAAAATAAACGTATTAATCCGCAAAATCAGCTGAATCCTTAGCCCTCATACACAACAGTACGGCTGTTTAGTGAAGAGGACGGCTTCACCCGTACACGTCACAGCGCCCTCCTCCTCAATGCAAGACCGAAGCCGGAAGTCACTCATTTTCATGGCTCTTGATTCAAAAAACTAAATAAATATAGCGATCGCTTCCACACACATCCAAGCGGTCCATATCATTCAGGAGCATAAAATACCGCGTGTATGATGAAATAAACATACTTTTTCATGTAACATGCACTTTAAATTTACATAAGCCAGTCCAACTTCAGTTCAAACTGAAGTGACTTTGTGGGAGTTACTTTTGTTAGTACAAATGTATATAATTATTTCGATGAGATGAAAAATATTTCTTTAAATGCAAATATGCCATCTGTCTTGTAATTTTTTTCGATAAGGATTATTCCAGTTTATAGACAATGAACTGTTTTCAATATCACAATTTAAGGTAAAATAATACAACTATGATTATTAAAAATGATAGGTGCATGATTCTAAACACTCAACTTGATTTTTGTGGTACAGCCACAGCTTGAACTTTGCCATTTTTGTCCATGTTGGGTCCAAGCTAGATTTCCTGTTTGCTTTTTTGCTTACTTCTCCTTCCCTGCACTGTGAGCCTTCCTGATCTGCGTCTCTACGTGCTATCTCGTCTCATTCAGTTTTTGAAAACCTTATCTCAACATTAAAATACTACACTTGTAATAACTATTTGGTTATTTCTACTCCTCTGAACGTGAGAGCTAATATATTCGCAACTGAAGACCTGAGAGCATGAGCCTTCCGGTACGTTCCGAAATATTTAATTGGCCTCAGACGCTAATTAAATATTTCGGAACGTGACGGTCTAGCTCAGGGGTCCCCAAACTACGGCCCGCCTCCACATTTGGTCCGGCCGCCTGAACAATTTAAAAAAAAATTTTTTTTTTTTTTTTTTTACTTGTGTTATTTCCTGTTTTTTTCTGTGAAGAACCCAGAGAGAGTTATTTGGTTATTATCTATTTAATTAATAGTGTTATTATTATATTAGATTATATTTTGTTTCGTGAAGAATCCAGAAAGGGTTATTTGATTGTGGCTTTCTGAAAAACAATACATTTTTACATTTAGGCATTCCTGCAATCGTCACACTTTTTCTGTTAAAAACTGACCCCGGCCCTTCATCAGAGAAGGGAAGAGTTATGTGGCCCTCACAGGAAAAAGTTTGGGGACCCCTGGTCTAGATCATCATAACAATAATGGTCACTTAGTTAGCGGACCGTCGTTCTCAGGAACTTTTTCTAAAATACTGTACTTCAAAATAATCTTCTTAAATAATGAGTGGCGTCAGCACCGAACAAATGCTATGCTAGTAGTAGGACGCGACCGATTCGAGTCAAAAACACGCCATAATGAATTTAAACGTTACGTCAATGTCAGTTTATTAAGGTCGTTTTCACAGTACATTCATCAACTTCAAATGCCTTTCTGTGGTTTTGTCTCCCGATTTCCATCTCTGTGCCGAGCCGACGTACCAGCTGCGAGCTTTCAATAGAACTGATGCGCTTTTCAAAATAAAGCGTGTAAAGGAATAATTTGTATTTTACGTGCTATTTTAGACGGCTTATGGTCAATCGTGCGTACGAGTGAGCTTCATATATTCATTTAGACGTCATGTTAAAAAATACAAATAAAAATTAGAATGGATCTTTAAATCTATAAAAAAAAATTTTTTTTGCATTTGCAAGGCGTGTCGGCTTTTATTTTGGTGTGGCGGTCCGCCACGATAATTCCTGTGTAGTGGAAACACTGTTCGGTTGAAGTAAGCAGTGTGTAGACAAAAGTTAAAACTGCAAAATCAAACCAGAGGAACCCACAGAATCTCTTAAAATGGATTCAGCGTGAGGTAGATGAAGCTCTGGGAGTTTGTGTTGTGCGTTTATTCTTATTACTTCGTTGATCGTTCGTGGACAACATTCTAACAATCTGAGTAGCCTGTCTTAACATTAGGTGCAGATTGATATGAAGGCCACTTGAGTGACCGCAATGAGACAAATTAAAAAATATTACAGTTGCCGAATGCTGAAGGGCTGACAGATTTTGTTGTTACAAGGACATACTACAAGGTAATGTTCATCAACACAAGTAGTATGTCATTCTTTTTTTTTTTATTGCAGATATTGATCACAGTAAAACTTTTGGACAACATGATTCCATTTCTTTAAAATGATTAGTGCATGTGCAAACAGGTCAATGATTCACAATTTATGAATTATTAGAAAACTATTACCAAAGGTGGAGCATAAGTCGAGCCTTCCATCATCAAAGTAGAATGCACGTGGTCTTGATATATGTCCAACGTACAGTAAGTGTTGTTGGGAGGCACATGAAGTTTTCTTCCCTAGCGTTTTCCACCTGTAAACAAATGGATAAAAACCTGTAACACTTGCATTTATGCATAATGAATGTGTTTTGTGCTGTGGACACCAACCAAAAATGCACTGTTCGTGTTGGAAGTAGCGAGGATCATGCTTGTATCGATTGTCTTTAGACAAAAAAACCTGCAAATGATTGAATGAATTTCCTTCAAATAAAACAGTAAATTAAATTCACTTCTACAGCCCTTCATTTTCATTCGAGAGGCTCACGTTCACTTATTTAATGTTTTCAATAAGGTAACAGTGTCATCCTGTCAATTTATGGGGATTTCTTTTTAAGTTGACAATGACCTATAGGTATTGGCATGCAGAGCGCTTCGAAATATCAAAAGGACTGAACATATGTAATTTTTCATCTAAAAGGGAATTTGATTTAGGCCTGTACCTGCTTACTTGGCTTGAAATAGCTACTTGAACGTAAACCTAGTAAGTAGGAACATTACATTGCTTCACAGTTGTGCTACGCGTTGCCTTGTTGTTGTCTAAACGTAGTAGTGCGGCAACGATTAATCGATTAACTCGAGTATTCGATTAGGGAAAAAAATCAAATTTTGTTGCTTCGAGTATTCGTTTCATTAAAGTGGCGTTGTAATTAGGGATGTCCTTATCCAGGTTTTTGCACTTCCGATCCGATACCGATATTGTTTTGCACTTCCGATCCGATACTGATACTGGCCGATACTGATACCGGCCTATCTGAGCATGTATTAAAATTTAAAGTTATTTAGCCTCCTTACTTAGTTGTCAGACTCATGTTGAAAAGGGTTTTAGTACTCTTGATAACAACTAGCCAGCTGAATTAGGTGAGTTTGAATAACATACAATGGTTGGTAACAAGAAACTGACCTGTTTCTTCAGTGACAAACACAAAACATAAATAACAAACAGAAATGGCATAGTCGGTCAGTAAAACGTGCAAATATTATAAACCGTCTTAAAAAAGCAAAACACACACACGACCTCAGTGGAAAATCCCACAAACCTCCCAAGCTCTTAGATGCTTTTAATGTTTCGTGCATTGGGGGGACTGGATAGGAAGTCTGGATTGGAATTTTTCCTTGTCTGCCGATCAGATACCAATGCGCATTTTTTTGCCCATTTCGGCGTTCGATCCAAATATCGGCTCGGGACATCTCTAGTTGTAATGGTTTATTTTGAAAGTGTTTGCATTTAGTTTTATTGATTAGGGTGGATATACTGCCCTCTGGTCTGCTTCATTTCACATGGTTGAATCCAACTGCTCCTTGTTAAGACCAAAATAAGTTTTTGTTTGAGCTAATGTTTTTTTAATGCATTCGTAAATTTGTTTATAGATATAATTAGCCGTTTTTTGTGGGAATGTGTGTTTGAACCTTTTGTTAAGAGCATTGTTTGAAAAAAAAAAAATCTTAGCATTTTATCAAATTTAAGCTAGCGGTCTTTTTTTGTAAGTTAGCCAATTGTTCTTTTGTTGTACACACTGTAGATCCACATTTTTTTTGTTTTAATACTATTTGAGGCACAGCTCAGGTATTTTAATTTTACATGTTCCTTATCCGATTACTCAAACGAACTAGTTCATCGATTATTCGACTACTTAAGTAATCGATAGCTGCAGCCCTAAAACGTAGTGTCTTATAGTAAGAGCGATATACACCTCAACAAAAAAACTTACCGTACAACTAATCGAAATTTTTGCTGTGCTGTATTGCAATTCCCAGCTAGCAAGCACAATACGAATTTTCTCTCAAATGTATCTTCATAAATTTCAAAACTTGACAGCAACACCTTGTACTCCATCTCCTGTTTTATATGTGGAACAGCGCTCGTCGTGCTTTTTCCCCACACAACTAGCAGAGTAAACGCAGTACATTATGCTAAGGCTCTCACGCTATCAAAAATGTGTGTCACCAAAAGTGCATGCTAGCACTGTCTGGTGTAACAGTAAAGCCAAAAGCATGCCAGTTTTTTTATACCCCAATTTGTTGCTGATGATTTAAGATGTGTTAACTTTTTCCATCCACTGACTGTCGCATTTAGTTTTTCATAGTGGATTTATAAAGGTATTTTCTGGACTATTAGTTTCACAGTTTGGCTGGGCCTTTGTTTTATACTGTTTACCCCAACCCCCACCCCCTCATAACTGACAGCCATGAGAAGGGCACTCGAGGCAAGCCCTCTTCCTCCGGAGTTGGCAGAGGTGATACTGAAGATGAAGACATTAACGGTTTTGTTGATTTTTGTTGTTGTTGTTGATTAATGATTTGGAGTTGGACTGTTAGGTAAACAATTTGTGTTTAGGTTATGATTAGCCTAATAATCGTTAACCGGGACTTGATAAGCATATGGTTCTCCCGTCAGCCCTTGTCTTTTGCTTCGTTTTTTTTCTAATCATATCACAAAGCCATCTTGTAACTGTCAATGATACCGATGATGATGATGACACTAAATAAATAAAGGGAAAATGCTAATTTGATCATTTTTTTATGCTGGAAATGTGCATAGGCTGAGAACGATGGAGTGCTAAATTTCTGAGTTGTAGCATGAAACGCTTGTCTTTTTTGTCAGAGCTGCCAGGATTGTTTGTGCAGGCCTAATTATTTAGTTATCTGTCCTTAATTGAGCATGAGTTGTGAAAAAGTCTGGCCAATAATTCTGTAATTAATTGATCAGCCCTGATACAAAAAAATAACAATCAGACTTGGCGGATCCATTAATGCTGGTCCATGCTACATATTTTCTAAGTTTTTAAGACAATGGTTTCACTAATGACAGAGGACTAGGACTTTAAAGCAACACGAGGGAACTTTTAGTTTTGTTCGATTTGTAACGGCACTGGTGGACAAAAGTGGTAGTTTTGCTTAAAGGAAGACTGCATTACCCATGAGGACCAGCATACAGTGTTGTAAAATCCTGATCACCCGGTCGTCTGTTGGTGGATTGAACAATAATTCTTTTCCCAGCGGCTGTGTGACGGATGAATATTGATGAGGTAATGAATCCAGTTGTGGCTAAACAATGTCATATGAAGATGTTGAAAATACGAAACGTTTGATTTTGTACCGTATTCTCCCACTGACAGAGCTCAAGCGGGTCAGACCAGCGAATGCAAGCCAACACTTGGGGCGAGGGGGCAGGCCAAATGTTTATTTTTGAGTGTCCTTTTATCCCGTTAGCCTCCCTGTTTTTTTTGTCTCGGACATAACTTTTTGTCTCTTTGGTTGCGCTGCCATCTTTGAATAATTTGTGCAAAAGCGTTTTCATCGACTTCAGTCTTTGCAACGCATAGGGAAAATGGGAAGGGGCGTAAAGCAGTCGGCACGTTCGTAGTTTTTTTTGTGTGTGTGTGTGTCGCAGGGTTCCTGCCTCCCTCCTCAAGGTTAATTAGTGCCAGTGAAAACGATACAAACCACCTCAGGCCATAACAAAGTTGTCATTCAACTAGTTGAGAGCCGATGTATCATCACAAATGTTATGAATATATTTCATAAATGGTGAAAAGTTAACTCGTGTTGCTTTAAAGTTGGTGTCCACGATATTTACAAACCGAGTGGCAACTTGATAGGCTTTCAACTTGAAAATAATTAATAATAATGCAATGAGGATTGTGACCTGGTGTCAACATGTGTAGACATCACATTTTGAGTCATGTAAGCTATTGTATACTTCACGTATGCTAAATAATATTGTGGCCTCCATGAGTCAAAATGTAATGTCCTTGTATTTGAATGTCAGGCTCTTTGGTCACTTGCCCTATAATATATATATATAGGTTTAATTATTGCTAATATTGACGTGTTGCTATTCTTTGGTTTTTCTTAATATGACTTAAGGACAACAGGTGGTTATTGCATTTATTTTTCTGCGGAGCTAAGCAGGGTACTACTCAGCTCTCTATTAAAATGTTGGTGTCATATTATGTGGGCTTTTAACAGCTGGGCCATGATTACCATTTTTTCTGTATGCCCTTTACAACAACTTGAGTCTGATGTAAGCATATTGTGACAAAGGTCCATTCACACTGTTTGCAAAAATAAAAGTTCCTGTTGCAGCCCTGCCGTGGAGGTTTATAAGAAACCTAGGTGTGATGCCAATTTGTTAACCTGACTCCAATTGCCCGTACACAGGAACACCACCTCCAGCGGGCCATCTCGGCACAGCAGGTCTATGGTGAGAAACGGGACAACATGGTCATCCCTGTCCCGGAGGCAGAGAGCAACATCACCTACTATGAATCGCTCTACCCCGGGGATTACAAAATGCCAAAGCAGCTCATTCACCTACAGCGTAAGTTCACGTTTCATGTCATCAAGTCTCATTCAAACTGTCTGTATTGTTCGGCTAGTCTTCAACGTAAATTAGATAATTTCCTGTAGTCAGTTTGTCTGTGCTTTTAATAATTTCTGTCTTGTTATCCTCCTTCAGCTTTCAGCCTGGACACGGAGCAGCCGGACTATGACCTGGACTCAGACGACGACGCTTTTGTGGCAAAGTTGAAAAAGAAGATGGAGATCAGCCTGTTGCAGTTTGAGGAGATGATCGACCGGCTGGAGAAAGGCAGCGGGCAGCAGGTTTGTTGACATGAAAACAATCCACATGCTACTCATTCTTACAAGAACGTGGCTTAAGAAAAACCCTTGTTTGCTCCTAAGCTTGTGAGCCTCCCCGAGGCCAAGCTGCTTCTCAAGGAGGATGACGAGCTCATCAAGGAGGTGTTTGACTACTGGAGCCGCAAAAGGAAAAACAGCAAGGCGCACTCGCTCATTAACATCATCAAGCAGGAGAAGCGCGACGGCTCCAGCACCAGCGACCCGTACGTGGCCTTCCGGAGGCGCACAGAGAAGATGCAGACCAGGAAGGTAGGGTGTCTCCCGGCATCTGTATCCGAAACCTTTTGAATGCAACTTTCTCTGTACTTACTCGCCCCCTCTATACATCCACCAACAGAACCGCAAAAACGACGAGGCGTCCTACGAGAAGATGCTGAAACTCCGCAGGGATCTTAGCCGGGCTGTCACCATCCTCGAGATGATCAAGAGGAGGGAAAAGAGCAAGAGAGAGCTGCTGCACCTCACGCTGGAGATATTTGAGAAGAGGTCAGTAAGCGATAATCATTTCCAGTCTGGAGAAATGACCCAACCTGCCGCATTTGCACGATCACGTCGACGGTTTGGGGGAGAGATTTTTTTTTAGGATTGTAACGGTGCACATAAGTCATGGTACAGTACATACCTCTTGTACAGGGGTCATGGTTCAGGACGGGTGTTAAAAATATATTTTAAAGCCCCTCTTACTAGTGTTGAAGTGGGACATAAAAGATTTTGTTCAGTTTTGTCAAGTGTGCACTCATCTATACTGTGTACTGTCGGTCGTGCCATAAAGTATCCACACACACATTATTTCGTTTTTTTTTCCCCCTTCAGGAACGTCATGTCAGACTACGGTGGCGAGGTCCTGGCCGAGGTCCTGGCGGAGCGGGCCCTGGTGAGGCCGCAGATTATTCCACTGGTGCCGCTCACCAACCAGTACCACATGGACCATAAGGATTACAAGTCCAAGGTGAGCATGTGTTCAAGCAATCTGTCAGGCAGAATCTGTACCATGCCTAGAGTTGAACCTGTGATTTTTGTGACCGCTCCGCCCTCGTCTTCAAGCCGGAAAAGACAGAAGTCCCTCGACAGAAGAGGAAATACGAGAAAAAGCAAAAGGCCCTTCCTCTGTCGGCCGGTGGCCACCACCACGGTCCAGCCATCTTCAATGCCAAGGACCTCAACCAGTATGACTTCCCGAGCTCAGACGAAGAGCCCCAGGTTTGTCTTCTGCCTCCAAACATAGGCCACTTAGGAAAGCGAGAGCCACTGAAAAAGTTTGTTTGGTGTCCTCAGCTGCATTCGGGCTCGTCGGAAGCCGAGGAAGAAAACGACCCGGACGGCGCCTACGCTTTTCGAAGGAAGGCGGGCTGCCAGTATTATGCTGTAAGTGTCGTAGTCGGTGATGTTAACTCATTGGCTGCCACTGATGGTGATAGATTTGTCAGATTGGGTCTAAAAACAAAACTTTTTACATTGACAATAACTTGCATATTCCCAGTAAGACTCCTGAAACAGATTAACAACCTTCCCAATGTTTAAACAGATTTAATGTTAATGTAATAAATACACTCATTTGCCACCATTGGTGGTGATAGAAAAACCAGAATTGCTCTAAAAAATACTTTTTTCATTGACCGCACAGTAACTTTGGCTTACTACCAGTTGAAACACTAACTCCAGGAAACGGATCACCGAACTTACTACTGTTCAAATGGCATCAATTTTATTTTAGGGTTGTACTGCTCACAAGTTTCTGGCCGATCACTGAACCCGCAAAATTCATGACATCAGCTCCGCTGCACTTGTAAATGTCTATTGAGTGTTTTGTTTTTTTGCTTGTGGTTTCAGGCTCATCAGGATCGAGTGGGCTGCTGGCCGTGGTCCCCGGGATGGGAGGACGGCCTGGCACACACCCGTTACCGCTACAGTCTCACTACGCTGACCGTGCCGCGTCGCTGTCAGGGCCTGGCGCGCCGACGCTTGGGACGAGGGGGCAGGTACGCTTGATTTCTCCCTGGCTGTTTTCATATTAGTCGACTGCTTCGCACCCGTTGCTTAGTCACTGCCATCTCCTCCTCATCTTTCAGGGTTCTACTAGACCGAGCACATTCAGACTACGATAATGTTTTCCATGAACTGGACCCGAAGACGCTGGACCGTGCCCCGTCGCCGCCGGGTCCACGCCCGCTGTCCGCCAGCAAATTTGCCAGTACCTCACCAACTAATACCTCAGACAGAGACTCCCCCTCGCCTCCCACGGACCTCAGTCAGATTCTATTGAGCATAAAAGCGTGCCGGTGGCGGCACTTCCGGCCGCGGACACTACCGCTACACCAGCTGGACAATGCACACCCGTTGTTCCGCAGGCTAAGTCGCTGCGTCAAGCGGCCGCTCGCCAACATCGGGCCGCGTGCCCAACGCGTCTTGCGGCCCGGGCCGCCACCCCAGCCTCATGTTGGTAAGTCCTTGGCATGCGTACACTGCTTTAACCCTGTACACTTTTTTTGTGTTTCCTGTTTTAATCGTATTTGTTTTAACTGTCGTGATGATTTAATGTGAATTTTATGTATTGTGTTTTGAATTCTTATGTGATGTAAAGCTATCTGAATTACCTTGTCTTGTGCTATATAAATAAGTTTGCCAGGGCACTTATTGCCACAACTGATGACGCTAGAAGTCCATTTCATTTTCACTGGGAGAAGCTGGCAGCGATTGGCCACTCTCACCCCTCGCATCACACGTCTGGCGCTGTCAGTGGCACTGAAACACGAGCATGCCATTGTTTATGTTAATGGCAGGCAATGAGTTCAATATTATGGAATGTAGCCAACAATATAATGTTCATTTTTTTTATTAACATTTTAATATTTGAATTATTATTTTGTCCGTCTTTGTTCTCATTGTCTCCTTATAAAAATAGGGGTCAGAGAATTGGGAAAATTTTTCGGTAAAACAAAATCAGAATTTATTTTTTGGCTACATCGCTTGGCCCTAATTATAATTGAGACCGGTTTGACATTTTGGTTCATGTAGGCCACATTTGTATACTTTATATTGTGGCCTACATGTCCCAAAATGTGATGTCCACGTTTGTAGACGCAAGGTCTTTTCGTGGGGGGTTTATTTATTTTATGACCAAAAATGGTCACTTGACCAGCAACTTCAATTAAGTAGATGTTGTACTCAATTTTATGGTCACGCACATTGAAATACAAACTCCCAACAGGCATCCAGGCATTGAGGAATTATGTTGTAAAGTGTGTTTAATGAGCTCTCATGGTGCTATTGAATGTGTGTAACTGACACACGTATGTGTTTGTGTCAGCACTGACAGCCGAGCAGTTCCAGCTTCACCAGGATCAGTTGTTGCAGATGCAGAAAGAGCTGCTTGAGCAGCAACAACAGCAAGCTAGCAGAGCCACTGCCAACAGCACAACGTCGACAGCACAGGTGAGTACACCCACCGCAGCTTTAGCTCCCTCCCTTCTGCTCGACACGGTTTTTTGACGCTCCGTCCCTTCCCTCTCAGGTGTCAGCCAACACGTTGGACCAGGCCAGCGCACAGTTCGCCGCCTCGGCCCTCGTTACCCCCGAGCAAATTTTGGCTCTTAAGACCAAGGAGGAGCTCAGCCTGGGTGGAGGAGTCAACGGTGTCCTGTCCCCCTCAGGTACCTCTTCTTGCTTTCAGAAGCAGTGATGCAATATTTTGACATCACCAATCCTCAACTCCTTATGGGCTACACATTTAACTTATTAGCTGCCGTAGATGGTGCCAGACATCCTATCCATTTTGCCTGGCAGGCTGGCAGCAATCCTTCGTCAGTGAATATAATGAGCAGTCACAGCTAGGGTTGGGCATCGAGCGTCAATGGGACCCAGTTCTAAGACTCCGATGCTCCTGGAACAGTTCGAATTTTTATATTTCGATTCCATGTTTTGATACACTGACCGCCAAGCGGAAAAAAATTGCTGCCGAAAACCAGAAAAAGCCACAAGAAGCGCGGGTTTGCATTGCAAACAAGTAGATAACACGTTTTTGGCCACGTAGGCCACTCCTGTACACTAAATGTTAATACTGCGGCTGACATGACCCAAATTGTGAATGTGGAGGCCAGATCATTGAGTTTTTTTAAATTTCCAAAGATACTTGCTTCCCCCATAAAGGGCTAAAAAGCAAATGATGTTTAGCCATATTCAACAGTGTTAAACTTCTTGTGCAGGTAACTACATGCTGGCTAGATATTATGCTGTACCTCCAGGGGTTTTTCCTGGTTCAAGTTGAGGCAGAGGTACAACCCTTAATCAGTCACACATGTATTCACATTACTGGCTCAAAAGAAAAAAACTTTGTCTGGACTATTCTTGTATTGTTTTTGTGATTATGATACAAGACATTGCTGGAAAGCTCCCACAAAAAGTCAGTTTGAATTTTTATCTGCGGAATGATACATTATTGGTTAAAAGATATTACAATATAACTTTTCAGACTTGTCACGTCGGCGTTGTCTGGGAGTGATATGCAACTGGTCTTTACTGGTTGATTTTCGCAAGATTTTACCCAAATGGTGTCAAAATAACGGATGCAGTGCAACTCTTGACTTTTGTATGTCTTTGCAAGAAAAAAAAGTTATGTTCATAATAAAACATACAATTAAGGTATGTCACTTCCTGATTCTATGCTTTGTTGACGTGGCTCCGTTTTCATCAATGACTTGACTAGGGCTGCAGCTATCGATTATTTTAGTAGTCGATTAAAGATAAGAAACCTGAAAAATCAAAATACCTGAGCTGAGCCTCAAACCGTATAAAAAAATAAAAATAAATGAGGATCTATGTAAACAAAAGAACAATTGGCTAACTTACAGAGCTAAAGTCCGCAAGCTTAAATGCTATAAAATTCTATTTTTTTTTTTTTTTACCATGCTTTTAACAAATGGCACGTATTCACACATCTATAAATTAATGTATGAATGCATTACAAAACATGAGCTCAAACAAAAATGTTGTTCTTAACAGGGAGCAGTTGGGTTCAGCCATGTGAAATGGACAACCAGAGGGCATTGTATCAACCTTATCAATAAAATGAAATGCAAACACTTTCAAAATAAATCATTACAACGCCACTTAAGTTAAACGAATATTAGTCGAGTTAATCGATTAATAGTTGCAGCACGAGGCTGGACCAAATTAATTGACGTCCTGTGATGTTTTTCAAATGTAACCCCTCCCGACCGAAATAAGTTTCCTTTGCAGGGTGTCCGGGTGATAACCTCGGTCATCCGGAAGAGACTCTTGAGTAGCGCCGCTGCTCCTCCTTATTGTGAGGAGCCAGATGAGGTGGCTCGGATATCTGATAAGGATGCTTCCTGAGGAGAATACCTCGGGGTCGACTCAGGCCACACTGTGGAGACTATGTCTCGCGGCTGGTCTGGGAACGCTTCGGGATCCTCCCGGTAGACTATCTGAAGTGGCTGGAGAGAATAGTAGCCCTATGTTTTGTCATCTTTTTTGACAATATTGGTATACTAGACAACATCTTTTCTGAAGCATGCGCTGTTTAATCTCTATTCATGTGTGTGGCGCAGGGCCATTCTCGTTTTCTCATCCACATGTTCTGTTTGTGATTGCTGCCATCAAGTGGCCACATTTAATAAAAGTGCCAAGTCTCATCCACCCATTCATTGAAAAACAGTCCTTTGCAAGAAATCGCGTCATTGGCACTCTACTTTTGGATTGTAGTCAACGAGTTATCTGTCATCAGCAATGGAATAGTTAAATGTGCTGCTCCAGTCGATTGTTAAAGCCACATATTCATCATTCATCCAGCAGCTGAATGTTGAGGCTGGAAGATTCAAGCAGTGAAGTATTACATCTGTAGTTTCTTAATCACTGTTTGAGTTTACGCTCTTCATGCAGACCTGGAAGTGCACAGATCAAATAGTTACAAATACCAAGACCTTGTTTGAGACTTAAAGAAAAAGACAGGCAAAGGCGATTATCAGTAATTATGCATGGGGGACTGGAGTCGCTAGCCACGACTAGGTAAGGCATAGTAAACATGAATACGTGTGGTCTTACCTTGTACTTGTACCTTGTAAACTTGGATACACAGAGTTTAAAGCTTTTGTCCTTAAGTGAAGCTAATGTATAGAAATTTGTTTGAATTTGATTTTGCATCCTTAATAATAGAAAATGCAGGTCGCGAATAGGGGTGCAACGGTTCAGTTAGCCCACGGTTCGGTTTGAACCTCGGTTTTGGGATCACTGTTTCGGTTTGCGTTTTGTTGTTGTTGGTGTTTTTTTTTTTTTTTGTTTTTTTTAAACTGCCTTTCTTTGGCTTCTAAGAAAATGAAATAAATACTTAAAATGTAAACATTTTTCGACTGTTAATATGCTTCTTAGCTCTTTGGCTAGTGTAGTGACTGACTAATGAAATACACACAGTAGTAACAAAGTCACTTGGTGACATTTTCTATGTTTGGAGTTCATTTAATGTTGTGAATCAACCGTTAAAGTTGATAAAATTGCTCCCGTTTTTGCATTAGTTCCCTTCTGTCTACTTACGACATGTGAAAATTTTCAAACCGTTTCATTCTTTAAAGATTGACTCAAGTCAAGATTTTGCCGATTTAGGAGTATTTTAGTTAAAAAGTTTCTATAATTTCCCGAATATAACGCTCACTTTTTTCCCCCTAAATCAACTTGTAAAATTATGGTGCGCATTATAAACAGGTACATGGATGGAGACAAAAATATATATAGATAACATATATATGTGTGTGTGTGTATATATATATATATATATATATATATATATATATTAACAGATTTGTTTTTCGGACACGGCCACGTTGTGTTGAAGAAACGTATGCGGCGACCCGTTGCCGACCATTACGGTACGTGACGTAACCATTTTGTTTCGGTAATACTTCACTGTAATCGGCCAAATGATTTCGTCTGTGTTAAATTCTGCTTTTTTTCACTCTTCATAAAGCACATAATTTAGTTTCTTGAACTCATTTGAGTCAACGTTTGTCGCAGCTCCGCAACTCTGACCTTAACAAATGTAAGCACACATACTTCATGTGTCCGTCAACTATATCTGTCCCTCGGGAAACTCAAACCCAAATAACAATAGTTCCAATTGTAACTGTCGTGTTGACAGCGATGGGCTCTCACGGATTTCTGACTTACGTTCTCACTTTCATTTTACCGTATCAATCCATGGAAGAAACATTTATTCATCATGATGAAACGAGCCTTTAAAAGAAAAGTCATATCTGTTTAGTTTTCTCCTAGATTCTGGTAAGTTGGAGAAGTTGTCAAATCATATCGTTACCGTAAATATTGTCAGTTTATGGTAATGTTTTGAACTACCAATGTGCTATGCTTGTGCTGTTTCACCAGTCAGTAAAATGACATTTCTGTATCTGTACACGAACTCTGTTTTCTTGTATTCTTCTATTTATTGGTGCTAAAATTAGGTGCGCGTTATAAATGGATACAATAATTTTCCCTAGATTTTACAAGTAAATTTGGGGTGCGCATTATACTCGGGTGCGTCTTATATTCGGGAAAGTTACGGTACTTAGGTTCGCTAGGAAGGTTCACTTCAACAGAGCCTTTCTGAGAAGTTTACTGCTCTAAAATGGCGTCTCTTTACTCACTCTACCTAGTCTGTCATTTCACATGTAGTTCTATATGCATGAGATATCTAGGCGTAGATTGTAGGCTGTCGGCTACCGTCAGGAAAAATTGGAGCCGCCTAGCATCGCGTTTGCTACAGCGTCACAACAAACACTCTTCCCTCTCCGTGTCTTTGACTTTTCTCGCATCATTCAACCAACGTATTAACACACATTGCCTCGTTGCTGAAATGGTGACAAATCCGAACAAAGGGGAAAAAAAACGTAATGCACGAAAAACGTACAGATTTTGAACGTAACGTACGTCGTACACATTTAAAAATCGGTGCTCACTTCTACAAATTACGGCGAGACCGTACAACTTGACAGGTATGAATTATAGTGGACCGTCACAGTTAGGTAGTAGCACTCTGTAGCACGGGACGTCAAACTATCAGTTGTCAGGGCAAAACTATGTACTTAAGCGAAATCATCTTTGATGGCTTTGCGTGCCATTTCATAAATGTCGGGGATTACGTTGTTGGAGAAATATGTCCGCAAATGAACAATGTAACGCAGGTCAAGTGTTGCAAATAAATTAACATAGCCTGCCGTGTGTTTTCACTGGTGTCATCTACGGGGTTGTCCTGCTCTAAGAAAGCGATATCTGTGGGTGATGCCGGCTGAGGTGCCGGAGTCATGTTATAAGTGTTGCCATTAGCATTAGCAATTTTTTTTTTTTTTCAATATTTTCTCTCCCTCCGCATTGTAGTTCACGGGGAAACCGAATGTTGCCACACCGCAGATTTGAAAGAAGCCGGTGCTTCCTCAAAATTCGGTCTCTCCGCTCCCCATAGCGTTTTTGTTTTCTTTCTTGTTTCACTTTCACTTCGCTCGTAAGCGAGAGAGGGCGTTACTCGGCTTCTATTACACAGCTGCTTGACAGCGATCGGACATTTACTTACAGGGCGGGAATTTCTCCACAGCTGTGCTTCACGTCACACACAGGCACACAGAGCTCGACCAATTCATTCCACAAGCGTTCGGAATACATTAAATGCAAAACCGAAAAGGCGCGGTTCATAAAGGCGTATTGAACCGTACAGGGATAACCGTACGGTTCGGCTTTGAACCGCAAACCGTTGCACTGCTAGTAGCGAGTGAGTGTAATGTAGTGTATTATTATTATATTATTAATATTACTTGAGAGAGCCGAAAAGGCGTAAGCCATTAAAGGCTGTTTGGCCAGACGTTTGTGGCATATACCAGTAGTAAGTTCATTTACACGTTGAGTAGCTTTTATGCTCTCACTAAAGCCAGCAAATACAACGTTTATTCTTATGTTGAGTAACTCTTTAACAAGTGCTTCACATATTATGAAAACTGGTTGTGTCATAGAGCAATATATATGTGTTCAAGAGTGAATTAAAAGAAATCTGTGATGCCTTAAAGCAGTACTATGGATGAAAATCTGCAAATTGGAAAGAAACTGCTTGCGTTTGAAATGTGAAGTGCTTATTATCATTGCTTAATATCACGACTTTATTGTTGTCGTTCAGGTGTCTACAAGGGCTTGCACCTTTCCAGCACAGCGTCCCCTTCCTTGGCCGCCCCGGCCCCGCCTGCCACCCTGTCCGGCGCCGCCTCTCTACACCCGGGAAGCGCCACCAGCGTCGCGCCTGCCTGTGTCTCCAACAGCAACATGGGCGCCACCCGCCACGCCGGCCCCGCAACCACTAACGCCACTCAGGTCCCGCTGGGCAATAGCCTCCGCTTGGCTGTTCCCGCCAGCAAACGGGCGCACGCCCCCAGAACGCTAAGCGGCGCCGTGTCGGCGTCCGCATTAAAGCTGGCCCATGCCGCCGCCAACTGTCAGAAGCCCAAGGTCCCCTCGGCCAGCGCTGCCTCGCCGCTGGACATTGTGCCCAGGTGAGACAGTCGCACTTTCCCCTCAGCAGCTTCTCAATTTTTGCATTTCGATATCTCACCATATGGAAATCAGAATATTTAAATCCGTATTGAATACGAATTACAACCCATACAATCAAAATCGTATGCAATTGAACTTCAAAAAATTGCAATCAAATTAGGAGATTCTTAAACATTTATCGGGCACTCATCTAACTCATTGGATGTCATTGATGATGCTAGTCCAATCTATTTTGACTGGGAGAGGTGGCAGCGATTCTTTGTCTAACGCTGTCAATGGCACTGATATCAATCAAGAATTCACTGCCAGTGCTTCCAGGTCCAATGAACTGTATGTCTATTGTTGACAATGGCAGGCTATTGGGTAAATGCTGTTAATAAAAATGTTTTTAAAAAAAAAAATAAAAAAAACTTGAGAATAATTCATAATGGTAAATTTAAAAAATCTAAATGTATAATGAATAATTTAAAAACGAATATTTATACACTGCTCAAAAAAATTAGGAACACTTAGGAAAAAAACAGCTCTAAACGAAGGGGGGAATTTATCTTGAGTATTTTTCCTGATTATAAGTAGGGGATATACTTGTAACACAATGATGCCACATAATTTGTTGGAAATGAAAATGATCACCCAATAGAGAAAAAAGACACCAAAGATACCCAAAAAATGAAAGTGAAAAAACTGGGATCGGACCGCGGTCCATTTAGCCAAAATGTAATTGTAGAACTCAAAATGATTCTCAGTAGTTTATGTGGGCGCTACGTGCTTGTATGCATGCCCTTAATTTTGAATCCTGCCGCTTGTAGTCAAGTACGGCTTATTTGTTGACTTATTTCGGTTAATAGTTAACACTTTAGTTGACAGCAGCGTCATAAGACCATATAATTATGACATGGCACAATCATTGACATTACTGAATGCTTATGACAGATGTCAGATGTCCGGCAAATTATGTCACGAACTCCATTCATGTCCAGCTTGGATCTTTTACATCCATTCAAAAGTGAGATAATTTGCCGGATAACACTAAATGGCATCTGTTATAAGCATTCATTAATGCTCATGACAGTGTCATGTCATAATTATGATGGTCTAACGGCGTCATTGTCAAATAAACTGTTACCAAATACCATAACTAGCAATTAATGAAACAACTGGAACAGTAACTTAAGACATAATTAGCACAGAACACGAATTTTGATTGTTATTTACATCTCTAGCGCTGCAATGCATGCTAGGAGGCATGTTGGACAACAACAGTGTTGACAGCAGGTGGCATCAGACGTCAACTGTCTCTCCCAAGGGAGCAGTGATGGCCAAATGAAGCTTCTTGAAGCAATGAAGCTTTGCAGCCAAGTGGTTCAAAGTTTCATGGTGGTTCATTTGGTTTTATGACAGCCGTATGATGCCGCTGTCAACTAAAGTGTTACTGGTTAATATCTTTTGGTGTAAATATCCCATAATACAGTGAGGAAAGCTGTGGCTAATAGTCCAGAGCGGCTTGTGTACAAATGCCGTTTTTGTGCCAAATTTGGTGGGGGGCGGCTTATAGTCAGGTGCGCCTTATAGTGTGGAAATTACTGTGTGTGTGTGTGTGTGTGTGTATATATATATATATAATGTTAAAATAGATGTGAATTTTCAATTGTGTTGAAATCTTTGCAAGAAGATACTCTTTATTGAGCATGCTAATATTACTCCTGTTTTATTGCGCAGAGAGAACCATGACCAAGACAAGGCAGCGCCGCTCAGCAGTCTGTCTGAGAACACAATGGCCATGGAGGTGACGTAGCCGGGGCTTGGGACTCCACCTTTGTTTTTGTTTTTGGGGTTTTTATTTAGGTGCTATGCATCGTCCGTTAGGCTTGAACGTGAGCGGACTGACTGGACTCGACCGCGCAGCGACCGCTCCAAAGTGTGAGCCTGTCGCTCGCCGTCTATATAACTCCTCCACCGTATTTGTTACTGTTAATAAGAGATTGTCTGTAAATTGTTAATATGGCAATTAAGAAATGTACAGTACGCCCCTCTTGTACATAACATGACTTGAATACACAATTGTTCATTTGTGATGTTTTGCACTCGACATGTTGGAAAAAAATTAAAGAGAGAAGAAAGGACAAACCGCAGCCGCTGCGACCAGTCTCAACGCCCCCTCCTCCCCTCGTCTATTTATTGTGCCGCGTTTACGTCCGATCCTCTGTTGCGACCGCTTGTTTGTCATCCAAACCCCGGCCGCCATTTCAGTTTTCATTTTTACAATACATATTTTTGTACCTCATTTTTTTTCTTAATTTGTTTTGTAATTTGACTTTGACCCACAAATGAATCACAATGTTTTCTGTCATTTGTTTGTGCTGGGACGTGGCAGAAAAGGACCAATCATTCGACCATTTAACACAAAAACAAAGTGAAAAAAAGTGCTAATTTTGCCACTTGACAGGCGCTGCGGTCGTCAGCGTTCTCATCTCTTCTGTGAAGAGTTTGGTACTGAACGCGGCTTCTTCTCGTAGGTTTTTTGTTGTTTTTGTGTGTGCGTACGAAAGTGAGTGCCCCCTTGTGCGTGTGAGTGTGTGTGCGTGCTGGTGTGGACACGTCAGTGTTGCGCGACAAAGATGTGGGCGGATGGATGGACTCCTCCAAAAAAAAAGTGTCACTCAATGAAATAAACATCCAGGGCATTATGTTGACTGCTCTCTTTATTTTCTTTGTTTCCTTTTTTGTCTTCTTATTCATGTAAAATACACACGACCCAAATCTGGAGGGTGAATTTTTTTGCTATACTAGTACAGTTTTTGGAAAACAAAATGTGCCAATATTGCAATTCATTTTTTTCTTCATGAACAAGTATTCATACGAACTGAAGTCATTTTGGCAAATTATTTGACCGCAAAAAAATATACAAGTAATCTTTCGGGGCTAGTTATCTTGGATCTGAATATTGATGTAGAATTTCTGTGGAGCCAGTTTTTTTCCCTTCCAGGATCTTGATTAAAATCTAGTCGTGATAATGTTTCTTAGTCATGATAATATTTCTGAGTTTTCAAGTTTGGTCTTCCGAAAATTTAGAAATAATGGATTTTTTTTTTTTTTTTTTTAACTGAAGTAGAACGATTTTTAAAAAATATTTCATGATTATTTTTGAATATAGAAAAAAATATTCAGGAGTTATTTTAAATACGAATAGAACAGTGTTCCTGTGTGTCATTAAAATGTCAAATTTAAAATGCTGGAAATCAAGGTCTTAAATTTAATGAAAAATTGCAGTAGGTATTAAATTTCCAGACGATGCGTTCAATGCCAGGGAAATAACTTGTCTGCCGTTAAACTTATGATTGTGTGTATTTGTTTTATCAATGGCCATGCACTAAATACGATAGTTTGAGATTAATATGTTATATGGTACGTTGTCCACAACCTGCGTATATCAGTGACTTGAGTTGTCGCCATGACGCCATTTCCTGGTTATTCGCTGGTGTAGAGGTGAGTGGAAATATGCAGAGATGGGCAAATGTAAATTTAGTCAAAAATTGATGACGGGTGGCTTTATTTAAGAGGTGGTTAGCCCCTGGTGAAAATAACTGCCCAGTACAAAGTAGGGATGTGACAAATTGACAATACTAGCATGTCAAAAATGATATACCGTGATGCTTTGTAGTTATTGATATGCTCCCACCAAGAATTGGTATATTGTTTTAAAAAGATGTCACTGTTTAAATAAATAACCAATCAGTTGCTACCAAAAGTCTTCCATTAGAATTGTTTCTACGTTAGCTCACTGACCGCACTAGACATCCAATTCCTCTAGATTGGATTTGCCGTCTAGCGTCTTCAGTGGCACTGAAACCCAAGCATTCACAGCCAGTCTTTTGTGGGCATTTACAGGTCACTTCCTGTTCATTTCAGGGCATTTAAAACAGAGTTCCTGTTGATTTTGAGTCACTTCCAAATCATTCAGGGACATTCTTGAGTCACTTTTCAGTAACCCAAAATCCTCAGGAAGTCACCTGTAAATGCCCCAAAAGCAAAGCAGGAAAAGAATTGACCAAAATTAACAAAGAAATGACATGAAATCCAGTGGTGGATGAAGTATCTGCTCACCTTTTTTACTAAAGTAAAAGTACAGATTCAGGTGCAAAAGGTGCTTTGAAATTCACAAGTATTTTTTTCCCAATGCAAAAATGGAATATATTTTGTATATATACAGTGGGGAGAACAAGTATTTGATACACTGCCGATTTTGCTGGTTTTCCCACTTGCAAGCCATTTAGAGGTCTGAAATTTGTATCATAAGTTCTCTTCAACTGTGAGGGACAGAATCTAATACAAAAATCCAGAAAATCACATTGTATAATGTTTAAATAATTTGTATTTAACTGCATGAAATAAGTATTTGATACATTACCAACTAGTAAATATTTCGGCTCTTAGTTCTTTTTTAAGAACCCCTCCTGTTCTCCACTCATTACCGGAAGTAACTGCACCTGTTTGAACTTGTTACCTGTATAAAAGACACCTGTTCACATGCTTAAACAAACAAACTCCAACCTCTCCACAATGGCCAAGACCAAAGAGCTGTGTAAGGACATCAGGGATAAAATAATACATCTGCACAAGGCTGGGATGGGCTACAGGAAAATAAGCAAGCAGCTTGGTGAGAAGGTAACAACTGTTGGAGCGATTATTAGAAAATAGAAGAAGTTGACGGTCAATCTGCCTCGCTCTGGGGCTCCATGCAAGATCTCACCTCGTGGGGCATCACTGATTATGAGGAAGGTGAGGGATCAGCTCAGAATTACACGGCAGGACCTGGTCAATGACCTGAAGAGAGCTGGAACCACAGTCTCGAAGAAAACCATCGGAAACACATTATGCCGTCATGGATTAAAATCCTACAGCGTACGCAACCTCCCGCTGCTGAAGCCAGTGCATGTCCAGTCTGAAGTTTGCCACTGACCATCTGGATGATCCAGAGGAGCAATGGGAGAAGGTCATGTGGTCGGATGAGACCAAAATTGACCTTTTTGGTCAAAACTCGGCTTGTCGTGTTTGGAGGAAAAACAAGGATGAGTACAACCCCAAGAACACCATCCCAACCGTGAAACATTGAGGAGGAAACATTTTTTGGGGCTGCTTCTCTACCAAGGGTACAGGACGACTGCACCGTATTGAGGGGAAGGTGGATGGGGCTATGTATCGCCAGATCTTGGCTGACAACCTCCTTCCTTCAGTGTGAGCCCTGAAGATGGGTCGTGGCTGGGTCTTCAAGCATGACAACGACCCAAAGCTCACAGCCAAGGCAACTAAAGGGTGGCTCCGTAAGACGCATCTTAAGGTCCTGGAGTGGCCTAGCCAGTCACCAGATCTGAACCCGATAGAAAATCTATGGAGGGAGCTGAAAGTCCGTGTTGCCCGGCAGCAGCCCCGAAACCTGAAGGCTCTGAAGAAGATCTGCATGGAGGAGTGGGCCAAAATCCCTGCTGCAGTGTGTGCAAACCTTGTCAAGGACTACAGGAAACGTTTGGTATCTGTAATAGCAAACAAAGGTTTCTGTACCAAATATTAAGTTCGATTTTTGTGATTTATCAAATATTTATTTCATGCAATTAAATGCAAATTTACTATTTAAAAATCATACGTGATTTTTTTTTTTATTAGATTTCGTCCCTCACAGTTCAAGAGAACTTATGATACAAATGAGACCTCTACATGCTTTGCAAGTGGGAAAACCAGCAAAATCGGCAGTGTATCAAATACTTGTTCTCCCCACTGTACATATATTTTTAAAAATATACATACATAGATCTCAGTCAGTATTCAAAGAACTAACCAGAAAATTCATTGACTGCTCAGTTTTTTTTTAGACTGCAGGATGGGGGAAAAACCAATAAAATCGAATGCACTGTAAACGGCGGATTGCAAGAAATTATCATGTACATACCACCACCTACTTTACGAGTGTGTGGCACCCATCTGAACGCGCTGCGCTCACTGTTGGGTTTTATTGGTCAATATCTTATTCATCTGCCTAATCTTGCCTGTACTTGTTTTGCTACCTATAGTCAGGGGCGTCATTAGATTTTAAGAAAAGGGGGGGGGCTTAGCCCCCAAGTGTTACACAGGATGTAAGTGAACGTAGCGTTCAAGCACAAAACTTCATAAACAGCTAACAAAGACTGACAAATTATACAGTGCTGCTCAAAAGTTTGTGAACCCCCTCAACATTTTGGAATTTTCTATTATTTCAACCTGATTTCCTAATCAATCAATTCAGTAGTTTTTTTTTGTTTTTTTAACAGTTGTGTTGTCGAGACTAAATTAAAAAGAGTTTTCATCAACTGATGTAGGTGCAAAATTGAACTGTTTGGTCACAACCAAAACCGCCATGTCTGGCGAAAAGTCAACACTGCATACCACCAAAAGAACCTTCTCCCAACAGTGAAGCATGGAGGTGGGAATGTCAAGATCTGGGCTTGCTTTTCATCCTCAGGACCTGGACAACTCCACATAGTCCCGGGAATCATGAATTCTGAGGAATATTGTCAAATCCTAGAACATAACCTGACGCCATCTGTTTTGAAGTTAAAGCTTGGCAGAAGGTGGATCATGCAACATGATAATGATCCAAAGCATTCCAGCAATACAACCAAGGAATGGCTGAAAAAGAAGAAGATTCGTGTTCTGGACTGGCCCAGTCAAAGTCCTGACCTAAATCCCATTGAAATGCTGTGGCGGGACCTGAAGCGAGCAGTTCATGCCAGACGCCCATCAAACCTCTCTCAACTGACTGCGTTCTGCAAGGAAGAATGGGCAAAAATCCCCCAAAGTAGATGTGAGAGGCTGATTAGTCACTACAGAAACCGTTTGGTTGAGGTAATCTCTGCAAAAGGAGGCGCAATATCCTATTAACTGAAGGGGTTCACATACTTTTGCACACATGATATCTGAGTTTTTCTTAAATCAACCACTTTTGTTAAATAAAGAATGACAATATAACTATTTCTTTAGTTTCAGTCCATTATTTGGAATGTCAGTATTGTGGATTTGGGTATAACAACATTTAATAAGGTTATTTTAGTTTTTTTTACAAAAAATCTGACCATCGCTGTGGGGTTCACAAACTTTCGAGCAGCACTGTATATATGTATTAGGGGTGTAACGGTACACAAAAATCTCAGTTCGGTACGTACCTCGGTTTTGAGGTCACGGTTCAGTTCATTTTCGGTACAGTAAGAAAACAAAATGCAAAACATAAATGTGCTGATTTATTACACACCTTTCAACAATAGGAACATTAGCCTATACAAAGCTAGAATTCTGCTCAAAAAGTAGCGGGTATTTAAAGACCAAATGTGAAGTAAGGTTGGCCAACCATGTTTTTGAATAATATCAATGGCTAAACAATTATAAGCATATTTTCGTTTTTTTTTTAACGCAACCCTTCCAGATTCTTTGTTTAACCCATAGCAACGCCCTTGACAACGAAAATGCTTTTCCTCGACAATCTTCTGAAATCTTCGTAAATGACGTCACACCGAGAACTGCGAGGGAAGTCCGCCATACACACAGTATTGTTGCATTGCTCCTCGGTAAGATGCCACGGGGGTGTGTGGCGATCTATTGTTCTCAATCTAAAGAAAAGTTGTATGAGTGGCTGAAGGATAGCAGGGCACATAAATGGACATCTTTTGTTCGCACTAAGCAAATGAATTTCACGCCATCGTCAAGTCTCTCTGCTACAAAGACTTCGAAGATGCCTGCTTCCTCAACCGGTCTGCTTATGCTCGAGGATTTGCAAAAAAGTGTGATTTTTGGATAGATGACTTTGTCAAAGCAGAGCTGCCAACTATTGTGGAACAGTGCTTAATTTGTAAATCATAACGTGCCGGAAAGCAAAGTACATATGACAGCGCAGGGATGACGGCACGTGGAAAGGTCCCGGAACATATTGTAATAGCCCGAATAGAGAAATAGGAGAGGAGTCAATGATGGCTTCCTTCACTTTATTGTGGCAACAGTTAAATAACAAATAACTGCGGACTGCTGCAACATGCGACCGCCAACTTGGCTCTCACGCCGCACTCTTCTCTCTTCCCGCTACGTCACCACTCTGCTGTCCGATGGCCCCATCACGGGCCCGCACACAGTTACGGACATTACATTATGCTGAAAATGGTGCTGAAAACAACGCAAATGCCCACTTGCGTCTTTCTTTTCTATGTGCTTTTGACTCGTTTTGAACCATCTCCCTTCTTTTTGGCATGTTGAAATACCGTTTGATCCTGGCTGCTTGCTCCCAAGATGCCGCAAATTTCAAGCTTTTTTTTTTTCCTCATGTCAGGAGTGTGATTTGTTGGTCCAGCTTCTCAGTGCAACAACAAATCTCCGACTCTTTCATATGATGTTAGTTTTCATAAACTACATGCGATTCTTGAGATTTGTTGTGTAAATGAATTCATGCATATTATTTTTTCATACTGTAATGTCCTAACTGCGTGTAATATTCTGATGTTTTTCAAGGTACCCTGAAGTGCACGCAACGTTACTCTTGTTTTGGTCACGTGACGCGGGAGTGTGATAGAGAGGCACAGGCTCTAATCTATCGCTCCGCACAGCCTGCCGAGAGCCCCAAGCTGTGTCCGTACTGTTAGCTCCATGTGTTAATAAAGAAACAAAGTTGTCAGCACGTCGTGTGTTCGATACCTTTGTCAACAAAAAGCTCATAACAAGACACTATGCACGATCCGTTTAAGAGACGAAAAAGTAACGTTTAACGCAGGTGACAATTTAAAAAGTAGTGGAGTAAAAAGTTCAGATACGTGCTGTAAAAAGTACTTCATATTTGTACTCAGGTCGGATACAAAAAAAAAAAAAACGTTGGCAGCTAATGAACGTGTTCAATCACTGCCACCCTCCCACTTCAAATGGATTGGACTTTTACTGGTGACAAACCCATTCCAATTCACAGGAGGAGGATGAAGAGCTTGGTTTTTCTGTTTTCCTAGAATGACTTCCTGTCCCATGTATCGATAATTGTATCGCCATATCGTGAGGTCATCGTTATTGTGAGCATTGTATCGCAAATCTGGGGAATTGACCGAAAGTTAAAAATTTTCGATGTTTTGGTCTTAAAATATATTTTTAAGTCTTTAAAAAACATTACATTTGACTTTTAAAAGGGTGCAAGAACCCTGTTAAAATGTTTTGAATATTTGGGGGGCGTTTCAATAGGACATTCCTACTGAAAATAATAATATATTTTATTTATAGAGCGCTTTTACCAATGCTCAAAGACGCTTTACAGTTGAGAAGAGAAAAAGAGAAACTAATTACATTTAAAAAGCCAATTTAAAAAGTGAGTTTTTAACATTTTTTTTGAATGTGGGAAGATCAGAACCGGAGCGGATGATTTTAGGGAGTAAGTTCCAAAGTGAATGGGCAGCAACGGACAAGGCTCTGTCCCCCCAAGTCCGGTGTAAAAATGCATAGAAGAAATTTTTGAACGTCTAACATTTTTCACCAAAAGAACCAAAGTTTTTTTTTTGTTTTTTTTTAAAATCAGCATTTGGCACAGTTAATGTCTCCAGTATTGTCCCAAAGCAAAATCGGGTCATCATGTTGGCATATGGCACCACCTAGTGGCCAATATTTTTCAATCCACTTATTTTGATGCACTGGACAACCTATGTAAATAGGTTCAGTCAATTCAGTAGTCATTTTTGGGTGAAAACTTTTAAAAGAAAGTACTTTATTGATCATCTCTAGACATATTGTTGCAAAAAATGCAACCTTTGTCAAACACAAACATGTTAACTATAAAACAAACAAACAAACAAAAAAAAACATGAATTGAGACCCTCCTGACTCACCCCTGAGGTTTGCTACAAACAGTATAAGGCCCAGTGGATTTTTCTACAAATTGTGGAAACACTAGGGACAGTTATTTAAAAAAAAAAATAAAAAAAAAAAAGGCTCATTCATGCTATTTCAAATCAGCATTCAAGTAACATACATTTGAAATACAATCAGATTCAACTCACAGGACACAATGAAGTTTCAGCTCCCTCACAGTATTGGACCAATAAGATGAATTCCTTCGTTTAGGTTGTATGGCTCCAAGTCAAAAGATGAATGGGACAAAAAAAAAAAGTCCAGCTTGTAATTAATGGTATTTACATGTTGATATACAAATCATGACTGTGCACCTTTTGTTTTCAACCATCAGCTTTGTGCTAGTGAGCAAAAGTATTGGAGCAGACGTTAACTTAAAATGATTAACATTTTACCCACCGACAAAGTCCTTTGATGTGTTAGACTTTGGGGTCATTAGTTTCTGCAATTTTCTGTCAATAGCCAGACAAAATTGTTTTGTAGACTTCCAAAATCATAAGAGGTCTTGTCTCCAAGTGTTTCTTCACAGTTCTCACAATGTTTCTGTCAACTGCTCTGTTTCGCAGCAAATGCAATGATCTTTAACCTATTCATGCACATATTAGGATTTTTTTTTTCATATATATACATAGATATAAAACCTTTGCAGGGCACTTATTGAAATCGTTGACTGCCATTGTAATTTGCCCCTCCCAGCCAAAATGGATTGGACATATAGCGCCGTCAATGGCACAGATAGATGAGCATTCATGGAAAGTCCTCCCAGATTAAGAATTTGACATCTATCGCTGTCAATTAAATACTTGGGGGCGTAACCATCGTATTTGTCTCTTATTCATTTTAATTTTACTAATTTATTGTAGTAATTATATTTTATAATGTTTAATCATTTAAAAAGTGTTGTTTTTGTGACCAAAAAGTCACTTGCCAAATAAAGTTATGGGTCGTAAGTTAAACTTTATTAAAACAATTATTAATATCTCTTTTGACTGTGGCACCATAAGATTGTCAGAAGACAGTCATAATTATGAAACGACACTGTCACGAGTATTAATGAATGCTTATGACAGTGACACAACTTGCCGGATGACAATGACATCTAACGCCATTTACCATATTGGCCCGAATATAAGACAGCCCTGATTATAAGACGACCCCCTCTTTTTCAAGACTCAAGTTTGAAAAAAGACCTTTTGAACACCAAATTAATTTTTATCCAGAAAATAATTACAGTACATCCGAAAAAAATGATTATAACGATATATTTGAGAGAAAAAGCATGTTATTTTGCCTCATTCAAATCTTAATATCTGAACATTTAAATATGTAAACTAAAGTGCAATCACATTCGTAAATGAATGGCTACTGGTTTTTGAAATTAAATAAACCAATCTGTTGTGATAAAACAACAAAATTGCAATAACTGCATTAACCATCAAAGTGAAGTCGAACTGTAACTGTAGTCTTGAAACAAATCTGAATAAGGAAAAACATTGCAATAAAACAATGCAAACTGGTTAAATTTGAGAGTAGCTGAGATCTGTCATGACAGAACATCGCTTCAATAATATCTGGCGCCATCTAGCGTCATGAATGCGTAGAGTAGCTGAGAGTTGTCGTGACAGAACATCGCTTCAATGATATCTGTCGCCATCTAGCGTCGTGAATGGGTATAACGTCTAGACCGCGAATATATGACACCCCCCTCTTTTTCAGTCCTTTTTCAATGCAAAAAACACCGTCTTATATTCGGGCCAATAAGGTATGTCCAGTCTGCATCTTTTGCATCCATTCAAAAGTGACATAATTTGCCGGACGGCACTTAATGACATGTCATAGGCATTCATTAATGCTCGTGACGGTGTCATGTCATAATTATGACGGTCTTACGACAGTCTTGTGACTCCGTCAAAGTGTTACCAAGCAATTTTGCATCAAATAAATTATTTTACGGGGGAAGGCAGTATCCTTTCAAGAAAAAAACACTGAATATTTTCTACAAAAAAATAGACAATTGTGTGAATAGTCACAATTGTTCCACTTTAAAAGTTTTTTTTTTCCCTTTGTGGGAAAACGTCGTTAGTTTTGTAGTCATACTACAAGTGAGATTCCAAATGTGACTGTAAAAAATACTTTTTACAGATGTGGGAGTGTGAACGCTGCTGAAGTTTGTCATTATGATGCATCTCAAATGCGACTGGAAATGATGCCCGTGTTGAGTTTCAGAAAGAAGGCCTTCAGCTTGCACAGTCGGCATTTGTTTTTTTTCCCCTTACTCTTCTTCTTCTCTTGATGGACCTTCTTGTACACCTTATCTTGGTCCCTGTCCTGGTCCATCCAGGGCACCCAGGCACCGCCGTGCCAGTCGGGGTGGGCGCGCGGGTCGTCGGGTGGAAAGTAGACCGGCACGGCGGTGCGGTTGTAGTACGCCAGGCGGGCGAGGAGGCGGCGCACCACGTCTGGCCGCTGTTGGGAGAGGTCGAGGCGCTCGTACGGGTCAGCGCTGATGTTGAACAGCCAGACACTTTTGGCCACCTCCGAACCCCGGCCGTGCTGCAGCGACGGGAATGCTCGCTCCAGGTTCCACCAGCGGCCTAACAACGTTGGTAGGACCTGAGGAGAAAAGAAATAGCGTGTTTACATCTACACCACAAAAAACCTTTTCAAATGAGCAAATGAAATAATTTCATAGTATTTAACTCATTGGCTATCATTGACAATGATATACATCCATTTCATTAGTACTGGCAGTGAATGCTCTTGTTTCAGTGACTTTATTCACTGCCAACCCTCCCGGTCAAAATTGGTTGGATATTAGCGCCATCAGTGGTAGCCAATGAGTTTAAAAGAGTGTCCATAACTGTGCACTGTGACCCAAGTAGGTTACCTGCGGGGGGACCCACTCTCCATGTCCGGGGTCCCCGGTGAGCAGTTTCCAGTCCCCGACTCTGATGGCCGCCTGGACGGACGTGTCCCACACGGGTGTCTCACCCGCCGGGAGGGGAGAATCAGCGTTGGCAAGCGACGATGACCTTTTGGACTTCAGTTGCGAGCGGACCTTAGTGGGGGCCCATGACAGATTGTGCTCCGGGACCGCCGTCCTTCTAGCCTTGGGGCGGGATGCGTGGAGGCGGTTCGGATGGGCTTTGAGGTACGTGTTCAACTTGTTTGAGCTTTTAGCCAATTTGAAAGCTGACTTTTGCTTGGGTCGCTGCTTAAGTAGCTTCTTCTTCTTCCTCTTTTTCTTCGGTTTCTCGATGAGCGAGTTGTCTGTCAAGACAAAACTGACATTTTCACCAGACTACTTTGTGGAAAAACCTTTGACCTTTGTCCTACTTTCCAGCACGTCCCAGGTTTGTGCGGGCTCGGGGGCTTTATGCAGGGGGTCGATGTTGTGCAGGATCTCGTGGCGGGGAGACTCCCGGCCTTCGCTTATGGCGCCCCAAACGTCAAAGCCGTCCAGACCTTGGCTCTGCCCAACAAAAACAAAGATGAGAGAACTTTATCACCACTCAGCAGCACAACTAAAAGCAAAAATAACAGTTTTATAGAAGTTTTATAGAGAACTGTTTTATTACAAAGCAATTTAGAGCTTTTGGACTTGGGAACATCAAAAGTTTTATAATAAAAAGGGAATTAAGTTGAATAGTTATCAGTAAATACACTTGTTCGTTTTACTTTTAAATGTACTTTTTCAAGGTGATATAAGTTGGCAGTTTTTATTTAAACAAAATGTATTTTAGTTCCATTAATAATGTTCATCGGTTATCCTTTTTGAGGAAAGCCATGTCACATTTTGTAATGAGAAAACTTTCAGTCATATTTTTTATTTATGGGCCTATACTTTAAAGGTTGGATAAATGTACGTGTCAAATAATAATACCAGCCAAGATTTTAAGTTTTATGAACACTACATCGACGTGAGCATCTAGAAGTCAGATATGTTAGGAGGGAAACAATAGGGTAGAGAACTTGTGTCTTCTGCAAGCACAAATGAGTAGCACACGAGTTAAACTAATGTATTAAACTGATACTCAATAGAACAAACATTTAAAAAAAACAAAAAACATTTTGGCCTTTGAGAAAATTTTAAATCATCTATTTTCACCAATAAAAGATAGGCAAGAAAGGTTGTTAAGCAGTGTCTAACCAAGCCATGAAATCAATTATTTTATGTTTATGAGTATGCAGTAATTTAATACTAAATGTAAGTAAAAAACATTTTGGATGTTTTCAAAAAAATGCAGTTTCCAACCAAGCCATGAAATCAATTATTTTATACTTATGAGTATGCAGTAATTTAGTACTAAACGTAAGTAAAAAACATTTTGGATGTTTTCAAAAAAATGCAGTGTCTAACCAAGCCATGAAATCAATTAGTTTACATTTATGAGTATGCAGTACTAGTACCATTTAGTACTAAATGGAAGTTAAAAAAAAAACAAAAAAAAAAAACATCTTATCGGTACAGTATCTTGTACCACAGGTGTTGGCAACCCAAAATGTTGAGAGAGTCATATTGAACCAAAGAAACAAAAAATATGTCTGGAGCCTCAAAAAATTAAAAGCCTTATATAAGCCTTATAAATGCTCATATAAGGCTTCTCTATATCCTATAGAGAATGACGCACCATGTGACTACACTGTTCTACGATGCCACCTCAAGTTTAATGTTACAATAAATGACAACAATTAATGAATTACAAGAATGTTTGTGTCATGTTTGTCCTTCTGCAGGAACCATATTAAAAAAATATATATATATATTAGGGCTGTCAAACGATTACAATTTTTAATCAAGTTAATTACAGCTTAAAATTAATTAATCGTAATTAATCGCAATTCAAACCGTCTATAAAATATGCCATATTTTTCTGTAAATTATTGTTGGAATGGAAAGATAAGACACAAGATGGATATATACATTCAACATACGGTACATAAGCACTGTATTTGTTTATTATAACAATAAATCAACAAGATGGCATTAACATTATTAACATTGTTAAAGCGATTCATGGATGGAAAGACTTGTAGTTCTTAAAAGATAAATGTTAGTATAAGTTATAGAAATTTTATATTAAAACCCCTGTTAATGTTTTCGTTTTAAGAAAATTTGTAACATTTTCAATCAAAAAATAAACTAGTAGCCCGCCATTGTTGATGTCAATAATTACTTACACAATGCTCATGGGTGCTGAAGCCTATAAAATCAGTCGCACCCAAGCGCCAGCAGAGGGTGGTAAAACTCCATAAAACACAATTAACAAGTGAGCGTTTCACTGTACCGTCATTTAAATGTGTCTGAGCAGGGCATCTGCGTTAATTGCGTCAAATATTTTAACGTGATTAATTTAAAAAAATAATTAACGCCCGTTAACACGATAATTTTGACAGCCCTAATATATATTTCCCTCCCCCATTTTTTCCATTTTCAAACATTTTAGAAAAAGTTCCAGAATGCCTCTAGGCCAGTACTAAAGAGCCTCCTGCGGCTCTAGAGCCGCGGGTTGCTGATCCCCAGTATAGCGGAATAGGTATCGGGAGCCAAAAACACTATTAGTGCAACACTACACTTAAATGTTGTTCTGTATTCTTTCTGAAGCTTGTTTTTATTTTAGGTGGTGTCTGTGCGCTACCTGGCTGACGTTTCCTCCGGCGAGCGACAGCAAGGTTGGGAACCAATCGGTGATGTGAACGAGCGCTTTGGACACGCGCCTCCTGCGTCGCAATAACGGGCTGTGCACGAACGCCACGCCGCGCACACCGCCCTCCCAGTACGTACCCTGCCCAATGACAACAGCAAAAAACCCCAATGGTGAGCACTACCATGACAAGTGACCGTCACTCGTTAGGGACTTTTTCACACACAGTGAAGACAAAATCTGATTTATCATAAAAATGCTTATTCTTTTGTAGATGAAATTCCTTTATAAATAGTAGCAAGCTTGTCAAAATCAGATTTCTTTTTTTAGCTGTTAAACAAGTCCTGTTTTTGTAACACTATTTGGGGAGGGAAAAGGAAAACTATTTTGTTTTAGCATTTTCCCCCCAAAAAAGGCCGTTTTAATTATGCAATTTTGCTTAGGGATTGCCCCAATCCGATCACTTCATCGAAAATTGGGCCCGGTCACCATTTTCTGAGGATCAGAATCGGGTAAAAAAAAAAAAAAAAAAAAGGGCGGGTTTTAACTCATTGGATTGTCTGCCAGCCCCCCTGTCAAATTGGACTTGACGCAGGGGCAGAATTTAGGGATTACAGGACTAGAGGTGCGGCTGCTCGCCTGGGCCTAGAGACACGGTTTTCAGATGTAATTTGGGCACAGGTGGGTTAGAACAGAACAAAGAGAAAATGTTCAACGGCAGCAAAAATGTAAAAAAAAAAAAAAAAAAATGCAACCGAAATAGCTAATTTCATCACATTGGATGACCAATTATACAAATTTATGGAAAACACAATATTTAAAAAATAATTTGTTTGCAACTGTGCAAAAACAAACCAAAAAAATGATTTGTGAATTTTCTTTTCACTTCATTGAAACTGCTATACTAGTAAAATAACCCTTTTATACAATGAAGAAAATAATTTGATCACTCTGCTATTTTGTTATAACGTTCCCAGTCCCCAATGAATTTGGTGTCGAGCACCGTCAAGGCAGTCTTAGGGTTAACTGAAACACTATGAATGTGGAAGATTTTGGTAGCAAATTGATGGTTCCCTTGGCCAACCATTTTTTTGAATAATATCAATGGCTAAACATTTATAAGCATATTTTCGTCATTTTTTTTTTTTTTTAACGCAACCCTTCCAGATTCTTTATGTAACCCATAGCAACGCCCTTGACAACTAAAATGATTTTCTTCGAGAATCTTCGGAAATCTTCGGAAATTACGTCACACAGAGAACTGTGAGGGAAGTCCGCCATAGAACAGTATTGTTGCATTGTTTCTCGGTAAGGATAGCAGGGCACGTAAATGGACATCTTTCGTTCGCACGAAGCGAATGAATTTCAGGCCATCATCGAGTAGTGTTCTCTGCTACAAACACTTTGAAGATGCCTGCTTATGATCAAGGATTTGCAAAAAAGTAAGTGTAATTTTTGGACAGATGACTGATGACTTTGTCAAAGCAGAGCTGCAACTGTTGTGGAATGAACAGTAGAAGGTAGCGACGTTAGCCGAAAGGTAACTCGAGGCAAAACCCCGATTGAGTTATGGAATGAACAGTAGAAGCTAGCGACGTTAGCCGAAAGCTAACTCGTGGCAATCCCCGATCATAGTTGTATTTAGTTCATTTTGCCTACACTTGTAAGTTCGTCAAAACCTTTCTTTTATCCCAGGCAATAGTAGGTGGTTTATTTACCTGACATGTTTCGGCGAACACTTCCTCCGTCAGAGGGTCCGAAGGCGGAAGTGTTCGCCGAAACATGTCAGGTAAACAAAAGCTAACGTCGCTAGCTTCCACTGTTCATTCCACAACATGATCGGGGATTCGTCAAAACTTTTCTTTTATCCCAGGGAATAGTAGGTGGTTTATTTACCTGATATGCTTCAAATCATAAAAATAATAACAGCCTATATTTTACCAATCTTGTAATCTCGATGGATCTTGTCTCCACTCCATGTCAGGTAGTCTGGGCACATTGTTTGCATCCTGATTAGCGTATGGCTAATTAATGTACTGTCCAACCAGGGATCGCGTTAACCGGAAATTTTCCGTCGTTGACCGTTTTTTTAAAACGGTCAACGACGGAAAAAACTGAAGTCCGTCAGTCAATTTGACAGGTTGCAATTCACACCCCAGACCACAGGGTGGCGAGTTAGCATATTAATTAGCTATTGTCTCTCTTCATGCATGACGTCGTTGGCTATTCTGTCAGAATATTGTAGCGTAACCGGGGTGACGATCGGGTAATGACACGGGGTCTGGCGGCGGCATCGTGATTGACACATCAACGCGAGGTTCTTATTGGTGCACCCGGTGTGCCAGCGCGTCATCCAATTGATGGACAAGATTGCCGCCTGTGTATAGACCCAATCACATGACGTCACAACTCCGCCCCCCTGACCGGAGCCGCCATATTGTGTGTCAGCCCGTCATGTTTATACATTACCGCTACGTACATGCCTCCTATTACGGCGTGTTTTTCTGCTCGTTAATATTAATAATCAAAATGGTGAAGGCGTGTGTGGCGGTTGGTTGCTGTAACAGAGAAGATAGACGGAGAGACTTGAAGTTCTACTGTATTCTGAGAGACGCGAAGATGAGAGCGAGATGGACTGCTGTAATTCGACAAGAAATCTGGGCACCAAACGATCACCACAGACTATGTAGTAGTCTTTTTATATCTGGTAAGATGCATTTAATATATATTTAGAAGATTTTGGGCTGACAACCACAATTAAGATCATTGTGTGACGTTGGTAATTGGGGTCTATATCGTTGCCTCCTTTTCTTTGGGGGCGGAGTTGTTGGCGGTAAGCAGAGTAAAAAGGGAGAAAAATACCGCGACTTCCGTGTCTAATTTTTCGCCGCCAAGCAAGCGTTACAATATTAATTAAAAATGAATGAAAACTAAATACTATTGAATATGTCATCATTATCATTTTAAAAATTTAAGTGACGGGTAAAAATAGACTATGACCGGACTTTTATGACCCTGTCAGTCAAAATGACAGACAACGAAAATGTCTAGCGCAACCTCTGTGTCCAACATAAAATTCCAACCGCCTCCTCTTCCTCCAACTCTTCAAAAACTTGGCTCTCCTCACTTGCGTTCGATCTATTGCTAAGTGTATATCGCTGTTTGAATCATTGTTTGAAGGGCTTTGTAGGGCGGCCGTATGGAGCGCTGCCATCGCTGTTCTCGGTGTGACGTATCGCTTCGGGTTCGTCCCCTTTCAGACTCGAACTTCGGAAATGCGATTATTTTGTCAAATATACAACATATAAATTATTTTTCATGCTTTATTTGTTGGACAATGTTTAATTACTTTAATTGTGACCCTATTTGGCATTTTATGAAATTACTTCACATTTGGTCTTTAAAATGATATCTCGATTCTTCCAGGAGCATATCGATAACCTTTTGGGATACAAAGTATCACGATATATCACCATTTCGATATTTTGTCACACCCCTATTTATTTTCAAATGAAGTTGTATTTGTTTGTAAAAATAAGAGAATTAAAGGAAGTGGTCTTTTGGGTGGCAAAGTTAGCAGTAGTTGTTAGCATCACCTTTCGTCCTCTGAGCGGCCAGTTGCTCCCTCCGGTGAAGGGTTGCGCCCCGTTGTCGGTGGAGTAGACTATGACGCTGTCGCGGTAGAAGCCGGCCTTGCGCAGCGCATATGTGACGTTGCGCACCGCCTCGTCCACTGTGGACACCATGGCGGCGAACCTCCTGCGCGCCACGTCGGCCATATCGCGATATGGGTAGATGTAGGACTTGGGCGGCTGAAGCGGCGTGTGCACTGCCTGTGCAAAAATGACAGATATCAACCTGGTGAAATGTTTTAGAAAATAGTTTTCTTTGCTTAACTTATTTTTCAAAGGGGAAAATATCGCATTTTCGTTTTGAAATAATGCATATTGTTTATTAACAAGAACACGTTCATTTCTGAGAAGAAAGTTGTGATTATAGTTTAGTATTTTTTTAATAGAAAATCACATTTCTCAGTACAAAAAATATCCTTCAAAAAGTGGAAATCAAGTTTCGAGGGAGGAAAAAAGGGTCATATTATGTGACAAAACTGATAATTTTGTGGAAAAGCATGAGTTCTATTAATTTTATTTGTGAATAAGATAAGTTCTCCGAAAACATGTTTTATTTAGAAAAAAAAAACATTTTTCATCTTTTATGAGATGGTGATGAGATATTTGAGTTTAAATATTATCAGCTAAAGCAGTAATCCTGCAAAATCAGGGGGGAAAGAAAGGGGTCAAATTTACAATAAAGTTGTAATTTTATAGGAAAATATATTCTGATTACTTGCAGATAAAGATGTATTACTTTAAATTATAAAGTGTTTTTTTTTTTTAATTTGCTGAATAAACACTTTCAGAGAGAGATAATTTAAAAAAAATAATAGTTTTTTTTTTCTTCAAATTAATAAGGTTGCATGAAAATAGTTGTGATCTTAGAATTAGGTTTGTACATAAAAGTAGTCTTGTTTTTTAATTTCTATAAAAAATCCTAAATCATATATTTAAACATATTAAACAAATCAATTGATTTCAAATAATATTTTTGAAAATTAAATTCAAGGGGGAAAATGGTTCATTCAAAAGATGGGTTTTAATTATTTCAGTTTTTTAAAAATTTGATTTTCGAAGATAATTTTACACAAAGATGGAAAGCTTTTTGAATGTCATATTGCTGTTTTTGTTGTTACCTGCAAGGAGAGGAGCAGAAAGATTGGTCGCTGGGAGGGATCGTGACTCTGGAGAATTTTCCGCGCTCGCTGCGTGAATAGCGTCGTGGAGTATTTTCCCTGGTGACCCCAGGCCACGCTTTCGTTAGCGTGAAGGTCGTAGCCGCACACACCCGGACCGTCACACGAACCGTAACTGTGCGCACCCACAAAACACGGGTGAGACATGAACACCTCATATTACATGACCAGTGCGACTTATAGTCCAAAAATACAAGCCATATTTTTTTTTGCTAAAACTCGTCAAATGTTATTTTGTCACCAGTTTTCAGTTTTAAAGAAAAGTTTTGTTTTTTATAGACATACTTTTATAAGAATATCATAATACTATAATTCACCAGAATCTGTCTGTTTGTACTATGTCTGTCTTTACTCAGAGACTATGAATTGTACACTGCTGGCCAAAAGTATTGGCACCCCTGAAATTCTGTCAGATAATGTTCAATTTCTCCCAGAAAATGATTGCAATTACAAATGCTTTGATGGTAGTATATTCATTTATTTTGCTTGCAATAAAAAAACACAAAAGGGAATGAAAAAAAATATAAATCACACAACTCCAAAAAATGGGCCGGACAAAAGTATTGGCACCCTCAGCCAAATACTTGGTAGCACAACCTTTAGACAAAATGACTCCGGACAACCACTTCCGGTATCCAACAATGAGTTTCTTACATTGCTCTGCTGCAATTTTAGACCATTCTTTCTTCTTTGGCCAACTGCTCCAGGTCTCTGAGGTTTGAAGGGTGCCTTCTCCAAACTGCTATTTTCAGATCTCTCCACAGGTGTTCTATGGGATTCAGGTCTGGACTCACTGCTGGCCACTTTAGAAGTCTCCAGTGCTTTCTCTCAAACCATTTTGTAGTGCTTTTGAAGTGTGTTTTGGGTCATTGTCCTGATGGAAAACCCATGACCTCTGAGGGAGACCCAGCTTTCTCACACTGGGCCGTACATTATGCTGCAAAATTTGTTGGTAGTCTTCAGACTTCATAATGCCATGCACACGGTCAAGCAGTCCATTGCCAGAGGCAGCAAAGCAACCCCCAAACATCAGGGAACCTCTGCCATGTTTGACTGTGGGGACAGTGTTCTTTTCTTTGAAGGTCTCGTTTTTTTTCCTGTTAACTCTATGTTTATGCTTTTTGCCAAAAAGCTCTGCTTTTGTCTCATCCGACCAGAAAACATTCTTCCAAAACATTTTTGGCTTTCTCTGGTAAGTTTTGGCAAGCTCCAGCCTGGCTTTTTTACGTCTCTGGGTCAGACGTGGGCTTGAACTTGTTTGGATGTTAGTCAAGGTTCTTTATCCACAATCCACACAATCTTTCGTTGAAATCGATCGTCAATTTTGATGACAATGCGCACGGTAGACACAGGAACATTCAGGTCTTTGGAGATGGATTTGTAGCCTTGAGATTGTCCATGCTTCCTCACAATTTTGCTTCTTAAGTCCTCAGACAGTTCTTTGGGCTTCTTTCTTTTCTCCATTCTCAATGTGGAACACACAAGGACACAGGACAGAGGTTGAGTCAACTTTAATCCATTTTAATTGGCTGCAAGTGTGATTTAGTTATTGCCACCACCTGTTATGTGTCAGAGGTAAGTCACAGGTGCTGTTAATTACACAAATTAGAGAAGCATCACATGATTTTTCAAAGGGTGCCAATACTTTTCTCCTGCCCATTTTAGAGTTTTGTGTAAAAGGATTATAATTTTTTTTTCTCCATTCTCTTTTGTGTTTTTTACTTGCAAGCAAAATAAAAAAAAAGGTACAGTGGGGCAAATAAGTATTTAGTCCACCACTAATTGTGCAAGTCCCAGCCACGTTTCATCTTCAATGGCCTTGCTGATGGAAGGAGATTTTCACTCAAAATCTCTCGATACATGGCCCCATTCATTCTTTCCTTTGCACGGATCAGTCGTCCTGGTCCCTTTACAGAAAAACGGCCCCAAAGCATGATGTTTCCACGCCCATGCTTCACAGTGGGTATGGTGTTCTTCGGATGCAATTCAGTATTCTTTCTCCTCCAAACACGAGAACCTGTGTTTCTACCAAAACGTTCTATTTTGGTTTCATCTGACCATTACACATTCTCCCAGTCCTCTTCTGGATCATCCAAAAGCTCTCTAGCGAACCGCAGACGGGCCTGGACGTGTACTTTCTTCAGCAGGGGGACACGTCTGGCAGTGCAGGATTTGAGTCCGTGGCGGCGCATTGTGTTACTGATAGTAGCCTTTGTTATTGTGGTCCCAGCTCTCTTTAGGTCATTCGCTAGGTCCCCCATGTGGTTCTGGGATTTTTGCTCACCGTTCTTGTTATCATTTTGACGCCACGGGGCAAGATCTTGCACGGAGCCCCAGATCGAGGGAGATTATCTTGTATGTCTTCAGTTTTCTAATAATTGCTCCCACAGTTGTTTTCTTTACACCAATCATTTTACCTATTGCAGATTCAGTCTTCCCAGCCTGGTGCAGGTCTACAATTTTGTCTCTGGTGTCCTTCGGCAGCTCTGTGGTCCATAGTGGAGTTTGGAGTGTGACTGACTGAGATTGTGGACAGGTGTCTTTTATACCGATAATGAGTTAAAACAGGTGCCATTAATAAAGGTAATGATTGGAGCCTCGTTAGACCTCGTTAGAAGACGTTAGACCTCTTTGACAGCCAGAAATCTTGCTTGCTTGTAGGTGACCAAATACTTATTTTCCACTCTAATTTGGAAATAAATTCTTTAAAAATCAAACAATGTGATTTTCAGTTTGTTTTCCAAATTCTGTCTCTCATAATTGAGGTTTACCAATGTTTACAATTACAGGCCTCTCTAATCTTTTCAAGTAGGAGAACTTGCACAATTGGTGGTTGACTAAATACTTACTTGCCCCACTGCATTACTACCAAAGCATTTGTAATTGCAATCATTATCTGGGAGAAATTTAGCATTATCTTACAGAATTGCAGGGGTGCCAAGACATTTGGCCAGCAGTGTATGTCATCAAACTTGCTGAGAGGGTGTATCTTGGGCAGAGAAAGAACTAGTTTATATTTTTAGAGCGATTGGTCAAGAAATGGCCCAAAATTCATCGAAAATTAAAACCTGTAGTAGTCGACACTTCCCGTCAACGATCCGAAGAAGGAGTCGAATCCTTTCCTGGTCGGCAGGCACGCCTTCCTGGAAACAAAATAGAGGTGGCAGTCAAACACTGTCCACAGCAACCAAAGATAGGGAAAGGGTGCATTACTCACGTGTAAAATCCGAGGTGCCATTTGCCCACCATGTGCGTGGCGTAGCCGGCCTGTTGCAGCCTCTGGGGAAGCGTGTCCATGTGCGCCGGAAGGCAGCTGGGCTGGCTGGGCCGGATGATTGAGTGCTGCAGGCCCGTGTGGATCTGGTACCTTAAACAAACGACCTGGCCAGGTTGGACCGCGCCAGTGGGGTGCGAGTGAAGCGCTAGTACCTGCCAGTGAGGAGCTGGCTGCGCGAGGGCGTGCAGATGGGCTGGACGTAGTAGTTCTCCAGCTTGACGCCCTCTGCCGCCAACTTGTCCAACGTGGGTGTCTTGATGTTCGGGTTGTGGTAACCGATGTCGTTGAAGCCCTAGACCCCGCCCCCAAAAAAGCAAACTTTTGTCTACAGCAGCATTATTTTTGGAACAGCTCAATTTTTCAAGAATTTTTTTTTTTTTTTTCAAAAAGTTCAGATTTATTTATTTATTTATTTAATTGTTAGTTGTTGTTTTTTTTTTTATCAGAACAAAATCAAAAATATTTTTTGGGAAGATTCAGTTAAGTTCTGGAAAGAAGTAGAAATTGGTGTTTAATTTTGTAACGTTCCAAATGGAAAGTAAAGTGGAATAGCCAATAGTCCTCCCTCAAAACATTTTTTATTATTATTAATACATTTATATTACGATTCTTTACGTGTAGTTTTTGCCTCCATAACACTTTCCTACTTTTTTAAAATAGTTATTGTTTGGGGTTTAAGGAAACTAAAAAAAAAAAATTTGTTTTTAGTAGGGTTGGTCTGACCATGTTTTTTTGCTCCCGATCCGATCCCGATCGTTTTAGTTTGAGTATCTGCCGATCCCGATATTTCCCCATCCGATTGCTTTTTTTTTTTGCTCCCGATTCAGTTCCAATCATTCCCGATAATTTTTCCCGATCATATAAATTTTGGCAATGCGTTAAGAAAAAAATTAATAAAACTCGGAAGAATATATACATTCAACATACAGTACATAAGTACTGTATTTGTTTATTATGACAATAAATCCTCAAGATGGCATTTACATTATTAACATTCTTTCTGTGAGAGGGATCCATGGATAGAAAGACTTGTAATCCTTAAAGGATAAATGTGGCTTTGTATATTGTGACTAAATATTGCCATCTAGTGTATTTGTTGAGCTTTCAGTAAATGATACTGCAGGCATTTAACTGTTCTGCCCAAATGCATGATGGGAAGTGCAACCATCACTGTGCGTAGTGGCCAGTGTTGTTAATTTTACTTTAAAAAAGTAATTAATTACAGTTACAAATTACTTCTCCCAAAAAGTAATTGTGTTAGTAACTCAGTTACCTGAATGTAAGAGTAATTAGTTACTTGGCAAAGTAACTAGTGATGATTTTCTTTTTTTTTTTCTCAAAAAAAAAAAAACAGGTTACAAAAAACAGGTTACGCAATGTGAAGTTTAAAGGGTTTGGGGGACAATTGGCCCAAGCCCAAATCTTTACCCTCCACTTAACTAGACACAAGGGTATTGCGATAACTAGATAGTACCCTTTGCTATGTGTGGAAGTCATTTAAAGTTGTGAATCAACCGTTAAAGTTGTTAAAATTGCTCCTGTTATTGCATTAGTTCCCTTCTGTCTAATTTAAACATGTGTAAGTTTTAAAACTGTTTCATCATTTAAAGATAGATTTAAGTTAAGATTTTGCCGATTTAGGAGCATTTTTTTTTTTTTTTTTTTTTAAATCTAAAAAAGTTACTTAGGTTCGCTAGGAAGGACCTCTACATCAGAGCCTTCCTTAGAGGTTTACTGCTTTAAGATGGCGGCCGTTTACTAACGCATGTAGTCCTTAAAACATGTTGCCAATGCAGCTGTGTCTGTCATTTGCAGTGTCATGTGGGCGTAGTTTGTCGGCTATGGCTAGTCAGGTATTATTGGAGCCACCTAGCATCGCGGTTGCAACGGCGTCTTCCCCACTCCTGCTCTGTTTTCTCGTCACCGTGAGTCCGTTTCTCTCAGACTTTTTTTATTCAACCAACTTAGTAACGCATAGTAACGCACGCCTTTCCCGCCTCAGTAACGGTAACAGCGTTGCCAAGATGAGAAAAGTAATTAATTAGATTACTCATTGCAAAAAAAAAATAACGCCGTTAGTAACGCCATTATATTCTAACGCCGTTATTAACAACACTGGTAGTGGCACCAATTGATATATCTTCTCTGCGTTGGGAAATAACATAGGGTGTTAAGAAAAAGATCAACTACTACCTTGCTTCTCCACATTGCTTCCCACGATATTTCTAATTGTTGAGAGAGGGATTGTAAGGCTTTAGCCAATTAAAAAAATGCTCCAAAGACTGCCAAAATTCACTACTCATCTTACAATGCCTTTCAGCTCTATATGTTGGTAAAACGGTGCCATTATAGATTGAACGCGACAATGCGTGAGTAGGTCGTGCAGCGCATGCGTTAATTGCGTTAAATATTTTAACGTGATTGATTTTTAAAAAATTAATTACCGCTGTTAACGCGATTAATTTCATAGCCCTACTTTAAGCCAAAACTAAAAACTCTGGATGAGTGTAAGACATTTTGTCTGTAACGTTAAATACAATTAGAAAACAATTTAATTAAAATATATATATATATTTTAAAAAAGTCATTTCTGATATTTTTTTGCCGATTCCGATACTTTGAAAATTACGTGATCGGACCCGATCGACCGGGACATCTTTAGTTATTAGTGTATTGTTGAGTGTATTTTTCCCAGGTGGCGCTGACAGGTCAGAGTTCAACAAATCGACGCACCTGATCATCGATGAGGATAAAGATGATGTGAGGCTGCTTCCTTCTGCCCTTAGTCACCGCCGCTTTATCGTTCCCGAAATCATCTTCGGAGACATCGTTACTGACGTCTCCATCGTTAAGGTCGGGTCGGACTAAACAAAGCGTCAGGACCAGCGTCGTGGCAGCCACCGCACGCATCCTTCCTACGATAGCAACACAAAGATTCTTTGAAGCCATCAACAATAAGACAGCAGTCCGACTTTTAACTTTTTGGAGACTTTTTCCAAAAGAAAAATCTACATAGGAAGGGATGTTACCTGTTGGGTTAACATTTTACATTTATATGAAGAAGCGGAGAATGTTAAAAAAGTCCACGAATGCATATGCATGAGCCTTAAAAATGTACATATCCCTACAAATAAAGCAGAATTTTTTGGAGAAAAAAAAAAAAATCCTTCCGAAAAAATGTTCAGTCGGAAAAAAAAGTCAAAAGAAACAATTACAGATGAAATTAGTGCTTCAACGATTAATTGATAAACGTGAGTAATTCGATTAAAAAAAAAAGTTCGAATCAAATTTTGCTGCTTCAAATATTCATTTGAGTGGCGTTGTAATGGTTTGTTTTGAAAGTGTTTGCATTTAGTTTTATTGAGCTGGGTGGATCTGGCTTATTCTAGCTGACCCCCTGTTAAGACCATCGTAAGTTAAGTTTTTGTCTAAGCTAATATGTTTCTTTATGCATTTGTAATTTAGTTTATGGGTATATTTAGCTGCTTTTTGTCGGAATATGTGTTTAAACAATTTGTTTAGAGCATTGTTAAAAAAAAATAGCATTTTATAGCATTCAAACTAGCGGACTTTTGCTATGCAAGTTCACTAATTGTTCTTTTGCTGTACTTACATTTTTTAAAAATACCGTTTAAGGCTAAGCTTAGGTATTTTATTTTTTTATTGAAAGTGCAATTCTGCATATTTTGAAGAAACAATTTGTATTCAAATTTAATGCTCTTTTGAAAGTGCAATCTTAGCAAGCCTTTGTTTGTCTCCTAAAATTCATCTGCAATGCATTAAATCTTCACAGTCCGATTACTCGATTATTCGAACTAACTAGTTGAAAGATTAATCGACTACTAAAATAAGCAATAGCTGCAGGCCTAGATGAAATTGATTATGTTTGCATTTTTAGTGAAAAAAAAAGTGACACGCTGAATGACTGGCAGAAAATGCACAAAGTAATTCATTTATGAGTTTGGTTTATACAGTGAAGGCCTACGGCCAAACAAAGGGGAAAAAAATAGGACTGCGAGAATAAAGTTGGAATATTACTAGATTAAGGTAAAATTATTACGAGAAAAAAGTTGTACGCAGCCTTACGAGTTTAAAGGAGGCGGTTCAGCGGTACGTAAAGTACAAAGCAGCTAATTTAGCCGCATTGCATCCATACATAGATTACGTAAAGATTTGTAATATAACGATTTTAATCTCGTAATAATATGTAAATTTATGTAACATTACAATTTTTTACCTCATAATTTTAGTTGCGTAACTACCACTTTTTTCTTGTAATATTACGTAAACTATGGTATTTCAATACTTTAATCTCATATATATCTTGTTTTCACGTAATATTACGACGTTAATCTCGTATTATTACATCGGATTACTTTATTCTCTTAATATTATGACTTTTTTCTCATAGTCCCAGTTCTTCTCTTTCTTCATTTGGCCTTTATACTCTGTTGTTGATTTGAGACGTGTCAGAAAATTGCACAAAATGTTGATCATTGTTTTACAAAATAATAACAGATGTTTGCAACCAAGTTATAATCATTCTGTTTTCATTGAGGAATGCGGATATTCAGAGAATTACTGTTGAGAGAATGAAATTGCAATGATTCGGAAAGTTTGAAGTTCCGTAATTTTCGGACTATAAAATGCTACTTTTTTCCCTCATTTTGAATCCTGCGGCTTATAGTCCACTGCGGCCCATTTGTTGATTTATTGGGTTAATAGTTAACACTTTATTTGACAGCGGCATCATAAGACTGCCATTAAGACCGTCATAGTTTTGACATGACACTAATATGGGCATTAATGAATGCATATGACAGATGTCATTAAGTGTCATTTGGCAAATTGTGTCACTAATTCCATTTGTGCCCCGCTTGGATCTTTTACATCCATTCAAACGTGAGATAATTTGCCGGATGACACAGAATGATATCTGTCATCAGCATTTGTTCATGCTCATGTCATAATTATAATGTTCTTATGACAGTCTTACGGCACCACTGTTAATTAAAGTGTTGCCAAATACCATAACTAGCAATTAATGAAACATCTGGAGCAGTAACTGAAGAAATAATTAGCATAAAACATGAATTTTGATTGTTATTTACATCTGTAGGTCTGCAATGCATGCTAGGAGGCATGTTGGACGACAGCAGCATTGACAGGATGTGGCAGCAGAGGTTGACTGTCTCCCTCAAGGGTGCAGTGATGACCAAATGAAGCTTTACAGGTAAACAAAGTTGGCTCAAAGCTTCATGGTGGTTCATTTGGTCTTATGACAGGCTAATGATGCTGCTGTCAAATAAGGTGTTACTGGTTCATATCTTTTGGGGTAAATATCCATTAATACACTGAGGTAGAGCTTATCCCTTGAGCCCGAACACGACTTGACCCGAATTTCGGGCCGGGTCGGGCCCAAAATGTCAATTATTTACGTTCGGGTCAGGCCGCACTTCTCTTTCGCAAACTTTTTTAAAAGTAAATATATATTCACATATTTATACTAAAACGATGTATGGATGTTAAACTAAGGATATGAAGCAGCAACAAGTGAAAAACAAATTAAAGATGGGGGAATTGAAAAGGCAAAGATGCACCGCGGTAGTAGTGGGGTATGGAAAGGCTTCAAATTGATTGTTGAAGATGCTATACAGAAAACTTTGTCTGTTTCGCTGAATGTAAATGAATGTGGCGCTTTGCTCGCATACGACAAGTATATTTAAAAACATTTCCACCGTTATTTCGTTGTGTAAATGCATTTATAATGATCGGAAAAATATGTAGACTATTTAAACATTGAGAAAACTTGAGAAAACTCGAAGAGATTAAAAGAAATGTCAAATCCACTATCCGCCTAATAGAACAGACACACAAATATAAAAGATATACAGTAAATGTTTATTGAATATGCATCTTATAGTCTTGTTTAACTGGGTGAATTCACGACATAGACAGGCTTTACATTGAAATATGAACATTTAAATATGTACCATAAACTAAAGTGCAATCACATCCATAAATGAATGGCTTCTGTATTTTTAAATGTAAATAAACTAGGGCTGTCAAAATTATCGCGTTAACGCGCGGTAATTAATTTTTTAAATTAATCACGTTAAAATATTTGACACAATTAACGCACATGTCCCGCTCAGACAGTATTCTGCCTCTTGGTAAGTTTTACAGCAAGTTTTTTTGTGCTGTCTAACAGCGAACTCTTGTGGTCGCTTTGCGACATGGTTTATTGCTTTCTTGCCAGTTCATTATGGCTGCACGACGTCTCGGGCTGACGCCTACGTTGTAATGTTGTGCTTATATGATCCTTGGACAAGATTTGTCCGTAAGTATGGTTGTTGTAAAGAATGTACATATTATGTTAGTAAGTGAAATGTTATATTTTTTGTATGAGATGCGTTTTGTTTATGTTTAGTGAACCTGTATAGCGTGCTAAGCTAACGTTGTTGCTAATGCAATGCTTGTGTACTTTTTTTTGTAGTTTCACTACGGTCTAAAGAGGACAGAGGTTTGAGGCCATTTTATTAATAAATCAGATGAAAAAGGAAGAAGTCTGATTATTAAGGCGTCGTTCACTAGCTGTCTAGCTTTGGAAAAAGTAGACGCTTCGGAGTGAGGACAGCATAGACAGATTTAAATGACAGTAGAGTGAAATGCCCACTACAGTGCTTATGTACCGTATGTTGAATGTATATATCCATCTTGTGTCTTATCTTTCCATTCCAACAAATTATTTTACAGAATACATATATAATTTACAGAAAAATATGGCATATTTTATAGATGGTTTGAATTGCGATTAATTGCGATTAATAACGATTAATTAATTTTTAAGCTGTAATTAACTCGATTAAAAATTTTAATCGTTTGATAGCCCTAAAATAAACCAATCTATTGTGATAAAACAACAAAATTGCAATAACTGCATTAACCATCAAAGTGAGGTCTAACTGTAACTGTAGTCTTGAAACAAATCTGAATAAGGAAAAACATTGCAATAAAATAATGCAAACTGGTTGAACTAGTAGCTGAGATCTATCATGACAGAACTTAACTCCAAGTTCAGCATTCGCTTAATTGATATCTGGCGCCATCTAGCGTTGTGAATGGGTATAATGTCTAGACCCCGAATATAAGACGACTCACTTTTTCAGTCTTGTTTCAATGCAAAAAACACTGTCTTATATTCGGGCCAATAAGTTTTTTTTTTTTTTTTTTTTTTCGGGCTCGCGCCTACAAATAAAACATAAAATTTCTGTTTTTTTTTCAGGCTCGGGCCTGCAAACCAAGTTAATTGATTGGCCTCGGGCCGGGTCGGGCTTTAATACTCGCGGGCCAGGTCGGGGCGTGCTGGATTTTTTAGGCCCAATCTAACCTCTACACTGAGGACAGCTGCGGTTTATAGTCCAGTGCGGCTTATCAATGAACAAATGTCGTTTTTGTGTCAAATTTGGTGGGTGGCGGCTTATAGCCAGGTCTGCATTATAGTCCGAAAATTACAGTAAACTAAAGTCTCAGTGTTTTAACGATCATTACGATAGTTGTCGATTCCTCTGATTATTATGAAATAGTCGTGGTTTCACATATCACGTTCTTTTCAGGGGAAAAATACTGACATGATGCAGTTTTTTTCTTTTTTTATACATTATGCCGTTTTCATATGTTCTTATCAGTGCTTGCACTTGTTTTTCCATTCGATAAAAGCGAAGGCAGGAGCATCTGCCCTGCCGATTCTATTGATGCCAAGCATTTCAGCTGTTTGATTTTCATGTTCTCATATGAATCTTTTAACCTGTTCAAAATGTCAATGAAGCATGCTGAGCTGTTTAAATCCTTGTTTGAAACACGCCCGTTTAATGAGCGACTTTATTTCATCTGGCTTCAGGGAAAAGCCATGATGTCATGAGTTTCTGGATGTGTAAGTTCTGTGCGGCGACTGGTCTTAATCATGTTGCCCATGGGTGCACTGGCCTTATATTCACTTCTTCCATGCCACATTGGAAAAGAAGTCCAGATAACTCACTGGCTGCCATTGACGTCACGAGCAGTCCAATCCATTTGAACCGATCACTGTGTCAGCCCTCCCGGTGCAAATGAAATGGACGTCCATAGTAGTCAATGGCATTGAAAGTTTATCTTTCCTTCCAGTTTAAATGGATTTGACGCCTATAGCTGTCAGTGGTATTCAATGAGGTAAAGAAAAGACAAAAAAAAAAAAACATCATAAACACGCACCATTGGTCTGATGCAGCTTGTTGGCAGCTGTCAATCAATCAATGAAGAATTACTCAATTAATGAATGAACATTACCTCGATGGGGTTTCACTGAGATTTAATTCATTCTTGGTCTTGCTCGCCTCGGACGTTGCCGCATGTCTTCAAGTTTCCAAGAGAACTTTCTTCACACTCCCACTGGAAAAAAAATCTCCGAGAGGGGAAAAATCCACACTTGTCAAGTTCAACGTAGTTGTCCCACGAGACTTCCGCTTCTATCTACCGAAATAAGAGTTCTCGGAGGTCATCAAAGCTGAAAACGTCACAAAAAATCTCAAATTCTGAGAGTAAAATTGCTAGAACAACAAACAGGAATCATCCTTAACATTTTATGTTAAGTTTGATACATAACACCTTGACTGTATTTGGTATAAAACATTTATATCACATTTCTGTCTAACAACCGTTGCGGCGGCATCTGACAAAACCACGGCAAACTTTTGATTTTATTTTGAAAAATACACCAGACGACATCCGCCGCATCTGCCTGTGTGTTTTCTTTGCAGGGCGGAAATTTGAGTCGAAAGTGACGCTCAAAACCTTCTTTTCACGGTCTAACATTCGCCTATATGGACTAATTCAGAACGTTTACCAGACATTAGAATATTCCACGTGTGGAATTTACATTCATTTTGGTCACAGCGCGAGTAATTGCTAGGCACGCGTTCAAAGGGAAATGAGAAAATAGGCCATCTGCAAGGAGATAAATAATGGATCATGCTCTCGTGTTATAAAGAAGGCCGTTCCATCTAACTGAAACCAAATGTGCATTCAAAAACAACTGGAGGACTGCATCATTAATTTTAGACGCACAAAAAGCAAACATGTTTACAGTGGAGACGGTGAGGCAGAACATAAACCAGGAGTAATACACTTTTAATAGTGTCAGTAAACACAAATATTGCTGTAGAGACTGCAAGTACTGTATGTGTTATGGACAAAAAACGTGCAGCCTCCATACATAGTGATACAATTCCTGGATTTACAAGTAGGGGAAAATGCTGTTAATTTTACAAATAGGCCTATTTATGATTATATGATATTATAATAATATCATAATACTGCATAATATTACAATAGTGTATTATTTACATAAGTTTACACAAGTTAACCATTTTTTAATAAGCTAAATTAATGAATGACTATATTATCCAATCCATTTAGGGAAATAGTTCATATGTACACACAACTATAATACTAGTCCTTCTCAAAAAATTTGCATATTGTGATAAATTTCATTATTTTCTGTAATGTACTGATAAACATTAGACTTTCATATATTTTAGATTCATTACACACAACTGAAGTAGGTCAAGCCTTTTATTGTTTTAATATTGATGATTTTGGCAAAAAAAAAAAAAAAAAAAAAGTCAAGAAAACCCAAAAATCCCTATCTCAAAAATTATTTCACCCGACCAATACCAAAAAAAAGTGTTTTTTAATACAAAAAAAGGCTACCATCAATTAATTATATCAGTTATGCACTCAATACTTGGTCGGGAATCCTTTTGCAAAAATTACTGCTTCATTGCGGCGTGGCATGGAGGCAATCAGCCTGTGGCACCACTGATGTGTTTTGGAGGCCCATGCAGGATGCTTCGATAGCAGCCTTAAGTTCATCCACAGTGTTGGGTCTGGTGTCACTCAACTTCCTCTTCACAATATCCCACAGATTCTCTATGGGGTTCAGGTCAGGAGAGTTGGCAGGCCAATTAAGCAGAGTAATACAATGTTCAGTAAACCATTTACTTGTGGTTTTGGCACTCTGAGCAGGTACCATGTCATGCTGAAAAATGAAATCTTCATCTCCATGAAGCTTTTCAGCACATGGAAGCATGAAGTGCTCCAAAATCTCCTGATAGCTAGCTGCATTGACCCTGCCCTTGATACAACACAGTAGATCAGACATGTCCAAAATCCGGCCCGGGGGCCAAATGCGGCCCGTGGTCAAATTTCATCCGGCCCCCAGCCTCTGTCATAAAATCAATAACGTCTGGCCCGCACACAGACTTAATAAATTGTTCAGCAGTACTGCAACCAGCATATGAAGTAGCTTACACACTAAATGCTGCTCCTCATTTACCCTCTAATAGGCAGCAGCACTCTAAGCAACATTACCCCGTGTGACCCTTTACTCCCAATTTTCTAAAATGGCGACAATCAACAAAAAAAAGAAAGTTGACGGCCAACCCTTCAAGGATAGGTGAAAATTGGACTATTTCTTCATTAAATACGCAACAACTGTGTCTGCCTCATTTGCAAAGAGACAGTTGCTGTTTTTAAAGAGTTTAACGTGAGGCGATATTACCAAACAAGACACGCTGACATGTACAACAAGATTACAGGGAAGATGCGTAGCGAGAAATTAAAGCAACTTGAAGCTAGTTTAATTTTACAGCAGCAGTATTTTTCAAGAGCCCGAGAGTCAAAGGAGAACGCCACAAAGGCTAGTTGCGAGATTGTTGAAATTATTAATTAAAAATAATAACAAAGCAAATGTGACACACAGAATGGCTTGCTAAAATTTGCTTAAATATACCGTTCTCCGTAAAGGACGTCAGCCAAGGTCGGCCCCCCAAATTTTTACCACACCAAATCTGCCCCTCTTTCCAAAAAGTTTGGACACCTCTGCAGTAGACCAACACCAGCAGCTGACATGGCACCCCAGACCATCACTGACTGTGGGTCCTTGGCATGCAAAATTTGCTTTCATCTGAAAAAAGTACTTTGGACTACTGAGCAACAGTCCAGTGCTGCTTTTCTGTAGCCCAGGTCAGGCGCTTCTGCCATTTCCAGCACACGCCTGTGCACGGTGGCTCTGGATGTGTGTACTCCAGACTCAGTCCACTGTTTCTGCAGGTCCCCCAAAGTCTGGAATCGGAGAGACATAATACTACCATTTTTTTAGGATGCTCAAATTGTCCCCACAAACTTTTAAGCAATCTTATTTGCAATAAAAAATGACTTCAGATACCAGTCCATTGTTATCCCCTCTCAAACGCACGTTTGATTGGCTGATGAATTGCTGTGGACGTGGGGAACACACCACTAATCTTGTTACTGAAAGTCCGACCTGCATCAGAGTTAGCATAATATTAAACTGAATTTTTTAACCTGCAAAACTCGAGTAGGAAGCTGCTTAGAGAGAAGTGTCCTCCTGTATGTGTTTTCTACTCTGAATGTTAATTTAACTATGAGAAATTTACTAAACCGAGGTTTACCCCCTTCTCCCTAATTTCATTTTTATTTTATTTATGTGGTCTCAAAGCAGCCCAAAGGAGCTGTCATTTTTTGTTGAGTTTGGCTGTGCTTGTGGATAAAAGCAGCATGTTTTACCTGAAGGAAGGCTCTATTTAATTCATTTTTTGTTATTCCCTAACTAACAAGTTTTTTTTCATTTATATTTCATTTCTTTATTTAGACAGTCAATTTGAATGGTCTTAAGACAAATGTTTATCTTTTGCATTCTTGGATAGTTAAGCCATTAGCAAGTCTGTATTTATTGTGTATGTAAATATATTTTAAGTTATGTTCACATATTGCAATTTGAATTTGCTAATAAAATCCCAATATTTGCTAATAAAATTTTGGAAGTTTTCAAAATGTTTCTTTAGATTTTTTTTTGAAAACAAAGGTTTATCACCTAATTATGACAGCCTAGCAAACTAGTTTGATCGAGAAATTATATTTACACTACACAATGAACTCATCTTATCAAATCCAAACGATCCAATGATGATTTAAAAAATAAATAAAAAATCAGGGTTCGTCATCATCCTCGTCATCATCATCATTGGAAAAACGTTTGAGTGTCTTGAACGATCTTCTTTGAGTTAGCCAAATGTTATTTACGGATTCAGAGGTCATTTGCCTTTGGAAGACTCCAGTTCCCATGATACACCTAGAGGCGAAGTGTAACGAAGCATGTCCCAATCCAAAGTGAAGTACTGCTCTTCTAAAAACATTTCATATTGCTGTCGTGTTCGTCATGTCATTCAACGAAGATTCGTCGCTACTTTTCCTTATTTCCCAACATTTAAAGATGAAAGGCTTGCGGGCAGCCGCTGACGTTCTGGAGGAGCACGTTAACAAGGTAACTGAATCAAAATGTCGAAAAAATGCCTGACATTTTTTAATATCCGCTTTGCTCGCGTGCCATCTTTTCTCAGTTTGTCAAATGCTGACAAAGAAAGAAAAAATAATTATGAATGGGCAGTTTTAAAGTGAACTTAGTGAGCCTTTTCTTATTTTTAATTATCTATTGTTATTGTTATTATTTTTTAGAACGAATAGAACATGATGTACGGTTGAAGGTGTGTGCGGTTCACCTCCATAACCCCTGCCATAGCACACCTTTGTGTTTTACAATAATGTAAATATATTTGTTGTTGTAAAATTATTGTTATTATAAAAATGTTGTCACATTACCCTATTATGTAAATCCATTTAAAATCTAGCCGATCAGTGCTATTCAGGTGTACAGCAAGACCTTTCTAACACAACCACAATGAGAGTACATCAAATTCCCATGACAAATTTAAACTTTTCAGACTATAAGGACACTCAGAATCCCATTCTATGTGTCGAAGCAGCTGAACTGGACAAGTGGGGGACATAGGCGGAGTTTGACTTTTGCGTCGGGGGGGGGGGGGGGGGGGGGGGGGGGGCACAACAAGTTGATGACCCCAAAAATGCAGTGTCAACAATAAAATTAACTTACAAGAATATTTATAATAATAAGTTGACAATGAGCGTTTTTTTTTTTTTGTTTCCCATAATTCTTGAGGAGAATTCTAAATCAGGCTGCTTAGGCAATACTTTTCGCCAAGATCATCATAGATTGAATATGGTATGCCCACCAGTGTTGTGCCAATGTAGTTACCCCCGTCAAAAACTGTATCCCCTGGGCGGAGCCATATGGAGGTAGATTTGTGTCTTTATTATTCAATCCCCCAAAAAAGTTGCTCAATGAAAATATATATTTTCAATCAAAAAAAAAGTGCAAAATTACATTTGATACATTTGCAATAAAATTAACTTACAAGAATATTTATAATAATAAGATGACAATTAGCGTTTTTTTTTTTGTTTTGTTTCCCATAATTCTTGAAGAGAATTCTAAATCAGGCTACTTAGGGAATACTTTTCGCCAAGATCATCATAGATTGAATATGGTATGCCCACCAGTGTCGTGCCAATGTAGTTACCCCAGTCAAAAATTGTATCCCCTGGGCGGAGCCATATGGAGGTAGATTTGTGTCTTTATTATTCAATCCCCCAAAAAAGTTGCTCAATGAAAATATATATTTTCAATAAAAAAAAAAGTGCAAAATTACATTTGATACATTTGCAATAAAATTAACTTACAAGAATATTTATAATAATAAGTTGAAAATGAGCGTTTTGTTTCCCATCAGGCTTGAGGGGTATTCTAAATCAGGCTGCTAAGGACAGCTATACTTTGTCGTGCCAATGTAGTTACCCCCGTAAAAAAAACAACTACTGAGCAAGAACCAGGGATTGAAAATGTGGATCATAAAACAAAGAGCACTGCCAAAATGGTGAGGGGAGTTTCAATTTGCCCCACTAAAGGCGCTAATTCTACAAAAGAGCCACCACCGGTGTCTTGCTAATATAGTTACCCCGTCAAAAATTTTATCCCCTGGGCGGAGCCACTGCGCTGCACTGATTTGCTTGATTTCCGTGTTTTGATGATGTAGTTATCTACGAGGTTTTAAAACATGGCCCATCCATCAAAAAAAAAAAAAAAAAATCTTTCATATAACGTAACATATGTACTGAACATAAAAAAAGGCAGTGTTTTACTGTTTTACTCGTAGGATGACCTATAACTGTTATTACTGTAATTATAGTCCTTTATTGAGTTTCTCCAGTTTAATAAACGTCGATTTCCAAAATATATACAGTGCCTTGCAAAAGTATTCGGCCCCCTTGAACCTTGCAACCTTTCGCCACATTTCAGGCTTCAAACATAAAGATATAAAATTTTAATTTTTTGTCAAGAATCAACAACAAGTGGGACACAATCGTGAAGTGGAAAAAAATTTATTGGATAATTTAAACTTTTTTAACTAATAAAAAACTGAAAAGTGGGGCGTGCAATATTATTCGGCCCCCTTGCGTTAATACTTTGTAGCGCCACCTTTTGCTCCAATTACAGCTGCAAGTCACTTGGGGTATGTTTTTATCAGTTTTGCACATCAAGAGACTGACATTCTTGCCCATTCTTCCTTGCAAAACAGCTCGAGATCAGTGAGGTTGGATGGAGAGTGTTTGTGAACAGCAGTCTTCAGCTCTTTCCACAGATTCTCGATTGGATTCAGGTCTGGCCATTCTGACACCTGGATACGTTTATTTTTGAACCATTCCATTGTAGATTTGGCTTTATGTTTTGGATCATTGTCCTGTTGGAAGATAAATCTCCGTCCCAGTCTCAGGTCTTGTGCAGATACCAACAGGTTTTCTTCCAGAATGTTCCTGTATTTGGCTGCATCCATCTTCCCGTCAATTTTAACCATCTTCCCTGTCCCTGCTGAAGAAAAGCAGGCCCAAACCATGATGCTGCCACCACCATGTTTGACAGTGGGGATGGTGTGTTCAGGGTGATGAGCTGTGTTGCTTTTACGCCAAACATATCGTTTTGCATTGTGGCCAAAAAGTTCAATTTTGGTTTCATCTGACCAGAGCACCTTCTTCCACATGTTTGGTGTGTCTCCCAGGTGGCTTGTGGCAAACTTTAAACGAGACTTTTTATGGATATCTTTGAGAAATGGCTTTCTTCTTGCCACTCTTCCATAAAGGCCAGATTTGTGCAGTGTACGACTGATTGTTGTCCTATGGACAGACTCTCCCACCTCAGCTGTAGATCTCTGCAGTTCATCCAGAGTGATCATGGGCCTCTTGGCTGCATCTCTGATCAGTTTTCTCCTTGTTTGAGAAGAAAGTTTGGAAGGACGGCCGGGTCTTGGTAGATTTGCAGTGGTCTGATGCTCCTTCCATTTCAATATGATGGCTTGCACAGTGCTCCTTGAGATGTTTAAAGCTTGGGAAATCTTTTTGTATCCAAATCCGGCTTTAAACTTCTCCACAACAGTATCTCAGACCTGCCTGGTGTGTTCCTTGGTTTTCATAATGCTCTCTGCACTTGAAACAGAACCCTGAGACTATCACAGAGCAGGTGCATTTATACGGAGACTTGATTACACACAGGTGGATTCTATTTATCATCATCGGTCATTTAGGAAAACATTGGATCATTCAGAGATCCTCACTGAACTTCTGGAGTGAGTTTGCTGAACTGAAAGTAAAGGGGCCGAATAATATTGCACGCCCCACTTTTCAGTTTTTTATTTGTTAAAAAAGTTTAAATTATCCAATAAATGTTGTTCCACTTCACAATTGTGTCCCACTTGTTGTTGATTCTTGACAAAAAAATTAAATTTCATATCTTTATGTTTGAAGCCTGAAATGTGGCGAAAGGTTGCAAGATTCAAGGGGGCCGAATACTTTTGCAAGGCACTGTAACTGTGGTTCTTTTCTGGCTTGAATTAATTGTTTACGTAGACATAACTCACAACTAATGTGTGTGTGTGTGTGTGTGCGTGTGGGTGTGTGTGCGGGGAAGCGGGTGGGGCGCTCTTGCAGCCAAGGAATACAATTTTTGACGGGGGTAATTATATTGGCAAGAAACCGGTGGTGGCTGTGTTGTACAAGTAGTGTCTTTCGTGGGCAAATTGAAACTTAGCTTACCATTTTGGCGGTGCTCTCTGGCGTTTCATGGTCCACATTTTCAATCCCTGGTTTTTGCTCAGTAGTTGTTGTTGCTTTTGAAAGCTTAGGTTTGAAAATATTGCGTACATCCATCTTGCCTCTTCAGTCCTCGGGATGTTTTGGATAAGAAAAGCAAATGACCGTCTAAAGTGCTAGTCACATGACCTGTTTGATAAATTTTGACCCATTATAAAAATATCTTCTTCGTTGATTTCATTAATTTTTGTTGTTTGTTTTATTGCTTTACAACTTTTATAGACAATATTATACCGGAAAATTCCAATTTTACAATCATATATACAGTGGGGAGAACAAGTATTTGAGTGTATCAAATACTTGTTCTCCCCACTGTAAATAAGAAAGTCAATTACATGCAGTGACACTTTTCGACCACCGGGGGGGCCTGCCCCCCACCCCATGGAGCGTGGTCTGCTCGTCCGTGAACTGCTTGACAATACAGCCGGACATCTCAAGGGTCTTTCGCCGACCTCCGTTCGCCAGTGTTTATGAGTTAAGGTGACAATTATTATGATTGTAAAATCGCCAGCTTCGTCAGGTTCTTCATCATTTCTTTCAGAACTTGTGCAACACAACACGCCTACTGTCTGCCGCAGCTGAACATGAAAAGTGAAAGTAAAAATATCCTCTCTCACTCTGACACGTCAGCCACGTGGTGCGTTCAGGTACACCACGCAAAACTCATCCGCCACATTAGAACCTGATTCGTTACATTATTAGAGGTATTATTATTGCTATTATTGTATTATTCAGATTTTTATTAATAATTTATTTGTTTTTTCCTGTGTAATTCCTATTTGCAATAATACCAGGCAGCAGTATTTATTAAGGATTCAGTGTAGGTTTTCGGGCTGTGGAACGAATTAATGGAATTATTTTTTGTGTATTCTTATGGGGAAAACCTGCCCGACATATGACCATTTCGACTTACAAACAAGGTCCTGGAACGAATTGTTGCATCTCCAACGCAAATGAGCTTCCCGCCGACACACGCACTCCACCGATGGCCAATCAGAGCAAAGACTTTAAATTTAAATATTGAATATTCATATTGTTTTTTTAGGAGACAAAATAACACACTGCTCAGATGGAGGGCTTAAAAAGTAATTTATGAAGTATGATACATTAGGCATTATAGATGTATTAAGGTCATGTTAATATGTTATTATGCAGGTGGAGCTGCCAGACACGAGCTTGAACCTACAAGACATCTACAAAGCATGGTTGAAGTAAGAAACGTTATACAGTACAAGTAATCATTCTGCTAGCCCCAGAAACCTGCCTTAGGAGTGGTTTTATTTGTGAGTAGATTGCACTCCCTTGGCCAGCCTGACGCGCAGTCGTCCAAAGGTTTCGATGGAGTTGAACCTGATGAATGCGCTGACCAAAGCCCCCGAGGAAACAACAAAGTGGATGACCAAGCTACATTCGGCATGTGACTTCTTTTACGGTCTATTTTGAGTTTTTATTTGTAAAAATTCATTTTTGTTTTAGCTTTGAAACCAGAATGCACCGACGCCCAACACACCCAAAATGGCCGCCACTCAACTCAACCTGAAGAGCAAGAGGTAAATGATGGCACTCAAAACAGGCTTTCGCCTTGGATTTTTTATAAGCTGTGGTGGTGGGCTGCATTGGAATCGGACAACCTCACCATGTCTTGCTACGGCAAAAAAATGTTTTCTTGTTTTTTTCCCCCCCAAGAATAACCATAACAAAAATATATTTGAAATATTTCATTAGCTCAGCTAATGTCGTAGCTCTCAGCTACGGTACATGTACGTAAAATTCGTAGCTGATTACAAGTACTTTATCCTATGTAATAATACGACTTTTTTTCCCTCGTAGCAATAGTACGACTTACATTTCATAGTGACCCAGGGGTCGGCAACCCAAAATGTTAAAAGAGCCATATTTGACCAAAAGAAGAAACTGATACAATATATCTGGAGCCGCAAAAAATGAAGCGCCTTGTATAAGCAACACCGGCTGGTATGTATCACTATCAGTGTTGGGAATAACGCCGTTATAAATAACGGCGTTATTTTTTCAGTAATGCGGTAATCTAACTAATTATTTTGTTACCGTTACTGACGGTCAAAAGCGGTGCATTACTTACTTCGAATAAATTGAAGAAACTACCAGCCGTAGAGAGTCTACTCTGCTCTGTTTATTTGTCATCCAAGACTTTGGGTGCGTTCAGGTTCATGGCAATAAAAATAGTAAACACACACAGCCTACCTTTGCAAGAACGATGGAGTTGCCGTTTGATACGGTCATAATGTGCAGGTCCTGAACCCATCCGCAGCGAAACTGTTTGCAGCTTTGTAGTGATTTGTAATATCGGAATCGCTGATGAATTTAATAACATACACCAAACAATAAATACAGCAGAATGTCCATTTCGCGTAATTGTGGAAGCCCGTTGACATCTTTACTCCATTTGTCTTCGGCTTGCTCGTAAGGGTCAACATTGTTTACATCAAGTTTAATCACATATCTGGTCTTCGCCTTAGTAACGAGTTTGTCTCTTTATCGAACTGGCAAGTTAAAGTTTAATGTCCCGCGAGTCAGACCTGCTTCCTATATGGCTGCGTTGTTGTCAAATCTCACGTGATCCCTGTGACGTAAATGCTCGAGCCTAATAGTGCACGTACTTCAGAGCCAGTGTTTTCACACACAAACCGGAACAGCACGTGCGGCAAACACACACACGCAAAACAGATGCAGAGGGATATGATGGCAGAGCATTCAGAGGAAAAGTTGTCCTTTACAAGGTGGCGATATAAACACTATTTCAAGTTGGTCGAAATTAAAGGAAAGAACGTGCATGAAAAGTGTAATTTATGTCCCGGGGCAAAGCTTTTGTTGACATCTGTGGTAAGCAATTTAAATCTGTTTATTTTTGTTGCACTTCAAGTGTAGGATAAATCTGTTGCTGGTGAGGTGCAATAAATACTACAAGGTTCTATAACACAACTACCTGTCTGTTCTTCTCTATTCAACTGACTCGAATACTGCTCAGAAAATTTCAAATTCGTTGACATACAACAACTTTTTAAAGTAACGGAAATAGTTACCTTTCCTGGTAACTAGTTACTTTTACCATAGAGTTACTAGAGTGCAGTTACTAACTCAGTTACTTTTTGGAAGAAGTAGTGAGTAACTATAATTACTTTTTTAAAGTTACGTGCCCAACACTGATCATTATTAGCTATATTAGCCTACTATCAAAATGACTAAGTTACAAATACATAATTAGCCATCATGATTGAATGTTTATTTTCCCTGCAGTGGATCCTATAGAAAATGACGCACCACGTGACTACTCTGATGTACCATGCCACCTCAAGTTTAACTTCATTACAATATTAATGAATTGAAATAATGTTTGTGTCATGTTTGTCCTCCTACATAAACCATATTGAAACAAAAAATATACCCCCCTCCCCCCATCTTTTTCAAATTTCAAAATTCTTTGAAAAAGCTCCAGGGACCCACTAGGGCAGCGCTAAAGAGCCACAAGCGCCTCTAGAACGGTGGGTTGTAGATCCCCGTAGTCCTTCTTCTTCCCTTTATTTGGTCCTAATACGTACTACATTACCCAAATTCTTATAGCCGTGTAAAGAATTTTATTAGTTTAGGTGAGAAGGTGAATTTTTTTGTTGTTGTTGTTTGTGAACTACATTTCCACACAAACGCACGTTGAGGTACCATTAACTTAGCAAGGAGAGGTATGAGAGTCATTTTTGGAGTGTCCCAGAGCTCGCAAAACTTGGGAAAAAAAGTGCATTTAATCAAAGTTTCGTTAGCTGTAATTGTGTATATCCGTCTGCCGAAACAGCCTGATAGCACAGATATAAGTACGGCTGCACCTTGTCGAAAATCGAGCAAGGCTCTATTTTGGGCCACGCCTTTCGGTGCAAATTCATTCAAACTTTGCCTTCCGTCCAAGACGGCTGTCCACCGCTCACTTTCGCAGAAAAGTCCGATCCAAACTATTGTAATGTCCTGTATATGGGATAGAAAGAGGAGTCGGTATTGGCTTACCCACTTTATTGTGGCAACAATAATAAAAACAATAACAGAATAACAGCGGACTGCCGCGACATGCGACCGCTATCTCTCGCTATATCGCCCGTTCTTCTTCTCGCTTCATTCTAAGTCACAGCTCCCCAGTCCGATCGTCTCTTAAGGGGGCCGCGAATAGTTACGGACATAACAATACACAATGAATAGGTTGCTGCTGAACTCTTCACACTCGGCTGCTGCTAGTTTGAAACTGAGTTAAACATTTTTAAATTAAAAAAAACATCTCATCTGCAAGGCGTGGCGGGTTTTATTTTGGTCTGGCAGGGCGCCACAAGTTCTTGTATGTAGGGGAAACCCTGCAAAATATGACAAGTTTTAACAAATAGTTTGCCCTAATTGGCGGCGAAGGAGTTAATATAACTGGCCCAAATATTGATATTGCTATCCAAAATTACATGACATGAACTTTAATTTATAATACTAATCAAAGACTGCAAAGTATATCCTTTTCCTCTCCATTCCCCGATCCAAAAGTGCCCTGTGTACACAAATGCTCAAATAACTTTGGCTTCATCAGGCGGAAGCGGGCCAGCCCCAAAGAAGGAAGTTTCATTTGGTTGCACACACATAGCTGCGCTCCACCGGCCGTGATAATGTCGTTGACGCGCAACGCTTCAATTGCCGCCTCCGTTTTTACTGCCGTTCATCCCCTTTGTGCCTGTGTGCGTTCTCACCATCATTTGTCACATGGTGGGAAGCACCAACGGTACGGTGTCATATTCTTCACGTCGCTAACTCGGTGGTTTTATTTTTTTTCAGGCTTGTGTGGAGTAACCTAGTGTGGATTTCAAGCAGAAAGCCTAAGGTTATTTAAGGAGCAGTGAGTGTTAACTGGTCTTTGTCAACATTTTCCCGCGGCAGCCTAAAGTGGTCATGGACAGCGCAGACGTCAAAGGTGAAGCGTCGGAGAAGGTAAACGTCAATCAAACAGAGGCCGCGCCCAAAGCAAAGGAGCCAGCCAATGATTGTTTGGACGAAGAGGCGCGATCTAGCAGAATTTGCTTGAAAGATCGAGAGAGGTTTAATGCCATCAAGAAAGTGACAGAAGCTGAGGCCCCGCCTCTTGCAGGTACAGTATGAACGACTAATGAAAGGCTGGAAAAAAAGCCGCCGCACACATACACACGGAAGCAGATCAGGTCCTGTTTGGCACATCGGTGCCAAGACTCTCAGGCGGCCGTAATGCTGCTGCCTGGACGGTCCCTTTTTAACTCATTCCGTGCCACTGATGATGATAGACATCCAATCATGTGGCTCTTTTCATCCTTCTACTATGAATTTAAGTTGTTTTTCACGCGTCGACGTCCAATCTATTTGAATTGGGGTGCCTGGCAGCGACTGAATGAATGTTCAGTTAAAGTTAAATATAGGTTAAACATGATTTGAAATCATTATATTCTGTTTTCATGTTTAACACAACGTCCTAACTTTATTTTTATCCATTATTTTTTTTTATCCAAATATATCATCAATTGAATATATCAAATGTAGTATTATCAGTCTGCCTTCATGGAGATAATTATTTATTTGTGGAAAATATGAGCAGAGAAGACTCGGATGATAGATGATACTTTTTTTGTTGTTGTTGTTGTTAATAAATGGGAGAAAATGGATGGATTGGAGAAATGTGACTTGCCCTCAAAACAGCCAGTCACCAGAGGTTAGTCTAAAAGGGGGGTGCATGGTGGGAGCGAAACATAGGCGGCGCCATCTTGGAAAATTTCTGTTCTGTATTTCCGGTTTAGAAAGAACAACATGAATTGCGGTTGAAGTAAGCAGTGTGTTGACAAAGTTAAAACTGCGAAATCAAAGCAGAGGAACCCACGGAATCTCCAAAAATGGATTCAGGACGACGTAGATGAGACTCCGAGACTTTCTGTGCTGTCCTGGAAGCGCCTACAGTATATATATGGTTGGAAGTGGAATGTTTTCATCAGCTACCAGCTAGTAGCTATAATGCGCCAGTGTGGATCTACATACGCCTTAAGCTGCAGACAAAAAGTTAAGGATATGATTTAAACCTAAGGATATACCTAAAAGAGTATGATTGCTGTTATCACTCCGTTGATCATTCGTGGACAAAATTAACTTGTTAGCCTGTGTTGACGTGAGGGGTAGATTGATACGCCGGCCACTTGAATGACCAAAATGAGGTGAAATTACAAATTATATTACATTTGCCGAATGCAAAAGGGCTGACACGGATTTTGTTGTTACAGTGACATAATACAAGGTATGTACATGTAAACAAAAATAATATGCAATTCTTTTTGTTGCAGATATTGATCGCAATAAAACATTTGGACAACATGATTCCATTTCTTATTTTATTTAAACGATTGGTGCATGTGCAAAACAGGTCAATTAATCACAATTTATAAAATTATTAGAAATATAGGATACGAGAATGTGATATCAGACAGCAGAGCTCGCCAAACTTTCACCCGACATTACGCCGACCCTCGTTGGCCTACAGACGGGTTTTCTCCCGCTGTCCTTGGTAATTCCAGCTCCAATAGCGTATCTTAAAGTTGCTGCAGTTAAAAAGCTCGAAGTTGGATCTCGGGATCAAGCTGACGGTACGCCACGAGGCGAGCCACCGTCTGTCCCAGCCTCTTGGCCGCCCCCAGTTAGAACGCACGTAGTCTCGACATATGTCCATTGACATACAGGAAGTGTTGATGTGAGGCACATCAACTTGTCTTCCCTTGCTTAACAGTGTTTTCCATCTGTAAACAAAGGAACAAAAAACTTGTAACACTTGCATTTATGGGTTGACATAGTTGTGCCATCCTACAGCTGCTGATTAGCAACAGGCTAGCAGCCACAGTAGTTGTAGTAAATCATAATTCATCATCATAATTACAATCATCATCATAATAACAATAGCAAAGGCAACAATTGTTTCATGCGCAACAATTTAGTTTTAGTATTTTTTGAGCACCGGACACATGAAAATGCAGGGATAGGAAGAACATACCTTCCATAACAGAGGCAACATGGTTACAAAACCCTCTTTGTGGTGTCACGAGCTTGGTTCCACATCTGCCTTCATGAACATGTTGTCCTCCCCTGTCGTGATGATGGCGGATGGGTGCGGTATTTCCAAATTTAAGGGATTTTGAGTAATGTTACTCCAGCTCCACTGTTGTTTTGGATGGAGAAATTCTGCCCTCAGGATCAAGCAGGGTGTGTGCCTGTCCTTGCGGACAATATATGTATTCCATCGTTGATGCTGAATATGTGACTAAGAACACTGTATGCCGTGTGATTCGGAAAGTGGTAGGAGTAGGGTATGAAAAGGCTTCAAACTGATTGTTGAAGATGCTATACAGAAACCTGTGTCGGCTTCGTTGAATGTACAGTAAATGAATGTGACGCTTTGCTCTCGTACGAGAAATATATTTAACGAACTTTTCCAGCGTTGTCAAATCCACTGATAGAACACACACAAATATAAAAGATATAAATGTTTATTGAATATGCATCTTAGTCTTTTTTAACTATGAGAATTTGTTACAAAAGACAGGCTTTAATTTGTTATCATTATGCACAGGCATCGTCACAAATGTGATCACACAAAACTCAACCACGCATATTATCTCCGCATTTCCTTCTTCTCCTGAGTATTTCTTCTCCTGAGAAATATAAAATTTCGGGGGGTTTTCAGGCACGGGCCTGCAAATCAAGTTAATTGATCGAGCCGGGTCGGGCTGGATTTTTTAGGCCCGATCTAACATCTACTCTGAAGATGTTCAAAAGACACACTTACTCATACAGTCAATGGGACTAAACATACAATCATCCTGCCTCGTGGTGATGCACATACGATAAATTATTTTTTGCAGTTAACGTACCAAATCTTATTTTATTGCCCTGACAGGAGTCTTTATTTCTTTTTATTGGACATATGTAAACCGGCATAATGATGCATTCACACGAATGTAATTCGCTGCCAACAGAACAGTTGCGCTATACTCGCTGAAGCGGTGTTGGATTTAAATTCTTTATAACTCTGTATAATTATCGTGCATTCCTCATCTGTGAAATCAGGTGCCCGTGCCTTCGTCAAAAGTCGTGTTTGACTCTGGTATCCGCCCCCGTTTATATGAACGCGCAGTAACTCTGATTGGGTCAACACAGGTTCAACAAATCCACCTCGTAATCAGCGTCGTAGTAGCGATTGACCCCAAACTAGGTAACCAGGTTTTGTCAACCCCGGTACCCGCTGGCACCCTGGGTTACTTCTGAAGAGGTTGAACGTTGAACTCCGTTCATAGTACAGGCCACTGGACAATAATGTTTTGTGTTCTTGCCTATTTGTAAACACTCAACCACTGCGCCACGGTATATGTCAAATTTTTTTTCAAAGTCTTTTAAAAGTCAGACATTTTAAAAGGTCTAGCTTTAATTTGCATTAAATTACACTTTTTCGGTTGGGAGTTAATGATCCAAAACGAAATTTCACTCTTGAAAGAAAAAACACACTATTCTCAAAGATTCCCCTTGAGTCTTTTTTTTTTTTTTTTTTTTCCCTCTTGAAAAATTCCTCTCCTTCTCTCGGGCCTCATTTATAGATGCTGACGTCTCGTCCGAGCCAGTCAAAGAGGAGACCTTAAAGGTAACAAACACTTTTTCAGATGTAAACTAAACAATATTTAAAACTTGGTATTTGCTTGATAGATGGACACCAGTGACATCGAAGCACAGTTGGAACAGCAGGATTACCAGAAGGGGGCGCCAGAGGTGCCCGCTGACGGTATTAAAACAAGTTTGACGTACGCATGTGACATTTTCCTATCATTTCCCGCGATTTCAAAGCTTTTGTCTTTTTTTTCTCTCTAGACAAGATGGCAGCAGAAGAGCGAGACCACCTAAACGTCGACATCACCCTCAACATCGATGTCTGCAAAAATAACGAAAAAGACATGACTCCGAAGAAAAAGAAAAAGGAGAAAACGAAGACGGACCCTGAGGAGGCTCAGAAGGCAGAGCTGGACCGTCCTCCAGAAAACAAGAAGAAAGCCAAGAAGAGAAAAGAGGAAGAAGATTGGCAACAAGTGGAGGAGAGTGTCAATGAGAAGAAAAAGACAAAGAGGAGAAAGAAGGATGAAGAAGGTCTGAAGAAAGACCAAGAGCTCCAGTTCGAGGAAGGCGCAACACAAGTACAAAAGAAGACTGAGCCACAAGGTATAGCAATCAAAAGATATTTGGACAACATTGAAGAATAAAAAGAATAAACCTCCCTGCCCAAATTTTTTTCTCTATTCTGGGAGGGGGAAAAAAGTATAATTCATTGACATAAAACCAGGCCCGGAGTGGCTAATCGGGACACTTCCCGGTGGGCATGTGTTCTGACAAAATTTGCTACCCATCAAAAATTGCAACTTTGCGGTTCTGCGCATGCGCGTAACGTTAAAAATGGCCGCAAATGCAGCGATTTCAAAGTAAACACTACAAACTTTCTTTAAAGAAAAGAATATTTACTTAAGATCATGGATTATGGATCATAGAAGCACATGTAGAAAAGTTCTCAGACACATCCTACCATGTTAGCTGCACACAACAACTGCACCTCGCTCTCTCACTGTTCACGACTTGCCGTGTCATTAAGCATTAATTTTAGGGCTGTCAAACGATTAAAATTTTAATCGAGTTAATCACAGCTTAAAAATTAATCGTAATTAATCGCAATTCAAACCATCTATAAAATATGCCATATTTTTTCTGTAAATTATTGTTGGAATGGCAAGACGACACAAGATGGATATATGTATTCAACATACTGTACGTAAGTACTGTATTTGTTTATTATAACAATAAATCAACAAGATGGCATTAACATTATTAACATTCTGTTAAAGTGATTCATGGATAGAAAGACTTGTAGTTCTTAAAAGATAAATATTAGTACAAGTTATTGAAATTTTATATTAAAACCCCTCTTAACGTTTTCGTTTTAATAAAGTTTGTAAAATTTTCAATCAAAAAATAAACTCGTTGCGCGCCATTGTTGATGTTAATAATAATTATGGTTTAATCAGATTAATAGATCTGTTATTTTTGTTCTGGCTGAGATGTACTGCATTAAAAAATTCAAATAAAAAGATGTATACAAAAAAATAATAATTATGGTGCTAAAACCCATAAAATCAGAGGCACCCAAGCGCCAGCAGAGGGCGACAAAACACCAAAAAAACACAAGTAACAAGTGGAAATGACACTTTGCTGTCATTTTAATCTGTTTGAGCGGTGCATGTGCATTAAATGTGTCAAATATTTTAATGTGATTAATTTTAAAAAATTAATTACCGCCCCTTAACGCGATAATTTTGACAGCCCTAATTCATTTACGCCATTTTCGTGTTGAACATGTATGTTTATGATGTAACTAGTTTATTTAGCACCTTTGGATAACATTGAAAGTCCAACTGAATGTAAAAGAGGGCTTTTTCACCACCACAAAAGCTTTGGGAGCAAAATTTTATAAGGGAGCAAATTTTGACAACACCGGTGTTCTGCCAAAATCTCTACATCGGCGAAACGTCCTACATTAGTCGAATTTGACACCCAAAGTACTACCGTACGCTCTAAACTTGTTTTGTTTAGATGCATACAGGCAGAACATACTAAAAAATGCCCTAAGAGGGAGCTTGGTGGGGTCAAAGTGCATCATTCTCTGTCGCCCTGTAAATCTTCACTTCCCCCTAGGGCCTGGCATGAAGACTACATCATTTTCATGCGGAATTGTGACATTGTTTGAATGGAGACGCAAATGCAAATTTGAAATTTATCGTATTCTCGGAGTGTCACCATGTAAACGGCCCCTATAGGTGAACACATAACTGCGATTTTAGTAACGTTTATCTATGTTTCAAACACTATTTTCCAATTTACTTTCGGGGCAATATCATGTTAGCGGAATATATTTTTTTTGGGGGGGGGGGCATAAAACTATATACAGTAGTCACTTTTGGCAACAAAACACATTACTCTATTTTCTTTTTTTTTCTTCAAAATTTAAAAATGAATAAAATGCCAAACAAAAACCAAAATAATAAAATCAAAATGAATAAAAACAGAATTACACAGTTCTTATGGCCAAAACGAACTAACTTATTTCTCATAGGAATCATTCCAAGCCATTGACGGCACTAGACGTCCAATCCATCTTGACTGGGAGGAGCGAATGAGCGAACGTTCATTGTTGGACATAATTCTTGGAAAAAATATTTATTAACAAATAAAATACAGACTTATCCTTAATAACTCTACTCTTAGCTTTTTTAAAATTAAGACTTTAGTCTTCACAAAGATATTTATAAAGATATATAAAAAATGGCTTATGCTTATGAAACTAATTCTCTAAGTCTTGAAAGATGTAGTGTTGAAAAAGGTGGCTTTATTTAAAAGAAATAGTTTGTGTCTCTGGAAAAATGTTATTCATAAAATCCAAACCTGGTCTGGGGGGGGGGGGGGGGGGGGCAGCTTTATTGTTCGAAATAATGTAAACGCCATTCCTGAATACAAAAAAGTCAATACAAATAAATGAGTGATAGGGCATCTTTATTCCCGAAAAATATATTTTTGTTAATTAACAAACTTGTACTGTAAAAAATAATGACAATATTCTTTAAAAATGGCTTTTGTCAAACAATTTTTTCCCTGGAAAAATAAACAACAACACTTTGACCTTTGGCGAAAAAAATCCTGGGGAAAAAAATCTTTTTCTATTAAAACAAAATGCAACTTTTCTAAAAATTATGTAATGCTACAAAGAGGCTCGCTTGACTATTCCTTGTTTTTTGTGGTTGTTTTCCTTTCTTTTCTGAAGGTGACCCCAACCCTCAGCTCTCCTCCAGGAAGTATCGTAAAAATGTAAAACGTCGTCAAAGGAAGAAGCGAGCCGAAAGATTGAAGCAGCAGCAGCTCGCCACCATGGAAGAGCAAACTCTTCCACCTCAGCCCTTCCAGCGAGATAGAGATGATGCCATCTTGGAGGAAGACGCACCAAAGATGATGATGAATACGAAGGAAGAAACACCCTCTGAAGAAAACCTGCCTCCCATCAACACCACCAGGAAGAAAGACAAGAAGAAAAAGAAGACAGCTGCCAATGTGGAGGCAGTTGAAAACGACATTAACCCCCTCGAGGACGTGAAGAAAAAGAAGAGGAAGGGATTCGCTGATGGAGAGCAAGTTGAAGAGGTGGCGGCAAACGGCGGGAATGCTAACCAGTCTTTGGAGGAGGTGGACAAAAAGATGGAATCTGGGCATGGTGATGAGACCCCTGTGACCAGCGATTCCTCCGCCAAGAAAAAGAGTAAGATCGTATTTCTTTAGAAAGTAAAAATGAATCGATGACTTCCTCCACATGGGTTAAAAAAAAGTCTTTAGTCCATCAATTTTTGCTACTTCAAAAATTATCAAAACAAATACCTGCACTTTTAAGAGCAATTTTCTACGTTTAGTTTTGAGAGCTACAATTCCTAAGAAGGAAATGTAAAGTACCACATCCTTGCCCAACTAGTTCAGGTTCGTGACTATGCATTACTTGCTGTTTTTGCAGAGAAGAAGAAGGTGAAGAACAAAATGGGGGAAGATGGAGATGCTTAACTCACGGTAAAAAAAAAAAAAAAAAAAAAAAATCATAGCGACAACATCTTAGCGATGCCTTATAAAGAAAAGTCAACCACACAGCACTGACTATTTTACAACTTGATTATTCATTTTAAATTCTTACAGAAAAAAGAAAACAGGAAAAAAATCTGAACACATAGACTGTATACAGTGAGGAAAATAAGTATTTGAACACCCTGCAATTTTGCAACTTCTCCAATTTAGAAATTATGGGCGGTTTGGAATTTTCATAGCAGGTTCTTGTCCACTGTGTGAGACAATCTAAAAAAAAAATCCAGAAATCACAGTGTATGATTTTTTACAATTTATTTCTATTATACTGTTGCAAATAAGTATTTGAACGCCTGTCTTTTTGTAAGCCTCAAAGACCTGTTAGTCGCCTTTGAAAACACCACCTCCACTCCACTTATTCTCCTAAAGAAGTGGAGTGGAGGTGGACTTTTTGAGTCTGACTTTTCTACCTGTTTGAGGCGGTTAGCTGCATATAAACACCTGTCCACACCATACACCCAAAGAGCTGTCTGAATACACCCGAGACAGAATTATAGTCCTCTACAACAAGGCTGGAAAGAGGTACGGAGCAATTGCCAAGCAGCTTCGTGATATAAGATCCACCGTTGCAGCAATTATTTGAAAATGGAAGACGCTAAACATCTAACCACTGTCAACCTCCCTCGGACTAGGTCTACAGTGGGGCAAATAAGTATTTAGTCAGCCACCAATTGTGCAAGTTCTCCTGCTTGAAAAGATTAGAGAGACCTGTAATTGTCAACAATGGTAATCCTCAACCATTAGAGACAGAATGTGGAAAAAAAAAACAGAAAATCACATTGTTTGATTTTTAAAGAATTCATTTCCAAATTAGAGTGGAAAATAAGTATTTGGTCACCTACAAACAAGCAAGATTTCTGGCTGTCAAAGAGGTCTAAGGAGGCTCCACTCGTTATCTGTATTAATGGCACCTGTTTTAACTCATTACCGGTATAAGATACACCTGTCCATAACCTCAGTCAGTCACACTCCAAACTCCACTATGGCCAAGACCAAAGAGCTGTCGAAGGACACCAGAAACAAAATTGTAGATCTGCACCAGGCTGGGAAGACTGAATCTGCAATAGGTAAAACGCTTGGTGTAAAGAAATCAACTGTGGGAGCAATTATTAGAAAATGGAAGACATACAAGACCACTGATAATCTCCCTCGATCTTGGGCTCCATGCAAGATCTCACCCCGTGGCGTCAAAATGATAAGAACGGGGAGCAAAAATCCTAGAACCATGCGGGGTAACCTAGTGAATAACCTACAGAGAGCTGGGACCACAGTAACAAAGGCCACTATCAGTAACACAATGCGCCGCCAGGGAATCAAATCCTGCACCGCCAGACGTGTCCCCCTGCTAAAGCCAGTACACATCCAAGCCCGTCTGCGGTTCGCTAGAGAGCATTTGGATGATCCAGAAGAGGACTGGGAGAATGTGTTATGGTCAGATGTAACCAAAATAGAACTTTTTGGTAGAAACACAGGTTCTCGTGTTTGGAGGAGAAAGAATACTGAATTGCATCCGAAGAACACATTTCCCACTGTGAAGCATTGGGGTGGAAACATCACGCTTTGGGGCTGTTTTTCTGCAAAGGAACCAGGACGACTGATCTGTGTAAAGGAAAGAATGAATGGGGCCATGTATCGAGAGATTTTGAGTGAAAATCTCCTTCCATCAGCAAGGGCACTGAATATGAGACGTGGCTGGGTCTTTCAGCATGACAATGATCCCAAACACACAGCCAGGGCAACAAAAAAGTGGCTTCGTAAGAAATATTTCAAGGTCCTGGAGTGGCCTAGCCAGTCTCCAGATCTCAACCCTATAGACAATCTGTGGAGGGAGTTGAAAGTCCGTGTTGCCCAACGACAGCCCCAAAACATCACTGCTCTAGAGGAGATCTGCATGGAGGAATGGGCCAAATTACCAGCAACAGTGTGTGAAAAGCTTGTGAAGAGTTACAAAAAACGTTTGGCCTCCGTTATTGCCAACAAAGGGTACATAACAAAGTATTGACCAAATACTTATTTTCCACCATGATTTGACAATAAATACTTTAAAAATCAAACAATGTGATTCCCCCCCTCCCTTGTAGGGCAGGGTTCGGGAACCTTTTTGGCTGAGAGCCATGAACACCACGTATTTTGAAGTGAAATTCGGTCAGAGCCATACGATATGTTTAAAACTAAAAATACAAATAATGTGTGCATTTTATGTAATTTCAACACTTTTAAAGTACAATAAGTCTCTGAATTATTTTTAATAACATTGTTATGCTGTTGCTAATCAATGATAAGTATATTTCTTACCATTAATGCGACTTCTGGTGCTGCATAGTTTTGCTGATTGCTTTGTAATCTTTTTGATACTTGGTGCGGTTAAGCTTCATGCAGGCGTCGGAAACTTATGCACGGAGCACCATCAGTGCACACCGAAACGAGTTTATCCATCAGTAGATTTTTTTTCTTTAGCGAACTCAGTGAAGGACTTGAATAAATCCTCCGTGCATACTCTGCAGTCATCAAGCCTGATTGAGCTGGAAATGTTTTGTAAAGAAGAATGGTCAAAAATAACTTCCAACCTGAATCCAAACCCTCTTTGAAAGCCTTGGATGTGTTGAGAACTGCAAAAGCAGGTTGTACTTAATATTGATTATGTTTTCCTGTAGCAGTGCAGTAGTAGCAGTAAATTTATGCACCGGGCTAGCTTTGTTTAAATAATTATTACACACTGTTTATCCTATAAACTTTATTTCACTCTGCAACTATTACTGTGTTATAAATTTTTAACTGAAATTTTTGTCCCAATCAATCAGTGATTTAAAAAGAAAAATCTTTAAAATGATCAGGGGCGCCCAAAGTTTTGCATGCCACTAATATATAGATATATTTCTTTTGTGAATATTGATGTTGACGCTGGTCTTAGTTTTCCATGCCTAATCCTACTTTTGCCTTTCAGTGCGTGTGAAGACCAACCGCCAAGTTGGATCTGCAAAACAACCAAACTGCATTGTAAGCACCTCTTCAAATTGTGATTTATTCTTAGTTAGACTTAATGTGTCAGCTTGGCATGTCTTCTATTTTGTTGCAATAAAGAAATGAGTAGTGTTAGCTGCCATCTTTCTTCTACAGCTTGTCATCTTGTCAGTTCATTGGCGTAAATCCCGTACTCTGTACAATCACAATGAAAGTGTTCTTTTATTAAACAATTTACATTTTGAAAAATTGCTAACTTTTCAATGGAATCAATGTTTTTTAACAGAAATATTTGTGTGTCAAGTGAGAATTTAACACATGGGCTTCCTAAAGCGATTATTTGCAAAGTTCAAATAGATTGGACATCTGCCATCATTAATGGCAGCAAATGACTTAAACAATCAAATACAAGTTTCAATCAAGTTTTTTGAAGAAACATCTGTTTTAGGGCTGTCAAAATTATCGCGTTAACGAGCGGTAATTAATTTTTTTAATTAATCCCGTTAAAATATTTGACGCAATTGACGCACAAATGCCCCGCTCAAACAGATTAAAATGACTGCAGAGTTCAAGGTGTACTTGTTGTGTTTTTCGGAGTTTTGCCGCCCTCTGCTGGCGCTTGGGTGCGACTGATTTTATAGGCTTCAGCACCCATGAGCATTGTGTTAGTAATTATTGACATCAACAATGGCGGGCTACTAGTTTATTTTTTGATTGAAAATTTTACAAATTTTATTAAAACGAAAACATTAAGAGGGGTTTTGATATAAAAAATTCTATAACTTGTACTAACATTTATCTTTTAAGAACTACAAGTCTTTCTATCCATGGATCGCTTTAACAGAATGTTAATGTTAATGCCATCTTGTTGATTTATTGTTATAATAAACAAATACAGTCCTTATGCACCGTATGTTGAATGTATATATCCATCTTGTGTCTTATCTTTCCATTCCAACAATAATTTACTGAAAAATATGGCATATTTTTATAGATGGTTTGAATTGCGATTAATTACGATTAATTAATTTTAAGCTGTAATTAACTCGATTAAAAATTTTAATCGTTTGACAGCTCTAATCTGTTTATTTCAAGAAATGTCTCCTTTGAGTGCAAGCGTGGTACAGTGGACGCGCACCATATTGTGTTTGTTCAAAACCCTGAAAACAACTAAAAAGCTTTTTTGGCATGGACAAAATGGAGGCTGACATTTGAAAGTGTCTCGCACCAACAAAGTAAATGTGAAGCGCAAGTGCAGCATCGATCCAAGTTTCACACTGCTGCTTTTCAACTTAATGAGCGCCAAAGAACGCCAGCCATAGGTCACTGACTTTTCAGGGTAAAAAAGAAACAAAGCAATTGAGACAACCCCCCCACCAATAAAAATAAAAAAAAAAATTGTTTTTTTGTTTTACTGGACCAAAGTATTGGGACACCTATGTGAAAATATTGAACAAAAGACAGACAAAAAAAATAGTAAGTGAAAATAGAAGTCAAAACTGACAAAGCAAGAAAATGTGGACAAAAAGTCATGTTGACACACACCATCCTTGAAAGGTCATGTCCAAATGAAGTCCATTTGTTGAGGAACGTCTTGTAAAATGCAGTTCTCATATAAAGAGCCAGCAGTGCTCGTGACATCCAACAGGGGGCAGTGTTAGAGCGTCAAAGACGAGACGTGTGGCAGGTCTTGTCCTGTAAGATGTGGGATACCTTACACCAGGGGTCCCCAACCTTTTTTGCACCACGGACTGGTGTGATTTGGGTCTTTTTTTTTCACGGACCGCTGTTCTGTCAAAATTTGCATCCTTATAAAATTTTTCTCCCAAAGCTTAGGTGGCAGTGAAAAAAAGCTCTCTTTTATATTCAGTTGGACTCTCAATGTTATCCAACGGTGCTAAAAAACTATTTACACCATAAACATACATGTGCAACACGGAAATGGCATATATGAATGCGTAACGACACAGCGAAGTCGTTAAGTGACAGAGCTGCGTGCAGTTGTTGTGTGCAGCTAACATGGCAAACGTAAGTTAATATTCCTTTCTTTAAAGAAAGTTTGCAGTGTGTACTTTAGAATCGCTGCATTCGCGGTCATTTTTAACGTATTGCGCATGCCAAGTTTGTCAGAACGCCAGCAATGTGCAGCAGAAAAATACAGCAAATATAAAATACTATTTGTTTTTAGCCCCGTCGTGTTAAGTGCAGGGAATATACAACTCACCCGCTGAATCAGAGGGAGGCCTGAGCTTGTTTCGTTTGTTTCAGTGCTCTCCCAGCGATGTCAGGATGTTCCGCAATGACTTAAATCTAGAACCTCGGTAGAGTTTTTGTTTCAAATGTACATTTAAGGTCGCCGTGATTTGCGATCTCTACAAGCTGATATTCCTGTTGCACAGACATGCTCAAATCACTCAGTTTATTCACATACGGGTCACGAATCCAGTCTTTTGCAGTCCGTGGGTCTTTAGTGATTGGGAAGTAGCATAGATTTTGTTTTCTTTAAGGTTGTAGGCTCATCTTCTGGCTCGCGAGGTATCCTTTTCCCTGTAAAAAATCTGTCCAAAGACGTCTGTTTTTCAGTCATTCTAGTGTGGGGCCAATTATTTCCGGGAACAAATGTGATGCGCCTGCCCTACGTCATTCATTATTATCGAGGCCAAGTGCACATAGATATACAAAACGACGTACTGCTAACAGTCCAATCAATGCATTTCTAGGACGACCTCCTCCCCTGTAGTTGTATATCTAGAGTAGACAGGGATATTGGTGTGTGAAGCGGCACAGGCCAAAGTCAATCGGCCAGAATGCAGTCATTAATAAATTATTTATTATTTCTGCGCGGCCCGGTGCCAAATGTGCCACATACCGGTCCGGTCCGCGGCCCGGTCGTTGGGGACCCCTGGCTTACAGGATTGAAAAAGGACCATTTGAAATTTTGATCAAAGAATTGTAACCAGTGGCGTTGTTGGGTCTCTTGGGGCTCAAAGCAAGAAAATCCCTAAGACTGCCACCCCAGCCATACATGCTGCAAAAATGTGGTTTTGGCACCCATAAATGCACAATAAATAAGTTAACAATGGATAAGGCCACGTCAAAAGAAAATGTTGGAAGACAATACATAAAACATTTGTGAATCAAATGAAAGTTTTACGTTGATTTTAATGCTGATGATGTTGATGATGATGATGACAAATGGCAATAAATTCAAATTCAATAAAAATAAAAAGTGCAAAAATTGGCTTAACTAGTGCAAAATTCACAGTGGAATGACAAAACGAGATGTTGAAACTCTCAGGTCCAAAAACAGTCACAATGTTCCCCTTGGAGTATACACATCACATATCCATTGTTATGCCAAGCTTTTCGATACAAAAATGCATTAAATATTTTTTTTTTTTTTTTGGTGCTATTATTGTATAATTATAATTATGAATTGAATATCAGTCTGTATCGAGACACTCAACAGAAGTTCTATTGTTTTTTGTTTGTTTATTTGTTTGTTTGTTTTTTTTGCTGAGGGAGAGAGAAACAAATCTACCTGCATTCATTTTCCATTTTTATCCTGGCTTAATTGTGATGTTAGTTAGCTTTCTTGGCCTCTATGGAGTCCGTGCAGGGTTCCCACAGGTCCTTAAAAATCTGGACAATCAAGGTCTTAAATGGTCTTTAATTTCATGGAAAATTGCAGTAGGTATTACATTTTCAGACGATGTGTTTAATGCCAGTGAATTCACTGTAGCCCGCCTCAAAACCTCCTAATGAAGTGCATTTGTTTTATTCATGGCCGTGCATTCAATACACTGCTGGCCAAAAGTATTGGCACCCCTGCAGTTCTACCAGATAACGCTCAATTTCTCCCAGAAAGTGATTGCAATTACAAATGCTTTGGTAGTAATATCTTCATTTAATTTGCTTGCAATGAAAAAACACAAAAGATAATGGAAATCATTTACACAAAACTCCAAAAATGGGCCAGACAAAAGTATTGGCACCCCTTGAGAAACCATGTGATGCTTCTCTAATTTGTGTAATTAACAGCATTTGTTACTTGCCTGTGGCACATAACAGGTGGTGGCGATAACTAAATCACACTTGCTGCCAGTTAAAATGAATTAAGGTTGACTCAATCTCTGTCCTATGTCCTTGTGTGTACCACATTGAGCATGGAGAAAAGAAAGAAGACCAAAGAGCTGTCTGACGACTTGAGAAGCAAAATTGTGAGGAAGCATGGGACATCGCAAGGCTACAAATCCATCTCCAAAGACCTGAATGTTACTGTGTCAACCGTGCGCAGTGTCATCAATAAGTGTAAAGCCCATGGCACTGGGGCTAACCTCCCTGGACGTAGACGGAAAAGAAAAATTAACAAGAGATTTCAATGAGCGATTGTGCGGATAGTGGATAAAGAAACTTGACTAACATCCAAAGAAGTTCAACCTGTCCTGCAGTCCGAGGGTACCCGTAACAGCAACCCGTACTATCCGTCGCCGTCTGAATGAAAAGGGACTCTATCGCAGGATACCCAGCAAGACCCCACTTCTGACCCAGAGACATAAAAAGCCAGGCTGGAGTTTGCCAAAATTTACCTGAGAAAGCCAAAAACGTTTTGGAAGAATGTCCTCTGGTCAGATGAGACAAAAATAGAGCTTTTTGGGGAAAGGTATCAACATAGAGTTTACAGGAAAAAAAAAAAAGAGGCCTTCAAAGAAAAGAACACTATCCCAATAGTCAAACATGGCGGAGTTCCCTGATGTTTTGGGGTTGCATTGCTACCTCTGCCACTGGATTGCTTGACCGTGTGCATGGCATTATGAAGTCTGAAGACTAGCAAAACAATGTTTTGAGCCAGTACTTTTGTCTGGCCCATTTTTGGAGTTTTTTGTAAAATGATAATTTATTTGTTTTTTTCATTCTCTTTTGTGTTTTTTCATTGCAAGCAAAATAAATGAAGATATTCTGACCAAAGCATTTGAAATTGCAATCATTTTCTGGGAGAAATTAGCATGAACTGACAGAATGGCAGGGGTGCCAATACTTTTGGCCAGCAGTGTACGAGAATTTGGGATTAATATACAGTGGGGCAAATAAGTATTTAGTCAACCACTAATTTTGCAAGTTCTCCCACTTGAAAATATTAGAGAGGCCTGTAATTGTCAACATGGGTAAACCTCAACCATGAGAGACAGAATGTGGAAAAAAAAACAGAAAATCACAATTTTTGATTTTTAAAGAATTTATTTGCAAATCATGGTGGAAAATAAGTATTTGGTCAATACCAAAAGTTCATCTCAATACTTTGTTATGTATCCTTTGTTGGCAATAACAGAGGCCAAACATTTTCTGTAACTCTTCAAGAGCTTTTTACACACTGTTGCTGGTATTTTGGCCCATTCCTCCATGCAGATCTCCTCTAGAGCAGTGATGTTTTGGGGCTGTCGTTGGGCAACACGGACTTTCAACTCCCTCCACAGATTTTCTATGGGGTTGAGATCTGGAGACTGGCTAGGCCACTCCAGGACCTTGAAATGCTTCTGACGAAGCCACTCCTTTGTTGCCCTGGCTGTGTGTTTGGAATCATTGTCATGCTGAAAGACCCAGCCACGTCTCATCTTAAAAGCCCTTGCTGATGGAAGGAGATTTTCACTCAAAATCTCTCGATACATGGCCCCATTCATTCTTTCCTTTACACAGATCGTTCGTCCTGGTCCCTTTGCAGAAAAACAGCCCCAAAGCATGATGTTTTCACCCCCAGGCTTCACAGTGGGTATGGTGTTCTTCGGATCAGTGACGTGAGGTGAGGTTCATGGTTGGTGAGGCACTGACTCCTTTAGTGTCAGATTTCCAAATATATAAACCAAAAAGGGTAGCTTATTCAATTGGCTACTGGTTATTTCATATCTCATCAGCATTCTTCACAAAACACGCACACACGATACATATTATCGATACGTAAAAGTAAGAAAATAAGATGCATTTGCTCTACACCCTCAGTGTGTTGGCTGTCGCAATTTTATAATTCATGCAACATAAATAAGAGTAAAGAGTGGTGTACAAAACCACAGAATTCAATTCTGACCTTTAGTGAAATATTCAGTTGTTTTTAAAACGTTTAATTTTGATACTTTAATCAATTTATTGCAGATTGCTAAACAAAAAGTGTGAAAAGAAAAACAAAGGATATTTTATTTAATTCCAAAATTTCGTTTTTAAATATTCTATTGTATTTTTCTTAGTCTAAGCTCTTTTTTTTTTAATATGAATGAAATGAAAACTGTTTGTGGTCTTGCGCCTGTCCTTCACCACAAAAACCACCGTTACTTTGGAAGGGCATAGGATTGGTCTCAACATTCGTAGGGACGATATAACAGCATAACCTGCATGTAGGTACACTTTTTGCTGGGGATGGGACATTAATAAGACCAAACAGATTGGATGAAGGGGGCAAAGGGCCACATTTCTCATGTATATGAACCTAATTAATTAATAGGCAAAAATGATCAATGCAAAATAAATCCTTATCTACTGATAATAACTTTTACGTGCATTGGTTCAGATGATACACTATTCGATTCAAACCTTTGTTTTCAAAAAAATACTAAAGAAACATTTTGAAAACTTCCTGAATAAATGTCTGGTTTTTATTAGCAAACAAACATAATGAAAATAATTCACTTAATAATGGTAGGGTCAATTCTATCCTTACAACATATGGAACTATTGAAAGAGCTAAATTCTCTACATAACTGAACATTATATCATGCAAAAAAGTAAGGTTGCTTAAAAGTTGGTGGGGACAATTTTAGCGTCCTGAAAAGTTGGTAGTGTATTGTCCCTACCGTCCCTATGCAAACCTACACCCTTTTTGTAAAAGTCCTCCTTATTTTCCTTTACTTTTAAAAATCTCTCGGCCTCAATGGAGAGAATTGCTTCAATTAGATCGTTCTGTGTTCTATTTGACAAGCCAGAAAACACAGTGGATGTGTCCAAATATCTAGCTAACCTTTCATCTTTCTCAGCAAAACCATGTAATCGTTCTACATATATGCCACGTTTAGAAGAGCTTACACGCTCATCGTTACCACGAAATGTTAACTCCTGTTTAGCTAGGATGCAGGTTGCATTAATGAGGTCTTTCAAACTCTTTCGGTTTTCCTTTACCTTGGCATTTTGGATGCTACCGTTGAGCTTCCGCTGTTCGTCAAAGCCAAATCGATCCTTGAGCTTCCAAAAGTTTATAAAGCAATCAGGCTTTAAATGTGAGTGGTCGAGCTCTCATGTTTGCTTAGGCTTCGTGGTAGTTTTTTAATGTCACAATATCTCGTGTTAGTCCAGACATTGGCATAAGTTGAGAAGAAAAGGCAGGGAAAGCAGCAAAGGCGATTTTTCGAAGGACAGCCACATAGCCAGTCTTTTCGGGTGTGCCAGTCCGTTTGAAAAGCGCTGGTTATCTTCTGTCCCGTAGTTTGAAGCAAACCTTTTAGCTCCGGTGTTGTTAATCACGTCCACTTTTGACGGAAAGTCCAGTTTCACGTATGCCCCCTTTCAGTGCGGCAGAGTACTATCTGCCGCAACCAGTGCCTTTTCACTGCGGTTTTATTTCCCATCAGCAAAACTAAATATGTCGCTAACAAACATTAAACTTTAAGGGTTAAAGACATTAGCCAGACTGTGGAAAATCAGGTCAAATAAACGTATCTGGAAACATTATAATGGCGACATGCAGATGTACGGCAACCAACACGCTCCAATTCCATATATCAACCTAGTTTGTTATGGACTGCGCAATCAGAGGTGAGGCTTTACTCGTTGCTGCCGCAACTCTCGTTTCATTTCGTTATTTGAAGAGGAAATAGGCAAATTCAGCGATTTTGACTATAAAAAATGTTTGAAATGAGTCATACGTAAAGAGCAATGGACAAATATTAATATAAATTTGATGCTATAATTATTTTTTTGTCATGATGACAGGTGAGGCTCTGCCTCACCTGCCTCCCCTGACCGCACGTCACTGCTTCGGATGCAATTCAGTATTCTTTTTCCTCCAAACACGAGAACCTGTGTTTCTACCAAAAAGTTCTATTTTGGTTTCATCTGATCATAACAAATTCTCCCAGTCCTCTTCTGGATCATCCAAATGCTCTCTAGCGAACCGCAGACGGGCCTGGACGTGTACTTTCTTCAGCAGGGGGACACGTCAGGCAATTCAGGATTTGAGTCCGTGGCAGCGCATTGTGTTACTGATAGTAGCCTTTGTTACTGTGGTCCCAGCTCTCTGTAGGTCATTCACCAGGTCCTCCCATGTGGTTCCGGGATTTTAGCTCACCGTTCTTGTTATCATTTTGATGCTACGTGGTGACATCTTGCATGGAGCCCCAGATCGAGGGAGATTATCAGTGGTCTTGTATGTCTTCCATTTTGTAATAATTGCTCCCACAATTCATTTCTTTACACCAAGCGTTTTACCTATTGCAGATTCAGTCTTCCCAGCCTGGTGCAAGTCTACAATTTTGTCTCTGGTGTCCTTCGACAGCTCTTTGGTCTTGGCCATAGTGGAGTTTGGAGTGTGTGACTGACTGAGATTGTGGACAGGTGTCTTTTATACCGATAATGAGTTAAAACAGGTGCAATTAATACAGGTAACGAGTGGAGCCTCATTAGACCTCGTTAGAAGAAGTTAGACCTCTTTGACAGCCAGAAATCTTGCTTGTTTGTAGGTGACCATGTACTTATTTTCCACTCTAATTTGGAAATAAATTCTTTAAAAATCAAACAATGTGATTTTCTGTTTTTTTTTTTTTCCCACATTCTGTCTCTCATGGTTGAGGTTTACCCATGTTGACAATTACAGACCTCTCTAATCTAATCAAGTAGGAGAACTTGCACAATTGGTGGTTGACTAAATACTTGTTTGCCCCACTGTCGATAACAACTAATCTCGTAATATTAGAATTTATGACTTTATTCTCGTACTTTCCTTGTTTAGCCCTAACACTCCACTGTTAAACTATTATTGAGGTAGGCGTGTTTTTATACTATCTATTCATTTATTTCATTTATTCATTTTCTCCTCCATTTTGAGTTTTTTTTTGGGGGGAGGTCCAGTTTGATTCCCAACCTGATGTTTTCCAGAGATAAATGCAAAACCGGCATAGAAGTAGCCACCGTAGCAGATTTGCATTCTCTGGCCGGGACTGGCGACACATGCCAGGAATATTTATGGGCCGCAAATGCGTTTTATTGGCTTTTATCAGCGCACGGCAGACATTTCACTTACAGTACAGCCGGCACTCCAGTCAATACGGCCGCTGTTTGTATTTTCTTTATTTTACGGATGAGTCTGTCCCGCCTTTGTTGGCAGCTAATCAGCCTCTTGCCGTTTAGCGTCCTCCAATCAATTTGGCAACGTCCGCAGCGCAGCAATGTAAAAATAAATAAATAAATAAAAAATAAGACTGCAAGAGAACAAGTGTTTTGTAGCTGAAAACTCGCGCAAGCTGCAAGGTTATGGGGAACTGCTCCGAATTGCAAGCTGCCCATCGTGTATAGGTGAAGCTGAACACTGCACTAATTCAAATTCTTAGGAATGTTCAAAATAATAAATTACTTAACTCATCAGGTTGTGAACGTAAATAAATTAGTTCCTTAAATGGTATAATCAAGTTTGAGGGCCATAGTTAAATTTTTGAGTAAATTTGAGTTAATTTTTGAGCCATCAGCTAGAGTCTTTAGCTACGTTGTCTTCGTGCTCCGCTGCCATTGTGGTTTACTGGGTTTGATTTCTGCTTGGAGCGACCTATTACAGAGTATATTACCTTCAGTGTTGTCACAGATTACTTGAAAAAGTAATTTAATTACTCATTCCGAGTAGTAATGTAGTTATTTTACTGATTACTTCATTATCAAAGTAACTAAGTTAATTTTGAAGTAACTTATCAGTTACTTTTTACCAATTTTTCTCCCTTTGCCACCTCAACATAAGAATGACAACAGAAAAATGTCATCGCATGTAATTGACTTTCCGATTATTAAATTTAAAGGGAAAGATCAGAATTTTTCACAAAAGGCTTAATCTTCGAATTAGTGGGGGTTTAATTAGTCGATGGAGTTGATTTCAAACACCACTGACTCGCGCTAGCTTAGCCACTCGGGAGCCCCTGAAACTAACAAATAACTGACAAACTGCAAATTTGATGAAATCAACTCCATCGACTAATTAAACACTGCTAACTCGAAGATTAAGCCTACTGTCAAAAATTCAGAATTTCGGGTTAGGGTTAACAGCGGGCACGGATCCACGCTATGGTGACCCTTCATTAGGTCTTCATAATTCACCATTGGAACTAATGTAATGGGGTATGTTGTGTTCCCGGTTGGAATTCTTGGTCGCGCGCGTTTCCGGCAGAGAAACTAGAGAGTTACAAGAGACATGAGCGGCCAACACGGCAACACAAACTCAATGAGCTACGAGACTCAACTACATCAACACCGCGCACAACCCAGAAGTACGCCGTACACACACGTGATCAATCTGGCCACAAAACGTGGCATAACTAAGCTCTTTACACTCAATCGGACTTACAACACATCCCAAACGAACACGTCACCTCACGGCATAAATGTGCAACACAAACATTTTTTTTTTTTAAATGGTCGCCGACTTTGGGAGGACGAGCGGGAGCGAAGACTACCCGCCGTCGCCATGGCAAAGCTACAATACGGCTGCGCGTGTACCAGCTCAAACCTATCGCTGGAACCGTCCAGAATGAAGGAAAAATACGTTCATTCTGTTGTTGCTGCATTCGGCTCGAATGCGCTGGCACACGTCAGTCCCAAAACATTTAGCGCGTGTGACTCGAGACCAAAACAGGAAGACCTGTGAGCGGTTACCATGGAAACGAACACCAAGCGGGAACTTTTCTAACATTTTCCGTTCAAAATGCTCTTCGTACATGACTACAACATTCTTCATACTACAGACATTATGAGGCAATAACAAAATAGTAACGCACAGACACTAAGGAAGCTAGCTTAGATTAATGGTTTGAAAAAATGAACGCGTTAGATTACTCGTTATTGAAAAAAAGTTAGATTAGAGTAACGCATTACTTAGTCACGCGTTAGTGGCAACACTGATTACCTTAAACTGAAGAGCAGATTACTTAACTCTTTCATGCACGTAAGAAGAAAACAGTGGGAAAAGTCTTCAAAATACTAAAAAACTTGCAAAGGTGGGTGGTAGCAATTTGAAAAAAGTAAGAAAACTAGGGTAAAAAATGTCGCTAAAATCTGAAAAAAATGTATACTGAGATAAAGGTACGGGGGAAGTGTAAGAATTCAGGAACAAAAGTCTGAAGGGATGAAAAAGTCACTGCAATTATGAGATTCTATTACGACTAACCAGCCAAATTCAAAGCATCGCCATATTCTGGATATCTATGACCCTTTCTCTTCTCTTCATCTGCTGTAAAATGTGAGTTAAATAGGCTAATCCAATAATGTGAAATTCCTTTTTAGACATCTATGACCTTTGATCTTATTAACCCAAACTGTATACACCTCCTCTGTTTCATACTACAAACATACAGTGGGGCAAATAAGTATTTAGTCAACCACCAATTGTGGTCAACCACCAACCAAGTTCTCCGACTTGAAAAGATAGGCCTGTAATTGTCAGAATTGTCAACCATGAGAGACCGAATGTGGAAAAAAAACAGAAAATCACATTGCTTGATTTTTAAAGAATTTATTTCCAAATTAGAGTGGAAAATAACTATTTGGTCACCTACAAACAAGCAAGATTTCTGGCTGTCAAAGAGATCTAACTTCTTCTAACGAGGTCTAACGAGGCTCCACTCGTTACCTGTATTAATGACACCTGTTTTAACTCCTTATCGGTATTAAACTCCAAACTCTACTATGGCCAAGACCAAAGAGCTGTCGAAGGACACCAGAGACAAAATTATAGACCTGCACCAGCCTGGGAAGACTGAATCTGTAATAGGTAAAACGCTTGGTGTAAAGAAATCAACTGTGGGAGCAATTATTAGAAAATGGAAGACATACAAGACCACTGATAATCTCCCTCAATCTGGGGCTCCATGCAAGATCTCACCCCGTGGCGTCAAAATGATAACAAGAACGGTGAGCAAAAATCCCAGAACCACACAGGGGGATCTAGTGAATGACCTAAAGAAAGCTGGGACCACAGTAACAAAGGCTACTATCAGTAACACAATGCGCCGCCAGGGACTCAAATCCTACACTGCCAGACGTGTCCCCCTGCTGAAGAAAGTACACTTCCAGGCTTGTCTGCGGTTTGCTAGAGAGCATTTGGATGATCCAGAAGAGGACTGGGAGAATGTGTTATGGTCAGATGAAACCAAAATAGAACTTTTTGGTAGAAACATAGGTTCTCGTGTTTGGAGGAGAAAGAATACTGAATTGCATCCAAAGAACACCATACCCACTGTGAAGCATGGGGGTGGAAACATCATGCTTTGGGGCTGTGTTTCTGCAAAGGGACCAGGACGACCGATCTGAGTGAAGGAAAGAATGAATGGGGCCATGTATCGAGGGATTTTGAGTGAAAATCTCCTTCCATCAGCAAGGGCATTGAAGATGAGACGTGGCTGGGTCTTTCAGCATGACAATGATTCCAAACACACAGCCAGGGCAACAAAGGAGTGGCTTCGTAGGAAGCATTTCAAGGTCCTGGAGTGGCCTAGCCAGTCTCCAGATCTCAACCCCATAGAAAATCTGTGGAGGGAGTTGAAAGTCAGTGTTGCCCAACAACAGCCCCAAAACATCACTGCTCTAGAGGAGATCTGCATGGAGGAATGGGCCAAAATACCAGCAACCGTGTGTGAAAAGCTTGTGAAGACTTACAGGAAAAGTTTAGTCTCCGTTATTGCCAACAAAGGGTACATAACAAAGTATTGACCAAATACTTATTATCCACCATGATGAAATTCTTTAAAAATCAAACAATGTGATTTTCTGTTTTTTTTTTTTTCCACATTCGGTGTCTCATAGTTGAGGTTTACCCACGTTGACAATTACTTAATATTTTCAAGTGGGAGAACTTGCACCATTGGTGGTTGACTAAATACTTATTTGCCCCACTGTATCTTGCAAGTTTGATGATAATTCCTTTTTTCATTCTTCTGTTATCTTGAACACAAACCAACAGACATGCAGAACCCAATACATAAGCTCGGCCTTCCGTAGCTTTAACTACTGGCAGAGGTAAAAAGTAAGACTAGGTAGGTTGAAAAATACCCTAAAATGAAGTCAATGACTTTTGTGTGTCCTTAACCCTCTTGAATGGCGAGGATTCAGTCTTTGAAAAGCTGCAAAAAAAAGACACAAATGTTTTATCTCCCGAGCCGCAGCTGCTCCGTGACGGGTCCGAGTGAAATGACGCCGGCGCGTTCTTCTAGAAGCGTCTCGGCCTGCCACCTGCCACGCTCCGTCTAAATGATATCGGGCGGAGGCACGGGGATGTACAAATGGAGCGCCCCTGAGTATAAAATGGGATTTGGTAGGATTAAGCTCACAGGGAAGGACGTGAGATAAAATAAGGTGGACTTTGAAGCCTCAGAGACTCAAAACGCCGACTTTCCTGACACGACCTTGAACGTATTAAAGATTTGTTGAGCCTTGGTGGAGGTCAGAGCTCCAAAATTCCACACATTTGGGTCATGACTTCTTCACTTCCCTCTTTGTAGGTGGCACAGTGTGTGAATCAATCGCCAGATACCAAAAGCTTTCACAACACATTAATACTCTGTGTCCAAACTACGGCCTACGGGTCAACTGCGGCCCACTGCCCAGTTTTTATTGGCCCGCAGCAAATTATGAAGATATCATAGAACCAGTGGCGGAACAAATTTGAACAGAGCCCAGGTGCTATGAGCATAAACTGGACCCCCCGAGTGGACTGTCCAATGAGGGGTTGCTAGTAGACAATTATTCTCGGCCCCCTCCACACTTTCGCAGGCCCCTCTGGATGATCGTCCGGCGTGGGTGTGTGTATGAGTGCGGGGTGCAAGTAGAATTTTTTTTTGCAGGACCCTCCAGACAGCTGGCCAAGCGGTTGGCAGATGTGAGAGAATTTTATTCATGCCTAAAACACAACCATTATACATCATATTTTGTATGCTTTTGTTATGCTTGCATGAGAACATTGTAGCATAAAGCACCATTGTTATATCAACCTGTTTGAGTGTGCCTTCCCATAGGCTGTATCACAATATGCCCAAATATGGACTGTTATGGTCCTGTTGTCCAATATGCCCTGAATAAATACAAGGAGCGACTGTGGTTTATCAGACTAAGCTTATCTTCGTTCTAGCTGGACCGGTGTTCAAGGTCTCAACTCAAAGATGTTTTTGTATGGAAAAATACCCAGGTTTGTGAGATGATGAGTTTCGTTTCACGGTGGGCTTCGGCACCGCCCTTTCAACAGTACACGTAAATGTCCAGCCTCTATTGTACTTCTTAGTACTTTCTGGGTGATTACAGCTCCTGGCTGGGTCACATCATTTTGTACCCAAGAGCTCTTGTTCATAAAGTCTTCGAAGAAAAGCAATCCATGGTTGGGGTCGTATTCATTTCTCTAAATGCTATCGAGGTAACTATTGTCTTGGAGTTCAAATTTGAGCTTCCCTGACAGCAGATATTTTAACACTTAAAAGACTATATTACATCGACGTGTATCGTCTTTAGAGGAGTTCCAAAAAATCGATTAATACATGCATCGCGATTCGACATGTGACGATTCGATTACGATTCATAAAGGTTCAAAAATGATTATTTTCCCTCATAACTTTATAGCAGTCGCTCGTAGCAGACTGAAATTCAAGAAACGTCTGCCGCCCGGGCACCGTTAACGGGCGCACGCACGTTATGATGGATGCTGCTGGTTATTGAGAGATTTACTCCTTTTTAAAAGACTGGAAAATACATTTGTGTATGAAACAGGCAGGGACAGAAGCACGACCCTGTGCAAGTTGTTTTTTAGAGCAAGCGGGGAAGAGAGATAGTTCGTTGCTGCTTGTCTTTCAGATGTGCAGCAGTAGTTTTAAGGCATTTCAATTAAAAAATGTCCTGAGTTTGTTGCTAAGACCTGTGTGCATCCATAAGAGGTGAGTACACGAACCCTCCTGTACTGTTTAGCCTTTATTGTAGTTGTTTTTTAGATGTTAATAGTTAGTGCCGAGCGCTACGCTAATTAGCTGATTCACTAACGTGTATTTCATATGCGGAACATGTAAAACCATGATTAAGTACAGCGCTAAGACTACAAACATGTGAAATAGTACAGAAATCTGTGAAAACAAAGTATGTTGCTTAAAAGAAGTCTTATTTCTAAAGACACTTTGTGTCCAGAAAATGTGGACTTCATCCCACCTGTGTAAATTTTATTGTATTGTTGAGAGAAATAAGTACTCCCTTTAAAATGGTTAATGTTTTTCCACTTTCTTGTTAAAAAAAAATAAAACTAAAACAGCAGCTTACAGGCAGCTTTTTGTTGTATGGGCATGTTTCCGTCGTTCCTGTTGAATCATTGGGATATTTTAAATAAATGATGGACATAAATGTGTTTGGCTACCGTATTAATTAGTAATGTATGATGCATCCATAATCGCGATAGTCGTAATAATCGCGATAACCGCGATCATCGTCAAAACCGTGATTATCGTTCAGTGATCGAATCGTAACACCCTGAATCGTAATCGAATCGAATCGTGGGGTGTCTAAGATGGCACACCCCTAATCATCTTACCTTTCTTTCTGTTTGACCGTCACCTCGCCCAACCACACCCACTTTCTGCTTGCAAAACGGGCCTCTAAGGCTCGGGTGAGGTCGCACCCCCAACACCTCCCACAGTTCCGCCCCTATATACAGTAGAACAGGTCTGGACCTCCGAACATTGACAGTCTTGAATAGGTGCCCGCCAGGTCAGCTATGTCTGCGTCAGGTTCCATGGAGAGCCAACACAGATGGGCAGACCTTCGAGACAGTCACAACTGTTGTGTTGTTGTTTTCACATTACATGCAGTGGAAGGCTTGACTGAATTATCACGTTGTCGTAAAGAAGAGAATACTCTGAATATCGTGTTGTCTAAGACGAGTGGCCAGTGTGTCTATGCACGAAAGCTGTTGCGCTTGTTAAATGTGCCAACATCAAGCGGCATCACGAGACAAAGCACAAAAACTTTGGGCACTAATTACTCGTCAGGATCATTAACGACAAAACGGAAAGTAAAGCCCTTTTTCACACACTTTTACAATTCCCGTGTAAGGTGACGCTGGATTTACTCGCGCCATTGCTTTCACACTTGTAGCGATGTCCCGAGAATGACGCGGGTTGGACATTTTCACACACTTGTCCCGTGCTGCTCATTGGCGCTCTCCGTGTGAGGAGGGCTGCTGGCGCGATTTTATAACCGGACATTACATCATTTCTGGTCGGCATTGGCTGTCACAATGTTGGTCAAATCGTGTTTTGTTCCAGAAGGAGTGTTCCTGACATTGTAACTGCAGCCAGTTCAAGCTTATCAAGACTGTAGTTAAACGCAGGCGATCCAAGAGAAGGGTGCCGAGATATTAACTTTCTGGGCGCCATTCAACACCTCTGCTGCCTTTGTTTTGAAATCCCCTACGTTGTGCTGGTATTTGATACAGTAGCTTCTAACCGCTGGAGAGCCAGGCCGAAAGCCGGCGGGGAAAGGAAGAAACCCGCTGGCTTCTAACCGCTGGAGAGCCAGCCCAAAAGCCGCTGGGGGAAAGAAGAAACCCGCTGACTTCTATTTGTTTTGTTGTGTTATCGGCTCTCTACCTACAGCTTAGGTTAGTATTATTGATCCCGTGGACCTATCACGGAACCGTTGTGTTATTCCCCCTTTTCCGCGATCGTATTTTTTTTTTTTTTGTACATAATTCAATTCAATTCAATTTTATTCGTATAGCCTTAAATCACAACAAGGTTGTTTCAAAGGACTTTGCAGAGGCAATATGATACACGACCAGAAACAGCAAATGAAGCAACAAAGATGAATAAAGTGGGCATCCCCCATCCTTAGACCCTCCATGTCGGCAAGGAAAAACTCCAGTCTTTGGGAGAAAATGAGAAACCTTGGGGAGTACCACAGTCAGGAGAGATCCACTCCCAGGACGGATAGACAGGAAGCACCAGGACTGCTAATGGGAATTAGCAGGCGAAGTTACAGTCCGTAAAGATGCAGTGGAGTAAAGGAACAAGAAGAGGTCCAGCTAGCCAGATGAGACCGGGGTAGCAACGAGGACGTCCATCCAGCCAGGGGTCCGAGCTGAAAAATAGCCCCTTCCCAGAGGGGAGAGGGGGAAAGGGGACACCGGGTGACTAGTGATGAAGAGACTAGACAACTAGATATTAACATTGGAAAAGAGAAAATAAAATAAGACAAGTGGTAGGTAGAGTGAGAAAAAGGAGATAGAACTCAGTGGCTGTACTTCCCCCAGCATTACAGCTTCTAGTGCAGCTTAGACTAAACTGTGAGTCTACTCCGAGTTCAACTAGCCTGACCATAAGCTTTGTCGAATAGGAACGTTTTTAATCTAATCTTAAATGTGCAGGCTGTCTTGGCTTCTTTAATGTTAGCTGGAAGCTGATTCCATAAAACAGGGGCTTGGTGGCTAAAGGCTCTAGTGCAGTGCTTCTCAATTATTTTCTGTTACGCCCCCCCCAAGGAAGACGTAAATGTTTCGCGCCCCCCCCCCCCCCCCCAACTCTCTGCCGCCACTGTAAATAGTATCATTCGTCTATATTACTATTATAAGTACGCCTCAGCCTAACATTGTGTCCTTTTTTTCTATTAAAGAAAAAAGGTAACATAGATCAACTTATAATAAAGTATAACTTTTTTAACATTGTGTTGCTTGTAACAGAAAAGACTTAACGCGCATCAATTTGCCTGAAGTTAAAAAAAAAAAAAAAGTCACATCCAAACTGTAAAAATACACTCAAGGTACATTTTTGACCATTTGATACTGAAAAATAAAATGTAATAAAATCAGTAAATAATAACAAATTCAAATTGATTAGAAACATTTACTCTTCAGGTCAACATGCCAAAAAATTTGACCGAAAAAAAACAAAACTGAATAGAGGGGGGGGGGGGGGGGGGAGAGAGTCTTTGGACAGAAGGAAAGTTTTTATTTTCGCTGATTCACCACAGTGCTCACTGGTTTACTGATATAACACTGACAAAGCGGGACGATTGTGACAATTGGCAATATTCGGCACATTTTCGCTGAAAAACAATCAAGCGGCTTATCAATGAGATTGAGGTCTAATGTCTTTAAGTGGCGTCTTAACTGATTTGGCTTCTCCGCTATAATCGTTTTTAGACTCAGTAAACAGTAGTCTTTCCTCATTTCCCACTATATTAAAAGTCAAAGGCAAACGGCCCGAAAAAAGCGCATTCTCGGCGGCCGAGGGAGAACCGTAGGTGAGGGCGGTGGTCGTGACGATCCCAAGCCGAAAACGGCACTTCTCGGCCGGACACGTGAGAACCGAAGAAGACAGTGGGTCGCTGCGTGAGTCCAGCTCTGCTTAATTCAAAAATACTGCACACACTTTGAAAATGAGAGCGCCACTGCCACCCACGGAGTGGATGTGCAAGTACACTTTATTCTAGTACGGCAAAAAAAAAAAAAAAAAGCATGTTCCCCGAGGTCACTCGCGCCCCCCCTGGCATCGCTCTGCGCCCCCCTGGGGGGGCGCGCCCCACCATTTGAGAAATACTGCTCTAGCGCCAACAGTACTTTTAGAAACCCTGGGAACTACCAGTAGACCTGCATTCTGAGAGCGGAGGGTTCTGTTGGGGCGGTATTTAATAAACCCTTGTACGCATCCCTCTGTTGTTTTTTGCCTTGAGGTAAAACCTTGTTTCCGCAGTAGCGGACCCTAACATCGGCAACAAAATAAACCACAAATTTCCAAAGACTGGACTCTCTTCCTCGGCTCTACGATCCAGTTTTAATTTTTATGTTTTCACTTTAATGTAGCTGTTTCCGGCTTGCTATGTCGATAATACCGATGTTTGCTAACTGCTTTTCATCTTACTGCGGAGAAAGAGGAAGTGACGATCGGCCCACATCGACATTTTCGTCATTAGTCATCGTACTGTGACCCGGGAATTTAACACTTGCTTTCACATAAGCCTTGTCCCGAGACTTTCTCAAGAATTATACTAAGACGCGACCCGTGAAATGTCTGCGTAATTTTCGTGTCAGTCGACCAGGGAAATTGTGTTCACATACAAGGGCATCCTGTTTAAATCCCACGATTGTTAGTGTTTCGGTGTGTGTGAAAGGGGCTTAAGTGAACAGAAAGGAGCAACAATGGTAATAAATTGTTGCAGTCTCCAACAGCGAGTTTACAAGTGCGACCCGCGCGTGCGGTGGATATGGGGCAAACGCAAAAAGCCTTTTCCTGACTGCATTGGCAATTTAACCCTTAAATACCTGCAACAGAAGGCAATTATCAGATAATCCCAAAATCTGAAAAATAAGGTCCTAATGAAACTTTTTTTTTTTTTAATTTGTAAAAAAAAATAGTCAAAATGAATATGTGTAATAAGCGCTCTAATATCTATAAACCTTGCGAAATCCAGTTTATTTTTTCTCATGGAACCAGCAGATGCATGTGTTGACTTGCATTCATTATTTTTGTTTTCAAAAAGAAATGTCAAAATTTTGAATTAGTCTCAAAATCATGAAATTTTAGGTGTATCAAATGTGGTACATTTGGCAATAAAGGGTAGAAGAGTCTGCCAGATTGCCTTATCATTGTTAAAAAATAGAGATGTGCCGATCGATCGGGTCCGATCACGTAATTTTCAAAGTATCGGAATCGGCAAAAAAATATGGGCCATGCCTTTTTTTAAAATATATATATATATATTTTTTAATTAAATCGTTTTCTAATTGTATTTAACGTTACAAACTTAATGTTACACTCATCCAGAGTCTTTAGTTTAGGCTTAAGGTAGGGTTATCAAATTTATCCCGATAACGGCGGTAATTAATTTAAAAAAAAAAAGTATCACGTTAAGCATGCGCTGCACGACCCACCCACACATTGTTGCGGTCAATCTGTAATGGCGCCGTTTTACCTATATAGAGAGATAAAAGGCAGCGTAAATTGAGTAGAGTGAATTTTAGCAGCCTTTAGAGCCCTCTCCCTTCGATTAGAAATATCATGGGAAGCAATGTGGGGAAGCAAGGTAGCAATTGATCTTTCTCTTAACACCTTATATTAGATATATCAATTGGTAGCACTACGCACAGTCATGGTTCCACTTCCCATCATGCATTTGGGCATGGCTATAGTATCATTTACTGAAAGCTCAACAAATACACTAGATGGCAATATTTAGTCACAATATACAAGGTCACAAGTCTTTCTATCCATGGATCCCTCTCACAGAAAGAATGTTAATAATGTAAATGCCATCTTGAGGATTTATTGTCATAATAAACAAATACAGTACTTATGTACTGTATGTTGAATGTATATATTCGTCCGAGTTTTATTCATTTTTTTCTTAATGCATTGCCAAAATGTATATGATCGGGAATGATTGGAATTGAATCAGGAGCAAAAAAAAGCAATCGGATCGGGAAATATCGGCATCGGCAGATACTCAAACTAAAACGATCGGGAGCAAAAAAACATGATCGGAACAACCCTATTAAAAAATGTATGCTTTTTAAATCTACTTTATTTGCTGACACTTAGACCACAGTGTTAAAAACTTTGGGTAAGAGCACACACATATAATGCACTGACAAGCTTGTTTTCTGAGAGCAGGTGGATTATTGTTACATACTGTATCAAGTGTGCAATTATTCCTTTAGGATGGACAGTGGAGTTTTGTAGTATTTTGTTTTACATAAATGGAAAAAAAATGTAGACATCAAATCCATTTTAACTGAAGGCAGGCATTTATTTACCATGTTTCCCTGCCATTGATTGTTCGTTTCAATGATCTTCCTCGCATGTTCACCGCAGACTGACAATTGCTAGGCAAACAAAAAAAGTGACAAATTGAAAGAAACACAAAAAAGATCCAGATGCTCAGGAGTTAGCTTTGTTTGTTTTTGTTTTTTTCACTCGACTCTTGTCATTCTGCACATTCTGTGAGTGTTTAGAGGTCATTCGGATGTCAAGCCCGCGTGGCTTGTGACGCGTCAATGCCATCTCGGATTCGGCACGTTTTCTATTTCACATTTCAATGCCCGATTTGAAGTCTCACCCTGGCTTGAAAACAAATTTTAAAAACCTCAAACAAGCTTCAAATGCTCATAATCAAAACTAACCTTGCATGAAACCTTCCTTTGCAAACTCATCTTTGACCTCACAAGTCAATCTGACAATCATAACACTGCCCTAAAATGCTCTTATAAAAGCCTAACCTTTGTTAACCCTTTCACGCATGAATGTTTTTTTTTTTTTTTTTTAAATTTCTTTTTATTACATTCTTAGGAGAGGGCTCAAACCTGCAGCCCTGGGGCTAATTGTTGCCCCTGTTGAATCCAGTATGAGTGTTTCCTGGGATTTACCAATGTCATGGCTTTCAGACATGATGTAATGATGAGATGTACTGGGAATTACCCGGGTTGGACATTTTCAGACTTATGCCCTGTTGGCGACTCTGCGCTCTCTGTGCGGGGGGAGCGGGGGACTGGATTTTATAATCCGGACATTACGATGTTTTTGGTCGGCATCAAAATAAACCACACATTTCTAAAGATGGACGATAGACAGTCTCTTCCTCGGTTGGCTGTTTTTTAACAATGTACATCAAAAATAAAGACATTGATTGACTGAAAATGGTTCAATATCTGATGAAATGTTTTGTTTTCTCATGTATATTTATAATTGCTCTTCACCTAAAAATATATATGTTTTATCGGATTACTCGATTAATCGATAGAACTTTCAGTCGATTACTCAATTACTAAAATATTTGATAGCTGCAGCCCTAATTACAATGTTTGTTTACTGCTTTTTGTCTTACTGCGAAGAATGAGGAAATGACGATCAGCCCGCCATGATATATACTGTACGTCATCAGCCTACGTGCTGTGACCCGGGAATTAACCGGCTGCTTTCATAGTTGCCGTTTCCCAGTTAAGCCCCGGACATTATACTAGGACGCGACCCAGTTAATGTCCATGTTAGTCGACCCGGGAAATTGTTTTAGACATAAGGGCTACCCGTTTAAATCCCGGAACTTAACCAGAGTTCAGCGCAAGTCTGAAAGGGGCTCATCCAGCCAACACTCAGCATTGATGGCAAATACTGTCACAGGTGCTGGAAGTCACTCACAGCGGGTGGTGCTGAGGGTATTTTTGAGTTTTTCCCATCCAAAAACAGCCATTTTAGTCCAAATTTGTCATGCTCACGCGTTTTCTCCATAAAAGGCGTGCACACTAAGCCTGAACGATATATCGTTTAAATATCGCCATCGCGATGCGTGCGTGCGGGATAGTCCCCCCTGCTTTCTGCTCTGCGCAGAGCCTCACACGCTCTTTGAACCTCACAGTCACTGCAGCACTTAAAGTTAACGATGCTGGTATCTTTGATCTTGCCAAAGAAGCGGAAATCACAGCGCAGCAGCTGTCAATCATCGTTTAACTTGTAAAACAGTTTCTGCAAGGAAGCCGCTTTGGAATTAATGTGTGTGTGTGTGGAGACGTTTGAGACATATAAATTAAATGCCAGAAGTGATCATGAGGAGTTTGTAATTTCTAAATGTCCAACAAGAGTCACGGTAGATAAACAGAAGTATTTAATAAAGCCAAGCATTTTTCGACTACGGTACTTTATTCTTGTTGAAACATGATTTGGTTGGATAGTTATGTTTAAAACTGATCATAATTATTACATTTGAAGTGCTTAAAGCCATTTATTAATATATATATACTAGGGCTGTCAAACGATTAAAATTTTTAATCGAGTTAATTATAGCTTAAAAATTAATTAATCGCAATTAATCGCAATTCAAACCATCTATAAAATATGCCATATTTTTCTGTAAATTATTGTTGGAATGGAAAGATAAGACAAGATGGATATATACATTCAACATACGGTACATAAGGACTGTATTTGTTTATTATAACAATAAATCAACAAGATGGCATTAACATTATTAACATTCTGGTAAAGTGATCCATGGATAGAAAGACTTGTAGTTCTTAAAAGATGAATATTAGCACAAGTTATAGAAATGTTATATTAAAACGCCTCTTAATGTTTTCGTTTTAATAAAATTTGTAAAATTTTCAATCAAAAAATAAACTAGTAGCCCTATTCTGTCCTCAATGTGTGTGAGTACACAAATTGACAGATAGCGAACATAAGTTCCAAAAAGAAATCAGACGGTGTGGCAAAGTTGCATGGGCTTTACTGAAGTCATCTGTTTTTGACAGGAGCACGTTTCTTGTATTTTTGTAAAACTGAAAATAACAAGGCAATGTGTCAATAACTTGCATAAATCACAAAATAACATAAAATGTACACACACGTGTCCATTTGAGCAGTAGCACTAGCCAATTAGCTCACAAGCATCTAACAATGTAACTGCATTTCACCATATATGTGAACAAATTCAAATACACATCATCAATAACTATCTAATGCTCATGAATATAAACAAAGGAGGAATATAACTCACAAGCGATGCATGTATTAGACACAAACAGTGTGATGGGGCTATGAGAACTGCCACTGAATACTGGATGCGGACGTTAGCTGGTCTGAATAGCACTGTCTATTAGTGTGAGTTCGCATCGACATATATACACGTCAGAAAAGCGCGCCGAAACCCAAATAATCAGCTGCACTGAATCGCCAGCAGAGGGCGACATTACGCCAGATAACATATGCAAGTCACACCCAAGCGCCAGCAGAGGGCGGAAAAACTCCATAAAACACAATTAACAAGTTGGCCTTTCACTGTACTGACATTTAAATCTGTCTGAGCGGGCCTAGTCCGTTAATTGCGTCAAATATTTTAACGTGATTAATGAAAAAAATTAATTAACGCGCGTTAACGCGATAATTTTGACAGCCCTAATATATACATTATGTATGTATATATATATATCAGGGGTCGCGTTAACCGAATATTTTCCGTCGTTGACCGGTTTTTTAAAACGGTGACGGAAAAAACTGAAGTCCATCCGTCATTTTGACAGGTTGCAATTCACACCCACAGGGTGGCAAGTGAGCATATTAATTAGCTATTGTCTCTCTTGATGCATGACGTCGTTGGCCTTACTCGGAAAAATGTTAAGGCAACTGAGTGTTTGCCTTGCACGACCAGACTGTTCTCCCTGTATTTTTCAAACACTGAGAGAAAAGTCTGGGACACAGCCTCTCGAGAAGGTACAAAATCAATCGACAAATCAGATTTGTTTATTTGCGTGACGTGTTCTTCACGAGCAACGTCACTCTTGCGCGCCGAAAGTCGTCTCTAGAACAACACGGATGGCGAACGGGAGGGCCGAGAATATGTTCCAATCCGTGGTAAATTCAGTTTTAAATAAGCTAAAACACAACGAGTCATTGACAAGTCTCTCTCTAGCCATGTTGAATAAACTCCATTCTCCTCGTATGTTTACTTCCGCGCGCAAGTCCCTCGTCCTGCCCTTGTCGCTTTGCTAGCGGCACGTCTGCCCGTCGCTGATTGGTGAACTCCGCTGTCTGTTTGCCTCTTGTTAAGTGTAGAAAAGGCTACAAAGTTATGTGATTATTTGCTTAAGATGTTCACAGTTGCTCGTTCAATGCCTTCAGCATCATTTGATTCTCACATTTGGCTGACGTAAATAGGTGAAAAGTTGGATTGCGCATGCACCGTACCAGAATGCAGATGTCAATAGTAAGAAAGGCACGGGTGGATGCACGACATGAGCGTGCGTCTAATTGTGTGTTTGTTCATTGCTGTGCGTAAATGCAAAGTGAGTATCACAAGCAGCATTCATATTTACGTAGACAATTTTTTATGATTACCTTTTGCTGTTGTTATGATAGTTCGTCCGATTGTTTTGCGTGGTAGTCCATTAGCGTGTTGCTATGCTGCGATTCTAAAATAGCGACAAGTTGCGGCATAGCGCACCGGAAGTAGTGAATCCGCCTTCACAATAAGTGCCCAAAACCGGAAGTGCTTAGCTGGAGCGTAGAAAATAGTTCAAGCTTAACTTCGAATATTCCATCTACATGTTTAAATGTAATTAAGTTGAATTTAAGCAATGTATATTTATTTATTGTTTCTTTTCATGTCTTTTGTACAGGCCTCTGTAAAGCCCTTTTAGACTTCTGTTGTGATTGAGGGCTATACAAATAAAATTGAATTGAATTGAATAAACCACACACACAGATACACACATATATACCCACAAACACCTACTCAAGAATATAACCATTTCCACATCTGCATGGACAGTTGGGATGAATGGACTGTATAAAGTTGATTTAAGAGGATTTGCATTAAAGAAAAAGGAGAAATCCAGCCACCTGTCCAAGTGCCGTGATTGCCTCTACTTTGAGTGGGCCTTAAGTGGTGTTTGGCCAACACACTGACGTGAACACAGCTAAAATCAACCTGAATCAGCGAGAATCCAGTTTTCTCCACTACATTAAGCTTATTCGGACAGAATATTAATTAAAAATGAATGAAAACTAAATACTATAGAATATGTCATTATTATCATTTTAAAAATGTGACTGGTAAAAATAGATTATGACCGGATTTTTATGACACTGTCAGTCAAAATGACAGACAACAAAAAAGTCTAGCGCAACCTCTGATATATATATATATATATATATATATATATATATATATATATATATATATATATATATATATATATATATATATATATATATTACGGCTGTCAAACAGTTAACATTTTTAATCGAGTTAATTACAGCTTGAAAATTAATTAATCGTAATTAATCGCAATTAATCGCAATTCAAACCATCTATAAAATATGCCATATTTTTCTGTGAATTATATATATATTCTGTAAAATAAATTGTTGGAATGGAAAGATAAGACACAAGATGGATATATACATTCAACATACGGTACATAAGGACATTTCACTCTACTGTCATTTAAATCTGTCTATGCTGTCCTCACTCCGAAGCCTCTACTTTTTCCAAAGCTAGACAGCTAGTGAACGACGCCTTAATAATCAGACTTCTTCCTTTTTCATCTGATTTATTAATAAAATGGCCTCAAACCATTGTCCTCTTTAGACCGTTTACGTAAAACTACAAAAAAAACAGTAAACAAGCATTGCATTAGCAACAACGTTAGCTTAGCACGCTATACAGGTTGACTAAACATAAACAAAAAGCGTCTCATACAAAAAATATAACATTTCGCTTATTAACATAATATGTACATTCTTTACAACAACCATACTTATGGACAAATCTTCTCCAAGGATCATATAAGCACAACAGAGACGTCGTGCAGCCATATTGGACTGGCAAGAAAAAAATAAACCATGTCGCAAAGCGACCACAAGAGTATATACATATATATATATATATATATATATATATATATGTGTGTGTATATTTTTTTTAATCATACTTTGGGGAAAAGGTGAGACAAAAAACATGCCTTATATGTATCTCTTTCCAATGCTAAATCTGAATAAATACATTGAGCACACGCACACAAAAAAATAAAAATTTGGGGGGCGGGGTGCGCAACTTCGCGGTTTTTCACTTATCGCGGCAAGTTCTGGTCCCCATTAACCGCGAAAAACAAGGGATCACTGTACACTGGTCATTGAGAGTCATCCAAAGTCTTTCCAAACAGCTATTCAAGTCATCTAGTGAAAATTTCTTTAAAAAAAAAAAAACATATATATATATATATATATATATTTTTTTTTTTTTTTTAAATATCGCAATATAATATCGCAAACCCCCCAAAAATCGCAGCAATAGTTTTTTCCAATATCGTTCAGGCCTAGTGCACACGCACTACTACTAGGCTACTACAAAGACAGCATTCTATTTCACCTACAGTGTGTGTTGGAGTTTTTGTACTGGAAGTAAAAGCGCCCGTGTATTATAATGCAAATCCTTGCAGCTAGATGGCCCAATGACACACAAACACATTTGAAAACTACAAGGGCCAATAAGCCTCAGTTTAACACCCCCTTTTTACAACACTCAAATAAATTGCACACAAATATCCAACAACGCTCTGCACGGCTGCAGCTCAACAACAACAACAAACAATAATATGGCTATAATGCAAGCATGTCTTACCTATTTGAAGACAACGAAGGACAATCATCTTCATTTTCGACCTTGAATTGAATTTTAGAAAATGTAGCTGTTTATGCAATGGAAAAAAAAAACTTTTGTTTTTATACTATGTTAGTGCCTCCTCTGTCAACAGTTTACTTTTCTGTTCCAATAGCGCCTTATTCTGCATGATCTGTAGCAAGCAAGGTGTCAGGTGGTGTTGTTAACAAACAAACAAAAACATATATTCAATCCCCAAAGTTAAGTACACTAATGTAGTATGTTTTATTTATTTTTAACAACAACAACAACAAAAAATCTTTCAGAACTCTTTTTTTGTCTCCAACATCAGGGAGTGCTGCAGCACCCTCCGCAACCCACTTCCCGTGCCATTGAATACAGTATCATTTTTTTAAACGTAATTTTATCAGTATGGAGTGTAATACAGGTAGTCCCCAGGTTACGAGCGAGTTCTGTTCCCACGCTGGCAATGTAACCTGAATTTCCGTGTAAGTCAGAATTCATCTTTTAAGTACCCCCTAATACCCCCTAAATCACAAAATAACGATCCAAAAAAACATGTTATATGTCATATTAATAAAATAATAAGTTACTGTGTGGTAGTGTGTTAAATGCCGTTATATTTAATGACTATTTGAGCTTTACTCGCGAGTGAGTCGCCTGGCTGAGAGAAAAGGGCACTGTAAAAAAAGAGTAGGGAGGTAAGGGGGAGATATCATAGCCGCTCAGGTCGCCTCTTTCAACACAAGCCCGCCGTCCATATTGAAAAAACTGGATTGGGACTCGCAAGAGGAGTTGGCACAGTGGGAAAAGCAGCAGCAGCATTAGAACAAGGAAGCGGGACGTGACGGCGGACCTCCCGGCCGAAAGGAACTGCAGGACGGCGGCGATGCTGCTGGGGGATGAGGGGATTCTGACATGAAGAAGGGCAACGGTAACTAGGTACTGTTTACACAACTAAAAAAGAAAACAAAAAAATGACTGGAGACAAAATGACGGACGACACTCCGGCGTCGTAAAGTCGGAATCACGTAAGTCAGGTACATCGAAACCTAGGGACTATCTGTACATGTTTTTGAATAGTTATTTTGAGATTTTGAGGATATATATGGGTACTTATAGGGTTAATTCAGGAAATTCGGTTTACGTCGCCAGCGTAGGAACGGAACTCGTTCGTAACACGGGGACTACTTGTATTCGAATTTTTCATTGCCCATCGCAAAATACAGGTAGTCCATGGGTTACTAACGAGTTAAGACTATAAATCGCAGTTTTTTTTTCATAGTTTGGCCGGGGGTGCGACTTATGTGTGAACACATAACACATCAACAAATTATTATATCGTTTCATTGGATTTAGTGATTTGGTGTGACACTAATTGTTTGGTGAACTTGTTAACATATTCTTTATGCTATAGTAATCTGAATAACTCTTACTAGCTATGTTACGTTAACATATCGGGCACGTTGTTTGTGCGCCATGTAACGTTAGCATACGGTACACTTATTCAGCCTGTTTTTTCTCTATTTTTATTTTTCAATATATCACAAAAGTGAGTACACTCATTGAATTTCTGCAGATATTTATCTTTTCATTGGACAACACTGACAAAATGACACAATGAAAAGTAATCTGTGTGCAGCTTATATAATAGAGTTAATTTATTTTCCCCTCAAAATAACTCAAAATATAGCCCTTAATATCTAAACTCCTGGCAACAAAAGTGAGTATACCCATTAGTAAATACGTACATCCCTAAATGTCCAAATTGAGTACTGCTTGTCATTTTCCCTCCAACATGTCTTGTGACTCATTACAGGAGTGCTGTCAGCATTGCTGCAGAGATTGAAGAGGTGGGGGGTCAGCCTGTTAGTGCTCAGACCATACGCCGTACTCTAAATTCTCTAAATTAAATTGGTGTGCATGGCTGTCACCCCAGGAGGAAGTCTCTTCTGAAGACGGTACACAAGAAAGCCCGCAAACAGTTTGCTGAAGACATGTCAACAAAGCACATGGATTACTGGAACCATCTCCTATGGTCTGATGAGACTACGGATGGGAATTGATAGGATTCTTATGATTCCAATTCCATTATCGATATTGCCTAACGATTCGATTCTTTATCAGTTCTCTTATCGATTCTAATTCGGGGAAAAAGAAGAACGATTGGCATCGAGTTTGTTTAATCAGAAGTCACAACCTTACAAACTCACAACGAGGTCAAAATAGGCCCAAGGTCTCAATGTTAACTGTGGAAATAAGTGGCAAAAATGTGTAACATTTTACTGAAACATTTTTCTAATACAAATTAAAAAAAAAAAAAAAAAAAAAAAGGTATATATTGGCATATAGGTCGTTGTTCTGCCTTTGGCAATATGTGTTAAAGTGTATTAATTACCATTATATTGAAATGCACGCCTTTTAATTTTTAGTGCGCTTTCACGCTCAAGTGGGGGCGCCCTTGCGCTTCCTCACGCGACGAAGAACGCGCTCACGCGAAGAAGCGCGCGTTTACACGCGAAGAAGTGCAGCTGCGCATCCAAGCGAGTGAGCGAGTTAGTGAGAGAGGGAAACACTGCTACGAGCCTACGTTCTTTATTCATGTTTGTAAAATATTTACAGAGGCAATGCCTGTATGTATCATCTATTGTGTTGTTGTTGGGCGTTTCCACTCGCGATCGGACACTTAAATCCAGTTGTGTAGTGGTTTGAACGAAGCGCTAATGCTAGCGAACGCATGCTAACCGTTGCTGTTATTACTGTAAAAGCAGCTAATCATCGCTGATTGATGTTGATGCGAACCTGTTTGTTATTGGGGACGAAATTGATTTGTTTCATTTCTATTTTTAGTTTCATTCTTCAAGTAATGGTGTCATAACGACGGCTGAATAAAGTCAGCATATTATACCAACGTCTTCTGCATCGTCATTTGGGAGTTTAGCTCGCTGCATAGCTAGGACTGAGCCTAGGTGAGGACAGTGCAGTCGTATTCCCTCCCAATGCAGTTATCTCCACCTTGCAATGACTGCAAGTCGCTTTGTTGAAATTTTTTCTCGTGAAGACACACTTTCGAGTGTTTGAACCGACGTGCTGTCATTGTCATGTTTACTGCTGCAATGCTTGTGCTAAACCATTGTAACCTTTCTTTTTCACCCTCTTTCCTGGTGAATTGTAGCCAAACTTTGGAGCGAGTGGTTCTTGGCGCCATGCTAGTTTGATGCGTCTGGACAACAAGACACGTCATGTGACGACGCAATACGCGTCTTTAGGAATCGTTAAGGCTTTTTCATTGTGATGTCAAGGCCTCGAAACACTAGGAACCAGTTCGGAATTGGAATCGGATTTTGATTCCCATTCCTAGATTAGACGAAGATTAAAGTGCCTGTGACACGAAAAAGCATGTTTATTTCATAATACACGCGGTATTTTATGCTCCTGAATGATATGGATCGCTTGGATGTGTGTGGAAGCGATCGCTATATTTATTTAGTTTTTTTAATCCCGCGCCAGGAAAATGAGTGACTTCCGGCTTCGGTCTTGCATTGAGGAGGAGGGCGCTGTGACGTGTACGGTAGAAGACGTCCTCTTCACTATACAGCGTACTGTTGTGTATGGGGACGAATGATTCAGCTGATTTTGCGGATTAATACGTTTATTTTTCGCATCACGCCAGCCAAACGGCTGCAGAAAAATCATTCTGTATGAGGCTGAGGCGTATGCGCCTTTTTGGAGTTTCAAAAGGTTCCCATTCACCGTGGATATTTACTGTGGGACCATTGGACTTACGAGGAAGTGAGTAAACATCTTGTTTTGTATTATGTCAAATACGAATACAGCGATTACAAAGTCAACACTACAAACTTCCTTTAAATGAAGGACTACTTACGTTTGATCATTGATAGGCATGTAAAAAGCTGTCCTAATGGTCATTAGCAGCAGCCCGTTAGCTGCACAACAACTCCAGCCACCCTCCTCCGGGGAACGAACTGTAAATTGCTCTCCGCCGGGCGGTTTGCCGATCCGCGACGACAATAGACAACCGGGTCGTCATGTCAAATAATCCAGGATAGTTATGTGTGATTTTCCGCTTTGAAGACTTTGAAACATCACTCGGTTCGGGTTAGCATGTCGGCTAGCTGTCACGCCTTCTGGTTTGTTTACATTCTCCGAAGCCGGGGAAGGGAAATGACATATGTCCGATTTAGGTGTCATAAAATATAGTTCGGGAGGTGCGACATTTAAGGTGAAGTCGACAGTTTTGACCATGATGGAGTAATTTTGCCATGTCGTCCTGAATAAATGCATTTTTATTATTTCATATTCAATTCAGCACAAGACTGTTATTTGTCATGACCATGCCATTTATTTTATCAATTGGGGAAAATACTTGGATAAAAAGAATATCCTGTAAAAATATTGAAGTAAAGAGACAGAAACAATGACATTTTGCTGCTCTCTTCGTCGCGTTTTCCTCGTTCTGAATAGTTCTCCCTCGACGGGCTGACTGGTCCTTCTCAAGCCATTTATATTGCTATTGGGGAAAAATACTTGGATGAAAAGAATATCCTGTAAAAATATTGGAGTAGAGAGACTGAAACGATGACATTTGGCGGCTTTCTTCGTCGCGTTTTCCTCGTTCTGAATAATTCCCCCTCAATGGGCTGAATAGTAAAATCGATGAGCCCAGTCTACCGCTGACGTCATCCACCTGTTGGGGACGCTAAAGCCCTATAATGGTAGGCGTGGCTAACTGGCAGATTAAAAGGCTAATTTGTCGTCATCTGTGCTTTGCTAAATTGTTGTATATAGTCGAATCGTCTCAAAATATGATTCTAATTCACATAATAATGCCATTTAAGACTTTTTTTCTCGTGTCGTATGCTCTTTAAAATTGTTTGGTTCCGATGGTCTCAAGAATGTGTGGCGGCGACCAGGTGAGGAGTACAAAGATAAGTGTGTCAGTCCTACAGTCAAGCATGGTGGTGGGAATGACCCCCACACCTCTTCAATCTCTGCAGCAATGCTGACAGCACTCCTGTAACGAGTCACATGAGATTTTGGAGGGAAAATGACAAGCAGTACTCAACATGGACTGTACTGGACATTTAGGGATGTGCGTAGTTCCCGTCCGGTGTTCTCACTTTTGTTGCCAGGGGTTTAGATATTAATGGCTACATTTTGAGTTATTTTGAGGGGAAAATAAATTAACTATTATATAAGCTGCATTGCACCAAAGTGTCATTTTGTCAGTGTTGTCCCATTAAAAGATATAGTTAAATATCTGCAGAAATGCGAGGGGTGTAGTCACTTTTGTGATACACTGTAAATTACCTTTTAAGATGACATGTCTGTTCTTGGTGTTGGATTTTATCAAATAAAGATGTGACATATTTATGTCACAATGCTGTTGCCATAGGGTGCACTTCTTGTGGGTGTGGTATTATAGTATAAAAGGAATCTCTGTGATGTTTCGGTGACCTATGCTGAGAAGCACACTAAATAAAGAAATGTTGTTCCATGCAAGTCTCGGCCTTACATGTACTTTGATTAAATTTCCCACCAAAATGCAGTTTATATTCCGGTGCGATTTATGTTTTTTTCCTCTTCATTGCGCATTTTTTGGCTAGTCCAACTTATACTCAGGTGTGACTTATAGCCCAAAAATATGGTAATTTTTTTTTTTTTTTTAAATCTGTGAGTGGACTAAGAGCAGCGTCTTATGCGAATATTTCTCATCATTCATTTCGATAATATTCACGCTGTTATTTTCATTTGTGCAATACCAGCTTTAAGTTAGTTTTGCTGGTTGCAATGTGGCGCAAACCTGTTTTTTGTTTTTTTTCTACATTTTCCCAATTTGAATGAGCTGTAGCTGCAACAACGTCAGCATTCTTCTATCATCCACCGATTGGCTCATGTCGTGCTTTCATGTCGGCACGTTTAGTCGGTGCCGCGTCGCTGTCACATTAGCGCCTTGATACTTTCTATTGCGGGGCTGAGGTTGCAAAGATGTGACAAACAAAGCAAACGCAACAAGCCGTAGTAAATTATTCATGGGGTAAGAAAAGGAGGCGCGAAGAAATGAGGCGATGCGCCGCCAAGAAATCTACGTTACAGATGTCCACTACGCAAACACTCTTTCACACTAATTATTGTCAAGATCAAGACAGTAGTGGTGTTCCAAACCAGGTTTGTGGTTCCAAATGAGAAATTCAAACCAGAGGTAGTGTTTACGTGAGGGTTCCAAGTTAAGAATTCGCTTTCAATCCAAGACTTAGGTTTTATGCAAGAATTGGTTTTGTCCTTTATGGAACCACATTTTGGGTATTGAAGATTCGGGGCTCTAAGTAAGGATTAAAGGGGAGATGTTACATATTTTTCAGACATACGCAGGGCCGGCCCAGCCTATACGCAGACTATGCAGCTGCTTAGGGCCCCTGACCACTAGGGGGCCCCCAATCTGGCAATTGTTTAATTTATATTCTATTTTGTTTACTACAGTTTGCTTTATCTGACTTTGTGAGTTTTGATACTTGAATACAAGCCTAAAAAAATATAACTTTTTTCTTTCCTCTTTTAGAAAAAGGTTTGGCGCTATCTACTGTAAGTACTGACAAACATTTGGGGTGAGAAGTTTGAAGTATGCAGTGCAACAAAATCTGATTAATATACAAAATATGGACGTATGGCTTGGATTCCATGTATGGGTTTCATATTACACTGTGACGAAATGGTGGGCCAAAAATATGGGCCCCTTCGCATTATTTTGCTTAGGGCCCCCAAATGGCCTGGGCCGGCCCTGGACATACGTATAGTAACATTTTAAAGCACATTCAAGTAACAATTTTACCTTGAGTTGATTTGGGAAAGCTATACTGTACTTTCCAGAATATTATTAGTCATATTAGTGTTAGTATTAGTCACACTTGAGTATAAGTCACACCAGCCAAAATATGCACAATGAAGAGGTAAACACACATTTTGGGGGGAAATTTATTTGACAAAATTACCAATAACAGACATGTCATTTCGAAAGGCAATTTAAAACAAAAAGAGAATCGAGAACAGGCTGAATAACTGTACAGTATGTGAACGTTACATGAGGCATAAACAACTGAGAACGTGCTCGGTATGTTAACGTAACATAGCTATTAAGAGTTATTCGGATAACTATAGCATACAGAACAAATTTTCCAAACCATTAGTGTCGCACCAGATCACTAAATCCAATGAAGTGATATAACAGTGTGTTAATCATTTCAGTGCTGCAACAATCAATTGATTAACTCGAGTAAAAAGCTTCAAGTCAAATTTTGCTGGTCCGAGAATTTGTTTAATTAGAGTGACTTTGTAATGGTTTGTTTTGAAAATGTTGCTTTTAGTTTTATTGGTTTGAGTGGATACACTGCCCTCTAGTGGCAATATTGAATATGCCATAACTTGTCTCACATGGCTGAATCCAGCTGCTCCCTGTTAAAACCAACATAAGATATGTTTTTGTTTGAGCTAATATGTTTGTTTATGCACTCGTTATTTAGTTTGGAAGTATATTTGGCAGTATTTGTGTGGGAATACAAATAGTATTACAAATTGTTAAGAGCTTTGTTAAAAAAAAAAAAAAAAAAAAAACACCTTTAGCATTTGTAGCATTTAGGTTTTGCTATGCAAATTAGCCATTTGTTCTTTTGTTGCACTTAAATCATTTATTTATTTTTATACAGTTTGAGGCTATGCTCAGGTGTTAAGTTTATACTAACATGTTTTTGTTTGCGCTAATATGTTTGTTTATGCATTTATTATTTAGGTTAGAAGAATATTTAGTATTTTTATGGAAAATGTGTTTTAACAATTTGTTACGAGCTTTGTAAAAAAAAAAAAAAACTTTAGCATTTAAGTTTGCGGACCTTTGCTATGGAAGTTAGCCAATTGTTCTTTTGTTGCACTTAGATCTTCATTTTTTTTTTTTTAAATACCGTTTGAGGCCAAGCTTAGGTGTTTAATTTAGTCTTAAATGCATGTATTGCTCTTGTGAAAAAAACTCAGGAATTTTATTTTATATTCGCATTTAATGGTCGTTTGAAAGTGCATTCTTAGAGAGCCAAAATAAATGTTATTGCAGGCATAAACCCGTGTTTCTTTGTTTTACTTATCTCCTAAAATTGATTCTGCAACGCATTAAAAGTTCGTAATCCGTATACTTGATTATTTGAACTAACTAATCAATGGATTAATCAATTACCTAAATAATCAATAGCTGCAGCCCTAAATAATTTCACACAAAAAATCTCCCCTAGAGTATAAATCGTACCCCCGGTCAAACTACAAAAGAAAAACTGAGATTTGTAATCCATAAAATACGGTATACAGTATCTCAAACATGACTTAATAGAAACTTGCTTTAGCATCGTAGCTAAAACGACTGGAAATGAGACTGCCTCTTTAAGAAAAATCTGACCCTTGCTGGTGAAAAGCGTCATCCTTCGAAAGTGTGTTAAGAGGACACCCCTCTTTGCATCCAAATGTCCATTTCCTTGTCGACATTTTGAAAATCACTCGATTAAAAAAAGCAGCTGCGTGCATTGCGCTCCGACTTAGCTTACTGAGCAGGAGAGGTGCTATGCATAAAAGGAGGTTCTATGCAGAACCTATTGTTTTCACAGCTCCCACCGCAGACAGGAGAGATTCGCGATTTCTCATCACACATGAATTGTTCAGAAAACCGCTCCTTACTCTGTGTTTAACAAGGGAATGACCACAAAACATGATGAAAAGCTGGAAAAAAAAGAGAAAAGTAAATTTTGCATAACACGCCTGCTTTAATGTTTCAAGACAAATATGTATAAGGGTTTCACCCCCGTTTTAAAGATTTGTATGAGTTTCACCAACAATCATTTTTATTACTTCCTGCTTCAAAAAACACCGCAATATTTTCAAGCCACAGTTGAGCTTTTAAATTAGTGTTTCAAGTCCTTTCAAACATATTGAATTGTGCCCCAAAAAGAAGTAAGACTCTGTGCTAAAAGACAATTTAACACTTCATGACACACACTCACACCTGTTCCCACAAGGCTGATGCAGAGTTTCAGGTGGAGCAGTTCTACTAATGAATCCATTTGTCATTCTTAGTAAGTGTGTGGAAAAAACAGAATCATCCAAGTTACAAGCATCAAATCTTAAAAACACGAGGGGGAAAAACACAAGAGACCTAGCTGTTCAAATGGATTGGATAGATAGTGCAGCAAATGGTGCTGAAAGATGATCATTCACTGCCAGCCCTCCCAGGCCAAATGGAATGGATGTCTCTTGCCGTCAATGAGGGCTAGTGACGTCTTAACATCTAAGTACGGGCAAGCCGAGTTAAAGTGCCTGTGACAGCATAAAAAATCTGATATAGCATTATTATGTGAATTAAAATCATATTTTGAGAAGATTCAACTATATACAACAATTTGGCAAAGCGCAGATGACGAGAAATTAGTCTTTTAATCTGCCGTTTAGCCCCGCCTGTCATTATAGCGCTATAGCGTCCCCAGCTGGATGATGACGTCGGCAGGCAGACGCGAGTAACGATTTCAGCTAATTTAGAATTCAGCCCATTGAGGGGGAAGATTCAGAACGAGGAAAATGCGACAGAGAGCAGCAAAATGTGAACATTGTTTCAGTCTCTCTACTCCAAAATTTTTAGAGGATATTCTTTTTATCTAAGTATTTTCCCCAATTGCTAAATAAATGGTATAGTCATGACAAATAACAGTCTTGGGCTAAATAGAATATGAAATATTAAAAATGCATTTATTGAGTACGACAGGGCAAATTTACTGGATAATTGTTAAAACTCCCGACTTCTTAACCTCCCGAACGGTATTTTATGTCAGCGTAGTTAGTTCAGCTTTTGTTGTTTCCCTGCCCCGGCTTCGGAGACACAGGAAAGAGCGTAAACAAAACAGGAGGCATGACAGCTAGCCGACATGCTAACCCGAACCGAGTGGCTGTTTCAATCTTTTTCGCCTTTTGAGAACGATAAATCACACAAAACTACCCCGACTCATGTCACACATGGCGGCAAGGGGGGCAGACTTCACCGATCGGCCAGCCCCCGGCGACGAGCAAGTTTCAGCTCGTGATTCCCCTCCTGCGGGAAGGAGTGCTCGTTGCCAGGGATGCAGCTGGTGATCGCCGGACAAACCGGCTGACGTCGGAGGAGCGCGTGGCTGCCCAAGCCCAAGCCGAGGATAGTGGTCTATTAGCTGGCACAGGATGAAGGGGTGGAACTGACCATTGTGTGTGACAAGCCGCCGGCCGAGTGGCCTTCTTGGTGGACATGGAGCATTGTCACCCACAAAATGCAAGCCACCTCCTTATTAAAACGTGTGCCTTGATCCCAGTATTTGACATAATACAAAACATGTAGTTTGCTCACGTCCTCGTCAGTCCAGTGGTTCCACAGTTGTTGGACTTGTTTTGGCCATTCTCCGCAGTGAACAGGAACTTCTTGAAACCCAAAAAGGCTCACACGCCTCTCCCTGGTGCGGGAATAAAAGCCTGCAGCACATTGAGCTGACGTGATGCGAAAAATGAACTAATTAATCCGCGAAATCAGCTGAATCCGCAGTCCTTCTGCATGCTATATAGTAATGGCTATATTGTGAGATGGTGACTCGGCTGACGTCACATTTGCATCCTTCCTCAATCCAGGAAGTCACTCATTTTAATGGTGCGGGATTCAAAAAATTGAATAAACCCTTTTTTCAGATGAAAGCAAATTTTGCATGTCATTCGGAAATCAAGGTGCCAGAGTTTGGAGGAAGACTTGGGGAGAAGGAAATGCCAAAATGCCTGAAGTCCAGTGTCAAGTACCCACAGTCAGTGATGGCCTGAGGTGCCATGTCAGCTGCTGGTGTTGGTCTACTGTGTTTTATCAAGGGCAGGGTCAATGCAGCTGGCTATCAGGAGATTTTGGAGCACTTCCACTTCCATCTGCTGAAAAGTATTATGGAGATGAAGATTTCATTTTTCAGCACGACCTGACCCCTGCTCACAGTGCCAAAACCACTGGTAAATGGTTTAGTGACTATGGCATTACTGTGCTCAATTGGCCTGCCAACTCTCCAGACCTGAACCCCATAGATAATCTGGGGGATATTGTGAAGAAGAAGTTGAGAGACACCAGACCTAACACTGTGGATAAGCTTAAGGCCGCTATCGAAGCATCCTGGGCCTCCATAACGTGCCACAGGCTGATTGCCTCCATGCCACGCCGCACTGAAGCAGTCATTTCTGCAAAAGGATTCCCGACCAAGTATTGAGTGCATAGCTGATATAATTAATTGAAGGTTGACTTTTTTGTATTAAAAAACACTTTTTTGTATTGGTCGGATGAAATATGCTAATATGCCTCTTCAATCTCTGCAGCAATGCTGACAGCACTCCTGTAACGAGTCACATGACATTTTAGAGGGAAAATGACAAGCAGTAGTCAATTTGGACATTTAGGGATGTACGTAGTTTCTAAGGGGTGTACTCACTTTTGTTACCAGGGGTTTAGATATTAATGACTATATTTTATGTTATTTTGAGGGGAAAATAAATGAACTCTATTATTTAAGCTGCACACAGACTACTTTTCATTGTGTCAAAGTGTCATATTGTCAATGAAAAGATATACTTACATATCTGCAGAAATGCAAGGGGTGTACTCACTTTTGTGATACACTATATATATATATATATATATATATATATATATATATATATATATATATATTAGGGCTGTCAAAATTATCGCGTTAACGGGCGTTAATTAATTTTTTAAATAATCACGTTAAAATATTTGACGCAATTGACGCACTCCCCCCGCTCAGACAGATTTAAATGGCAGTACAGTGAACTGCTTGTTAATTGTATTTATGGAGTTTTGCCGCCCTCTGCTGGCGCTTGGGTGTGACTGATTTTATAGGCTTCAGCACCCATGAGCATTGTGTAAGTAATTATTGACATCAACAATGGCAGGCTTCTAGTTTATTTGTTGATTTTTGAAATTTTATTGAAATGAAAACATTAAGAGGGGTTTTAATATAAAATTTCTATAACTTGTACTAACATTTTTCTTTTAAGAACTACAAGTCTTTCTATCCATGGATCGCTTTAACAGAATGTTAATAATGTTAAAGCCATCTTGTTGATTTATTGTTATAATAAACAAATAGTCCTTATGTAATGTATATATCCATCTTGTGTCTTATCTTTCCATTCCAACAATAATTTACAGAAAAATATGGCATATTTTATAGATGGTTTGAATTGCGATTAATTGCGATTAATTACGATTAATTAATTTTTAAGCTGTAATTAACTCAATTAAAAATGTGAATCGTTTGACATATATATATATACATATATATATATATATATTGGTGCTGTCAAATCTATCGCGTAACGGGCGGTAATTATTTTTTAAATTAATCACGTTAAAACATTTGACGCATTTAACACATGCGCGGAATGACCCGCTCATGCATTGCCTCAAACAGATTACAATGACGCCGTTTTTCGCACACTGAGAGCTAAGAGGCAGAGTGGACACAGGCGTTCATTGGATTGTGCTGTTTATTGGCATAAGCTTTGGCAACACCTTCATAACTAACATAAGTATCATTTAGTGAAACCACAACAAAAATAATATTCCTATCGCTCAAAAAAAAATAATGTTCACAAAAAGAAAAGCGCTTCAATCATTTAGCTCAAAAAATGCACAGGATGTCAATATTTAGTCACAATATACAAACTATCAGAGGTCTCGTACGTCATGGAGCCAGCACCCAAATTACCGTGAAGTACAATGGAAACAGAACTAGCGCGTCAGTTGAGGGACAAAACACACTCATTGGCTTTATTTCTAAGTAATTTAAAACTCGCCATTGACACCTTGTGGTGTATTTCAATCACTGCCTTACGTAGTTAAAGACACTGTGGAAGAACGGAAGGGAGCCCATGTGACGTCACCGCTCGGCGACGTCAACATTCACGAGCTACTGTTTATTTTTTGATTAAAAATTTTTAGAAATTTATTAAAACGAAAATATTAAGAAGGGTTTATATAATATTACTATAAATTATACTAACATCTATCTTTTAAGAACAAGTGTTTCTATCTGTGGATCCCTTTAACAGAAAGAATTTTAATAATGTTAATGCCATCTTGGGGATTTATTGTTATAATAAACAAATACAGTACTTATGTACAGTATCTTGAATGTATATCTCTGTCTTGTATCTTATCTTTCCATTCCAAAAATAATTTAAAGAAAAATATGGCATATTTTAGAGATGGTTTGAATTGCAATTAATAACGATTAATTAATTATTAAGCTGTGATTAACGCGATTAAAAATTTTAATCGTTTGACAACCCTAAGATATGTATATATATGTATATATATACATATATTGGCACTTTCACTAGATGATTTGAGTTATGCTTATTAGTGTAACCCAAACAACTGTCATCCCACAAGGAAATTGCGAAAGGACTTGCCCACGATAAGAAGAAATTTATTATGAACGTAAAAGCAAAAGCCACAATTCTTGATACCCGACGAGTATTTTGCTACCAACTTGACAAATGAAAGTAGTAAACGTGCTGGAAAAGAAGGAAATGAACAGATGCAGGAATAACAATCCTATTTGCTCCCGCCACGCTCCAAAAAATTTGCTGACGGGGCAGACGCTTTCTCCACCTGTGCACTCTTCTCACGGGCAGATGCTATTTTTCACTTTACGACCGTCGTCACCCACCTCCTGTCCCAAAACAATATGCCGACGGTGGAAGCGGCTAAAAAAACATCAGTCATTCGGCCAGGATTCCACTTTTGTTCCGAAATGACCCGATTGCCAGCCAAAAGTTGGAATCATGTACCGACATCGGCCAGGAAGTCAACCAAAGGAGAAATTTAGGTCGTCCTGTTATTTTTCCATTTTCTAAAGTGAATCTCCACACTGATATTTGAGGAAACTTTTGACCACTCTTTCAGAAGTACATTTGAGAAGTCAAAAACTCATTAAGAGGACAAGGACTGAATTTCTTCCTTTATTTCTAAATATTTCCAAAGGTCTTCTTCTGGGATAAGCTCAGGGCCTTGGGAAGACCAGACAGGTTAATCTAGACCAGAGGTCATGAAACCGCAGACCTCGGTCCGGTTCTGGACCTCCAAGCCGTCTGGACCGGATCTCAAGCTGTCGCTACTAATATACGTTGCAACAACAAAAATCATTTTTGTCTGCGGGTTTGCAGAGCGGAGGTGGGCAACAAACAAAAACCTTAGTGGTGACGCGCGTGAGCCAGCCAATGGGAGTGAAGCATTTGAAAGTTATTTTTTGAACAGCATGTCTCACACTCGCTTTCCAGACTCCGCGGAGTGACAGCCAAAAACTGAGCCGAATGAAGTTGGAGGAAGAGGCGAAAAGGTACAGCAAATGGCGTGCTCAAAACTACGCAAGATTGATGCAGAAAACAGTGTTTAAGGAGGAGTGGACCAACACATTTTTGTTCATTTTACCTGGCGGCAGCACAAGACCGCTATGGCTCTTCTGTTCAGAGACGGTAGCGCTTGTAAAGAGCAGCAATTTGAAAAGGCACTATGAGACGAAGCACGCAGCTTTTTCGCAAAGTTTCCCTATGAACTCTGCCATCCGTTCTCAAAAAATAGCGGAATTAAAGGGCTCAATATGATCGCACCTCAAGGCTCATGGTTCATTCATTCACTGCACAGCAACGTGCAAATGAAGGTTCCCTCAGAATATCGTGGATTTTGGGTCAAAACAAAAAGTCTTTCAGTGACGCACCGTTTGTCAAAGATTGTATGAGTGCAGTTGCTGAAACTTTGCTTCATGGAAAGCAAAAAGAAGAGGTCTGTCAAAAAATAAAGCAAGTCCCCCTGTCAGCATCCACGAAAAAAAAAAAAAAAAAAAGTCTTGAACATGCTCTTATGTTGCTATTTAATGATTCAATTAAAGCACTTTTTAGTTTTATACACCTTTTATATTTTATTTACATTTTTGAATGTTGTAATTATCAGCATGGCCATGTAAAGATCCGTTTGTATTTTTTGGAAAAAAAGAAGCATTAAATATTTCCGGACCCGAGATTGATCTAGGCCGAGATCTAGACTGAGACGTTCCATCCATTTTAAGACAATATGTAACAAACAGGCTATTCCTATTCTTTTCCACAAAAGGTGGAAGCATGGAATTGACCTTTTGCAAGCTCCTCCTCCTAAACGGCTATCGACCAATCATATATTCTTGAGACCAAGGGCGTAGGTTTGCATGGGGACGGTGGGGACATAACACTACCAACTTTTCAGGATGCTCAAATTGTCCCCACCAACTTTTAAGCAACCTTATTACATTATATAAAGAGTTCAAATATATGGGTAATTTAGATTGGCATACCATATGTTGTAAGGATATAATAATTACTAGAGATGTGGCGATCAATCGGGTCCGATCACGTCATTTTCAAAGTATTGGAATCGGCAAAAAAGTATCGGACATGCCTTTTTTAATATATATATATATATATATATATATATATATATATATATATATATATATATATATATATATATATATATATATATATATATATATATATGTATATATATTTAAATTAAATCGTTTTCTAATTGTATTTAACGTTACAGACAAAATGTCTTACACTCATCCAGAGTCTTTAGTTTTATATTGTGACTAAATATTGCCATCTAGTGGATTTTTATGAGCTTTTAGTAAATGATAATTCAGCCATCTAACTTCTGCCCAAATGCATGATGGGAAGTGCAACCATGACTGTGCTTAATGGTACCAATTGATATATCTTCTCAGCGTTGGGAAATAAAATAGTGTTAAGAAAAAGATCAACTACTACCTTTCTTCCCCACATTGCTTCTCACGATATTATTGACTGTTGAAAGAGGGATTGTAAGGCTTTAGCCAATTAAAAAAGTACTTTAAAGGCTGCCACAATTCTCTCTACTCATTTTACGTTGCCTTTTAGTTCTATGTGTATGTACTACGGTGTCAATATAGATTGAACGCGACAATGTGTGAGTGGGTAGTGCAGCGCCTGCGTTAATTGCGTTAAATATTTCAATGTTATTAACTACCATTATTAAGTGAATTAATTTCATTATGTTCAGACTTACATTTATCCCTTTTCAATTGCTGAATGTGCCGGTCCATTTTTTTTTGCCCCTCAAACGAAAGTTTGGTTGGCTGATGACTGTAAGCCACCCAAACCGCCACAAAGACACACACACACAGACATACACAACACCGACAGATTCGTGTCGACAACATGCCACCCGCTTCGGAGAAGAGGGATATTAGAAGTTGTTTTTTTTTTTCGGCCAGCAGCAGCCACTGTAAGTCATATAAAAAGGCGTCATTGTGGTGGAGGTGGGGGAACCACCACTAATTTTGCTACTGAAAGTCCGACTTGCAACAGTTAGCATAACATTAAACACTGTAAGAAATAGTCTGGGACCCAGCTCATTAATAGCCTCTCGAGCAAGGTACAAAATCAATCGTCCAATCAGATTCATTTATTTGCGTGACGTGTTCTTAACGAGTAACGTCACTCTTGCGCGCCGGAAGTCGTGTCTACAACAACACAGGTGGCGAACGGGAGAGCCGAGAATATGTTCCAATCCGCGGTAAAACCAGTTTTAAATTACCAAAAACACATTGAAAAAAGTCATTGACAACAGTCAACATGGCTCGTGCTAGCCATGTTGAATGAACTTCTCCATTCTCCACTCACGCTAATTACTTGTCGCTTTACCAACGTCACATCTGCCCGTCGCTGATTGGTCCACTTCGCTGTCTGTTTGCTGTGGATTGCGTCGCCCTCGGAATTTGATCCGCCGGACGGTCGCCTGGTATACCAGGCAAGTCAAGCCAGCCTCCACAAGGAACAACGAAGTCAAGCTAGTCGTCCCTTGTTTGGATCATTGTTTGCATTATGTGCAGTTGTGCATTAAGGTTATATCGTCCCTACCAATGTTGAGACCAAACCTACGCCCTTGCTTGAGACTGTTGTTAAGTAGCAAGTTCCATCAAGCATAATGAAATACACGTTAGCGAATTAGCTACTTAGCTTAGCGCTCGGCGCTAACTATTAACATCTCAAAAAGAACAACAATAAATGCTAAACAGTACAAGAGGGTACGTGTACTCACCTCTTATAAACGCACACAGGTCTTAGCAACACACTCAGGACATATTTCGATTGAAATGACTTAAAACTACTACTGGACATCTGAAACTATCTCTCTTCCCCTCTCGCTCTAAAAAATAACTTGCGCACAAAGCGCGACTGACAGTGTCGTGCCGGTCGCGCTTCTGTTGCTGCCTGTCTCGTACACAAATTTATTTTCCAGTCTTTTAAAAAGGAGTAAATGTCTCTTCCAGTAACCCGGATAACAATAACGTTGTGCGTGCGTCCGTTAACGGTGTCCGGGCGGCAGATGTGTCTTGAATTTCGTTCCGCTATGAGCGGCTGTCATAAAGTTATGAAGGAAAATCATTGTTTTTGAACCTTTATGAATCGTAATCGAATAGTCATGTGTCGAATTGCGATGCATGTAATAATCGATTTTTTGGAACTCTTCTACTGTATTCGTCCGCCCGCAATGGCTTTGCCGTTAGTGACGAAGCTTGTCTAATTAGCAACCGTAAGTAAGGGCGGGGGAGGGCAGCTTTTGCGAAAGGTCAACTGTACAAAAAATTGGCCCAGTGAAAATAACACTGAATGCTTCAAAACTTTGGACAGTTCTATGCTTTTGCAATTTTGTGGAAAGAATTTGGCGATAACCTGTTTCTGTTCCAACCTTACTGTGCACCTGTGCTCAATGCAAGATCCATAAAGATTACAATTTTTTCTGTGGATGAACATAACTAGCATGCAGGATCCTGATCTCTACCTGACAGAAAACCTTTGGAATTATTTACAGCAAAAGGTGAGAGCATAAGCTTCTCATCCAACAGGTGTAACCTCACAGATCGATCCAAACGTTACATTTAACAAAAAGTAGAGATTAGTTTTATTAAACAAATCGTTGAGTTAAAAGACCAAAATGTCTAAATATAAGATCAATTTTACTGAAGAAACCTTAAAGTAATGAGGTCCAAAACATAAAATATTATCATTTTTTGCCAGAGGTAAAAAAAACCAACACTAAGCATTGTACATACAGTATGTAATATGTTTACTATGCATTATGCATATGGACATTATCAATGCAGGATGACTTCACACACCGGAATTCGTTATCTATGCCTTTTATTCACCAGTGGACGTTGTTTTGAATTATTCGTCTCGACTCCTCCGCTGTGTCTTGTTTACATGCGCCTGACACGGGTGTTTGGATGATAAGCTTGTGGTGCTGTATAAGTGCGTGTTGTGGAAGAGGTGTAATCCTCCTTCTTGGCAGAGAATATTCCTTGATTTGATGCAAAAAAGGGTGAGTGGATTCACCTATTTTTTGCTTTGCTTTTTTCAATCAATAAACTCAAAAGTGCAAAAAATTCATACGTGCAGATTTGGTAGTGCTGGGAATGCTCAACGCGCCTTTTGTCTTAAGTCGTATTTTCTTTGCAATCGTGTGCAGAAAGACACGAAATCTGGCAACTCCTTTATGCCACCGCGTACGCCGCTCACGAGAGGCGAGAAAAAAAAACAAGCAGCAGTCAAGCTCGGGTATTGGGGCAAACAAGTAATACAGTGATCCCTCGCTTCCACGCGTTTCAAATTCGCCCTCAGTCCATCACGGATTTTGAATTATGAAATGAATAAATAATTTAATGTATTTTTTTAGAACTGTCACGATCCGATCACGTAGTCTGGTCATGGTCTTGGTCAAACAAATGTTAAGGTTCGATCTTGCCAGATGGAAGTCGAAACTTTAAAGAGCTGCATATGTCAATCGTCGTTTAACAGTTGCTCTGGCAACTCATTGTTTGTAAGTGAGAAGCTTGAGCGGATTTGAGTGGACTCACTCAATGAATCATTTAAATCAACACAAGCATTTTTCTACTTTATTGTTAAAAAAATAATTCGGTGGAACAGTAACATGTTTAAAACTTATAATAATTATATTTCAAGTGCTAAAAACATTTATTAATATATATTAGGGCTGTCAAAATTATCGCGTTAATGGGCGGTAATTAATTTTTTAAATTAATCACGTTGAAATATTTGACGCAATTAATGCACATGCCCTGCTCAAACAGATTAAAATGACAGCACAGTGTCATGGCCACTTGTTACTTGTGTGGTGGCCCTGTGCTGGCGCTTGGGTGCGACTGATTTTATGGGTTTAAGCACCATGAGCATTGTGTAATTATTGACATCAACAACGGCGAGCTACTAGTTTTTTTTTGGTTTTTTTTGATTGAAAGTTTTACAAATTTTATTAAAACGAAAACATTAAGAGGGGTTTTAATATAAAATTTCTATAACTTGTACTAACATTTATCTTTTAAGAACTTCAAGTCTTTCTATCCATGGATCGCTTTAACAGAATTTTGATGTTAATGCCATCTTATTGATTTATTGGTATTATAAACAAATACAGTACTTATGTACAGTACGTTGAATGTATATATCCGTCTTGTGTCTTATCTTTTCATTCCAACAATAATTTACAGAAAAATATGGCTTATTTTATAGATGGTTTGAATTGCGAGTAATTACGATTAATTATTTTTTAAGCTGTGATTAACTCGATTAAAAATTTTAATCGTTTGACAGCCCTAATATATATCTGTACATATATACATATATATATATATATATATATGTGTGTGTGTGTGTATATATATATATATATATATATATGTATATATATATATATATACACACAGTGGGGAGAACAAGTATTTGATACACTGCCAATGGGTTTTCCCATTGACTGTATTGATGTGTATGTATATATATATATATATGTATATGTGTATATATATATATATATATGTATATGTGTATATATATATATGTATATATATATATATATATACATACATACATACATACATACATGAATGTTTTTTTTTTAAATAATACTTTGGGGAAAAAAGTGAAAAAACGTCTTATATTTATCTCTTTACAATGCTGAATCTGAAAAAATACATTGAAGACACACACACACAAAAAATCCTTTTTTTGGTGGGGCGGCGCTACTTTGCGGTTTTTCACTTATCACAGCGGGTTCTGCTCCCCATTAACCGTGAAAAATGAGGGATTACTGTATAACATGGGGTATGTTTATATGGCCAAAATTTCTTCAGATCAGCGTTCAGATTAAAATTATGATCAGTGTTCAAAATATTGATCTTGCATGTTAATGTATCAGATCGTCAGTCGGAACAAATTATTTTGACGTACGCAGATTGATCCTGCTAAATGATGACCCTACATTTTTAAAGAAAAGTTAACTCAAAAAATCAATTTGCAGGTTTTTTTTTATGCCAGCATAATGACATAGTGTACATATTTATAAAAAAATTTGAACCCAAGTGTTCGCTAGAATGTTCAGTTATAAACAAAAACTTAGCGTTTGTATTTTGATGCATTCTCTTCTTGTTGTAGATGAATTAATAGGTCTAAAACAGTTTTTTTCCCATGCAACAAACCAAAATGAAGTCAAGGTCTGCACATGGACAGAACCTATTTGTGATTACCAACGTGGTAAAGATTCATCTTTCCCATAGCATGTGAAGGCAGCATGACTAAATACTGTATACAAAAGAAAATAGTAGAAGAGGAAGCCCACTGACCCCTGCATCCATTTAGACTTTAAACGTTATTTCGTGTATTTTTCCCGTTTTTCGTGTTCCGTCTAATATACAAACTAGACATATGCCGATTACTGGTTGCAAGGTATACCGTGGTATGAATACATCAAAGTTTCAAAACCGCAAAAGTTTTCCGTCATCCCGTCCCTAAGGTATGAGCTATTTTTATGTCCCAAAAATGCATGGAGAAATCCCTTGCTTACAGCTGTAAGGCTCAACCCTCCCACCAGTCGTTGCTCAGTGTCAGTGAGTCAGCTATGCTACACGATGGTTGAAGAAAAACGAAATCGCTGGTGTGGGAATACTTCGGCAAACACTCCCGCCTTCGTCAGAGGGTCCTCTGACGAAGGCGGAAGTGTTTGCTGAAAATATGTCAGGTAATTAAATCACCTACTGTTGTCTGGGATAAAAGAAAAAAAAATTTTGATTAACTCCGGCGTGTTTAGTGTGTTTAGCTATTGTAAAACGTGTTTTTTTCTCCCTGGTAACTTCTCTGTGTTAAGAGTTCAAGAGAGTGTGTGTATAATGTAAACTTGATATGAGTTATACACGCGTGCTTTTTATGTAAAATAATTCAATTATTTTTGTTCTGATGGTAAAAAGGTTGAGCTGTGGCTCTGGGTTTAGGCTCACCTAAAGGACTGCATTTATTTTTAATTTTATTTTCAATATTTTTTTTTTTTAACGTAACATTATAACTATGTTCCAATTTGCGAATGTTTTGAAAAGTAAAAATCCTGTTCAATGGATTAAAAAAAAAAAAAAAAAAAAAAACATATCTCAGTGTAACACATTTTAGAGCTGTAATGTAAATACCATGATACAGTGAAACCATGATATTTTGGCTGAAGGTTATCATACCATCAGAATCTCATACCGGCACATGCCTAATACAGATCGGCTTAGTCTGCGCAAGTTGCACCTATCCTATCTTCCGCTCTGCTTCTGCTCTGATTAACCTTGGGAAATAACACAGGCTTACAGTTACAGTCATTCACTAGGTCCCCCGGTGTGGTTCTGGGATTTTTTCCTTACCGTTCTTGTTATCATTTTGACGCCACGGGGTGAGGAGGGAGTTGAAAGTCCGTGTTGTTCCACGACAGCCCCAAAACATCACTGTTCTAGAGGAGATCTGCATAGAGGAATGGGCCAAAATACCAGCAACAGTGTGTGAAAAGCTTGTGAAGAGTTACAGAAAACGTTTGGCCTCCATTATTGCCAACAAAGGGTACATAACAAAGTATTGAAATGAACTTTTGGTATTGACCAAAGATTTATTTTCCTCCATGATTTGCAAATAAATTCTTTAAAAATCAAACAATGTGATTTTCAGTTTTTTTTTCTTCCACATTCTGTCTCTCATGGTTGAAGTTTACCCATGTTGACAATTACAGGCCTCTCTAATATTTTCAAGTGGGAGAACTTGCACAATTAGAGGTTGACTAAATGCTTATTTGCCCCACTGTATATTGACGTCACAGGTAAGGACGGTTTGTTCCAAAATTTTTGGAATAAAGTTATTACATACGTGCCAATTGGATTATCAATCGGCATAAACCACCCCTGTTTGTATTAGAATTTTGATTGGAATGGGCTGAATCGGGTTAGAAATTAGGCACGTGCTGGTATGGTATTCTGACGGTATAACCTTGAACCAAAATATCACGGTTTCACGGCATTGCAATTATAGCTCTAAAATGTGTTACTTTGAGATATCTAGGTTATAGAAAACAAAACAAAAAAAAACTTTTTTCCATTGAACAGGATTTTTATTTTTCAAAACATTAGCAAATTCGAACATAATTACAACATTAAGCTAAAATAAATTCTAAAAAATATCAAAAGTATTTTAAATAAAATTAAATGCAGTCCTTTAGGTGAGCCTATACCTACAGCCACAGCTCAACATTATTACCATCAGAACAAAAATAATTTAATTATTTTCCATAAAAAAGCACGTGTGTGTGTGACTTGACACACACTCTCTTTCTTAACACAGTTGCCAGAGAGAAAAAAATGACAGTGTTTACTAATTTTTAATTTAGTATAAATGCAAAATCCTATTGGAAGTATTGCCTTCTCGGCAGCCACCCTCCGCAAACATGTTTTACATGGTGGTTGGTCCTCCTCCTCTAAGCCGCGACCGTCTGTAACTTTTCTGTAGCCGAATTATTCCCATACAAGCAATTTCGTTTTCTTCTATGGTGGAAAAAGTTCAGGAGTTTTACCTCCTCCAGCCATCATGTAGCACAGCTGACTCACTGACACTGAGCAACAACCGGTGGGGGAGGGTCGAGCCTCACAGCTGCAAGCATGGGATTTTTCCATGCATTTTTGGGACATAAAAAATAGCTAATACTGTATGGATGGTATGACAGAAATGTTTTGCTGTTTTGAAACCGTGATGTTTTCATACCACAGTACTGTATACCTTGAAACCTGTAATCGGCACATGTCTAGTTAGAATATTCCGAATGGGCTGTGTACATGAAGCATTTTTAGTCCGACCAGGCTTTAGATGCGAATAAAATTGTCCATGTAAATATACTTATTTTCAGTAAGTGAAAATTATTACGGCATAATGAGACACTTTCATGAAATGAAAAATGAGGACTGAGGTGAAGTGTAATGGGACACCTCTATGAAAAAAGATAGTTTGGACACAAGAGGGCTTTTTGGACATCTACTTTGCAAGAAAATGCCAGTTGTCAAACATTAATGACTATTAGTGGTGTGTATGTTATTCCATGTATGTGTGATTGTTATTCCAGATGTGTCAGGATAATATGTTAAACACTGACAAAGGCAACTCAAAAAGTAACAGGAACCCCGTTCTATTTGAGGAGTTTGATCTAAACGAGATGCAACGGCATCGTTTGACAACATCAAGATGAATGTCTCCCAGGATGGTCTCCACTTCATTTGGTGCACAATCCATTAGTGAGCCAAAATGACTGTGCATTGTTTTGCTTCATATCATCATCGTAGCCACGCGGGTCATTAATTCCTGCGATTGCAATCAGAGCAGTGTCAGGACACCGCTGCTAAATAATGCCTTCTTTATTGTAAGGCTTGCGGGATACTCGGGAAAGAGAATGCGAGATAGCGAAGCGGCGCAACAAAAGAGACGACATCATCGTGTTTTTGTTTCTCGACTCGAATGTGAGCAGTAAGCCGAGGCCTGAAAAATGCTGGCCGACAGCCCAGCGCCGACGTCTTGTTGGGGTAGAAAAGATATCCTGCTGGAGGCGTTCAAAGATAAAGTCAAGAATGGAGATGACAAGAAAAGTTGACACAAAGAGGGATTCTCCTACACACTGACATACTTAAATCTGCTTTACTTTACTTTTGGTTGCGACGTTCGCCTCACTGTTCTGAGAACAAGGGTTCAATCCCCCCTCCGGCCTTCCTGTGTTGAATTTGCATTTTCTCTCTGTGCCTGCCTGGGATTTTTCCGTTTTCCAACCACATTCCAAAACCATGCACTGTAAGCTGATTGACCACATTAAATTGTCCCAAGCAGTGTTGTTTTTAGCAGCCCACTCTTAATCTTTTGGACAATAATACTTATTAGTCTAAGTCAGAAGTCACAGAGCCACGGATCTCGGTCAGGTTCCGGACCCCCAAATCGTCTGGACCGGATCTCAAGCTGTCCGGACTAATACACATTGCAACAACAAAAATCATTTTTTTCTGCGGGTTTGCAGAACAGAGGTGGGCAACAAACAAAAACCTTAGCGGTGACGCGCATGAGCCAGTCAATGGGAGTGAAACATTTGAAAGTTATTTTTACAACAGCATGTCTCACACTCGCTTTCCAGGCTCCGCGGAGTGACAGCCAAAAACTGAGCCGAATGAAGTTGGAGGAAGAGGCGAAAAGGTACGGCAAATGGCGTGCTCAAAACTACGCAAGATTGATGCAGAAAACAGAGTGTTTAAGGAGGAGTAGACCAACACATTTTTGTTCATTTTACCTGGCGGCAGCACAAGACCGCTATGCCTCATCTGTTCAGAGACGGTGTTCTGCCAAAATCTGCTACATCGGCGAAACATCCTACATTAGTCGAATTTGACACTCAAAGTAATACCATGCGCGCTAAACTTGTTTTGTTTGGATGCATAAAGGCAGAATGTACTAAAAATCCCTTAAGAAAATACTTAAATGGTTTAAATACGCTACGTGACTAATGTGGTCAACTGCTTCAAAACTAACACAAAAAAAAACACAATGGTTAAGAGTATGAGAGGGTAATACATGCAAAAAGTATTTTTGAGGCAATGAAAAGGTTCTAAAAAACTAAATAAAAACAAAAATAGTGAGTAATCGCCGCTTCTGACTGATGTGCGCATGCGTTTGGATGCTTGCGTATGCGCGCTGAGCATTGTGTAGACGTTTCGCCGCGTAGTAAGGAATGGCCGAACAACGGCAGCACTTGTAAAAAGCAGCAATTTGAAAAGGCACTATGAGACGAAGCACGCAGCTTTTTCGCAAAGTTTCCCTATTAACTCTGCCATCCGTTCTCAAAAAATAGGGGAATTAAGGGCTCAATATGATCGCTTTATTATTTATTACTAATTAATTATTATTAAATATTATTTATTACTTACTATAAATTTATTTGTTATATTTTATTTACATTTTTGAATGTTGTAATTATCAGCATGGCCACATAAAGATACGTTTGTATTTTTTGGAAAAAAAGAAGCATTAAAAATATTTCCGGACCCGAGATTGTTGCAATTTTTAAATTTCGGACCCAGAGGATTTTTAATTCATGACCCCTGGTCTAGGTCATATTTTAGTCATCTCAAAATGTGTTTGTCTTCGTCTTTCGTCTATGTCTTTTAGTCGACGTTTACAAAAAATATTTTCGTCTGTAAATTTGTTCTAAAATTACTCAAAAAAAGGGTTTCCAACTATTTCGAATGAACATGGACAGACGCAGACGAGCATGGTCTACAAGGACAATGCCAACTTGGTGATAATACACACTCAGCAGGAAAACAGTACATTATTTTCAATGAATGAATTATACTCACCTGGACGCCACAAACTATATGTAAAAAAATGAAGGTTTAAGAGGATGACCACCGTTAACATTAGCTTAATGCAAGCGCAAATGCTATGCTAACGCATCAAGTTACATTTAGTGTGTGATGATCATTCATCAAAGACCTTTGGAGGCTAAAGCAACATTGTATATTCTCTCTGGCCAAGATTAGAAAACATATCTTACCGTGTGTGCAGGCTGGAGTGACTGGAGACGACACTGGTGAGTTTGGGGGAGGGAGAGGGGGCATAGCCCGTCACAAGTTACACAATAAGCCACTGCTACAATTAGCGTTGCTAATAACGGTGTTATTTTCTTATAGTAGTGAGTAATCTATTAACAGTAATTACTTTTCCCATCTTTGCAGCGCCGTCACAGTTACTGAGGATGTGAAGGGGCGCGTGACTACAATTTGGTTGAATGAAACGCGAGTTGTCAGATTTTGTTACCACTTCCTGGGAGAGAGTAGAGCGGGAGTGGGGAGAAGTAAAGAGGGTGGTGACGCTGTTGCAAACGTGATGCTGATTGGCTTGGTGGCTCGGAGCATTAGCATAGCATTCGCGTTTTCATTAACATTAGGGGGTAGCCGTGGCGCAGTTGGTAGCTGGAGTTGTCCTGGGACAGAAGGGTCACCGGTTCGATTCCCGGCTACAACTGCCTGCTGTCGAAGTGCCCTTGGGCTAGGCGCTGAACCCTAATTTGCCCCCAATGCATGGCAGCAGCACCATTGGTGCGTGAATGTGTGCCAATATTAAGCGCTTTGGGCATTGTAACAATGTAGGTAAATGTGCTATATAAGTACTCTCCATTTAGCGTGGCAAGCGTCATCTTAAACTCTCGGGCAACTTTTTTTTTTTTTTTACATACAGTTAATGGAGTCCAGGTGGGTACAATTAATTAAAAATAATGCACTATTTTCCTGCTGAGAGTGCATTATCATGGCTGTCTTTGTACACGCTACAATATAATATACTGTATATATATTTCTTATTACCAAAAGTATTCACTTGCCCTAAACTTTTCTTGAATGACGTACACTGCTGGCCAAAAGTATTGGCCCCCCTGAAATTCTGTCAGATAATGCTTGATTTCTCCCAGGATATGTAATTGGTAGTAATATCTTCATTTATTTTGCTTGCAATGAAAAAACAAGAGAATGGAAAAAAAATAAAACATTATCATTTTACACAAAACTCCAAAAATGGGCCAGACAAAAGTATTGGCACCCTTTTGAAAAATCATGTGATGCTTCTCTAATTTGTGTAATTAACAGCACTTGTTACTTACCTGTGGCACATAACAGGTGGTGGCAATAAATAAATCACACTTGCAGCCACTTGTGTCCTTGTGTGTACCACATTAAGCATGGAGAAAAAAAAGAAGACCAAAGAACTGTCTAAGGACTTGAGAAGCAAAATTGTGAGGAAGCATGGGCAATCGCAAGGCTACAAGTCCATCCCCAAAGACCTGAATGTTCCTGTGTCTACCGTGCGCATTGTCATCAATAAGTGTAAAGCCCATGGCACTGTGGCTAACCTCTCTAGATGTGGACGGAAAAGAAAAATTGATGAGAGATTTAAACGAAATATTGTGCGGATGGTGGATAAAGAACCTTGATTAACATCCAAACAAGTTCAAGCTGTCCTGTAGTCCGACGGTACGACAGTACCCTTACTATCCGTCGGCATCTGAAGGAAAAGGGACTCTATGGTAGGATACTCAGGAAGACCCCACTTCTGACCCAGAGAAATAAAGCCAGGCTGGAGTTTGCCAAAACTTACCTGATAAAGCCAAGAACTTTTTAGAAGAATGTTCTATGGTCAGATGAGACAAAAGTAGAGCTTTTTGGGAAAACACATCAACATAGAGTTTACAGGAAAAACTAAACGAGGCCTTCAAAGAAACGAACACAGTCCCCACAGTCAAGCATGGCGGAGGTTTCCTGTTGTTTTGGGGTTGCTTTGCTACCTCTGGCACTGGACTGCTTGACCGTGTGCATGGCATTACGAAGTCTGAAGACTACCGACAAATTTTGCGCATAATGTAGGGCCCAGTACGGGAAAGCTGGGTCTCCCTCAGAGGTCATGGGTCTTCCAGTCATTTTTACGTTATACGCACACTCTCTTCCTCAACATAGACAGTTGCCAGAAAGAAAAAACATCACGTTTTACCACCGCTAGACACACTAAACATGTTGGAGTTACCTCTTGTGCTGTTCATGACAGTGTTTATACTAACCTTTAATTTTGTATGAATGCAAAATCATAATGGAGGTATTACCTCCTCGGCAGAAACCCTCTGCAAGAATATTTACATGTCCGTTGGCCCTCCTCCTCTAAGCCGCGGCCGTCTGTAACTTTTCTGTAGCCGAAGTATTCCCATACCAGCGATTTTGTTTTCTTCGATGGGGGAAAAAGCTCAGGAATTTCACCTCCTCCAGCCATTGTGTAGCACAGCTGACTTACTGACAAAGATCAACAACCGGTGGGGGGGTGGGTTGAGCCTTGCAGCTGCAAGCGAAGAATTTCTCAATGCATTTTTGGGACATAAAAAATAGCTAATACCTTAGGGACGGGATGACGGAAAATTATTGTGGTTTTGAAATCTTGACGTTTTCATACCATTGTATAGACCCTACCCACGTGACGTCACAACTCCGCTCTCCTGAATGGTACCGCCCAATTGTCCGTCAAAACATAGTGTTAACCTGTTACGGCTACGTACATTCCTCCTATTTACGGCGTGTTTTTCTGCTCCTTAACATTATAATCAAAATGGTGAAGGCGTGTGTGGCTGTTGGTTGCACTAACAGAGAAGATGGAAGGAGAGACTTGAAGTTTTACCGTATTCCGAGGGATCCAAAGAGGAGAGCGAAATGGACGGCTGCAATTCGACGTGAAAACTGGGCACCAAAAAATCACCACAGACTATGTAGTAGTCATTTTATATCCGGTAAGATGCATTTAAGATATACTTAGAGGGTTTTGGGCTGACAAATAACCACAATTAAGATCATTGCTAGGCTAATAGCCGACAACATACACGTATGTATGTAGTGAGAGTGCTATTGCTAAACCATATAAACATTAAAAGCCTTAACTCCATTGACAAACGACATGAAATACATTAGACTTGACAGTGGATGTTAGCAATAACAAAAGATTTTGAATTGAAAATTTCGTAACTCACCTTTCCAAGCACAAGATAGATTCCTGCCGAATTTTCGTGGACGAGGACCTGTTTCACCCAACCAGCAACGAAGTATTTATAAGCCTCCAAGCTCTTGAAGTTTTTCAAATTTTCGTGAGAATAGGCTGATTTTGTGTGGACAAGATGATTGTAAATATCAGCGTAGCAGATGTCAGGCAGACAGGGCGAAGACAGTGGGTCGAAAAACATCGATTTGGGCATCAAATATGGATCTGGCGACTGTATAGAACGAAGCTTTTCCACATAACGCCTTTTATGCAACACATCCAGTGAGTTTACGGCATCAGAAAGCACCGGGTCTTCCATGAAACGCATTTTAAATTCCTCGATCAATTGAAACCAATGCTAATACAGAGACAAAATGACGGACAAGTGGGCGGAACCATACAGCGAGCACGTGGTTTTGTGACGTCGGTGGGTAGGGTCTATACCCTGAAACCAGAAATCGGCACATGTCTAGTTCCCTAGGTATGAATGTGTGCATGTATATATATACACACAAATTCTATGCATACAGTTGTAACCCAGTACAGAAATTATGAAGCCATTTTATTTTGAAAGTGCAATTATTTTGTAAAAGGAAATAGTTGTTGTTGTTTTACGCTTTATTTCCTCAAGTGAGTTCACAAACACATGTGAGGATAATAGTTTTTTAGTCGGTCCGATTAACATGATCCTGCCCTCTCAAGACATCGTCTCGAAGGTTCTTTATTTTCCATTCTTTTCCGCTTGGATGCCAAGGAGGAAGGACGTAGTGAACTTTCTTGGCGCTTGGAGCCAATAAGTCAGCCTTGTTGAAATAAAATAATTTACTCAACGCTGAAATAAGGCCGTTTGAACAACTTATAAGAGGGAAATTACATTTCCTCGGTGAGTGGTTACAAAATGAAAGGAAAATGGTGCAGACATTCATCATTGCTAATTTGTGAATGCCATTTTGAACTTGTAGTGTATGTGAACCGGAGGATTGGAGCCTGCATCCACCCAAGTTCACATTAGAAGCAAAACTTCTTTGTTTTGTTCTCACTAAGTTGGCTAAATGCTAGGCGCGAAGCTAGCGAAATGCTAATGCTAATCGCGACGCTAACACGAAGCTAGCGAAATGCTAACGCTAAGCTAGTGCGACTAACGTCAGCAAAATGAAAAATACTGTTTAGATTCAATGAAGATTTGTTTGTTGTGTTGTTGTAGCACAGAATGATGTAACCGTTGTGTTAAAATGATAGATGATGTTGCATTTGAATGGCAGATGCATAAGCATTAACTTTGATTTGGAAATTTTTGAAATATGTGAATATTACTGGTACAATGTAATATTTAGACAAAGGAAAAAAAGCTATAGCTAACGAAAAGATTCAAGTATTGATAAAAGGCTGTATACATTGATTTTTGTTATGCAGGGGGTTTTTTTGTTTTGTTTTTTTTTGTTTCCTCCTTTCATTCCATTCCTTGGATGTGGATGAAGAATTCGAAACTGGATAAAAACTCTGGATAAAGACTTTTCCAATAGATGAAGATGGCGAGCTTATGCCCGGAAACCAACCGATTTGAATTTAGACAGATTGTCTGGTTTGAATTTTTGTTTATTTTATTATATATATATATTTGTGTATATACTGCCGGCTTAAATTGTAAATAGTTTTGTTTTAATATAAATATTTTGTTACTCATCTCGATTCGTTATTTCAGTTACTAAACATTATTTTCCTTATTGTTATCTCCGAGAACCTAGTTCTCTGCCCAAATACAATTGCATTCACAACAGAACCCCGTCATCTCAAATCAGGGGTTGCACAGTACACATGCATATGTGTGGATTTACAAACACAGATACTATGCACACGCACGTGTCCATACACATAAGAAAACGTATCATAGCCCAAAATAACATTTTCTTAAAGTACTGATGTTGACTTTTTCCTGTTTCTTTTAAAAAACCTTAACTAGCACTAAACGAGTCCATTTTTCTTTCAGCGTAGATGGATTCGGCAAAGGTCAACACACAAAAAGGCGCACAGACGCGCACAGACATAAAGGGCACATATGCCATCGCTACTATTTTGTTGTTTCATTAGGAAAAAAACTTGCTGACTAAATGTCAGCATTCATGTTACTCTTGATTCACCATACAGGGTCTTTTTGACAGTCATAATTATTTTCTAAAAACAGCAATCCCACATGTTTTCACGGGTGTGCTTATTCTGTAACATCCTCAGATAAGCTGTAGCTGCCATCTATGCGGTGGCAACGATACATTTTTTGGTAGGGCGCCCTTACAGGCAGTAGGTTGAGAAGTGTCAAGTAAATTGCATATTCAGAACGCTTTGATAAAGTATAAAAAGGGAATGTCTCAACACAAATGCAAAGGACCACAACGGAAGCAGAAAAATAGAACGGTAAGGCAAGGCAAGGCAAATTTATTTATATAGTAGGGTGACCAAACGTCCTCTTTAGCCCGGACAAGTCCTACTTTTCACGTAGTATCCTTGTCGTCCGGGCGGGTTTTATAAATTCATAAAAATGTCCGGTTTTTATGATTTTTCACCGGAGCAATTTGAAGAGAATCCGTCCGGCCGCTGGGTGGCAGCAGTTGACATGGCTCCTACTAGAGGGGAGGGAAGGAGTAGTTCTTCTTGTTTTTGTTGGCAGTTTACCCCTATCATGAGGCATAACCGCCATCTACTGGGTTGACGATTAGGCCACAACGCCTGCCCAGTTGTTAAGGTTTTAACGATAAATACGCAAATAATGGCAACTGTTGACTTCTGTCGGAGCTTTGACTGTAAAATCCCATTTGATGTCGCATCGTTGCGCTGCCGATGATTATAAACTTTTCTAGCAAAGTTTGATTTTTGCCTCAGCTAGCTATCAGTAAGCTAAACCATGGGAATTATGGGAAACGTAGTTTTGAACTGCTACGTTTGGAAACGTGCTGGTTGAATAGTTTGTCAGTTTACAGTTTGTCTGAAATCTAGAACATTGAATGAGAATATCAATTGAATGGGAATAACAATTTGTCAAGGACAATTGTCGTGATAGTAATTTATAAAAATGTTTAAAATATCAATTGAATGGGAATAACAATTTGTCAAGGACAATTGTCGTGAAAGTATTATATAAAAATGTTTAGTTGGCACATAGCCTACTGTGTGTATGTGTATTGACTGGACTACATTTCCACGGGTCTGCATTTTACATACATATATATATAATATATATATATGTGTGTGTATCAGTGACGTGCGGTCAGGGGAGGCAGGTGAGGCAGAGCCTCACCTGTCATCATGACAAAAAAATAATTATAGCATCAAATTTATATTAATATTTGTCCATTGCTCTTTATCTATGACTCATTTCAAACATTTTTATAGTCAAAATCGCTGAATTTGCCAATTTCCTGTTCAAATAAAGAAATGAAACGAGAGCTGCGGCAGCAACGAGTAAAGCCTCACCTCTGATTGCGCAATCCATAACAAACTGGGTTGATACATGGAATTGGAGCGTGCTGGTTGCCGTACATCTGCATGTCGCCATTATAATGTTTCCAGATACGTTTCTTTGACCTGATTTTCCACAGTCTGGCTAATGTCTTTAACCCTTAAAGTTTAATGTTTGTTAGCGACATATTTAGTTTTGCTGATGGGAAATAAAACCACAGTGAAAAGGCACAGGTTGCGGCAGATAGTACTCTGCCGCACTGAAAGGGGGCGTACGTGAAACTGGACTTTCCGTCAAAAGTGGACGCGATTAACACCACACCGGAGCTAAAAGGTTTGCTTCAAACTGCGGGACAGAAGATAACTCGCGCTTTTCAAACGGAGTGGTACACCCGAAAAGACTGGCTATGTGGCTGTCCTTCGAAAAATCGCCTTTGCTGCTTTCCCTGCCTTTTCTTCTCAACTTGTGCCAATGTCTGGACTAACACGAGATATTGTGACATTAAAAAACTACCACGAAGCCTCAGCAAACATGAGAGCTCGACCACTCACATTCAAAGCCTGATTGCTTTAAAAACTTTTGGAAGCTCAAGGATCGATTTGGCTTTGAATAACAGCGGAAGCTCAACGGTAGCAGCCACAACGCCCAAGGTAAAGGAAAACCGAAAGAGTTTGAAAGACCTCATTAATGCAACCTGTATCCTAGCTAAACAGGAGTTAACATTTCGTGGTAACGATGAGCGTGTAAGCTCTTCTAAACGTGGCATATATGTAGAACGATTACATGGTTTTGCTGAGAAAGATGAAAGGTTAGCTAGACATTTGGACACATCCACTGTGTTTTCTGGCTTGTCAAATAGAACACAGAACGATCTAATTGAAGCAATCCTCTCCATTGAGGCGGAGAGATTTTTTTAAAGTAAAGGAAAATAAGGAAGACTTTTACAAAAAGGGCGTAGGTTTGCATAGGGACGGTAGGGACATAACACTACCAACTTTTCAGGATGCTAAAATTGTCTCCACCAACTTTTAAGCAACCTTACCTTTTTTGCATGATATAATGTTCAGTTATATAGAGAATTTAGATCTTTCAATAGTTCCATATGTTGTAAGGATAGAATTGACCCTACCATTATTAAGTGAATTATTTTCATTATGTTTATGTTTGCTAATAAAAACCAGACATTTATTCAGGAAGTTTTCAAAATGTTTCTTTAGTATTTTTTGAGAACAAAGGTTTGAATCGAACAGTTTATCATCTGAACCAATGCACGTAAACGTTATTATCAGTTGATAAAGATTTATTTTGCATTGATCATTTTGCCTATTAATTAATTAAGTTCATATACATGAGAAATGTGGCCCTTTGCCCCCTTCATCCAATCTGTTTGGTCTTATTAATGTCCCGTCCCCAGCAAAAAGTGTACCTACAGGCAGGTTATGCTGTTATATCGTCCCTACGAATGTTGAGACCAAACCTATGCCTTTCCAAAGTAATGCCGGTTTTTGTGGTGAAGGACAGGCGCAAGACCACAAACAGTTTTAATTTCAATCTTATAAAAAAAAATTTTTTTAAAAAGAGCTTAGACTAAGAAAAATACAATAGAATAATTAAAAACTAAATTTTGGCCTTAAATAAAATATTCTTTGTTTTTCTTTTCACACTTTTTGTTTAGCAATCTGTAATAAATTGATTAAAGTATCAGAATTAAAAGTTTTAAAAACAACTGAATATTTCACTAAAGGTCAGAATTGAATTCTGTGGTTTTGTACACCACTCTTTACTCTCATTTATGTTGCATGAATTATAGAATTGCGACGGCCAACACATTCAGTGTGTAGAGCAGGGGTGTCCAAACTTTTTGCAAAGGGGGCCAGATTTGGTGTGGTAAAAATGTGGGGGGCCGACCTTGGCTGACGTCCTTTACGTAGGACGATATATTTAAGCAAATTTTAGCAAGCCATTCTGTGTGTCACATTTGCTTTATATTTTTTTTTTGTGCTGAAACTATTAATCGAATAACTCGAGTATTCGATTAAAGAAAACAGATCCAAATTTAATTTTGCTGCTTCAAGTATTCGTTTAATTAAAGTGATACACTGCCCTCTAGTCTGCCTCATTTCACATGGCTGAATCCAGGTGCTCCCTGTTAAGGCCAACATAAGCCAAGTTTTTGTTTGAGTTAGTTTTTTAAATGCATTCATAATTTAGTTTATTGGTATATTTAGCAGTTTTTTTTGTGGGAATATGTGTCTGAACCATTTGTCAAGAGCATTGTTAAAAAAAAAAAGCGTCAGCGTTTTATAGCATTTAAGCTAGCAGACTTTTGCTATGTAAGTTTAAGGCTCAGCTCAGGTATTTTAATTTTTCATGTTCCTTATCCGATCACTCGATTACTCGAACTAACTAGTTCTTCGATTAATCGACTACTAAAATAATCGATAGCTGCAGCTCTAATTTTTTAAAATTAATAATTTCTACAATCTCGCAACTATGCTTTGTGGCGTTCTCTTTCGACTCTCGGGCTCTTGCGAAATACTGCTGCTGTAAAATTAAACTAGCTTCAAGCTGCTTCAATTTCTCGCTACGTATCTTTCCTGTAATCTTTTCGTACATGTCAGCATGTCTAGTTTGGTAATATCGCCTCACATTGAACTATTTAAAAACAGCAACTGCCTCTTTGCAAATGAGGCAGACACAGTTGTTGCATATTTTAGTGAAGAAATAGTCCAATTTCCACCTATCCTTGAAGCGTCGGCCGTCGCAGTCAACTTTTTTTGTTGTTGTTGATTGTTGCCATTTCAGAAAATTGGGAGTAAAGGGTCACACGGGGTAATGTTGCTCAGGGTGTTGCTGCAGTTTAGTTGGTAAATGAGGAGCAGCATTTAGTGTGTAAGCTACTTCATATGCTGGTAGCAGTACTGCTGACCAATTTATTAGTCTATGTGCGGGCCAGATGTTAATGATTATTATGACCGAGGCTGGGGGCCGGATGAAATTTGACCACGGGCCGCATTTGGCCCCCGGGCCGGACTTTGGACATGCCTGGTGTAGAGCAAATGCATGTTATTTTCTTACTTTTACGTATCGATAATATGTACCGTGTGTGCGTGTTTTGTGAAGAATGCTGATGAGATATGAAATAACCAGTAGCCAATTGAATAAGCTACCCTTTTTGGTTTATATATTTGGAAATCTGACACTAAAGGAGTCAGTGCCTCACCAACCATGAACCTCACCGCACGTCACTGGTGTGTATGTATATTGTATTTTAGTCATTATTATTATTTTTTTTTAAATTTTCAAACCGCATTTTCCCATCCAGAGTGAGGGGGCACACATGAAATATATTAAAGTGATAAAGACATCTTTGAGTGAACTTTGAGTAAAATTCAAGTATCTTGAGGCCGGGCTGAGTGTGCTCTTTTTTGGAAATCAAAATAAGGTCACCCTAGAAAAGCAGCAAGCATATTTACTATAGTCATGCACCAATGCGTTTATTTTTCCATTGTTGCTCAAGAAAACAGTGACTTTTTCCATTTCAAGGAGTAGGGGGCATTGTATTAGCTGGGTAAAAAGTTTTACTAGTTTCGGTTTATAGTGATTTTTTTGTTGTTGTCCGTAAACTACATTTCCTCACAAACCCACATCAAGGTAGCATTTAGCTTAGCAAGGAGAGGTATGAAAGTCATTTTTTGACTGTCCCAGTGCTCGTGAAACTTAAAAAAACCCGCATTTATCAAGTTTTCGTCGGCCTTGATTCCCGTATATCCGACTGCCGAAACAGCCTGATAGCACAAATATAAGTACGCCTGCCCCTCTGCTATTGAATGCATTGTTGATGTCAGCGTGGCGGCGCTGTAAAAATAGAAGTCCTTATTTTGGGCCCCGCCCCTCAGCGAAAATTCACTCAAGACTTTCTACTACGTCCAAAACGAACGCCGCCGCCGCTCACTTTCATTGAGAAGTCCCCTCCCACATACACAATGAATGGGTTGCCGACAGTGTTGTTAATAAAGGTGTTAGAATATAACAGCGTTACCAACGGCGTTATTTGTGCCAGTAGTGAATAATCTAATTAATTACTTTTCCCATCTTTGCAACGCCGTAACCGTTACTGAGGATGTGAAGGCGTGTGTTTACTACAATTTGGTTGACGAGAGACGTCTGAGACATGGAGCGAGCTGAGTGGGAATGGGGAGGAGGGAATAAGGTCGTGACGCCATCGCAAACGCAATGCTATGTGGCTCGGAGCGTTACCAAAACTTTTTGTCTCTTTTGTTGCTCTGCCATCTTTACTGAATTTGCGTGAAAACATTCGCATCGACTTTCATCTTTATAAAGTGACGTATGCCGTAAAGCAGTCAGCACATTTGTAGGTTACTTTGGTTCCTGCCACCCTCCTCAAAGTTAGTGTCGGTGAAAGAAAGCGATACAAACCCCCTCAAGATATAAAAGAGTTGTCATCCAACTAGTTGTCAGTCGACATATTATCACAAATGTTATGGAAATATTTTATAAAGGTTGAATGCTTTAAATGCACCAACAAAGCTCAACAGCTGAGCAGCGCTAACCATTCCAAGCTGCTGCTTGACTCGCTTGGCCAGCTTCCGGTTCAGAAGGCTAACGAGCTTTTGGAGAGACACCCACACCACACCCCACCACCCAAATAATCTAGTGAAGATTCTTTATCATTTTTTTCCCTTTTAACCTTTCCAACACTTTTTAATTTTCCCTTTTTTTTTTTTTAATTCATCTCGCGGACGTGCGTGCTAGATAGCAGCAGGTCAGCAATCTCCTTTAGGACTAATTAGCCGAGGAAAATGGTTAGCATTTATTCTGGGGCGGCCTGACCTCGGCAAAGACAAAAAAATCATAAAAGCAATCGAGCGTTATCTGTTTGCTTTTTTAGTGCTAATGAACAAACGCTGACGCTGTCGTGTTGCCACTCGGCGGTTCAAAGTGTTAATTGTGATTGGAGTGAAACCTCGAGTTGCTTTCCTCGCTCATCGACTGGCCTGTAAAAACAAACGAGTTATTAAACGACTTCATAACTTTGTCGTTATCATAATAAAAAAAAACTAATGCAGCAAAAGCCAATAAAAGCCGCAAAGTATTAGTTTAAAAGTCAAACTTTTAAAGTCACTGACAGAGTGTTGGTGCAGAGGAGTTGGCAGCTAAGCTAATGATGCAAATTTTTGGCCCGATTGTGTTTAAAAAATTGACATAATATTGAAAACTTTTTTGGGAATTGAACAAAAATCAGTTTTTGAAAAAAAGTAACCTTTGATGGGGTGCACATTTAACTTAATAACTGTCATTGATGGCGCTATACATCCAATGCATTTTGACCCGCACAGGCTGGCAGCGATCGATATGATATCCAACGATCCTAGGAGCCCCATTTCAAAATTTTTTTTTTTTTTTTTTGATTCAATGCAGATTATTAACATTAATTAAATTTGCAAATTTACACTTAGAATTGTCTGTAGGTGTGAGTTAGAGCAGGGCGGTAAACTGAAAATTTACCGTCACCGAAATTCTTCACGATGACCGACGTAAGTTTGACCATGTCGGCAAATTCGGTAATTTAATAAAAGAAGAAAATATAGTCTTTTCATCCCGCTTTGACTCTGTGTTCTGCTATGTTCATTCCCCTTTAAGAAAGCAGACAGTGTGCTTACGTATGGAGTCACGTGGTTTTCAGGAAGCCGAACAAACAGAAGCCCGGTAGGCTAACGCCAGCGGCTAACGCTACAAGTAAACTGAATGGAGTCGGGCTTAAGTTAGCTTCGCCAAACTTTCACCCGCCATTAAGTAAACTCTTGCCGGGTTCCAGACGGGCTTTCACCCGCTGTCCTCATTGGTTCTCGCGATTTCAGGAGAGGTTGGTTTCAGTGCTTTCTTCTGCTAGCCAAGCCACAGGCTAACGCTAGCGGCTAACAGCGGCTACAAATGAACATGAAAGAGTCGGATAGCGGCTCTAACCTTGTCGAAACGGCTGAAATTAATGAGTGGACTGGGCACGGACTTCATGTAGCAATCATTATGTCGCGTTATTTGGCATCTCTGTGTGATTTCTCTGAAAGCGTTCATGGTTGTAAAGCACTCAGCATAAAGTATAATCCAACAGTGAAGCCTACATATAATATGACAGTTTAATGACCACAGCTATTTTTCTGTATGTGTTTGCTTTATTCTGCCATCATAAAACCTTAAATATTTCATTGGCATCAGAGCAATACAGCTTTAATCTGGTTGTGTCTGTGTGGGGGGGTGCATGTATTAAAAAATTTCGGGAAAAAAAATAAACCTGAAACCTTGACGTAAACACTTGTGTTGAATAATTATGTCAAAGCAGCCATTACCAATAAGTTGTCTGAAGTGTACTGTTAAAGCTGCAAGTCATCTGTGTTAGAATGACATGTTTGCACAGTCGTCATATTGATTTTTATAATGTTGTACATTTTTCAAGTCATACAAGCTGTTATAAATGTTCACACTAGAATTCTTATTGTTTACAAGATTTTTTTTAATACTTAATGTTTAGACTGCTTGTGCAATTGTTAAATTGAAAGCTGGTAAATAAATTTAACGAGAAACGGTTAATTTGTATTCCATGCATTGATTCAAATTTTCAAATTATATAACAGTCCGCTTGGGCGAATTTATCGTCATTTATCGTTATTGAGGTAAATCTGCTCAATTTATCGTGATACGTACTTAAGGGCATATCGCCCAGCCCTAGTGTGAGTGTGTGTGTGAATGGCAACGAGTTCAGGATGTACCCTAACTCCTCCCCGTTGTTAGCTGGGACTAGGGGTGTGACAAAATATCGAAATGGTGATATATCATGATACTTTGTATCTCAAAAGGTTATCGATGTGCTCCTGCCAAGAATCGAGATTTTGTTTAAAAAAAAGGTGTCAATGTCTACAAAAATAAAATAAAAATGAACCAAAAAGTTGCTACCAAAATCTTCCACCATAATAGTGTCTCGGTAGGGCATTGAACATCGATGACAACAGTTTCTAACATTCCGATGCTCCCGGAATCGTTCGAATTTTTAAATTTCGATTCCTTGTTTCGATGCCCTGACTACCGAGTGGAAAAAAATTGCTCGAGTTTAAAGACTGATATTTATTTAAAAGTTATAATTAGCCTTGTGAGAAGTTCATTTACTTTAAAAAAATGTCGAGAAGTTAAGACTTTAATATAAACTATGCAATTTTTGGGACCCTGCCTCTTAAAAGAACCGGAATCGGGAATCGTTCGGAACCGGAATCAAAATGTGGAATCGGAATCGTTCATTTTCAAACGATGCCCAGACCTATGTCTCAGTTAAGTCTAAGGCTGCATTGACCGTGCTCGACGCCCAATACATTTAGACTGGCAACGTTTGTTCATTCGAAACCAGAGCATTCACAGTCATTCTGTCCAATTTTCAGGGCATTTACAGGTCCTTGCTGTTCATTTTAGGGCATTTACAGGTAATTTCCTGTTGAGTTTAAGTCACTGCCTATTCATTAGGGTGATTCCCAGGTCATTTCCTGTTCTGTAACTCAAAATAAACAGGTAGAGACCCCTAAAACACCCAAAATTCAACAGGAAGTAACTGAAAATCAACAGGTAAATGACCTTAAATGGCCCAAAATTACCACATTGCCTGCCATTGGCTGCCACCGACCACCATAGACGTTAAATCCGTTTGAAGTGGGAGGGATGGCAGCGAATGAACATTCGTTCATTCGCTGCCACCCTCCCAGTTCAAATGGATTGGACGTCTACTAGTGATGAACTCATTCCAATTCACAGCAGAAGTTTGTTTTCTGTTTATTAGTTGTTTGTAGAATATCCTAGAATGATTTCCTGACCAAAGTATCGATAATCGTTGTATCGCCATATCGGCAGATCATCGTTATCGTGAGCTTTGTATCGCAAATCATATCGTGAAGTACCAAGAGGTTCCCACTCCTAGCTGGGATAGGACCCAGCACCCTCGCAGCCCTCGTGAGGATAAGCGGTTTAGAAGATGAATGAAGGATTTTGCATACTGGTTGCCTGTAGATTTGCTACGAGACGGAGACTTTGGTAGTTCATTTTAACCTGTTTTTAATTAACATTTTATTAATTTATAATTGTACAGGGTGTCCCAGAACTCATGTCAAAACTTCCCGGCGTCCATAGCATGAAAACCAGAAATCTAAGAGTCAGAGTTTATTTGCAGATACCCCCCTCCCCCTTCTTAGCACAGCTAGTACAGCAAGACATCTTGCCGTACGTTTTGCTCAGGACTTCCTCCACGTGTCCGTCATGAATCGTTGTCTTTAGGTCATGCCAGAGCATCTCAATAGGGCCTAAGTCTGGACTTTGACTTGGCCACTCCAGAACGTGTATTTTGTTCTTCTGAAACCATTCTGAAGTTGATTTACTTCTGTGTTTTGGATCATTGTCTTGTTGCAGCGTCCATTCTCTTTTTAGCTTTAACTGTCTGACAGACGGCCTCAGGTTTTCCTGCAAAACATCCTAATAAACTTTTGAATTCATTGTTTCATTTATGATCGTCCAGGCCCTGAGGCAGCAAAACAGCCCTAAATCATGATGCTCCCTTCACCATGCTTCACGGTGGGGATGAGGTGTTGATGTTAGTGAGCTGTTCCATTTTTCCTCCACACATGACGTTGTTTGTTACTCCCAAACAATTCAACTTTGGTTTCATCAGTCCACAAAATATTTTCCCAAAACTTCTGTGGAGTGTCCAAGTGCCTTTTTGTAAACATTAAACAAGCAACAATGTTTTTTTAAGAGAGCAGTGGCTTCCTACGTGGAGTCCTTCCATGAACACCATTCTTGGCCATTGTTTTAAATACAGTTGATGTGTGCACCGAGATATTGGACTGTGCATGTAATGTATGTAAGTCTTTAGCAGACACTCTAGGGTTCTTTTTTTTTTTTACCTCTCTGAGTATTCTGCACTGAACTTTTGGCATCATCTTTGGTGTATGGCCACTCCTTGGGAGAGAAGCAACAGTGCCAAACTCTTCATTTGTAGACAACTTCTCTGACTGTCGATTGATGAGCATCCAGACTTAAAGAAATGGTTTTGTATCCTTTGCAAGCTTTATACAAATCAACAATCGTTAGGGCCCAAATACACCAGATGCATGATCGTTCCGGTTCCGGTCCAGCTCAGTGTTGAGTGCGTGCCACGCAGTACGTCAAAAACAGGCAAATCATACCGGCTGCACACGGCTGCGGTCCGCCAACTTCGTTTCCTCGTGAGCGCTCGTGTGAGCGTGCGCTATAATGCGCCATTCAAAACAACGAAAAACACACAGAGTCTATACCAGACATGTCCAAAGTCCGGCCCGGGGGCCAAATGCGGCCCGTGGTCAAATTTCATCCGGCCCCCAACCTCTGTCATAAAATCAATAACGTCTGGCCCGCCCACAGACTTAATAAATTGGTCAGCAATACTGCAACCAGAATATGAATTAGCCTACACACGAAATGCTGCTCCTCATTTACCCACTAAAAGGCAGCAGCACTTTAACCCTTTATTGCCAACTGTATCACATTTGATACACCTAAAATTTCATGATTTTGAGACTAATTTAGAATTTTGACATTTCTTTTTTGGGAAAAAAAAAACAAACCAAAAAAAAACGATGGATACAAGTCAACACATGCATTCGCAGGTTCTATGAGAAAAAAAAAAACATAATTTAGCATGAGTTACAGACATTAGAGCGCTTATTACACATTCATTTTGACTTTTCTTTTTACAAATTTGAAAAAATGGTTTCATTAGGACCTTATTTTTCAAAATTTGGGATTCTCTGATAATTGCTTCATGTTGCAGGTACTGAAGGGCTAAGCAACATTACCCCGTGTGACCCATTACTTCCATTTTCTAAAATGGCGACAATCAACAAAAAAAAAAGAAAGTTGACTGTGACGGCCGACGCTTCAAGGATAGGTGGAAATTGGACTATTTCTTCATTAAAATATGCAACAACTGTGTCTGCCTCATTTGCAAAGAGACAGTCGCTGTTTTTAAAGATTTCAATGTTAGCCGATATTACCAAACAAGACACGCTGACATGTACGGCAAGATTACAGGGAAGATTCGCAGCGAGAAATTGAAGCAACTTGACGCTAGCTTAATTTCACAGCGGCAGTATTTCGCAAGAGCCCGAGAGTCGAAAGAGAACGCCACAAAGGCTTGTTGTAAGATAGTTGAAATTATTCAATTTAAAAAAAAATAGCAAATGTGACACACTGAATGGCTTGCTAAAATTTGCTTAAATATATTGTTCTACATAAAGGACGTCAGCCAAGGTCGGCCCCCCACATTTTTACCGCACCAAATCTGGCCCCCTTTGCAAGAAGTTTGGACACCCCTGGTCTATACTCATCAGAGAAGCAGAGAAAGAGCACATTTTTTCTTTGCATATTGATATTTTAGTTATGTCTCTTACTTCCAGATTGACTGCATAATGTTGAGATCAGAGCTCCATGTGTGGGGGGGTAGGGGGGCGGGGCCCTATTATGCCCTTGGTTGTGTCGGTGGGTTTATATCTTTGTGCACATTTAAAATTTATGGCACATAACATCTCATAGAGCTGTTATGAACAACTGTTGAATCATCTGTAATATTTATAAAATGGATAGCGAATTATATACTACATTGAAAAAATGGCGTACTTAGAATTGGTGTCTCAACACTGCAGATTCCTGTGCCCAGCGCAAACTGTTGGTTTTTCTATGAAAAGTCGAGTAAAATGTAGGAAAGAAAGAGAAACGTCTTGAATAGACCACCAGGTCGAAACTTGTGTGTGTCTCTTTATTCTCTTTCGTACTTTTCCCCCTCGACCCTGTATACAAACCAACATTGTGTGTGCGGCGGGCATGAGAATTTCTGCAGTGGAGCCACTTTCAGATACGCTGCTTTTTTTTTTTTTCCGCTCAAAGTTGTCAGCACGTCGTGTATTTGATATCATTGCCAGAAAAACACACATAATATGACACCTTGCAGCTTCCCTTTTAATGCTGTCCAGATAATAACGATCTGCTGCATCGTATATCACTTTGTGACTTTCCACCTCCATGATGAAACGTTCTTCGTCCATGTTTGCTGGTGTTTAAACTGTGAATAAGCAACTGGGCTGTTACGTCCAGGCCCAGCTCCGCCCATTTTGTCTGATGCGTGTCCGGCAAAAATAGAAAATAGCCTATACCATCCGGGGGGCTGCGGCAGATAGTCCGCAGGCAATCCGGAGCACTGACGCGGCCGGTATACGTTGAACAATAGGATATAATGGGAACGGATTGGCTCCGGCGCTATTTTTTACCGGAGTCGGACCGGAACCGCAACGATCATGCATCTGGTGTATTTGGGCCCTAAATCGCAGTTTTTCAGACAGCTCTTTTGACCAAGCCATGATGCACATCAGGAAATGCTTCTCATCAAGACTATTCTTACCAGGCGTGTGTTTTATAATGGGCAGGGCAGCTTTAAACCACTCGTCAGTGATTGGGCACACACCTGACTTAAATTGTTTGGTAAAAATTGGTTTCAATTGCTTTTAAGTCTCCTTAGGCAGAGGTTTCACTTACTTTACTATTCTTCCCCCTTCTGTCATTTTCTGCATGCTATCCTCATTAAAATATGAAAACCTATACATGTTTGGGTGGTTTTAGTTAAAGCAGGCACTGTTTTTACAACTGTGTGATTTTGACAAAGATCAGATCACATTTGATCACATTTGATGCAGAAATATAAGAAATTCCAAAAGGTTCAGATGTTTTCATACCATGTATTTTTTAAAGAACCAAAAATAGGGTTAACTTATTTACTGCCATAGATAATAGGAATACAGCATATTTTACTCCCAACTCTCCTAGTTCAAATGGATTAGACCAGTGGTGTCCAAACTATTCCACATTGGGCTGCAGTGGGTGCTGGATTTCTTTCCAACAAGATAAAATTACACCATTTCACCAATCTGGTGTCTTAAAAGTGTAATCAGTTGATTGCAGTCAGATGCTGCTTGCTTTAGCAGAAACATCATTGGTTAAACTGTCTGTGCTCAGATGGTAGGAACAAAATCCAGGACCCACAGCGGCCCTTGAGGACTGATTTGGACACCCGTGGATTAGAGGTTTACCTTGTTTGGAATTTATGGAGTTAACAGTGGTGCTATATTAGAAATTTCTAAAACGGCTGACTTCTTGCGTTTTTTACAGCTTGGCTTCTTGAGACTTTTTGGTCCGTCTACTTCTGATAGACATCCCCACCAAATTTCATGGCGCTTAATGAAATGGCTTCAGGGGCTGAATTTTTGACAACTCTCTGGCAGCACTTCATATATAGTACTCTAATATAAAATAATAACTATTTGTCGGTATGTTGGGTGTTTTTTTTCATAAATCTAATTTGAGCCTTGGAGGACTTCATGAAAAATTCAGTTCCTGCTTGATTTTGAAGTCGGGACTGGTTCTGATTAAGCAAAAGTGAAGATGTTTTTCATCTTTTTCAGATGTGTCATGGAGGTCTTTTATTGCTGTTAGATGGAACCAGCAGCACTTAGATTAATAATGTCACAATTAACGATGTCAAAATCATCCATCGACAGCTAAAACGTTGACGCCCAAGCTCGACATTCACGATTTTTTCTTGACTCAGCATTAAAGATGACTGAGTTCAATTTTGTGCATTGTACAACTTTCAAATCCCCATCACAAACTGTACAAAGAGTTGGGAGAAATTGATGGAAGTGTTTTGAAGGTGAACTTGGATGAGTCAGACAGGAATTCCAGTCAAAAACAATTCATTCGAAGCAGTTAAAAATAATATAAAAAGAGAGATGATGGATAAGGAGTGTTTTTGCTTGTTTGCCTAAATTCAAAGCATACAAATTCTAATAAATAGAAAAATATGAATGATGCATGTGAAAATGGGAAATAATGACAAAAATAAATGTGAAATATACAGTATATAGAATTAAATATCTAAAAATATTTTTAATATATTCCTAAAAAAAAAAAAAAAATCAGCAAATAGGTGAGTCCCAAACCCCAAATATGAAAAATTCAATGTATTACTTTTCTAATCATGTTGATCTTTTTTTGTATTTGATTTAAAATTGTACTATATATTTTTTAATTTAAGAATTAATTCCAAATAAATATTATATTTTTAGCAAATGTATACATTTTTGCATCTTTTATTGTAAATTAAATTTGTAGATTTTTCATAATCAAAAATTACATTTATATGCTTTTCTTTGGTTACACTTGGTGTCATAATTGTCATAATAATGAAACGACACCCGTCACAAATATGAATGGGGGCTTATGACATATGTCACTGAGTGTCATTTTGTAAATTAAGCCACTTTTGATACAATATTGAGATTTTTAAAAATGTATTTATTTTTAATGTTTATGGGTTGAGATTAGAACTGTGTTAGGGTTAGGACACTTAATGACATCTGTCATAAGCCTTCATTAAAGTTCATGCATAGTCTATGGTTCATGACAGTGTTATGTCACAATTATGACAGTTTTATGACAGTCTTATGACACAGAGTTCAACTAAAGTGTTACCTTATCTTTTAACTACTGCTGAAATGGCAAGTCATTGTTGGAATGCTATTTTTTTAGTCAACTTACTCATAGGGTAGCATTTTACTTTTAGCCTATACCTATACACTGAGAATTTCAAACTAGAAAACAATTTTACTGCCACATGAGCAGCAAACAGCAATAATGCAATATTTTGATTTGTCCACTTTGAAAGGTTTCCAGGAGAAATGGCTGCATTTGCAATAATGACCAATTTGCTATTGCTGATTACTAAAGAACAAAAAAAGGGTAAAATAGGTCTTTTCCCTCTGGTGAAGAAGGTAGTCTATTCTTTAATTTGGTAGATTTAAAGTAGTGCATAGTATTAAAAGAAATAGTTTAGGAATCTTGAACAATTTGGTCAAAATGCTGTAAGATGGCTGTCAATTTGCTAGTACCTTTTCAGACTATTTCACAATGATTGTTCTTAATTGGCTTGATATGCTTTGAATTTCGGCACACTTCCATTTGATGGAAATGACTGGAAATAAGTGTTCCCTTTTAGTTCCTTTTAAAGTTCATATTGGATCCTCCACAATGAGAAGCTCTTTTGGTCTCATCAAGATATTTTTCTCTCTTGGTCCTTTAGTTTGAGTCCGACAAAAGGTAGTCCAAAGTGCAAAGAGTGGTTTGGGTAGAAGCCCTGGCCGTCGACCTCTACCTGCCGAAGAACTGGTCATACTCGAGCAGGATGAGCTCCACGATCTGGTTCTGGTAGACCATATGCACGGCTATGTTCCACGTCTCCGTCTCGGGCCTGAGCAGCGTTGGGCCGAACACGATGGCCACGCTCTGGTTGGTCATGCGGTTTTCTTCACTGTGCTCGATCACCCTGAAACACGCAAATTGATTGGCTCAAAACTTGCAGCGAGAAATTAGAAAACTTGGAAATCGACATTTTTTTGGGTTGTTTTCAGAGCTGAAACGAATACTCGAGCAGCTCGAGTTTAAAAACTGATCCGAGTAATTTTATTCACCTCGAGGAATCGTTTAATTTTGCCAGCTCTAAGCATCACGTTTTGCCTGGACTACTTTTAATGCGGGACAACGCGCTGATGTCAAGTGCGTAGAGGAAGAAGCAATAAAAATATAAAATAAAAAATAACCTTACTGCAGCCGACAGCCGCTACAAACTACGCCGACGTTGCTAAAAACTAGCCCGCATGATGCTACGGTGGTAGCAGGTAGCGTGTGATGCGTCTCATAGATATCACATGTATGTTGAACTAGATGCGAAATGACAGTCAGCGGCGTTAGTAAACAGCCGACATCTTAAAGCAGTACACTTCTCAGCCCTAATAAATAAGATTAACGTTACTGTCACTCGCTCACGTAACGTTAGCCCTGCGGAGGGCTAGGTTTCTATTACTGGTAATTATGACCACTGTTGATGCGTGGCTAGCAGGGGCGGACTGGTAATCTGTGGGTTCTGGAGGATCACAGAACGGCCGGTGCCGTGGACGGCCGGCGGCCGCCATTCATTATACATCACTGTTTTTATCCCCTCTATCTTCTGATTATCTACAGTTCACATCCAATCCGACAGGTGGCAGCAATGCGCCTGGCTGTTGACTGCCAATCTGATAGACTAGGAACGAAGAAAGCACAGAGTAGCCTTCATTGGTTCCTTCCTTGTGGAAGCAAAATAGCGACGACCGTTAATGCACAATATGGATGGTGGTGGCAAAAAACAGAAAAGAGCAGGATGGCGCGGAGAAGGTTAGGGAGAAAAAAATTAAACTGGAGAGTGAAGCATTAAAATGTCATAAGTCGACAAATATTTTCGCAAGCAGCAGTCTGGCTGCAACGGCCACGTCGGATAACAACAGCCCAGCTCCCGGCAATGGTGAGAGGGAGCGGCAGCCGCTCTGACGTGCAGCCGGTGCAGGGAGAGAGAAAAGAAGAAGGAAGTAAGCTGGAGGATGTTCCCCAGACAAGCGCAGGGCAAGTAAATTGGGATGAAGAGGGTTACTTGCTCGGTATACTGGCAATTGTTATCCACCAGGTAGCTACATTTTAAATGAAATAAATGACAATTAAAGGGTTAGTGCCAGCTAATCGATGTACCCGTTTGCAATCGTGTCAAGTTACAGTATGCTCGTCCTACTATCCCACTCTTAAGAAAAAATATTTTAGCCGTAAAACAATGTATGCACACGCAGCATAGCAATATTAATTCAGAAGAAATATAACAAAATATTAATAAAATGAATAGTTTTACTTTAAAGTTTAGGTAGTTAAACTGATATGATATACAATATATTTTTAATCATTTATATATCGTTTTGTTGTCTGGTTAATACTTTCCAATGAAGGTTATGTATACAGGATTTGTCTTGAAATGTTTATTGTATTTTCATTGAAATTGATTATTTGTATGGCAGGGGTCTCCAAACCGGTCCTCAATGGCCGCTGTGGGGCTTGGGTTTTGTTTCAACCGATCCAGTACCGACAGTTTAACCAATGACGTTTCTGCTAAAACAAGCAGCACCTGACTGCAATCAACTGATTCCACTTGTAAGACACCAGATCGGTGCAGAGGTGTTGTCTTGTTTTGTTAGAATGAAATAGAATGAAATCCTGTGCCCGCCGCAGCCCTATGTGGAATAGTTTGGAGACCACTGAATTATGGCATAAACAATGAAGTCATTTTATAGACAGAGATATATAGAGATATATTATAATCAATTGGATACCTAAAACTTGCTTTGAAAAATAAATTCTTTAATTTGTTTATTCAGGTTGATCATAGAGCTAGTACAGAAAATGAATCCAACTCCAGTTCAGACTTGCAGTACTTTGAGCGCCCCAAGTCAGACAGTCACAGTCTAGACACATTTTCTTAATTTTTCTCTGAAAGTGCACGAAATTGATGCATTTTACAATAAAATGTAAAAAAAAAAAATTCTCCCCGGGGGGACATGCTCCCGGACCCCCCTAGGGGTTCTGTGTTTCCTTTCGTAAAGCGATTCTTGTGGGCTGGGCTGAGTCAAAGTCCAGGGCTGCTTTTTAGTCCCAGTCCGCCCCTGGTGGCTAAGGTGCCTAACATACAGGCTTTATTTAGTCTGAAAACATAGCGCTGTAGAGTGATAAGGGTGTAAAATAAAAACTTAATAATGCTGTCAATTTTAGCTCCGTAGTCATTGCTGGATAAAACACCAAGTAGCACCAGTCCCTAATGTGCTCCAATACAGCTGGTATCATACTGTAACGTTGATCAAGATTCACCCGCTTCGTTAGGTTGCAATTATTTATTTTTTGGGAACTTGTGGAACAACCAACACACGACTGCTGTCTGCGATAGCCGACGCACACACACCTACCAGAACTACAACAACAACAGGAAAGCACTCTCCTGCACCTCCTTCACCCCTGCACGTCACGCGGTGCATTCAGGAAGGCATTCATATATCCCCGCCATATTATAACCTGATATGTTACAATACATTTATTTTGAACACTGCAAAAACTCAAAATCCTATCAGGACTTACAGTTTAGACTAACTTAAAACTTAACTAGAACTTAAAAATAGCTGGACACAAATGGAAATTCAATTGAAACACGTAGGAAAAACACCCAACTTTTAAGTGATGTGTGTTATCAAACGTAATGGCATTTTTAGGTAAGAAACATATATATATATTTTTTTAATAAGATCTAAAAGTTTTTTGAGTGAAAGCAGTGAATTATTCTTTAAAAAAATTTTTTTTTTAAATTCTACTCACATCTGAGAGGCAATTATTGGCTGTTTTCAACAATGTACATAAAAAATAAAGACATTGATTTACTGAAAATGGTTCAATATTAGATCAAATGTCTTGTTTTTTCATGCATATTTATAATTGCTCTTTACCTAAAAAAATGTTTTATCCGATTACTCGCTTACTGGTAGAGTTTTCAGTCGATTACTCGATTACTAAAATATTCGATAGCTGCAGCCCTAGTTGTTTTTCATTTCATTATTTTTAGGTCTTTAGATTAACATTTGGTGAGTGTCTTCTAAAAATGCTGTATAAACAATCGGTAAAAGATTTACCACTGAGACAAATGCATTTAGTTAATATTCATTCTAATGGACTGATAAGCCTGTCGCAATATGCAATCATTCCATTTATCGCATGATAAATAAAAAAGAAGGCGGTAATTTTTCCGCTGCGATTTATCGCCTCGCGCACACGCACGCAGACGTGCTGTCGGATTCCTTGTTACCAACTGCGCAAAATGCATCTTCGTTCCAGGTCCGGCAAAAACTAGCGCTGGAGCCAATCGTTCCCATTATATCCTATTGTTCAACGTGTACCGGCCACGTTAGTGCTCCGGAGTGACTGCGGACCATCTACGGCGCGCCGGTGTTGTTGACGTGTGGACGCTCCCGTCAGGAGTGACATTTCACGCGGGGCGGCTATTTTTCGGCACAACGCAGGATATTTACAACGAAGTCCGCCAAAACATTGTTACCGACTTGGCTGCTACGAACAACCTTGCTTTGACAACGAACAGCTGCTTCAAACTCGTCCTGTTTATTAAAGTCGATTGTCATATGCCGGTGTTGTGTAGTAATGAGCAGACGTGACTTCAGCGGCGCTTGCTAACTTTTTTAATGCGCGCACACACTAGATATCATGAAATAGCAAACTAGATGTACACTAGATATCATGAAATAGCAAACTAGATGTACGTCCATGCCATTGGCTACATGAGCCCAGAGTGATTATGGGACACGTAGTCCATATACAACATCGATAAATTCTAAACTGTCATGACTGAATAGAAGTTAAGAAGGCCAAATAAATCCATACCAGTGACTAGATAATGTTGCAAATATTGTTAATTCAGTACGTGACACAGATGGATTCGGACCACAAATAGGATGTCTTGCTCATGTAGTAAACCTAGCTGCTAAGAGAGCTGTAGCAATCAACAGTGTGCCCCGCCTCACTTTACAAACAGTAAAGATTGTTCTCAGCACTTTTATACAAATTTTTTTCAGATCAGTATGAAGTAAATAAATAATATAACATAAATATTATGCAGTAAAATGCGTGTTTATATGATGGCAATTTAATTTTTGCTCGTTAGCAAAACAAATTATATATATATTTTTTATATATAATTGTTTTTTTGTTGTTGTTTTTTTTTTACAGAGAATTAAATGTATTGAATCGGATCGAAAATCATGACCCCGTATCAAAAATCGTACCGAACCGTGACTTAACTGTATCGTTGCATCCCTATGGAACACCATTGCAGAAGCTGTGACGGGAAAGTTTTCATTTGCCTAAATGCTTAAGTTATTACCGTAAGTGCAATTTTTTTTTTAAATTTTTTAAAACACATTTATTCTGTGTTTCTGTGTGGTATCAATATTGTCTTTTACTTAAGAGGCATGGTCTATTGTTTTTAGTTGTGATTTCTCAAAAAGTATTTTTGAATATAAGAGTAAATATTTATCGCGTTTAAATGGGTGTACTTGATCTATTAATATATACTGTATTCTGACTGTTATTGTAAATTGGTTTTAAAAAAATTGGGGGGGGGGGCCCAATAATATCGCAATAATTTATGAGAATAATTATCGCACACTAAAATTTGTTATCGCGACAGGCCCATGGATTGATAAAAAAAATATACAGGTAGTCCTCGGGTCACGACGTACCCGACTTACGTGATTTTGACTTTAAGATCCCAGAGTCTCGTCCGCTATTTTGTCTCAAGTCACTTTTTTTTTTTTGTTAAATAATGTTGACTTTTGTTTTGTGATGCATGCTTTTATTTCGTCGCAGGAAGCATAGAGCAGGTAGTACTTCAACAAGCGAGTAAGAGCGCATGTACGCACGAAGGTCTTTGAGCACACGAAAAAGAGCACACACGCACACGCGAGGAAGAGCGCCTGCGCACACACAAAGAAGTCGCGCAGCCGAGTGAGCGCGAGGGGACAGATTACAGCTGCGCGCACATTTGTTGCTTGTGAAGCATCCGCAGAGGCAACACCTGTATTTAACACATTTTGTACTGTTTATTGTGCCTTTTCAATTGTGGACGAATACTTGGGGGGAGTTTATGTGATTGTTTTTGATGAAGTGCGGATTCTATGATACATGCTTATTGTTTGTATGGATTGTTATTGCTGTATCAGCAGCTAGTTATGAACGTAAATAGCGTACCGCACGAATGCTATTTTTCGACCGTGACGTCGCCATCTTAATGCGGAAGTAAGACATTATAGACACGCCTTCACATACAATCCATTATATTTCTGCTTGTTTTCTCCGGTAATCTTTAAAAAAAGAACATGCCGATCAAACACTGCTGCATTGGAACTTGAAGAAACGACTCTAGACATTACGACATATGAAGGATGTTTTCTTCACACGTTTCCCGAAACCAAAAACTCTGAGGAAAAAATGTGAAGAATGGATCAACTTGCCCGGACGTCCAAGGTGAAGCCATTCATATTTCATATGCAGTAAACATTTTGTTGGGGGCCATGGTCCTTCAGAGGACCAAGAGGTAAGCCATTTTGATATTTTTACTCATTTTTTAGCGTGTCGTTTTGCCGTGCTGCTTCTGTCTGACAAAGAATGACCTGAAAAAAAAATGAAATGGTATCTGACTGCCACTGTTACCATTTCTGTTGTAAAAAAACAACTTTAGTAACGGGAAAGTGTAAATAAATTATAGAATTTAGATTTGTTATTAATGAAAAAATAAAAAGTGTTCTTTGGCTGTAACGTTCGCTACATAAAAATAGCAATGTAAATTGCCCCCAAGAATGGTCAGAGACGTAAGACAACCAGAGGATATAATATATAAGAAAGACAGGGCACATGGTGGTAAAGGTTAGCTTGTTTAAACAGGAGAACGGCATTGTCAGTGGCGCAAGGAAAACGGTGTAGATCACGTCGGGTCTTTTTCAGCCCTCGACACGCAAGCCATCACTTTCACTGAAGATTTGTATGTTTTTCCACACCTTTACCAGTGAATTTGGCACCAGGGACATCATTTTCAGACAGAATTGGTAGGTTTAGCTCAGTAGCACAAAAGTGAGTAAACCCCTCGCATTTCTGCAGATATTTAAGTATATCTCTTCATAGGACAACACTGACACGATGAAAAGTAGTCTGTTTGCAGCTTAAAAGAGTTAATTTATTTTCCCGTCAAAATTCCTCAAAATATAGCCATCAATATCTAAACCCCTGGCAACAAACGTGAGTACACCCTTTAGAAACTACACCCCTGAATGTTCAAATTGAGTACTGCTTGTCATTTTCCCTCCAAAATGTCATGTGATTCGTTAGTGTTACTAGGTCAAGGTATGCATAGGGAGCAGGTGTGTTCAAATTTGTAGTGCAACGCCCACCCTCTCTCATACCGGTCACTGAAAGTTCCAACATGGCACCACATGGCAAAGAACTCTCTGAGATTCTTAAAAGACGTATTGTTGCGCTACATGAAGATGGCCAAGGCTACAAGAAGATTGCCAACACCCTGAACCTGAGCTGCAGCACAATGCCTAAGATCATCCAGCGTTTTGAAAAAGCAGGGTCCACTCAGAACAGGCCTCAGGTTGGTCATCCAAAGAAGCTGAGCGTCACATCCTTCTTTGAAAGATTGTCGCAGAAGTGCTGTCAGCATTGCTGCAGAGCTTGAAGAGGTGGGGGGTCAGCCTGTTAGTGCTCAGACCATATGCCACACTCTACATCAAATTGGTGTGCATGGCTGTCACCCCAGGAGGAAGATGATCCCCTTCCTTCCAGAAACTGGGTCGCAGGGCTGTGTTCCAGCATGACAATGACCCGAAACACACCTCCAAGATGACCAGTGCTTTACTGAAGAGGCTGAGGATAAAGGCAAAGATGGACTGGCCAAGCATGTCTCCAGACTTGAACCCAGCAGAACATCTTTGGGGGATCCTCAAGCGGAAGGTGGAGGTGCGCAACGTCTCAAATATCCGGCAGCTCCGCAACGTAGTCATGGAGGAGTGGAAGAGCATTCCAGTGGCAACCTGTGAAGCTCTGGTCAACTCCATGTCCAGGAGAGTAAAGGCAGTTCTGGATAATAGTTGGGGCCACACAAAATATTGACAGTTGATATGTTGTAGTATATGTTAATATTGACAACTTTCACTAAGGGGTGTACTCACTTTTGTTGCCAGGGGTTTGGATATTAATGGCTATATTTTGAGTTATTTTGAGGGGAAAATAAATTAACTCTATTATATAAGCTGCACACAGACTACTTTTCATTGTGTCAAAGTGTCATTTTGTCAGTGTTGTCCCATGAAAACATATACTTAAATATCCACAGAAATGCAAAAGGTGTACTCACTTTTGTGACACACTGCATTTACATACATCTAGCATGGGGGACGAACGCGAGCGTGTCCTCCCTTAACAAAAGTTGCTAACGTCATGAATATTAATGGGCGGTAATGACGTTTAACTGTGAAACCGATTTCATTTTTATTTTAGTTTCATTCTGCAAGTGTTGATGTCATGAGCAGCTGAATAATGTCAGCAAAGCACAAGAACGTCTGGCATCGTCATTTCGGAGCTTCGTTAGCTTCGCTGTCTAGCTCGGACTTAGCTCCAACGTCTTGGCGAGGACGGTACAATTGCCACGTTTACATGGAGCCAAATATTCCAATTACAATCGGAATATTTGTTCAAACCGAATAAATGTGTTCCATATAAACACCTCATTCGGAATGAACAGGCCCAAACCGAATGGAATTTCATTCCGATTCACAGGGGTGGAATATTCCTTTTCCCAAACCGATTAGAAGTAAAATTATATCATGTAAACAGGGAAGCGGAATGGTGTCTGGTTGCGTTCTTTCTGCGCATGCTCCGTACTGACGTGGTGACGTCACTTGGTGACGTAAGTAACGTCACATGCAACATGGCTTCCAAGCACACACACAGCGCACCCACACAACTTTTTAAATGAACGGCGTGTCATTCTGAAGTTTTGTTTCCACTCGAAAAGTTAAAACAGCAGCTGATCTGACGATCGATCTCCATGTTTTGCAACGTGACGCTTTGTTTTGATTAATCTGCGCATGTCAGACAGCAGTTGTCAAACGTCCTTTCGGAATAAAGGCAGACACATGTAAACGCTGGATCGGAATAGATGAAGTGACATGTAAACAGCTGATGTGAAATTTCCATTCGGAATGATTTGAATCGGTGTGAATAAAAGTCAGCATGTAAACGTGGCTACTGACGTGTAATACATCTTTTTTGATAGTTATTTTGAGATTTGGGGGTTTTTTAGGCATATTTAAAGGGTTAATTCCGACTTAAATTTGGTAGGAATTTAGCGTAGGAATGGAACTCATTTGTAACCCGGGGACTACCTATAGGGATGGCGTGCCTCAGTGGTCGAGTAGTTTTCCCCCAACCCAGAGGTTGTGGGTTCGATTATATGCCCTGATGTACTCGCCTAAATATCCTTGAGCAAGATACTGAACCCCACATTGCTCCTGGTGTTGCGTCACCAGTAGGTAGATGGCGATGTAGTGTAAAGCGCTTTGAGCGCCTTGAAAAGTGGAAAAGTGTGATACAAGTAAACACCATTTACCTGTACTTAAATTTATTAAAATAAAACTTTTCATATGAGTCGAAAAACGTTCATTTTTGTGGCGTGTGTTTATATACGTATATTGTTGGTATGAAACATTTTGAGCCAGTCACTGATTATTTTTAGTACTAATATTCCCACTGAGTATTTGCGTGAAGGAATGGAACATTTAAAATAAAGATTTTTTGGAGGGCTAGTTAAGGAGGTGAAATTACATACACAAATTCAAATTTTTTCATTACTTAGTCTGAGTGTTATTTTTTTGTTTGTGTTTTTTGATGAATGTTTTTTTATTTTTTTGTTTATAACATTTCATATGGAGTAAAAAAAACTTGTGCACTTTTTTGTTTCACTGAAACGACAGTTTGAGCTTTGGACATATATTTACTTATTTTTAAAAATGTCTTCAAGATTTTTTTATTTATTTATTTATTTTTTAATCAAAATTCCTCTCCCCTACCTCTTCTGACTTAACTCTTACGGGGCAATCATTTACCTCATTAGCTACCATTGACAGCACTAGATGTCCATTGGCAATGAACGAATGCTCATTCGCTCCCCCCAGTCAAAACGGACTGGACGTCTAGCGCCGTCAATGGTACAGAAACAAGAGCATTCACATTCAGGCTTCTTGCTTTAAATGAATTGGACGTCTAGCGTCAACTATGGACGTAATGAGTTGAATACTATGGCAAAAAAAAAACCTTTAGTGTGTTACGTGGTCTAGTAAACGGTGTGTATTTCTGGTTTTATTCATTTTAATTTCATCAATTTAGTTATTAACATCGTATTAATTTATGGATGTATTTACAATATAAAAAATAATTTAAAAAATCCAATAATTAACAATAATAATAATAGGGCTGTCAAAATTATCATGTTAACGCGCGGTAATTAATTTTTAAAATTAATCACGTTAAAATATTTGACGCAATTAACGCACATGTCCCGCTCAGACAGTATTCTGCCTTTTGGTAAGTTTTACAGCAAGGCTCTTTGTGCTGTCCAACAGCAAACTCTTGTGGTCGCTTTGCGACATGGTTTATTGCTTTCTTGACAGTTCAATATGGCTGCATGACGTCTCGGGCTGACGCCCACGTTGTAATGTTGTGCTTATATGATCCTTGGACAAGATTTGTCCGTAAGTATGGTTGTTGTAAAGAATGTGCATATTATGTTAGTAAGCGAAATGTTATATTTTTTGTATGAGACGCTTTTTGTTTATGTTTACTGAACCTGTATAGCGTCCTAAGCTAACGTTGTTGCTAATGCAATGCTTGTGTACTTTTTTTTTTTTTGTAGTTTTACGACGGTCTAAAGAGGACAATGGTTTGAGGCCATTTTATTAATAAATCAGATGAAAAAGGAAGAAGTCTGATTATTAAGGCGTTGTTCACTAGCTGTCTAGCTTTGGAAAAAGTAGACACTTCGGAGTGAGGACAGCATAGACAGATTTAAATGATTAGAGTGAAATGCCCACTACAGTCCTTATGTACCGTATGTTGAATGTATATATCCATCTTGTGTCTTATCTTTCCATTCCAACAATTTATTTTACAGAATATATGTATAATTTACAGAAAAATATGGCATATTTTATAGATGGTTTGAGTTGCGATTAATTGCGATTAATTACGATTATTTAATTTTTAAGCTGTAATTAACTCGATTAAAAATTTTAATCCTAAATCCTAACCCTAAATAATAATAAAAAGCATATAATAATAATTGCTAATATTTTGATTTTTTAAATGACAAAAAATAATTGCTCTATAAAGGGTTACATCTCTTAAGTGTCATTTTGTGTTTACTGTATTTATTTTTTAAGTTTCACAGGTACAAATGAAGACTTGTTTTCTCCTTACTTGCGGAGGTGTTTGAAGAGGGCCCGCATGGTGTCGTGGTTTGGCTCGGGCAGCTGTCTGACAAGTTCTTTAATGGCGTGCACCCGCTGCTTGTAGTCAGGAATCTCTGCACGTCACCCCAACCCAACACACACACACACAAAAAAAAAAAAAGAAATTAAATGTGATTAGTAACCGACCAACTGACCTGTGGGGTTAAAACAAGAGCGCTGCATGTGAAATAATTGCTAAGGTTGTGCTCATGATTGCGTTGACTCTCTATGGTCTCCACATCAGACTAATTGCAGCCCAGCTCTTAAGAGCTTAACTTCAGCGCAACACAATAAAATTCAAGTCAATGAAAGGACACTTTCATAATTTCAGTATATACAGTACATCAGTATATAAAATATCAGTATGCATTGTATGAATGTCTATGCTTGGTTTACGTGTCTTTCATACAGGCTTTAGTTAATCTGTAAAAACACAGTGCTGTAGAGTGACGAGGGTGTAAAAAAAAAAAACATGATAAAGCTAACTGTCAATTTTAGCTCGGAAGTTATTAACGGATAAAACACCAAGTAGCACCGGTGCCTAATGTGCTCCAATACGGCAGGTATCATACATTTATTTTGTAAACACTCAAAATCCTATCAGAACTTACAATTGAGACTTAAAATTTAACTAGAACTTAAAAATAGCTTGACACTAATGGAAATTCAATAGCGTACCGCACGAATACTATTTTTAGACCGCAAGGCTGCATGACGTCACCATCGTGAACCGGAAGTGGGTCAACATAGAAGCACCCTCGCATACAACCCATGTTAGCTCTAGTTGTTTTCTGCCGGTAATCTTTCAAAAAAGAACATGTCGAGTAAACACTGCTGCTATAAAACTTGTAGAAACGACTCTAGACATTACTGAAACCAGAAACTCAGAGGACAAAACGTGAACAATGGATCAACTTGTGCGGACATCCAAAAGACCCGTTTAATGCCAGCAAGGTGAAGACATTCACCTTCATCTGCAGTAAACATTTTGTTGGCGGCCATGGTCCTACAGAGGACCAAGAGGGCCATTTTGACATTTTTGCTGCTTGTCTGACAATGAATGACCTGAAAAAAAAAAGGTATCTGACTGCTGCTGTTGTTGTTACCTTTTCTGTTGTAAAGAAACAACTTTAGTAAGGGGGAAGTGCAAATAAATGAATAGAATTAAGATTTGTTATTAATGAAAAACTTTAGTAAGGGGGAAGTGCAAATAAATTAATAGAATTAAGATTTGTTATTAATGAAAAATTTAAAACTGTTCGTTGGCTGTCACTGAGTAGCATTTGCAATCGCTACCCAAAAATAGCAATGTAAATTATCCCCAAGAACGGTCAGAGACGTAAGACAACCAGAGGATATAATATACTGTATAAGAAAGACAGGGAATATGGTGGTAAAGGATAGATTGTTGAAACGTCAACAATGTCATTGTCAGTGGCGTAAGGAAATGCACACAAGAAAAAGGTGTCGATAAAAAAACTACCTCTGGATCAGGTCGGCTCTTTCTCCTGTCTTGTTCAGCCCTCGACACTCAAATCATCTCTTTAACCGAACATTTGTATGTTCTTCCACATCTTTATCAGAGACATCATTTTCGGACAAAATTGGTTTAGCTCAGTAAACATCTCGTTCGTACACTACTGTATATACGTACATGCATTTAGCATGAGGGCCAAAAGCGAATTTGACCCGCCTAGCAACAGTTGCTAACATAATGAATATTAATGAGCAAAAGTGACATGTTGCGTGCGGTACGCCATTGAAGTACGTGGGGGGAAAACACCTATCTTTTAAGTGATGTGTGTTATCAATCATAATGACATTTTTATGTAAGAAATGATTTTTTTTTTTTTTTTTTTTTTTTTTTACAAGATCTTACGTTTTTGAGTGAAATGAGTGAATTTGGTTTTTTTTCCCCCTATTTGATTTTGATTTAGTCACATGTGAGATGCAATTGTTGGCTGTTTTCAGGAATGTACATCTAAAATAAAGACATTGATTGTCTAAAAATGGTTCAATATTAAGTGAAAGGTCCTGTTTTCTCATGTACATTTATAATTGCTCTTTACCTAAATAGATTTTATCCGATTACTCGATGGAATTTTAAGTAGAATACTTGATGACCTAAAATATAAACTTTACTAAACTCACTAAAATACTTGCTAGCTGCAGCCCCAATAATTACTGTACATTAAAATGGTTTCAACTAGAGGTGGGAATCTTGGGGCACCAAACAATTCGATTATGATTACGATTCAAAGGCTCCGATTCGATTATAAATCGATTATTGATTTTAGTTTTGGCATGATTCTAACTCCATAAATCACACGCACCACCAAAATACCGCCAAAAAAGAGTGGGGTGGTTAAAATAAAACAATAAATAAATGAGTTTTTTTTTTTTTAATTATACAAAATTTTAAAACGTTACTGCATAAATTGCCATGTAAGAAGAACCATGAATGTGAACTACATAAGCAGCCAGGTGAAAAACCAGTAGGTATTTCCCAGTATATTTTTGGCATGTAAAAAAACAGTATACGAGCACTCACTGATGGAGCTGACAAAGTCGTGAAAGAGTGTGTAGGTGAAGAGTGGCTCAGGAAGCTCCCTGAAGAACATCTTTAGAGCTCCAGTGGTCACGTGGATGTCCTCCCACTTGCTGTCGGACAGGCTCACCTTCTCGTCTAGGCGCCGCCACATAAACAACAAACATTGATAGCCACAAAAACATAAGAAGCTTCCTGCAACACGGGGGACTCACCGTGATTGACGGCAAAGCGCAGCTTCTGGATGAGGGCCAAGTTCCCGCTGACTCTGTAGAGGCCGTCGACATGAAGACCTGCAGGAAAAAGAGACCGGAAATTTTTTTGGTATATACTCTATATAAAAGGGTTGCGCGGCGTGTCGTCAGGTGGGAGGCGCAGCGGGACGCACCGTTGCTCTCCACGTGCTCCATGCACATCTTGACAAAGGAGGGCACCGTGCTGTTTTCCTTCTGGCACAAGCTGGACAGGCTGCCTCCAAACACCTGATCTGTGTTCACAAACACACACAGTTTGGATAAGGAAACAAACAAAAAATGTCAAGTTTGGAGTTGACTATTAACTTAAAAGAATTACGGCAAATCCCACAATTTTGTTGCTACACTGCCAACATACAATGACTAAAACCCTATTTCTATTTTGATGTTGTTGGTCCATTAGTGTAGTCGTGTTTCAAATTTGGTAGCAATTAGCATTCCTCTTTGGAGTAGCAAAGACTTAGCAACCGTTACTCCACATAGTTCACTCACACAGTTCATAAATTCACCAACACTCTGCCAGACGTTCCCAGCCAATCCTCACAGAACGTTTGGCTCATTGGTGCCACCTCACCACAAGGTGGTGATCGGTGAGGGGTAGGGTTCTATTTTTTGTCTATGACAATAAATGCGGTGGCGTTTCTGTGTGTTAATATTCTTTCATTAGCGAGTTTAATAAGGCAAATCCATGCTACTTTTCATTAGCGCATAAATGGTGTATTGCCATGTGTATTAGCAATAAGCTAGTGGATGCGTTAGGAAAACAATAATATGTATATACTGTGTATATATATATATATATATATATATATATATATATATATATATATATATATATACACACACACACACACACACACATATATACATATATATTAGGGCTGTCAAACGATTAAAAATTTTAATCGAGTTAATTACAGCTTAAAAATTAATTAATCGTAATTAATCGCAATTAATCGCAATTCAAACCATCTATAAAATATGCCATATTTTTCTGTAAATTATATATATATTCTGTAAAATAATTTGTTGGAATGGAAAGATAAGACACAAGATGGATATATACATTCAACATACGGTACATAAGGACTGTAGTGGGCATTTCACTCTACTGTCATTTAAATCTGTCTATGCTGTCCTCACTCCGAAGCGTCTACTTTTTCCAAAGCTAGACAGCTAGTGAACGACGCCTTAATAATCAGACTTCTTCCTTTTTCATCTGATTTATTAATAAAATGGCCTCAAACCACTGTCCTCTTTAGACCGTAGTGAAACTACAAAAAAAAGTACACAAGCATTGCATTAGCAACAACGTTAGCTTAGCACGCTATACAGGTTCACTAAACATAAACAAAAAGCGTCTCATACAAAAAATATAACATTTCGCTTACTAACATAATATGTACATTCTTTACAACAACCATACTTACGGACAAATCTTGTCCAAGGATCATATAAGCACAACATTACAACGTAGGCGTCAGCCCGAGACGTCGTGCAGCCATGAACTGGCAAGAAAGCAATAAACCATGTCGCAAAGCGACCAGAAGAGTTCGCTGTTAGACAGCACAAAAAACCTTGCTGTAAAACTTACCAAAAGGCAGAATACTGTCTGAGCGGGACATGTGCGTTAATTGCGTCAAATATTTTAACGTGATTAATTTAAAAAATTAATTACCGCGCGTTAACGCGATAATTTTGACAGCCCTAATATATATATATATATATATATATATATACACACACACATATATTAGAGATGTCCCGATCCGATATTTGGATCGGATCGGACGCCGATACGGGCAAAAAAATCGGATCGGCCGACACGGAAAAATTCCGATCCAGACTTTCGATCCAGTTTTTTTCGAAAATCTGGTCCGGGTTTTCCCGCGCACCGATATACATAATCCATTCCAGTTTTTGCTTCGGTTTTCCTAAAATCCGGTCCGCATTTTACGGCACACCTTCTACACACTACATTACCGTCTCCCAATTTACCGAGAGACTATCGGTAAAAATGTCAGCTGTGTTCACCTTAAAGGATGACAAAGACGAAGAGGCAGAGTGCAACATATGCCACAATAAAGTCAAGCGTGGTGGTAAAGCTGTGAGAAGTTTTAATACAACCAACCTAATCAAGCATTTAGCGACATACCACCACAAACAAAATAAGGAGTATGTTAAGAAAACCGAAGACAAAAAGAAAGGTCCTACGCAACTAACACTGACAGAAACTTTTGCTATGCGTGACAAACTGGCACTCGACAGTCCCAAAGCCCAGGGAATAACAAGAGTCATTGCAAAAATTCATTGCAAGAAGAAGAATCAAGAATTCATTCTGGATGACGAGCCATTATCTCTCGTGACTAAAGACGCACCATCTAACACTTATATTGCATTCCAGAGAAGTGGGAAGTCGGATTTATCCCACTCGGATAGTACCAGTTCCGACCTCAAAGCGGTCCAAGCAAATGTAAACAACAAAGATGGCTGATCGCGACGAGGTGTTTTTTATTTTGGCCATCCAAAGACATTTTGACCTCCAGCGAACCTGCCTTCCTATAAGCGATCAAATAGTAGAGGAAAAACGACGGCTGCGTTACAGCCCACACTGTAAACTGCCTTTGTTTAGTTACATCCTTTGCTGATCGTCAATATAAAAACATAGCACAACAAAGATAATTCACTATATGAGGAAAATAATACATGGCGTCTCAAATAAACTTGATTTACTTCATTATTGTGTTATCATTCGTTTTCTTGAGCGCCATTTTGTCCAGTGACGTCAGATTGAAACAACTTGGAAGTCGGGGTAGTTATTTTTTGTCCGACTTCGCGACTTGGACCTCCCAGTTCGAATGGTGTTCCATTGATATTTTCCTAGCCGGAGGTCGGAAAAGTCCGACATTCCACTTTTCTGGAACGCAGCATTAGAACCACGGTACAACATGCCCAGATGTCATTACATCCTTGAGCGATTCTGCCATGGAAGATTCGAGAACGATTCACAAACATCCAATTCCGATTGTTGAAATGTGTCAAGTAAAGTGGAACTAATACACAGCGGGGTCTTCGGGACGCAATGAGAAACGGACCGCATTGCATATATGTATGTAGAACTAGATGCACAATGACAGACTCGACAAGCGTTAGCAACACATGCATTAAAAACTAGGTGCGTTAGTAAACAGCTGCCATCTTAAAGCAGGAGACTTCCCTTGTAGGCTGTTGTAGTGAACCTTCCAAGCGAACCTAATTAACTTTTTATCTAAAATACTCCTAAATCGGTAAAATCTTGACTTGAATCTATCTTCAAAACAGTTTTAAAACTTTCACATGTCAAAAGTAGACAGAAGGGAAATTATGGAATAACGGGAGCAATTTTAACAACTTTAACAGTTGATTCGCAAAATGAAATGAATGTAGTTTAAAGCTGCTGATACAGAATGGGGACTTGAGTATTTTATTTACTGTTTTAAAATGTTAACTTGATACTGAAATAGTCGTTTATTTAACCCTGAGAGGCTTTTTATACAATTTTTGTGATTAATGCACGAAACATTAAAAGCATCTAATAGCTTGGGGGATTTGTGGGATTTTCCACTGACAGTTTACAATATTACAGGGTGACCCAAAAAAAGTTTACACTGCCATAATACAACTTAAATGCCATGTTTATTCAGCTTAGAATTAGAATTTAATCACAAATTATACATTATTGTAAAGAACATGTACAGTACACTCTATTTTTCAATGTGTCCTCCCTTAAGTGTCACAACAGCCTAAAGGGCCCTGCGGAACGCTTGACAGGTCTTCTTTATGTAGGATGCTGTCATCTTTTCCCAAGCTCTAACAATGGACCTCTCCAAGGCTGCCACAGAAGTTTGTGGCTTCTTACAGGCACTGTTTTACACAGTTGCCCATATACTATAATCCAGGGGATTGAGATCTGGACTCTGGGGTGGCCACATATCACCTTGTCAATCAACTTTTTGGTCCGCACAGAACGGGTTTTCCAGACCCAGGTTTTCGTGAGGCTGTTCCAGTATCTTTCAGCTTCTTTATAACTTTGTAGACTGCACATCTGGATATTCTCAGATTTGCTGCAATCTCAGTAGCAGGCATGAAAATGGGTCAGGGGTTAAAAAGGTGAGAAGGGTGTGGAGGAAATATGTTCCAGTACACTGTACACCCCAACAAAATATTGAGCTCTGTCGACCCACACTGTGTTTCAGCAGGGCCGTGCAGAGACCGGTGGAGGGGCGGGTGCTCGTAGATCAAAAGGAGCACATGAACAAGTATTTAATACACCTTAAAACAACATAACTTCAATTTTAACCAGCTTTAGATAATTATTGGCTGCGACTGTGACATACTTTAATTGGGAGGGGGCAACAGTGAATAGAAATCAAAACTGTCATCAACACTTTCTGGCTTTGACTCAGTCAGTCTGCCTATTTTCTTCCCTCAACCTCTGCATCAAAACTTCCTTCCTCAACTTGTTCATCTGAGAACAAACCACATTAGATGGTCACTGAGCCACCAACAGCAGTTTTCTTAAAACTATTATTTCATTATTATCCATACTTAACAACTCTAGCACCTAATGATTAATAAAGCAATGACATAAAATCTTATAGAAACATAACATTGTAATTGTGTTTATAATTGTATTTAATACCCGACTATCCTTGCAAACTTGTTCTTACCAGGTCTGCTATTCACCCAGCTGATGAGGTATCCACTGCCTTTAGCAGCCTCATCTAACTCCTTTTTTTATCCCTCAATCTCCCTTCCCTATGAGGCATGTCTATGTAATGAAATATAAATATTAAAAAAAACAAAAAAACAGACTCCCCGGTGGCTTTTGGTTTTAAAGCTTTCTTAATTTCTTTCTCTCTCAATAACGATGGAGGTAGATTTGTGTTTTTATTATTCAATCGTGTTTTTATTATTCAATCAAAAAACAAAGTTACTTCTATCAAAAACAAAGTTGCTTCAATCAAAATACAGTATATACTTTTAATCCCCAAAAAGTCACTTCAATTAAAAAAAATTGTTTTTGATTGCAAAAATAAATTTGAGACAAAAAAAGCATTTGAGAACTATTTTACTTGATTGAAACAAATTTTTCCATTGAAGTAATGTTGTTTTGCGTTTGGGCCACATTTTGGCTAGGACATTTGTGTCTTTATTATTCAATCAAATAAGTTGCTTCAAACAAAAAATATATATAAAAAGAAACACTTTGCACACGTGTCAATCACCGTTTACCAAAGCCTGAGAGGGTTTGAGTAGACTCACTATGAAGCATTTAATAAAGCCAAGCATTTTCTTACTACTTTATTCTTGTTTAAAAATAATTCGGTGGGGCAGTAACATGTTTAAAACTTATCATAATTCTTACATTTTGAAGTGCTTGAAAACCATTTATAAATGATACTTTGGTGAAAAAAGTGAAAAAACATGTCATATATGTATCTTTTTTCCAATGTAAAATCTGAATAAATGCATTGAACACGCACAAAAAAATGGTGGGGGGGCTACTTCGCGGTTTTCACTTATTGCGGCGGTTTCTGGTCCCCATTAACCGCGAAAAACGAGGGATCCCTGTATTTCTGAAAAGCTTTAAGAAGCAGGACTCATTCCCACCACTCGTCAATCCAAGCCGAAAATAACGCGTCTCCGGCGGACGACGGGAGCGATGTGAGGCGCCACCTCCATCCGAGAGCATGCCGCTTAATTTGACTCAACAGTGTTTCTTCGTTTATATTACCGCTAAATACACAAGCTTGACGCCAATTTAACGGGAGCTATTTTTTTTCATGGGAGATTTGGCTAGCTCTGGCAGTGTTCAACGCAAGCTGCAACGAATGGCAGTAACTTTTTTATATCGCAAAACGTGAAAACGATTGAAACCATTACTCACCAAATTCAATCTGCTGGCAAATACAGGCAAGTGTGTATGCTGCGCTCCGGTCTGACCCGGTGTGGATAAGGCCTGCTTTTTGTTTTCGCAGCTATGCAATGCCACCCAAAGGCTCTCCGAGCACTCCATGTACAGCAAGGAGTGCGCGCGTTTGGAATAATGGAACGCACCTTGGGCCGATGATTGGTTCTCGTCAGCGAAGCATCTAGAAGGATTTGCTGACTGTCCAAGTTTGACATTTTTTAAAGAACCGATTTCTTAAGTGCTCAGTTTACGTACTAAGTTAATCACATGATGATAATAATAATGTAACGTTGATAATAGTCAACCGTTTTATCAGATTGAAATTCTTTATTTGTGGAAACTTATTGAACAACACGACTGCTATCTGCCGCAGCCAACGCACATATCTCCCCCGCCAGAACAAACGTAAACACGGAAGGCACGTCCCTCGCTCTCCCGCACCTCCCTCACCCCTCTACGTCATGCGGTGCATTCAGGAACACATGCTAACACCTTCGCCACATTATAACTCAATTCGTTACAATAATAATAATTAAATAAAACCTCCCGACCCCCCCTCCTCCTCCCAAAAAGAATTTCTCCTCGGATCTACGCAATTCACGTAGGTCGCCATTTTTGACTTCAAAACGGCGAATTTCGCCGAAAGGTGAGAGATTTTCATGCCTGCAGTAGGTGTCAGACCGGCACGCAGCAATTCACGTACAGCTAAAGTTTTCTTCATTTTCAGCAGAAGCACAGGAGTAGAGACGAGAGATTACCAGCTGCATTGAGTGACCTTAATGAATCACTTAAGCATGACAACCTATTTAGATATGTTTCAATGGCTTTTAAACAAGCAGTCAACTGAGTGTAAACTTTTTTTTGGGTCACCCTGTATTTGCACGTTTTACTGACTGACTATGCCCTTTCTGTTTGTTATTTATAATCTTTTGTGTTTGTCACTGAATAAACAGGTCAGTTTCTTGTTACCAACCATTGTGTGTTATTCAAACTCACCTAATTCAGCTTACTAGTTATTATCAAGAGTACTAAAACCCTTTTCAACATGAGTCTGACAACTAAGTAAGGAGGCTAAATAACTTTAAACTTTAATACATGCTCAGATAGGCCGGTATCGGTATCGGCCAGTATTGGTATCGGATCGGAAGTGCAAAACAATATCGGTATCGGATCGGAAGTGCAAAAACCTGGATCGGGACATCCCTAATATATATCTATATATATATGGCTGAAAACACAGACAAGGCTGAAAAAGCCGTTTCTGCTCTTGCACCCCTCTTTAAAATAAACTGCTGTATTTTAAGCCCAAATTAAAATTTTGTTTTGTGGTTTAAATATGTGTTTCACCCACAAAATCCCCAAAAAGTCTGGCTGTGGCCATTCACAGCTGTGTCTTGACACTCGGTGAGACATGGTACATTGAGTTTTTCGATCGAAACAAGGTAAGTATGTGATAACATCTTGTTAAAATCATGGTTTCTGTAATAATGCTCTCTCATGATCTCACCTCAAGTTAGGGTTTAAGGGTTTACATTTTTTTTTAAATGCACCCCATTTCAAATTTTTTTCTAACTACGGAAAATTGAGATTTTAAGCTTTTCAAAGATGTATCACACATGCATATACTGTAGGACAATTTTGAAATTTGGCCAAATTGGGGTTCTCAGAGCGAAACTTCAAGTATATATATATATATATATATATATATATATATATATATATATATATATATATATGGTCTGAAAGGGACGGGTCGCATAAAAGTCGACCATATAAAATCCGATTTGGATCACTTTTGTATGTCGTTAAAATTAAATCTGAGCCACATTTTTTTCCAAAACTCTTACATCTCTCGAATTGGATTTCATGCAGCAAATTCGTAAGCAAAGAGCAAGAGGCACAAAAGACGCCAGCGATGTAGTTGTACAATAGCATTAGCGCCAAGCTCGAACTCGGCTTTTTGGGAAGAGGCGAGCTTGACGAATCAGAAGAATAGGGGGGTTAAGCCTGAGAATGCTCGGTTTTCTTTCTGTTCGGGTAAATGAGCAGTACTGTATTTCAATATTGCTTACATGAACTCGGCTGTTTGGGAAGAGGCGAGCTTGACGAGTCAGAAAAAAAAAAAAGAATGGGGGAGTGGGGGGGTTAAGCCTGAGAATGCTCGGTTTTCTTTCTGTTTGGGTAAATGAGCAGTACTGTATTTCAATATTGCTTGCATGGCTGAGAGTCGGGGCAAACTGACCGTATGTGTGTGTGTGTGCATGAAGCACACACACACATACTGTGCATGCGTTCTATCAATCCATATGCACTTTGAATATAAAACTAAACGGGGATTATTCATGTCTGTTATTTGTGTCCTCTTTTTGGAAATCAAAACATGATCACCCTAGAATGATGCAGAGCCAGCATGTGTAGTCATTTGTTTTGATGCTTCTGCGCATGCGGGTCAGTTTCCTCAGCCTGTGTCAGACTGTGAGTTATTTCGGATGCGTAATACTTGAACACGCACAATGGACAAAGGCAGTCTGAACTGGCACGCCCAAAAAACATATGACAAAAAATGGAAATTGTGCTTTAAGACCTGGGGTATGAACTTAGCCTATATCTAGTTGGAACCTTTCAACCTCATGCACCAGCTTGGGCTCCTTTCTTACGAGAGAGAGGACATTCCACATTCCAAGAGCCAGCTTTGGTAGCCAGGGATCAACCGTCACCCCCAGCTCTCTTTGCACACAAACCGCGTGGCTCCTCCCACAGGTGATTAGCCCATAGGAAGGTGAAACCACCAGCTGCTATGGACTATGTCAAGCTCCCAGGTGCTCCCCAACAAGCCTCTCCCTCCAGGCCTGGCTCAGAAAGGGGGCCCCAGTGAAACGTCTGCAAGTTCCTCCAGTTCCTCCACCTCCAGACTTGAATACTGCAACAGCATTCTCTTCGGTTCTCCATCCAAACTCATCAATAAACTACAATATATCCAAAACTCCGCTGCACGCCTTCTCACCCGGACCCCCTATAGGAACCACATTACCCCCGTCCTCCACAAACTGCACTGGCTTCCTATTTCATACAGAATTCAGTTCAAAATCATCCTTCTCACTTACATAGCACTCAATAACTTGGCCCCGCCCTACCTCACAGACCTTCTCTGTCCCCACACCCCTTCCCGTCACCTCCGCTCTTCTAATGGAAACATCCTCACACTGCCCAAACAAAGAACACACCGAACTAGGGGGGACAGAGCCTTCTCCGCTGCTGCCCCCTCCTTTTGGAACTCACTCCCAAAACCCATTTGTACCTGTTCAGACCTTCCCACATTCAAAAAACTGTTAAAAACTCTTTTTAAACTAGCTTTTAACTTATAATTATTTTCTTTGTTTTGTTCTGTTCACGTTGTTTGCTGTTTCTGTTCCTACTGTAAAGCGTCTTTGAGCATTGGTAAAAGCGCTCTACAAATAAAATGTATTATTATTATTAGTAGTATTAAGTTTTTCTTTGCGAGGGTTTTTTGAGCCGTAAGGCATCATATCCTCTCGTACAATGACCAATCAGAGCAAAGCGTCTGACTTTAAATATTAAAATTTCATCCAAAAAATAAATGAGCCAAGTTATTACTTTTGTATGAGGGTTAGAAATTGGCTACATAAGCACAAAATGACATCTCCAAATTAAAGACTTCTTTCCTTTTTTACATTATTTGCATCTTGTGATTTTTTTCATTGGTCTACGCGTCACTGACATGCTAACTAAATTTCCCCTTGACAAAAGAAGAAGAATGAAGGAGGCGATTTTGTTTTTTTTTTTGGAATTAATGAGCCGAGTTATTACTTTCATAAGACCCCGAAAAATTGTTCATGTGAGCCTAAAGCGGCCCACCAAATTTCATGCTGTGAATGAAACTGGCTTAGGAGGCTGAATTTTCTCCCTTTAATAATGAGCAGTTATTTTGTGGACATGAAATGAAAAATGTGTGCCTAAAATGGCCACTTAAAATCAAAATGGCTAACTCCTTTTAATGCAAATTTCGCCAGAAAAATGAAAGCCTCCTGTGTCATTGACAGCGATGCTTCCTGACTTTTTTTGTGGGCGTTTTCTTGCACAAACAAAGAAAACATGCTTCAGGTAATGATTTTTTTTAACAAAAAGATAATGAGCCGAGTCTTCATTTGAGGAAAAAAAGGATGTTTGGCCTTGGCAGAAGTCTCTGTCAAGTTACCTTTTATGTATCCCTTATCTCTGACGGCCTGGAGGGTGGGCCGCCGCGTGAGAAACTTTTTGAGCTTGTGTTTAGTCTTCTTGTTGTCGGCTCCGTCCACGCTGCCCGAGGTCTTCATGGCTGCACAGAGAGAGAAAGCAGACATTAGATTACAGATCTTTGTCACCGTGGTAGGAATAAAAGAATGATAAGGAATTTCTGGATACCAACCCAGACATTTTGTTTCAAGACCACCTCTAGAAAGTTTTATCACCCTTACCACTTTTGTTTTATAGAAAATGTTCATGAAAGAGATCATTATATGCCTCTTTTGCACTGTTATGGCTTTTCTGACTGTAACATTTGACTATAATTTTCTGTTGGATATACCTGGGCTCTGGTTGGAGACTTTTTTTTAGCCTCTTTCTCTGTCAAGTTAATATTTTCCCAGTCTTGCGATTTATTATCTGTGAAAAGGTACTGATGTGGTGTTGGGTGTTGAAGTCAACACAACCATTTTCTTGCTAGTGAGTTGTAACGGAGGGATTTTTTATGGGTGTTAAGTTTGGGGCAAACATCATATAATATTTGGTGCTCGGTGTGAAGGAGGTCTTGTGAATTCTGAGAACATACTTTTGCCTCTCTTGGAGTCTCTGCGTTCTTTTTCTTTATCTTGCTTTTCGGCTCCGGGTGACTCGGGCATGTCTTCTTCGATCGCCTCGTCCGACTCACATGCCTGAAAAATCACAAAACACAAATAATTACAATATTTTTCAAATAATATGTTCATGTCATTTGAAAAATAGTGGAAACTTTTCACCTCCCAAGACAAAATTTCTTTTGGTATTTAGAATTGAGGCATTACATTACGGCGAATACAACTCCGTATTGTTTCAGCCTCCAGAGAAAGTATCGATAAGTTTGTTTTATGATGTTTTATGTGGCTCATGTTCAGTGTTGTTAATAACAGTGTTTCTAACAGTGTTGTTTTTGTCACTAGTGAGTAATCTAATTAATTACTTTTCCCATCTTTGCAACGCTGTTACAGTTACTGAGGATTTGAAGCGGCGCGTGACTACAATATGGTTGAATGAAGTGCAGGTTGTCTGATTTTCTGACACATCCGCCTGCCTGCCTGCTCGCCTGCCCTTGAAAGTGCAGAGCGGTGGGTGGGTGGGGGGTGGGTGGGGGGGGGGGGTTGGCGGTGGTGACGCCATTGCATGATGATTGGCTAGGTGGCTCGGCGCGTTAGCATAGTATTTGGGTTCTCGTTACCATTAGCATTTAGCTTGGCGAGCGTTATCTTAAACTCTCGGGCAACTTTCTTTTTTTTGTTTTTTACATACAGTTCGTGGCGTCCAGGTGGGTACAATTAATTGAAAATAGTGTACCGTTTTCTTGCTGAGTGTACATTACCATCACCAAGTTGGCGTTGCCCTTGTAGACGCTACGATATAATAATAATTTATTTTTCTGATTACTAAAAATAGTCACTTGCCCTAAACTTTTTTTGAATGACGTATCCATGAACCTTGTGTGATGTTTTTTAATAAAAACAACAAAAGCAAAAGACAGAAGAGGCAGGAGTTTCAGCAACTCACCTGCATATTGAAAACATTTATATATTGAAGGAATTAGTATCCTTTCCCATATTTACTGTTTGACGTTTTGTAATACGCTAACACACCGAGCATAAAATAAATAGCATTTGAATCATAGTTTAAGAAAACTAGTAGATTATATTTGAAGTCTGAGTAGTTGGACTGGAGTGATTGGAATTTGCAGCGGCAAGATAACGGTCAGATAAGGACATAATAACTACAGGCTGCCTGCAGACTACGGAAGTCTAACGCGCACATCATGCAGCTGACTGAGTGAGATTGATGCTGATGGAGCGAGACACGCAGGTGATGGCTAAGACATCTACAAGCCCACGCCTGGACCACCAAATCCCGCCATCAGCTCTTCTGGGGGCCAACAATGGACAGTCCAGAACAATGTTGGGACATCCTGTTTTGCTCCAAAGAATGCCTGGATAACAAGAAGACTCCACGGCTGAGAATTTGAATACTCAGCGCTCCTTTTGCGCTGAGGCTGACAAAACTCTGGTTGCCTTGCCAAAAGTGACGCACGGATTGCTCTGCCCAATCTGCAACAGACAATTACCCTAAACAACACCCAAACACACCCTTCTTCAAGCCTTCAAAAGACTGAATTCTTCATTAGCGCTGTCTTTTTTCGGGAATATTTTGTTGACCTGTGACATGGCGGCCTTGCTGTCTGATTGGTGTCGACTTTGAATAAATTGTCAACTTGTGTTTCGAAGCCTTCTTCCAGCTTTTAAAATGGAGTCAGTACAAGGGGTTAAAACTAAGGTGAATGCGTGGAGTTTGGCCGTTTCGCCGGGTAGTTGGAGTTGCAGCGGCCCGGGTCGTTGGAATTGCGCTAGCACGGTTCCGCTGGTGTGATTTTGGCACTATATATTAGTGGCGTGACGATACAAACAAGTCACGGTTCAGTACGTACCTCGGTACGGGGGTCATGGTTCGGTGCCGGTTCAGTACAACAGGAAAAACAAATAGGCTTTTTTTCTTCAGAGCATTTGAAAGTTAAAGGATAAAGTGTTTCCTGTTACACTGCTATATAGGTAAAATTTAAAAAAATTCAAAAGTGTGACAATGTTTTTGTTTTTTTTTCTGGGGGTGTGTGTGTGAAAAATATCGGTTCAATTCAATCAGTTAATGTAAACATCTTTCATGTGAAAGATGTTATAGAATGTATAATGTAATAACGTGTAGAACATGAACGGTAACGTCAGTTACTTTGCTGAGTAACTAATTACGTCTACTAATTTTTTTACTTTTACTACTAAAAGTTTTGGGGAGAAGGAATTTGTAACTGCATACCTGTCAACCCGAGGCTGTTGGCAATTTTACAAATAGTGACGTACGCCCTTACAAATTGGTGACTAATCTTACAACGTTGTATATAGCGTGCAATATGAAACAAAAATAAAACTCAATTTTTAAAAATAATATGAATTTATTGGTAATATTGTACCTAATACCTGGAGCAATCAAGGGACAATCGATATCTACAGCTACATCATGATTACTAAAATTAAAAGTGACTTTTGTTATAATTGTATGTAGCACTTTTGACAATTTATATCATGCCTTGATGGCTGCACTTCATGGCACTTCAGCTCGCAATTCAGTTTGACTTGAAGGTAGTTCGTGTGTCCAATTATAAATTAAAAAGGTCAATTGATAAAATTAACTCACCAATGCAATTTTTGAGTCAGGGAACATTTCTTTAGCTAATTCTGAGAAGGGATCAGCAATAGTTGCAGGCAAATTGTGTTCGGCAATCTTACTTTTAAAAAGTAATTAATTAATTACAAATTACTTCTCCCAAAAAGTAATTGAGTTATTAACTTCGTTACCTGAATGTAAGAGTAATTAGTTACTTGGCAAAGTAACCTGTAACATGTTACCTTTCATGTTGTTGTTTTTTTCCATTTAAAAAAACAACAACATTGTAACCTTTGCTATGTTTGGAAGTCATTTATGTATTATTTGATATCGACGTGAAAGTTTTAAAACTGTTTCATCATTTAAAGATAGATTCAAGTCAAGATTTTGCCAATTTAGGAGTATTTAAATAAAGTTACTTAGGTTCGCAAGGAAGGTTCACTACAACAGAGCCTTTCTGAGAAGTGTACTGCTCTAAAATGGCGGCTGTTTACTAACGCCACAGAATCTGTCATTTTGCATATAGTTCTATATGCATGAGATATCTAGGCGTAGATTGTAGGCTATCGGCTGCAGTCAGGAAATATTGGAGCCACCTAGCCTAGCATCGCATTTGCAACAGCGTCACAACAAACACTTCGCTCTCGGTGTCTCTTGACTTTTCTCGGGTCATTCAACCAACGTAGTAACTAACGCACATTGTCTTGTTGCCGAAAAGGTGACAAAATCCGAATGGAGAAAAAAAAACGTAATGCACGAAAAACGTACAGATTTTGAACTTACGGCGTACACATTTAAAAATCTGTGCTCACTTGTACAAATTATGCCAAAACCGTACAACTTGACAGGTATGTAACTGTAACTAATTATTTATTTAAAAGTAAGATTAAAAACACTGCTCATATTCTGGCAACCCAGATGCAGTGAGAGGTGTCTGGGAGAAGGAACTGTGCAAAAATATTGACAAAAAGGTATGGAAAACAAATTTGGAGATATGCAAAACCGATTTCTATTTGATCCCGAATGAAAGTAAAAATATTATACATTACACATACACACATAGGGGCATGCGGTATATCTCCTAAACGGAGACATTTTTTAAACTTATCAGTTTCTAATCTGTGTCTGAAATGTGAAATACTGAAATAAGTTTTTTTTTTTTTTTTAAACCCCAAGGGATATTTGATATAGCTTGATGTGTTCCAATAAACAAAAATAATTTGACAATAAAGTGTAAAACAACGCTTTAAAAAAATCTGCTGAGTCAGAAGTCTTTAAACAGCACTAAATGCAGCATTATACTTGCTTTTTGGGACTTGGGCTCCCTTCTCAATGAGGGGCAAGGTGTTAATTCTCATTAAACGCTTTAACAACAATGAGGGTGAATTTGGGGAGTTTACTCTCAAACAGTGAGTGTTGTCTCGCTAACAAACATCCTAAAGCTAAGTTGTTTTTAACTGGTTTTGGTGTAGCCTTTAAATGCTATTTTCCACATCGCCACTGATTCATCCACGTGGGAAAAATTGTACGAGGACTGAAGTGGTCGCTTCTTAGGACGGTGTCATTTATTAGTGGCACGAGTGTAGTCGGTCCTTACCGGGCTGCCGACGGTGTCCCTCAGCGCTCGGTACCACTCGTTGACGAGGATGTCATTTTCCGTCTGGATCAGGAGCTCCGTGCCCTGCCGGGTCTTGACCTGTAGATGAAGTGAGGTCTTAGAAACGTAGTTTTTGACTTCTTAATTTGTTTTTTAATGTCGTTTTTTACTTCGTTTTTAACATGGTTCTTTTATGTAGGTCTATATAATTGTTGGTTCTTGCCTTTTTTGCTCCTCATGTGTTTGTAACCTGGTTTTGGTCTATCACGAAAAAGGGGTCTTGGACATTTTTTTCTAAACTCACTTGACACGTTTCGACTTAATTTACAACTTGACTCTTGATGTAGTTCTTGGAACTTGGTTGCGCCCAGCCAAGTCATGGGCAGAAAAGAGGGTGTAGAGCATGGGGGTCCAAACCTGTCCTCAAGGGCCACTGTGGGTCCTGGTTTTTGTTCGTACCAATCGAGCACAGACAGTTAAACCAATGACGTTTGTGCTAAAACAAGCAGCACCTGACTGCAATCAACTGATTACACTTGTGAGACACCAGATTGGTGAAAGGTCGTCCTCATGATGGGTTTGAACAAAAACCCGCACCCACTGCGGCCCTATGTGGAATAGTTTGGACACCACTGGTGTAGAGCAGGGGTTCCCAACCTATTCCACTAAGGCACACTGTGGGTGCAGGATTTCATTCTTACCAAACAAGATGACAACACTTTTTCCCCAATCTGGTGTTTTACAAGTGCAATCAGTTGATTGCAGTCAGGTGTGGCTTGTTTTAGCAGAAGCCTCATTGGTTCAACTGTCTCTGCTGGATCGGCTGGAACAAAAACCAGGACCCACAGTGTGCCTTGAGGACTGGGTTGAAAACCCCTGGTGTAGAGGGTGTTTGTACATAAAGCCATGTTGTTAGAGGCTTTCTTAAGACATTTTCAGAAATGTAATAAAATAATAACTTGTTTTTTGCTGTCAGCAGTGCAGGAACTCCAGACAAACAAATAGTATCCAAACAGTAAAAAGTCCTATTCCCATAACATGTCCTCATTCATTGAAGTCCATAGCAAAACGAAGTGCACCTCTATCACATGCTTTTTGCTGGATTTGTCCTTGGTGGCCCAGTCCACCGAGCTGCCTTTCAGGTCCACCGTGAACTCAGGTTTTGACTGACCGCCGCCAAACTACACACATGCAAAAGAAGACAACGGACCATCACATATGGCCAAATAATCACCATTGATTTTAATTGAAGGTGACATTGACGCACCCAACTAGAACCTCCTCCTTGGCCTTTGGTGAAAAGCAGCGTGGAACCTTGTAAAACGGTCCAGGAGGAAGTCCAGTTCTTCCTGTGATGAATGATTAAAACTAGTTCTTAAAGGGAACCACAGATAGAAAGACGTTCTTAAAAGATCAGTGTTAGTACAAGTTATAATAATTTGATATCAAAATCCCTCTTGATGTTTTCGTTTTAATAACATTTGTAAATTTAGTTTAACGCTGCTGGACTTCCATAGTGGCACTCTGTAACTACATAAACATGTCATCTGTTCTGCCCTTCCAATTTCCACATTTTTTCCATTTGTCTGCCGCCCTGGTTTTTAATCCTCTCCCATCTCCAGGTATTTCAGTCCATTATTTTTTTTTTCGCCTTGCTTTTACGGCCTCTCATCGCGGTTTTCCCTCTGTTTTTTTCTTTTAATTCATCCCGACCTGCTGTCACGGACCCTTTTAGCGATCGTGTGTTTTTTTGTGTGTGTTCAATAAACACTTGTAAGCAATCTCTGCTATTCTTGTCTGCTTTCTGGTCAAGCCTCGCTTCCGCATTTGCGGATCGTTCGTTGTTTTTCATCTGAGGATTTGAGTTACTGATTGCCGCTAATACTAGTCTTTCTCAAAAAATTAGCAGATTGTGATGAAGTTCATTATTTTCTGTAATGTAATGATAAACATAAGACTTTCATATAGTTTAGATTCATTACACACAACTGAAGTAGTTCAATCCTTTTATTGTTTTAATATTGATGATTTTGGCAAAAAAAAAAAAAAAAAAAAATCAAGAAAAATCAAGAAAAACCGAAAATCCCTATCTCAAAAAATTAGCATATCATGAAAAGGTACTCTAAAGAAGCTACTAACCCAATCATCTGAATAAATGAATCATCTCAAAATTCCTGAGGCTTTTAAAAACTCCCAGCCTGGTTCATTACTCAAAACCGCAATCATGGGCAAGACTGCCGAACTGACTGCTGTCCAGCAGTCCATCATTGACACCCTCAAGCAAGAGGCTAAGACACAGAAAGACATTTCTGAGCGAATAGGTTTTTCCCAGAGTGCTGTATCAAGGCACCTCAGTGGGAAGTCTGTGGGAAGGAAAAAGTGTGGCAGGAAACGCTACACAATCAGAAGAGGGGACCGCACCCTGAGAAAGATTGTGGAGAAGGGCCGATTTCAGACATTGGGGGACCTGCAGAAACAGTGGACTGAGTCTGGAGTAGAAACATCCAGAGCCACCATGCACAGCCGTGTGCTGGAAATGGCAGAAGCGATTGACCTGGGCTACAGAGAAGCAGCACTGGACTGTTGCTCAGTGGTCCAAAGTACTTTTTTCAGATGACAGAAAATTTTGCATGTCGTTCGGAAATCAAGGTGCCAGAGTTTGGAAGAAGAATGGGGAGAAGGAAATGCCAAAATGCCTGAAGTACCCACAGTCAGTGATGGTCTGGGATGCCAAGTCAGCTGCTGGTGTTGATCTTCTGTGTTTTATCAAGGGCAGGGTCAATGCAGCTAGTTATCAGGAGATTTTGGAGCACTTCATGGTTCCATCTGCTGAAAAGCTTTATGGAGATGAAGATTTCATTTTTCAGCATGGCCTGGCACCTGCTCACAGTGCCAAAACCACTGGTAAATGGTTTACTGACCATGGCATTACTGTGCTCAATTGGCCTGCCAACTCTCCTGACCTGAACCCCATAGAGAATCTGTGGTATATTGTGAAGAGGAAGTTGAGAGACACCAGACCCATCACTGTGTATGAGCTTTAGGCCGCTATTGAAGCATCCTGGGCCTCCATAACACCTCAGCAGTGCCACAGGCTGATTGCCTCCATGCCACGCCGCATTGAAGCAGTCATTTCTGCAAAAGTATTGAGTGCATAGCTGATATAATGAATTGAAGGTTGACTTTTTTTGTATTAAAAAACACTTTTTTGTATTGGTCGGATGAAATATCCTAATTTTTTGAGATTTTTTTGGGGGGGGATTTTTGGTTTTTCTTGACTTTTTTGCCAAAATCATCAATATTAAAAGAATAAAAGGCTTGAGTTACTTCAGTTGTGTGTAATGAATCTAAAATATATGAAAGTCTAATGTTTATCAGCACATTACAGAAAATAATGAACTTTATCACAAAATGCTAATTTTTGAGAAGGACTAGTATATCGATAAACAATACACGTACGATTAATGAAGAAAAAATAGCATCGTCCTTGTGGTGTTTCTTTAATGTTGCCAAAAGCATGGTCTTAAAAACTCCGTTAATGCATCGTTAGTGAGGAGTGGAATAAAAAGAGAATCACGTTTGCTCACAATGTGTCTCACGTGCTTTAAGTACAAATAAAGTACACGACAGTCCTCTTAGATCTTAATGTGCAAAATAAGGCGTCATTATAATCTTTTGGGCAGAAAATGATACGAATAGCCAGCAATTAAACTAAGTTTAAAACATTTATTAATTCGTTTTCTGTGTCGCTTATTTACCGGGACGCAAGCTTCGGGAGCAACATCTGATAAATCTGAGAACACCGTCAGAATGATCAACAATCTGAACAGCGCTTTTACGTGACAAAAATAAGGTAACTGTCTCGGTAGTGGCAAACTGCATCAATGTTTTCATGTGCTGTGATGCACGGGCTAGCTGCAAAAATAATCAAACTGCTGTGTTTCACTGGATGCTCTAATCATACGTAAAGCACACAACAGCTCTGGATGCTAACTATCTCCATAATAATATTAGAATAAGTTGGATCACACAATAGTTTACAGTGAAGATCTGCAAACATTATTTGACATCAAACACTCTCCTGCTCCATCACTAGAGCAGTTAAAGAGTGACACTGACAAGTCCAGCAGCGTGGCCTTGTGACGTCACCGCCCTGCGACATCAGCAATAATGGCGACAAAACTAAACATTAAGAGGGGTTTTAATATAAAATTTTTATAACTCGTACTAACATTTACGTGCGCATTTACATTTACACGTCTTTCTATCTGTGGTTCTTTTTCAAATTCACACAATAGAAAGTAAGAAAATAAAAGTTGCACTCACCTAACTTTCTTGCCATTCTCTGTGATCTTTGTCACATTGAGCACACCGCACTTCTCTGAAGGCTAAACACAGAGACAGCAAGATGGGGTGGGGGGTGGGGGGGGGGGGGTGAAACAGTGCGAGCGAGCAGGTTAGACATGCGTTACAAAAACAAGCATTGATCATCACAGCAGGACTGCAACACCAGCACCAACAGCAACACCAGCACCCCACACAAAAGCTCTGCTCTTTGATCTACATTCAGGGAAGCAGCTAAAAAACAGCATTGTCAAACGCACACACAAACCATAGGGCAAATTAAAGGAAAAACATGCTCACTTGATCAAAGAAATAAAACCAAGGTCAAATCCAACAGCGATTGACTGACGACAACCCATGCAATGCAGCTCACTCAGATTGCTTTAGAATCCGATTTGATACGATTTACTCCAATTATGTTACGACCTACTACGATGAAGACAATCTTTTAGAATAATATAAAATATTGATACAATATGCTCTAATTGTGATTTGTGATCCACTTCAATTACAAATCATTCAATACAATTCAATCCAAGAAATATGTGTGATACATTCTAATTCTGTTATGTTCTGGACTTTTCACTCAAATTATATTTTGTTAAAATCTGATACCATTCAATCAAATTACATTAAAAAGTGCTGAAATTATCAGATGTAAGCATTCACTAAAATTTGCTCACAATTAAATTCTGTTAGTGCCAACAATAACATTAAACCCACTTAATAATTCACTAATTTTGACCAGATACAATTCAGTAGTCACACAAGGATTTTTCACAGTTACAATTCATTTCAATCAAGGTCAGAAAATATTCACTCTAAAAATGTTCTAATAAGATCCGATTCAATTCCGTGACAAATTCGACACGATTGACTTCAAATACAAAATACACTTTTTCCTTCATTAATAACATCTAGAACATTATGTTTTTCTCTTCACAATAATTGGACAATCTTATTCTTTTAAAATTTTAATAATATCATTAAAATACAGAAAATCTGACAGCTCAAGGTGCCTCGATAAATCCCAGTGACTTGGTTCTTTTCCTTTGTCACATCCGAGCACAAAGCCCAACAAGTCAATTTGACCGCTTCTGCTGGTTTGGAAAGAAAAAAAAAGTACTCCTTGGCTGACTCAAAGAAGCTGAAAAAAAAACCCCAAGGTTTCCACATGGGTTCCATTCCTTTCAAATGATGATCATGACTCCTTATTGTACACCTTTCCCAACCAATGTGGAAACCTTGCAGGGTTACACAACATGAGTGTTGTTCCGAGGGACTTTTACTAACAGAGGCAGGGCGCCTAGGTGAAGAGGGACTGGAGTCAGAGTCTGGTGAGGGGGGTGTGGGGCTCAGAAGTGAATCCTAGTGAGGAGAACACATGGGTTAATAACCACAAGAAGCACAGGGTGTGCTCATTTCAGAATATTTGCTGGTTCAAAGACTTTGAATGACCAACTACTTTTTTGAGGATCTTTTAAGGCTTTTAACTAAGAACCTGTATTACTCTTTTGGAACTTTTTAGGATTTTAAAAACACTTTTAAGAAACTTCTTGCAGTACTTTTAATCAAAACTGTTTAAAGGGACCCTTGGACTAAAAGAGCTGTAGGCTCTAATAAGCCACAATTGTTCTCTTTTACTAAAATATGTTATTTGAAACACATAAAATATTGCCATCAGATTTAAAATATAATATTTAGTACATGTTTTGACCTACCGAAGGCGCCATGTTTTATGCGCGCGATGGACACTCGGGGTGATGATGTGGTTTGTCACTGTCACCGACAGCGAGATGTCAAACACATGCGCACATCGGTTAAAAGCGGCGAGTACTTACTAATTCTGTTTTTATTAAGTCTTTTATTACTTTTTCAAAATACTTTTTGCATGTGTTTCCCTCTCATACCTTTAAGCATTGCGTTTTCTTGTGGTAGCTTTAAAGCAGATTGTTGATCTGTTGACCACATTAGTCAAGTAGCGTATTTAAACCACACTTATTTGATTATTATTTATTTGAAATTACTACCTTGAAGTATTTTCCTAAGGCATCTTTCGTATGTTCTGTTTGTATGCATCTAAACAAAACAAGCTGAAAGCGCACGGTATTACTTTGGGTGTCAAATTCGCCTCTTATAGGAAGTTTCTGCGGTGTAGCACATTTTGGCAGAACACAGGTTTTGTCCTACTCTCGTCTCTTCTCATCCAGTCTCTCCTGTTCATTTTGCTTTTGCTGCTCGTTTTGTAAAATACTGACTGTGCTGTCATACTCATTAATGTTCCTCTCGGGTTCAAATTGAAAGGGCTGAACACATGACATGTTTATGTTGCTAGTGTCATACTCTGCAAGCCCAGCAGCGTAACCCAGCGACATCACCGCTCTGCAAAGACAACAACAATGGCGACCTACTAGTTAAATAAATTTTACAAATTGTATAAAAACAAAAAGAGAGGTTTTAATATCAAATTATTTTAATTAATAACAACGTTTGTCTTTTAAGGACTGCAAGTCTTTCTATCTGTCACTTTCAGACTTTCAAGGCACACTAATGACTTTCAGAACCTTGAAAGACTAAAATAAAAAACTTTTTATGACATTACAGACGTTTTTCAGGACTTTTGGGGCCTTATTATTATTTTTAACTTTGTAAGGTCCTTTAAGACTCTGTGGGACATTTTAAGGTCTAGTAGGACATTTTAAGGCTTTCATAATGACTCTTTAGGGCTTGTTGAGACCTTGTCTTCGAAGGACAGCTAAAGATTTTTAAGGCATATAATCCTTTAATGGTGCAAGTGACTATTTTTAGTAATTTAAATTTTTAAAAAAACTCCTAATGACCAGGCATCCTCATACGTAGACGTCTCATTTTACATCTCAATATTAACATTTTATGATACAAAAATCTTTAGCTGTCCTACAAACACACTTATGTGTGTATAAATTCATGAAATGCTAATAACATGAAAATGAATACAATTAACAAAGACAGACATCCAATTAATTTAAACTTTGAGGAGTGCCTGTGAATACTCATGCATCAGTGCAAATAGTAGCTGTCAGCCCTTCTGGTCAAAATGGATTAGACGTCTAGTGCCATCAGTGGCATTGAAACATAAGTATTCAGAGCCAGTCCTCAAAGTTTAATCTTAAGACTTATTAGGATCTTTTTAAACCTTCGAAGAACCCCGATACATTCAGACATCATAGGAGTGTTCCATGTACATTTAAAGATCTTGTAAGTTGTTTAAGAACTTTTTAAGATCCTTTAGAACACCATGAAACTTTTTATGGTTTTAAGTAGGCCGCTTTGATTATTTTATGCAAATATTTGGTGATAAAACATTTACTATAATATCCAAGGGTTCATCTTGTTTCTTTCATTACGTGTGCTTTCCAAGTGTGATATGTTCTATAACCATAAATGCTGCAACTACCCATAGTTCTGATGGTGGAATGATTGCCAAAAAGTCTGAGGGAAGGAAAAGATTATCATCATGCGAAATGATTGGTCTTTCAGGGGAAGAAAAAAAAAAAAAAAGAGGCCCAGCTGTGGTAATCCATGCACATGCTGACATAGACTGACTTGCTGCTTGTACGGATGCAGGCGGGCGGAACCGGTCCGGACTGGTCTGAGTTTCAACATCCGCTGCAAAGCAACCAATCTACAACTGAATCCTTTATTTAGTTCCCAATACAACAGGCCAAAGCAGTGCGACCAGCGATAAACGCAGCACATGGGGTGCATTGACTTGGTCATCATTTACTGATAATTTTACATGAATATTTTTTTCTTTTTTTGGTGACCCACCTTGTCGCTGGGCTCTTGGACATAAGCACTGTGTCTCCACTTCATTAGGACAATAGGCTCCACGCTCTTCCTGTCCAAACTGCGAGTTTTGGTGGCATCGGCAAGGTGTTGTGGTGGAGAATGGTTGTACTAGAAGGAGAAAACAGGAGTTTTTGTAATGGTGTATACATAAAACTAAACAATCCTTTCTTCAGGGTTGCTTCCAACGACGTCTAGAAATGACAAGCATCAAGCGGTGGCTTTACACCAACATGGCAACTTTAATGTTTGTTTTACTGCATGGCTTACTGAAATCCTTTGTGAGTCTTTTCAACATAGACATGCCTCTCAAATTTTATGTTGCTAAGGGAAACTGGGGGGCAGTTTACATGGCAACTCTGCGACACAAAGACGCAATGACTGAGTAGCGGAATGGCCTCGTGTGCATATGATGTCGGCGAAGACGAAAAATTCTGAATCCTGCCTCCAAAGTGCAAGAATTTGATTGCGGGGGATGGAGGGGGGGCTTGCTCCGCATGCATATCAAAGGCTCCTCGCGCCGATAACGTCAGCACTCGTACACATTGGACGTGCGCAACGGTGCTACTAAACATTAAAAACAGCAAATATGGCGGAATGTCGGCTTTAATTTAATGTTTTAATAATATTTTTAAATTAAATATGTTGAATGTTTCCATTTTTGAGCCTTTTTGAACAAAAGAAAAATGCCATTGTGGGCGAGCATATTTTTTTCCAGGTTGAGAAGGTTGGTGGGGTCAAAGTGCATCATTCGCTGTCACCTTGTAAATCTGCACTGCCCTCTAGGGCTTGGCATGAATACTATATCGTTATCATGCGGAATTGTGACATTGTTCGAATGGAGACGGGCCCATAAAAATGCAAATTTGAAATTTTTCGTATTCACCATGTAAATGGCCCCTGGATTTGGGGTCTGAATTTTCAACTACGCTCTGTGAGCCATTTGTCTTTGTAGGACCACACCACTGGACTGACTGACACTCAAATGGTTGCCTTAAACCAAATGTATACCAAAAATCATGCTCCTAAGGTGTGTTGCACCAATACCATTTTTGGCACTATTACTGATTCTGATACCTGGCTGTGTGGTATATGCCGTTGCCGATACTGTACCAGTACCATTTTTTTTTTTAAATGACTTCATACTCACTTGAATGTAAAGTAATTGCCATCATAGCTTGGTCAGACACTGCTTAACCCATTGGCTGCCATTGATGGCGCGAGGTGTTCAATCCATTTGAGTGGGAGTTCTGGCAGTGAATGAACGAACGTACACCTTCCTAGTTAAAATAAATTGGAGGTCTACTAGTGATAAACTCATTTCAATTCACAGCAGACGCATGAAAATACATTTCATCGCCCCAACCAAAATGGTTTCTGGGCGACCATGTTGGTAGGGATGACGTTCCTGTTAAAGTCCATCCAGTGACAATAAAATTAAGTCGGTCATTCACTGCCTAACCTCCCACTTCAAATGCATTGGACATCTACTAGTGAGTCACAGCAGAAAGATGAATGGACGTCATTATTACAGCAGCATGCGAAGTTAGCAGCCATCCTTGGTGACTGGTCTCGCAATCGGACATCCAGGCATTAATGGCGTCACCAGCCACAACAAAGCGTCGCCATATTGAAATGGGGTCAAAAGCAGTTGCTCTGTCGAGCATTGTAGTACAAACGCGTTGAATTTTTGTCTTATTTTCGGTCTTTTTTTCCGTTGGAATGACTAAAAGTTGCCGTGTTGCGGGTTCTAACTCAAGGAAGAGTTCGGAGCCGCATTTGAAGTTCTTCATTCTTCCCCGTGAGAAGAAAAGGACATGCAATTGGCTGAAAGCAATCAATCGAGGAACAGTAAAAGAAGACGCTTCCGTGGACCAGGCACATTTAAGTTTGCAGCCGACATTTTATTACTGGTGAGTAAACTTTAATCGATTCTTTTTTTGCCCCAATTAGCTGCTAGGATTCAATAGACTAGGCAGTGGTTATTATTCCCGGAATCGACAACTCACAAAGCGTTATTTTTCTTTTGCCATGAACTGCTCTGATCGGTCTATCGGTATATTATTGGCCTGGTGGGAATTGGTTATTTTGCTGTGACGTGTTCACGGCTAAATAACGCTTGGAGGCGAATTACCGGTTACGGCACAAATATTCACCCCATATATACTACCAGTTTTCTTAATTCCACACAGTACATCAGTACTTCTCAAATAGTGGGGCGCACCCCCCTGGGGGGCGCAGAGCGATGCCAGGGGTGGCGCGTGTGACCTCGGGGAACATGCTTTTTTTTTTTTGCCGTACTAGAATAAAGTGTACTTGCACATCCACTCAGTGGGTGGCAGTAGCGCTCTACTTTTCAAAGTGCGCGCAGTATTTTTGAAGTAAGCAAGAGCACACGGAAGAGACTCATGAAGAGCTGGAGAGCTGTGCGCCGTTTCCGAAAGCCGTTTTCCGGCCGGACTCACGCAGCGACCCACTGTCTTCTCCGGTTCTTACGTGTCCGTCCGAGAAGTGCCATTTTCGGCTTGGGATCGTCACGACGACCGCCATCACCTACGGTTCTCTCTCGGCCGCCGTGAATGTGCTGTTTTCGGGCCGTTTGCGTTTGACATTTAATACAGAGATAGATGATGAAAGACCACTGTTTGCTGTGTCTAAAAATGATTATAGCGGACAGCCGGAAGCCAAATCATTTAAGACACCACTTAAAGACAACAGACCCCAATCTCATTGATAAGCCGCTTGGTTGTTTTTCAGCGAAAACGTGCCGAATATTGCCAACAATCGTCCCACTTTGTCAGTGTTATATCAGTAAACCAGTGAGCACTGTTAGCATGTTCAGTGCAAAATAACCCCACACCATTGCAAACTGGAGGTGATAATGTGAGCAGGGAGTAGCGAAAATAAAAACTGTCCTTCTGTCCAAAGACACTCTTTTTTTTCTTCTTCTATTCAGTTTTGTTTTTTCAGTCAAATTTTTTGGCATATTGTCCTAATGAGTTAATGTTTCTAATCAATTTGAATTTGTTATTGTTTACAGATTTTTTTTTTCAGTATCAAATGGTCAAAAATGTACCTGAAGTGTATTTTTGAAGTTTGGATGTGACTTTTTTAAAAAAAAAATTATTTTTTAATTTAGGCAAATTGATGCGCGTTGTGTTTTCTGTTACAAAAAAAAACAATGTTAATAAAGTTTTACTTTATAAGTTGATGTTATTTTCTCTAAAAGAAAAAAAGGATACAATGTGAGGCAGAGGCGTACTTATAATAGTAAAATTATAGACAAATAATACTATTTACAGTGGCGGCAGAGTTTGGGGGGGGGCGCGAAACATTTACGTCTTCCTTGGGAGGGGGGGGGCTAACAGAAAATAAGTGAGAAGCACTGCAGTACATATTCCACGTAATTGATAAAGGTCAAATTACTGGGTGACTTAATGAGGTAGTTGTAGATGTTTCCGAACTCCACTGCAGAAAATTCCTTTGGATTGTTTATCCAGCTATCAGCTGCAACTTTGTATGGGCAGATTTGCAGGCCAATACACGCTAATTTTAAGTTGTATCGCCTCCTCGTGTATGTCGGCAGTGACTCGTGATAATAAATCATGTTTAAGACGTTTTTATGAAAAAGAGACGCAAAACAGCTGAAATATATGAATTTCAGACGTTTGTCTACCTGTGGGTGCCCACCTCTCAAAATGGCGACACGTTGCTATGCGAGATGACGTCATCGTGACATCACGCCGACTGCGAGACTTGAAGAGTAAATATTGCACAGCATCGGCACGTATTTCCTCATTACTCCTTGATACCGATTAAGTAATTTTAATACTGTATTGGTACTTAACAAACTAAAGTTTCAATACAGATTCTTGTTATAGTTTGCCGTTTTCTGGTGAATCTTTTACCTTTGGCAACTCCCATTCGGACCTGGAACCATCTGCGCTGTAGTAATATGGCCGACCCTGCTCGTCCATGTGTTTTAACCACTGTTGTTGAACACACAGACACACAGTAAATTGACAATAAGAGACAAAAATGAACATCACAATGCGTGGTCACATCAAGAATTTCAGACTTCCAGTTCTTGCCCAAGAATGCCAAGCAAAGCCCCCGAGAGAGCGGAAAGTGGTGAGATACCTTCTCGTTAGTATAGTGACTGACGTACAGCGTGTGACCGTACTCGTCCATCCCTTCCGACCAGCCGCGAGGCGGCGAGCCATACTGGCTGTCAGACAAGCTGGAGTCTGCGCTGAAGCACGCGTCCTCAGAACACAGAGGCCCCAGGCGGCCCACCGACAGCGACAGAAAGGGGAAGAAAGACGGCGAGAGCGATAGGGGAGTGCTCTTAATGTGGAGAAAGAAAAGAGAGAGGAGAAGGGAAAAAAAGCTGAAGTCACTTTCCACCAGCATAGGAAAACACCAGGAAAACACCCCAATGGACAGAGCCACACTTGACATATGGGGGGGGTCCTTACAAGAGCAAAAATAAAAAAATCTCATTTGTAGCCATAAAAAAGATACCATTATTAAATAGCAAATTATTCATTTGTGTTTTAAAAATAACTCCCATATCATATCTGGCGCTCTCTACAAAAGACCAAAAAAAAAAAAAAAAAAAAAAAAAAAAAACAAGGACAGTTGTGCAGCACGCAGAGTGAGATAGCAATATTTTCGAGAACGATTGTGTACAATGCCAGTTGTGGTCTACAGGGGGCACTGTGGTATAGCTTGTTCCGTGTATGGTGTGTGTGTGTGTGTGTGTGCACGCATAAAAAAAGGACAAAAAGCATAAAACGTTCCTTTTTGCTTTTCAATTTATTTCATTTGCACCTTACAAGCTGCTGCTGTTTTCCAGTTTAATACCAGCATCATTGTGACACTTTCAGTCGAGCTTTGGCCAAACAAATTTAAAGTGTCCTTTTTATAACAATATTGAGTTATGCAGCACTTTTTACACTGGGTACAAGCTTATATTAGACCCTTCCACAGTGCACCTAAAAGCAATCATCCCCCATGTTGCTGCTCTGTAAAAATAACATAGACATAGTAAGGAGTAAGAGCGGCGAAACAGTCACTGCTCTGTATAAAAAGCTTGCCAATCAATTGGAATAGACATTTTTTCGGCTTTGAAGGTAGTAGCAGATAGCACCTGTGTGAAAGGGTATGCTACAATACCAGGACACTAGTGGGAAATATAACACCTTACACATGGCATGTAGTGTAGCAACAAAGAACTAGGCCTGCAAGCAGGACTGAACGGGCCCTCGCAATCTAGCGCAACTCGGACGTCACGCAACTCGGACTGTGTGCAGGTCAGGGTGGTGGCAGATCCTCCTCTCTAATCATCTCATTAGAACCTAACAAGCTCGAAAGTCGCCTCTTTACATTCACACACCTAACAGATTAAAAAAAAACCTATTGGAGAGAGTACTACAAAAAAGGAGGTACTACTGAGCTGTGCAGCCAAGCCCTTATTAAAAACCAAAATTAATATTCTAACTGGGCCAATTCGACCAAGTGTGCCAAATATTGTGGCTCTATAAGCTGCCTGAGTCTCTGAAAAAAAATATTTCCTTTCAATGGCGAATAAAGGGTCGTCACGGCAACAGACAGAGACACGTGGACATGGGCCGTAAATAAGTATTTTAATAGGTCTTGAAACTACAATGACCAACCTGAAAAGAACTGGACATGTATTGGAAAAACGAGTGACTTTCTATTGCCACTAGTTGGCGCTGTAGGGTTGATGCAAATGACCCCTACAAGGCCCTTCAGGGTATGACTCTCAACAAGCACGGGAAGTTTGGCGCAGATATGTTGTATATCTGCCGAGTTATGACTGTTCAAAGTTTTGGGAGAGAAAAATTGTTGACAGTCATTTTCACTTTCCTGTTTGGACCCCTCCGCTTCAACGAAACTTCAATATTTTTCATCAGGCACCTGAAGACAGGTCTTAAGGCTTCCCTTATGCAGGTTTGAGGTAGATTGATTTTTTTCCTTTAGAGGAGGAGTGTGTCCCGTAAAAAAAGGGCATTTCCTGTTCCCACTAGGAGGCGCCAAGCACAAATGGTAAATTTTCAATCCAGTCCTGCTCAGGCTGGTATTCCTCACACACAAGCCGGATTTAAAATAGATTGAACGTTGTATGAGGGAGTTATCAGTCATTTTCCGAATTTGGCGTTTAGCCGAAAAAATGGACGACTTTGGCACCTCGCCTAGGTCAGGCCCGTGAATGGAAACACACCATTTTGATAAATTAAGATTTCCTATGACTCATGAACAGTCTCGCCACTTTTGAGGATGATCAAACTAATTCCCTCCGTGCCAAGGTCTCAAATGTGCACACTGTATATCGATAAAAATTTCACATTCAAACCAAAATACCCGATTTCCTGTTGGGTTTGGAATACGCATGCAAGAGACTTTTTGGAGCAGTTTTGTACAAGGTATCGACTCTCCGAATTTCATCCCTCTACGTTGAAAAAACCTAAATGGAGAGGCCTTTTTGAATATTTCAAGGGGGCGCCACTGAGCCAGTTTGTTACATGTTTTCGTAACGTTGCAAGATTATTGAACGTTATGCAAAGCCACATGTATGTCTAAATTTTTGTGAGTTTTCGTGCATGTTCAAGCCTCCAAATGTAAACTCCTACTGTGAACCGATAAAAATTTCACATTCGATCCAAAATACCCGATTTCCTGTTGGATTTGGAATACGGGTGCAAGAGACTTTTTGGAGCAGTTTTGCACAAGGTATCGACTCCCCAAATTTCATCACTCTCTGTTAAAAAAACCTAATAGGAAACGCCTTTTTGAAAAATTCAAGGGGGCGCCACTGAGGCATGTTGTTACATTTTTTCGTAACATTGCAAGATTATCGAACGTTATCCAAAGCCGCATGTATGTGCAAATTTTGGTGAGTTTTTGTGCATATTCATGCCTCCAAATGTAAACTCCTACTGTGAACCCATGAAAATTTCACATTCGATCCAAAATACCCGATTTCCTGTTGGATTTGGAATACGGGTGCAAGAGACTTTTTGGAGCAGTTTTGGATAAGGTATCTACTCCCCAAATTTCCTCGCTCTATGTTGAAAAAACCCAATAGGAAAGGCCTTTTTTAAAACTTCTTTCTGTCGCCACTAGTTGGCACTGTAGAGTTGATGCAAATGGCCCCTACAAGAACCTTCAGGGTATGACTCTCAACAAACACGGGAAGTTTGGCGCAGATATGTTGTATATCTGCCGAGTTATGACTGTTCAAAGTTTTTTGCGTGACAAATTGTTGACGTTCATTTTCACTTTCCTGTTTGGACCCCTCCCCCTCAACGAAACCTCAATATTTTTCATCAGGCACCTGAACACAGGTCTTAAGGCTCCCCTGATGCAGGTTTGAGGTCAACAGATTTTTTTCCCTTGGAGGAGGAACCTGTCTCGTAAAAAAAGGCATTTCCTGTTCTCACTAGGGGGCGCTAGACCTAATGGGTAATATTTCAATGCACTCGTGTTAAGGGTGGGATACCACACATACATGCCAAATATGAAAAAGATTGAACGTTGTGTCAAGGAACTATTAGTCATTTACTGAATTTGTCATTTTGCCGAAAAAATGGCCGACTTTGGCACCACGCCCAGGTCAGACCCGTGAATGAAAACGCACCATTTTCAAAACTTAAGATTTCATATGTCTCCTGAACAGTCTCACCAATTTTGAAGATGATCCAACTAACTCCCTCGGCGATAAGGTCTCAAATGTGCACCCTGTAAATCGATAAAAATTTCATATTCGATCCAAAATAACCGATTTCCTGTTGGGTTTGGAATATGGGTGCCAATGCTTTTTTGGAGCGGTTTTGGACAAGGTACAGACTCCCCAAATTTCATTGCTCTACGCTGACGGACCCTAATGTTATAGGCCAATTTTAAAATTTCAAGGGGGCGCCACTGAGCCATTTTGTTACATTTTTTTGCAACGTTGTTAAATTATCAAAATTTACAATTTTCCGCACGTATGTGCAAATTTTGGTGACTTTTCGCGCATGTTCAGGCCTCCAAATTGGCCGTTTTCATTTGCCCTGAAAAAAAAAAAAAAAAAAAAAAAAAAATAATCCTTTGCAAAACAATAGGGCCTTCGCACGCCTAGTGCTCGGGCCCTAATTAAGGAACACGTCTGTCAATATTCTAGCTTTGGAGGTAAGATCAAAGTTCAGGAAGTAGTGTCAAATCACCTGTGTGAAAGACATGTGACGATATGTTCACCAAACAGGGTGATCCTTAAAGTGCCTATGACAGCAAAAAGCATGTTTTTTTTCATATTTTCCGTGGTCTTTATGCTCCTGAATGAAATGGACTGCTTGGATGTGTGTGTGGAAGCGATCGCTATATTTATTTAGTTTTTTGAATCCCGCGCCATGAAAATGAGTGACTTCCGGCTCCAGTCTCGTGTCGAGAAAGAGGGCGCTGTGACGTGTACAGTAGAAGGAGTCCTCTCACTATCCAGCCATACCATTGTATGAGAAGGACTAAAGATTCAGCTGATATTGCGGATTAATTTGTTTATTTTTCACATCACGCCAGCCAAACGGCTGCAGAAAAAATTTGCTGCACCAGGGAGAGGCGTGAGCTTTTTGGGGTTTCAAAAGGTTCCCATTCGCCGGTGGATATTGGCCAAAACAAGCCCTACTACAAGGAGGTGAGTAAACATCGTGTTTTGTATTATGTCAAATACTGGGATCATTTTAATAGATAGGTGGCTTGCATTTTCTGGCTGACATGCTCCTTCTCCACTCGGCCGACGACACTGGGGGCTTGTCGCACATCCCCCCGCCGGGAGAGCTCTATACTCGGATTATTGCCCTCTTCATGTGCTCGATCAGAAATTGCAACTTTGTGTTAAAAATAGCCGCGAATACAGAAGACCATTATGGAGTAATTTTGCCATGTTGTACTAAATAAATGCATTTTTATTATTTCATATTCCATTTAGCACAAGATTGTTATTTGTCATGACCATACCATTTATTAAGCAATTGGGAAAAATACTTCGATAAAAAGAATATCCTTTAAAAATATTGGAGTAGAGAGACTGAAACAATGACATTTTGCGGCCCTCTTCATTGCATTTTCCTCATTATGAATATTTCCCCCTCAATGGGCTGCATACTAAATCAGATGAAACCATTCTCCCCGACGTCATCCACATGTTGGGGACGCTAGAGCCCTATAACGGTAGGCGTGGCTAGACGGCGGATTAAAACAGTAAATTCTCGTCATCTGCGCTTTGCCAAATTGTTGTATATAGTCGAATCATCTCAAAATATGATTTTAATTCACATAAAAATGCTATTTTTTTATCCTGTCGTACGCACTTTAAACATAGGGTAGTTTGGATGGCATGGGATATTGGCTCAATTAGACTATTTAGCATTTATTTATCCTAGTGTTGACAGCATAAAAAAATCATCCTGGGATGTTTAGTGGATGTGTGAAAAATTCTGCTTCTGCAGAAGGCAACTAAATTCCTTACTTTGTTGGATATCTGGATAGAGAGTGTGTGTTTTTTTTTCCTCTTACCTCTGCACTTTCTCCTGTGCTAGCATTGTCTCCACGGGAGCTACTGGCATCACGGGCTCGGGGAGGTTTCCAAGTCCTCTCGTGGCTGCAGCGGTTGTAGTAAAAGAGGCGTCCGTGCTGGTCCTTGTATGACTCCCAGTCACCCAGAATCTGCAAGGGAGCACCCGCCGGAAGGGGGGGCGCCACAGACTGCGTGATCTTCAGCTCCTGCAGGTTGCTGTACACAGGCGAGTCTGGCCGGCCACGGCCCGACGATGAAATGCTCTGATAAGACAAGAAGAAAGCAAAGGAAATGTGATAATTAAGAGCTAATCCTCAACAAAATAAAATCTGTTATCTTTGTATGAAAACGCAACAAAACAAGAACAACGTAGCAACGTTACTATTAACCTTTCACCTAACTTGATTCACTTGACATTGTAACGTTTGGAAAAGCGTGATGAGGGCAGAACAGAGGAAGGAAGTTGTCAAGAAGCTGTGTCGGATCAAATGAGGAAATGAAACTGACACACATCAAGAGGCGGGAAGGAGCATCTGACACAAAGTTGAAAATGTACTCAGATAGAAAGAACCTCCAAAGTGGCACAATGTATACACAATTGACAAAGCGTGACTTGCGAGACTTTAGACCTCATGAGTGTCTGGACAAGCATCAATCATTCAATATCACAAGCGTTTTATCGCAATGCAGAAAATAGTCAATAACAGTCTTATGACATTGGGCCTAGAAGGGTGAGTGGTTCTTCTTTATTTTGGATTTTCTATCCCCCTCACTGTACACAGGATGAGTTTGTTTTAACACTTATTGTTAAGAGGGTTAAAAAGGGACATTTAGTGCTCTGTGCTTACACAAGTAGGTCTTCACAAGTAACTGAAAATAATTTTTTTTTACCATATGTAAAAATGTTTATTCATTCATAAGAATGTTTTAAAGTATAAGAGTTTAGTAAAAGATACTTCTTAAAAGGCATACACAGGTAGTCCCTGGGTTACGAACAAGTTCTGTTCCTAAGCTGGCGACGTAACCTGAATTTCAGCGTAAGGACTGAATTTTGCTTCTGGTTGGGGTGATGGCGGAGTGATGTCTTAGACACTACGTTGTCACTGAGCATTCAAAGTTCTACGTTAAGGGAACGCGTTGCTCTGTACGGTAATTCACCGCCAAGCCACGAGAGGGCTGTGGGTTTGTACGATTTTGGGGAACTCTTGTCGAATTAAGTTAGTTTTCCTCCAGTGATAGACAGCAATGGCAACGGAGATGGAACGTGTGTATTTGCAGCTACAGCTAATCAATATTGAACAACAAAATGTTGTTAATACAAATATTGAAGCGTAGGAGACACAGAAGATGCTGCGAATGTTTGAAAACGGCAGCGCTGTTGTGCGGAACCGGAAACAACATACTAAGCAGACCAATTAGAGTCCTTTGAAGTTTATGTCACGACCTGTTGACGAGACGCGTAGTCAGGATTTTTTGGAGGTGCATGTCAGGCTACGGCATAGGGTCGTAAATCGGGTCTGCGTTAACGGGTTAGGTTCACTGTCACCGCAACGCAGAAGCATGAATCAGCCTTCAGTCAGAATCAACCCTTTAAGTACCCCTAAATACCCTCTATCGATAATCGATAATGGACAAAATGGCGTAAAGTCAAAATCACAAGTCAGGTATGTCATAACCTGAGCACTACTAAAATTGATATTCTTTCATAGCAAGTGATTCAGACTCAGAATTTTCAACTTTTTTTTTTAATGTCCCAAAAATTGAAAAAAATTGAAATAATGCTTTTTTTTTCTCCTTTTTACAAAAAAAAAAGAAAGTGAAAATGCATTTTCTTTAAAAAAGTGGGAAAGTGAAAAAGTCATTAGGGGGGAAAAAAGTTCTGATCTATGTCACAAATCTCAAAATTTCAACAACTTCCAAGTTTCAGAACAGAAACACGGCTCGAATTGCCTAACATTGTGTTTACACAAGCGATAAACATCGTCAATGCTTTCTTTGCTGTCGAGGTGTTCACCACCACCACCACCACCGCCACGAAGAACTCCTTCTTAACAGCCACTCAAGCTGAAACAGTCGCAAACCTCCAACTTGTCAATTTGACTCCAGCATGGTGACAGCGTGTCGCTGCAAATGACAGCACAGTGAGCCGGCGGGCGACTTGTCAGCGCCATTTCACAGCAATGCCACCGAGGGCGCAGAGTCATCGATAATGCTTGTGTCCCGCAGCCCGTATGTAATGATTTCAAACAATTTACCTCTTGGTGCAAGGAGAGAGCACGGCGACTACTCCTCATCCGTATGACAGCCATCGTACCTTGCTTGACTGTACAGCGACGAGCGATCACGCGAGTAAACACGAGGGCGCGAGTCAAAGGGGAAGTCAGACCCTTCTTTGACGGTTGAAACGGAGAGGATGACATGATCCTGGTTTAAAAACTCCGCAAGACCACATCCTGCTCTTGTGGTTGTGTGGAAATTCTCTGAAGCGCAAACATGAAGAATTTTTACAAAATTAGCATCACTTATAACCCTTTCACAAGCTTCTTTGATCGTGCCCGCTATGAAAAGACCGGCGCTTAATTTGGTCTCAAGATCTGTAAAGGCTCTAGCACCAGACCAGCAGTACAAGTGGGAGTAATTTTGCAGTGCCCCATTTAAATTCATTTTGGTACCGTGCTTTCAAATATGAATTAATATGTTTGACTGGAAAGTTTTGAAAGCGCTTACAACAGAAAGAGTCTTGTTTAATACAAAGTCTGTATAAAATAGGTTTGGAGGGAGTCCGACTTTCAAAAAAGGAACACAAATGGCAAAATTAAAGAGATGATTCTTAATGTCGGCTCAATCTCCGTACCAGCACTGGCACCAGCTCAATGTGAAAGGGATAGAAGAGAGAGAGTTATGAAATTTACAGCCTCATTAAACGTGCATGGTGGTACTATGGCCTCAGTGATGGCGCTAATGGCGTTTATCTTTTAGAGAGCAGCTGTTACTGGCGGACATCTGCTGCTACCAGCTGATCAATATGGAGTTCAGGAAGCGTGGAGGTGTGGCGGAATGCTGAACATGTTCACCTCACCTCGGTGCTATGGCAAAGCGGCGTCTTAAGGGAAAGTCATCAGAGGATAGTTAATCAACCATTTGGCCACAATTTGAATTTGAAAGTTGGAACCTACTGACAGAATCTAAAGGGAATTCTGGAAAACGGTCAAATTTACAAATTAATGAGCCATTCCCCAAACCAAAATGGCAGACTTCCTGTTCAAATTCAGGTACTATGTGTTCTTTAGACTTTTTTGTTGGGCTTCTCATTTATAGACATACCTATTAAATTCTATGTGCCATGCGAATATTTGGGGGGGTAGAACTTTCAAATAAAACGTACCTAGGACAACTGTATCTGTGAAATAGAGCTGAACAATTAACATAGATCGCTTCAACAGAGTTTTTTTACCCCTGCAATTAGCTAACCTGACGAAGCTGTTCTTATTTTTGTATTTTAAGCTGTCAAACGATTAAAATCTTTAATTGAGTTAATCACAGCTTGAAAATTAATTAATCGTAATAAATCACAATTCAAACCATTTCTAAAATATGCCATATTTTTCTGTAAGTTATTGTCGGAATGGAAAGATAAGACATATATACATTTAACATACTGTACATACGGCAAGTACTGTACTTGTTTATTATAACAATAAATCTATAAGATGGCATTTACATTATTAACATTCTTTCTGTTAAAGGGATCCACGGATAGAAAGACTTGTAGTTCTTAAAAGATAAATGTGAGTACAAGTTTTAGTAATTGTATATTAAAACCCCTCTGTATGTTTTCGTTTTCATAAAATTTGTAAAATTTTCAGTCAGAAAATAAACTAATAGCTCGCCATTGTTGACGTCGCCGAGCAGGACGTCACATCGGGCTCCCTGCCGTTCTTCCACAGTGTCTTTAACTATGTAAGGTAGTGATTGAAATACACCACAAGGTGTCAAGGGCGAGTTTTAAATTAATTAGAGATCAAGCCAAGTTTTTGTAGTACGTTTTGCCTCTCGACTGACGTCGTAGTTTCCGGGTTCATTGTACCTTTTGTTCACTTGAATGTTGACTTCACAACGTACGAGACCTCTGATAGCTTGTATATAGTGACAAAATATTGCCATCTAGTGTATTTGTTGAGCCACTGATTTTAATTATTATTAGTAGCAGTAGTTTTTGTTTTATTTTTATTCTATTTGTGATTAAATGCGATCTTTATGTACAATTTTATTTCCTATTTTGATTGTCTTGGTTTTTACGTTGTATTGATTTAAATGTGATTTTTATGATCTTCATGTGATGTAAAGCACTTTGAATTGCCTTGTGTTGAATTGTGCTATATAAATAAATTTGCCTTGCCTTGCCTAAACGAAATGTTTGAATAGAGTTTTACCAACGTCTGAGTAAGTTTTATGTGTATTTAGCTGTGTATTAAGTGTATTAGCTATTTTGATTGGGAATGCCAGTTCTCTTTGCATTGAGCGTTTTTCTTTTTGTGAACATTATTGTTTTTGAGCGATAGGAATATTCATTTTTGATGTGCTTTCAGTAAATTATGCTGGAGCGACTTAACTGTTCTGCCCAAATGCATGATGGGAAGTTGGGCAACCATGACTTTTTTTTTTTTAACCTGTCCTGTTCAGCTGTTTGACACAGAGAATGGAAGTCTAAGTGCCCGGGTTGTCTGAACAGTTTTAATGTTTCACATTGAGAGTCTGATATACTCCCATTGTGATCATTCAAAATACTTTTTTATTATGACAAAGCAGCGAACAGGAAGGGATTATGGGGGGACAGAAGAAAAGCAACACAAGAGAAGAAAGAAAAGAAACACATACACAAACAACAACAAGAAATACATAGAACATCTAGACTAATTATTAATATGCTGGTGCCATCGTCAGCGAGATGTATTTCCGGTTTACACCATGTGGGGGCCTATTGGCCAGTGAAAGAGGGGGACGGGGGTGGGGGTGTCTATACGCTAAGTGATTGAAAGAGGTAGAGTGTACACAAATCAGTTCTGTGATCTAATACCCAGTAATCATGTGAATCTCTTATGAATGTAAGCCCGTTGGCGACCAACCCTACGCCGCCCCATCGCCAGTCCCGGCACCAGGACCCCCAACCCGAGCATGCCCAACTGCATCCAGCAGCGCGCGAGCCCCACCGGACGCGCGACAGCCACGCAGACGGGCGGAGAAGCCGCGCGGGAGCCAACCCAGGGCCACGGTCCCCACCCAGCCAGCCCGGGAAGGGAGGGTGTTTGGGGGGTCGGGGGGTCAAGCGCAGCCCATCCCTCCTCCCGCAGCCCAGCAAAGGAGCCATCGCGCCCCCCCCCCGGGATCCAGGGTGGTCCCCCGGGCCACCCGCGCACCCATCAACCGGCCTTCAGAGATGGCAGGAGGGGACGCACTACCAACCCCACGTCTACCCCCACCCCCGCCCGCTCAACCGGGCCACGAGCCACAGCCGCAGCCCCCCAACCGGCACGGCACGCCACGGGAACCCCAGCGGCCCACTAAGCCCAAGGCAGGACAGGGCCCCCCGCCAGTGCAGGCAACACCGCGCTGATACATCGGCGCCCAGCCAGCGACCCGCGACGGAGCGCAGGGCGGATGGCCAGTCAGAGAAGAGGGGAAGGCGGAGGCAGGAGAACGCCGAGGAACTGTAATGGGGCGATGCAAGATCGGAGCCCCGACCCCCCCACCCCACCCCCGCGGCCGGCAGCCCAGGCAGAGGGGAGGCCACACCCCAGGAGCCACGGCATGAGGAAAAAGTGTGGGACCCACCTACCACCCTATTACTGTGGCTGCCAGGTTCCCGGCTGGCAGCCATCACCCAGCACCGTGATGGGATTGTGAGGGGAGGGTAGTCCAATGTATGCATTAAAATAGGAGAGCTTGGCTTGGGGGAGTGGGACCACCGCATGGAATTTCTGCCCAGCCGCCCGTCCCACCGCCCTTTGCCAGAGCTCTCCTGTGGAGTATGATGTGTGTGGTGCATTTAAAAAAGGTGCAGGGATGGGGGGCCTGTCGTGAGGGGGCAACCGTGAGGTACCCCCCCACCCCCCCAACAGGTCCCGACCATCCCACAACCTTGGTGTGTGGTGCATTAAAAACAGGGGGGAGCCAGGCCAGGACTGTAAAGTCCCGTCCCAACTCTCCCCGGAGAAATGTATGAGCATGTAAGTGAGAGTGGAAGATATTTACAGTGCCGAAGTGAGAAGTGCGTGAGTTAAGAGGCAGGCTCCTGCGGGCATGGCCCCGTCCACCAGAACCACCGGCCGCAGGGCGGGAGAAGCGTCAGGGCCCCGATCAATCCCCGCCCCAGACCACCCACGGCGCCTCCGCGACCGCCCCCCCCACCCACCGAGCACTCACCCCGCACTCCGAGCAGGCGCCACGCCGGCGACCAGGGGACGTCCACCCCACCGGCAAGGGACAACAAGCCCCACCCAAGGCCCCGCGGGCCCCAAGAGGCCCCGCCAGCAGGGGGGCAGCGGCAGCCGCCGCGGCCCAGAGAGGCGGACGGGGCCGGGGACAGACCAAGGGGACGGAAGCGCACCCCCTACGACCCACCCCGGGGCCAGGAGGGCCGCGCGGTATGACACCAGAGGGCACCTCCCCGGCACCCGGTACAGGGAGACGCGGCTCCGGCCGGGCGGACCCGGGAGGGAACCATGGCCGCCGCATACACCCCTCGGCCCCCACCCCAACTCCACGCCACCCCGGCCGGCCAGGGGAAGGGCCGCGGCTGCGGCCCCGGACCGGCACCCGCGCGGCACCCCCACCCGCCCACGACACCGGCGCGCGCCCGACGGGACCCCCGCACAGCCAGACGCAACCAGACAAGCCCCGGCTGAAAACCCCGGGGGCCAAGACCGACGGCGGGACGGCCCAGGGCAGGACGCCAACAAACTCCACCTGTAAAGCTGACAGAAGAAGAGGTTTATCAAACACCATTAGATGTGTGCCAAGGACCAGTGAAGTGTATTATTTAAGCATAGTTCCTTAATTGTTCCAAGTCTGATAAGTAATATATAGGGTGTTCCAAAAAAGTTGCATATGTTCCCCAGCAGCTGGAAACCAAATTGTCCATGGGTTTCTTGGTACATTAAACCCATTGGCCGACTAAACTGTGAAGGAAGAAAAATTATTTATTAAATGCTGCTGGGAGTGTATAAAACAGTTCGGATTTAAACATGTCCAGTTTTCAGCTGCAAAAGGATCCATACAACTTCCCTGGACACCCCGCATACATCAATTTATGTATACATTTTTATTATTTTTGTGACATTCCTTCACAGGCGAGAGAGAATCCTTATTCTATGTTCATCATTCTTGCGATCGTCTCCCACTGTTGTTCGTATTTGTCCATTTTATTTGTCCGTTTGGCAGATATTTTCTCTAATGTTATATATTCAATGATTAGGTTTAGCCATTGGTTAATGCTAATGTTTTGTTTGTTTTTCCAATTCAACAATATTGTTTTTTTGGCTATCGTTAAACTTGCTAGTAGTGGACGGGTTTAATGGTTAGAGATATTCACTGTATTCAGATCGCCAAGGAGACAAAGAGTTGGAGACAATGGAATCCTGCAGTTCAATAGGAAAGAGAGTTTCTTCGTTACCTGTGACCAAAACTCTCGCACTGATTTACATTGCCAAAGAGCATGAAAGTATGTGTCTGACGAATCTTTGTTGCAGCTTGTGCACTTATCTGCTTGGGAGCACCCCATTTTGTACAATTTAGATTGAGTAATATGCCATCTGTGCAGTATTTTGAATTGTATAAGCTGAAAGTTCTTATTCTTTGTCATTGTGAATGTATTTTTACAGATGTTGGACCAATAGTTATTATCTAATGTTACCGAAAGTTCGTTATTCCATTTTTCGATTGGTAGGCAAGTAGAGTTGTTACATGAGAAGGCTTTATAGACTTTTGAAAGTATTTTTTTTTTGTTGAGGGTGGATATTTATTATTTTATTTACGAAAGGTGGTGGGTCTAACGTACCCGTTAGTGATGGGAATTTGCTTCTGATGGCTGCCCTGATTTTATTGTATTGAAGGAAATTGACCCCTTTGATCTGGAAATTTTGTAGTATTTTTTCATATGACATGAATGTATTATCTTAAAACAAATGCTGTAACTGGTTTATTCCCGTATCATCCCATGTGTTGAAATAAATAGGAATTTTATTAACTGCAAAGTCTGGGTTGTGCCAGATTGGTGAAAATTTACACGGGGCTTGTTGTGATTGCGTAATTTCCACACCTCTCCACCAGGCTTTCAAGGTACATGCTATCATTGGGTTTTTGAAGCAGCTGTGGTGCTTAATACTAGAACTAATACAGTGGGGAGAACAAGTATTTGATACACTGCCGATTTTGCTGGTTTTCCCACTTGCAAAGCATGTAGAGGTCTGTAATTTGTATCATAAGTTCTCTTCAACTGTGAGGGACGGAATCTAATACAAAAAAAAACAGAAAATCACGTTTTATGATTTTTAAATAATAAATTTGCATTTAATTGCATGAAATAAGTATTTGATACATCACAAAAATCAAACTTAATATTTGGTACAGAAATCTTTGTTTGCTATTACAGATACCAAACGTTTCCTGTAGTCCTTGACAAGGTTTGCACACACTGCAGCATGGTTTTGGCCCACTCCTCCATGCAGATCTTCTCCAGAGCCTCAGGTTTCGGGGCTGCTGCCGGGCAACACGGACTTTCAGCTCCCTCCATAGATTTACTATCAGGTTCAGATCTGGTGACTGGCTAGGCCACTCCAGGACCTTATGATGCTTCTTACGGAGCCACTCTTTAGTTGCCTTGGCTGTGTGCTTTGGGTCGTTGTCATGCTGGAAGACTCAGCCACGACCCATCTTCAGGGCTCTCACTGAAGGAAGGAGGTTGTCAGCCAAGATCTGGCGATACATAGCCCCATCCATCCTCCCCTCAATACGGTGCAGTCGTCCTGTACCCTTGGCAGAGAAGCAGCCCCAAAAAATGATGTTTCCTCCTCCATGTTTCACGGTTGGGATAGTGTTCTTGGGGTTCTACTCATCCTTCTTTTTCCTCCAAACACGACGAGCCGAGTTGAGACAAAAAGTTCCATTTTGGTCTCATCCGACCACATGACCTTCTCCCATTGCTCGTCTGGATCATCCAGACGTGTCTGGACATGCACTGGCTTCAGCAGCGGGACCTTGCGTGCGCTGTAGGATTTTAATCCATGACGGCGTAATGTTTCCGATGGTTTTCTTTGAGACTGTGGTTCCAGCTCTCTTCAGGTCATTGACCGCGTCCTGCCGTGTAGTTCTGGGCTGATCCCTCACCTTCCTCATGATCAGTGATGCCCCACGAGGTGAGACCTTGCATGGAGCCCCAGAACGAAGCAGATTGACCGTCAACTTGAACTTCTTCCATTTTCTAATAATCGCTCCAACAGTTGTTACCTTCTCACCAAGCTGCTTGCTTATTTTCCTGTAGCCCATTCCAGCCTTGTGCAGATCTATTATTTTATCCCTGATGTCCTTACACAGCTCTTTGGTCTTGGCCATTGTGGAGAGGTTGGAGTTTGTTTGTTTGAGCATGTGAACAGGTGTCTTTTATACAGGTAACAAGTTCAAACAGGTGCAATTACTTCCGGTAACGAGTGGAGAACAGGAGGGGTTCTTAAAAAAGAGCTAAGAGCCGAAATATTTACTAGTTGGTAATGTATCAAATACTTATTTCATGCAGTTAAATACAAGTTTATTATTTAAAAATTATACAATGTGATTTTCTGGATTTTTGTATTAGATTCCGTCCTTCACAGTTGAAGAGAACTTATGATACAAATTACAAACGTCTACATGGATTGCAAGTGGGAAAACCAGCAAAATTGGCAGTGTATCAAATACTTGTTCTCCCCACTGTAAAGGGGAGGTTTGCCAATTGTATTTGGTTGCAGTCTATTTGCTCTAATTCTAGCCTTGACTGTTGTTCAGTGTTAAGATATAACCACCGAATAAAAGATATTGTATTTGTTTTGCTATATAAAAGTGTTGGAAATTAGGGGCCTCTAGACCCCCCTCCGGTTTATTTCTTTGCAATTTAGCAAGGCTAATTCTGTTTTTCTTGTTCTTAAAGTAGAATTTTGTGACAGCTGAGTCTAGGTCTTGAAACCATTTTTGAGTGGGTTTAAAGGGGATCATTGAGAACAAATAGTTTATTTGTGGTAATACTTTCATTTTGATTGTTGCTATCCGGTCCAAAAGTGAGATGGGAAGATTATTCCAGTGTGTCAAATCTTCACATATTTTTGCTAAGAGGGGTGTATGATTTAGTTTAGTTAATTCTTTAAGTTTTGGTGAAATGTTGATTCCAAGATACTTTATATTCGCTATTGGAATATTGTGATTTAGATTTTGATCTGCAGGATTCCATGAGTTTGTTGATAAGGGCATTATAATTGATTTTGACCAATTTATAGCATAATCTGATACTTGTGAAAATGTTTTTATTAGTTCAAAAGTCTCATTTAGGGAGGATTCTGGTTTTTCAAGATATAACAGTATATCGTCTGCGTATAAGTTAATTTTGTGTTCTGATGTTTGCGAGCAGATCCCTTTGATATTAGCGTTTTGTCGTATTGCAATTGCTAATAGTTCGATAAATAGAGCGAATAATAGGGGTGAGAGTGGACAGCCTTGTCGAGTTCCCCTTTGAAGACAGAAACTTTGTGAAATGACCCCGTTTGTGTTGACAGTGGCTTTTGGGGCGTTGTAGAATATTTTTATCCAACGGATAAATGGCTCACCAAAGCCAAATTTTTCCAAAAGTTTGAAGAGAAAAATCCAGTTGACTTTGTCGAATGCTTTTTCTGCGTCCAAAGAGAGGATCATTGCTTTCTGTTTATAATTCTGTGCAATATTATTAAGATTTAACAAGCGTCTTATATTGTTTGTAGAGTTACGTCCTTTAATAAAGCCGGTCTGGTCTTTATGAATTATAGTGGGAAGAGTTTGTTCTAATCTAGCAGCTAAAGCCTTTGCAATAATTTTAATATCTGTATTTATTAAGGATATTGGTCTATAGTTTGCTGGTTGGGTTAGGCCTTTCCCCGCTTTTGGCAGTAGTTTGATTACTGCAGTGTTCATATTGTCTCTAATTTGACCCTACGCACTGATTTCTTGAACCATTCTATAGAAAAGTGGTGCCAGCATATTCCAAAAGTGTTTAAGATATGGGCAACCATGACTGTCAGTGGTGGCTGCAAATGGTATATGTTCTGCGTTGTATTCAATGAAGCGTATTAAGAAAAAGATCGTCTTCTGTCATTCTTCCCCACGCTGCTCGCCACAATAGTTATGATTGTTGTGAAAGAGTTGCCAAAGCTCATGCCAATAAATGGCGTGGCCTCAATGTATGCCTGTGTCCACTCGCTTTTCTCTGCCCCTTTGATCTCAATGAACAAAAAAACTGCACCATTGTAGTATGTTTGCGGCAATGCATTAGTGGGTCATTCCGCGCATGTGTTAATTGCGTTAAATATTTTACCGTGATTAATTTAAAAAAAAAATTACCGCCCATTAACGCGATACATTTGACAGCCCTAATTCTAACTATACTCACACTGAGCGACTAGAGTGACAAACCTATTTGTCAATCAGTGTCGACCTTTGTGTTCCTGGATATAGTGGTGTGTATGCTGGTGCTTAAAACAATGAGCACCCCTTTGTCTTATAAACAACCCAGCGGTGTAATTAATCACTTTCCACAGTTTGGCACACACGTACAGTAGTCTGTCGATTGGTCAGTGGAAAAAAACATGATAGACATGTGATCACTATCAGGAGAAAATGAATTAGATGAAATGTTCACATAATAAACAGCAATAAAAAGCCCTCGCAGGACTTGTCACTCGTCAGGGGTTGGTGATGGACAGTGTTGGGCACGTTACTTTAAAAAAGTAATTAGTTACATTACTCACTACTTCTTCCAAAAAGTAACTGAGTAACTGAATTACTCTATAGTAAAAGTAACTAGTTACCAAGGAAAGTAACTATTTCCGTTACTTTAAAAAGAACTTGTTGTATGTCAAAGAATTTGAAATTTTCTGAGCAGTATTCGAGTCAGTGGAATAGAGAAGAACAGATAGGTAGTTAACTTGTTAGGTGCTTCAGCAGATTTGAATTGCTTACCACAGATGTCGACAAAAGCTTTGCCCCGGGACATAAATTACACATTACATGCAGGTTCTTTCCTTTAATTTCGACAAACTTGAAATAGTGTCTATATCTCCACCTCTTAAAGGACAATTTTTCTTCTGAATGCTCTGCCATCCCGACCCTGTGCATCTGTTTTGCGTGTGTGTGTTTGCCGCACCCGCTGTTCCGGTTTGCTTGTGAAATCACCGGCTCTGATTGGCTTATCACGACACATGACTCTAACCCTCAGCCAATCACAATCACTTCCATCGCATCTCTCGAGGGGCATTCAGGTAGGCATGTTTCCCGACAATTCACGTCACCTTCAAAGCGTCTGCCGTCCTCAAGACGGAAGCAGAATTATTGCTGGCTGACAGTGGGAGATGGGAATGTAGCTAGCATCAGGTGTAGCAAACACAGAAACGTTACCAAACTTTGGAAAGCATTGTCTAATTGAATGAGCAGGGACAAACAGCTTGGAGTCAGAAGTACGTGCGCTGTTCTCGAACCTGAACGCACCCAAAGTCTTGGATGACAAATCAACAGAGCAGAGAGTCTACTCGACACGGCTGGTAGTTTCTTCAATTTATTCAGAGTAAGTAACGCACCGCTTTTGACCGTCAGTAACGGTAACGGCGTTGTAACGGCGGAAAAAGTAATTAGTTACATTACTCCGTTACTGAAAAAATAACGCCGTTACGTACCGGCGTTATTTATAACGGCGTTACTCCCAACACTGGTGATGGATACCCCATTACCTTTGTGTTTGTGGGCATTTCACTGTCAGTATTGTGCATTTCAGTGTTGTTTTATCATTTTATATTCATTTGCCTGTGTAATTGGTTTGGGCACGCAGCTCTACAAAAACAATCTCAGCTTGTGTGAGTACTGCTCACTGAGCAGCTACTTTGCGACTGAATGTGGTGTGTTTAGGGACGCTAAGTGAATGGCTTTTATTCATTGTTTCAGGCAGTTTGGTTTGATAAAACAGATTTAATTAAGTAGGAAACGCAAGTTATAGTATCTGTATTCCTATTTGTACACTGTATTATCTACTATTACATAATCACAGTGTTGTTTTATTGATGCATGAGTTTTGTTTAAGACAAAAGCAAAAGGAATGTGAAATGAAAAATGCCTGAGAAAAGTGAAAGATGCCTTCTCTTGCACTGTGTTGCAGGCTTGTAAAGAAAACAAATAAAAATACACCCTTGAAATCCACCTGCGCTTTTGTGATGCTTTGACACATCAGCAGTGTAGAGCTGCTGTGTGCCACATGCCATAGTGGCCACTGCATATGCGCAACTGTTGTAAAAGTAATACATTCTTTCATTCATAATTCTGGATTTACACATTTAAAAGCATAAATCAGAAAAATCTAAATGCGAATTGCAATATTTGTCAGAAAACACTGTGAAAGGAATGGAAATTGGGGGGGGAAAGTGCTTAGTATGGCCATTTCGAACAAAAATGGAAGTCTTCCTCTATGTTTTCTGTTATTGCTTCTTGAGATTTTTTTGCAAGTCTTAGTCTTGTAACTCTCAAGAACAGTCTGGAGAACACATTTAAGATGTTGTCTCAACGATCAAAAGTCCATCTCAACGATCAAAAGTCCATCAAGACCAGCACTGATCTGCGATTCAACAATTTCAATTATGCAATTTAAAGGAAAATCACCTGGTAAAAAGACAAATACCTTCAATTCTTGTGTCAATAATATTCCACCACTCCTGTTAATGACTGCAACTCTAATAATGTAAAAAATAATAAATAAATAAACTTCAGACATTGCATTTTCCAAAAACTATTATTTACAAGTGCTCGTGTCGGTCTGGCAGTTGACGAGAAGGTCTTTAGGGAGTGTTCTGTCAGATTTTGCACCTTTATCATATTTTTCTCCCGAAGCATTTGTGGCGGCGAATAAGCAATCTTTTACATTCAGTTGCACTCTCAATATTATCCAGGTATACTAAATAAACAAGTGACATCATAAACATATGTGTGCAACATGAATACGGCGTAAACAAATGCTTAGCGACATGGGGAAGACGTTAACGGTGGAGACCGGCGTGCTGTCAAGTTTAGCGCAGTCACATGGTAGGTGTGTATGAAGAACTTTACTTTGTATGCGTTCAAGACCAAACATAGCTACATATTTCTGTATTTTTAGAAAGTTTGTGGTGTTTACTTTGGACCTGATGCATTCGCGGCCATTTGTAGTACTACGTACAGTGGGGCAAATAAGTATTTAGTCAACCACCAACTGTGCAAGTTCTGCTACTTGAAAAGATTAGAGAGGCCTGTAATTGTCAATATGGGTAAACCTCAACCATGAGAGACAGAATATGGGAAAAAAACAGAAAATCACAATTGTTGATTTTTAAAGAATTTATTTCCAAATTAGAATGGAAAATAAGTATTTGGTCACCGACAAACAAGCAAGATTTCTGGCTGTCAAAGAGGTCTAACTTCTTCTAACGAGGTCTAACGAGGCTCCACTCGTTACCTGTATTAATGGCACCTGTTTTAACTCATTATCGGTATAAAAGACACCTGTCCACAAACTCAGTCAGTCACACTCCAAACTCCACTATGGCCAAGACCAAAGAGCTGTCGATGGACACCAGAGACAAAATTGTAGACCTGGACCAGGCTGGGATGACTGAATCTGCAATAGGTAAAATGCTTGGTGTAAAGAAATCAACTGTGGGAGCAATTATTAGAAAATGGAAGACATACAAGACCACTGATAATCTCCCTCGATCTGGGGCTCCATGCAAGATCTCACCCCGTGGTGTCAAAATGATAAGAACGGTGAGCAAAAATCCCAGAACCACACGGGGGGACCGAGTGAATGACCTACAGAGAGCTGGAACCACAGTAACAAAGGCTACTATCAGTAACACAATGCGCCGCCAGGGACTCCAATCCTGCACTGCCAGACGTGTCCCCCTGGTGAAGAAAGTACACGTCCAGGCCCGTCTGCGGTTCGCTAGAGAGCATTTGGATGATCCAGAAGAGGACTGGGAGAATGTGTTATGGTCAGATGAAACCAAAATAGAACATTTTGGTAGAAACACAGTTTGTCATGTTTGGAGGGGAAAGAATACTGAATTGCATCCGAAGAACACCATACACACTGTGAAGCATGGGGATGGAAACATCATGCTTTGGGGCTTTTTTTCTGCAAAGGGACCAGGACGACTGATCTGTGTAAAGAAAAGAATGAATGGGGCCATGTATCGAGAGATTTTGAGTTAAAAACCTCCTTCCATCAGCAAGGGCATTGAAGATGAGACGTGGCTGGGTCTTTCAGCATGACAATGATCCCAAACACACAGCCAGGGCAACAAAGGAGTGGCTTCGTAAGAAGCATTTCAAGGTCCTGGAGTGGCCTAGCCAGTCTCCAGATCTCAACCCTATAGAAAATCTGTGGAGGGAGTTGAAATTCCGTGTTGCCCAACAACAGCCCCAAAACATCACTGGTCTACAGGAGATCTGCATGGAGGAATGGGCCAAAATAACAGCAACAGTGTGTGAAAAGCTTGTGAAGAGTAACAGAAAATGTTTGGCCTCCATTATTGCCAACAAAGGGTACATAACAAAGTATTGAGATGAACTTTTGGTATTGACCAAATACTTATTTTCCACCATAATTTGCAAATAAATTCTTTAAAAATCAAACAATGTGATTTTCTGTTTTTTTTTCCCACATTCTGTCTCTCATGGTTGAGGTTTACCCATGTTGATAATTACAGGCCTCTCTAATATTTTCAACTCAAGTGGGGGAACTTGCACAATTAGTGGTTGACAAAATACTTATTTGCCCCACTGTACATGCGCAGGACCACAAAGTTGCGATTTCTGATGGGGTCAAAAATCTGACAGAACAGGGGCAGCTGGACAGCAAAGTCTGTGAAGTCAGTGTTGGAGGCTGGCTTGGGATTCCGTATGTTTCGTCTCATTTCCTCTCTGGTTGTTTCCGACACACATAAACCTGCTAGGCCACATACCACAGTGCAGCGCCGCGCAAACACACAACATACACTTGCACACCTTTTCCTCGGCGTGTTTGCACATGTACAAACGTGCCAGGGAACGCTTATAAAGCAAACACTGGCGGGGTTTATATGATTAACAACACAAATGGGTAGTCAAAGTCGATTTAAAAATTTTGCATATTCTCAGGTCCAATCATAGAGAGAAAAAATGCGAAAATGTCTGTGTAGCACGGTCCAGCACTTTTGTCCTGTTTTTTGGGCCTGTGCAAAAAGTACAACCCCAATTTCAATGAAGTTGGGATGTTGAGTTATACATGAAAACAAAATACAATGATTCGCACAAATCCACTACAAAGACAAGATATTTAATGTTCAAACTAGTAAACTTAATTGTTTTTAGCCGATGATCATTACCTTAGAATTTTTATTGCGCCAACGCATTCCTAAAGAGCTCAGACACGGTCATGTTTACCATTGTGTTACACTAACTTTTCTTTCAACAACATTCAATAAAGGTTTGGGAACTGAGGGCACTAATTGTTACCCACCATCCATATGTTACCTATGCCATTGGCATTACTATAGAGCCCATGCCATTAAAGATGCAGGCTTTTTGAACTTTATCTACATAACAGTCCGGATTAATTTCTCTCGTATTGGGCCCGAAGGACAGTATGTTAACAGGATTTTGAATATGACCCGTCAGACCGTAGAACACCACCACTTTGCATCAGTTCATCTTAGATAAGTTAAAACCCAGAGAAACCTTCAGCATTTCAAACTGTAGATACTGACATTGGTTTTCTGAAGTGTGGTGATATCCTTGACACATTGATGGCGATTTGTGATGCAGTGCCGCCTAAAAGATCGAAGGTCACGGACATTCAATGTTTGCTTTTAGCCTTACCGCTTACATGCAGTCATTTCTCCAGATTCTGTGAACTTTCGATGATATCATGGACAGTAGATGATGAAATCCCTAAATTCCATGCAATCGTACGTCGAAGAAGATTGTCCTTTAGCCCTTTTGCACTTGTTCACAAAGAGGTGAACCACACCCCATCTTTGTGAATGACTGATTAATTCAGAGATGTTCCTTTTATACCTGATCATGGCACCAACCTCTTCCCAATTAGGCTGTGCACTTCAGGGATATTCCAAACAGGTTTTTGATGAGCATTCCTCAACTTTCTCCATCTTTTTTGCCACCTGCCCCAGCTTTTTTTAGGAACACACTGCAGCCATTACCTTCTGAGTTAATCATTATTTGCTAAGAAGAATAAAGGCATTGAAATGTTTTTTTTTTTTTTTTTTTTTTTTAAATTTAAGTTAAAACAAAGTCCCAGCTTAATTCGAACTGGGGTTGTATTACCAAGTAACAGATGGCTGAAATCAGTCAGTTTTCTGATGAAGAATATAAAGTTGTAAATACAACCAATTTCATGACAATATGATATTGATTCTTTGGATAACAATATGATAGAATTAGATTTGAAACAGTTAGACTCAGAGTTGATAAAAGCATTTTGATAGAATATTGGATAATATCGACATCAGATTTTCCTTATCAGTTTTGGGCCAATATGCATGTTGCCTTCAAAGTGCATGTAGAAGCCTTCTGCCTTTGTACAAGGGCTGGTCACATCTTAGCACAGCAGTTATGCTTAATGACCATTAGATGTCTCCAAATTAATATCCTTGGGAAAACAAAACGGATGTGACTTTTCTTTTAAAGGCTGCTGTATAACTTCCTCATTTCATCGTGATGAATAAATGTTTCTTCCATGAATTGATACGGTAAAATGAAAGTGACAACGTAAGTCGGAAACCCGAGAGAGCTCATCGCTGTCGACACGACAGTAACAATAGGAACTCTTGTTATTTGGGTTTGAGTTTCCCGAGGGACAGATATAGTTGACGGACACACACAGGAAGTCTGTGTTGTTACGTTTGTTATGGTCCGAGCTGCAATAAACGTTGACTCAAATGAGATCAAGAAACTAAATTCTGTGCTTTATGGAGAGTGAAAAAAGCAGAATTTAACACAGACGAAATCATTCGGCCGATCAAAGTGAAGTATTACCGAAACAAAATGGTGACGTCACGTACCGTAATGGACGGCAACGAATCGCCGCATACGTTTCTTCAACACAACATGGCCGTATATTATATACATATATATATATATATATATATATGTATATTAGTGGTGCAACAGTTCAGTTAGCCCACGGTTCGGTTTGAACCCCGGTTTTGGGATTATGGTTTCGGTTCGGTTTCGGTTTACGTTTTGCTTTTTTTTTTTTTTTTTTAACTGCCTTTATTTTGCTTTTAAAAAAATGAAATAAACACTTAAAATGTAAACATTTTCGACTGTTAAAATGCCTCTTAGCTCTTTGGCTAGTGTAGTGACTGACTACTGAAATACACACACAGTAGTAAAAAACTTACTTGGCAAAGTAACTGGTGATTGCTTTCATGTTTTTTTTTTTTTCATAAAAAAAAAAAAAAAAAAAAAAAAAAAAAAAAACATAGTAACCTTTGCTATGTTTGGAGGTCATTTAATGTTGTGAATCACCCGTTAAAGTTGATAAAATTGTTTCCGTTTTTGCATTAGTTCCCTTCTGTCTACTTTCGACATGTGAAAATTTTAAAACTGTTTCATCCTTTAAAGACAGACTCAAGTCAAGATTTTGCCGATTTAGGAGTATTTTAGATAAAAAGTTGCTTAGGTTCGCTCGTAAGGTTTACTACAACAGAGCCTTTCTGAGAAGTTTACTGCTCTAAAATGGCGGCTGTTTACTAACGCTACCGAGTCAGTCATTTCGCATGTAGTTCTATATGCATGAGACATCTAGGCGTAGATTGCATGTTGTCGGCTAAGTCAGGTAATATTGGAGCCACCTAGCCTAGCATCGCGTTTGCTACAGCGTCTCAACAAACTCTTTCCTCTCCGAGTCTCTGACTTTTCTCGCGTCATTCAAGCAACGCATTGTCTCGTTGCAGAAACGGTGACCAGATCCGAACGGATGAAAAAAAAAACGTAATGCACGAAAAACGTGCAGATTTTGAACGTAATGTACGGCGTACACATTCAAAAACGAGTGCTCACTTGTACAAATTACGACGAGACCGTACAATTTGACAGGTATGAATTATAGTGGACCATCACAGTCAGGTAGTAGCACTCTGTAGCACGGGACGTCCAACTTCCAACTATCAGTGGTCAGGGCGAAACTATGCTTTAGCGAAATCATCTTCGATGGCTTTGCGTGCCATTTCATAAATGTCGGGGATTACGTTGTTGGAGAAATATGTCCGCGAGGGAACAATGTAACGCGGGTCAAGCGTTGCAAATACATTAACGAAGCCCGCCGTGTGTTTTCACTGGTGTCATCTTCGGGGTTGTCCTACCCTGAGAAAGTGATATCTGTGGGTGATGCTGGCTGAGGTGCCGGAGTCATGTTATAAAAGTGTTGCCATTAGCATGGGGAACAAGCGCTGAGCAATGCTTGCAATTTTTTTCTTCTTCAATATTTTCTCTCCCTCCGCATTGTAATCCACCGGCAAATCAAAATGTTGCCACACCGCAGATTTGAAAGAAGCCGGTGCTTCCTCCTTGGTCTCTCCACTCCTCCGCTCGCCATAGTTATTTGTTTTAATTCTTGTTTCACTTTCACTTCGCTCGTAAGCGAGAGAGGGCGTTACTCGGCTTCTGTTACACAGGTGCTTGACAGCGATCCGACATTTACTTGCGGGGCGGGAATTTCTCCACACTGGTGCTTCACGTCACACACAGGCACACAGAGCTCGATCAATTCAAATCAATTCAGATCAATTGCAAAACCGAAAAGGCGCGGTTCATAAAGGCGTATTGAACCGTGTAGGGCGAACCGAACGGTTCGGCTTTGACCCGCAGACCATTGCACCGCTAATATATATATATATCAGAGGTTGCGCTAGACATTTTCGTTGTCTGTCATTTTGACTGACAGGGTCATAAAAATCCGCTCATAATCTATTTTTACCCGTCACTTAAATTTTTAAAATGATAATGATGACATATTCAATAGTATTTAGTTTTCATTCATTTTTAATAAATATTGTAACGATTGCTTGGCGGCGAAAAATTAGACACGGAAGTCGTGGTATTTTTCACCCTCTTTTTACTCTGCTTACCACCAACAACACCAACAAAACAACAACTCCGCCCCCAAAGAAAAAGAGGCAACTATATAGACCCCAATCACCAACGTCACACAATGATCTTAATTGTGGTTGTCAGCCCAAAATCTTCTAAATACATATTAAATGCATCTTACCAGATATAAAATGACTACTACATAGTCTGTGGTGATCGTTTGGTGCCCAGATTTCTTGTCGAATTACAGCAGTCCATCTCGCTCTCCTCTTCGGGTCGCTCAGAATACGGTAGAACTTCAAGTCTCTCCGTCTATCTTCTCTGTTACTGCAACCAACCGCCACACACGCCTTCACCATTTTGATTATTAATGTTAACGAGCAGAAAAACACGCCTTGATAGGAGGCATGTACGTAGCGGTAATGTGTAAACACGACGAGCTGACGGAAAATATGGCGGCTCCAGTCAGGGGGGCGGAGTTGTGACGTCATGTGATTGGGGTCTATACACAGGCGGAAATCTAGTCCACCAATTGGATGACGCGCTGGCACACCGGGTGCACCAATAAGAACCTCGCGTTGATGTGTCAATCACGGTGCCGCCGCCAGACCCCGGTGACGCTACAATATTCTGACAGAATAGCCAACGACGTCATGCATTAAGAGAGACAATAGCTAATTAATATGCTCACTCGCCACCCTGTGGTCTGGGGTGTGAATTGCAACCTGTCAAAATGACGGACGGACTTCAGTTTTTTCCGTCACCGTTTTAAAAAACCGGTCAACGACGGAAAATATTCGGTTAACGCCACCCCTGATATATATATATATATATATATATATATATTTCTGTCTCCATCCATGTACCCGTTTATAATGCGCACCATGATTTTACAAGTTGATTTTGGGGGGGAAAAAGTGTGCGTTATATTCAGGAAATTACGGTAGCCATAATATGTTAAGTCCATGACCGCATATATCGGTATCGGTTTGAGATCCTTATCAGATTTTTGGAGTGTGACAATATCTGGACTTAAGTTTTCAGTTAAAAGTCGTTATCGGACAACCATGGGTACAATGTTTGGTAATGTTCTGAATTCTGCCACGATTCGATTTGATTCAAGGGCCTTTGACAAATCAAAATTATATACATATAATCTTTTTTTTTTTTTATTTTTTTATTTTTTTTTTTTTTGGCTGAAACATTTCAAACATTTGAAAGATTTTTTAAAGAAAAATTACATATCTAAAAGATGATGACATTGATCAATGTTTGATCCAATCAAATTGATTGAAATGGAAATGTATCGATCCAAACAGATGTATCGCTACATCCTTAGTAGCATCTATGGGTGATAACAGAAATGTACCAGTCTTTTCTGTTCTACTGTCCTGTCTGAAAGGTACCAACACAGAAGAAAGTGCTGAAGTAAGGTAGCAAATTTTCTTGGTTCTGGGATAATGTCAGGGGTGGGAAAATGACAATGTAACAACTTTTAAACTCCACATCAACGCCAAAATTTTCCTAGTTTTCTGTTCAGTGTGAAACGATTTCCCAGTTTGTTTTAAACTCTGAATCCTGCATTAGAGAATCCCCTTACACACAGCTGTCATTCCACCTCAGTAGCCAGCAAATTTCTGGCTCCCCTTCAACACTTCCTTGTGTATCAGCCCCTTTTCAAAATGCAGACTTTTAGGAGTAGTGTGAAGAGGGATGTTGGGAAGCTGGAAAAGGTGTGTGAAGTTTAACACCACTTCTGCTGCTATGTGAAAAATTCTGACTGCATTCACACATGTGATGAACTTTTCAAAGTCATGGTGCATATGATTACGTAAAGGTGCATGGGGTTAGCATTTGGACAGGTGCTGCCACATAATGCAATGTGATTTGATTTAGCAGTGAGCTGGTATAGTTTGTCCTCTACAAGGATTTGGAATGGTGGGTTATATAAAGATACCCTGGACCGTTTAACAGATCACTTCGCCACACTCACACATGACGCTCTTTGGGTGGCCTTTTGTTGCACAAGCAATCATGAATGATGTGCAATCTTCAAAGCCAACTGAGACTTTTATTGAAATTTTCATCTTGAATGTGAAAGGAGGCAATAAGGCCCATAACATATTTATTTCATCCTGAGTTATGCGTATCGTAGCAGTAAACAACCAATCATGCATTGTCGTGACAAGACTCCTTGATAGTCAACTAAGTGAATATTCTCTTTAAAATAACACAAAGACAAAAGAAACAAAATGTTCCCTATACTTTGTCCGGCTGGCCCGGTACACAGTTAATTAGAAAAAACAACACTTGCTTTGCATTGGCAATAATGAGCAATCATTTCCAAAAAAGAAAAGTTGAAATTCAGGCTCAAAGTCAACAACAAGACCGTGAATAGAAAACCATATTTGTCCGCTGGCAGTAGATTAGCACGGAGAGGCATCCGCCGCGTTAGTAGTCATCATGCTGACGACAATGACGAGGTTATTAGGACAGCTAAGGGGGTAATTACACTTGACGACGTGCGCAAACGGGACAGCGTTAGGTCAAGTGCAATTAGAAAATGCTGCGGCATAAACAATCGACATATTTCACACAGCAGCCAAAAAAATGATCTCCGTACTTGGGAGTTCGACCTCAATTAAAGTCTAGCCAAAATATGGCAGCCTGTGCAGCTAGCAAAAATGTTCAATTATAGATTCGTCTTAGCCATTTAGTCAAGACATGGATATTCATTTTGTATGAACTTGAAGGACATTTGGTAACGCGTGACATTCAGGGGACAACACTTGGTTAATGTACTGTGGGGAAAAAATCTGCATAAACTGTAAAAGACAAAAAAAAAAAAAGAAAAGCACAAACTTGGTGGCGGAAACTTATTTTCTTGCGTAAATATGAGAGACACATAATTTAGGTCTGGAACTTTGGCAAAAGTACCTGAAAAAAGGTTTTCCTGCCTAAACACCAAATGACAAACATAATGTAAAAGCTCAAACTAGGATGATATATTGTAAACAAGTTTTTCTGCGTAAACCAGTTTGACTTGTTTTAAGCACTTCCCACGAGTCACCAATTTGTTGTAACAAGAGGAAACGATCCATATTTGTCACATTTTTTGGGAATATCTTATCATATGTGTGCTAATGAAACTTTATTAATGCCCAAGTATCACCCGAACTACAAATGATAACTTGATTAAAAAAGAAAAAAAAAAGTTTCCTTTTGGGAATAGCATGGCTTCATTTGTGAACATGAACTGATCATACTAGTTTTTAAGTTCACGTTTCTAAAGACGCCGACACACAAAGCTGTCGAGGTGAAACCAGTCCAACAAGAGCAAAGACCGGCTGCCCTTGCTCCCAAAAATGAGGCAACAGCTACGTCATAATGTGGAACAATGTGGCCGTTAAAATAGTCTAGTCAGGCATTCATTGTCTAAACTGGAATGGAAAGAATAGTTTTGGAAGAAAATAGGAAAACAATTACCGTACTATATACAAGTGCTACCCTACCCTAGATCTTTTACTACAACATTTGATAAGATACAAGATCATCAAATATTAAAAAAAAAAAAAAAAAAAGTGTTGCCAGTCAATTTTTCACATTTTGTAAATATTTCCAAATGGAATTACTATCGTGAAATGAATACCAAAAGATAAGAACTTACTCTAACCATGATTTAGAAATGACCTATATTATACATAAATATGATGAGAAAGTACAGTAGAAATTTGAATAAAAATTAATATAATTAAATTGAATTAAATTGCTGAAATTAGGGACAATTTACTGTAATTTTCAGACTATACAGTGCACCGGATTATACATTCTACCATTAATGACTAGTTTATTTTCATACTTAATGCACACCAGATTATTAGGTGCATTAGTGCAAGATGTCAAACTTGAGGCCGAACGGGGGTCCAGTTCGGGCCGCTGGGTTGTTCTGCCTGACAGGCACGTTCTAGCTCATTCATACTGTGTACAAACAGAATAACATGCTTTTATTTCGACATTGGCGCCGTAAAACTGGAGATTTGTGCACGACTGCACTTGGCTCACTTTTGAGTCGGCAGTCACATTTGTTCATTCGCCCCCCCTCCCTGTCAAAATGAATTGGACGTCTAGCGCCGTCAATTGCAGCCAGTGAGTTAAATTATTTGGCGAAAAATAAACTGGTCCGGTCCACATGAGATTTAATTTGCCATGAATGTTGCCTGCGAACCAAAATGGGTTTGACACCCCTGCATTAGTGCATCAATATATTGCATTTGTCATTTTTTTTCCTTCATCTTCGAGCATTGTATTTGTTTTATTAATTAATTGATGAATTTATTTTTATATTTATGGGTTGGAAGATTGATGAATGTGTGTCTGTGGCAATATAATACAGTTATGTTCAACAAAATGAGTTTGAGGTCATTAAACAAAACCAAAATTCATTAAGAGTTACCTTTTGGCCATTACTTTGCATATTCCTAAACATTAAGTCATGTAAATAAAAATGACCGTGGGTGTATTCCTTTGTGATTTACTAGCACAGAGTGAATGATTAAGCAGAGGGATTGCTCATAGGAGGGGGTGAGTGGATCAAAGTTCAAATAAAAACTGGTCTTTCTGCTAGAAAGTGACAAATGACACTGCACAGTCGCGCACATGTAGCAGGGCGTACACATGGGCGGTGCACAAGTTCATCCATTTAGTGGTGAGAAACGCTATATAAATCATTTGAGCATCATAAACTCTTTTATTAACTCATTTGCTGTCATTGCCGGTAATGGACGCCTAATCCATTTAAAATGGGAGAATTGGCAGTGAATGCTAATGTTTCAGTGCCAATGACGGCAGTCCCATCAATTTCAAATTGCAGAGAGCGAACTCATTCACTGCCAGCTCTCTCAGTTAAAATACTTTTAATGTCTATCACCATCAATGGACAGAATGACTTAACTGTACATTTGCATCATTTAATTTCATACAAGTATAAAAAAAGAAAATGCAGCACTGTGATTAGTTTGTTTTTTTTTGTTTTTTAACCCATGCTGTTTTTGGGTGTAACACTCCTAACCCGCTTGTTTTTTTTGTTTTTTTTAAACCAGATCCAATCTCCTACAGTCGTTTTCAAAATTATTAACTCCCACTGCATTATAGTATTGTTGTTTGACATTTATTTTGTATTTTATTCAGATAATCAAATAAACACTTTTAAAATCACCAATTGCATTCGTCTATGTCACACTCAATTCCCGATTGACTGCGCCGCAGTTATCGATTATTTAAGCAGTGTTGGGCACGTTACTTTGAAAAAGTAATTAGTTACATTACTCACTACTTCCAAAAAGTAACTGAGTTAGTAACTGAATTACTCTATAGTAAAAGTAACTAGTTACCAGGGAAAGTAACCATTTCCGTTACTTTAAAAAGAACTTGTTGTATGTCAAAGAATTTGAAATTTTCTGAGCAGTATTCGAGTCAGTGGAATAGAGAAGAACAGACAGGTAGTAAACTTGTTAGGTGCTTCAGCAGATTTGAATTGCTTACCACAGATGTTGACAAAAGCTTTGCACCGGGACATAAATTACACATTACTTGCAGGTTTTTTCCTTTAATTTCGACAAACTTGAAATAGTGTCTATATCTCCACCTCTTAAAGGACAATTTTTCTTCTGAATGCTCTGCCATCCCGACCCTGTGCATCTGTTTTGCGTGTGTGTGTTTGCTGCACGCGTTGTTCCGGTTTGCTTGTGAAATCACCGGCTCTGATTGGCTTACCACGACATCACTTCCATCAATCCATCACTCAATCACAATCACTTCCATTGCATCTCTTGAGGGGCTGCATTCAGGTAGGCTCGTTTCCCGACAATTCACGTCACCTTCAAAGCGTCTGCCGTCCTCAAGATGGAAGCAGAATTATTGCTGGCTGACAGTGGGAGATGGGAACGAGGCTAGCATCAGGTGTAGCAAACGCAGAAACGTTACCACACTTTGGAAAGCATTGTCTAATTGAATGAGCAGGGACAAACAGTTTGGAGTCAGAAGTATGTGCGCTATCCTCGAACCTGAACGCACCCAAAGTCTTGGATGACAAATCAACAGAGCAGAGAGTCGACTCAACACGGCTGGTAGTTTCTTCAATTTATTCAGAGTAAGTAACGCACCGCTTTTGACCGTCACTAACGGTAAAGGCGTTATAACGGCGGAAAAAGTAATTAGTTAGATTACCCCGTTACTGAAAAAATAACGCCGTTACGTAACAGCATTATTTATAACGGCATTACTCCCAACACTGTATTTAAGTAATCGATTAATCTAACAGTTAGTTCGAATAATCGAGTACCGGTAATCGGATTAGGAACATTCAATGCGTTGCAAAATATATTTTTAGGAGAGAGTAAAACAAAGGCTTCCTTAGACTGCACTTTCAACCACTGTATTTGTTCTTTTTTTCAGGTTGTGATGTAATGTTATGCTTCATTGAGCACGCTTTGTTTATTCATCCATATATTCATTAATTTTTAAAAAAACTTCAAATAGACTACAAATTTTAAAGCTTAAATACTACCCTCTTTTGTCTTTATATTTCCCGCTCCAAAAAAACACTGGCCCCACCTGAGCCCACCAGGTAATTTTGGTCTAGAACCACCACTGCTCTCTAGAAGTTTTTCTAGAAGTTTTTGTGTTGTCACCCGCATTGCCGTTGTCGTGTAAACGGCCTCTGAGTTAATAAATCCTTATTGATCTGTTCATGAATGACACAAAAAAAATGTTAGACTTGGTACAACACTATACGGCAGTGGGGGATGAATAATTTTGAACTGGAAGCCGCAGGTTATTTTTCAATGTTACTATAAAGATAGCAATAATCATTTGCAGATTTTTCTTATTTGTAATCAAGTATACTTTTTGCTCTTTTGATTTAATCCAGAATTTCCTGGGCGTGCTCATTTTTAGGTCCAAAACCAACCGACTTTCTATGCATCATTGCAATAGAATACCAGCACAAATACAGTCCTTCAGAACGACTGAAATATTCCAACATGCCAGTGGAATGTATCAAAATTTGGGAATATTGTACAAGCAAATGATGGCCAACAAGAAACAGTTGTTCCGCTCATCCAGAAAATATATATCAACTGCCACTATTTTGCTGGGTTTATTTACAGAGTAAAGCCTAGCTTTAAAATGAAAAATCAACAAAGACAAATACGCCTAGCCACTTTTCCTTTTACAAGTTGATGTATTTTGTGTACATGCCGCCGCTCTGTGCTTGAGGCGTAGCTCAGCTCAGCAGCCAGCTGTCCAAACAAATATTATGATGTTGCCACCAGGCCAGCTCTTATGTAATGTAGCATGGCTAGTGCGTCAGCCGGCATCACTGTGAACACCACAGGATGCCAGGGAGTTGCTGCTGTCTCTCTGTGTGGTGACCACCATGATTCAATGGCAACCATAATCACGTTTTTAAGGTGGCTAAATTAAAACAGCCTAACATGCCTACGTAACCTATTTTCAGGGCAAAACACTTGTGTGACAATTGTAAATGTTCAAATGCTGTCGGCGGAAAGTCTGTATTAATAGAAATGGTCAATTTTGATATTTTTTACAACTCAACACTAGTCCTGTAAGTGTTGAAAATATAAAAGACCCAACAATCTATAAACTCTTAGAAAATTGAACTGTTGTTGTACTGTATAACTTGACTCTTCCAAACTTTTTGAGATACGTGCTGCATTACGTCGCCGTAAGATTTAACGTCAGTTTTTTTAGTTTTTTAAAAGGAAAACGATTGAAAATTGGTTAGGTACAGTTCAATCAGCCTTTTTTGTAAAAAAAAAAAAAACAAAAAAAATGTGGCTGCAATTATTAACGAAATGGTCAGATAGCGCAGATTTATTCCCACCTTTTTTAAAGACAGTTTATATATATGTATATGTATATATATATATATATATACATATATATATATGTATATGGCAGAAAACACAGACAAGACTGAAAAAGCTGTTTCTGCTCTTGCACTCCTCTTTAAAAAAAGACTGCTGTATTTTAAGCCAAAACAACTGTTGTGTTTGATAGAACAATGGCTATATGCTGCCATAGCAGATCCATAGAACAATAAGCCCCCGAACTATTTTTAATTTGTCCGTTTTACCCCAGAAACCCCAGTTTGTAGACGTTGCGCAACCGCTTTTGTTTCAACCTAGCCATAAAAGAAGGTAAGTAATCATATTTATTATTCGAAATGTCTGTCATTTTTGGCTTAGAAATATTAATTGATGTCTAATATTTAGTTGAAAAAACATGTTTTTTAATTATTCACTCGCATATTTTAAACTTTTAAACAAATTACGTCACAATGAAAATATTGGCGTCTGTAAAAAAGTCACGAATATCATATCTATCTCATAACTATTGCTTACTTGTGTTTCTTTCGTTACTGTCGCATTTTCCACAATATTTTGGAAGATAATTTCTTGTGATTTTGATTTTAATGCTGATGATGATGATGATGACAATAACAATAAATTCAATTCAATAATCGATCCAAACAAAGAAAAATTGAAAAAGAAAAAAAAAAAACATTTAAGAGGATAAATATATGAAAAAGAAAATCTTGACCACTCCTTGATATCTGCGATTTCTGCATCGAGACCCTTGCTATATTACCATGTTTCACCCATAAAATCCCCCCAAAATCCAGCTGTGGCCATTCACAGCTGTGTCTTGACACTCAGTGATACATGCTACATGGAGTTTTGGGATCGATACAAGGTAAGTACGCAATAATATCTCGTTAAAGTCATGGCGTCTTTAATTCTGCTCTCGCATACTCTCACCTCCAGATAGGGTTTCGCTGTTAAATTTTTTTTTTTTTTTTCAAAAATGCCCTCCAGTTAAAAAAAATTCTTACCCCAGAAAATTGAGATTTTAAGCTTTTCAAAGATGTATCACACATGCATATAGGACAACTTTGAAATTTGGCCAAATTGGAAGTCGCAGAGCGGAACTTCAAGTCACCTGAGTGTTTTCTGCCATATATTGGTAAGTCAGGTTATTCGTATTTCAAGACACCATTATATCTCCCAATAGCATTCGTATCCCGAGATACTTGAATTCCTTCACTTGGGGAAGGACCTCATCCCTGACCCGGAGAAGGCATTCCCTTTTCCCGACTCAGGACCATAGTCTCGACCTCGGATAAGCGGGAGAAAATGGACGGATGGATGTGCATTCATATCCATTTGTACCATGAAACACTTCCCATGCTGCTACAAGCGCTGTTTACATCACTTCAAAATAACAACACTGTATATAAAAAGTGCTGACAAGGCTGAAATTATTTTTTTATAAAAACTGGAGCGTGAAGCATTTGCCCTGCTTACCGTGTGGTTGTCATCGGGATACATGATGATGACGGCTAGTGTCGAGGTGGTTTCGTCGCCGTGACCACTCTCTGTGTGACTGACATGGGAAAGGCTACACACACTACTATTATGTAAACACACACACACAAAGTAAGACAGAGAGAGAAAGAACAAGAGCGGGAGAGAGAGAGCGAGCAGTGGTCCTCTGACATAATATTCGCACACACAAACACAAATATTCAATTGAAGCGCTTGTAGGGATTAGCAAGAAAAGCTCTATAAAGTAAAGAACTGCGCCTCTGACACACACACACAGACACACTCCTGTTTGTGTCTAATCAAAGACACAGCAGATGATCAGATGATCCCCTCGTAATCACTACACAGAATGTCTATTATTCTCAGTCTTCTTTTAAAGGGATCGCAACACTGGCTAGATTGAGAGAAATAATTTCCTCTTCCCGATTCAAAAAGTCATGGCAACAAGCAGCACATAATGCAATGGTTTGACTACACAAATCCAATTTCCACAACATTTACCGCAAGTCATTGACTGGCACTCGTTTTCTAAGCATTTTCCTATATTATTATTCTAAAGCTTTGCCGGTGATTTTCAAGTACTGTATTGTGTTATGAAACAATATGAACACCAAACCAATCAAAAGAAAGTGTAGACTATTATCTTTCACCAGACAAAGCAGCTTGTTTTTAGCGTTTTACTTTAACTAATCAGAAGTAGAACATGGGTTGGTTTCACCCAAAATACTTGGTTTTTGTGAAAGGACTTTGATGCTGATATTCTTGCCTTAGTGACGCGTTACACTGTGAAGCAACCAAAACAAGAATGGAAAGGGCTTAAGATGGCAAAACAATCATTTATTTACAGATACACAATTAGGAAATGCATTGTGGGTGACACTGGCTCACTGCAAGGCTGGGAGTGAATGTAAGCGCCTTTTTTTACAAGACTTTCACCAATCAGTATGCATCATCCTTTCTCACAATCACGACACAAACGTTCAACTATTTACTTTGATACATACAGTTGTCGAATTGTCAAATAACAATTGTGTGAAATAAAGAAAATTTGTCAAATTGTATTGATGTTTGGCAAAACTTGATACTTGTGAAAAAGACCTCCAAAAAGGGTCAATTTGTTCAAATCAACATACCATCTGCCGAAAGTTATGCTACTCAATGATGGATTTAAAAAAAGGCGATAGAAGAAGACGGTTAACCTGAAAATGACGGTGGCCTGAAATGAATGACAATTAAATTTCTCTATTTGTTATTTCACAAAGATATAAATCGTAATGCTGTGGCTTGACTGAGACAGCACATAAAAAAAAATGAAAAAATGGTTTAGTTTTCCTTTTAAAGTCAACTAAACATACTTTTTCAGTCATTGCAACAAGCGGCAAACTGTGCACCGTACTGAAAAATTCCCTGTTAAAGTAAATGGTAGGGCTGAGACGATCCGTTTTTGTCACGATACGATACGATACGTATTGCGATACTTCAACTATGGCAACATATTACCTTTTAAAATTTATAAAAACAGAGGCATCTTTCTCTGTTTAAACTAGATGCCATTTGCCATCAATTCTTTTTTTTTTCATAGAAAAGAACATTAACTGTTGTAGCAACTGTTCCTGTGCATAATACAACAAAAACTATTTAAAACACTTCACATTTTATACAGTGTCCCGATCCAATACCGAAAAAAGAAATAAAACAAAAAACAAAAAAAAGTTTTAAATATGTCACTGTCCCACTGAATTATTTTTAAATAAGAATATCATAGAAAAATACTTGCCTTTATTAAATGCTTTATTGAGTCAGTCCACTCAAATCCGCTCACGTTGCTCAGAACACTTACACACACACACAATGAATTGCCACTCACACAACCGCAAGTGTTTAAACAAACTCAACGATGCAGCGTCCATCCAGTATAGCGCTCCCAGGCTTCTCTGGCAACATCAAAGCCTCAACAGCTGTCACTCATTGTTAACTTTAACAAGCAATCTAGAGCGCACTGCAGACCAAGAAAAGCAGCAGGATGGAGAGTGATTGGATCGGGACATATGTAGTTTGTTGGCTTGTGGCTGGCACTATGTTGGCGCAGCCAATTAGAACCATGTTGCACTCCTCCAACACAGCTGACTCAAATAATCAGGATTGTTATCAAGCTCCTGTAGAGCTTGCTGATGAGCTGATCATTTGATTCGGGCGTGTTAAAGGAAGGAGACTTGGAAAACAAGCTGGATAGGGGCTCTAGAGCAGGGGTCCCCAACGACCGGGCCGCGGACCGGTACCGGTCCGTGCAGAAATAATAAATAATTTATTAACGACTGCATTCTGGCCGATTGACTTTGGCCTGTGCCGCTTAACACACCAATATCCCTGTCTACTCTAGATATACAACTACAGGATTGGAGGTCGTCATAGAAGTGCATTGATTGGACTGGTAGCAGTACATCTTGTTTTGTATATCTATGTGTGCTTGGCCTCGATAATAACGTATGATGTAAGTCGTCGCCCATCACATTTGTTCCCGGAAATAATTAGCCTCAATGACTGAAAAACAGACGTCTTTGGACAGATTTTTTTACGGGGAAAAGAGAACCTGACAAGCCAGAGGATGAGCCTACAACCTCGAAGAAAACAAAATCTATGCGACTTCCCGATCACTAAAGACCCACGAACTGCGAAGGAGTGGATTTGTGACCCGTATGTGAATAAACCAAGTGATTTGAGCATGTCTGTGCAACAGGAATATCAACTTGTAGAGATCGTAAATCACGGCGACCTTAAACGTACATTTGAGACAACAACTCTACCGAGGTTCTGGATTAAAGTAATTTCGGAATATCCTGACATCTGATTCAGCAGGTGAGTTGTAATTTCCCTGCACTTAACACAACGGGGCTAAAAACAAATGTTATTTTATATTTGCTGTATTTTTCTCCCGCACACTGCCGGTGTTCTGACAAATTTGGAATGCGCGTAACGTTAAAAAACGTCCAAAGTACACACTACAAACTTTCTTTAAAGAAAGGAATTTTAACTTACGTTTGCCATTTTAGCTGCACACAACAACTGCACGCAGCTCTTTCACTTAACGACTTCGCCGTGTCGTCAAGCATTAATTTACGCCATTTTCGTGTTGCACATGTATGTTTATGATGTAAATAGTTTTTTAGCACCGTTGAATAACATTATGAGCCCAACTGAATATATAACAGGGCTTTTTTCACCGCCACAAAAGCTTTGGGAGCAAAATTTTATAAGGGTGCAGAATTTGACAGGACATCGGTCCGTGAGAAAAAGACCCAAATCACACAGGTCCGTGGTGCAAAAAAGGTTGGGGACCCCTGCTCTAGAGCAGGGGTCCCCAACCACTGTCAAATTTTGCACCCTTATAAAATTTTGCTCCCAAAGCTTTTGTAGCGGTGAAAAAAACCCTCTTTTATATTCAATTGGACTCTGAATGTTATCCAATGGTGCTAAAAAACTATTTACATCATAAACATACATGTGCAACATGGAAAAGGCGTAAATTAATGCTTAACGACACGGCGAAGTCGTTAAGTGAGAGGGCTACGTGCAGTTGTTGTGTGCACCTAACATGGCAAACGTAAGTTAATATTTCTTTCTTTAAAGAAAGTTTGCAGTGTGTACTTTGGAATCGCTGCATTCGCGGTCCTTTTTTTAACGTTACGCGCATGCCAACTTTGTCAGAACACCGGCAATGTGCGGCAGAGAAATACAGCAAATATAAAATGGCATTTGTTTTTAGCCCCGTCGTGTTAAGTGCAGGGAAAAAAATACAACTCACCCGCTGAATCAGTGGGAGGCCTGAGTTTGTTTCGTTGAGACGAGATGGTCCCGAGATGGGAGAGTGAGAGAAGATAGCATCACAAATACACGATGTTGGAAATTGTAGCACAGTTTTCAGCGCGCTCCTAGCGATGTCAGGATATTCCGAAATGACTTTAATCCAGAACTTCGGTAGAGTTGTTGTCTCAAATGTACGTTTAAGGTCGTCGTGATTTGCGATCTCTACAAGCTGGTATTCCTGTTGCACAGACATGCTCGAATCACTCTGTTTATTCACATTCGGGTCACGAATTCACTCCTTCGCAGTTCGTGGGTCTTTAGAGATTGGGAAGTAGCATAAATTTTGTTTTCTTCGAGGTTGTAGGCACATCTTCTGGCTCGTCAGGTTCCCTTTTCCCTATAAAATGTCTGTCCAAAGACGTCTGTTATTTAGTCATTCTAGTGTGGGGGCTAATTATTTCCGGGAAGAAATGTGATTGGTGACGACCTACGTCATACGTTATTATCGAGTCCAAGCGTGCATAGATATACAAAACGAGATTTAGTGCTAACAGCCCAATCAATGCATTTCTATGACGACCTACTATCCTGTAGTTGTATATCTAGAGTAGACAGGGATATTGGCGTGTTAAGCGGCACAGGCCAAAGTCAATTGGCCAGAATGCATTCGTTAATAAATTATTTATTATTTCTGCGCGGCCCGGAACCAAATGCGCCACAGACCGGTACCGGTCCGCGGCCCGGTCGTTGGGGACCCCTGCTCTAGAGGACCAGAGTTGGATACCCCCGATCTAAAGTATCGATACGAATAAAAAAGTATCGATACTTGGATCGTGACATAAAGAATCGCTATATATCGCCTGATGATATTTTTCTCCACTTGTAGTAAATGGCCAACATAGACCAGTTTGATTTTCTTGTTTTCCTGAGTTTGGTGAGTCATAACAAAGAGCAGCAATTCATTTCACTGTCTTGACTAACCAAATCTTACTCCTTAACCTCAGAAAGTTCAAGGTGTTCTTTTTCTTCTTCCTCAATTGAGCAAGTCTTGAATAAAAGCAAATGACAGCGAAAAAGAAGGACAAGTCCACACAACAATACCTACACAGCTTCACACAAGTGACTTCTTGTTTTCAACTAGTCTAGCTAATTTATGCAAATCTCCCACGTTTTAATCCACTGACTTTGCATATGTTTCCTTATTAAAATTTATTATTTTAATATCAAGGGCTTATTAGGTGTCAAGTTATATTTTCTTCGTGTTTCGGGGAGGTAGAAGTCATCAGTAAAAGTCAACTCGGGGCCACTGGACCAGAGCCTGGAGAGGAGCTCGTTTTATGAAGAAAAATACGCAGAGACAGCAAAAGGAGTGAACCAGCTGCTGAAGTACCAAAAGACTTCTGCGTGTGTTAGAGAATTTAAGAACCCCCAGGATTTCTTCATAAAATCACACTCAGGCTTTCCCAAACAAAAACAAATCTTTAGCAAACTCAACAAAATCATCCGACAGCAGCCCCGATGTCATCCCAGAGTGCCACTTCAACCTTTCCATGGACGTCAAGTAACTTTTAGTTTGGCCTTTAAACTTCTGTTTATGTGCTTTGGTTGATTTGTAATGAGGGAAGGAAGTCCATTGAGGCTCTCGCATAAAAGTCAGGTTATGAAAATGTAAACTTACTGTTGCCCTTAGATGGCCTTTCATCAGCGTGATGCAAAGACGGGAAGATTATCAGGCGGCAGGCAAGTCTGACTAAACAATACATGTTGTGATATCATGGGGCTGATTATAAAGTCTGTTAAAGACAATGACTGCAGTCCAGCAATGACATCATCTGCAGTATTTGGGCTGCAGTCTTGTCCCCCCCCCCCAAAAAAAACAAAAAAACCAACTAATTGCGATTTTTCTGACAAATATTGCGATCCCATTTGCAGTTTTTTTATTTCGTACTTTGAAATGTGTAAAACCAGAATTGTGAAAAATATGTCATTAATTTCATTACAGCCTTGCATAAATTAGGTTGACATATATGAGAATACAGGGCGGGTAATGTCTCCAATGTGACAGGGTGGCCACTTTGGCCTTAATATGGCAAACTGCAGCGCTACACCACTGATGATTTAAAGTATCAGAGACGCTCAGGTGGATTCCAATTGAAGTTCAATGTTAAAAAACATTAAACTTTCAACAAAGTAATGATGATGAAATTATCTTTACCTGGAGTTGTTCTGTAGAACTGCTGCTCAGCTCGTCTCCAGATTCTGAGTCGTTAGTCCGTCGGTCTTCGCCTGCTGAGACCGGGGGGCTATCCACGTCCAGTGGGGCCCTGACCAACTCTGGCGATTGGGCCCTCGCCCGTGCTCGGGGCAGTGTGCTTCTTCGTTGGGGAGGTGTGGGTACAACACTTTGGGCCAGGATTTCGGCGATAGACCGCTCAGGACCGGTTGGGGTGCTGGGACTGTGCTGGTGGTGGTTACTGTTCCGCCGCTGGACGGGCGGCGTTAAATGGAGTGATGAAACGGAATGAGCTGAGGGTGAGCGTGCAGGTTGGTACTCCAGCCTGTCGGGATTCTCCATGATGGAGTTCTGGAGTGCCAGATCCAGAGTGGCTGGTTTTACCCAGACAGCACCAGTGTTCTGGGGTGGGGTGTTCCCAGTGGAGACAGGGTGATGAGGAGGGGTACTCCCAGCAGAAACGGGGTGATGAGGCGGGGAGTTCCCGGTAGAGACAGGGTGGTGCGGTAGAGTCTTGGGGGGTGGCATGAGGGCTTTGCGGACCTCCCTGACATACTGGGCGGGTACATAAAAGGCTTTGCTGCCCTCCTCCCTGCGTACTTTCCACCAATCCTCATTGGTCTTCTGGACCAGCATGTAGCATTCTCCCTGGTGGATGGCAATCACTCGGTCTTTGGACTTGTACTCGTAATCGTACTCCACCTCGATGTAGACTTGGCCCGGCGCAATGGGCAGCGCCGCCATGGCGCCTCCTGCTGTCTTTTTACTGGATTACTCGCAATTCGACATGCCTTCCGCAGTCAAGCTGATGGGAACAAAAATGAGATGTTGTAAGACATTGACTCAGATGCACCTTTTCTTAACTCATTCGCTGCCACTGATGTTGATGGACCTCCAATCCATTTGAACTGGGAGTGGCTGGCAGCAATCACTGGCTGCCAGATTTCCCCGTTCAAAATAGATTGGGGAACCATCGGCATCACTGGCAACGAATTAGTTAATTGAGGAAGTTTACATAAATATCATTGGAACTCAACGCTTGGATTCTGGTTCACAAGTTTTCTCGACATTGGTACTGAGAGTTAACTTCTTATTAGGCCCTCTTGACTCTGAACGCCCTAAACAACGTGATGATGATCAATCACAAAACACCACCTTCGACACAACCTGCTCTTCCCCTCAAATATCCTGACGCAACCCTTTTACATCTAGAAGCACTCACTTTGTCTTCCCAGTCTAACATTATACACAACCCATTAGAATTTGACCATCTGCATACAAAAAACTGCCGTCAGCATCCAATGTTTAAGGTAACTACAACACAATACTCTTAATTTCTACTCCCCAGCTTCAGCATTCGGCAACACAGCATCCAGATATAACCCCTTTAATTCGAATACCCAACAATACAGTGTCCGTCAACAACAATAACAGCAGATACAAAGAACCAGTAGTGTGTCTTACCGGTCGCCCCAATATGGTCCTAACCTGACGAGAGGAAGTGAATAAGGAGCCACGTAAATCCTCTTGAAAGGCTGTAGTGCCCTGGGTGCAGAAGATTAGGCGCTCACACTAATGCTAATAACGTGACTTGCACGCTGCCGTGCCGTTGACGCTCACGATGCGGACGACAAGTCACTGCTGATTTGTTGAATAACTCGCATAGTTTTCAGCTCCAATCACACATACACACTCAAATGGGTGTTATGGTGAGGCAGGTACACGTTGAGCAACAGTCATAGTCACACAACATTTTATAGCCATTCAACCTCTTACACTAAATAGACATCATCAATACAAAGCAATCTAATTAGACAAAAATAATTAGGAAGATTGAAGACATTGTTTATCTACGTGTACACTGGTACTGACTTGCAAACAGTTAAATTTGTGTACAAATTAGCACTACACAAAGCCTGTTATTGTCTTTAGTGACCTGACATTGATTTGGACACCATTTTTTTCAACATTTATATGACTGGTTATGAGCCCATTTTTTATGTCTCGAGCTGACATTGATTGCAGACTTGACCACTGTTGTACTATTTGTACCCTAACAAGAGACAAGTCATTGATTTGTCAATATGTGCCTTGTAATTGACTGGTGACCAGTTCGTTGTTGGTTTACCCATATCAAAACCACCAGTCACAATAGTGACCATAAACAATATATTTTTTACACTTATGGATTATAAAGGGGGTATCAATGTTACCTGTCTTGGGTGTTTAAATGTCTGGGGAAATTTTTGTATACTGTAAAATGTGCTTTTCAATTGACAGGCGACCAGTCTGCTGATGGTCTGAATATTTACATGTCCCCTGACATTATTGGCATTTAGCTCCTTACACGCGACCATTGCAGGGTGTATTCTCTCGCCCGAAGTCTTCCTGGCTCGAGCTCATCGAAGACGGTCAAGAGTAGACACTGATCAATAACTACAGAAAATGAATTCCTGGGTTTATAAATAAAATATTTATTATACTTATTTAAAAAAAAAAAAAAAAAAAAACTCATATTCCATGAGCGCATAAAAGTGGCAAACCCTGCTGAGACGGTGCACTTCCTGAAATATTCCAGCCGATTTTCTCCGCATCCAAGACACCTTTTTTTGTCATTTTACGAGACACCCATGTATTGGCGGCACATAAAGCGTCAATGAACCATAGTAGAGCGAATTTGAAGTCAACTCGTCAATTAGCATAACGGCTAACTAGAATTCCCATTGAGTCGAGAGAGTGGGTGTCCCGTCAAAGACTCTTACCTCAATGGGAAAACATACTGGCAGTCCCGGCTGACAGGTTCTTAGTTATTGATGCTTCAATCCCACTAAATTTCTTCCTGGATCGAGTATGTCTGGATGATAATGAAGAAGCAGCTGTCCACTTGTTCGGGTTGACGCCAGGCAAGAAAAGTCACTTCCTGTCCGATACAAGTTTAGCCAAGTGAGTCAATAGTTACCTTCCTGAGCCCAAGATCGTCTACAGTGCAAAGACCGTTTATTGAACGACAGTTTCACTCCGACGGGAAAGCTGTCGCTTGTCTACGTCACAGTTGTCCAAGTGAAACCCGGAGAACTGGTTTAGGTTTTAATGTGGTCAGTCATTCTCGTTAATATATTTTTGTCATCTTCAAATTTGTCGAACGAATGTTAATTCGCAACGGTTGTTAACAAGGGGGAATTGGTTTAGGAGTGAGGTCTTCGCGCTAATTTTGTGGTCATTTCTTCAGGCGCCTCAGGTGTGTTATCGCAAACAGAAAGACAGTGCCCCCTAGGTATTAAAACGTGGTACAATACAAAATATTACAGGTAACAGTAGTAGTGGCGAAGCTTTGAAATGGATAATTTTTCCAGAATAAGCCTCAAACCACCCAAAAACTAATACGAAATATAGGAACGCAAGAAAATCAAAACTTAATAGAATTAAAAATAAAGAAACTAAAGGTTTGCCATCTTCAAATTGGAAACCGCTACAACCAAAAAACTACACAAATCATGATTAGAATAGTTTAATGAACATTGTTCAAGGGGCTTCAAAATATGACACTTGCAAAATGCCAAATCAAATCACAAAAAAAAATCTTAAAACAAATCATAGTACATTCAAAGTGATTTCCCCCTGAGAAACTCTTTAAAAAATCCAGAATGTTTAAAAGAAAAAACCTTTCGGACTGGAAAACACGGAAAAATCAAGAATGTCTCATTTCAAATTGGGGGAAAAAAAAAAAAAAAAAAAAAAAGTAAAATGTGGGCTACAAAATGGGCCGTTCCTTCGAGAAGGCAAATCATATGAAGTCAAAACATATCTCATAATTGTTCAAAGAATGGAAGCGACAAGAGCTGAACATGTTTACTGATAATTATTTAATCACACATACATTTACATCATGCAGTCAATCCCCAAAACAAAACAAACGAAAAAACAAACGACAAAACGGGTGATCTCGTCTGCATCTGTCACAACTCCAACTTTGTGCCCCAGTTAGCCAGGAATGATCCAGTACCTTTTGTCCACTAATGGATTTCCCCCCCGAGCAACAACAACAACAACCCTTTAAAAATGGACCAACTATTACACAGTAATAAAAAAAAAAAGTGGCATTTTTTTAACCTTTAATTTTGAAATAAGTTCAATGGAAGCCACGAATATTGTTTAATTGTAGTCATTTATTTACTCTTTAAACTATGTTTCCATTTCATATCCAGTTTTTGGTGGAAGGTGAAAGACAGGAGAAACATTTCAAGGTCCATGCTAGTCTACTTGATTCATGGGAAGATTACAAAGAGAAGGTGGGAGGGGGCGCCTCTATACATACACTGTCCTTTTACAGACGCAAGGGGGTAGGGGAGCGCTAGCGTCCAGCCTATTGTGGGATTTGAATCCTAAACAGATGGAGTGCTTTCAAAGCTAGATGCTAATTGCTAGCTGTACATATGTCAAGTTCATGTTGAAATATTTTCATCTTTAAATAAGTGGATCATGTTTTCTTTCATATGGTAAATATTACATGAGGGTGTGTGTGTTGTTCAGTGTATTTTACAGTATATATTGCACTTGCACGTGGTGTTAGCGTCTTCATGCTGGGATTACAACGCACCAAAGGATTATTAAGGCCACACCCAGAAAGAGAAAAAAAACCCACCGGGAACAACTCAAAAGATTAATCATTTCCATTGGATTCCCCAACCCCCAAAGATAAAAACCATTATTCAGAGTTATTTTAAGAGAGAAAAGTTATCTTTTCAAGACAGTGATACTACTTCCATTATTTTTCTCCAAAGCAAGTCTTTAATTAAGGGTGAACATTTCTGGGGTAAAGAATAAACATATAGTATATTGTATGTTCAATGATTTTTTTTCCCCCAATAAAGTTTTTTATTCTCAGAACAATCAGACTAGTTTTCACCAGAAAAATTATCAGCTCTTAGTCAAAAAGCTTGCCCTTAAAAATAAATTTTAGACCTGGTCTTAATTCATCCCAGATTTATATCATATGCATTTTACATTTTTCTTTCAGTAGTGTGGGCTTAATAGTCCTCAGTAAAAACGCACTGTGGACTCACTGGGTAAAGAAAAGAGGGGACAACAAAACCCGAGGGGAAAAAAAACAAAAAAAAAACATAGAAAATCCTACACCTTTTTATTGACTTAAATAAACCTTTGTGACGACTTGTGTTTGAATCCCTCTGTTGAGTACGTGAGGACTACGGGATGCATCCAGGCCATTCAAATGAGCATATAGGCATTTGGGGGAGGAGGATAAAATGGCCAAACTGGCTATAAATAGTCGTCATGATGAGTAAAAACACCACTTAGCTTGACAGAGTTAGTTTGCGGGCGTTAAAAAGCGTGGACTGGATCACTGGCGTCCGTTCTGTTTTTTGTGACGCAACGAGTTCGCAGATTTAAGTTAAGCATAAAAACAATTGGCCTCCACACGTGTCCACTTAAATAAATCTACAGTACACGTTTGCAAGTCTTGGCTGCTGCCTTTTTTTGTCCGCCTCCATGACTGTGTTAGTGCAAGATGAGCGGCGCGCTGACAAAGTTGGGGCAAATTTCTGTACAACAAAAACGACACTGGACAGTCGCAGAGTCGGTAACACAAAGCTTTCAACGGCTCGGCTGACGAGACTATAAGGAAGCAGACAATTGCTCTCAATTAACAATGTGAAGGAAATGACCAATTATGTGAGGGAGGATGATGTTAGGTGGGGATGAAAGGAAAGGTGGGGAAGGAAGGAAAGGATGGAGAGGGATGGGTTAAAATGGATGGAAGGGTAGAAAGCGAGAGAGGGGGGAAGGAAGGATGGAAGCGCGGAAGGAATGCCGTCAAGTAATTTGAATTAGAGAAAGAACGATGCCTGAATAAACATCTTTTGTAATGTCAGCGAGGACAAGACCACCTATAAATTGAACCAAATGAAAGCATTTACTGTGTCACCGACCGATTTGGCCCACCCTGTATACATACATACACTATATATATATCGTTTTTCCTTAAAGTTGAGAATGTGTGCCGCAAGCTTGAAAATGTAAGCGGCTTTGTTTATTTAGCCCACATAGGATTTTTCCTTTTTTTTGTCTTTGACTATTTATTACATTAGTAATACATTCAGCTCGGGTGTGGAAGGCGGGAAAAGTGGGGTAGTGTGGCAGGGGGCAGCAGTGCACAACTACTCGCACGACGACTACAATGACAGACATGTGCAAAAAACGAAGAAAACAGAGAGGAAGGCTGGACATTCAAGCAGTTGTGCGGTTTTTGCCGCTGCGGCTCATCAAGACATTTCGCTTGTTTGGGTGTCGGGATTCAATTTTAGTCGCTCACTTTGTAAACTCAATGCACGGTCTTCTTTTTGTTGTTGTTGTGGCGGTGACACGTGTGTAAGCGAGTCAGAGCTGTACAGCCAGGAGTATTTCCTATTTATACTTATTTATAGTCCGCACACTCACTCCTGCGCGGCTGTGAAGCTGTATTGGAATGGCGGGCAAAGGGGGCGCAAGGAGGGCCGAGAGTGGGGGGCGGGGGGGATGGAGGATATTGGCTTCTTCTGGTGTCATCCTTCGTCTTTCCTGCTTGATTTAGCTGTACATGCAAGAATGGACATAAAAGAGGAGTGAATACATTGCATATCGGTCATGATGGCAAAAAAAAAAAAAAATGTGTGTGATGGCCTCGCTGGGCGTACTTCTTGTCTGTTTTGGGAGTGCCGCCGCCGCCTCTGATGGCCACAGTTTGGCTGTTCTGGTAGAAACCTCCCCCGCTGCGGTTGATGTTGGGGTGCGTGGGTGACGCCACCGGCTGCTGCCCGGGCCTGATCGGCTTGGCTGTGGCACCACAAAAAGATTGTGAAACTTTGAGGGGTACAAGCCCAAGTAAATGTTCAGGAAATATTACACCCCAAAAAGAAAAGCAGGGATAAACATAACAAACATTATATAACAACCCACACTTTTAGCCCCATTACATTAATATTATAATATTACTAAAGGTTTGGGGGCTAATTTTGCTTATTTAAATCTCAATTTAAAAATAAATCAATTCTACCAATACATGAACATAAGCAGGGGTCGCGTTAACTGAATATTTTCCGTCGTTGACCGATTTTGTAAAACGGTGATGGAAAAAACTGAAGTCCATCCGTCATTTTGACCGGTTGCAATTCACACCCCAGACCACAGGGTGGCGAGTGAGCATATAATTTAGCTATTGTCTCTCTTGATGCGTGACGTCGTTGGCCTTACTCTGAAAAATGTCAAGGCAACTGAGTGTCCGAAGTTTCTTCAAAAAGCCCCAAAACGACGATGGTGTTGATAAAAGAGGTGAAAAAACAGGGACTGCACAAGCGGGCACACAATTCAAGTCCATGCGCACCAGGAGGAAAGTGTGAGACTACGTTCAGGCCACAGCTGGTGAACTGTTAATTTCATTGTTCCAGATACTACATATGGTAGGCTACCTAACTACTGGGGCCACAGTCAGCTGTTTTTGTCACTGCGGAGAAAAAGTTACATATTCATCTGCTTGATGTGTGATGCGTGATGTGTGATGTGTGCTTTACCTCTGATGGTGTGGATTCTCTGTTAAGCTTGTTCGGACAGAATATTAATTTAAAATGAATGAAAACTAAATAATATTGAATATTTTGAAGCGGTATGCAATGTTAAGACTCTTGTTAGCTGTAGGCGCACTATCCTAGACCCCTCACTATCCACTCGCGGGGGCCTGCGCTTGTCAGTGACGTTCCTTATTCTCGCTATATGATTATACAACTTTAACATTTGTTAATAATACGCTCTGTGTGTAGTATCATCCATCGCTTTTCCTTTTTAAATGGGCACTTATAAGCGAACGCAAGAAGTAATAACGGGAACATTTTTAAACAGGCATTTCACGGGAGAGCATTTCGACTCTTCGGCCAATCATATAGCGAGAGCGAGTGGATAGTGAGGGGACTGCGCGCGGCTCTTAAGTGTCTCTGTCACGTGACTGTGTCGTAGCCGGTAACGCGCTCGGCCAAATGGACACACAAGTACGGAAGGTGAATTATGCCAAACAAAGGGTCACCACAATGTCATTATCATCATTTTAAAAATTTAAGTGACGGGTAAAAATAGATTATGACCGGATTTTTATGACCCTGTCAGTCAAAATGACAGACAACGAAAAAGTCTAGCGCAACCTCTGAACATAAGTATATTTTTAAATACATTTATTTCACACCAATTCATTTCAATATTTAGGTGGCTTTTTGGAAGCTGATTTTTTTGCACTCACCGATTTGTGCCGAATGTCCCCGCCTGGCCATGTTCTTGGCCCTAACGGCCTCCTTGATGCGGTCCACCTCCTGCTGGTAGCGCTTGCGGTCACGTGCGGCGTTCTCCTTGGCCTCCTTCAGTGCAGACTCCAGCGCCTTGACCCGCTCAGCTGTAGCACGAAGGCGCTTTTCCAGTTTCGGAAGCTCACACCTAAGGTCTGCATTGTCACGAACCAGCTGACACGAAGCGGAAAAAATATCTGAATATGAATTGTGTTAAGAGAGGAGAGCAGATGTGAATGTTTTCAAAACCTCCTACCTGTTTGTGAACCTTGGTGAGCTGCTCAAGATTGTTCTCAAGAAAGGATATTTTCTGCTTTTGGGCAGCGCTGCCCCCAGTGTCGTCAGAGTCCATTTCGGCACTCTGCACACAAACGTAACAAAATTAGCTTTAGCATTCAAATGTTGTTTTTACATCACACCCTGCAGTTTCTGCATTCTGTTCACATCCTCACCTTTTTCACTCGTGTGGCCAAGTCCTGGACAAAAAGCTTCCTCAGATTGTGCAGGGTCTGCAGCTCCTTAGCCTTGAATGACAAGTGAAAAAGAAAACATGATGTAATTAGGAGGGGGAAAAAATAGAAGACTGAATGTGAAAAAGAACTAGGAACTCACCACTGTCTCCTCCAGACCTTTCAAGTCCTGTCTGGCCTGCTCCCGCCTGTCCTGCATCACCCTGAATGAACAGAAGACATCAGAGTTCATGTAATGCCCATCACACATACATAATATGCTGACTCATTTCAAGGTTCCCAATTTTGCTTAGGAGCGCTCCTGTCCTATCCTAGCCATGCGAGATGACACCAAAGTATTTAGAGGAACAGATGTTCGAGTTTTACAAAAGGTGCCTCATGGAACCTCTAATTCACCTTTTAGGAAAGGATGTTACCTATAATCCTTTATTGTAGGGATATTTAGAGAAACAGACCACCTAATAAAAATAAATAATAATCAAGGAAATTCATCAGATTGTATCAATGTTTCTCTGAAAGTAGGTATCTCCGTACACAGATGTTTGTTCTTCTTTCGATCCAATTTTTTCATGTTTTGCGAATATTGATTCTACATTTTTAGACAATTAAAAATAATGCAACGATACAAAAATTAATAATGCAAAGGGACTTCTGCTGGTACCTCCTTGAGAAATGCTCTGACTGCAAAAATTACACAATCAATTTTTACGATCATTCGTGTATAAAAAGAGAAGTAGTCCCACACAGCAGACATTTGCCTAGTACTTTATTTTACAGCAGCCTAAAAGTGTGACGGTGTTGAAAACACCAAATGGATACTGAATCAGTCCCGATGTTCTGAGAAAAAAAAATCCCTGGCTTGTAATCATTTTGTGTTGAGTCTAAACTACCATATTTTCTGCACTGTAAGGCTCACATAAAAGCCTTCAATTTTCTCAAAAACAAAAAGTGCGCCTTATAATCCGATGCGCCTTATATATTGGTTAATCATGGCATCACTTTAGTGCAGCTCCATCTAGTGGATGCACAACGCAACCAACCTTTTTTACTACTACTACCCCTTATAAAGCCGTGCGCCCTATGTATGAAAACTTTGCAAAAGGCCATTCATTTAATCAATCAATCAAATTTATTTCTATAGCCCTTTACAAAAACCTTAAAGGCCCTCAAAGTATTTTACAACAAATACAAACATTGTATTGTTTGAAGATACAACAAAAGTCAAAACAGCAAATAAAACAACAAAACAGATAAAATCTGAAAACATTAAAACCCTTAAGAAATAAAACCAGGCTATCCCAGTCAGAGGGAAATAAATAAATAAATAAATAAATAAATAAATAAAGAGTCTAAAAAAAAGTGCATCTTTAACAGAGATTTAAAAAGGCCTAGATTGGTAATGGTGTGGATTTCAGGGGGTAGGCTATTCGACAACCTGGGGCCAGCAACTGCAAAAGATCGGTCCCCTCACTGTCTTGACTTCTGAACCCTCAAAAGAAGCAAGCTAGCCAGTAGAATGAAGAGCGCTGCCAGAGTTACGACGGGTTAAAATTCCTGATAAATAAGAAGGACCCTGGCCATTAATAAAATTAAAAACAAACAGTAAAAGTTTTAAATCAATTCTAAAATGGACTGGAAGCCAGCGGAGTGATTACATCACGTGGGTAATATGTTTACGTCTAGATGTACCGGTTAAAAATCGAGCAGCAGCAGCATTTTAAACACGTTGAAAACGAGAAATAGAGTACTTGAGAAGACCAACATAAAGTGCATTGCAATAGTCCAGCCTTGAGCTTATAAAAGCGTGAATTGCTTTTTCAAGGTTTTTACGGCGTGCCTCATACTACGAGCGCCTTATAGTACGGAAAATACGGTAAATGAAAAACTGCCACTTAAAATATAAAAGTTTGGTTTTGCTAAAATTAGAGGTTATATTCAAAATTTCTGATTTTACGTCCTAATTATGCAGAAAATATGTTAAATGTCATTTCTTTACGTTTCAGGTCAAACTAAGTGTATAAAATGAGGAAAATGTACACACATATATATATATATATATATATATATAAGCATTAAAAACTACAACAGAAGAACCTGGGAACAAAATGTGTTACATGGTGTTATTATTGCATGAAGCAAATTCTTCATATATTTTTCCATACTAGTTAACTTTTCAGTCCTTTGCATAATTATTTCTGAATCCTCAACAATTGGTTGTCAATATACATCAATTATTAATACAGTGATACCTTCGACACACGATCTTTTCGACATCCGATGTAAAATTTGATTCGCCATTTATTTCATCGTCCGACGACATGCTCAACATACGACAATTTATGACAATTCTTTGTTTTGCCGGAAGACGGACGCACAACAGATTTTCTTGTGAGATAAAACACGGGTTGCAAGGTTAGTGCAGGTGGTGATAAAGGATGCCTACCATTGAAATGATTGAATTGATAGAAAAATATAAGGTTGTTGTGTGCATCCGTGAACCGGCTCGACAATACAGCTGTAGAATGTCTACAATCTCGACGGTCCTCATTCGACCTCCGTTCGCCAGTCTTTGTAAGTTAAGGTGACAATTATTATTGTGGTAACATCGCTAAAGAAATCGCCAGCTTTGTCAGGTTTCTTATCTTTTATTCAATCAACTTGTGCAACACAACACGCCTACTGTCCGCCGCAGTTGACACCAGCAACAAAACATTAAGAGAGTAAGGAAAGTAAAATCTCCAAGCACTCTCTATCTCACTGTGACGTCAGCCACCCGGTGCGTTCAGGTACAGCATGCAAAAAACGTCCGCCACATTAAACCCCGCTTCGTTACATTATTACAGGAATTATTATTATTATTATATTATTATTCCGATGTTTATTTAGAATTTATTTGTTTGTCAATTGTGTAATTGTCATTTTTAATAGTACCAGCAGTATTTATTAAGGATTTAGTGTAGGTTTTCACGCTGTGGAACGAATTAATGGAATTATAATGTATTCTTATGGGAAAATCCTGCCCGACATACGAACATTTCGACTTACAAACAAGGTCCTGGAGCGAATTACCTTCGTATGTAAAGGTACCACTGTATATATCACTATGGTTTCACCATGCCAACAAAGCTCTGTAGGGTAAACATGATTACATTGATACCCATGATCTTTTAGTTTGCCATAAATACTTAAAAACATTTTTAAAAACCTACGTGAGTTCATGCAGCTTGCGGCTCTTGTCCTGGTCGGTAGACTTGAGCTTTTCATGCTCCACTCGCAGCCTCTCCTGCTCAAGCATGATCTTCTGGTTCAAGCTGGAAAATACGCCATTATTAATACATGCCACATCTCCTAAAGAGGGACGTGATGGTGTCGGTTGGCTGTCTTACTCCTGCAGCTCGGTGATGAGCTTCTCCTTGTTGTCCAGCTCATCCCTCAGGCTGCTGATCTGTTTTTGGTGAGCCTCGCGGTGAGAGTGGATCTGCTTCTCCACGGCTTCCTGTCATACAACAAATATTGCTGTTTGGGTGGATAATTGGGGAGAGCGGGGGTGATTGACAAGTGCAGAGTTACGCACCTTGACTTCGTTGGCGGTTTGGATCTCGTTCTCCTTCTCCATGGCATGTACTTTCTCTGCAAAATACACAAGACGACACATCACCTCGACAGAAAACGGCAAAGTGGGTATCTTGAGTGACATTAATAATTACTTTTAAACAATTCGTGATGTATGACAACTTGAAGTCCATTCTATTTCCTGCACAGACTTGTCCGATTTGACATCGAGATGTAGCAAAAATAGCTGGATGGCAGTCACACAAATCCCAGAACACATAAGTCCAACAATTCTTTTCTAATATAGTATTTGGATGATTCATAGGCAATATGCATACGCACATGTATAACGAGTCTAGAGATGTATCTCGCGTATGAAGAACATTATCACCCAAATGCTAGCCTGGTTGAACCTTTACCTTTCATTGCTGGCTTTTCATGACTAATTGCTAGAAACTTGGATTTTTAGACACATTAGATTCACGACCTACAGTTGGTTCAAAATGTCGCTATTCTTTCCCTCTACTAACAAATAACACACTAAAACAAACACCAAAAAAAACAATATGATGAGATATGGGATTCTCACTTATTTTTCAATTTATACTTGGCAAGCGCAACGTATCGTTTGAACATCGCCATCACGATGTGCGCATGTGCTATAGTTGCATCGCAGGACATGCGACCTTTTTTTTTTTTTTTTTAATTTCTTACTAACACGTAAACTTTTTTTTTTTTTTTTTTTGCTCCATAACAGCAAGTGTACAGAGACATGGCCTCCTGGAACTCGTTTATATACAGAAATCTTCATCATTGACGGATGAACCTAGATGAAACGGTATTATATAAATACAATGTGGTCATAGGTTGTTTACCAAAGTTTTCTATTCAAGTCATCTGGTAAAAAATTCCTGTAGTTTTAAGATCTTTTTTTTTCTTTTTTTTTTGCATTTTTTCTTATCCCGACTATAATTAAGAAACTATAAATAGAACTTTTGCTTTGCATCTGTCACAGATTAATTTCCTTTCATTTCAATAGGGAACGTTAGCACAATTTAAGAAAGCCTTCGAATTTCATAGATATGCATACACAAGTAGGGGTGTGCCATCTTAGGCACCCCACGATTCGATTCGATTACGATTCAGGATGCTCCGCTTCGATTTTTGAACGATGATCGCGGTTATCACAATTATCGCGGTTATTGCGATTATCGATGCATCGTACAGTACTGTTTAATAAAGTAGCCAAACAAATTTATGTCCATTATTTATTTAAAATATCCTTATCCTTATGATTCAACAGGAAAGATGGAAACATGGCCATACAACAAAAAGCTGCCCTTAAGCTGCTTATTTATTTATTTTTTACATGAAAGTGCAAAAACATTAACCATTTTAAAGGGAGTATTTAGTTTTCTCAACAATACAATAAAATCTACACTGGTGGAATGAACTCCACATTTTCTGGACACAAACAAAGTGTCTTTAGAAAAAAAGACTTCTTTTAACCAATATACTTTGTTTTCACAGTGTTGCAGGTGGAAATCACAACTGCTCTTGACACCGCGACACACACACTCATTACAGTGCGCGCACTTCTCTCCCCATCTCTCCCGCAACAACAAATTTCTGTACTATTTCACATGTTTGTAGTGTTACCGCTGTACTTGATCATGGTTTTACACGTTCTGCATATGAAATGCACTTTAGCTAATTAGCTAATTTGCTTGGCGCTAACTATTAATATCTCAAAAACAACAACAATAAAGTCTACACAGTACGAGAGGGTTCGTGTACTCACCTCTTATAGACGCACACAGGTCTTAGCAACACCATCAGGACATTTTTCAATTGAAATGCCTTAAAACTACTGCTGGACAATAGAGCAGACAATGAGCAACGAACTATCTCTCTTCCCCTCTCGCTCTAAAAAAGAACCTGCGCACATTCTGTGCCTGCCTGTGTCATACACAAATTTATTTTCCAGTCTTTTAAAGAGTAAATTTCTCTCCCAGTAACTGGGAGCATCCATCATAACGTTGTGCGTGCGTCTGTTAACGGTGTCCGGGCGGCAGACGTGTCTTGAATTTCGTTCGGCAACGAGCGGCTGTCATAAAGTTAAGAGTGAAAATCATTTTTGAACATTAATGAATCCTAATCGAATCGTCACATGTCGAATCGCGATGCATGTAATAATCGATTTTTTGGAACTCCTCTATACACAAGTGTCTCCAACTTCCCAGCACAATTGTGTGGACTGAAGAGTCGTGACGTACCTTGAGCACTGAGTTTGACTAACTCTTCATTGAGCGAGTCCACATTCTCCTCCAGCTGTCTTTTCTTGTGCTCAATGTTCTGCAGGTACTCCGTCAGGGACTTGATCTTAGCCTCGTGCTGTAAAATGGAGGAAACCCTGAGTTCTTCAAGAGCATTCTCCAACCAAAATCTTTGTAGAGGGGTACTCACCTGTGAGATCCGCAGCTGGCAGGCGGCCAGCTCCTTCTCGTTCTCGTCTATCTTTTTGTTGCTCTCAGACTGAGTGCCCTCCAGCTGCTTGCAGCGCTTCACCATGCTCTTCACCTCTGACTTCATCTTGCTGATGTACAGACGGGCGACTGTGAACTCCTCGTCGATCAAACCGCTGCCACCCTCGTGCTGCTACGAACAGAGGAACGATAATGAGGGACGTGGGTGCGAAGCACCACAGTGCATGGCATTGTATTTCCTGTTTCTCCTCACCTTTATGTCGTTGCTGCCCACAGCGATGCCGATTTCTGCAAGGTCTTTGAGAAGTGATGACATCATTTCTGTCATCCTCTTCCTCTGGTGGTTGGACATTTCCTTCAGCTTTTGTAGCTCAGAGTCCAAAGACGACAGGATGGACTGCAGATAAGAACGCACGTTTGAACGTGACCTTATATACCATATATATTTTTGTTATCGTTTTATGTCTAGTTGTCAAACAAAAAAAGCACATAAAAAAACCTTGTCATAAAAGATGACAAAAAAGTTGTGAAGAATTATGTGAAAAACAAGTTTTAAAAATGCGCCAAACTAAGGTTTAAAAGATGTAATTCGGGTATTTAGGTCTTGCCCTCACCGATTTCTGGCTGAGTTCCTCACTGATGACCTCGAACTCCTTGGTCTTGTCTTCCACCTCTTGGCTCTTTTGGTCGTAGTTGACGGCCAGTTCCTCCAGAGCCTGCAGCACCTCCTTGACCTCCTCCTTGGAGGCCTCGTTCTCCGACTGCAGGCGGTTGAGCTCGGCCTGTAGGTTCTCGTGGTCACGTCGTGAGGATACCAGCAGCTGCCCAAAGATAAAGTTGTTTAAAATAAAAAAAAAAAATAAATAAAAAAAAAACATAGCTGGAGCATTTGTTTTTGAGTCTCAAGGACTCACCTCCTCCTGGTCCAGCATCTGCTGCTTCAGTTTCTCGGCCAGCTGGCTCTGCTGGTTGATCTCTTCATCCTGCACAGAAGCGTACACTCAGCGGTATTAGCACCAGATGTAGTTTGAGGGAGAGATGAGACATTCATATTCCAAAGCAACTTTTGTTGTGGAATCAGTAGTGGCTAAACAATAGTGGGTTCCATTCCATCGTTGAAGATGATCAATACATTATGTTCAATGGAGACAAAATAATTCAGGAACAGTATTGAAAATGAATAACAAACAGTAATGTGTTCTGAGTCAAGTTTATATGCATAATCTGCTGACAATAGTGTGTGGCTTGGTGTTTGTGAAAACCTGCCCTTGGGGGCATCCCTGCAAACCCAAGGGGATTGTTTTAATGTCCCCATTTTGATGTTCTTCACCTTGTCGTCCAGCTGCTTGTAGAGCTTGGATAGCTCGGCCTCACATTTGTCCTTCTCTACGTCAGTGAGACGAACGCCGGGCACGTTGGGCGTGGACGCTGGCTTGTCATTCAGGATGTTGTCGAGGGCCAGCACCTCAGCATTGGCCTTCTCTTTGTCAAACTGCTCCTCCACTGGCACGCTCTCACCTGGAACAAGGAAAAATTCATGTGGATATATTTGCACACGTTCTGGTGGAATGGAGCTAGAAAATGGAACAAACACGTAATTTTGTGTTACTCAGCAAAGTGTTATTGCTATTGGTGTAAGATAAGTACCGTATTGGCCCGAATATAAGACGACCCCGATTATAAGACGACCCCCTCTTTTTCAAGACTCAAGTTTGAAAAAAGACTTTTTGAACACCAAATTAATTTTTATACAGAAACGACCACGGAAAGCTTTTCTCTGACTGTGAGCATTTTTTAGGCGATCTTTTTGAGCTCTCCATCTCCGTACATTACACTCTGTGACACCATATTTCACAGCCGCTTTGCAGTTGTTTGAAGACACCGCCTCATTTATCACCATCAACTTGAAGTTTGCGTCATAACTTCTCCTCAGCTGCCGGTGTTCTGCCAAAATATGCTACATCGGCGAAACGTCCTACATTAGTCGAATTTGACACCTAAATTACTACCGTGCGCTCTAAACTTGTTTTGTTTAGATGCATACAGGAATAACGTACTAAAGAAATGCCTGCAGAAAATACTTAAATGTAGTTATATCAAATAAGGACGGTTTAAATACGCTACGTGACTAATGTGGTCAACTGCTTCAAAGCTAACACAAAAAAACACAATGGTTAAAAGTATGAGAGGGTAATACATGCAAAAAGTATCTTTGAGGCTGTGAAGAGGTTCTAAATAACTAAATAAAAACAAAAATAGTGAGTACTCACCGCTTCCAACCGATGTGCGCATGCGTGTGAATGCATACGCAAGCGCCCTGAGCATTGTGTAGGACGTTTCGCCGCGTAGTAAGGAATGGCCGAACACCTGTTAATCTGGCCAATCTTCGACCCACTTTTCTCCAAAGTGTCGCGAAGTTTCTCCATTTTTGGTTATCTCTTCTATTACCGGTATTTTCTTCTCTTTTCCTTCTTACCACTTTCTTCTTCGTGTCAGGGGTTCGCTTTGGCCGCCCGAGTCGCGTTCAGCATTCGATTCATTGATGACTGGCGCCATCCAGCGTCGTGAATGGGTATATGTCTAGGCCGCAGTTTTTTTTTTTTTTTTTTTTTTTTTTTAGGCCGCAGTTATAAGACGACCTCCTCTTTTTCAATCTTATTTCAGTGCAAAAAACATCGTCTTATATTCGGGCCAATACGGTATATTCAGATACAGTGGCATGTTCCAAAATTTACCATATTAGACAGAGGACAGGTAATGCTACTTAAGCATTTTATACCCTTACTATGTTAACTTGAAACCAAGGTAACAACTGAACCCCATTACATCCCTAATCAACAAACTGGGGAAATTATTGTAATGTTTGAAAGAGTTATAATGACTTCAAAAAGAACCATTGCCATTCATCTTACCATTCCTCCAGCGATTGAGCTCATTCTCCAACCAGGTGACGGTATTCCTTAGGGTCTTGTTCTTCTCTTTCTCCCGCTCGTACTTTTGCTTCCACTGCTCTGCTGTAAGCTCTATGTTCACTGTCACTGTGTTCTTGATGGTCTTTGCTCTGTGCAGGGCAAACATACACATTTAATAATAGCTTGCCAACTTGAAAAGCTATTCTTTTTATCCATCCCCACCTTTGTCCAAACATGAGGGTAGATTTGGTTTCAGCCTCGTTGTATGAGGAAGGCGAGCAACAGATGACAATTGTGGTGCGACAGTTGCCACCCAGTGAGTCCTGAAGAATACGTGTCATCTTGCTGTCTCGGTACGGGATGTAAGCCTTGACGGCACAAATAAAACAAAAATGAAGAAAAGATGCAGACTCGTGTATACTAGTGACTTAGGATTTAATATTCTAACTCATGAGTTGGGTCACTGGTAGCACAAGGATTTTTAACCAACTAACCTGGGACAGTTTGAGTTGCAACATAACAGCGGGGTTTTAAAGAGTAAGCTTAAAAAAAATGAAAGGAGCCTTACATCCAAAGTTTTGGGCTTTCCCCCCCCCAAAAAAGCAAGTATTTTTGAACGGGAGATGGCATTGTGGAGAATCACAAGGGCAGATAGAATAGCACAGCAATTACAGTCAGTCAAAGTGGTGGTGATGATTAAAAAAAAGTAGAAGCCTCATTTAATAGGAGTGGACCAGAGCACAAATGATTAGAATTGAACCACCTCTGCCTCTTCTGTTATACGGTTAAGAACTTTGTCATGTTAATTTTAACATCACTTGTGTAGTCGATGCTTTTATGTTAGCAACAGTTTGGCCTTTGGATCACATTACTCCAAATATAATTGATCTCAGTGGGAAATTTTGTTTTGTGGTTGACCCTCTTGGTTACACTGTATTCATTTCAGTGATTCATTTTGTACATATAAATCACATTTTATCTCAGAACAACATCACTGCTTTTCTTAAAAGTTTTTTTTTTTAAATGCTAATTAAGGTCAGGGGGTAGAGTATTTTTCCTGCCAATTATATCATATTTGCTTATGCAGCAAGACAGCTGTGAGGTCAGGATGAGGTGAAGGACAGTGAAGACATCAGACTACATCCTGCTGAGGTGGAGAAATGTAAATGCCAAAGATCACATTTTGAATTGGGATTGTGCAGGTTAACATGTTACACGATGCAGTGGTTGAATGCCATCGTTTCTGTCTTCCTAACACTATAATCTTCTGTATAGGCGCCTGTGCACCTTGGGGACATGTACTAAACTGACAACTGCCGCAAACAAACAATCAAAATGGAAAGGGTGAAATTCAAGAAACTATTGCCCTAAAAGAAGTTTGTCATCTATGGAGTATAACCGAACTGGGGATTTATAAATGCCGCAAGTCTGGATAATCATAGCAGACTTCTACACTGAGCGAAGCGTTTGCACATTGATCAATACTCTACAGCAGAAAATCCAAATAGATACCAGTAGCTATTGTATCAAGCAATACACTTTTTTTTTGTGTGTATGTAAAAGAATCTATTTAATCGGGACCCTTAAAGGAGTTGATATCAATTAAATCTTTTGAAATCGGTAATAATTAAAAAAAAAAAAAAAAAACACGTTATGACAAAGGTAAACAAAAGAATACATTCTGGGCCTATGTTAAAATCTCAGGCCCTGCCACTACCACAAAAAAAAAATTGAACACAATCAAAATAAAAAGTGCGACTTGTGTTAAGCGCACACATAAATGTCACAACAAATTTAGAAAAGAATAAATCATGACAATTCCCAGATACCACATAAAATGACTTATACAGTAGCTACTAGAGGTGGAAATCTTTGGGCACCTAACGATTCGATTACGATTCAGAGGCTACGATTCGATTGTAAATCGATTATTGATGACACTGCCCCCCCACCCCACCCCACCCCACCCCACCCCACCCCGCTATTAGCTGCTTTTAATGTTTTGTACATTAGTTACAAAAAAAAAAGCCTCGCAGGCTTAAATAAACAACTATTTCAGTATCAAGTTAACAGTTAAAAACAATAAATAATATACTCAAATCCCCATTCTATTAGCAGCTTTAAACTAAATTCAATTAATTTAATGTCGTGAATCAACTGTTAAAGTTGTTAAAATTGCGCCTGTTATTCCATAATTTCCCTTTTGTCTACTTTCGACATGTGAAAGTTTTAAAACTATTTTAAAGATAGATTGAAGTCAATATTGTACCGATTTAGGAGTATTTTAGATAAAAAGTTAGTTAGGTTTGCTTAGAAGGTTCGCTACAACAGCCTTGCAGGGAAGTCTACTGCTTTAAGTCCTAAATGATATTCGTCGGAATACCGATGAAGGCAAATCATCTGTTCTGTTACTATTGGATCTCAGCGCCGCATTCGACACGGTTGATCACAACATACTACTCAACAGATTGGAACAGTGGGTAGGGCTTATTGACACTATACTTCAGTGGTTCACATCCTATTTACGTGATAGGGATTTCTTTGTGAAACCATCAGTCAGAACGAACCAAATTCACGTGTGGAGTCCCTCAAGGGTAAATTCTTGGACCACTCTTATTTAACATCTATATGCTTCCCTTAGCTCAGATAATGGAACAGCATGACATCTCCTATCACGCCTATGCAGATGACACACAACTGTACATTTCTGTGTCCCCACATGATTATAGTCCCTTAGTCTTCCTGAGTAAATGCATTCATCAAATCAATGAATGGATGTGCCAGAATTTTCTCCAGTTAAATGTGGAGAAGACAGAGGTGATCATTTTTGGGCCAAAAAAGGAAAGGTCAAAGATAAGCAGGCAACTTAGCTCAATGTCACTTACAGCTACAAATCAAGTCAGAAACCTTGGCCTAATTATTGACTCAGACCTAAAATTTGATAGCCATCTAATGTCCGTCACTAAATCCGCTTATTACCACCTAAAAAATATAACCAGAATTAAGGGGCTTCTGAGTCAACAAGACATGGGAAAACTTATGCATGCATTCATTTTCAGCAGATTGGACTATTGCAACGGTATATTTACGGGTCTTGATAAAAAAATCAGTCAGGAAGCTGCAGCTAGTACAGAATGCTGCAGCCAGAGTCCTCACAAATACAAGGAAGCTGGACCACATTACACCGGTTTTGAAATCGCTACACTGGCTTCCAGTGAGTCAAAGGATAGACTATAAAATACTACTGCTCGTCTACAAAACACTAAATGGCCTTGGACCAAAATACATGCTTGATCTGTTAGATTCCTATGAGACATCTAGACCCCTAAGGTCGTCTGGAACCAGTCTTCTGCAAGTTCCAAGAACAAGAACCAAGCAGGGTGAGGCAGCATTTAGTTATTATGCTCCTCACCTCTGGAACAAGTTACCTGAACGTCTGAAGTATGCTCAAACTGTTAGCTCTTCTAAATCAGGGCTAAAAAACGCTTTTGTTTAGCACTGCATATCCATAACTGTCTATATATTGCAATCTACTTGCTTTCTATTCCTCTAGTGCTTATCTCCATTGCTGATTTCAATTATTATTAATAGTAGTAGTTTTTGTTTTATTTTTATTTATTTATTTTTATTCTATATGTTATTAAATGCGATTTTTATGTATAATTTTATTTCAGATTTTGATTGTCTTGGTTTTTACGTTGTATTGATTTAAATGTGATTTTTATGATCTTCATGTGATGTAAAGCATTTGAATTGCTTTGTGTTGAATTGTGCTATATAAATAAATTTGCCTTGCCTTTAAGATGGCGGCCGTTTACTAACGCCCGCATCTAGCTTTCTGTACATGTGCTGCTAACGCCACCGAGTCTATTTTGCATCTAGTCCTATATAAAAATGATATCTACCGTACCATTATGTGGACGTACTTTGTTACAGCTGTCGGCAGCAGTCAGGTATGTTGTTGTCTTTTTTATCTCGCGGCATGAGTTGAGCTAGACCCGTGAGTTGAGCATTTGCATTACCCAAGGGGCCGGGTAATGACAAGCATGATGTTTAGCTACTCTCGCTCCGTTCTTCATTGCGTCCCGAAGACCGCGCGGCGCGCTGAGTGTGTTTTACTTCCGCTTTACTTGACATATTTCAATAATCGGAATTTGGATGTTTGTGAATCATTCTCGAATCTTCCACGGGCGAATCGCGAATAATCTAAGAATCAGAAATTTCGCACACCTCTAGTAGCTACAAAAAGCAAGCGTCATGTTCATCTGAATTACAGGCACAGTTTGAACTTCCACTTCAAATTGGAATATATTGCATCACGTATACAAGATAATTATGCCTATAATTTTGACAAATAAAGTATACGTTAGTTACGAGGTATTTTGTTTTCGACTACTGCTTATTACCCATTATTTTAATTCCTAAATTTTTGGGTAAGAAAATTTAAAAATTATAGTAATTTTAATAGGCATCAGTTGCAGATTTTTGCAATTCACTTTGAGACTGGACCAAAGGGTTGAGAAAATTCAAGATATGCAAGATATTACACACAATGATTATTGTTGCAAAGCTAAGCGATGAAATCTAGGTACTCACTGTTCCTTCTGCCAGAGCAGAGATGACGTTGCCGAGGGATGACAGAGACTTGTTGATGTTCTTGGCTTCGTCTAGTACAGCTCCCTCCGCTCCCGTTTTGCTGACCTGAAGATAAACTAGCATTAGTGAGAGACACTAACATCGGGAGTTGTTCTAGGCTTCTCCGCACCTTTTCACTACCGGCCAGATCCACCAGGTACAATTTCCCACTCAGCTTCTGCTCTGTTTGGGTGTTCTCTTGCTTGACATTGATCAGGAAGATGCTGTGACTCCTGGAGCTGTGCTCATTCATGTCTAGGGAGGGAAGATGCCCACATAAGCACATCGGCTTTGAACCTCAATTTGTAGCTTAATGGGGAAATGACTCAATGCCTTACTTGTGACTGCTACATGTCTGTTGGATTTGCCTTCATCGATAGTGTCCATGACCTCGTCTGGACTGCAGACAAAGCGCTCGGTGCAACCCTGAGTACACAAAACCGGACCTTAAACAGGCACCCTCTGCCAGATTATCCATTTGCATGCTATATCTCACCTTCACATAGGGTACTCTGTTTTTGTCTTCGTGCACTGACAGGTTTGTCTTTGACACTGGAGGGGGAAAAAAAAAGATGTGAGGAAGAATTCCCGAGGTGGTGGAGATTGAAAGTCGTGTGAGTGGCGCCACTTCAAAAGTCCTACAGTGTCCTACATTTTTATTGCTATGCTTCTGAACGTCATCAAACCAGAGTGGAACATGATGGAAATTTTGGCCCACTTACCATCCAACAGGTCCCGGATCTTGTCTAAGTAAATTTCAAAATAGGAAACCTGCAAGCAGAAGAGGATAATGATTATTGTAAACCTCATTTCATCAAACATCAGAAATCTTTGTCTGGTTGCTCACTTTGATATGAAACTCCAGGTTCTCGTCCATTGAGTAGATGTAATTGAAGATGTCTTGCACTATCCTGGGGATGATGCCCATAGCGTCTGTGTCATGGAGATTCCCCTAAGGATCCACCAAAAGTTAAGGTCAGGCAGAAAAAGTTGAGACATTTATTAAGGCAATTATGTCTTCAAATTCACCTCCATGGTGTGTGTTTTCCCAGAGGACGTTTGGCCGTAGGCAAAAATCGTCCCGTTGTATCCCTCAAGAACATCTACAAAACAACACAAAAACATTTAAAAACAGAATTTTCATACCAACTTTAGTTTTTTATTAGTGGCTCACCTTTGACAATCTTTTGGGCGCAGGCATTGTACACTTGCTCCTGTGTCGTGCTGGACTGAAAGACTCGGTCAAACATATACGGCTTGCTCTGTAAAAAGAATTCAAAGAAACTGTGAAAAACAGAACTCTGTTATCAGAATGTCTCTTGACTTTTCTTTCTATAACGGACATTTTATTTCCTTTATTTTCTATATTTTAACATCCCTATCTGCCTGATGTTTCTCTTCAAGTCCCCAGAAAGTCAGGTCATTTTAATTTGTCTTTTAGGCCAACCAGCATTTTTTCAAACTAAGGTAAAACATAAATTCAGGGTAGGGTTTTTTTGAGGGGCGGCTGCATTTGCACGGTTAAAACACAGTTTTCGAGGCGGGTGTTCCAAGTGCAATATGATCATACAGATAGAATTAATCTCAAGTATGATGCCTTTAAATGTTTAAACTCTAAGCAGAGTCATCTTGAGTAAGATGGGTGGAGTTCCAAACATTGACCTAATGCCTAAAAATGCAGCTCTGTGCAGTGACATCACTGTGTGAATTACATGAGTCGTGTAATTCAGACATGACGTACTGTATGTCATGTAATACGACATACAGTACATAATGTTTTTTACACTACAAACTGACGCGAATGCAGCATGTCGTGTCAAAAATGGCAGCTTTGTATATAAATCACCACTAAACGGTGATGTGAATGTCAGCACTAAATGCAGAAACCAAATCGGACTGATGCACTCTGGTCTAAATGGGCCGTCTACATTAGCTATTAGCCTTTGTTGATTTATTCATGTTTCGACATTAAACATCCGTATCAAAAATCTTTAATGACAGACCTTCAAGTAATAATGTAGTTCTACCTTGCTACCCATTGTTTTAAGGTGATGTGCAAGACAGCTTGTAAGAGCTCATTATTCCTTGAAAGCCATCATTACAATGTGCTAGAAGTGTGGCAGCCGACAGTGATTGCTTTCAACATAAGAAGGGGAGACTGTGGCATGTAACCACAGCCACAGGGTAATGTTACGACGGCGTGACGTCACGGCCGTAAAGTGTGTTTTTGCGGGAAGAGTGCTGCGTTAGGAAGACGGCGACTTACAATAAACAGCAGTGAGCACACAGTCAGTTTCCGAGCGTTTTATTGAACATAACATTGGCGACGAAGATGGAGCTTCCACTCTCTCCTCTTCCTCCGTTCCTCGCCCTGCCTGGCGAGCCGCCAATCCCGTGGCCCCGCTGGTTGGAGTCCTTCGAGATTTTTATTGAAGCCATCGGGCTAGCCGGCGCTAGCGATGCGCGGAGGCGGGCAATGCTTATCCATAGCCTGGGCGGCGAGGGCCAACGCATCTTTCGGACCCTCGGACCGGCCACGACATTTACGGACTGTATTGCGCTGCTCTCCGGCCACTTCGCTGCTCCACAGAGCGTCATGGTGCGGCGGATTATTTTCCGACAGCGTCGCCAGCGGCCCGGTGAGTCGGTCCACCATTACGTCGCCGACCTCCGGGGCCTGGCCAGCGTCTGCAGGTTCGGAGATTTGGAGGACGAGATGATTAGAGACCAGCTAGCCGAACACACGACGGACCTTAAACTGCGGGAGAAGCTGTTTTTATCGCCAGACGACACGTCGCTGTCTAGAGCCGTGGAAATGGCCTTCCAACTTGAGTCAGCGGCCCTGCTAGCGTCCCAGCTAGCCGCCTCGGGCCCGGCTCCAGCCCTTCCCCACCTCGCCCCACATCTTTCTCCTTCTCATACGGTTGCTCTCGCGGCCCCACTCCCCGACACCGCCGCCCCTCTCGACGAGCTGGAGGTTAATGTCGCGGGACGTCGGGGCGCCACGACAGGACAACATTGTGGAAACTGCGGCTCCTCGTCACACCGCACACGTGCGCCCACGTGCCCGGCACTTGGTCAAAGATGCCAACGTTGTGGTAAGATGAACCACTTTTCTAGAGTCTGCCGCTCTGCTCCTGCACCTGCGAACCCCGGGCCCCGTCCACCCAACGCATCTGGCTCCACCACAATCCACTCGGTGGGCGCCATCACCAGGCCGTTCAAGTGGTGCACAGTCGAGCTGGACGGCGTGTGCCTGTCGCTGCTGCTGGACACCGCAGCCTCCAAGTCGCTCCTAAATGAGTCCACAGTCCGGCGACTCTTCCCTCGAATGACTGTTAAACCAGGTACAGAGGACCTATTTGGTTATGGACACACCAAGATCGACATGGTTGGCACTGCAACTTTTTCGGTGCGCTATGGCGCTAGGACCCTCCCGGCTTTCACCTTCCAGGTGTCCCGCAAGGGCGCCAACCTCCTCGGTTTCGACCTGTTCTGTGCTCTAGGCTTCTCCATTACAGACAACCTGGGTGCCAATATTCTAACTGTCGTCACACCCTGGTTGCACCGCTGGCCATCGCTGTTCACTGGGCTGGGCTGCCTCACTGCCTTCAACCACCAGCCACTCCTGAACCCAGAGGTGACCCCAGTCATCCAGCCTCTCCGCCGTCTGCCCCTCGCTCTACGTGATGATGTTTCAGCCGAGCTGCAGAAACTTCTGGACGCTGGCGTCATTGAACGGGTGGACGCTTCACCATGGATCTCCAACCTGGTGGTGGCACGGAAGAAGACGGGTGGCTTGCGCCCCTGCATCGACCTCAGGCAGGTGAACAAAGCCGTAATCCCTGATAAATATCCTCTGCCCACTTCAGAAGAGCTCTCCGCCAAGTTTCACGGCTCCTCAGTCTTCTCCAAGCTTGACCTCCGCCAGGGTTACCTGCAGGTTCCGCTGCATCCAGAAAGCCGCAACCTCACCGCTTTTGTGTCGCACATGGGCGTTTTCAGGTACACCCGCATGCCTTTTGGTCTTAGCTCCGCCCCCAGCTGCTTCCAAAAAATCATGACCACCATCTTTGCCGGCATACCTGGCGTTGTCGTGTACCTGGATGACATAGTGGTGCACGGTGCGACAGCAGCTTCACACGACGACCGCCTCTCCAGGGTGCTTGAGGTGCTCACCCGCCACAACCTCACGTTGAACGGGGAGAAATGCATCTTCTCCGCGCCTGTCATCGAGTTTGTGGGGTTTCGCCTGAACGCCGACGGCCTCAGCCCACTCCACTCAAACGTGGAAGCCATCCTGAGTCTGCCTGAGCCCTCCTGCCCTGCACAGTTGTCCTCATTCCTGGGCATGACTGCGTTCTACCTGCGTTTCCTTCCACACTACTCTGAGACCACGGCACCGCTACGCGCCCTCCTCAAGCAGGATGCTCCCTGGTCCTGGACACCCACGTGCTCCGCAGCAGTCCGCCTGTTGAAGACGCAGCTCACCTCCCCTCCAGTACTCGCGCACTTCGACCTCCGAAGCCCTACGCTGGTGACCTGTGACGCGTCCAACACGGCGATAGGGGCAGTCCTGTCCCAGCTGCACGGGGGGACCGAACGTCCCGTGGCGTTTGCCTCACGATCCCTGACTCCCACGGAGCAGAGGTATTCTGTAGGGGAGAGGGAAGCGCTAGCCTGCGTCTGGGCGTGCGAGCGGTGGCACATGTACCTTTACGGGCGGCACTTCACACTCCGGACCGACCATCAAGCACTCACAGCCCTCCTGGCCACGACAGGGTCGGGACACAAACCGCTGCGCCTGTACCGGTGGTCGGAGAGACTACAAGCCTACAACTTCACGACGGTGTTCACGCCCGGTAGAGATAATGTTGTGGCTGATCTGCTCTCCAGGGCCACGCCCAGCTCACCGCCTGACATCGCCCCGGACGGCTCGGAGTCAGAGCTAATCCTCATGCTGCACGAGCCCCTCCAAACAACTGTCTCCCTGCAGGAGCTCCAGGCGGCCTCCGCACAGGACCCTGTGCTCGTACAGCTCCGCACATTTATCCGAGAGGGCTGGCCTGCAAAGGTGCCAGAGGAGCTGGCGCCCTTCCACCGGGTCAGAGACGACCTTTCCTGCTGGAACGATGACTGCGTCGCCCGGGGGCTGTGCACGGTGATCCCCAGCTCCCTACGACAACGCATCCTGAACATGGCACACGACGGTCACCTGGGCATCGTGAGGGTGAAGCAGCGCTGCAGGAGCCTGGTTTGGTGGCCAGGCATAGATAGAGATATTGAAACGATGGTGAAGGACTGCACCGCCTGCCTTATCAGCGGTAAGACGGGCCCGCCCCCTACGCCGCCTTTGCAGCCCCTCCAATGGCCTGCGACGCCGTGGTCCCACATCCAGGTGGACATCTGTGGGGAGTTCCATGGCACTCCTCATCACCAGCGGTTCCTGTTGGTGGCCTACGACCTCCACTCCAAGTGGCCGGAGGTCCTCCCGGTGAGTTCTGTAACCACACAGCAAATCACTGACTTTCTTTCCTCCCTGTTTGCACGCTGGGGTGTTCCTGACGCCGTTACCACCGACAACGGGCCCCAGTTCATCTCAGCTGACTTCGCTGCCTTCACGGGGGAGAAAGGAATTAAACACATCAGGACGGCCCTGTACCACCCGCAGGCCAATGGTGGGGTAGAGAGGTTTAACCAGACCCTCAAGAACGGCCTGCGAGCGCATCTGGCCGAAGGTCTCCCATTCAGCACGGCACTGCAGAACACAGTACTGCACTACAGAGCTACGCCACATGCCACCACAGGTAGCTCCCCAGCCTTCCTGATGCTAGGACGGGAACTCCAACTTCCCATGGATCGACTGCGTCCTCCCAAGAGAGATTCTCCAGGCCCTCCAGCAGCAGGAACCTCTGTCGGCGACAAGGTGGCAGAGAATCAACGCCGTATGAAGCACCGCTACGACATGGCACGTCGGGTGAGAGGACACACACTGAAGGTGTCGGACTGGGTCCGTATCCGCCGGCCCCATCGGTCCCACAAGCTACTGTCTTTCTGGTCCTCACCCCAACAGATATTAGCACAGTTGGGCCCAGCTACGTTCCGCCTGGCTGACGGCTCCCGTTGGCATGCCAGCCGCCTTAGGCGCGTCAACCCGCCATCAGCACAAGAACTGGCCGCCGCGGCTGATCCTCGCCACACTGCGGGGGACTGGGATTTCCCTCCAGTAGCGCCGGGAATTCCACCCGAACCCGAGGCGCCGGGTGACGCCCTCGGACCGAGGCCCCGCCCTATTCGGGCTCGGCGTAAGCCCCCGTATCTCAGAGACTATGTCCTTCACTCACGTTTAGGTTAGCGCATAGCCTGTTATGTGGCAGAATAAACCACTTGGCTATGCGGGTAAACAGGTAGTCTACCCTGTTTACCCAGATAGGTTGGCCACGTTCCGGCCTTAATGTCGTGTTCTGTTAATATGTTTGAATGTTTTTGCACTTTGAAAAAAGGGGGGGGTGAATGTGGCATGTAACCACAGCCACAGGGTAATGTTACGACGGCGTGACGTCACGGCCGTAAAGTGTGTTTTTGCGGGAAGAGTGCTGCGTTAGGAAGACGGCGACTTACAATAAACAGCAGTGAGCACACAGTCAGTTTCCGAGCGTTTTATTGAACATAACAGAGACGTGTGTCAGGTAAAAATTACACCCCCTGCCCCACCATTGTAGAATACCAATACACACAGGTGCTATCTTGCATCTGAAACGATCCCTGTGCCAACTTTTGTTTAACACCTTGAAGTACCGAAAATTGTCACTAGAGGCTGGCTTTAAAAACGAACAAGCTTCAATAAGGCTTCAATATGAAACACCAAACATATCAAAATAAACCAAATTGAAGCCTGGTACAAACTTTGAATTTGGACTGCATGGCAACACTATTGCTTCATGGCAATTGTACAGAGGGTGATTTTTTTTTTATACCAGAATTGATAATATATAATTTGTCTTCAAAAAAAAAAAAAGCTGCATGAATGGATCATTGCACATCAACTAGTCAGTGTGAAAATTTATGTTATAAATGAGCTGAAAACAAAACGATACAAACGACAAAAACTGTCAACCAGATCTTCCATGCCAGATGTATTGCGCATGAAGTCCATCACAATACCTCTTCAAATACATTTCTGCTTGTTTTTACATCAATTGCTCTAACACAGTGGTTCTTAACCTTGCTAAAGGTAGCGAACCCCGCAAGTTTCACGTGTGGATTCACTGAGCCCTTCGGAACTACATAATAAAGCAATTTTTTTCCAAATTCAAAACCAATATATCTAAGCTAGCAAGCTAGTAATTTAGCAAATTCCCAATCAAAATTCTAATTTTCACAGCATGTTTTATAAACAAGTCAAAATTTTAGACTACGCTGCCCATTGGTCTGCTGTATTCCCTCATACCAAGTGCGAGTCGACCTTCCATTGAGAAAACCAGTTACTCCTCCCATCAAATCAAGGACTAGCGGTTTAAAGAAATGGTTTAAGCCTGTAAATTGGGAGCAAATCAGTCCAAAACCTGGTCTAAAAAGCCACTTTTTCCAAGATTTAATCAGCGTACGAAAATAGGACTCTGCATTTGTTTAACTTCGCCAAACCCCTTCGACTTACTCACCGAACCCAGGTTAAGAACCACTGCTCTAACATCTATCCATACCTGTACGAGTCATTATTGATATTGGCTCATTGCAATTCTTTGGTAGTGACAGATATTGATCTAAATTACTTCAAAAGATGATGATGGCAAATACGATCAGATTGACATCCAGCACCAGATATATTTGTGCCCCGCTAAGAAAACGCTTTTTGAATTTTTATCCAAATGTTCAGTATAAACAACACTGAGAGAAAGAGGGAATTAAGGGGCAGTTTACATGGCGACTCTGCGACAACTAGATGCAGTGATTATGTTGCAGAATGGCTTCGGCTTTAAATGGTGTCGGTGAAAACGGAAGGTGAAGATGCAAACCTTTGATTCCGGGCTTCAAAATGGAAGAATTCGATTGCGAGCCTTGCTCCGCAACCATATCAATGAAAATCTCTCGTGCCAGTGACGTCTGCACTCGCACAGTACTGCTACTAGACATTGAAACCAACAAACATGGCGGAACGTCGTCTTTAATTTACTGTTTTTATAATATTTTTTATATATAAATATGTTTAATGTTTCCATTTCTGTGCCTTTTGGAGAAAAGAAAAATGCCATTTTGGGAGTGGGCGGGTATGTTGTCTTCCAGGCTGAGGAGGTTGTTGTTGTCAAAGTGCATCATTGGATGTCACTTTGTAAATCTGCACTGCCCCCTAGGGCCTAGCATGAATACTACATTTTCACGCGGCATTGCGACATTGTTCGAATGGAGACGGAATCATATAAATGCAAATATGGAATTTGTTGTATTCTCGAAATGGCAGAGGTCACAACAGGTTATTGTTACAACACATTATTAGTAGTACATAACTTCCATTATTTTCACAGTGAAGTAGATAAATTATTTAAAAATAAATAAATAAATAAAACAAACAGCCGAATTAACAAATATTACACCATGTTGATCACGTAAATGTTTGGTGGGTTTTTACACTTTACAGGGCCAAATAGTTCTCCAATAAATGTTCCGTATAAACCGGTTTGCTTCTTGTTGAACAATATGTGCCGCACAATTTGCAGTTTTACAATGTAAACACAGCTTCCAGGATTTTGTGTATCCAAAGCACCTTCAGCTAACATACGTCTTTGATTGGCACCACGCCTTGTATAATCTCCGGTAAACAGGTGCTCGCATGTCAAGCACCGCTTGTCTTCTTAATAGGCTGATAATTCACTTCCTGTGTGTCAACCTGACGGCTGCCGACGTGCCGCACCACTATCAGCCACACCAGTCATCAGAGGCAAACAATAGCATGGCACCCATTTTGTCAACTCCTCATTGTCAATGCGACCACTGGCCTCATTACCTACACTTGCGTCTAATGGGAATACATGTTGACAATATGACAACAGGAAGAGGAAGCAGCTCATGTGAAAAGGTTTTTCTGATAACTTTGCTGGTGATCATGTTCAGCATGCACAATGGGAAGAAGCCTCCCTGGACTTTGTTGCTAGGCAGAACACAACTCGATAGCTCAGCTCTTCACAAAGGCCTTACCTGGATGCCACACCTACACAGATAACTTTTCCCTTACTCTACTCAGTGAGCTAGCAAAGCTCTAACAATACACCAAACCTTAGTACTGCATAATTTTGAAAATATACCTACTGTGATTGCAATTTTTCTGACCAATATTATGATTTGATTTGTAATTTTTGCATTTGATATATTTAAATGCAGAGCTTAATTTCTGAATCAGTGATTTAGTTACATTTACACCGTAACGACACAAAATAATTAACTTTAAAACATTATGGCCAACACTTTCAAAAACTACCCAGTGATTGAGTTATGGCTGTTATATTTTTAGTAAATAAATACCTTGATCGTCTATGGAAAAATATTTAATACATAAGAATTATATTTTTTAAGAAAATGAAAAGTCTGTATGACGCTTAAATATTGAAAATGAACGAAAATCTATTTAAATCCAGCTAACTATGCACAGAAGGCGAAATTGTTGTGCATATTAAGATTTCAAAAGGCCTCAAACTGTTACTCTGAAAGACATTGTTTTACCTGTATTTTTTCTAGTTTATTGCAAAGCACATATTTTTAAAAATCCACTTAATTGGCAGCTCAGTCTTTGTTTCTCAAGCAAATATGGTCACATAATCCAATGTGACACAAGTAACTAATGAAATGATAAGCAACATACTAAGCCCCATACATGATATATTACTAGTCACACACACACACACACACACACACACACACACACACACACACACACACACACACACACAAACACACACACACACAAAAAACAGGCTTGTCTGACATTTCATCGAGCAAATGAGTTGGAACAAAGTAGCAATTGCCCGTTTAATTCAAGAGCATGACCTAGGAAACCAAAATATCCAGTATGGACACATCCAGAAATAACACTTTCTGTCGTATTTTCCTAGAGGAAGCAGACTGAAAAGTGATGTGGCACTCTCTCACATCCTTGACTGAAACCCAGCGCAATAAATAGCATCCGATGATCAGAGGAACTAATTTATTCTCTAATCTGACTTGACTTTATGCTGCCGTGATTGGTCAACAGTTCAACTGTTGTACTTGTTCAAAGCAGACGCTTAAGCGAACACACACTATTTGGCTCCAGTCACAAGGCGCACTGCATATTGACACGACTGCAGGCTGTCAGCAACTGGCTGGGCTTGGCCATGCTGGGCCGGGCAATGCCTAAAAGGCACGGACTGCAAGCCTGCTATTATTCAGACGCCTTCAGACGACGTAGACAATTTTTCTTAAATCAACATAGCAGTTAAGTCTTTACATTTTTTTCATTCTACAGAGACAGCGAAACATTGTTTTACAGAATGACCCAGGGCCAACAATGCAGGTTGAAAACCCATTTCAGAAAGGTATGTGTAGAGAAAAAACATTAAAACCATGAAAATATATCTCCAAATTTTGTGTTCTTCTAGATTTTGTCAGACACAATACAAGGCCACTAGGCATGTGCTGGTATGAGATTTTGACGGTACGATAACCGTGAGCAAAAATACCGCGGTTTCACGGTATCACGGTATTGCAATTATAGCTCCAAAATTTTGAGATGTATGGGTTTAAAAAAAAACAAAACTTTTTTCCATTGAACAGGTTTTTTTTTCAGAACATATTTGCAAATTGGAACATGAATATAATGTGAAAATAAATTAATGTGAAAATAAATAAATTAACAAAAAATAACAAATATTTTATATAAATTAAAATAAATAGAACCTAGACTATACCCACAGCCAGAGCTCAAGTTGCTCAATAATAGAGCAAGAACAAAATAATTGGTATAAAAAAGTAAGAACACTTCTAAATAAAATTAAAAATATATACTGTATGACTTTTTTTGAGGGGGAGAAGCTGAAGTTTCGCCATTTTCAGCCACTGTGTCAACTCTCTTCTACATGATGTCATGCCTTTGTGTTAAAAAGAACAAAGAATTCATAAGTTAATAAGTTAGTTAAAAATGTATAAGTTAGTTTTATAAGTTAGTTAAAATGTAAATATTGTTGAGGTTTCAAGGTTTCATCTAAAACAAAAAGTGAGGAGTGAGACCTCCTTTCGCAATTAGCGATCTTTGACGCGATCCTTTTTTTTCTCCCTCCTTCATTCAAGCTTGTTTCTCACTCAGCGGCTGTGAGACATAAAACGTCGACCAAGCTGCTCTCCCAGCTTAGCCTAGGCTAACATTCGTCTTTGTAAGTTTTAGTTAGTTTGTATATTGAATTTGAAAGGAAAATGTATGTTTTGTTTTTGGCGACCTTTTTCATGGTGCTACTGCTATCCTGTTGAACCTACTCACATGTGGAAAAATACAATTGTATAACGTTTTAAATGTATTCATTTGTATATTTCACCACGATTTGAGAGCTCAATAAATTGAAGAAAAGTACGCTTTGTGTTTCGAGGGTTGGTTTTTGGGTTTGCTGGCTGTTTAGCAGAATAGCGTTACTGACACTCACGGCAACAAACGGGAAGGGTGAGCGCTGCTGCACCAAGCCACTTCGGCTGCATTTTGGCACATGAAAAACAGCGAATACCGTACTAAGGTATGACGGAAAATTTTAGTGGTTTTGAAACCGCGACGTTTGCACACCACGGTAAACCGTGAAACCGGTAACCGGCACATGTCTAAAGGCCACATTAAAAATCAATCTAAGGCTGTCTTTTTAACTGGATTATAATGATTTACTGACTCATTGACGGCATTCGACCAGTCAGTGGCAGGCAATTAATAGAATGTGGCCCTGCCCCCAAGAAAATGACTATATTACCCACTGTCATGGAACAGTGGACCTATGTCAAAAGGACCATTTCAATTGCTCAATAGCGCTAACTATATTGTGCCTAAAATAAAAGGTTTCAAAAAATATTAAGTTGAACCAAATTAATTGACAACTATTTAAATAATTGATTAATCGTTAGAGATGCTGTTTTAACAAAAAATATTACAAATATTTAAGCCTTTTAGCAGCAAATATTGTCTTATTTCTGTAGTCTTTAATAAAAAGAGACTTATATTAATAAGTATGTTTACAAAAATCCTATACTTCAGAAAGCAATTACAGTGGTACCTCTACATACGAAGTTAATTCGTTCCAAGACCTTGTTTGTAGGTCGAAATGGTCGTATGTCGAGGAGGATTTTCCCATAAGAATACATTATAATTCCAGTGATTCGTTCCACAGCCCGAAAACCTACACTAAATCTGTTAAAAATGCCAGGTTGTTTGCATGTTACGTTTTTTGGATGCCCCCTTGTGGCGAGTTGCAATTTGTTGTTTTTCTGATTTCTGTTTTTCTCCAAAGAGCTAAGACCTACGTTGTCATAGAAAGAAAATAAAAAGGTAACGCGTTGATGAAGAGAAAGTTTTGTTTAATTAATTCGGGACAGGCATCATTATTGTTCCAACCGGACTATCTGCAGTGGTACCCATTCTTCTAGTCACACCAGCCCAGCGCTATTTTACGAAATCCTTAATAAATACTGGTGTTACTACTGTAAAAAGCAATTATAAAGAGCAAAACAAATACATTATGAATAAAAATCGGAATAATACAGTATTGACCCGAATATAAGACTGCCCTGATTATAAGACGACCCCCTCTTTTTCAAGACTCAAGTTTAAAAAAAGACTTTTTGAACACCAAATTAATTTTTATACAGAAAATAATTACAGTACATCTGAAACAAATGATTATAACAATATATTTGAGAGAAAAAGCATGTTATTTTGCCTCATTCAAATCTTAATATCGGAACATTTAAATATGTAAACTAAAGTGCAATCACATCGGTAAATGAATGGCTTCTGGTTTTTAAAATGTAAATAAACCAATCTATTGTGATATAACAACAAAATTGCAATAACAGCATTAATCATCAAAGTGAAGTCTAACTGTAACTGTAGTCTCGAAACAAATCTGAATAAGGAAAAACATTGCAATAAAAATAATAATATAAACTAATATAAACTGTTTAAACTTGAGAGTAGCTGAGATCTGTCATGACCGAACATCGCTTCAATGATATCTGGTGCCATTTGGTGTCATGAATAGGGAGAGTAGCTGAGATCCGCCATGACAGAATATCGCTTCAATGATATCTAGCGCCATCTAGCGTCGTGAATGGGTATAATGTCTCGACCGCGAAGATAAGACGACCCCCTCTATTTCAGTCTTATTTCAATGCAAAAAACACAGTCTTATATTCGGGCCAATACGGTAATACGTAATAATAATAATTAAGGTTGTAACGGTACATGTATTTGTATTGAATCGTTTCGGTACAGGGTGCTCGGTTCGGAACGGAGGCGTACCGAACAAGTTTCTGACGTAATGTAACCCTTACTTTTTGAGGCTGTGAGTCGATCGGGTTACAGTTTCTTTGTGTAGATTATATTTACTCTGTCTTCTTTACTATAATGAGGACCAACACGGTGGACAGTATATAACCCAGAAACGTCAATGGCGCGACAACGTGGCCGTCGCGAGAACGCAGTCAAACGCGTGCATTAAAGTCAATCAGCCAATGCGCATCAGTCGCAGTGTGGCCGCGTGTTACACGCGTCCCAGACGCGGCTCTATGCGACGCATGCGAAAAGAACGGCAGAGATTATTTGACGCGAGACGCGGCCCTCCTGCGTCAATACTACTTGCTAGGATTGGGCAGACCGGAAGTCACTCGTGTAAGAATACGATGGATCCGGTCAATTTTCAAACTAATATGCAATCGTAACCCACTTTTTGAGTCCATCAGATCTCTTGAGTGGTAGATTGGGGCACAGTTGACTTGTCTTTGTTGATTTACTGCTGTCTTCTCTGCTATAATAATAACCAACACGGCCCCGTGTTCAATACAAAACCCTCCTACCACAACAAAACAAGTAGGAACTAATATTCACATAGGAACTAAAGTTATACAACATAAAATATACAATACAAATGAATACTACATCACATTTGTAAAATATAAACACATAATAAAATAAATAGCCCATTTAAATAGAATAAATTGAAATGAGCTAAAACACCTGTAATTAAATAATAAGAATAATACATAGATCCTGCTTACACAATTAAATTTATTAATTTCTGTGTGGCGCTTTAACTTGAGAAAATCCACCACTAAAGCTTTTGAAAACAGTTCATAAGAAAAAAAAAAAAAAGATTCATTGAATTGGGATTGCTTTTCTCTTTAGCACAGGACTTCTTTTTTCTTCTTTCTTTCAGCAAGAAAGCTGACCAATACGCCGGGTCTGAAAGGCAAATTGTTGTTGGATTATCTTTAAATACATGCTACTTTTTGAGCAGAATTCTAGCTTTGTATAGGATAATGTTCCTCTTGTTGAAAGCACAAAAGTGTATAATAAACAACTAGCACATTTATATTTTGCATTTTGTTTTCTTACTGTACCGAAAATTAACCGAACCGTGACCTCAAAACCGAGGTACGTACCGAACCGAGATTTTTGTGTACCGTTACACCCCTAACAATAATAATGATAATAATACCTGTAATAATGTAACAAATCAAGTTCTAATGCTACGGGTGTATTTTGCGTGGTGTGCCTGAACGCACCGCGGGGCTGACAGCAGAGTGAGAGAGTGCAGTTGACTCTTTTCACGTCCTGTTGTTGCTATCTGTTGTGTTGTTGTGTTCTGAAATAAATCATTAAAAAAACATACGAAGCTGGCGATCTCTTTGACGATGGAACCAGAATAATAATTGTCACCTTAATTTATAAAGACTGGCGAGCCGAGGTTGGAGGAGTATTGTCAAGCAGTTCACGGACGTGGACCCCACGCTCCTATTTTTCTATCATTCCATCTTCATTTCAATGGTAAGTCTCACCTTTTTTTCTCACCTTTTTTTGCTTTAACATTATTGGAACCCATGAGGATTTCTCTCACAAGAAAAAACGCAGTGCGTCAGTCTTGCGGGAAAACAATGAAATTGCGACGATGTCATGAATCATCGTATTTCGAGCATTTCTTCGGATGTAGAAACAAATGGCGTGTCAAATTTTACGTCGGATGTCGAAAAGATCGTGTGTTAAAGCAATCGTATGTTGAGGTACCACTGCAAACAGTTACATAGCTAAATAGTAGAGGTGTGCGAAATTTACGATTCTTAGATTATTTACGATACGGCAGTGAAAGATTTGAAAAGGATTCACAAACATCCAAATTCCAATTATTGAAATATGTCAAGTAAAGCGGAACTAAAACACAGTCAGCGTAGTCTTCAAGACGCAATGCGGACCAGACCGAGAGTAAACATCATGCTTGTCATTACCCGGGTAATGACAATGCTCAAGTCACGGCTCTGACTCAACTCATGCTGCTAGATTAAAAAAACAATTATACCTGATTGCTGCCGAAAGCCGCTACAAACTACGTCCATAAATGCTACGGTAGATATCACATGTATAAAGAACTAGATGCGAAATGACACACTCGGCTGCGTTAGCAGCACATGTATAGAAGACTAGATGAAAAATGACAGACTTGCTGGCGTTAACAAACAGCTGCCATCTTGAAGCAGTATACCTCCCTGGAAGGCTGTTGTAGCGAACCTTCCAAGCGAACCTAATTAACTTTTTATCTAAAATACTCCTAAATCGGCAAAATCTTGAATCTATCTTTAAAACAGTTTTAAAAAACTTTCACATGTCGAAAGTAGACAGAAAGGAAATTATGAAACAACGGGAGCAATTTTAATAACTTTAACGGTTGATTCACAACATTAAATTAATTGAATGTAGTTTAAAGCTGCTGATACAGAATGGGGACTTGACTATTTTCTGTTTTGAACTGTTAACTTGATACTGAAATAGTCGTTTATTTAAGCCTGAGAAGATTTTTGTACAATTTTTGTAACTAATGTACGAAACTTTAAAAGCAGCAAATGGGGGGCGGGGGCGTTAATCAATAATTGATTTATAATCGAATCTTAGCCTCTGAATCGTAATCGAATCGTTAGATGCCCAAAGATTCCCACCTCTACTAAATAGTATTCATTAGGAGTATAAATCACAATATGATATCAATAAGATGGGAAACAACACAATATTTGCCAGTATTACAAAGCTCGCCACATTTCGATTCAATGGCTTCAGGTTGACTTAATTTTATCATGTAGACACAGACAGATTTAACAAAATGAGTTAGATTTCATCTATAGCAATAAAAAATAAGCATTTTTTTCATTTTTTTTTTTTTTTTATAAAAAGTTTCAGAATTTTGCCCATCTCAAAAATTACATTGTTGAATGATATTTTAGGTTTCCGTCGATTTTGATTCGATTCGTCTTAACCAATTTCTCAATCTACAGGGCTTCAAATTCCCCAGAATCTGACGTATGGATTTTTTTTTTTGCTTTTTATAATTCACTTGCACCTATGCGACCAGTTACTTTTCTACAAGTAAAATAAAGTTAGTCTCAAGCCCTGATCAATGCATTAAGTGGCAGGCTATTTCCTGGCGCATGGGAACAGAAAATTTGGGAGGTGGACAGGTTCTATTGAAGCCATAACTCATTAGACAGCAAATATAAAACTATCAGAACAACACAAAACTTAAAAAAAAAAAAAAAAAAAAAAAGCACGAGTGTGCCCAAACACCACCAGGCTGAAGGCTGACTAACTAGGAATTAACTCCACAATTACTCAAAGGATGGAAACCATGCTGGTAGAGATTTGAGGACTAAACCGTAAAATTATGAGGAAGAAAACTAAACCACCTCTCTATGGTGTCCAGTGTCCACTGTCCAGCTTTACACTTTATACAGAAAAAATATGTTTCCAATTGAACTAAATCGGTCAGTTCATGATTGACCGGAGTAGGACTTCAAAGTTAGAATCCACGACAACCTGAGTGGTGACTTTGAAGTTGACAGGCATTCAGTCTGTATTAGGACTGATCGATGTTATAAAAAAAACAGCCATTGCAACTTTTGGGGGTTTGCAATTTATATTGCGATGTTAAAACGAGAACGTCACCAGATTACTTGAATAGCTCTGTTTGGGAAGACTGGCTGACTCCCCATGAAAAAAATATACATACTAGTCCTTCTCAAAAAATTAGCATATTGTGATAAAGTTCATTATTTTCTGTAATGTACTGATAAACATTACACTTTCATATATTTTAGATTCATTACACACAACTGAAGTAGTTCAAGCCTTTTATTGTTTTAATATTGATGATTTTGGCAAAAAAGTCGAGAGAAAAAACAACAATCACTATCTCAAAAAATTAGCACATTTCATCCGACCAATACAAAAAAAGTGTTTTTTAATACAAAAAATGTCAACCTTCAATTATTTATATCAGCTATGCGCTCAATACTTGGTCAGGAATCCTTTTGGAGAAATGACTGCTTCATCGCGGCGTGGTATGGAGGCAATCAGCCTGTGGCACCGCTGAGGTGTTATGGAGGCCCGGGATGCTTCAATAGCGGCCTTAAGCTCATCCACAGTGTTGGATCTGGTGTCTCTCAACTCAGGTCAGGAGAGTTGGCAGGTCAATTGAGCACAGTAATGCCATGGTCAGTAAACCATTTACCAGTGGTTTTGGCACTGTGAGCAGGTGCCAGGTCGTGCTGAAAAATGAAATCTTCATCTCCACAAAGCTTTTCGGCAGATGAAAGCATGAACTGCTCCAAAATCTCCTGATAGCTAGCTGCATTGACCCTGCCCTTGATAAAACACAGTCGACCAACACCAGCAGCTGATAAAACACAGTCGACCAACACCAGCAGCTGACATGGCACCCCAGACCATCACTGACTGTGGGTACTTTCTCCAAACTCTGGCACCTTGATTTCCGAATGACAAGCAAAATTTGCTTTCATCTGAAAAAAGTACTTTGGACCACTGAGCAACAGTCCAGTGCTGCTTCTCTGTAGCCCAGGTCGGGCGCTTCTGCCACTGTTTCAGGTTCAAAAGTGGCTTGACCTGGGAAATGCGGCACCTGTAGCCCATTTCCAGCACACGCCTGTGCACGGTGGCTCTGGATGTTTCTACTCCAGGCTCAGTCCACTGTTTCTGCAGGTCCCCTAAGGTCTGGAATCGGCCATTCTCTACAATCTTCCTCATGGTGCAGTCACCTCCTCTGGTTGGGCAGCGTTTCCTGCAACACTTTTTCCTTCCCACAGACTTCTTTGATACAGCACTCTGGGAACAGCCTATTCGCTCGGAAATTTATTTCTGTGTCTTAGCCTCTTGCTTGAGGGTGTCAATGATGGCCTTCTGGACAGCAGTCAGGTTGGCAGTCTTGCCCATGATTGCGGTTTTGAGTAATGAACCAGGCTGGGAGTTTTTAAAAGCCTCAGGAATCTTTCGCAGGGGTTTTGAGTTAATTCGTACATTCAGATGATTAGGTTAGTTGCTTCTTTAGAGTACCTTTTCATGATGTGCTAATTTTTTGAGATAGGGATTTTTGGTTTTTGGCTTTTTTGCCAAAATCATCAATATTAAAACAATAACAGGCTTGAAGTACTTCAGTTGTATGTAATGAATCTAAAATATATGAAAGTGTAATATTTATCACTACATTACAGAAAATAATACAATATGCAATTTTTTTTAGAAGGACGAGTATATACATATACTGTATAGCTAAACAATCCTGCAAGGGGACTATCGTGATGGTGAGCCTGTAATGACATCTACTATGCTGTATTACCAGGTATAAAACTGAAGGAAAGTATGAAATTACAACATACACACCAGTATCCTTGCACTTCTAATGCCATTTCTCTGAAATCCAATCGTCTATAAGCCATTTATTTTTTTAAGCGTAATGAGTCTGCAAATTATACTTTTTTTAGGGCAGTGACTGCCATGAGACTATATCAACTGTGCTGCGGGAAATTATCGAATTTCACTTTATTGGTCCGAAAATGCTCCAATAAATAGCGTTATTATAACTTTTCAAGCATGGGTGAACTAAGTGTTAAAAAAAAAAAACTTAGAATACTTCAGAGCTATTGAAGATGTCTTGTGTGTGTTTTTCTTAAATGACAGATTTTTCCTTACTACTCGCTCACACTTACCAAGTAAATGTGAGTAAATTTTGACATCATCCTATTATTCATTTTTGTTTGATTACTGTACCTTTCTGAATATAAGGTGCCTCTTTAAAAAAAAATCACCAGAAACATAACATTAGGCACGGGTGTCCACTAAGAGTGTGACAATATCTCGATACAGCGATATATCGCGATATTTTGCAACCCGATCAGTTATCGATATGCTCCCACCAAGTATCGATACTTTTATTTAACATATTGGCCATACAATGGTGTATGGATGCTGTAAACTGCTCAATGTTTGTTGAGCAATTCCTTGGCGGTCCACTAGGGGCGCTCGGGAGTAGTGGTGAAGGTAAAGTGCGCACAAGTCGTCTAGAGAAGAAGCTCCAAGTGGGTTGAAAAAATAAAAAAGCTTTTTGAGAACGGTGGAGGAAAAAATGAGAAAAATATTGCTACAAATCACACATGGGGACACACTTTAGATTTTACACCAACAAGAAAGGAAGTATGGTGAAGAAGGACTTTGCTGTATGCAAGAATTGTCTAACAAAAATAAGGTTCACTGGGAGCTAGTGACGAAGTGCACACCGGATTTCTTCACTGCTTCGCTTTCATCACTTGAGGTAAGAAAGTTTTGCAATGTAACTCATTTTTAATTTACATGTATTATTTTGATGACATTTGGTGTTGAATGATAAAAATAAACCAGGACCCTAAACTGGATGAAAATGAATATCAAACAAGCCCACATGAATTTACTGATTTATTTAATATTATTCGAGAACTACTTTCCATCTAGTTTACTAAACAAACTTATTACTGCCATTTTGATACAATAAGCTATAAAAATGGTTTGAAAAGGTTCCAAGATATATAAAGTGATGTGCATGATAATTAATGTAGCCTACATATTAAAAATAGGTAATTATTGCATTTTTAATTCCTATACATTCAATTTATTTATTTTTTCATTCAATACTTCCAACACACACAAAAAAATCAGGATTTCAACTCACAAGCTATGAAGTACCTAATATTATTACTATATATTTTGTTGTATTTTGTTGTTTTTAAGGTGAGGAAGACTGTGACTGACCAAGTCTGACATCTCAAATGCTGAAGCAGGTAGTGGAAGTGCTCAAACCAACGCTTTTGGCAACAAAGGTCATATACGAAGAAAAGACCCACCAATTTTATCATTGCCCCACTCCAAGCTCAACTGCTGACTGACACCTACAGCACTGTTTTTTTTGTTTTTTAAAAGATTTAAAACTTTAAAGAAATTAAGGGTACCATTTATCATGACCTCTCCAAGAGATATCAGTGGTTGTGGTTTGTTTACTCTATATGCGCAGGTGCAGGTGAATTTTCTCCAGTTAAATGTGGAGAAGACAGAGGTGATCATTTTTGGGCCAAAAAAGGAAAGGTAAAAGACAAGCAGCCAACTTAGCACAATGTCAGTTACAGCTACAAATAAGTCAGAAACCCTGGCGTAATTATTGACTCAGACCTAAAATTTGATAGCCATCTAAAGTCCGTCATTAAATCCGCTTATTACCACCTAAAAAATATAACCAGACTTAAGGGGCTTCTGACACAACAAGACATGGAAAAACTTATGCATGCATTCATTTTCAGCAGATTGGACTATTGCAACGGTATATTTACAGGTCTTGATAAAAAATCAGTCAGGAAGCTGCAGCTAGTACAGAATGCTGCAGCCAGAGTCCTCACAAATACAAGGAAGCTGGACCACATTACACCGCTTTTGAAATCGTTACACTGGCTTCCAGTGAGTCAAAGGATAGACTATAAAATACTACTGCTCGTCTACAAAACACTTAATGGCCTTGGACCAAAATACATGCTTGACTTGTTAGATTCCTATGAGACATCCAGACCCCTAAGGTCGTCTGGAACCGGTCTTCTGCATGTTCCAAGAACAAGAACCAAGCAGGGTGAGGCAGCATTTAGTTATTATGTTCCTCACCTCTGGAACAAGTTACCCGAACCTCTGAAGTATGCTCAAACTGTTAGCTCTTTTAAATCAGGGCTAAAAACGCTTTTGTTTAGCACTGCATATCCATAACTGTCTATATATTTCAATCTACCTGCTTTCTATTCCTCTTGTGCTTATCTCCATTGCTGATTTAAATTATTATTAGGAGTGGTAGTTTTTGTTTTATTTTTTATTTTTGTTTTATTTGTATTTATTTATTTTTATTCTGTGATTAAGTGCGATCTTTTGTCTTGGTTTTTACGTTGTATTAATTTAAATGTGATTTTTATGATCTTCATGTGATGTAAAGCACTTTGAATTGCCTCGTGTTGAATTGTGCTATATAAATAAATTTGCCTTGCCTTGCCTTGCACAATTTGCAGTAGATTTATATTTACAGCAATGTTGCACAGAAAAGGCGTCACTGTTTAATAAATGATTTAAACAGTATTTTTTCTATTTTGAAATATCTTTTTTTCTCGTTTCAACAGTTGTATCGTAGAATATCATGTATCCAATTTCTGACCAATATATCGATAATCGCTGTATCGTGATATCGTGAGATAATCGCTATCGTGAGCCTTGTATCGCGAATCGTATCGTATCGTGAGATGCCCTGAGGTTCCCACTCCTAGTGTCCACTGTCATGTAAATATTCACGGAAACTGTCATACAGCTCATTAGACTACAGAAATTTAAAAAATAATACTAAATTATATCAAAAGTCAGCAAGTATATAATTTTCTTCAGCAATCAAACCACCGCATGGCTGACATTAATGACAAATGAAACCATTTAAAGATCAATTGAAGACAATCTATAGATACATTTTATTTTACAGATTCTCAATGTAAAAAAACAGATTAACAAGCTTACTGGCTCTTTAGAGGAAAACAGACATAACTAACAATCTAACTGCAATTTGGTTGCAAAGTTGCAAAATGGTTTGTGCAGCAAATTCATGGCAGTGAACTGAACTGGTCCCAATGATTCTGTAAGGTGGAATCAGCAACTGGGAAGAATCAGGGATTCACGACAGCTCTGGTGAACTCGAAAATAACATTGACAATGGTCAACTCAATGGCTGACAATGACAATGGTTCAGACTTGGAAATTAATCCATCAATCAAGACTCCTTAGCCATTGATGAGGGTCAGTGAAACTGTTTTTCAATGAATTATCAGTTTGAGGGGATACATAATGTGATTATTTCATGGCCAAAACCTACAATAATTTGCTACTCAGAATGACCTGAGTTTCTGTGACAACTTTGGTGGTGGTCCATCCTTAGTAACATGATGGTAACTAAGGACAAGTGAAGGATTACTCATAAAAACACAAAAGCCATTTTCTGAGTTTGTATACAGTGATCCCTCACTTCACTTTACCTCATATCACATCACCTCATCATCACTGTGAATGGGGACCAGAAAAGACCACGTAAAGTGGAAAAACGTAGCAAAAAAAGTAGTGTGACTCACTCCATTTTTAACATACACTTTTTTTGTGCATACATAACATCAACTTTATAAAACACTATAAAGTCATGTTATCATTTGAACATGTTTGAAACATGTAATATAAATTAAATAATGTATAAATATTACGTACTGTACATTAATTCGCTCACGCTCTCATATGGTACGTGTTTGGGTGTATGTAAGTGATCATACATACAAGTACAGGCCAAAAGTTTGGACACACCTGATTGAATGCAACACAAATGAAGGTCCCACCCCCATTGATAAAGCAATAATTTCCACTAATTAACCCTGAAAAGGTATAGCTGTGAATTTTTTTTTTTAGGTGACTCCCTCTTGAAGCTCATCAGAATGGCAAGAGTGTGCAAAAAAGTAATAAGAGGAAAGGGTGGCTACTTTGAAGATACTAAACTATTATACATGTTTTTATTTATTTCACCTTTTTGGTTCAGTACATAATTCCACACATGTTCATTCATAGTTTTATTACCTTCAGTGAGAAGTTACAATGTAAATTGTCATGAAAATAAAGGAAAATCACAAATGGGAAGGTGTGTCCAAACTTTTGGCCTGTACTGTACATAGATGAAAATAAGGTGTCCATAAATGTTCTTAGAAGTATTTTATTCTTAAAAAAAAGATACTGATAAGAAGATTTTAAAAATCTGTGATGCACTGAGGGCACTAATGTTGAGCCGCAAAGTCGCGAGGGATCACTGTACTCTAAAATTTGAAAATCCATCATGCACTGACAACTCAACTTCAAGGTGCTGTTTCTCAGAGATGAAACATCATGGCAAAATGGTTGATATGCATTGGAAAACAGACTATTCTCTTTGTGATTACACCGAAACCTATATTTGGAAAAATAAATCACTGACTTATTTTGTCAGTTCACATACAGGCCTATATGCATGGAAACAACACTTATATAAAATTTTTTTTTAAATCAATTGAATGAATTAGCGTTTTTAAATGGGCTTATGGCAATTATTTAGCAATTTAAGACGTAGGGTGTTCACTATACAGGTAACTAACCGGATCCTATTGTCACGTGGCAGGAAAACCACGTCATTGATAATACTATCGAGGACTTCCAAATATTGTGATGAGATTGCTAGAAAAAAGCAGGGATGCGTTCAATTTGAAGGTAGCTACATCGATTCACCGTCACGTGACAGTGGAGCTGCGTCAAAAAGCACCATTTCACAGACGTCATTATACAACATAGATTAATATCACCTTTTCATTTTTTAGTTTTTGGGGGGGACACATATAATAAAACATGGGTACCCCCCAGCATTTAAGTAAGGTAGCCGGAGAGGCTGAGTGCTACGTAAGCTTTTCATTAAATAATTGTTAAGACCGGTCAAGCTGAGCCCAAAGGCCGGCTGTTGGCTGCTTAGCAGCTATTAAATCAAAGCTCAGCCACTTACCGTTCAAAATGGGTGCGCATTTAGCATTAGCCACTACTTCTGACATTTATTTTCCATAAATACATGAGTTTCAAATGTGTTGTATGCTAACGCGGCTAACTGGCACCGCGTTGAGAGGCTTTGTTGATTGACAGCTGGTTAGCCGCGGTAGGAGCTAATTTAGCCGAATGAGAAGACATTCAGATTTGACACACAGCCAACAATATCCACCGAATATCAGATTATCGATTTGATTCCCGGTGACAGTTCACCGCACGCTGCTTGCCTCTTCGGAGAGGGTCAATCCTTCGAGCTAACAGGCTAAAGGCGCTAACGTACCGTAAAGCTAAAAGACAATTAAAATGGCGTATCGTTGACTTGAGCCCGGGGGCCCCGGTAGGAAGGTGCAACAAAAGCCACGTTGGATAGCGTTTTACTTACCGAGATAATAACCGTGTCTTCCCCTTGGAACTTGGGAATGTACCGGTCTCCTCTGGTCACCTCGGAGCTGTTGAGAGGCCTAAAACGGCACATCACTTTAATGGTGCACTCCGCCGGGTCGGCCATCTTCCACCACCGCGGTGCTTGCCTTGAAACGTCGGGAGAGATTGAACGCTCAAATTCTCAAAAAATTTAATGTAAAAATAAACAGAAAAAGATTCTATCCTGGGGGACAAGCGAGGGTCCCCCCTCCTCGATTAAGTGAGGAAACTGTGATAGCGCGTCGGGGCCTGGGAGACAGCAGGGCTTGTTTTCGCTCTCATTCAGTCCCCTCGACTGTTAGGAAGCCATGACACCGGTGGATGAGTCTTGGCTGTTGGCTGCTGCTGCTGCTGCCTGGCCACCACCTCGCCGCCGCCCCGCCCCACCCGCGTGCGTGTGGATTGCTATGACGTCACTCTCTCCTGGCAATGTTTAGACAGCATTGTTGTGTTGGGGTGTCTACTAAATGGAAATGGTAGCGACCTCTAAACAAGAAATGTGCAAACAAACAATTAAGGGAATTTTTTAAAATTAGAAACAGGAAAATTGTACCTCGTGGGAAATTCTTATGGAATACGCGATTTGGTTGTAATGAAAATAGTAATGATATCCAGCATTTTATTTTCTTTGTTTGTCCTAATATCAAAAGGTAAAAATTGTAAATGATGTACATGTATTTTACGTGAACTGGTTGTTTTGTATTGTTGTTATTTTTGTATTTTTATTGTTGAATTAATAAAAACATCGTTGGGGTGCGGGGGGGGGGATCATTACTTTCACCCAATAATTAATTAAATTAAAACGTTTAAAATGATACACTAATTAAATTATGACAATGGCAAATGAATTAAATGGCCAAATACTCTAAAAAATAAAAACGTAATTCACTGATACACATAAAATACATATACATTGAAATTCAGAAGAATAATTTGCGAATATATACAATGCAATGCACATTTGATTTTTCATTCGTTTCATCTTCTGAACCGCTTATCCTCACAAGGGACAAACAACGGGCAGGAGGCAGGGTACACTTGATTTTAAATTAAATTAAAATCTGAATAAAGAAAAATATTAACAGGAATTTAATGTTCAAATGAATGGAATAATACAGCTCACACCTTCTGTTTAATGCACAAATATGAATATATATTTTTTAAATATATTATGTAATAACACACATTTTATTAAAAAAACTAAATTGAAATTAACATTACATTAAATATATTTATTCATTCATCTTCCTTCTTCTCAAGAGGATAGCGAGGGTACTGTAAGCTATCCCAGCTACTATAGTCAAACAACCATTCACACTTACAGTCACTGTCACACCTACAAAGAATTTAGGGTCTTCAATCAGCCTAGCATGCATGTTTTTGGGTGGGGTGGGCAGAGTACCCAGGGAAAAACCATGCAAGCACAGAAAGAAAATGTGAACACCTTACAGGAAGGCTAGGGCGCAGGATCAACCCCTTGACCTGAAAAAGAACTATGAAGAATTGTGCTAACCAGTAACCACTGTGCCGCCACATTTAATATACAGTGTATTTTAAAAAGATATATAAGAATTTAATAAAATAACAACAAATAGAACATACTCCAGATTCCCTGAATGTCAGGCATGTAAATTAACATTATTTTTACTTAAAAAAATATTTGAAAGTGACATTGGAGTGTTTATTTATTTTTACCGAGTTTGCATTCATAGTGCTCTGAATGTCATTTTTACAGCCAGTTCAGTTGAACCTTCTTTTGTGTTTCTGCAAAATCCTAATTCTTGTTAATAATCAGCTGCTAGATCCAATTAGAATATTCAATATTTAAATTACAAATCTTTGATCTGATTGGCTGTCGATGGAGTGGGTGTGTCGGTGGGAAGCTCTTGAATGTTGGCAATGAATGTAATGACTGACATATCGTGGAGACGTGGCCGACAATCGTTCTTCAATGACACCAAGCTTCACAATTTCGAACTTATACAAAATAAAATAATGACTTCAGAGAGAAGCATATTTCAGTCAGTATGCGAGCTTTCAGTTGGACTTCCTGATTCCGAAATGCCTACATATACTGTATATTCCTGATTTCTTTTCAAATAAAACATACACTCACTTGACACCAACACAATCACACAATACAGTGGGGAGAACAAGTATTTGATACACTGCCGATTTTGCTGGTTTTCCCACTTGCAAGCCATGTAGAGGTCTGTAATTTGTATCATAAGTTCTCTTCAACCGTGAGGGACGGAATCTAATACAAAAATCCAGAAAATCACATTGTATAATTTTTAAATAATAAATTTGTATTTAACTGCATGAAATAAGTATTTGATACATTACCAACTAGTAAATATTTCGGCTCTTAGTTCTTTTTTAAGAACCCCTCCTGTTCTCCACTCATTACCGGAAGTAACTGCACCTGTTTGAACTTGTTACCTGTATAAAAACACCTGTTCACATGCTCAAACAAACAAACTCCAACCTCTCCACAATGGCCAAGACCAAAGAGCTGTGTAAGGACATCAGGGATAAAATAATAGACCTGCACAAGGCTGGGATGAGCTACAGGAAAATAAGCAAGCAGCTTGGTGAGAAGGTAACAACTGTTGGAGCGATTATTAGAAAATGGAAGAAGTTCAAGTTGACGGTCTATCCTGCCTCGTTCTAGGGTTACATGCAAGATCTCACCTCGTGGGGCATCACTGATCGTGAGAAAGGTGAGGGATCAGCCCAGAACTACACGGCAGGACCTGGTCAATGGCCTGAAGAGAGCTGGAACCACAGTCTCGAAGAAAACTATTGGAAACACATTACGCCATCATGGATTAAAATCCTACAGCGCACGCAAGGTCCCGCTGCTGAAACCAGTGCATGTCCAGACACGTCTGAAGTTTGCCACTGACCATCTGGATGATCCAGAGGAGCAATGGGAGAAGGTCATGTGGTTGGATGAGACCAAAATTGTACTTTTTGGTCTAAACTCAGCTCGTCGTGTTTGGAGGAAAAAGAAGGATGAGTACAACCCCAAGAACACCATCCCAAATGTGAAACATGGAGGAGAAAACAGCATTTTTTGGGGCTGCTTCTCTGCAAGGGTACAGGACGACTGCACCGTATTGAGGGGAGGATCGATGGGGCTATGTATCGCCAGATCTTGGCTGACAACCTCCTTCCTTCAGATGGCTTCCTTCCCCTGAAGATGGGTCGTGGCTGGGTCTTCCAGCATGACAACGACCCAAAGCACACAGCCAAGGCAACTAAAGAGTGGCTCCGTAAGAAGCATCTTAAGGTCCTGGAGTGGCCTAGCAAGTCACCAGATCTGAACCCGATAGAAAATCTATTGAGGGAGCTGAAAGTCCGTTTTGCCCGGAAGAAGCCCCGAAACCTGAAGGCTCCGGAGAAGATCTGCATGGAGGAGTAGGCCAAAATCCCTGCTGCAGTGTGTGCAAACCTTGTCAAGGACTACAGGAAACATTTGATACCTGTAATCGCAAATAAAGGTTTCTGTACCAAATATTAAGTTCAATTTTTGTGATGTATCAAATACTTATTTCATGCAATTAAATGCAAATTTATTATTTAAAAAACGTGATTTTCTGTTTTTTTTTGTATTAGATTCCGTCCCTCACAGTTGAAGAGAACTTATGATACAAATTACAGACCTCTACATGCTTTGCAAGTGGGAAAACCAGCAAAATCGGCAGTGTATCAAATACTTGTCCTCCCCACTGTATGTCCAGACTGAAGGTCATCATCTTATTGCAGACATCCGGAGGTGACAGAAAGGGGATAGAAAAAAAACTTGATCGAGAACGAGGTGAGAAGGTTGACTTTTGCAGGCGAGCAACCCGAGCAAAGTGCTTCTAGACACCTAGATGTCCAACAGCTGTTAGAGGCGGAGTTCGCAGGGAAAAAAGTGACAAAAGATAGGAACTGGTCGTTCAACAAAAGTATTTAACGAAATCAAGACAAAAGCACATGTATACATTTAAATACTGCATTATTTATATACTATATGCTTGGTGGCAACCTCCAACGGCTTTTCTCAGTGCTGCTAAATGCTCTTGATATGCCGTGGAGGCACAAAAAAGATGGCAGGTACATGCATAATTAGGCACAGCGTGACGTGACACCAGTTTCAAAGCCTTCAGTTTCCAGAATAAATTCATCGGCAAATGTGATGGCAATCAAATAAAAACCTATTCAGATAACACACTTCAATCGTTTCACACTTCCCTCTTATGCATGAAATAGTTCAAGATATTAGAAAATGACTTTAGGGCCTCTTAAGATATTTTCCATGTGTCGTGACCACAACTCAACTGTTTTTGGGAAGCATGGCCTGACAATTACTTACAACAGGGGGACGCCCCAATACTTTCTTTTGCAAACCACTCCCCAAGAGAATGTTTTCGTCTTGGGACAGAACAGTTCTACCAGGCCCATTTGAGTGCTAGCCTCAAGGGTGTGTCCATTGATGCTACATGTGTCAGCTCAAAACCAATGTTGCCAATGGAAGAACAAGTGCATTTTAAGAAAAGATTGTAACGTGAATTGGGTAAAAAAAAAATCACAGATTGTCTTGTAATGTGATCCGCTTTAACAAGCTAGTATCGTTATTATCTTTCCCAGCTATGAAGGCTCTTTAAAGTCCACACTACAGTAATGTACAGCTATGAGATTCTGACGGTATGATAACGTTAAGCAACAATATCATGGTTTCACAGTACTGCAATTACAGCTCTAAAATGTGTTGAGATATCTGGGTTAAAAAATATTTTTTTCTATTTAACAGGAATTTTATTTTTCAAAACATTAACAAATTCGATCATAGGTATAATGTTAAGTTAAAATAAATTGAAAAAAATAATATCCTACATAAAGTTATATGCAGTCCTTTAGGTGAGCGTAAACCCACAGCCACAGCTCAACAATATTACCATCAGAACAGAAATAGTTGAATTACTTTCCATAAAAAGCACAGTTGTATGACTTGTATCATGATTACTTTATACAGAAACTCTCTTTCTCACCAGTTGCCACACCGAAAAAAGCGATTTTGGAGAGTGGTAAATATAATTTATCCAAACTGTATAAAATTTGCCTAATCTTCCTTGTCACCCAAGGAATGATAAAATAATGGGTAAATTTCACACATACTACCTCTTCGTTAACAGTAACAACTATCACATGGAAAAATAGGGTAACATATACCCCAAAGAACTGTGGTCGATAGGTGTCAGGCGAAATGCAATGTCCAAAACCTTTTCAACTAGAAAAAAATAGCACAATTCCCAATTGTAACACCAGACGCATTTTTTTTAATGAAAATGATGTAAATCGTTTGTGCTACAACGGTTTTTTAGATACAGTATTATGGTTTTTATTGAGATATTAGTTTCCTTAGCTTAGCTCTCGCGGCTAATGGAGCGTACCAACCCTCTCAATAACAGAGGGTTGTCTTAACAAGTAGCACGATTAAAACACAAATTCGTGTCAGTTTTGCGGTAAATTGGGGGCGTGGGGTTCAGATATTAATATCGAGTGATGATCCTCTAAGCCCCTCATTAACTGCAAAATGGTTCTGAAGTGGTGCCATTCGTGTACGTCCGTGCTAGTTTTTAGGACACCCCTCTGTTAATGAGAGGGTTGGTAAGATTTATATAGTAATACAGTATTATCTTATACATCTTATAAATCAACTATTAGTAATTATCAGGTATGGCGGCACTGTGGCTTAGTGGTTAGCACATCTGCCTCACAGTTCTGAGATCAATGGTTCAATCCTGGCCTTCGGCCTTCCTGTGTGGAGTTTGCATGTACTCCCCGTGCCTGCGTGGGTTTCCTCCGGGAACTCCGGTTTCCTCCCACATCCCAAAAACATGCATGGTAGGCTGATTGAACACTCTAAATTGTCCGTAGGTATGAGTGTGTGCGTGAATGGTTGTATGTCTCCTTGTGCCCTGCGATTGGCTGGCAACCAGTTCGGGGTGTCCCCTGCCTACTGCCCGTAGTTGGCTGGGATAGGCTCCAGCACCTCCGCGACCCTCGTGAGGAAAAGCGGCATGGAACATGAATGAATGAATGAATTATCAGGTATTACCTACTAGCAATGGAGATAAATTTTACCCAATTTCATTGAGTAAGTATCTGTTGAATATAGGCCTACACATAAATATTAGGTAATTTTACCCAATTTTATTGAGTAGGTCTGTGTTGAATATATACATACACATTAGGTAAATTTTACCCAATTTCTTTAAGTATTTCATAGCTTTTTATTTCAATTACTTTATACTCAGTATATGAAATTAAATCTACCCAAAAAAGTAGATGCAAATTGTTACCTCAACTTTATTGGGTAAATTCTATAGGTTAATTTTTACAGTGCAGAGAAAAAAACATGTTTTACCACCGCTAGATACACTAAACACGCTGGAGTTAACTCGTAGCTGGTTGGAAACGTTCATGATTGTGTTTACTCACCTTTGATTTTGTATTAATCCGAAATAATATTGGAGGTATTGCCTCCTCGGCAGCTAACCTCCGCAAACATGTTTTACATGTCGGTTGGCCTTCCTCTAAGCCACGGCCATTTGTAACTTTTCTGTAGCCGAAGCATTCACATACCAGCAATTTCTTTTCCTTCGATGGTGGAAAAAAATTGGGAAAAAAAGTTTCACCTCCTCCAGCCATCATGTAGCACAGCTGACTCATTGACACTGAGCAATAACCATTGGAGGAGCGTTGAGCCTTCCAGCTAGAAGCGAGGGATTTCTCCCTGGATTTATGGTACATAAAGAATAGCTAATACCTAAGTGACGGTGGGACGGAAAATGTTTGCGGTTATGAAACAGTGACATTTTCATACCACAGTATACCTTGAAACCGGTTATCTGCACATGCCTAGTCCATACAGACAGCACCCCCCCCCCCCAAAAAAAAGTTTTGGGCCATTGTTTTTTTTTTTTTTTTTACATTGGAATTTAAAAAAACAGTTCTGCCCTTATTAATTAAAATCATTTGACTTTTGCATTTAAAAAATGTGGAAAATACAACATTTAAATTGAACAAAATTATCTTTGTTGCTCACTGTGATGTCTTGTTTAATAAAGAACTGATTTAGATTTTCCATAAGCATAAACCTAAACACAACCTAAAATCAATTGAACATCAAAACAAATGTTTATTGAGTTTTATCACAGCCATGTGAAAGTCCTGTAAAATGTGTGCGTGTATGTACATCACTTCTTTTGAAAAAATCCCATAATGGAAGCTTGTTTTGTGGCTTTGTTCTCTGTTGTTTTCTTCACACTTTTCTTCTCGTTGCTCGTTGACGTTTTGGCCCTGGCCTGATTTTTTGTCGCCTGCTTGGTGGCTGGGGCGGCTCTTTCCTCTTCTGAATAAGACTCGCTCTCGTAGCCTTTCTCCGTTACTGTGACCAAGCACCAGAATTAGAACCAAAAGCAAAAGAAAAAAATTTACATTCCTGCTTTTCCTACCAATGCAACCCTCTTCGTCCACGAAGGTTCGAGACTTCAGAACACGTCTACGCTTGCGGATTTTAGAGGTCTCAGAGTAACTTGGCTGTAAAGAAAGAAATTATTTTTCTTACTTATCCTAATTATTACAAATAAGGTAAATAAGACTTCGTTACAAACTTGTGATGCAGGTTCCTTGGCGGGCACTGGTGACACTTCTCTCACTACCGTCGGTGGTGGAGAATCTGGAATAACTGCAGACAGTTTGTATTTGTTGTTCAGTATTTGTTGAGACTCTTGTAGGAATTTCAGCATTGGCAAAATTTTGCTGGATTGGGTTGAAACATTTCAGCCCAACCAGACAGATGGGATGAATTTTAAAATGTAATTTTTACCGTCTTCGTCTTCACTGCTGTCAGACACCGGTTTCTTGATCCTTCGTCGCTTCTTCTTTTCCATCTTCTCCTCCTCGCTGTCTGAACTCTGGAGACGTTTAATTTTGCTTTGAGAAGAAGAACAAGAAAAAAAAATTTAAGTGACAAGACTAATACGCACATAACGGCATAATCTGGCTCTTTTAATGAGTGACTTCTTTAGGTCATGCCACAGTATCTCAATGGGGTTCAGGTCTGGATTTTGACTTGGCCACTCCAGAACATGTATTTTGTTCTTCTGAAACCATTCTGAAGTTGATTTACTTCTGTGTTTCGGATCATTGTCTTATTGCAGCATACATTCTCTTTTTAGCTTCAACTGTCTGACTTAGGGCCTCAGGTTTTCCCTGCAAAACATCCTGATAAACGTTTGAGTTCATTCTTCCATTACGGATTGCAAGTTGTCCAGGCCCTAAGGCAGCAAAACAGCCCCAAATCATGATGATCCCTCCAACATGCTTCAAGGTGGGGATGAGGCGTTGATGATGGTGAGCTGTTCCATTTTTCCTCCACACATGACGTTGTGTGTTACTCCAACACAATTAAACTTTGGTTTCATCAGTCCGCAAAATATTTTGCCAAAACTTCTGTGGAGTGTCCAAGTGCCTTTTTGCGAACACTAAACAAACATTTTTTTTTTTTAGACAGCAGTGGCTTCCTCCGTGAAGTCCTCCCATGAACACCATTCTTGGCAATTGTTTCACATGGTTGATGTGTGCACAGTCAGAGATATTGGACTGTGCCGGTGATTTCTGTAAGTCTTTTTCAGACACTCTAGGGTTCTTCTTTACCTCTCTTAGTATTCTGTGCTGAACTCTTGGCGTTATCCTTGGTGAACGGCTACTTTCACCTTGGGAGTGGTTTTAGTTAAAGCAGATGCTGTATTTTCATCTGTGTGATTTTGACAATGATCAGATCACATTTGATGGTGATTTTATGCAGAAATGTGAGAAATTCCAAAAGGTTCAGATACTTTTTCATACCACTGTATGTATTGTTCAGTCATTGTTCACCACCACAAACCTTCTTGAATCTTTCTTGTTCTTCGATGGTTCTACCATAACGTTTTCTTGTTTTTTTTCTGGCTGTTGCAGCTCAGCCGACGAAGGCTCTGGTGCCACTTCTTCCTCCTTCTTCACAGGTTTTTCTTGCTTCTCTGAAACCAGATAATGTACTTGATATTTTACAAATGTTTATCATTTGAAATGTGTGTTTTCCAACATTCGCCTGGAGCTGAACCTTTAAACACAAAGTAAATTACGTAATTACTTACTTGTGTTTTGGTTGCTGAAGAAGTTCATCATGTGATTGGATTTTGCTGACGCTTTACCCTTAGGGATATCCACCTTTAAATGAAAACAGAAGGGAAAATTTAAAACTTCCATTATTCTTTAAACCACTGAATGAAAATGATACTTTTTTTTTGTTTGTTGTTAAGTTAGATACTTTTAAGTTTGCGTGCGCTATTTCATCAAGGTTGCATGGAGACAAACCTCTACAGCTGCTTCCTCTGACTTGATCTCGTTGCTGATGTCTTTGCTCTTGGCTGACGCAGTTTTACCAGTGAACATTCCAATGATGCCTTTGGCTGGCTTGGCTTTAGAAGCTGTTTTGTCGCTAGCAGAAGGCTTCTTGCTCTGTTGTGGCTCCGGAACAGGAGGAGGTGGAGCTCTCTGCAAATCACGTTCTGATGAGGACATGGGAACGGCACCGGAACATCGGATGGCACTGTACCTAGAGAGAAAAAGCTAATTTGTTTGCATATATATTATTGTTTAAAGCGACAAATCCTTTTGAAATGGACATACTTGCTGCAGTTGAGCAAGTTGTCTTTGACGGCATCGTAGTCGACGGCGTATAGCGGCCCGCTGTCCCTCAGCAGAGCTTTCTGGACGCTATAAACGTGTATACTCACAATCAAACTCATTTTGGACTTAAAATCTGCATATAAAAGAAAACAAAGCAGATTAAATTAATGCACATTTTTAGTTAAGGGTAACGAACTATAGATGAACGGACACACCTTCCAGCTGCTCCTCGCGCACAAGTGACACCCTATGACTCTGATGAAGAAACAAAAATGAAAACACAATGAGAATATTAAAGTTGGAGTTAATTTTTTTTTAGCGTACCGTTTGACCGTTGTCCACACACTTTCCTGACACCAGATAAGTCGCATGGAGCTGAGCTGAGCTCTCCTTCCTTTTGTTGTCCAAGTAGTGATATAGCATCCTTAGTTAAAAAAACAACAACAAAAACATTAAAAATAGTTTTTCCCCACTTCTGTTCCCTCCACTATTAAGTTAAAAAAAAAAAAAAAAAAAAAAAAAAATGGACTCACTGTTTAGCTGTGTTGACATGCACTCCAAGAGTGCCACTCAGCCATTTATATGTCACCTGTTCATTATTAAAAAGACATATTAGTGTAAAAATACATATAACATAGAAATGTCATAAAGTCTCGTGAAAGTCAAGGTCACGATTATCATCAACATTTTGAGCCTGGATCATTCCTCTCAAAGCAGCTTGCAAAGTACCAATGTTGAGAATCAGTCATATTTATCGACCAATTATGTTAGAAACAAGCATGAATTAGGTATTAGCTTGCAAAGTAGCAAAGTTGAGAATCAGTTATATCTATGGACCAATTATGTTACAAACACAAATGGAATTAGTCTTTACTCTCCAGTATGTAGAGCCACTCGCTGAGGACGAAACACAAGTACAAAGAGCCGAATTACTCCCAAAATGCAATGTGTAGCATAAACCATTCTGTAGCTGTGTATTGTAATGAGGCAGTTATAATACAAGTCGTTTTTATAGCTTAGAGACCTTTCTAAGATTTAAACAAAACCGAATTAATCATAATCGTTTAGAACACATTTTAACATTCAAATCCATTTATTACTTGTCCTACGTACCGCCCTCGGCGAAGACAATTTATGAATGGTCTGTTTTTTCAATGGACATTCGGAAGCTCAACATGCCGATACGAACGTAGTTAAACGTTGCAAAAATTGGGAACGTAACATTCAGAAAGCCGTCCTTACTATTTTGTCGTGGTCGTTAACGTATTCGTCGATATTATCCAGATAGAGCTCGTCCATTTTGTTCATTAACTGCATTTGGAGTCGTTTTAAAATAGCGCAACCGCGCGGGAATATACTTTATTTACTTCCTGTGAAACATATCACGTGTACACGCATGCGCACTTTCCACTTCCGATATGTGCCGCCACCTATAGGAATTTGCGTTAAATGCAACCTTTCACGACTCAGACCAGGGGAGAAGGCTACTGCGCCAGGGGGTGCCCATACTTAAAATATAAAATAAAATAAAAATAATAATACTATTATGTCTGATCTTCATTTTCTGTACCTCTTATTCTTTCAAGGGTTGTGAGAGTGCTGGAGCTTATTCTAGTGGGCAGTAGGCGTGGTACAACTTGAATTGGTTGCCAGCCAATCGCAGCGCACAAGAAGACGGACAACCAATCAAGCACACACTCATACCTACGGACAATTCGAAGTGGACAGTCAACCTATCATGCATGTTTTTGGGATGTGGAAGAAAACCACAGTGTGAAGAGAAAACACGCAGGTACAGACAACATCCAAGCTTTACAAATCTAATTAATGACTTTTCTCATCTTGGCAACGCTGTTATCGTTACTGAGGCGGGAAAGATGTGCATTACTATGCGTTACTATGTTGGTTGAATGACGCCAGAAAAGTCTGAGAGAGACGGACTCACGGAGACGAGAGAGCAGCGCAGTAGTGGGGAGGAGGCAAGGGAGTTGTGACGGCGTTACAAATGCGATGCAAGGTGGCTCCAATTATACTTGACTATAGCCGATAGCCTACAAACTACGCGCACATGATGCTACGGTAGATATCATATAATATAGAACTAGATGCAAATGACAGACACGGCGGCATTGGCAACATGTATAAAGAACTCGATGCGTTATTAAACAGCCGCCATCTTAAAGCAGTAGACCTCTCAGAAAGGCTCTGTTGTGGAGAAACTTCCTTGCAGACCTATGTGTTTTTTTCTAAAATGCTCCTAAATCGGCAAAATCTTGACTTAAATCTTTCAATGATGGAACAGTTTTAAAACTTACACATGTCGAAAGTAGACAGAAGGGAACTAATGCAATAACAGGAGCAATTTTAACAACTTTAACGGTTGATTCACAACATTAAATGACTTCCACACATAGCAAAGGTTGCTATATAGTTATCGCAATATCCACAATACTCCTCTGTCTAGTTAAGTTTAGGGTAAAGAATTGGGCTTCCCAAAAACCCTTTAAACTTCACATTGTATGGCCTGTTTTTTCTTCTTTTTTTTTGTTTTTGTTTGAAAAAAAAAACAAAAAAAAACATGTAAATTATCACCAGTTACTTTGCCAAGTAACTAATTACTCTTACATCCGGGTAACTGAGTTACTAACGCAATTACTTTTTGGAAGAAGTAATTTTTAACTGTAATTAATTACTTTTTTAAAGTAAGATTAACAACACTGCTGATTGAACCCTTGATCTCAGAACTGTGAGGCAGACATACAAACCACTTTTGACCCGTGATTCTATTTTATTATACAGTATTTTAAAACTTCACACAGTTGGGTGAACTTACTGTTATATTATGAATAAAAAATAATTAGTTATGAACTTGCAGAAAGTGTTTTTTTTTCTTCTTGTTTTTCTCTAAATGTTCAAATGTAACATGGGCAATTATGCTATTGTACAAATGACTTGTGGGCTTTGAGAGGGACGACAATTGGTGTGCAGTCTTGCAGAGTATTGTATTCAAGTGACAGAAAAATACTCTACTCTGAAGGTAAATTGTTGACATTTTCATCAAGAAAATCAGTTTGGTGCTGTGTTCAAGATGGCATTTTACCTCCTACATCACTATTTATAATACTAGCCCATGCTATGTAAACTCAATGACAAAGATGAGGATATACTGCATCTGACTAAAACCATAACTTCAGAACAATTCTTCCAAAGATTCTCCCACAACAATTTTCCGTACATATTGTAACTAGTACCCACAAATTTAACTCCGATCTGTTAATGATTAATAGAGTATACATTTTATTTCTGCAAAAAAAAATATATATATAATTAATCAGCCCTGAGCCAAATAAATAGAAAATCTGGCTCTGACGATCGATGGATGTACATCACTACCTAGCCTACCAAATTTTTATTGTGATTGGTCCACAAATAACAGAGCAAAGGGAATTTTCGTTAGTGTCCAAGAAGAACAAGAAGAAAGTAAGCGATAACATGGGACCTCCCTCGGGGTGGTCTTAAAAAAAAAAAAAAAAATATATATATATATATATATATATATATATATATTTTTTTTTTTTATATATATATATATATATGTGTGTATATTTTATATGATATAGGGTATCCTGGAGGTAGATTCGAAACATCCACTTAAAATTGAAGGGTAAAAAAGTTAAAACAGGCATGAGAGTGCTCTAGCACTCTACAGGCTGCTCTTTTCCTGTCAACACATAGCCTACAGGCAGCAGAGGCAGCAATAATTCCAAAATGAATTAATAAGCCGTAATTCTAAGTTTCAAGATGACTGACAGGGGAGTAGGACTTCGAAGTTAGACTCTAGAGGAAGAAGAAGAACAACATCTACTTGAGTGGTGAATTGACAGGCCTTCAACCTGTAAAAATAATGCCAGCCATATTCACCTATTGGTTGCCATTGATGACCTTAGACAGGGAAGGCTAGCTGTGAATTACATTTGAGTTGAATTTTGATTGATTCATTGATTAATAAACATGACCTCTCTCATCATTGCAACTAACTCTTAGTTTGTTCTCCATCCATCATCTACCGCTTGATTCGGGGTCAAAATGAAGATCGGCCCGCTATGATATTAACGTCATCAGCCTATCTCTGTGTACGTCAACCCAGAAAATTGCTTTCAAACAGGGCTGCCTGTTCGAATCTCAGGATTTAAACGGAGTTCAGCGTATGTCCGAAAGGGCTTATGTCTATGGCTTTAGAAAAAGTACATTACAGTTCTGTATATGAAATAATATCATACCAGTGCTTTTAAAATGATCCAAGACATACATTAAATGCATATTACCAAATAAATAGCAAACAACAATCTGGTTGTTGTTTAGTGTACAATATTAAACATTCACAAGGCACCTCACACAAATGACTTAATTTGCTGAAAGGTTCCACACAGCAAACGAAGTAAATGCACTCGGCTAGTAAAAACGATGATAAATGCCGTTTGCCGTTCTCACGATTTTATAGGCTCACCGAGCAGCTGCTGGCATCATTTACAACATCAACTCTGCTTGTTCATCATTTTCTTCACACCTTTAACAAGAAGCCAAATATTTTGTGGACCATTTGCTCTCTTTACGCTGCTGTACGTGTAAAAAAAAAAAGACAATTTGTCATAAAGCTTTTTACACTCATTATCAGTTGATTGTAGGTTTACCTCCAACAATTTCCACCCCCTAATTTGAAGGCTTTGAAAATTAGGGTAATTCTATTGGATGTTGCCATTTCCCCTATAATTTTTGAATGTCTACTTTTTATTAACGACCACTAGAGAACTATTGTCTGTTTAGTCCATGGTTAATATCATCGAAATGTAGTTCCTGGGTAGTTTTGTGGGGCTAAAGTTCTAGGTTAGTATTTTTGAGTTGTCCTGAAAGCTTAATATGTTCCAGAATGGAATTTCTCAAAAAGTCAAATTGTCACTAAACCTTTGACTTTCATCATCGGCTTATTGGAGAATTACAGGTAGACAATTTCCTCCTTTATATTTAATGGAGGCTGTGAAAAAGTTAATTCCATTCCACGTGCTTGTAAATTGCATACGCCAGCGATTACTTCTGCGTCACCGCAGTCAGCCGAGCAAAAGAACACGGCAGCGGCAAATTAACAAGGCGCGTGAACCTTGAAATGATTCTGTTGCTAAAGAAGAAGAGCATGAGGGGGCTGAGGGGTATTTTTATTACAATTTCCACGGTGGCTTGTTAACGTTCATGACTTATTCACTAGAAATGGCCGCCATGCTTTTGTAACGGTACAATTGTAGGCTAGGAGGAAAACGGCATTGAATGCAAGATGATGAGACAATTTGACAGCGTTGGACAGAAAATGAGGAGCCACCACTGTGCTAATTAAGTCCAAAAGCTCAAAAGATTATGGTCTGGCTGGGAGCATATGTAATACGAGAAACATTGCAACTTATTGAGGCACTCGTACATCTGTAGCTACAGCATCAATTGCTTTTTTAAATTACTAATAAATGGTCATGCCCTAAATTTTTTCCAACTGATAAGGCTTTATGATCAGAATTGATAGCTCATTACTATTTTTTCCCAACAGAAATAGGAAGAAAATTACTCAATCTTGCTTCAAATTATCTGTGTAGCGGGTCAATTTGACCCATTGTAAAGTTTAAAACAGAAGAATTTAAATCATATTTTATCTTATTTTAAAACATAAAAAATGCACAACGATTATGGTATCAACTCACCTGATTTAAAGTTTAAAGTGTTCGCAACATGAACAGCCACCACTCACAGTCATGGTTGCCTCAACTTCCCATCATGCATTTCGATCGTGACGGGCGTGTCATAACTACGCCAGAGCAAACGAAACCGCAGTCGCGCATGCTAAAACAATAGACAAACAACACGAGCGCTGACGCCAGCTTGCCAGGCAGAAGTTATGAATGACAGCGATTGATTTTCAACGCACGTCGGACTTTGAAGTGAAGACAGCAGCCAGATTTGTATGGGACAGAGATCGTGAGTTTTTAACCCTGAAAAATAACCCACTACAATGGCACAACCTGCTGGAGATATTGTTTCCACGAAACGCAGTCTACTTAAACATGAACATGTGGATCAGTTGATCTTCCTCAAGAAAAATCTGCCCTTCAAAAAAGATATGGACAGTGATGAGGAATAAAAATGTGGAAGCACAGGCATAAGTGAATGACTTTGCTGTATATAAGGTTAAAATAATGATTATTGACCTATCTGGCTAAAATGCCATGTTTTTATTCCCCCAATTATACCAGAGGTAAAGAATAATAGCATTATGCTTTATTTATTATCTATTTATTATGATAACACTAGCAGATTAAAAAAAAAAAATTCTAGAACTCCTGCATATAATTGTAGTTTGTAAGATGTTTACGTTGAAAGGTTGCACATGTGTTCAAAACACCAGGAAATACAGAGATTGAATTACTGCACTTTATTGTTGTCTGTCACTGGAGTTTTATTTTATTATCAATCCCAGCTAACAAAATGATGGTCATCTAGTTGGCCTTATTTTTTTTTTTCATGTCTCAAAAATAAACATACATTGGTATGAACTTTTGTTGTTTAATTTTGCTTGTTGAAATTTGGTCTTTTTTATCCGTTTAAAATACTGTAAGAACAAACAACAAATGTTTACTATCGTATCATTTTCACACTGTATCGAACCGTATCGTTCTTAAACTGAATCGAATCGTATCGAATCGCTCTCCCTTAAAAATGTATCGTTTTTGAATCGAATTGTAACTTGTGTATCTAGATACATATCGAATCGGCTTCATGCCAGAGATTCCCAACTCCCTACTAAATATCTCATCAACCCAGCGATATGATAATCACACCCGAAGTGCGTGAATGCCCTCTACTGGCTAACTCAGAACCTTCCGGCAATAATAAGTCCGCAATCCATTAGAATCATCCCCGAGGGGGGAAGAAAAATCGGTATCAATGCATATCTATACCAAGAATACACCTACCAAAATCAATTCTGACCCACCGATGAATAACGGAGGAGCAGCTATACCAATTAGTGTCCTCACCAAGAATAAAAACCAAGGCCAATAAGAACAAAGCGACTGAGAACTTGAGCCCTCCCCCAGCCCCCAGTCTTCTGAAAAGCTAAAAAAAAAAAAGCAGAAAAATACTCATATAAGATTAAATCTTTCTTCAACGTTTTCATTATTAGCCATTGTTTTGTGTTGCGGGTTTTATTGACGGCTGCATATAGGTTACTTGGGAGTATTTTTTTGTTCTTCTTGACTGGTAGGCTTGCACTCGGTGTTGATGGCTTGAGGAAAAACCTCAACATGAATGTCCAATTCATTTGATGTGCGGATGGAAAAATGGTCACTGACTCTCCAAGGGCCCCATTACCGGATGTTCTTTTTTGCAGTAAAATGAACTTTAACTTGCAGCCAATAAGAGGCGACATCATCGATTTATTTGAAGCTCACAACAGCTTTTTGGTGCCGTTTGTGGCTTGAGTAACAACACAACCTTCACTCAGTCAGCTCTCTGAAGCATCAACAAATCAATAAGCGCGCGGACGTAATCACACGCAACCATGCAGGCGAGCACTATCATGACCTTTCTTAGAAAAGGACCTGCAAGGAAAAAGTTACATGCAATTTATGGATGTCCTATTACAACCATGTATTTCCACTTTGTGGTATGAAACAGTTTTTTTTTTCTGTCCGTGGCTTTTTTTTGAGGGGATGATTTTGCATTTAATCCCACATAATTTCACCTCAGCGTCTGCGTATTCACAGTAGTAAATTTTGATTCTGGCAAAACTTAATCTGCATGCTGGCTGGGCGAGCGGCCTTGGTTATGGCCTTCCGCTCAGGCAGCCGTTGAATTTGTTTGCGAAATCTGGATTCAAGGAGGCTATTTTGCCGTCGGAGCCGTGTCTGTTTGAAGAGATCCAATCCTCCAACTCATCAAGATGTTGATTTGAGGGATTCCCGCAGCAAAGTGCTGCAAAATGATGCCCTGCAATCACATCCGTGGATGGAATGAACCACATTTAACATATCTATTACGCCTGTCCGGGAGGCAGATACCTGTTCCGTGCTGACAAACGTGTTATCATCCTGTGCAGAGAGATTGTAAATGTTGACGGCAGCATTGAAATGTGCAGCATAACGCAAATGTTATTTATTTGCTTTTTACTGCCAAACGCCAACACATCCCTCATAAAAGAAGCCATCAAGCAGCGTTTTAAACTTTGGAAGCAATCAGAGTGTATCGCCGTCTGATGGAAAAACATGTAATGACAATTACTGGAGCAACAAATAAAACTTTTACTGCTACATAGTTTATAGAAATTAAAAAAATGTATATCCGTTACATCAAAGTTTGAAATAGTTTTCCTTCCAGAATTTAAACTTTTATCAATTGAGTTAAGGTGGGCGACTGGACATATATGGAATCATTTTATTATTATTACAGGGAATCACAAGAAAATAATGTACAGTGAGGAGATGTATTGTACGCCATGTGATTTTGCAAGTTCACCCACTTAGAAAATAGGTAAAGGTCTGACATTTCAGTCATAGATGCGTTTCCACTCATACAGACATAATCTAAAAAAATCCAGAAATCAGATTGTATGATTTTTTTCAATAATTTATTTGTAAATCACTGGTGTTCATAAGCATCTGTACCCCTGAGAATCAGGAATAAGTATGACACTCAAAGAGTTGTCAGTCTACCTTAAAAAAATATCCACCTTTACCCCATGAGTAATCACCCACCCACCACCCATTTGAGCTCAATATTGTCACATTTGCATCCCACAGTCAGTCATAATCCACCTGCTACCAAGGGCAAGACCGGAGACCTTCGAAAGACACCAGAGAAAAAAAAGTTTCGCTCCACAAATCTGGAAAAGGCTATGGAACAATTGGAAAGCAGCTTCGTGAGAATATATCAACAATAGCAGCAATTGTTAGAAAATGGAAAAGGCTAAACATGACTGATAATCAGTGTTGGGCACGTTGCTTTAAAAAAGTAATTCATTATAGTTACTCACTACTTCTTCCAAAAAGTAACTGAGTTAGTAACTGAATTACTCCATAGTAAAAGTAACTAGTTACCAGGGAAAGTAATTATTTCCGTCACTTTAAAAAGAAGTTGCTCTATGTCAAAGAATTTGAAAATTTCTGGGCAGTATTCGAGTCATTTGAATAGAGAACAGACAGGTAGTTGTGTTATAGAACCTTGTAATATTTATTGCACCTCACCAGCAACAGATTTATCCTACGCTTGAAGTGCAACAAAAATAAACTGTAAACTATAATAAAATAACAATCAGCAGTATAACATAAAGCAATATAAAGTGAGTTTAAACAATTAAATCTCTCACAACCTGAGACAACTGGTCAAGTAGACATAGCCTATTGTGCTTCAAGTATTTAGACTTGAAATTGTGTTTAAATCTCCACCTTGTAAAGGACAAATTTTCCTCTGAATGCTCTGCCACCATATCCCTCTGCATCTGTTTTGCGTGTGTGTGTTTGCCGCATGTGCTGTTCCGGTTTGTGAGTGAAAACACAGGCTCTGATTGGCTTACCATGACACATGACTCTAACCCTCAGCCAATCACAATCACTTCCATCGCATCTATCCAGGTGGTGCATTCAGGTAGCCTAGTCCCCCTACTCCTCCCGTCACCCTCAAAGCGTCTGCCGTCCTCAAGATGGAAGCAGCATTCTTGCTGGCTGACAGCGGGGGATGGGAACGAGGCTAGCATTCAAGTGTAGCAGAAACAGAAACGTTAGCAAGCTTTGGAAAGCATTGTCCAATTGAATGAGCAGGGACAAACAGCCTGGAGTCATATCAAGTACGTGCTGTAATATTCTGATACAGAATTATCTGAGGCACCCTAAAGTGCACGCGGCGCCAATATTGTTTTGCTCACATGATGCAGGAGTGAGTTAGAGACACGGCCTGCTGAGAGCCGTATATTTGTGTTAATGTTGAAGTTATATGTGCTATTAAAGAAACAGTGCCAGCACGACCTGTGTGGTATATACTTGCTAAGAAAAAGCACAAAACAAAACACGTGCGCTATTCTTGAACCTGAACGCACCCCAAGTCTTGGATGACAAATAAACAGAGCAGACTCGCTACGGCTGGTAGTTTCTTCAATTTATTCAGCGTAAGTAACGCACCGCTTTTGACCGTCAGTAATGGTAATGGCGTTGTAACGGCGGAAAAAATAATTATTTAGATTAACCCGTTACAGAAAAAAATAACGCCGTTATGTACTGGCGTTATTTATAACGGCATTATTCCCAACACTGCTGATAATCTACCTCGAACTGGGGCTCCATGTAAAATCTCTCCTCATGCGGCATCATTCATGATGAGAAAAGTGAGGGCTCAGCCTAGAACTACACAACAGGAGCTGGTCAATGACCTGAAGAGAGCTTGATGCACTTGGGTGCAATGTTTTAAAATCATGCATTGCTCAGATGGCTCCCCTGCATTGCTCAGAAGGCTCCCCTGTTGAAGCCAGTACATATGAAGGCTCGTCTGATGTTTGCCAGGTTTGTCAGGTCATGGGGAAAAGTCCTGTGGTCAGATGAGACCAAAGTAGAACTTTTTAGTGCAAACTTTACTTGTCGTGTGTGGGGGAAAAAGAAGGCTAGTACAATCCCAAGAACACCATCCCCACTGTGAAGAATGGGGGTGGAAACCTCATGCTTTCGGGCCTGTTTTTGGCAAAGGGGACAGGACGACTGTACTGTATAAGCAGAGGAAGAATGGTGTAATGTATTGTAAGATTTTAAGCCACAACACCCTTCTCTCAGTCAGAGACTTAAAGATGAGTCGAAGCTGGCTCTTCCAACATGAAAATGATCAGAAGCACACAGCCAAGCTGACCAAGGAGTGAGTGCGTAAAAAGCATACCAAGGTTCTGGAGTGGCCTAGCCAGTCTCCAGACCACAATCCAACAGAATATCTTTGGATGGAGCTGAAACCTGACATATCTAGATAAGATTTGAGTGGAGGAATGGACCAAAATCGCTATTTTCATATTTGAAAACCTGCTGAAGAGCTACAGAAAGCGTCTGACCGTAATTGCAAACAAAGAGTTCTGCATTAAATATTAGCACTGATTTTCTCAGGGGTACACACTTATAAACCCCAGTAAATTACAAATAAATTATTGAAAAATCATACAATGTGAGTTGCGGATTTTTTTTTTTACATTATGCCTCTTTAAGTGAAAATGCATCTGTGATTGAAATTTCGGACCAATAACTATTTTTTAAGTGGGTGAACTTGCAAAATCACAAGGAGTGCAAATACTTCTGCTCCTCACTGTATATCTATTTTGTGATGCTAAACTCGATATGACAAATTTGGCTCAGTCATAGTGATGTTGAGGTGACCTCATACATTTGGGTGGCAATTGATTGCCTTTTAAACATATACATAACTCCCCACCAACTGTACTATATCTTAACTTATTGGCTGACATTGACTGTGACATACATCCAATTCATATGAGATGAGAGGGCTGGCAGTCATTATTTACTGCCAGCCAGCATTTCAAATGGATTTGATATCCAAAGCCTCACATAGAAAACATGATCTTTATATCCATTTCCAGATCCTTTTGTCCACCCTTAGCTTAGTTTTTTCCAAATCTTGTCCGTCATGTCACTTTCAAAAAGCCAAAAGTTTGAGATTCACACAAAATGTGTTCCTTTGTGAAAACTTTGTCGCTGGAAAAGCCAAACAACACCTCGAGTGGCTCACAAATGCAAATTTCTGAAGAAGTGAGGAGGAAGGAGACAATGTCCTTTTGTTCGGTGAGAGGCACCAAGCGGACGCCTATGCCGTCTCGTTGCTAACAGATTGTGTTCTTGAGTTAAAGCGGCTTCAAGGTCGATGGGGAACTCTCTTTCGCTCGCACGCGTGTCGTTAAGTGGAATCTCACGCATCGTTAAAATGACACCTTTACAAACACACCTGGACATAGTGATTTTAACCTACAACTTAAGATTCAGGTAGTCAGCAGTCGCTTGGGAAGGATTCTTGTGGTGACTGGAAGTGAAGTGACTGGACTTTAGATTTCATTTTTGATTGATAGTTTAGTGTTTAAATCTGTGGAGACAATTGGCACAGCACACAAACAGGAAAATGTTCTCCCATTTGTGAAGCATGTTTGTGGGAGCTTCATGATGTGTATGCGCTTTGGTACACCAGCAATGGAGGAGTTAATTTAGACGTTGATTAAAGTGATCCTTCATTGCCAATCCTCCCAGTTCAAATTGATTGGATCGCAGGGGCGTTACCGGGGGGGGGGGGCAGCAGTGGGCAGTGCCCACCCACGGACATGCTCTGCACACCCAAAGAAAACTGGATGTATTACTAACGGCAGTCTGGCAACCGTGTATGGTATCCCATTCATATAGCACTGATATGTTCTAAATTTTAACCTTTGCGTAGTTACCTCCTCTTTCACCTTAAAAAAAAAAAAAGATAGATTTAAAAAAATGTTGGTTTTGTTCCTAGGGGGTGCTACACACATTTACGCATATTTTTAATTTTTTAAATTAAATTAAAAAAAAATTTTTTTTTTTTACATTTGATCAAAGTTTTCACCAGTGTTCACCTGGCCGTTGACTTTGGTGAGTTTTTAAGCATTCTGAGGGGGTCAAAGTAGGGCTCAAAGCGTCGGCGTGACAAAGAATGACTGCTAGGGGGCGCTACATAGTGTATTTGGAATTTGTCTTTACACGGTATCAAAGATTGTCTTGACCTGCCTGCCGATTTTGGTGCATTTTGAAGCATTCTAAGGAGGTCAAATTGAGCTGAAAGGGGCTGCGGAACAAAGAATAACTATGATAATAATAATAATAAAACCGAGGAACCACAGTAGGTTACCTAAAAAAAATCATTATCACCTGTGTGTCCATACTGTTCAGTTATGGATGTGTTCTAAGTCAAATAAAATCAAATCAACTTTTATTTGTTTGGACCAAATCACAACAACAGTTATCTGAAGGAGAAAACAAAACATGTTATAAGGTGCAGTAGCCCTACGCTGGATTTCGACCTACTTGAGCATTGTAGCCCAGGAAAGACTAATGCCCACCCACACCCGACGTCCTGGTAACACCACTGATTGGATGACAGTGGCAGTGAATGAGTTGATATAAAAGTACTGTGTAAGGCCTCTTTTGGATTCTTTATTTTATGATAAAGACATTTCCTCTCTCAACCTTGCTTTGCACTCCCAATTTTGTGCCTCTCATTTGAAATCAGACTGAAGATGAGAAGGGATATTAAAATAGCTGCTTTAGTTGTTACTTTTGTCGTCCCGTGCTCTTACACCTGATGTAAACGTTGTCGTCGTTGTCGTGTTTGCACCCAGTACGGCGTGACTCTAGATGCAGGGGATTAGTGTGAGCTAAACTTGCCCCAAGATGCTAAAATGAATGCATCTCGTTTTAATACCAAATTTCCAGCCATTGCCACTGTGAAGTTAGGGAGAGCTTCAGTCTCTGGGCTCAATGTCATACATTCTTCCATGTGTTGCTAAAAAAGAATTGCTTATGCTGGTGGGCTCTTATGCAAGCTATGTTGTGTTTTCATACGGATTTTTTCACGGTTTTTGAGCCACTGAGGACAAGAGTGGGCTAAACTAGTTCTTGCAGTGTTTAAGTCAAGTATAAAAATAGATTGCTTGTTCAAATTAAGGTTTTCTCACATTTTGGGGTTCCCGGTCCTTCATTGAAGTCAGCAAACTCTGGGTCCAACCTGTATTTTTGAGACCGCAGCGGCAATTACAATGGTGTACGCAGCACGTCACTTTTGCTCATTAATATTCATGACGTTAGCAACTGTTGCTAGACGGGTCAAGCTCGCGTTTCCCGAATGCTAAATGCATGGAAATAGTGTACGAACAAGATTTTACTGAGCTAAACCGACCAATTCTGTCCAGAAATGACTGGTGCCAAATTCACTGGTAAAGATGTGGAAGAACATACAATTGTTCAGTTAAAGAGATGGCTTGAGTGTCGAGGGCTGACAAAGACGGGAAAAAGAGCCGACCTGATCCAGAGTTAGCTTTTTTATTGACACCTTTCTCTTGTGTGCATTGCCTTACGTCACTGTCAATGACATTCTCCTGTTTGAACAATCTATCTTTTACGACCATATGCCCTGTCTTTCTTATATATGATATCCTCTGGTTGTCTTACGTCTCTGACCGTTCTTTGGGGTAATTTGCATTGCTGCTCAGTGACAGCCAATGAACACTCATTTTTTCCTTAATAACAAATCTTAATTCTATAAATTATTGACACTTCCCTCTTGCTAAAGTTGTTTTTTTACAACAGTAAAGGTAACAACAGTGGCAATCAGATACCATTTTAATTTTTTTCTGGTCATTCTTAGTCAGACAGAAGCAGCATGGCAAAATGCCACGCTACAAAATAAGTAAAAATATCAAAATGGCTTACCTCTTCATCATCTGTAGGACCATGGCCCCCAACAAAATGTTTACTGCATATGAAATGTGAATTGCTTAGCCTTGCTGGTGTTAAACTGGTCTTTTGGACATCCGCGCATCCATTCTTCACATTTTTCCTTTGAGTTTTTGGCTTCGGAAAACGTATGAAGAAAACATCCTTCATATGTCGTTATGTCTAGAGTCATTTCTACAAGTTCCATAGCAGCAGTGTTTACTCGGCATGTTTTCTTTTTGAAAGATTACCGGCAGAAAACAAGCAGTAATAACATGGATTGTATGTGAAGGCGTCGTCCATGTTGACATACTTTCAAGTTTTGATGGTGACGTCACGGTCTAAAAATAGCATTCCTGCAGTACGCTTTTCCACGATGAGGGAAAACAGGGAAAATCAGGCTAGTGAACTTGGTGTGCTCTCCTAGCAAAAGTTATTAGCACATGAGCTAAGCTAAAGTACTAATGTGAGTCCACTAATGTCAGTATTATTAACGCAATTATTAACTATACGACATATTACAAGACCTACATTGTTTTTTTTTTAAATTAGCATCATGAATCATTATTAATATTTACCAAATATATATATTAAAGATGCACGATAATATCGGTTACTGATAATTATCGGCCGATAATGGCAATTATGACGTCACACAGATAATCCAGATGAAAAAAAAATTCAACCGATAATGCAATCCGATAATTATATACTTGATTTAGCCTCCAAATGTGCGCAAACGAAGCAGTTTTGTCCACTTCTCCGCTGCCGCCTCCTCAACCCCTCCTCTTTCTGAAGCCCCTGAGGGGGGAGGGGTTGAGGAGTATGGCGTCATAGAGGAGGCGGAGTTACACAACAGAGTTGAGGCAATATTATGGTGGATCTCATTAACGTGGGTTGTTTTCCGTGTGGTAAACAAACGTCGCTCTCGCCATCTGCAAAACATGCACTGCAGAAGTTCCTCGAGGCGGAAAGAAAGAGTCCTTATTCAACACCATTTGGTTTGTTTAGGAATGCAGCCCAAAGCCGGTGGTAAACGCCATCTAAAGCTAAACACTGGCAAGGAGAACAATAGTCGACAAGTAGCCGTCTTCCGACGGAGCCCGCCGCTCTGGCCGGTCCGACAGGCCGCCAGCGGGGCGGGCAGGTGGGATCTCTGGCGAACCCCCCGGTTTCTCGAGCTGTCCCCCACGGCGTGCAGGACGCGAGGCGCGCACCTCCGTCCGGAGCAGAGCCATGCCCCGAATACGCCTTGGCGAGACGGCCGGGGCGTGCGGATATAACACTGGTAAGAACGTAGCTGCCGCCGCCACTCATCTCCGGTTCAACTCATTGTGCACTACGGTGGCCGGATGGACTGAAGGGCACACGCGGGAGGGGATGCCGGACGAGAGACGTTTTTTTGCCGAAGTGACCAGAGAGCCCAAGCAATAAATTAGCAATAAATTAAATTTTTGCACAGTAATATTTTCTCTTGTGTATACTTAAAATTTTACATTAATCTTCTAATAGAATTATCGGCTTGACATTATCGGTTATCGGTTGGAATGAGGAATAAATTATCGGTTATCGGTATCGGTTTTAAAAAATGTATTATCGTGCATCACTTACACATACTTTTTGGGGAGGAATAGATTTGTTTCCCTGTCATCGGGTATTGGGTACACAAATATTGTAATACAACTTTGATATAGCAGTAACTTGTACACTGTCTTGTCTCAAATTTTGTTGAATAGCTTGCTCCAATTTTCCAAATATTCACTCCCATGAAAAACCTGCCAAAGTCATCCGCGTGGGTGACATTTAGGACGTGGTGTACCCGTCAATCAATGGTTTGAAGCAATGTAGCCATCAATCAATTTTCTAAAGCAATTATCCCTCTGCCTAATTTAGCTGCTTTTGATTGGCGGCTAATTAACAGCACATGGCACTGAACACTCTCAAAACAAAACCCCCAAAAGATTAAAAATAAAAAAGAAAAGCAGTAAACCTTCAAAGGCAAAATCCCTCCCGGCCCCTTTGAGTTGCTACGGCAACAGAGTCCGGGGACACATCCTTCCTGGGCGTTTAACATCCGATCATCACCTGTCACTAACTCAAAATTCGGAATTGTGAATGAGCAGTGAATGCGTCCTGGAGAAAGGCGAGCGCCTCCTTCTGCTCCTTTCATTCTTTTTATCTGGCCTATATAGAAAAGTGCTCATTGAATCACATTTAAACGACTCGTATCAATGACCCAATAATGAGGAATGCATTTTTACTGTGGTTGTCAGATGAAGCCAGCAGCCAGCTTGAGGCGGGCAGCAGGTTTGCTACACATGAGTTCTTTTGTTAAACTCTGCTCAACTGACACAATATAAAAGATTTTATTTTGTATGTAAAAGTAAAAAAAAATAAAATAGTTATTCTGTTTTTATACAGCAAAAGTATAAATTAATTTAAAGGAAAAAAATCAAGGAAAGAGTATTTTCAAAGGCACAAGAATAGTTTCTAATATTTTATAATATTTTAAAGTATTTTAGGTATCTATTTTTGGTATTAAAAAAATAGTCAGTTCTTTTAGTGTTGTTTGAAGTATCACTTACACATTTGAAAAATGAGGGGGGAAAAGTAATTTTATTTTAGGAAGAATATTTTTTTTATTGAAAAATGTATTTGATGTTCAGAACAAACAAACACAAATAAATCTAATTCTATTTTTTCGTAGATTTTTTATCATATTTTATACATGTCACAATTCTCAAAGATTCTTTTTTTCCCTGTTAGATTATCCGTATGCATGTATGGGATGTCCTGATCGCATATTTTTGCACCCAAGTCCGAGTCACCGGATTTTGAGAACCTGCCGATACCGAGTCCCAATCCAGAATGAAAAAAAGTCTTTTTATTTTTTGTTCGAACAAAAGTTCCCAACATGCTACAGTGCTGTACTGTATACAATACTTCCTCTTCCGCATTTGCAGAGTATAAAATATACATATTTTTGCTTCTTTTGGCAATGCCATTGTATTCCCGGATCATGTTGTTACTTTATAGCCTTGAAAAAATACAAAATTTTGATTAAAAATCCAAATCTTTTTCACCTGACTCCTATCCTCTGAAAAATAGCCCGATTTGCCTGATTTCTGATCGTATGATCGGATCGGGGACATCCCCAATCTAATTATAAACATTGGGTTTTTCAGGGAAAAAAATATCACATTTCTTGATGGAAGGCTGAAAATCTTGTTGATCAAATATGATACATATGGAGCTTTATTTAATTAATTACAGGGGAAAAAATGTGTTTTAATGTTTTTTCAATTCCGAATAGCAATACCAACTAGGCCTGCAAGCAGGACTGAACGGGCCCTCGCAATCTAGCGCAATTCGGACGTCACGCAACTCGGACAGTGTGCAGGTCAGGGTGGTGGCAGATCGTCCTCTCTAATCATCTCATTAGAACCTAACATGCTCGAAAGTCGCCTCTTTACATTCACACACCTAAGAGATACAAACCCCTATTGGAGAGAGTACTACAAAGAAGAAGCGAATAAAGGGTCGTCACGGCAACAGACAGAGACATGTGGACATGGGCCGTAAAATAAGTATTTCAAAAGGTCTTGAAACTACAACTGAAAAGAACTGGACATATATTAGAAAAATGAGTGACTTTCTATTGCCACTAGTTGGCACTGTAGGGATGATGCAAATGACCCCTACAGGACCCTTCAGAGTATGACTCAACAAGCACGAGATGTTTGGCGCAGATATGTTGTAGAAGTTATGACTGTTCAAAACTTATGGTGAGACGCAATGGCTTCAGTCATTTTCACTTCTCCTGTTGGACTCTTCAGCTTCAACCAAACCTCAGTATTTTTCATCAGGCATCTGAACACATGTCTTATGCCTCCCCTGACGCAGGTTTCAGGTGAATATATTTTTTTTCTTGGCGGAGGAGCCTGTGTAGTAAAAAACGGCATTTCCTGTTCCCACTAGGTGGCGCTAGGCCTAATGGGTAATGTTTCAATGCACTCGTGTTAAGGGTGGGATCCCGCACATACATGCCAGATATGAAAAAGATTGAACGTTGTGTCAAGGAGCTATTAGTCTTTTACTGAATTTGTCATTTTGCCAAAAAAATGGCCGACTTTGGCACCACGCCCAGGTCAGACCCGTGAATAAAAACGCACCATTTTGAAAATATTAGATCTCCTATGTCTCCTGAATAGTCTCACCAATTTTGAAGATGATCCAACTAACTCCCTCTGTGACAAGGTCTCAAATGTGCACCCTGTTAATTGATAAAAATTTCACATTTGATCCAAAATACCCGATTTCCTGTTGGGTTTGGAATATGGGTTCAAGAGACTTTTTGGAGCAGTTTTGCACAAGGTATTGACTCCCCAAATTTCATTGCTCTACGTTAAAAAAAACCTAATAGGAAAAGCCTTTTTGAAAAATTCAAGGGGGCGCCACTGAGCTATTTTGTTACATTTTTTTTGTAACGTTGCAAGATTATCAAAATCCATGCAAAGCCGAATGTATGTGCAAAATTTGGTGAGTTTTCGTGCATGTTCAGGCCTCCAAATGTAAACTGTACTACAAATGGATAAAAATTTCACATTCGATCCAAAATACCCGATTTTCTGTTTGATTTGGAAAAGGGGTGCAAGAGACTTTTTTGAACAGTTTTGCATAAGGTATGGACTCCCCAAATTTCATTGCTCTACGTTGAAAAAACCCAATAGGAAAGGCCTGTTTTAAAACTCCTTTCTGTCGCCACTAGTTGGCACTGTAGAGTTGATGCAAATGACCCTTACAAGACCCTTCAGGGTATGACTCTCAACAAGCACGGGAAGTTTGGCGCAGAAATGTTGTATATCTGCTGAGTTATGACTGTTCAAAGTTTTTTGTGAGACAAATTGTTGACGGTCATTTTCACTTACCTGTTAGGACCCCGCCGCTTCAACGAAACCTCAATATTTTTCATCAGGCACCTGAACACAGGTCTTAAGGCTCCCCTGATGCAGGTTTAAGGTCAACAGATTTTTTTTTCCCTTGAAGGAGGAACCTGTCTCGTAAAAAAAGGCATTTCCTGTTCTCACTAGAGGGCGCTAGGCCTAATGGGTAATATTTAAATGCACTCGTGTTAAGGGTGGGATACCGCACATACATGCCAGATATGAAAAAGATTGAACGTTGTGTCAAGGAACTATTAGTCATTTACTGAATTTGTCATTTTGCTGAAAAAATGGCCGACTTTGGCACCACGCCCAGGTCAGACCCGTGAATGAAAACGCACCATTTTCAAAACTTAAGATCTCATATCTCTTGAACAGTCTCACCAATTTTGAAGATGATCCAACTAACTCCCTCGGCAAAAAGGTCTCAAATGTGCACCCTGTAAATCGATAAAAATTTTACATTCGATCCAAAATAACCGATTTCCTGTTGGGTTTGAAATATGGGTGCCATTGCTTTTTTGGAGTGGTTTTGGACAAGGTATAGACTCCCCAAATTTCATTGCTCTACGCTGACAGACCCTAATGTTATAGGCCAATTTTAAAATTTCAAGGGGGCGCCACTGAGCCATTTTGTTGGATTTTTTTGCAACGTTGCAAAATTATCGAAATTTACAATTTTCTGCACGTATGTGCAAATTTTGGTGACTTTTCGTGCATGTTCAGGCCTCCAAATTGGCCGTTTTCATTTGCCCTGGAAAAAAAAAAAAAAAAATCCTTTGCAAAACAATAGGGCCTTCGCACGCTCAGTGCTCGGGCCCTAATAAATACATGCCAAATAATAAAGTTGGGAACTCATGTTAAAAAGATTTACTGGGAACACTTTTCTGTCAATTTTTTATGGGGTGGAATAATAAACATTCCAATTTTTCTTTAGATTTTCTTTCAAATGCAAATTACAGTTTTAAATAAAAGTTCTAATGATCTAAGATGTAATGTAAAGTTATAATGTTCCAAGTGGAAAAAAATGATGAATATAATCTCTCTGTGATAAAAGCTGACTTTTTGCAAGTCGTTTTTGTTTGAGATAAAGTTGTAATCAAGTGAAATAGAATGAAAATGTTGTATTTCCTGAGGGGAAAAAAACCCCTATTCTTCCCAAAGAAAAGAAAAGCAGGAAAGTGTCTTTTGATGAAGTGTAGTGTGTTAAAGTTGTTCACAAAAGGGCGCCGGGCAATTAACTTTGGTGTCAGAGGCCATTTTGTGTGTGAAGCCGAGCTTCCGTACTAATCTGCACTCATTTTCTCTTTGTGAGGCTTTTAAGAAGCACACACAGAGAACACATGTTGCGTATTTAAGTGTCAGCGCTGAGCTTTTGTCCAAACGCTTTCTTTGGTCTTTCACTGCCGGATAAAGGGATGGTGTCTCAGGGGAGCCAACGTGAGACGGCGAACGTGGGAAGATCCGCTTTTTCCATAGCATCATGCACTCACAAGCACTTTGGCCACTTTCCCATCTTACCTTTTCTTTTCTTTTTTACATGGATTGCATAACTCTGACACAAAATGGGGTTTTGAAGCCATTCTTGATATTTTGACAGTGTGCTATATGAAAAAAAATTTTTTTTTTTTTAGAAGCATCTCTTGGAAGGAATCGTTAGTTTGCTCGCCTGACGATTGAGCTTATTGATTCCACTTTTGTACATGTTGGCGTCAACTGCTAGATTTTGGATCTGAACTTTCTCCATTGTGGTGACAGCCTAAACTGTTGTCATCATCCCACCAAGAGTTTATGTATTTTTGCCCTCATAAATGTCAATTCAGCTGAAAAGTTGTTGCGCAAATGAACAAACAACTGAACGAGTAAAAGAACAAAGCAATCAAATAAATGAATCATATACTCTTAGTATTTGGAGTAGATCTCCACCTTTAACATACTGTAAATCTTATCAAAACAGTTATCATGAATTCTTTTTAAATCATTGGGACAACGATAGAAGTTCAATCCATTCGAAAAGGGAGGGTAGGCATTGATTATTCTGACAGTCCCTCCCACATTGAATGGATTGGGCAATGGTCTAAATAGCCAATAAACTATGGATTTTTGCTACTTAATCAGAGGAATAAACAAACAAACAAGCGAGCAGAAATTCTCCCAAGCAGTTTAAACGTAATCCGGCTATCTAACATAGGAAAAAGAGAAAATCCCTTAATCCTAAAACTCCATGACACAAATCTGAAAACCTCCCTGGTGGAGGTAACACAAATAATGAAGGCTGGTCCACATATAGATGGAATGATTTCCCGGCTGCCAGTGATGTCTTTTTTTCCCCCTGTTGTGTTTGGAATAGAAGCAGGACGTTGCGGGTACGCCGCCAGATTGAGGTCAGACTGTCGGGCTTTGTTGCCGGCGTCAAAAAGACATCAACACCTCTTCCTCCTACTACTCCTCTTCCTCACCGATGGGTGTTTGGAGATGGCGAAAGGGGATGTGGTGCTTGTCAGTTATAGAAAGTAACCCAGCTGGGGGGAAAGCAACGGGTGCAAAGGGACATGTGAAAACTGACAGGCTGATGGGAGAAGGACACACTGACATACAAAAGGATAGACAGACTGACAGCTGTGGTGTGTCAGACATAGTGAGACTTTCAACAATCCTAATAAAAGAATAATTCACCCGATTTGCCGAAGAACCCAACAGCGTGATAAAAAAAGAAAACTCACAAAACAAAAATGCACAAAATCACCATCAGTTGACAAGACAGCTCCTACAAACATTACGCCACGCCTTCCCTTTGGGGGCCAACCATAGGCGGAGTTTGACCTTTGTGACAGGGGGGACAAAACATGTTCATGACCTCGAAACGCAGTGTCAGCAAAAAAAATTAACTTACAAGATATATGTTCGGTTAGTAGCTTAGCCCATGTTCGTAAATACAGTCATCCCACCTACAGTGGAGCAAATAAGTATTTAGTCAACCACTAATTGTGCAAGTTCTCCCACTTGAAAATATTAGAGAGGCCTGGAATTGTCAACATGGTTAAACCTCAACCATGAGAGACAGAATCTGGAAAAAAAAAAAAACAGAAAATCCCATTGTTTGATTTTTAAAGAATTTATTTGCAAACCATGGTGGAAAATAAGTATTTGGTCAGTACCAAAAGTTCTTCTCAATACTTTGTTATGTACCCTCTGTTGGCAATAACGGAGGCCAAATGTTTTCTGTAACTCTTCACAAGCTTTATTTTGGCCCATTCCTCCATGCAGATCTCCTCTAGAGCAGTGATGTTTTAGGGCTGTCGTTGGGCAACACGGACTTTCAACTCCCTCCGCAGATTTTCTATGGGGTTGAGATCTGGAGACTGGCTAGGCCACTCCAGGACCTTGAAATGCTTCTTACGAAGGCACTCCTTTGTTGCCCTGGCTGTGTGTTTGGGATCATTGTCATGTTGAAAGACCCAGCCACGTCTCGTCTTCAATGCCTTTGCTGATGGAAAGAGATTTTCACTCAAAATCTCTCGATATATGGGCCCATTCATTCTTTCCTTTACACAGATCAGTCGTCCTGGTCCCTTTGCAGAAAAACAGCCCCAAAGCATGATATTTCCACCCCCAAACTTCACAGTGGGCATGGTGTTCTTCGGATGCAATTCAGTATTCTTTCTGCTCCAAACACGAGAACCTGTGTTTCTACCAAAAAGTTCTATTTTGGTTTCATCTGACCATAACACATTCTCCCAATCCTCTTCTGGATCATCCAAATGCTCTCCAGCGAACTACAGACGGGCCTGGATGTGTAATGGCTTTAGCAGGGGGACACGTCTGGCAGTGCAGGATTTGAGTCCCTGGCGGCGCATTGTGTTACTGATAGTAGCCTTTGTTACTGTGGTCCCAGCTCCCTGTAGGTCATTCACTAGGTCCCCACGTGTGGTTCTGGGATTTTTGCTCACCGTTCTTGTTATCATTTTGACGCCACGGGGTGAGATCTTCCATGGAGCCCCAGATCGAGGGAGATTATCAGTGGTCTTGTATGTCTTCCATTTTCTAATAATTGCTCCCACAGTTCCTTACACCAAGCGTTTTACCTATTGCAGATTCATTCTTCCCAGACTGGTGCAGGTTTACAATTTTGTCTCTGGTGTCCTTCGACAGCGCTTTGGTCTTGGCCACAGTGGAGTTTGGAGTGTGACTGACTGAGGTTGTGGACAGGTCTCTTTTATACCGATAATGAGTTAAAACAGGTGCCATTAATACAGGTAACGAGTGAAGCCTCGTTAGACCTCGTTAGAAGAAGTTAGATCTCTTTGATAGCCAGAAATCTTGCTTGTTTGTATGTGACCAAATACTTATTTTCCACTCTAATTTGGAAATAAATTCTTTAAAAATCAAACAATGTGATTTTCTGTTTTTTTTCCACATTCTGTCTCTCATGGTTGAGGTTTACCCATGTTGACAATTACAGGCCTCTCTAATATTTTCTAATATATAATATTTCTAATCTTTTCAAGTAGACGAACTTGCACAATTGGTGGTTGACTAAATACTTATTTGCCCCACTGTATGTATGTGCGGGTGTGAGCGCGCGTTTTTCTTTGCAGAAGTAGACGCCGATCTATGCGTTCTGCAGAGATATCCAATTTAATGCCAAGTTTTTTCAGTCACTCACACCTTTGCGAAACGAATCCATACTGTGGTGAATTTGAAAATAGCGGCTGGCAAAACAGAAGACGTCATCCTTTTTGACTGAATATTCCAGCCAGCAAAATTTATAATAATAAATTGAAATTGAGCGTTTTTTTGTTTCCCATCATTTTTTAAGGGGAATTTTGAATCAGGCTGCTTAGGACAGCTATTTCCACATCTTCAATCGTTGACTCTCACCCAGTAGTTGTTGTCGCTTTTGAAAGCTTAGATTTGGAAAAAAAACAAAAAACAAAAACGTAAATCCATCTTGTTTCTTCTGTCCTTAGGTGTTTTTTTTTTTTTTTTTTTGACTGAGCAAAGCAAATGACTGTCTCTAAGGTGCTAGTCACACGATCTGTTTGAAAAATAATTCTGACCTATTAAAAATTTTGTTGTTGTTGTCATTCGTTTCGCTTTGTTGTTGTTTTGCTGTTCTTATTATTATATTATTATTATTTTAATTTTAAATTCATATATTGGAAAGTCAATTACATGCCAATGACATTTTCGGCCACCAGGGGGGCTATGCGCCCCCGTCCCCCCCTTATTCTCCTCGTATGGGGCCGACCCAGGCAGAGCTGAGTTGGCTTGGCTTTCACTGTGTTAACTCAAACACACGCTGCGTTCAAACGCCGGATTTAGGTGGAAACAGGACGAATGTTTCACTGGATACAAGCAGGCAGGAGTGTCTCAAGAATGATTTGGTCCAGGATTCAAGGTACAGGTAATTATTAAATAAAAGAGCCCCATGCATGCACTTCCAACTTAAAAGGCTTTTTGTTTTGTGATGGCCGCAACGTTGGATTACACAATAGCGTAATTTTACCTTGAAATATTTACGTAAAATAAATGATAACTGCCGTTTTTTTGTTGTTGCTTTTAACCAACAATCTAGACTGTTCTATGTTCATATCAATAGAAATTCCGTGATGTACACATTTATTTACAACAATTTTCAACTTAAAAAGCTCTTTATTTTGTGATGGCCGCCTTGTTGTATCCATACACAGTGGCGCAACTTTACATTCAAATGATCAGGTAATTTTCGACCAACTGCCCAATTTTTGGCAGAAAAGTAGTAACTTAGACATTTCTGCAAGTCAATTAAAAAAAAACCTCTCGCCTTTTACGTGTTTTATTTTAAGTAACATTTCAATCTAAAAACGACGATGGCCAGATAGCCGGCAAGACGTGCTGAGGTAATAGTGACATTGGAATTCAACCTAAATAGGTTGTGATTGTATATAGAAAAATGCAAATGTTGCTTTTGTTGAGTAAAATTAAGATAATTCTGCATGCTTTCCTCAAGTATTAAGTTTCTAATGTAAAAAATTGAGTGAATTATTACTATAGCTGTTGAAAACGTGCACTAAATAAAAAAAATTAAGTGGCTATTTTGGACAAAAACTCATGTGATATGTTAAATCTTGCTACCTGAAAGGTGATTATCTTTGCATTTTGTGATTTTTGAATATTTGAGGATTTTATGGCCATTTTAAGTCTTGTCATACTTGTATAAAAAAAATAATTATATTAATAATTTTATTAGGGAACGACTTTTTAATTTTTTGATGTCGCTGCTAATCGAGACTTATGCCTAAGGGAAGTGCCTGTTTTGGTTTTAGCTCGCTAGCGGCTTTGGTTTTGAAAATATTTGAATTTGAAGTTTTTGAAAACAGGCCCCCAGTAGGGGTATAACGGTACACAAAAATCTCGGTTCGGTACGTACCTCGGTTTTGAGGTCATGGTTCGGTTCATTTTCGGTACAGTAAGAAAACGAAATGCAAAATATAAATGTGCTAGTTGTTTATTACACACTTTTGTGCTTTCAACAATAGGAACAGTAGCCTATACAAAGCTAGAATTCTGCTCAAAAAGTAGCGGGTATTTAAAGATAATAACAACAATTTGCCTTTCAGACCCCGCATATTGGTCAGCTTTCTTTCTGAAAGAAAGAGGAAAAAAGAAGTCATGTGCTAAACAGAAAAGCAATCCCAATGACAAAGATTTTAACATGTATTTTACAAATGAAATGCCTCAATGAATCTTTTTTTTTTCCCTTATGAACGGTTTTCAAAAGCTTTATTGTTGGATTTTCTTAAGTTAAAGCGCCACACAGAAATTAATTTCATTGTGTAAGCAGGATCTGTGTATTCTTATTATTTAATTACAGGTGTTTCAGCTCATTTCAATGTATTTTATTTAAATGGGCTATTATTTATTTTATTATGTGTTTGTATTTTACAAATGTGATGTAGTATTCATTTATATTGTATGTTTTATGTTGTATAACTTTAGTTCCTATGGTAATATTAGTTCCTACTTGTTTTGTTGTGGTAGGATGGTTTTGTATTGAACACGGGGCCGTGTTGGTTATTATTATAGCAGAGAAGACAACTGTAAATAAACAAATACAAGTCAACTGTGCCCCGATCTACCACTCAAGAGATCTGATAGACTCAAAAAGTGGGTTACGATTGCACATTAGTTTGAAAATCGACCGGATCCACCGTATTTTTACACGAGTGACTTTCGGTCTAGCCGGATCCTAGCTAGTAGTATTGACGCAAGAGGGCCGCATCTCACGTCAAATAATAAACTCTTCCGTTCTTTTCGCGTTGAGCCGCTGCTGGGACGCGTCTAATACTGGTGTGCATTGGCTGATTGACTTTAACGGTCGCGTTTCACTGTGTTCTCGCGGCAGCCACGTTGTCGCGCCATTGACGTTTCTAAACTGTCCTACCGTGTTGGTCCTCATTATAGTAGAGAAGACGGAGTAAATATAATCTACACAAAGAAACTGTAACCCGATCGACTCACAGCCTCGAAAAGTAAGGGTAACATTACGTCAGAAACTCGTTCGGTACGCCTCCGTTCCGAACTGAGGACCAAGTACCGAAATGGTTCAATACGAATACATGTACCATTACACCGTTACACCTAGGGCCGGCCTAGGCCATTTGGGGGTCCTAAGCAAAATAATGCAAAGGGGCCCATATTTTTGGCCTACCATTTCGTCACAGTGTACTGTGAAACTCATACATGCAATCCAACCCATACGTCCATATTTTGTATATTAATCAGATTTTGTTGCACTGCATACTTCAAAACTTCTCACCCCCAATGATTGTCAGTACTTACAGGAGACAGCGCCAAATCTTTTTCTAAAAGAGGAAAGAAAGAAATTAAGGAAGAACTTTTATTTTTTTAAGCTTGTAATCAAGTATCAAAACTCACAAAAGTCAAATGAAGCAAACTGTAGTAAACAAAATAGAATATAAATTAAACAATTGCCAGATTGGGGGCCCCCTAGTGGTCAGGGGCCCTAAGCAGCTGCATAGTCTGCGTATAGGCTGGGCCGGCCCTGGTTACACCCTTACACCCTACGGATCAGCCCCGAGTCCTGTCAACTGATAGTGAAGTCTATGGATAAACTTTTTTTGCCCCAAAAATGAACAATATCAAATAGCCTACTAATTTGTTTTAAGTCGCCATTTTTCTATAGATATATACAAATTCAAACATTGTTTTTTTTTTTTTGGCATCACGTAAGTGGCGCATTTTAGCTAAATTTTGCAGGACACACCAAACATTAGTCATAGCTCACAAAAGATTTGACAAAAAAAGGACCCAAAAGCCAGTTCAAGTTAGAAACATGAAACTTGGAAGTTTTGTCAATCACAAGCAGACCCTCAAGAAAAAAAGTCTCTCCAAGTAATACCTACTTAGAAAAATCCAATCCCAAAGCTGGTGGTTCTCGATAACCGTTAGTGGCATGCACTGAGTTTAAAACAAATTTGTACTTGAGGGTTGTCGTATTACTCGACTGCCAAATCTGTGTAGAAAACAGATGGGCTACACTAAATTATGAACCATTTCAGTCCAGGTCATTGTGTGCAGCATTTGAGCTAGATTTGTATACGTGAACAAGAAGAAAGTGTTCGAAGAATCTCCCCACCCCACAAAACAAATCAAGTCTTTTGTTGTTGCTTGAGTCATCTTGGGAATCATTTTCACAAGCAAAATGTATTTGCTGTGGTTCTTCTGTTCAAATAAAAGAAGGAATTTGCACACAGAGGGATTTTTGGATGGACAAAAACAGTCTTAATGGCGTCTGATCCCAGATAAAATGCGAAGAGCGCGGCGTGGATAAAACATCGGCGGCTTATCGTGCGTCGGAAGCTCAGTCCACTTTGGAGGCTGCTGACGTGTTGGCCCAGATAAACCTGAGCATCTTCTTCATCGAGCCCCTCGGACACATTTGCACTCTGGCTGACTGTGAAGATCGAAATGATTCCTTTTTGCAATCAGACAGCAAGTGCGCAAACATTCCTCAGCTGGGAGAGAAAATAATCGTTTTGTCCCCTACTATAAAAACAAATAAAAGTCTTTGGACTGACTTTCAGCTATTTATTCTTTGAAAGCAGTAATTCCAAAACAGGAGGGGGGCTGAAACCCTGAATTTAACCAAACAAACGTTTTGAAGCATGGAAATGACCAAAGAAACTTACCAACAAATGCTGTTTCCCATAATTAGAATTTCTTTTGGCTTTTTATGGGTGTTGGGAGGGCACCGAAAGAAAGCAATTAGTGTTTCGAATTTGGTAGCTAGGGACTAAATTTGGTGAAGGAGCATCCCTGGATCCCACCCTTAACCTCCTCTCCCCACAAGAAATCTAAACTGCACCCTTCAAACCAAATTAGCACGCTTCCTGACATCAGTCTTGTAGGTCTAAATCACATAATAAATTTGGCAACATTAAATTACGGTTAGGGCCTGTCTTCATTGGAAAAAAACGTAACAAACAAACTTGAACAACTCTTTGAAATGTCCCTAAAATAGCCACTTTGAAAGGATTTCCTATCACTGACAGTGTGTGGCTTCTTGAGATTTTTTTTGTTATCGTGCTCATGATAGTTACATCATACCAGGTTCCATGTCAGTTACATTATACCAGGTTCCATGTCACAAAATGATACTGGATTTCTGAAAGGCTGACGACTCAAAACAGTTGCTTCAAATTAGAACAGCAGGCTTCCATTTTGATGTACAAAATGGGTTCATTAGATGTTTGTGGGTTTACTCATGATAGACATTCATTCATTCATTCATTCAATTCTTAGGCCCATCAGGACAAGGGCATAGGTTTGCATAGGGACGGTAGGGACATAACACAACCAACTTTTTTAGGTTGCTCAAAGTATCTCACCAACTTTTAAGCAACCTTATATGCATTATATAATGAGTTCAGTTACAGTATATAGGTCATTTAGATTGTCTTCCCATATGATATAAGGATAGAATTGACCCCACCCAGGGGCCCGGGGACAAGAGACCATTATAGGGCCCCCCCCTTCCACCGGCTTGGCACAACAACATAAGCAGTACTTTTAACGCTTTGCAAGCAGTGGCAGTGTAAATTTTCAAATTATTTAATTAGATATGGACGGTTAAATTTAACAGACCTTGATTTGATGTGACACAATATAAACAAACAATGTCCATATATTGTCCCATGTAGGCTACAATACAATACAACTGAGAGTGCTATGCCTGCCTGCTAAGCAACAAAACAGTACAACTAAACATCCTGTTCCTGCCCCCTCTACATCCCTGGGGTTATTGAGCCCTCAAACAGTGATGTGCCTAGATTTTTTGACAGCAAAGTCATTTATAACATCAGTGAAATCCAGTTTTTGAGCAAGCTCACGCTCAGTGGAGATCATGGCTAGGTTGTTAAGCCTGCCCTGTGATATGGTGGAGCGTAGGTAGTTTTTTATTATTTTCATTTTACTCAAGGCTCGCTGTCCTCCAGCTACAGTCACTGGCAAAGACAAGAAAATGCGTAGCAGTGTGCAGAGATCAACATAAATACTTTGTAGACCCATTCCATAGATACGAGCAGCATGTCTTGTCATACCGTAGCTCAATAGGCTAGAAGTGGCCAGTGACAGAATTGAATCGGGCTTTGGTCATGGTGATTGCGAATGTAAACGTTCAGTGTTAGCGGCTGTTGTTCACTTACCGGCGTCACCGTCCACTGCCAACTCTAGCCCTAATTCTCTGACTTCTCTTTCGTTTGCGTTGTGCAAAAAAAAAGGAAAAAATACATATTTTAAATATTTAATATGTTAAAGTTTTTAATTATATATCGAGTAGAACATAACATTTAATTGGACAATGATTAAAATAAAAAAGAAATATGTGAATGTAAAGTAAAATAAATTAAGGGTCATTCAGGGGCCCCTATGGTCCTGAGGCCCGGGGCCAACAATCCCGATTGCCCCCCCCGTCGACGGGCTTGCATTTACCCCTTTTCACTTGGTGAAAGTGCGGGTCAATTTTTTTTCCCCCCTCAAACGCACGTTTGATTGGCTGATGAGTTGCAAATATTTCATATGTGTTTATTTATTTTCTACATTGATTATTTATAAATATTTTAATTTGTAGCCTATGCAGACACTTGTTTTTAGATATTCATACATTAATCATTGTCAAGGTTAAAAAAAAAAAAAAAAAAAAAATATATATATATATATATATATATATATATATATATATATATATATATATTAGGGCTGTCAAACGATTACAATTTTTAATCTAGTTAATTACAGCTTAAAAATGAATTAATCGTAATTAATCGCAATTAATCGCAATTCAAACCATCCATAAAATATGCCATATTTTTCTGTAAATTATATATATATATTCTGTAAAATAATTTGTTGGAATGGAAAGATAAGACACAAGATGGATATATACATTCAACATAAGGTACATGAGGACTGTAGTGGGCATTTCACTCTACTGTCATTTAAATCTGTCTATGCTGTCCTCACTCCGAAGCGTCTACTTTTTCCAAAGCTAGACAGCTAGTGAACGACGCCTTAATAATCAGACTTCTTCCTTTTTCATCTGATTTATTAATAAAATGGCCTCAAACCACTGTCCTCTTTAGACCGTAGTGAAACTACAAAAAAAGTACACAAGCATTGCATTAGCAACAACGTTAGCTTAGCACGCTATACAGGTTCATTAAACATAAACAAAAAGCGTCTCATACAAAAAATAGAACATTTCGCTTACTAACATAATATGTACATTCTTTACAACAACCATACTTACGGACAAATCTTGTCCAAGGATCATATAAGCACAACATTACAACGTAGGCGTCAGCCCGAGACGCCGTGCAGCCATATTGAACTGGCAAGAAAGCAATAAACCATGTCGCAAAGCGACCACAAGAGTTCGCTGTTAGCACAAAAAACCTTGCTGTAAAACTTACCAAAAGGCAGAATACTGTCTGAGCGGGACATGTGCGTTAATTGCGTCAAATATTTTAACGTGATTAATTTAAAAAATTAATTACCGCGCGTTAACGCGATAATTTTGACAGCCCTAATATATATATACTAGTACATATATCATTCTTTGTTGCGATTAGCTGTGTTAGTGGACAAATGCAGTCGTGTTTTACCTGAAGGGAGGCTCCATTTTTAGTTATTTTTGTTATACACTGACTAAGAATTTTTTTTTCTGGTTTTATTTATTTATTTAGACAATGTTGAGCGGTCTTAAGACAAATGTTTATTTTTTTGCATACCTTGATAGTTAAGAGATTACTAACATGTGTATTTATTGTGTATGTTAACATAATTTATGTTTAAATATTGCAATTTAAATTTGCTAATCAACTCCAGACATTTATTCTGGAAGATGTCAAAATGTTTCTTTAGTAATTTTTGAAAACAAAGATTTGAATCGAACCGTGTATCACCTGAACCAACACTCATTAAATTAGCACAAGTCAATACAGATTTATTTTGCATTGATCATTTAGCGTATCTATGAATTAGGTTCATATTCAGGAGAAATGTAGCCCTGATCTTTGTTCACCCAATCTGTTTAGTTTTAATAATGTCGTGTCCCCAGTAAGAAAAAAACTGTACATGCAGGTTATGCTGTTACTGTATATTAGTGACGGGATCTGTCGTTCACTTGAGTAAACGAATCCATTCCGGTTCGTTCAGTAAAACGATTCGTTCAAACGAATCGTTCAACGAATCGTTCGCCCCCCTCATCTCCCTCCCCACCCAAATGAATCGTTCGGTTAGTGAACGGGAAGTGACGTTGCCGAACGAATCACCAAAGACCGCTTCGCAGTATAACTGAACGGGAAGTGACATTGCTTGGTCCCTCCCTCTCTTGCACATTGACCACTCGTCGTAGTTTCAGAAATGAGTGACAGGCGATATCATTCTGCTCTCAGAGACAGCCTCGTCTCCCTCCCGCTGCTGCAAAAGCGAGGGAGAACTTCCGCGTCGTCTGTCCTAGTTCTATGGGCTCAAAGTCATGGCTCGTGCTTGCATTTCGAATTAGGACACGGTTAAACATTTTCCTTTTGAGGGGGAAGTCGGGGTTTGGGGTCGGGGGCGCACGGACTTTCTTTAGCATGATCTTGCTCACATATACAATGCTGCTGCTAACAGCCAACGCGGCATGCCTGCTGTCACGAAAATAAAAATAAATCGAAAGTTTAATTTCTAATTATGGAACAGCCAACACATCATATTAACCTCTCGCTCTGTTGTATTTTTGTTTTTTATTATTAAGATGATCGTTTTGAATTTTTGCACTGGTATTAATAAATAAAATAATCCGGTCAGCTCCCCTGTCGTCCCCGCATCTCAGATCGTCAAATGCTGACGAGAAATAATTGTTTGCTTTATGATTTCGCCTTTCTACTCTCATTAGTCTGTTAAGAAAAATGTAGACATATTGCGACATCTCCCGTGTCCGCGCGCTTTGTTTTTGGGGCGCTTGAGTAGCACATGATGGACGGATTGACATAATTTGTCAAACCAACCGACACCCTCTGACACGAAAAAAAAAAAAAAAAAACACTCGGAAAAAATTGACATGTATATACAGTTTCATTGCAAATCAGTATTATGGTGATCATACTAAATATTATTTTTTTCTGTGCACATATGAGGTACATATCGCTGCCATGAAGCCTCCATATAGTGACAGTTCCCTGCCCGCTTCACTGCCGTCACGCGACCGCAGCTCAGGTTTTGCTTGCCTCGCAGCTACGCGTGTTTTAAATTACTGTAAATTTGATAGTATATCGTCATAGGCACAGTCCCGAGTCTGTTGAGAAAAGTAGAACACTAAACCATGCTCGCTAGATTTGTGTGGTGTTTTTGTCTTTTTGAGCAGCATTTGATAGGCTCCACGTTAACAAATATGTGACAAAGTCGTTTCCTTTCATTTTATGACTCGTTCACCGCATAGTCATTACTGGAAAGTCAAGTTAGCAGCAAGCTAGGTCAGGAACCGGAGGACCGAATCACTGAACGGGAAGTGACAAAACTCAGTCTTTCCCCCCTGCCTGCACGCTGGCTGCTTATTGGCCACACGTGGAAATGAGTGACATACTCCATGATTCTGTTTCCGCTCCCTCCCCTGCCCGCGATGAGGCTGGCGTCTGATTGGTCGTGTGCGATGTCAGAAGACGCTGCCGCTTGCTCAACGCCCTCCCACGCAGCGAACAAGCGCCACCAGCTTCATAGAACGAATCAGTGCAGATGGTGATTAGTTCGGTCTCGTTCACCCAAACAATTCGTTCAAAAAGAACGAATCGTTCGCGACCGATACAACACTACTGTATATCGTCCCTACCAATGTTGACACCAAACCTATGCCCTTGCATCAGGAATATTGGGGTGCTGAAGAGGACCAAATTTAAGATTGGAAGTGAAACTGACTTTGTGGGGTGGATTTTCTTTCTTTCTTTTTTTAAAGTATTTTTTTGTTAAAGTTACAAACAATATGATGAGTCCTCTCGCGGTGACAAAAAAAAAAAAATCGATACAAAAATTCTAGTTGGTATACCTTGTTCAAATTTATCATACAAAATCTAAAGAAGGAATTTGCCTTTAGATTACCATCAAGTAGCTGCTTTTAACTCAACTAGCAGACATCCTGTGCTTTTTCTGCAATTTCATCCCGAGTCTTTTTGTGGGTCTACTTCAGAGAGCAGTAACTCACTGAAATTGGCTCAAAGTGCCTATGACACAAAAAGCGTGTTTATTTCATAATACACGCGGTATTTTATGCTTCTGAATGAATTGGACCACTTGGATGTGTGAAGAAGCGCTCATTGTATTTATTCAATGTTTTGAGTCCCGCGCTACTAAAATGACAGACTTCCAGCTTCAGTCTTGCATTGAGGAAGAGGGCACTGTGATGTGTACGGGAGAAGGAGTCCTCTTCACTATAGAGCCGTACTGTTCTATGAGAAGGACTAAGGATTCATCTGGTTTTGTGGATTAATTCGTTTATTTTTCGCATCACGCCAGCCAAACGGCTGCAGAAAAATCTTGCTATATGAGGGAGAGGTGTGTGAGCCTTCTTGGGGTTTCAAAAGGTTCCCATTCACCGGTGGATGTTGGCCAAAACAAGCCCTACTACTGTGGGACCGTGGGACTTACGAGGAAGTGAGTAAACAGCGTGTTTTGTATTATGTCAAATACTGTTATCATTTTAATATGTAGGTGGCTTGCATTTTGTGGCTGACATGCTCCTTGTCCCCTTGGCCGACGACCGGTCCTGTAAAAATATTGGAGTAGAGAGACTGAAACGATGACATTTTGCGGCTCTCTTCGTCGCGTTTTCCACGTTCTGAATAATTCCCCCTCAATGGGCTAAATAGTAAACCGATGAGCTTCATTCTCCCGCTGACGCCATCCACCTGTTGGGGACGCTAGAGCCCTATAATGGTAGGTGTGGCTAACCGGCAGATTAAAACACTAGTTTCTCGTCATCTGCGCTTTGCTAAATGGCGTACCGCACGCAGGCTATTTTTAGACCATGACGTCGCATCGTAAAACGGAAGTAGGACATTATATACACGCCCTCGCACGCAAACCATTATATTTCGGCCTTCTTTCTCTGGTAATCTTACAAAAACTGACATGACGATTATTCACTGCTACTATGGAACTTGTAGAAACGACTCTAGACATTACGACATATAAAGGATGTTTTCTTCATACTCTCCCGGAAACAAAAAACGTGAACAATGGAGCGACTATGCTACTATGGCGTGGACGTCTAAAAGACCAGTTTAACGCCAGCAAAATGAAACCGTTCACATTTCATATGCAGTAAACATTTTGTTTGGGCCAAGAGGTAAGCCATTTTGATATTTTGAGTTATTTTTTTAGTGTGGCGTTTTTCGTGCTGCTTCTGTCTGACAATGAATGACCTGAAAAAAAAATTAAAGTTGTATCTGACTGCCACCGTTGTTACCTTTTCTGTTGTAAAGAAACAACTTTATTAAGGGGGAAGTGTAAATAAATTAATAGAATTAAGATTTGTTATTATGAAAAAATGAAGTGTTCGTTGGCTGTCAACGAGTAGCATTTGCGATCGCTACACAAAACAGCAATGTCCTCCAAAAGAACGGTCAGTGACGTAAGAAAATCCAGGGGATATAATTTATAAGAAAGATGGGGCTTATGGTGGTAAAGGATAGATTGTTGAAACAGGAGAATGTCATTGTCAGTGCCATAAGAAAAAGGTGTTGATAAAAAAGCTAAAGGAAGCTTAGGTTGGTACGTTTCTTCCCCTGTCTTTTTCATCCGTCGACACTCAAGCCATCTCTTTAACTGAACATTTGTATGTTCTTCCACATCTTTACCAGTGAATTTGGCACCAGGGACATCATTTTTGGACAGAGTTGGTAGGTTTAGCTCTGTAAACATCTCGTCGTACACTATTCCCATTCATTTCCTATTGGGGACAAACAAGAGCTTGTCCCCCCTTAGCTAACAGCAGAGCCACAGAAGCTAACGTCATAAATATTAATGAGCGGAATTGACGTGTAGCGTGCGGTACCCCATTGTTGTATATAGTCGAATTGTCTCAAAATATAATTCTAATCACATAATAATGCTATTTAAAGACCAAATGTGAAGTAAGGTTGGCCAACCATGTTTTGGAATAATATCAATGGCTAAGCAATTATTAGCATTTTTTTTTTTTAACGCAACCCTTCCAGTTTCTTTGTTTAACCCATAGCAACGCCCTTGACAACGGAAATGCTTTTCTTTGACAATCTTCGGAAATGACGTCACACAGAAAACTGCGAGGGAAGTCTGCCATAGAACAGTATTGTTTCATTGCTTCTCGGTAAGATGCCACGGCGGTGTGTGGCGATGTATTGTTTTTAATTTAAAGAAAAGTCGTATGAGTGGCAAAGGATAGCAGGGCACGTACGTAATTAAATCTTTCGTTCGCACGAAGCGAATGAATTTCACGCCATCATCGAGTAGTGTTCTCTGCTACAAACAATTCGAAGATGCCTGCTTCCTCAACCGGTCTGCTTATGATCAAGGATTTTCAGAAAAAGTAAGTGTGATTTTTGGATAGATGACTGATGACTTTGTCAAAGCAGAGCTGCCAATTGTTGTGGAATGAACAGTAGAAGGTAGCGAGCTTAGCCGAAAGGTAACTCGAGGCAAAACCCCGATCGTATTGTGGAATGAACAGTAGAAGCTAACTCGTGGCAATCCCCGATCATAGCTGTATTGAGTTCATTTTGCCTACACTTATAAATTCGTCAAAACTTTTCTTTTATCCTCGGCAATAGTAGGTGGTTTATTTACCTGACATGTTTCGGCGAAATCTTTCGCCTTCGTCAGATGGCCCGACGGCGGAAGTGTTCGCCGAAACATATCAGGTAAATAAAAGCTAACGTCGCTAGCTTCTACTGTTCATTCCACAACATGATCGGGGATTCGTCAAAACTGTTCTTTTATCTGAAGGGAAAAGGTACCATCATCGCACACACCATATAATTGTTTGCATTAGTCTAACACATTCATCTAACTATTGTTTAAGCAGACTCCATTACATGCCCTTTGACACAGTAAAGTGAATCCCCTTATCCGGGCTAATGAGGGGGAGATGAGAAAAATGGTACAGTTTCTCGTAGGCACCGCCTAACTGTTTGCATTACTCTAACACACGTAATATAATTAATCAGGAAATAGTATCATTTTCATATTTACGGTCGGACTGCACTACTAATATAAAATAAATAGCACACCATAGTTTAATGAGAAGAAATAGAAGAGATACACAATGCCGTCTTATCACAGAAGCCCAACGCGTGCGTCACTAACAAGATTGACGCACCAACTCTTGCAATCAGCTCTCCCAGCAAATTCCAAGGACAAAGCGCTTTGTCCTAAAACAAGTAGAGACTGCCCAGACAACAAAGTTGATAGCGGGCGTCACATCCGCGCACGAACCTAAGCCGCCCAAAACCCGCCACAGAGGAGAAGACCCAAAAGCAACGCCCAGACACACCTTCGGACACACCTTCGGCATGGCCCGCTTCACCACGGACTTTAAAAAGACTGGACACTGAGATAACACAGATTTTTGCTGCTCGGAAACATGTAGCTGTTGTTTTGGATCCAGAATTGTCCCTCCGTTGTCTGTTTTTGCCTTGTTTTTTACCATTGTCGACGAATAAATTGTCAACCTGCTTTCGGCGAGTCTTTTTCAAACTTTTGGAACATGGAGTCAGTACAAAAGGTTAATATCAGAGGTGAACGCGCGAAGTTCCGCCTTCCCGGTTGGCGCACGTGAGGCAGCATCGGCCGAGCGGCACTTGTTTTGGCTGTCGCTATTTCCGTGCGTCTTGGCCGTGGGGGCGAATTTCAACATATCCCAGTCAATAGTAGGTTGTTTATTTACCTGACATGTTTCGGCGAACACTTTCGCCTTCGTCAGAGGGTCCTAAGGCAGAAGTGTTCGCCGAAACATGTCAGGTAGATAAAAGTTAATGTCGCTAGCTTCTACTGTTCATTCCACAACATGATCGGGGATTCGTCAAAACTTTTCTTTTTATCCCAGGCAATAGTAGGTGGTTTATTTACCTGGCATGCTTCAAATCATAAAAATAATAACAGCTTATATCTTACCAATCTTGTAATCTCGATGGTTCATGTCTCCATTCCATGTCTGGGGACATTGTTTGCATCCTGATTAGCGTCTAGCTAATACGTGTACGGTCCAGCATAAAATTCCAACCTCCTCCTCTTCCTCCAACTCTTCAAAAACTTGGATCTCCTCAGTTGCGCTCGATCTATTGCTTATATCGCTGTTTGAATCATTGTTTTAAGGGCTTTGTATGGCGGCCGTATGGAGCGCTGCCATCGCTGTTTTCGGTGTGACGTGTCACTTCCGTTCACTTTTTGAACTAAACTACTTGTCAATATTTTTTAAAATACTTTTTTTTAACGTTATATATTTTTTTTCTTTACTATAATCTTTTCAATTTTTATGTAGATGTGTATTCGAGAAGCTTGATTGCATGTAGGTATATACTTTTGATAAGGTGATGGGTAAAACACCTAACTTCACAAAGAGATATCCTCCAAACCCTTTTTGTGTTAGATGATATATATAATTTTTTCTCTCACTATTTTGCACTGTATATAACCTATTTTGACTAGTTTGTGTAAAGGCCAAAAACGCCCATGACCATACCTGCTGTTTGTGTTGAATTGTCAAACATAAAACTATTCAATCTTATTTTTTTCTATTGAATGTTTATCCTAACAAGTTGAATAAATATGATCAAGCTTCAAAACGGTTGGTCGAGCATGTTTGGTTGTCAGTGGGACGTCAACATTACAAATTTTGAAAAAAGATTTTGGGATTTTTTTGTCTTTTTGGGTCCAAAATGTGGACTAAAATTGGTCAGTGAAGAAAACAACAGTTTGGACATGAAGTTCAAGGTGTCCTGAGAAAACGGACCCAACTTGGCCATTGTAAACCATTTTTTCTTTGAAATATAAAGGCAACATCAAATGCATGCAAATTCGGCCAAAATAGGCTTAGGTGTTAAAGGGTTAATTGTGACCCTATTTGGCATTTTATGAAATTACTTCACATTTGGTCTTTAAGACTTTTTTTTCCTCTTGCCGTACGCACTTAAGTGCTGAATTTTCAAAACGTTTTAAAATAAGTTTATCATTGAAGCCAATATAACCTTCCTTCCTTCACCACCTTCTTCATTTCATCCTTCCTTCCTTTCTTTCCTCACTCACTCACTCACTCACTCACTCACTCACTCACTCACTCACTCACTCACTCACTCACTCACTCACTCACTCACTCACTCACTCACTCACTCACTCACTCACTCACTCACTCACCTTCCAACCTCCTTCTTCCTCTTTGCCTATCTTCTCTCCCCTTCATTTACCTTCTCGCTTTAACGGTTCTCCCTTCAAACACTCTCTCCTAACTCTCCTCTCTCAATCTCACCCTGCTCTCTCTCCCTCTGTCTCTTATTTCTCTCACCCCTCCCTCTCTCTCTCTGGCTGTCCCTCGCATCTCCTTCTTCAGTGCACACTCGCACCACCAGAAGAGAAGACAGTTAGAGAAGGATCGTACCACACTCTTCATCCTCGTCCTCCCATCATCACGATGGACGCACCTTTAAGTACGAGCGTGTGGATTTTTTGGTTAGCGCTCTCGTCGCTTTTTTGCGGAACTTTCGCACAAGGTGAGCATACTTGCAGTTTTTATCTTGGCACTTTTCCCCGTCATTCGCTTGCCCTCCAGAGGAATAGGGGGGAGACACAGTGAACACGGCGGGCCGGAGAGCTCTCTCAGCCGGCGTGCGCAAGCTGAGAGGCTCGCTCCCACTTCGGTTTGACATGCAAACTTGTGCTCGTTTGCTTTTGGACGTGCAAATGAGTGGTAAAGTGTGCTAAAATGGAAAACGGATCGGGAAAGTTGTCATAAAAATGTTGGACTTGCTGATTTTTTTGGGATGTTTTAAGTGCAAATAAGAGCCTTGAAGCTCATCTCTTGGGTCTTTGATGGAGGAAAAAAAAGATTTCTTAACAATTGCATTAGGGGTGTGACAAAATATCGAAATCGTGATATATAGTGATACTTTGTATCCCAAAAGGTTATCGATATGTTCCTGTCAAGAATCGAGATATCGTTTTAAAAAGGTGTCAGTTAAAAAAAAAAAAAAATTGCCATTGACGGTGCTCAACGCCCAATCCACTTAGACTGGGAACGTTCGTTCATTCAAAACCAGAGCATTCACAGTCATTCGGTCCGATTTTTGGGGCATTTACAGGTCACTTGCGTTTCATTTTAGGGCATTTACAGGTCATTTCCTGTTGACTTTGAGTCATTGCTTATTCATTTGGGTGATTCCCAGGTCACTTCCTATTCTATAACGCAAAATAAACAGCAAGTGACCCATAAAATACCCCAAAATCAACAGAAAGTAACTGAAAATCAACAGGTAAATGGCCTTAAATGGCCCAAAATTACCGTATTGGCCCGAATATAAGACGTTGTTTTTTGCATTGAAATAAGACTGAAAAAGTGGGGGTCGTCTTATATTCGTGGTCTAGACATTATATCCATTCACGACACTAGATGGCGCCAGATATCATTGACGCGAATGCTGAACTTGAGGAGTAATGTTCTGTCATGACAGATCTCAGCTACTCTCAAGTTTAACCAGTTTGCATTATTTTATTGCAATGTTTTTCCTTATTCAGATTTGTTTCAAGACTACAGTTACAGTTAGAACTCACTTTGATGGTTAATGCACTTATTGCAATTTTGTTGTTTTATCACAATAGATTGGTTTATTTACATTTCAAAAACCAGAAGCCATTCATTTATGAATGTGATTGCATTTTAGTTAAAATATTTTAATGTTCAGATATTAAGATTTGAATGAGGCAAAATAACATGCTTTTTCCTTCAAATATATTGTTATAATCATTAGTTTCGGATGTACTGTAATTGTTTTCTGTATAAAAATTAATTCGGTGTTCAAAAAGTCTTTTTTAAAAACTTGAGTCTTGAAAAATAGGGGGTCGTCTTATAATCAGGGCCGTCTTATATTCGGGCCAATACGGTACTCATTGCCTGGCGTTGGCTGCCACTGACAGCCATAGACGTTCAATCCGTTTGAACCCTCCCAGTTCAAATGGAATGGACGTCTACTAGTGATAAACTCATTCCAATTCACAGCAGAAGCTTGTCTTTCTGTTTATTAGTTTTTTGTAGAATATCCTAGAATGATTTCCTGACCAATGTGTCAAAAATCGTTGTATCGCTATATCGTCAGATCATCGTTTTCATGAGCTTTGTATCGCAAATCGTATCGTGAGGTACCAAGAGGTTCCCACTCCTAATTCGAATGTTAACAGTGTGAGGACGATAAAGGTGCGTTTTATGCGGTCGTCATCATATTAACTCGACCTTCACGCATGCAGTGAGTCATCCTCAAGACGGTCAGAAGGTAGTTCGTCAAGGTACAAAAAAGTTGAAGGCATCTAGGACGTCATTTGTTCTCTTCTTCCTTTTCTTCTTCTTCCTCCCCCGGGGGCACATTTGATGTCTCCTAATCCTCTTCCTGAGTGTAAAAATGTGTCGTCAGCCTCCTCCTCTTGCTCCTTCTCCATCTGTTTCATCTTCTTCTTCATCATTTGTGTGCGCGCGTTGAGGAGGAACACAAAACATAAAGGCTGTTTTTTGAGGGCATGTGTAGCTTTCTTGGCCGCTAGGAGGCAGCAAAGACAGCAGAAACGTAGTTTCACAGCAAGGGGGTTTCTTAAAACAAAATGCAGCAAAAAGTTGGGATTTGCTGTCTGCTTCTGGGTTGATAATTATAATTACACATTGTGACACGTTTGAACCAGCAGTGTCATATATGGAGATTGCTGGTATTGCAATTTTTTTTGCCTTATGAAAAGGAATTCCTTATGGGGATGACTTATATAAATATTTATGGAGCAACATTTCTTGACATCCAAAATTAGCACTACACAGAAATTTCTGCCCTGCTGTTTTGCCCTAGAATGGCAGATTTCCCGTGTCTTGACTTCTTGAGACATTTATTGTGGATCAGTTAATCATCAACAAGCCTATCAAGTTTCATGTTGCTGATTAAGAGCTTAATTTACAAAATTTCCAGGAAATGATTATCATAGGAGTAAAATAGCAGTTATTACCCAAAATGGCTGCTTTAAAGCAAGATGGCAGAATTCCTGTGACTTTTTGGGCAGGACTTCTTGATTAATTCCAATATCTCCGCCCTTGATATCAGTGATGAACAATAATGCATTTTTCCGATATTTTACCAATAATTTCCTCCTCCTTCCAGTTGATAACCGATAATGTCAAGCCGATAATTCAAATAAGATATACCGTATTTTTCGGACTGTAAGTCGCAGTATTTTTCATAGTTTGGCTGGGGGTGTGACTTATACTCAGGAGCGACTTATGTGTGAAATTATTAACACATTATGATATCATTTCACATGTTATTTTGGTACTTTGGAGTGAAACTGATGGTTTGGTAACCTTGTTAGCATGTTCTTTATGCTAGTTATCAGAATAACTCTTAATAGCTATGACCACTTTCGCGTTCTGCCTTTGGCAATCTGTGTTCAATTGTATCATTGACTTTTTTATATTGAAACGAATGGTTTTAGTTTGTGGCGCTTTCACACCTAAGTGGTGGCGCACTCGCACTTGTTTACGCAAAGAAGAGCGCTCACACGCCAGAAGAAGACAGACAGGCACGCAGTGTCTCTGAGCGAGTGGACGAGAGAGAGAGAGCGAGAGAGAGAGAGAGAGAGAGAGAGAGAGAAACACAGCTGCGAACCTACGCTCATTGTTCTGGTTGTAAAATATCTCTACAGAGTCAACGCCTGTGTGTATCATCTTTTCTGTTGTTGTTGTGTGTTTTCCACCCGCGATCGGACACTTAGAGCCAGTTGTGTGGTTGTTTGAACGATGTGCTAATGCTAGCAATCACATGCTAACCGTTTGTGTCATTGCTGTAATAGCACCTAATTATCATTTATTTACGTTGATGTGAACCTGTTTGGTATCGAGGGCGAAATTGATTCAGCAAATTATACGGACGTCCAGCATCGTCATTTGGGAGTGTAGCTCGCTGTATAGCCAGGACCGAGCCGTAGCGTCTGGTGAGGTCAGTGTATTCGCATTTCGTTGTTCATGCATCATGTAACATCGTACTGTACACTTATTCAGCATGTTGTTCTCTATTGTATTTTTATATTAAATTGCCTTTCATGCTGACATATCTGTTCTATGTGTTAGATTTTATCAGGTAAATTTCCCCCAAAAATGCGACCTATACTCCGGTGCGACTTATATGTTTTTTTCCTCCTCGTTGGGCATTTTATGGCTAGTGCGAGTTATACTCAGGTGGGACTTATAGTCCGAAAAATACGATATATACAATTTTAAATTATACACAAGAGGCAATGTTACTGTTCAAAAAGAGAATTTACTGCTACTTTTTCCACATCAAATGTGAACAGGTAGTAAATTCCAACATTTAAAAAATGTATACTAATTTCTTAATATTAACAATTCTGACAAAGTAATTACTTAATTGTACAAAAATGCCTTTAGGAGGGTTTGAGGCGCCAACGCAGAATTGGAGAAAACTGCGTCGATTGCGCACATTTGGAGGCTAAATCAAGTACATCATTATCAGAATGCATTATCGGTTGGATTTTTAAAAAATCTGGATTATCGGTGTGGCGTTATAAACAGTGTTGTTAATAACGGCGGTAGAATATGACGGCGTTACTAAGGGCATTATTTTTTTCAGTAGTGAGTAATCTAATTACTTACTTTTCTCTTCTTGGCAACGCCGTTACCGTTACTGAGGCGAGAAGGGCGTGCGTTACTATGTTGGTTGAATGACGCGAGAAACGTCAGAGAGAGACGGACTCACGGAGACGAGAGAGCAGAGCAGGAGTGGGGAGGAGGCAACGGAGTTGTGACGGCGTTGCAAACGCGATGCTAGGTGGCTCCAATACTACCTGACTGTAGCCAAGAGCCTACAAACTACGCCCACATGATGCTACGGAAAGATATTACATAATATAGAACTAGATGCAAATGACAGACACGGCGGCATAAGCATCATGTATAAAGAACAAGATGTGTTAGTAAACAGCCGCCATCTTAAAGCAGTAGACCTCTCAGAAAGTCTCTGTTGTAGAGAAACTTCCTAGCGAACCTAAGTGTTTTTATCTAAAATGCTCCTGAATCGCCAAAATCTTGACTTAAATCTTAAATCCCTTTAAATGATGAAACAGTTTTAAAACTTAACTTTAAAACACATGTCGAAAGTAGACAGAAGGGAACTAATGCAATAACGGGAGCAATTTTAACAACTTTAACGGTTGAGTCACAACATTAAATGACTTCCACACATAGCAAAGGTTACTATCTAGTTATCGCAATATCCGCAATACCCCTGTGTCTAGTTAAGTTTAGGGTAAAGAATTGAATTAAACTTCACATTGTGTGATGTTTTTTTTTTTTCCAGAAAAAAAAAACATGAAAATTATCACCAGTTACTTTGCCAAGTAACTAATTACTCTTATGTTCAGGTAACTTAGTTACTAACGCAATTACTTTTTGGGAGAAGTAATTTGTAACTGTAATTACCGTATTGGCCCGAATATAAGACGGCCCTGATTATAAGACGACCCCCTCTTTTTCAAGACTCAAGTTTGAAAAAAGACTTTTTGAACACCAAATTAATTTTTATACAGAAAATAATTACAATACATCCGATCAATTGATTATAACAATATATTTGAGAGAAAAAGCATGTTATTTTGCCTCATTCAAATCTTAATATCTGAACATTTTAAATATGTAAACTAAAGTGCAGTCACATTCGTAAATGAATGGATTCTGGTTTTTGAAATGTAAATAAACCAATCTATTGCGATTAAACAAAAAAAAAAAAAAAATGCAATAACTGCATTTACCATCAAAGTGAAGTCTAACTGTAACTGTGGTCTCGAAACAAATCTGAATAAGGAAAAACATTGCAATAAAATAATGAGAGTAGCTGAGATCTGTCATGACAGAACATCGCTTCAATGATATCTGGCGCCATCTAGCGTCGTGAATGGGGAGATTAGCTGAGATCTGTCATGACGGAACATCGCTTCCATGATATCTGGCGCCATCTAGCGTTGTGAATGGGTATACTGTCCAGACCGCGAATATAAGACGACCCCCTCTTTTTCAGGCTTATTTCAATGCAAAAAAACACCGTCTTATAATCAGGCCAAAACGGTAATTACTTTTTTAAAGTAAGATTAACAACACTGGTCATAAGTACCATTATCGGCCGATAATTATTGGTAACCGATATTATCGTGCGTCTTTAGTTGGTATTGAAGTATCATTCTTTCAGTACGTAGCACTAACAGTGTTTTTGCCTGTTAAATGATTCAAGAATTGGAAAGGCTGGCATTGCATTGTTTAATCCAAGAATTTGGAAGAAATGGGAACAGATAGATGAATTGAATGAAGAGCTGTGTTGAAATAAGTTTTTCTACCGAGTGTTCGGCTTTTGGACAGCAGATGCTTCCATGATCTTACGCATGATATAGTGCTATTCTTGGCCGTGATTGTAGCACATTGTGTTCCATGTATGAACAACAAGAATCACCTATGTAGAATACAGTAGATTAGAGGGCAATGTTGATAAATGTCAGTCTTTGAGCTACTAAAATAACCTTATGTGGAGGCGGGAAGCTGGTGCACAAAATTGTGACCTCAGGCTTCATGACGATAAGTAAGGAAGCAGCACGGGAATGCTCACGTTAAAATGCCGACAACAAAGGAACCAATTCTAGTAACTGAGTATCAATACTTTCACCTGAGGGTTGAGTCCAGTATCGGGACAGTGATAGACTTTTCATCCATTTGAACTGAAAGAGCTGGTAGTGAATGATTCTGTTTTAATGCCATTGACAGTGAAAGAGGAACACTGCCTTTCCTCACAGCCATAATGGATAAGACTTCACTCACCACTAATGGCAGCCAATGAGTTAAGTATCATTGTGAGCTAATGGACTATTTGGATAAAAGCATGTGAATGTCTACAAGGAATTGAAAAGTGAAGAAAACCACAGCAGAAAATATGGATGGAATTTTTAAGGCGTTCATAGTTTCTCCAGGGAATCAATTCCATTATCGGGTATGCCGATAATGGCGAATCGATATATCCTCCTGGGAAATCTGACCAAATTCTTTCTAGAATATCATTGAATGGTGGCTTGAATGAAAAATCATCAGTGTTTTTGCTCGGGACAATACGTGAAGGTTATGAGAGCGGGAGCGTGACGTGATCAATTCACACGGCTGAGCGCTAGTAAAGCATCACTTACTTGTACGTGTAACTGAAAGCTTTTGAAATTACTCACAAGCAAAAATTCAATACACACACCTACACACACACAAATGTACACGCTCACTCTGCTGCCTGTCGTCATCATCATCTTGTATGATCTCACTTTCTCTTTTTTTTTTATCTCGCCATTCCGCTGACAGATTGGTCCGACAAGAGCAAATGACTTTAATCCCAGCCTAATGACAGATAATGGCGCCGCACGCTGCGCTCATTTGCATGCCGACGGTCACTAGCTCGCCCACTCACTCCATCCTCCGGAGTTCCCCACTTGCTTCCAGTTGGGATTTTAGTGGCAGAACTCAGGCAGCTGCAGCGTTCCATGGCTGCCTGAGGTGACGAGTGACGGCGAATGACTGCTGCCTGCTGTAGAGGTTAAAAGCTGTTTGCTTGTTGGAGTCAAAGTCAAAGTAATCATCGCCCCAGATGGGAAGGCGTAAAACTAACGATGGAATCATTAAGGCTGTAGGCTACTTATGTCAGCTGAAAACTAAGACCTATACAAGCAAATCAAAAAAAGTGACGCTTCCTTCATCTTTGATCGACTAATGCTACTGACAACAAAGCAGTGCACTGGGAACTGACTCACCAGAAAATGGGGAGCATTCAAGTTGGGCCGCTGGGCACAAGCTGATGAATCCCGTCTCTTCTTTGACGTTCCTGGTAGGCGTGTGACAAAATATTGAAATGGTGATACATCATGATACTTTGTATCCAAAAAGGTAACGATATGCTCCTGCCGAGAATCGAGATATCATTTTGAAAAGGTGTCAATGTTTAAAAAAAGCAAAAATAAAAACAAGGAACCAACAAGTTGCTACCAGAATCTTCCACCATAATAGTGTCTCAATCACGGGTGAAAGTGGCTAGAATTTCTTGCCGGAACTCCCCGACGTGAAGGTCGCTACAGAGCAAGAAATTTTATTTTATTTTTTTCTTTCATTTTTTTTGGGGGGGGGGGGGGTGTCAAACCTCTTAAACTACTGAAATGAAAAGAAAACTGTTTTAGCACAGTTATTTGTAAAACACATACAAAACTGATTTTCATTCAAAACTGTATTTTTTCAAGGATTTGCAAAATAAAAGTGAACAAAAACAGCTATAACCCCAACCTTCATCTCCTATTTTTTTTATTTTCCCTTATTTCCTCACATACTAAATGCCAAATCTCAATTTTAACTACTAAAGAACATAGGATGTATATTAAAATTGAAGTTAATGTAAACATTTCCTTTTTTTAAAATAATAATAAAGATATAAGTAACATACATTCAGAAAAATAAGTACAAATGACCTATATTATGCAGATTGAAATGAAATATAGTTTGAACATTGACTTTTTTAAATCACAAGGAAATGAATAAGTAGCCTAAAATAAATGAACAAATATAAGTCCAAAGGGCATATTGACAGCGAAGATGTTCTGAACCTCCCCATCAGAGCAAATAAAACTAAATATGATAAATAAGCCTCCTCAACTTTTTGATTGCTCTTAAAGATTTGATCCATTTTATGTCGCATTGCCCTTTTTCTGTCGCATCAATTCAACGACTTTTTTTTTTTTTGCTGTTCCAGAAAACATGCACATTTGAACCAATCAGAGCTCACTGTCTCTGCTGATCACATGTCAGTATGTCAGCCAATTGAACGGATAAATGAGTATAGCCATTTTGCTTTGCTGCGTGCATTTTCACATTGACGTGACTCATCATCGTCAGACTCGGAGAACTCGCTGAGCTGGGGAAACCTCCATGCCGTACGTGGAATAAAATTAATTATAAATATTGCTGGAAACGGATTACGCTACACAAGCACTTTATTATGCTTGTTGTCGACACTTGTGTATGTAAATCTGATGTCGGTAGATTGTTTTCTTCTTGGCATGTGTGGCAGCTTAGCATTTTTTTCTTTTTTCTTTTACATAACGTTTTGACAGTTGCCTTCATATTTTCGGAATCAAAGCATAGTGTGCCGGAACAGCAATCCGGCCCTGAATCTTATACCAGAACTGCGCTCTGGCCCTGAATCTTATACCGGAACTGCGTTCATGACCGTTCTGGCCCACTTTCACCCCTGGTCTCAATTAATTCTAAGGCTGCATTGACGGTGCTCGACGCCCAATCCATTTAGACTGTGAATGTTTGTTCATTCGAAACCAGAGCATTCACAGTCATTCTGTCCGATTTTCAGGGCATTTACGAGTGATTTGCTGTTCATTTTAGGGCATTTACAGGTTGCCTGGCACAGCCAGACTGTTCTCCCTGTATTTTTCAAACACTGTGAGAATAGTCTGGGACCCAGCCCATTAAAGGTCAAATGTAATTTCATAAAATGCCAAATAGGGTCAGTATTAAAGTAATTAAACATTGTCCAACAAATAAAGCATGAAAAAAAATAAATTCATATGTCGTATATTTGACAAAATAATTGCGTTTCCGAAGTTCGAGCATGAAAGGGGACGAACCCGGAAGTGATATGTCACAACGAGAACAGCGATGGCAGCGCTCCATACGGCCGCTACACAAAGCCCTTCAAACAAAGATTCAAACAGCGTTATAAGCGATAGATCGAGCGCAACTGAGGAGATCCAAGTTTTTGAAAAGTTGGAGGACGAGGGGGAGGTTGGAATTTTATGTTGGACCGTACTTGTATTAGCCAGACACTAATCAGGACGCAAACACTAGCCACGTTTACATGCTGACTTTTATTCATACCGATTCAAATCATTCCGAATGGAAATTTCAGATCAGCTGTTTACATGTCACTTCATCTATTCCGATCCAGCGTTTACATGTGACTGCCTTTATTCCGAAAGGACGTTTGACAACTGCCGTCTGACATGCGCAGATTAATCAAAACAAAGCGTCACGTTGCAAAACATGGAGATCGATCGTCGGAGTGCTGCTGTTTTAACTTTAACCCACTTGTTGTGTTTGTGGGGTCGTATCCGCTTCTGCTGTTTTGCTCTTTTGCCTTGTAGTAGCCGGTTTTCCACCGGTTTCTAATCTGGTCAACGCTCCGGTCTATTCCGGCTTCGTGTAACCTCTCGTGAACTTTTTTAAATAGTTCACTGTTCCTCGTTTTACGCCCGTCTAAGCGAGCAATTATATTCAATTCTTTTAAAGTTTGAATTTAATACAATCTTTCCGCCGGACTCCAATTAGGTGCGCTGTGCTTGGAAGCCATGTTGCAAGTGACGTTACTTACGTCACAAAGTGACGTCACCACGTCAGTACGGAGCATGTGCAGAAAGAACGCAACCAGACACCATTCCGCTTCCCTGTTTACGTGATATAATTTTACTTCTAATCGGTTTGGGAAAAGGAATATTCCACCCCTGTGAATCGGAATGAAATTCCATTCGGTTTGGGCCTGTTCATTCCGAATGAGGTGTTTATATGGAACACATTTATTTGGTTTGAACAAATATTCCGATTGTAATTGGAATATTTGGCTCCATGTAAACGTGGCAACTGTGCCCAGACTACCTGACATGGAATGGAGACAAGACCCATCGAGATTACAAGATTGATAAGATATATGCTGTTATAGTTTTTATGATTTGAAGCTTGTCAGGTAAATAAACCACCTACTATTGCTTGGGATAAAAGAAAGGTTTTGAAGAATCCCCGATCATGTTGTGGAATGAACAGTAGAAGCTAGCGAAGTTAGCTTTTATTTACCTGACATGTTTCGGCGAACACCTCCACCTTCGGACCCTCTGACGAAGGCGGAAGTGTTTGCCGAAACAGGTCAGGTAAATAAACCACCTACTATTGCCTGCGATAAAAGAAAAGTTTTGACGAATTTTTAAGTGTAGGCAAAATGAACTCAATACAACTATGATCGGGGATTGCCACGAGTTAGCTTCTACTGTTCATTCCACAACACGATCGGGGTTTTGCCTCGAGTTACCTTTCGGCTAACGTCGCTACCTTCTACTGTTCATTCCACAACAGTTGGCAGCTGTGCTTTGACAAAGTCATCAGTCATCTATCCAAAAATCCCACTTACTTTTTTTCAAATCCTTGGTCATAAGCAGACCGGTTGAGGAAGCAGGCATCTTCGAAGTGTTTGTAGCAGAGAACACCACTCGATGATGGCGTGAAATTCATTCGCTTCGTGCGAACGAAAGATTTAATTACGTACGTGCCCTGCTATCCTTTGGCCATTCATACAACTTTTCTTTAGATTGAAAACAATACATCGCCACACACCGCCGTTGCATCTTACCGAGAAGCAATGAAGCAATACTGTTCTATAGCGCAGGGGTCCCCAGCCTATTCCACAAAGGCCCACTGTGGGTGCAGGATTTCATTCCTACCAAACAAGATGACGACACTTCTTCCCCAATCTGGTGTTTTACAAGTGCAATCAGTTGATTGCAGTCAGGTATGGCTTGTTTGAGCAGAAGCCTCATTGGTTCAACTGTCTCTGCTAAATCGGCTGGAACAAAAACCAGGACCCACAGTGGGCCTTGAGGACTGGGTTGGAGACCCCTGCTATAGCGGACTTCTCTCGCAGTTCTCTGTGCGACGTCATTTCCAAAGATTTCCGAAGATTGTTGAAGAAAAGCATTTTCGTTGTCAAGGGCGTTGCTATAGGTTAAACAAAGAATCTGGAAGGGTTGCGTTAAAAAAAAAAAAGAAAAAAAAAAGAAAATATGCTTATAATTGTTTAGCCATTGATATTATTCAAAAACATGGTTGGCCAACCTTATTTCACATTTGGTCTTTAATGGCCTCTCGAGCAAGAACAAAATCAACCGTCCAATCAGAGTCGTTTATTTGCGTGACGTTTTCTTAACGAGCTCTTCTCGTCACTCTTCCGCGTCGGAAGTCGTCGCCACAACAACACAGATGGCGAACAGGAGATCCAAGAATATGTTCCAATCCACGGTAAAATTAGTTTTAAATGACCAAAAACACATCGCCACTAGTCATTGACAACAGTCTGTCTCGCGCTAGCCATGTTGAATAAACTCCGCTCTCCTCGTATGTTTACTTCCGCGCGCAAGTCCCTCGTCCTCTGTCCTCGTCGCTTTACTAACGTCACGTCCGCCCGTTGCTGATTGGTCCACTCCGCTGTCTGTTTGCTGTGGCTTGCTCCGCCCTGGAAGTTTTATCTGCTGAATGGTGACCAAACTCAATAGCTGGAACAATGGTGATTCTAGTGTTCCAGGCTAATTTTCAGGTCATTTCCTGTTGAGTTTGAGTCACTTCCTATTCATTTGGGTGATTCCCAGGTCACTTCCTGTTCTGTTACTCAAAATAAACAGGAAGAGACCTATGAAATACCCCAAAATCAACAGGAAGTAACTGAAAATCAACAGGTAAATGACCTTAAATGGCCCAAAATTACCTCATTGACTGGCATTGGCTGCCACTACCGGTCATAGACGTTCAATCCGTTTAAAGGGGGAGGGTGGCCTTAAAACGGATTGGACGTCTACTAGTTACAAAATCATTCCAATTCACAGCAAAAGCATGTTTTTCTGTTCATTAGTTGTTTGTAGAATATCCTAGAATGATTTCCTGACCAATGTATCGATAATCGTTGTATCGCCTTATCGTCAGATCATCGTTACCGTGAGCTTTGTATCGCAAATCGTATCTTATCGTGAGGTAATAAGAGTTTCCCACTCCTAGTTCCTAGTGTTTCAAACAAACCTGGCAGACCTCCTGTGTCTTTTCAAGTGTGACTTCTTGAGACTTTTTTATGGGTCTACTCATGCTAGACATTGCTACCAAAAATCATGTTGCCTTCGTATACTGGCTTTGGGAGCTGAATTTTCAAAAGTACTAACAGCCCAAGTTGCTACAATAATTTATTGTTCAAGTGGTTAAACTGCTTCGAACCAATTTGCCAGAGTGCCTCTGAGTTCTACTTCATGGGCTTTGAGACATGTTTGTGGTTTCATTAATGATAGATAGTCTACTGAGAGTCTTTTGGCAATATGTAACTGGCTTCTGGGGCTGGATTTAAAAAAATATTACTTGCCAGAATTGCTACTATTCTGTATATGAATGATCAAGTTGTCAAACCTCGTCTTCTTCTTTGTCCGACTTACTTTGTGTTTTACAGAATAGGTTTGTGAGACTCCTACCAATAATAGACATGCCTCCCAAATTTCTTGTTGCTATGTTAAACTGGTTTCCGGGACTGAATTTTCAAAGAGTTCGTGCTGAGTTTTACTACACATTTAATGGGGAACTTTCCAAGTTAGTGCACCATCTGAACAAACGGTAACACATGAGAAGTGAATAGTTTGGTAATTTTGTGTTACCAATAGAGTTGGGCATCGTTGGAATTTGAACGGTTCCGATTCCGATTCCACGTTTCGATTCTGGTTCCAAACGATTATCGATACCAATTCTTTTGATTGGCAGGGTCAAAAAATTGCATAGCTTATATTAATTTCTTAAACTCACAATTATTTTTTAAATTATATGAACTTTCAATTAACTATATTCTATATATTAACTAAATGCTCACAGTTTTTTAAAACCTGTATATAAATATCAGTCTTTGAACTTGAATATGATGTTTTTTTTCCACAGGAGTGCACTTTCACAAAGATGTTTATTTTTCAAAAGCTGAGGGAGAAAACATTTACGCATATTCTTTTGGCTATGGTTTACAGTGTCTCATGCTGCAGGCACATTGACATGTTTTTGAGCTCCCACTGATGGGCTAACCTGGTGCAGAGTATCAAACAAACAAACAAACAAACAAACAAACAAACAAACAAACAAACAACTGTAAAATCCAGTCTAGATTAGCAGCGGAGACAGAATAAAATCAGAAACAGTTTTTGTTGAGAAAAATGATCCATCCATCCATCCATCCATCCATCCATCCATCCATCCATCCATCCATCCATCCATCCATCCATCCATCCATCCATCCATCCATCCATCCATCCATCCATCCATCCATCCATCCATCCATCCATCCATCCATCCATCCATCCATCCATCCATCCATCCATCATCTACCGCTTAATCTGGGGTCGGGTCACGGGGTCAGCAGAGGACAGACGTAATTTATTATTTTACTTACCTGGTTCTCACTGGTTAGAGGACCGGTGCAGTGTCTCAAATACATGGCACTCAGCTATGCACTACTTGGCACTTGTATTCCATGATGCCAGAGGTGTTTAATCATATTGGTCGTGCGGCCACTTTTGCATGATATAGCTGTGTTGCAAATGTTGCATAGAGCTGACTGGTCATTTTTCTTTGCGATATTGAGCCAAACTTTTGAGCGCCGCCGCACCATGTCCATGGTTGAAATCAAGTTGCAATGCACGAACAAATGCTTCATGTGGCTTCTTCTTCATTGTGTTCGACAGATATTTTTTTCCGATCGGCAGTCAGGGCATCAAAACATGGTATTGATATTTAAAAATTCGAACGGTTCCGATAGAATTGGAGTGTTGGTCCCGGATGCAATCGATGCTCGATGCCCAACCCTAGTTACCAACGAGTATACTGTACAATGTTCAGATTTGGTCGCAATGGAAAAAAATCTCCAGAATAAGTTGGTCTTTGAGGGAATCTTTTGAAAAGGTAAAAAATGTCTTTTGAATATGGGTATTGAAACTTTTTGTGGGTCTGATGTTTTTTTGAAGTTGGTCCCAAAATATCCAAAAGAGAATGTTCCCAAACCAAAATGGCTATTTTCCTACATCTTTTTGGATACCTCATATTTATTTGTGGAACGAGCCATGATAGACAATCTTTTCATAATGGTAGGTGAAAATGGCTTTTGAGAGAATTTTCAACACAGATCAAAGCCAAAGACATGGCAAAAAAGACTAAATGCTTTGTAGAAAAATAAAAGTGAATGTTTCAAACACAAATGGCTGACATGCATGCAAGCATTGGTTCTGACTTTTTGTGGCTCTTGCTGTGACAGACAATTAAATTTAAGTGCCTGTGACATGATAACAAATCTTAAATAGCATTATTATGTAAATTAAAATCATATTTTGGGACGATTTGAATATATAGAACAATTTGGCAAAGCACAGATGATGAGAAATGAGTCTTAATCTGTCGTTTAGCCCTGCCTGTCATTGTGGCGCTCTAGTGCCTCCATCTGGGTGACGACGTCGGCAGTATAACGATTTAAGCTGATTTAGAATGCAGCCCAATGGGGAAGATTCAGAAAGAGGAAAATGTGACAGAGAGCAGCAAAATGTCATCAATGTATACTTCTACTCCAATATTATTACAGGATATTCTTTTTATCGAAGTATTTTTCCCCAATTGCTAAATAAATTGTATGGTCATGACAAATAACAGTCTTGTGTTAAATGGAATATGAAATATTAAAAATGTATTTATTCAGTACGATAGGGCTGAATTACTGCATAATGTTCAAAACTGCCGACTTCCTAAACCTCCCGATGGTATTTTATGCCACCGGCTTTTGCAATTTCCCTGCCCCGGCTTCGGAGACGAAGGGCAGTTCGTAAACAAAACAGGAGGCATGAGAGCAAGGCGACATGCTAACCCAAACCGAGCAGCTTTTCCAAGTCTTTTCCTTGCCTTTCGAAAACGAAAAATCAAACAAATATACCCCGACTCATGTCACACACGGCGGCGGGGTTGATTGTCTTCACTGATCTCCCAGCCCCTGGCGACGAGCAAGGTTTGGCTCGTCATTCTCCTGCGGCCCTGGAAGGCAGGCAATGCTCGTCGCTGGGGACGCAGAGGGGAATGAACGCCAAAAACGGCGCATTCTCGGTGGACAAACCGGCTGACGTCAGAGCGCGTGGCTACCCAAGCCTAAGCTGAGTATAGCGCTCTCTAGGCGGGCATGTGAAGAGGGCTGAGGGGGGTCGAAGTCTCGACACAATCGAGAACTGGAGACGAGAGCGGGCGGCTCCCCGGGCCAAGCCGAAGTTAGCGCTCTATAGGCGGGCATGAGAAGAGGGCCGAGGTTGGTCGAAGTCTAGATACAATCGAGAACCAGAGACGAGAGTTGGAGGCTCCCAGGCCCAAGCCGAGGATAGTGCTATATAGGCGGGCACGCCTTTGTCGGCCGGTGACCATGATGTGCATCAAGCCACCGGTCGTTGGCCGAGTGGCCTTCTTAGTGCATTGTCACCTAAAAAATAACAATAATACATTTTATTTGTAGAGCGCTTTTGCCAATGCTCAAAGACGCTTTATAGTAGGAACAAAAAACAGCAAACAACTTGAATAGAACAAAACAAAGAAAATAATTATAAGTTAAAAGCTAGTTTAAAAAGGTGGTGCAATGCAAGCCACCTTCTTATTAAAAAGTTTGCCATGATCCCAGTATTTGACATAAAACACGTACAGTAGCTTACTCATTTAGTCATCTGTCCAATGGTCTCTTCATTGTCGGACTTGTTTTGCCCATAATTCGCAGTGAACAGGATCTTTTGGAAATCCAAAAAGCCTCACACCACTCTCCCTGGTATAGCAACAAAAGCCTGCAGCACATTGGGCTGGCGTGACGTAAAAAATAAACGAATTAATCTGCAAAATCAGATGAATCCGCAGTCCTTGTGCATACGATAGTAATGGCTGTAGTGTGAAAATGATCAGTTCGCTGACGTCACATTCGCGGTTTTCCTCAATCCGAGACTGTGGCCGGAAGTCTCTCATTTTTGTAGCGCGGGATTCAAAAAATTTAATAAATATATCGATTGCTTCCACACACATGAAAACGGTCCATTTCATTCAGGAGCATAAAATACAGCGTGTAATTTGAAATAAACATGCTTTTTTGTGTCACAGGCACTTAAAGTTCATGTTTTTACATAAAATTGGCTTTTAGGGTTTGAATTTTCAAAGATTTGAAAGACGTCTGCAGAAAAGGAAAATGACCACAAAAAAAACGGTTCAAACCAAGATGACAGCCCAAATAGCAAACTGACGTTGAATAAACGTTGATATTTCATCAAAATCGTCAGTATGGTTGACATTGAAATATTTGAAAATAAACAGTGTTGAATCAACATTGCAAATACCGATGAAACCTGAAAGTGACGTTGAAACAACATTGTTCTATGGTGCGTCAGGCGATGGTTGGGTTAACATTAGAGCTGAAACGAATACTCGAGCAACTCGAGTAACTCGAGTTTAAAAACTGATCCGAGTAATTTTATTCACCTCGAGGAATCGTTTAATTTTGCCAGCTCTAAGCATCACGTTTTGCCCGGACTACTTTTAATGCGGGATAACGCGCTGATGTCGCGTGAGTAGAAGGAAGAAGCAATAAAAAAAATATAAAAAACCTTTCTACAGCCAACAGCCGCTACAAACTACGCCGTCGTTGCTAAAAACTAGCCCGCACGATGCGGTGGTAGAAGGTAGCATCTGATGCATCTCATAGATATCACATGTATGTTAAACTAGATGCGAAATGACAGGTTAGCGGTGTTAGTAAACAGCCGCCATCTTAAAGCAGTACACTTCTCAGCGCTAATAAATAAGATTAACATTACTGTCACTCACTCACGTACGCAACGTTAGCCCTGCGGAGGGCTAGGTTTCTATTAAGACCACTGTCGATGAGTGGCTAACGTGTCTAACATACAGGCTTTATTTGATCTGTGAAAACATTGCACTGTAAAGTGCAGCTATCGAATATTTTAGTAATCAAGTAATCGACTGAAAATTCTATCGATTAATCAAGTAATCAGATAAAACAAATATATTTTTAGGTGAAGAGCAATTATAAATATACATGAGATAACAAGACATTTCATCTAATCTTGAACCATTTTCAGTCAATCAATGTCTTTATTTTCGATGTATGTTGGTGAAAACAGCCAACAATTGCATCTCAGATGTAATTAGAATAAAAAAAAAGACAAATTCACTGCTTTCACTCAAAAAACCTTTATATATATATATATATATATATATATATATATATATATATATATATATATATATATATATATATATACATATATATATATATGCCGTTACGCTTGATAACACACATCACTTAAAACTTAGGATTTTTTTCCCACGTGTTTCAATTGAATTTCTATTCGTGTGAAGCCATTTTTAAGTTCTAGTTAAGTTTTAAGTTAGTCTAAACTGTAAGTCCTGATAGGATTTTGAGTTTTTGCAGTGTTTAAAATAAATGTATGATACAGGCTGTATTGGAGCACATTAGGGACCAGTGCTACTTTGTGTTTTATCCAGCAATGACTACTGACCTAAAATTGATAGTTAGCATTATTGAGTTTTTATTTTACACCCTCATCACTCCACAACGCTATGTTATGTTAAAGCCTGTATGTAAGACACGTTAGCTACGCATCGACAGTGGTCATAATTAATAGAAACCTAGCTCTCCGCAGGGCTAACGTTACGTGAGCTTGTGACAGTAACGTTAATCTTATTTATTAGCGTTTAGCGCTCTACTGCTTTAAGATGGCGGCTGTTTGCTAACGCTGCCCAGACGCGGCCGAGTCTGTCATTTAGCATCTAGTTCAACATACACGTGCTCGGCTGCAGTAACTTTTTTTTTTTTTTTTTTTTTGCTTCTTCCTCTACGCACGTGACATCAGCGCGTTGTCCCGCATTAAAAGTAGTCCGAGCAAAACGTGATGCTTAGAGCTGTCAAAATAAGCATTACTTGAGGTGAACAAAATTACTCGGATCAGTTTTTAAACTCGAGTTACTCGAGTTGCTCGAGTATTCGTTTCAGCTCTACTGTAAAGTGATGAGGGTGTAAAATGAAAATATGATAAAGCTAACTATCAATTTTAGCTCAGTAGTCATTGCTGGATAAAACACCAAGTAGCACTGGTCCCTAATGCCCAATACAGCAGGTATCATACAGTAACGTTGACAAAGAGTCACCCGCTTCGTTAGGTTGCAATTACTTATTTTTTGGGAACTTGCGGAACGACAATAACAACAGGAAGGCACGTCTCTCGCTCTCCCGCACCTCCCTCACCCCTGCACGTCACGTGGTGCATTCAGGAACGCATGCAAATATCCCCGCCATATTATAACCTGATATGTTACAATACATTTATTTTGAACACTGCAAAACCTCAAAATCCTATCAGGACTTACATTTTAGACTAACTTAAAACTTAACTAGAACTTAAAAATGGCTTGACACAAATGGAAATTCAATTGAAACACGTGGGAAAAACACCTAACTTTTAAGTGATGTGTGTTATCAAGCGTAATGGCATTTTTGGGTAAGAGTGAAAGCAGTGAATTCGTCTTTTTTTTTTTTTAATTCTAGTCACATCTGAGAGGCAATTGTTGGCTGTTTTCAACAACCATCGAAAATAAAGACATTGATTGACTGAAAATGTTTCAATATTAGATGAAATGTATTTTTTTCTCACGTATATTTATAATCGCTCTTTACCTAAAAAATGTTTTATCTGATTAGTCGATTAATTGATAGGATTTTCAGTCGATTACTCAATTACTAAAATATTCGATAGCTGCAGCCCTAGTCAACATTGTTTTATAGTTGATAAAATAATATTGACAAATAGTTGATTCTTGATTGACCGGGAAATATGATTGAAAAGTCATCGAATTGAGCAGGAGTTATGGTAAAAAAATAGTTGTGTTCGCGGTTGAGCGTGAAGACAGCGTATAACCTCAAACGAACTCCACTGGAAACGCCTCATTTAAGGATAGCCATATTTAAAGTTAACCCTATTGCTTTTTTTCAGAGCCTTTATCAGCAATGATGTCTTACCGTAGAACAAAATGCGTTTGTCATCAAAGTTGCACATAAAAAGTTTTGCCTGACACAACGTGACAAAGTTGCCGAAATAGTAAGAAACGGTGCATTGGCTGTGATTGGCATACAAGCAAAGACCTGCATCCAGGCTAGGATGTAAGCTAAGTAGAACTTAGTTCAGGCAAACGTAATTGTTTTTCCAATTTAAGCGCTAAAATTACTAGATATGACACAATCGTGCCTTGTCTAAATTAATTTATTGAACACAAATACAGTGTGGTAAATTTTCCATCGTAGCTAGTTAACTAGCTAGCTCTGTTCCCATATGTAGCCCTAATTTGGTTTGGGATTGGTGGAGAAACTCACTTCACCACAAACTTCCTGTTTCTTTTCAGACATGGGATTTTGATACGTACTTTTTTGTGCAAAGGACTGTATTTAGAAGTCCAGGAAGTAATTTCAAACTAAAATTGGAAGTCACTTCAGTGGGTAAGCCCTTAACACTTGAATTTTACTGCTTGCTTGAGTCTTCAAGTCCCATGGCACCATAGCTTCAAAGACACTAATGTTAGCGTTAGCACCTCTTTTGGGACAACGGAAGAATGACAGCGTCTCGAAGCCATGTTTTCTCCCGCCGCACTCGAGAGTAATTACCGGCACGCTTGAGGCAGAAAGTCAAGCTCCTCTTAAAGGAGTTGCTTGTTTAAGTCGAGGAAGCTTGAGGGAAACATTAGCTTCCCTCCATTAAACATCGCAGCTCATCATCAAGCGTCCTTCAGCTCAACAAAACAACATAGTGGCACCAGAGCCTGTTTGCTTTGTGCTCATATTTCCTCTTCAGAGTCACTTATGGAAATAAGTGTGGCCATGAAAGGCTGAAGTCAAGGTCGAGGGGGATGAATGCGGATTTATTAAGTCAGGGAAGGCTGAGAGTTTTATTATCGGGTCGGAGTGGCGTGGAGACGCTTGCAACGGATCAGGACGTGATCCAGATAAGAGGAATGACCTCTGAGACTTTGCCGGCGGCTATTCATCATGTTTTCATCGGGAAATACACGTCTCGAGCCCTTTTCATTGTTAAATCTTTTTCATTGGCCAACGGGGCAACAATAGGTGGGGCCTTTGAATTCTGCCTAGCGAAGTAGAACGTTATCATGTGGTATGCCATTGAGCTAGTTCAAAAGCACAATTTTTGGAAAATGCCAATATTTGAATAAGAGTAGATAAAATGATATTTTTATGTTTGGCGTCATCACCCTAGTACAGTGGTACCTCAACATACAATCACTTCGACACACGATCTTTTCAACATCCGACCTATTATTTGACTGGCCATTCATTTCTACATTTGACGACATGCTCAAAATACAACGATTTATGACAGTGCCGCAGTTTCTTTGTTTTGCCGCAAGACTGACGCAAGGCGGATTTTCTTGTGACAGAAATCAACACGGGTTCCAAGGAGGTTAGTGCAGGTGATGAAAAAAGGAAAAAGATGACGCTTAATATTGAAATGAAGATAGAAATGACTGAAATATATGAGCGTGGTGTGCGCACCCGTAAACTCGCTCGACAATAGGGCCGTAGAATTTCTACGATCTCGACGGTCCACCTCCGACCTCCGTTTGCCATTTATAAGTTAAGGTGACAATTATTATTGTGGTAACATCGCCAAAGAAATCGCACAGCTTCGTCAGGTTTTTAATCATTTATTTAACAACTTGTGCAGCACAACACGCCTACTGTCTGCCGCAGTTGACGCTTTAAAAGTGAAAGTAAAATCTCTACCGCACCTATCTCACTGTCACGTCAGCCATACGGTGCGTTCAGGTACGGCACGCAAAACACATCAGCCATATTAGAACCTGATTCACTACACTATTACAGGAATTATTATTATTATTGTATTTTTCTGATTTTTATTTATAATTCATTTGTTTTGCTATGTTTGTATGCTTGTTTTGCCATTTGTAATAGTACCAGCAGTATTTATTAGGGATTTAATGTTGGTTTGCGGGCGGTGGAATGAATTACAGTTATCCCTCGTTATTCAAGGTTAATGGGGACCAGCACACACCATGATAAGTTTTTTTTTGTGTTCAATGTATTTATTGAGATTTAGCATTGGAAAAATATACATATATATACTGCATGTTTTTTCATTTTTTTCTAAAAAGTATAATTAAAAAAAACTTGTATGCGTATATATGTATTTTTTAGGGCTGTCAAACGATTAAAATTTTTAATCGAGTTAATTACAGCTTAAAAATTAATTAATCATAATTAATCGCAATTAATCGCAATTCAAACCATCTTTAAAATATGCCATATTTTTCTGTAAATTATTGTTGGAATGGAAAGATAAGACACAAGAAGGATATATACATTCAACATACGGTACATAGGGACTGTATTTGTTTATTATAACAATAAATCAACAAAATGGCATTAACATTTTTAACATTCCGTTAAAGCGATCCATGGATAGAAAGACTTGTAGTTCTTAAAAGAGAAATGTTAGTAAAAATGATAGAAATTTTATATTAAAACCCCTCTTAATGTTTTCGTTTTATTAAAATTTGTAAAATTTTCAATCAAAAAATAAACCAGTAGCCCGCCATTGTTGATGTCAATAATTACTTACACAATGCTCATGGGTGCTGAAGCCTATAAAATCAGTCGCACCCAAGCGCCAGCAGAGGGCAGCCAAACTCCATAAAACACAATTGACAAGTGGGAATTCACTGTACTGTCATTTAAATCTGTCTGAGCGGGACATGTGCGTTAATTGCGTCAAATATTTTAACGTGATTAATTTAAAAAATTAATTACTGCCCGTTAACGCGGGAATTTTGACAGCCCTAGTATTTTTTAATAAATGGTTTTTAAGCACTTCAAATGTAATAATTATGGTAAGTTTTAAACACATTACTGTCCCAGTGCATTATTTTTAAACAAACTTTATTAAATGCTTCATTCAGTGAGTCTAATTAAATGCGCTCAAGCTGTTCACTTACACACAATGAGTTGCCACACCAACTGCTTAACAAGTTAAACGATGATTGACGCATGTGGCGCTTTTGAACTTGTGACTCTGGCAATATCAAACACAAACATCTGTCAACATCGCTGACTTCAATAAGCAACTCCAGTGCAGTGCCTGAAGAACAAAGTGCAGGGAGAGGGAGGGAGCGAGAGTAAGACTACACGATCGGCTCGGAACAGCTCATCTGTATTTTTTTTTTTAAATTGAAAAAAAAAATCAGCAATAGACTGTTGCCGTGAAGTTTGAAGCGAGAAGTAGCGAGGGATCACTGTAATGGAATTTTAAAATGTTTTCTTATGGGAAATTCCTTTCGACATACGACCATTTCGTCTTACAAACAAGGTCCTGGAACGAATTAACTTCGTATGTAAAGGTACCACTGTATTTAGCATTTAGCCCAAGCCAAATTTATACCTCAACATCTTTAAATTATGTCGGGCAGCAATTAACAAATGTTGTAAAATACAGTTTCTTCGTAAAATAGCCAATATTTGGCTTTATTTCTGGGGACCTTGGGAGTAGTTGTCCCAATATTTTTATCTGTCGCGTTTTATTGCCCGGTGGCATTCCCGCTGTTGTTCCTCAAAACACGAGTGACAGCTTCTATTATTTTTCCCATTTTATCCCTCGCTGACTTACTCCAATGATGTGCGTGTGTGTGTGCGTGTGAGCCACCATCTGCTCCCTGGATTCATTGTCTTGAAGCATAGGAAGAGGAAGGTGGCAACTGCTGTATTAGATGCAAGGTAAAATCAGTAGATGCCAGTGTAATTTTATACTCAGTAAAGAGTTATGATTCTGTTTGCAAAATAATGTGTAAATTCCTTCATTTGCCTTCTCTCCTTCCTTTCCTACTTTATCTGAATCCATAACCTTTATTTTTTTACTGGCCTGGCCCTGTAATGCAACTTGGATTAATATTGTAATATCAATATTTCATTTTCGTACTGTAAACATGCCATATTTTCTCAACATTGTAGTTGTATAGTTGTTGTGTAGTTTGTGAAAATTTCTGCACTAGTTAGATGACTCACGCATTATCTTATCAGCGTATTAGCATGATGATGATTGTCTTCATTACAAAAAAACAAAAAGGTGTTGTTTTTCCTCATTAAGATGGTTTTGAAAGATGCTGGGCAACGCGTGACTGGTGAAGGCGCGGGATGAATTTCATTTGAGAATGCACCAAAAGGAATACTAATAGGGAAACAAATGGATTACTAATAAAGAAATAATTCAGCAACCAATCTCTTCTAATGATGTTCATTTGAAGAAAGCACGACACAAACAATCCAGACTGAATATCCTCTTTACATGTATTGCAAAGGATAAATAAAAAGTAAATAGTTCGGAGTATGACATTGGCATGAATAAATTTGCCATTAAAGCCAAACATATGTAATTCTGTTGCTATGTGGAATACACAATGATGACAAACTAGTCAAAAGAGGTCAAATGTGGACTTTTTTAAATTGAGTGTCATAATTATTGCTGACTCTTAGGGGTGCAAATACTTATGAGCCCCAGTAAATTACAAATAATATTTTTTTTTTTTTTTTTTTTTTATAAATCATACAATCTGACTTCCGGATTTTTTTTTTTTTTTTTTTTAAGATTTTGTCTACGTCTCTACCTATTTTCTAAGTGGGTGCAAATTCTTCTTCTCCTCACTGTAAATGGCAGTATGTAATTGCAGGAAGTATTTTATAGACATATTTATTTTTTGTCAAAAATTCAAGAGAAAGACAACATGTGGAAATATTCTTGGTTAGGGTTAGGGTTTCAGTCAGAAAACATCATTTCAATTTTCTGATGTGTAAAAGTAGAGAAAAACGTGAATATAAGTCCGTTATTTCCAGGAGGTGATCATCCAACATGGTGGCAGGCATTTTATCAATGCTGATAATATTTTTAACCAATGAAATGTAAATATCCCAAACTAAAGAAATTCACCATTTGCATACTTGAATATCTGATACTAGAACATAATTCAAAGCAATAAAGACAACAAAATGTCCAAAAGTTTTGCTTGTAAAATAAATCTAGTGGAAGGAAGTTGCTAGAGTAATTACATTCTATGTAGGGTTGATATAAGGTTCTCAACTCTCACCTCTAACCTTTACATAAAAGTACAAGTAACAAGTCAAATCAAATCAAATCAAATCAAATAGTTAAAGTAGCTTATTGCCAGCTTCATCAGGATTTTAATCACTTATTTCAGAACTTGTGCAACACAACACAGCTGCTGTCCACCGTAGCCAATGCCAACAACAACATGAAAAAAGGAAAACTTTCCCTCTCTACCGCACCTCTCTGTCTGTCTGTCTGCCTGTCTGTCTGTCTCTTTCTCTCTCTCTCTCTCTCTCTCTCTGTCTCTCACTTTCTCTTCCTCTCTCTCTTCCCCCCCTCTCTCTCTCTTTCCCTCTCTCTCTCTCTCTTTCCCTCTCTCTCTCTCTCTTGCCCTCTCTCTCTCTCTTTCTATCTCTTTCTCTATTAATATTATTATCCAGAGGTGGATAGAGTAGCCAGAAATTTTACTCAAGTAAAAGTAGCCTTACTTCAAAACAATATTACTCAAGTAGAGTAAAAGTTGTCATCCAAAATATGTACTCAAGTACAAGTAGAGGTTTTAGGTTAAAAGAATAATGAAGTAATGAGTATCATTGTGAGCAACTGCTTACATTTCTGTTTGATTTTTTATTATTTTTTTTAAACAGTGTTTTTTTTTTTTTCTCAGCACAAAGTTATCGATGTGAACTGTAGTTAGAATGATACTGTACAATAATCCATTACATAACCACATTAAACCAAAGAAATACAAAATAAATAAATAAATTACTTAATTCCGCTAAGAGAAAAAAATTGAATTATCATTTGTCCAAAGAGCACAAGTGCCCTCTAGTGGAGAAAATAGAATAGAGTAGAGAATAGAGAAAATAGTTCTTAGTGTGAATAGTGAATAGTTCTTTCATGGTTATTATTATGAAATTAAAAGGATCATATCTCCGGTTTTCCATGGTCAATCGGCAACAAATAAAACTGGGAGAGAGGTTTAAATCTGCACTTTATGTCAAATACTTCATTTTTTACGGTGTTTTGAAGAAGGCACGTGAATGAACAGGCTGGCATGATCATAGAACGGAAAGCCTGTGTCTCATTGGTATGATGGAGTCATGTAATTATTGTTGCGATGTCTCGTAGGACATGGTTCCAGTAATCCATGTGCTTTGTTGACATGTCTTCAGCAAACTGTTTGCGGGCTTTCTTGTGTACCGTCTTCAGAAGAGGCTTCCTCCTGGGGTGACAGCCATGCACACCAATTTGATGTCGAGTGCGGCGTATGGTCTGAACACTAACGTGCTGACCCCCCACCTCCTCAATCTCTGCAGCAATGCTGACAACACTTCTGCAACGAGTCACATGACATTTTGGAGGAAAAATGATAAGTAGTACTCAATTTGGATGTACGTAGTTTCTAAGGGGTGTATTCACTTTTGTTGCCTGGGATTTAGATATTAATGGCTATATTTGGAGTTATTTTGAGGGGAAAATAAATTAACTCTATTATATAAGCTGCACACAGACTACTGTTCATTGTGTCAAAGTGTCATTTTGTCAGTGTTGTCCCATGACAAGATATACTTAAATATCTGCAGAAATGTGAGGGGTGTACTCACTTTTGTGATACAATGTAGAAGTACATTTTTTCTCAAAAGTTACTAAGTAGTAAGTAAATGTAACGGAGTAAATGTAGCGCGTTACTACCCACTTATGTTATTATCATTCTTAATATTGGATTAAATTCGTATGAAGTGGTGATTGGTTAAGAGTCCATCAGTTGAGTTCAAACGACAGCATTCTTGTCAACAATATCATTTAACTGGAAGAGCAGTCACAGATCAGTCATTGCCAACCCTCCCACATGAAATAGATTGGACTTCTATTGCCGTCACTGGCAGCCAATGAGTTAAACGTACGAGGAGGCGAGCTCTCCGGTGCCATGTCTTCACCTTCGGGCTGTTTGTTAGCGCCTCTGCATTTCAATTAATCAATTAACGTCTCGGCCACACACGCACACACGCATGCACACATACACGGCTCCTGTTGAATAATGCAAGAGTCTTAATCAGCTTGTTCCATCCGCACTCCCCGAATGTAAATGATGTGAGGAACTACCCGGCACTAAGAGCTAGATTAGCACTAAAGGCGATGGCAGTTGTTTCATGCGGCGTCCGTGATGCATTAACTCTTCTCATTCACTGGACACTTCATTGGGTACACATAAATTTACAACCATTTGGGTAACTCACTCGGTTCTGGCCAGATTAGATTTTTTTTTTTTCAAGAATAAATACAGGTTTATTCTCTTAAAGTCCCCACCACCATAAAAAAGACAAGTTTAAGCTTTTTCCTATAGAAAACGATTTTATTATTTTAATATCTATAGATTCCAATTTTATTCTTAATTTTGTTTACACCATTTTGATTTGATTCTGAATAAAAATATAGCTGGCTAATTTTTAATCATTTTTTATTTAGTTTTGCTTGAATTTGGTTTTATTGACATCATTTTGTGACTTTATCTCGTGAATATTTAATAGATCTCAGTTATTGACTGAACATAAAATATTTTGTCTGTAAAAGTATGACAATTTTTTAAGCACATGAATTTTTTCGTTTTTATTATTATTCTTATTATTAGCATCATTATTATTATTTTCACAAGATTTAAACTTTTTTTTAAAACTTGATGACCTCAAAATAAGTATGTTCTTTATCATGAAACTATATATACTGTATATACTGTGTATATATATATATATATATATATATATATATATATATATATATATATATATATATACAGTGCCTTGCAAAAGTATTCGGCCCCCTTGAACCTTGCAACCTTTCGCCACATTTCAGGCTTCAAACATAAAGATATAAAATTTTAATTTTTTTGTCAAGAATCAACAACAAGTGGGACACAATCGTGAAGTGGAACAAAATTTATTGGATAATTTAAACTTTTTTAACAAATAAAAAACTGAAAAGTGGGGCGTGCAATATTATTCGGCCCCCTTGCGTTAATACTTTGTAGCGCCACCTTTTGCTCCAATTACAGCTGCAAGTCGCTTGGGGTATGTTTCTATTAGTTTTGCACATCGAGAGACTGACATTCTTGCCCATTCTTCCTTGCAAAACAGCTCGAGCTCAGTGAGGTTGGATGGAGAGTGTTTGTGAACAGCAGTCTTCAGCTCTTTCCACAGATTCTCGATTGGATTCAGGTCTGGACTTTGACTTGGCCATTCTAACACCTGGATACGTTTATTTTGGAACCATTCCATTGTAGATTTGGCTTTATGTTTTGGATCATTGCCCTGTTGGAAGATAAATCTCCGTCCCAGTCTCAGGTCTTGTGCAGATACCAACAGGTTTTCTTCCAGAATGTTCCTGTATTTGGCTGCATCCATCTTCCCGTCAATTTTAACCATCTTCCCTGTCCCTGCTGAAGAAAAGCAGGCCCAAACCATGATGCTGCCACCACCATGTTTGACAGTGGGGATGGTGTGTTCAGGGTGATGAGCTGTGTTGCTTTTACGCCAAACATATCGTTTTGCATTGTGGCCAAAAAGTTCAATTTTGGTTTCATCTGACCAGAGCACCTTCTTCCACATGTTTGGTGTGTCTCCCAGGTGGCTTGTGGCAAACTTTAAACGAGACTTTTTATGGATATCTTTGAGAAATGGCTTTCTTCTTGCCACTCTTCCATAAAGGCCAGATTTGTGCAGTGTACGACTGATTGTTGTCCTATGGACAGACTCTCCCACCTCAGCTGTAGATCTCTGCAGTTCATCCAGAGTGATCATGAGCCTCTTGGCTGCATCTCTGATCAGTTTTCTCCTTGTTTGAGAAGAAAGTTTGGAAGGACGGCCGGGTCTTGGTAGATTTGCAGTGGTCTGATGCTCCTACCATTTCAATATGATGGCTTGCACAGTGCTCCTTGAGATGTTTAAAGCTTGGGAAATCTTTTTGTATCCAAATCCGGCTTTAAACTTCTCCAAAACAGTATCTCGGACCTGCCTGGTGTGTTCCTTGGTTTTCATAATGCTCTCTGCACTTTAAACAGAACCCTGAGACTATCACAGAGCAGGTGCATTTATACGGAGACTTGATTACACACAGGTGGATTCTATTTATCATCATCGGTCATTTAGGACAACATTGGATCATTCAGAGATCCTCACTGAACTTCTGGAGTGAGTTTGCTGCACTGAAAGTAAAGGGGCCGAATAATATTGTACGCCCCACTTTTCAGTTTTTTATTTGTTAAAAAAGTTCAAATTATCCAATAAATGTTGTTCCACTTCACGATTGTGTCCCACTTGTTGTTGATTCTCGACAAAAAAATGAAATTTCATATCTTTTTGTTTGAAGCCTGAAATGTGGCGAAAGGTTGCAAGATTCAAGGGGGCCGAATACTTTTGCAAGGCACTGTATATATATATATATATATATATATATATATATATATATATATATATATTTATATATATATATACTGTATATATATATATTTTTAAAATATATATTTATATATATACATATATATTTATATATATACATATATACTGTACATATGTATTAGGGCTGTCAAACGATTACATTTTTTAATCAAGTTAATCACAGCATAAAAATTAATTAATCGTAATTAATTGCAATTCAAACCATCTCTAAAATATGCCATATATTTTGGTAAATTATTGTTGGAATGGAAAGATAAGACACAAGTCGGATATATACATTCAAAATACTGTACATTAGTATTATATTTGTTTATTATAACAATAAATCCACAAGATGGCATTAACATTATTAACATTATTTCTGTTAAAGGGAACTACGTATATAATGACTTGTAGTTCTTAAAATATTAATATTCGTACAAGTTATAGTATTTTTATTTTAAAACGCCTCTTAATGTTTTCGTTTTAATAAAATTTGTAAAATTTTCAATCAAAAAATAAACTAGTAGCTCGCCATTGTTGATGTCGCCAAGCGGTGACGTCACATGCGCTCCCTGCCGTTCTTTCACAGTGTCTTTAACTATGTAAGGTAGTGATTGAAATACACCAAAAGGTGTCAATGGCGAATTTTGAATTACTTAGAAATCAAGCCAATGAGTGTGTTTTGTCCCTCGACTGACGCCGTAGTTCCCTGTTTACTGGTCTATCTGTTGTATTTCACGATCATTTGAGTGCTGGCTTCACAACCTACAAGACCTCTAATAGTTTGTATATTGTGACTAAATATTGCCATCCAGTATATTTGTTGAGCTAAATGAAATGTTTGAATACAGTTTGACCAAAGTCTGAGTAATTTTTATGTGTAGTTTGCAAAGTTATATTGATTGGGAATGCCAGTTCTCTTTGCATTGTTTTTGTGAACATTATTTTTTTGAGAGATAGGAATATTATTTTTGCTGTGCTTACACTAAATGATACTTATGCTTGTTGTGAAGGAGTTGTCTAAGCTTATGCCAATAAACGGCGCCGTCCAATGAACGCTTGTGTCCACTCGCCTTTCTATTAAGGCTGTCAAATGATTCAAATTTTTAATCGAGTTAATTGCAGCTTAAAAATTAATTAATCGTAATTAATCGCAATTCAAACCATCTATAAAAGATGTCATATATTTCTGTAAATTATTGTTGGAATGGAAAGATGAGACACTATATACATTCAATATACGGTAGCTTAGTACTGTATTAGTTTATTGTAACAATAAATCAACAAGATGGCATTAACATTATTAACATTCTCTTAAAGCGATCCATTGGTAGAAAGACTTGTAGTTCTTAAAAGATAAATGTTAGTACAAGTTATAGAAATTTTATATTAAAACCCCTCTTAATGTTTTCGTTTTATTAAAATTTGTAAAATTTTCAATCAAAAAATAAACTAATAGCTCGCCATTGTTGATGTCAATCAGCTGGACCCAAGCGCCAGCAGAGGGCGCCAAACACCAAAAAACAAGTAACAAGCGGACATTACACTCTGATGTCATTTTAATCTGTTTGAGCGGGGCATGTGCGTCAAATATTTTAACGTGAATAATTTAAAAAATTAATTACCGCCCTTTAACGCGATAATTTTTACAGCCCTACTTTCTATGCCTCTTAGCTCTCAATGTGCAAAAAAATGGCGTCATTGTAATCTGTTTGAGGCAATGTATGAGCGGGTCATTCTGCGCAAGCGTTAAATGCGTCAAATATTTTAACGGGATTAATTTAAAAAATTAGTTACCGCCCGTTAACGCGATAAATTTGACAGCACTAAATGCTTTTTTTTTTTTTTTTTTTTTTTGCAGATAGAGTAGAAGTAACATATGTATAGCGCCTTTCCACTTCCAAGGCAATCAAAGCGCTTTGACACTATATCCTCATTTTACCTACTGATGACACAGCATCAAGAGCATCTTGCTCAGATGAGGTCACCAAGGTGGGGAAACGAACCGACAACCTCCAGGTTGGGGAACCTAAGAGCCACTACGCTCTTGTAATAATTTTCTTGACATAAAATCTTTGAGATTACAAAAAAAACCTTTCTAAAATAATTACAAATATACTCTTTAAAAAAGTATAAAGACATTTTTTCAACTTCATGTACATATGAAATTTGTTTGAAAAGAACACACAGACATTTTTTCCCCTCAAAAATGACTATGGTTATCATTATGATTTTACTTGCAAATGCAATGATATTATCTTGATATAACTTTTACATAGAAAACGTTTTCCTAAAAAATATCCAACACTTAATATTCTTATAAGGTAAGAACGTTCGTTTTGTTGTTGTTGTTATTTTTGTAATTATTTCGATATTTCTTTTTATTTACCCAAAGATAAAAGCATGTTGTCCAAGCAATACTGAGCTGTAGGTTGTGCATTGATGTTTTCTGCCTGAGTGCCATCACCAAAACAACATTCCGACGTGATCGGAATGAACCCAAAAAAAGGCAGCAAAAGCACTGTGGGACTTTTTTTCGGCGTAAAAGAGCTCCAAAGTGCGAGACCTCGTGTGTGTGTGTGTTTGTTGGAGCTGATGGATGGAGCTCATCTGTATTCAGGGTCCTTTCCTCCGTCCTGGACCCTGCGGACTCTTTGTTATTCAAAAAAGAAAAAGTGGACAATGAGCTTTGGGTTCTCACTCCCTCTCACCCTCCTAGATGGGCTGCTTGGGGGGGGGGGGGGGGGGGGGTTGGTTTAATTGTGCCCGTGGAAGCCGCAAACGCCAAGCAGATTAAATTTGAATCTTGGGACGGACACGCTTAAATACAGATTTTTTTTTTTTCACTCAACTTTGCATTGCCTTTTAAATTAGGGCCAACAGGGAAATATTAAAACATGCCAGAAAGACAACCCAGTTTTATTATCACTTGTTGCAATATGACAGATTAATATGAGATAATATGACACAAACAGGGGCGTCTCTAAAGTTTTTTGGATCATTGTTATTATTCTCACAAGATTTCAACTTTTTTTTTTTTTTAAACTTGATTACCTCAAAATATGTTCTTTATCATGAAACAAACAAAAAAATACATATGTATCATTGTTATTTTTTTGTAAATAGAGTAGAAGTAACGTATGAATAGAGCCTTTTCACTTCCAAAGCACTCAAATCGCTTTGACACTATATCCTGAAGGAATTTGACCTTCTAGCCAGACCGCTGGAAACGCGCCAGCCGAACCACCGTACCCGCGCTGGTGCAGGTCCAACGCCCCGGGCCAGCCGGAACCCGGCAAACCGGCCAGAAGGCCAAACTCCATGTGTTTATCTTTGTCTTAACCCTTTGTACTGGCTCCATTTTGAAAGCTTTGAAGAAGGCTCACATTAAACAAGTTGACAATTTTTTCAGGTCGAGAGGGATCAAAATGGCAAGGCAAAACAGAAACATTCAGGCGGGGAGGCAAGCTTGTACCAAGGTCACCAAATCAGAAGTCAACAAAAGGTTCCCGAGAAAAATGACAACGATTAGTTAAACATTCAGTCTTTTTGAAGGCTCTTGAGGGGCAGGCCGTGGGCAGTAAGAGGGGTGTGTTTGGGATTATTGCCTGTTTGTGGATTGAACAGGAGGATTCGGGAGTTACTGTTGTCTCGTCAACGAGGGTTGTGGATTTTGCCACCTCAGCGTCAAAGAGGCTCTTGGAGTCTTGTCAGTCGTGTTATCAGTTGGATATCGGGCGTTTTCCAGTGCTCCTTGTGTTGGGACAGAGCGTCCCGCCATTTGTTCTGGCCCATCCGTGAGAATTTATTGCGAGAGTTGGTGCGTCAATCTTGCTTATGACGCACATGTTGGGCTCCCTCCTGCTGCTTTTCTTGGTCACCAGTGCAGCTGGCATTTGGACTTAAAGTTAACGATGATTGACAGGTTTGTAACTGATCTGGGCAGAGATCCCACATTAGCTCTACGATCAAAGGCACAAATGTGTTAATCATCGTTAATCTTGGTACTCAGTGTGAAGTGTGCTGTGGCAACTCATTCATTGTGTAAGTGAGAGGCTTTTTTCGCAACGTGAACGTCACAGCAAAAATAACAACTTTTTTTACGGTATCGGTTCGGGATTCTCAAAATTAGGTGACTCGGACTCGGGTACAAAAATATGCGATCGGAACATCCCTAATATTCATATAATACTGTTTAATCCAGGCTAAGGGTCTTTGTCTCTTAGTAGTAGATGCCATTTTAGAGGGTCCTTTGCCAAACCAATGTTGTTTAGCCTAAAGGTTTATTTATGCTTCTGCATGGCAGTGATGGCAAACCTATGCCGTTAACACAGACCCGAATTAACCCTGCGCCGTAGCTTGACATGCACTTCCAAAAAATCCAAAAAATCACATTAATGCGCGTGACGTGACCTTCGAAGGACTGTGATTGGTCCCCTCAGGACGTTGTTTCCTGTTCAGCACAACATCACCGCCGTTTTCAAACATTCGCAAATGTCTTCTGTGTCGCCTACACTTCAACATTTGTATTAACAACATTTGTTGTTCAATATTGATTAGCTGCAGCTGCAAATATTACACGTTCCATCTCTGTTGCCATTGCTGTCAATGACCAGAGGAAAACTAAAGGAATTCGATAAGAGTCCTCCAAAACCGTACAAAGACAAAGCCACACCCCTCTAGTTGCATGGCGGTGAATTACAGAGCAACGAGTTCCCTTGAGCAGAACTTTGAATGCGCAATGATGGCGTAGGGTCTACGCCGTTGATTCGCCGTCACCGGAACGCGGTGTTAGGTTTAGTGTTGGTTCTCTCCCAGTTTTTCCCTGTGATTGCTCATTGATTTCACCTGTTGTGCCTGCTCCTAGTGTATCCTCATATCTGTATCCTCCTGTGTCACTCACCTGATCCTTGTTGTTTCATTACCCCTAGTCTGTGTGTATATAAACTCAAAGTTTCTGTTCACTCCTTGTTGCGTCATTGTTCACGTTTGTTGTGCATGTTCACGTCAGCGTCGATTCTTGCCCGTTCCTACGTCACAGCCCTCGTGTTCCTTAGCCTAAGTAAGTTTTTTTATACCAGCCTTTTGTTAGTACCCTGATTTTTGTTTGCCTTAAGAGTTGTTGGATTCCCGCGTCATTTTGTTAGTACTTTTATTTTTGTTGGCTTTAATTAAATACTTTTTGCACCGTCTATCTGACTCGCCTATCTTTCCTTGCATTTGGGTCCACACCACCTGCCTGCCCGCATTACCTGTCACGCAGAAGCATAAATCAGCCTTAAAGCATACACATCGAAAATTAGAGCTACTGGGGGTACGCCACCTATCACACGCAACCTTCTCCCTTTAAGGTTCTCATGTGGATCTCACTTAAGTCTGCCTTTACAAAAATTGCTCAGTCAGACGGACACATTTTGGTACTCACTCACGAGGCGCACAATCCATTTTGGAGAATTTTTTTAACTTTGGTGTGCCTTATGGTGGTGAAAATATGGTATATATATTATATTTCATATACTACATTTCGTACATTCATTTATTTTTGAATATAAATAAATCTAAAAATATCAGTGATTAGTAGTTTTTAAATAGATATGCAAAACATGAATTTGTCACATTTAAACATGATGATGAACTCTGATATGGTGTGCGAGCAATATATTAGATTTGTGAAATCACACATTAAATGGTGATAGAAAACTTTCCTTCTCGTAGTGCTGCAATAGGAGCCTGTACCTTTCCTCTCATTTGGCCTTTACAATGAATAATGTGTTCAATAGCAACAATTGGTGCAGAACTAAGATTAATTCCTTCATCGTTCATTTTGAGTACACACAATTAAGATGGGTGACCTTTACAAAAATGCATCTATTATTATTATTAGATGAATAAAGTTTCCATTTATTTATTTCAGCTTTATTTCTTAAAGGTCATGGCTGTGCTAGTGATGAACTTCCATTTTTCTCTAGTCTTGTTGTAGATGAGAGTCACACTTTCTTTCGGCTTGGCTTTACACCCCAACACTTATTTAAAACCTGAATCAAGGTTATAAACTCTAATTGGTACCTAAACTTTTATTTGAAACCCTAACACCGGCTCCAAACCTTAATTTGAAACCCATTGGCTCGAAAACCCAACTTTAATCCTAAAATTTTGCTTAAACCCAGTTTTAATCTTTAATATGAGTTTCTAACCTGATCTAAACCCTTACGGCTACTGCATATTTCTGCAAAATCTTCCCCTTGACTGAGTCGTCAAAAAATGTCTTTCCTGGTGGTGTTGTAGTGAACATGTCTTGAATGTTAAAGATGAGTGAAAGAGATGAGTTTCTCCAGCGTCTTGTACAGGCCCGGCGGACGGGGGGAAAAAAACCGTAAAAGGACCGTGACGAGCGGCAAGGTGCATTCGCTTAACATTCCAGGAAGTAGCCAGGGTCATGTCCGTGTTGACCGTCGGAACACTCCGGCGAGTATTTAGATCATTTTTCCCCCCTCTGGTCCTCTGGAGGCTCTCTGGAGACTCTTAAAAGGAGGAAATAATGCTTTTACTCCAGTTCCTCATCTTCTTATATTTCTACTTCCTCTCTTAAGTGTTTCCTCAGTGGACCTGCACTATGGACACACAAAATGTGCAAATAAAAATAAAGCTTCAAGCGGACCACCAAAAGTGTCATTGCACATGTAGGAGCTTAGACAAAAATACTGGAATATTACAGCCAATGAAATGTGCAATAAAGTGCTATTTGGACGAAGGTACTGGATCACTTTACAGACGTTTAGGTAATGAAGCAAATGCAAATCTTGGGCAAAAGTATGAGGACACTTAGGCAAGGTTCATACTGAAAGTCTTATTGCACAATTCTGATTTTTTTGTCATATAAGTTCTTTTGGTGTGCCCATTCAGACTGCCTTTGTCCATTGAGCCCATTCAAGTTTTACGCAGGCGTACTAATTCGCAGACCGACACACACTGAGCAAACTCACCCGCATGCGCACAAGCATCAAAACAACTACTACTACGTCAGTTTGCCCCGACTCGGCAATGTAAGCAATACTGAAATATTGCTCATTTGGCGCACAGTAAGAAACCGAGCCTCTCCTTTTCTTCATTGTATTTTTTGCTAATTAACAGCTACATCGCTGCCGTCTTGCCTGGTGCTCTCGTTCTTTGCTGACGTAATTGCTGCATGAATTCCGATATGGGAGACTTGACAGTTCAAACCGCAGTCACATTCTGGAAAAATGTGGCCCAGAACGATTTTTAGCCACATACGAAAGTGACCTAGATCGGATTTGAAATATTCCACTTTTATGCGACCTGTCCCGTTCATATCGTCTGTCAGGTTTGCGAGCAGGCAGGTGGTGTGTGGACCCAAATGCAGGGAAAGGGAGGCGAGGCAGATAAATGGTGCAAAAATGATTTAATTCAGGCCAACAAAAAACAAAGTACAAAACAAAGGCTGTGGTGATCCAAAAACTATTAACAAAAGTCAGGCTAACTAATAAACTTACTTTCCAAGCAGGACGAGGAACTCGAGGAACTGGGGAAAAACGCTGACATGAACGTGGAGATTGACATTTGCCACGTTTACATGGAGCCAAATATTCCAATTACAATCGGAATATTTGTTCAAACCGAATAAATGTGTTCCATATAAACACCTCATTCGGAATGAACAGGCCCAAACCGAATGGAATTTCATTCCGATTCACAGGGGTGGAATATTCCTTTTCCCAAACCGATTAGAAGTAAAATTATATCATGTAAACAGGGAAGCGGAATGGTGGCTGGTTGCGTTCTTTCTGCACATGCTCCGTACTGACGTGGTGACGTCACTTGGTGACGTAAGTAACGTCACTTGCAGCATGGCTTCCAAGCACAGCGCACCTAATTGGAGTCCGGCGGAAAGATTGTATTTAATTCAAACTTTAAAAGAATTGAATATAATTGCTCGCTTAGACGGGCGTAAAACGAGGAACAGTGAACTATTTAAAAAAGTTCACGAGAGGTTACACGAAGCCGGAATAGACCGGAGCGTTGACCAGATTAGAAACCGGTGGAAAACCGGCTACTACAAGGCAAAAGAGCAAAACAGCAGAAGCGGATACGACCCCACAAACACAACAAGTGGGTTAAAGTTAAAACAGCAGCACTCTGACGATCGATCTCCATGTTTTGCAACGTGACGCTTTGTTTTGATTAATCTGCGCATGTCAGACGGCAGTTGTCAAACGTCCTTTCGGAATAAAGGCAGACACATGTAAACGCTGGATCGGAATAGATGAAGTGACATGTAAACAGCTGATCTGAAATTTCCATTCGGAATGATTTGAATCGGTATGAATAAAAGTCAGCATGTAAACGTGGCTATTGACATAGACTCTGACACTAGCCACGTTTACATGGAGCCAAATATTCCAATTGCTATCGGTTTAGATGTTCCAACCGAATAAATGTGTTCCATATAAACACCTCATTCGGAATGAACAGGCCCAAACCGAATGGAATTTCATTCCGTTTCACAGGGGTGGAATATTCCTTTTCCCAAACCGATTAGAAGTAAAATTATATCATGTAAACAGGGAAGCGGAATGGTGTCTGGTTGCGTTCTTTCTGCACATGCTCCGTACTGACGTGGTGACGTCACTTGGTGACGTAAGTAACGTCACTTGCAACATGGCTTCCAAGCACACGCACAGCGCACCTAATTGGAGTCCGGCGGAAAGTTTATATCCATGAATTCCTCCCCAAGCCCACACAACTTTTTAAATGAACGGCGTGTCATTCTGAAGTTTTGTTTCCACTCGAAAAGTTAAAACAGCAGCTGATCTGACGATCGATCTCCATGTTTTGCAGCGTGACGCTTTGTTTTGATTAATCTGCGCATGTCAGACGGCAGTTGTCAAACGTCCTTTCGGAATAAAGGCAGACACATGTAAACGCTGGATCGGAATAGATGAAGTGACATGTAAACAGCTGATCTGAAATTTCCATTCGGAATTATTTGAATCGGTATGAATAAAAGTCAGCATGTAAACGTGGCTACTGACAATGACAATGACGCAACAAGGAGTGACAAGAAACTGGGTGCTTATATACACACACGCAGACAAGGGGTAACGAGACAACGAGGAACAGCTGGGTAACACAGTAGGATGCAGATTGCAGGATACACTAGGAGGAGGAACAACAGGTGAAATCAATGGGCAATCACAGTGACAAGTCACACTAGGAGAAGACCAACACAAAACCTAACACCGTCAAGTTAATGGGCAGCTGAAGAGCTTTTCGGATGAACGTTTTACTCGGTTCAATTTGGCCTAAATGCATCATTCTCTCTCTCAAAACTCAAATTACCCCCAAATTTGTTGAATTGACAGCGTAGTTTTAGAGTTACTGCCATAGCAACACCTCAGCAAAGAGGGACGCACCTCGCTGCTAACTGCTGTCATTTCCCGAAGACCTCGCCAGCACTCCATAGGAATACCACGCTATCCCCGCCATATATTGCAAACATTTTCTGGGTTTTACTCGCGAGATTCGTCATGCTATCTCGATGTGTAGGGATGAATTGCTCAAATAAAGGCACGAGTAACGGCACGAGACTCTATGAGTGGCCCAAAAAACCCTTCTTCTGCAAGGATTTGGACATCTTTTGTGAGAGTCAAGCAGAAGAACTTTTCCCCGGGTCCTCGATCATGTCTTTGTTTACAACATTTCAGCGACTTCATTAGGGTGTGCTGGGAAGTGGACACCAAAACAGACAAAGAGAATACTGTGCTAGTATGCAACGTTTATTTAATTTCACACGAGGCTCGGAGCACGTGCAAGTTGACGGGCGGTCAATCAGGCGACGGTACAGTTCAGGATAAGGCACGGGGAACTCTGGGATGGAACAATAAGTCAAATTAGCCAGGTGTGATACAATATGAGAAATACCTGAATGCCGGACTTGACTGATGGGTATGCCAAAAGTGTTGGTCTGGCAAAAAGCAGCAACGACGAGCAGGCTTATGAAGGCGGCTGATTGTGATGGGTTGCAGCTGTCATCGTTTCCCAGTCTGGCCTCCAGCCTGCAATTAGGGAGCCCTAACAGACTAGTCTAGGAGGATACAACGTAAGTAGACCCTTAAGACCAGGGGTCCCCAACCTTTTTTGCACCACGGACCGGTGTGATGATTTGGGTCTTTTTTTCACGGACCGGTGTTCTGTCAAATTTTGCACCCTAATGAAATTTTGCTCCCAAAGCTTTTGTGGCGGTGAAAAAAGCCCTCTTTTATATTCAGTTGGACTCTCAATGATATCCAACGGTGCTAAGAAACTCTTTACATCATAAACATACATGTGCAACACGAAAATGGCGTTAATGCTTAAAAACACGGCGAAGTCGTTTAGTGAGAGAGCTGCGTGCAGTTGTTGTGTGCAGCTAACATGGCAAATGTAAGTTAATATTCCTTTCTTTAAAGAAAGTTTGTAGTGTGTACTTTTGAACCGCTGCATTCGCGATCATTTTTAACGTTACGCGCATGCCAAATTTGTCAGAACGCTGGCAATGTGCGGGAAAAAAATGCAGCAAATATAAAATAACATTTGTTTTTAGCCCCGTCGTCTTAAGTGCAGGGAAAATACAGCTCACCCGCTGAATCAGTGGGAGGCCTGAGCTTGTTTCATTGAGACGACGTCTGCTGTGCCGAATAAACCGTCGTCGTCTTACGGCTCAGGTAGAAACATGCAGGGATTCATTGTAGGTCATCTTTCATAGGAGCCTTTGCCATTGTTAGCGTCACGAAAGAGCGATCCTGAGTGGTTGGAAATATCACTTATATCGTTGTTGCTGCTAAGCTCGCTGTGGATAGTCTTCTGTTGCGTTGGGGAATTTACGTCACACTTCCAGGTTTGGGAAGGGACTATTAAAAGAGTTCACAAAATCTCTTTAAAAAAACGCAAATTATCCTCGCAGTTACGCGTTAAAAATGACATGGGTGTTTGGACGAACTCGTCCAAAGTTTATATTCGTAAAATTACATCGAAATACGAAAAGCTCTTCAGCTGCTCTTTAATGCCAGACTTGATTTGGAAAAAAACGAAAAAATCAAATTTGTGCATTAAGACCTGTGGTGTGAACCTGGCCTTAGAGGAGAGGAAAATAAAATGTGGCTTAAGACCAAAGGATTGCCACACTTGTTAAAAAATATATATGGCGGAAAACACAGACAAGACTGAAAAAGCAGTTTCTGCTCTTGCACTCTTCTTTAAAATAAGCTGCTGTATTTTAAACCAAAACAACTGTTGCGTTTGATAGAACTGTATGTATATGCTGCCATAGCAGATTCATGGCGCATGAAGCCCCCGAACTATTTTTAATTTGTCCGTTTTACCCTGAAAACCCCCGTTTACAGACGTCGCGCAACCGCTTTTGTTTCAACTAAGGTAATTCATTATATTTATTATTCAAAATATCTGTCGTTTTTAGCTTAGAATCATTAACTGATGCCTCATATTTCTTAAAAAAAAAAACAGCCAAAAAAATTATTCACTCACATATTTTGAACTTTTAAACAAATTATGTCAAAATGAAAAAAATGGCGTCTGTAACAATGTCAAGGATATCTACCTCATAACTATCGCTTAATTGTATTTTTTTTTTGCTCCTGTCGCATTTTTCGGGTATGGTAGATGATTAATAATCGATCCAAACAAAGAAAAAGTGAAAAAAAAGTTTAAAAGGTTAAATTTTTGGAAAAGAAAATTTCGACCACTCCTTAAAGTCTGCGATTTCTGCATCGCGCCCCTTGTAATATTACCATGTTTCACCCATAAAACTGCGAAAATATCCAGCTGCGGACATTTACATCTGTGTCTTGCCACTTGATGATACATGCTACATGGAGTTTTTGGATCGAAATAAGGTAAGTACGCGATAATATCTCGTTAAAGTCATGGCGTCTGTAATTCTGCTCTCGCGTGCTCTCACCTCCAGATTGGGTTTTGCTGTTTAAAAAATTAAAAAAAAAAAAAAAATGCCCTCCTGTTCAAAAAATTTCTTCCCCTAGAAAATTGAGATTTTAAGCTTTCCAGTGATGCATCACACATGCATATCGGACAATTTTGAAACTTGGCCAAATTGGGGGTCTCAGAGCGAAACTTCAAATCACATGAGTGTTTTCCGCCATATATATGTGGAGTTGGGACAAAAGCGTTTGGACCACAGATACACTGACAATTCGGTGGCCGCAGATTTTCATCCGAAATGTGACTAAAAATGTGGTTTAGGTTTCAGTCCGAAACGTATCCTTCGACGAAATAACATTACCGAAACCAGAAGTTGTCTTGGCAAAAGCAAATAGCTCAGTGCCATGCACTTCTCTTGCTACCAGAGGGAACATGTCCGGTGAATGCGGGTGTGTGTGTTGGCTCGGCTCAGCTATTTGCACAAGTGGAACAGCACATATTACATGCTCTTGCAAGAGAGTCCGCGACATTCACTTCCCACTAGTAGATCTTCTCTTTTCTTACCCACTTTGAGTAGCTAACTAAAGATAAGCACCCCCAATGCATCTTTAATTACGGCACTCACTCTTATTCCAAGCAACCTCGGAGTGAAAACAATGAAAACAATACTATTGGAGTCTGTCAGCACACATTTTACCAACGTCAATTCGGAGTCTGTGTATTTTGTTGCGACTTCATTTGGCCCACATTATAAAGACCATCACTTGGATTTTGGAATAAAGAAGCAGCCCTACCAGAGGGAGAAAATGCTGGAGCTCATGTTCTCGATGAATGGAGGAACAGACGTCAGTGTGATAAAGCAGAGGAAAAAACTGCCACTTCAATATATTGAATTTTTCCAGGTTATATATATATTAAAATTGGGTAATGTAAAGTGGGTCAAGTTAACCATTGTATGTAGTGCATTGTGGAAATGTGAGCACCTAATAAATAGAGGTGTGTGAAGTTTCCGATTTTTAGATTATTCGTGATTCGGCCATGGAAGATTCGAGAACGATTCACAAACATCAAAATTTCGATTAATGAAATATGTCAAGTAAAGCGGAACTAAAACACAGTCAGCGTGGTCTTTGGGACGCAATGAGGAACGGACCGAAAGTAAACATCATGCTTGTCATTACCTGGGTAATGACAATGTTCAACTCATGGCTCTGGCTCAACTCGTGCCGCTAGATTAAAAAAAAACACAATAATACCTGACTGCTGCTGACAGCCGCTACAGTAAACAGCCGCCATCTTAAAGCAGTAGACTTCCCTGGAAGGTTGTAGCGAACTTTCCAACTGAACCTAATAAAGTTTTTATGTAAAACACTCCTAAATCGGCAAAATCTTGACTTGAATTTATCTTTAAAACAGCTTTAAAACTTTTAGATGTTGAAAGTAGACAGAAGGGAAATTCTAATTCAATTTTAATAACTTTAGTGGTTGATTCAAAACATTAAAATAATTGACTGGTGTTTAAAACTGCTGATACAGAATGGGGACTTAGTCATTTATTGAAGCCAGAGAGGATTTTTGTACAATTTTTGTAACTAATGTGCGAAACATTAAAAGTAGCTAACAGCTTGGGGGGGGGGGGTGCATGAAGAATCGCTTTATAATCGAATCGTAGCTTCTGAATTGTAATCAAATCGTTAGGTGCCCAAAGATTCCTACCTCTACTAATAAATAATATAAAGTACATATTTTGGAAATTCCTAAGCATTAAGAATTAAAATGATAATATATATATGGCGGAAAACACAGACCAAAGGATTGCCACAGTTGTTAAAAAATATATATGGCGGAAAACATAGACAAGACTGAAAAAGCAGTTTCTGCTCTTGCACTCCTCTTGAAAAGAAACTGCTGTATTTTAAGCCAAAATAACTGTTGTGTTTGATAGAACAATATGTCTATATGCTGCCATAGCAGATTCATGGTGCATTAAGTCCCCGAACTATTTTTAATTTGACCGTTTTACCCTGGAAACCCCTGTTTACAGACGTCGCGCAACCGCTTTTGTTTCAACACAGCCATGAAACGAAGGTAATTAATTATATTTATTATTCAAAATTTCGTTCATTTTTAGCTTAGAATCACTAATCAATATCTAATATTGAGTTTAAGAAAAAAAAAACGACTTAAAAAAAATTATTTACTCGCATATTTTTAACTTCTAAACAAATTGCATCATAATGAAAAAAATGGTGTCTGTAAAAAAGGCATGGAAATCTACTTAATAACATTGCTTAATTGAATTTTTTTTTTGTTACTGTCGCATTTTCTCCGCTATGTTAGATGATAAATAATCGATCCAAACAAAGAAAAAAAAAAAAAAAAAAAAAAAAAACTTTAAAAGGGTAAATATATCAAAAAGAAAATCTCGACCACTCCTTGATGTCTTAGATTTCTGCATCGCGACCCTTGTTATATTACCATGTTTCATCCATAAAATCCCCGAAAAATCCAGCTGTGGCCTTTCACAGCTGTGTCTTGATACGCAGTGATACATGCTACATGGAGTTTTTGGATTGAAACAAGGTAAGTACGCAATAATATCTTGTTAAAATAATGGCGTCTTTAATTCTGCTCTTTCGTGCTCTCACCTCCAGATAGGGTTTCGCTGTTTAAAAAAAAATGTTTTTTTTTTTTTTAAAAGCCCTCCTGTTCAAAATTTTTCTTCCTCCAGAAAATTGAGATTTTAAGCTTTCCAATGATGTATCACACATGCATATCAGACAATTTTGAAAGTTGGGGGTATCAAAGCGGAACTTCAAGTCACCCGAGTGTTTTCCGCCATATAACATTGTAACATTGACAGCTATAGAGGTCCAATCCATTGTGTGTGTATATATATGTATATATATATATATATATATATATATATATATATATATATATATATATATATATATATATATATATATATATATATATATATATATATATATATATATATATATATATATATATATAAAATGAACTGTTTTTACATTGACCACACAGTAAAATTGGCACTCTAAAACTCAGGCATCCAACCTTCCTACTGTTGGAAGTACTTTAATGTTATTTCATGAATTAACGAATTGGATTGGACCTATATCGCTGTCAATGTTACTGAAACATGATCATTCCAAGCCAGCCATGCATTTTAAATGAATTTGATGTCTATCGGCATCAACACCAGCCAATAAATTAAAGGGAACCTCAGACTTAAAGACATAGGCTCTAATAAGCCACAGTTGTTCTCTTTTACTAAAATATGTTATTAGAAACACATAAACTATTGCCATTGATTTTAAAATCTATCAAATTTAGTGCATTTTCTGACCTACGGTGGCCGCCATGTTATATGTGCGCAATGGAGGCTCAGGATGATGACTTAGTTTGTCACTGTCACTAGATGAACACGACCGGGTTACTCCAATTTCTTCTATGCGGCGAGACGTCCAACAATTGCACACATCGGTTAAAAGTGGCGAGTGCTTACTATTTGTGTTTTTTATTGAGTCTTTTATTCCTTTTCATTGCCTTAAAATAGTTTTTGCATGTGTTTCCCTTTCATACTTTTAAGGATTGTGTTTTCTTGTGTTAGTTTTAAAACAGATTGTTGATCTGTTGACCACATTAGTCACGTAGAATATTTAAATAACCCTTATATATACGTTTAAGTATTTTCTTATGGCAACTTTTATTAGTTTTGTCTGTATGTATCTAAACAAAACAAGCTGAAAGCGCACAGTAGCACTTTGGGTGTCAAATTCGCCTCTTGTAGGGCGTTTCGCCGGTGTAGCACATTTTGGCAGAACACCGTTTTTTTTTCCTACTCTCGTCTCGTGTCATCCCGTCTTTCCTGTTCGTTTTACTTTTGCTGCTAGCTTTGTGAAATATTGACAGTCCTGTCATTCTCATTAATGTTCCTCTCTGGTTCAAATTGAAAGGGTTGAACAGATGACATGTTTATGTCGCTAGAGTCTGGAGGCCTGGCAGTGTAACCATGTGACATCACTGCCCTGCAACCTTCAACAACAATGGCGACCTACAAGTTAAACAGATTTTAAAAATTGTATGAAAACGAAAATATCAAGAGGGGTTTCACTATCAAATTATTTTAACTCATAATAACGTTTATCTTTTAAGCATTACAAGCCTTTTTATCCGTGGATCCCTTTAAAAAAATGCTGTTTGGATTAAAATATTGAGGCTCCTACAGGGAATGTGATCAAAAGTATTGGGACACCTACAGGAAGAAAAGGCATTATTCGGGAAGTCAAACGGTGAAGACAGCTAGTATATATTAGGATTCTTCCCACACGTTTTAAGTAAGATTAGGCAACCTCTAGCACCTGTGATTGATGAAATGCTGATTATTAATGAAGACATGCACTGTTCTGCATCCACAGATGCATGCGACAGCGCTCTGGTGTCCAACTTGCCGCCGTCGGCCTTCAGCAGCTCCTCCCAGCTGTCTGCTAGTCACGCTCCAGTCTTCGCCAAGCTCAACAGACGAGATGGTGAGTGGGAACTATGACCTTGTCGTTCTGCTGTGTTATGGAAATACAATTATCCTATTGATCTCCACTTGGACCCACAAGCATTGTCTTTCATTTATCATTGTTCCACCTATTTTCTTTTTTTCAAAAATTGTAATGTCATTTTAGCCGTTGCTGTATTTAAGCCGACGTACACCCAGCAAAAAATATTTAAGCACGAACTCTTCAAAAACTCATAAGTTCAATGGATGCAAGAATTTGGAAGCTGCCATCAAAAAAGCAAAAAAGTGGTCTTTTTTATTTCTTTTTTTTTTTTTTTTAATTTACTGTTTTATTGAAAAGCGCATTATTCTTTGCACGTACAATACAAAAAGATTTTTACATTTTCCTGGTGCCTTTGATTTTTGCATACTTATATATACATTTTTGCATACTTATATTTATTTTTACAAAAACCAAAACCAAAACCGAGGAAACCTATTACACCGCCATACTTTTTACATTAAATCAATTTGCACAGGTTTAACATATTCTGTCCATTGACCACATCGAGTAAAACGTCTCCAGTTGTAATTTTAAAGCGGAGGACATCCTCTCCATGATGATCCAATCCAATCCAGTCACCAGTTGTTGGTCTTTCTGGTTTGAGCCACTTTCTTGTCAATGTGTTTTTTTTTTGTTTTTTTTTGCTTGCAGCCAATAGAATGTGGAGGACTTTCTTTTCCTTACAAAAAATAGTTGCAAAGAACATGGTGATGTCAAAATTAAAAACCTTTTGTAGAGGGCAATGAATGTCCAACCAGTATTTTTGCAGAACCACACATTCCCAGAATACTAGTATATGGTAATGGTTTGCTCTACTACTGCTGCATCACCAACATGCATCTCCCATCCCTTGGTAGTTTTTCCTCAAAAAAGTGGTGTTATGTTTGAAGGAATCTGACCTTTTAGCCAGATTGCCGGAATCAGGCCAGCCTAACTGCCGGACTCGGGACGGTGAAAATCCTGACAACAGTAGCACCTGGAAAATACAATTGTTTTGTCATTTAATTTGAAAAATCAATACCATAAATCATTTATTTAGCCACATTTGGGCTAGCTTTACCATATCTAGATGGGTAGAAGCTGTCCCATAACCTAATATACAGTTTCAGCTATGTGGAGAGCATGAAAAATATATACAACCATGTAATTGCATTCTCTCAAATAGAAATATCCCGATGCTCGACATAGGCTTACCACTCTCACGTTCGTGAAGTGTCGAGCTATCAATTGGGGTCATGACGCCATCATCTGACGCTTCGGGTTCAAACATGTAGGGATTATTTATAGATCATATTTCCTGGAAGCCTTTGCAATCGATAGCGCCATGAAAGAGCGATCCTGAATGGTCTGACGAACTCGTACCCGTACTCGTACTCGAACCCCTTTCACGAACTTGTCCAAAGTTTATATTTGTAAAATTACACTGAAATCCGAAAAGCTCTTCAGCCAGGCTCGATTTGGAAAAACACGAAAAAATTAGGGCTGTCAAAATTATCGCATTAACGGGCGGTAATTAATTTAATAATTAATCACGTTAAAATATTTGATGCAATTAACGCACATGCCTCGCTCAAACAGATTAAAATGACAGAAGTGTCATGTCTACTTGTTACTTGTGTTTTGTCGCCCCCTGCTGGCGCTTGGGTGCGACTGATTTAGTAGATTTCAGCACAATGAGCATTGTGTAATTATTGACATCAACAATGGCGAGCTACTAGTTTATTTTTTGATTGAAAATTTTACAAATTTTATTAAAACGAAAACATTAAGAGGGGTTTTAGTATAAAATTTCTAGGGTTGTTCCGATCATGTTTTTTTGCTCCCGATCCGATCGTTTTAGTTTGAGTATCTGCTGATCCCGATATTTCCCCATCCGATTGCTTTTTTTTGCTCCCAATTCAATTCCAATCATTCCCGATAATTTTTCCCGATCATATACATTTTGGCAATGCATTAAGAAAAAAATGAATAAAACTCAGCCGAATATATACATTCAACATACAGTACATAAGTACTGTATTGGTTTATTATGACAATAAAATCCTCATGCTGGCATTCACATTATTAACATTCTGTCTGTGAGAGGGATCCACGGATAGAAAGACTTGTGACTTTTTATATTGTGACTAAATATTGCCATCTAGTGTATTTGTTGAGCTTTCAGTAAATGATACTATAGCCATGCCCCAATGCATGATGGGAAGTGGAACCAGGACTGTGCGAAGTGCTACCAAATGATATATCTTCTCTGCGTTAGGAAATAAAATAAGGTGTTAAGAAAAAGATCATATGCTACCTTGCTTCCCCACATTGCTTCCCATGATATTTCTAATTGTAGGGAGAGGGATTGTAAGGCTTTAGCCAATTAATTTAAGCCTCCAAAGGCTGCCAATATTCACTCTACTCATTTTACGCTGCCTTATATCTCTCTATATAGGTAAAATGGCGCCATCACAGATTGAGCGCGACAATGCGTGAGTGGGTCGTGCAACGCACGCATAAATTGCGTTCAATATTTTAACGTGATACATTTAAAAAAAAACCTCATTACCGCCGTTATTGGGATAAATTTGATAACCCTACCTTAAGCCTAAACTAAAGACTCTGGATGAGTGTAACGTATTATGTCTGTCACGTTAAATACAATTAGAAAACGATTTAATTAAAAAAAACAAAACAAAAAAAACATATATATATATATATATATATTAAAAATCCGTATGGCCGATACTTTGAAAATGACGTGATCGGACATCTCTAAAAATTTCTATAACTTGTACTAACATTTATCTTTTCAGAACTTTCTTTCTATCCATGGATCGCTTTAACAGAATGTTAATGTTAATGTCATCTTGCTGATTTATTGTTATAATAAACAAATACAGTACTCATGTACAGTATGTTGAACGTATATCTCCGTCTTGTCTCTTATCTTTCCATTCCAACAAAAATTTACAGAAAAATATGGCATATTTTATAGATGGTTTGAATTGCGATTAATTACGATTAATTAATTTTTAAGCTGTGATTAACGTGATTAAATTTTTTAATCGTTTGACAGCCCTAGAAAAAATCGAATATAACTGATATCGTTTTTACGACGTATTTACGTCACACTTCCGGGTTTGGGAAGGAACCATTAACGGAGTGCAAAAAAACAAAAACAAAAAAAAACGCAAATTATCCTTGCAATTACGAATTAATAATGACATGGTTGTTTTGACGAACTTGTCCAAAGTTTATATTAGTAAAATTACACCAAAATCCCAAAAGCTCTTCAGCTGCCCTTTAATGGACTTATAATGTATTCTTATGGGAAAATATTGCTCGACATACGACCATTTCAACTTAGAATCAAGGTCCTGGAATAATTAATTTCGTATGTAGAGGAACCACTGAACTCGCATTAATAAAATGTCTAAAAATTAAAAGATAAATTTATAAAGTAAAAAATTTAAGAACTAAAACTAAAAATAAAAACTAAACCCTAAGCTGCCCTGTCAATCCTTTAGAACTGTGAGGGCTGGCAGTGAGTGATCATGTTTTAGTATCATCAACGATGCAAGTCATTCAATCTATTTTGCCTGGATCGCTGCCAGCCCTTCCAGTCAAAATGGATTGGATTTCTATTACCGTCAATTGCAGTGAATGATTTCATCTATGACAATGTCATTACATGGCTTGATGATCAAATGCTGCATCCAGCAACAATAATGCAATGGAATCTCTTTTTGTTGCTTCTTATGAACAACAGATTTTGGATCTTACAGCTAGTCTGAGTAGATAGTGTCATTAAAACACCTGGGAACTGTTTTAAAATTGTTAATAGGTCTCATTTCAGCATAATCATCTCCTTTTCCTAAAGTTACATTCAAAGCGAAGACTTGGTGACAATTGGCGTCAATAAAAAGGCCACCCGGGGATGCGGAACACAAACTTTGCACTAGTGCGTCTTGGCACTCAAAGTGGTGGAGTTGTTGCAGGAGTGATAAAGGAAATTAAGGGGAACTGCTGGATCCAGAGGGGGGGATTGATTTTTGTCAAAGCGAGGCGGGCCAAACAAGCACAAAAAGGAGAGGGGGAAAAAAATCCAAATCAAGCACACCGTTGCCCGATGGAGCAAACGTGCTGGCAGAGCGACGTTAGCGGTGACATCGATCTGACGTTTGTGGCCTCCCGCAGCCGATAAAAGCTTTCTTGTAAAAATATCTCTGTCTCTTTACCTGTGAAAAGTTCCCCTCAGCAGGCTGTTAATGTGCTCCAGATGCTGTTTGGTCCATTAGACTGTTAAGATTCAGATAGTGCACATGTAGCTCGGTGGAAAGTGCCAGCAGGTAGTAATTCGGTGTCGTTTGTCACGAAGAAGCATCGCCGAGGCAATCGCTGGCCTTTTAACACTCTTAAAGGTCATACAAGTGTGAAAATTAATCAACCACAGTTAAAAAGAGTTATATGTTAAACTATCAAACACATTGATGCCGTTTTTACATTTTAACAGCTTTAACACTAGCGATAAGACGAATGTAAAAACAAGCTAGCCACAACTATGATACTAAGGGTGGGAACCTCTTGATACCCCACGATAAAATACGATTTGCGATACAAAGCTCACGATAATTATAATCTCACAATATGACCAGAGGCTCTGGCAATTGCCTTGGGCCCCCAGCCAGCAGGGGCCCCCAGAGGGCCAGCAGATTAAGCACACGCGGCTTTACTGCACTGTCGCGGCGTCAAGTGTAGGGAGTGTTTCAATACAATGGGATCATCTGGCAGATTAGCTAACGATTCTGTTATCAATCCCAATCAGCACTAACATTGTAACGTAGATTATACATGTTTAAGAAAGTCCAAACAGCCATTAATACCACATGATTGTTTAAAGACTCACCAAGTACTGTGGAAAGTTCTTGCTGCGTCGCTTTATGTTGATTTTCACAGGCCTCCTCATTATTCATGTGACTACTTAACTCATTTGCTCCCGGAAACATATAAATACGTTCTATTTTTAAATGCTTCACAGTCCCAAAAACGTATTTATACGTCTTTTGCCACATTTCAGGCTTCAAACATAAAGATATGAAATTTAATTTTTTTTGTCAAGAATCAACAACAAGTGGGACACAATCGTGAAGTGGAACAACATTTATTGGATAATTTAAACTTTTTTAACAAATAAAAAACTGAAAAGTGGGGCGTGCAATATTATTCGGCCCCTTTACATTCAGTGCAGCAAACTCACTCCAGAAGTTCAGTGAGGATCTCTGAATGATCCAATGTTGTCCTAAATGACCGATGATGATAAATAGAATCCACCTGTGTGTAATCAAGTCTCCATATAAATGCACCTGCTCTGTGATAGTCTCAGGGTTCTGTTTAAAGTGCAGAGAGCATTATGAAAACCAAGGAACACACCAGGCAGGTCCGAGATACTGTTGTAGAGAAGTTTAAAGCCGGATTTGGATAGAAAAAGATTTCCCAAGCTTTAAACATCTCAAGGAGCACTGTGCAAGCCATCATATTGAAATGGAAGGAGCATCAGACCACTGCAAATCTACCAAGACCCGGCCGTCCTTCCAAACTTTCTTCTCAAACAAGGACAAAACTCATCAGAGATGCAGCCAAGAGGCCCATGATCACTCTGGATGAACTGCAGAGATCTACAGCTGAGGTGGGAGAGTCTGTCCATAGGACAACAATCAGTCGTACACAGCACAAATCTGGCCTTTATGGAAGAGTGGCAAGAAGAAAGCCATTTCTCAAAGATATCCATAAAAAGTCTCGTTTAAAGTTTGCCACAAGCCACCTGGGAGACACACCAAACATGTGGAAGAATGTGCTCTGGTCAGATGAAACCAAAATTGAACTTTTTGGCCACAATGCAAAACGATATGTTTGGCGTAAAAGCAACACAACTCATCACCCTGAACACACCATCCCCACTGTCAAACATTGTGGTGGCAGCATCATGGTTTGGGCCTGCTTTTCTTCAGCAGGGACAGGGAAGATGGTTAAAATTGACGGGAAGATGGATGCAGCCAAATACAGGAACATTCTGGAAGAAAACCTGTTGGTATCTGCACAAGACCTGAGACTGGGACGGAGATTTATCTTCCAACAGGGCAATGATCCAAAACATAAAGCCAAATCTACAATGGAATGGTTCAAAAATAAACGTATCCAGGTGTTAGAATGGCCAAGTCAAAGTCCAGACCTGAATCCAATCGAGAATCTGTGGAAAGAGCTGAAGACTGCTGTTCACAAACACTCTCCATCCAACCTCACTGAGCTCGAGCTGTTTTGCAAGGAAGAATGGGCAAGAATGTCAGTCTCTCAATGTGCAAAACTGATAGAAACATACCCCAAGCGACTTGCAGCTGTAATTGGAGCAAAAGGTGGCGCTACAAAGTATTAACGCAAGGGGGCCGAATAATATTGCACGCCCCACTTTTCAGTTTTTTATTTGTTAAAAAAGTTTAAATTATCCAATAAATTTTGTTCCACTTCACGATTGTGTCCCACTTGTTGTTGATTCTTGACAAAAAAATTAAAATTTTATATCTTTATGTTTGAAGCCTGAAATGTGGCGAAAGGTTGCAAGGTTCAAGGTGGCCGAATACTTTTGCAAGGCACTGTACCTTCCACTGTATCCGAGAAACAAAGAACAACACTCCAAACCCATTTTAAAGCAATAAAACTGGCCACTGGAGGGGAGTAGCGCATTTTGCAAGACCAGGCAACCCGATTAAACAGCAGTGAACGGCCGGGCAGCATGGTCGGAGCGCTGGCGGCATGATGCCAGGCGGCGCTCCGACCGAACAAAACAACGAGAGGACGCCTGGAAGGCCAGGCGTTGGAAGACTGCGCAAAACGAGTGAGACCCTCAGTAAAGCGGCTCGCCAAGCAGACCCCGCAGAAACGCAAAAATAATCCATCTTTGTGAGACAGACAACGAAAAGTTTACACGGCTGACGTGGCGACAACGGCGTCATCTCGGCGACAAACCGTCATCTCACAGTAGTCATGTGTGAATAAATTGCTACTTTGCTATCAAAAGGATTTGGCTGGTTGTTCATGTTATTTTGTAAAAGGAAAACATTATTCAGATGTTTGGGATGTCACTGAAGCAAAAAAATAGCCGTGTTAAAGTCAAACTTATGTTTGAAATGTATGCGTTTACAAAAAGCTCATTTTCTTCGTTTTTTCATCAGAAATTGGAAAATTGCTCAAACTAAGCTATTTTCTAATGCTGATTTCTAAAGAATGGAAAAAGATATGAACTTACTTTTTTCTGCTGAAAGAGGAGAGTCTAATCTTTCTTTTGGTGGGTTCCATGTTTATATAGCAATGGAACAGAATTTTCTGTGGGCCTTGCAAAATTTGTCAAAATCCGGAAAAAACGGCCGGGAGCGAAGTGCCTTGCTCTGGTGAAAATGGCTGGGAGTGAATGAGTTAAAGAAATGGAGATTTTTCCATAAAAGTTTTAATGGGTCTGTCGTATTCCTCGTCGTATACTCTATAAGAAAAATATAACATATATGCATCTAAAACAATCCTACACAATTTTGTTAGCAAATTTAATACTCATTTCGGTCAGTAGTTCACCAATCAGTGGTTTTTACGGAATAATTTGAATTTGGTGGGTCGTAGGGCCAATCTGACTACTGATTTCACACAAAGGTATATACCTCCGCATCCGATGGTGGTATTTTGTGTTGCTACTCTTTCTTCTATTGTTCCAAGTCCAACTGTCCTCCTTACTTGCACACGTTTGAAGGGCCCCACGTTGCTTGTTGCCTGGGGCCCCTGGGGACCATTGCTACGCCTCTGAATATGGCAAAACAACGATTATCGATACATTGTTTAGGAAATTATTCTTAGATATTCTACAAAATAGCGAAAAACAGAAAAACAAGCTATTTTAGACCTTCTGCTGTAGGTTTATCACTAGTAGACGTCCAGTCTATTTGAACTGGGAGGGTGGCAGCGAATGAACCCCTCCCACTTCAAACGTGCTCTTCCCGTTCTCTGGCCGTCCGTGGCAGCCAATGCCAAGCAACAATGCCATTCCAGGCCATTTCAGGTCATTGATTTTCAGTCACTGCCTGTTGTTGTTGCTCATCATTCTTCTTCCTCCAAACACTATAAGTGGAATTAAGACCAAAAAGTTTTGACCCCATATGACCACATGACTTTCTCCCATGACTCCTCTGGATCATCCAAATGGTCAATGCCAAACTTAAAACGGGCCTGTCGATGTACTGGTTTAAATAGGGCAACCTTCCGTGCCATGCATGATTTTAAACCTAGACATCTTAGTGTATTACCAACAGTAACCTTGAAAATGGTGGTCACAGCTCCTTTCAATTCATTGGCTCCTCCTGTGTAGTTTTTGACTGATTCTTCACCATTCTTTTGATCATGGAGACCCTACGAGGTAGATCTTGCACGGAGCCCCATTCCGAGGGAGACTGACAGTCATGTTTAGCTTCTTCTATTTTCTAATAATTGCTCCAATGGTGGATCTTATATCACTAAGCTGCTAGCAATTGCCACGCAACTCTTTACAGCCTTGTAGAGGTCTACAATTTTGTCTCTGGTGTCTTTGGACAGCTCTTTAGTCTTGACAATGTTAGGAATTTAAGTTTGCCTGATTGTATGGGATGGACAGTTGTTTATATGCAGCTAACTGTCTCAAACAGGTCAAAAAGTCAGACCCAGAAAGTCTACCTCCACTTACTTGTTGGACTTATTAAAGGCGACTAACAAGTCTTTGAGGCTCACAATTCTAGCTTATAGACAGACGTTCAAATACTTATTTGCAGCAATGTAATACAAGTAAATAGTTACAAAAAAACATGCACTGTGACTTCTGGATTTTTTTCCCTTAAGATTGTCTCTTACAGTGGACATAGGAGTGGGAACCTCTTGTTACCTCACGATACGATACGATTTGCGATACAAAGCTCACGATAACGATGATCTGACGATATGGCGATACAACGATTATCGATACATTGGTCAGGAAATCATTCGAGGATATTCTACAAACAACTAATAAACAGAAAATGGAATGAATTTATCACTAGTAAACGTTCAATCCATTTGAACTACGAGGGTGGCAGCGAATGAACATTCGTTCATTCGCTGCCACACTCCCACTTCAAACGGATTGAACGTCTATGGCCGTCGGTGGCAGCCAATGCCAGGCAATGAGGTAATCTTGCGCCATTTAAGGTCATTTACCTGTTGATTTTCAGTTACTCCTGTTGAATTTGGGGTATTTTATGGGTCACTTCCTGTTTATTTTGAGTTACATAACAGGAAGTGACCTGGGAATCACCCAAACAAATAGGCAGTGACTCAAACTCAACAGGAAATGACCTGTAAATGCCCTAAAATGAACAGCAAGTGACCTGTAAATGCTTTGAAAATCAGACAGAATGACTGTGAATGCTCTGGTTTCGAATGAACGAACGTTTCTAGTGTAAATGGATTGGGCGTCAAGCACCGTCAATGCAGCCTTAGAGTTAACTGAGACACTGTTATGGTGGAAGATTTTGGTAGCAACTTGTTGGTTCCTTATTAGACATTGACACCTTTTTAAAACAATATCTTGATTCTTGGCAGAAGCATATCAATAACCTTTGGGGATACAAAGTATCACGATATATCACCATTTCGATATTTTGTCACACCCCTAGTGGACAAGCACTTACCATAAAAATTTCAAACCAGCCCATCATTTCTAAGTGGAAGAACTTGCAAATCGCAGGGCGTTAAAATACTTAATTTTCATCACTGTAAGTGGACATTTCCAAATACAATCTTGGCTACTTTCAACTGTAGTTTAAAATCGGGCATGGTGCTGTATATACATAAAATGTTTCAGAATATGACAGCAGTCTGAACAGACCAAAGATCTGAAATCACCATGTGGCAGTAATGTCGATTTGTATTGCAACAGCGTGAAATAGCAGGAATATACAGAGTTGTGCAGTGGCATGAAAGCCAAATGTTACAGCTTATAATGATAATAATAATTAAAGGAGATGACATTTTTTGTAACTATGCTTCTGTGCAAATGCTTCACAAATTCATTAGAAATGCGTCTGAAACTAGCCATTAATTATGCATTGTTTTGGGGGGAAAAAAGTCTGGGAGTCCTTTTTTTTTTTTTTTGCTATTGGATGTTTGCTCTATTGACATATAGGTAAAACCAGCCAAGCCTTAGCGAAGAAACCAATGTTCCCTTTAGCTATGGCACCCTTCTTGGCATCTAGATTTTGACTGTTATTCATGACAGTTTTTTTTTGTTTTGCGCAAGTCACAACACGTGCTCAGACAGCCGTCAGTCTGTTTTCAGAGCTAACTTATTTAAAACAAAGGCTTCATTTCGAGTGAGTTTTCATTGAGAGTAAGTCATCAGGGGACCAAAATGAGCAAAAATATTCTCAATTGTTGTGTGCCATAAGGTCATTTTATTGTAATATAGTACATATTTTTTTTTTATATAAGAAAACAGCATGTGCTATCTGTATTAAATCTGTGCTGACATATACTGTTAGGTTTTGTGTTTTCTCCTAGTGTGACTTGTCCCTGTGATTGCCCTTTGATTTCACCTGTTGTACCTGCTCCTAGTGTATCCTCCAAACTGCATCCTCCTGTGCTCACTTGTTCCTCGTTGTGTCGTAACCCCTTGTCTGTGTGTGTATATAAGCTCCCGGTTTCTTTTCACTCCTTGTTGCGTCATTGTCAATGTCAGTCTCCATGTGCACGTCCGAACCCGTTCTCGTCAGTTTTCTCCAAGCCCTCGTGTTCCCCTCAGTAAGTTTTTGATACCCAGCCGTTTGTTAGTAACCTGTGTTTTGTTTGCTGCAGTGTTTTTGGGATCTCCACATTATTTGTTGGTACTTTGTTTTTTTGCTTGCCTCAATTAATCAATCAATCAATTAATCAATCTGCATCGTCTATCTGCCTCGCCTCCCGTTCCCTGCATTTAGGTCCACACACCACTTGCCTACCCGTAAACCTGACAATATACAGTAATTTTGTATAGGCCTATATAAAGTTATATTAATTTTGTGTTTATTAAACACAACACCTAGATAACATCAGCAACTAAACTACTCACAGCTATAACCAACTACGTAATTAACGAAGTAAATAAGAAACCACAGTATCAAAGCACATGATTAACTACAGCAACAATGCAACAGTACAATAACAAAGCACAGTTACAAACGATGTCAGTGTTAAGACCCCTCCCCTCTCCCACAGGGACACAGTATGTGTTTTAATCGAGCTCATGAATCAATAGATGAAGTGTTCCAATTGTTGTGTGCGCGGTGAGGAGCGCAAAGAAACGTGTATTATGTGAGCGACACATTGGTGATTGCGGCACTTTTAAACGTGCGTTTTATCAACGTAGATTCTCCCTCCTGCTGTCAGGAAGCCAAATGAGCTTTTTTCCCTGTCAGCGATTCTTCACCCCCAGCTGACTTTAGCAGCACAAATCCTCTCGTTTGTCTGCCTCGCCTTTAATCATGTCCTGCAACAACAACAATAAACAAACCGCAGTAGGCTCGGTGCAGCGCGGCCTTTGCTCGACCGCTTGTTGCTGGTCGAGTGCGCTAATGTTAGCCAAGATCCTCTGCGGAACAGGTGAGGATTGAAGCATATGTTATATTCATCCTGTGAATGGAGATGGGGAAAACAAAATTCATTACCTAACCAATTAACAATAGTAACGAAATACGAGAAAATGTTGTAATAAACTTCATTCACAGTTACAGGACAAACAAAGGAGCAAAGATATTTTAGGGTGACCATATATTGATTCCCATAAAAGAGGACACTGGGCCCGGCCTCGAGATAATTAAATTTTACTTGAAGTTCACTCAAAGATGCCTTATCACTTTAATATATTTTTAAAGTGTGCCTCTTCCGTCTGGATTGAAAAATTCAGTATTATAAAAAACCAACAAAAAAAAAAAAAAAAGCTACATAAACAAAGACACAAATTAAAATTTGCAGAGGTTACCTAAGAGGCTTTGTTGTTCATAAAATAACGCAAACCCCCCCCAAGAAACACTGGAATTAAATATTGATTAAAAAAAGCCTTTTCTGTATTGGCCAATCCTTGAACAAAATAGATATCTTTTCGATTCTTACTGTGCAAATAAATAATGAAACAATGTTCTAAATAATACCTCTTCTGTAGAAAATCCAGTTTTATCAAAAAGCTCGTTTCTCTTTCCAGTGAAATAATGTAAAATAAACCGTAGCCTCAAGACCAGTGTTGTTAATAATGGCGTTACTAACAGCGTTATTTTTTTCAGCAATGAGTAATCTAATCAATTACTTTTCTCATCTTGGCAACGCCGTTAATGTTACTGAGGCGGGAAAGGCGTGCGTTACTATGCGTTACTATGTTGATTGAATGACGCGAGAAAAGTCTGAGAGACGGACTCATGGAGACGAGAGAGCAGAGCAGGAGTGGGGAGGAGGCAAGGGAGTTGTGACGGCGTTGCAAACGCGATGCTAGGTGGCTCCAATAATACCTGACTGTAGCCGATAGCCTACAAACTACGCCCATATGATGCTACGGTAGATATCACATAATATAGAACTAGATGCAAATGACAGACACGGCGGCATTAGCAACAGGTGTAAAGAACTTTTTGAACCCAAAAGCTATAAGGACCAAAAGACTTTACAAACAGTATAGCTTGTGTTAAAAATGACCCCGACCATTTTATTTATTATTTTTGTTGTTGTTGTGAATTTGTTGTTTGTATGTGAGTTGTTCAGCCCTTGTTTGTATTTGTATTTGTGTAACTAAAGTTTGTTAAAAAAAAAAACACAAAAAAAAAAACAAATGTGTAAAGAACTAGATGCATTTGTAAAACAGCCGCCATCTTAAAGCAGACCTCTCAGAAAGGCTCTGTTGTAGAGAAACTCCCTAGCGAGCCTACTTATAAGTGTTTTTATCTAAAATGCTCCTAAATCGGCAAAATCTTGACTTAAATCAATCTTTAAATGATGAAACAGTTTTAAAACTTACACATGTCGAAAGTAGACAGAAGGGAACTAATGCAATAACTGGACCAATTTTAACAACTTTAACAGTTGATTTACAACATTAAACGACTTCCACACATAGCAAAGGTTACTATCTAGTTATCGCAATATCCGCAATACCCCTGTGTCTAGTTAAGTTTAGGGTAAAGAATTGGGCTAGGGCCAATTTTCCCTAAAAAAAACCTTTAAACTTCACATTGTGTGACCTGTAAAAAAACATGAAAATTATCACCAGTTACTTTGCCAAGTAATTAATTAGTCTTGCATTCAGGTACCTGAGTTACTAATGCAATTACTTTTTGGGAGAAGTAATTTGTAACTAATTAATTAAATTTTTAAAGTAAGATTTACAACACTGCTCAAGACTATCACTACAATTGTCGTTGACAAATTGTTATTTCCACTTAAATATTATTCTCATTTGGTGTTCTAGATTGCACGCAAACAATAACCGAAATAATCTTGCAAACAATTCAATCAGCATGTTTCCAAATGCAGCAGTTCAAAACTACATATCTCATAATGCCTAGTGGGACTTACCTTACTGATAGTTAGCACTGTTAGCCGAGGCAAAAGTCAACCATTGCTATAAAAGTTGTCAATCATCGGCAGCGTCACAATGCGACACCAAATGGGATTTTACAGATCACACCACTACAAAGCTTCGACAGAAGTCAACAGTTCCCGAAAGGTAAATTTAGCATGTGTACGTACCGATTGCCTGTGAGCTCCTGTTGTCACGACTCACAAAGGTTTGTTTGGAATGAGACTTTACAGTTCACGCCATGATAAAGCCAGTCCGTGACTGCACACATGCACCAATTTGTATCCAAAGTTGAATAATGACTTAATTACACTTTTAGGTACATGAGCGTTTGATTATATACGTATTGAACACAAGTCTTAACAACTGGCAGGCTCTTTGGGAACACGTCACAGGCAGGACAGTACCATAGTATTCTGTGCAAATCGTCAGTCAAAAAACTTGACATGTTCATGAATTTATAAAACCCCGCCGGACGCCCTGGACAGGATGTAAAAAATGGACATGTCCAGGCAAAAGAGGACGTTTGGTCACCCTACGATATCTTACAAATTAAATTTCTCTCTGAGCCGTAAAGGACAAGATCGATAAGCATAATGAAGTTAGGCGAATAGCAAATCAAGTGTCAATCAAATGAGTTACTGTGCTATTCTTAGGATATTTGTAAATGTATAATTCTTAACAAGCCGCACTTGTTATTTTGGAGAGTTTCCTCATATTAATCAAGACTCCTTTCCAATAGAAATTGAAAGATCTTTTTTCTTTCCCGTCACTGTCTTTTGAATGATTTCGCCGTAATTGCGTGCCGCTGTAACAGTTAGCGTGTCGCTAGCGTAGCAATCCGGCTCTGGTGTCGCGTGCCAAATGTTAATAGCGGCCTTTATGTCTGAGTGCTTCCTGGCTCTCCCTTGCCATGCCGACGCAATTACACAGACTTCAAGAAAATAATTGTGCTGCCGTAATGGCTTTTTTTTTTAAAGGACTTGGATTTCAAAGTATAATTAAAGTTTAATTACAAGCCGCTTCAAGGCGGCGAATCAAGTAGCAGTTGACTGGATGACTTATGCTACTGACTAGACTGAATCAAATGAATCAATTATCTGGCTAACTAAAAGAGTGACTGTATGAAAATCAACGATAAAAAGCTATACAACCAAGTAACAACCTGACTGTCACTAACACCATCTTCAATAAGTTACTGCACGGCAGTAGCTAATAACATTATTGCATTAACTGAGCACAAACTCACAACAATAACAATTAATAATAGTAGTCTTGAACGTAAGTACTCTACAGCTTTAATGGCATTTGCTCATACTGTAAGTGAATAATTACTTTGCTTACTAACAGAGCATGTACAAGTCTATATGAGGTCGGTTAGGCGACCGTTTAGGTTTTGCTTCCATGTTCCCGGTTTGCTTTTGCGGCAGCAGCTGGAATGTCTCTGCATTATTGAGCAGCTGGTTAGCCCGACGTCGCCTCCCAGCTCGTCTTATCGCTTGTCTTCATCATTATCTCGGTGTTCGTCCATCTGCGACCACGTTATTGTTCCTTGTTACGATGGCTTTGCTCCGCTAGGCCGAGACGGACAAATTGAGAGGTGTCAGGTGTCGGAAAGAGTGACAGCACAATGTACTCAGAAGACACACTTGATGAAGAGTGCTCGACCAAAAGGTCGGACAGCATCTGATCTAAAAGGATATTTCCACTTTGGATTTCTTTGGAATTCTAAGACTAACAAGTAACCACGTTTTCTAATAAAATGAAAGAATGAAAGAAAGGGCATTAAGACAAATCATGGAATTGAATTGAAACTTCAAGAGTAGATTACGAACATTTTCATAATAATATAATTTCATATTAAAATGCTCTCAATAATTCAAATCACAGTGATTCCTCGCTACTTCGCACTTCAAGGTGCCCTCAGTCCATCGCCGATTTTTTTTTCTTCAATTAAAAAAATAATAAACAAATACAGATAAACTGTCCCGAGCCGATCACGTAGTCTCACTCTCCCTTCTGCTTCTCTTTGTTGGTCAGGCAGTGCACTGGAGTTGCTTATTAAAGTTAACGATGATTGACAGATGTTAAGGTTTGATCTTGCCAGAGATGCTTTGAAGCCGAAACGTCAAAGTAGGGCTGCAGCTATCGAATATTTTAGTAATCGAGTATTCGACTGAAAATTCTATTGATTAATCGAGTAATCGGATATATATTTTTATTTTTATTTTTTTTAGCTAAAGAGCAATTATAAATATACATGAGGAAACAAGACATGTCATCTGATATTGGCCCATTTTCAGTCAATCACTGTCTTGATTTTATTTTCGATGTACATTGTTGAACACAGCCAACAATTTTATCTCAAATGTGACTAAAAAAAAAGACTAAATTCTCACTGCTTTCACTCAAAAAACCTCTAGATCTTATTAAAAAAAAAAAAAAAAAAACTTTAAGAAATTTTATTTCTTACCTAAAAATGTCATTACGCATGATAAAACACATCACTTAAAAGTTCGGTGTTTTACCCACGTTTCAATTGAATTTCCATTTGTGTCAAGCTATTTTTACGTTCTAGTTAAGTCTTAAATTAATCTAAACTGTAAATCCTGATAATATTTTGAGTTTTTGCAGCGTTCAAAATCATTGTATGATACCTGGTATATTGGAGCACATTGGGGACCAGTGCTACTTGGTGTTTTATCCAGCAATGACTACTGAGCCAAAATTGACAGTTAGCTTTATTATGTTTTTATTTTACACCCTCATCACTCTACAGCGCTATGTTTTTACAAATTAGCCATGCATCAACAGTAGTCATAATTAATAGAAATCCAGCCCTCCGCAGGGCTGTTACGTGAGCAAGGGACAGTAATGTTAACTCATTCACTCCCAGCCATTTTCACCGGAGCAAGGCCCATTGCTCCTGGCCGTTTTACTGGATTTTGACTGATTTTGCAAGGCCTACAGAAAATTCTGTTCTATTGCTATATAAACATGGAACCCACCAAAACAAAAATTAGACTCTCTTCTTTCAGCAGAAAGAAATTTCATATCTTTTTTCCATTCTTTAGAAATCAGCATTAGAAAATAGCTTAGTTTGAGCTATTTTCCCATTTCTGATGAAAAAACAGAAAAATTGCGCTTTTTGTAAAAGCATACATTTCAAACATAACTTTGACTTTAACACAGGTATTTTTCGCTTTTGTGACATCCCAAACATCTGAATGTTTTCGTTCTACAAAATAACATAAGCAACAAGACAAATAGATCTTTTGATCGCAAAGTGACAATTTATTTACACATAACTAAACTATTGAACTGTTGAACTATTTGCGCACAAAACAATGGGGAAGGCTCTCGGCTGCTCCCGGTTGAATGAGGTGGCTGCCTGTAATCTGATGAGTCCGAATCAAGATCGGTCTCACTTTTTTCATCAACTTCATTATTGGTTTCAACCTCGGGCTCAGGAGTAACGCAACGTGAGCTCCGCAGAACGCGGAGCCTATCTTGTCTCATCATGATAGATTTTTTTTTATCTTTCTTTGACGATGGTTTCGTTTTCTTTTCAAAACACTCTGCCAGAGTCGTTTGCCTTTTTTTTCCTGATCGTTCTCCACATTTTTCTCAAATTCTCACGCGTCTTTACAGGATCCCTCCAACTTTTGTTTCCTGACTATTTTTCTTCACTTCCTTTCTTGGCCCATGATGAGTTCTTACCAAATGCGCTACTGACCTCCAGTGGCCAGTTTTATTGCTTTAAAATAAGTTTTGAGCATTGTGCATTGCAGTTTAGGTGCAACAGAACCTAGAGATGCCTCTTGTAAAAATAAATAAGTAAATAAATAACGTAAAAGACGCATAAATACGTTTTTGGGACACTGAAACAATTAAAAAGTAGACTGTATTTATACGTTTTTGGGAGCAAATGAGTTAATCTTGTTTATTAGCGCTGAGAAGTGTACTGCTTTAAGATGGCGGCTGTTTACTAACACCGTTGAGTCTATCATTTCGCATCTAGTTCGATATACATGTGATATCTATGAGATCAGATGCTACCTGCTACCACCGTAGCATCATGCAGGAGTAGTTTTTAGCAATGTCGGCATAGTTTGCTGCGGCTGTTGGCTGCAGTCAGGTATTATTGCTTCTTTCTCTAAGCACGTGACATCAGCTCGTTGTCCCGCATTAAAAGTAGTGCGGGAAAAAGGTGATGCTTTAAGATGGCAAACTTAAACGATTCCTCGAGGCGAATAAAATTACTCGGATTAGTTTTTAAACTTGAGTTACTCGAGTATTCGTTTCAGCTCTAATTCAAAGTGTCGCATGCGTCAAACATCGTTAAACTTGTTAAACAGTTGCTGTGGCAACTCATTGTATGGAAGTGAGCAGCTTGAGCCGGTTTGGATGGACTCACTCAATGAAGCATTTAATAAAGACAAGCATTTTTGTACTTTATTCTTGTTTAAAAATAATTTGTTGGGAAAGTAACATGTTTAAAACTTATCGTAACTATTACATTTGAAGTGCTTAAAAACCATTTATTAAAAAAAAAAAAAAAAAAAAAAAAATATATATATATATATATATATATATATATATATATATATATATATATATATATATATACATAAAGGTTTTATGTTTTTAGTGAAAAAGTGAAAAAACGTGATAGATGTATTTCTTTCAAATGCTAAATCTGAATAAAGACATTGAACACACACGAAAAAAAAAATTGGGGGGCTGGGGCGCTACTTTGCGTTTTTTCACTTATCGCGTTGGGTTCTGGTCCCCATAAACCGCAAAAAACGAGGGATCACTGTCGATAGAAATAACCTTTTTTTCAGTTGGTGGATAAAAATGATGACAAAACAGCGTGGGGATAAACGGTATGGATAATCACAGATGGAATCAAAACATTTTTAGGGATTAAAGCAGAGGTCCCTGACGACCGGGCCGCGGACCTGTACCGGTCCTTGGCGCATTTGGTACCGGGCCGCGCAGGAATAATAAATAATTTATTAACGACTGCATTCTGGCCGATTGACTTTGGCCTGTGCCGCTTAACACACCAATATCCCTGTCTACTCTAGATATACAGTACAACTACAGGATAGGAGGTCGTCATAGAAATGCATTAATTGGACTGTTAGCAGTACATTTTGTTTTGTATATCTACAGTATGTGCGCTTGGCCTCGATAATAACATATGACGTAGGTCGTCGCCAATCACATTTGTTCCTGGAAATAATTAGCCTCCACACTAGAATGACTGAAAATCAGACGATTTTGGACAATTTTTTTACGGGGAAAAGAGAACCTGACGAGCCAGAAGATGAGCCTACAACCTCGAAAAAACAAAATCTATGCTACTTCCCAATCACTAAAGACCCACGAACAACGAAGGAGTGGATTCGTGACCCGTATGTGAATAAACTGAGTGATTCGAGCATGTCTGTACAACAGGAATATCAGCTTGTACAGATCGCAAATGACGGCGACCTTAAGCGTACATTTGAGACAATAACTCTACCGAGGTACTGGATTAAAGTAATTTCGGAATATCCTGACATCGCCAGGAGAGCAGTGAAAACTGTGCTACAATTTCCAACATCGTATCTTTGTGAAGCGGGCTTCTCTCGCTCTCCCATCTCGGGACCATCTCGTCTTAACGAAACGAGCTCAGGCCTCCCAGTGATTCAGCGGGTGAGTTGTATTTTCCCTGCACTTAACATGACAGGGCTAAAAACAAATGTTATTTTAAATTTGCTGTATTTTTCTGCCACACATTGCCGGTGTTCTAACAAATTTGGCATGCACGTAACGTTAAAAATGACTGCGAATGCAGCGATTCCAAAGTACACACTACAAACTTTATTTAAAGAAAGGAATATTAACTTACGCTTGCCATGTAAACTGCACACAACAACTGCACGCAGCCCTGTCACTAAACGAATTCGCCGTGTCGTTAAGCATTAATTCACGTCCTTTTCGTGTTGCACGTGTATGTTTATGATGTAGTTTTTTAGCACCGTTGGACATAGGAGTTTGACTTTTGGGGTAGGGGGGGCACAAAATGTTGATGAACGATCCGAAACGCAGTTTCAGCAATAAAATTAACTTCCAAGAATAATATAATAATAAATTAAAATAAGTGGGTTTTTTTTGGTTTCCCATCATTTTTGAGGGGAATTCTAAATCAGGCTGCTTAGGAGAGCTATACTTTTAACCAAGATCGTCATCCATTGAATATGCTACGCCCGCCGGTGTCAACAGATGTACTGTCAAATTTTTCACCCCATCAGAAATTGCAACTTTGTGCTATAAATGGCCGCAAATACAGCGGTTACAAAGTAAACACTACAGGCTTTCTTTAAATAAAGGAATATTTACTTATGTTTGATCATGGACTGACATGTAGAAAGGTTCTCAGACACATTCTGCCATTTTAGCTGTACACGACAACTGCACGCCGCTCTATCCCTGTTTATGTCTTCGCCGTGTAAACATGTATGTTTACGATGTTACTTGTTTACTTAGCACCTGTGGATAACATTGAGAATCCAATTGAATGTGAAAGAGGGCTTATTCACAGCCACAACATCTGTGGGAGCAAAATATTATAAGGGTGCAAAATTTTTGTACAATTAGCGTCTTAAGTGGGGCAAATTAAAACTCCGTTCACCATTTTGGCGGTGCTCTCTGGCTTTTCATGGTCCACATTTTAAATCCTTGGTTCTTGCTCAGTAGTTGTTGTCGCTTTTGAAAGCTTAGGTTTGAAAAAATTACGTAGGCTATATTCATCTTGCCTCTTCATTCTGCAGGTGGTTTTAGCTAAGGAAAGCAAATGACCGTCTAAGGTGCTAGTTTTGTTACTTTGTGGGTTTCTTATTTAAGACAACTTACTGAAAGGTTTGACTGACAGATCTTTAGTTAGAGAACAGAAGAGAGGTATCATCAACATTAACTGTCCACTGGCGGGCTGTTTATCAGCTGTCTCGAGCTCGCTGCGTATCTCTGACCTCCGTGTGCTGTGACGAGCAGACATTACTAATCGAACATACAGATACGATTTGCTCATATCATTACAATCGTCACATGATCTGTTTGAAAAATAATTTTGACCAGTTATAATTTTTATGTTGTTCATTTCATTCATTTTTGCTGTTTGTTTTATTGCTTTACAACTTTTATAGACAATATTTTACCGAAAAATTCTTAATTTTAAGATCATATATATAGGAAAGTCAATTACATGCAATGACACTTTTCTGTCACCATGGGGGGCCTGGCCACCCTGGACCCCCGCAAAATCTGCTTATGCTGCTGTATAACATTGAGAGTCCAACTGAATATAAAAGAGGGCTTTTTTCACCGCCACAAAAGCTTTGGGAGCAAAATTTTATAAGGGTGCAAAATTTGACAGAGTACCAGTCCGTGAAAAAAAAAAGACCCAAATCACACCGGTCCGTGGTGCAAAAAAGGTTGGGGACCCCTGGATTAAAGGATATTGTACATAATAGCAGATGGAACAGAAATACTGCACAATTTATATACAAAATATAACACTGACTACAATACTCTGAAAATCGTAAGTCTACATTAGAGATGTCACGATCCGATATTTGGATCAGATCGAATGCCGATATGGGCAAAAAAATGCGCATCGGTATAGGATCAGCCGACACGGAAAAACTCCGATCCAGACTTCCGATTCAGTTTTTTTTTTTTTTTTTAAGTCTGGTCCGGGTTTTCCAGCACACCGATTTACATAATCCATTCCAGTTTTTGCTTCGGTTTGCCTAAAATCCAGTCCGCATTTTACGGCACACCTTCAACAAACTACATTACCGTCTCCCAATTTACCGAGAGACTTTATCGGTAAAAATGTCAGCTGTGTGGGATCATTTCACCTTAAAGGACGACAAAGACGAAGAGGCAGAGTGCAACATATGCCACTATAAAGTCAAGCGTGGTGGTAAATCTGTAAGAAGTTTTAATACAACCAACCTAAGCGAAATTTAGCGAAATACCACCACAAACAATATGAGAAGTATGTTAAGAAAACCGAAGACAAAAAGAAAGGTCCTACTCAACTAACACCGGCAGAAACTTTTGCTATTGGTGACAAACTGGCACTTGACAGTCCCAAAGCCCAGGGAATAACAAGAGTCATTGCCGAAGAATTCATTCTGGATGACGAGCCATTATCTCTCGTGAGTAAAAACGCACCATCCAACACTTAGAACCACGGTACAACATGCCCAGCCCTCATTACATCCTTGAGCGATTCGGCCGTGGAAGATTCGAGAACGATTCACAAACATCCAAATTCCGATTATTGAAATATATCAAGTAAAGCTGAACTAATACACAGCGCGGTCTTCGGGACGCAATGAGAAACGGACCGCACTGCGTCCCAAGAGTAAACATCATGCTTGTCATAGACCCGGGTAATGCTAATGCTCAACTCACGGCTTTAGCTCAACTCATGCCGCTGGGTAAAAAACACAAGAATACCTGACTGCTGCTGACAGCTGCTACAAACTATGTCAACATCGTTTTACTGGAGATAATAGATATCATATGTATATAGAACTAGATGCAAAACAACAGACTCGACTGCGTTAGCAACATTGAAGTATTGAAAACTAGATGCGTTAGTAAACAGCCACCATCTTAAAGCAGAAGACTTCCCTAGTAGGCTATTGTGAACCTTCCAAGCGAACCTAATGAACTTTTTATCTAAAATACTCCTAAATCGGCAAAATCTTGACTTGAATCTTCAAAACAGTTTTAAAACTTTCACATGTCGAAAGTAGACAGAAGGGAAATTAAGGACTTTTTAACAACTTTAACAGTTGATTCGCAAAATTAAATGAATTGAATGTAGTTTAAAGCTGCTGATACAGAATGGGGACTTGAGTATGTTATTTACTGTTTTAAAATGTTAACTTGATACTGAAAAAGTCGTTTATTTAAACCTGAGAGGCTTTTTATACAATTATTGTAACTAATGCACGAAACCAATAGCTTGGGGGGTTTGTGGGATTTTCCACTGAGGTCGTTTGTGTGTTTTGCTTTTTTAAGACAGTTTACAATATTATTTGCACGTTTTACCAGGCCATTTCTGTTTGTTATTTATAATGTTTTGTGTTTGTCACTGAATAAACAGGTCAGTTTCTTGTGACCAACCGTTGTGTGTTATTCAAACTCACCTAATTCAGCTGGCGAGTTGTTATCAAGAGTACTAAAACCCTTTTCAAAATGAGTCTGACAACTAAGTAAGGAGGCTAAATAACTTTAATACATGCTCAGATAGGCCAGTATCGGTATCGGCCAGTATCAGTATCGGATCGGAAGTGCAAAACAATATCGGTATCGGATCGGAAGTGCAAAAACCTGGATCGGGACATCCCTAGTCTACATATATACAAATACACTTGTCTGTGATGGAGCTGATAATACATAAATGAAGCCTATTGTGGCAGTTGCAGAGGTGCTGGGTTTCCCCACAGCGAGGCTTTCCTTTCCCACGTTTCCTTTAATCTCTCTGTTTTGCAGAAAAGGTCGACGTGTCCGCTTCTCCATCTTGTCATCCATAACTTATTAGCGTTTGACCTTTAGCCCTTCAAAGTTCATATGTCAACATTTACGTTTTCCCGTTTTGCTTAATTAGAGAGTACGCAAACAACCGTTCGTATCTGACACTAAAGTCACGACGTGCACCTGATAACAATTCAACCGGCTGTTCAAAAACAGCTCAATTAACTCACAAGAACTCGGGAAAACAAAAGCTTTACTTTGTTCACCATTTTGGGGAAAAGAATATCCAGCATTCTAATTTCCAAAATCTTTTTTAGGTTGTGTGGTGTTTGCAAATTCCTGCTGCCAAACCAAATTTTACACTTGGTGGAGGCAATTTAGCAGAGCGAACCTCTGCCAAGGCCAATCAGTTTGCCAAAGTGATGTGTAGGAGAACCGAACGTTGCTTTTCTCCATGAGGACGTTTGACAGCGAAAAATTTGTTCAGCCAGAGAAAACAAAAGGACACGCTTTCTAAACATAAGCTCTCCAGCCGTCTGTGCGGCTGATGCTTTTAAATCCTGACGACAACATTTTGTCAAATGGCTGATAAAACCATACTGTCAGGCGTGACAACCGCGTGCGAATGATGAATGAGAATTAAAAGGTGCGCGGGTGGTACCTTTTACACGGAGCCCTCGTTGGGAACTTGGCAGAGTTTGCCAGCTGTTGACGTTATGAAGACAAATGGAAATGTGACTCGCTGCATTCAAACCACGCCAGCAGACATGAAAGGAAGCAATGGAATGTTTTGGCAAAAGTAACTTTATCAGCCCCTTTCACACAACATTCCCAGTGAATTGGCTTATCAGAGGCATAAAGGTACATTTTCATTTCTGACAATTGCTGCAAACACCAGTGCTGGACATTAACCTAACACAGAGGCAGCAACATTGGAAGGTGGTAAAATCAAAGACTTCTATCTCCCCCACCTGCATTGTTTACAGGAGCAGGAGGTTGGTCGCCGCAGGCGTCCGACTCATCTCAATGGTTGGAAGTGGACCTCGGGGAGCGGACCACCATCACGGCGTTATCCACGCAGGGGCGCTACGGCAGCTCTGACTGGCTGACCTCCTACCTACTCATGTTCAGTGACACCGGTCACAACTGGAAACAACACCGATTAGAGGACAGCATTGGGGTATGTGGACAAAACCTGTGTGCATCCAGAAGCCGATGATAAGAATCTCTCATTTAACGCAAAACAATGAATGTCCTCTCTTGTCAACGAACTGTGATTGGTCATCACCAAAATGAATGTTATCTTAACTTACACCAACTTTTACTTCTTAAAATATTAGAATGATCGCCTCAAATAGTAAAGTTAATATTTTGACCCAAACTACTGTAATTTTTGGACTATAAGCCGCTACTTTTTTTCCTAATTTTGAATCACGCGGCAAGGCCGGCCCAGCCTATATGCAAACTATGCAGCTGCTTAGGGCCCCTGACCATCTGGCAACCTCATTTTATACGTTGTTAATGTAGCATCGTGAATAATGTGGCGCGAATTGCTGTTTATCTATGCAAACATCCATTTTCTTGTCATTACAATCTGGCAACCTGGGGAGTGACATTGAACCTGCTTTGCGATGATTGGTGCTCAAACTTGCTTGGAAAATAGATGCACGAATATGTTGAAGAGAATTTATCCTTCTGAAGCAGAGAAACGAAAGAGGAAGAAAATCGGAGAAGAAAAGAAACAACTGTATCAAGGTAATAGAGCATGTTGTTGTGCAAGACACTCCGACTTAAACGTTGTTGTCAGCTGAGCTTGTCAATATGTTGTTCTGGTAATTGCCATTAGCCCCAGGGGGAAGGCCCGGTTGACACCTGGCGGCATACATGTCAAGTTGTACGGTTTCGGCGTAATTTGTACAAGTGAGCACAGATTTTTAAATATGTACGTCGTACATTCAAAATCTGTACATTTCTCGTGCATTATGTTTTTCTCCGTTCGGAGTTTGTCGCCGTTTTGGCAACGAGACAATGCGCGTTACGATGCGTTACTACATTGGTTGAATGACGCGAGAAAAGTCAGAGACACTGAGAGAGAAAAGTGTTTGTTGTGACACTGTAGCAAACGCGATGCTAGGCTAGGTGGCTCCAATATTTCCTGACTGTAGCCGACAGCCTACAATCTACGCCTAGATATCACACGCTTATAGAACTACATGCGAATTGACAGATGGCGGCGTTAATAAACAGCCGCCATTTTGAAGCAGTAGACTTCTCAGAATGGCTCTGTTGTAGTGAACCTTCCTAGCGAACTTAAGTAACTTTTTATCTAAAATACTCTTGAATCGGCAAAATCTTGACTTGAATCTATCTTTAAATGATGAAACAGTTTTAAAAACTTTAACATGTCGAAAGTAGACAGAAGGGAACTAATGCAAAAACGGTAGCAATTTTAACAACTTTAACAGTTGATTCACTGCATTAAACGATTTCCAAACATAGCAAAGGTTGCTATGTTTTTTGTTTTTTCAATTTTTTAAAAATGAATAACAAAACATGGAAGGTAACAAAAGTTACTTTGCCAAGTAACTAACTACTCTTACATTCGGGTAACTGAGTTACTAACTCAATTACTTTTTGGGAGAAGTAATTTGTAACTGTCATTTTTAAAAGTAAGATTAACAACACTGGTCATAAAGATGAAGTCTGCAGAATGAAAAGTGCCGAAAGCGGAGATTTTATTCTGCCAGTTTGTGGCTGAACACAATTTGCCTGCAACTATTGCTGATCACTACTCAGAATTAGCATAAGAAATGTTCCCTGACTCAAAGATTGCATCGGGAAGTTAATTTTATCAATTGACCTTTTTAATTTATAATTGGACACACTAACGAACTACCTTCAAGTCAAGTCACGAGCTGAAGGGCCATGAAGTGCAGCCATCAAGACATGATATAAACTGCCAAAAGTGCTACATACAATTATAACAAAAGTCACTGTTAAATTTTAGTAATCATGATGTAGCTGAAGAAATTGATTTTTCTTTGATTGCACCAGGTTATATGTTACAATATTACCAATAAATTCATATAATGTAAAAAATTGAGTTTTATTTTTGTTTCATATTTCATGCTATGTACAACGTTGTAAGATTAATCACCAATTTGTAAGGGCATACATCATTATTTGTAAGATTGCCAACGGCCTCGGGTTGATAGGTATGTGTCGGCAACGACAAATGTATGGCTTCCGCTGATTGTAGTAAAACGAAATATTGGCATAATATGCATTTGGACTGGAGAGCGTAGTCATTTCATTTATATCGGACACAGGGCCGGCCCAGCCTATACGCAGACTATGCAGCTGCTTAGGGCCCCTGACCACTAGGGGGCCCCCAATCTGGCAATTCTATTCTCTTTTGTTTACTACAGTTTGCTTTATTCGACTTTTGTAAGTTTTGATACTTGATTGCAAGCTTAAAAAAATAAAATTTCTTCCTTAACTTCTTTCTTTCCTTTTTCAGAAAAAGGTTTGGCGCTATCTACTGTAAGTACTGACAATTATTTGGGGTGAGAAGTTTGAAGTATGCAGTGCAACAAAATCTGATTAATATACAAAATATGGACGTATGGGTTGGATTGCATGTATGGGTTTCACAGTAGACTGTGACGAAATGGTGGGCCAAAAATATGGGACCCTTTGCATTATTTTGCTTAGGGCCCCCAAATGGCCTGGGCCGGCCCTGATCGGACATTATTATCAAGTAGTATGCAATGTATCAGCCTACGATGGATCTACTTAATTAGTTGTGGTGAGAAGTTTGAAGTATGCAGTGCAACAAAATCTGATTAATATACAAAATATGGACGTATGAGTTGTATTGCATGTATGGGTTTCACAGTACATTGTGACGAAATACACGCGGTTTATAGTCCAGTGCAGCTTATTTGTTGATTTATTTGGGTTAATAGGCAACACTTTATTTGACATTGGCGTCATAAGACTGCCATGAGACCGTCATAATTATGACATGACACTATCACGGGCATTAACGAATGCTTATGACAAATGTCATTAAGTGTCATTTAGCAAATTGTCACTAACTCCACTTATGTTCAGCTCGGCTCTTTTACGTCCATTCAAAGTTAGAAAATCTGCCGGATGACACAAAATGACATATGTCATAAGTATTCATTAATGCTCATCGCAATGTCGCGTCATAATTATGATGGTCTTATGACAGTCTTATGGCACCACTGTCAAATAAAGTGTTATCAAATACCATAACTAACAATTAATGAAACAACTGAAACAGTAACTGAACAAATAATTAGCACAGAACATGAATTTTGATTGTTATTTACATCTGTAGCGCTGCAATGCGTGCTAGGAGGCATGTTGGATGACAACAGTGTTGACAGCAGGTGGCAACTCAGGTTGACTGTCTCCCCCAAGGGAGCAGTGATGGCAAAATAAAGCTTCTTGAAGCAATGAAGCTTTACAATTGGTTCAAAGCTTCATGGTGGTTCATTTGGTCTTATGACAGTCTTATGATGCCGCTGTCAAATAAAGTGCAGCTTATCTATGAATAAATCCCATTTTCGGGTCAAATTTGGTGGGTGGCAGCTTAAAGACAGGTGTGGTTTATAGTCCGAAAATTACGGTAGTTCTGTTCCTAAATTTTTAAAACAAACTAGTTAATTATAGTTCATAACTGAATGTTTTGTACTAATTTAATTGTTAAAAAAAGAAAAAGAATAATCCCTCCCACAATGTGTTGCTGCGAGCTATGTTACTTGTAATACTAGTATGTATTATAATTTGACTTGTTTGCACAAAGAAACACAAAACTTTTAGAATTACTTAGGTTATGAAGATGTAATATTGGTAAGTACGTGTATTTCTACGTAAAGCAATAGCTTAAAAAGAGTCTGAGTCCAAACTCAACGCTTCTATTTTTTCTCCGGTGAGTAAAAAGTCCAAATGGTTGCCTGCCGAGGCTAATGACAATTTTTGAATATTAAAGAAAAGTACATTATAATTTGCTGAGACAGGCAGAGGGATAAGATAACAATTATAATGTATGTATTTGATATAACTTCATGGTTAATGAAAAGAAGATAAAATATCTTATTTACAGATGCAATATTAAGTGTCATAATAACTGCAGTTACAAAACTATACTAACTTGGGGCCACATTGATCTTTAATTCAAAAAAGCCTTGAGGGACTTTGGGTTTACAAAGCTAAAATGGAAACGTTATCTTTTATGTTAGAAGCAGCTTGAGAAAATATGTTTTCTTATCAAACGCTTTTGAAAACTTTATACTAATAAAATGAACACAATGCTGTTCTCGTCATTTCAAAGAAGCTCAATCTATTGGGCTGCTCATCACGTTGCTCAAAATTGTGTCGTCAACCCCCCCCCATCCATCCCCCACCGCCCCCAAGCATGTGTCACATTTTGATGACACATGCGCCATGTGACTGTGGTTGAGACTGCAAAATACTGGCATTTATCCACCTATAAATTAAGGCTTGCTCACAATTATTTTAGATGTGTTTTCACTTCACCGTCTACAAGTACATGGAACTCATGAATAAAAAAAAAAAAAATGGTGTCCAGGATTTGCTCTTTGGTTTTAGAATGAATCATTCACAAAACGTTGACAAAACTAAAATTCAATACATTCAGTTCATGTTCGGCCCAAATATGGAGTAGTTCTTGAACTGTTGTTTATTAAACGTGTTCAGGTACAACAATGCACCGTTAGCTTTTTCTTTGGAGTGAGCATTTACGGAGGGAAAGTTTATAAAGTTAATTGTATTTAGAAACTTTATTCTATATATTTTTTAGGGTTGTCAAACGAATAAAATTTTTAATTGAGTTAATCACATCTTAAAAATTAATTAATCGTAATTAATCGCAATTCAAACCGTCTATAAACTATGCCATATTTTTCTGTAAATTATTGTTGGAATGGAAAGATAAGACACAAGACGGATATATACATTCAACATACTGTACATAAGCACTGTATTTGTTTATTATAACAATAAATCAACAAGATGGCATTAACATTGTTAACATTCTGTTAAAGCGATCCATGGATAGAAAGACTTCTTCTTCTAGTTCTTAAAAGATAAATGTTAGTACAAGTTATAGAAATGTTATATTAAAACCCCTCTTAATGTTTTCGTTTTAATAACATTTCTAAAATTTTCAAACAAAAAATAAACTAGTAGCTCGCCATTGTTGATGACAATTATTGCTCATGGTGCTGAAACCCATAAAAATCAGTCGCACTGAAGCGCCAGCAGAGGGCGACAAAACACCAAAAAACACACGTTACAAATGGACATGACACTGTGCTGTCATTTTAATCTGTTTGAGCGGGGCATGTGCGTTAAATGCGTCAAATATTTTCACGTGATTAATTAAAAAAATGAATTACTGCCCGTTAAGGCGCTAATTTTGACAACCCTAATATTTTTATGTTTTACAAGTGCTCAATATCGCCACAACTGAGAGCACGGACAACATAAATTGGTGGAACTTTGTCTTTAACCCTTTAACATCGAAGAGGTCGGAAGCAACACGTTTACGCATAGTATTTCTGAAGCCTCGTCATGCTGTAATTACGTCACCCACATTGATCTCATTTGAAAGTTGCAGAAGCTGAGGTTCACGCTCATTTTTACTTGTAGTCAATCGACCAAGTAAAACGGGAGATAATGTCATTTGACTTCTATAATTTTATTGCCTTCACAAAATTAAAACAGTGCATGGACCATGTGTTTCTGTCCATATTTCCATCATTTCTTGTCCTTTTTTAAAACCGAAAGCACCACGAAAAACCACATATCCCAGGATCCATTCTGAGGTCACCAGGGACAGAGGTAATGTAAACATTCTTAATAAATAAGTAAATAAATAAATAAATATATATATATATTCTGTATATTTAAAAATGTATACACAACATATATATAAATATGCAGTATTTTTGCTTGGATAAGCATATGCTTAAAAACTAAACACGACCCTTTCTAAAACCAACACTAATGAGCTGAGCCAGCTGAACTTCCCGGTTAGCTTAAATGTAGTAAATTGTAACACAACAAGACAGAAATACACTTTCGATAATAATTAGACGTCCTGCTTTCAACAATAAAACAATTAGCATTGTTAGCAGCTGAATTAGAATGTACGTTATGGTGCTCAGCAGGGATCCTACTGAGATAATCGCATTTATCACAAGCGTTTTGGCTCCTCGTAAATAATACATACAGAATGGTAGTTGAGCTGCTTCCACTGTGAGCGACTTGTTGCAATTTCGGAGCAGACCAGCGCCATTTAGACACCCCGGCAACATGCCTACATGGACCACAGCACAACCCAAGATTAAATTTAAATGTGCAGCAGATGATAAAAAGTAGGCAGCCAAGGAAGGGGGTTTGGACAATATTGGGACATTTAGAGTAAATTGAACTTGGATAGAGATAAATGTCAGTAATGTATTGGGACAGTAATTCGAAGAAAATATGAAGCATAGGAAACGGTATTGGGGGGAGACACGGAATGAAAAAAGAGGAAAATGTGGACAAATGTATTGGGACATAAATATGAAAGATGATGTAGACAAAAGTATTTGGTCACTTAATTGGCGAAAATGGGTAGTTTGCTCAAAAGTATTGGTATATGGGGAAAAAAATAGAATGTGGACAAAAATATGGGGAGTCCAGCCCAACTACTGATATATTGAAACGTACTAGTACCATATTTTTTGGACTATAAGTCGCAGTTTTTTTCAAAGTTTGGCTGGGGGTGCGATTTATACTCTGGAGCGACTTATGTGTGAAATTATAAACACATTATTATATCATTTCACATGTTACTTTGGTGTTTTGGAGTGACACTGATGGTTTGGTAAACTTGTTAGCATGTTATTTATGCTATAATTATCTGAATAACCCTTAATAGCTGTGTTACGTTAAAATACCGGCCACGTTCGCATTTCGTTGTTCATGCATCATGTAACGTTATCATACATTACTCTTATTAAGCATGTTGTTCTCTATTGTATTTTTATTTTAAATTGCCTTTCAAGATGACATATCTGTTCTATGTGTTGGAATTTATCATGTAAATTTCCCCCAAAAATGCGACTTATACTCTGGTGCGACTTATGTTTTTTTCCTCTTCGTTGGGCATTTTATGGCTGGTGCGACTTATGCTCAGGTGCGACTTCTAGTCCGAAAAATACGGTATATGCCTTGATAATATGACGTGAAACTGATTTCTTTCCCTCGCATTTTGGGTTTTGCTTGTCATCAGTCTTTTTCAGGCAACATTAACGCCGACAGTGTGGTTCAGCACAAGCTGAAGCGTCCGGCTATTGCGCGCTTTCTGCGTCTGCTTCCCACGGGTTGGAACCCCAGCGGACGGATCGGACTGCGGCTCGAGGTCTACGGGTGTCCTTACAGTAAGTCGTCCGGTTTTGAAGAAGAAAGATCTTGCACAACATTTCCTCTCCCTCTGATTTGAACTTTGTTTGGCTCTCCTGATGGTTTCACATCAACAGATGCACAATCTTACTTTTTTTCTTAATTCTACCTCTTACCGAGATGAAAACATCAGCCCTGCTTTTCGCACATCGACATATTTTAATGAAGGCCAGCTGTGAAGCAAGCTGCCGTCCATTTATCCACTTCTGCTTTATCCAAAATCAGGCCAGGGGAGGTATCAGCTTTAGACAGGAAGTTCAGACATCTCTCTGCTCAGTGAATTTGTCGAGCTCCTCAAGGAGGATCCCGAGGGTTTCCCAGTCCAGCCGGAAAAATATTTTCCCTAGCGTGTCCTGAATCGTCCATGGGTCCTCCAACCAATGGGATGTGCCCGGAACAACTCACCAGGGAGGTATCCAGTTGACACTCTAATCAGATACCCAGGCCACTTCATCTGGCTAGTCTCCATGCGGACTAGCAGCGGTTTGTCCCAGATAATCGAGCTTCTCACCCTATCTCCAAGGGACAGCTTGGACACCCTGTGGAGAATAATCATTTCTTCTGCTTGTATCCGAGATCTTGTTCTTTCTGTCATGACCCACAGCTCGTGATCGGTATAAAGAGAGCTTCGCCTTTTGACTCGTCTCCTTTGTTACCACAACAGACCGATACAGTCCTCATTACTGATGCAGCACTGATATCCCACCTCTTGGTATCCCACTTCATTCTTCCCTCACTTGTGAACAGGACCCCAAGATACTTAAACACGTCCACTTGGATGTGATCCCTGACCTGGAAAAGGCGTTCCTTATTTTGTCGACTGACGACATTGGTCTAGGTGCTGATTTTCATCCCACCACTTCACACTCGTCTGTGAACCGCTCCAGTGAGAGTCCATCCATTCGTCCGTCCGTCCGTACGTCCATCCATCCATCCAGCTATCCATCCACCCACCTCTTAATCTGGGATTGGGTCACGGGGGCAGCAGCTTTAGCAGGGAAGCCCAGACTTCCCTCTCTCCAGCCACTTCAACCAGCTCCCGCCTGTGGGACACGCCTTAACACCTCTCCAGGGAGGCGTCCAGGAGGCATCCGAACCAGATGTCCGAGTCACCTCAGCTGGCTCCTCTCAAGGCGGAGGAGTAGTGGCTTGACCCTGAGTCCCTCCCGGATGACCGAGCTTCTCATCCTATCACTAAGAGAGAGCCCGGACACCCTGCGGAGGAAACTCATTTCGGCCGCTTGTATCCGGGATCTTGTCCTTTGGGTCACAACCCACAGCTCATGACCATAGGTGAGGGTAGGAACGTAGATCGATTGGTAAACTGAAAGCTTCGCCTTTTGGCTCAGCTCCTTTTTCACCTTTTTCACCACAATGGACCGGTACTGATGCATCACTGCAGATGCTGTACCGATCCACCTGTTGGTCTCCCACTCGTGAACAAGACCCCAAGATATTTAAACTCCTCTACTTGGAGCAGGATCTCAGCCCCGATCCGGAGAGGGCACACCACCCTTTTCTGACTGACAATGGAGCAAGTGAGAAGTTCTGCTGGATGTGTGTGTTGAATCTCTTTCTGACAGGGGATTCTGCCAGACGTTCCCAGCAGACCCTCACGATACTTGATGAAGCCAATGGAACAATATCGTCTGCAGAAAGCAGAGATGTAGTACTGAGGCTGACAAACCGCCTCAGTGCCTCGGCTACATCTAGATATTCTGTCCAGTAAGTAACTGTATATGCACAATTGGTGACCAAGGGCAACTATGCTGGAGTCCAACCATGGACAGAAGCGTATGTATCAGGGTGTCCAGTACCCCTTACCAACAGGAGCACCCCCCAAAGGGCCGTCTAAGGAATATGATAGAACACCTTCTCTCAGTCGACAAATGCATCTAGAGTGGTTGTGTAAACTCCCATACACCTTCAAGCACCATAGAGAGGGTGTAGAGTTGGTCCACTCTTCTTCAGCCAAGACGAAAACAACATTATTTCTCCTAAATCTGAAATGCGATTTCCTGAAAGACCCTCCTCTCCAGTACCCCTAAAAAGACCTTACCAGGGAGGCCAAGATTCTAATCCCCCTATAGTTCCGTCCCCTTTCATAAAATGGAGGAACAATATACCCCAGTCTATCAACCCAAAGGTACTGTCCCCATGCCCATGCAATGTTGCAGAGGCGTGTATATCAGGACAGCCCCACAACAAACTACAGGTGGAGCTCATAACCCTTTTGGGCACTGCCACCATGGAGCTTTTTAACCATCTCAGGTACTTCAACCCTAGAAGTAAGAGAGTCCACCACAAGTGCCCGTATGTGAAAGCGAGTTGGTGGAGTTGAGGTCTTCGAAACATCCAGTCCAAATGAACAAAAAAGGAGAGAAAGTCTTGAGAAATGTCTTTGAAGCCAAGATTAATGTTCCAAGCATGCCATCAAATTTAGGGTTCAAGTCATTTTTAGGGTTTCAAATGAATGTTTAAACAATAGTTAAACTAAACAGCCCAAAATGTTCCCAAACATCAAGAAATACAAAAGCAAGCTAACTTTGTGAATTAAAATGGATTATGCTCCTCAGGTTCTGATGTGATGTCGTTGGATGGTCAGGGCGGTGTCGTTTTGTTCTCATGGAGCAGCGCATCGAGGAGTTTATCAGACACAGAGCAGGAGGAAGTCTCGTTGAAGTTTAAGAGTCTGAAGAATTCCGGGATGCTGCTGCACGCTCGGGGAGCCTCGCCATTCGGATTCAGTGTAGAGCTTAAGGCGGGAAAAGTCATCATGGCCAGCACAGGAGAACAAGGTAAAAACAAGGGGTAGGGTTTCAAACCAGGGTTAGGGCTTCACGTTAGAATTAAACATCAGGTTTTAAAGACAGGGTTTTAAATAAGTTTCAAGCCTTTGTGGTTTTCAGATCATGCTGAAGATAACATGAAGCTTGCAAATGAGGGTTTTAAGATGGCTTTGGAGTATTAAAATAAGACTTCAAGCATGAGTTGAAGTTTGATTTTGAGTATTTATCTATTTCAAGATTAGGGTTTGAAGACATGTTCTGGTTTTCAAGCTAACATTAGGTTATCAAATGAAGTTCTCACAATAGGATTTCAAGAACGGGGTTGATATCAAATTAGGTTGTTTCAAGCAAGATTTAGGATTTGGTTTTAATCCAAGCGTAAGGTCACAAATAAGAGTTACCGTATTGGCCCGAATATAAGACGGTGTTTTTTGCATTGAAATAAGACTGAAAAAGAGGGGTTTGTCTTATATTCGCGGTCTAGACATTATACCTATTTACGACGCTAGATGGCGCCAGATATCATTGAAGCGATGATCTGTCATGACAGATCTCAGCTACTCTCAAGTTTAACCAGTTTGCAATATTTTATTGCAGTGTTTTTCCTCATTCAGATTTGTTTCAAGACTACAGTTACAGTTAGACTTCACTTTGATGGTTAATGCAGTTATTGCAATTTTGTTGTTTTATCACAATAGATTGGTTTATTTACATTTCAAAAAACAGAAGCCATTCATTTACGAATGTGATTGCACTTTAGTCTACATATTTAAATGTTCAGATATTAAGATTTGAATGAGGCAAAATAACATGCTTTTTCTCTCAAATGTATTGTTATAATCATTTGTTTCGGATGTAGTGTAATTATTTTCTGTATAAAAATTAATTTGGTGTTCAAAAAGTATTTTTTCAAACTTGAGTCTTGAAAATGAGGAGGTTGTCTTATAATCAGGGCCGTCTTATATTCGAGCCAATACGGTAGTTTGAAGTTTAGTTTTCAGTTTCAGGTTGTCTTGTTTGCGTTATGTTTCTCAGTGAAGGCTACAGTTTCAAATGAAGTTATTGAACCAGCATAAGGGTTTCAAGGATGAGTTCCTGTTGTAAATCCAGATTTCTGGGTCTTTTTTCATGTTGATTCTCAAATTAGGGTTTAAAGTCAGGGTTAGGGTTTCAAGTAGGGTTGTACCGATCATGTTTTTTTGCTCCCGATCCGATCCCGATCGTTTTAGTTTGAGTATCTGCCGATCCCGATATTTCCTGATCAGGTTGCTTTTTTTTTTTTTGCTCCCGATTCAATTCCAATCATTCCCGATAATTTTTCCCGATCATATACATTCTGGCAATGCATTAAGAAAAAAATGAATAAAACTCGGATGGATATATACATTCAACATACAGTACATAAGGACTGTATTTGTTTATTATGACAATAAATCCTCAAGATGGCATTTACATTATTAACATTCTTTCCGTGAGAGGGATCCATGGATAGAAAGACTTGTTTACTTGCTTTCAGTAAATGATACTGCAGCCATTTAACTTCTGCCCAAATGCATGATGGGAAGTGCAACCATGACTGTGCGTAGTGCTACCAATTGATATATCTTTCTGCGTTGGGAAATAACATAGGGTGTTAAGAAAAAGATCAATTACTAACTTTCTTCCCCACATTGCTTCCCACGATATTTGTAATTGTTGGGAGAGGAATTGTAAGGCTTTAGCTAATTGAAAAAAAGGCTCCAAAGGCTGCCATTACAGATTGAATGCGACAATGCGTGAGTGGGTCCAGCAGCGCATGCAATAATTGCGTTAAATATTTTAACGTGATACATTTTTAAATATATTAATTACCGCCGTTATCAGGATAAATTTGATAACCCTACCTTAAGCCTTAACTAAAGACTCTGGATGAGTGTAACATTTTATGTCTGTAACGTTAAATACAATTAGAAAACTATTTAATTTAAAAAATATATATATATATATATATTAAAAAAAGGCTTGTCCGATATTTTTTTTGCCAATTCTGATACTTTGAAAATGAAGTGATCGTGATCGAACATAACTCCGGACCGATCAGCATCCCGATCGATTGGGACATCTCTAGTTTTAAGTACGGTTTCAGGTCTGGTTAAGATCTCAAACAAGGGTTAGGGTTTCAAAATCAGGCTTCAACTTTAATTTCAAGGTAGATATTGAAGGTTGTTTTAAGGGTTTAATTTAGGGCTGCAGCTATTGATTATTGTAGTAGTCGATTAATCTAACAACAAAGTATTTCGAATAATCGAGTAAGTGGATTAGGAACATAAGTTGCATGCAAGAATAAATTTTAGGAGATTTAAAACAAAGAACTAAGATTGCACTTTCAAAAGAACATTAAATAAAAATAATAATACAAAATACAATTGTCGAGTGTTTCTTGAAACTATGTATAATTGCACTTTCATTGAAAAATAAATAAAAAGCTTAGACTCAAACGATATTAAAAAAATAAATAAATAAACAAATGAGGATCTAAGTACACCAAAAGAACAATATGCTAACTTGCATAGCAAAAGTCTGCTAGCTTAAATAGTATAACATGCTTTTGTTTGGGGGCGCTTAACAAATCATTCAAACACATACTGTATTCCCATAAAAAAATGGCAAGATACACGTACAAACTAAATTACGAATGCATAAAAAAAACATTAGCGCAAACAAAAACTTACCTTATTTTGTTCTTGCCAGGGAGCAGCTGGATTCAGCCATATTAAATGAGATATGTCATGTTCACTGTTGCCACTAGAGGGCAATGTTTACACCCAAATCAATAAAACTAAATGCAAACACTTTCAAAACAAACCATTGCAACGCCACTAATTAAGCAAGTACTCGAAGCGGCAAAATTTGATTCGAAGCTTTTTTTTTCTCGAATTACTCGAGTTAATCGATTAATCGTTGCAGCACTAGTTTAATTTGAACAAAGAAGTGGGCTGAAATGTAATTGTTAAAAGGAATTTCATTAACTTCCTCGTGAACTTTAATTTCCTACTTCTAGTTCGCTTCAGTGAAACTTCTCAAATTCTGTGTTCACCCCTCATGCGCAATTTTCACTCTGATGTAATCACATTCTGTTTGCCTGCTCTGGCTTCAAATGATGTTGCAACCTCTTCTCTTTTGCACTGAATTCATTTGTTGTTGATGCTTTTTCTTTCCATGTTTAGTTGTACAGATCAACACATTTGCATTGCAATACATTAAAAAACCCTACTGCAACTAATGCTGTTATTCCCTCTTCTATAACTACAATTTCTACGCACAATTCTACTATTTGAAACATTATTAGAAATGATAATACAACAATTATTGAGAAGAGTGATAAACTAATGTTACTTCCAATACTACACTACTGTTAATAAAAAAATATGCTTCCACTCATAAAAATAATGCCATAATATAAAACACGCCAACACAAGAGCGTTATAAAAACACATGCCAGCATTATGCATCTCTTTGTAAAAATAATTCTTATGATTTGCCACTCTTGTCAATCAAAATGGAGTCTTGTTATTAAATTTGAATGACAAACTAAGATATTTATTCCCAGGCCTGTAAATAAGTTGTTGACGAGAGACAAACTTCCGCCTCCTCATTTTCCGATGAAGATGTTTTTGTCCATCATACCCCTCCTCGGCCTCCCCAGACAGCACCGGATACATTTTTAACGCCTGCGTCGGGTTTGTTCTGGAGCTTTTCCTTTCTTAGTTCTCTCCGCAGAGCTGTACCTGGGGGAACCCGGTCCCGCTAATTTGGAGCCGCCGACGCTCATCCAAGATTTATAACGTCTCACGTTTGGTTTGAATGGCAGAATATTTGGCTTTACATCTCAACTTTTTGTTGTTCTGATGATGAAGATGATGATGAGATAAAACAACCCGACTTTCAACCTCCTGCTGGGAGAAAACATTGTCTTTGGAATACACAAAACTTTTCTTTCAACTTTATTTGATGTCTTTGTCAGAAAGTTGTGCTTTCGTTTTGTTTCGTTTAGTACTCAAATCAAACAGATGACAACAAGTCAGCACAAGTGTAAAATTCATGAGTCACAGCATTTGGCATTTAAACAATGATATTTTAAGTTGAAAAGCAGAAATAATGAACTGAAAAAAACTAAATAAAACAGAACAAAACAAAAAAACTCAGCAATACTCTGTAGGGAAAAATAATCACTGAAGCAGGTTTTTCTGGATTTGGTAGGTCTCTGTTGCACTCCTAGCTGGCCAGCAGCGGCAGTAACATACTATAGACCCTACTCACCTACGTCACAAAATGGGCGTGTCGCTGTTTCCGGCCGCCATATTGTACCTCTTTTTCAGACCTATTCTCATTGTTTTCAATTAGTCGAGCAAGTTATAGAGCAATTCATGGAAGCCCCGGTGTTATCTGACGTTGTAAACTCATTGGATCCGTTGCATAAAAGGCGTTACGTGGAAAAGTTTCAGTTTATCCATTCGCCAGATCCGTATTTGATGCCTAAATCGATGTTTTTCGACCCGCTGGCTTCGCCTGACATCTGATATCCTGATATTTACAACTATCTTGTCCACACAAAATCAGCCTATTCTCACGAAAGTTTGAAAAACTTTAAGAGCTTGGAGGTTTATAAATGCTACGTTGCTGGTTGGGTGAAACAGGTCCTCGTACACGAAAATTCGGCAGGAATCTTGTGCTCGGAAGGTGAGTTACGAAATTTTCCATTCAAAATCTTTTGTTCTTGCTAACATCCACTGTCAAGTCTAATGTATTTCATATTATTTGTCAATGGAGCTAGGGCTTTAAATGTTTATATGGTTTAGCGATAGCACTCTCACTATATACATATATAATACGTAATAAATATGAAGTGCGATAGCACTACTCTAGATTGTCCCTAGTTGAATTTATTTTTTGGCTTTTGACCTCAATAGTGAAATTGTAAATTAATTGTATGACAACTGTCTGATTATCCCCTTATAATTATATATTTTCAGGTAGTTCATTCACAACGTCTGAGTGTATGTTGTCGGCGATTAGCCTAGCAATGATCTTAATTGTGGTTGTCAGCCCAAAACCCTCTAAATATATATTAAATGCATCTTACCAGATATAAAATGACTACTACGTAATCTGTGGTAGTCGTTTGGAGCCCAGTTTTCTCGTCGAATTGCAGCAGTCAATCTCGGTCTCCTCTTCGGCTCTCTCGGAATACGGTAAAAATTCAAGTCTCTCCGTCTATCTTCTCTGTTTTTGCAACCGACCGCCACACACGACTTCACCATTTTGATTATTAATGTTAACGAGCAGAAAAACACGCCATAATAGGAGGAATTTACGAAGCGCTAATGCATTAACATGACTAGTATCCGGACAACATGGCGCGGGGGCGTGGCTGTGACGTCACGTGAGTAGGGTCTATAGATTAAGTCTCTCTCTGGTGATTTTCTTCTCTTTACATCACTAGTTGTTAGGCAGAAATGGCAGGTTTACCATAATTACAAAATTAACAAATGAAAAAGGCAAGATTGTTGTCAAACACAAACAAAATTAGTGCAGTGAGGAGCTACATTTTGTGATAACCTACTGTATTTTTAATAAATACGTGTTCCGAGGCGCACATTTTTTGTACCAGTGTATCATTCGCTGGATCTAGGGATCTTCCCTACTTGTTACAAATAATAGTTTAACAAGAAGGACACTGAATCCCCCCCCCCCCCCCCCCCCCCCCAAAAAAAAAGGTGAACAACTGTACCGTGTGTAATTTCTGAGGATCACAATTTTTGAGGCAGGTTCTGGTGGGTCCGGCCTCTTTTCTTGTGAGTCACTGCCCCACTTTCTTGAAACAATGTTTAAAAAAAAAAGTCAAAAACAAAACAAAAAGTTTTGTTAATGGGCTCTGTACAATTTCAAAATGCTACATTGTGTTTTTTATATGGTGGGTAACTGCTTTTGTTCCTTCCTAAGCAAGGAACTCTAATCCCGGGCGTAGGCATCTGGCCTCATTGGGCAGCCTCTTGGATGACCACCAGTGGCACCAGGTTGCAGTGCAATGCCATACCGCTCGATGCAACCTCACAGTGGACCAGCACATACAGACTATAGAGCTACCGCCACATTTCCACCACTGGCACATCCAGCAGGTCTTCCCAAAACTATAGCTGCCATTTGCCTTCTTATCTCTCCGTTAAACGTAACATTTATAATTCTGGTGTCCTCACAGTTAAGCATTGGTGGAATTCCCAACATCCCAGACGGGAGGTTCCAAGGCTGCCTGGAGAACGTCGCGTACAACCAACAGAACCTGATTGCGATGGCCAGGCGAGGTGACCGTCAAGCCACTGTGATGGTCAGTCTGTGGCAGCTTTTTGAATAAGGTCAAACGTCAAACAGACTGACAGTGATGGCCTTAACCTTTTGCGCTAATTAGCTTCAAATTTCATCAGTAACATTTTTAATCAAAGTAACACTTTCCCTACTCATTAACAACCATTATTGACTATACAGTGGGGCAAATAAGTATTGAATCAACCACCAATTGTGCAAGTTCTCCTACTTGAAAAGATTAGAGAGGCCTGTAATTGTCAACATGGGTAAACCTCAACCATGAGAGACAGCATGTGGAAAAACAAACAAACAGAAAATCACATTGTTTGATTTTTAAAGAATTTATTTCCAAATTAGAGTGGAAAATAAGTATTTCTTCCAACGAGGTCTAACAAGGTTTAACAAGGCTCCACTCGTTTCCTGTATTAATGGCACCTGTTTTAATTCATTATTGGTATAAAGGACACCTGTCCACAATCTCAGTCAGTCAGTCACACTCCAAACTCCACTATAGCCAAGACCAAAGAGCTGTCGAAGGACACCTTAAACAAAATTGTAGACCTGCACCAGGCTGGGAAGACTGAATCTGCAATAGGTAAAACGCTTGGTGGAAAGAAATCAACTGTGGGAGCAAATATTAGAAAATGGAAGACATACAAGATCATTGATAATCTCCCTTGAGCTGGGGCTCCATGGAAGATCTCACCCCGTGGCGTCAAAATGATAACAAGAATGGCGAGCAAAAATCCCAGAAGCACAAGGGGGGACCTAGTGAATGACCTACAGAGAGCTGGTACCACAGTAACCAAGGCTACTATCAGTAACACAATGCGCTGCCAGAGATTCAAATCCTGCACTGCCAGACGTGTCCCCCTGCTGAAGCCAGTACACGTCCAGGCCCGTCTGCGGTTCGCTAGAGAGCATTTGGATGATCCAGAAGAGGACTGGTAGAATGTGTTATGGTCAGATGAAACCAAGATAGAACTTTTTGGTAGAAACACAGGTTCTCGTGTTTGGAGAAGAAAGAATACTGAATTGCATCCGAAGAACACCATATCCACTGTGAAGCATGGGATGGAAACATCATGCTTTGGGGCTGTTTTTCTGCAAAAAGACCAGGACGACAGATCTGTCTAAAGGAAAGAATGAATGGGGCCATGTATCGAGAGATTTCGAGTGAAAATCAGCAAGGGCATTGAAGACGAGACGTGGCTGGGTCTTTCAACATGACAATGATCCCAAACACACTGCCAGGGCAACAAAGGAGTGGCTTCGTAAGAAGCATTTCAAGGTCCTGGAGTGGCCTAGCCAGTCTCCAGATCTCAACCCCATAGAAAATCTGTGGAGGGAGTTGAAAGTCCGTGTTGCCCATCGACAGCCCAAAACATCACTGCTCTAGAGGAGATCTGCATGGTGGAATGGGCCAAAATACCAGCAACAGTGTGTGAAAAGCTTGTGAAGAGTTACAGAAAACGTTTGGCCTCCGTTATTGCTAACAAAGGGTACATAACAAAGTATTCAGCTGAACTTTTGGTATTGACCAAATACTTATTTTCCACCATGATTTGCAAATAAATTCTTTTAAAAAATCAAACATTGTGATTTTCTGTTTCTTATTTCAACATTCTGTCTCTCATGGTTGAGGTTTACCCATGTTGACAATTACAGGTCTCGCTCATATTTTCAAGTGGGAGAACTTGCACAATTAGTGGTTGACTAAATTCTTATTTGCCCCACTGTAGATGTCAAATCCGTATGAACTTGGAGGGCTGGCAGAAATGAACATGTTTCAGTGTCATTTACGTCAATATATGTGCAATCCATTTGGACTGGGAGGACTAGTACATTATCATTCACTGCCAACTCTCCCAGTCTAAATGAATTTGGTTGTTTATTGCTGTCGATAGCGTCAAATGATTTAAAAGGTGATGTTTCAAAAATTTTTGGTTTTGTGTTTTTTTTTTTTTTTTTTTTTTTTGTCAGCACCTCAGCCTCAACAAATTGTATCTTGTCATTCGAATACATTGATTCATAGATGATGTTTGTCTCCGTATTGGCTTTTCATGATGAATGAGGCGTGGGGGAAAAGGAGTATCTCAACATAACGCCTTCATATTGGACATTTGGAGCTCCCTTGCTTTTTGAAATTCAGACACACCAGGGAGTCTTTCGACAAAAAAGATTGTACAAAAATGATAAATACTGAAGGAAGAAAATGGAGCTATTTGCATGCTTGGTTAACGCTCCAATGGAGGCCCTTCAAGTGATGTTCTCGCTAAAGGACAAAGACAGTGTGCATGTGTGTACGGTGACACTGCAGAAGCGGTACATAAGCCCCTCATGAACTTGAATGCACTCAAACGACACCACAAACATCATGTGTGTGAGTGTAGGCAGATTGAAGAGACGATAAAAAACAATAGCAAAAGAAAACAATGGCAATAACATAACTTCTGGTAGGAGAGTCAACAAAAAGCAATAACAAAAGATAACGATGGCAATAACATTTTCTTGTACTTAGTTTGAGAAGAAACATGCAGAGCGTGTGCGATAGAGAGCACAAATCAATAAGAGCATCTAACGTACTAGCTTACTTGACTAACATAGAGAAGAGAGAACAGATAAGCAATACCATAAAACAACAAGCACTAGCAATTGACTCATTTACTGCCACTGACGGAGATGGACGTTCAATCCATTTGAGCTGCTATGGCTGGCACATGATAATTCACTGCTAGTTGTCCAAGCTCAACTGGATTGGCACTACATGATTTAATTCTAAGGCTGGGCAAGTTAACTGTGAGTTGACTCAAAAAAATAATTGACTCATTTAATTTTTTTAATCGTGCATTAACATCAGAGCCAATAAAGAAAAATGTAAGCCTTTTTTCTGGGTCATTTGCGTCTGTAGTCTGAATTGTTTCAATTGAGAACAGAGAAGAGCAAAACAAAGCATCACTTCAGAGTGCTCTCCATTGGAGTGGTGACCCAAACATGTAGGCTAAATCAGAGTGTGCCACTTGTACCATACTGCGGTATGAAAAAGTATCTGAACCTTTTGGAATTTCTCACATTCCTACATAAAATCACCATCAAATGTGATCTGATCTTTGTCAAAATCACACAGATGTAAAAACAGTGTCTGCTTTAACTAAAACCACCCAAACATTTATAGGTTTTCATATTTTAGTGAAGATAGCATGCAAACAATGACAGAAGGAGGAAAAATAAGTAAGTGAACCCTCTGCCTAAGAAGACTTAAAGAGCAATTGAAACCAATTTTTACCACACAATTTAAGTCAGGTGTGTGCCCAATCACTGATGAGTGGTTTATAGCTGCTCTGCATGTATATATATATATATATATATACATATATATATATAAATATAAAACACATCTGGTAAGAATTGTCTTGATGAGAAGCATTGACTGATGTGCATCATGGCTCGGTCAAAAGAGCTGTCTAAAAGTCAGTCGACAGTCAGAGAAGTTGTCTGCAAATGGAGAGAGTTTGGCACTGTTGCTTCTCTCCCAAGGATTGGCTGTCCACCAAAGATAACGCCAAGATTTCAGCGCAGAATACTCAGAGAGGTAAAAAAGAACCTTAGAGTGTCCGCTAAAGACGTACAAAAATCACTGGCATAGTCCAATATCTCTGTGCACAGATCAACTATATGTAAAATTATGGCCACAAATGGTGTTCATTTGAGGACTACACAGAGGAAGCCACTGCTGTCTAAAAAACAACAACATTTTGCTCGTTTATTGTGCTCAAAAAGGCACTTGGAGACTCCATAGAGGTTTTGGCAACATATTTTGTGGACTGATGAAACTAAAGTTGAATTGTTTGGGAGTAACACACAACGTCATTGTGTGGAGGTAAAATGGAACAACTCACCAACATCAACACCTCATCCCCGCCATGAAGCATGGTGGAGAGAGCATCATGATTTGGGGCTGTTTCCTGCCTCATGGCCTGGACAACTTGCAACAATTTATGGAAGAATGATTTCAAAAGTTAAACAGGAAAAGAGGATGGACGCTGCAACAAGACAATGATCCAAAACACTGGCGTAAATCAACTTCAGAACGGTTTCAGAAGAACAAAATACACATTCAGGAGTGGCTATGTCAAAGTCCAGACTTGAACCCCATTGAGATGCTGTGCTAAAGACAGCGATTCAGGCCAGACATCTCAGGAATCTGACTGAGCTACAGTAGGTTTGTAGAGAACAATGGGCCAAGATTAGTCCTGATCGATGTGCCAGACTGATCTGCAGCTACGGGAAACATCTGAAGTTAGTGCTGCCAAAGGGAGGGGGCACAAAATATTAAATGCACTTACTTATTTTTCCCCCTTCTGTCATTGTTTGCATGCTATTCTCAATAAAATATGAAAACCTATAAATGTTTCAGTGGTTTTAGTTAAATCAGACACTGTTTTCACTGTGTGATTTTGACAAAGATCAGATCACATTTGATGGTGATTTTTTGCAGAAATGTGAGAACTTCCAAAGGTTCAGATACTTTTTCATACTACTGTATATGTTACTTAGCTATAGGTAGCATTACAAATTCATTCCGACTTTGTTTACCAAAGGGTCACTATGTAGGGAGGCGCTACACCAAATAACCAATAGGACATTAAGAGGGAAGGTAGGACAGATTTGGATACGACTATTGCTACTGTATATATTACTTTTGAATTAATTATCGGTTTGTGTGCATGAAAATGGAATTAATCGCATTTAATCGCTAGAACCACATGCTCACAATCAGGATTACCATTTTTAATAATTGCCCGGCGCTAATATAGTATGGTGAATATTAAATATAAATATTTTAAGAGCGGAACAATTACAGAAAAAAATACAGAACAATAAACATGAACAGTAACCGTATGAAATAACAACACCTTCTGGTTTCAAAACAAAATTGCTGACAAAGTAAAAACAGATAACAACAACAAGATTTTCTGTTTGTTAGTTTGTGATCTGAGAACAAATACTTCAACAGCTACTGGTATTTTTTTGACAAAGGATAGACAGAGTGAAAAGACAACAAAAAGAAAGAACAAAAGACAACAACAGCTGCCAGTACTGTATGTAGAGAGAAATGGTGGGGGAACAAAACAACAAAAGTAATAACCTTTGTTATATTGGAGGTGAATATAAATCCAGTCAATATTGTCATGATGTTGCATCGTACCACAAACAATCTGTCTTTCACTTGACTTTGTTTCTTTCGCCTCGTTTTGCTTTGCAAATGCTATTGGCTGCTCCTGGTTATGTTAATGTCCCGTTTAAGGAGACTTGCTGATGAGGACTACGGTGACCTGGCGGTCACACAGACACGCCCCCGCCCCCCATGCCCCCGCAATTGATTAATATTCATGCTTTTGTTGTTTGAATTCCCAGGGCAATGTCACCTTCGCGTGTGCCCACCAGACTCTTGCCGTAGCCGCCACCTTCCCCGGGCCCCGAGGCTTCCTCCAGTTGCCGGGGGCACCGTCAGCGACTGTGGGGGGAGTGTCGGTGGGGCTACAGTTCCGGACGTGGAACCGGGATGGTTTGCTGCTCACCTTCCGGCTCCCTCGGCAGGGCGGCGTAGTTTGGCTGTACCTGGACAATGCCCAGCTCAGGCTGCGGGTACAGAAGGCTAGCAAAGTACTGTTGGAACTCAAGACAGGTCAGTACAGCGTTAAATCACATTCTGAATGGTCCCATTTTTCACAACCCAAATTCACACAAATTGTCCCCCTATCACATGTTTTCATGTACAAGTCACACCCCCAAGTAAAAAAAAAAACAGTCATGTACATGAGAAAATTACAGTACTTTACGCTATCAGTAGCCACGTTTACATGCTGACTTTTATTCATACCGATTCAAATCATTCCGAATGGAAATTTCACATCAGCTGTTTACATGTCACTTAATCTATTCCGATCCAGCGTTTACATGTGTCTGCCTTTATTCTGAAAGGACGTTTGACAACTGCCGTCTGACATGCGCAAATTAATCAAAACAAAGCGTCACGTTGCAAAACATGGAGATCGATCGTCAGATCAGCTGCTGTTCTAACTTTTCGAGTGGAAACAAAACTTCAGAATGACACGCCGTTTATTTAAAAAGTTGTGTGGGTGCGCTGTGCGTGTGCTTGGAAGCCATGTTGCATGGGACGTTACTTACGTCACCAAGTGACGTCACCACGTCAGTACGGAGCATGTGCAGAAAGAACGCAACCAGCCACCATTCCGCTTCCCTGTTTACATGATATAATTTTACTTCTAATCGGTTTGGGAAAAGAAATATTCCACCCCTGTGAATCGGAATGAAATTCCATTCGGTTTGGGCCTGTTCATTCCGAATGAGGTGTTTATATGGAACACATTTATTCGGTTTGAACAAATATTCCGATTGTAATTGGAATATTTGGCTCCATGTAAACGTGGCAAGTGTGTCTATGGATATTCAGCAATTGGGCTTGTAGATTTAGGTTTAATAAGAAGGTTTTTGACTGGGTAGGCATGGTAAAGGGTCTTGCCAAGCTTGTCTGTGAAATTCTGGTTTGTGGATGGTGGTGCTTTGGATTTGAGCTCAGCAAAGATTTTGAGTAGCCTACAACATCAAAATATGGGTGTGAACTCTACTTGATTATGAGGGAGAGAAATGCGGACACTTTGGAATTGCACATGTTGGAATTTGACCTTTTAGCCAGATTGTCAGAATCACGCCAACCGGAACCGTACTAACGCAATTCCAACAACCCAGGCCGGCGCAATGTCTACAACCCAGCCAAAAGACCAAACTCTCCGCGCTCACCGTAGTTTTTGTCATTTTTACTGGACAGAAATATGAAGTAATGTCTGTATTTCCAGTGAGCAAATGCAGCCGTTTGTGGTATATCTCCTGCCTTTCACTGTTAGCATTCTGATGAGGCAGCAAGGCTATATTGTTGACCGCCGTGGCAGACAGCGCTTGGACAGCATGGTAATACACGTGACCCTTTTTTTTTTTCTGATGAGAAAACATAAGATGTGATGTCACTCCCAAACTCAAGAGCAATATTTTCTACTCAAATGCTCTTTGTACATGACTACAATATTCTTCATTCTACATACATTATGAGGCAACAACAAAATAATAATGCACAGGCACTAAGGAAACGAACTTTAATCAGATTACTGGCTTGAAAAAAATGAACGCAATAGATTGCTCGTTACTGAAAGAAAGTAATCAGATTACAGTAACTTGTTACTTAGTAACGTGTTACTGACAACACTGAGTGTTACTGTATATCACTGTGTATTGCAGTGGCCGATGCTTTTCTTTCAATGAGGGGAAGCTCGAAATGTGTCCACCTGAGAGTGCTTCGTGACGATGGAGGGGCACAGCGGCACCCGCTGCTCAGTAGGGAAAGAAACTAGAGTGCCAGAAGTCAGGTCTCCAAACACAAGCAGCTACAATAGAATAAAACACAAGAAATAAACTGGATTTCTCGTTAGTCATTTTTAACAAAACAAGTGTCACTAAGATGATTATGAAAGTCTCCGGTTCCACTCAAAACAATGGAATGAAAATTTAAAAATGCCTCCCGTGGATGTTAATACAACAAGATCGCTGATTCACTCATTTAGCAGTCAATCAAAAAGGGATTCAGCCTCAAACAGATAATTCGATCATCACGTGTAGTCACAAGCCACATCGTAACCAGTGATAAGAAGCTAATTCTGAACAAAAGTCGAGATTGTTGTAGTGCATAGTTAGTCAATGACATGTACACACAACAGTATACAGTACATTTGATCACTTATCTTTCGACATTTTGGGGGAAGCAGAGCTTCCCTTGTACAGCAATCGCCTATTGTCTATTGAATACAAATATGATGTACAAAAATATACAGTATTATGGCACACTGAGCCCTTATGGGAAAAAAAAACATCTTGAAAAAAGAGATTTACTGCTGTCCCGACAAGTATGATGTGATATGATATGATCCTGACTCTTCACCTTTTTCAGTTCCCCCTTAATAGTTGGTGTCATTGTGTAATAAATACTCTGAAAGTGCCTCTTTCACTGGCCAATAGGCCCCCACATGGTGTAAACCAGAAATACATCTCGCTGACGATGGCACTAGCATATTAATAATTAGTCTAGATCAGGGGTTTTCAACCCAGTCCTCAAGGCACACTGTGGGTCCTGGTTTTTGTTCCAGCCGATCCAGCAGAGACAGTTGAACCAATGAGGCTTCTGCTAAAACAAGCCACACCTGACTGCAATCAACTGATTGCACTTGTAAAACACCAGATTGGGGAAAAAGTGTTGTCATCTTGTTTGGTAAGAATGAAATCCTGCACCCACAGTGTGCCTTAGTGGAATAGGTTGGGAACCCCTGGTCTAGATGTTCTATGTATTTGTTGTTGTTGTTTGTGTATGTGTTTCTTTTCTTTCTTCTCTTGTGTTGCTTTTCTTCTGTCCCCCATAATCCCTTCCTGTTCGCTGCTTTGTCATAATAAAAAGGTATTTTGAATGATCACAATGGGAGTATATCAGACTCTCAATGTGAAACATTAAAACTGTTCAGACAACCCGGGCACTTAGACTTCCATTCTCTGTGTCAAACAGCTGAACAGGACAGGTTAAAAAAAAAAAAAAAAAAATGAAAGTGCCTAATCGACAATGTGTATGTGTGTGTGTGTGTGGGGGGGTCATTCCATAATAGTAATGCCATGTCCAAGTGGTAAATTTTCTGTGTTTGCCTATATTATCCTATTTACTACTATTTATTGGTTTTATACCTGCTGACAAGATTGGATGCGCTGCATGTCTTGTGAATCATGCAAAAACGAGATCTGACTTGATGTCGTGTATGCCAGTCAAAGGCTAGACACCAGGATAAATGGGCTTTTAAATTGATTCTAAGCTTGACTGGTTTACCTATAATGTAGTTCAAAAGACACGTTCAATACCAGGGAATGATAGACTAATGCATAGGTTTCTCTACCGACAAGAGGAAAGAGGACTTTTTTTTTTTTTTTTTTAATGAGGACGATGAAGATAATCAGCACCTTTTTTCAAATCGGTATGTAGGGATGGGAATCGAAATCCGATTCCAATTCGGAACCGGTGTTCGGCCATTCCTTACTACGCGGCGAAACGTCCTACACAATGCTCAGGGCGCTTGCGCATGCATTCACACGCATGCGCACATCGGTTAGAGGCGGCGATTACTCACTATTTTTGTTTTTATTTAGTTATTTAGAACCTTTTCACAGCCTCAAAGAGACTTTTTGCATGTATTACCCTCTCATACTTTTAACCATTGTGTTTTTTTGTGTTAGCTTTGAAGCAGTTGACCACATTAGTCACGTAGCGTTTTTAAACTGTCCTTATTTGATATAACTACATTTAAGTATTTTCTGCAGGCATTTTTTTAGTACCTTATTCCTGTATGCATCTAAACAAAACAAGTTTAGAGCGCACGGTAGTACTTTAGGTGTCAAATTCCACTAATGTAGGACGTTTCGCCGATGTAGGCTATTTTGGCAGAACACCGGTTCCTAGTGTTTCGAGGCCTCGACATCACAATGAAAAAGCCTTAACGATCTCTTTAACGAGTCCTGAAGACGCATATTGCGTCGTGACTGGCTTGTTGTCCAAACACATCAAACTAGCGTGGCGCCAAGAACCACCCGCTCCAAAGTTTGGCTACACTTCACCAGGAAAGAGGGTGAAAATGAAAGGTTACGATGGTTTAGCACGAGCATTGCAGCCGTAAACATAACAATGACAACAAGTAGGTTCAAACGCTCGAAAGTGTGTCTTCACTTCACGAGGAAAAATTACAACAAAACGACTTGCAATCATTGCAAGGTGGAGATAACTGCATCGGGAGGGAAGGTGGGGATAACTGCATTGGGAGGGAATAGACTGCACTGTCCTCACCGAGACAGCTATACAGCTAGCTAAACTCCGAAATGACGATACAGAAGACGTTGGTATAATTTGCTGACTTTATTCAACCATCACTTGAAGAGTGAAACTAAAAATTAAAAAATGAAACAAATCAATTTCGTCCCCAATAACAAACAGGTTTGCATCCACGTAAATCAGCGATGATTAGCTCCTAATTCAGTAATAACAAAGCAGTTAGCATGCGTTCGCTAGCATTAGCACATCGTTCAAACCACTACACAAGTGGATTTAAGTGTCCGATCGCGAGTGGAAACACACAACAACAACACAAAAGATGATACATACAGGCGTTGCCTCTGTAGATATTTTACAAGCATTAACAAAGATTGTAGGGTCGTAGCAGTGCTTCCCTCTCTCACTAACTCGCTCACTCGCTTGGATGCGGCATTTCTTCTTGGCGTGTAAGAGCGCTTTTCTTCACGTGAGCGCGTTCTTCGCGTGAGGAAGCGCAAGGGCGCTACCACTTGAGCGTGAAAGCACCATTAAAACTAAAAGACATGCATTTCAATATACTGGTAAATAATACTTTAACAGGGGTCCCCAAACTACGGCCCGCGGGCCGAATAAGGCCCGCCCCGACATTTGGTCCGGCCCCCTGAACAATACCAGAGAGCATTTTGATTTTTTTTTTTTTTTTTTCTCAAATGTGTTAATTATTTTCTGGCCTTTTTCTGTGAAGAACTCAGAGAGGGTTATTTGGTTATTATCTATTTGATTGATAGTGTTATTATTATTAATTATTATTATATTATATTATTATTTTTAATTTATTTACTTTTGTTCCGTGAAATATCCAGAAAGGGTTATTTGATTGTGGCTTTCTGAAAAACAATAATTTTTTAAAGGGAAAAGTTATGCGGCCCTCACTGGAAAAAGTTTGGGGACCCCTGCAAGTTTAACACATATTGCTAACGGCAGACCAACGACCTATATGCCAATAAATACCAATATTTTTTATTTCTATTAGAAAAATGTTTCAATAAAATGTTACACATTCTTGTTCATTTGCCACTTATTGCCTCAGTTAATATTGAGGCTTTGGGCCTCTTTTGACCTTGTTGTGAGTTTTTAAGGTTGTGACTTCTGATTAAACAAACTCAATACCAATCAAAACGTTTGTTCTTCTTTTTCCCCAAATTAGAATCGATAAGAGAACCGATAAAGAATCGAATCGTTAAGCAATATCGATAATGGAATCGGAATCGTAAAAATCCCATCAATTCCCATCCCTATCGACGGTATGTGTAGGAATTGATAGTTGAATGTGTGTGTCACCTTCTTAAGAAATTAGTCAAATTTTTATGACGTGAATGACAAATATTTCTCCAATTTTCAGTCAGAGGTTATGGTGAAACTAACCCATGTTATGGCTGCCATTTACTACTTGGCATGTGCGTGCCAGTTACCGGTTTCAAGTTTTACCGTGGTATGAAAACATCATGGTTTCAAAACCACTAAAATTTTCCGTCATTTTATGTCCCAAAAATGCAGCCAGAAATCTGTGGCTTGGAGCGGCAGCGCTCAACCCTCCCCCTCCGGTTGTTGCTCTGTTCTGTGTTTGTCAGTGACCCTCTGAGCTTTTACCCCCCTCAAAAAAGACAAAGTCGCTAATATAGCAGTACTTCAACTACCGAAAAGAACAGACTGCCACAGCTTAGAGGAGAAAGGACAGCAGGACCTCCAACATGATCTCACATTTAAGTGACCATCATCCGTCATTTTACATAAAATTTAAGGGAAGTAAACGCTGTCATGAACGTTTCTTATCAGCTACGAAAGTTGACTCCAGCGTGTTTAGTGTGTCTTGCGATGGTAAAAGAAATACTGTAACGTAAGCTTGTTAACAATGCAGATAACACGGCTCGTTAGCTTGCCAAGACGGTAACTAGTTTCCTCTCTACCATTAGTCTACTTTTGTAAAGTCTTCCGCCATTTTTAACATCAGTTCAAAATAACGTTTTCATAATACAGCCTGTTGTGTTTTTTCTCTCTGGTGACTACCTGTGTTGAGAGAGGATGGGTGTGTATGTGTATGATGTGTAAATAATGATACGAGTCATACACAGGCGCTCTGTCTCTTACTGTCGCTCTCCATTAATATTCAACTAATTAATATTAATCGTAGTAGTGGTATGTGTTTTACAAAAAATCAAGTTGATCATATATTGTTTAAGTCCAATTCTAGATTACCAAGGGTTCTTGTTCTAATGTTGAGCATCTTGAGCTGTGGCTTTGGGTTTAGTCTGTTCTTATTTATTATTTTAAATTATTAATTAAATTAAATGATAAATTATTCATTTTTGTTATTTTATTTATTAATTTATTTTAACATTGTATTCATGTTGCCAATTTGCAAATTTGTTGTAAAATATATTTTAAAAAAAAAATCCCGTTCAATGGAATAAAGTATATATTTTTAGCCCATACATCTCAAAATAACACATTTTAGAGCTATAACTGCAATACTGTGATACCGTGAAACTGCAGTATTTTTCCTTAAAGTTATCATACTGTCAAAATCTCCTACCAGCACATGCCTATTTAGTACAAAACAATATGAAAACGATAGACAGAGAAATAGTTAATTAGGAGTTTGTGTGGATTGGTTTTTAGGTTCTGGCCTGAATGACGGCCAGTGGCATTCAGTGGATCTGAATTCCAGGCGAGGACACCTTAGCATCACCGTGGACAAAGACGACACGGCTCATTCCAATCCCTCATTCAACATTGTCATCGAGAAGGACCTCTTCTTCGGTGGTAGGCGTAACTCCGCCGATGTTCATTAACCTTATACGCAGAAATGCTTTACATTTCTTGTTATTTTGAGGTTGTCCGGCGGAGGGAGAGCAGCAGGAGGCCTGCAGGAATCCTTTTGCCTCTTTCCAGGGTTGCCTTCGCCAGCTGACTCTGGATCATCAACAGGTGGACCTCATCCTGGTGCAGCAAAGGATGCTGGGAAACTACAGTGACCTCCTAATTGACATGTGCGGGATCATTGACAGGTTGGTTTTTATACTTGGTATTCAGTCCATTGGAATACACTTGCTATGTAACTTATTTACATCAAGTTTAATGATTTGTGCTACTATAATGTTCCATAATTTGATCCATACGCCTTTATTCACATTCCTAACCCTTTATGGAGCACTCCTTTTATAATAAAAATGAATACATATGTCAATATAATGGCGTACATGTTCCAAAAATGTGATTTCGACGTATGTGGATACCAGCTCTTGATAGTTAGCAATTACCGAAAATAGTCATTTGCCCTGTAAAGGGTTAATGTTCGTCTCTGACCTGCCACAATTCGATAATATAATGTTCTTTAATACACTGGGTCTAGATTGGACTTTACCTCTCATGCAAGAATTATGACTTTTTTTCCACGTTACAGGGCACTCATTGGCTGCCATTGACAGCGCAAGACGTCCAATTAATTTTGACTGGGAGGGGCGAATGAACGAAACCTCCAAGTTTAAATGCATTGGATGTCTAGCGCTGTTAATGGCAGGCAATGAGTTAAATACTATGAAAAAAAATGCTTTAGAGTGGTACTCGGTACCGCAAATAGTGTAATTGTTTTTTCATTTCATTTTAATTTAATTTTGCTTTATTAACATATTTTTAATTAATAAATGTATTTATAATTATATAAAAATGGTATTGAAAATAAAATTGATTAATAATTAAAATAATATCAATGATTTCAAACACTGTATTTATGTTTTTTTAATGACCAAAATAGTCACTTGTCCTTAAAGGTCTTAAGTGTCAACTGCAAGGGTTAAAGGGTTTTACAGAAAACATCAGATTTAATTTGCCACTCTACTCAAATATACCATATTTAAGATTGCAGCTGTACATTATGTTTCAAACCACATTAATGTACTGTATTTTCATTAAATATTCTACACTCTAATATGCTATTTTTACAGCATATTTAAAATTTAATATTCTACACAGTACTCTCTGCCATTGTGTTCTATAAAACTCAGATGGACGAGTATTCATTCATATTTCATAGTCCATGCATCTCTTTACACCCTTAGTAACATATACAGTGATCCCTCATTTTTCACGGTTAATGGGGACCAGAACACGCAGCGATAAGTGAAAAACCGCGAAGTAGCGAGCCCCCCGTAAAAAACAAAAAATTTTGAACAAACATTGAAAAAAAAAATTCTTTTTTTGTTGTTTTTTTGTTCAATGTATTTTTTCAGATCTATCATTGGAAAGAGATACATATAAGACATGTTCTTTTTCCCCAAAGAAAAATCAAATCAAATAAAAAAACTTGTCCAACTGCTCGTTAACAGTTAATTTCTAATCAGCCAATCACATGGCGGCAACTCAGTGCATTTAGGCATGTAGACATGGTTTAAGACAATCTCCTGCAGTTCAAACCGAGCATCAGTCTGGGGAAGAAAGGTGATTTGAGTGACTTTGAACGTAGCATGGTTGTTGGTGCCAGAAAGGCTGGTCTGAGTATTTCAGAAACTGCTGATCTACTGGGATTTTCATGCACAACCATCTCTAGAGTTTACAGAGAATGGTCCGAAAAATAAAAAAATATCCAGTGAGTGGCAGTTCTGTGGGCGGAAATGCCTTGTTGATGCCAGAGGTCAGAGGAGAATGGCCAGACTGGTTCGAGCTGATAGAAAGGCAACAGTGACTCAAATAACCACCCGTTACAACCAAGGTAGGCAGAAAAGCATCTCTGAACGCACAGAATCTCGAACTATGAGGCAGATGGGCTACAGCAGCAGAAGACCATGCCGGGTGCCACTCCTTTCAGCTAAGAACAGGAAACTGAGGCTACAATTTGCACAAGCTCATCTTAATTGGACAATAGAAGGTTGGAAAAATGTTGCCTGGTGTGAAGAGTCTCGATTTCTGCTGCTGGTAGGGTCAGAATTTGGCATCAACAACATGAAACCATGGATCCATCCTGCCTTGTATCAACGGTTCAGGCTGGTGGTGGTGGTGGTGTAATGGTGTGGGGAATATTTTCTTGGCACTCTTTGGACCCTTTGGTACCAATTGAGCATCGTTGGAACCCCACAGCCTACCTGAGTATTGTTGCTGACCATGTCCATCCCTTTATGACCACAATGTACCCAACTTCTGATGGCTACTTTCAGCAGGATAATGCACCATGTCATAAAGCTGGAATCATCTCAGACTGGTTTGTTGAACATGACAATGAGTTCACTGTACTCAAATGGCCTCCACAGTCACCAGATCTCAATCCAATAGAGCATGTTTTCGATGTGGTGGAAAGGGAGATTCGCATCATGGATGTGCAGCCGACAAATCTGCACCAACTGTGTGATGCCATCATGTCAATATGTACCAAACTCTCTGAGGAATGCTTCCAGCACCTTGTTGAATCTATGCCACGTAGAATCGAGGCAGTTCTGAAGGCAACTAGTAAATGCTTTAAGCACTTTAAAAGTAATAATAATAATAATTATTATGAATAGTTTTAAACATGTTACTGTCCCACACATTTTTAAAAATGCCCAATCCATTTAAAAAAGTAAAAAAAAATTTTTTTTAAAGCTTGTCTTTATTAAATGCTTCATTGAGTGAGTCGACTCAGATCCGCTCCAGCTGCTCACATACACACAATAAGTTGCCACAGCAACTGTTTAACAAGTTAAACGCTAATTGACACATGAGGCGCTTTGAAGGTCGAGTATCTGGCAAGATCAAAGCCTAACCATCTGTCAATCATCGTTTACTTTAATAAGCAACTCCAGTTCACTCTCTGACGAACAAAGAGCAGGGAGAGAAGTTTGAAGCGCGAAGTATAACTGTACACATCACACACAATGTAGATGTAATGCATGATTTTATATACAGTATGATTTTCTTATGTGTTTGTAGTTTGTCGTTCCTAGGCGGAATCCATTGGGCAGAATCATGGTTGCCCAGTGGACTAATTTTGAAAAATTGACATTGCTTAAACCACCTAGGAATGATAAAGCCTGCGAATCAGAACGTTAACGTAACACGGAGTGTTGGCACCGAAGCAGAACTAATGGTTTAGTTTGGTCTGGCTGCCAAATCTTCGCTCAATTAACGCCGTCGCGTTCGCAACAATTATCAAGCCCGTCAGGCGTAAAAGAAAAACGCGGTTGAAAACGTGTCGCGAGTGAAATGAGCCAACGCTTAACGAAGCGAGCTGGCGTCCTCGCCGAGGTCACGACTTCTCAATTTTTGCATCCATGGTGTTGTTTGCGCTTAGTGCGCAGCAGGCATACGCTCGGTGAGCGCGCTGATTGAATTGAACGCAAGTCAGGTGGAAAATGTCGCTTTTCAACGGAGGGTCAGCATGGTAGTCATACTCCACGGGAGCTTATTATTAAACCTTCTCTGCAGTATTCTTAGTGCTGTGCGTCAGGAACAAAACGTCACCAAAGTTTCCGCATAGGTCAGTTGACTTACAAGTCAAATGAAAACGCTCAAGTAAAATATTAACAGCAGTGAAACTTAAGTTCAAGGGTGAGCAGCCAGGCTACATTGTTACTTTGTTTTTTTCAAACCTTTGCAACTTTACTTTGACTCTGAACATAAACACACACCAATAAATTGTACATGATATTTTCCCGTTGTTTTCAGATGTTCTCCGAGTCGCTGCGAGCACGGCGGGCGCTGCACTCAATCCTGGACGGGTTTCCACTGCAACTGCAGCGACAGCGGCTACGGCGGCGCCACCTGTCACAGCTGTGAGTCACTGCGGGGCTAGTCTCCTAAATAAAAATACTCTGAAAATAAATAAATAAAAGATTGGCCCTGCAAGCTCAGGCAGAGTCAGCAAACTGCAGCATTTCATGTGGATCAGCTGCTGTATTTCTTTGTAAGTCGCTTTGCACAGCCAAAAATTGGACTGACCGCCAGCTCGTAAATGAGAACTAAACCCTGAAGGAAATTAGAAATAAATACTGCACTATACAATTTTGTTAGACAAATATTTGCACTATAATACAGGACAGGGATCTCAAATGTGCGGCACAGGGGCCACTTGTGGCCAACGGAACAATATTTTGCGGCCTCAATTCAGCTTGCCTGCATGTATGGATAATGAAAAAAATATTGAAATAATCAGTAATAAAATGAATTAATTGAAAGATCCATTTAAACAGTAATAACTAAAAAAGAATTTAAAAAAGTAAATTAAAAAGTGAGTAAAAAAAAAAAACAAGGTAAATAATTCTAAATGAGTTCATATTAATTTTAAAAAAATATAATTGAAAAAAAAAAATCAAATAAGTGTGAGTTGTGTATATTTTGAGGTGAGAATTTTATTTTTTTATTTTAAATATCTCTTGTGACCTCACATAGTTTAGCTCTTTGGCTGCCATTGACTGCAATCGATTGGTCTATTGCTGTCAATAGGTGTTTTCAATACTAATGTCCTTTTTAAAAATTTTAATTAAAAAATTTTTTTTTAAATTTATTAACAACACGTACTCTGTGATTTGGGTTAATGAATGAGTTAAATGACCACTGTCTCATAGTTAAAATAAAATGTCTTTCAGATAAAGAAAAATAATTTGCATGTTTACCAAAAACTTTCCCAAAATTGTTAGCTTCACTTAGGATGTCTATTTGTGGTTTCCTTTCAACCCTACATGTTTTTGTCCACAAATTATCTTATTCCTGCTTAAAAACTATGGTCAAAGAAATGTGTAGTGGACCACACATACACAAGGACACTGGTGTTCCAACTTAGGTGGAAATTCAATTTAATAAAGTCACAAAAAAAAAAAAAACAGTTTAACAAAATGTGCTGGGCCCAACATATAAGAGGTCAACTTAACAATAGGCCTCAACCACACTGACCTCCAGACACATATCTGTGGCTGTTTAAATAAGGACGGACTCTACTAAACGACCACCCAAGGGAGGTATGATAACAAGTTAACCAAACATTGTCAACATAATTAAATAACAACAGATGGAAAAATTACATACCTTAAAGTGCCTATGACAGCAAAAATCATTTTTATTTCAAAGATTTCAAGCGGTATGAAATGGACCGCTTAGATGTGTGTGGAAGCGAATTTTTTATTTATTAAATTTTTTTTAATCCCTCGCCATGAAAATAATTTCCTGTTTTGAGAAGGAATGCGAATGTGACGTTACCCGGCATCTCACAATACAGAATTGCTTTATAGCATGCAGATGGACTGCGGATTGAGCTGATTTTGCGGATTAATTCGTTTGTTTTTCGCACCACGCAACCAAATGTGCTGCAGGGTTTTGTTGCTGCACCAGGGAGAGGCGTGTGAGCCTTTTTGGGTTTCAAAAACAGATTGGCCAAAACAGGTCCGACAACTGTGGGACCATTGTACTCATGAGGAAGTGAGTAAACATCGTGTTTTTTATTATGTCAAATACTGGGATTATGGCACACATTTTAATACGGAAGTGGCTTGTATTTTGTGGCTGACAATGCTCCTTGTCCACCGAAAATGCCACTCGGCGGACGACCAGCAGCTTGTCGCACACCCCCCTCGGTCCTCTTCGCATGCCCACCGGGAGAACGCTATACTCGGCTTATGCTCCATATCGTCCAGACTTCCAGCCCCCTCTGCCCTCTTTGTGTAGCCTAGAACCCCAGACTCACCGCTGTTCCAGCAATTGAGTCTGGCGACCGTCCCGCGGATCAAATTCCTAGGGCGGAGCAAGTCACACCAAACAGACAGCGGAGTCGACCAAGCAGCGACGGGCGGACATTGGTAAAGCGACAAGAAACTCTAGCGCGAGTGGAGAACGGAGAAGTTATTCAACATGGCTCGCGCGAGACAGACTGTTGTCACTGACTTATGTCGATGTGTTTTTGGTAATTTAAAACTGATTTTACCGCAGATTGGAACATATTCTCGGCTCTGCCGTTCGCCATCTGTGTTGTTGTGGAGACGACTTCCGACGCGCAAGAGTGACGCTGCTCGTTAAGAACACGTCACGCAAATAATCAAATCTGATTGCACGGATGATTTAGTTCAGCTCGAGAGGCCATTAAGAAAGTGGGTCCCAGACTATTCTCACAGTGTTTGAAAAATACAGGGAGAACAGTCTGGCCGCGCCAGGCAACTCTTCGTGTGCCCGGCAATAGATCCCTATTCTCGGGTTGGGCTCGGGCAGCTAAGCGCTCCTTTGACGTCAGCCGGTTTGTCCGGCGGTCATTCTCCAGCTGCTTCCCCGGATAAACGCGTTGCCGATCGGCGGAGACAAACGACAATCCCGCCACCGTGTGATATGACCCGGGGTAGTTTTGTGTGATTTTTAGCTTCGAAAGGCAAGAATAAAACTCGTTTCAGAGTAGCATGTCGGCTAGCTGTCCGGGTTCTTTTAGGCTCTCCGAAGCCAGGCCAGGTAAATGACGAAAGCTGGACAAACTCCGGTGGCATAAAATATCGTTCGGGAGGTGTAAGAAGTCGACAGTTTTGAGCATTATGGAGTAATTTTGCCATGTCGGATTGAATAAATGCATTTTTAATATTTCATATTCCATTTAGCACAAGACTGTTATTTGTCACGACCATACCATTTATTTAGCAATTGGGGAAAAATACTTCGATAAAAAAAATATCGTGTAAAAATATTGGAGTAGAGAGATTGAAACAATGAGATTTTGATGCTGTCTTCGTCACATGTTCCTCATTCTGAATAATTCCCCCTCAATGGGCTGAATTCTAAATCAGATGAAATCGTGACCCTGCCGATGTCATCATCCAGCTGGGGACGCTAAAGCGCTATAATGACAGGCAGGGGCTAAACGGCAGATTAAAATACTAATTTCTCGTCATCTGTGCTTTTCCAAATTGTTGTATATTGATATATTGATTGATTCAAAATATGATTCAAATTCCCATAATGCTATTTTTTTTTTGCTGCCACAGGCACTTTAACTACAAACAATAGATCAACTAATGTGCATTTAAATAAACACTGGAAAAATGACCCCAAGCAGTCATGCTTAAATTAAGTTAAATATCCCCCGTTCCAGATGGTAGGTGCCAGGTCTTCAACAGTTTTTGTCGTTACCTCCAATTAAAAAATCAAAATCAGTAAACATTCTGACAAATATTAACTAAAGTGTGCACCCGTTAGAAAACACATGTCCAAATAACTCAAAATATTAAATAATTAATTTACTAGATCTTGATCACAACACTAAATTGTGGTGGTAGTTGTATCCACCACAAAAAATATTTAACATTTAAGAAAAAGTGTACGTTTTCCTCATGGAAGACCCTTGAAAAGGCTTGAAACTATTTTCTCATAGCGGTGTACGAACAATCCTGCGAGGCGTACAAACACAACGGCAACACGTCAGGACATTTCTACATCGATGTGGATGGCAGCGGACCCATCAAACCGCAACTGGTTTACTGCAACATGACAGGTGAAATGCACATTGTTAGCATAATAATTATCAATGTAGTTTATCCTCCGTTTTCTCCATCAGAGGAGAACACTTGGATGGAAATTCGCCACAACAACTCCGAGCTGACACCAGTGCTGCCATCTAGTGGTGAACATCAGCACCTTGTACGGATGAACTACTCTGCTAATGACGAGCAGCTGAAGGCTGTCATTGGCCAATCAGACCACTGCCAACAGCAAATGGTCTACCGCTGCAGGAAGTCACGCCTCCTAAACACAGCAGGTGATATCCTATGCTATTTTTGGGTCAGATTCTGATAAACAGAGTTAGAAAAGTCGTAATAAAAGAGTAGGAAAGTAGTTTAAAAGGAAAATCTAGGAAAAGGGTCAGAAAATAGGAGTCCTAAAAGAAGTGTTTAAAAAAGACCCCAACAGTAAGACTAGGAAAACTATGTAATGAAGTGTTTGAAAGGAACAAAAATGTTGTGTTGTGAAATGAAGTGAACGCTAGGGGGTGCACTTGGATATTGCAATGAAGGGCATCCTAAAATGTTGTGTTAAAGAAAAAGAACAAAGAGATTAAAGAGGGATTGAAGCCACTACACGTCTCTTGCTTGCTTTGTTACTTGCCTTGCTACAATACCACATTTTTAACAGTCTGAAAATCTTCCCCATTCAAGTGAGGCGATATCCTCTTCTTTCATGAGGCGACCTGTGCTCTTCTGTGCTACTAATGTAGTGAACCGTGTGTGGGCTTAAAAAATCTCTTCGTGAGAGAAAAACGCGAGGAGACATGCGCTCTTGGTGAAGACATCGACCCGCTATAACAACGACAACATTGCGCATGTGCACGTCATCATACTGCGACACCCATATTCATATGTCATCAACTATAGGCCAATAGGTGAGCAGATAAGCATGATGGGAAAGATTATGACCAATAGGACAGCAGGATCTTATGGCGTCACATTTAAAAGCAGACAGCAGGAAGTACATATGTATCTTTTACAGTACAGTATAGTATTTTTGCATCTCGTAACCTGAAATTTATGTCTTAACAAGAGGCAATATTTTTCCGTTGAGGTGTTTCGTATCTTGAAAATTCCGTTTGTAGAGAGGTTCGTAAGTAACGGTACCACTGTATCTAAGGGAACATGACAAAGACTTGAAAAAGTAGCGCTCGGAAAGAAAAATCATGGTCCACAAAGGCGGTGTCGGCAAAGACATTGAAAGCTGAAAAATTAGATTTATGAAAAACGAGTCTGAAAGTCAGAAAACAAGTTAAGGATATGTTCAGACCTTTGTTTTTTGCCTATATGCTAATATTTTCCAATTCCAATGTTTTCAAATCATACGCTTTTTTTCACCATGTGGATATAAGTCCCATACGTATTCGAAAACATAGAGCTTGCTTCTCGATACCGCGCTACCAGGAAAAAAAAAAGTTGGCTCCTGTAGCATAAAATCCCCCCAAATTTCCACAAAGAATGACGGCTAAGACCTCAAAAAGGGACCATATTTATACTTCCATAAACACTGCGTCACGTGACGACATATCGCAGTGCGCATGCATGTGACATCATGGATGCGTTTCGTTCACACTGGCATATGGACAGTGGGGCAAATAAGTATTTAGTCAACCAGAAATTGTGCAAGTTGTCCGACTTGAAAAGATTAGAGAGGCCTGTAATTGTCAACATGGGTAAACCTCAACCATGAGAGACAGAATGTGGAAAAAAACAGAAAATCACATTGTTTGATTTTTAAAGAATTTCCAAATTAGAGTGGAAAATAAGTATTTGGTCAGCTACAAACAATCAAGATTTCTGGCTTTCAAAGAGGTCTAACTTCTTCTAACGAGGTCTAAAGAGGCTCCACTCGTTACCTGTATTAATGGCACCTGTTTTAACTCATTATCGGTATAAAAGACACCTGTCCACAATCTCAGTCAGTCACACTCCAAACTCCCCTATGGCAAGACCAAAGAGCTGTCGAAGGACACCTTAAACAAAATTGTAGACCTGCACCAGGCTGGGAAGACTGAATCTGCAATTGGTAAAACGCTTGGAAAGAAATCAACTGTGGGAGCAATTATTAGAAGAAGTAAGACATACAAGACCACTGATGATCTCCCTCGATCTGGGGCTCCATGCAAGATCTCACCCCGTGGCGTCAAAATGATAACAAGAACGGTGAGCAAAACTCCCAGAACCACACGGGGGGGACCTAGTGAATAACCCACAGGGAGCTGGGACCACAGTAACAAAGGCTCCTATCAGTAACACAATGCGCCGCCAGGGACTCAAATCCTGCACTGCCAGACGTGTCCCCCTGCCGAAGAAAGTACACATCCAGGCCCGTCTGCGGTTCGCTAGAGAGCATTTGGATGATCCAGAAGAGGACTGAGAGAATGTGTTATGGTCAGATGAAACCAAAATAGAACTTTTTGGTAGAAACACAGGTTCTTGTGTTTGGAGGAGAAAGAATACTGAATTCTATCTGAAGAACACCATACCCACTGTGAAGCATGGGGGTGGAAACATCATGCTTTGGGGCTGTTTTTCTGCAAAGGGACCAGGACGACTGATCTGTGTAAAGGAAAGAAGGAATGTGGCCATGTATCGAGAGATTTTGAGTGAAAATCTCCTTCCATCAGCAAGGGCATTGAAGATGAGATGTGGCTGGGTCTTTCAGCATGACAATGATCCCAAACTCACAGCCAGGGCAACAAAGGAGTGGCTTCGTAAGAAACATTTCATGGTCCTACAGTGGCCTAGCCAGTCTCCAGATCTCAACCTCATAGAAAATCTGTGGAGGGACTTGAAAGTCCGTGTTGCCCAACAACTGTCAATCTGTCAATCAATGCTGACATTGCTCTGGGTCCGGCGGGACTGTTTGCCGGCGCTTAAGCAGGGGAATGACGAGCCATAATAGTCTGCTGAAAGTTGCTTGCCGCCGGAGGCTGGCCGATCGGCGAAGGCAATCACTCCCGCCGCTGTATGTGACAAGAGTCGGGGTAGTTTTGGTGATTTTTCGTGTTCGAAATGTGAGGGAGAGACTTGGAAGAACCGCTTGGTTCGATTTATCATGTAGCCTAGCTCTGACACCTCCTGTTTTGTTTAAGCTCTTTCGTTCCTCTCCGAGGCCGGGGCAGAGAAATGTCAAGAGCCGGACTAACTTCGGTGGCATAAAATATCGTTCAGGAGGTTTAAGAAGTCAGCAGTTTTGACCATTATGCAGTAATTTAGCCCTGTCACACTGAATAAATGCATTTTTAATATTTCATTTAGCACAAGACTGTTATTTGTCATGACCATACAATTTATAAAGCAGTCGTGGAATCAATATTTATACAAAGAATATTCTGTAACAATATTGGAGTAGAGAGAAAAACAATGCTGACATATTGCGTTGCCCATGGAGTCTGTTCTAGTAATCAGCCTCGTGTTTGTTGTCTCTTTGACCTTTTTCTCGTTCAGAATCTTCCTCTTCCCCTAAATTTGACTCAAACATATATGGCTGTATGTCACATACTTCCTCTGGATTGACAATATTGTTCGAAAAATCCACACCTGAACCAGAATCGCTGACAAACGCTTCTTCCTCCATTGGGCTCCATGCTAAATCCGCTGAAATCGCTCATTGTCTGACGTCATCACCAAGATGGAGGCGCCAGAGCGCTATAACGACAGGTTGAGCTAAACGGCAGATTTAAAGATGCAAATTGTTGTATATAGTTGAATCATCTCAAAATATTATTTTAATTTCAATAATAATGCTATTTAAGATTTTTTTTCTGTCATGTTATGTATGTAAAGTTGAATGAAAAGAGTTTGAAAAGTGACGGAAAGGAATTCTGAAAAGAAGGGCGAGAAAAGAAATGTCATGTAAAATCTCATAAGACAAGGAAGTTGTTGTCTGACATTTTATTGTTTGTGGTATATCCCAGAGGGTTCTCCGTTGAGCTGGTGGATCGGCGGCTCCGCACCAGGTGAACGTCAGGATTACTGGGCGGGGGCTCAGCCGGGCAGCCAGCAGTGTGCATGCGGCCTGCAGGGAGACTGCTTGGACCCCAAACATTACTGCAACTGTGACGCTGATAGCGCTCAATGGTACTTAACCTCCAATACAATATCGAGAACGGAAAAATTAGTTCAAGACATGACATTTTCAATTAATAAATTTATTTCACTGAACATACTAAATGTGTTTTCCAAACACATTCTACGTTCCAAACATGGTACATTTGTGTGTACAGCATTCACCCATCCTTATATTTAGTTTCAAGGGTTTTCTCCTAACAGGGTAAAACCTTTTACAGTCTTAAACTAACACAGCATACATGTTTTATGATTAGACTGTACATACTGAGTTGTGTGCATTTGCTCTATGCAACCTCTTATGTTTTATTCACATTGTTAGTGCTTGCGCTTTACATTTGCCTGTCTTTTTCCAATTCAAATATGTATTTCTAGTGACTAAATATTTCATACAAGGTTCTCCCTATTGGTCCTGGAATGAATTAACTTGGACATGCGCGATATGATAAGCATGAATAATAAAGCAGCAAATGTCAAAATATTACAACATACTGTGTTTTCCTTCCTTCAGGGCTGAGGACTCAGGCTTGCTGACCCACAAGAAGAGCCTCCCTGTCCGCACTCTGGTACTAGGTGATGTGAAGCGGTCCGGCTCAGAGGCCGCCTACCGGGTTGGGACGCTGCGTTGCCATGGTGACAGTAAGTCCGGTCGCCTATGGAAATAAATAAGTCATGTGTACAATGGAGACTCGAGGTGAAAACCTATACATTAGTCAAATGTATTCACATGGGGCGGTGACTTTGCGTAAGTCAGACTGTGACCATAAGGACCACTGGTTTTTGATTCTGTTCTTCTGATTCCCACATAACGTTACTCTCCATTGAAAAACGATTAAGTCCAAAGGTTCATGCTTTCATTTTTATGCAACCAAATCACGAAATCAATATATGTGTACTAGGGGTGTAACTGTACATGTATTTGTATTGAACCGTTTCGGTACGGGGTGCTCGGTTCGGAACGGAGGCGTACCGAACGAGTTTCTGACGTAATTTAAAGTGCTGTCACATTTAGTGCGTTAACGAGCGGTAATTAATTTTTTAAATTAATCACGTTAAAATATTTGACGCATTTAACGCAAGCGCGGAATGCCTGCTCATGCATCCCATAGTCCCACTGTTACGTCCCACGGACGGCTCGCTATGGGCGTAACATAAAACGAGCCACACACACAAGTTGAAAATGGACACAAATTTATTCACACAAGTGGAACTCGCGATGAACAAAATATACAAAATGCGGAAGAAGCTGGCTTCAGCGTAAGCCCAGGCCAAAACAACAAACAAAATGAAACTACACTTAAACCCCACCCGCTAAGTAAACCCTGATCGTAAAAAAGAAAAAAACAATACAGCCACGACCCTGGCTTCTACACTAAACAAAACGAGTTGAACGAAAATGGCAGTTTACGCCTACTGCTGCGGTGCTCTTATTTAGAGTGGTGAACAAAAACGATCCAATAACGAATGAACACAAAATGCCTCACTGAAAAAGTGGGAGTGTAACAAAATAGCGATCAAATGCACAGGCGAATGAATGGCGAGCAAACAGCTGGCGAGGAGGTACGCGGCACGAATGCTGTCAAATGCGAACTCTCAGTGTTGACTGTAAAATGACGAGCGGTAAGATGACTTTTGTTAACGCTGCCTTTATTTGGTTAACAAGACTCAGGCACAATACAACACACGCGGGGATGCGAGCTCAAACAACGGCCGAATGGTACTACCTTGTTCGGCTTAGCTGCCGTAAAGCAAGTGTCGTTATTGCCGCAAATGTAAACAAATCGCTGTACAATGGATACATGACAGACAGCGGCTAGTTTTTGAAGTTGGCACCCTTCCTCGGGTGGCCCATCAGCGGCGGTGACGTCGTCTGCCCGTCCGGCGTCAATCAGAGTACGTCACGTTGGGAGGGGAGGCAGCCAGCTGGCGGACGCGACGATCAGCTGACTAACAGTTTCAAAAAAGATAACAATTGAACGGCCAGGGCCGTCACACCACTCAGAAGTGCAGTGAGCAGCGTGGGTAACAGTTAAATGTAAACATGGAAGAAAAGCAGGTTGGCCCTCTGGGTGGGGAATTCAAATTAAAAAATAATATAGATGGAACAACTCTCAGAAAATGTAAATGAGTTGGTTTGCCTCAGCGACTGACTAGAGGATGAGTAGGGAAGAGGGCCACATTTATGTGTACACTACACACACTTTGCACACTTTATAAATAATACTGTTTTTGTTACTGTTCTAAGGCTCTGTTGTGTGTTTGTTTATGCAAAGAAAAAGAAAATGTCTTCAACAGAAAGAATGATCATGCTAATGCCATCTTGTGGATTTATTGTTATAATTAAAAAAAATACAGTACTTATGTACAGTATGTTGAATGTATATATCCGTCTTGTGTTTTATCTTGCCATTCCAAAAATAATTTACGGAAAAATATGGCATGGTTTAGAGATGGTTTGAATTGTGATTAACTCAATTAAAAATTTTAATCGTTTGACAGCCCTAATAACCCTTACTTTTCGAGGCTGTGGTCATAAAGTTAATACGAGAAACTTAACTGTTCAATTTTGCACATCAGATATTTTTTTTAAAGAAAAAGTCTTAGCCAATGTTATTTATTTTTATTTTGTTTTTCAAAATATCTACATTTCAGAATATTGTATTTTCTATTTCTGAGCAGAATTTTAGTTTTGTATAGCAGGGGTCCCCAACCTTTTTTGTACCACGGACCAGTGTTATTTGGGTCTTTTTTTCACGGACCGGTGTTCTGACAAATTTTTCAACCCATCAAAAATTGCAACGATGGGGTTCTGCTCATGCGCGTAACGTTAAACATAGCCGCAAAATGCGCAAATGCAGCGATTCCAAAGTAAACACTACAAACTTTCTTGAAAGAAAGGAATATTAACTTACGTTTGATCATTGAAGGACTTGTAGAAAAGTTCTCAGATACATCCTGCCATGTAAGCTGCACACAACTGCACACCGCTCTCACCATTATCGACTTCGACTTGTCGTTAAACAGAAACCAGCTTTGCAAAGATACGATGTTGGAAATTGTAGCAAGGTTTTCAATGTTCTTGTAGCGATGTCAGGATATTCCAGAATGACTTTAATCCAGAACCTCGGTAGAGTTGTTGTCTCAAATATACGTTTAATAAGTTCGCCGTAATTTGCGATCTCTACAAGTTGATCTTCCTGTTGCACAGACATGCTCGAATCACTCGGTTTATTCACAAACGGGTCACGAATCCACTCCTTCGCAGTTCGTGGGTCTTCGAGGTTGTAGGCTCGTCAGGTGCCCTTTTCGCCGTAAAAATATCTCCAAAGACGTATGTTTTTCAGTCATCTTCGCTGGTGTGGGGGCTAATTATTTCTGGGAACAAATGTGCTGCGCCCGCGGCCTAGCAATACGTTATTATCGAGGGAAAGCGCACATAGATATATTATATACACAAACAAGATGTACGGCTAGCAGTCCAATCAATGGATTTCTATGACGACATTCTAATCTATCCCGTAGTACTATATTTAGAGTTGACAGGGATATTGGTGTGTTAAGCAGAGGCACAGAGTTAATTCGGCCAGAAAGTGGTCGTTATTAAATTATTATTTCTGTGTGGCCCGGTAGCAAATGCGCCACGGACCGGTATCGGTCCGCGGCCCGGCAGATGGGGACCCCTGTTGTATAGGCTAATGTTCCTCTTGTTGAAAGCACAAAAGTGTGTAATAAACAACTAGCGCATTTATATTTTGCCTTTTGTTTTCCTACTGTACCGAAAATGAACCGAATCGTGACCTCAAAACCGAGGTACGTACCGAACCGAGATTTTTGTGTACCGTTACACCCCTAATGTCTACGTATGTGTCTTAAGAGAAGTTTTCTTCTTTGCGCCGCAAGGATATGCATGATGCTATGAATCTGAAATGAAGAGTCTTCAAAAAAAAGTGTCACTTAAAAAAAATGTAAAGAAATCATCTGAATTGAGTACGATATTATGAATGCAGAAACTGACAGAACACCAGAAGAAAAGAGTCCAATTGAAAGTCAGTGAAAAGAGTTGGACAAAAATGAATCCCAAAAAAAGAAGAGACTCAATTGACGAGTCTGAATCAAAAAGTCTCATTTGAATAATAATAATAATAATAATAATAGAAAAACTTTTTTTTTTTTTTTTTTTTAAAGCCCAGGAATGGAAGAAATAGGGAAAAATGAGATTCTGAGAAAAGGCTTGTGAAGATTCTAAATTAAAGAGTTAGAATTAAAGTGTCCCAATCAAAATATGGAAAAATAAGAGAGAAACTAGAAAAAAAGAACATTTTTGAAAATGACAGTCTGCATTTCTGTAAAGAAGATTCTGAATCAAAATGATGAGGAAGAAGAAAAGTATGGGAGAAAACAGGTGGGAGAAAGTCATAAAAGAACAAAGAAAACTTTTGAATCCAAGCGTTAGAAGATAAGTTTTTTTTTTTCTTTTACACTGCCATGATGCATATACCAGTTGTGTCAAGAAAGTGTAAAGAAAAAAATCAGAATCATGCTACTTGAATCCCAACACAAAATCCAGCCTTAGATCACTAAAATAGTATCAGTTCATAATTCAAATACTTTTCACACCTCAGAGAATTTCTGGAACGCCGCCTTCTTCGCTACGGAGACTTCCTACCTCCACTTCCCGACGTTCCACAGTGAGCTGAGTGGCGACATCTCCTTTCTGTTCAAGACGAGCGCTCCCTCCGGCGTCTTCCTGGAGAATCTGGGCATCAGGGATTTCATACGCGTTGAGCTGAGCTGTGAGTTAGCGCCCTAGGAACTGTTTAAAAGGCTGTGATATGCATTAATACTCAACAACATTAAATTTCCTAGTCATTTCTTTGTGTGTAGGTTATTCAAATACACTAGTTCAACGCTATCTGTAATGTTTTAAGGTTATCCTAGGATTAACATTCCTACAACACCCAATAGGAGGACACTATGCAGTATTTAGAGAGGAAAGAAAAATCACAAAAACCAACTCAAGCATACTCACTATCACTACAACCATATGGTTTTCTACAGGATAATAATCGTATCATTATACAGTGATTCTAATATATAGCATGTTGTTCATCGCAGGATAATTGATCTGATAATGTAGGCCAATGTGTAGCAAAGTAGGGGGAGAAGGCAGAAATTATTGGTTCATAGTATTTTTATTTTGCGAATGGAGTGAAAGCAGCACATTAATGCTTTCAAGCAACACTAGCTAACTTTTCAGTTTTGGTCGATTTTAGCAGTGCAGGCGGACAAAAGCGGTAGTGTTTTTTCTTAAGGAAGACTGCATTTCCCATGAGGACCAGCGCACCATATCGTAAAATCCTGATCGCCCGGTCGCCTAAAGATGGATTGAACAACATTTCTGTTTCCAGCGACTGTGTGAAGGATGAATAGTAATGAGTATTGAATCAAGTTGTGGCTAAGCAATAGTGTATGACGATGTTGAAAATAAAAATTAGAGATGTCCCGATCGATCGATCGGGTCCGATCACATCATTTTCAAAGAATCGGAATCGGCAAAAAAATATTGGCCATGCCTTTTTTAAATATATATTTATATATATATATATATATATATATATATATATATATATATATATATATATATATATATATATATATATATATATATATATATATATATTATTTTTTTTTAAATTAAATCGTTTTCTAAATGTTTTTAACGTTACAGACATAACATGTCACACTCATCCAGAGTCTTTAGTTTAGGCTTAAGGTACCGATAACGGCGGTAATTAATTTTTAAAAAATGTATCACCCACTCACGCATTGTCGCGCTCAATCTATAATGGCGCCATTTTACCCGTTTAGAGAGATAAAAGGCAGCGTAAAATGAGTAGAGTGAATTTTGGCAGCCTTTGGAGCCTTTTCTTAATAGGCTAAAGCCTTACAATCCCTCTCCCTACAATTAGAAATATCATGGGAAACAATGTGGGGAAGCAAGGTAGCAATTGATCTTTTTCTTAACACCTTATGTTATTTCCCAACGCAGAGAAGATATATGAATTGGTAGCACTACGCACAGTCATGGGTCCACTTCCCATCATGTATTTGGGTTGAATGGCTGCAGTATCATTTACTGAAAGCTAAACAAATACACTAGATGGCAATATTTAGTCACAATATACAAAGTCACAAGTCTTTCTATCCGTGGATCCCTCTCACAGAAAGAATGTTCATAATGTAAATGCCATCTTGACGATTTATTGTCATAATAAGCAAATACAGTACTTATGTACTGTATGTTGAATGTATATATTCGTCCGAGTTTTATCCATTTTTTTCTTAATGCATTGCCAAAATGTATATGATCGGGAAAAATGATCGGGAATGATTGGAATTGAATCAGGAGCAAAAAAAAAAAAGCAATCGGATCGGGAAATATCGGGATCGGCAGATACTCAAACTAAAACGATCGGATCAGGAGCAACAAAACATGATCGGAACAACCCTAATAAAAATCATTTGATTTTGTACGGTATTCCCCCGAAAATCCCGGTCACAGTGTACGATTTTTTTAACAATTAATTTGTATTAGACCTTACGTTTTTATATTATAAGTATAACAAGTATTTGAATACCTTAGAAAATCGATGTTAATATTTGGTACAGTAGCCTTTGATTACAATTACAAAGGTCAAATGTTTCCTGTAACTTTTCACCAGGTTTGCACAGACTACAGCAGGGATTTTGCACCACTGCTCCACACAGATCTTCTGTAGATCAATCAGGTTTCTGGGCTGTCACTGAGAAACACTGAGTTTGAGTTTCCTGCAAAGATTTTCTATTGGGTTTGGGCCTGGAGACTGGCTCGGCCCTTCCAGAACCTTGATATGCTTTTTACGAAGCCACTCCTTGGTAATTCTGGCTGTCTGCTTTAGGCCATTGTCATGTTAGAAGACCCAGTCAGGACCATTTTCAATGCTCTAGCTGAGGGAAGGAGGTTATTCCCCAAAATGTCATAATACATGCCCCTGGTCATCCTCTCCTTAATACAGTCCAGTTGTCCAGTCCCATCTGCAGAAAAATACCCCCAAAGCATGATGCTGCCACCCCCATGCATCACAGTGGGTATGGTGTTCTTGGGATGGTACTCATCATTCTTCTTCCTCCAAACACTATGAGTCTAGTTAAGACCAACAAGTTCCGTTTCAATCTCTTATGACCACATGACTTTCTTCCATGACTCCTCTGGATCATCCAAATGGTCATCGGTAAACTTAAAGCGGGTCAGGACATGTGCTGGTTTAAGCAGGGGAACCTTCTGTTGCATGCATGATTTTAAACCATGACGTGTTAGTGTATTACCAACAGTAACCTTGGAAATGGTGGTACCAGCTCCTTTCAGGTCATTGACCAGCTCCTCCTGTGTAGTTCTTGGCTGATTCCTGGCCATTCTTAGGATCCTTGAGCCCCTACGAGGTAGATCTTGCATGGAGCCTCAGTCCGAGGGAGATTGATAGTCATGTTTGGCTTCTTCCATTTCCTAATAATTGCTCCAACGGTGGCTCTTATATCACCAAGCTGCTTGACAATTGCTCAGTAACCTTGTCCAGCTCTGTAGAGGTCTACAATTCTGTATGTGGTGTATTTGGACAGATCTTTGTTCTTGACCATGTTAGTATCTGGAGTCTTCCTGATCGTATGGGGTGGACAGGTGTTTATATGCAGCTAACTGCCTCAAACAGGTCAAAAAGTCTACCTCCACTCCACTTATTCGTTGGACTTTTTAAAGGCGACTAACAGGTCTTTGAGGCTCACAGTTCTAGGCTAGACAGGTGTTCAAATTCTTATTTGCAGCAGTATTATACAAATAAATAGTTTTTTAAAAAATCATACACTGTTGTTTGTGGATTTTTTTTTCTTTAGATTGTCTCTCACAGTGGACAAGCACCTACCATCAAAATTTCAGACCCGTCCATCATTTTTAAGTGGGAGAACTTAGAAAAATTGCAGGGTGTTCAAATACTTATGATCGCCACTGTACTAGAGGTGTCATTCAACTAGTTGTTAGTCGACATATGTTAACAAATGTTATGAAAATATTTTATAAAGGTTGAAAAGTTACCTAGTTTTGCTTTAAGCTAACATCAAATCAAATTTGCATAAAAACCAAAAATAAATAAATAAATAAAAATACATTTGGAAAATACAAATCCCAGTTCTTAAAACCTTTATGTAAACAGAAAAACACCATGTAACATGCATATAGAAAATATACTTTTTCATTAAAGAAAAAAAAAAAAAAAAACAACACCACACCGATGTGACGCATTTTTTTTTTTTTTTTTACATTGCGCAGACAAATCTATTACGTTATTTACAATATTTGCAAAAGACAAAAAGGTCCAGCATCCACAACTACTGTCGAGTCTAAAGTGGTAAGGGGCTAACCGCTAGAATGCCAGCCCCTCATTATCAATCGCCTCTGACAGGAGAAAACAACTCAATGGCTAGGTTCATACTGCAGGTCTTAATGCACAATTCCAATTTTTTTTGTCATATCTGTTTTTTTTGGGGGGGCGTGCCAGTTCAGACTGCCTTTGTCGATTGAGCCCGTAGTATGAATGCATGCGCACTAATTTGCAGTCTGGCACGCGCTGAGCAAACTGACCCGCATGCGCAGAAGCATACAAACAAACAAATAACTACACATGCTGGCTGTATGTCATTCGAGGGTGATCATATTTTGATTTCCAAAAAGAACACACAAGTAGCAGACATGAATAATCCCTATTTAGTCTGATATTCAAAGTTTATATGGACTGATAGAACGCATGCACGCACTGTACGTGCATGTCGCACACGCATAAGCCTTACGTGTATGCTCATTTGGCACACAGAAAGAAAATCAAGCATTATCAGGCTTATCCTTTTCAGCATTTTAGTTTTTTATGACTGCGATCAAGCCTGCCTCCTGCGTAAAAGCTGAGTTCAGGCTAGGCGCTAACGCTAATGCACAGCTTCATCGCTGCAGTCCTGCCTGCCGATCTCGCTCTTTGCTGACGTAATTGCTGCATGAATTCCGATTTGGGAGACTTGACAGTTCAGACCGCCGCCACATTATGAAAAAAATGTAGCCTAGATAGGATTTAAACCACATACTAAAGTGACCCAGATCAGATTTGAAATGGTCCACTTCTATGCGACTTGTCTCGTGTCCTAAAAACACGAAAAAATCGGATTTGTGCATGAACCTAGCCTAAGATAGTCTGCATGTTTACAGCATACTAAATTTTGAGGTAAAATAGCTGGGGTTGTTCCGATCATGTTTTTTTGCTCCCGATCCGATCCCGATCATTTTAGTTTGAGTATCTGCCGATCCCGATATTTCCCAATCAGATTGCTTTTTTTTTTGCTCCCGATTCAATTCCAATCATTCCCGATAATTTTTCCCGATCATATACATTTTGGCAATGCATTAAGAAAAAAATGAATAAAACTCGGACAAATACGTACAGTAGGGAGAACAAGTATTTGATACACTGCCAATGGTTTTCCCCATTGGCAGTGGGAAAACTACGGGCTCAATCGACAAAGGCGGTCTGAACTGGCGCGCCAAAAAAACAGATATGACCCCCCCAAAAAAAATTGGAATAGTGCATTAAGATCTGCAGTATGAACCTAGCCATAGAGTTGTTTTCTCCTGTCAGAGGCGATTGATAATGAGGGGCTAGCATTCTAGCGGTTAGCCCCTTACCACTTTAGACTCGACAGTAGTTGTGGATGCTGGACCTTTTTGTCTTTTGCAAATATTGTAAATAACGTAAAGATTTGTCTCTGCAATGTAAAAAAAAAAAAAAAAAGCGTCACGGTGTGTTTTTTTTCTTTTTTTTTTTTTTTCTTTAATGAAAAAGTATATTTTCTATATGCATGTTACATGGTGTTTTTCTGTTTAGATAAAGGTTTTAAGAACTGGGATTTGTATTTTCCAAATGTATTTTTATTTATTTATTTTTGGTTTTTATGCTAATTTAATTTGATGTTAGCTTAAAGCAAAACTAGGTAACTTTCAACCTTTAAAAAATATTTTCATAACATTTGTAATGATATGTCGACTAACAACTAATTGAATGACACCTCTAGTACAGTGGGGATCATAAGTATTTGAACACCCTGCGATTTTTCTAAGTTCTCCCACTTAGAAAATATGGACGGGTTTGAAATTTTGATGGTAGGTGCTTGTCCACTGTGAGAGACAATCTAAAAAAAAAATCCACAAACAACAGTGTATGATTTTTTCTTAACTATTTATTTGTATAATACTGCTGTAAATAAGAATTTGAACACTTGTCTATTAGCTAGAACTGTGAGCCTCAAAGACCTGTTAGTCGCCTTTAAAAACAATTTAACAGGAACAAGTATTTGATACACTGCCAATGGCCATTGGCAGTGTATCAAATACTTGTTCTCCCCACTGTATATACATTCAACATACAGTACATAAGTACTGTATTTGTTTATTATGACAATAAATCCCCAAGATGGCATTTACATTATTAGCATTCTTTCTGTGAGAGGGATCCACGGATAGAAAGACTTGTAATTCTTAAAGGACAAATGTGACTTTGTATATAGTGACTAAATATTGACATCTAGTGTATTTGTTGAGCTTTCAGTAAATGATACTGTAGCCATGCCCAAATGCATGATGGGAAGTGGAACCATGACTGTGCGTAGTGCTAGCAATTGATATATCTTTTCTGTGTTGGGAAATAACATAGGGTGTTAAGAAAAAGATCAATTACTACCTTGCTTTCCCACATTGCTTCCCACGATAGCTCTAATCGTAGGGAGAGGGATCGTAAGGCTTTAGCCAATTAAAAAAAGGCTCCAAAAGCTTCCAAAATTCACTCCACTCATTTTACGCTGCCTTTTAGCTCTCTATATAGGTAAAACAGCGCCATTAGAGATTGAGCGTGACAATGCGTGAGTGGGTCGTGCAGCGCATGCATTAATTGCGTTAAATATTTTAACGTGACACAAATAAAAAAAATTAATTACCGCCATTATCGGGATAAATTTGATAACCCTACCTTAAAGCCAAAACTAAAGACTCTGGATGAATGTAACATATTATGTCTGTAACGTTAAATACAATCAGAAAACGATTTATTTAAAAAATATATATATCAAAAAAAGGCATGTCCGATATTTTTTTGCCGATTCTGATACTTTGAAAATGACGTGATCGGACCCGATCATCTCTAAAAATAGCACTTTCCTAAGTTCAACATTGCCTACCTGTAGCTGCTTTCAATACAGTGAGGGCTGGCGAACACACTGGTGGGTGTTACGTTTAATGAAACTTCAAAAAGGGAGGACAAATAAGTTTCTGCCTGAAGCTGCTCTGGAAGCTGTCTTGGCTAGTCTTGCTAGTCTTGCTAAAGCAAGCTAGTCTTGGAAAAAAAAAAACAACAAAGATGTAAGGCTCCTATAGACCAGGGGTCTCCAACCAATACCAAAAAAGTCCACCGTGGGTGCAGGATTTTATTCCAACCAAACAACAGGACACCTTTTCACCAATGTGGTGTTTTACTAGTGCAATCAGTTTATTTCAGTTATGTACTGCTTTTTTTTTTTTTGTCAGAAACTTCATTGGTTCAACTGTCTGTGCTGGATCAGTTGGAACAAAAACCAGGACCCACAGTGGCCCTTGAGGACCGGTTTGGAGACCCCTGCCATAGACTATCCACATTATATTGCCAAGACAATTTTTTCTGTAGTATGAGCAAGGCATTTAAATGACAACTATTTGTTTAAACAAAGTCCTTTCGTGTATTCCTCATTCATTTTGACACTGTACTTTGAAATCTGCTTCCGAGCCCCTTACCATGTACAGTACAACGAGATGGAGAAAAGACGGCTTTGATGAGCCCTGTAAAAGAGGCTTCGGGGTGTCATTTCGATGTGATTTAGTTTGCATGAAAATGAGACAGTTGTTTACGACGTGAAAGTTTGACGAGTCCACACACTTTCATTTGTGGTGCTGCGACAGCCCTCGTGGGAGTTGAGGGGACAAAAACAGCAGCTAATGCAGGGAGGCCCAGGGGAAATCACCGGGTTCCAGCTCGGAATACTGCCGCTGTGCTCCCGTTGCGGGGTAACTCTGTCGCCGGGCTCCCGAGAAACGGAGGGAGTTGGATTATTGTTTCATCTCCTCTTCTCGCCCGCCCGCCCGCCGCCGGCGTTGTGCTTGGCCAGCACTCTGCTAAATCTTTCAGGAGGCCGACACGCTCCGGCGGCACTCCGGCACGCGGCGATCCATAACGGGCCTGAGGCAATTATATCAACAGCGCAAATGAAAGTGGTCACACAATACGGAATAGCTTCTCTTCTTCTTTCTGGAGCCCTGGAGGCTCACAGTGATGTGTGTATACCAGCCTCAAGGCTCGCAGATATGGAGTCGAGTGTCAGGAACAAAATTGAAGTTGCCCGAGGAGTGAAGCCTGAGGGACAGCGTAGTAATAGGAGACACAAATACCGGAAGATATGAGATTTCTTTGGCTCACAGATTTTGGGAACATTGTAGACGCTACTTAAAATATTTAAAAAACCGAGAATAGCATTTTATTCATTCATCTTCTGTGCCGCTTATCGCCACAAGGGTGCTGGAGCCTAAGCCAGCTATCTATGGGCAGGAGGCTGGGTAAAACCTGAATTGGTTGCCAGCCAATTGCAGGGCACAAGAGGACAAAGAACCAATCACGCACACACTCTTTCTAGACATGTGCCGATTACTAGTTTCAAGGTATACCGTGGTATGAAAACGTCAAGGTTTCAAAACCGCAAAAAAATCTGTCATACAGTCCCTAAGGTATTAGCTATTTTTTATGTCCCAAAAATGCATGGAGAAATTCCTCGCTTGCGGCTGCAAGGTTCAACCCTGCCCCATTGGTTGTTGCTCAGTGTCAGTGAGTCAGCTGTGCAACACGGTGGCTGGAGGAGGTGAAACTCCTGAACTTTTTTCCCCCATCGAAGAAAACGAAATCGCTGGTATGGGAATACTTCGGCTACAGACAGCCGCGACTTAAGAGAAGGAGGGCCAACAGACATGTAAAACATGTATACAGAGGGTTGCTGCCGAGCGGGCAATACCTCCGATATGATTTTGCATTTATACAAAAATTAAAGGTTAGTAGACACTGTCATGAACGTTTCCCACCAGCTACGAGAGTTTCCAGCGTGTTTAGTGTATCTAGCGGTGGTAAAATGTGTTTTTTTTCTCTCTGGCAACTGTCTGTGTTGAGAAAGAGAGTGTGTATAATGTAAACATGATACGAGTCATACACACGTGCTTTTTATGGAAAATGATTCAGTTATTTTTGTTTTAATGCTAATAATGTTGAGCAATGGTTTTGGGTTTCGGCTCACCTAAAGGACTCCATTTATTTCAATTTTATTTTGGAATATTATGTTTTTTTTATTTTTTATTTCAACTTAAAATTATACTTAAGTTCCAATTTGCTAATGTTTTTAAAAATCAAAATCCTGTTCAATGGTAATTTTTTTTTTTTTTTAAACCTAGATATCTTAAAGCAACACATTTTAGAGCTGTAATTGCATGATCGTGATACAGTGAAACAGTGATATTTTGGTTTAGGGTGATCATACCGTCAGAATATCATACCGGCACATGCCTAACTCATATCTAGGGGTAATTTGAATTGGTCAATCTACCATATTCCATGCATGATTTTTTGGGGGATATTGGGGGAAACCGGAGCACCCAGAAAAGGCTTATGCAGACACAGGGAGAACGCGCAAACTCCACACAGAAAGGCCGAGATTGAACCTTTCATCTCAAAACTGTGAGGCGGACGTGCTAACTTCTCACACACTGTGCTGCCAGTCATTTTATCGAAGACAAATTGTGTTTGATGTTAACAATAAAAAAATCAGTTTTTTGGGGTTTTGTTACAAAGCGACACATCTTACACATATTTTAGGTTTATTCGAATCGAATAGCTTTGTAAGCATTTCATTCAATGTTAATAAAAACGAGTCTGACTTTTATTTTTAGTTACAAAAAGTATTAAAAAATAAGTAGTGGTACCGATTCATACGAATTTAATTCATTCCTAGACATATTTTGTAAATAGAGATGATCGTATGTTGACGGCGAATGCAGGTCTTTATCGTTACTTTAATCCATATCAGCAAAAGGCCTTCCATCTCCTCCAAAATAGCGCTACGATGTTTAGAGAGGATAGTCGTCCCCTTGCATGCTTTGACCATTTTGATGGCTTCCATCTCCTTGAGGACTGTCGAGATCATAGACATATTCCGGCCGTATTGTCAAGCCATTTCACTGATGCGTACACCACACTCATATTTTTCTATCACTTCTTAATTTCAATGGTAAGCGTCACCTTTTTCATTTCACTTCCTGCCTTCCTGGGACCCATGTTGGTTTCTCTCACATGAAAATCCGCTGTGCTGCCGTCTTGTGGAAAAACAATGAAATAGCGACGTTGTCGTAAATCGTTATATTTCGAGCATGTCGTCATATGTCGAGACAAATGACGAGTCAAATTTTACATCGTATGTCGAAAGGATCGTATGTCGATGCGTTCGTTTGTCGAGGTACCAGTGCACCATAATTTTTTGGACTATAAGGTACACCTGATTATAAGCCGCACACACCCAATTGGAAAAGAAACTTTATGTTCATATCAAAGTTGCACCGATACCGATACCAGTATCGGCAGGGGGCGCCGATCCGGCCCGAATTGGTGGTATCGGTATCGACGAGTACCAATATTTAGGGCGCCGATACCATCTACTCGCATCACTTGAACACAAATGTACTGTCCTCCCCACGTGAGCTAACTTCCTAAATCCCGATGCAGGACATCTGTATGTCTTTGTCTCGAAATTTACCAAACGAAATAAACACCTTCGTCTTCAATATTAAGAATGTTTACTACAACGTGTATCCGCGATGTTACGCTGCTCATCTAACATGGCATTCACAAACGATTAGCATGTGTGAGCTAGAGCCTGCTGTTGTAATGACGATGGGATCAGAAAGGTTAAGACCGTGGGAGACTAAGCAAACTCATGGTTTTATGATGAACAATGAGTGGCAAATTAAGAGCGCCGTACTTCAAACTCGTCCTGTTTATGAAAGTCGATTGTCATATGCTATTGTTGTGCAGTAATGAGCAGAAGTGACTTCTGTGGCCAGAAAGCACTCAAGCGCGCACACTAGATATCATCAAATAGCAATAGAACCCATGCCAACTCTCGCGCGCACACACTAGATATCATCAAATAGCAACCTAGATGTGCTACATTAGATCCCATGTCATTAGCTGCTTGAGCCAAGAGCGACGCGTAGTACATATACTACATTGATGAATTAGAAATCAACAAATCAATACATACCAGTGACTGTAGATAATGCTGCAAATACTGTTAATTCAGTACATAACACAGATGGACTCAGACCACAAATAGGATGTTTTGCTTATATGGTAAATATAACTGCTAAGAGAGCTGCAGCAATCAACAGTGTGCCCCACTTTACAAACAGTAAGGATTGCTCTCAGCACTTTTATACAAAATATCTTCAGATCAGTAAGAAGTAAGCACATAAATATTATGCACTAAAATGCATGTTTATATGATGGTACTGTTATTTTTGCTTGTTAGCAGATAAAAAAAAAAAAAAAAAAAACATTAAAAAAAAAAAATAAATAAAAGTTGAATTTTCTGTTTCAGAGCATTAAATGTATTGAATTGTATCGAAAATCGTACCGAACCGTGACTTAACTGTATCGTTGCATCCATTATATGTACATATATATATATATATATATATATATATATATATATATATATGTGTATGTATATTTTTAGCAAACATAGTGGTATCGGAATGGTATCGGTATCGGCCGATACTGCACAGCCAGGTATCTGTATCGGTATCGGGCCCCAAAAAAATGGTATCGGTGCAACACTAGTTCATATACCAGCCACACTGGCTGTATATTCCAGGTTTCTACTTTGTATTATAGTATATAAACACCAAAAGACATGAAGCTCATACTGTGCGCCTGTAAAAATTAGCCGCACTGGAATCTAAACTGCAGGGTTCCAAATGGGGTAAAAAAGTAGCTTCTTACAGTCCAAAATTTACTGTACATACTGTACATAGGGCAAATTTATTCGTACTATTGTGCTTTAAATCACACGAAAATCAGCAAGAAACAAGTAAGAGATAGAAACAAAAGCACAAATAAAAAGATACATAAAAGTCTCATTATATCAATAAGATAGTTAAAAAATAAAGAGAGTTAAAATAGGAAATAAAAACAAAGAAATGGATGAAAAGCAAGACTTATACAATTGGGTATTTGAACAATAAGGGCCGCTATAATTACGCTGTAGTAAATAATGTTTTTAACCCTTATTGAAAGGAGCTAATCGTTTGAGCACACCTCAGTTCTTCAGGTAATTTCTGCCACAAGTAAGGAGCATAATAACGGAATGCTACCTCACCTTGCAAATAGGTTCCAGACGACCTAAGGGGTCTAGATGCACAGAAGCGGTCAGATAAATGAAGCATGTATTTTGGCCATTAGTCCATTAAGTGTGTTGTAAACCGGCAGTAAGATTTTATGGTCTTTCCATTGACTCACAGAAAGCCAGTGTAACGATTTCATGACCAGTGTAATATGGTCCAGTTTCCCTGTATTTGTAAGGACTCTTGTAGCTGCATATTAGAATAGCTGCAACGTCCTGATTGATTTTTTGTAATGACCTGTAAATATGCCATTGCAATAATCCAATCCACTAAAAATGAATGCATGGATCAGTTTTTCCATGTCTTGTTTGGATAGAAGCACCTTAATTTTGGCTGTTTTAGGTGCGAACAAGCAGATTTAATGATAAACTTTAGATGGCTGTCGAAGTTTAGGTATGAGTCAATAATTACAACAAGATTTCAGGCTGGATTTGTAGCTGTGAATGACAATGAGCGCTGATTTTTAACTGTTCCTGTTTTGGGCCAAAAATGATTGCCTCTGGCTTTCCTAGATTTAGCTGGAGAAAATTTTGGCATATTCATTCATTGATTGGATTTTACTCAATCAGGTTTATCGAAGACTCAAAAATGACTCATGTTTCCAATCCATCATTTATTTATATTGATCATTAACGAAAACATACTGTGGTTCAATTTCATCAAATACTAGGATTTGAATTTTAATGACTTGACGATGTTAAGTCTTCAAACATTTTTTTGAAAATTACATATATATGTTATATTCATCGTATCAGATTCACTAAACTGTCCTAAATTAACATTTATGGGGGGGAAAATGTATGAGACAAAATTGATTGTTCAGGAAGTAAGCCCGTCCACTTATTAAAAATTGATAAATTTAGCCTTTGGGTCATTGGAATCCAATATGCTAAATCGCCTTGCATGAACACAAAATGAAGGTTTCATAAATATTGAAGACAACAATAAAAACATGTTAAGCTCATTAAACTTGTAAGCATGTACATCAGGTTTATTGAAGACAGTTCAGATAATTTGATTAAAATGAACCATACTTGCAGTGTGTGATTTCTTGAATTTTGAACACTTTGAAAATTAAATTTGATTAATTTTAAATCTTATGTTAGGTTTGTCGATTTTTTGTGAATTCAAGATCAAGTTAGTAGAGTTTTACAAACATAATTCATATACACGACACAAAAGAGATTTTAGAACCTAACAACTCTTATTAAAAAACTACTGATATTTATTAAAACCTAAATTGTTTATTTAACACATTTTTTGCAATTGACGGCGATGGACTTCCAACCCATTTAAACTGGAACTCCCTATTTCAACTTCCATTGCTGTCAATCGCAACGTATGAGTAAAGACAAACATTTAACGGTCTCTTTGTTGCCCCCATCCAGCTCCTTCCAGAGTTCTGTTCTCCTTCGATGTGGGCAATGGTCCTCTTGAGGTCGGTGTGGACTCGAACTCAGCGCTGAACGACGAGCGCTGGCATCGGGTTCGTGTGGAGCGTAACGTAAAGGAGGCGTCGCTGCGGTTGGACGCCTTGCCCGCCGCTACCCTCCAAGCGCCTGCCGATGGACACGTTCACCTGCAGCTCAACAGCCAGCTCTTCATTGGTGAGCCTAACCAAATGCAGACCCGAATGGAAGCCCTTGTTGGCAAATTGACTTTAGTTTTAAAGTGCCTTAAAAAATCTTAAATAGCATTATTATGTCAATTTAAATCATATTTTGAGACGATTCGACTTAATACAGTACAACAATTTGGCAAAGTGCAGATGACGAGAAATGAGTCTTTCAATCTGCCGTTTAGCTAATCCTGTCATGATGGCGCTCTGGCGCCGCCATCTGGGTGATGACGTCGGCAGAGTAACGATTTCAGCTGATTTAGAATCCAGCCCGGTGGAGGAGGAAGATTCGGAACGAGGAAAATGTGACAGAAAGTGGCTAAATGTCATTATTGTTATTATCTCTCTACTCCAATATTTTTACATGATATTCTTTTTATCTAAGTATTTATCACCAATTGATAAATAAATTGTATGGTCATGACAAATAACATTCTTGTGCTAAATGGAATACGACATATTAAAAATGCATTTATTCAGTACGACAGGGCTAAATTACTGCATAATGGTCAAAACTGCCGACTTCTTAAACCTCCCAGACAGTATTTTATGCCACCGGAGTTAGTCCGGCTTATATCATTTCCCAGCGTCGGCTTCGGAGACTGAGGAAAGAGCCTAAACAAAACAAGAGGTGTGAGAGCTAGGCAACATGCTAACCCGAACCGAGTTGCTGTTTCAAGTCTTTCGAAAACGAAAAGTCACACAAAACTACCCCGACTCATGTCACATGCGGCGGCGGGGGTTATGATCTTAACCGATCGGCCAGCCCCTGGCGGCGAGCAAGGTTCAGCTCGTCGTTCTGCTCCGGCACCGGCAGGCAGGCAGCGCTCATTACCGGGGACACATAAGGGAATGATCTCCAAAAATGGCGACGACGGAGCGCGTGGCTGCCCGAGCCCAAGCCAAGTATAGCACTCTCTAGGTGGGCGTGTGAAGAGGGCCGAGGGGGCTGGAAGTCTGGACACAATCGAGAACCGGAGATGAGAGTGGGGGACTCCCCAGGCCCAAGCCGAGGATAGCGCTCTATAGGCGGGCACACGAAAAGGACCTAGGGGGGTGGAATTCTGCACACAATCAAGAACCGGAGACGAGAGTGGAGGGCTCCCCGGGCCCAAGCTGAGGATAGCGCTCCATAGGTGGGCACGCCTTAATCGGCTAGCGACCATGGTGTGCGACAAGCCGCCCGGTCGTCAGCCGAGTGGCCTTTTTCGGTGGACAGGGAGCATTTTCACCCACAAAATGCAAGCCACCTCCTTATTAAAACGTTTGCCATGATCCCGGTATATGGCATAACATAAAACACGTAACTTATTCACTTTGTCATCCGTCCAATGGTCTCTAGATTGTCTGACTTGTTTTTCCCCATTCTATGCGGTGAAATGAATCTTTTAGAAATCAAAAAGCCTCACACCACTCTCCCTGATGTAGCAACAAAAAGCTGTAGCACATTGGGCTGGCGTGACGCAAAAAATAAACCAATTCATCTGCAAAATCAGCTGATTCCGCAATCCTTCTGCATACTGTAGTAATGGCTGTATTGTGAAAATGATTAGTCCGCTGACCTCAGATTTGCATTCTTCCTCAATCCAGACTCAGGCCGGAAGTCACTCATTTTCACTCACTTACTCGTGAGTACAATGGTCCCACAGTTGTCGGACTTGTTTTGGCCAATTTTGGGGTGAACGGGAACTTTTTGAAACGCAAAAAGGCTCACACGCCTTTCCCTGGTGCAGCAACAAAACCCTGCAGCACATTTGGCTGGCGTGATGCGAAAAACAAACAAATTAATCTGCAAAATCAGCTGAATCCACAGTCCATCTGCATGCTGTAAACCAATACTGTATTGTGAGATGCTGACCCGGGGGGACGTCACATTCGCATTCCTCCTCAAAACACGAAGTTATTTTCATGGCGCGGGATTAAAAAAAATTGAATAAATATATCAATCGGTTCCACACACATCCAAGCGGTCCATTTCATTCCGGAGCATAAAATACTGCGTGTAATATGAAATAAACATGCTTTTTTTTTTGTGTCACAGGCATTTAAATTCCAACTTCCAAGTAAGCTTAGCTTCTTTGTAATGAGCCAAACAGAACAAAATCTCTAGGTTCATTATCACTAAAACTTGTCTCGACTTCCAAAAGTCTTCGACTTGTACTGGTCTTAGTGAGTTCTATTCTCAGGCAAGTCTTGGTGTTGGATAGTGTGGTCTTGAGCACAACATTCCTCTCTAACCTCAGAACAAATAAGAAAAATGCTCCAGTCAGCATGGCGCACTAATAAACTTCCCTATGTGATTTATTCTTGCGAGGCTCTTAAAATAATCGTTAATTGAACCACCTGAACCACAGGGCGGTCATTAATCAGTCCGTCATGTAATTAGCCATTAACGACCTACGACAAAACTTCATCAATACAGCCAGCGGTCTGTTTATCACTGCCTTGATGCTGTTTGTCCATTTCCAGGGAGCTAAATCCATCGTTTAGGTTTTATCGATAGGCAAATCTCGGCACGGACGTCACTCCATTTCCATCAACAAGCCAGCAAAGAACAAGTGAGCGGATCGGATCAGGAAGCGGCAGGAAATATTGATTTTTGCCAGTAATGTGCTAAGCGTGTTTACCTGAGCACTCCGGTGGATTTGTTTTCCGGAGAGGAAATGAAGCATCATTATTTGCCGGCAACCTTGATCCAAAAGATTATGTTTGAGTCGGAAGCAGAAGTGGTGCATTTTCTTATCGTATGTTCTTGCTAGTTACACAGCTTCAAATAAATTCAGCGTACAAATACACCCAATGTTGTGCAGGTTAAAAGCCAAACCCCAAAGATTGCGTCCATAAAAAATGCAAATCAGAAAATTCCTTAAATATTTACCAGAATAGAAAAAGTGTATAAATCAGAATTAACGCAAAAAAAGAACCTGTTAAAGACCAAATGTGAAGTAATTTCATAAAATGCCAAACAGGATCACAATTAAAGTAATTAAGCATTGTCCAACAAATAAAACATGAAAAAATAATTTATATGCTGTATATTTGACAAAATATTCGTGTTTCCGAAGTTCGAGCCTGAAAGGGGACGAAACCGGAAGTGACACGTCACACCGAGAACAGCGATGGCAGCGCTCCATACAACCGCCATACAAAGCCCTTCAAACAATGATTCAAACAGCGATATAAGCGATAGATCGAGCGCAAGTGAGGAGATCAAAGTTTTTGAAGAGTTGGAGGAAGAGGAGGAGGTTGGAATTTTATGTTGGACTGTACACGTATTAGCCAGACGCTAATCAGGATGCAAACAATGTGCCCAGACTACCTGACATGGAATGAAGACAAGACCCATCGAGATATCAAGATTGGTAAAATATAGGCTGTTATTATTTTTATGATTTGAAGCATGTCAGGTAAATAAACCACCTACTATTGCCTGGGATAAAAGAAAAGTTTTGACAAATCCCCGATCATGTTGTGGAATGAACAGTAGAAGCTAGCGACGTTAGCTTTTATTTACCTGACATGTTTCGGCGAACACTTAGGCCTTCGGACCCTCTGACGAAGGCGAAAGTGTTCGCCGAAACATGTCAGGTAAATAAACCACCTACTATTGCCTGGGATAAAAGAAAAGTTTTGACGAATCCCTTATCATTTTGTGGAATGAACAGTAGATGCTAGCGACGTTAGCTTTTATTCACCTGATATGTTTCGGCGAACACTTCCGGCTTCGGACCCTCTGACGAAGGCAGAAGTGTTCGCCGAAAAATGTCAGGTAAATAAACCACCTACTATTGCCTGGGATAAAAGAAAAGTTTTGACGAATTTATAAGTGTAGGCAAAATGAACTCAATACAACTATGATCGGGGATTGCCACGAGTTACCATTCGGCTAACGTCGCTACCTTCTACTGTTCATTCTACAACAGTTGGCAGCTCTGCTTTGACAAAATCATCAGTCATTTATCAAAAAATCACACTTACTTTTTTGCAAATCCTTGATCATAAGCAGACCGGTTGAGGAAGCAGGCATCTTCGAAGTGTTTGTTGTAGAGAACACTACTCGATGATGGCGTGAAATTCATTCGTTTCGTGCGAACAAAAGATGTCAATTTACGTGCCCTGCTATCCTTTGACCACTCATACAATTTTTCTTTAAATTGAAAACAATGCATCTTACCGAGAAGCAATGCAACAATACTGTTCTATGGCGGACTTCCCTCATAGTTCTCTGTATGACGTCATTTCCGGAGATTTCCGAAGATTGTCGAAGAAAAGCATTTTCGTTGTCAGGGCGTTGCTATGGGTTAAACAAAGAATCTGGAAGGGTTGCGTTAAAAAAAACAAAAAACGAAAATATGCTTATAATTGTTTAGCCATTGATATTATTCAAAAACATGGTTGGCCAATCTTACTTCACATTTGGTCTTTAAAATGAACATTTTCACTTACAGGCGGTACGGCATCCCGCCAGAAGGGTTTCCGTGGTTGCATACGCTCCTTGCAGCTCAATGGCGCCACCCTGGACCTTGAGGAGAGGGCACGTATCACGCCCGGCGTTCGACCAGGCTGCCCGGGTCACTGCGACAGCTATGGAGCGCTATGCCAGAACGGCGGCCGCTGTGTGGAGAGGAACAATGGCTTCCACTGTGACTGCAGCCAGTCTGCTTACGATGGAGTCTTCTGTCACACGGGTAAGCTTCTAGATGCGTTAAAAATTAAGCTCTCAGTTTCATTTAAAGCAACACTAGGTAACTTTTCTACCTTTCTAAAAATATTTCCATAACATTTGTGCATAGACTTCATTATGATATTGACGGGTCAGATTCGACCTTCAACGCGCCACGCCTTCAAGTAGGGGGCCATCCCACAATCCACTTCGGTTATTCGCAGTCGGTTGCAGCGACACATGCAGCGATCCAACGCCAGATTTAGGTTGAAAAAGTACGAAAGCTGTACCGCATACAAACAGGAAGGATTGTCTCAGGAGTGATTTGTTCGAGGATTCAAGGTATTTATTATATAATTTTCGTTTTTCCACAAGAATTTTCAACATGAAAAGCTCTTTGTTGTAAGGCTGCCGCCACATTGTCTAACAGACTAGCATCATTCTTCGACATATCTACGTAAAATAAATGCTAACTGCCCAGTTTTTTGCTCTTTTAACATAGAATCAAGACTGTTTTACGTCCATGTCTATAAAGAATTCATGGATTTAAGCATTTGTTCACAAGAATTTTCACCGGAAAAGCTCTATTTACATATGGCAGCGCTACATTGACTAACAGACTAGCATCGTACTTCGACATATTTACATAAAATAAAGGCTAACTCCACGTTTTTTTGCTTTTAAACTTTTAATCGAGAATCGAGACTGTTTTACATCCATATCTATAAAGAATTAATGTATTTAAGCACAAGAATTTTCACCGGAAAAGCTCTGTTTACATATGGCAGCCGCTACATTGTCTAATAGACTAGCATCATACCTCGACATATTTACGTAAAATAAATGCTAACTGGACGTTGTGGCGGCACGGTGGCTGAGTGGTTAGCACGTCTGCCTCACAGTTCTGAGATCAAGGGTTCAATCCCGGGCTTCGGCCTTCCTGTGTGGAATTTGCATGTTCTCCCCGTGCCTGCGTGGGTTTCCTCCGGGAACTCCGGTTTCCTCCCACATCCCAAAAACATGCATGGTAGGCTGATTGAACACTCTAAAGTCCATAGGTGTGAGTGTGTGCGTGAATGGTTGTGTGTCTCCTTGTACCCTGCGATTGGCTGGCAACCAATTCAGGGTGTCCCCTGCCTACTGCCGGAAGTTAGCTGGGATAGGCTCCAGCACCTCCGCGACCCTCGTGAGGAATAAGCGGCATGGAAAATGAATGAATGAATGAATGGACGTTGTTTTTTTTTTTTTTTTTTTTTTTTTTTTGCTTTTAACTAAGAATCGAGACTGTTTTACGTCCATATCTATAAAGAATTCAGGGATTTAAGCATTTATTCACAAGAATATTCAACTGAAAAGCTTTGTTTACATATGGCAGCTGCCAACTTGACTAACAGACTAGCATTGTACTCCGACATATTGCGTAAAATAAATGCTAACTGCACGTTTTTTTTCTTTCCTTTTAACCAAGAATCGAGACAGTTTAGCGTCCATATCTATAAAGAATTCATGGACTTAAGCATTTATTCACAAGAATTTTCAACGAAAAAAGCTCTTTGTCTGTGATTCCACTCGGTCAGCTTTGACGGCCACACCAACAATGCAGGCCCCCTATTAATTGGCCCCGTGTCCCGTCAATATCATTATGAAGTCTATTATTTGTAATAATATGTCGACTCACAACTAGTCTTTTATATCTTGAGGGGGTCTGTATCGCTTTCACTGGAACTAATTAACTTTGAGGAGGGTGTCAGGAACCCTGCCACACAAAAAACTACTGACTGCTGACTGCTTTACAGCATATGTCACTTCCCATTTCCCCATTCCTCATAAAGACAGAAGTCGATACGAACGCTTTCGCGCAAATGCGGAGCACAGCAACAGATGAGACAAAGGTTTTTCTGATGAGGCGAAAAAAAGAGAGGCTACCAGGATATACAGAACAAACTCGCGGACGTGATCCCCCAACCCCCTCTGAACCCGGTGGGGTGGCGGGTTAGCCACACGGTTGCTAACCGTCATATGCTATTGTTTAGCCACAACTGGCTTCATTACCTTATTCCTGCTTCACACAGCCACTGGAAACGGAAATGTTGTTTAATCCATCTGCAGGCGACCGGCAGATTGATTTTTGATTCATTGATAATTTTACAACACTGTTCGGGTGTGCGCTGGTCCTCATGGGAAACACAGTCTTCCTTATGGACAAAATACTACCGTTTTTGTCCACCGGCGTCGCTAAAATCAACCAAACTGAAAAGTTACAAAGTGTTGCTTTAAGTAATTTGGTGGGAATTTCTATCCAAAGATTGACCCAAACCATTTGTTCAATTGCTTCTAAATCTGAACCAGGTATGCGTGACAGATGGGTGACAATGAACAAATTTATCAATATTAATTTTATAGGAATCTTTATCATGATTTAGACCCACTAAACGTCTATAGCCAGAGCCTATACTTGGTTTATTTTGGATATTTTTAGCGGTCATTCAAGGACTCGATCGATTCATTTGTCTTATATTCTTTATCTGATTACTGCTAAATGGTAACCACGAATACTGGGTGGATGGGTGACACTAAATTCCCCCAGATTTTAGTTTTTGGCGTATGTAGGTGGAGAATGTTGGCAAAACTGGATCCCTCACCATAAAACAAAACTTTAGGAATAAGTGACCTTGGAATTGCTTTTTTGAATTCATCCCCCCAAAGCCAGTGTCACTTGACAACTTGTCATTTGGTGGTAATGTCTGTCATGACCTACAAAAAAAGTTTCAAGAGTCCATACTCTAAAAAGAGCACTACCGTGATTTCCCAAATATAACGCACTTTTTTCCCCCCCAAATCAACCTGTAAAATCATGGTGCGCCTTATACACGGGTACAGGGATGGAGACAGAAAGACCGATTTTTTTAAATTTTTTTATTGACACGGCCATGTTGTGTTGAAGAAACGTATGCGGCGATCCATGGCTGACCATTACGGTACGTGACGTCACCATCTTGTTTCGGTAATACTTCTCTCTAATTCAGGGGTGGGCAAACCGGTCCTCAAGGGCCGCAGTGGGTCCTGGTCTTTGTTCCAACTGACCCAGCACAGATAGTTTAACCAATGAGGTTTCAGCAGAAATGAGAAGCACCTGACTGCAATTGACTGATTGCACTTGTAAAACAGCAGATTGGTGAAAAGGTGTCCTCTTAATGGGTTGCAACAAAAACCCGCACCCACTGCGGCCCTTTGTGGAATAGTTTGCCCACTCCTGCTCTAATTGGTCGAATGATTTCGTCTGTGTTAAATTCTGCTTTTTTCACTCTTCATAAAGCACAGAATTTAGTTTCTTGAAGTCATTTAAATCAATGTTTATTGCAGCTCCGCCACTTGGACCATAACAAACGTAACACAACACAGACTTCCTGTGTCGGTCAACTATATCTGTCCCTCGGGAAACTCAAACCCAAATAACAATAGTTCCTATTGTTACAGACTAGTGTACAGCGATTTGCTTTAAGATTTCCAACGTAAATCCTTACATTTATTTTACCGTATCCGTATCAATCCATGGAAGAAACATTTATTCATCATGATGAAACGAACAAGTTATACGCAGCCTTTAAAAGAAAAGTCACATCTGTTTTGTTTTCTCCTGGATTCTGGTAAATTGAAGAAGTTGTCAGATCATATTATTACGTTACATATTGTCAGTTTACGGTAATGTTTTGAACTACCGATGTGCTATGCTGGTGCTGTGTTTCACCAGTCAGTAAAATGACATTTCTGTATCTGTACATGAGCTCTGTTTTCTTGTATTCTTCTATTTATTGGTGCTAAAATGAGGGTGCGCGTTATACACAGGTAAAATAATTTTCCTTAGATTTTACAAGTAATTTTGGGGTGCGCGTTATACACGGGCGCGCCTTATATTTGGGAAATTACGGTAAATCCATTTTGACACAAATTAGACATTTTAGACTCATTTAGACCATTTGCAGGTGTCCTTCAAAAGTGAGCTCTTCCTAGATACAGTATCTTGTCAGATTGCTTACACATTTTGAACTACTAATTCTAGACAAACAGGCAGCTCTAAATTGACATGCATTTAAGCTTCAGTCATTGTGTGTTGGTGGCTTATGAGTGATGATTTGCTAAAAAAATAAAAAATAAAACCCAGGTACTAACTAGGCTCATGTCTTTTATATTAAATTCAGTCCCTGAAGCCACTGTCTCCTAGCAACATTTAATTTGGTAGAGATGTCCATCATAAATAGAGCCTCAAAAATGGTGCAGGAACCCTTGCCTGAGAAGAAATAAGTCAATCATTCTGTAGTTTGAATGAGCCTTTTTAGGGTATATTTGGCCATTTTCGAAAGTCCTTTGATGATTAATTCCTTCTGGAGTTTGCTGCCAAATTTCAAACTAGAATACTCGCTAGATCATGACTCTAAAACTGTGTCCTCTCTGCAGAGGTATCGGCTGTCTTCAGGCCGACAACATCCGTCCGCTACACCTTTCAGATGGAAGTCTCCGAGCGGGGCAGTGGGACCGTTAGCGCAAAACCACCGTCGCCGTCCTCTATCTTGTCCGATTTGAGCCTGAGAGCGGAGAACATGTCTCTGAGTTTCCGCACCAACCAGAGTCCTGCACTGTTGCTCTACGTGTCATCGTACCAGCGAGAGTACATGGCTCTTCTCATCAATAAACACGGTGAGGAACAACCATTCACCGATTTGTCTGAATATCACAACTTTGGTAGATATGCCTGTCATGGACGGATGCTCAAAAAATTCTTAATAATGCATCCCTGAAGTCTAGTGCCTTGTAGGTTTGAGGCACTTGGGGCAGGGGTGTGCATACTTGACTTTCCAAGGGCTGTTTTCAGAAGAATCAAAGGATGCAAGGGCCAATTTGAAATCCTTTCACTTTCATTTGTTAAACACGAAGGCAGGGTTAGGGATGTCCCTGATCCGATCTTGTGATCGGAAATCGGACAGATGTATGTACAATGTATCACAAAAGTGAGTACACCCCTCGCATTTCTGCAGATATTTAAGTATATCTTTTCATTGGACAACACTGACAAAATGACACTTTGACACAATGAAAAATAGTCTGTGTGCAGCTTATATAATACAGTTAATTTATTTTCCCCTCAAAATAACTCAATATATAGCCATTAATATCTAAAGCCTGGGCAACAAAAAGTGAGTACACCCCTTAGAAACTACGTACATCCCTAAATGTCCAAATTGAGTATTGCTTGTCATTTTCCCTCCAAAATGTCATGTGACTCTTTACAGGGAGTGCTGTCATTATTGCTGTGGAGATTGAAGAGGTGTGTGTGTGTGTGTGTGGGGGGGGGGGGGGGTTGCAGCCTATTAGTGCTCAGACCATACACTGCACTCTAAATCAAATTGGTGTGCATGGCTGTCACCCAGGAGGAAGCCTCTATTTAAGATGGTACCCAAGAAAGCCCGCCTGTCGCATCAGACCATAGGACATGGTTCCAGTAATCCATGTGCTTTGTTGACATGTCTTCGGCAAACTGTTTGCGGGCTTTGTGTTCCGTCTGTGTTTGATTTCGACATGTTAGGTTTTGACCCCTGAGCTAATAGAGAGGCAATGTTTAATATCAAAGCTGAGAAGTGCAACATAATGTAGGTTGAACTCAAGCTTCTTGTGCAGGTCGTATTTAGTGATATCGTTACAATTCGCTGCAGGCCAATAAAAACTGGGCGAAGACCGTAGTTTGGACACCTGTGATTTTGGGGAACCTATCTGGAAAGTTGTAAAAATCAGTTCACAACACTAGTTAAACCTTTGAATATGAAATTTGGTTAACATGTCTATCAGCTTAAGGACCTAAGCCTGAATTTGGGCACGAAATCAAACTCTTTAAAAGACTACAAAAAGCTAATTCTCCTAAGTGAGCCTAAACTGTAAGTTAGTACACTAGAGACATGGGGAAATTGACAAGCGTATTCGACTATGACATGTAAAGAGGGGTGACGCATAGCATAATTTGTAGCTTTTTTTTCTTTCTAAACCGCAGTTCTTTTTTAAAAATTTTCCATTTAAGACGTTCATCTTCACAAGCCGTCTTATCGTACTGCCCATACCCATCCTTTTCACCTGATGTTGACCCTCCTCGTCCCGCACCACCTACTCTTCTTTGGCTTCGGCAATCCTATCAAGCTCTGTCAGTCGCTTCCTCCTCCGGCCGCAGCCATCCTGTCAGCCTCTGTTGCCTTTTTAATCGCTCCAGCTGCGCACATTATTAGCTTTTTAGCCCGAGCCGGGAGGAGGGAATGTCCACTGGTGTCATTAGCCGGACACGACCAGCACTTTTCTACGCAAGGTCACAGTAAAACGCTCTTGTAAGTTTTGTCGGCATTTTTTTGTTGTCCACAATAAGATACCTCTCCTGACAACTCCTCTTTTCTATCCTACTGCACAGTGAAGCAATGACATTCGCAACATAAGATACAGGTGATTAATACCTGCCATTGACAGGAATAGACGTGCAATCCATTTGGATTAATGAATGAGTTAAGGTACAAACAGAGGTGGGTAGTCCCACATTATTTACTATGTTACATTTACTTGAGTAACTTTTTGAAAAATATGTACTTCTAAGAGTAGTTTTATTCAGCCATACTTTTTACTTTTACTTGAGTAGGTTTGTGAAGAAGAAACGCTACTCTTACTCCGCTACTTTTGGCTACACTAAACGTTACATTTTTCCTCTTGATTCTACCTATTAGATTTTACCTTTTTTTTTGCCAGAGAGTAGAGCTGCAGCTATCGATTATTTTAGTAGTCGTTTAATCGATGAACTAGTTAGTCCGAATAATTGTGTAATCGGATAAGGAACATAAAAATTAAAATACCTTAGCTGAGCCTCAACCGATATAAAAAATAAATATATAAATTAGGGCTGTCAAAATTATCGCGTTAACGCGCGGTAATTAATTTTTTTAATTAATCACGTTAAAATATTTGACGCAATTAACGCACGTGTCCCGCTCAGAAAGTATTCTGCCTTTTGGTAAGTTTTACAGCAAGGCTTTTTATGCTGTCCAACAGTGAACTCTTGTGGTCGCTTTGCGACATGGTTTATTTTCTTGCCAGTTCATTATGGCTGCACGACGTCTCGGGCTGATAATGTTGTGCTTATATGATCCTTGGACAAGATTTGTCCGTAAGTATGGTTGTTGTAAAGAATGTACATATTATGTTAGTAAGCGAAATGTTATATTTTTTGTATGAGACGCTTTTTGTTTATGTTTAGTGAACCTGTATAGCGTGCTAAGCTTACGTTGTTGCTAATGCAATGCTTGTGTACTTTTTGTACTTTTACGACGGTCTAAAGAGGACAATGGTTTGAGGCCATTTAATTAATAAATCAGATGAAAAAGGAAGAAGTCTAATTATTAAGGCGTCGTTCCCTAGCTGTCTAGCTTTGGAAAAAGTAGACGCTTCGGAGTGAGGAGAGCATAGACAGATTTAAATGACAGTAGAGTGAAATGCCGACTACAGTCTTTATGTACCGTATGTTGAATGTATATATCCATCTTGTGTCTTATCTTTCCATTCCAAAAATTTATTTTACAGAATATATATATAATTTACAGAAAAATATGGCATATTTTATAGATGGTTTGAATTGCGATTAATTGCGATTAATTACGATTAATTAATTTTTAAGCTGTAATTAACTCGATTAAAAATTTTAATCGTTTGACAGCCCTAATATAAATAAATAAGAATCTAGGTACAACAAAAGAACAATTGGCCAACTTACATAGTAAAAGTCCACTAGCTTAAATGCTATAAAATACTTACGTTTTTTTATTTATACAATGCTCGAAACAAATGGTTCAGACACATATTCCCACAAAAACAAACAAAAACTGAGCTTATGTTGGTCTTAACAGGGAGCAGATGGCTTCAGCCATGTGAATGAGGCAGACTAGAGGGCAATGTATCCACCCAAATCAATAAAACTAAAGGCAAACACTTTCAAAACAAACCATTACAACACCACTTTAATTAAACGAATACTCGAAGCAGCAACATTTAATTTGAATATTTTTTTCTAATCGACTACTCTAGTTAATCGATTAATCGTTGCAGCACTACCAGAGAGGTTTTGCCAACAATGGGTCGCCCAGTTTCACCAATGAGACGGCGCAACACTAATCACATGACTTCATTACACCAATCAGACTCAAGCTTGCCGTTCTATGATCAGTCCGGCTTGTTCAATCACATGGCGTCTTTAAAGCATCGTAAAAAATTAATTATTTGACATAGAGCGCTGCCGTCAACATGAATCGAAAGCATATATTTTAAACTCTCCCAGTTTTTATTCGGCACCAATTGACCGCAGAAAACCGGAAATATGATCCTTTTGATTTTATAATAGGAAATGTTTTCTCAACTAAAGGGCACTCATGCTCTTTGGACAAATTTTGCTACATTTATGTAATTTTTTTTAAATGATTTTTTTTCTTCTGTAATATGTAATAAGTTATAGTACAATATAATAATAACAGTTTATATAGATAACTTTGTGCTGGGAAAACATACCATTGTTTAAAAAAAAAAAAGAAACAAAAATTGAAACATCGTAAGCAGTTACTCACAATGTTACTCATTACTTGAGTATTCTTTTCACCAAATACTTTTTAACTTGTACTAGAGTACATTTTTGGATGATTACTTGAGTAATATTTAAAGTAACGCTACTCTTACTTGAGTAAAATTTTTTTGCTACTCTTCCCACCTCTGGGTACCAATCATCTTTCCATATTTGGTCTAAGTAACACCGAATTTAAACCTTTGGTACTCGAGAGATTGGTGAAACTAAACTGGGAAATAATTTAGTTTTCATTTTTGCGTTCGAGAGGTCGAAGGCGCCAAGTTTGATGATTTACCATTGAAGTGAAAAATATAACACAGCTTGTTAATTTTATTTTACTTTTTTGCTTTTTAACCAAACCCCAACCAAGTTTCTCGAAAATTTTTTGGGCATGTATAGCATGAATAAACCTACAAAAAGCCGTGCTGGATATTTAACAGGAAATCTGCCATGCTTGTCAAAGCATTAACTTTTGATTAATTGTTTTTTTTTTATCATTTCTAGGCGTCATTCAATCAAAGATGGCCTGAGCCAAGCAATAACTAATAGGAACCTAGAAAGATAGGTGGAGCTCGATTGTGTATAACTAGATTTTTTTATGATTGTGTCCGGGCAATTTATGGTGGTGAGGTTGATGGTTTGCTATTAAATGCAAAGCAATAGTAATAACTCAGCTTGTGATTTTATTGGGGGAGGTGAAATTCAGTCCCCAAAGCTAGTTATAGTTCGCTTAGGTTCTTGAAATTTGGTAGGTGTGTTTATCATAAGTAGACCTGCAAAAAGGTCTGAAGAATCCATCCCTTAAAACAAGAGGAAAGTCTGCACTTTTGGTTTACAGTGATCCCTTGCCATATCGAGCATCAAACTTTGTACCCTCAGTCTATTGCGGATTTTTTTCAGTTAAAAAAATATAATAATAAATAAATAAATACAGTATTTAGAAATGTTAAGATACTGTATAAATGTATACATATACAAATCATTGTTTTCTTTCATATATTTCTCATTTATATCATTATTACATTTGCAGTACTTAAAAACCATTTATAAAAATACACATATGGTTTTTTTTGTTTGTTTTTTTGATCATGTCTTATATGTATCTCTTTTCAGTGTTGTTAAATCTGAGTAAATACAGTGAACACACCCAAAAAAAAAAAAAAAAAATGTTTTAATGTAAATAAGCTCCGCCTCTCCTTGGCAGATTTTCGATTTTCGCGGGCGGAGGGATCCCCATTAACCGTGAAAAACGAGGGATCACTGTAACCCTTTAATGGGCCCTCATTTCACTCAATGGCTGCCATTGATGGGGCTAGACCAGGGGTCGGCAACACAAAATGTTGAAAGAGCCATACTGGACAAAAAAAACAACAAAAAATAAAATATGTCTGGAGCCGCAAAAAATTAAAAGCCTTATCTAAGCTTTATAATGAAGGCAACACATGCTGTATGTATCTACGTACAGTATATTAGCTATATTAACCTACTATCAAACTGATTACATTGGTTAAAAATACATAATGAGCCTTCATGATTAAACGTTTATTCTCCCTGCAGTGCATACTATAGAGAATGACGTACCACATGACAAGTCTGTTGTACGATGTCGCCTCAAGTTTAACGTCATTACAATTTTAATGAATTTGAATCATGTTTGTCCTCCTACAAAAACCATATTAAAACACAAATATTTCCCTCTCATCTTTTTACATTTTCAAACAATTTTGAAAAAGCTCCAGGGAGCCACTAGGGCAGCGCCGAAGAGCCGCATGCGGTTCTAGAGCCGCAGTTTGCTGACCCCCCGGACGTCCATTTTGACTAAGAGAGCCTGGCAGCACTTAGCAGTTGAAATGGATAGGACGTTTAGTAGGGTTGCAAATCTCTGGCATGAAGCCGATTCGATATGTATCTAGATACACAGGTTACGATTCGACTAAAAAAAACAATACATTTTTATGGCCGAGCAATTCGATGTGATTCGATACAGTTTAAGAACGATACGGTTCGATACAGAGTGAAAACGATACGATAGTAAACATTTGTTGCGTGTGTTCGTACAGTATTTTAAACATATAAAAAAGACAACATTTCTAATAGCAAAATTAAACAACGAAATTTCATACCAATGTTATGTTTTATTTTTTATGAAAAAAAAAAATTAAGGCTTGCTATATGACCGTCATTTTGTTGGATGGGATTGATAATAAAACTCCAGTGACAGACAACAATAAAGTGCAGTAATTCAATTACTGTATTTCCTGGTGTTTTGAACACAAGAGGTAAGTAATTTAAATGCAAACTTTCAACGTAAACATCTTACAAACAAAAAATATTAATTATATGCAGCAGCTCTAGAAAAAAAGAATTAAACCTGCAATGTTATTATAAATAAATAATAAATTATGCTTTACCACTGGTATAATTGGGAGAATAAAAATATGGCATTTTAGACAGACAGGTCAATAATCATTACTTTAACCTTATACACAGCAAAGTCTTTCACTTATGCCTGTGTTTCCACATGTTTTAATCCTCATCACTGTCCATATCTTTTTTGAAGGGCAGATTTTTTTCTTGAGGAAGATCAAACATCCACATGTTCATGTTTAAGTGGACTGAGTTTCGTGGGAAAAAAAATCTCCATTTCCATCTCCAAAAAATCTCTTATTTTTCAGTGTTAAAAACTCACGATCTCTGTACCGCTCCACACTTCACACAAGCTCTGTCCCATGCGAACAGATCTGGCTGCCTTCCTCACTTCAAAGTCCGACTTTTGTTTTCCTGGGTGCGTTGAAACTCAATCGCTGGACGTCGCTGCTCAAACTGTCCATTGTTTTAGCATGTTGCTTCATTGCCACTACTAGTTTCGTTTTGGGCTGTGAAGAAAACGCTACGGAGCGTGCGTTACAGTGGTTTTGTTAGCTCTCGCGTTGTTATGACATGCCTGTGACGATCGGGTAATGACGTCGACTAGTAGCGGCTCTGCCAAAATGCATGGGAAGTTGAGGCAACCACGACTGTGAGTTGTGCTTGTCCATATTATATCATGCGTGCGGTCTCGATCTAAGTGCGCTGTGTGGTGAATGACACAAGCGCAGCATGTGAAGTAAAAGCTAAATTATTATCCCATTAAGCAATGCATTGAACGAGGCATTAGAAGCCGATTCTTGTGCTCCCGATAGCCGAATTCTATCTCTACTATCGGTTCATTGAATATTTAATGGCTAATTACTGTCGAATGGTAACTTTATTATCGATACAGCTGTATCTCTCATCTGTAAAACCGGATATCCGGTCGGATCGGTTTATCGTTCTCAAGCTTAACGTTTAGTACCGTCAATGGCACTGAAACATGAGCATTCATTGTTAGTCCTCACAGTTTTAAATGAAATGGGTGTCTATCGTTGTCAATGGCAGACAATGAGTTGAATACTATGAAATTTAAAAATATACATTATAATTGTGTAAAGTATTTACATTTTCATTCGTGTTAATTTTATATTAATTTTGTTGTAATTAACTTATCAATGTATTTATTCAGAAAAATATTTTATAAGATAATTCAAAATAATATTAAAAATACAATAATGATCAATCAATCAATCAATCAATCAATCAATCAATCAATCAATCAATAGAATATAATAATACTTTAGGTGGTAGAGTGGTTAGCACGTCCGCCTCCCTGTTTTTAAATCAAGGGTTCAATACCGGGCTGTGGCCTTCCTGTGTGAAGTGCATGTTCTCCCCGTGCCTGCATGAGTTTTCTCCGGGTACTCTGGTTTCCCCACCTATATCCCAAAAACATGTGTGGTAGGGTGATGAAACACTCTAAATTGTCCTTAGCTATGAATATGTGCACGAATGGTTGTTTGTCTCCTTATGCCCTGCGGTTGGCTGGCAACCGATTCAGGGTGTACTCCACCTACTGCTCATAGTTAGCTGGGATGGGCTCCAGTACCCCCGTGACCCGCGTGAGGTTAAGTGGTTAGGAGAATGAATGAATACTTTAGTCCTGAGGTCCACATACTGTATCTGGACATCATATTTTGGGTTATTGCAGGCCACACTTACAGTTATACATATCTTAATGTTATGGCCTACATGACCCAAAATGTGATGCCCACATTTGGTCTTCATGGGGTTATTTTTAAATTACCAACAGTCCCTTGCCCTATAAAGGGTTAAAGTGACTATTGAAGTGTCATTCTGGGCATATCTTTAAAGATCCCTAAAGATTTTGTTCAATCACTGCCAAATTTGGACCAAGTAAATAGGATAGATTGATGATGCTGAATTGCAAAAAAAAAAAAAAAAAAAGTTTTTCCACCGAGTTTAATGACCCCCAACAAATTGCTCACGTTTCCACCTTGATGGCGGTGCTACTCCAATTTGTCTTTTTTAGAGCGTAGGCTAATAAAATGCTCTTAAAATAGCACTAAATGCTAACATTGCATGCTAAATAGGCCATTAAAACCTTGGCGAGCTTCTTTAGGTGGTGTCTTGTTTCATCCATTTGCTGTTATAAGAATAACCTCTCAACCCAGCCCGGTTCTTTACGGGATTAATTAGCGTATTTGAAAGCAGTTCTAAATAGTCAGTGTGAAGGACATTGTGTTTTATCCCCGCGCTTCCTCAAAGCCCTCCTCTTTACGCTGGTGTAATATTAGCAAAATTAATTAGTGTTATTGATAGGCAATGAGCACTAATCCTCTCTAATACGTAAAGCTCCTCATTAGGATTCAGCACTTGGATGAAAGATGCAACTTTGTAATAATAATATGGGATGCTTGGCCAAGATAAGGAATGAGAAAAGATTTCAGTTATGAATGTGTGTATGCAGATAAGATGGAGGTGCGCTACAAACTCCACGGCAGCAAGGAAACAGAGGTGTTGAGGAGCCGAGCCAAAGGTCTGGCCGATGGTCGTCTGCATACGGTGGTCGTCAGCAGAGTCATGGACGCTGTATCTGTGCAGGTAACACAAAACACACACACACACACACACACACACACACACAATATCAGAGGTGGGGAGAGTAGCCTAACATGTTACTCAAGTAAGAGTAGCATTACTTCAAAATAATATTGCTCACGTAAAAGTAGTCATCCAAAAAAAATGTACTTAAGTACGGTACCACTATAAAAGTGTTCGGTGAAAAGAATAGCTAAGTAACGAGTAACAGTTTGCAATTTCCGTTTTGTTTTTGTTTTTTTCCTAACAGTTGTTTATTTTTCTCTCAGCACAACATAATCTATATGAATTGTGTCAAATTACACAAAAGACATCGAATTCTAATGGGAAAATCTACAGAAATGAAACGTCACCCATCCAGAGTGCATGAGTGCCCTCTAGAGGAGAAAATATATTTCCTGCCAGGAAATTAAAATGATATTTTCTCCGGTTTTAGTGGTCTGTCGGTGCCAAGTGTCAACTGGGAGAGATGTAGAAATTAGGGCTGTGAAAATTATCGTGGTAACGGGCAGTAATTAATTTTTTAAATTAATCACGTTAAAATGTTTGACGCAATTAACGCACATGCCCCGCTCAAACAGATTAAAAGGACAGCTCAGTGCAATGCTAACTTGTTACTTGTGTTTTTTGGAGTTTTGTCGCCCTCTGCTGGTGCTTGGGAGCGACTGATTTTATGGGCTTAAGCACCCATGAGCATTGTGTAATTATTAACATCAACAATGGCGGGCTACTAGTTTATTTTTTGATTGAAAATTTTACAAATTTTATTCAAACGAAAACATTAAGAGGGGTTTTAATATAAAATTTTTATAACTTGTACTAACATTTATCTTTTAAGTCTTTTTATCCATGGATCGCTTTAACAGAATGTTAATAATGTCAATGCCATCTTGTTGATTTATTGTTATAATAAACAAATACAGTACTTATATACCATATGTTAAATGTATAAATCCATCTTGTGTCTTATCTTTCCATTCCAACAATAATTTACAGAAAAATATGGCATATTTTATAGATGGTTTGATTTGTGATTAATTACAATTAATTAATTTTTTAGTTAACTCGATTAAAAATTTTAATCGTTTGACAGCCCTAGTAGAAATCCACACTTTTGTTGAAATATATCAAATAAAAACGTCAATTCTTTTAGCTGCACTTTAAAGACGCCACATGATTGAACAGGCCTGCGTGATCGTAGGATTTCTGACTGCAAGCTTGTGTGTGCTCATATGACTGTACTGTTACATCTGATTGGTATAAGGGAGTCATGTGATTATTGTTGTGATATCTCATTGGTGAAACTGGTAGAGCCACTGTGGGCATCTCTAGTAAAAATACATTAAAATCTAATATATGAATAAAGACGAAAACTGCAACAACTCTTGTGTAGCCTAAAGTAGAGGAGTAAGAGCAGGGCCGGGCCAGGCCATTTGGGGGCCCTAAGCAAAATAATGCAGAGGGGCACATATTTTTGGCCCACCATTTCGTCACAGTGTACTGTGAAACTCATACATGCAATCCAACCCATACGTCCATATTTTGTATATTAATCAGATTTTGTTGCACTGCATACTTCAAACTTCTCACCCCTGATACATGGCATACTACTTGATAATAATGTCCGATATAAATGAAATGACCATATCTACGCTCTCCAGTCCAAATGCACATTATGCCAATATTTCGTTTTACTACAATCAGCGGAAGCCATACATTTGCCGTTGCCTACACATACCTGTCAACCCGAGGCCGTTGGCAATCTTACAAATAGTGACGTATGCCCTTACAAATTTGTGACTAATCTTACAACGTTGTACATAGCGTGCAATATGAAACAAAAATAAAACTCAATTTTTTAAATAATATGAATTTATTGGTAATACTGTAACATATAACCTGGTGCAATCAAAGAAAAATCAGTTTCTTCAGCTACATCATGATTACTAAAATTTAACAGTGACTTTTGTTATAATTGTATGTAGCACTTTTGGCAATTTCTATCATGTCTTGTAGGCTGCACTTCATGGCAATTCAGCTCGCAATTCAGTTTGACTTGAAGGTAGTTCGTTAGTGTGTCCAATTATAAATTAAAAAGGTCAATTGATAAAATTAACTTATCGATGCAATCTTTGAGTCAGGGAACATTTCTTATGCTAATTCTGTGAAGTGATCAGCAATAGTTGCAGGCAAATTGTGTTCGGCAACAAATTGGCAGAATAAAATCTCTGTTTTCGTCGCTTTTCATTCTGCAGACTTCATCTTTATGACTAGTGTTGTTAATCTTACTTTTAAAAATTAGTTACAAATTACTTCTCCCAAAAAGTAATTGAGTTAGTTACTCAATTACCTGAATGTAAGAGTAATTAGTTACTTGGGAAAGTAAATGGTGTTACCTTTCATGTTTTTTTTTTTTTTTTTTTTTTTTTTTATCATTTAAAAAAATAAAAAAACAAAAAACATAGTAACCTTTGCTATGTTTGGAAATCGTTTAATGTAGTGAATCAACTGTTAAAGTTGTTAAAATTGCTACCGTTTTTGCATTAGTTCCCTTCTGTCTACTTTCGACATGTTAAAGTTTTTAAAACTGTTTCATCATTTAAAGATAGATTCAAGTCAAGATTTTGCCGATTTAGGAGTGTTTTAGATAAAAAGTTGCTTAAGTTCGCTAGGAAGGTTCACTACAACAGAGCCTTTCTGAGAAGTCTACTGCTTCAAAATGGCGGCTGTTTATTAACGCCGCCGTCTGTCATTTCACATGTAGTTCTATAAGTGTGTGATATCTAGGTGTAGATTGTAGGCTGTCGGCTACAGTCAGGAAATATTGGAGCCACCTAGCCTAGCATCGCGTTTGCTACGAAAATGCACGAAAAACGTACAGATTTTGAACGTACGACGTACACATTTAAAAATCAGTGCTCACTTGTACAAATTACGCCGAAATCGTACAACTTGACAGGTATGCCAACAGATGACAACTTGCTCGGCTTTACTTGATTCGCTCCGGGCCTTCGCCCTGCGGCTAATGGTAATTACCAGTATGACATATTGACAAGCTCAGCTGACAAAAACGTTCAAGTCGGAGTGTCTTGCACAACAACATGCTCTATTACCTTGATACTGTTGTTTCTTTTCTTCTCCGATTTTCTTCTTTCGTTTCTCTGCTCCAGAAGGATAAATTCTCTTCAACATATTCGTGCATCTATTTTCCGAGCAAGTTTGAGCACCAATCATCGCAAAGCAGGTTCAACGTCACTCCCCAGGTTGCCAGCTTGTAATGACAAGAAAATGGATGTTTGCATAAATAAACAGCAATGCGCGCCACCTTATTCACGATGCTCTATTAACAACGTATAAAATGAGGTTGCCAGATGGTCAGGGGCCCTAAGCAGCTGCATAGGCTGCTTGTAGGCTGGGCCGAACTTGAGTAAGAGTAGGGTTTCTTCTTCACAAATCTACTCAAGTAAAAGTAAAAAGTATGGCGTGGTTAAACTACTCTTAAAGTACGGATTTCTCCAAAAGTCACTCAAGTAAATGTAACGTGTTACTACCCACCACTGCAAATATCATTACAATCCCCAAAAGTCACTCAGCAACAACAACAGAAGTCTGTTGTTTCCACTCAACGCTAATTTGGCTTTCAATCATAACAGGAAGTAACAGGGGCATTGGAAGTCACTCACAGCAGGGGATGCTGATATTTTTTAGTGTTTCCGTCCAAAAACAGCCGTTCGGGCAAAATTTGTCATGCTCACATGTTTTCGCCATACAAGGCATGCACAATGGGAGTACACACGCATGCTGGATAGTTTACATACTACTATTAGGCTAATACAAAGACAGCGTTCTATTTCACCTACAGTGTGTGTTGGAGTTTTTTTTATTGGAAATAAAAGCGTCCGTGTATTGTCATGCAAATCCGTGCAGCTAGACGGCGCAATGACACACGAACACATTTGAAAATTTAAAGGTCCAATAAGCCTTAGTTTTTCACATCACTAAAATAAATTGCACACGAATATCTAACAGCTCTCTGCACAGCAGCAGTTCAACAGCAACAACAAACAATAATATGGCGACAAGGCAAGTATGTCTTACCTATTTGAAGAACTATCAACATAATCATCTTCATTTTCAACCTCAAATTAATTTTTAGAAAATGTCAGTTTTTGTAAGGAAAAAATACTATTAATTCGTTTTTGGCCATGTTAACACATCCTCTGTCAACAGTTAACTTTTCCAATAGCGCCTGATTCAACGTCAGGTGGTGACCATGTTTTTAACAAACAAAACTTTTTCAAAACTTTTTCAACATATATATTTGGTCTCAAAAGAGTTAAATACTCTGTTTCAATATGTTTTATTTATTTACTTATTTAAAAAAAAAAAAAAAAAAACGTTTTCCCTCCCCAACACCAGGGGGTGCTACAGCGCCCTCAGCACCCCAATCCCCACGCCACTGGGCAGTAAAGGTGTAAATCACAAATTTGACAACAATACGAAATAAATTCCTTGTATAACGGTGTTTTATTTGCCGATATAACAAAATCTGCCACTGTTCGATTTGATTCAAGAGCTTTCAGTCGATTTAATATAATAATATTTACCTATTTATTAATCAGCTACATATCACTGAAAACAATTAAAAAAAAAAAAAAAAAAAACACGTAAAAATCCATTTAAATGTTTTTTGATAATTTTGTTGCAAACAGATTCCAAACATTTGAATAATGAACATTCTTCTTTACAAAACTAAAAAATTAAACAAAAAAAAAAAAAAAGATGATGTTGATCATTGTTTTTTGTTTCGATTGATCGTAATTGAAAGTACTCAACCAATTAATGTTTCGAAAGTCTCAAGGATACAAGTTTGAAATTGAACAGAAAGTCAGCCATTTTTCTTATATATGCTTATCATAATAGGGTGCGGTAAAAGTTTCAAGGACCAATGCTAGAAATTAGCCCCTGAAAAATCAATTTGTTGTTGTTGTATATAATCATTTTGAAGGATGCACAAAAAAAGCACCCATGTCTGAAACATAACAGAAGGTCAGATATTTTGGTTGGAAACAACCTTTTTTTAACTTAGTCCCAGTAGAAAATTTTTCAGTGGTTAGCAAGTTGGCCTCACAGTTGAATCTCGGGCTCCGAGATGGCGTTTGCATGTTTTCCCTCTGCCCTGCAATTGGCCCTAACAACCAGTTCAGTTTGTAACAAATCTCCTTCATCCAATCTATTCCAAATAGGAGGGGCTGTTTGACTGCCTTGGACTAGAAGTAAATGAACTAAGCTAATGATAACTTTTGAATAGTGATCAACAAAATACAATAAAAAAAAACAAATCTGAAAAACCCAAGCTCTTGATTTCACCATTTCGGTTTGAAGCACTCCTACATCATTTTGTATCAAAGTGTCTTTAAAAACTAAAACCGAAATGCAGATAATCCTTAACATCCTTTGAAGATGCTATTTAAAGGGTAGCTGCTCTACTTTGCAGCCAAGTTGGCAAACTTGACTTTATCAACATCCAAGTCTCATTTCATCATTATTCACACAGTGGATACCATTTTTGTAGAGTTACGACCTGTGGAAACGACGACGGAACCTCATTGAGATGACAAAGTTGCGTCAGGAACATGCGAGGAGCCTCTGATGAAATATTCATCATCTTCTTGGCACACGATGATGTATAAAGTCATCTTGCCGCCTAATTGTCAGAAGATGAAACTCAAGGTGACCTTCTCTCAGTACATTAACATCTATGTGAGCACATCTCCCGAGACATCGATCATATACGTTAAAAGCCGCAATGAGTTAAAGACACACTCCACCACCACGGTGGGACAAACCTCTTTTGTTACCATGACAACCCTGGATTTGTGCCTATACTGCTGGGTTGACATTAAAACACACACATGATTCATGGATTTGGCAAATGATTACTGCTCGCCCACCCAATACGTCCAAGTTAAATGTTAAATGACGTCCAAGAACGTCTCTCACAAACAATGGCAGTAAATGTGGTAATGGGTTTGAACCTCAATTTTGTTAGTTACATTTTTATTTTTGTTATTTGGACTTCACAGTGGAAACTAAAGTGGACATCTATTCAAAAGTTATCATTTGCTTAACTCCTTCACTGCCAGCCAGGTCACAGTGTACGGTGGTAGGAAAAGGTATCTGAATCTGTTGGAATTTCTCATATTTCTGCATAAAAACACCATCAAAATGTAATCTGATCTTTGTCAAAATCACACAGATGAAAAAACTGTCTGCTTGAACTAAACCTACTCAAACATTTATAGGTTTTCATATATTAATGAGGATAACGATGACACAAGGGGAAAAATAAGTAAGTGAACCATCACATTTAATATTCTGTACCCCCCCCCCCCCCCCTTTTGGCAGCAATAACTTCAACCTTCAACCTCTCAAACTTCCTGTAGCTGCAGATCAGTCTGGCATACCGATCAGGACTAATCTTTGCCCATTCTTCTCCACAAAACTGCTGTAATTCAGTCAGATTGCTGGGATGTCTGGCATGAATCGCTGTCTTTAGGTCATGCCATAGCATGTCAATGGTGTTCAAGTCTGGACTTTGACTTGGCCACTCCAGAATTCGAATTTTGTTTTTCTGAAACCTTACTGAAGTTGATTTACTTCTGTGTTTTGGATTACTGTCTTGTTGCAGCATCCATCCTGTTTTTAGCTTCAACTGTCTGACAAATGGCCTGAGGTTTTTCTGCAAAACATCCTGATAAACTTTTGAATTCAATCTTCCATTAATGATTGCAAGTTGTCCAGGCCCCGAGGCAGCAAAACAGCCCCAAAACATGATGCTCCCTCCACCATGCTTCACGGTGGGGATGAGGTGTTGATGTTGGTTAGCTGTTCCATTTTTCATCTACATATGACTTTGTGTGTTACCCCCCAAAAAAATCAACTTTGGTTTCACTAGTTCACAAAATATTTTGCCAAAACTTCTGTGCAGTGTCCAAGTGCCTTTTTGCGAACATTAAACGAGCATTTTTTTTTTTCACAGCAGCGGCTTCCTCCATGGAGTCTTCCCATGAACACCATTCTTGGCCATAGTTTTACATATAGTTTATGTGTGCACAGAGATATTGGACTTTGCCAGTGATTTCTGTAAGTCTTTAGCAGACACTCTAGGGTTCTTTTTTTTACCTCTCTGAGTATTCGGCGCTGAGCTCTTGGCGTTGTCTTTGGTGGACGGCCACTCCTTGGGAGAGAAGCAACAGTGCCAGGCTCTCCCCATTTGCAGACAATTTCTCAGACTGTCGATTGATGAACATACAGACTTTTAGAGATGGTTTTGTATCCTTTCTCAGCTTTACACAAATCAACAATCCTTTATCGCAGGTCTTCACAGAACTCTTTTGACCGAGCCATGATGCACATCAGACAATGCTTCCCATCAAGACAATTCTTACCAGGTGTGTGTTTTATAGTGGGCAGTGCAGCTTTAGACCACTCATCAGTGATTGGGCACCTGACTTTAACTGTTTGGTAAAAATTGGTTTTAATTGCTCTTTAAGTCTCCTGAGGCAGAGGGTTCACTTACTTGCCCCCCCCCCCTTCTGTCATTGTTTGCCTGATATCCTCATTAAAAAAATTAAATTGATAAATGTTTGGGTAGTTTTAGTTAAAGTAGACACTGTTTTTACATCTGTGTGATTTTGACAAAGCTCAGATCACATTTAATGGTGATTTAATGCAGAAATGTGAAAAATTCCAAAAGGTTCAGATACTTTTTCATACCACTGTATGTGTTGTGTGTTGTGGGAAATTGATATTGAAATAATCATAGATCGCTTCCAGCCCCTCCCAGTTAAAACGGATTGGATATCTATTTCTGTCAATGGCAGACAAAGATTTAAGTTATGTGAGGTTCAAGAAACAAAAACAAAACAGAAAAATAGATAAATAAAATTCCCGGAGCAAAATACACATGGGCCATACTTACGAACAAGCGATTTATGGATGTTGGCGGGAGTTCAAATGTCTGAATAATTTGCACTACCACCGCTGGCAATGGAACTATCTTTTTTAAAAAAGGAAAATGTTTTTGTCTTTGTTTTTCAAATGAATTTAGAAGCAGACAGAAAGCATACCTGTCAACCCGAGGCCGTTGGTTATCTTACAAATAGTGATGTATGCCCTTACAAATTGGTGACTAATCTTACAACGTCGCATATAGTGTGCAATATGAAACAAAAATAAAACTCAATTTTTAAAATAATATGAATTTATTGGTAATATTGTAACATATAACCTGGAGCAATCAAAGAACAATCAATATCTACAGGCACAGCTACATCATGATTACTAAAATTTAACAGTGATTTTTGTTATAATTGTATGTAGCACTTTTGGCAATTTCTATCATGTCTTTTGATGGCTGCACTTCATGGCACTTCAGCTCGCAATTCAGTTTGACTTGAAGGTAGTTCGTTAGTGTGTCCAATTATAAATTGAAAAGGTCAATTGATAAAATTAACTTACCGATGCAATCTTTGAGTCAGGGAACATTTCTTTTGCTATTTCTGAAAATTGATCAGCAATAGTTGCGGGCAAATTGTGTTCGGCAACAAATTGGCAGAATAAAATCTTCGCTTTCGTCACTTTTCATTCTGCAGACATTTTACAGTTACAAATTACTTTTCCCAAAAAAGTTATTGAGTTAGTAACTCGGTTACCTGAATGTAAGAGTAATTAGTTACTTGGCAAAGTAACTGGTGTTACCTTTCATGTTTTTTTTTTTTTTTCATTTTTTTCAAAAAAAAAAACAAAAACAAAAACAAAACAAAACTAAACAAAAAAGCATAGTAACATTGCTATATTTGGAAGTCATTTAATGTTGTGAATCAACCGTTAAAGTTGTTAAAATTGCTCCCGTTTTTGCATTAGTTCCCTTCTGTCTACTTTCGACATATGACAGTTTTAAAAGGGTTTCATCATTTAAAGATAGATTCAAGTCAAGATTTTGCCAACTTAGGATTATTTTAGATAAAAAGTTACTTAGGTTAACTTGGAAGGTTCAATACAACAGAGCCTTTCTGAGAAGTCTACTGCTTTAAAATGGCGTCTGTTTACCAACGCCGCCGAGTCTGTCATTTCGCATGTAGATCTATATGCATGTGATATCTAGGCGTAGATTGTAGGCTGTCGGTTGCAGTCAGGAAATATTGGAGCCACATAGCCTGGCATCGCGTTTGCTTCAGTGTCACAACAAACACTCCTCTCTCTCAGTGTCTCTGACTTTTCTCACGTCATTCAACCAACGTAACGCATAGTAATGCACATTGTCCAGTTGCCGAAACGGTGACAAAATCAGAACGGAGAAAAAAAAAACGTAATGCACGAAAAACGTACAGATTTTGAACGTACGGCGTACACATTTAAAAATCAGTGCTCACTTGTACAAATTACGCCGAAACCGCACAACTTGACAGGTATGAGAAAGGGTTGCAGTATGCAATGGAGCGGTATGTCAATGGTATTAAATGCTACTATTCGTAACTTAAAAACAAGAAACCCCACAGGCGGATTATCTATCTAGCTATGACGTTAGCTACTTAGTAACGTTATGTCATGTGTTCTGTCAGATTTTTCTCCCGAAGCTTTTGTGGCGATGAATAAGCAGTCTTTTACATTCAGCATGATTCTCAATATTATCCAGAGGTGCTAAATAAACAACTTACATCATAAACATACATGTGCAACATGAATACTGCGTATATACTGTAAATGCTTAAGACAAACGGTGAGAGAGCGGCATGCAGCTACGTACTTGCTAGAATGTGTGTGATGAGACCTTTCCTTGGTGTGCGTCCGTGACCAAACGTAAGTACGTATTCTTTTCTGTATAGAAAGTTTGTGGTGTTTACGTTGGACTTTCAGTGCTGGGGTCTTGACAGCTTAGACTAGTTATACAGGATAGGACAGAGCAGCTTGCTTATTTAAATTTGGCGCCCTGAAGCAATGGTTGCTCTGAGGATGGTAGGGATGGACTTATTAGAGAGGGTGGGGCTTAAAGTTTGGTTCTAACGTGCATTATTTATTTTGTTTTTATTTTTCAGGAACCCCAATGAGCATCATGGAGTGGACAAAATTGGAATGCGCTCTCGCTGTCGAGGCATTTTTTTTAAGCAGTCGCTCAATCGTCGCAATGCAACGTGCATTCCATAGACATTTCAATATTGCCCCCCGTGGTCGTGTTCCTGGCCGGCAGTCGATTGTTTCATTGGTAAACAACTTCAGGGAAATGGGTGATGTAAAGAAGAAGAAACCTGAACATTGAAGTGGTGTGACAATCTGTTTTGAGATCTCCCTGACAATCTTCCCACAAACACGCATCTCCACTTGAGTTGTCTGCTCGTTCTCTGAGACGAATCCTCCATGAAGAATTGAAATTTCATCCTGAGAAATTAGCTATGGTGCAGGAACTTAATCCACGCGATTTTTTTGCTCGCTTGAAAAAAATGCCTCAACAGTGAAAGCGCGTTCCAACTTCGTCCACTCCATGATGCTCACTGGGGTTCCTGAAAAATAAACACAAAATAAATAATGCACGTGAAGAACCAAACTTTAAGCCCCACCTTCTCGTATAAGTCCATTCTTACCGTCCTCAGAGAAACCATCGCTTTAGGGCGCCAAATTTAAATAAGCAAGTTGCTCTGCCCCACCCTGTATTATATTCTATTTGTGTATTGACAGGCTTGTAAACAAGTAGGCAGTCAAAAGTTAGCTACAGTAACTAACGTTAATAGTTAAGTCTACGATTCTACCACTTTCTATAAAATATTTTTTATATTTTACAAATCGATCATTAACTTACCTCTTAGCAAGCATACCGTTAAGTGTCCTAGGTGACTCTTGACATTTAGTTGTTTATGTGGTTGACGACAGAGCCTTATCCATAGCTTGCATTTGGCAAGATTTCTTTTAGTCTTTCAAAAAGGCACAAAAAAATTCCTCCCCCCAATCTTTTAGCGTACCTGGTGTTGGAATTAGAGGTACACAGCGTTAAATTGTGTTTTTGCAATATTAAAGTGAGAAAAAAGATGTTTTAAGTCACGACCACACTATACAATTCTATACAAATGTCCGGCTGGTTTCCAACCTTTCTGATTTGGGTACATAGTTTTGTGATAGGTCCATTGGCCTTTAGGCCGAAGGTTTGAGACCCCTGTCTTAATGAAATAAAAACATTTAAGAAAAAAAAAAGAAATCATTATTAATGTATGAAAGGGTTAATACGTATCAGATTTCTGAAAATAACTGATTACATTCGTTTTGTTCAAATGGCTTGCATGTCAATGGTTCAAACTTTAAAACACATTGCTTATCTCAAGATACGTTGCTAAGACTTCTTGGAAGCAAAAGGTCGGTAAAGTCAGCAGGTTATGTCTTATTTCCCCCGTAGAGCACATTATTTTTCTAAGAAACACTTGAATCGTCTGCTCGATATAAAAGGAGCTCCAGGGGGCGAGCGACCGGCCGACTCGCCGTCTGGCTGACTTGCCTGTTTGAAGGAGGAACTTAAAAGATATCCTGCAGGATTTACGGCTTGAGCCTGACAAACGACGTCGGACTTCCGAGCAGGGAGAGTCTGCTCTAGGCTGCTCGGGGTCGCCTGGAGTTAAAAGTTCAACGTCCGTCTGATGAGATTTAACTCTGACGCAGTTCATTTGCCAAATGTTTTGCACGGGACTCTCGAAGTACCTGCTGGAGATCGAGCTTGTTATCTGGCTTGACAAACACAAAAACGTTATCACCTTCAAGCTGAATGTTAAGTAGAGCCATAGCGTTGTCAGATGCGCATATTGGCTTCAAAATCTTTGAAAAATAAGACTTCTCAGATTTTCTTTTAGAAAACTGTTTGATGATGTCAAGTCCAGCGTATCGTGAATTCACTGCTTTCTTCTTCTATCATGATCAAAGGGTTTTGATTGTGTAATACATGTTCCATGAATAATTTGTCAAAAGAATTTGAAAGATTGTTTATTAAAACAAAAGTTGTCAGTTACAAGAAACAACAGTGAAACAATAACCCTGAGAATTCAATTTAACTATTTCATGCGAAAATTACTATTTTCTTTTTTTTTTTTTACTTTTAAAGGGCATTCATTGAACTCATTGGTTGCCGATGACGACACTTGACATTTGGCCCTCCCAGTCAAAAGGGATTGGGTTTACTTACCAAAAAAGTAAATTGCCCTATAAAGGGTTAAAGATCCTTTCTGTGAATCTTTGAATAGCTGTACTGGAGTGACTACTGTCACTGAAATGGTTAAATTTCATTTGAACCCTTTTTTTTCCAGATTAAATCTATACATTGGTGAGTTGGGACAAAAGGAAAAAAATTGCATTTTAGATGGTACTTCAGACGTATTTGGTAAAAAAAAAAAAATTTTAAATAAATAAAATGTAACATTTTACAGTCACCTATTTAAAAAAAAAATGCCCCTGAAGCCAGTTTTAGATTGCAGCCATATCTGATTCCTATCGGGTTCCTCCTCAAATGTGATTTTCTGGCTTTTCACACTATTTGTAGCAAGTGTCCAAATCGGATCTGGGCCTGTTCAGACTTGGCCACATTATTGACACACTGGACAGGTTACTGTGGCACCAATGGCGCTAGGCAGTATATAGTGACATCACAGATAGTCAAAACCCATTTTGGCCATTCTGACTGAGGCCATGTCTACACCTAGCAAGGTTTTTTAAAACCGAGGATCCTGCCCTAATATGTCGGTATAATACCCCCATCCTTCGCATATGTTCTTCAATATAAACCATTGCAAGAGTTTGTAAATAAATGGAAGCAAAAAAGCACCTGTATAATTTACTCCAAATGTAAACATTGGTCTCATGTGTGAAGGACGGACAAAGTTTCCACAGTTGAAGGGGAAGTTCCGGATTTTTGACATCAGGCTTAATCTTCGGGTTAGCGAGGCTTTAATTAGTCGCTGAAGTTGATCTTAAAAAATTCTGTGTAGTTTGTTAGTTATTTGTTTGTGTAAGGGCTCCAGAATTGCTAAGCTAGCGTGACTCAATTGGGCCATCTTAGCATGCCAATAAAAAAATCATATGCACACATCTAAATCATCAATGACCCATGCAATCAATAGTGTTGGCCGTGTTTTCAGAATAAAGTTATTAAAACTTACCATTTGATGTCAATAATTGCCTTATGAACGGTAACATTTCTAATTCAGAAGCTTTGCAGAGGAGCAGGGCAGAGTGATATCACATCGTTTTTTTTCACCACTGATTTTTTAATGTTGTAGCCAGCAGCAAGTAACCAGTTTATATTGTTCCTCGTACCCCATAGGGAACTTGTAGAAACTTTCCTTCGCCCATTTCTTCTGTCTTTTCCCACAGCCTCTAAACGCACATTTCGTCATGTTGCCGGCGGTCAGTTAACTCAGAAGACTGATGCTGAATTCGAGGAAGGTGGGAAGTCAGAGTTTCTAACCTCCGATCTGGAAAAATACCATTGGAACGCCTCCACTATGTCTTTTGATGGCCAAAATAAAAAACAACTTGTCGCAATCAGCCATCTTTGCTGTTTACATTCGCTTGGAACGATTTAAGGTCGCAACTGGTACCGTTCGAGCGGGATAAGTCCAACTTCTCTCCTTCCTCAAATCCAGCGTGAGCATGAGTGGCCGAAGCAATCCTCTCTATTGTGGTCATATTACGCATCTAAAAAATTTGTCCTGCAGAATGAAATGAATTACAGCAGTTTTTTGTGACATTGTTTTGGCCTCATGGGTGTTATGGAACAATGATCTGTGTTTTGAATTTGTTTGACTATGTTTGATCTGTTCGTAGATATGTATCGTTTTTTTATTGGCATGCTAGCAAGGTGCCACTGACTGAAACTAACAAATAACTTGCAAACTGTACGGAATTCGTTGAAATCAACGCCACCCACTAAGATTAAGCCCAATGTCAAAAATTCTGAACTACTGCTATAAATCGTCATTTATCAGTGTCCATATATTGGCGCCACAAACACAGAATTCACACATCTTCACTTTGGACGTAGTTTTTAAGAAACCTCGTTTAAATGTGCGTGTAGATTATAGGCCAAACCGTAGAAAAAGTTCTTCTTTTTGCCAAATACCCTGCTATGTGTAAACATGCCATGAGAAGCATCTCCTAACCTGATATGAAACTTCCTCCCATATATGGTTTTAATTCATCCGGCAAAAATCCGATTTCTATGCTTTGTGGCTGTTCAGACTACAAAACAGTCATCCAGTTTCAATCTGGATGGGCTAAAACTCAGATTTTACTAGCAATATTCTTCCAAATCTCTGGAAGCCATGCTTGAAAACTAATAGGAAGTCAGCCATTTTGTTTTAAAGCTTTGTCCAATTGATACCAAAATTGAAACAAATATACTTTAAAATAGGCAGTGCCAGCCCTCAGCATAGGTGAACTAGGCAGTTGCCAAGGGTGTCATCTAGTGGAGGAAGTGCCAAATTGCTTTAGGAAAGAAAGAAAAAATACTCAGGGGTGTGGGGGGTACTCTTGCTACGCTTCCCGAATGTTTACTAACACAATAAGTACATTTCAAGATGATACATATAAAATATATTAAGTATAATGAAATAAATAATTTTTTTTTTATTTATTATATTCCCATGAAACAGGAAACTCTCATCAGCCAACTTCATTGGGTAGGTTTTCAACCAAACATCAGTAAAAAGTTTCTTCAAATGGCCTTCAAACTCTAAACTCTCTCTCCTCCTCGGTCCACATTAAAATTGCCTCCAGTGGGGAAGTTTACTGCACTTAATTGAATGCTTTTCATTTGAGTTTCTAATTACGCAAGGTTCGTTCTCCACTCCCACACCCGGCTGCTGGGAGCAAGGTATTAACCGCTCTAAGGACACAGAGTTTTTCAGCAAAATCACTTTAGCTCACTATTAACATTAAGCCATATTGTGTGTACTTTTGATTTTTTTTTTTTTTTTTTTCATTTATACAGATTGACCAAAGTACTAAAGAGGACTTCAACTTGACCTCCGACAGCGAATTCAATGGCATTAAGTCACTGTTGCTAGGTAAAGTACAAGGTGAGTGGAATAAAAAGTGTTTTAAAAAAAATTCTGCCCTTGACGCTGTGTGAGGGTTTTTTCTGATTCCTGACGAATTTTAACGTCATACACTTGATGGACTGTTTAATTGCCCAACGTGCAAGATTTAGTCATTGCTCCAGAGTGGAATTTGAAAACCCTAAACCCTAAGTTTGATTACTCTCCATAAAAAATGACATTTACAAAAAAAAACAACAACAACAAAAAACAAGTCAGAACATGAAGGGGGTTGGGACACTAAGGTGTTCCTTCACTAAATGTTACATGGAAAATGAAATCAAAATTTCAAAAGTTCAAGGCGCTTATTAAGATGCTATGTTTACTTAAAAAGACGAAGCATCGCTTTAATGTTTGTGCACTCCGTAAACTTCACTATCAGTTGAAGTGGAACGGTGCGCGGAGCCTTTCCGTAGGGGGCCTATTTTCAAAAACGTAAAATATTTTCAGATTCAAAGCCGCTAGCGACCTAAAACCAAAACAGGCACCTCCCTTAGACATATCCGAGTCTCCGTGAGCAGCGGCGTAACAAAATTCAAAGTCGTTCCCTAATATAATCAAGATGAATTATTTTTTATATAAGTATAACAAAAATTACAATGGCTATAAAAATCTCAGATTTTACGCTAGATGCACAAAAATCGCCAAATGCAGAGACAATCACCTATATTTTCAGGATCAATGGGAATATTTAACATATCATATAGGTTTTTGCCCAAAATAGCGACTATATATTTTTTTTATTTTGTGCAATGTTGATGTGTGTTTTCAACAGTTAATAAATCACTCAATTTTCACATCGGAAACTTAATACTTGAGGAAATCATGCAGAATAATCTAAAGTTTAGTTTCTAAAGTTTAAGTCGCAATTCCATGTGAAAACGTTGTAGTATTCATGCCCTAGGGGGCAGTGCAGATTTACAAGGCGACATCCAATGATGCATTTTGACCCCAACAACCTCCTCAGTAGTGGCGGGATCTGTCGTTCACTTGAGTAAACGAATCCATTCCGGTTCGTTCAGTAAAAAGATTCGTTCAAACAAATCGTTCAACGAATCGTTCGCCCCCCTCATCTCCCTCCCCGCCCAAACGAATCGTTCGGTTACTGAACGGGAAGTGACGTTGCCAAACGAATCACCAAAGACCGCTTCGCAGTATAACTGAACGGGAAGTGACATTGCTTGGTCCCTCCCTCTCTTGCACACAGGCACCACTCGTCGTAGTTTCAGAAATGAGTGACAGGCGGTATCATTCTGCTTTCACAGACAGCCTCGTCTCCCTCCTGCTGCTGCAAAAGCGAGGGAGAACTTTCGCGTCGTCTGTCCTAGTTCTATGGGCTCGAAGTAATGGCCCGTGCTTGCATTTCGATTTAGGACCCAGTTAAACATTTTCCTTTTGTGGGGGGGAGTGGGGGTTTGGGGTCGGGGGCACACGGACTTTCTTTAGCATGATCTAGATCACATATGCTACCAGCCAACGCAGCATGCTTGCTGTCACGAAAATAAAAATAAATCGAAAGTTTAATTTCTAAATATGGAACGACCAACACATCATATTTACCTCTCGCTCTGTTGTATTTTTGTTTTTATGCTCATCACTATTATTTTAGGTCACTATTGTTAAAACTGAAGTGTAAATAGCTAGTTGCCAAATGTGCTGCTCTGAAATAAAAACGATACTACATTTTGATATTCGACAGTTTAATTGCAAATCAGTATTAAGATGATCGTATTGAATTTTTGCACTGGTATTAACAAATAAAATAATCCGGTCAGCTCCCCTGTCGCCCCCTCATCTCAGATTGTCAAATGCTGACGAGAAATAATTGTTTGCTCTTTACGATGTTGCCTTTCTACTCTCATTAGTCTGTTAAGAAAAATGTAGACATATTGCGACATCTCCCGTGTCCGCGTGCGTTGTTTTTGAGTAGCACATGATGGACGGATGGACATAATTTGTCAAATCAACACCCGACACGCTGACACGAAAAAAAAAAAAATAAAACAGTCGGAAAAAATTGACATGTATATACAGTTTCATTGCAAATCAGTATTATGGTGATAATACTAAATATTTTTTCTGTGCGCATATGAGGTAAATAACGCTGCCACGAAGCCTCCAGTGACAGTTCTCTGCCCCCTTCACTGCCGTGAGTGCCGTCACGCGACCGCAGCTCACTTTTGCTTGCCTCGTAGCTACCCGTGTTTTTTTTATTTATTTATTTTTAGCTACCCGTGTTTTAACTACTACAAATTTGATAGTATGTTGTCAGTCATAGGTAGTCCCGAGTCTGTTGAGAAAAGTAGTACACTAAACCATGCTCGCTAGATTTGTGTGGTGTTTTGTCTGTTTGAGCAGCATTTGATAGGCTCCACGTTAACAAATATGTGACAAAGTCATTTCCTTTCATTTTATGACTCGTTCACCGCATAGTCATTACTGGAAAGTCAAGTTAGCAGCAAGCTAGGTCAGGCACCGGAGGACCGAATCACTGAACGGGAAGTGACAAAACTCAGTCTTTCCCCCCTGCCTGCACGCTGGCTGCTTATTGGCCACACGTGGAAATGAGTGACAGACGCCTTGATTCTGTTTCCGCTCCCTCCCCTGCCCGCGATGAGGCTGGCGTCTGATTGGTCGTGTGCGATGTCAGAAGACGCTGCCGCTTGCTCAACGCCCTCCCACGCAGCGAACAAGCGCCACCAACTTCATAGAACGAATCAGTGCAGATGGTGATTAGTTCGGTCTCGTTCACCCAAACAATTCGTTCAAAAAGACCGAATCGTTCGCGACCGATACAACACTACTCCTCAGCCCGGAAGACAAAATACCCGCCACTCCAAGCAATGGCCTTTTTCTTTTGATCCAAAAATAGAAAAATTCACCATATATAAATTAAAAATATTTTTTAAAAAGTAAATTAAAGCCGACGTTCCGCCATATTTGCTGTTTTTAATGTTTAGTAGTACGGGAAGCCGTAGCGCAATGTCTGTTGGCGCTGTCTCTTCAACTGATAGTGAAGTCTCTGGCGCACTCTTAGAATGGACTGCGAACGAAGACATGAGGTCAACTTACTTTAGCAAATTAATACAGTAAGCTTCAATGGCTGTGCAGATGCACACACTGGATGAGCTGATGTCCTGCTTTGGTGAGTACGGTTTTAAAGGGGCAGAACGATACATCTTGGCGCTTCCTTTCCGCATGGGATGCTCCAATTTAACAAGAAGCCAGTGAGAAAGCCTGTCGATCAAATAAGTGGACCTTTATGGTCTAATGCTAACACTTTCGAAAGTCATAGGCTGTCGGCACACTTTCCGATAGTGCTTTAAGCGGTTTGGTCAAATTGTCGTCAAGCAAAAGCGATGGGGAAAGTGGGTTTTCTGTCGCTTCCTGCCGACCCGTCATCAATCAACGCCACAAATGGAACCGCAAACACTGTGGGTGGCTGGAAAGTGATGGAGGGTTTTGACCTCGGCGAGCTTTTAGGACACAAGTGTCTGTCAGTAACTATGATATATGATGAAAGGTGTACAGTCAACCCACGCCAGCTTAAGTACCATTGTTCAAATGACATTCGGTTGAGAATAGCTACATTAATAAATGACTCTTGACTCTCATGACTCTTTTTTTTTTTTTTTTTTTTTTTTGTAATAAGAGGTAAACCTTTTGTTGATATATTATTACTGCAAAGTGACTCCCAAATTGTATTTACTCAGTTGTCTCCTCATTCTTGCCAGAGTCTGCAGATGTAGATGCTGATCTGGTTCGCTTGTCCTCGCTGGGCTTCGACGGTTGTCTTTCATTGGTGCGCTTTAATTCCGTCAGTCCCCTCAAGGAGGCACTGCGCCAGCAGCACAGTTTAAACGTAGACATCAGCGGGCCCCTAGTCCGCTCCAAATGTGGCTCGCCTGGGGCGTCCGATCCCTACGCCGAGTATGACACGCCGCACCTTTCAGGTGAGTTGCTTTTCAGCCACTAGTGGGGAAAGATGATTTATAGTGCGTACGACAGGAGAAATAAAGTCTTAAATAGGATTATTATGTGAATTAGAATCATATTTTGAGACGATTCGACTATATACAACAATTTATCAAACCGCAGATGACGAGAAATTAGTCTTTTAATCTGCCGTTTAGCCACGCCTACCATTATAGGGCTCTAGCGTCCCTAACAGGTAGATGACGTCAGCGGAGTCACGATTTCATCTGATTTCATTGAAATGGGGAATTATGTAGAACGAGGAAAGCGCGACGAAAAGAGCCGCAAAATGTCATTTTTTCAGTCTCTCTACTCCAAAATTTTTACAGGATATTCTTTTTATCCAAGTATTTTCCCCAATAGCTAAATAAATGGCTTGAGAAGGACCAGTCAGCTCGTGGAGGGGGATTTATTCAGAACGAGGAAAACGCGACGAAAAGAGCCGCAAAATGTCATTGTTTCAGTCTCTCTACTCCAATATTTTTACAGGATATTCTTTTCATCCAAGTATTTTTCCCCAATAGCTAAATAAATGGCATGATCATGACAAATAACAGTCTTGTGCTGAATGGAATATGAAATAATAAAAATGCATTTATTCAAGACGACATGGCAAAATTACTCCATAATGGTCAAAACTGTCGACTTCACCTTTACTGTCGCACCTCCCGAACGATATTTTATGCCACCTAAATCGGACTGATGTCATTTCCCTTCCCCGGCTTCGGAGAATGTAAACAAACCAATAGGTGTGACAGCTAGCCGACATGCTAACCCGAAACGAGTGATGTTTCAAAGCCTTCGAAGTGGAAAATCACACATAACTAGCCCGGATCATTTCACATGACGACTGGGTTGTCGATTGTCTTTGTAGCTGCCAAATGGTCAACGCGAACATGGCAAAATAATGCTTTACTACACAGCGAAGTCGTAAACAGCAAGATACTCAATGGAGGAGGGCGGCTGCAGTTGTTGTGCAGCTAAAGTGCAACTAATGTGTATAAGGAGAGCTTTTTACATGCCTATCCATGATTAAACGTAAGTAGTCCTTTATTTAAAGAAAGTTTGTAGTGTTAACTTTGTAATCGCTGTATTCGCGCTCATTTTTAACACAAAGTTGCAATTTCTGATCGGTCGGAAAATTTGACAGAACACCGGGCACATGAAGAGGGCTATAAACCGAGTATAGTGCGCTTCCGGCGGGGGGATGTGCGACAAGCCCCCGGTCGTCGGCCGAGGTGACAAGGAGCATGTCAGCCACAAAATGCAAGCCACCTACATATTAAAATGATCCCAGTATTTGACATAATACAAAAGACAATGTTTACTCACTTCCTCGTAAGTCCCATGGTCCCACAGTAGTGGACTTGTTTTGGCCAATATCCACCTGTGAATGGGAACCTTTTGAAACCCCAAAAAGGCGCACACGCCTCTCCCTCTTACAACAAGATTTCTCTGCAGCCGTTTGGCTGGCGTGATGCGAAAAATAAACGTATTAATCCGCAAAATCAGCTGAATCCTTAGTCCTTCTCATACAACAGTACGGCTGTATAGTGAAAAGGACTCCTTCCTCCGTACACGTCACAGCGCCCGCTTTCTCAACTTGAGACTGTTGCCGGAAGTCACTCATTTTCAAGGCGCGGGATTCAAAAAACTAAATAGATATAGCGATCGCTTCCACACACATCCAAGCGGTCCATTTTATTCAGGAGCATAAAATACCGCGTGTATTATGAAATAAACATGCTTTTTTGTGTCACAGGCACTTTAAGACACGATTATATTAAGATATTAACTTTGCTGTCTATCGGCGTCACTGGCAGCCAATTAGTTCAACTCTTAAATCAGGGCAACACTGGAGTAAAAAACGACAAATGATGAAACCCGGGATTCAAATGACTTTTTTTTTTTAAAAGAATCCAGAGAAAGTTGAGTTTAGATAGTAAAGGATGGATGGATTGATATCACTTCAGTATTTCCGCTGTGCTGAGTGTTCTGCTTGCGTAGCTGTGATCTCTCTAATTAATCTGTTTATTTTCCACTCAGTGGCTTTGTGCTTCATCAGACAGCTGCGTTATGTCACCGTCTTCTTTGCCCTAACGTTTCCTATTTTTCTTCTCATCCTTTTTCTCTACTTCTTTTTCTTGTCTTCCTCCGCTCTAGGCCCGTCAGGTTCGGGCCAGCCCTTAGTCAATGCCATGCGGACTGACTCTGCACTCATTGGAGGTACCTAACATGTTCGTTAGTGTAAAATACATTCTGGATACTCAGTTGTATGTAGTCATACCTACTTTTTCCCATTAGGATTTTCAAACTTCGTATCTACAGTAACCTTTGTTTTGCCTTCGTGCTTCATCATAAGGTGTCCATTTGTTGCTTGGCAGAAATTATTGGGCAGTAGTTTAACTGCCCTGGAGCCTCTAAAAACTAACTTTAAAGGTGCTGAGTATGGAATACAAAATGGGTAGAAAGATAAATCTTTTCAGCATAACCACCTGTTGCTAGGTAGAATACATTAAGCTCGATCATACCGACCTTAAAATGAAATAAAATTTTCAGTAATTCTGTATATAAGTATTCTGAACTACGTATGATTTGTTCCTTTCTGTGAAAAATTGTCAGAAAATAAAACAACCAGTATTCTATTCTAAAGACAGTCACAAGGAAACGGAAATCTCACATCCCAATCAAAAGCCACTCGAGTTTCACTTTTTAACGTGCACGGGGACTATCTCCAAGTCTCTTCTTCTCGTGTACGCCTTTATTTCCAAAGTCACATGGTCAGAAACATGTCATAACAGTGGGTGTGTGGTTCGCTATAATTAGCTAGTTCAGAGTGAGTCAGCTCTAACTGCTTCTCTTTATTTGGTATTGTTCTTCAAAACTGGATGCTTACTGTGAAACGATACCCATGAAAACGAGAGTGAAACTTAAGTATCAACTCTGGTGATTTTCCACAGCTTACGACCTTGAGAACCTGTCCGTGGTTGGCACCAAAAGGGAGGGAAAATTTGATAACACAGTCAACAACACCTCTTTGTATTATGTTCAAAGAAATACAACACATGAACCTGGATGAATAGTCTGACAAATGAATATAGTATCACACCAGTAATGTGTTTTATAAGCATGAATAAAATATATTCTTTCACAAAAATATAAAATGAATTAAAAAAAAAAAAAAAAAGTCACCCTACACAGTTTGTGGTGGGCACTGTCTTATCTGCTCCAATTTCAGTCTTTACTAATTTGTTATGAAATTGAATTCTTTCATGATAATATGAATTACTTGTCCCTCTCTCTTGTACTCTCTGTTCTATCATAATTTTACTTTATTTTCCTGTTCTCTTGTGTTACTGGGCAGAATTCATTGACCATAGTAATTAATAATATAATGTGTTTTGCATTGTCAAAATTCTAATTTTCTCCCCTACAACACACGCATACACACAGTTAGGGCTGGATCACAAACGGCCTTTTTGCAAATGAACAAGAGTTACAATATTCAGTGACTGCTCTGAATTATTTCAAAACTCCTACTGTATTATAAAAAGAAAGAAAAATGGATCTCTGGTAGGATTCTGCCTCATTTGCACCCGATGATGTAGTATTGTTATTTTTTTCTCTCCAAATTTGACATTGCCCACTCCTTTCCCGCCAGCGGCGGACCTAGAAAAATATTTTAGGAGGTGGCGAGAGGGGGGCCCGAACATTTTGAGAGTGGCAAATATTTCATGATGGTACATAGACATTATAATATGGCAGAAAACACTCAGGTGGCCCCAGTTTGGCCAAATTTCAAAATTGTCCAATACGCACGTGTGATACATCATTGGAAAGCTTAAAATCTCAATTTTCTGGGGGAAGAAAAGTTTTAAACAGGAGGGCATTTTCAAAAAAAAAAAAAAAAAAAAATTTTAACTGCGAACCATACCTGGAGGTGAGAGCATAAGAGAGCAGAATTAAAGACGCCATGATTTTAACGAAATATTATCGTGTACTTGCATTGTTTCGATCCAAAAACTCCATGTAGCATGTATCACTGGGTGTTACACAGTGAGTGAGTGACACAGCTGTGGATGGTAACAGCTGGATTTTTGGGGGATATTATGGGTGAAACATGGTAATATAACAAGGGTCACGATGCAGAAATTGCAGACATCAAGGAGTGGTCAAGATTTTCTTTTTCATATATTTACCCTTTTAAACGTTTTTTTTTTTTTTCTTCAATTTTTCTTTGTTTGGATCAATTATTTATCATCTAACATACCGGAGAAAATGCAACAGTAACAAAAAAAAAACAAAAACAAAAACAAAAAAATCAACCGATCGTTTTGAGGTAGATATCCATGACTTTTTTACAGACAGCATTTTTTTCATTGTGACATAATTTGTTTGAAAGTGAATAATTTTTTTTAAGTCGTTTTTTTTTTTTTTTTTAAGAAATATTAGACATCAATTAATGATTCTAAGCTAAAAATGACAGACATTTTGAATAATAAATATAATTATTTACCTTCGTTTTATGGCTGGGTTGAAAAAAAAGCGGTTGCGCGACGTCTGTAAACGGGAGTTTCCAGGGTAAAACGGACAAATTAAAAATAGTTCAATGTGCAATGAATCTGCTATGGCAGCATAAAGACATATTGTTCTATCAAACACAACATTTGTTTTGGTTTAAAATACAGCAGTTTCTTTTAAAAAGGAGTGCAAGAGCAGAAACTGCTTTTTCAGTCTAGTCTATGTGTTTTGCCATATATTGACGGGGCGCGGGGCTGATTAATAGGGGGCCTATCTCTGTCAAAACTGACCTAGTGGAAACAGAGACAAAGAGCTTTTTACGTTGAAAATTCTCTCCCTGCGGAGAGATCTGAAAATTGCAGTTTGGAGAAGGCACCCTTCAAATCCCAGAGACATGGAGCAGTTGGCCAAAGAAGAATGGTCTAAAACTCCAGCAGAGCATTGTAAGAAACCCATGGATGGATATCGGAAGCAGTTGTTCGCAGTTATTTTGTCTAAAGGTTGTGCTACCAAGTATTAGGCTGAGGGTGCCAATACTTTTGTCCTGCCCATTTTTGGAGTTTTGTGTAAAATGATAGATTTTTTTTTTTTTTCCCCATTTTTTTGTGTTTTTTCATTGCAAGCAAAATAAATGAAGATATTACTACCAAAACATTTGTAATTGCAATCATTTTTGGGAGAAATTGAGCATTATCCGACAGAATTGCAGGGGGTTCTAATACTTAGTAAATGTCAAAGTGACTCGAGCTTTTTTTCATCGGTGCCGACTGAGGTGACAACTAGGGTGGCAAGCCTGTCTTCTTCGGTGGCAGTTGCCACCCCTTCCCACCCTGGTGGATCCGCCCGTTTCCGATTCCTGTTACCAGGCAGACTTCATGTAGCTCAGACCTAGCTTCCCCACAGGCCAATGAAAAAAAAAATAGGGCTTTCAAACGATTAAAAACTTTTAATCGAGTTAATCACGGCTTAAAAAGTAATTAATCGCAATTCAAACCATCTATAAAATATGCCATATTTTTCTGTAAATTAATGTTGGAATGTAAAGATAAGACACAAGACGGATATATACATTCAACGTACTATACATAAGTACTGTATTTGTTTATTATAACAATAAATCAACAAGATGACATTAATATTAACATTCTGTTAAAGATATCCATGCATAGAAAGACTTTGTTCTTAAAAGATAAATGTTAGTACAAGTTATAGAAATGTTATATTAAAACCCCTCTTAATGTTTTCGTTTTAATAAAATTTGTAAAAATTTCAATCAAAAAATAAACTAGTAGCTCGCCATTGTTGATGTCAATAATTACACAATTCTCATGGTGCTTAAACCCATAAAATCAGTCGCACCAAAGCACCAGCAGAGGGACACAAGTAAAACACAAGTAACAAGTGGCCATGACACTGTGCTCTCATTCTAATCTGTTTGAGCGGGGCATGGGAGTTAATTGCGTCAAATATTTTAACGTGATTCATTAAAAAAAAAATAATTTGCCGCCCGTTAACGCGATAATTTTGACAGCCCTAAAAAAAAAATCTAAATAGTTTATTTTTGAAATTAAACGTATTTAGAGACCATTTCCTTGTGATTACCATATTGTTCCGAAAATAAGACGGCCCTGATTATAAGACGACCCCCTTTTTCTGAAAAAAAGACTTTTGAACACCAAATTAATTTTTAGACAGAAAATAATTACAGTACATCTGAAACATGATTATAACAATATATTTGAGAGAAAAAGCATGTTATTTTGCCTCATTTAAATCTTAATATCCTAACATTTAAATATGTAAACTAAAGTGCAATCACATTCGTAAATGAATGTCTTCTGATTTTTGAAATGTAAATAAACCAATTTATTGTGATAAAACAAAAAAATTGAAATAACTGCATTGACCATCAATGTGAAGTCTAACTGTACCTGTAGTCTTGAAACAAATCTGAATAAGGAAAAACATTGCAATAAAATAATGCCAACTTGAGAGTAGCTGAGATCTGTCATGACAGAACATCGCTTCAATGATATCTGGCGCCATCTGGCGTCGTGAATGGGTATAATGTCTAGACCACGAATATAAGACGACCCCCACTTTTTCAGTCTTATTTCAATGCAAAAAACACTTTTATTCGGGCCAGTACGGTATTTTCCGTAATTCTCGGTTCTTCCTTGCAGGGGTGATCGCGGTGATAATCTTTGTGACGGTGGCCGTCCTGGCAGTGGCCGCCAAGGTCCTGTACCGGCGCAAGGAGACGTACCGGAACCAGGAAGTGAAAGGCAGCCAGAGAGAGGAGAGCCAGGATTTAGCCTCTGAACACCAGACAGACTGCCAGAATGCCTCTCGGCAGAATCCTAAGGAGTATTTCATCTAGGAGCGCACAGCAAGGGAGCGCTCCTGGCAGAAATTCACGCTGCATTCGAACATGCTGGGCCACACGTGTAAATAGCTGTACAGATGTGTAAATATTTGAGAACATCAACGGTGACTTTGTGTCTTTGTACGATTTTGAATTTTTTTTTTTTTTTTTTCAAATAGAGCGCAGTGAGGGAACACCCAAGATCCAGATGATTCTAGCACGCCCACAAGTCCTTGGCTGTCACTGGCTGTAAAGTTCAAGCCAAAGTAACAGCTGACAGGTCATTTAGGCCAATCATACTTTAAGAGGGCGGTGTGTGAAAAAGACAGTAAAGGATCTGGATAGATATTGTTATAGCGCTAAAAAAAAAAAAAAAATCAACGCATGGATTCAAATATGTGTTTTGTTGCTGGCATGTGTGCCAATATTTTTTCATATACTTCAGATTTTCCTCAAAAACATGTTTTTGATCGAGATTAAATGTCATCATGTCATGTGGAAGGAAAAAAATCTACTATAGTTGAAGGGTGCGCATACAAAAATGTATTTTATGGATTGTGATAAATAGCCATACTACTCCAGAAATTGTTTTTAAAGGGCAAAATGCAAATTTCAGCCTAGCGGTGTTTGCAATTAACTGTCTCAGCCATTTTGCCAGACTTCCTTCTGATGGAGATGGAATGTGAAATTGTGTCACATGGATAAAGGATCTGATGAAAGCTGCACTTACGCAAATATTATCTCAATTCTGATGAAAAGCGTTGCTAGGATTCAACAAATTCCAGTTCTGTGAACGAAAAATACAAGCATTTTTCTTCTCAATGTGAGAATTTTCCCCGAAAAAAAAAGATTTGTGATCCGATGTCAGTATGTATGTGGAAAAAAACACAATAACCATGGTTTCCACATGATATTTATCACATTAAAACATGAAACCCTTCAAGTTAAAATGTGAAAATTATCTTACAATGTAAGTTAAAAAGTAACATGAGAATGAAGCAGTAAATATTATTTTCATCACCCCAAAACACTTTCGATTTTTGCATTCCATTGCTTCAGTTTTTTTTTGTCTGTGTTTTGGTTTGCTTTCTGATATGAATGCATTTGCTTGTTATCATACAATCCAGTTTTTGCAGTGCTCAACAACAGATTTTAAACACATTTAAAGAACAAAATTTTTATCACCTCAACTGTATTCCAGTGGAGTGACGTTATAAATCGTTTTTTAAAAATGGTTTTCATTAAATGGACCCAGTTGTTGGCTTCCAACACTTCCCAGCTAAAATGGATTGGACATCTATTGCCGTCAATGGCAGCCAAAGAGCTACTCTATCTGAGGTCACAAAACAAAAAATTAATAAAATTCCCTGACCAAAATACACATGTACACACTTCTTTGAATTTATCTTTATTCTTATCAGTTTACTCCAATTTGTTTTAATGTCTTTTTAAATTTTCATTTTTTTGTGTTAAGGGAACCACGAATAGAAAGCGATGTAGTTCTTAAAAGATAAATGTTAGTACGAGTTATAATAATTTGAGATTGAAACCCCTCTTAATTTTTCTGTTTGAATACATTTGTAAAATAAGTGTAAAATTAGTGTAACTAGTAGGCTGCCATTGCTGTTGACGTCGCAGGGCTTCATGTCGTCGGTTCTGTCCTTCCAGTTGAAACCGGAGCGGAACATTAATTGGTTGGACAGCCCTGTCAGTATTTCACAAAACGAACAGCAAATGCTAAATGAAAAGGAAAGACGGGATGACACGAGAGTATCGTTCATTTGTCAAATTTGCTAGTGACAGCTCTCTCCTGCTCTAGTGACGGAACAGGAGTGTCTGATGTAAAAAATAAAAAAAAAATGCAGATCTTCACGGTAAACTACTGTGTGATCCAACTTAGTCCAATATTATTGTGGGGATAGTTAGCATCCAAAGCTATTGAGTGCTTTACATATGATCAGGGTATGGAGTGAAGCACGGCAGGTTGTTTTTAGCAGATAGCCCGTGTATCCCAGCACACATTAAAGTTTGCCTCTACTGAGACGTCTAATGACGTCTTACCTTATTTTGGTCACATAAAAGCGCTGTCCACATTGTTGGTCATCCTGCCGGTGTACTCAGATTTATCAAGACTTATATGTTGCCCCCGCAGTTTGCTTGACGTCACCACCCTGGGACATCAACAACAATGGCGATCTACTACGGTAGTTAAACTTATTTTACAAATTTTATTAAACTGAAAACATTAAGAGGGGTTTTAATATTTATTTATTTATGGACTTTTATTGTCATCATCATCGGTATCATTGACAATCACAAAATGTGATATGATTTGCCCGAAGAAACCGAAGAAGACGACAAGGGCGGACGAGATGAAGCATATGCTTTTCAGTTTCCCGTCCCCCATACAACTATAGACGCACATTCAGGCATGGAACATACATCAAAACTGTAGAATAACACAGTCAACAATCTGGGTTTAGTGACTAAGCGTCCAGTCAAGCAGCTCGATTGATTTTAGGGCGTACAAGGTTATGACTTAGTCATGTCCCTGACATTTTTGCATCTGTTTGCTGTGGAACATTTTGTTGTGGCTATGTGTGTAACATTTTATCACAGCTGGTGTGAGTGGCGACTCAAAATGCTTTTCTTATAAGTCTCTTAAAAGGATACATTGCTGAGGTGTACATGGTGGCAACAATTGGCGCACACAAGGTCACTGTAACAGTTTCATCAGACATGAATGTATGAGAAAATCAAACAACATGCTGTACATATTTTGTCCCAAGATTAATGTCTCCACAACGAAAACATGCTTATTTTTCATTTTATACAGTATCTTTTCCATATACTCAGTAAACTAGACATTTGAATCAGGAGCTCGGTAGACACAGCAGATAATTATGTTTTTACAATTGGGGATTAGGAGTTCAATTGTAATACATTCCAGGAGATTGTCAATCATAATTGTAACACCCCCTTCCCCCTTAGATGCCCGATACTTTTGTGTCATGTTATATCCGTGCAAATTAAAGTCAGAGCCTTTGTTGTCTTTAGTAGATAATCCTTAATGTGTTCAAGATTCTTGTAACTCCTGCCGTTGATAAGTTTCAGCTACCGTCCACATCCACGAGTTGTTATACTGGTCGGCTGTGTAGTATTTACAGTTACCCAGCTATTGTAGTCAGTTGGTCAAGACTCGTAATAGCTCTAATCTTCATATCCTGCGTCTTGACAAGGATCCTGCAATTCGAGACCCAGGTGTTGGCTGTTGTCCCAGCTTTCTTGAGTTGACGTGCTTTTCTTGCAATTTCAGCATTTCGGCGAGTTAAGTTGTCATTCAAAAAAATCTTCGACCCTTTCAGGTGTGGGCGCTGGTTAAGCAGGGCAGTCTTGATCTTGAGGTCGGCCAGCTTCATGAGCACCATCGTCGGTCCTCTCCCCCCAGATGGGAGCAGAAGGCAGCGACGGATGTCCAGCGGTTCTATGTTTATTCAATACTCTTTCAGCTTAGCGATTGCCAGTTGCGCCACTGTGTTCCCTGGGCCAGGCGTCAATTGTAATCCAGAAATGATGAGCTCATTTGCGCGTCGCCACTGGTCGAGATTGTCAGCCAAAATTTCCAGCTTCTTGATGTGAACATCTCTCTCCTCGACTGCCTGCTCTAGTTTCTCGTTTTCAGCGCGAATTAAATGGAGCTCTCTGACGATTTCTTGATTCTGGTTTTGAATCAAGCCAGTCAATGAGACCTCCAACTTCTGTATGAAGGATTTTATTTCATCCAAGTCTCCAGGTTTCAAATTCTTTGGAGCCATACTGGGAGTCGAGGTTGCTGGCTCTGAGAGCTTATCGGTTAAAATAAGAGAGTGCTTCAGAGTGCGTCTGTACGTGGCGAAGGTTGAGCAGCGAAAGCAATATAAATATTATTATAACTCGTACTAACAATTATCTTTTAAGAAATACATGTCTTTCTATCCTTGGTTACCTTTAAATTTATTTAATACATTTATATTTAGAATAATATATATTTTTATTACTCATGTATTTTTTTTATTTGCATTTTTTTTCTTTTATTACTATTTAAATAAATGATTCCCACCCACCAAAATAGAACCTTCAATTTGATTATATTTAAAATTATGTATTTATATTTTTGTTCCCAGCACAAATACATCGCATATACTGTACATAAACACACCAATTAGATGTCAAATAGAGGGACACAAAATATTGTCCTGTAGGCCGCAGTAGACCCCTGGCCACAAATTTAAGACCCTTGTCCTGTGCATGAAAGGGGTCAAAAACGCAAAGGTCTACAAAGACTATTCAGGACAAATATCAAACCACACATACAGGAGGGCAAATAAGTATTTAGTCAACCACTAATTGTGCAAGGTTGAGGTTTGTCCATGTTGACATTTGCAGGCCTCTCTAATATTTTCAAGTGGGAGAACTTGCACAATTAGTGGTTGACTAAATACTTATTTGCCCCACTGTATATAAGTCATCAACTATTGTGTCAAAATTCAAACGGTAAGTTTTTCTTTCTAAGTGTCAAAAACAACATGCAAATTGAGGATAAATCTTCTTTAAAAACGTAGTTTCTTATCACTCTTGTTCACTCGCGCCATTTTGAAAAGTAAACGGTCGTCCCATCTCAGAAAATACGACTTGAGGGGGCGTTCACATGCACTTTTCCACTCGACAAGTGGTATTTACCAGAATTAAGACTTCACTTGAAGGCAGCATAAAGAAGAAGAGGTGCACTTCCTGCTTCACCCGCGTGTTCTCATCCTCTCTCCACCTTTTCCGTTCCACTCAGCAGTTCATACAAGGGGCAGGGAGCAGATAATCAATCAGTGTACACTACCTCTTACAATCCGATCCAAAATACAATACGATCCGGGTAAATCCGATTGGCAAAGGTGTTCATATGAGACATTTTACTTGTATTGGCCTTTCAATCGCATTATAAATAGGATTTTTGGACCCATTTAAACACACCCACTGAGACGCTTCATCAGAAAAAACACAACTCAAAACAGAGATATGAGAGTTTCATCTCCTTTGAAGCACAAAACTTCCCGTCCCGTGTAGGCCTACATCATCAAACATGTTTGCGACCCTTCATAATTTCTGAACTAATATAGCGTAGCAGAAAGATTTTTTTCCCTCCTTTCGATCAAAATCATAAGAATGAACTAAAGAAAAAAAAAAAAAAAAAGCTCTAAATTCTGATGTGATCGCAACCTCTATGAACCAGGAAGTAGCCCGCAAGCTAACAAATAGAAATTTGAAACGCCACAATTCTTTTACCCTTCGATTTTGTTCCCTTAACTGACGTCTGCGCTTATGCTGAAAGACTTCCAATTGTGGATGGAAAAATGTTGATGACTCACTTTGTTCCTGTTGGCCAACTGAATTATTAATCCCGTCAATGTGAGATGTGAAATGCAAAACACTTCTATGAAACGTCTTTATTTCCTCAAAAGCTGTCTTTTTGGGGTTTTTCTGTCGTTATTATTTCATGTTTCTCCCGCCCGCTGTGAGCTAGCGGCAGCTTTCTAAAATTCCTCTGAGAGCTTTTGAAGCTTTGAAGCATCTCCAAAGGAGGCCGCCGGCGTCTGTCGCCGCATTGTCGTCGTCGTAGCTTGTTTTAGGATTGGCTTCTTTTGACGGCGATGTGAGCGCGATTCGTCACGAAGATGCGCGCCGATGGAAGCGAGCCCGCCTGATCGACGGCACGGCAGCTGTTTGTCAAACAGACAGCAGGCATTTTAATGAGGAAACTTGCAGCAACTTCAAGGTGCATCTCCGCATTTCATTTCTGTGCACAACTTTTTCCCTTTTCATTTTTCTCTCTCAATGCAGCTCCTCTAGCAAAAAGGTAGAAAAGAAATAAAAGTCTTGCATCGGTAGATGGTCTGTTCGGGCGAAGGAAATGAAGGGAATTGGATTAAAGTATTGGTGAAAACATTTAGCCCAATTTTTTACTATGTTTGTCCAGTTTCTTGACAAATCCCCTTTAGTCTGACTGTAAATCAACAAATTGTGATGATACAATATTGATTCTTTGGATAATGGCACAATATTTACTAGGGGTGTAACGGTACACAAAATTCTCGGTTCGGTACGTACCTCGGTTTTGAGGTCACGGTTCGGTTCATTTTCGGTACAGTAAGAAAACAAAATGCAAAATATAAATGTGATAGTAGTTTATTACACACTTTTGTGCTTTCAACAATAGGAACATTAGCCTATACAAAGCTTGAATTCTGCTGAAAAAGTAGCGGGTATTTAAAGATAATAATCCAACAACAATTTCCCTTTCAGACCCCGCGTATTGGTCAGCTTTCTTGCTGAAAGAAAGAAGAAAAAAGAAGTCCTGTGCTAAAGAGAAAAGCAATCCCAATGACAAAGATTTTAACATGTATTTTACAAATGAAATGCCTCAATGAATCTTTTTTTTTTTCTTATGAACGGTTTTCAAAAGCTTTATTAGTGGATTTTCTCAAGTTAAAGCGCCACACAGAAATTAATAAATTTAATTGTGTAAGCAGGATCTGTATTCATTTATATTGTAAATTTTATGTTGTATAACTTTAGTTCCTATGTGAATATTAGTTCCTACTTGTTTTGTTGTGGTAGGAGGGTTTTGTATTGAACACGGGGCCGTGTTGGTTATTATTATAGCAGAGAAGACAGCAGTAAATCAACAAAGACAGGTAAACTGCGCCTCGATCTACCACTCAAGAGATCTGATGGACCAAAAAGTGGGTTACAATTGCATTAGAGCTGAAACGAATACTTGAGCAACTCGAATTTAAAAACTGATCCGAGTAATTTTATTCACCTCGAGGAATCGTTTAATTTTGCTAGCTCGAAGCATCACGTTTTGCCCGGACTACTTTTAATGCGGGACAACGCGCTGACGTCACGTGCGTAGAGGAAGAAGCAATAAAAAAAATACCTTACTGCAGCCGACAGCCGTTACAAACTGCGCCGACATTGCTAAAAACTACGCCGCATGTTGCTACGGTGGTAGCAGCCTAGCAGGTAGCGTCTGATGCGTGTCATAGATATCACATGTACTAGTTGCAAAATGACCGACTTGGCGGCATTTATAAAACAGCCGCCATCTTAAAGCAGTACACTTCTCGGCGCTCATAAATAAGATTAACGTTACTTTCACTCGCTCACGTAACGTTATCCCTGCGGAGGGCTAGGTTTCTATTTGTTATGACCACTGTCGATGTGTGGCTAACTCTTACATACAGGCTTTATTTAATCTGTGAAAACAGTGCTGTAGAGTGATTAAGGTGTAAAATAACAACATAATAATGCTAACTGTCAATTTTAGCTCAGTAGTCATTGATGGATAAAACACCAAGTAGCACTGGTGCCTAATGTGCTCCAATACAGCACAGCATTTATTTTGAACACTGCAAAAACTCAAAATCCTATCAGGACTTACAGTTTAGACTAACTGAAAACTTAACTAGAACTTATAGCTTGACACAAATGGAAATTCAATTGAGACACGTAGGAAAAACACAACTTTTAAGTCATGTGTTATCAAGCGTAATGACATTTTTAGGTAAGAAATATATACACATATTATACATATATTAGGGCTGTCAAAATTATCGCGTTAACGCGCAGTAATAATTTTTTAAATTAATCACGTTAAAATATTTGACGCAATTAACGCTCATGTCCCGCTCAGAAAGTATTCTGCCTTGAGGTAAGTTTTACAGCAAGGCTTTTTGTGCTGTCCAACAGCGAACTCTTGTGGTCGCTTCGCGACATGGTTTATTGTTTTCTTGCCAGTTCATTATGGCTGCACGACGTCTCGGGCTGATAATGTTGTGCTTATATGATCCTTGGGCAACATTTGTCCGTAAGTATGGTTGTTGTAAAGAATGTACATATTATGTTAGTAAGCGAAATGTTATATTTTTTGTATGAGACGCTTTTTGTTTATGTTTAGTGAACCTGTATAGCGTGCTAAGCTAACGTTGTTGCTAATGCAATGCTTGTGTACTTTTTTTTTGTAGTTTTACGACGGTCTAAACAGGACAATGGTTTGAGGCCATTTCATTAATAAATCAGATGAAAAAGGCATAAGTCTAATTATTAAGGCGTCGTTCCCTAGCTGTCTAGCTTTGGAAAAAGTAGACGCTTCGGAGTGAGGACAGCATAGACAGATTTAAATGACAGTAGAGTGAAATGCCCACTACAGTCCTTATGTACCGTATGTTGAATGTATATATCCATCTTGTGTCTTATCTTTCCATTCCAACTATTTATTTTACAGAATATATATATAATTTACAGAAAAATATGGCATATTTTATAGATGGTTTGAATTGCGATTAATTGCGATTAATTACGATTAATTAATTTTTAAGCTGTAATTAACTCGATTAAAAATTTTAATCGTTTGACAGCCCTAATATATATATTATAAGATCTAAAAGTTTTTGGAGTGAAAGCAGTGAATTAGTCTATTTTTTTTGTCACATTTGAGATGCAATTGCTGGCGGTTTTCAACAATGTACATCGAAAATAAAGACATTGATTGACTGAAAATGGTTCAATATTACATGAAATGTCTCGTTTTCTCATCTACAGTGGGGAGAACAAGTATTTGATACACTGCCAACGGCAGTGTATCAAATACTTGTATATGTATAATTACTCTTTACCTAAAAAAAAAAATGTTTTATCCGATTACTCGATTAATCGATAGAATTTTCAGTCGATTACTCGATTACTAAAATATTTGATAGCTGCAGCCCTAGATTGCATATTAGTTTGAAAATCGACCGGATCCACCGTATTTTTACACGAGTGACTTCCGGTCTGTCCGATCCTAGCTAGTAGTATTGACACAGGAAGGCCGTGTCTTGCGTCAAATAATAAACTCTGCCATTCTTTTCGCGTGTGTCGCGTTGAGTCCCTTCTGGGAGACGTCTAACACGCGGCCGCACGCCGACTGGTGTGCATTGGCTGATTGACTTTAACGCCCGCGTTTCACTGCGTTCTCACCGCGGCCACGTTGTTGCGCCTTTGACCTTTCTGGGTTATATACTGTCCTACCGTGTTGATCCTCATTATAGTAGAGAAGACAGAGTAAATATAATCTACACAAAGAAACTGTAACTCGATTGACTCACAGCCTCGAAAAGTAAGGGTTACATTACGTCAGAAACTCGTTCTGTACGCCACCGTTCCGAACCGAGCACCCCGTACCGAAACGGTTCAATACAAATACATGTACCGTTACACCCTTAATATTTACCAATATTTCAGTCTTGATTCAATTTAAGGGCCTTCAACCAAATCAATATGATACTATGTACAGAGGCATAGCAAGGGTCCCCGGAGGTCCCCAGGAAACAAGTAACATGGGGCCCTTCGAGCGTGTGCAAGTAAGGGGGACAGTTGGACTTGGAGCAATACCATATTTAATAAAAGTATAATAACTAGGGCTGTCAAACGATTAAAATTTTTTAATCGAGTTAATCACAGCTTAAAAATTAATTAATCTTACTTAGTCGCAATTCAAACCATCTCTAAAATATGCCATATTTTTTCTGTAAATTATTGTTGGAATGAAAAGATAAGACGTATATATACATTCAACATACTGTACATAAGTACTGTATTTGTTTATTATAACAATAAATCCACAAGATGGCATTAACATTCTTAACATTCTTCCTGTGAAAGGGATCCACGGATAGAAAGACTTGTAATTCTTAAAAGATAAATGTGAGTACAAGTTATAGTAATTTTATATTAAAACCCCTCTGCATGTTTTCGTTTTAATAATATTTGTAAAATTTTCAATCAAAAAAATAAACTAATAGCTTGCAATTGTGGGAGGTAGTGATTTAAATACACCAGAAGATGTCAAGGGCGAGTTTAAATTAATTAGAGATCTACCCAAGTTGTTCTAGTGCGTTTTGCCCCTCGACTGACGCTGTAGTTTCCGGGTTGATTGTACCTTACGTTCATTTGAGTGTTGACTTCACAACGTATGAGACCTCTGATAGTTTGTATATTGTGACTAAATATTGCCATCTAGTGTATTTGTTGAGCTAAACGAAATGTTTGAATAGAGTTTGACCAAAGTCTGAGTATTATTTTGTATAGCTATTTTGATTGGGAATGCCAGTTCTCTTTGCATTGAGCGCTTTTCTTTTTGTGAACATTATTTTTTTTGAGAGATAGGAATATTATTTTTGTTGTGCTCTCAGTAAATGATACTGTAGCAACTTAACTGTTCCGCCCAAATGCATAATGGGAAGTTGGGCAACCATGACTGTCAGTGGTGGCAGCAAATGGTATATCTTTTCTGCGTTGTCTTCAATACAGGGGTGTTAAGAAAAAAATTATCTCTTGTCATTCTACCCACTGTCGCTCGTCACAATAGTTATAATTGTTGTGGAAGAGATGCCAAAGCTTATGCCAATAAATAGCGCAGCTCCAAAGAATGCCCGAGTCCACTCTTCTCGCTTGTCTCTGCCTCTTAGCTCTCAATATACATAAGACGGCGCCATCGTAGTCTGCTTGCAGCAATGCATGAGTGGGTCGTCCCGCACATGCGTTAAATATATTAACATGATTAATTTAAAAAAATAATTACCGCCCGTTAACGCGATAAATTTGACAGCCCTAATAATAACGCCTCGGTCTCATAGAGCTCTTTTTAGGACACTCAAAGTGCCCGGCTTCTACTACATTAGGACATAAAACTACAGTTAACATAGCACACTCACCCGTCTTGCTTCCTTTTCTCCTCTACTGGGTTTTTTTCACTTTCTTTTCTCTTTCTCACTTCCAAAAGGATAACTTCTCTTCATTTTGGATATACGCCAATTAAAAAAAAGCCAAATCGCCACTCACTCTCACTCTGAGTCACGTGAGGGGGGGGGGGTGTAGAGCGAGTGAAGGGGCCCCATCAGGGAACTCAGACACAAGGCTTTCACTGGCACTGTCGCACTTGCCACTGCGACAGAGCAGTAAGGCTGCGTGTGCTAAATCTGTTGGCCCTCTGGGGGCCCTAGGCAATTGCCTGGTTTGCCTAATGGGACACGACACCTCTGACTATGTACACATTTAACAATCATTTACATTTCACCTCAAGTAATAAAAAACACAAAGCCATTTTGACAATTTTGTTGCTTAAACCTCTCAGAAATTTGAATGAAAACAATTTTTCTAACCAAGCCAATTCTATTGAAAAGATGATCGTTTTTGGGGTTTTTTTGGCGTTTGAGTTGATTCAGTTCGATAATTGACCTGAATAGCGTACCACACGTAACACGTCACCTTTGTTCATTAATATTCATGACGTTAGCTACTGTTGCTAGGGGGGTCAAACTTGCGTTTGTCCCCCATGCTAGATGCATGTAAATTGTGTACGCACAAGATGTTTACTGAGCTAAACCTACCAGTTCTGTCCGAAAATGATGTCCCTGTTGCCAAATTCACCGGTAAAGTGAATGATGTGGAAAAAATGTGGAAGAACATACAAATGTTCAGTTAAAGAGATGGCTTGAGTGTTGAGGGCTGAAAAAGACGGGGAAAAGGGCCGACCTTGATCCAGAGGGAGCTTTTTTATTGACACTTTTTTCTTGTGTGCATTGCCTTAAGCCACTGACACTGACCTTCTACTGTTTCAGCAAGCTATCGTTTTCTACCATATGCCCTGTCTTTCTTATATATTATATCCTCTTGTTGTCTCTAACCGTTCTTGAGTGTTATTTATATTGCTATTTTTGTGTAGCTATAGCAAATGCCACTTAGTGAAAGCCAACGAACACTTTTTTTCATTAATAGCAAACCTTAATTCTAGTAAATTATATTAGTTATAAATTGTTTCTTTACAACAGAAAAGGTAACAACAGTGGCAGTCAGATACCATTTTAATTTTTTTCAGGTCATTCATTGTCAGACAGAAGTGTCACGGCAAAACGCCACACTAAATAAATAAGTAAAAATATCATAATGGCTTCCTTCTTTGGGGCAGGCTGTGGCAGGCAGTGGATCAGCATTGTCATCAGTAGGACCATGGTCATCAACAAAATGTTTACTGCATGTGAAGGTGAATGGCTTCACCTTGCTGGCGTTAAACTGGTCTTCTGGACGTCCGCAGTTGATCCATTGTTCACATTTTTTTCCTCTGAGTGTTTGGCTTCGGAAACATATGAAGAAAACATCCTTCATATGTCGTAATATCTAGAGTCGTTTCTACAAGTTCCATAGAAGCAGTGTTTACTCGGCATGTTCTTTTTTGAAAGATTACCGGCAGAAAATAAGCAGCACTAAGATAAGTTGTATGCGAGAGCGCTTCTATATTGACCCCCTTCTTGCATACGATGGTGACGTCATGCAGCTTAGCGGTCTAAAAACAGCATTTGTGCGGTATGCTAATGATGTTTCTTTACACCACTACTGTTTGGGTGTTTGTTTTTTTTTTTTTTTGTCCAATTACACTATCTCCTCCAAGACTTATCCTAACATTGTTTTCCACTTTTCACTTTTTGTAGGTGCCCCAATACTTCTGATCACGGTTTCCTTTCACTTCCTCCCGATGTCCCAGGTACTTTAGTCCATATTTTGCTTTTCTCCTGCTTAAATGCAGCCAAAAAATTTGTCCAACTTCCTGTTAGTGTCACAAAATTTTTGTCGAAACGTCACATTTTCGCCACTGTTTCATTCCAATTGTTAAAGTGGAAGTTCAGATTTTTACATTGAGCTTAATCTTCAAGCTTCAAGTGTTTAAGTAGTCGGTGGAGTTGATTTCAACAAATTCCATGCAGTTTGATAATGATTTATTAATTTTAGGGCTCCGGAGTGGCTAAGCTAGCGCGAATCAATGGTTCCGTTCTAGCATGCCAATAAAAACGATATTAACAGATCTAAGTTAGTCAAATAAATTCAAAACGTTCAAAATACCCATGCGGCTAAAACAATGTTACACCAAACTGCTGTAATTTATTTATTTCTACAGGACTATTTTTTGTTAGATGCGTAATGTGACCACATGCGACCACAATAGAGAGGAGTGCTTCGGCCACTCATGCTCATGCAGCATTCAAGAAAGGTGGGAAGTCGGAATTATCCCACTGAGATGGTACAAGTTCATTCATTTTCCATGCCGCTTTTTCCTCACGAGGGTCGCGGGGATGCTGGAGCCTATCCCAGCTAACTACAGGCAGTAGGCAGGGGACACCCTGAACTGGTTGCCAGTCAATCGCAGGGCACAAGGAGACATACAACCATTCACGCACACACTCATACCTACGGACAATTTAGAGTGTTCAATCAGCCTACTTTGCATGTTTTTGGGATGTAGGAGGAAACCGGAGTTCCCGGAGGAAACTCAAGCAGGCAAGGGGAGAACATGCAAACTCCACACAGGAAGGCCGAAGCCCGGGATTGAACGCTTGATCTCAGAACTGTGAGGCGGACGTGCTAACCACTCAGCCACCGTGCCGCCAGCGTTTTTTTATTTTGGCCATCAAAAGACATGTTGACCTCCAGCAAATCTGCCTTCTCATAAGCAATCAAATAGTGGAGGAAAAAAGACGGCTAAGGTGAATAGACCACGTGCACATGCGGCGTGCAGCTAACATGGCAGGATGTGTCTCAGGAGAACTTTTCTACATGTCCGTCAATGAATTTTTCTACCTGTCCGTGAATGAAATGTAAGTAAATATTGCTTTCTTCAAAGTCTGTTGTGTTTACATTGGAACTGCTGCATTCATGGGGGGCAAAATTTGTCAGAACACCGGCTCAGCGTGTCAAGTACGCAGCACTCAGCTATGCGCTTAGCACTCAGCATTTGTGTTCTACGAAGCTGGAGGTGTTTAATCATATTGGTCATCCAGCCACCTTTGTATGCTATTGTTGTGATGCAAATGTTGCACTGAGCTGACTGGTCTTTTTTTTTTTTTTTTTTTTTTTTTTGTAAAATTGAGCCAAACATTTGAGCGCACTGTGTCCATGGTTGTAATCAAGTTCCAACGCACAAACACACGCTTCTTGTGGCTTCTTCTTCGTGGTTTTCGGCAGAATTTTTTTTTCGCTCGGCGGTCAGGGCATCGAAACATGGAATCGAAATTTAAAAATTGGAACGGTTCCGGGAACATCGAGTGTTAGAACTGGATCCCATCGATGCACGATGCCCAACCCTATTCTTTAGTTTTACTATTGAGGGTCTGCTTTTCAACAGGCAGAACATTTTGTTGAGTGACGTCTGTTTGAAGCAACTCGGGAAGTCGGGGTAATTTTTTTCTGACTTCGCGAGTAGGGCCGCCCAGTTCGAGAGGTGTTCCAATGATATTTTTCCTGGTCGGAGGTTGGAAAACTCCAACTTCGCACCTTCCTCAAATGCAGCATCAGTCTACAGAGTCATGACTGAAGAACGGCAACATAGTGAAACATGCATTTAGAGGCTGTGGAAACAGACAAAAGAAATGGGCTACTGAGAGTTTCCACAAATTTCCTATGAAGAATGAGCACCAATGAAAACCGTGTATACTTGTTGCTGATTACGACATAAACACACCGGTGGAAAAAACATAACTCTGCAGCCTGTTACCTACAGAGCTGCTGGATTACAAATGTTCCTGTTCATACTATAGTTATTGACATGCAATGGTAAGTTTTTAAAACTTCATCCTGACAACATACCCAACACAGTGATTTTAATGTGTGCATATGTTGTTGTTTTTTTATTGGCATGCTTGCGCTAGCTTAGCCACTCCGTTGCCCTTTAACTAATAAATAACTAAGTAACTTAACGGAATTTTAACGGAAAAGTTCTGAACTTCCCTTTTAACTTTGGAATGGTAAATGGACTTAGACTTAGTATATAGCACTTTTATACCTACAAGGTACTCAAAACAATTTGACACTATATCCTCACTTGCCTACTGATGACATAGCATCAGGAGCAACGTTGGGTTCAGTATCTTGCTCAAAGAAAGTCACCAGACCAGGGAATCAAACCCACAACCTCTGGATTGGACTATTCTACCACTGTTCATCTCTTGCAATGGTTGTCCCAATATTTCACTCCACTTTTTTTTCACCTTGCATTCCTAATACTTTGGTCCTGATCGTCTTGGTGTGCTGATGTTTGATGCTAGCGTGATAATGTCACTGAGTTTGCGTGAGCTTTTATGTATATAATGATCCTCAAATATTCGAAGCATACAGTATCTTTTCCCTCTTGCTTTCTGTTTGTTGACACATTGTTAGATGTTATTTAAAAAAGCGTTTTCTAAATAAGCACTGCTGTTGCTTTTCTTTGTTGCCTTTTAACGATTTGTATTCACGAATATAAACATTGACGGTCATCAGGTTCAATAGCGGGGCTATTGTTCGACGGTTTCCATCGCAATTAAAGAACAAAACTGTGTTTGGTTTCCTCCTGTTATTTTTCCAGTAAAATGAAATGAACAAAATAATGACATCCTGCCATTGGACAGAAATATAAAAACATATGCTCATTATGATGATTAACAGCAGGGCTCTTTCATAACGGATTCAAACACAATCAAGAACAATATGTGAGTCTGGTCTTAAGCACGTGTGCAATTACTCCTCTCAAAGAATTGGGATTTTTTGAAATTATAACAATTGTTAAAAAAGACCAAAAAAACAGTGACGGCTGAAAATTAAACGGAACATTCACACTGATATTTAAAAAACCCTTCATCGGTTATCGCACTTAATAGCAGTGCTAGCGCTTTATATATTCAAATGCAATCAAGGACAATGCGCTCCTTGTGCTGGCCATTGAGCTGCTATTTTTGTTTAAAAAAAAAAAAAAAAAAAAACCACTTAAAAATTTTCAAACACTGTAAGTTAGATCCTGGAAATGCAAAAGGCTAAACAGGACGTTAACCTTTCACAGTCATGCCTAAAGAATCAATTTATATTGGTCAATAACTATTTATTAATTTAGTAATGGTTTGGAATTTGTTTTACTTCAAATTGTCCATCACAATAGTCATTTTAACCCTTTGAGGGACTGTGGTCACTATAGTGGACATCTATTCAAAAGTAATCAATAGCTTAACGCATAACGCCAATATTCGATACAAACAGCTTAAGAGTCCAACTATGTGAGGTCACAAATAAAAAAATAAGTAAATACAATGCCCACCGCAAAATATACACGGGCCAAACATATTTATTTTTTCACTTTATTATAATTTGTGTAAATTTGTTTCTTTATTATAATCATAGACGGAGTTTGACTTTTGGGGCAGGGGGGGGCTCAACATGTTGATGACCCTGAATAGCAGTGTCAGGAATAAAATTAACTTACAAGTATATTTATAATAATAAAGTGTTTTTTGTTTCCCATCATTCTTGAGGGGAATTCTAAATCAGGCTGCTTAGGCAATACTTTTCGCCAAGATCGTCATCCATTGAATATGGTACGTCCGCCAGTGTCGTGCCAATGTAGTTACCCCAGTCAAAAATTGTATCCCCTGGGCAGAGCCATATGGACGTAGAGTTGTGTCTTTATTATTCAATCACCAAAAAAGTTGCTTCAAAAAAAAAAAAAAAAAGTTGCTTCAATCAAAATATTTATTTTCAACCAAAAAAAAGGTAAAAAAAAAAAATACATTTGAAACTCCAAAAAATGCATGTGAATGCTATTTTTCTTTGATTGATTTTTTTTTTTTAATTCGTTTTTTTTTTTTTTTTTTTTTTGAAGCAACTTTTTTGATTGAAGTAATGTTGATATGTGTTTGGGCCACATTTTGGCTAGGATGTTTTTGTTTTTATTATTGAATCAAAAAACATGTTGCTTCAAAACACATATATATATAATTCAAAAAGAAAAATCACTTCAATCAAAAAAAGAAAAAAACTCAATCATAGAAAATGCTTTTGAATGCGAAAAAATATTTGAGATTGGAAAAATTTGCATTTGAACACTAAATTTTTCAATGAAAAAGTTTTTGTGGGTTGTGTACCTATATTATGGGTAGGACATTTGTTTCATTTCATTTCAATCCTCAAAAAAAAAAATCACTTGGAAAAAAAAAATGCTCTCCCCTATTTCTTTTTGTTTGTTTTTTGGGGAAATTAAATGCAAAGCAAATGACTGTTTAAAGTGCTAGTCACATGATCTGTTCGACAAAATAATTTTGACACATAATAAAAATATATTTTTTGTTCATTTCATTCTTTTTTGTTGCAGTTTTATTGCGTTACAACTTTTATATATATATGTGTTCGACAAAATAATTTTGACACATAATAAAAATATATTTTTTGTTCATTTCATTCATTTTTGTTGCAGTTTTATTGCGTTACAACTTTTATATATATAGGAAAGTCAATTCCATGCAATAACACTTTTCGGCCACCAGGCGGGGCCTGCCCCCCCCCTTAAAATCCGCTTATGATTATAATTTGTGTAAATTTGTTTCTTGAAGTACAATTTTTTTCATTTCATTTTATTTAGAATTATATACAGTTTTTGATTACTCACAGTTTTTTAATCTGCATTTTGTTACAGTTTTTCTCAATTGCTTTTGTATGTTTATCAGATTGGATTCGCAATTCTCAAAACCGTTTGTTCAAACCTCACATCACATCACTAGTGCACATCAAAATAGCAGTTTCTCATTCCTTTGAGCAAGTTGCAGATGTTTTTGCGCAGCCATGCAAAAGATTTTGTACAATTCTCTGCTGTTTCCTACATTATCAGTTGCATCTGCTATGAATGGTCAAAAAGAATTATCATGGGTCTCTCGTGAATAGTCTCACCACCCACAACATCTAGTCATTACCGTACTTCATTGCATAAGCCTTTACATGCAAAATGGATTAACACATTGTCAGAATATGTCAACATGTGTGTGCTTATTTCTGAGCATTTTCATTACTTATTTTACGTAACTTAATTTAACCTGCTAAAATTTGTAATAGTTTGGGACATTGTGAGTATCCACCACGCCAACATAATCAGGGAATGGTTTGCAACCCACAACAGAATGGTAATGAAGTTCCTACCACTATACTCCCCATTCCTCAATCCCATAGAAGAATTTTTCTCCACATGGAGATGGCAAGTGCATCGCCAGCCTCACTATCAGAACTCTCCTGGATGCACGGAATGCAGCATGAAGTGACATCACAGCAGATGCCTGCAGAGGCTGGGTAAGACATTTAAGAAGATTCTCTCAACGCTGTATAGCAAGAGAGGGCATTCGTTGTGACGTGAAAAGAAAATTTGTGGTCAGATGTGTAGAAAGAATGGGTGAATAATCCTGGCAGCAACTGAAGTTTAGTTGTCTTATGTTCACATTTCTAATGTTCCTTTGATGTTATATTTCTTTGTAATACTCAGTACTGTTTTTTGATTTCTGTACTGGATTGACATGGTCTGTAAAGGTTGTAAAAACAGTAAAAATGTCTCTTGCAATCTTGCATCTCCCACACACAAAGGTGTAACGTTGTCATTTTCAAAACTTAATATTTATTTTAGTTTCATTTTGCAAGAGTTGATGTCATGAGGAGCTGAATAAAGTCAGCAAACCACACGGACGTCTGACACCGTCCTTTTGAAGCTTAGTTCGCTGTCTAGCTCGGACTCGGCTCCAACGTCTTGGCGAGAACAGTACAAAGATGTATAAAGCATGTTTTTGAATAGTTATTTTGAGATTTGGGGAGAGTTAAGAGTAGTAAAAAGTTAATTCCAATTTGCGAGGAAATTTGTCAGTGTTTTTTGCATTGAAATAAGACTGAAAAAGCGGGGGTCATCTTATATTCGCGGTCTAGACATTATACCCATTCATGACGCTAGATGGCGCCAGATGTCATTGAAGCGATGTTCTGTCATGACAGATCTCAGCTACTCTCATTATTTTATGGCAATGTTTTTCCTTATTCAGATTTGTTTCAAGACTGCAGTTACAGTTAGACTTCACTTTGATGGTTAATGCAGTTATTGAAATTTTGTTGTTTTAACACAATAGATGAGTTTGTTTACATTTCAAAAACCAGAAGCCATTCATTTACGAATGTGATTGCACTTTAGTTTACATATTTAAATGTTCAGATATTAAGATTTGAATGAGGCAAAATAACATGCTTTTTATCTCAAACATATTGTTATGATCATTTGTTTCAGATGTACTGTAATTATTTTCTGTATAAAAATTAATTTGGTGTTCAAAAAGTCTTTTTTCAAACTTGAGTCTTGAAAAACAGGGGGTCGTCTTATAATCAGGGCCGTCTTATATTCAGGTCAATACGGTATATATTTGTTTATTGCCCATCACAAAATATATACTGTATGGGCAACACTAATACTAAAGTTGGAAGTCAAATGGGGCCAGGAAATACTGTCCGCGAGCTGCAATCGGCCCCTGGGCCACAGGTTTGAGACATGGCTCATATGAATTAGATATAAACAAAACAACAACAAAAGTCATAATTGGTGCATGAAAGGTTTAATCAAGGAAAATTGGAAAATCAAAGTTTTTCCTAATTCATTGATAAATACAGATAAATCAATGATCACAATCATTGTTTCACCACCAAACTCGAGTAATATTCCACTTCTTGTTTTTTTTTTTTTTTTTCTGCAACGTAAACAGTTTGAGAGTTAATTCTTCCCAAGCAGCGGCGAACATTGCGAGATGCCCCCACGGGCCTACTGAGTGTGGCTCTCATCTTGCGTGTCGCCTTTAATCCCATGCTGCCATTCGCGCAGTCGGGGGTGCGGGGAGCAGGCGTTGTGAGGAGGAGGCGGGTGGTCCCCCTCGTCGGCTCCGTGAGGCTTGAAAGCGAAACGAGCGAGAGAGCGAGGCTCGGGTAACGATAGCATCTGCTTTTAGGCAGGAGCGACATTTTGGTAAATATTAATTGATTCTACTGGAGAGACAGCTATAGATTGTGCAGAATCATGAAAAACTGACGTCACCACTTTTTCTATGAGAATGCTTAATGGGAACACTCATATCTTTAATTATTGTTTCAGCATTTGGTTTTGGGTTCAATTCGGGTTAGGGACAGTGAGTTAAGGTCACTCAATGCAGCTGGTAATCTCTCGTCTCTACAATTCCTGTGCTTCTGCTGAAAATGAAGAAAACTTTAGCTGTACCTGAATTGCTGTGTGCCGGTCTGACACCTACTGAGATTGCAGCAAATCTGAGAATATCCAGATGTGCAGTCTACAAAGTTAAAAAGAAGCTGAAAGATACTGGAACAGCCTCACGAAAACCTGGGTCTGGAAGTGCCCGATCTGTGCGGACCAAAAAGTTGATTGACAAGGTGATATGTGGCCACCCCAGAGTCCAGATCTCAATCCCCTGGATTATAGCATATAGGCAACTGTGGAGGACAGTGCCTGTAAGAAGCCACAAACTTCTGTGGCAGCCTTGGAGAGGTCCATTGTTAGATCTTGGGAAAAGATGACAGCATCCTACATAAAGAAGACCTGTCAAGCGTTCCGCAGGCGCCTGGAGGCTGTTGTGACACTTAAGGGAGGACACATTGAAAAATAGAGTGTACTGTACATGTTCTTTACAATAATGTATAATTTGTGATTAAATTCTAATTCTAAGATGAATAAACATGGCATTTAAGTTGTATTATGGCAGTGTAAACTTTTTTTGGGTCACCCTGTATTTACGGGTCTTGATAAAAAATCAGTCAGGAAGCTGCAGCTAGTACAGAATGCTGCAGCCAGAGTCCTCACAAATACAAGGAAGCTGGCCAACATTACAGCGGTTTTGAAATCACTACACTGGCTTCCAGTGAGTCAAAGGATAGACTATAAAATACTACTGCTCGTCTATAAAACACTTAATGGCCTTGGACCAAAATACATGCTTGATTTGTTTGATTCCTTTGAGACATCTAGACCCCTAAGGTCGTCTGGAACCGGTCTCCTGCATGTTCCAAGAACAAGAACCAAGCAGGGTGAGGCAGCATTTAGTTATTATGCTCCTCACCTCTGGAACAAGTTACCTGAACGTCTGAAGTATGCTCAAACTGTTAGCTCTTCTAAATCAGGGCTAAAAACGCTTTTGTTTAGCATTGCATATCCATAACTGTCTATATATTTCAATCTACTTGCTTTCTATTGCTCTTGTGCTTATCTCCATTGCTAATTTCAATTATTATTAGTAGTAGTAGTTTTTGTTTTTATTCTATTTGTGATTAAATGCGATTTTTATGTATAATTTTATTTCCGATTTTGATTGTCTTGGTTTTTACGTTGTATTGATTTAAATGTGATTTTTTTATGATCTTCATGTGATGTAAAGCACTTTGAATTGCCTTGTGTTGAATTGTGCTATATAAATAAATTTGCCTTGCTTTGCCTTAAGTTTTTAAAATGGTGCATTTTCATTCATGGGTCTGACCTGGGCGTGGTGCCAAAGTTGACCATTTTTTCGGCAAAATGACAAATTCAGTAAATGACTAATAGCTTCTTGACACAATGTTCAATCTTTTTCATATCTGGCATGTATGTGCGGTATCCCATCCTTACTTAACACGAATGCATTGAAATATTACCCATTAGGCCTAGCGCCCCCTAGTGAAGACAGGAAATGCCATTTTTTACGAGACAGGTTCCTCCTCCAAGGGAAAAAGATCTGTTGACCTCAAACCTGCAGCAGGGAAGCCTTAAGATATGTGTTCAGGTGCCTGATGAAAAATATTGAGGTTTCGTTGAAGCGGAGGGGTCCAAACAGGAAAGTGAAAATGACCGTCAACAATTTGTCTCGCAAAAAAATTTTAACAGTCATAACTCGGCAGATATACAACATATCTGCGCCAAACTTCCCGTGCTTGTTGAGAGTCATACCCTGAAGGGTTTTGTAGGGGTCATTTGCATCAACTTTACAGTGCCAACTAGTGGCGACAGAAAGGAGTTTTTTATTAAAAAAGGCCTTTCCTATTGGGTTTTTTCAACGAAGAGCAATGAAATTTGGGGAGTCCATACTTATGGAAAACTGCTCCAAAAAGTCTCTTGCACCCATTTTCCAAATCCAACAGAAAATTGGGTATTTTGGATCGAATGTGAAATTTTTATCCATTTGTAGTACAGTTTACATTTGGAGGCCTGAACATGCACGAAAACTCACCAAATTTTGCACATACATGCGGCTTTGCGTGGATTTTGATAATCTTGCAATGTTACAAAAAAATGTAACAAAATGGCTCAGTGGCGCCCCCTTGAATTTTTCAAAAAGGCGTTTCCTGTTTTGTTTTTTTAACGTAGAGCAATGAAATTTGGGGAGTCGATACCTTGTGCAAAACTGCTCCAAAAAGTCTCTTGAACCCATATTCCAAACCCAACAGGAAATTGGGTATTTTGATTGAATGTGAAATTTTTATCAATTAACAGGGTGCACATTTGAGACCTTGTCACAGAGGGAGTTAGTTGGATCATCTTCAAAATTGGTGAGACTATTCAGGAGACATAGGAGATCTAAAATTTTCCAAAATGGTGCGTTTTCATTCATGGGTCTGACCTGGGCGTGGTGCCAAAGTCGGCCATTTTTTCGGCAAACTGACAAATTCAGTAAAAGACTAATAGATCCTTGACACAACGTTCAATCTTTTTCATATCTGGCATGTATATGCGGGATCCCACCCTTAACACGAGTGCATTGAAACATTACCCATTAGGCCTAGCGCCCCCTATTGGGAACAGGAAATGCCTTTTTTTTTTTTTTTTTTTACTAAACAGGCTCCTCCTCCAAGGAAAAAAATATATTCACCTGAAACCTGCATCAGGGGAGCCATATGACATGTGTTCAGGTGCCTGATGAAAAATACTGAGGTTTGGTTGAAGCAGAATAGTCCAACAGGAGAAGTGAAAATGACTGAAGCCATTTTGTCTCCACAAGTTTTGAACAGTCATAACTTCTACAACATATCTGCGCCAAACTTCTCGTGCTTGTTGAGTCATACTCTGAAGGATCCAGTGGGGGTCATTTGCATCAACCCTACAGCGCCAACTATTGGCAATAGAAAGTCACTCATTTTTCAAATATATGTCCAGTTTTTTTCAGGTTGGTCATTGTAGTTTCAAGACCTTTTGAAATACTTATTTTACGGCCCATGTCCACATGTCTCTGTCTGTTGCCGTGACGACCCTTTATTCGTTCCATTTTTGTAGTACTCTCTCCAATAGGGGTTTTTATCTTTTAGGTGTGTGAATGTAAAGAGGCGACTTTCGAGCATGTTAGGTTCTAATGAGATGATTAGAGAGGACGATCTGTCACCACCCTGACCTGCACACTGTCCGAGTTGCGTGACGTCCGAGTTGCGCTAGATTGCGAGGGCCCGTTCAGTCCTGCTTGCAGGCCTAGTTTTAGTTATTCTTTGTTCTGTAGCCCCTTTGAGCTCAATTTGATCCCCTAAGAATGCTTCAAAATGCACCAAAATCGGCAGGGAGGTCAAGACCGGTGCAATGTTTGATACCGTGTAAAGACAAATTCCAAATACACTATGTAGCGCCCCCTAGCAGTCATTCTTTGTCCCGCCGACACTTTGAGCCCTACTTTGACCCCCTCAGAATGCTTCAAAACTCATTCAACTCAACAGCCAGGTGAAAACTTTGATAAAATTTAAAAAGAAAAAAATTCTAAATATACGTAAATGTGTGTAGCGCCCACTTGGAACAAAACCAACCTTTAATTTAATTTATTTATTTATTTAAAATTTATTTATTATTTATTTCAAGTTTGACCTATGGTTTTTTTGGTAACACTTTACAATAAGGGCCCCTAATTAACATTAGTTAATGCATTTTTAGACAATAAATAATGTTTAAGTAACATGACAATAATTCATTTAATCCCTTATCTAACATTTATTAATGCATGAATTAACATGAGTTAATGCATTAAGTTAATGCATTAGTTAATGCATTTTAAGACAATAACTAAGGTTTAAGTAACATAACAATTATTCATATCATCCCTTATTTAACATTTATTAATATATTAATTAACATTAGTTAAGGGATTAGTTAATGCATAACCAGACAGTAACTGATAGTTTGGTAAAATTAAAAAAATATATAGGCCTATATAAGGTTGGGATTTAGGGTTAGGGTTTGTTAACTTAAGCATTTATCATTTCTTAGTTAAGGGACACATGTGCTACACTTTACAATAAGGGTCCAAAAACATTCAGTAATGGTTAATTAAGGTTAAGTGATAAACCTAAAGTATGGTATTATTTCACCTGAACGTACCTAATAAGTATTACTTAACCTTAATCAACCACTACTGAATGTTTTTTGGACTCTTATTGTAAAGTGTAGCACATGTGTCCCTTAACTAAGAAATTACAAATGCTTAACCCCCCCCACCCCCCCAACCTTAATTAACCATTACTGAATGTGTTTTGGACCCTTATTGTAAAGTGTAGCACATGTGTCTATTAACTAAGAAATTATAAATGCTTAAGTTAACAAATCCTAACCCTAAACTCTAAACCCTAACCCTATATAGGCCTATACATTTTTAAAAATTAGGTTATGCGTTAAGTAATGCATTAACTAATGCTTTAACTAATGCTTTACCTCATGTTAATTAATATCAGGGGTCGCGTTAACCGAATATTTTTCGTCGTTGACCGGTTTTTTAAAATTTTAAATTTTGACAGGTTGCAATTCACACCCTAGACCACAGGGTGGCGAGTGAGCATATTAATTAGCTATTGTCTCTCTTAATGCATGACGTCGTTGGCTATTCTGTCAGAATATTGTAGCGTCACCGGGGTCTGGCGGCGGCACCGTGATTGACATATCAAAGCGAGGTTCTTATTGGTGCACCCGGTGTGCCAGCGCGTCATCCAATTGGTGGACTAGATTGCCGCCTGTGTATAGACCCCAATCACATGACGTCACAACTCCGCCCCCCTGACTGGAGCCGCCATATTGTCCGTCAGCTCGTCGTGTTTACACATTACCGCTACGTACATGCCTCCTATTACGGCGTGTTTTTCTGCTCGTTAACATTAATAATCAAAATGGTGAAGGCGTGTGTGGCGGTCGGTTGCAGTAACAGAGAAGATAGACGGAGAGACTTGAAGTTCTACCGTATTCTGAGAGACCCGAAGAGGAGAGCGAGATGGACTGCTGTAATTCGACAAGAAATCTGGGCACCAAACGATCACCACAGACTATGTGGTAGTCATTTTATATCTGGTAAGATGCATTTAATATATATTTAGAAGATTTTGGGCTGACAACCACAATTAAGATCATTGTGTGACGCTGGTGATTGGGGTCTATATAGTTGCGTCTTTTTCTTTGGGGGTGGAGTTGTTGTTTTGTTGGTGTTGTTGGCGGTAAGCAGAGTAAAAAGAGGGAGAAAAATACCACGACTTCCGTGTCTAATTTTTCGCCGCCAAGCAAGCGTTACGATATTAATTAAAAATGAATGAAAACTAAATACTATTGAATATGTCATCATTATCATTTTAAAAATTTAAGTGACGGGTAAAAATAGATTATGGCCGGATTTTTATGACCCTGTCAGTCAAAATGACAGACAACGAAAATGTCTAGCGCAACCTCTGATTAATATATTAATAAATGTTAGATAAGCAATTAGATTAATTATTGTAGTGTAGTGTTATTGTCTAAAAATGCATTAACTAATGTTAATTAAGGGACTCTTATTGTAAAGTGTTAGTGTTTTTTTGTTGTTGTTTTTTTTGTAATAAAGCGGCATGGAAAATGAATGAATGAAAAAGATTCAATTCAATCAGTTAATATAATCATATTTGATGTGAAAGACGTTATAGAATGGATCATGTAATAACATGTAGAACATGAAAAGTAACGCCAGTTACTTTGCCGAGTAACTAATTACTCTTACGTTGAGGTAACAGAGTTACGAACTCAATTACTTTTTGGGAGAATTTGTGACTGTGACAATTTTTCTTTTTTTTTAAGTAAGATTAGCAAGACTGCCCACTACTGAAAAAAATAACGCCGTTAGAAACGTCATTATACCCTTATAATTAATCTCATCTTATTAACAACAATGTCGCTGCATGCCTCGCACGTACTCATTGCCGACAACGTGGTGCTTTCCAGCGGCTGTACCAGCAGAATTACCAAAATGAAACAGTTGAACACTTTATCCATGCAGCGCACAATCATATTTCGTTCCGGTAATCATCTTCAAACAGACAAAAAGACAAATGTCAGAACTCACTTTTGAGGGTTTTTTTAAATTGTGTCGTCGTCTGGATAAATCTTTAAAAGTATTTTTCATTCTTATTTACTATATGAGGTCCCCATTGGTGGACTTTTTCTACCAAGTGTTGTTGCCACTATTTGTTACGTTCTTTTTGATCAACAACATTGTCAAAGCCGGCATCGAACGACTGGCATTCCGCTGCCCTGCAGGAGGTAAAGAAAATACATCTCCACTCATGGCAGGCCTCCTATAATGACAAAGCCCACCGCCCGCCGTTTGTAATCTGAGCGTCTGCTGAGACGATTGTTGTAATTACCACAATTTGTTGCGTGCGGGACGGGCTGGCCCTGCAGGAAATCACAGAAAAGTCTCTGTTTCTTTCATGACTGCATTTCAGGGGTTTTACTCTTCAAGGGTTAGGAATAATACTCTTATGGTTTTTGTTTTTTAACGTCACCCTGCATGAGTTTGCAGCTCCGGATGTCGTCCGTCTCATTTACATATTTGTGTGGCGCTGATCTGTGTCTTTTTGTCCCTTGCATAAAGGATTTGGGTTCATGTTATGCTTGGAATTACATCACAAACAAGATTAGGAATCGAAAAACTGACTGTTAAAAAAATAACCTACAGTGATCCCTTGTTTGTCGCGGTTAGTGGGGACCAGAACCCTCCACGATACGTGAAAAATCGCGAAGTATCGCAGCCCCAAAATATATATATATTTATGTGTGTTCAATGTATTTATTCAGATTTAGCATTGGAAACACATACATATAGGACCTGTTTAACTCATTCACTCCCAGCCATTTTCACCGGTGCAACCCCCATCGCTCCAGGCTGTTTTAGTGGATTTTGACTGATTTTGCAAGGCCCACAAAAAATTCTGTTCTATTGCTATATAAACATGGAACCCACCAAAAGAAAGACTAGACTCTCTTCTTCTAGCAGGAAAAAAAAGTTCATTGTTTTTTCCACTCTTCAGAAATCAGCGTTAGAAAAAAAGCTTAGTTTGAGGAATTTTCCAATTTCTAATGAAAAAACAGAGAAATTGAGCTTTTTGTAAACGCATACATTTCAAACATAACTTTGACTTTAACACATCTATTTTTTGCTTTAGTTACATCCCAAACATCTGAATAATGTTTTACTTTTACAAAATAACATAAACAACAAGACAAATAGAGCTTTTGATAGCAAAGTAACAATTTATTTACACATAACTGAGCGATGACGCTGTTGTGGCCGTGACAGCCGGGGTAAACTTTTCCCTCATCGCCGCCTGTCTCATAAAGATGGATTTTTTTTGTCTTTCTTTTGTGGTGACCACTGCCTCGTGGCGGAGTTCGCCTGGGGAACTTGTGTCCCTGGGGGGGAACTGGTTTGGCCGTGCGCGTTTCTGGCTGAGTCGCACGACACTGGAGGGTGCAGGGGACGCGAGCGGCCGAGCACGGCGGTGCGGGCTCTGCTCGGCGAGCAGCACGGACTCAGCGGCATCGTCCGCTGCACAGGTGGTCCCGGTCGTTCTGCTCGGTCGTCCAGCGCCTGGCATCCTGGGCATCCTTCCGGTTGTTCTGCTCGGTCATCCGCCGCCTTGCATCCTGGACGTCCATTCGGTTGTCTTCCGCCGGTGCCCCGGCCATGTGGCCCGGCCGTTCGTTCTGTTGAATCGGGTTGGGGGTCATACCAAATGCGCTACTGCCATCCAGTGGCCAGTTTTATTGCTTTAAAAGGGATTTTCAGCATTGTGCTTTGGAGCTAGGTTGAATCAGAACCTAGAGATGTCTCTTGTGAAAAAAAAAAAAAAAAAACGTAAAAGACGTATTAATATGTCTTTGGGACACTGGAAAAATTAAAAATAGAACTTATTTATACGTTTCTGAGATTAAATTAGTTAATTTAAAAAATGATAATTAAAATAATTTTTAAAAAAAGAAAAACATGTCTTTATATTTGAATAAATGTTTTTTAAGCACTTCAAATGTTACTGTAAACATGTTACTGTCCCACCGAATGGTTTTTAAACAAGAATAAAAATGAAGTAGAAAAATGCATATCTTTATTAAATGCATCATTGAGTGAGTCCTCTCAAATCCGCTCGAGCTGCTCACTTACACACAATTGCCAAAGCAACCCTTTAACAAGCTAAACAATGATTGACGCATGCGGCGCTTTGAAGTTTAGGCTTCCAGGCCTCTCTGGCAAGATCAAACCTTAATGTTTGTCAATCCTCATTAACTTTAATAAGAAACTCCAGTGCACTGTCTGACCAAGAAAAGGAGCAGGAGGGAGAGTGAGACTACGTGATATTTATCTATTTTTTGAGTTGGAAAAAAAACAAATCTGTGATGGACTGAGGGCGGGAAATTTGAAGCGCTAAGTAGTGAGGGATCACTGTATAGCATTAATTTCCCTCCATTTGCTCCCTGCTTTTGAGCAGGGCAGCACCATGACAGGCAATGTTTTCCATCCGTGTTCGTGGAACCCATATATGGGGTATTTGGGCAATACTCAGGCATATGAGTGCTTACGTTCTTTCAATGGATGGCTGATGTAGGAAGTAAACAAATCCCAACTGTTTAGAGTCACAGGAACCAATGCCATTGACTGGATGATTTTGAGCAATCGTGCGTGCATTCACTTAGAGGGAAGCTCTTGCAGAACCATTCAAGTCTAATCCGGACGTTCGGAACGCCATGCCTCAATGAGCCGGTAAGGACCTCTGGGCCAAGGATTTTTTAAAATCCTTAATTTTGGCATCCACACGCAGACAAAATTGTCAATGAATTTGGAACAGGGCCATTATGATAAAACAATCTATTTTGCATCCATGCTTTTATTTTGAAAGGAAGTAGTCTGGTAGCCATTTTTGAAATCTCTGCCAGTCAATCTTGTAACTGAGAGCTGCTTAACTCTGTACATTGTATGTGTGATATGCTTTGTATTGTTTGTAGAGTCACGTGTAAGTACATTGTTATTAAAGAGTTGTTCATTCACCAGTATTCATGTGATATTGTGGTACATTCAGTGTTGTTTAAGGAAACCACGGACTTAAAGACCTATAGGCTCTAATAAGCCATAATTGTTCTCTGTTACTATAATATGTTATTAGAAACACATAAAATATTGCCAGTGATTTAAAAATCTATAATACTTAGTACATGTTTGACCTACGGAAGGTGCCAAGTTTTATGCGTGCAATGGAGGCTCAGGGTGATGACGTGATTGTCACTTCACTAGACGAACACTACCATGTTACTCCAATTCCTTCTACGTGGCAAGACGTGCAACAAATGCACACATCAGTTAAAAATGGCGAGTACTTACTATTTGTCTTTTTATTGAGTCTTTTATTACCTTTTCATTGCCTCAAAACACTTATGCATGTGCTTCCCTCTGATCATTGTATTTTCATGTGGTAGCTTTAAAGCAGATTGTTGATCTGTTGACCACATTAGTCACGTAGCATATTTAAACCCCCTTTATTTGATCTTACAACCTTTAAGTATTTTCTTAAGGCATCTTTAGTATGTTCTGTCTGTATGCATCGAAACAAAAGAAGCTAAAAGCGCACGGTAGTACTATTGGTGTCAAATTCGCCTGTGTAGCACATTTTGGCACATCCCGTCTCATCCCGTCTTTCGTGTTCATTTTGCTTTTGCTGCTCGTTTTGTGAAATATCGACAGTGCTGTCATGCTCATTAATGTTCCTCTCGGGTTCAAATTGAAAAGGTTGAACAGATGACATGTTTATGTCGCTAGAGTCATACTCTGGAAGCTCGGCAGCCTAACCATGTGACGTCACCGCCCTATAACGTCAACAAAAATGGCGACCTACGAGGTAATTAATTTTACAAATGATATAAAAACGAAAACATCAAAATGGGTTTCAATATCAAATTATTTTAACTCATAAATACGTTTATCTTTTAAGAACTCCAAGCCTTTCTATCCGGGGATCCCTTTAATAATGGCGTTAGAGTATTACGGCATTTTAAACGGCATTACTTTTTCAGTAGTGAGTAATCTAATTACCGTAATTTCTGGACAATAAAACACACCTGTCTATAAGCCGCCACCCACCAAATTAGACACAAAAACAGCATTTGTGTATAGATAAGCCGCAGTGGACAATAAGCCGGAGCTGTCCACACTGTATTATGGGATATTGACACCAAAAGATATTAACCGGTAACACTTTATTTGACAGCGGCATCATAAGACGGTCATAAGACCATAAAGCTTTGAACCAATCTTCCAGAAGCTTCATTTGGCCATCACTGCTCCCTTGGGAGAGACGGTCAACCTCTGCTGCCACCTGCTGTCAACATTGTTGCCATCCAACGTGCCTCCTAGCATGCATTGCAGCAACAAATGTAAATAACAATCAAAATTCATGTTCTGTGCTAATTATTTCTTCAGTAACTAGTTCTAGTGGTTTCTTAATTGCTAGCTCTGGTATTTGGCAACACTTTATTTGACTTTGGCACCATAAAACTGTCATAAGACCATCATAATTATGACGTGACGCTGCCATGAGCATTCATGAATTCTGATGACGGATGTCATTTTGTGTCATCCGGCAAATTATCTCACTTTTGAATAGATGTGAAAGAGCCGAGCTGGACACAAATTGAGTGTTGGTGACATTATTTGCCGGATGATACTTAATAACATCAGTCATAAACATTCATTAATGCCCATGATAATGTCATAATCATGTCATAATTATAACGGTCTTATGGCTGATGACATCACTGTCAAATAAAGTGTTACCTATTACCCCAAATAAATCAACAAATAAGCCACACTGGACTATCAACCACAGGATTCAAAATGAGGGAAAAAGTAACGGCTTATAGACCGAAGGAATTATTTTTCCCATGTTTGCAACGCCATGACTGTTATTGAGGATGTGAATGGGCGCGTTACTACAATTTGGTTGAATGAAGCGCGAGTTGTCATATTTTGTCATCACTCATCAACTTCTTGGAGAGCGCAGACCAGGGGGCGGGGGAGCAGAACGGGAGGGGGGGGGGAGGGACGGGGTGGTGATTCCGTTGCAAATGCGATGATGATTGGCTAGGTGGGCGGAGAACGCTCTGATCACGCTGTCTCACTGCGCACTCTGGCAAACACATTAACACAACAAGACAGTGATAATGCCGACGGGACAGGGGTTTAAAAGGTAGCGTTTTCAAACTGGCAGAACACCGGCACTACTTCTCAGTCAGTGTTGGATATTGCTCTGCTTATTGTGCAGCATTATACAGATAATTGAACTATTTAAAGGCCATATTTTCATTTGTCATTACCTAACTTTACATTTTGGTTATTGGGTTTTATACTTGAATGCAGGGTGTGTTAACATAATTTATTTGCTTTAATACTTTACTGAATATTTGACGGTTGCATAGTGTTCTGTTTATCTACAATGCTATATAGGTACAGTTACACTACTTAAAGGCAAAATTTTCCTTTGAGTCCTTTTACCCAAATTTACATTTCTGGGTATTGGTTTTTGTACTTGAATTATTTTTTATGTTTAATTTTGTTACTTGCCTTGCGATTGGCTGGCAACCAATTCAGAGTGTATCCCACCTACTGATAAGATGGCTCCAGCACCCCCTTGACCTTCGTGAGGATAAGCGGCTCAGAATATGAATGATTATTGTTACTTTGCGGAATATTTAAGGACAGTGTTCTGCTTATTGTGCAGTAGGCCTAACATACAGTTTCAGAGATTTGCACTGGTTGATGGCCAGAAGTTTGCATTTGTGTTTTCCTAACAGACTGTAATAATAAATACCAAATGTTGTAAAATACTATATATAGTGTTGTTATTCTTCAATAGAGAAATAATTTGTAACTTTTTCAAAGTAAGATTAACAATACTGGGTACATTTGACCAAATTGTAAATTTCATCATAACTTTTTACAACTGCTTTGTGCTTTGTGTTCATTCGGAACTTTCAAGTAGGAATTTGTCTGCATATGAAACATGCATTTATAGTTATGCAATTATGTATTTTTATTAGGGCTGTCAAAATTATCGCGTTAACGCGCGGTAATTAATTTTTTAAATTAATCACGTTAAAATATTTGACGCAATTAACGCATATGTCCCGCTCAGACAGTATTCTGCCTTTTGGTAAGTTTTACAGCAAGGCTTTTTGTGCTGTCTAACAGCGAACTCTTGTGGTCGCTTTGCGACATGGTTTATTGTGTTCTTGCCAGTTCAATATGGCTGCACGACGTGGGTTAGACGCCTACGTTGTAATGTTGTGCTTATATGATCCTTGGACAAGATTTGTCCGTAAGTATGGTTGTTGTAAAGAATGTACATATTATGTTAGTAAGCGAAATATTATATTTTTAGTATGAGACGCTTTTTGTTTATGTTTCGTGAACCTGTATAGCGTGCTAAGCTAACGTTGTTGCTAATGCAATGCTTGTGTACTTTTTTTTTTGTAGTTTTACAACGGTCTAAAGAGGACAATGGTTTGAGGCCATTTTATTAATAAATCAGATGAAAAAGGAAGAAGTCTGATTATTAAGGCATCGTTCACTAGCTGTCTAGCGTTGGAAAAAGTAGACGCTTTGGAGTGAGGACAGCATAGACAGATTTAAATGACAGTAGAGTGAAATGCACACTACAGTCCTTATGTACCGTATGTTGAATGTATATATCCATCTTGTGTCTTATCTTTCCATTCCAACAATTTATTTTACAGAATATATATATATAATTTACAGACAAATATGGCATATTTTTTAGATGGTTTGAATTGCGATTAATTACGATTAATTAATTTTTAAGCTGTAATTAACTCGAATAAAAATTTTAATCATTTGACAGCCCTAATTTTTATGATATGTACGTACATTTCTTTGTTTTCTTTAGTTTCACTCTGGTTCATACTGGATACAACACTGCTGCTCAATAAAGAATTTTGAGTTTGGAATGGATGCTACATCAGGGCTCTCATATTCATTTTTAAGGGGGTTTGGTTGGCTTTAACGTTTGTCCACATACACACACAAAGGGAATAATACTGTGAAATGACAAATACGCAGCAGCCCTAAAGGGCACTATAGCCATGCAATGATCAGCTCATCAGCAATCTCTTCAGGAGCCTGATAATGATCCTGATTGTTTGATTCAGGTGTGTTGAAGGAGGGAGACATGGAAAACAAGCTGGATTGCAGCTTTCGAGGACCGGACTTGCAGCCCCCTGCCAAGGCTGAATGACTAGCAAGAATATTAGCAGAGGCTACTCATGCATGAGTCACAATCATAGAGAAAGAACTCACTACTAAAGTTGACCAAGGCTAAAATTGGGCGCTGCATCAGCATTTGCCCAGGCGGAAATATTGAAAACAGCAGCAGAACAGGAGATCCAATCTGCCTAAAGTAGAAAGAGCTACTCAATATCACATGAGCGCATCAATAATTACGTGAAGGACTAAACAACCTGTATACACCATCGATTCGAAACCATCTTTAAACTCAGCTCACAATCGAGGTCTCAAGATATCCACTAAACTCACATCCAGCTTTCCTCACCAACTTTTGGAGAGAAGAGAATGACATTAATTCCTCAGGCATGCTACATGACCTGAATTTATCATTTCATTGTTAAATCAGATGCTGTAGATCATTTAAAAATAATGACAAGTTTAATCCCTTGTAGTATAGCAGAGACGCACCAGTCTGTCATTCATCAGTCTCAGTTAGTGTACGATGGAAATAGCAAAATACCTGGCACGGAAAAAACTCGAATGCACTGGCATGTCTCACTTTCAAGATAAACCAGAAAACGACATAGCATAGAGGGCATCTTTCCAAAACACGATTAAAGACTTGGGTATCACTAAGAATAAAAAGTTAGATAGACTATCAAATGGCTTGGTAAAGAATTGTTCATTCATTCATTTTCCATGCCGCTTTTCCTCACGAGGGTCGCGGAGGTGCTGGAGCCTATCCCAGCCAACTACAGGCTGTAGGCAGGGGACACCCTGAACTGGTTGCCAGACAATCGCAGGGCAGAAGGAGACATACAACCAATCACGCACACATTCATACCTATGGACAATTTAGAGTGTTCAATCAGCCTACCGTGCATGTTTTTGGGATGTGGGAGGAAACCGGAGTTCCCGGAGGAAACCCACGCAGGCACGGGGAGAACATGCAAACTCCATACAGGAAGGCCGAAGCCCGGGATTGAACCCTTGATCTCAGAACTGTGAGGCAGATGTGCTAACCACTCAGCCACCGTGCCACCGGTAAAGAATTGTTGCAATATGTAACACGTTTTAAGCTTGGTGAATGTTACAGCACTACCTAATCATAGAAAAAGGCCCTTTAAACCAGATAGCTTTCCTCAGATTTGGAATCAAGACAACTTAAATTTAAGATAGCTTGGAGATCTCTAAATTGAGCTGCTTTCAGCAAAAGATGATAGTTACTACCCTGCCTCACTTGCCTGTGAATATAGCTTTCATGCTTCAGGCTGCACGTGGCATCTGCCCCTATAATGGGAAAATTCCCATACAGTTTACAAGATAAATGGCTGGAAACAAGGACAACTACAACCTATCCCATACCCATAATTTTATTTCTTCTTGCAATTTCATCTGCCACCAAGCCAAGACTAAGAATGATCCTAGGTTCACTCTTCCTGGTTTTTCTTTTCACTGTAATGAAAACAACTCACACACACACACCACCAATCCTAGCCCTGTCAGTTCACAAGACTAACCTCTCCAACAAGTATTCTGATTAAAGCTGAACGTGAAGTGCAGTAGCTTCAGATCGAAACCTAAGGAGGAATGCAAATCTTATCTTAAGGGAACCACGGATACATAGAAAGACTTTTAGAACCATTATGAGTTGTTTTCGTTTTTATTCAATTTGTAAAATTAGCTAGCAGGTCGCCATTGTTGTTGATGTCGCAAGAATGGTGAATGGGTTACGCTGCCGGGCTTCTAGAGTACGACTCTAGCGATGTAAACATGTCATCTGTTCAGCATTTTCAATTTGAACCCCAGAGGAACATCAATGAGCATTACAGCACTGTCGATATTTCACAAAACCATACCATACCATACCATACCATACCATACCATCATCTTAATCAAAGAAACACCCTGTGAACAAAAACTTCACTAATCGGAGGATGCAATAAAAAATGAGCAACGTGAGGATGTATATGGAAGCAGTCAGAAGCCTTATATATCTAACTGTTTGCACAAAACCAGACTTAAGCTATGTGGTAAGCAGGTTATCACAGTACTTTAATGAACCCACCGAGGAGCAGTGGACTACTGTGAAACATGTCTTACAATACCTGAAAGGTACTTCCAAAAAGAGCCTTAGTTTCAAAAGAGACAACAATGGGAAACTTGGTATACAGGCATACAGTGATGCTGACTAGGCAGCTAATATTAGCAACAGGCATAGTACTTCTGTTTTCTTGAGCAAGAGTAGTTCTCCAATTTCTTGGAAATCAAAGAAACAACCTACAGTCGCACTATCTAGCTGTGAAGCTGAATATATGGCACTGGCTTCAACCATACAAGAATGCCTAAATTTTGAACAACTACTAGGTAGCATTGATCAATATCAGTACACTCCAACAACTGTACACGATGACAACCAGAGGACAATCGCTCTTGCCAAAAATCCTGTTAACAGACAGAGATGCAAGCACGTAGACATATAATATCATTTTATTAGATCTACTGTGAATCGGGGAAGCGTAACATTGACGTATTGTCCAACGGATGACATGATAGCTGATATCATGACAAAACCTGTAACAAAGTTAAAATTGAACAAGCTTGACAGTGTTATTTTTGGAAATAATGTTCCTATCGCATGTTATTATTGACATATTATCTTTTTGCCACAAGATGGCAGGATGGCACTTAATGGTCTAAAGTGCTACTTATAGTGCTTCATTTTTTGTTTGACTTTGTTTACTTTGATTTGTGGGATTGCCTGTGAAGACAGCATGAGAGGTGGATGTATCCGCATGTCGAAGGAAATTAAACACGCTGAATCTTGGCTGAAAGAAAACTTATTCTCCGTCAATTTTTCCTACAAATGCAACGTTAAGCTGCAACCAAACGAGCAGCAAAAGCAAAATTAACAGGAAAGACAGGATGAGACGAGATGAGAGTGGGACAAAACTGGTGATCTGCCAAAATGCGCTACACCAGCGAAACGTCCTACAAGAGGCGAATATGACACCCAAAGAACTACCATGCACACATGCATGCAGACTGAACATACTAAAAGATGCCTTAAGAAAATACTTAAACATAATAAGATCAAATAAGGGTTGTGGTGGCTACCACTACCACCACATTTTAGTGTTTCAAGATTTAGTTAATTATTTACGTAATATTTTTTTTGACATGTATTTCCTAATGGGTGCACACTTTAGTTAATAGTTTTCCAAATGTTTACTGGATTTTATTTTCTAATTTGAGTTAACAACCACAGCTGTGTAAGATCTGGCACCTACCATTCTGGAGGAGGGATATTTAAGTTGATTTGATTATGACTGTTTGGGGTAAAGTTTTTTCTGTTTGTTTAAATGCACATTAGTTGATTTTTGTTTGAAGTTATTGTAATTTTTCCATCTGTTGTTTTTATTAAGTTAACAATGTTTGGTTAATTTGTCATACTTCCATTAGGTGGTCGTTAGTCAAGTCTGCCCTGATTTAAACAGCCACAGAGATGTGTCTGGAGGTCAGTTTGGCTGAAGCCTGTTTTTTTATGTTGGCCTCTGTTATGTTGGTCCCAAGATATTTTGTTAAACTGTTTCGTTTGTGACTTTTATTAAATTTAATTTTCAACTAAGTTGAAACACCAGTGTCCATGTGTATGTTGGTCCACTACAAGGATGGTTTAAATACACTATGTGACTAATGTGGTCAACAGATCAACAATCTGCTATAAAGCTACCAAGAAAACACAATGCTTAAAAGTATGAGACATGCAAAACACATGCAAAAAGTACTTTGAGGCAATGAAAAGGTAATAAAACATTCAATAAAACACAAATAGTGAGTACTCGCCGCTTTTAATTGATGTGCGCATGTGTTGGAGGTGTCACCGCGTTGCAAGGAATTGCAGAACACCGGTAGTGTTCGTATAGTGACAGTGACAAACTACGTCGTCACCCTGAGCGTCCATTGCGCGCATAAAACATGGCACCCTCCGTAGGTCAAAACATATACTAAATATTATAGATTTTTAAATCAATGGCAATATATTTATGTGTTTCTAATAACATATTTCAGCAAAAGAGAACAATTGTGGCTTATTAGAACCAAAAGTCTTTCAATCTGAGGTTCCCTTCAAAGAGCAAGGGATCTCCTTCCCATGCTGTACACGAATGCAAAAGCTAATTTAAGGAGAAAAGTGACAGCAGTAACCATCTTGCACTTCTGCATCCTGGACCAGCGCCATGCAAGCTTGTGCCACCAAAGCCCTCATCAAAGCATGGTGGACAGGATGAAAAGGAATATGCTTCAGAGCCCATAATAAGCTCACTGTGCACTAAGATATGTGGTTATGACCTCATGGGAATATCCTGCTTCAAAATAAGCTTAGTGAAAGAGTATCATGAAAAAGCCAGTGTGTGCAGTGACAATGTATGCAATGCCTGCTGATGAAAGCAAAAGATCATTGGCTAAATCAGAGCGTTACAATTTCTTCAACATTCAGGGAACCACGCCCCAATAGTAACTTAAGACCTGTGCTTGCATGAAGAGGACCTCAGACAGAAGAGCAACAAGTCTACAGATCAAGGCATCAAACGGGAGATTAATATTCTACTCTCTAGGCTGATAAAATGTAATGAAATCCCACACAATTGTGACGAAATCCCCACACCCGAAGATGCTCTCTGTCTATCTTAACTGAAATGCTTTGTCAATATTCCTCCACGTGACAAGCAGACTCAAATCCTTTACCTTTTTGGCAGAGACATCAATCAAGCCCATAAATTGAGACAAAAGCTAATCAAACCTGATGATATATCATGCTCAAAATTTTGATTTTTGTTGGATCTTGGTAGGTGACCTGTGCTTAGGGCACGCACACTAATCCACAGTTCACAGCTGCAAAACGAACATCCTTGGGAGCGGCAAACCTTTGTTCACTCCATGCCCAAGCCACATCCAGCTGAGAGAAAATTGTGAATCCAACTAAGCTACAGTCAAAAAACTGATGGCGATAGACTGGAGTGACCTTCTTTCAGAATACTGAAGGTGATGATGATAAGCTAGATTCGCTAGGACCATGGATAAAGGGGTCGTGACAGATCCTGAACCATCTCTCCTGACTTTAGCGCACACTTGACCTCAAACCAAAAACAAAAGAACAGTTCATCCTTGTCATGCAGAATTCGCTCTACAGAAATCACAAGTAACCAGCACCACCACTTCCAAAGGTTAAATTGGTACCTACACAAGTTTGCAGTCTGTCATCCAAGAAAACCAGACAAAATTAGAATGCTTTTCAGTGTGATGGTATCTCTCTCAACAATGTCCTTTACCAGGCTTGGTTAACAGTCTCCTGGAAATCTTAATACAATTCAGAAAAGAACATGTTTCAATCAGAGGTGTCAGTGGCTAGAATTTCTTGCCGGAACTCACTGACATAAAATTCTTCACGGAGCCCTTTTTTGGGGGGCAAGGGCTTAAACCTCCTAAAACCACCGAAATACAAAAACTGCTTTTGGCACAGTTATAAATATAACGCACACAAAAAAACAACAGGTTTCACACACAAAGTGACTAGCACGTTCCCCTCACAGTTTTGAGATCAAGGGTTCAATCCCAGGCTCCGGCCTTCCTGCATGGGTTTTCTCCAGGTACTCTGGTTTCCCCCCACATCCCAAAAACATGCATGGTAGGCTGCTTAAACGGATTTTTATCTCCTTGTGCCCTGTGATTGGCTGGAAACCAATTCAGGGTGTACCCCGCATACTGCCCATCGTTAGCAGGGATTGGCTCCAGCACCCCCTTGACACTCGTGAGGATAAGCGGCTCGAAAAATGAATGAATGAATGAGAGGTTTCACACATGCATTAGGCTACTGCATTACCCTGGAAAAAGGCATGAGTGAGAAATTTTCCATTCAAAATTGTATTTTTTCACTGATTTACAAAATTCCTTCTAAAACTCCATCTGATTTTTGATTTCCCTCGTTTCCTCAAATCTCAAAGCAAAACCTCAATTTTAACTATTCAAGAACATAGGATGTACTTTACAATTGTACTTGTACTTGATGTACTTAAAAACACTGACTTTTTTAAAAATAATATAAAGATATAAGTAACAGACATTAACAAAAAACTAGTACAAATGACTTAAATTGTGCACAATTAAATGGAATATATTTTGAAGACAAAGCAAACATTTACTTTTTTTTTTTTTTTTTTAATTATAAGGAAGTAAATAAGTAGCCTAAATAAGTCCAAAATGCACATTAACATGGAAGATGTTCTGAACATTCCAAATAAAATAAAATAAAATAAACCTCATCGACACTTTCCTTTCTCTTAAAGAGCTGATCAATTTTCCGTTGCGTTGCCCCTTTAATTCAACAAGCTTATTTTTTTTCCTCTATTTGTTGTTCCAAAAAAACGTGCATTCGAACCAATCAGAGCAAACTATCCATGCTGATTACATGTCAGTATGTCAGCCAATAGCGTACCGCACGAATGTTATTTTTAGACCGTACGTCGCAATCTTAACCCGGGAAATGGGTCAAAATAGACACGCCCTCACATACAACTCATGTTATTACTCCTTTTTTCTGGCGATAATCTTTCAAAAAAGAACATGCCAGATAAACACTGTTGCTATGGAACTTGTAGAAATGACTCTAGACATTACAACATATGAAGGATGTTTTCTTCATACGTTTCCTGAAGCCAAAAACGTGGGGGAAAAAATGTGAAGAATGGATAAACTTGTGCTGACGTCAAAAGACCAGTTTAACATCAGCACCTTCATATGCAATGAACATTTTGTTGGGGGCCGTGGACCTATAGAGGACGAAGAGGTGAGCCATTTTGATATTTTTAATTATTTTTTAGCATGGCGTTTTGCCCTGCTGCTTCTGTCTGACAATTAATGACCTGAAAAGAATTAAAATGGTATCTGACTCCCACTGTTGTTACGTTTCCTGTTGTAAAAAACAACTTTAGTAAGGGAGAAGTGGAAATAAATTATATAATCAAGATTTGTTATTAATAAAAAATAATAATAAAAGTCTTCGTTAGCTGTCACTGAGTAGCATTTGCGATCGCTACGCAAAAATAGCTATGTAAATTACCCCCAAGAATGGTCAGAGACATAAGAGAACCAGAGGATATAATATAAAGGAAAACAGGGCATAAAGGATAGATTGTTTAAACAGGAGAATGGCGTTGTCAGTGGCGTAAGGCAATGCACACAAGAAAAAGGTGTCAATAAAAAAGCTACCTCGTGATCAGGTTTCTCTTTTTCCCGTCTTTTTCAGCCCTCAACACTCAAGCCATCTCTTTAACTGAACATTTGTATGTTTTACCACATTTTTACCAGTGAATTTGGCATCAGGGACATCATTTTCGGACATAAATGGTAGGTTTAGCTCAGTAAACATCTTGTTCGTACACTACTTCCATGCATTTCCTATTAGGGACAAACGGGAGGTTGACCCGCCTAGCAACAATTGCTAATGTCATGAATATTAATGAGAAAAAGTGACGTGTTGCTTGCGGTACGCCATTGAACGGAGAGCAGAGTTGAGGTTTTTTTGTTTTTTGCTGCCTGCATGTGCAGGTAGTTGCGACTTGTCAGATACAGAGAGATGCTGGGAAGAACTACGTAGAGTAAATAAATGTAAATATCGGTTGAAACGGGGTAACTACACAAGCTCTTCATTAGGCTTGTTGTTTACACTTGTGTATGTAAATCTGGCGTTATTAGATTGTTCTTATTGGAGATGTGTGTGTCAGCGTGGCAGTTTTTTTTTTTAAAACATTGGGTTTTGACAGTTGCCGTCATATTTTCGAGATCAAAGCACCGTATGCCGGAACAGGGTTCCGGCCCCAAAACTCATGCCTGAACGCCGTTCCAGCCCACTGATTGCAGTGTCTGCAGACATGCAACATACAGTATGTTTCATTATTTTGTTGTGAAATATCCAAGACTGCACATTTGGTGTTGAAGATCCCCCCATACAATGCAGTCTTGGTTTAATTTGAGAAGCTTGAACAGATACTTTACCCTGGTGTGACAAATGCTTCACACGTCAAGGAGTTCTCATAAACGTTAACCTATGACTATTGTATATTAATCAATGTTGATTTGTTGTTTGTAATGAAAAATTATTTTAGTAGGAAAAGAACAAAGTTAAGGATTCAATGTAAGTGAAAAAAAAAAAGTTTTGAAATTCTTGGATTCAATGTAATTGCACTTTTAAAAAATATTTTTTTAAATTCTCTTTCCATGAAAACATCAAACGTTTATTAATTCATTCATTCATCTTCCATATCACTTATCCTCACAAGGGTTGCAGGGTGCTAGAGCCTATCTCAGCTAACTGGGCAGGGGACCGGGTACACCCTGAGCTGGTTACCAGCCAATCGCAGGTAAATCAAATGTCCTTAATTCAAATCAAACAGGTGTCAAGTGTTTTATGTACGGTGGGGCAAATAAGTATTTAGTCAACCACTAATTGTGCAAGTTCTCCCACTTGAAAATATTAGAGAGGCCTGTAATTGTCAACATGGGTAAACCTCAACCATGAGAGACCAAATGTAGAAAAAAAACAGGAAAATCACATAGTTTGATTTTTAAATAATTTATTTGCAAATCATGGTGGAAAATAAGTATTTGGTCAATACCAAAAGTTCATCTCAATACTTTGTTATGTACCCTTTGTTGGCAATAACGGAGGCCAAACGTTTTCTGTAACTTTTCACAAGCTTTTCACACACTTTTGCTGGTATTTTGGCCCATTCCTCCATGCAGATCTCCTCTAGAGCAGTGATGTTTTGGGGCTGTTGTTGGGCAACATGGACTTTCAACTCCCTCCTCACCCCGTGGCGTCAAAATGATAACAAGAACAGGGAGCAAAAATCCCAGAACCACACGGGGGGACCAAGTGAATGACCTACAGAGAGCTAGGACCATAGTAACAAAGGCTGCTATCAGTAACACAATGCGTCGCCAGGGACTCAAATCCTGCAATGCCAGACGTGTCCCCCAGCTGAAGAAAGTAAACGTCCAGGCCCGTCTGCGTTTCGCTAGAGAGCATTTGGATGATCCAGAAGAGGACTGGGAGAATGTGTTATGCTCAGATGAAACCAAAATAGAACTTTTTGGTAGAAACACAGGTTCTCTTGTTTGTAGGAAAAAGAATACAGAATTGCACCATACCCACTGTGAAGCATGGGGGTGGAAACATCATGCTTTGGGGCTTTTTTTCTGCAAACGGAACAGGACAACTGATCTGTGTAAAGGAAAAAATGAATGGGGCCATGTATCTCGAGTTTTTGAGTGAAAATCTCCTTCCATCAGCAAGGGCATTGAAGGTGAGACGTGGCTGGGTCTTTCAGCATGACGATGATCCCAAACACACAGCCAGGGCAACAAAGGAGTGGCTTCGTAAGAAGCATTTCAAGGTCCTGGAGTGGCCTACCCAGTCTCCAGGTCTCAACCCCATAGAAAATCTGTGGAGGGAGTTGAAAGTCCGTGTTGCCCAACGACCTCCCCAAAACATCACTGCTCTAGAAGAGATCTGCGTGGAGGAATGGGCCAAAATACCAGCAAAAGTGTGTGAAAAGCTTGTGAAGAGTTACAGAAAATGTTTGGCCTCCGTTATTGCCAACAAAGGGTACATAACAAAGTATTGAGATGAACTTTTGGTATTGACCAAAGACTTATTTTCCACCATGATTTGCAAATAAATTATTTAAAAATCAAACTATGTGATTTTCTGGGTTTCTTTTTCCACATTCTGTCTCTCATTGTTGAGGTTTAACCATGTTGACAATTACAGGCCTCTCTAATATTTTCAAGTGGGAGAACTTTCACAATTAGTGGTTGACTAAATACTTATTTGCCCCACTGTATATGTCCATTCTAGTTTTGTTTGATTTCATTACCTGCCCACTTTTGTCAGTAATACCTGTCGGCTTCCTTTTTGCGGGAACCTTTTCAGCAACCGGGAGGTGTGACGGCATGTCAGAGAGCCATTATTACACAACATGTCTTCTCAGCATGCTGCTGTGCTGCGATGCATTAAACATCAGGTAAAAATACATTAGCAGGCCCACATGAATAATACATTTGCAAATGGATGTATTTAAAGGCAGGTGTGCATGCGTGCGCGCGTGACCACGTGCGCGTTGCTGACAGCAACACTTTCAGTCAAACGACTGAAAGGAGGATTTGGGGACCTCTCCTCTCTGTCGGGAAGGGTGCACTTTTTCAAAATGATCATCTGAAAATAAGCTTTTAATGGCGTCCTTTCAAGGCAGAATTGCCAACGCGGGCAGGAAAATGTAAAAACTCTGCGTGAGAGCGAAAAGCCCAAACTCAAGAAGCTCAAGTAGATTCATTTGGAGAAAAGCACACCTTTGCACAACTTTCAACACTCACCACAAGACAGGTGAGGTGACATCATCAGAAATTGAACTGGTTGCCAGGCAACTGTGATGAGAAGACAGATGCTGTCAAAAAAAGAAAGTCTTATCATGTTTTTACTTCTTGATTGTTTCTTTAAGTTGGGTTTCATATTTTAGGCTTAATTTTTCTTTGACTTCCATTTGTATTTGCATTTTCCTTTAGATTGTTGTTGTTGTTTTTACATTTTAGACTGACAGGGTACAGGTTCAAATGGTCACTCACTTTGCTCTTGTTCCTATTATAGTTTTCATTGTTAAAATTGATATTCCTCCATTACTTGTGGATGGATCAGAACGTAAGGATGTACAGTCATGTGAAAAAATTAGGACACCCCATGAAATATTCAGTTCTTTATTAAGAAACATTCACATATCAATGCCTGATCTTGTTTTTCTTTATCTCTGGAAAAGAAAGTGATTTCATTGCAGGTAAACAACAAAAAAAAATACTTTGTTTTACTCATTAAACCAAATATATGAACAAAAACTCATATTCTAACTGAGGAAAAAGTTAGGACACCCTTCCACCTAACAGCTAGTGTTACCTCCTTTGGCTGGAATAACCTCAGTAAGACGCTTTTAGTAGCCATCTACCAGTCTTTGACATCGTCTGAAGTTTGCCCTACTCCTCAACGCAGAATACTTCAGCTGTGAGATGTTTGAGGGGTTCCTTGCATGTACAGCCCATTTCAGGTCACCCAATGGGATTAAGATCTGGGCTTTGACTCGGCCATTCCAGGACTCTCCATTTCATCCTTTTCAGCCAGTCCTTGGTGGGTTTACTGGTATGTTTTGTGTCATTGTCATGTTACAGGGTCCAGTTTTGATTCAGCTTTAATTTTTTTCACAGATGATCTTACATGTTCCTCAAGCACCCTCTGATAAACAATAGAATTCATGGTGGATTCTATGATGCTGAGCTGGCCAGGTCCTTCGGAAGCAAAGCATCCCCAAACCATGACATTTCCACCTCCATGCATCACAGTTGGTATGAGGTTCTTTTCGTAAAATGGTGTATTGGGTTTATGCCAAACATGTCCTCTGTTCTGGTGTCCAAATAATTCAACTTTTGATTCATCTGTCCTGGTCTTCACTCTGGCAAACTTAAGTCTGGCCTTCATGTTCTTCTTGGAGACCAAATGTTTCCTCCTTGCACACCTCCCGTGAAAGTTAAACTTGTGAAGTCTCTTTCTTATTGTAGAGGCATGTACTTTCACATAACAGTAGCAAGAGCCTGCTGTTGGTGTCGTGATGACATTGTACGGTTTTTGGAGACTTCTTTTAGCATCTTGCGGTCTGCTCTTGGGGTGAACTTGCTTGGACAGCCAGACCTGGGCATTTTTGGCAGTAATTTGAATGTCCTCCACTTGTAGACTATTTTCCGGACAATGGAATGGCTGATTTTATATTCTTTTGAGATCTTTTGAAATCGCTTACCAGACTCATAAGCGTCTACAATCTTCTTTCTGAAGGCCTCAGACAGCCCCTTTGATCTCACCATGGTGTTTTCTCCCACACCAAACTAAACGTGAGGTTTAGATAGGGCAAGCCTCCTGCAAAACACTGGGTAATGATGTTCTAATCATGTGCACCTGATGTGTTATGCCTGTGTGTGATTTCAGCTATTTTAAGTGGGATTGAATGTGCTGGTGTCCTAATTTATACCTCAACAGAAATTGCATTTATTTAAAATGACATTTTACAGAGTTATACAGTGGGGAGAACAAGTATTTGATACACTGCCAATGGGAAAACCCATTGGCAGTGTATCAAATACTTGTTCTCCCCACTGTAATTATAAAGAAATCTATTTTTTTCAGTTTTAATTGTTTAGTTCAATTACTTGAATTGAACAAGATTGTTAAAATTGATGTTAACTATCCATAACACACAGGCTCCTAATTTTTTCACATAACTGTATAAGCACCAATCCTCCAAGCCTAATACTGTAAATAATATTTATAGTCTTGGGGCTGATTTAAAAACTAATCAAGAAACTTTAGCTTGAATGTGTTCTGTCTGGGCAATCATAGTTGGTTTCTTTCTATTTAGTACTGCAACGATTAATCGATTAACTTGAGTAATTTGATTAGAAAAAGGCTTCAAATCAAATTTTGCTGCTTCGAGTATTTGTTTAATTAGAGTGGTTTGTTTTGAAAGGGTTTGCATTTAGTTGTTTTGATTTGGGTGGATACACTGCCTTCTAGTGGCAACAGTGAATAAGACATAACTCATTTAACATGGCTGAATCCAGCTGCTTCCTGTTTAGACCAACTTAAGATTTAGGTAAGGTAAGATTTTGTTTGAGCTCAAGTTTTTTTTTTTTATGCATTTGTGATTTAGTTTACAGATATATTTAGCCATTTTTTGTGGGAATATGTGATTGAACGATTTGTTAACGGCATTGGAAAAAAAAGTTAGAATTTCATAGTGTATAAGCTAGCGGACTTTTGCTGTGCAAGTTATCCAATTTTTTTTATTGTTGTTGCCATTTACTGAGATCATCTTTATAATTTTTTTAATACTGTTTGAGGGTAAGCTCAGGTATTTTAATTTATTTCTAAATGAAAGTGCAAATCTGCATTGTTTGAAGAACCACTCGGGAAATTTATTTAGTATTCACATTTAATGCTCTTTTGAAAGTGCGGTCTTATCAAGCCTTTGTTTTATATCTCCTAAAATTTATTCTGCATCGCATTAGATGTTCCAATTACTCGATTATTCAAACTAACTAGTTGATAGATTAATCGACTACTAAAGTAATTGATAGCTGCAGCCCTATTTCCATTGTTTATTTTTTTAAATGAAATTTTTTTTTCATTATTAGATTATTTTTGATGTATTCACATACTATGATTTTATTTGTTTGTACATACATTCAGTACAGGCCAAAAGTCTGGACACACCTCATTCAATGCAACACAAATGAAGGTCCCAACCCCATTGATAACGCAATAAATTCCAATAATCAACCCTGAAAAGGCATACCTGTGAAGTCAAAAACCATTTTAGGTGACTCACACTTGAGCTCATCAAGAGTATGGCAAGAGTGTGCAAAAAGTAATCAGAGCGAATGGAGGCTACTTTAAATGGGATCCACGGATAGAAAGACATATAGTTCTTAAAAGAGAAATGTTAGTACGAGTTATACTAATTTGATATTAAAACCTCTCTTAATGTTTTTGTTTTAATAAAATTTGTAAAATGATTTTAACTAGAAGGTCGCCATTGTTGTTGACGTCGCAGGGCGATGACGTCACATGGACACGCTGCCGGATTTCCACTTTTTCCAATATTATGATAGAGATAGCATCCAGAGTTGTCGTGTGCTTTACATATGATTAGGGTTTACAGTGAAACACAGCGGTTTGATTTTGATTTTTTTTTTTAATCACAGCACACAAAAACGTTGATGCATTTTACTGAGAGGTCTGATGACGGCTTACCTTACTTTTGTCACGTAAAAGCACTGTCTACATCAATGATCATCCCGCCTGTGTTCTCAGATACTAGAATATTATACATGTTTTTAGTTATTTCACTTTTTTTTGCTAAGAAAATAATTCCCCACGTGTTTATTCATAGTAATATTACCTGCAGTGAGAAATACATACATACACACGCACCCCTACACTCCCCCCGCCCCAAACACACACATAGAGAGTGTGCAGAATGTACAGTATTGTACTATTTTTTCACAAAACAATGTACTGAATAGATTTCAGCCAAGGGCGTAGGTTTGCATAGGGACGGTAGAGACATAACACTAGCATCTTTTCAGGATGCTCAAATTGTCCCCACCAACTTTTAAGCAACCTTATTTGTATTATATAATGATTTCAGTTATATAGCTAATTTAGATTGTCTTGCTATTTGTTGTAAGGATAGAATACCCTTCCTTGATTAAGTATAATTTTTTCATTATGTTCAGACTTACATTTACCCCTTTTCACTTGCTGAATGTGCTGGTCAATATTTTCCCCTTTCAAATGCACGTTTGATTGGCTGATGACTTGACCCACCCAACACACACACGCACACTCACACAGCCCCGACAGAAATATATGTCAACAGCAGGCCGCCTCCTCAGCACCCTTCGAAGAGGAGAGATACTACAATTTTTTTTTTTTTCTCGGCCAGCAGCAACCAGTGCAAGTAATTTAAAAAGACGCCAATGTTGTGGAGGTGGGAAACACACCACTAATTTTACTATTTAAAGTCCCACCAGCATCAGAGTGAAACAAACAGACGTTCGATTTGCTGATGACTTGACCCCCCGCCACACAGACAGACACTCACACAGCCCCGACAGATTCATGTCGATAACATGCCTTCGCCTCAGCCCCCTTCGAAAAGGAGGGATAAGAAGAAGTTTGTAAAAGAAGCAATGTAAAAAGACTTCAACGTTGTGGAGATGGGGGAAACACCACCAATTTTGCTACTGAAAGTTCGAGCATCAGAGTTAGCATAACATTAAACTGTGTGAACGTCCTAACCTTCAAAACTACTGCGGTCAGGCCAGTCTCCACAAGAAATAACAAAGTCAAGCTAGCCGTCCCTCATTTGGATCATTGTTTGCATTATGTCCGTTACGCTAATGCAAAGCGGTGGCTTAAGAGTGCAGCTCCCAAGAATGGGTCCATTTCAGGGGGGCACTGACATGAACATTAACTGACACGAAAAAAAAAAAATCTTAAATGAAATCACACGTCAGAATTTCATGACAGTACTTTGGTTCGAGTCTTGTGGTAGTCTAGTACGCCTCAGATGTAGATCGGTCCTTGGATATCTCAGATTTTGTTTTTCATTAATTTTTCCTAAATCACTTTTATGTTACAATACCTTAGTTTTAGTCAAGGAGTGGGAAGAATGGGTCCAGAACTGGACCCATTCTTAAATAGCTCGCTGTGCTTTAGTAAAGGTACTTCAAAATGTATCTTCAGTAGTTTTTGAAAACAAAGGTTTGAATCGAACGTTGTCACACATGAAAGTTAGCACGTATAAGTCAATACAGATTTATTTTTGCATTGATCATTTAGCCCATCATTAGACCCCCATTCAATAATCTGTTTGGTCTTATTAATGTCCTGTCCAAAGGAAAAACTGTACATGCAGGTTATCCCGATATATCGTACCTACCAATATTGAGACCAAACATACGCACTTGATTTCAGCATTGTCATTATTGCATTCATGTTGCATCACTTCATTTGTGCGTGTAAGTGTCTGTGTGTTATGATTTCTATGCATAAAATCCAATTGATCCAGTGGGAGCGAAAAAGTGTGTGTGTTTTGTGTTTGAGCAAGACTTTATCCTTTAATGAAAGCCATAAATGGTAGTGGTAAATGGTAAACACCATTTACCATTTACCATAATGAAAGCCATAAACATGTTGCATACTTGCTGAGTTTTTCCTCCACAATCTGACTTTCCTTGTAAAGTAAAAACTTTTTTCCCCCCACAAATGTGAAATCTTTGTGTGATTGACAGTCACTAATCATGTTATCCTAACGTGATTTTTATCTTTGAGGGAGCTGTGGGTGATGAAGAGAAATAAAACTCTGTTATGTAAGCCTTTTTAGGAGCAATTGTTGGGAGGGGAAAAAAAAAAACTCATCAGGTGCGCCGCGTGAATATTCATTCCAGCCTTTTAGCAGAGCACTCAGGTGGCCTTTTGTTATTCCACCACTGCTTCCTAACATTTGCTTTCAACTCACTTAAAAGCTTCACTTTGTACCTCAGTTTATTGCAGTATTCTTTTGATTTTCTTGCTTCCTATTTTCCATAATGTGTCTGCTGCACATTGCTGTCATATTTCAAAGGATTAAAAACCCATTTAAATGATTATATAAGTCATATTTGAGGTTTCAACAACAGTGAAAAGTCGGCTTGTCTTTTTCTGCCATCTAGTGGTCATTTTTATATACAACCTTTTTTATTTTATTTATTTATTTATTTTATTATTATTTTTTTTTTACAGCATTCCTTTCCCACTTTCATATGACGCCAACTGTAAACTGAACACAATGAAGCTTGATGAAATTTGTCCTTTACGAAGTCAAGTAGTAGTGTTTTGTGCCATTGACAGCCATAGACGTCCTCTAAATCAGTGGTCCCCAACCTTTTTTGCACGGACTGGCAATGTGTGGCAGAAAATTGCAGCAGTGGTACCTCTACTCAGGGCTGTCAACAGACTTGCAGGGGCAAGTGGGGACAAGAGACAATTATAGGGCACCCCCACCCCACCCCTGCCACCGGCTTGTCACAACAACATACTTTTAACGCTTTGCAAGCAAAGGCAGTGTACATTTTTAAATTATTTAATTTGAGATGGACTATTAAATTCAACAGACCGTAATGTGATGTGACACAATGTAAACAAACAATTTCCATCTATTGTCCCATGTTGACTACAATACAATACAACTGAGAGTGCTTGCCTGGCAGCTATACAACAAAACAGTATAATTAAACATCCTGTGCCTGCCCCCTCCACATCCCTGGGTTTATCAAGCCCTCAAACAGTGATGCACCTAGACTTTTGAACAGCAAAGTCATTTATAACATCAGTGAAATCCAGTTTTTGAGCAAGCTCACGCTCAATCGCCAATGGCATGGGACTTAGGGTGATCTAACGCAGCACATCTAGGTTGCTAGTTTATGATATCTAGTGTAAAGTGCGCAGGTGTAGTTGAGCATTAAAAAAGTTAATATACACTGCAAAAGTCTGCTCTTTACTTCACATCACCAGCATATGACAATATCGCAGCCCAATAGGCCACAAGCGGCCTGTGACAGACTCGAATCGGGCTTTGGTCACGGTGATCGCGAATGTTAATGTTCAGTGTTTGCGACTGTTGTTCACTTACCGACATCACCGTCCACAGCGAACTCTATCCCTAATTCTCTGGCTTCTTGTCCCCCCTTTAAAGACATCATCATTTTTTCTCCTTCACCTCTTTTGCATTTTTCTTTTATTTTCTGTGCACCCGATTTATGACGACTTGCCATGTTTAGAGTTTATAACAATGACAGATTTTTATTTCCCGCCTCAGTGCATGTACAGTGGGGCAAATAAGTATTTAGTCAACCACCAATTGTGCAAGTTCTCATACTTGAAAAGATTAGAAAGGCCTGTAATTGTCAACATGGGTAAACCTCAACCATGAGAGACCGAATGTGGGAAAAAAAACTGAAAATCACATTGTTTGATTTTCAAATAATTTATTTCCAAATTAGAGTGGAAAATAAGTATTTGGTCACCTACAAACAAGCAAGATTTCTGGCTGTTGAGGTCTCCGCCATGGACAGTGTTGGGAATAACGCCGTTATAAATATTAACGGCATTATTTTTTCAGTAACGGGGTAATCTAATTATTTTTTCCGCCGTTACAAAGCCGTTACTGTTACTGACGGTCAAAAGCGGTGCGTTACTTACTTTGAATAAATTGAAGAAACTACCAGCCATAGCGAGTCTACTCTACTCTGTTTATTTGTCATCCAAGACTTGGAGTGCGTTCAATTTCATGGTAATGAAAATAGTAAACACACACAGTCTACCTTTGCAAGAACGATGGAGTTGCCGTTTGATACGGTCATAATGTGCAGGTCCTGCACCCATCCGCAGCAAAACTGTTCGTAGCTTTGTAGTGATTTGTAATTTCGGAATCGCTGATGAGTTTAGTAACATACACCAAACAATAAATACAGCAGAATGTCCATTTCGCGTAATTGTGGAAGCCCGTCGACATCTTTACTCCATTTGTCTTCGGCTTGCTCGTAAGGGTCAACATTGTTCACATCCTTAAGTTTGATCACATATCTGTTCTTCGCCTTAGTAACAAGTTTGTCTCTTTATTGAACTGGCAAGTTAAAGTTTAATGTCCCGCGAGTCAGACCTGCTTCCAACATGGCTGCGTTGTCAAATCTCACGTGATCCCCCATTATGTGAGGTAAACGCTCGAGCCTAATAGCGAACGTGTATTTGTTGTTAATAATTTTTTTTTTTCTTTTTCTTTTTTTTGAACAAACTTCAGAGCCAATGTTTTCACACACAAACCGGAACAGCGCGTGCGGCCAACACACACGCAAAACAGATGCAGAGGGATATGATGGCAGAGCATTCAGAGGAAAATTTGTCCTTTACGAGGTGGAGATATAAACACTATTTCAAGTTGGCCGAAATTCAAGGCAAGAACGTGCATGTAAAATGTCATTTATGTCCCAGGCCAAAGCTTTTGTTGACATCAGTGGTAAGCAATTCATATCTGTTTGTTTTTGTTGCACTTCAAGTGTAGGATATATCGGTTGCTGGTGAGGTGCAATTAATATTACAAGGTTCTATAACACAACTACCTGTCTGTTCTTCTCTGTTCAACTGACTCGAATACTGCTCAGAAAATGTCAAATTCTTTGACATACAACAACTTTTTAAAGTAACGGAAATAGTTATTTTCCCTGGTAACTAGTTACTTTTACTATAGAGTAATTCAGTTACTAACTTCGTTACTTTTTGGAAGAAGTAGTGAGTAACTATAATTACTTTTTTAAAGTTACGTGCCCAACACTGGCCATGGATCAGTACCGGTCCCCAGGCCGGTGTTTGGGGATCACTGCTCTAAACCATTTGAAATAGGAGGGCTGGAAAAGTCCACCAAGTAACAAGATCTATTGCCGTCAATGGCTGTGAGACATCATTCAGCCGATCAATTCAAATAGGATGCCTTCATTGGCTCTAAGTTTCTCAGGGTGTGAGGGGGAATAGCTAACTCATAAGTGGCTGAGAAAGTTTCAAAGATGTTCTGTCAGTTCGACATTGCCATTTACACAATGTTGAAAAAAGATGCGTTTAACGAATGATCGTTCATGAACACATTCATATTTTGGGCGAACGTGAATTGAATGCATCATATTTCAGTCCCATGAACGTTACTGTGGACGCGCTCATTCTAGCAGTTGTGAGCTGCATTCATAACCTTGTTCATGCCCTCATACCATCACAGACGAAGGCTTCGGAACTGAGTGCTGATAACAACTTGGGTTGTTTGAGGGTTAGCGGATAGTGCTCGTTTGATCAGAAAAAAAAATTCCCATATGTTGTAAGGATAGAATTAACTACCATTATTAAGTGAATTATTTTCATTATGTTCAAACTTATATTTACCCCTTTTCATTTGCTGAATGTGCTGGTTTATTTTTTCCCTTTCAAATGCACGTTTGATCGGCTGATGACTTGACCCACCCGACACACACACGCACACTCACACAGCCCCGACAGAAATATATGTCAACAGCAGGCCGCCTCCTCCGCACCCTTCGAAGAGGAGGGATACTAGAATTTTTTTTTTCCGGCCAGCAGCAGCCAGTGCAAGTAATTTAAAAAGACGCCAATGTTGTGGAGGTGGGAAACACACCACTAATTTTACTATTTAAAGTCCCACCAGCATCTGAGTGAACATAACATTAAACTGTGTGAACTTGCTAAACTCGAGTAGGAAGCTGCTTAGAGAGGTGTCCTTGTTTCGTGTTTTCTACTGTTAACGTTAATTAAACCGTGAGAAATGTAGTGAATTCTGCTGGAAACTATAGAACAAGAAAACCGTGAGCAAGAAGCTGCTTAGCAAGAGAGAGGTGCTGCATAAACTCATTATGTTGCTCACACATTGTAACATACAACACAATCAACTCACAAAAGCGAGCTGTCCACACTAGCGTTGCGATCGACTGGTCGATTGTGATCGTCATAATGATTCCCGAATTACCATATAATTTAATTAGGTTTATATTTGTGAGAAATGTAGCCGTGACCACCGTTCACCCAATCTGTTTGGCTCTTATTAATTTCCCATTCCAAGCAAAAAGTGTGCATGCAGGTTATCCTTTCATATCGTCCCTACCAATGTTGAGACTTGGTTCAAATGGATTGGGCGCAGTTATTGTCAGCTAATGAGTTAGGGGCCTGCCTAGTGGGGAGGGCTGCAGTGGTTGAACATAGTGTGTACGACATTTATACTAATTCTTGTGTATATCTTGTAACGAACTTTTTGTCCAAGAAGGGATGACTTTTTGAAAAAATGCAGGCGGGGGCTAGTAAGTCAGGGATGCATTCACATGTTTATTGTGAAGGGACAAACATTAGAAAAAAGGACAAACCAAAGTGATGGCACGGCAAAATGACAAAAAGATCCAAAGCAACAATAACAAAAAGAAAGGATTGGAGCTTCATCTCATGCGTTTTCCATCAGTAGCTGTGTGACAATGACCACATGGAACATTTTCATTGGCTTTTTTCTTCATTTACCCCCCCCCCCCCAACACTTTATAAAATACAAGATGAATATTTTTACTTTTTTTTTTTTTTTCTTTAAGTCTTTGTTGTTTTTTGGGGGTGTTTTTCTGTAAAACAAACGCAGAAAGACCCAGAACCACATGGTGGGTTTGGCTTGATTTGCTTTTCATACTAAAATATATTATCAATTCATCCTACAGTCATGTACACTACCTATACTAATGCGGAATAAATAACCGTTAAAAGGAAAATACAAAAAAAATTACAACATAAATATTTATATATATATATATAAAAAAAAAAAAAGTTATGTAAAGACTTTGTAATACTGGCTTTGTCAGAAACGCACGCGATCAAATCCAAAAGGAAGAAAACAAATACTGTTTCGGTAAAAATCATGACTGGGGAAAAACACGGGAGCGCCACGTTGGCTGACATTTGCCACCCAAAGTGCGGAACAGCGCGTCGCCATTTTCCATCTGAACAAGTGCGCAGTTGAAAAACCAACAGTGAAAAAAAGAGCTTTATTAAAGACAAACAAATGCGTAGCTCATTTTTAGGGCGTTAAACAGTCAAGGCTAACATCTGTTTCATCATTTGAAAAAAATATATATAATTTCAGTGGAAAATGCAGCGATTGCCACGAACTGCTACCAATCACAGACATCTTTAAAACTGTGATACTCATTCAAGTGCGTGAGTCAGACAATATTGTGTTTATGACGTTGTTTTATGGTTTACAATGGGATTTTTGTTGTCTTAGTACGGAAAATTTGTTTTTTTAATGTAAATGGGCGGTTTTACCACATTAGAAACCACAAGATATTTTATAAGAGGAAATTTCATGAATTGTGAAAACGGTTGTTCAAAAAAATGAAAATAGAACAATTTTGTTGGTAATTTTTTTAGCTTAATCTTTATATTTTTTCAGATTTTTATGTAAACTTGTAATTTTATAATTGAATGACACACTTAAAAAGGGATTGCAAAAAAATGTATAATCAAACGGTCTCAAATATCTTTAAAGCAGAATAATAAAACTGTAGGTACTTTTCCTTTTTGAGTTATTTGTGAACTTGAGCGTGAACTTTTTTGGAATGACATTTGCCATAGTTTTTTTTTTAATTGCAAAAAAATTTAAAAATTGTAAAAAGAGTAGAAAAAAAATACCAATTAACAAGAATGCCAAACTTGCTAAAAATATATAGCTTTAAAAAACTAATCACATCAAGTAATTTTTGAAAATTGTGTTGTTACCAATTTAAAAAGTAAACTTGATGAATCAAGCATAAAGTTGTTCCTGCTTTTACAAAAAAGAAATTCTCAAGTTTTGAAACCCTTTTTAACAAAAAAAAAATGTTGAAAAACTACATTAAACACATAGATTTTTAAATGTATTAAATGTATAAATGTATTAAATGTAATTTTTAAATTTTACCCGTCTTACAAATCAAAACTCAAATTATAATTTAATTGGGGGTGTTAAAAAAAAGGTTTTTCAAAATGTCAACTGATTCAATAATCATAACATTAAAATAAAAAAAAAAATGCTAAAACTGTCACTAATAAAATCCTAAACTTGACTGTTGACAAAATGCAATCAAATTTACAAAATGTTTCGACCAACAGTCAATTTATAGCGTGGGGTGCGACCGCTGTGGTTTGCTGGCAGCTAAAAAGACAGCTAACGTGGCGCTGAATACACGTAACAAAAGTCAAGAAACCATGGTAGGAAATGACGGGTAAGGAAAGTAACACGACATTGGTGAACACCCTCCACGTGAGCGAGGGGACAACAACACTGTTCAATGGCACTTTAACAGCACGCAGGTCTTGCATAAGGCAGGGGGCGCCGCCCATTTTGCTTGTGGGTGGGTCAGGGGAGGGAATACTTTTTTTTCTTTAAGGCTAACAGTCAAACATTAAAACAAACGGCGCAAAACACTAACACTGAAAGGGCAACGAATGGGAAAACGGTAGTGCAGCGCTTTTTGTTCGACGAACTCAAAGAGAATACTGATGAAGTCGGAAACATTGGCAACCCAAACAAAAAAGTCGAGTTAGTAACACGAACCAAAGCATCTATAAACATTTGTAACACTGGTATTTGCACAACAAAGAAAAGATTTCAGGCACACCCAGGTGTTCGGACACAGTAGTGGACCGTTAAAAGCAGCCGACCCTTACCAGAACTGGATCTAAAGCTGCGGAGTCACAGCCGGTGTAATAATGTAGACCGCAAAGAATATGACCCCCTCCAAAAAAAAGCACTGAAACACTTTTTCACCCATTAAACCCCCACATATTTACGGTTGGGTATTCGCAAAATCACCTAATCACTGGTTTTCAGTACCTATCCTTCATTTTTCGGTTTCTGCGCCCAGGCCAGAGCACTACTTTGGTACCAACTGACCATGTTGAGCTTCATTTTGACAAAAGTAGTGCTCTGCAGCCGTCATATAGCAGCTCCGAGCTAATATAAGGTAAGTTGATAGACAACTAGTGCTTTGCCCCCCTCTTGTGGCATTTGTAGGCAAGTATAGATTTTTTTTCTCCATCTTTGTGACTAAAGGAGTAAAAATGGTACATAAATTGGTTAAGTTCATGGCTGTCACTGTCTCAATAGCACTAACTCTTTCTTAACCCTGAACAAGCCTACTCAAGAACATTACATTATTTGCTTTGTATGTGTATTTTGGCGAGGGGTCCATTGCCAAAAGGGTCCATATTCCATAATAAACTGGATCTGGAGGAAGAGCTAAAACCAAGAAGGAAGCTGTGGCTTTCAAGAGTCCCGAAGCGGGGTTTGGATTATTTGGCGTCCGTCACAGCTTGGTCGTCAGAGGATTCCTCGCTGTCCGACCAGTCCCTGATGCTTTTATATGCGCAGTCCGCCATCTGATCCAGGTTGATACCGGCCGCCTCTGCCTTGTCCACCTTCCCCCCATCCTGTCCCTCAACGGCTGACTCCTGTGTCTGGTCGTGATTCAGCTCCACCTCCACCACCTGGCATGCAAACTCATCTACGTCCAGGTTTTTTTCGTTCTCTTCTTTACGCTCTTCTTCTTCACCTCCATCCTCATTCTCATCTTCTTCGTCTTCATCAAAGTTGCCCTCGTAGATCTCGCACTCGCCATCATCCACCTGGACGACCCGGATGTCGTCCACACACATGGCCTCGTCATCCTCTTCGCTCTCACCTATGTCCGAGTCCAGAGTGGCGTCTGGGCTGCCTGCTACGACAGCGGCGGCAACCTCGGCGGCATCTGCGTCCGGGCTGGAGTCAGGATCGGAGCCGTCGGGCTTGCAGTAGGAGTAGCGGTGGTTCATGTGCTGCGAGTAGGAGCCCGAGTGCGAGAAGCGCTTCCCGCACTTGTTGCACCGGTAGGGTTTCTCACCCGAATGCAGCCGCGAGTGCTCGATCAGATGGTGCTTGTGCTTGAAGGCCTTCTTACACACTGGGCACTCATGAGGACGCTTTCCTGCAAACACAAACATGAACCATGTCAGGAGACATAACATTTTGGTTTTGTAAGTCTTCTAGTATCAGACTTTGAGACTTTCCTCAGGCAAGCGAGTCCCAAATCTCCAAATTTGTGCCTTAAATCTAACTTGATTTCTCCACCTCACTTCAGGGTCAGAGTAGTCTGGATGCTGTCGTACCTGTGTGTTCATATTTGTGCCTGAGCAAAGAGCTGCCCTTCTGAAAGGCCTTGTTGCACAGATCGCAAGCATAGACACCGTTTTCCAGACGCGGCTTCTTCATGACCGAAATCTCCTTCCGCTCGTCCGTTGCACCCTCGGAGGCCGCGTCCGACGTCTGTAAGGAAAAACACAAGAGTTCTAATAGGATTATTTTCAGAAAGGGCCCTTTTCCACTGAGCAGGTGCTCGTTCCAGCTTATGCTTAGATCAGCACCGGTTATTTCTGTTTTCACAAACCAAGCACTGGCACCAGAGGCTAAAAACGGGTGACTCGCAGGCATCAACTCCTTGCTGGGCCAAACAAGGGCCAGCGAAGCACAAACTACGTCAGGGGCCGGGGTTAGCGTGATGCAAGGAGGTAGGAAGCTCATGTGAACAAGTGGCAGTCGATGCCGGATGTCGAGTTGAGCAGGAGCACAGAAATTACCCGTCGGGCTCCCGAAATCAATTCAGCTTGCAGTCCCCATTCCACATGGAGCTGGTGAAGTTGCCAGCTAGCCGGCCAGCCCTCATTCCACGTGGCATTGACACGGCACAGTGGGACTTGTGTGGCTGCAGGTGGGTCCCCACCTCGAACGACCGTGTCCCAGGCGAGCCCTGATCAGGTGCCGCCCCCCGCATCAGCTGGCCACTGCCTGCCAGGCAAACTGTGTGCGGCATTGTCGCAGTGACGTCCACAGCCATGCAATTACACTCAACATCAAATTAAAACATATCGCACTTGATGTCAAGTTGGCAGCAGTGGAGTGTTTTTTTACACCGGTGGTCAAAGGTTATACGCTTAATACTTAACCATTCAGTAAAATGAGAAAGTGTCTCAAAACGTGTGTTCATGAGTGTACCTGCTTACATTTGCCTGTGGTGACTCGCTACATTTTACCACAAAAAGAGGACCCTCGCTTACCACGGTTGTGACAAGCATTCAGCGTGGGGCTTCAGCACATAGGGTGAGCTTTGTCCCCTTTTTCCCTGCTTGTTATGTATTCTACCATTTGGTCATTTACAGGGTGACCCCAAAAAAAGTTTACACTCAGTTGACTGCTTGTTTAAAAGCCATTGAAAGATATCTAAATAGGTTGTCATGCTTAAGTGATTCATTAAGGTCACTCAATGCAGCTGGTAATCTCTCGTCTCTACATTCCTGTGCTTCTGCTGAAAATGAAGAAAACTTTAGCTGTACCTGAATTGCTGCGTGCCGGTCTGACACCTACTGAGATTGCAGCAAATCTGAGAATATCCAGATGTGCAGTCTACAAAGTTAAAAAGAAGCTGAAAGATACTGGAACAGCCTCACGAAAACCTGGGTCTGGAAGTGCCGATCTGTGCGGACCAAAAAGTTGATTGACAAGGTGATATGTGGCCACCCCAGAGTCCAGATCTCAATCCCCTGGATTATAGCATATGGGCAACTGTGGAGGACAGTGCCTGTAAGAAGCCACAAACTTCTGTGGCAGCCTTGGAGAGGTCCATTGTTAGATCTTGGGAAAAGATGACAGCATCCTACATAAAGAAGAACTGTCAAGCGTTCCGCAGGCGCCTGGAGGCTGTTGTGACACTTAAGGGAGGATACATTGAAAAATAGAGTGTACTGTACATGTTCTTTACAATAATGTATAATTTGTGATTAAATTCTAATTCTAAGTTGAATAAACATGGCATTTAAGTTGTATTATGGCAGTGTAAACTTTTTTCTGGGTCACCCTGTACACTTAATAAAACACTTGGTTTGGGAACAGAACTTTTTATTGCCGCGTGTCAGGCAGCGCACACTCAAATAACATCACCCCCTACACACACATCCCACTTTCGCTCACAGCTCATGTAATGGCGTACCGACGTTTTACAGTGACGCAGTGACGTGGCTCCAACTTGACTCCTTGCTCATGGAAAAAAAAAAAGAGAAGCCCACGCTTTTAACCAACAAAGCAGTCTTGTAAAGGTTACCGGACTTGGCTCCTGTTTTGCATCTCAACTGGATTCTAGCTGTGGTTCTAGCCAGTCACACTTTGTAGAAGGGGATTCCTCAGTTGGTTCTTGACTTGGATATATAACTTGATTGGGATCTTGTCAAAATTCTTGCTGTGGTGCCTGACTTGGTCCTTAAGTTGTATCTCACTGTGATTCCTAACACGGTTGTTTAATTACTTTTTAACTCCATTATTTAAGTTGGTTTTTTACTTGACTCTTCAAGCAGTGGTTCACTGGTTACATTAGTTTATTTTTGTCCTTTTGCAGGTTAAGTTGGTTCTTGACTGTTCTCAGTATGTTTCTTAACCTAACCCTCCCATTATATGGAAACACAGGTCCTTCTAAAAAAAATACCATATTGTGATAAAGTTCATTATTTTCTGTAATGTACTGATAAACATTAGACTTTAATTTAGAATTATTACACACAACTGAAGCAGTTCAAGCCTTTTATTGTTTTAATACTGATGATTTTAGCAAAAAAAGTCAAGAAAAAACAAAAATCCCTATCTACAAAAATTAGCATATCACGAAAAGGTACTCTGAAGAAGCTACTAACCTAATCATCTGAATCAACGAATTAACTCAAAACCCCTGCGAAAGATTCCTGAGGCTTTTAAAAACTCCCAGCCCTGTTCATTACTCAAAACCGCAATCATAGGCAAGACTGCCGACCTGACTGCTGTCCAGAAGGCCATCATTGACACCCTCAAGCAAGAGGCTAAAACACAGAAAGAAATTTCTGAGGGAATAGGCTGTTCCCAGAGTGCTCTATCAAAGAACCTCAGTGGAAAGTCTGTGGGAAGGAAAAAGTGTGGCAGGAAACGCTGCACAACCAGATGAGGTGACCGCACCCTGAGAAAGATTGTGGAGAAGGGTCGATTCCAGACCTTGGGGGACCTGCAGAAACAGTAGACTGAGTCTAGAGTAGAAACATCCAGAGCCACCACGCACAGGTGTGTGCTGGAAATGGGCTACAGGTGCCGCATTCACCAGGTCAAGCCACTTTTGAACCTGAAACAGCGGCAGAAGCGCCTGACCCGGGCTACAGAGAAGCAGCACTGGACTGTTGTGTTGAGTGTTCCAAAGTACTTTTTAAAGATGACAGAAAATTTTGCATGTCTTTCGGAAATCAAGGTGCCAGAGTTTGGAGGGCGAAAGGGGAGAAGGAAATGCTAAAATGCCTGAAGTCCAGTGTCAAGTACCCACAATCAGTGATGGTCTGGGGTGCCATGTCAGCTGCTGGTGTTGGTCTACTGTGTTTTATCAAGGGCAGGGTCAATGCAGCTAGCTATCAGGAGATTTTGGAGCACTTCATGCTTCCATCTGATGAAAAGCTTTATGGAGATGAAGATTTCATTTTTCAGCACGACCTGGCACCTGCTCACACTGTCAAAACCACTGGTAAATGGTTTGCTGACCATGGCATTACTGTGCTCAATTGGCCTGCCAACTCTTCTGACCTGAACCCCATAGAGAATCTGTGGGATATTGTGAAGAGGAAATTGAGAGACATCAGACCCAACACTGTGGATGAGCTTAAGTCCGCTATCGAAGCATCCTGGGCCTCCATAACACCTCGGCAGTGCCACAGGCTGAGTGCCTCCATGCCACGCCGCATTGAAGCAGTCATTTCTGCAAAAGGATTCCCGACCAAGTTTTGAGTGTATAGCTGATATAATTAATTGAAGGTTGACTTTTTTTGTATTAAAAACACTTTTTTGTATTGGTCGGATGAAATATGTTAATTTTTTTAGATAGTCAAGAAAAAACAAAAATCCTTTTTTGCCAAATCATCAATATTAAAACGCTAAAAGTCTTGAACTACTTCCGTTGTGTGTGATGAATCTAAAATATATGAAAGTCTGTTTATCAGTAAATTACAGAAAATAAAGAACTTTATCACAATATGCTAATTTTTTGAGTAGGACTAGTATATATTTCTGTATTCAAGGTATCCTAAAATGGCTGGCTTTTTTTCTGTAAAATGGCAGCAGAGATCTGGCACCAGAGCACCATTGTCACGTAGGTAAATGCTTCCCACTGGACCAGAGAAAAAATGCTAAAAACTCCAAAGCTCCAATTTGGTTCTGTGGCAGTTGAACCAAATTTATCCTAGGAACTATTTGTAGACAATCTGTTCTTTTTTTTTTTTTTTTTTTTTTGCAACTTGGGATACATCACATTTAAGTGCAGTGGTACCTTGACTTATGGGTGCGGGCTTTAGTTATGCCACTGCTTAAGTGAAATGGGAAACAGTGGATGGAGGACCAGAAAAATAGATTAATGGCATATCTAAAAAATTCTAATTTCATACACAAGTTCATTGATTTAGAAGCTTGTTTACAGAACAGGTGAAACTCATTAGTCAAGCTACAAGTGTTTAAGCTATCTGCTCATGGAGTATCACAATCTTTACAAGAAACATTGCTGTTCAAGACTTAAAGATATTCTTACCTTGTGCCCATTAAGCACCACCGTCTTGGCTGCACCTCCAGCTGCACCGGCGTACGTGTAAGTGAGCTGTGGGATGAGGATGGTCCGCTTGGCTGAGTCCCCAAGGGTGCCGAGGCAGCCCACCGAGCCCTGACCCGTGATGGCGACCAATGTGGGCAACTGTGAGGTGGGCATAATACTGACGGTGGTTCTGCGCGTTTGAGGTGCGGCCACAAACACAGTGCGACTGTCCACCTGCTCTTTCCTCAGATAGGTCAGATTCATGGGCTGCGGTGGTTTTGGGGGAGGTGGCGTGTCCTCTGGGGTTACAGTGGAGGCGGGAGCGGCGAGTTGTTTTGGGAGGGACAGGTCCAAGGGTTCAGCTTGTGAGTCCAGAACCTCAGGGTCATCTGGCTCTCTTTTGACGATGATCAAGTCGTTGGCATTTAATGATGGGGAATCAGATGGGGAACTACATAACGCTTGCTTGGTGTCATCCTCAGTGTTGAGGGATTCAGTCTGTTTGGAAGTAGCCGTTTCTTGGCAGCTCTGTCTCCCAGAGTTCATCTTGGCAAACCACTTCTGCACAACAGCGACAGGAATACCAACTGAGTCTGAGATCTTCTCAAACTCAGCCTGGTCAGGGTTGGAGTTGGATGCGAAGTAGGTCTTGAGGAGGGTCAGAAGATCATCCACGGCTGGCTCTTGCTGCAACGTCACCCCAGCGTCACTCAGCAAAGCAGCGAAGGACGGGTCCAAGGCGGCTGAGTCTACAGCCTCCCCATTGGCCACTTTGTGGTGCTGGAGCAAGTGCAGTGCCTCCAGGTTCTCGGGACACTCATCACAGAGTGAGCAAGTACCGGAGCCGGAGTTGGGTGGGAGCACCTCAGTGCGGTCTTCAGTCTTGATGCTCATCGCTGGGTCTGTCTTTGTGTCCGTAATGAGCACAGAATCTTCAGGCTCTTCCTTGACGAGGCTGAGGTCCACCTTGGGAGTTGACGGCTTGTCCGTTTTGGTTGGGATGGGTGCTGCTGGAACCAGGTTGTTTTTAACAAAAAGTGGCATGGGTACACCGGTGGTAGTGGTGGCAGTGGAAGTGGCTGTAGTGGCAGGCGCGGGTCCAATGCTGTAGTTGATAATGATCTTTGTGGTCCCATCGTGGTCCACAAAGGCAGGCAGGCTGATGATCTGCTGCTGAGGTTGCTGGACCACGATACCTGGCTTACCCTGCACAGCAGCCCCATCGGTGGTCCCCAGAACCTGCCTCAAGACATTCCCATCCAGAGCAACCTTCAGGACATTCTGCAGCTCACTCAGGTTGATGTTTATAGGTGGTGCAAGTCCAACAGTAGGGAGAACCATAGCGACGCCTTGAGGTGGGGGCTGGGGCGCCGCCCCATTGGCAGCTGGTTCCGTCGCCACAGCCGGCTTGCAGGGTTGCCCGTTTGGCTCCGATTTGATCTGTGTAATGGGGAGCTGTTCCTGGAGGGGTTTACTCTCTAGTTTCTCCTTCAAAACTGTGCGTCCCGAAGAGATGGCGACTCGTGAAATCTCCGTGACGGGCGGCGGCGACTTGACTGGCTTGCGGGCCAGGCCGTTGGGGGTGGTGACTGCACTCATGCACTTCTTGCTGCTGATGTGCGAGCTGTACGAGCCCGAGTGGGAAAATCGCTTCTTGCAATTGGCGCATTCATATGGTTTCTCACCTGGAGAACAAAAAGAAAAATTCTACTGACAAATCTTTTAACACATCTCCCAACTGTTTTACATAATATTCAAAGAATCTCTCAAAATAAAATTCGAACCCACCACCCAAAATGAATTCCCACTGTCAAGATGTTCCTGCATCATGTCCATGTCACAACTGTCATCAATCCCCTCACCTGTTCCCCACTCTGACCCACCTGCGACACTCATGAGTTTATCCATCCTTACTACAAGTCTTACATATCACACACTTTTGTCGTCTCCCATCCCAGAGGCGGCACCTTGTTTTGCCCACTCAACAGCATTCAGCTAATAAAAGTAAATAATATAATAATAAAATAAAAGTCTTAATCTTGTTTTTAAAAAATGCAACGAGGATTGGTGTGCCAAGACTCGTTCGTGTCCTTTCGGCACATATCGTGGCGCCAGCCGTCCAGCACATTGGGCATACACACTACACATCATTTAACTGACATTAGTGCAGTCACAGTTCTGCTTATTCCGAAAGTGAGGGTTCTTTTGGGTCATTTTTATTTTGGTAAACAGCACAAGTGCCATTGAATCACCAGCTCCATAAAACATACCCTTGAAACTTTTATTTTTTTTAATTAAAAAAATAAAATTTATTTGATTCAACATTTTAAACATAGATGGCACACATTTGGTATATTAATCAACCGAACACTTGATTGGTCATAAAATATCCAGTTAACGGAGTCCTCATATATGAGTCGGCTTGAGTTAACAGTCGTTGGCTTGATGTTCGATGTTTGCTCCATTTTGAACTTTCTATAAACACTATTGCACTTCTTTAAATTCTATTGTTGTTAGTTACTTTTTTGTTTGCTTTTGCCTTAGAGATGTCCTGATCCGATATTTGGATCGGATCGGACACCAATATGGGCAAAAAAAACGAGCATCGGTATCGGATCGGAACACGGAAAAATTCCGATCCCGACTTCCGATCCAGTTTTTTTTTTTTAAGTCCAGTCCAGGTCTTCCAGCGCACAGATTTACATAATTCATTCCAGTTTTTGCTTCGGTTTCCCTAAAATCCGGTCCGCATTTTACGGCACACCTTCAACACACTACATTTACATTACAGTCTCCCAATTTACCGAGAGACTTTATCGGTAAAAATGTCAGCTGTGTGGGATCACTTCACCTTAAAGGACGACAAAGACGAAGAGGCAGAGAGCAACATATGCCACAATAAAGTCAAGCGTAGTGGTAAAGCTGTAAGAAATTTTAATATAACCAACCTAATCAAGCATTTAGCGAAATACCACCACAAACAATATGAGGAGTATGTTAAGAAAACCGAAGACAAAAAGAAAGGTCCTACGCAATTAACACTGGCAGAAACTTTTGCTATGCGTGACAAACTGGCACTCGACAGTCCCAAAGCCCAGGGAATAACAAGAGTCATTGCCGAAGAATTCATTCGGGATGACGAGCCATTATCTCACGTGAGTAAAGACGCACCATCTAACACTTAAAACCACGGTACAACATGCCCAGCCGTCATTACATCCTTGAGCGATTCGGCCGTGGAAGATTCGAGAACGATTCACAAACATCCAAATTCCGATTATTGAAATATGTCAAGCAGAGGTTGCGCTACACTTTTTTCTTGTCTGTCATTTTGACTGACAGTGTCATAAAAATCCGGTCATGATCTATTTTTACCCGTCACTTACATTTTAAAAATGATAATAATGACATATTCAATAGTATTTATTTTTCATTCATTTTTAATTAATATTCTGTCCGAACAAGCTTAACAAGAGGCAAACAGACAGCGGAGTGCACCAATCAGCGACGGGCAGACGTGCCGTTAGCAAAGCGACAAGGGCAGGACGAGGGACTTGCGCGCGGATGTAAACATTAGTGTTGTATCGGTCGTGAACGATTCGTTCTTTTTGAACGAATTGTTTGGGTGAACGAGACCGAACTAATCACCATCTGCACTGATTCGTTCTATGAAGTTGGTGCTTGTTCACTGCGCGGGAGGGCGTTGAGCAAGCGGCAGCGTCTTCTGACATCGCACACGACCAATCAGACGCCAGCCTCATCGTGGGCAGGGGAGGGACCGGAAACAGAATCAGGGCGTATGTCACTCACTTCCACGTGTGGCCAATAAGCAGCCAGCGTGCAGGCAAGGGGGGCAAGACTGAGTTTTGTCACTTCCCGTTCAGTGACTCGGTCTTCCGGTTCCTGACCTAGCTTGCTGCTAACGTGACTTTCCAGTAATGACTATGCGGTGAACGAATCAAAAAATGAAAGGAAAGGACTTTGTCACATATTTGTTAACGTGGAGCCTATCAAATGCAGCTCAAAAAGACAAAAACACCACACAAATCTAGCGAGCATGGTTTAGTGTACTACTTTTCTCAACAGACTCGGGACTACCTATTACGACATACTATCAAATTTACAGTAATTTAAAACACGGGTAGCTACGAGGCAAGCAAAAGCTGAGCTGCGGTCGCGTGACAGCAATGAAGGGGGCAAAGAACTGTCACTATATGGAGGCTTCATGGCAGCGATATTTACCTCATATGTGCACAGAAAAAAAGAATAGTATGATCACCATAATACTGATTTGCAATGAAACGGTATATACATGTCCATTTTTTCCAAGTGTTTTTTTTTTTTTTTTTCCGTGTCAGGTGTTGGTTGGTTTGACAAATTATGTCAATCCGTCCATCATGTGCTACTCAAGCGCCCCACAACAACGCACATGGACACGGGAGATGTCGCAATATGTCTACATTTTTCTTAACAGACTAATGAGAGTAGAAAGGCGATATCGTAAAGAGCAAACAATTATTTCTCGTCAGCATTTGACGATCTGAGATGCGGGGACGACAGGGGAGCTGACCGGATTATTTTATTTATTAATACCAGTGCAAAACGTCAATACGATCACCATAATACTGATTTGCAATGAAACTGTATATACATGTCAATTTTTTCCGAGTGTTTTATTTTTTTTCCCGTGTCAGGTGTTGGTTGGTTTGACAAATTATGTCAATCCGTCCATCATGCGCTACTCAAGCGCCCCAAAACCACGCACACGGACACGGGAGATGTCGCAATATGTCTACATTTTTCTTAACAGACTAACGAGGGTAGAAAGGCGACATCGTAAAGAGCAAACAATCATTTCTCGTCAGCATTTGACGATCTGAGATGCGGGGACGACAGGGGAGCTGACCGGATTATTTTATTTATTAATACCAGTGCAAAAATTCAATACGATCATCTTAATACTGATTTGCAATTAAACTGTCAAATATCAAAATGCAGTATTGTCTTTATTTCAGAGCAGCACATTCGACAACTAGCTATTTACACTTATAGTTTTAACAATAGTGACTAAAAATAATAGTGATGAGCATAAAAACAAAAATACAACAGAGCGAGAGGTAAATATGATGTGTTGGTCGTTCCATATTTAGAAATTAAACTTTCGATTTATTTTTATTTTCGTGACAGCAAGCATGCTGCGTTGGCTGGTAGCAGGCTAGCAGCAGCATTGTATACGTGATCGAGGACATGCTAAAGAAAGTCCGTGCGCCCCCGACCCCAAACCCCCACTCCTCCCACAAAAGGAAAATGTTTGACCGTGTCCTAAATCGAAATGCAAGCACGAGCCATGATTTTGAGCCCATAGAACTAGGACAGACGACGCGGAAGTTCTCCCTCGCTTTTGCAGCAGCGGGAGGGAGGGAGACGAGGCTGTCTGTGAAAGCAGAATGATATTGCCTGTCACTCATTACTGAAACTACGACGAGCGGTCAATGAGGAGCCTGTCTGCAAGAGAGAGGGAGGGACCAAGAATGTCACTTCCCGTTCAGTTATACTGCGAAGCGGTCTTTGGTGATTCGTTCGGCAACGTCACTTCCCGTTCAGTAACCGAACGATTCATTTGGACGGGGAGGGAGATGAGGGGGGCGAACGATTCGTTGAACGATTCGTTTGAACGAATCTTTTTACTGAACGATCCGGAATGGATTCGTTTACTCAAGTGAACGACAGATCCCGTCACTAGTAAACATACGAGGAGAACGGAGTTTATTCAACATGGCTAGCGCGAGACAGACTGTTTTCAATGATTCGTGTCGATGTGTTTTAGCTCATTTAAAACTGAATTTACCGCGGATTGAAACATATTCTCGGCTCTCCCGTACGCCATCCATGTTGTTCTAGAGACGACTTTCGGCGCGCAAGAGTGACGTTGCTCGTGAAGAACACGTCACGCAAATAAACAAATCTGATTTGTCGACTGATTTTGTACCTACTCGAGAGGCTGTGTCCCAGACTTGTCTCTCAGTGTTTGAAAAATACAGGGAGAACAGTCTGGCCGTGCTAGGCAAACACTCAGTTGCCTTGACATTTTTCCGAGTAAGGCCAACGACGTAATGCATCAAGAGAGACAATAGCTAATTAATATGCTCACTCACCGCCACCCTGTGGTCTGGGGTGTGAATTGCAACCTGTCAAAATGACGAATGGACTTCAGTTTTTTCCGTCACCGTTTTAAAAAACCGGTCAACGACGGAAAATATTCAGTTAACGCAACCCCTAATGTCAAGTAAAGCTGAACTAATGCACAGCGCGGTCTACGGGACGCAATGAGAAACTGACCGCATTGCGTCCCGAAAGTAAACATATTGCTTGTCATAGGAAGGGTAATAGGGTAATGCCAATGCTCAACTCACGGCTTTAGCTCAACTCATGCCGCTGGATAAAAAACACAAGAATACCTGACTGCTGCTGACAGCCGCAACAAACTACGTCAACGTCGTTTTACTGGAGATAATAGATATCATATGTATATAGAACTAGATGCTACACGACAGCCTCGACTTCGTTAGCAACATTGAAGTATACAAAACCAGATGCGTTAGTAACGGCCGCCATCTTAAAGCAGAAGACTTCCCTAGTAGGCTGTTGTGAACCTTTCAAGCGAACCTAATTAACTTTTTATCTAAAATACTCCTAAATTGGCAAAATCTTGACTTGAATCTATCTTCAAAACAGTTTTAAAACTTTCACATGTCGAAAGTAGACAGAAGGGAAATTATGGAATAACGGGAGCAATTTTAACAACTTTAACAGTTGATTCGCAAAATTAAATGAATTGAATGTAGTTTAAAGCTGCTGATACAGAATGGGGACTTGAGTATTTTATTTACTGTTTTAAAATGTTAACTTGATACTGAAATAGTCGTTTATTTAAACTAGGGATGTCCCGATCCAGGTTTTTGCACTTCCGATCCGATACCGATATTGTTTTGCACTTCCGATCCAATACCGATACTGGCCGATACAATACCGACCTATCTGAGCATATGTTAAAGTTTAAAGTTATTTAGCCTCCTTACTTAGTTGTTAGACTCATGTTGAAAAAGGTTTTAGTACCCTTGATAACAACTAGCCAGCTGAATTAGGTGAGTTTGAATAACACACAACGGTTGGTAACAAGAAACTGACCTGTTTATTCAGTGACAAACACAAAACATTATAAATAACAAACAGAAATGGCATAGTCAGTCAGTAAAACGTGCAAATAATATTGTAAACTGTCTTAAAAAAGCAAAACACACCAACAACCTCAGTGGAAAATCCCCCAAATCCCCCAAGCTATTAGATGCTTTTAATGTTTCGTGCATTAGTTACAAAAATTGTATAAAAAGCCTCTCAGGTTTAAATAAACAACTATTTCAGTATCAAGTTAACATTTTAAAACTGTAAATAAAATACTCAAGTCCCCATTCTGTATCAGCAGCTTTAAACTACATTCAATTCATTTAATTTTGCGAATCAACTGTTAAAGTTGTTAAAATTGCTCCCGTTATTCCATAATTTCCCTTCTGTCTCCTTTCGACATGTGAAAGTTTTAAAACTGTTTTGAAGATAGATTCAAGTCAAAATTTTGCCGATTTAGGAGTATTTTAGATAAAAAGTTAATTAGGTTCGCTTGGAAGGTTCACAACAGCCTACTCGGGAAGTCTTCTGCTTTAAGATGGCGGCTGTTTACTAACGCATCTGTTTTTCAATACTTCAATGTTGCTAACGCAGTCGAGTCTGTCGTGTAGAATCTGGTTCTATATACATATGATATCTATTATCTCCAGTAAAACGACGTTGACGTAGTTTGTTGCGGCTGTCAGCAGAAGTCAGGTATTCTTGTGTTTTTTATCCAGCGGCATGAGTTGAGCTAAAGCTGTGAGTTGAGCATTGGCAACACCCGGGTCTAAGACAAGTTATGTTTACTTTCGGGACGCAATGCGGTCAGTTTCTCATTGCGTCCCGAAGACCGCGCTGTGTATTAGTTCCGCTTTACTTGACATATTTCAATAATCTGAATTTGGATGTTTGTGAATCGTTCTCGAATCTTCAGCGGCCGAATCGCGTGTTGGATGGTGAGTCTTTACTCACGTGAGATAATGGCTCGTCATCCAGAATGAATTCTTCGGCAATGACTCTTGTTATTCCCTGGGCTTTGGGACTGTCGAGTGCCAGTTTGTCACGCATAGCAAAAGTTTCTGCCAGTGTTAATTGCGTAGGACCTTTCTTTTTGTCTTCGGTTTTCTTAACATACTCCTCATATTGTTTGTGGTGGTATTTCGCTAAATGCTTGATTAGGTTGGTTGCATTTAAACTTCTTACAGCTTTACCACTACGCTTGACTTTATTGTGGCATATGTTGCTCTCTGCCTCTTCGTCTTTGTCGTCCTTTAAGGAGAAATGATCCCACACAGCTGACATTTTTACCGACAAAGTCTCTCGGTAAATTGGGAGATTGTAATGTAAATGTAGTGTGTTGAAGGTGTGCCGTACAATGCGGACCGGATTTTAGGGAAACCGAAGCATAAACTGGAATGGATTATGTAAATCGGTGCGCTGAAAACCCGGACCGGAGTTTTAAAAAAACTGGATCGAATCGCAATTTTTCCCCGTGTTCCGAGCCGATACCGATGCGCATTTTTTTGCCCATATCGGCGTCCGATCCGATCCAAATATCGGATCGGGACATCTGTAATTTAAACCTTAGAAGCTTTTTATACAATTTTTATAACTAATGCACGAAACATTAAAAGTATCTAATAGCTTGGGGGATTTGTGGGATTTTCCACTGAGGTTGTTGGTGTGTTTTGCTTTTTTAAGACACTTTACAATATTATTTGCACGTTTTACTGACTGACTATGCCATTTCTGTTTGTATTTTTAATGTTTTGTGTTTGTCACTGAATAAACAGGTCAGTTTCTTGTTACCAACCGTTGTGTGTTATTCAAACTCACCTAATTCAGCTGGCTAGTTGTTATCAAGAGTACTAAAACCTTTTTCAACATGAGTCTGACAACTAAGTAAAGAGGCTAAATAACTTTAAACTTTAATACATGCTCAGATAGGTCGGTATCGGTCAGTATCGGTATCGGATCGGAAGTGCAAAACAATATCGGTATCGGATCTGAAGTGCAAAAACCTGGATCGGGACATCCCTATTTTGGCTCCCTTGTAAAACCCAGAGGTAGTTGGCCATAGACCAAAAAAAGCTCTCATATAGCCCCTTAATAGCCCATATATGGGCTTCAAGAACATGGACGGATAACATTGCATCTACAGTGCCTTGCAAAAGTATTCGGCCCCCTTGAATCTTGCAACCTTTCGCCACATTTCAGGCTTCAAACATAAAGATATGAAATTTAATTTTTTTGTCAAGAATCAACAACAAGTGGGACACAATCGTGAAGTGGAACAAAATTTATTGGATAATTTAAACTTTTTTAACAAATAAAAAACTGAAAAGTGGGGCGTGCAATATTATTCGGCCCCCTTGCGTTAATACTTTGTAGCGCCACCTTTTGCTCCAGTTACAGCTGCAAGTCGCTTGGGGTATGTTTCTATCAGTTTTGCACATCGAGAGACTGACATTCTTGCCCATTATTCCTTGCAAAACAGCTCGAGCTCAGTGAGGTTGGATGGAGAGTGTTTGTGAACAGCAGTCTTCAGCTCTTTCCACAGATTCTCGATTGGATTCAGGTCTGGACTTTGACTTGGCCACTCTAACACCTGGATACGTTTATTTTTGAACCATTCCATTGTAGATTTGGCTTTATGTTTTGGATCATTGTCCTGTTGGAAGATAAATCTCCGTCCCAGTCTCAGGTCTTGTGCAGATACCAACAGGTTTTCTTGCAGAATGTTCCTGTATTTGGCTGCATCCATCTTCCCGTCAATTTTAACCATCTTCCCTGTCCCTGCTGAAGAAAAGCAGGCCCAAACCATGATGCTGCCACCACCATGTTTGACAGTGGGGATGGTGTGTTCAGGGTGATGAGCTGTGTTGCTTTTACGCCAAACATATCGTTTTGCATTGTGGCCAAAAAGTTCAATTTTGGTTTCATCTGACCAGAGCACCTTCTTCCACATGTTTGGTGTGTCTCCCAGGTGGCTTGTGGCAAACTTTAAACAAGACTTTTTATGGATATCTTTGAGAAATGGCTTTCTTCTTGCCACTCTTCCATAAAGGCCAGATTTGTGCAGTGTACGACTGATTGTTGTCCTATGGACAGACTCTCCCACCTCAGCTGTAGATCTCTGCAGTTCATCCAGAGTGATCATGGGCCTCTTGGCTGCATCTCTGATCAGTTTTCTCCTTGTTTGAGAAGAAAGTTTGGAAGGACGGCCGGGTCTTGGTAGATTTGCAGTGGTCTGATGCTCCTTCCATTTCAATATGATGGCTTGCACAGTGCTCCTTGAGATGTTTAAAGCTTGGGAAATCTTTTTGTATCCAAATCCGGCTTTAAACTTCTCCACAACAGTATCTCAGACCTGCCTGGTGTGTTCCTTGGTTTTCATAATGCTCTCTGCACTTGAAACAGAACCCTGAGACTATCTCAGAGCAGGTGCATTTATATGGAGACTTAATTACACACAGGTGGATTCTATTTATTATTATCGGTCATTTAGGACAACATTGGATCATTCAGAGATCCTCACTGAACTTCTGGAGTGAGTTTGCTGCACTGAAAGTAAAGGGGCCGAATAATATTGCACGCCCCACTTTTCAGTTTTTTATTTGTTAAAAAAGTTTAAATTATCCAATAAATGTTGTTCCACTTCACGATTGTGTCCCACTTGTTGTTGATTCTTGACAAAAAAAAAAAATAATTTCATATATTTATGTTTGAAGCCTGAAATGTGGCGAAAGGTTGCAAGGTTCAAGGGGGCCGAATACTTTTGCAAGGCACTGTATCATGGCTCTACCAGGAACAGTGTGTGGAGCAATTGGAGGCCGCTTAACGCTGGGTGATGTCATATAGTACTTGTCCAATTTTCCTTTGCAGTCTATGCTGCTATTCACCAAATCGCTGCTACTTTAAAGTTTGTCGATTTCCATCTTGTATTTACAGAAACCTGTCCCCCTGACCCAATTGTTGATAGAGCGGTCAGGTCATTCATATAGCTAACTTGGATCAAACTGGCGCTTTTGAATACTTCTCCCAAAGAAAATTTCAACAATGGGCACATATTTTGTTGATTCCTCTCAATCAGATGCTTCCACACTTCCGCAAGAACTCTACCTATTTTTCCACTCACCACTGTGTATGCGCAGGTGTTCCTTCAGGTGGTGTTTGTACTTGAAGGCCTTGAAGCACTCAGTGCACTTGAATTTACGAGCTCCTCCACCACTTCCACCGCCACCGGTCGCCTGTACGTGACGCTGAGGCAGAGAAATATAAGATGAACTGTGAGACACCAACGGGGCCCAAAATAAAACTTTGAGTCAGCTCAAAGAAACAGCATGAACTGTCCTCCTAACCCCAAAGAGAAGCAAGGCAGGTGAGCACACATGTCACTAAGTAGGAATTGACCAACCTCAGTCAGAGTGGTCCATTTGGATAATTAGATAGGGGTGTTATCCAGAAGCGATCGGTTGTGGGTTGACTACCAGAGTTTCAGCCAAAGGTTAAAAAAGCTGTTACTAAAATGTTGATTGTTAATAATAATGTCAACATTAATTGGACAGAAAGGATATTAAAAAAAAAAAAAAGCTTACATGAGAAAGTAGAGAAGTGGTTTGGTCGCACCTGCAGCGTGTTTAAGTTAATCATTTATGATTTTGGTCTTTTGGCTTCCGCTGGTCTGTTTGACATTTTAACAGTCAATATGGTGCTACCCTAAGTTACAAACAGCAATTAAAAGTCGACCGGGTCAGCTCTATAAAAAAAGAAATGCTTTTAAAAATCTAATTATGCTACTTTGGAATAAGGGTTGGACTATTTTTCTTTTAAATTAGACCCTTAAGCCAGTTAAATTTTAGATTTGGTATGCAGGTCTAACATGAATTGAGCGCAAAAAAAGTTTTAAGAACCTGTACTATAATAGAAATAGGAAGTCTGCCATTTATGTTTGAAATTGCCACCCTAGCACTAATTTGGTCCATTTCCAAGGGTCAAAATAATATATCGTTAGCATCATAGCATAATTGCCTAAATCATATTTCATCGGTTTTGGAAAACTAAAAAAACATATTTCTCTGAAAACAAATTGGCCTTTTTTAAAATGTTATTGTTTTGGTTTCTAAAAAGTGTTGTGATTAGCCAAGGGATATAAGCAGAAGGGCGGGATTATGCTGAATTGAAAGGAGCATAGTCAGATAAAACTTATTTCTGGGGTCTTCACTATTGACAATCTGACTGATTACATCCCCACACATAAACACATAAGGCCCAAAAAAACCTGTCCCGGAAGAGTAACATTTTTGGAGTCATTTTGCATGTTTTCAAGAGTCGTTCCAAAGTTGTGAAAGAGTTTTCCCATTTGCAAGTGAGCAGAGGAGTATGGGGTGCCGTTTGTGAAGCAGCACATGCCGAAAATTACGACATTTTCTCACATTTAGGGCCACGCAGTGTTAAAAATGTGGTGTGAAATGTTTGCAGTCACTTTTTTGTTTTGCACATATACAACATTATTTAACAACTTAAATATTTATTTCTAAATAATAAGTACTGGACTTGAATGTTTAAATCCGAACTGAATATTTATTTAAATTTTAAATGTAAATCTTAAATTTATATTCTATATATATATATATATTTTAAATTTATATCCTAAATATATATATATATGAAATTCATATCCGAAATATATATCCTAAATATGAATTTTATATTAAAACCTAAATGTATATGTTATATCTAAATACTATATTTAAATCTTAAATCTGGAAACAGTTGAAACTAAATATTTAGCGTAAAATGCAAATTCACATGACTGGAGACCGGAAATAACAAAATAAAAGCTGGAGTAGCTCAGACTGTTTGTTTACGTTGCTTGAAAATGAATAAAAACCTACTCAACGGTGGCAGTCGGCTCTTGGACATGATTTATTGTGATAATAACAATATCTAGGTAAAATACACATTCAGGAGAAACCATTTAAGGAGTATTTTGTGCTTTTAGTGTCACTTTTACACACAAGCCCTGTAAAGTTACTAAGAATAGCCACGAGGGGTCTCTGTTGGACTGGACTGAAGAGCAAGGTTGACAAGTCCAGTACTTATTTATTTAGAAATAAATATTTAAGTTGCTAAATAATGTTGTAAATGTGCAAAAAAAAAGTGACTGCAAACATTTCACACCACATTTTTAACACTACGTGGCCCTAAATGTGAGAAAATGTCGTAATTTTCGGCATGTGCTGCTTTACAGACGGCGTCCCATAAAGGAGTGTGTCAATGTCAACGATTGATTTAATTGACATTTAAGGTCTTTTTTTTTTTTTCAAATTCAGCTCCCAAATTCTTTGTATTTGCATGACTTTTGGTAGCCATCCTTATGATTATAAGATCCTGAAAAACATTGAACACGTGCCTTAAATTCAACATTTTTGTTGGTTAAATTCCTTTGACAGTCAAAATTGCCAACCAAATCTGGAGCCCATTTTGACTCATTTTGAAAAAAAATTTCATCACTATACCTGGTCCTTGTTGCCGCGGTGATGGCTCATGTGCCTTTCGAGCTGTGAGCGGTAAGTGAAGGTGTAGCTGCAGTGCGAGCATCTGTAGTTGTCCTCGCTGGTCTCGTGCCGGTACTTGATGTGCTCCTTGAGAGAAGCGTTGCGCTTGTAGCCCCGCGAGCAATATGGACATGTGTGGAGCTGTAGGGTGTCCGGCGTGCCTGCTTACACAAACACAAATGTTTGCTTATTGAAAATCGAAATGAGGCATGTGAAGGCTGTCCATTTTAAAAGAACTATTTGTTTGCGTTACCGTTTTCGTCGGCGCCCCCCGTCTCCGCAGGACTATGCTCATCGTCAGGGGCCTCCGGGTAGATGACGGTCATGTCTTCTTTCTGGAGGATCTCCTCCTCTATCTTCACTCCACCCTCCTCCTCTCCTGCATCTTCTTCCTCCCCGGAGGCAAACTCCTCTTTTACTGAAAACACAAAAATAAGCTGAAAAACGTTCATTTTGACAATAACTTGTGTTGTGGTTCAATAAAGATGCCATTAGAGGGCGCCACAAACCAGGAGTTTTAACACGAAATCAGGGTTCAATTGAGGCTTTTGAAATAATCAAGTTTGGACCGTTGATGAGGTTGACACCCTAAAAGTAGTCATGTCACACTTGTCTTCTGTCTTCCTTCCTCCCTTTTATTACGTGCCCTTCCTTTCCCCCTTCATTCACCCTTTCAGTCATCGTTATCTTCGGGCCATCCTTCTTCCCTTAATCATACCAAATCACATCCTTGCAGCGGCATCACTAGACTGAATACAATACTGGACTGCACAGCGGGGCACTGGCGAGGCAGCAATATATTTATATATTTTTTCTTTTAGTTCAAGATGGAGCCATTTTATTTCTGTGGAGGAGCAAAACATTTTTAGGACTTATCGATCAAAAAAAGTCAGAAATAGTGCTTTAAACTATGTATAATCGAACCAAAATACACATTTCTGTAAATAAAGGTGATGGTTTTTTTTTCAGTCATCAGTATTAAAAATCAAAATTTGGACATCCCTTGATAGTCAATTCACCTCTGCTTATGCTCATCAACTTCCATCTCTCCTTCACCTCTTCCTGCACTCTGCTGCTCTACTTTGTCTGGACAGAAATGGGGATTTATCACTGTAACTGTTATGCAATAAGTCAGTGTTTCTCAACTGGTAGGTTGTGACCTAAAAGGTTTATGTTGTCTAGGTTGGTTACCTAGCTTACCTCTTTCATTCCTCCTTGCTGATTTATCCTTGCTGCAAGCAAATAACTTTCTAATATCAATTTGCAAGAGTAAATGCTGTTTGAGTCAAATAGAAATAAAAAAAAATAATAATAAATTTTGTTACAGATTACAGGGGCTGCAGTAACAGATAAAATGCTTGTAAAACAACTGGAAATTATGATGAGCACACATAAAAAATGTTAAGAGCTTATATCCCAAAGATAGGCCCAAAGGCCATTAAATTCATAAAGATTGATTCTATTCATTTTAGTCATAAACAAATAGCAATAAATAGCATCAATACAGTTCAAGTGCCACATATCATATTTACACAATATAAGATAAAACCCTCGAGTGAGAACCTCTCACTCAAATTACATTTAATTGTCAGTGTATTCATAGCCAGTTAGCTAAAGTACGGCAGCTAATCTGCTACTTCAATTTGCGAACAGAGTAGTTTACCTTATACTGAAGTGATTATGGAATGATTATGGATGTGAATATTGAATTCGAATAGGATTATTTGCACTAGATTCGTGGTTTTGCACCATTTTGCTGCAAATTTCATTAAATCTACCTAAAAAAAATTGTTTTTATGCTTCTCAAGCAAATTGTTTTTGTTTTGTTTTTTCTTCGTGATTATTGGGATCAACAACTGACGTGTTGACCTGGGCCAGCGGTTTGGATAATGGGGCCAGTGAACTTCAATAAACCAGAGGGCCAGTGACTAATTTCCCCTAACCCTGGCAATGCTCAGTTTTAGTCTCAGGTGCATTTACATGTTCTGGCCAGGTTAGCAAGGCTATGATAGAGTAAACGAGGATAGGCTAGGTTAAATTAAAATAAACTTCTGTCAACTTCGCTGGTATTTCAATCTAAATTGAATCATCGTTATTCTAATCTGTCTTTTGCCGCGTATTTAACACCCATGACGTCTGGCATAATCTCGCCACCTGTTGATCAGATGTGTCGTCTCGTTTACCAACGGGAAGTGTGTGTGCGTGTACATGCACATGTGCTGTTGAACTTTTTCCCCCCAGTCAGGAGGTTTCCCGCATCACCATGGCAACAGAGGATTATAACTGAGACGAGACAAGCGCCAAATGCCGCGCCTCTTCCTGCTCTGGGACAGGTCACCCCACACACGTGTGTGTGCGTGCGTGCTTGCTACGTGTGTTTTTAGCAACATGATCTGGGCTTCCCATGACCTCATCATCCATTTTTCCACATCTGCTTCCCTTCCTTCATCTTCACCTCCACCTGTCGACACCTCCTTTGTTCTTCTTTCTTTCAAAGTCCTTTCTTCTCATTTTTTGTAGCAATATGTTAGTGTAACTCCACCTTATCTTCACTTTTGACTTTCCAGCCTTCTTCATAAACATTTTTCCTTCCAAAGTGCCTTTATATTTGCTTTCTTCCTTCCATACAGGCTTGCTCCTACCTCCCAACCTTCCTACCTACAGTCATCCTTCCTTCCTCTTTCACTTCCTAATCCTTCATTGTATTATGCTTTCTTTTTTTTCTTCCTTCTTCCCATCCTTTATTCATCCCTTTCTCCCCTTTGTTCGTCCTTTACATCCGATCATTTATTTTTCCAAGCGTTCCTTCGTTCTATTCTTTCTTTCCTTTTGTCCTCCTTTTTTTCAACTGTTCTTTTCAGCTCCTTATACACAGAGAATTGGGAGTATGAGTGTCTAAGTGTCTTTATAGGTTGAACTGTTTTAGTGTGCCACATGTGAGTTTGGTGTTTTTTTTTTTTATTTCGAGAAAACAGCTGGAAAGAACAGGGTTTGGGGGGACAGTGAGAAATAAAGAACAGACAGAAATAAAATAGTGATACAAAAAACATCACTAAATATACAATATATGCTACCTAATACAAATAGTGTTGCTGTGTCTATGGGCGCTTTCACACTAGACCAAGAGGATCAGAGTCCGGCTGGAAAGCTAGTGAGTTGTTGAAAAAGTTCAGCATTCACACTGTGCCAACCGAACTTTCCGAGTAGCATCACGTGGACGAAAGGCACACTCATTAATTGGACAAAGAGAAGAGGAAATACCAGCCACCTGGCAGGGGAGGGAGCGTGGAGCATCACAGCGTGGTGCTGTGACGTTACACGTAATGAAGCATAGCATAGGGTGACCCTATTTTGATTTCTAAAAAAGAGGACACTCAGCCCAGCCTCAACCCGGCCTCAAGATACTTGAATTTTACTCGAAGTTCACTCAAAGATGCCTATATCACTTTAATATATTTAAAGTGTGCCCCCTCACTCTGGATGGAAAAATGCAGTTTGAAAAAAAAATAATGACTTTAAAAAAATATATATATATATATGTATATGTACATATATATTCATATATAATGCAGACCCATAGAAATGTAGTCCAGTCAATACACATACACACAGTAGGGTATGTGCCAACTAAACATTTTGATAAATTACTATCACGACAATTGTCCTTGACAAATTGTTATTCCCATTCAATTGATGTTCTCATTCAATGTTCTAGATTGCACACAAACAAAAACCGAAATAAACTGACAAACTATTCAATCAGCATGTTTCCAAATGTAGCAGTTCAAAACTACGTTTCCCATAATGCCTAGTGTGGTTTAGCTTACTGATTGCTAGCTGAGGCAAAAATCAAACTTTGCTATAAAAGTTTATAATCATCGGCAGCGCACCGATGCGACACCAAACGGGATTTTACAGTCAAAGCTCAGACAGAAGTCAACAGTTGCCATTATATACGTATTTATCATTAAAAAAAATAAAAATAAAAATAAAAACTTCAGGCATTGTGGCCAAATCGTCAACCCAGTAGATGGCGGTAATGCCTCATGATAGGGGGAAACTGCCAACAAAAACAAGAAGAACTACTACTTCCCTCCATTCTCGTAGGAGCCATGTCAACTGCTGCTACCCAGCGGTCGGAGGGATTCTCTTCAAATTGGTCCCGTGAATAAAACTCAAAAAATTCATAAAGGCCGGACATTTTTATGAATTTATAAAACCCGCCCGGACCACGAGGACACTCCGTGAAAGTAGGACTTGTCCGGGCAAAAGAGGACGTTTGGTCACCCTAGCATAGCATCATTTTTATAAATTAAACTGTATGTAGTTTTTTTTTTTTATTACTGTCTTTTATTTAGCAGTGATAATATAACTGTGCATCTGTATGTGTCACTTTTTTGTCAACTGACTGTTTTGTGAAGCAGAACTTTTTTGTATGCATGTAAGTTTGAATAAAAAAAATTTTAAAAAAACTAATGTACCCTGCCTACTGCCCGAAGTTAGCTGGGATAGGCTCCAGCACCTCCGCGACCCTCGTGAGGAATAAGCGGCATGGAAAATGAATGAATGAATGAAAACTAATGTAGCGTAGCATAGCAAATCGCTGCAGAATCGCTCCCACTCCCTATTGACTCAATGCCGAGTGAATTTGAGTATATAAAAATGCACAGGGGAAAATTAAACCACAAAAGGGACTCCAAGTCAATTGCTCTCACTTTCGTGACTTTTTGGACGGCCTAATTTTCGCCACTTCCTGGAGAGCGAGACTCACAAAACGGCCGCCCCGAGAGGCTCCGCTTGTCTCGGCCAGTCACTCTCACACAGTACATTCAGCAACAGGATGCAAAACACAATCGCCACATTAGAACGCAATTCTGTGTTTTAAGTGCAACTGCTTAGAGCAGCACAACGACATTTGGCCATGGCTAATCGTCTGTCATCTTGCAATCATTGGTTTTGAATAGCGTCCACGCTGTACTTCCGCTTCCAAGGATGCCCTGCGTGTACCGTCACAGCCTAGAGCATCACAGCTCCAAGCTGTGATGCTGCACATGAAGTAGCAAAGTGCACCCTTTGTTCGGTTTCATTCACAAGCGAAGCAGGGTGTGTTTAAAGTGGACTGAGACCCACGATTTCTGAGCGGACCAGAGTTCAGTTTTGTTCCAAACTAAAGTTCGGATGCGCGTTCACATTACTATCTGAGAAAAATAACTCTGGTCCGTTTAAAACGGACCAAAAAGTGCTAGTGTGAAAGCGCCCTTCGTCTACCTAATGATCAAAGGAAATGAAGAGAATAGAAGGTCAGAGAAAAGTGTGAATGCGTAGTGATGAGTGCGTAAGCAGGAGGCACCGAATCCCAACCCAGGCCCAGAGCACCCCCCGGGGTCGCCACAGCCAACCCGAGCAGAGAAGGGGCACAGGTAACAGCCGTGAGCCCAGAAAGATGGCGGTAAGAAGAGACAGACCAAGAGGTGTGTCTTAATATTTTCATCCACATTTTTCTTCACTTTCTGACTTCCAATAAGTTTGGTTAAATTTCCTCTACACATGCTGCAGGTGTCCAAAGTGTCTTTACCTCCATTCCAGTCTCCGTTGTGTGTTAATACTGCTTCAACGGCGTCTTTGGCACAGCGGCGGCGGCGGAGGCCCCCCCTCGCCACTACACTCTCTGCATCCGGCGGGCTTTCGTCCTCCACGATATGTAGCTTGTCGTCATCATCCGAATCAGAGCTGCTGGCCTCCAAGCCGCCGTTAGAGCTTGTCACTGTCAAGGGACGAACATAAGACAAAACAAGACAAAAACACAAACAGATTTAATGTCATGTCAACACTACTGCTAAAACACAATTATGTCATCATTAAATATCACCTGCCCCTCAGGTTTCTTTCAGTACTTGTCAATGCCAGTATGATTTCACTAATTATTTCTCAGCATGCATCCGAAATTATTTATTGAGTATGATTGTTTTTATATATATATATATATATATATATATATATATATACAGTGGGGAGAACAAGTATTTGATACACTGACAATGGGAAAACCCATTGGCAGTGTATCAAATACTTGTTCTCCCCACTGTATATGCCATCATTTCAATATGGACCAAACTCTCTGAGGAATGCTTCCAGCACCTTGTTGAATCTATGCTACGAAAAATTGAGGCAGTTGTGAAGGCAAAAGGGGGTGCAACCCGTTACTAGCATGTCCAACTGTCCAACTGTCCAACTGCTCGTTAACACTTAATTTCTAATCAGCCAATCACATGGCGGCAACTCAGTGCATTTAGGCATGTGGACATGGTTTAGGACAATCTCCTGCAGTTCAAACCGAGCATCAGTATGGGGAAGACAGGTGATTTGAGTGACTTTGAACGTGGCATGGTTGTTGGTGCCAGAAGGGCTGGTCTGAGTATTTCAGAAACTGCTGATTCACTGGAATTTTCACGCACAACCATCTCTTGGGTTTACAGAGAATGGTCCGAAAAAGAAAACATATCCAGTGAGCGGCAGTTCTGTGGGCAGAAATGCCTTGTTGATGCCAGAGGTCAGAGGAGAATGGCCAGACTGGTTCGAGCTGATAGAAAGGCAACCGTGACTATAATAACCACCCGTTACAACCAAGGTAGGCAGAAGAGCATCTCTGAACGTACAGTACGTCAAACTTTGAGGCAGATGGCTACAGCAGCAGAAGACCACGCCGGGTGCCACTCCTTTCAGCTAAGAACAGTCAAACGAGGCTACAAGTTGCACAAGCTCATCGAAATTGGACAATAGAAGATTGGGAAAACGTTGCCTGGTCTGATAAGTCTCGATTTCTGCTGCGACATTCGGATGGTAGGGTCAGAATTTGGCATCAAAAACATGAAAGCATGGATCCATCCTGCCTTGTATCAACGGTTCAGGCTGGTGGTGGTCGTGTAATGGTGTGGGGAATATTTTCTTGGCACTGTTTGGGCCCCTTGGTACCAATTGAGCATCGTTGGAACGCCACAGCCTACCTGAGTATTGTTGCTGACCATATCCATCCCTTTATGACCACAATGTACCAAACTTCTGATGGCTACTTTCAGCAGGATAATGTGCCATGTCATAAAGCTGGAATCATCTCAGACTGGTTTCTTGAACATGACAATGAGTTCACTGTACTCAAATGGCCTCCACAGTCACCAGATCTCAATCCAATAGAGCTTCTTTGGGATGTGGTGGAACGGGAGATTTGCATCATGGATGTGCAGCCGACTAATCTGTACCAACTGTGTGATACCATCATGTCAATATGGACCAAACTCTCTGAGGAATGCTTCCAGCACCTTGTTGAATCTATGCCACGAAGAATTGAGGCAGTTCTGAAGGCAAAAGGGGGTCCAACCCGTTACTAGCATGGTGTACCTAATAAAGTGGCCGGTGAGTGTGTATGTATACATATATATATATATATATATATGTATATGTGGGTTTTGTATCCCTAAGAATAAGTATTTAAACATTCATTCATTGATCTTACGTTCTGCTTTTCCTCAAAAGGGTCGCTATGGAGCTAGAGCCTATCCCAGCTAAGTATGGGCAGTAGGTGGGGTACCCCCTGAATTGGTTGCCAGCCAAATACAGGGCACAAGGAGATAAACAACCAGTTACGCACACACTCATACCTAGGGACAGTTTTTAAGTGGTCAATCAGTCTACCTTGCATGTTTTTGGATGTGGGAGGAAACCGGAGTACACAAAGAAAACCAACGAAGGCATGGGGGGGATATGCAAATTCCACAAAGGCCGGAGCACCCGTATTTAGTGAACAGTACATACTGGTAATATTAAATATTTGTTATTGACTTATTACTGCTTCCCATTGTGAAAAGGCTTGCCAGCACATCCTGTGCAGAACCCACTCCAACGCAGGTGACCTCAAACAGGAAGCCATGACCAAATCAGTGAAGTTCACACCAAGGCCGCTACATTTGGTGGTCTACAAATGCAACAGTGAGGCAGTCCACAATTGGTTACTACAGGTGAGCAAAACTGATGTGAAGCATCACCTAATCACAAGCAATATGTGTGTTTATGTGTGTGTGTTGACCCAGTGCAGCTGTGCAGCATGGGAAGCCTGCCAAACCCCAACAGACAATTATCCCACTGTTACTGTGTGTGTGTCTGCGACTCGATGTGACCAGACTTTAACAGAGAGCAGCTGCAAGACATGCTAAAGGGACAGTCACACATTTTTTCCTTACCCTCGTAGCTGGTGACGAGTACTCATGTTTCTATGGGTCACACTTGATTTTTGAAAAATAAAATATTAATTAGTGTTGTCCTGATCACAAAATTTTGCACCCGAGTTTGCGTCACCTGATTTTGATGATCTGCCGATAGAGTACCAATCTGATACCATGGCAATTTTTATTAATTTATTGAATTATTAATAGGTGTAACGATACAAAAACTAACATTATGATTATTATCACGATTCTTGACCCACAATTCAAAACACAAAATGATTTATTTAAACGTACGTTCCGCCATGTTTGCCGTTTTGAATATTTAGTAGCAGCGACTCTGCATGACCAAAGTGACGTATGCGAGTGCTGACGTCATCATTTTTGGAGTTTTTCCTTGCCGACATGGAGGGTCCAAGGATGGGGGATGCCTAGGACTTGAACTTTATTTATTCATCTATACAAATAAAATTGAATTGAATTGAATTGAATAAGAGCTGGAGTGGTTCATTCATATGGCTGTGGAGCAAGCCCCGCAATTGAATCAATCCACTTTGGAGGCCGGAATCAAACATTTGTGACTTCGCCTTCCGTTTTCGCCGTCACCGTGTCAAGACGAGGCCATTCCGCAACATTTTCTTGGTGTCGCAGCGTCACCATGTAAATGGCCCTTCAGGTTCACCTGAATATGCCAATCTCTCTCATTAGGGCGTCAATGTAATGTTGGCTTGTGTCATCGACTTGCTAAACAGAGCTGTATGTGCACAAGCCAAAAAGAGAGACAAGGCTGTGGGTTTAATGAGGGCATTGGTTTACACAAGCGTTTGTGGGCGTGAAGTATTGAAGTTCACAGAACAAATAAGTGAGTGGTAACTGGCATTTGTTGTTTAAAATAACTTACAAGGCCAACAAAATCCATCCCATTTTAGTGAAACAACGTGACTGTCATTTTATTTACCGTACAGCGTAACCCCTGCAAGACGAAATCGAGAGTGTTACTGCCTGAATGACCTACACGGGCCTGATTTCTGATCACATGATCAGATCAGGGGAAATCCCTCATTAATATACCTCTGGATTATTTTGTTGCTTGTAGCCCTGAACTCATTCACTGCCACTGACAGCAATAGACGTTAAAATTATTTGAATTGGGAAGCCTGGCATTTTGTGATCATGGTTCACTGCCACTGACAGTGATAGACGTCAGATTTGCCTCCCAGTCAAAATGGATCGGACGTCTATCCCCGTCAATGGCAGTCAAAGAGTTAATACTTCAACATAAAAATGTAAAAACATGATCTTTATCACCCAATTCAGATCTTCTAAAAATTGAATGATTGGGCCCAATTTCCAATCATGCGATCTGATCGAGACATCCCTAATACTGTATTTATATTTAACTCACTCGCTTCATTCGCTGCCATTGACAGTGAACAAAGTTGTTAGCTTTAAAGTTAAGATTCATGTCTAATCTAAGTGCAGAAATCACGCTAATTCATTTAACACAATGACTCTTAACAGATATCTAATCCATTTTGATTGAGAGGGCTTGCAGTCAATGGCAGCAAATGAGTTAAAGTTGACTTGAAACACAAAGCAAGGCAGAATATGAACTACATGCGATACAAATGACTAAATAGGCTACATTAGAGAAGGATGTTTGCACTGTACTCTTAGTCCCAGGGATCTGAATTCTTATTCTATGATGTACAGCAGAGGTCACTAAACTCTGAACCGTTGCTTCAACAAATTTTCTCCAACTGGACCGCCATGAATTTTAGTTGAATATCCCTGATGTACAAAATAATAAGAAATCATATGTAATGTATGTAGGCCTCTGTCTTATGGAGGACCTTAACTGATGTAGCAGTGTGTATGTGTATTATTACACATGTATACGTGTTATATGTGTAGTATTATACTCCATGCAGTATTTGTATTGTATTGTACTGCAATCAAAGGAGTACTCGATCTTAAACCGTCCCATAACTATGACATATAATTTCTTCTGCAGTACTGTATCTGTACAACATGTAGTACTGTACTATCTACAAGTACACATAGTAATTGCTTTGTCTGTTGTAGTGGCATGTTCTCTATTGGTACGTACATATTAGGCTTAGATTAGCACATGCACCATCATGAGAAGTGACGCACCAGGAAGCTAGGTGTCAGTGGAGGAAGCAACACGTGAGGAAACGAGGTTAAAATCGGTCACTTCCTGTTTGTGTCATTTTGTCGCTTCCGGCTTCCTGCTCAAGTGATGCACTCGTGTTAAGGCTAGAGACACACGCACGCACAAGTATGCAGTGGCACACAATCGGAGTTGTCAACACTTTAGCATTAGCATTTGCACTAACACATTCTCTACAGTTTACAGTGTGGTGGAGGTCAAGTGGGTTGTAAGCAATGATTCCAATCAGTTGCCTCTTTGAGACTCTCACACTTGAACACAGCGAGTATGTTTGAGTGTGTTTCTTCAGCCGAATACGCCTGCAAAGCCCCAAAGGATGTTTGTCAATTTAAAAATATACACTTATTGGGTTTATATGCCATTGAAAATAGCACAATAAATATTGGATGTTTAGTACTCTGGGGTGAATCGCTTTTTTTCAACAGCACTTTTACTTTGACAAGGCCCTCCATGACAGAAAGTGGGTTTGTGTCTCCCGCTAACAAGCAGTTAGTGGAGTTAACGTGTAGCTCCCAAGCCGCTCCCATTCAACCAATATCAGCTGCCAACCATCATGCCCCCAAGGGGTCGTCATTAGCGCTCCTGCTGGGGGACCCGGTGCTCTCTGAGGCCCTGCAACTTTTCGCTAACGGCTTCATTAACCCGAACACCCGGGACACACACACTCTCCCACCTGTAATACAATCAAATACCTTCCATGGTACCACAGATGTAATTAATTTTTTAAAATGCCAGATAGTAATGATAAAGCTGCATGTTATCATTGTCCTTGCAAACATTGTCAAAATAGTCCATTTTTTGATAATACAAAAATAAAGAATAGCGCTTAACACACTTTTATTACAGTTTTCAAAGGTACTCATATTTTGGGGGATAAGATTCTATCTAAGCCTCTGTCTTATGGAGCATCTGTCTTACAGAGGACCTTATCTGATGTAGCAGCGTGTATGTGTATCCTATGTAGGATCATGCTCCATGCACTAATGTTTTCTATTGTACTATAACCAAAGGAGTACTCTATCTCAAGGCATCCTGTAGCTATGACCTATAATTAGTAACAGGAATAAAAATAGTATATCCAAATCAGGGGTCAGCAGCCCGTGGCTCTAGAGCTGCATACTGCTCTTCAGTGCTGCCCTAACAGCTTCCTGGAGTGTTTTAAAAAATGTTGGAAAATAGCTAAAGATGGGGCAGGGAAATATATTTTTCGTTTCTGTAGGAGGACAAACATGACACAAACGTTTTTCTATTTTGTTATTTTGTAATGAAGTCAAACTGCAGGGAAAATACACACTTACCGTATATTCCGCACTATAAGGTGCATCGGAGTATAAGGTGCACCTTCAATGAATGGCTTATTTTAAAACCGTTTTCATGTATAGGGCGCATTGCACAATAAGGTGCAGTAGTAGTAGTCGTAGAGGTGTGCGAAATTTCCGATTCTTAGATTATTCGCGATTCGGCTGTGGAAGATTCAAAAACGATTCACAAACATCCAAATCCCGATTATTGAATTATACCTGTCAGGCCCCAGGCTGGGAAAGAGTGTGGGTGTGTCTGTCATCCAGTTACAGGCCCAGCACCTGACGGGTGGAGTGACGGCAGCTGTCAGCAATCACCATCATCAGCCTATTTAAGCCAGCCAGAGCTCCACCACGTCGCTGGATCGTCTCTTGCAGTGCACTGTTAGTGCCTTCTCGTGTTGTGATTACTTCTGTGTGGACTCATCTGATCATCGACCTATTTGCTCTGTTCCAGGATTTCGTCTATGTCTCGTGTTTTTGGTACCTTTGCCCAAGACGCTCAACGCCACAGACTCCACAACTCTGCTAACAATAAAGTACTTGAACTCAGAGCCTCACCATCTCACATGCCTGTTTTGGGGTTTCTCTGCCCACGACCGTAACAATACCAGGTAAAGGGGAACTAAAACACAGTCAGCGCAGTCTTCGGGACGCAATGAGGAACGGACCGCTTGATAAAATAAAAAAAAAAACAATACTACCTGACTGCAACCGACAGCTGCTACAAACAACGGCCAGTTGCAACAAACATACGGTCACGTAATGCTACGGTAGATATCACATACATGTAGAACTGAAATGACAGACGACGGCAGCGTAAGCTCATGTATAGAGAACTAGATGCGAAATGATAGACTTGCCGGTGTGAGTAAACGGCCACCATCTTAAAGCAGTAGACTTCTCTAGAAGGCTCTGTTGTAGCAAACCTAATTAACTTTTTATCTAAAATCTAACCCTAATCCTAAATCGGCAAAATCTTGACTTTAATCGATCTTTAAATGATGAAACAGTTTTAAAACTTTCACATGTCGAAAGTAGACAAAAGGCAAATGATGGAATAACGGGAGTTTAACAACTTTAACGGTTGATTCACAACAATAAATTAATTGAATTTAGTTTAAAGCTGCTGATAAAGAATGGGTTTTGAACTATTAACTTAATACTGAAATAGCAGTGTAGCAGATTTTTGAACAATTTTGGAAGTAATGTACGAACGTTAAAAGCGGGGGGGTTGGGGGGGTCTGGGGTCAGTAATAATCGATTTGTAATCCAATCGTAATCCAATCGTTAGGTCCCAAGATTCCTACCTCTAGTTGTCGTAGTAGTAGTAGCGGTAGTAGTGGTTGGCGTTACGTTAGGCTTCCACAAGATGGAGCTGAGCTAAATGGAATATCATGCCATGATTAACCAATATTGATCCATATATAAGCACTGTCAGATTTTGGTGTGGCATTCAGGTGCGCCTTATAGTGTGGAATTTACGGTAATCATAAAAGCTCATTCTGTATTTGTAGCCAACATAGTCATTCTGATACTAGGCTAATATTGCTAAAATACAATAGATACATACAGAATGCGTTGCCCTCATTATAAGGCTTATAGAGGGCTTTCAATTTTTTGTGGCTCCAGAATATTTGTTTTTTTTAATTAAATAAATATAACTGTACAACATGTTGAACAAAATAAGATTCCGTTCTAGTGACATTCGAAAAAAATATAATGATAATCAAAATTTAAAATTAATTTTAAAATAAAAATTGTTAGTCATAAATTAAATGCAATACACTAGAGTTTATTCTAATATATTTTGTCTTTGTTAGATTTTTTTTTAAAATCTATAAATAAATTAATTAATACTTTTTAAAAGCTGAAATAAATAATCTCATATAAACATTACTACAATTTTGTACACCAATTTTACTGGTTTGATTTTTTTTCCTAGGCAGGAGCCCAAACAAGTCCTTGCAACAATTGGCAATTCCAGAGTTGTTGATTTCAGTTAATAATATTGCACAAAAGTAAATAATAACAACAGGTATATGATCACACATGTATTTATTTATACAAACAGTGCCCAGCAACAAGTGCCGCTTGCAAACGCAGTACTTATTATATTGAATGAATGTTCACATATTTATCATATTTATAGCCAAGCGGTTGTCCTGTTATGTAAGCAAAACTACCTACAGCGAGTGCTCAGTGCAGTGTGCTTCACCCCCCCCCCCCCCCCCGCCACCAACCTCTTTTAGTAAAACCAGCTGCTTCTTTTGAGCCTCTCAGGCCCAGCCAAAGAAAGAAAGACAAAGTAGAACGGCGAGATATGCAAATTCAACAGCCCCACAAGAGACACACAGGACTTTCCCACCGCCCACATTGAAGGAGGAAGGAGGATTTGTCTTATACACACACATACACACATCTTGAATAGCAGTCTTTTTAGGGCAACACACATACAACCCATCATGGAATTCCTTCAGTTTGTTTTGAAGGTGCAAATTAAATCGGAATACAGACACATGGAAACGAAGTGATGACATCATCATCTGTTGCATAATTAAAGAACTGTTAAGACTTCAAACAAGGATTTGCCTCAACAGTAATCTGGTGCGCTTAAAAATTTGCCACTAAATGTGTCGGAAAAGATTAAAAAGATGGCAAAGATTGCATTTCTCACACCCTCCTGCATCTCAACTGAATAAGAGTGAGCATGTATTTACTTGAGTGAATTATGAATATTCAATACATTTGAACCGGAAGGATTGGCATTAAATGACCACTGCCATCCCTCCTAGTTCAACTGATTGGATATCTGTTGCTATCAATGGCAGTAAATTAGTTAACTTAAATCAGTTCACTGGAAATGTGGCTTTTATAGTGGCTATAATGCTATCTAAAGCAAAAAATGAATTACTGCCACATAATTTACAAAACCTGTTTAAGGTTCGTGACAATATCCATAGTCTGCGAGGCTCTGGAGATTTTATGTTGCCAAGATTTCGAACTACTTGCAAACGTTTTCATGTGTCTGTATGTGGAGTGAAACTGTGGAACAATTTAGACAATCATTTCAAGCAGTGTCAGAATATCCAAAAATTTAAATCGTTGTATAAAAATATGGTCTGGTCACAATATGACATTTGCTGACAATGTGTGTTGCTGTTTTTGTCAATTGGTGTAAATATTGAAATTATTGTGAATGAGCCACCATTAGCTGGTTGTCTGTTAGTTTAGTTGTTTTTGTCTGTTTTTCCTTTTTTCTTTTTCATTGTGTGGACAGGAGTATCCCACGAGTAAGGATGCTGGACAATGAGATCAGGGGTGTGACAAAATAAGTTTTTTCTTCTTCCCACTCCCTTTCGAGTGCAATTATTTTTGTTGAATTATATTGTATGTTTTTTGTTTCTTTTGTGTGTGCATGCTCGAAATAAAAAAGTTTCATCATCATCATCATCATCATAGTGGCTTTAAATCAAATTTAGTATGTAAAAATACTTTTCTTCTATAATATGGTTAAAAAAATCTTTGGGCCAAGAGTACACATCCAAACAAAATTTATCTCATCATTACATGAAGTATTTTCTTTTAAATTATGAAATGTATCACGTTCTAATGTGAAACGTAGCATAAAAATTGTCAAATGTCAAATTTAATGTCTTAAAAATGCAAACTTTACTACGTTAAAATGTTATGCGAAAATGAGTTCCTGTTTAAAAAAATCATAAACTCAATTATAATTAGAGGCATGCGAAATTTCCGATTCTTAGATTATTCACGATTCAGCCGTGGAAGATTCGAGAACGATTCACAAACTTTCAAATTACGATTATTGAATTATACCAGGTATACCAGGTCTTTGGGACGCAATGAGGAACAGACCGAGAGTAAATATCATGTTCAACTCATGCCGCTAGATAAAAAAAACAATCATACCTGACTGCGGCCGACAGCCGCTACAAACAACGCCCGGTTGCTAGTTACTACAAACAAACGGCTACAGTAGATATCATATACATGTAGAACTCGATGCAAAATGACAGACGGCGGTGTTAGAACATGTATATTTGAACAGAGATGCAAAATGACGGACTTGCCGGTGTTAGTAAACAGCCGCCATCTTAAAGCAGTAGACTTCACTAGAAGGCTCTGTTGCAGCGAATCTAATTAACTTTTTATTTAAAATACTCCTAAATCGGCAAAATCGTGTCTTGAATCTATCTTTAAATGATGAAAGTTTTAAAACTTTGACATGTCAAAAGTAGACAGAAGGGAAATTATGGAATAACGGGAGCAACTTTTACAACTGTAACGGTTGATTCACAACAATAAATTAATCGAATGTAGTTTAAAGCTGCTGATACAGAAAGGGGACTGGAGTATTTTATTTACTGTTATTTTTGTATATTTGTTTACTGTTATATGTTAACTTGATACTGAAATAGTAGTTTGGTTTAGCCTGAGAGGATTTTTTTCAAATAAATATAATTTCAGTCACTCACAATCAATCAGTCAACATCATTAATAATGTGTTCGCCTGAACAATGAGCAATGAACTAAAACAAATATAAACCCAACAGGTATTGTGCTTTGTTAGTAGATAAAACATTTGTTTAACAGGAGAGGAGACTTTTGTCATCTTGGTCCATGAAACACTTTTCTTAACCTGGCAATTATAGGACAGCAAGCCTATCAATAATCAAAAGGCCTCTCAAGAACTTGTAAACATAACACTGTAAAATGCAAACATTTGCTAATTGCCATAGTAAGGTTTAATAATCAGTGGAGGAAAAATACGGCCTTTAGAACAGTAACAAAACTTTGCATAGTGGCAAAACAGAAGTGGAAACAATCGCACACATCCCAATATGACACAGTGCCAAAAATATTATTAATAGGCCCGATAATATATAATGTTATCAGATTTATTGGGATGACGTCATAATTCCTATTATCGGACCGATAATTATGGGACCGATAATTATCGTGCACCTCTACTAATCGCTGCTTCTTTTTGTTACTGATTTCTGTTGTCAATATTCACTTAACAACTATAACAACTATGAGCAGGTGTTGTTGCAGTTGATGTCCTCTCTCCTTTTTGTCACTATCAACAGGTGTTGTAGTTGCTATTTTTTTGTTTTAGCTGTTCGTTTTCTCTCCCAAACTAAATTCTAGCAGGTGTTATTGCTACGGTTGTCTTTTGTTATTGCTTTCTGTTTCCATTACCTCCACAAACTATGTGTTAAACTCTGCTTATTGTTTTTTGTTCTGTTTCCCGTCCTTTTCCTCCTGTGCCTCTGAAACCAAATTTTGCCGTTGTATTCTAAGTGCACTCTCTCGTCATCAAGTTATTACGATGCATGTTGATGACATCACAGTATTTGAGAGTGTGATGATGTAACGTGATTACTCAATCATCTGCATTGTGCTGACTTGCACATGTGCTTCGAGGGGCTAACAAAGCTTTGAGAGGGGGTGTTATGGGGTGAACTCTGACCTCTTAAAGGGGGCGGTAGGGCTCCCATGCAAACACTTCATTGTCCAGATGCTAAGGCCCCCCACCGCATCACCACCAACGGAAGGGCACATCATCGCCATGCTAGCACGTGGTTTCAGGGTTTAATCTCGCACTTCCTCCTTCCAACAAAATAAGAGTCAAAAAGAGCACGTGAAGTCATGTGACACTAATACTAAATCGGGTCATCTTGAGTCAGAGAGTACATTACAATGCAATAGAATATAATATATACATTAAAAGGAAAAGAAAATCTTGATTTGAACTCATAATACGACAAGGTGATAGAATTCTCCTGAACTTTTTCTACAGTATTATGACTTTATATCCACAAAACTCATCAGATAACTATTTCTAAATTAAAAAATTTAGTACACTCTCAATTACAATCAAAACGTTCAGTGCCGTACCTCTTTACACTTTACTGTTTTTTTCTCTTGAGGGGCAGGGGAGAGTGACGCAGCTCCATGGATCAATTTTAGGTTTGAACAACTGACAACGGATAGCAGCAATGCAAATTGCTTGGATTTAGATCAGGACTTTTTTGTCAGGGTACAGTAAAATCTATAAGAAAAAAAGGGTTGCACTTGCCCACAGGCTGGAAGTCAAACATGAAGGGATTTTACAATAAACATACAATGTACAGTATATCCATAGATGTGTTATGATAGTTAAAAGAAGTATGTGCGTGTCATAATGTTACAACAACTAAAACTTAAAAAAATTGGTCATTTTGTACGGAACGACTGTAATCCATTAAACCTATTAAGTTCTATCCTGATTGCTGAAGATCAAGCAAAAGTAGAATCCCTACTTTTTTCCTGGTCAACAAGAGAGTATTTTTCGGTAGATTCAGTATTTATACATGTTATTGATATAACACAATATTTTATGGGTCTTTAAAAATGGGTCATTTTTAAAAATGGCTGACAGTGCATTAGTTAAATATCACTTTTATTCTTGTAAGCATTATTCTTCTAACTTTGCAATTTTCATGTTTTCTAAAACATTGTGGTGCTCCCATAGGAAATGATTATTCTCATAATTCTATTTCCCCCCACTTTTTACTGTTTCTTCTGAATTGTATTATACTGTTCACGTCACGCATGAGGTTATGAGGGCACAAGCCACAATACAAAAATCCATCTTTGGGTCACTAGTAGGGGTGCACGGTATCCATTTTTTGAAGCTGATACCGATATCGATAACTTCCTGCTCCTCAAGGCCGATAACCGATACGATAATACCGAACATATATTTTAATTAGGGTTGTTCCGATCATGTTTTTTTGCTCCCGATCCGATCCCAATCGTTTTAGTTTGAGTATCTTCCGATCCCGATATTTCCCGATCCGATTGCTTTTTTTTTTTTTGCTCCCGATTCAATTCCAATCATTTCCGATAATTTTTCCCGATCATACACATTTTGGCAATGCATTAGGGAAAAAAATGAATAAAACTCTGACGAATATATACATTCAACATACAGTACATAAGTACTGTATTTGTTTATTATGACAATACATCCTCAAGATGGCATTTACATTATCAACATTCTTTCTGTGAGAGGGATCCACGGATAGAAAGACTTGTAATTCTTAAAGGATAAATGTGACTTTGTATATTGTGACTAAATCTTGCCATCCAGTGTATTTGTTGAACTTTTAGTAAATGATAGTGTTGCCATTTAACTTTTCTGCCCAAATGCATTATGGGAAGTGCAACCATGACTGTGCGTAGTGACACCAATTGATATATCTTCTCTGCGTTGAGAAATAACATATGGTGTTAAGAAAAAGATCAACTAGTACCTTTCTTCCCCACTTTGCTTCCCACGATATTTTTAATTGTTGAGAGGGGGATTTCAAGGCTTTAGCCAATTAAATAAAGGCTCCAAAGACTGCCTAAATTCACTCTACTCATTTTACACTGCCTTTTAGCTCTATATATAGGTAAAACGGCGCCTTTATAGATTGAATGCGGCAATGCGTGAGTGGGTCGTGCATTTAATTACATTAAATATTCTAACGTGATTAATTTTTTAAAAATTAATTACCGTCGTTAACACGATAAATTTGACAGTCCTAATTTAAGCCAAAACTAAAGACTCTGGATGAGTGTAAGACATTTTGTCTGTAACGTGAAATACAATTAGAAAACGATTTAATAAAAAATATATATATATATATTTTAAAAATATATATATATATATATACATATATATATATATATATATATATATTTATTTATTTATTTTCTTCTTCAATGTATAGTCACCTCAATGTATTGTCACCTTAGTTTTTGAACACCTGTAGGTCAAAAATACTAGTAGTGGATTCAGCATAGATTTACCTTTGACCTAACCAGAATTTTCATGATGACATGAACATTATTATAATGAATAAAACAAAGATGAGAACAGTTTTGACTTCAAATAAAGTGCCCATATTAATTTTTTCAAATCAATATAATTTGAGTAAATCACAATCAGTAAGTCAATATCATTGACGATGTGATCCCCTGAGCAATAAGCACAGAACTAAAACAAACATAAACCCAACAGGTATTGTGCTTTGTTAGCAGATAAAACATTTAGTGCAACAGGAGAATGAAACAAATTTCATAACCTGGCAATTATAGGACAGCAAGCCTAAAAATAAGGCCTCCAGAACAGTAACAAAAGTTTGGATACTGGCAAAACAGGAGTGGAAACAAATGCACACATCCCAATCCACCGACACCGTGCCAAAATTAATATTAATAGCCCCGATAATATATAATGTTATTGGATTTATTGGGATAACATCATAATTCCTATTATCGGACCGATAATTATCGTGCACCTCTAGTCATTAGAACAAAGCCTGAATGTCAATATAAAACTGTGTTATGCAAAGACAGCAAGGAAAGCAGCAGTTTTCCCACTTTAACACACATACACACCCTGTACTGCTCAATTAGTCACAGACCAGCAACAGTAGCAGCAGCATCAGTGGTCCGCACCTCCCCCCCTACTCACCATAAAAAGCAAAAAAGGGGAGGAGGACTTGATGCTAACTTGCTAAAGACGCCCTGTTGTGCTTTGTCATTCCATTTGTTACACACGCACGCACAAAGAAAAAAGTAATACAGCACCGCCACACTGCAACAATCGACAGCCAGTTGCGGCCGTATCACCGCGGAACCCACCCGCACCTGTGCTTATGTGTAATAACATAGAACGGACACAATCTAAAACGTGAGGCTTGAGCCTCAATCAGGCAGGTGGAAAAAGCTGGAGGACGCCATTGATTGGCTAGAAACGGCGTCACGGGACTCCAAACTAGGAAGTCAAGCAGAACACGAAAACAGCACATTGTTATGATGATTATGGGTCACAGTGGAAAGGTGATCAGGCCATCAGGGCAGAAAGAGCAATCAAACTCACATTCACGCCTTATATATTGTCACCAGTCATCTTCTTAAAATAAATGCCCAAGTCATTTTGTTACAACCACGATTAAAATTATAAGATTATTTTTTTTGTGTGTTTCCTGAAAATTTTGAAAAAAATGACTTCATTATTTATATACATAATGTGACCGTCAGAAAGAAACACCCTACAGTTGATGGATGAGTAATGGATACTATAAATGTTACATACACAAATGTATGAATATTGACAAAAGTGATTTCTCTACTGCACCAGCGTATGTTCAGGATTGACAATTAAATTAACTTGCATCCAAATTCCATATTCCAATTTTGTGATTTCATGGCTTTTTGTGAATTATTGTAACATTGCAACCTTTTTCTCTCCACAATATTATGACTTCATGTAAGTCAAATTCCAACTTAAAGGGATAGACAAGCCCTTGATTATGTGCATCCCAGCCGAAAAAATCTTGTCTAATATACTGAAAAGACACAGACGTTTTCAATGTGTAATAATGGAGAAAAATGTATATAAAGGCCAGTAGTTCCCAAAAGTAGGCAACATAATCATTGTCAGACATTTTAGAATTCCAGTACTATTTTAATCATTCAAATATAAGTATCACCGATTGTCCCCCCTACTCGTCACATATTGGCTTCCCACTGCCTTATAAGCGGCTATTGGAGAAACAAGCTTTAATGGAGCCAGGGTGTGAAGGTTTTGTCTGACTCTCAGACAGAGGAAGAAGAACGACTGACATACTGAACAGGTACAGAAACTATAAGGCTAGGTTCATACTGCAGGTCTTAATGCACAATTCAGAATTTTTGTCATGCCTGTTTTTTTTGGCATGCTAGAATTACGCATGCGCACTAATTCACAGTCCGACACAGACTGAGCAAACTGACCCACATGCGCAGAAGCCTCAAAACAAATAACTACGCACTGTGCATGCATGACGCACACAAATAAGCCTTATGTGTGTGCGTAAGTTTGCCCTGACTCGGCCATGTAAGCAAGACTGAAATATTGCTCATTTGGCGCACTGTAAGAAACAAAGCATTATCAGGCTTATCCTTTTTCTTCATTGTATTTTTTTATGACTGTGGTCAAGCCCGCCTCTACGTAGTAAAGGCCGAGTTCAAGCTAGGCGCTAACGCTAATTCACAGCCACATCGCTGATGTCTTGCCTGCTGCTCTCGCTCTTTGCTGACGTAATTGCTGCATGAATTCCGATTTGGGAGACTTGACAGTTCCGACCACCGCCACATTCTGGTAAAATGTGGCCCAGATCGGATTTAAACCACATCAGAAAGTGACCCAGATCGGATTTGAAATGGTCAAGTTTTATGTGACTTTTCCCGTTCAGACCGACAAGTTAATGCCTCACTCGAGTTGGAAAAACACGGAAAAATCAGGACTCCTGCATTAAGACCTGTGGTATGAACCTAGCCTAAGTGTATGTGTCTATTTCTTTAGGTACTTTTTACCTGTTTCAAGAGTATCAGCGTTTCTATGCTGTACATATACGTAACATGGCTGATGTTGTTCATCACACAATGGCTTTGCTTGGAAGTGGTAGTTTTTTGTGTTTCAACATAATTTTATCTATTTATTTAAAGAGGTCCCAAAAAAGCAAGATTTGAATACTCAAATACTTTGTGCATCCTTATTTCACATAAAGGTCATTTATACTGGGTGTTGATTATTCCTTTGAAGATGGTGGTTTTATTATGATTTGTTGATTTTTTTCTTAAATTACATGACAACACTTTCCTCAGAATAAAAGAACCATATTAGTATACAGTATATACACAGTGGGGAGAACAAGTATTTGATACACTGCCAATGGGTTTTCCCATTGTGAGTGTATTTGATACACTGCCAATGGGTTTTCCCATTGTGAGTGTATCAAATACTTGTTCTCCCCCCGTATATATACAGTATATGAAAATTAACTTCATTTTGTGACATTTTGATTTCATTGATTATGCTGTTGCATATATGGATGGATGGATGGATGGATGGATGGATGGATGGATGGATGGATGGATGGATGGATGGATGGATAGATGGATAGATAGATGGATTAGATTTTTTTTTTAAAATAAAAAATCGTCGTCTCGCCCACCCGGGCGGTATGGTCTCTCCTTTCAAACTCGGGTCCTCTACCAGAGGCGTGGGAGCTTGAGGGTCCTGCGCAGGATCTTAGCTGTCCCTAGGATTGCGCTCTTCTGAATGGAGACGTCGGATGTTGTTCCTGGTATCTGTTGGAGCCATGCACCCAGCTTGGGGGTAACTGCCCCGAGTGTCCCGATCACTACTGGCACCACTCTTGCCTTCACTCCCCACATTTTCTCCAACTCTTCCTTCAACGCTTGATATTTCTCCAGCTTTTCATGTTTTTTTCTGATCATCCATCACTGCTGCTACATATACATACAGTGCTGCTCGAAAGTTTGTGAACCCCACAGCGATGGTCAGATTTTTTGTAAAAAAAACTAAAATAACCTTATTAAATGTTAAGTTATACCCAAATCCACAATACTGACATTCCAAATAATGGACTGAAACAAAAGAAATAGTTATATTGTCATTCTTTATTTAACAAAAGTGGTTGATTTAAGAAAAACTCAGATATCATGTGTGCAAAAGTATGTGAACCCCTTCAGTTAATAGGATATTGCGCCTCCTTTTGCAGAGATTACCTCAACCAAACGGTTTCTGTAGTGACTAATCAGCCTCTCACATCTACTTTGGGGGATTTTTGCCCATTCTTCCTTGCAGAACGCAGTCAGTTGAGAGAGGTTTGATGGGCGTCTGGCATGAACTGCTCGCTTCAGGTCCCGCCACAGCATTTCAATGGGATTTAGGTCAGGACTTTGACTGGGCCAGTCCAGAACACGAATCTTCTTCTTTTTCAGCCATTCCTTGGTTGTATTGCTGGAATGCTTTGGATCATTATCATGTTGCATGATCCACCTTCTGCCAAGCTTTAACTTCAAAACAGATGGCATCAGGTTATGTTCTAGGATTTGACAATATTCCTCAGAATTCATGATTCCCTGGACTATGTGGAGTTGTCCAGGTCCTGAGGATGAAAAGCAAGCCCAGATCTTGACATTCCCACCTCCATGCTTCACTGTTGGGAGAAGGTTCTTTTGGTGGTATGCAGTGTTGACTTTTCGCCAGACATGGCGGTTTTGGTTGTGACCAAACAGTTCAATTTTGCACCTACATCAGTTGATGAAAACTCTTTTTAATTTAGTCTCGACAACACAACTGTTAAAAAAACAAAAAAAAACTACTGAATTGATTGATTAGGAAATCAGGTTGAAATAATAGAAAATTCCAAAATGTTGAGGGGGTTCACAAACTTTTGAGCAGCACTGTATATATATAGGCGGCTACTTCGTCATTTGGAGTCAGATGAATGTTTACCGGCAAAGTATGGTAAATGGTGTTATACTTATATAGCGCTTTTCCACCTTTCAAGGCGCTCAAAGCGCTTTACAATGAGATTGGCACACGCTTCCACTTCGATCGGCAACCATGCACGGCACGCAAGTTTCACCACGGACATATGGACGTGTAACGTGTAATAGTCCTGTCAGCATGTTTGGTATAACGGCGCAGTGGCTGGACAAGGATTTCGTAGAGAAGAAACCTCATGCTTTATTGAAAACAGGTTCACTCACTCCCGTTTATGTGGCTTATTATAAGGCAAGCCATTATTCCTTTTTGTTTTACCACATTTTTTATAATGAGGAATGAGTGATGAACTTTACTATATAATATTTGCATTCTACAGTGTATTTTTAAGTTTTTTTAAGTTATTGAAAGGCCTTTTGGTTATTGATAGGCTTGCTGTCCTATAATTGCCAGGTTAAGAAAGTTGTTTCATAGACCAAGACCACAGGTCTCCTCTCCTGTAGTACCAAATGTTTTTATCTGATGACAAAGCACAATACCGGTTGGGTTTTTGTTTTAGGTCGGCGCTCATGGTTCAGGGAACAAATCTTCAATGACATTGACTAAATGATTGTTATTGACTCAAATTATATTTATTTGAAAAAATAAATATTGGCACTTTATTTGAAGTCAAGATTGTTATAGTCTTTGTTCTATTCATTACAAGAATGTTCATGTCATCATTAAAAATCTGGTTAGGTCAAAGCCAAATCTATGTAGAATCTACCACTAGTTTTTTTTAACCTCCAGGTAATCAAAAAACTCGGGTGGATATACATTTAAAAATTGTATTTATTATCGGATATCGGTATCTGCTTTGCGGAGCGGGAAATTATCGATATCGGTTCCAAAAAAATCGATATCGTGCATCCCTAATATATATACATATATATTAGGGCTGTCAAAATTAACGCATTAACGGGCGGTAATTAATTTTTTTAATTAATCACGTTAAAATATTTAACGCAATTAACGCATGCGCGGAACGACCCACTCAAGCATTGCCGCGAACAGACTACAATGGCGCCGTTTGAAGTATATTGAGAGCTAAGGTCAGACAAGCAAGTGGAGTGGACGCAGGTGTTACCGGCACCCGCCAAGGGGGCCGCTGTTATTTTCAATGTGACCGGCATTGTCAGATTGAGCAGTGAGGAAGAAAGTGGTCAAGCGAGAGAGGGAGCGAGAGAATAGAGGAAGTGCGCAGTTAGCACAGGCTCAAGTGCTGCGTCCCCCACATGCTTTTGTTTTGTTAATAAATGTACCCACAAGAAGCCATCCAACGCCTCTCGGTGTTTAGATGTATGCCGCCGTCTTCCTCAGGAGGGAATCAAGACGAACTGAGCCAACCGACGACAACGGGCCGGTCCATAGCACTGCCAATTACCAAGAAGGGCGAATTGGTAACACAGGCATTTATTGAAGCCGCGCTATTTAATGGAATAAGCGGTGGCATCTCTTCCACAACTGTTATAACTATTGTGGCAAGCGACATGGGGAAGAATAACTGGAGATAATTTTTTTCTTAACACCATGTATTGTACTCAACGCAGAGAAGATATACCATTTGCAGCAACCACTGTGACTCATGGTTGCTCAAATTCCCATAATGCATTTGGGCAGTTAAGAACATTTAAGTCGCTACAGTATCATTTAGTGAAAGCACAACAAAACTAATATTCCTATCTCTCAAAAATAAAATAATGTTCACAAAAAGAAAAGCGCTCAATGCAAAGAGATCTGTCATTCCCAATCAAAATAGCTATGCAAAATAATACTCTATTCAAACATTAAATTTAGCTCAACAAATACACTAGATGGCAATATTTAGTCACAATATACAAACTATCAAAATTACTATAACTTGTACTCACATTTATCTTTTAAGAATTACACATACAGGTATTTCTATCCGTGGGTCCCTTTCACAGAAAGAATGATAATGTTAATGCCGTCTTGTGGATTTATTGTTATAATAAACAAATACAGTACTTATGTACAGTATGTTGAATGTATATATCCGTCTTATCTTTCAATTCCAACAATAATTTACAGAAAAATATGGCATATTTTAGAGATGGTTATAATTGCGATTAAGTGTGATTAATTACGATTAATTAATTTCTAAACTGTGATTAAAATTTTAATCGTTTGACAGCCCTAATATATATATATATATACATATATGTATATATAGTCTTATTTCACGTGTCTGATTTATATCATTGAAATACTGAACAGGATTGTAAAATATTGTTTCCATCCATTCATGCGGTATACTCGTAATTTTACTAAATTAATCCATATACTACCACTTGATGTATACTTTACATGTGTACATCCCACATTGGATTATATTCTGTTTAATTAACCCATAAATCTGCAAAACCGACATGAGAGTGTTCGCATAATCCTCTGCAAATAATGTCAATCATGTGAGGCCAACATCATACTCTTCTGACATCATGTCAATCATGTCAATTACGTAGACTTGGCTGTATAATATAACGAATTCGTCATCATCATTATCATGGTGATGGGGGGTGGGAGTGAAACACCTGCGGCCATGACAGCACCTTGAGCCACCCCTCCTTCTCCTCCTCCCACGCGCACGACCACCGCGGACCGTGAACGCCCCCCGCGCGTCACAAACACCATTAAAAAGGCACCTTGGCGAAGGTTTTGCATCACCTGTGCGGTACGACAGAGCCGTTAGCCGTGGAGGGTGGATTAGGGGGTAGGGGGTGGACGTCCGACCCCACCCCGCCTCCCTCCACTGCAGTGACGGCCGCCATTGAACCGATAAAAGTGCCAACGAACCGCACAGCACAATGGACGCAGAAACCCCACGCGTGAAGTGATTTTGTTTTTGGCACATGAACTAAGAAGGGAAAAAGAGGGGAGGAATAAAATCACGCACAAGTAGGTCACGATGACATAAATCCCGCGAGATTATAACAGCAAAAAAGAATAAGAAGGGGTGTGAAGAAGAAAAAAAAAGCCTCGCTACCTGCGCAGGTTGTCATTTGCAGCCCGTTGTTTGTGTGCGTGTCAACGTTGTCGCGACACACGCCACCAGAACCGCTTCCGGTCGAGCTTGTACGGGTTTTCTTAAAATTATTCGTATTTGTAAGCCATCGCCGAGCCGCCTTCAGGTAAACATGATGAGGATGAGGATGGTGATGATGATGGCTCCTGGACGGACGCACCGTCCTGACGTCATCACGACAGGAGAGAGGGGGGAAAGGTGTTCTCCACCCCCTCCCTTCCACGCGCGAATAACGGTCCCTTACTAATAGCAGGCTAACGTAAACAGCTGAAAGTAGACGCCGCGACTCTCTTTCTGCACCGAAGCCACGCCGAATTTTCAGGTGCGTATAATAGTGACGAAGCGGTACCATGTGGTTGACTTTTTCTGGCGTGGACACTCACCTCCACGCAGGTTTGCGTAGAATAAGCAGTTTAGTAAAGCGAGTCCGGTGTGAGCGATGACGACGAAGATGAAAGTAGGTTCTCTCTTTCTCTCTTTTTTCCCCCCATAATCGCGTCCACTCTTGCCTTAAACGAGGCAACATTTGGTGCAACAACAGACAGGGGAGAGGAGGAGAAGGAGGAGGAAGAGGAGGAGGAGAAAAGGGGGGAGGAAGTAGCCATGAAATAATAAACATCCCATCTCTCTGCCATCACCAAACCTCGCGCGAAATCACCGCACTTAAACCATGACCCACAGACCAGCGTCAGACCATCAAAGCGACACCCATCAAACTCTCGCTAGACCCACGGTGCACTCTCACGGGCCGATTCGGCGGCCCTTCCGAGCCTCGCCCTGGCCCGAGTTCTCATCCGCTTGCCGTTAAAGTGCGCGCGAGCGGGGACCACGTTGTTGTGGAGAAAGAAAGAAAAAAGTCAACAACAAAAGTGCAGAAAGTACTTCAAAGATATCTAAGAAGTCTCAAAACAAACACTCCCATGACTTATTGTAACGGATAACGGTTCAGAGATAGGACCGCTAGGCGGAGGGAGAGCCGCCATCCAGGTATAACGGTACACCAAAAAGAAAGCACACCACCTCCCATTAAAAGTCCACCAAAGTAGACCGCAACAAGTTCGGGAGGGAGGGGAGTGAAGTTCTGGGTGGTGGTCCGCACGGCGGCAGCGGCGGCCCGAGCCGGGCGTAGTTGAACACTCACCGCTGCTCCGTTTCGGGTTGGCCTGCTTTCTGCGCTTACACCTGGGGCCATCCGCCATGATCGCCTCGCTGCGAGTCTGAAGCTCATAGCCACTCGCGAGGCACCCCCTCCTCCCCCACTCATGTCTGCTTTACGACGTCACCTTCCCCCTCCTCCTTTCCGAACACCTGGTTTGCGACGCTGCCTCCTACTTTACGACGTCACCTCCCCCCTCCCTTTACGTTTATGCCGAACACCTGGTTTACGACGATTCCTCTCGCTTTACGGTGTCACCTTCCCACTCATCCGGCCATACACCTTTTATAACCTCTTTTGTTAAAACAACACCTGAAAGCATAAACCTGCATGACTTCTTTGAATCAAAATAACCTTCGGAGAACGGTTGCCCGACCCCCACTCCCACGATAAGAAAACCTAATCTACTACAGTCTCATTTGGGTTAGGTCGTTACCATAGATACCACCCCCTCTTTCGCGCTGAACACCTGGTTTGCGACACTGTCTTTTACTAAACGGCAAACAACACACTTTCATTACACGGCCCCTCCTAAAGTCCTAATGGCCTCACAACTATGAAGAACAATACACATTACTCTTATATTATTTTGTATTTGACATATTAAAATATGTAAATAAAGCAAACGTTCTACAGGTGAAAAACGGCAGGCACGTGGTATAAAGGTGATTTGATTTTCAGCAATTTGAAACGCTTGGCAGCAAACAACTTTTTAAATAGCTTTGAATGGTCAACGCACATAAAGCATCATGTTGTTTAAGGATAACATACAGGCATAACAGTGTGGCGTACGTATAGGCATTCATTAAGCTTTTTCATCCTCCAAAATCATTCAAATGTATATCCATTCATTTATGGTATGGCTCCTGTAGATTTAGTTAATCTTTATTATATATTAATGAATTATGAAATGTATAATTTTGTATGAATATTGAACATATGCATAGTTCCATAGGGACAAAAACAGGAATAGACAACTATCACAACTTTCAGATTCTTCTGAAAAGAAAAAAAGTCAACATTAGAGCAAACTCATGATTTTAAAATTGTGTTCCAGTTATTTAGTCCATGCTCAAACAAACATTAAGTAAAATTGTGGGTTTCACTTTTATGTGTTACAATAATCATTACTAAAAAAAAAAAAAAATCAGACTTAATAATGTACCAAATTGACATTTTTTAACCAAATTAAACAATGAATTTTGTTGAAGAATTTGAAATTTTAAAAATAATCAATATGCACCTCTTATATGTTTGTTACTCAGAAGCCGCCACAGAGCAGTGAAATGGCCTTTGCTGTTCCCGTTGGGCTATTCTGGTACCTGCAGAAGATCGGGTTTCCGAAACCCCGGACTACGCCAGGTGCTTCTAAACTACACACACCCAGGGAATTTTTTCATCTGTCTGGACGCGTGCAAGGACAATTCAGAGTGAAAATGTGTAGGTTTATATTTTTTATTTAAGCTCTACTCAATTCAATACAATACAAGATATTCTATAATATTGTCTTGGTGTTTAAGTACCTTCTTTTTCGGACTATAGAGCGCACCTGACTGTAAGGCGCCACCCACCAAATTTGACACAAAAATGGCATTTGTTCATAGATTAGCCACACTGGACTATAAACTGCAACTGTCCTCATTGTATTATGAGATAGTTACACCAAAAGATATTAACCGGTAACACTTTATTTGACAGCGGCATCATACGACTGTCATAAGACCAAATCAACCACCATGAACCATTGGCTGCAAAGCTTCATTTGGCCATCACTGCTCCCTTTGGGGAGACAGTCAACCTCTGCTGCCACCTGCTGTAAAACCTGTTGTTGTTGTCATGCCTCCTAGCATGCATTGCAGCACTGAAGATGTAAATAATTATCAAAATTCATGTTCTGTGCTCATTATTTATTCAGTGACTGTTCCAGTTGATTCATTAATTGCTAGTTACGGTATTTGGTAACATTTTATTTGACAGTGTCACTATAAGACTGTCATTAGACAATCATAATTATGACATGACACTGTCATTAATGAATGCTTATAACAGATTTAGTTTTGTCCGGCAAATTATCTCATTTTTGAATTGGTGTAAAAGATCCGAGCTGGACATAGTTTGTCTGGACATAATTTGCCGGATGAAACTAAATGACATCTTTCATAAGGATTCAGTAATGCCCATGATAGTGTCAAGTCATAATTATGACAGTCTTATGACAGTCTTATAACGCCGCTGTCAAATAAAATGTTACGTATTAAGTCTATTAACCCAAATAAATCAATAAATAAACAGCACTGGACTCTAAGCTGCAGGATTCAAAATGAAGGAAAAAAGTAGCGGTTTATAGCCCAAAAACATCTCAACAGCTTCCACTGAGGAAGTGGTGCTTTTATTTAACACTTCTGACTGGGAAATTAAAGTTAAGTTTCTATAGTTCTATAGTGGGTTCATATCGGGATAATGCTAAAGACCCTGGGGCTCTTTTGAGCCCCCCACCAAAAAAAAAAAAAAAAAAAATGGAATTATGGCAGTGTTGTATTTATTCTAATATTGAAAACCGTCTACCTAACCAGGAACAGCCACTGATAGTGCGCTTAACCTTAAAATCTAGGTGACATCACCTTTTTCAAGTCAATTTCTGGCAAAAATCCAAACCAAAAAAAAAATAGTGTATTTGACTCCAGTCTGAAAGACGAGCTCAAGACAGCTGCTAACGGTAGGATCCCTCGATTAGCTTTGGCTGTCCTTCCACTGATCACCTTCGTCGATGCTCTTCTCCTGTTATTTACTATCTCACTCTGTTTCTGACGTATTTGCCACATTAATTCCATTTAAGCAGACTTGAGAAATTCAATAAATGTGGCCCAGATCTGATATATAGGGTTAAATTTGAAAATGTGCGCATCAAGAAAGTGTCTCATTTGAGTATAACAAAGGTGAAAAGTAGGAATTGGGTCACTTGAGCCCGCGGTGTGAGCATAGCCTAAGATGTACCTCTTCTTTAACACAAAGTACTCCAGATCAGACTCCAGCTTGAATTTTTGTAACTTGAATGAGAGATTTCATTTGTCTGTTTTTTTTTTTTTTTTTTTTGCCCCAAAGCTTCTGCAAGGTGAGACCAGGGTTGTGACGCCACATTCATTTCCTGTTGGCACTTCCTGTTGCCATCTTGACGGCCATGTTGATAAGGATCGGTGGCAAGCGGGTGGGTATGCTTTTTTGTGGCAATGAGCCACACAGTTGTCAAAAAGCATCACCTTGTAGACATGAGTGTGTCGAATGTTTGAGAGTGTAAAAATGTTATGAGTGTGTGCTCGTTTTTGAGTATTAGAGGCAATGTGTGTTTGTAAATATCCGCAAGAGGGTGTGTGAGGGAGAGCATGAGAGAACATTTGTTAGCATGAGTGAGTCAGCGAGTGTTGTTCTTGTGTGACGAATATGTGCCAGTGCATTTTGTAGGTGTGTGATCAATCAGAACGCGAGAGCTTGTGTGAGTCCAGACAAAATGTGTAAGTGTTATTTTGTGAATGAGTGAGAATGTGTGTCTATATGTAGGAGTGCTCGTGTGTGAGTTATGTGTGTCAATGTGCGTGCATGCTGCTTTCTGTTCTCACACCAACCTGGAGGCAGCTGACCTCATTTTTCTTGTCGAAGGGACCACCGGTCCAGACACGTCACATGATGTTCACAGCCATATATGGAAAAAAAATACTAACATATTTATAAATATATACATTTTAGTATGTACACATACACGCACACAAACAGACTCACACAATGAAGGCAAACATTTTTTATAAAGCTTATATGGCAGTATCCCAGTTCATTAGATATTAAGTGCTGTTTTTTTTATTTGGAGGGTGGGGGGTTTTCAGCATGGACATTAAAAGGATAGGCAACACCTAGTATATAAATGTGAAAGACAGATGCTAAAAGTATTTAAGTATGCATATCGCACATTTCTTACACCTCTGATAATAGAGATAATTTTTAAACAAGGGCGAGAATCTGGGACACGCATTTGTCTAAAATAGTACCACTATTGATGTCAATGTCTGTCTGCACAAAGAGCAGCTACTTCATGGAAATACTGGCTATAAATTACATTTTCCCCCCACTATTACACACTAATGATGGTACAGCTCACTATCTCCTCCCTAATCTACTGGCACATCAAAAGGAAGATCTCACGCATGTCACAGCTGCAATCAAACCAGTGGCGGCTCTAGGATTTTTCTGAAACAGGGACCACGAAGGGCCCAAGTGTCGCTGCCATCTTTGTTTAGTGTTTGCTTTGGTCAACAAGGCAATACGCAGATTATTCTGCATATGGTGGTAAAAACATCTTTGCTTGACACTGTCAAGTAAGTTAGTAATTATTCGTATTTAAAGGTGCACAATGCTATATTTGCACTTCAATTATTCATGAAATGACTATAATCAATATACAGTACATTAAAGAAACATGTTTTTTGGAAATACTTCTATAACTGATAACAATGGTTAATGGACGATTTATGTTTTGCAAATTTCTTTCTCTTTTGTTACCCTGTTCATCATCAGCCAATAACGAGACCAGTTTCCAGTCTTTGTCCAGGTTGCCACAGCTCTGTAACTAAGGCTGCGCCAACAATGACAAACAGCCTGAATTATGTTTACCACTCAAGCAAAAAATGTTGTTCGGAATCTCAAAGGATTCAAGACAACGAGAGAAGCAAAACAAGGATATACATTCATTTGGCATGGTTGTGTTATGCTATTTAGTGTGTGGATCCTTTGACCGAAGCAAAGATAGTCTTTACGCGTGTCTATAGTATTAGTCGGTAATTGAAATTAAAATGGATGGAGCAAGTCTTTGTGGATGCTGTCAATGCATTACCAAATGATATATTTCTTTGCCAGTGCGCTTATAGTACATTGAGTCAAGTAGCCCTCCCTCACTTAGGTCATGGTTACATACACTAACTTGGACCTCGTATCGCGGCATCGTATTTTCCATGGAAATTAAAAAGCTAAGCTATACCCTCTGCAAAGGACTCGTTGCTTGCCACTTAAAGTTCTTTTCCTGCAGGTTCACCAATGTAAAGCGGCATTCTGGCAACCCTAAGGGGGAAGGCATTTTGTGCTCGTCAATATTTTTGATCTAGTTGCAGTACTAGTTTTGGCCATCAATGCTACATTGTTCACCTTTAATCATACTGTTCCAAGTAAGGCTACTATACATGGAACAATAATTTTAATCACTTTTTTGAAAAGTCATTTTAAACACGAAAAGCAGCAATAATATTTAACATGCTCTAGAAACAACGTTATATCATTCTCTCTCACCTCAAAAATGAAGGTATTCACTGATTACCATGCTTTGTGCTAAAATGGGAACAGGGACACTTCAGGAGCCATTCAAATTAGAGGTGGAGCCAGAGCCCCTGTGGCACCACCCCTAAAACCGCCATTGAATTAAACTCCAACTTGATGTTTGTGAGATGCTGAACAAACGTCCAATGGATAGAGCAAAAGAAAAGCAGCTGCAGTCCATGTTTTGAAAACGTGAATGTCCTCGAAGCCAAGAATCACAAAACAGGAGGGATAAGATCCTTCCACGTACCTGCCTGTCATTCTTAAATGATGGCCCACTTCCTGTGGGAGGAGGGAGCACTGTAATAGGCTCCAGATGGACTGCACTCTGTGTGTTGCACCTACATTACTACAACAACTACTTCAGGGAATGACTTGAACATGTGCACCTCTGTTAACAGTGTTGGGAACATAACGCTTTACACTATCTGTAGCAGTACGGCCAGTACCACTGTTAGTATTTATGTATCCATATTATTATCATTTATCTCTTTTTTTTTTTCAACAGGGTGTCCCCAAAATGTTTTAGCATCTGATGATTAAATTTCACATGGGATTTAAATTTCAAAGAAAGGAAATTAATTCTAAATAGCTACTGTGAGTGTGAGAATGTAGTTGAAATACAGTGGGGCAAATAAGTATTTAGTCAACCACCAATTGTGCAAGTTCTCCTACTTGAAAAGATTAGCGAGGCCTGTTATTGTCAACATGGGTAAACCTCAACCATACAGACAGAATGTGGGAAAAAAAAAAAAACAGAAAATCACATTGTTTGATTTTTAAAGAATTTATTTTCAAATTAGAGTGGAAAAAAAGTATTTGGTCACCTACAAACAAGCAAGATTTCTGGCTGTCAAAGAGGTCTAACTTCTTCTAACAAGGTCTAACAAGGCTCCACTCGTTACCTGTATTAATGGCAACTGTTTTAACTCATTATCGGTATAAAAGACACCTGTCCACAATCTCAGTCAGTCACACTCCAAACTCCACTATGGCCAAGACCAAACAGCTGTCGAATGACACCAGAGACAAAATTGTAGACCTGCACCAGGCTGGGAAGACTGAATCTGCAAAAGGTAAAACACTTGGTGAAAAGAAATCAACTGTGGGAGCAATTATTAGAAAATGGAAGACATACAAGACCACTGATAATCTCCCTCGATCTGGGGCTCCATGCAAGATCTCACCCCGTGGCGTCAAAATGATAACAAGAACGGTGAGCAAAAATCTCAGAACCACACGGGGGGACCTAGTGAATGACCTACAGAGAGCTGGGACCACAGTAACAAAGGCTACTATCAGTAACACAATACGCCGCCAGGGACTCAAATCCTGCACTGCCAGACGTGTCCCCCTGCTGAAGAAAGTACACGTCCAGGCCCGTCTGCGGTTCGCTAGAGAGCATTTGGATGATCCAGAAGAGGACTGGGAGAATGTGTTATGGTCAGATGAAACCAAAACCAAAATAGAACATTTTGGTAGAAACACAGGTTCTCGTGTTTGGAGGAGAAAGAATATTGAATTGCATCCGAAGAAAACCATACCCACTGTGAAGTATGGGGGCGGAAAAATCATGCTTTGGGGCTGTTTTTCTGCAAAGGGACCAGGACGACTGATCTGTGTAAAGGAAAGAATGAATGGGGCCATGTATCGAGAGATTTTAAGTGAAAATTTCCTTCCATCAGCAAGGGCATTGAAGATGAGACGTGGCTGTGTCTTTCAGCATGACAATGATCCCAAACACACAGCGAGGGCAACAAAGGAGTGGCTTTGTAAGAAGCATTTCAAGGTCCTGGAGTGGTCTAGCCAGTCTCCAGATCTCAACCCCATAGAAAATCTGTGGAGGGAGTTGAAAGTACGTGCTGCCCAATGACAGACCCAAAACATTTCTGCTCTAGAGGAGATCTGCCTGGAGGAATGGGCCAAAATACCAGCAACAGTGTGTGAAAAGCTTGTGAAGAGTTACAGAAAACGTTTGGCCTCCGTTATTGCCAACAAAGGTTGCGTAACAAAGTATTGAGATGAACTTTTGGTATTGACCAAAAACTTATTTTCCACCATGATTTGCAAGTAAATTCTTTAAAAATCAAACAATGTGATTTTCAGTTTTTTTCCCCACATTCTGTCCCTCATGGTTGAGGTTTAACCATGTTGACAATTACAGGCCTCTCTAATATTTTCAAGTGGGAGAACATGCACAATTAGTGGTTGACTAAATACTTATTTGCCCCACTGTATGAATATTCCATGTTATTCGCTGCTAAAAAGTAGATACCACTTTTGGGAGTAAGTCATGTTATGAGCGATCATTGTGTCTGTGCTTTAACATTATTTTCACAGTTATCATAGTTTTAAGAAATTCATTATTTGCATATTTTGATTTTTTGAGTAACCACCTATCACTTAAAGGTCATCTATATGGTAAATGGTGTTATACAAAGTACTGTCTGTTCCAATCATTGTCAGGTCCCAATCTTTTTTTTTTTTTTTTTTTTGCAGTTTTCCTCCATGGAAATTCAATCCTGTTCCTAATTTTTGGAGATCTCTGTACAGTGTGCGATTTTATCATACTTTTTACGGACTTCCTCCATTTACAAAATTGAAGAGAAAATGATGGCTGAATGGCATTGTATTTCTTTCAATATACACCATACAAGAAGGTCATTTTGTTCTGTTGCTCAGGTCACCTCGACCAGGTCTCGATGGCGTCCTCTCAACATTAGAGCAGGTGAAAGCATGCATTTTCTTTCACTGCCTATGAGTACTTCCTCCCATTTACAGTAATAACATCATCCATTTCACACAGATGCTTTCCAGACTACTCTCACACACCAAAGTATTATGTGCACAACACATAATATACCTGTTGATGAAGTCTAATTCAGCAAGTATAGTTCTTGTAACAAAGAGAAAATCCCAATGAGCTCAGGTGAGCATCAGCGCGGAAGTTGAGCGCATACTCGACATAGTTGGCGTGAGGAATGCATGAGTCTTTTTCCCTTGCGGGGTGCGTTCGAGGCCTTCGGGTGGCTTGAGCTCAGAGGCCTGCTCCGAATTAAAAACCACATGCTGCTTGTTTTTTTTCCCCCGACACACCTGGCGCCGCCCGCTGACCTCACGCGCCATTAGGGAGATGATTGGCTGATTCCCACAGATTCCTGTTCTGTTCCCGTGGGCATGGCAAAGTTTTGCCATTGTTTCCACGGATCGGCAAAATGTTGCAAAGTATTTCAGAAAAATTACAGCTACAAGTTGTTTAACAAAACTCATTATCGAGAATATATATAGACGGTATACTGTATATATTTTATAGAATTTGAGGTTGTTTTCTTACAAGAATATATACTTTTTTTTCCCAAGAAAGTATGTTTTCATTTAAAAAGAATACTACAAGTAAAAATCGTACATTTCCTCAAATTTGACCAAAAGAAAGATGTTTATTTACGACAAATCCATTCTTGTGGACATGAATTGAAAAACTAGTGAGACGTCAATGGCAGCCAGTGAGTTAACACCTATAAATAAAAATACCCTTTCAAAACATTTTTACTTGATTCCGATCCTCTGGTTAAGGAATTAAAGTTGAAGGATTTCGAGTTGCAGCCCTTGATTTTTCTGAAATGGGTCTTTGGAGAAAAAAGTTCCGACACCCCTGCACTAGATACTGTCTGCTGAAGGCTGCCGACTCGGCCTAGTAACATGTGAAACATTTGTCGCTCAAAGAAGTGGACTCGAAATCAAACATTAGCATTACATATCTGTTGACAAAATTAAATAAAACTTAGGAGCGCTGTAAATGTGTTCCCCACATCACATTTTAGGAGCGCAAGCACACTCATGTTAGTTACAAGGCCAACTGAAATGCGGTTCGTTTTCACAGGTTAGGTTGATCCGACACATTAATTGTATCAGAATCTGATGAAGATGATGAAACAGATTATTCAGCATCTTCTCAATTTTTTTTGTTTGTTTTTAATAATTTTGGGATAAATAGTGTTGTGCGATTAATCAAGATTAAATGATTACCACTAAGTCTCAAATGTTTTTTTTTTTTTTTTTTTTTATTCGAGTCCAACTGCCTATTTACATAGTGATATTTTTGTGTAAAAGGTTTAGTGCAATTAGTGGTCTAAGTCTAAAAATCTGTCAGACGAATCAGTATCAATAGAAGACGATACATACTCTACTCTACTCTACTCTACTCTACTCTACTCTACTCTACTCTACTCTACTCTACTATACAATACTTCTGTCAATCTTACTTAGACGTTGGAGTTGGCCCAGTTTTGTATTAAAGCATCGGGAAAACTGAAGAAACTGCTAATGTCAAAATCAGAAATAAACATCAAGATGTCAAACATGGAGTTAGCCAACTCGCCTTCTGAAAAGCTCAAATCCAAGTCAAGAACCTTGTTTACATGGAGACCGTGAGACGTAATTCGCACAACAATTCCATCAACTCTTTAAAAATTATTTTTCTTTCTACATTTCCAGAAAGAACCTCATCTGCTCCCCTCCAACAAACGAACGTCTCAGGTGAGCTACTTGAATGCCACTCACTGCATTTGCCGGTTGACTAAATATAATCACGCGCTTCCAGCCCAGTCTAATCTTTATTATTTCCAGACTTAGGCATGCACACAACACAAACATGAGCTCATAAAAATACCAAAAGGACATTTACGCGATTGCTAGCTAAGAAATAGTGACCATGTCAAAAAATGAAAATGACTGCACTAGTGTAATTTTACATGTAAAAAAACAAATTTGGCACTGAAATCTCACCGTCTTTTGCCATCTATAGTTATTCCATCAAAAACATTGCATAAGGGAAAGCCCACTATCAGCAATTCTGGGTGTGACGTCACAACCCTAATTAATGATCATGCCTAGCTTTCTAGTCAGGGGTGAAAGTGGCTAGAATTTCTTGCCAGAACTCCCCGACGTGAAGGTCGCCACGGAGCCAGAAATTTTAATAATTTATTTTTCATTCAAAATTGTATTTTTTCAATAATTTGCAAAATAAAAGTTAACAAAAACAGCAATAACCCCAACCTCCATCTCCTAATTTTTATTTCTCCTCATTTCCTCACATACTAAATGCCAAATCTCCATTTTAACTACTTGTGAACATAGGATATATATTAAAATTGAAGTTGATGTAAACATTTACTTTTTTTAAATAATAAAAATATAACTAACATATATTCAGAACAATAAATACAAATGACTTATATTATGCACAGTGAAATGGAATATATCTTGAAGATCGCGCAAACATTGACTTTTTAAAATCATCAGGAAACGAATAAGTAGCCTAACATAAATGAACAAATAAAAGTCCAAAGTGCACATTGACAGCTAAGATGTTCTGAACCTCCCCATCAGAGCAAATAAAACTAAATATTAAATCATAGGCCTCCTCAACTCTTTCATTTCTCTTAAAGATTGGATCCATTTTATGTTGCATTGCCCATTTTTGTCATATCAATTCAACAAGCTTTTTTTTTTTTTTTTTTTTTTTTTTTGCTGTTCCAGAAAACATGCACATTTGAACCAATCAGAGCTAACCATCTCTGCTGATCACATGTCAGTATGTCAGCCAACTGAATGGATAAATGAGTCCAGGCGTTTTGCTTTGCTGCGTGCATTCGCACATTGACGTGACTTATCATCGTCAGACTCGGATAACTGCAGCAGCTGGGGAAACCTCCATGCCGTCCATGGAATAAAATCAATAATAAATATCGGTGGAAACGGATTACGCTACACAAGCACTTTATTCTGCTTGTTGTTAACACTTGTGTACATGTAAATCTGATGTTGGTAGATTGTTTTCTTCTTGGAGCTGAAATGCATGTGCGCAGCTTAGCATTTTTCATTAATTTATTATTTTTTTTACATAGCTTTTGACAGTTGCTGTCATATTTTCTTAATCAAAGCACCGTGTACCGGAACAGCATTCCGGCCCTGAATCTTACACCAGAACTGCGTTCTGGCCCTGAATCTTATACCGGAACTGCGTTCCTGACCGTTCTGGCCCACTTTCACCCGTTTCTAGTGCTGCGCTAACCAGTAAATATTGACATATTGACAGAACGGTCCTATTGCAACGAGAATAAAAAGCCCATGGAGAACATGCTATCAGACTGCAAACATCTAAAACTCATTCTGGGTGAGACGTTATCTTCTGTTTGGGGATTATTTTTTTGTGGGTGGGTCGAAGGCAGCTGAGAAAAGAAGCGTACCATAAGTAGGATCTACTGTCATTACTAAGCCTTTTCTGTAACTTTTTTTGATGGTATTAAAAATATGGTCTATCATTTTAAAGTCACTTGTAGTATTCCATAGCACCTTTAAAGAACTTCAAAGGGGATTTAAGGTTTTTTGTTCGTTTTAACTAAAAAGCCATAACCGTTTGAAGGGGGGGGGGGGCATACTTTAAAGTGGATAAAATGGTGACTTTTTATGCTGAAACATGGTTTGCAAAGAATTTAATTTTTTTAATAAAAAGCAAAAATTACACAAGTCAAATTGTATGGTTTTTAAAAATAAAAATGTAATAAAATGTCAGAATCATATAGGACAATTTTTTTATTGAAAAAGGAATGCATTTACAACAAAAGTCAATATATTTAGACCATCAATATTTTTAGAAAGTTTTTGTTTTTTTTAGAAAAAAAAAAAAAAATCCTAGCAAAATAACGGCGATTTTTTTGGGTTTGTTTGTTCAAGGGCAGTGTAGTTAATAACTGTGTAGGGTTTAACGGCTTTATTTTTTTCAGTAGTGAGTAATCTAATTAATTACTTTTTCCATCTTTGCAACACCGTTACCTTTACTAAGGATGTAAAGGGGCGCGTTACAACAATTTGGTTGAGTGAAACGCGAGTTGATTTTGTCACACATCAGCTGCCTGCCTGGAGAGAGCAGAGCGGGAAGGGAGTGGAGTGGAGGGAAGAGGGTTGGCATGCCGTTGCAAACGCAATGATGATTGGTTAGGTGGGTGGATCATGCAAGGTAGCAAGGTAGCATTCTCAAACTATCACTAATTATTATTCAATATTTAATATTGTCACATAATATTTAAGGATAGTGTTCTGCCTATTGTGCAGTAGGCCGAACATACAGTGTCAGAGATTTGCACTTAATGGTCAGTTTACATTTGTGTTTTCTTAACAGACTAATATACAGAGCGATTCAAAAAGAATGTCTTAAAATCATCACGTGATGTCAAAAACAAAAAACATTACAAAATTCAGGCTTAGACGCATGTGTTGAATATGACTTCATGTTTTACATGGAATCCCTCACGACACGCCTTAGCATGTAGCAATCCACCAAGTTGATTTGGGAGGAATTCTCATATAAGGTTGATGTTGTCAGTGCTGCTAATGATAGCCATATTTTGGTACTCTACTAGTAAAATACAAAATCCAACTTTAAATTATGTACAACATACAGTATGTGTCCAAGCCTGAATTTTGTAATGTTTTTCATTTATGACATATCGCATGATGACTTTAGGACATTCTATTTGATTCAATTAATATCAAATGTTCTAAAATACTCTATATAGTGTTTCTATTCGTCAGTCAGTTAATGTAGACATATTTGATGTCAAAGATGTTATAGAATGTAATGTATGACGTAATAACGTGTCGGGCATGAAATGTAACGTCAGTTACTTTAGTGAGTAACTAATTACTCTTACAATGAGATAACTGTTACTAACTCAATTACTTTTTGGGAGAAGTAATTTGTAACTATTTTTTAAGTTAGATTAACAACACTGATCAAAGGGCTTACATAATTATTTAAGACTGCAGTTATAATCTTGTGAGATAATACATATTTCTCAAAGAAAATAGTGGAGCCCTGCAGTAATATATTTTTTTACATATTCAGTACAGGCCAAAGCGTTGGACAAACATCATTCATTGCAACACAAATAAAGGTCCTAACCCCATTGATAAAGCATTAAATTCCAATAATCAACCCTGAAAAAGCATACCTGTGAAGTCAAAAACCTTTAGAGGTGACTCCCTCTTGAAGTTCATCAAAAGAATGGTAAGAGTGTGCAAAAACTAATCAGAGCAAAGGGCAGCTACTTTGAAGATACTAGTATATTATCTGTTTTTAGTTATTTCGCCTTTTTTTGTACATTATTCCACACGTGTTCATTCATAGTTTTATTACTTTCAGTGAGAATTTACAATGTAAATAGTCATGAAAATAAAGAAAACGCACGAATGAGGTGTGTCCAAACTTTTGGCCTGTACTGTACCTTGCTAAGATGTATTTCTAAAGAAAATGTCAATTCTTAAAAAAATTAATAAATAAAATAAAAATCATATTTTTTGAGGAAAATTTCACTCATCACTCAACTTCTAACAAGTACAAATTGCGCAGTCGTGTGTTGACGCATAGGTAAACTGGAGGTGCACACAGTGACAGGTTTTTTGCTTTAACTCCTGCTGTCGACTCATGAATTTTTTATTTTTTTTTTCAAAAACAATGTTTACTATTTTTCTTCTCCAGACATAACAAACGAGCTGTTGCGTTTCATCTGATTATTAAAAACTTGACATACAATTGTAGCTTTGTGTTGACAAATGTGGCCTAGGTGTACCCGAACCAAATGCCAAATATTTGGGCTTTACAAATGTGGATGGAAAACATAGACTTCATAATGATATTGACGGGACACATTCCCCAGACACTGCCCCGCGGCTTCAAGTAGGGGGCCGTCCCACACTCTGCTTCAGTCGGTCGAAGTCAGTCGCATTCTCAAACACATGCATTGATCCAACTCTGGATTTAGGTTGAAAAAATACGAAAGCTGTACCGCATACAAACAGGAAGGATTGTCTCAGGAGTGATTTGTTCGAGGATTCAAGGTAATTATTATATTTTTCGTACTATGCATGCATTTTGAAACGTTGTGAAAAAAAAAATCAATGGGAGAAATTAACCGCTACAGCATTGGCAACATAATTCGAAATATCTATGTAAATGCTAACTGCCCACTTTTTAGCTTTGAAACAAGAATCGAGACTGTTTTACGTTCATATCTATAAAGCATTCAGGGATTTAAGCATTTATTCACAAGAATTTTCAACGGAAAAAGCTCTTTGTGGTGATAAGGCGGCGCCACAGTGGGTTAAAGACTAGCAGCACATTCGACGTATTTACATAAAATAAATTCTAAATGGCTGTTTTTTTTTTTTTTTACTTTAACCAAGAATCGAGACTGTTTCATGTCCATAGCTAAAAAGAATTCAGGGATTTAAGCATTTATTCACAAGAATTTCCAAGGTAAAAAGCTCTTTGTCTGTGTTTCCACTCAGTCAGCATTGACGGAGATAGGCCCCCTATTAATTGGCCCCCGCGCCCCATGTCACGGCAATATATTATGAAGTCTATGATGGAAAATATGGTGCCTGTGGTGGAGGGTAAAAGAAGTAGTAGTAAAATTTTGTTTTTTGAGAGGAAACATTGCTAGGTTTTTTTTTTGAATGAAGTCACAATGTGGAATTATGTGTCATGTCATTTTTAACTACTAATGGTTGATTCTAAAAATAGTCATTTTATACATATATATAGGCTGGTTATACAATATAAAACTACAGTTTATTCTATAAACAATCTCGTGTAGAAAAAAGTGCATGATAATGATCATGTATGATTTTCAAACCATTTAGAGTCATCCGCGTTACAATTTAGCTTTTACATCAGCATCAGTCGGCTTCTCAAGAACTCCTCCACCTTTCTCCATGCGAGCACCTCGGCGTGGGCATGGGCTCGGGGTTCCCCACCCCACAAGTTTATTATGCTAATAAACCCGTTCACACATGAGTGGCAGTATGGCCCGTAGGGCGGCTCCAGGAGGTGCCCAGCTCGCGGGTAGCACACGCTCTCCACGTTGTCCTTCCCAGCCTTCCTGAGTTGATCAACAATTAAAAAAAAAAAAAAAAATCTGTGTTTGCATCATTTGAGACATTTTCCAAGGTTGACATTCACAAAAAGTAACAAACTTGACAATGGCGAAGACTATTGCAAAATGAAGTGTGAATGAGTATAAGGTAATTGCCTGAGTCTGGCTACGATGCTCTCCATGTATGCCTTGCAGTCGAAGTTAAGGTCGTCCTCCGAAGCCAGCAATAGAAGGTGAGCGCTGGTTTTCTCCACAGGAATCCGGCTGCTCTGGTTCTCTTCGTCTTCGGGGTTACCGACAACAAATTTGCCAATGTTGGCACCGTCAGAGGTGGGTATGACCTTCCTCTGGTCCATAGACAAGGAGGAAAGGATCTGTCGGCCCTTGTAATGAAGAGGGACAGCAGAGTTGGCGCTGCAGGCATTGATCCAGACCATTGCGCGCACGCCTGGAACAAAGGACACCAGAGATAGGCCGATGTCCCCTGCTTTGCAACGCCCGATTACACCCAGCCTGTCACTGTCCACCTAGAAGTTCAAACGACAAAATTATGACTTGATAACATTTTACGCGAACACAGCCGGGTCAATTTTAACAGCGTGATAACCTTAGGGTGCTGCTTTAACAAGCACAGCGCTTCCTCAAAGTAGTCCAGCTCCACATACTTGATGTTGGCAGCTTTCTCGTAGAACACAGGCATGCACAGAACCATGAAGCCTTTGTTGGCTAACAGGCTAGCTCGCTTCTCCGACGCGAAGGTGGACAAATCCAACAGACCCGGGAACTGACCTTCACCTTAAGTCGTCATATCAAATCAAAATACTTTCTTGATTGCAGATAGGGCTTCAACTTAGGTCTTGAAGTGTGAAAATGACATGCATTGGTTAGGGTTTCATAGATGTCTTTCAAGACATTTGGTCCTAACCTGGTGGTGTGAACAACACTGCAGTGTACTTCCCGAGGTGGACAACCACCCGTGTGACGCCCTCTCCCATCAGATGCCTCACGTTGGTGGCCTCAGCCAGGGCTACACCCCGCTCCTCGTCCTCCACATCAACACTGTCGTGCACCGAGAACCTGACCACGTGGGGACTGATTGCCTCACTCCAGTGGAAGTACTTGTGGGGCGCAGCTGCCCGCATCGACCACAGCAGACCCATGGGCTCCACCCCTTCATAGCTGCCACACAGGGAAGCATCCCGGCAGAGGTCTACCTCCCCATTGCCATCCGCCCGGTAGATGGCTGCCGAGCGGAAGACCACCCCTCGCTCGTTGGTGGCCCGGGCCCTCAGGGTAACCACCTGCCTGGACCTTAGACCGGTCACTTTCACGTGGACAGGCTCATCGAAAAGGCAGCTGGCACTCGGCAGAAGATGCAGGTGAACATGAGACAACATGCTAGACGAAAGAGGGGCAAACATATGTTGAGCCTTTTTGATTAAATTCACTGCCAAAGATGACGATTGACATATTATCTATTTGAAGTGGGAGAGATGGCAGTGATTGATAATGTTTCAGTGACATTGACGGTGACAGATGACCAATCCATTTTGGCTTGGACAGCTGGCAGTGATCTCCAAGTTAAAATAGACTGATAGTTTATCGCAACAATAGCCATGAAAGAATTAAGCCTCTGCAGAGTCAACTCACCAGTTATTACTAGTTAACATGGATAGATTACTTGTCTAGGGCTGTCAAACGATTAAAATTTTTAATCGAGTTAATTACAGCTTAAAAATTAATTAATGGTAATTAATCGCAATTAATCGCAATTCAAACCATCTATAAAATATGCCATATTTTTCTGTAAATTATATATATATTCTGTAAAATAAATGGAATGGAAAGATAAGACACAAGATGGATATATACATTCAACATACGGTAAATAAAGACTGTAGTGGGCATTTCACTCTACTGTAATTTAAATCTGTCTATGCTGTCCTCACTCCGAAGCGTCTACTTTTTCCAAAGCTAGACAGCTAGTGAACGACACCTTAATAATCAGACTTCTTCCTTTTACATCTGATTTATTAATCAAATGGCCTCAAACCATTGTCCTCTTTAGACCGTCATAAAACTACAAAAAAAAAAGTACACAAGCATTGCATTAGCAACAACGTTAGCTTAGCACGCTATACAGGTTCACTAAACATAAACAAAAAGCGTCTCATACAAAAATTAAACATTTCGCTTACTGACATAATATGTACATTCTTTACAACAACCATACTTACGGACAAATCTTGTCCAAGGATCATTTAAGTACAACATTACAACGTAGGCGCCAGCCCGAGACGTCGTGCAGCCATATTGAACTGGTAAGAAAAAAATAAACCATGTCGCAAAGCGACCACAAGAGTTCGCTGTTGGACAGCACAAAAAGCCTTGCTGTGAAACTTACCAAAAGGCAGAATACTGTCTGAGCGGGACATATGCGTTAATTGCGTCAAATATTTTAACGTGATTAATCAAAAAAATTAATTACCGCGCGTTAACGCGATAATTTTGACAGCTCTAGTAGCTGTTAATGGCAGTGAATGACTTAAATCATGGCTATGTCGGAATTGTGAATGGGTTCCTTTAATATGATGATGTAATGCTATAAATTTAAAAGCACTTATGACTACACAACGATGAAATTACAGCTGTAACAAAAAAAAAAAAAAAGCTCCTTTCAGACAATTGAAGTGGCTTTTAAACAGGTATTACAAGTCTCATAATGCATAGTGGCAGCACTGTTGTACATCAACAAAGCACTGTCAATTAGCAGTGTAAATAACATTTTTTTTTTTTTTACAATCTATGGTAGTGCTGTACAAGATGACGATCTATATCGCCAACACGATGTACAGTACAGTTAACTTTCTAATGACATTTAACATGTTAATCATCATTCTTGACATAAACAGACCTGTTTCCAGCAAACAACATTTTGGACAGCAGATAGCGTCCAAATTGCAATGACTTGCAACATTTAGGGGATTTTATATCCCAAAGTAGTACCACCACTTGGCCTCAAAATGTCCCCATCTTCACTCAATAGTTAGCAAATTCTCTCTTCCTGCTAACTGTAAGCGAGTAATTCATGCAAGACAATGAAAATAGCAACACACATATTTCGCACGGAACAGACAACACAATATCCATATTTATTAATTTGATATTAATTATACTATGCTAAAATAATTTACAGCAGCCTTGAAATAAAAAAAACTAGCAAAAAGTGTTTGTAAATAATTAGATATCTTTACAATTGGGCAAAAAAATTGTATGCTATTGTGCTGCTTTTGTTTAGAATGCATAGTTTTAGGTTGTAGCACTACTTGATGCATTGTGTATTTGTTGCTGGTCAGTTTATGTTTGACGAAATATAGTAGGCTATAGTGTTAAACTTGCCTGGCAAACTAGCCTGACTTTGGCCTTGTTTAAGATGTATCTTATACTTAGCCAAAGTCAAACTGGTAGCCTCGTACAATTATACAGTATTTGCATTAAACTGAAAGACATCACCTCAAAAGACAAAAGTTGGCTCTCGTTCGTCAGGTTTAAATCATCCCAAGGGTCTTGTCTTCTCATGAAAATACGTCGTCAAAACTCAAGTGTAGCGACAAACGTGTAAATGTTATACACAAATTCAATCGGGCGAGATTCTGCAGTAATGTTTAGCCACCTCCACCCTGTGGAGGGGGCGGGATGCGTTCAAGTTTTAACCCGACCGATTACCACATAGATATTACAGTGATCAAACGCTAGATGCGCAATGCGCTCTGTGAGCCAATTGGAAGGCTGTCATCGCATGTCGGCCATTTTGTGTCAGTACAATTCGATAAACATCGTGAACGGAGCGAACTATAAATTGCTCATTTTCAAACAATTTTTGAGAGACTCGGGTTTTCACAAACACCAGAGATACAGTAAATTAACGGATAATCAAAAACATTTTTTTCTAACATTCAGCATTAATAATAGCCACCCGTTTAGTTATTTTTTTGTGTGTGGCTCAAACTGTTTGAAATCCGTCAAGATTAATTCCAAATCAAAGAGTAGTTTAGTGGATAACATAGCTTACTTTGGTTCACTGCAACAAAGCCTGCCGGAGAAGTCCACTGCCTTGAGATGGCCGCCGGCGACTAACGCCGCTGAGTCAGACTTTTCACATATAGCTGTTATAGATATGTATATTGGGATTGGTAGCTGCGGAATGTGCGCATGGTGTACGCTATCAGGTGTATGAAGAAATACTGATTAACCTCGTTAAAAGTCGTGTTTTGTTGGTTTCTAAAGTAATAACCCGCTAGTTTGTAGAGACAAGGTTAGAAATGTGAAACAAGTGTGTCAGTTGCTGTTAGTAACTCAGGTGTTTTGTCGTATTAAATAAATCTGAGTATTACTGGGGGGAAAATAACAAAGAGTTTAATCCAGAATCTGGTATTGCATGTTACGACCGAGTAGCAAATCTGCTTACAAGTTCTAATATCAAGGTTTCAAATGCCGGCTCTAGCGTAGTGTAGTTTTCATATTTCTCCCCATGCATGCATGTTGGTTTGACTGGACGAATATCATATCAAAATCCTGCTTGCTATGCCTTTGGCTGCTGTGTTTCACGCATTTAATGTAAATATCTGCTGCCATATTATTGTATGGCTGGCTGTCCAAGTGGAGTACTTGGTGTTTGTGGTAAATCTGTGTTTCGTCGACACAATGTTATTCAACTAATTCTAAACAGCAGGAATAATGTTTAAATGGACACTATTTTGATTGCTTTCATTTTTATTATGGCGTCTTTGTTTACGTGCTTTTCACTACATGATGCGTCTCATTCTTCAATCTAGCAACAGTTGAGTCACTTCAAGTACAATGAATATATTCTTGTCACAGCTAAGTTATAAATGTAGTCATGAAAAAATGGTTCCTTGTCTAGTTATGTTATGCAGAGGCGTAGCGAGGGTCCCCGGGGCCCCAGGCAACAAGCAACATGGGGCCCTTCGAGAGTGTGAAAGTAAGGGGGACAGTTGGGACTTGGAGCAATAGCATATTTAATAAAAATCTAATAACGCCTCGGTCTCATAGAGCACTTTTTAGGACACTCAAAGTGCCCAGCTTCTACTACATTAGGACATAAAACTACAGTAACATAGTACAGTCACCGCTGTATTGCTTCCTTTTCTCTTATGCTTTTTTTTTTCCTTTCTTTTGTCGCTTCCAGAAGGATAACTTCTCTTCATTTTGGAGAGACGCCAATTTAAAAAAAAAAAAAAAAAAAAAACAATTCGCCGCTCACTCTCACTCTGAGTCACGTAAGGGAGGGGAGGGGCAGTGTAGAGCGAGTGAAGGGGCCCCTTCAGGGAACTCAGACACAAGGCTTTCACAGGCACTGTCGCACTTGTCGCTGGGACAGTGCAGTAAAGCTGCGTGTGCTAAATCTGTTGGCCCTCTGGGGGCCCCTGCTGGCTTGGGGCCCTAGGCAGTTGCATGGTTTGCCTAATGGGGCGCGACGCCTCTGTTCCCACATGCCAAAATTGTGCATGATCAGTCAGCCACACCCTATAAATTGCCCATACAAGTGACTTTGAATATGAATGTTTGTTCATCTATTCTTGGCCTGCAATTGCATTCTTCCCACATGTCAAAATTGTTCATGATCAGTCAGTCACACCCTATAAATTGCCCATAAAAGTGACTGTGATTATGAATGTTTTTTCAACTATTCTTGGCCTGCAATTGGCCGACATTGTCGCCAGACATGATAGCACGTACCTCGGCTGAGTCTGCTACTTCCCATGGTCAGCTGGGATAGGCTCAAGCACCCCACAAGCAGAAGTGGCACAGAAAATGGATGGATGTTGATAGTGCATTCAATGACTGAATATGATTTTTTGATCATTTAGCATCTTTCAGTTTACAATTTCGCTTTTGTCTCGGCGTGTTGGCAGTTTAGTCGGCTTCTCAAGAACTCCTCCATTTTCCTCCAGGCGAGCACCTCGGCACAGGCGTGAGCCCTTGGCTCGCCACCCCACTTGACGGGGATGCGCAGAAACCCGTGCAGACCGGAATGGCAGTACGGCCCATAGGGTGGCTCCAAGAGGTGTCCAGCCCGCGGGTAGCATACACTCTCTATGTTGTTATTCCCAGCTTGCCTGACAAAGTAAAGACCCGAAATTGAAGTTATAAATAAAGAATGCTGCAATCCTATGAGAAATAAGTTGTATTTTTTAGGAAGACAAAGTCTCAAGAATTATGTTGCATTAAAACCCTGGAGAGCCCACAGGTCAGTTTTGCCCAACAATGTTATAAAATATTGAGAAAAAAAAAACGTTTTGGGCAATTTCTATTATTTTCATTCATAAATCTTGATGATCTTTGATTTTCTTTCAGGTCATTTGAGAGCTGTTTCGAGGCCCCGTGTTGCCACTTGGCTGGAGATTCAAAGAGAAACATGCAATCGGCCCTATTAAATACATTTTTTCATGATTACATGCATCTTTCTATAAAATTCAAGGCTTGATAAGTTCTCAGGCCAATTCTGGTTTTAATTAACCAGTGCTATTAGGTTCATAAACTTCATAATAAATTCAAATTAACAAAATGACATTGGTTTCCAAATGTTTGCACCTGTGTTATTTGGTTTATCTTCCATTAGTCCAATGAACATAGTTTCACTTCTGAAATATTACCCTGTCCCTCAGTTTTCCGGTTTATTAAAATGTACTTTACTGATCCAAAAACTAAAATATTAAATGATATGTAAAATAAAAGAAAAAAATACCTTAGTCTGGCTGCCAGGCTCTCCATGTAGGCCCGGCTATTGTAGTTGAGGTCATCCTCAGAAGCCAGGAATAGGAAGTGTGCGTTGGCTTTCTCCACGGGGATACGGCTGCTCCTGTTCGCTTTGTCATTGGGGTCACCGGTGCCAAATTTGATAATGTTGGCACCATCCGAAGTGGGTATTATCTTGCTTGAGTCCACACTCAACGGGGAGAGGACCCTTTGGCCGCGGTAGTGTAGGGGGACTCCTATGTTGGCGCTGCAGGCATTTATCCACACCAATGCTCGCACGCCGGGCACGAAGGATGCCAGGGATAGGGCGATGTCACCCGCTTTGGATCGCCCAATCACACCCAAACCATCACTGCCCACCTTGAAACGCAGACAACTAGGCATAAAACACTTAATACCAGCACCATTATTTTCAACAGCATACAGACAAATATCAAACAGTGTAAGGGGTTTGAAATAAGGGTTTCAAATGACAATTTTAAATCGAGGTTAGTTAATTTAGGGTTAAGTAAAGGTGTCTAGACTCCTGTTATGTTCACCTTGGGGTGTTGCTGTAAAAGACGAAGAGCTTCCTCTAAATAGTCCAGCTCCATGTGCTTGACTTTGGCAGGTTTGTCATAGAAAAGCCCCACACTCAGAACTACGAAACCTTTATTGGCCAAGAGGCTGGGTCGCTTCTCCGACGCGAAAGAGGACAAATCCAGCACTCCCGGGAACAAGCCTTCACCTGAGGTAAATACACATCCAATCAGAGTCAGAGCTTTCAAATTTCTTTTGGATTCAAGGTTCAAATTAGGCTTTCAAACCTGGTCCTAACCTGGTGGTGTAAACAACACTGCGCTGCACCTCCCGAGGCTGACGACCTCCCGTGTGACGCCCTCTGCCATTAGGACCCTCTCGTTGGTAGCCTCCGCCAGAGCACCCCCCTGCTCCTCCTCCTCCATATCCACACCGTCATGCACTGAAAACCTGACCATGTGAGGAGTGACCGCCTTAGTCCAGTGGAAGTACTTGTGGGGGGCAGCTGCCCGCATCGACCATAGCAGACCCATGGGCTCAACCCCTTCATAGGTGCCACACAGGGCGGCATCCCGGCAGAGGTCCACCTCCCCGTTGCCATCTGCCCGGTAGATGGCCATCGAGCGGAAGACCACCCCTCGCTCATCGGTGGCCTGGGCCCTCAGGGTGACCACCTGACTGGACCCCAGACCGCCCACCTTCACATAGACGGGCTCGTCAAAAAGGCAGCGGGCACTCGGAAGAAGACGCAAGCAGACTTGAACCGACATCCTGGACAAAAGCAAGGAGTAAAATACTGGGGGGAGTGGGGATGTTGGGGGATTCAACTTTAGAGTGATACTTAAGGCTGTAACCAGTATGTATTGATTTGTTTTAATTTCATTACTTTAATTTTTATTAATATTGAAATAATCTATGTATACATTTATAAATATGAATAAAAAAAAACAATTTGGCCAAGTTTCAAAATTGTCCTTTATGCATATGCAGGGGTGAAAGTGGCTACAATTTCTTACCGGAACTCCCCGACGTGAAGGTCACAACAGAGCCAGAAATTTTGTTTATTTATTTATTTGTTTTCATTTTGGGGGGAAGGGGGGGTCAAACCTCTTTAAACTAGTGAAATGCAAAGAAAACTGTTTTAGCACGGTTATTGCTATAACACATACAAAAACTGATTTTTATTCAAAATTATATTTTTCCAATGATTTTCAAAATAAAAGTCAACAAAAACAGCAATAACCCCAACCAACCTCCATCGCCTAATTTTTATTTTCCGTCATTTCCTCACATACTAAATGCCAAATCTCAATTTTAACTACTTAAGAACATAGGATGTGTATTAAAATTGAAGTTAATATAAACATTTACTTTTGCTTTTTTTTTCTTAATAGTAAAGATATAAGTAACATACATTCAGAAAAATAAGTACAAATGACTTATATTATGCAGAATGAAAAGGAATATATTTTGAAGATTGCGCAAACATTGACTTTTTTAAATCATAAGGAAATGAATAAGTAGCCTAACATAAATGAACAAATATAAGTCCAAAGTGCACACTGACAGCTAATATTTTCTGAACCTCCCCATCAGAGCAAATAAAACTAAATATGATAAATAAGCCTCCTTAACTCTTTCCTTGCTCTTAAAGATTTCACCGATTTCTGTTGCATTGCCCTTTTTTTGTCGCATCCATTCAACAAACTTTTTTTTTTTTTTTTTTTTGCTGTTCCAAAAAACATGCACATTTGAACCAAACAGGCCTAACTATCTGTGCTGATCACATGTCAGTATGTCAGCCAATTGATTGGATAAATGAGTCCAAGTGTTTTGCTTTGCTGCATGCATTCGCATTGACATGACTCATCATCGTCAGACTCAGAAAACTGCAGCAGCTGGGGAAACCTCCATGCCGTCCGTGGAATAAAATAAATAATAAATATCGATGGAAATGGATTACGCTACACAAGCACTTGATTGTGCTTGTTGTTAACACTTGTGTATGTAAATCTGATGTTGGTAGAATGTTTAATTCTTGGAGATGAAATGCATGCGTGGCAGATTAGCTTTTTTTTTTTTTACATAGCGTTATGGCAGTTGCCGTCATATTTTTGGAATCAAAGCACCGTACACCGGAACAGCATTCTGGCACTAAATCTTATACCGGAACTGCGTTCCAGCCCTGAATCTTATACCGGAACTGCGTTCCTGACCGTTCTGGCCCACTTTCACCCCTGTGCATATGTGATACATCATTGGAAAGCTTAAAATTTTCTGGGGGAAGAAAAATTTTAAACAGGAGGGCATTTAAAATAAATAAATAAATAAATGTAAACCCCTTAAACTTAACTCGAGGTGAGAGCATGAAAGAGCATTCTAGTAATTAAAGACACCATGATTTTAACGAGATATAATCGCGTACTTACCTTGTTTTAATCCAAAAACTCTGTGTAGCATGTCTCACCGAGTGTGAAGACACAGCTGTTTTTTTTCATTGTGACTTATGTTATGTACTCATATTTATATATTCACTTGTATGCATTATATAGCCATTTATTCTTAGTAAAAGCAATCATGCATTCACATTTTGGTTAGTTTAAACATTTACCATTTGGTGTCATAAGAGTAAGCTCACTTATCTCAATCTCTTGAAGAACACAAAAGTGTCACATGATCCCCCTAGGTCTACTCAAGTGTTTGTTAATCAAATCAGGGGAAGTCACAAGACAACCCCCAGAACCGTTCCTTGTTGACCAATGGTTTGATTGATTAACGTAAACGTCCACGAGATTGTAAAACGTGAGGTGTATATTGGAGTCAGATTCTGAAATGTCTGAGCCGCATTCACTAAAACTTTGTGTTGTGTGATGTGTTTGTGACGTGTTAATTGTTTGAACGCACCATGAGACTCTCGGTATTTGTGTGTCTACTCCGTTTTTATTAAAGCTTCCATAAGAGGAAACGAATGCGCAGCGTTGTGGGTACGGGGTCTAGAGTCAACGCCAACACGTAATTTGTTTAAATGTTTAAAATATGCAAGTGAATAATTTTATAAAGTCGTTTTTTTTTTTTTAAACTAAATATTAGACATCAATTAATGATTCTGAGCTAAAAAATATAAACATTTCGAATAATAAATATAATTACGTACCTTCTTTTGATGGCTGGGTTGAAACAAAAGCGGTCGCGCGGTGTCTGTAAACGGGGGGCTCCAGGGTAAATTGGACAAATTAAAAAGAGTTTGGGGGGGCTTAATGCGCCATGAAACTGCTATGGCAGCATATAGACATATTGACACATATCTATCAAACACAACAGTTCTTTTGGCCCAAAATACAGCAGTTTATTTTAAAGAGGGGTGCAAGAGCAGAAACTGCTTTTTCAGCCTCATCTGTGTTTTCCGCCATATACAAAATACAATCATAATTAACAACTTTTAAATAACTGTCCACTGCAGTGACCACTGTTCCCAACGAGCCATTTTGACCGTCTCCCACCATGAGCCACAAGTTCTTTGACATCTAAGATCTATATTGAATAAAGGGAACTGTAGCCAAGAATACAACTTTTTTGATTTATGTATAGTTTGTCTATTGTTAAACAAAATAGTTTAGGTTTAGAGTATCTTAAGGTACCTTTTCATTTCTTTTTATTTGTATTTAAACAGCACCGTCATCTTCAAATTTAGAATTACATTTGAAAAAAATTACATTGAAATTTAAATTAAGATCAAATACCTTTACATACAAAGTTAATATGTTCCAGGACCTTGTTTGTAAGTCGAAATGGTCGAATGTCGAGCAGGATTTTTCCATAACAACACATTGTAATTCCTTTAATCCTTTCCACGGCCCGCAAACTTACACTGAATCTCTAATAAATACTGCTGATACTATTACAAATGGCAATTACACATAGCAAATCAAATGAATTATAAATAAATTTTGGAACAACAATAATAATAATAATAATTCCTGTAATAATTTAACGAATCAGGTTCTAATGTGGCGGATGTGTTTCGTGTGCTGTACCCGAACACACCGCGTGGTTGACATGACAATGAGAAAGAGAGTGCGGTAGAGATTTTACTTTCTCTTTTAATGTCTTGTTGTTGGTGGTGTCAACTGCGCTGGACAATATGCGTCTTGTGTTGCACAAGTTCTGAGATAAATGATTAAAAACCTGACGAAGCCGGCGATTTCTCTGGCGATGTTACCACAATAATATTAGTCACCTTAACTTATAAAGACTGGCGAATGGAGGTGGGAGGAGGACCGTCGAGATCGTAGACATTCTACGGCCGTATTGTCGAGGCAGTTCACGGACGCGCACAGCACGCTAATAATATATATATATATTTTTTTTTTATCATTTCCATCTTCATTTCAATGGTAAGCGTCACCAATTTTTTTTCCCACGACTTGCACTAACCTTCTTGGAATCCATGTTGATTTCTCTCATATGAAAATCCGCTGTGCGTCCGTCTAGCGGGAAAACAGAAACTTCGGCGCAGTCATTAATTGTCCATTTCAAGCATGTCGTTAGCATACGCCGAGTTTAAGGGGGGGCCAGGGAGGACAGACACCGGTGGCCGAAAAGTGTCATTGCATGTAATTGATTGTCCTATACTGGACTGTCTCAGGAAATTAGAATACACAATATTCTAATTTTTTGAGACAGTCCTGTGTATATATACAGGACTGTCTCAGGAAATTAGAATACACAATATTCTAATTTCCTGACTGTCTCAGGAAATTAGAATACACAATATTCTAATTTCCTGACTGTCTCAGGAAATTAGAATATTGTGTATTCTAATTTCCTGAGACAGTCCTGTATATATACACAGGACTGTCTCAAAAAATTAGAATATTGTGTATTCTAATTTCCTGAGACAGTCCAGTATATTTTAAAATTTAGTTTTCCAGTAAAATATAGTCTATAAAAGTTGTAAAGCATTAAAATAAACAACAAAAATTAATGAAATGAACAAAAAAAGATATTTTTTATGATGGGCCGAGGACTGAAGAGGCAGAATGGATAATTTTATACGTAATTTTTTCAAACCCAAGCTTTCAAAAGCGACAACAACTATTGAGCAAGAACCAAGGATTGAAAATGTGGACCATGAAACACCAGAGAAAACAACCAAAATGGGGAGCGGAGTTTTAATTTGCCCCACTAAAGACGCAAATTGTAAAACAGAGCAACCACAGGTGTCTTGCCAATGTAGTTACTCCTGTCAAAAATTGTATCCCCTGGCCGTGGGGAAGCACACACACGCATTAGTTATGAGTTACGTCGACTTAAACAATTAATTGAAGCCAGAAAACAACCACACATATATTTTGGACATCGACGTCTAAACTCCATACAGGACTTGAATTATAGTAATAACAGTTATAGGTCATCCTACGAGTAAAACAGTAAAACACTGCCTTTTTTTACGTTCAGTACGTATGCTACGTTATACGACATGAAAAAAAAAATTGGGGGGTGGATAGGCCATGTTTTAAAACCTCGTAGATAACTAAATCACCAAAACACAGAAATCAAGCAAATCAGTGCTGCGCAGTGGCTCCGCCTAGGGGATACAATTTTTGACGGGAGTAACTACATTGGCACGACACCGGCGGGCGTACCATATTAAATGGATGACAATCTTAGTATAGCTGTCCTAAGCAGCCTGATTTAGAATTCCCTTCAAGAATGATGGGAAACAAAATAAAGCTCATTTTCAACTTATTATTATAATTATTCTTGTAAATTAATTTTATAGCTGACACTGCGTTTTGAGGTCATCAACATGTTGTGCCACCCCAGCCCCAAAAGTCAAACTCCGCCTATGGTGGTCAGATGTACAAACAAATGGCGAGTCAAAATTTACGTCGGATGTCGAATAGATCATGTGTCGATGCGATTGTGTGTCGAGGTACCATTGTACTTGTTAACCCATTGGTCAATAGACTTCCAATCCATTTGAAGTGGGAGGGCTGACAGAGAATGAACCACCCTTCCAGTTCAAATGAATTGGACGTCCACCAGTGATTTAGTAATTGAAATTCACAGCAGAAGGATGATTCGACACGCATCGTCAATTGCACTGAAAGAGTTAACTTCCAAAGTCACAAAGAGCCACTTCAGAGGGATAAAAGAGCCACATGCTCTGGAGCCAAAGGTTGCAGACCCCTGCAGTAGTGTTATCAAAAAGGCAGGGTACACAGTGATAATCCAGAGGCCCTACCCCAAAATAAAATGTAATGTTTTAAACTTTGTCCTGATTAACATACGTCCCGACTGTAAAGCTCAACATTATGATTGCTTCGGATGAATCGGTGATAATTTTCACCTGTTTAAATTAATAAATACACGAGAAAAAGGTGCACTCTTATAAAGAAATCCAGCATACACTGGTTTATGCATATGCAAAACCAGCAGGGATTTCAGACACAGCCAACACTGAGTTGCATTCAAGGGCAAAGCAGTCAACCTGTGGAATTTTTACCCGCAACTAAAACAGTGTCTTCTGTCAATTTTATTGAGCTAAATAGTGTTGTACCAGCCGGTTCTACTAAGACATTAAAAGTATGTTCAAAAACACAAACTTTAAAGAAAGAAAACTTACCTCGAAGGGCGAGAGTTGGATCACTTTTGTCCGTTTTGAAAGCGTTTAATCCTCTCTCGAAAATACGTCCTTAAAGCTCATAAGTGTCGCTGTTAATTATAGTCCATTTCATATGTAAAATTAAATCGTGTGAGATTTGACGGGCAAATTCAGTTCGGTTCAAGTTGGAACGGATAGGTGTCTCCTATTTCCAAACTCGGTTGATGGATCCCAGCCACGCCTGCGCAACCAAAACTTTAAAACACCGCAAAAACCTGAAACTGACATTTCTATTACTTTCCTTAAACACAATGTTTATCTGATTGTTAAAGCAATAATCTGGTACTGGATGAAGTCCAATTGCAAAGAAATATCAAATATTTATTGCGTTCGCATGAACTGCCAATCATTTTAACGTCCTTTTTTTTCTCCGTCCTTTTTTTTTTTTTTTTTTAACTTTATTAACAACAAATACAAATATACAAACAGGACGAACAATTCACATACAATCAACACATTTAGAACAAATAGAAAAATGATAATAATAAATAAAATGGTCAGGGTTATTTTAAACACAAGCTGTATGGTTTGCACAGTCTCTTGGTCCTTATAGCTTTTGGGGTCCAAAGATAAACTTAAATCGTCCAAATATATCAAGAAAACATTTTTCCAAAACATGAACATTTGGTCTTTGATATAGCCTACATACTTTACACAGTGAATGTGAAATTTTGTCAAAATTAAGATTTATAACATATCTTTTATCTATTTCTAGTTTTTCAATGTTAGATAGGCCAAACAAAATATATCCAAAAACTAATTTCAATGAGGGCTCAACTTTGAAATTGATAAAACTGTTCAAGTCAACCCAAATATGTGACAGCATGTACATTCCCAAAAGAAATGGGAGACAGTTTCCCCTGCATTTGCACAAAAAGAACATATCAATATTAATTTTAAATTTGACCATTGTTGTTTTTACGGGATAACACCTTTGAAGTATTTTGAATGTGATCTCTTTTAACTTTATTTCTCAATAGGTATTTTCTAAGCAAAAGCCAAGTATGTTTCCATTCAATATTTTCAATAAATTATTCCAACAATGAATTGCAGCAGGTTTGGAAACCATCTCCCTTTGAAGAAAACCTCTCAAACAATTGTTTGAGGCTTCAGAGCTTAATGATGCACATTTATGACCAATGAACAGGGACGTTGGATCAAAGATTGGAATGTCACAATTTCCACCTTTCGATGAATATTGTAATAATCTTCGAGAGCCCTCTGGAATAGCATCAAACACAATAGAATATTCACGAGGTGTAACAACAATACTATAAGCACAACACAATTTTTTATATGTAAAAAAAAAAAAAATACCTTCATCATTCAAAAATTGACTAAGAAAATGTTATTCTTGACCCATCTTTCAATACATAAAGATTTGTTTCAATATTGTATAGCTTGATTGTTCCAAATGTAATATCTATATGGTGCAAAATTGTGTTTATATATCATTGACCATGACATTAGAAGTTTAGTGTGGAATTTGGCTATATTAATGGGTAACTTAGAAATGTTGTAATTACACCTCAACAAAAATTCCAGACCTCCTACAGATTTAAAAATATGTGTAGTGATGAAATTCCATATTGAGTTGGGATTTTTCAAATATAATTTAATCCATTTAAATTTAAACGGTGGATTTAAAGAAGTAATGTCCAAACGTTAAAGCCTCCATAACATTCTTTTTTATGTATTTTGTTTTTTCCAACTGAAATTGAATAAAATTCTGTCTGTTTTAATACAAATATCTCTTGAAACATCAAGCACCATCGCTGCATATATCAATCTGGAAATAACTTCGACTTTAGAGACTAATGATCATAAACCTCTCTGTCGCATCATCTCTTTTGGACTGTACTAATTAGGGGATCAAAATTTTCTGTCAAAATTGCCCTTTGGTCTTTTTCAATTATAATACCCAAATATTTGACTTTATGTTTTCCAGTGATCCCAAATACGTTCTCATCACAGCATTCTTTAACTGGTAGATGTTCACATTTTGCTATGTTCAATTTAAGACCAGAAGTTTTAGAAAATACATTTATACTGTCAATTGCTTGGTGAATTTGGAATTTATCCTTTAAAAATAGTGTAGTATTATCTGAAAGTTGAGAGATTGTTAAATTTCAATTTGCGTTATCAATGCCTTCTACATTACCATTTCTAAAGTGGATGGATAATATCTGCATAGGAAGAAGAAAAAGAAATGCTAAAATGCCTTGATTGATGTAAGACCTTGTAGTAGTGCCAAATGGAAGTTTAATGGAACGGTTTTAATAGATTTCTTAAAATACTCCCCAAAACCAAAAACATCCAAAACTTTAAACATAAATTGATGTTCAATAGAATCAAATGCTTTGTAAAAATCTAAGAAAAGAATGAAACTTTCTTCTTAAATCAAATCAGAATAATCTAAGATATCTAGAACAAATCTTATACTGTTTGTTATGTGTCTGCCAGTCACAAAACGAGACTGTTTCCTCAATTTTATCATTGCGTGTCAACTAATAATTTTTTTTTTAGCTAAAACATATTGCTAAGATTTTGGAATCATTATTAAGAAGTGATATTGGACTCCAATTGTCTAACAATAAAGTATCTTTTTGTGGTTTAGGAAGGAGAGTAATCAAACCCCGAGTTAAAGACAAGGGGAGCTTCCCGCTTTCAATACTTTCTACAAATACTTCATATAAAAATGGAACCAATTCTTGAGAAAACGTTTTGAAGAACTCTCCCGATACACCATCTGTTCCGGGACTTTTGTTAGATTTTAATTTTTTTCACCGTAACTTTTTTTTGGGGGGGGGGATTAACAGGATACCAATGAACAATCAACAATACAAACAAAAAAGCAAAACACTACAAACACAAATATGCCAGTGGGTATAAACATACCACGCAATGTACATCAGAAATAAAAAATGCTGTAATCAATTACTCACATAAAAGTTGTAATTTTTCACAAATAAAAATTGTTTTTTTCGGCTTTCAAAATTCTTTGAAAGGAAGGTAACAGCTTCTTAAATTTACATTTGTGGAGGTAGAATTTTGATAACAAAATGATTAATAATAAAAACATTCTTCATCTTGAGATTCTATAGAAACAAAAATTGCTATTTTCCCATTTGAGTTCAAAGTCCACCTGTCGATTCCTGCTGATGAAATTGCTAAATTCTTTCCAAAATTTATTGGAAAAAGAACAGGTCTAAAAAAGGTGCTGAACTGTCTCTGGATGATTTCCACAGAATGAACAGTTTGTATCAATGTCCCGCTTAAATTTTTTCATGTAATGGTTTGCAGGATTAGAATCTATGGATGATTTTGAAAGAAATTTCTTTGACCTTATTTGTCAACAGAAACATGTTGGGGATAGTCCATACCTTAGACCAAATTATATCTCCAACAAATTGATTCCAAAAAGACTTAACATATGTTGTGGATCTTAGTTCATTCTGAAATAGAGAACGAACAGATCTACCGTATTTGAATTTTTGTTATTTAGCAAATATAATTCCTCCACACTTGAATTTAGTATATTTAGAGGAGATACACTTTGTAATTGCATAATGATACCTGAAGGAATTGCATCATATACAATGGCATATTGCTGAGGTCTAACTAGGAACTGAAAATAATCCAAAAACTCTGCGAAAGACCTAATTTGCCCTTTGCCATTAAAAAGTTGAGACACAAAAAAGATTTTCTTCTGCATCCAATTGTCCAAGAATAAAGTTTTGTTTTTATAAAGAATTGTTCTGTTATTCCAGATTATGGTGTATGTAGTGAAAAGTTATGTTTTAAATCATGGATCATGCTAATAAGACTTGTTTGTGAAACAGAGACCTTTCCTGCCAATTGGTCGACATCATAGTTGCAACTCAGAATAAAGTTCAGGCCACCATAGTTAGAAAAAATAAAATGAGGGATGGAATTCCAAATTGAAAGTGGCTTTTTAAGGAAGCGTTTGGCCCATTATACTTTGAAGGAGCAGTTCAAACTAGAAAAATCAATGGCATTCAGTCCTCCCTGTTCGTAAGTTGTAGTGAGTTCGGTTCTTCCAAATGAACTCAAATAGTATTCGGTCAACATCCTTACATGTTTTAGAATCTACATGAAGAGAATAAGAAGTTTAAATCAGCCTGGATAACCCTTCTGCCTTGGAGAGTAGGATACATCCTCTTAATGATGAGTTTCTTTGAAGCCACTGGTTTAATTTGGTTTGGTTTTTTTTTTAATGATCGTGACAAAATTAGAAGAAGGTCTTAGCTTGGAATCCTTAAAAATGAAGATACCCAAATAATGCACTTCTTTTAGAACTCTGATGCCACAAATATTTAAAGCGTCACATTCTTTAATTGGGAGAAGCTGACATTTATTTAGGTTCAACGTTAAACCAGAAGCTTCAGAAAAACTGTTCATGCATTGCAAACATAAGCGGATTTTAAGGGGGGGGGGGGCCCTGGTGTCTGAAAAGTGTCATTGCATGTAACTGTCTTTCCTATATATAAAAAAAAGTTGTAAAACAATAAAACTGCAACAAAAATGAATAAAATGAACAAAAAAATATAGTTTTATAATGGGTCAAAATTATTTCTCGAAAAGATCATGTGACTAGCAACTTAGACGGTCATTTGCTTTTGCTTTACATAAAAAATAAAATAAAATTTTTTTAAATTAGGGGAGGGCAATTTTATTTTTGAAATAATTTTTTTTTCTTTGATTGAAGCAACTTTTTGGGGGGATTAAATGATTTAGACACAAATTCCCTACCCATAATATGGCCCAAACACAAAAAGGATTTCTTCAATCAAAGACAACTTTTTCAATGAAAAATGAAGTGTTCAAATGCAAATTTTTCAATCTCAAATATTTTTTCGCATTCAAAAACTTTTTTTTATTATTGAAATTTTTCTTTTTTGATCGAAGCAGCTATTTTTTTGATTGAATAACAAAGACAAAAATGTCCTAGCCAAAATGTGGCACAAATCACAGATCAACATTACTTCAAACAAAAAAGTGCATCACATGCATTTTTGGGGAGAGTTTTTTGAGTTTCAAATTTATTTTTGCATTCAAACACATTTTTTTTTTTTTTAATTTATTGAAGCGCCTTTTTTGGGGTTGAAAATATATATTTTGATTGAAGCAACTTTTTTTGATTGAATATTAAAGACACAAATGTACCTCCATAGTGGCCATTATTCTTGCTTCATACTTTTATGCCATTGGCGTAATCAGCTGCCGCTCAAACACACCGGAACTAGTTGAATCTTTGTGTCAAAATGATTCAATCGTAAAAAGAGTGCCTTCAAAACTTTTTCCACTTCCAAAAAAAAAAAGTGTTCAAAACTTTTTCCACTTTGAAAAAAAAAAAAAAGTTTAAAACTTTTTGCTTTTCAAATAAAAAAAAAATAAAAAATTTCAAATACAAAAATATATTTTCAAAAAATATATATTTTTTCAAATGATTTTTTTCTTTAATTTAAAATATTTTTTTGATTAAAGCAACTTTTATTGCGATTGAATGATTTAGACACAAATGTCCTACCCCCAATATGGTTCAAACACAAAAAGGATTGCGTCAAAGAAAACAGTTTGAATGAAAAATAAAGTGTTCAAATGCGAATTTCTGAGTGTCAAATATTTTTTCACATTCAAACCTTTTTTTCTACGATTGAATTTTTTAAAATTTTTGGTTGAAGTTATTTTTCTTTTGAAAATATTTATTTTTTTGTTTGAAGCAACTTATTTTTTGATTGAATAATAAAGACACAAATGTCCTAGCCAAAATGTGGTCCAAACGCAAAATTACATGACTTCAATCAAAAATGGAGTTTCAATAAAAAAAAAAAAACTTGACTTAAATCTAAAAAAAAAAAAAAAAAAATCAATCAAAGAAAAATAGTTTTCAAATGTTTTTTTTTTTTTTTTAGTTTGAAATTTATTTTTGCATTCAAACACTTTTTTTTTTTTATTGAAGTGACGTTTTCTTCGATTGAAAATATATATTTTGATTGAAGCAACTTTTTTGTTTTTTGATTGAATAATAAAGACACAAATCTACCTCCATACTGATTGGGCACCCTTGTCTGATATCACCGTAACTTCCTACATAACTTTAAGACTACAAATTGACGTCACTACCGGTTGTAGGGCATGTCGGTAGGTTCAAATAGGATCTGTGGAGGAGCTGTCCTCGGAAAGTCAACGTGTGTAACGCCACGCATGTTTGTTTGACGTTAAATACCAACCATTGTATTTCGTTTACAATGAGAATCGTCATAGGTATGTAAGTAACCTATCTGACATTGTCATTCTGTGAAAAGAAAAGGTTTCATATGCGCTTTGCTAGTTGTTAGCATTCCTACAATATGTTGACTTCGTGTTTTTCCTGATCGTCAGAAGATGATACGCATACGGATAAGCATTGCTAAGAGTTTGTTGTGGCAAAATGTGTGTTTTGGCAAGTTCATTTATACAATGCCTTGTTTTGTAACCAGATTATACGCATGCGCAGATTTACGATAGTGATTTGCTTCCTTTAACCTACCTCAAGGGTCATTGTCATTACAGAATTGGAGGGCATTTTACGTTCCACAACCATGTTTTATATACTATAATCCACTTGCAAAATACTTAAACAATCACTTTATGTGTAAATTTACTTGTCCTGAGACCACCTAAAAACGAGAATAGAAGGCTTGAGAATATATATATATATTTTAAAATACCAAAAAGTTTGGAGCACCCCTAAAATGCTTTTTTTCCACTTGTCATATCTTCCCAATGAGCAAATCGATTTTTAATTATTACAGTTGAAATGAATTTTAATGTAATTTTTATGGTATTATTTGATTCAATGGTGTATTTGATAACTGTGGGATAGACCCCAGAACCCCTGCGACCCTAGTGAGGATAAGCGGTTCAGAAGATGTATTAAACATAATATTACAATTAATATTATATAACTATATAATATATAACAATTCTTATTAATGGAGCCTTTTTAGCACGGTAGAAGAAAGCAGAAAATCATTATACTCCAGCTGGATTTGAAATCATTAGTTTTCCGAAAGGGTCAGCAAATTCCCCAGATAGCAGACCGACGTTGAAAAGATGATGGATCATCATTCAGCTGCTAATCTTGTATCATTGAATCAACGTCACTTTTACACTTTCAATCAATGTTGTTTCAACGTTGAAATCCTTACAAAACCTAAACGTCATTTGATTATTAATAAGATTGGAACAACGCTGAATCAATGTTAGGTTTCTGACCAAAACGCCTGCTCATCCATAATTCAATGACTTTTCAATTGTTGAAATAAACAGCGGTCAATCATAAATCAACTATTTGTCAACATTAATTCATCAACTATAAAACAGTGTTAACCCAAACATCGCCCGACATACCATAGAACAACGTTGTTTCAACGTCACTTGACGTAGAAAATTTCTATGTCAACCGTACTGATGATTTTGATGGAAATTAACATTTATTCAATATTGGTCTGCTATCTGGGTCATGTCCTTGCATCTCTTTTCCACATTTTTAAGTTTTAAGTATAACGCTTGTCTCTTGCATAGCAGTAAAAGCTAACTAAATACTTCTACTCTTGAGAGAAAGCTAACATTAGTATTTGCAGCCATGTAGCTGTGATTATACCAAGTAAAACCAATTAAATAATGTCTTAAAAATTGCACCAATTATCTGTAAGATAATCTAGCCTTTGATAGTTTATCACCTATAGTTGATGAATATGTAGCAGGAAACAAGTGGAGGTTTATTTTTCAACAATTTTGGAGCACAATTGCCCAAACAGAAACTCTGAATTCAATAGTCCCTCACCCGACATTCAATCGATCCTTTTTTAGGAGGTGGATCTGGTTTTGTGGGGCGTGAGTTAACCCGCATACTCCGATCCAAAGGCCATGAAGTCACTCTGATCTCCCGCAATCCGGGCCCTGATAGGATAACATGGGTAAGATGATCTGATGAATGCTGCGTTCATCATGACCTCGTTGACCTGGCTCATCCTCGTTTCATTGGACAGGGTGAGTTGGAGTCATCCGGTCTCCCACCATGTGAGGGCGCTGTCAATCTAGCAGGAGAGAATCTTATGAACCCACTACGATGGTAAGTGTCACTATTTTTCCTTATAAAATGCTATCAACTACAAACAAGGGGAATGAAAGATGGATCGAAACCCCATGACTAGGAATAACCCACAAAGTACAAAAAGGGGATTTTGTTTGTGTTTTAGGTGGAATGAAAGCTATAAGAAGGATTTGTATACAAGTCGCATTGACAGCACAAAATCTCTGGCTGATGCAATCGCAGCATCCCCAAATCCCCCACATTCGTGGGTCCTGGTGTCAGGAGTAGGTACGTTACTAGTTGGAAACTGATCATTTTAGTGCTGAATGCAAGCAAGCAACTATTACTTTTTGTAACTGCAGCTTGCTACAAGCCGAGCCTGACGGCAGAATACTCGGAGGACAGCGAGTGGATGCCATTCGATTTCCTTTCCAGGCTGGTGAAAGAGTGGGAGACTGCGGCACTACTGCCAGAAAGTTTGACAAAGACCACCAAGCAAGTGGTCATCAGGCCTGGTATAGAGGAAATTAGATTTTATAAATATTTTTATGTGTATAATATTATTTTATATTTATATTATATACTCCTTTCTAGATTTTCTTGGACACAAAAATTCCAAAATTTATTGATTTTAACCTGGTTATAGTCAAGGAATTACAGTCTATGAATCATGTAAAAATGTTCATACACCCGAAAGTGCACTTTTTTTTAACCGCTATAAATGTTTTCTTTTCATAAAATCCTAATAAATTCTTTAACAGCTATTTCCTTTAAACTGGGACAAAAGCATTATTTCTTCTAAGATTACTTTTTATAAACTTGGAATACCATTTCACCAGGTTTGCACAAAATTTTACGTGAATGTTCAGAGAACAGGGGTGGCAAACTATTCCACAAAGGACCGCAGTGGGTGTGGGTTTCCGCTCAAGAGGCCCAACCCATCAAGAGGAAATCTTTTTATCAATCTGGTGTCTTGCGAGCGCTATCATTTGATCGCAGCCAGGTGCTTCTTGTTTCAGCAGAAAGCTCATTAGTTAAACTGTCTGCTGGATCAGTTGGAACAAAGACCAGGACCTACTACGGCCGTTGAGGACCAGTTTGCCCACGCATGTTCTAGGATGAAATCTTTCAAACCATATTAGTTGGTTGTTTTCTTTGCCATTATGAAACATCACAATTCTAATTACCGTATTGGCCTGAATATAAGACTGTGTTTTTTGCATTGAAATAACACTGAAAAAGAGGGGGTCGTCTGCGGTCTGGACATTATACCCATTCACGGCGCTAGATGGCGCCAGATATCATCGAAGCGATGTTCTGTCACGACAGATCTCAGCTACTCTCCCTATTCACGACGCTAGATGGCGCCAGATATCATTGAAGCGATGTTCTGTCATGACAGATCTCAGCTACTCTTTTAACCAGTTTGCATTATTTTATTGCAATGTTTTTCTTTATTCAGATTTGTTTCAAGACTACAGTTACAGATAGACTTCCCTTTGATGGTTAATGCAGTTATTGCAATTTTGTTGTTTTATCACAACAGATTAGTTTATTTACATTTCAAAAACCAGAAGCCATTCATTTACGAATGTGATTGCACTTTAGTTCACATATTTAAATGTTTAGATATTAAGATTTGAATGAGGCAAAATAATGTGTTTTCTCTCAAATATATTGTTATAATCATTTGTTTCGGATGTACTGTAATTATTTTCTGTATAAAAATTAATTTGGTGTTCAAAAAGTCTTTTTTCAAACTTGAGTCTTGAAAAAGAGGGGGTCGTCTTATAATCAGGGCTGTCTTATATTCGGACCAATACGGTGATATACAGTTGGCCAGATCAAATTTGAAACTTCAATATTTAAATTTCAACCTTTTGTTCTCATTTGCCTTAGTTAGAGTGGATGTGTCAGCGGGAAGTAGTTGGGCGAATTGGCATCAGGTGGGGTGACTGACACATCGCAGAGACACGGTGTACAATCGTTTTTCAATTACACCAAGCTTCACTATTTCACGGTTACACAAAAATCAAAATAGTCATTCACTTGACATTTCCACTTCAGCGGGGTCCCATGCAGAGGTTGCGCTAGACTTTTTCGTTGTCTGTCATTTTGACTGACAGGGTCATAAAAATCCGGTCATAATCTATTTTTACCCGTCACTTAAATGTTTAAAATGTTAATAATGACATATTCAATAGTATTTAGTTTTCATTCATCTTTAATTCATATTCTGTCCGAACAAGCTTAACAGAAAATCCACACCGCGCCATCACACATCAAGCAGCTGTGCGTTATTAGCGCCTAGCTTGCCTTGAACACGGCTTTTTAGGAAGGGTCGGACTTGACAAGCCATTTAAAAAAAAAAATTCTTTTTAAAAGCGTTTGAGGATAAGCCTGAGAATGATCGGTTTTCTCTCTGCTCCATATAAGCAATATTTCAACATTGCTTACACGGCCGAGAGTCGGGGCAAATTGCTCGTATGTGTGTGTGACATGCACGAACAGTGCGTGCATGCTATCGATCCATATACTTTGAATATAAACCTGTACAGGGATTATTTATGCCTGTTATTTGTGTCCTCTTTTTAATAAGCAAAATATGATGTCCCTGGAATGACGGATGACAGCCAGCATGTGTGATTGTATGGTCATTTATTTTGATGCTTCTGCGTATGCGGTTCGTCTTGCTCAGCGTATGTCGGACTGCGAATTAGTGCGCATGCGTAATACTTGAATGGTCTCAATGGACAAAGGCAGTCTGAACGGGCACGCCAAAAAAAACAGATATGACAAAAAATCGGATTCGTGCATTAAGACCTGTAGTATGAACGTAGCCATAGGCTTCTTGCTGTTTAAAAGAGGACACAAATAACAGGCATATATAATACACGTTTAGGCTTATATTCGAAGTATATTGATCGATAGCACGCACACACTGTTCGTGCATGTCACACACACATACGGGCAGTTTGCCCCGACTCTCAGCCGTGTAAGCAATGTTAAATTATTGCTTATATGGAGCAGAGAGAAAACCGATCATTCTCAGGCTTATCCTCAAACCTATTTATATTTTTTTATGACTGTTGTCAAGTCAGACCGTTCCTAAAAAGCCGTGTTCAAGGCAAGCTAGGCGCTAATAACGCACAGCTGCATCGCTACCGTAGCTACCGTACCGTCTCTCGCTTTTTGATGACGTAATTGCTGCATTAAATCCGATTTGCGGCACTGGACTGTACAGACCGCCGTGACCGTCTGGAAAAACGTGGCCAAGATCGGATTTAGACCACATACGAAAGTGACCCAGATCGGATTTGAAATGGTCCCGTTCTATGCGACTTGTCACGTTCAGACCGTCAAGTTAATGCCTCACTCGAGTCGGAAAAACACGAAAAAATCGGATTCGTGCATTAAGACCTGTAGTATGAACGTAGCCTTAGTTCGGACGCTCAGTTGCCTTGACATTTTTCCCGAGTAAGGCCAACGACGTCATGCATCAAGAGAGACAATAGCTAATTAATATGCTCACTCGCCATCCTGTGGTCTGGGGAGTGAATTGCAACCTGTCAAAATGACGGATGGACTTCAGTTTTTTCCGTCACCATTTTAAAAAAACGGTCAATGACGGAAAATATTCGGTTAACGCGACCCCTGGTCCCATGTGTACTTCAGCCAGGAAGCAAGCCTTAGCTAGGACTTAATGGTTCCAAACCTTATTCCTTAATTCTACTTAAATAAAACATTACTTGTCGCCAACACACTCACGCAATGCATCAAGGCCTTGAATCATAAAAAAAAAAAAAAATTACATACTTCAACTAGGGCACACTCCCATTTTTATCCATTATGTGCACGAAATGGTTAAAAATATTGGAAAATGATTAGTACCTCTTTAAACATGCTGTTGCTGTTCCATCCTCCCACCAGGGGCAGTATTGGGGCGTGATGGTGGCGCCATGAAGCAGATGCTTCTTCCTTTCTGGCTGGGCCTAGGTGGTACTCTGGGCTCTGGCCGGCAACCCTTCCCATGGATCCACGTGTCGGACCTGGCTGGCATCATAGCCCAATCACTGGAGCCACCACCCTCCTCAGACCCGCCCGCCGGCGCGCCACCCTCCACTCCCCTGGTCCTCAATGGGGTAGCGCCGACCCTCAACACCAACTATGAATTCACCAAGGAGTTGGGACGGCTGCTGAGTCGTCCCACCATCTTCCCTGTGCCCGCCTTCGTCCTCAACACTCTGCTGGGCTCAGAGAGAGCTGTTGTACTTGCCCAGGGCCAGAAGGTGGTACCTAAAAGGACTCTGGAAACCGGGTTCCAGTACAAGTACCCAGACTTGACATCTGCCCTCAAAGAAATTGTGGGAAGTTAAAAATAAAAACTACTTCATGAAAAATCTCAGTCCACCAGTGGGAGGGATTGTATTCACATAAAAAGAACTAGAATTGAAACTACTGCAAGAATTATGGCAAAGCCAAATTCTTAAGCTTGATTGGTTCCACTGATGCGGAATCTGCAGTTTACATTTGTTCATGCTAAATGAAATGATTAAAAAACAATTATATTATTGGACCAATATTTGTTTTCAATGTGCCGTTAACTTAGCGGTAAGTTAGCACTAGAGTGCCAACTTCCTTAACATGTGTTCTCAGCAGTTGTGACTGTCTTAATGAGTTGAGAGCGTCAATGTGAAAAATATCAAAATAAACGGGAATAAAGCAAAGTTAAACTCCATAGCAGTATGTTGCTAAATTTTATTAGCATATCGTTGATTCTTCGTCTACGTCTTGAAGTAGAGGAATTCGGTCACCCCACTCGCTGCTCCGGGCACAGCGATACACATCTCTATAGGGGAGGAAAAAATAACAAAACAACTCTTTCAGAAATGGCCATGGTTGCTTATTTAAAGGCTACTAATGCTACTGAAGTTAGCATTCATCTGCTAATTTGCTTAGCAGGTGGCTAGCTCACCGTCCATGTTTGTGTGAAGTCACAACCACGTGCTCCAGATGCCCGTTGGGGCGACACAAGCGGCAGTGAATGTGTCTTGTTCTAGCCTGCAAGGGAGCGATCAGCCTGGACCAGTCCACCAATGCTTTGGCCTCGGGGCGTTGCTGCTCTCGAGTCATAATCAGGTAACTAAATTTCTCTGACTGACTGATGTGCTAAAACAGACAATATAATTGTAATTTAGCAGTTTAGTGCAGTTATTTTGCATGGGTTGTAATGAAGCATTTAAATACCCCGTATAGTGGCATATACAGTTGCTGGAAGTTGCAAGGCACGACGAACTGTAGCGCAAGTTTGGGACACGCGGCTTCGTGAGGACACTTAAAAAAGCAAAGTGATGAATCATGACATTAAATCATCAAGGATAAAAGATCAAAATAAGTACCGGAGCAAAGACTGAAGCTGGTCTGGTATCGTGGAGGGTTTTGTCTTTTTTATGTAGTATAGTGTCTCGGGCCTCCATTAGTATCTGATGACCTTCTTTAGTGCCATTTTCCACCAATAACTGAAATGAAAAAAGGTCAACATTTTTCCATTGTTTTATTTTTATCATAATGTAAACTGTGCTACTCACCAAGTATGTGGCAGTCTTCCTCCAAAGCGTGATCACTGCCTCTTCCCGATCCCTCGTGCTGGGGATTTCGGACAACGTGAAAGCCGACGCCACTAAGTCAAACTGCACCTAAATGGATGAAAGTTTCTCATTAAGCTGCACGCTGAATTTTTTTTCTTCTTTTTTTTTCCACCCAACTAAATTGTCTTACCATGGGGGACACCGGGAGAAACTGCCTAAAGTAAACGTGTTTGATGTGAGCTTCACCGTGGTCGTCATCACCTTCTCAACCAAAGAAAAAACAATCAGTTAAAACGTTAATGATGCCTCTTTATTTGTGGCTTGAGCGCTCATGTACCTTTAAGAAGTCGTTCTGCCAGAATGTTCATTGGCCCTGAGCTGTCCACACAAACCAGCTCCTTCAGTGTGTCAGCCCAACAGGCATGAGATGCCCTGTGGGATTACAAGACAGTTGGACCCAAAAGAGAACTGGATTTACATTCAAATGAACTAGCAATGGGAATTTAACTTATTGAATGCCATTGATGGTGATTGAAGTCCAAACCATTTGAATTGGGGGGTAAATGAAATGAAATTATATTTCATAACACTGACTAAAATGAAGTGTACCAGAAAGCGAAATGGATCCAGGTTATCTCAAAATGTGAACGCTAAATGAATCCCTTGTCTGTTGGCTTGGTTTTCAGTCAATTAGAAAAAAAAACAAATGAACAGTTTCCACTACTGTGAAAATGGCCAAAATCCCCTTACCAGGCTACTGTTCCCAGGCCAGAACCATAATCCAGGAGGGTCTGAGGAGCAAATGAGGGATCACGGATCTTTATCTGAAACCAGCAAGAACAAAAATTGTATTAAATATTATTACTTCAAATGATATCGGTATTAACTGACCTCGTTAAGAGCCCTCCTCACAGCAGCATAGCCGGCGGCCATCTTGGCTGCCATGTAAACCACACCAAGCTCCTCGTCATATCTTGAAATTAAAAAAAATATATATAGACTGATAAACTCGTATGTACATTAGTAGGAAAATTTCAGGGTCGTCTACACCTTCAGGGAAGAAGTACAAAAATTCTGGACCATTTGAAAAAAAAGTATTACACATACAGTGAGTAATACATTTAAAGTATTAATTAAACATGTCCATCTCATTTAATGTAATAAGTACGTAAACGTACGTTCTCTCTTATATGTGATCTAGTTGGCTATTGTCTTAGATCACAGAGCAACTGAAGAATTATTAGGCTGTACACATATAATCCAGTCACAATTGTCAACCGCTAACAAGACCTGGTTAGATGGCTCATTTATTGGTTAGGTCTTCAGAAATCTAAGGATAGGCCAAGCCATAGACATCATCATTATTGACGGGTAAGCTCGGCCATGCACTGCGCAACTCCTTCAAGCACGGGGGCCGCCCAAATCAAGAGGACCTATTCACAAACACGCGTGTAACGAACTAACGGTGGATTTCGGTTCAAAAAGTACGAAAGTTGTACCACATACAAACAGGAAGGATTGTCTCAGGAGTGATTTGTTCGAGGATTCAAGGTAATAACTATATTTTCGTACCATGCATGCATTTTGAAACGTTGTGAAAAAAAAATGGAGAAATCAGCCGCTAAGGCATTGTGATCATAGTTTGCAATATTTACATAAAATAAATGACTTCCCTCAGTCATAGATGTTGACAGTGAGTGATAAAAGGGGGCTACAGTGTGTGTGTGTGTGTGTGTGAGAGAGAGAGAGAGTGTGTGTGAGAGAGACACAGAGAGAGAGACCTCACTTGGATAGCTAAAACGCTATTTTAAGCCAGATTGGCATGCACTGTCAGTGTTAAGCCTCATCTTCGTTTGAAATTTAATTTTGGCCTTTAATGGCCAAAATGTGGCACTTTGAGACAAGATGGTGAGTACATACACACCTGGCTGCTCAGTGTAACCCATTTTGGCAGTTTTGAATGAAAATACACCTCTGGACCCCCATGGCGCTTTCGTGGCCAGCCAAGACACACTATTTTCGGCCATTCTCTGGGGAGCCTATCAGTGACAAATCCTGGTTCTCTAGCAAAACGGCGGATTGTCTGGTGCAAGCTCCCGGGTATCTAAACAGTACTAAATGTGTATTTCTACCATACTTGTCCACAAGAGAGGTAATTTATAAATTGGTTGTACAGTGGCAAGTAATTTACTGAGACCACAGATCAGATGGTAAAACAAAAATCTCTGGTCTAAACCATTGCTAGGATGATGTTTTTTTGGGGTTTTTTTGTTTCTTTTTTTATAGTGAATGCCCAGCTTTAGTGCTCACGGTTTGCCACTCATGTACACAATCTACAATTATGAAAGGTATGTATCCGCATATCAAGGTAATGATGTGTATTTGAATACTTTAATGGAGTCCAGTGATAAATTGTCCGCCGGAGCTCTGACAACACGGCCCTCTGAATGCGGTCAGCAACCGCTTGTTCGTCGAAGTCTACGATGCCAAACAAAGACACAAGAATCAGCAATATTATATTCATAGTTTTGTTAAAGGTAATATAACCTATTACGCACCTCCACCTTTCTCTATGGCCTTCTTCCAAATTTCCTTCTCCAGACTCACAGCCTTCTTCCTCACCACTGAGTCCTCGGCAGCTCGCTTCCTGCTCCACAAGTAGTTGGTCAGCTTGCGAGCGCGGTCAGGAAGATGTGCCACCTGAGCACCTAAGACATTTCAAGACATTAGTCACAGATAAAATCGTAGCCATTCCGAAATCTAAAATGGTTTCTCATGATGCAAAGTAAAATTGAATAAAAAATGTGGTTCCCAATATTACGGTCGATGATTGAGCGAGCGGCTGTCACGAGTTCCTCAGGCAGTCGCAGTGTTTTGAGGTGGGTTACCCCTGGATGTCTTTTATGTGGTTCTCCGCTTAGGAAATCAGTTTTGGACTGGGGGTTGGGAGCTGCACATAAACTCTAGGGAGAAAATTCAAACTCAAATCAGTCAATGGTCCAAGTAATGTATTAGCTACGACACCGTGGTGGTTTACAATCAGTATGCCTGTAATACTGATACCTGTAAAAGCAAATGTTTCGACTAGACATGTGCCGATTACCGGTTTTAAGGTATACCGTGGTATGAAAACATCACGGTTTCAAAACCACAAAAATTTTCCATCATACCGTCCCTATGGCATTAGCTATTTTTTATGTCTCAACAATGCAGGGAGAAATCCCTTGCTTGCAGCTGCAAGGCTCAACCATCCCCCACCGGTTGTTGCCCAGTGTCAGTGAGTCTGCTGTGCTACACGATGGTGGAGGAGGTGAAACTCCTGAACTTTTTCTCCTATAGAAGAAAACGAAATTGCTCGTAAGGGAATACTTCAGCTACAGAAAAGTTACAGATGGTCGCAGCTTAGAGGAGGAGGGCCAACAGACATGTGACACATGTTTGCGGAAGGTGACTGCCGAGGAGGCAATACCTCCAATAGGATTTCGCATTTATACAAAATTAACGGTTAGTAAACACTCACTGTCATGAACGTTTCCCACCAGCTACGAAAGTTAACTTCAGCGTGTTTAGTGTGTCTAGCGGTGGTAAAAGATGTGATTTTTTTCTCCCTGGCAATGGTCTGTGTTGCAAAAGAGTGTGTATAATATAAACATGATACGAGTTATACACACACGTGCTTTTCATGGAAAATAAATCAATTATTTTTATTCCGATGGGAATAATGTTAAGCTGAGACTGTGGGTTTAGGCTCAACTAAAGGACTGCATTTATTTTAATTTAAATAAGAATATTTCAGTTATTTATTTATTTTTATTTTAACTTATGTTCCAATTTGTTAATGTTTTGAAAAATAAAAATCCTATTCAATGGGAAGTTTGTTTTTTTTTAAACCCCGATATCTAAAAGTAACACATTTTAGAGCTGTAATTGCAATACCGTGATATTTTGGCTTAAGGTTATCATACCGTCCAAATCACAAACCGGCACATGCCTAGTTTCTACCTAGTGTATTTGCAAAGCTTTAAGTTATATCGACCAATTACGTAAAATTGGCAATATAAATAAAATTGCCGACAATACATTTGTCTCCATTTATAATACACAAGGCAATATACAATCAACTTTTCTAAATTTGACACAAGTTACAATGCCGAGTTCAATGACACCCCAACAAAATCTGCACTCACCCTGCTCGCAGCTATCCTCAAGACGTTCACCCGCTGACTTTTAAGTAAAGAAACGTAGGTCCTGGTTGCCATTTGAGATCTTACTATTCCATTATATTAATTAAAATATAGTGAGATTGAAACCACGGTCTACACTTTGGATCTATTTCCCGAATCCTTCGGCAAAATAACTCCCTCTTCCTGTGTGAGAAACGAGGCGGAACTTTTGTTCCTACACCCATGCGTTCCTGTTGACTTAGTTGGAAGTACTGTAACAAGTTTCACTTCAAGCCTTCTTTTGTGTCAATTTAAAAATATAAACGACGCTATTAATTTATGTTTCCAGTTATTAGGAATCAAAACATCGAAGTTAACAATTTCTTTCATTGACAATCTCTGACGTCACAGACTTCTTGCTCTTAGATTTAATGTTTGTTGGGATACAACTAGTGTTGCATTACCGCTACCAACTGGTATGGAGATGAAGTGCTGATCTAAATTCTGAAGGAATTACAGTGATATCAGAATAGTTTTTTTCCCCAACAAGTATGTATCCTATTTTATAAATCAGTGTACAAGCAAGACAAAATAAAATACACCATTGCTCGCTCAGAATTGTGGCAAAAATATAAAGCCATGCAGGGGCTCCTCTAAGCAGCCTTCCTCAACAGGGGATCTGTTAGGTGGCAATGCATGAGGAAACTGAGGCCTTTGAGAAATTTTACAAGCATTAATGATTGTTCCAGTTTTTTTTTTTTTTTATATCTTGTCTTGTCTTTTTTTTTTTTTTTTTTTTTTTGGTATATTGGGTTTATTGTGCTGTTACAACCCTCTGCTGGGTTTTAACTTCTAATTTTCTCTTAAATAATTAGGCTCTACTGTAATATTATAAACCAACAAGGTTAGACTATTTAATTGGAAATAATCCAGTATGTACATTCAGTTTGCCCACTTAACAGTTCTTATTTTTGTAATTGGTCTTTGAGATAGAGAGGTTTAGATTTATAAATTCTTCTTGGGCTAACCATTTTCACTGATTCACAAAAAATAGTACGGGTTGTAATGGCCCTTTTTTAAGCATACCTGTGTTGGGAGTCATGAAGAAAGGTTCTGGTTTACCTTAAGAAGTCAATAAACAGAGCGAATGTGATGATAATTTCAAAGTTTGAGGCTGAAAGCAAGCATTTGAGTAATCCAATTGGTCTGCAACAGCACATTTTCTTGTTTATTTCTGTTATTGTTGTATTGCGTTGTTATTGAAATACATTTGCACCGAAAACTTCATTAAACATATCCAATTTTTAAAAAAAAGTTCAGTTTATTTTTTTCTCCCTCTTGAATCTACGTGTTTGTATTTATAATTCATTGTTACCTCATCACTATTAAAGCATCCATTGGGACATCACAATACAATTAATAACACATTAAGTTCACAACCGCAAATATCGATATCGGTATGATATCGGTATTTGGAGTTGGACATCTTCGGGATATCGATATTGGTTAAAAAGTCATTATCGGACAACTACAAAGAAATTTACAACACCACATATTTTTGTTACTAAAATAAACTACAGATTATCAATAGATCTTCCATTCCTCAATCTAACAACATCTGACATTTTGTCTGTGTACATCACAGTTTATCCCGATACATTTTTCCTTCCCTTTACTTCCAAACTTGTATTCACTTGTTCCTATATCATAACTTTGATAGTTAAACCTAAAATTTTTCAGCTCATTTCACAATTTTTTTTCTGTTGTTTGTTGGACATAGTCTATGAAAAGGAACACATTATCATCTGTAATTATTTGTGTTATTTAGCTGCTTTTCATCTAATTTTGGCGCTCTTGTCTGCGCCTAATTTATGTTTCCCCTTACTTTTTCCATTTTCTCTACGTTCTCATTCGTCACTGTCGTCTGATTATTAAAATCATGTTGACATCATCATCTTCAATTTCCTCGCACTCTGGACCTGAGTTGCGACACTCGTCATGACTGGGAAGTATTAGATGGTGTCTTCATCGATATCATATATAGAGCTCGCTGTCTCGCGGTGGGGGAGTCGGTCGGCGTCGTAAATAACTGGCAGCCATCTTGCGTCGGAGAACTTGACAGGTTGACAAACTGTTTTTTTTTTTTCATAAAAAACCTTATTAACGTGGCTATGATGTTGAAAAAAAAAATCCATGCTCATTTTTAATTGAGTTACTGTTGCTCTTAAAATTTATTTTTTTTAAAAAAATCTTCGGTTGAACCGTAATGTTAAATGTATATTTGCTCTGTTGCAAAATGGCCGACAAGTGACGACGATCATCCCCATTGGCTCACATCGAGCATCTGGCATTTAGCGTTATATAGGGGATCTAAGGGGTTTCCCGCCCACTGTTTACTTTCGTTTAACTGGTTTATATGGCCCTGGTTTTGTCTTGAACGCTGTGCGACATTTATCATTATTCATTAATATTATAAATTTTAAGTTACCGTCATGAGGCGGTCAACAAGAATTTCCAGAAGTGGAACTTCGCCACAAGAGGAAGAAAGCCAGTCTGAAAAGGGTGAGGACTCGCTTGTTGGTTTGACTGGACGAGTATCATATTAAAATCCTGCTTGCAACGCGTTTGGCTGCTGTGTTTCACGCATTTAATGTAAATATCTGCTGCCATGTTAGTGTATGGCTGGCTGTCGAAGTGGAGTACTTGGTGTTTGTTGTAAATCTGTGTATCGTCAACACAATGTTATTCAACTAATTCTAAACAGCAGGAATAATGTTTGAATGGACACTATTTAGATTGCTTTCATTTTTATTATGGCGTCCTTGTTTACGTGTTTTCCACGACATGATGCTTCTCATTCTTCAATCTAGCAACAGTTGAGTCACTTAAAGTATAATGAATATATTCTTGTCACAGCTAAGTTACACTGTAAATGTAGTCATTACAAAATGGTTCCTTGTCCAGTTATGTTATGGATTTGTTATTCAGTGTATTAAAACTTCAAATTGGTATAATGTAGGGGTGCACGATATCCATTTTTTGAAACCATTACCGATATCGATATCCTCAAGACCAATACCGATACAAGAACCGATAATATATATGTGTACATTTTTTAAATTAGCCTGAGTTTAACACCTGCAGGTCAAAAATACTAATGGTGGATTCAGCATAGGTTTGCCTTTGACCTAACCATATTTTTTGATGATGACATGAACATTGCTATTATAAACCAAACGAAGACACGAACAGTTTTGACTTCAGATAAATTGCCCTTATTTATTTTTTGAAATCAGTATAATTTGAATCCATCACAATCAATCAGTCAATGTCATTGGCAATGTGTTCCCCTGAACAATGAGCATTGGATTAAACAAACGTAAACCCAACAGGTATTGTGCTTTGTCAGCAGATAAAACATTTGGTGAAACCGGAGAGTAGACTGTTGTAGTCTTGGTCCATGAACCAACTTTCTTAACCTGGCAATTATAGGACAGCAAGCCTATCAATAACCAAAAGGCCTCTCAATAACTTGTAAACATAACACTCTAAAATGCAAACATTTGCTAATTGCCATAGTAAGGTTCATCAATGAGTGATGGAAAGATAGGGCCTGTAGAACAGTAACAAAACTTTGCAAACTGGCAAAACGAGTCGAAACAAACGCACACATCCCAAACCATTGATACTAGTGATGCACGATAATACATTTTTTAACCGATATCGATAACCGATAATTTCCTGCCCCTTCCACCGATAACCGATAATGTCACGCCGATAATTCTATTAAAATATGTTTGTAAAATGTTAAAGTATACAAAGATCAAATGTTACTGTGCAAAAATGTAATTTAGTATGGAGGTAGATTTGTGTCTTTATTATTCAATCAAAAAAAGTTGCTTCAATCAAATAAAAAGTTGCTTCAATCAAAATATATATTTTCAATCGAAGAAAACGTCACTTCGAACAAAAAAAATGTGTTTGAATGCAAAAATAAATTTGAAACTCAAAAAAATATATTTGAAAACTATTTTTCTTTGATTGAATTTTATTTTTTTGAATAAAGTCAAGTTTTTTTTTTATTAAAACACCATTTTTGATTGAAGTCATGTAATTTTGCGTTTGGGCCACATTTTGGCTAGGACATTTGTGTCTTTATTATTCAATCAAAAAATAAATTGCTTCAAACAAAAAAATATATATTTTCAAAAGAAAAATCACTTCAATCAAAATTTTTTTTAAAAATCAATCGTAGAAAAAAAGGTTTGAATGTGAAAAAATATTTGAGACTCAGAAATTCGCATTTGAACACTTTATTTTTCATTCAAACTGTTTTCTTTGATTGAAGCAATCCTTTTTGTCTTTGAGCCATATTAGGGGTAGGACATTTGTGTCAAAATCATTCTATCGAAATAAAAGTTGCTTTAATCAAAAAACTATTTTTAATCAAAGAAAAAAATCATTCGCAAAAACTTTTTTTTTTTTGGAAAATATATTTTTTTATTTGAAATATATATATATATATTTTAATTGAAGTGTCACTTTTTTTGAAAAGCAAAAAGTTTTAAACTCTTTTTTTTTTTCAAAGTGGAAAAAGTTTTGAACATACTTTTTTTTTTTAAAGTGAAAAAAGTTTTGAAGGCACTTTTTTTTTCGATTGAATCATTTTGACACAAAGATTCAACTTCAACACTAGTTCCGGTGTGTTTGAGTGGCAGGTGGCTACGCCAATGACATAAAAGTATGAAGCAAGCATAATGGCCACCAGGGCTCCATCCAGCCATCGGAGTCTGCTGGAGTCTAAGCCGAATATAGGGCACCGGTAAGGGCGTGTGACGTCGGCATTTCACCGGAGTACCCGCAACGGTACGGTGCCCTGTCGCGGCACACTGGTCGGACCCCAATATCACCCCCCAGGCGCGGAGGCCAGCTGTCGAGTGGATGGCCCGCGAATGACACGGCACTCATTCAAACCTGAAGCGATGGGGCTGCCGGCAGGCTAGTGTCGGGCCACTCGCTGACCACTCCCGTACCGGCGCGTCGCGGACACTCCGGTTGGAACCAATTGCCAACCGTCACGTCAGGGCAGCGGGTGAAGTTCGGCGTGTTAAATCACATTAAGCAGCAGGGCACCGTACTCCGGTGAAATGCCGATGTCACCCCCCCGTACCGGTGCCCTATATTCGGCTTAGACTCCAGCAGACTCCGATGGCTGGATGGAGCCCTGGTGGCCATTATGCTTGCTTCATACTTTTATGTCATTGGCGTAGCCACCTGCCACTCAAACACACCGGAACTAGTGTTGAAGTTGAATCTTTGTGTCAAAATGATTCAATCGAAAAAAAAGTGCCTTCAAAACTTTTTTCACTTCAAAAAAAAAAAAGTGTGTTCAAAACTTTTTCCACTTTGAAAAAAAAAAGAGTTTAAAACTTTTTGCTTTTCAAAAAAAGTGACACTTCAATAAAAAAAAAATATATATATATATACATATATATATATATATATATATTTCAAATAAAAAATATATTTTATTTATTATATATATATTTATATATTTTTTATATAAATAAAATTCAATCAAATCAGTTTTCAAATATATTTTTTTGAGTTTCAAATTTATTTTTGCATTCAAACACATTTTATTTGATTGAAGTGACGTTTTCTTCGATTGAAAATATATATTTTGATTGAAGCAACTTTTTATTTGATCAAAGCAACTTTTTTTTGGATTGAATAATAAAGACACAAATCTACCTCCATAATTTAGTGCTATTTTTTTCCACATCAAATGTGAACAAGTAGTAAATTCCAACATCTAAACAATGGCAATGACATTGTGTAATGGTAAGCTTTTGGCAACAATTACTTAGAGAGTAAACACCCAAGTTGCACAAAAATGCCTTTAAAAGTAAGCCATTCCTAACATATATCACATTACTACACTGCAAAAACACCTCCTTAAAACTAGCAGAATTGGACAAAACTGTTGATTGCGCACATTTGGAGGCTAAATCAAGTATATAATTATCGGATTGCATTATCGGTTGAATTTAGTTTTATCTGGATTATCTGTGTGACGTCATAATTGCCATTATCGGCCGATAATTATCGGTGACCGAGATTATTGTGCATCTCTAATTGATACAGTGCTAAAAATATTATATATTTTCGGGGCCATTAATAATGTTATCAGATTTATTGGGATGAAGTCGTAGTTCCTATTATCGGACCAATAATTATGGTGCACCTGTAGTATAATGATTACTATACAAAAAGAGGTTCCTTACCTGACTAACTAAGCTCTTACGTGTGTAACTATAGTGTGGCAGTGGCAAGGCAATGAAGGGCAGTGGGAGACATACTCTCCATCAGACTGCGTCCTCCTTAATTCGGCTGTGGCCTCGGGGGAAACCTCCGTGTCCCTGAGTCTAGGTTCAGGAACTGTCTACCTGGTGGACCTGAAGAAGATGGTCCAGGTCAACACCGTCACCAAATACAAGCGAAAGATCCGCTCACAGATGCTAACAACAGGTGAAGCTATGCTTGATATCCATTTATTACACATGTGATGCCAATAAAATAATTTGGTAAACATCTACGTAACTCTTCCACCTTGAAATTTGATGACACTTTTTCTTCAGTGAGCAAATATATACAGAAATACAATTGAATTCAGGGTAAGACAGAGGTCACCATTGAGGTGTACACATCTCTGCTTGGCCTATCATTTGATAATGCCTACGTATTGTTGTTATGGTGAAAACTTGTTTTATTTAAAAGTTACTCAAAAAGTTCTAGTTTCACTCAGCTATAAAACCTTTTCACATTACTCACACTCACATTTTTAAAATTTCAAATCGACAATGTCGAAAATGCACGACCACAAAATTATTGTATGTCAGTTACCAGTTATGTTTGCAGCGTGTCAGAAAATAGGCAAAAATGGTGATCATTGTTTCCCAAAGTAATGTAAGATCTTTGCAAAGGTCATTTGGACAAAACACAAATCAGGACTAAATAAATCGAAGGTATTTATTGTTTAAGAATGATGTTTCAAAGATTTTTAATTTAAAATTTAGTTTCAAACATTTCTTATTTAAAAATGGTCTCTAAATTGATTTTCAAAATACATTTGTCCATTGATCAGTTGTCAATGAATCGCTCATTGTCTTCCATTGACGGAGCTAAACGTCTTATCCTTTCTGACTGGGAGAGGCTAGCACTGAAGCCGTCCTAGTCAAAATGGATTGGATTTCTAGCGCCATCAGTGGTATTGAAAAATTTTCAATATATCATTCGTTCCCAACATATCTGTTTTAGCGGCCGTTTACATGGTGACTCTACGAGAATATGAAAAATTTCAAATTTGCCTTTATATGGTTCCGTCTACATTCGAACAATGCCGCAATTCCGCGTGAAAACGATGTACTGTTCATGCCAGGCCCTAAGGGGCAGTGCAGATATACGAGGCGACAGCCAATGATGCTGTTTGACCCCAACAACCTCCTCAGCCCGGAAGACAACATGCCTGCCCACTCCAAGCGATGGCATTTTTCTTTTGCTCCAAAAGGCACAAAAAAGGAAACATTCAACATATTTAAATTAAAAATATTATAAAAACAGTCAATTTAAGCTGACGTTCCGCCATATTTGCTGTTTTCAATGTTTAGTAGCACCGCTGCGCACGCCCAATGTGAGATGTGCGAGTGCTGACGTTATCGGCGCGGGAGCTTTCCATTGATATGGATGTACAGGAAGCCCCCCGCCCCCCAAGCCACCGCAATCGAATCCTTCCACTTTGGAGCCCGGATTTAATGGTTTGCGTCTTCGCCTTCCGTTTTCGCCGACACCATATGAAGGCGAGGCCATTCTGCAACACAGGCATTGCGTCTTGGTGTAGCAGAGTCACCATGTAGACTGCGCCTTAGAATTCAAAATCGGAGAAGGGATGACGACTTATTTCATTTCTCGTTTTCAAAAGGTCGGACTGAGCTCAGCCTTTTAATGATCTATTATATAATTCAAAATTGGAATAGAAGGACTTGCTATTTCATTTCTCGTGCTGCTCGATTCACTTATCAATGGAATCACCCGGTAGAGACTGACAGACCTTCCTGAGAAAAAAATAAGTCAACTTCTGGATCTCAACTCATCAAAAATGAAACAAACCAAAAACTAATAGAACAAAAATATAATGATAATTCTACTCTCTTATATTAAATTTTTAATTTTAAAACAAAATCAAAGCGGCAAAAAATAGGTCGTTATTTGTTTTCCATTTCTGATTTGAAAACGAGAAATGACAAAAGTCGTTATCCGTTTTCCGATTTTGGATTCTAAAACAGTTATCGAATGAATAAATGATACACTGTTAAAACATGTACATTCACAGCCAGTCCTAGCAGTTTAAAATAATTGCATTTCTATTGCTGTCAATGGCAAGCAATAGTTAATTGCCAGCTCCTCTTTTGAGGATGAACATATTAACTTTGTTTCTTATACAGTGTTTCCAGAAAGTTCCAACAATACCGGGGAAGATCCGAGTGCTCCCAATGGTGGTCCAGTTGAGGTAGAACAGGAAGAGGAGGTTAAAGAGGAAGTAGAGGAAAGCGAGAAGCCACCCATTGGAAGCAAGAGGAAACGTAGCGGGAGCCAGTCCAGCACCACAGACAAGCGACTCAAGGAAGAGACGCAGAGCGAAGGTGTGTTGAGTTTAAACACCTGCTGTGATTGCAAGGATAGACAGAGCCACCAGTTCACTAGCAAACACATTTGATTTTTACACTGTGGTGTCAGAAGTGCTTTTGATTTTCACATCTGACAACAGAAATAATTCCTGAGTTTGATTCCTGTCATGTAACTCAAAGATGTGTTTGATTCTTATACCTGGTGCCTGTTAACACAAACCAAAGGTGGATTTCATTTTCACTCCAGAGGTTGTGAAGACGGTGGTCATGAAGGGCAAAGCTCCAGTGGACTCGGAATGCAAAACCAAGCTTGGAAAGGTAGCGTTCCTTCAGATTTAATGGTTAAATTTTGTTCTGAAACAGATTTGAGCTTGGGTTAGTCTTTCACTTTGTTAGTGTCTTCCGGGCAGGCTCACGTTTACAGCGAAGGAGTGGATGTTTACGACGTGATGCTGAACCAAGTAATTTGCATTATGCTTTTATTTGAAAGTGAGCAAATGTGTACACAAACAGGCTTATGTTTCATTTTGTTTGACATTGTCTCCCCAGACCAACCTCCAGTTTAACAACAACAAATATTACCTGATACAGCTGCTTGAGGATGACGCAGCCAAGGTGTTCAGTGTGTGGATGAGGTGGGGCAGAGGTGGGTGACTGTGTTACACTTGCAAAGTGGAGCTTTTGTATTTTCAAAGACTCTTTGGTGTCCCCCTAGTGGGCAAAGTGGGGCAGTCCAGCTTGATTTCCTGCGGAGGAGATCTGCTGAAGGCTAAATCTTTCTTTAAGAAGAAGTGAGATCTCAGCCTACTCAATTGACTTGTAATTGAGTGGATTATTTTTTAATTTTGAATTCCTTTTTTTGATTATAGGTTCTTTGAAAAGACCAAAAACGTATGGGACCAAAAGGAAGTCTTTGAGAAGGTGGCTGGATTGTATGATATGGTCTACATGGACTACAACACAAGCTCAAAGGTAGCTTGTATTTTCTCTGTTCTTTTCAGCCTGAAACTTTTTTTCTCAGTTTTTTTCCTTTTTTTTTTTTTTATTGTTGCACTACATTTTTTCTGATTTCTCCTTCCCCCTCTTCCTCCTGTTTTAACCTGTTTTGTTCATCTGCAAGATCAAGTACTCTGTAGAATGGTGTATCCATACCTGTCAACCCGAGGCCGTTGGCAATATAACAAATAGTGACGTATGCCCTTACAAATTGGTGACTCATCTTACGTTGTCTATAGCGTGCAATATGAAACAAAAATAAAACTCAATTTTTAAAATAATATGAATTTATTTGGTAATATTGTAACATATAACCAGGTACAATCAAAGAACAATCAATATCTTTAGCTACATCATGATTACTAAAATTTAACAGTGACTTTTTTTATAACTGTATGTAGCACTTTTACCAATTTCTATCATGTCTTGATGCCTGCACTTCATGGCACTCCAGCTCGCAATTCAGTTTGACTTGAAGGTAGTTCGTTAAATTAAAAAGGTCAATTGATAAAATGAATTTACCGATGCAATCTGTGAGTCAGGGAACATTTCTTTTGCTGATTCTGAGAAGTGATCAACAATAGTTATTTAATGGTTATTAAAATATGAAAACCTATAAATGTTGAGGTGGGTTTAGTTAAAGCAGACACTGTATTTTCATCTGTGGGATTTTGACAAAGATCAGATCCCATTTGATGGTGATTTTATGCAGAAATGTGAGAAATTCCAAAAGGTTCAGATACTTTTTCATACCACTGCATATAAAATGGATCCAGTAAGTCATGTCTCTGCACAATTGCTGCTTTTATGAAGAAAAACAAAAGTTTACATTAAAAAAACAAAACAAAAAACAATCGCACGTCCTGCGATGGGACTATTGTGCATGCACACATTGCGATGGCAATGTTCAAACGATAAATTGTGCAGGCCTATAAGATATCCAGCCAAAATGAATCCTTTAGTAATATTCCGGAAATTGTACCCTTTTTTTTTTCAAATCTAGCATTTTGTTGTTGAGTACTCAAAACCACAGTATATCATCACAGCACATTTAAATTTGTACAACGTACATGAAACCATAAAGTTGGAAAGCCAACTGTGACATTGCAATCGCAAGAGACGCGTCTTTCGTCAAGAACTATCCACAGTCAAGGATTTTCCATGCTAATTTTTGGAGTTTCGAATTAGGTTTCCTCACTTAATAGAGGCCTACAGAAATCAAGCCAATCTAAGAACACTCACAGAGACAGAGTACAACTGTGTAAAATTTCGTCCAGATCTGCCCAGCCGTTTCGGAGTCCATAGGGAACGAACATGCACACATAGACAAAGTTCCATTTATATATACTGTAAGTATAGATATAGATTCTGATGCTGATTCTGAGGTTTGAACAGGGGCAGATCATCTTGACCATGTCTAGAGTGTCTAAATGCTTAAATACACTGCGTTACTGACATGTGATTGGCTGATTAGTAATTGCATTACCGGTGGTTGGACAGGTGTGCCTGGATGAATTTTGGTTGTGCTTAATGAGACACTTTCACTAGTTATCGACCCCATAAATAAAACAATAAAACACATAAAAAGGAACTTAAAAAAAAAATACAATTTTAACAATGTTAAAAGATAAGAACAAATGATAAATGCCATGCGTTAATGCACTAATGTTCCTGAAATCAGGTGCACCTTATACTCTAAATATAAACGCATTCATTAATTCTGTCCCTTATAATCCATCTTGCTTTATAGCAGGGTTCACTAAATCCTGACCTCGGTGCCACTTTTCCTGTCGTGTTTTCCATGTCTCCCTCCTCCAACACACCTGAATCAAAATAATCAGGATCATTATCAGGCTTCTGGAGAGGTTGCTGATGACATAATCATTTGATTCAGGTGTGTTAGGGGAGAGAGACGTGGAAAACACGACAGGAAAAGTGGCACCGAGGTCCGGGTTTAGTGAACCCTGCTTTATAGTCAGAAAAATTAGTTGTATTCCTTTCGGCTGTGCCGATAATGTAGTTTGGTTTGTAAAATTCAAGAGTTGTCATGATTTTTCTTGTTTATTGTCCTCTGCACAGGAGGAGAAGCAGACTCCTGCAGCTGTCGAAAAGGCAGAGAAGACGTCCAAACTACACATAAAAGTCCAGTCTCTACTTGAACTCATCTGTGATGTCAAAGCCATGGAAGAGGTGGTGCTGGAGATGAAGTTTGACACTCGCAAAGCTCCCCTTGGTCAGTCTAAAACTATCACTTACATTAAATCCTCATACCATGGTATCTTATGTTTCAATTTCTACGTATAAACTGCCGCTCTTTTAATAATGTGTGTCATTATAAGCAATCAAATCTTGTTTTGCAATTTTTTTTCTACTTCAGGCAAGCTGACTGTGGAACAGATTAGCGCAGGCTACACTGCACTCAAGAGGATCGAGGCATGTCTGATGAGGAAAGATGGAGGCCGTGACCTGGTGGAAGCCTGCAACCAGTTTTACACACGTATCCCGCATGACTTTGGGTGCTTAGAATAAAACTTTATTATAATAAAATACGTACATGCTTGGTTTTTTTTTGTGTTATTTTTTTTTTTTTTTACATATATGCTCTGTCTTTTCCAAGGCTGAAAAGGCCGCCTCTCATTCGGACAGAAGAAGAGCTGAAGAAAAAGATCGAGTTGTTAGAGGTAACCTAATGGGTAAAGTAGAGATTTGTAAATTGTTTTGCTTTTTGTAGTATATAAACATATCTGATAGGGGTGTAACGGTACACAAAAATCTCGGTTCGGTACGTACCTCGGTTTTGAGCTCACGGTTCGGTTCATTTTCGGTACAGTAAGGAAAAAAAGCAAAATAAAAATGTGCTATTTGTTTATTACACACCTTTGTGCTTTCAACAATAGGAACATTAGCCTATACAAAGCTAGAATTCCGCTCAAAAAGTAGCGGGTATTTAAAGATAATGCAACAACAATTTGCCTTTCAGACCCCGCGTATTGCTCTGCTTTCTTTCTGAAAGAAAAAAGAAAAAAGAAGTCATGTGCTAAAGAGAAAAGCAATCCCAATGATAAAGATTTTAACATGTATTTTACAAATGAAATGCCTCAATGAATCTTTTTTTTTTCTTATGAACGGTTTTCAAAAGCTTTATTGGTGGATTTTCTCAAGTTAAAGCGCCACACAGAAATTAATAAGTTTAATTGTGTAAGCAGGATCTGTGTATTATTCTTATTATTTAATTACAGGTGTTTTAGCTCATTTCAATTTATTTTATTTAAATGGGCTATTATTTATTTTATTATGTGTTTATAATTTACAAATGTGATGTAGTATTCATTGATATTGTATATTTTATGTTGTATAACTTTAGTTCCTATGTGAATAATAGTTCCTACTTGTTTTGTTGTGGTAGGAGGGTTATGTATTGAACACGTGGCCATGTTGGTTATTATTATAGCAGAGAAGACGGCAGTAAATCAACAAAGACAAGTCAACTGTGCCCTGATCTACCACTCAAGAGATCTGATGGACTCAAAAAGTGGGTTACGATTGCATATTAGTTTGAAAATCGACCGGATCCACCGTATTTTTACACGAGTGACTTCCGAACTCTGCCGTTTTTTCCCGTGCGACATGTTGAGCCGCTTCTGGGACGCGTCTAACACGCGGCCACACTGCGACTGGTGTGCATTGGCTGACTGACTTTAACGCCCGCGTTTCACTGCGTTCTCGCGGTGGCCACGTTGTCGCACTGTTGACGTTTCTGGGTTATACTCTCCTACCGTGTTGGTCCTCATTATAGAAGAGAAGACAGAGTAAATATAATCTACACTAAGAAACTGTAACCCGATCGACTCACAGCCTCGAAAAGTAATGGTTACATTACGTCAGAAACTCGTTCTGTACGCCTCCGTTCCGAACCGACCACCACGTACCGAAATGGTTCAATACAAATACATGTACCGTTACACCCTTAATATCTGAAAATATTGGAACACAACATATTTAAGTATGTAAATGGCAAATACATTTGACCTCTTCTAAAAAAAATCATCTTTAAAGAAAAAATGACATCAATATCAGGTGCAGCCATTTTGTGATGTCAATTATACCCATGCATATACACTGATAGACCAGATAGTCCCCCCATGAAGCAGCGGTGAAAAAGTGTTGATTGCGTGAAGAATAACCCTGATTCTGCAGGAGGCAATTCTTAATAGTGCGGCTTGAAAGCGTTTTCTGCATGTGGCTCTGCGACATAAAAAACTGCTGCCAATAGTCACGTGATGGTGCCATTCCCTTCCATGACAGCAGATCGCGCTGTTCATGATTCATAGGCCACCATGTCAAAAGCAGAAGTGCACCTCTATTTTTCTACTGCATGCAAGGCGGAGATGTGATTTGCACAGAGACCTAACATGGGTTTACCTAACTTCAACCACGATTGCCGTGGAGACTTTTAAATATGCGGCAAAATCCAAGATTGCATAAACATGCATTCCTCAGGGGACTAACCAGAGCATAAGGGCATGCGGTAACATGTAATACAGGTAGTCCACGGTTTACGAACGAGTTCCGTTCCTGCGCTGGTGACTTAACACGAATATCCGCGAACCCTGTACGTACCCTTAAAAAAAACCTAAATTTCAAAATAACTATCTAAAAACATGTATTATACGTCATTCTACTGTCCTCGCCAAGACTTTGGAGCTAAGTCCTAGCTAGACAGCGAGCAAAGCTGTAATTTTCCCCCTCTGTCTTCGTCGTAGTAAATGCGCTCTTCCTCGTGTGCGCAAATACGTTCTTCTTCGTGTGTACATGCGCTCCTACTCGTGTGCAATAGTACTACCTAGTCTTCGCTTCTTGCGCCAAAATAAAAGCATGCATCACAAAACAAAAGTCAAGATTATAATCAAATACATATACATATTTCGCCAAAGGACAGAACAGTCATATTGATAAAAGTAAAAAAATAAGATACTTTGAGGTACAATTAGGTACTGTTTACGCGACTTAAAATAAATAAATAAATAAATAATTAAAAACAACTGGAGACAAAATGGCGGACGAGACTGGCGTTGTAAAGTCGAAATCACGTAAGTCAGGTACTTTGAACCTGGGGACTACCTGTATTGACATAACAAGGAAGGGCAGGTAATTTGGGATACACCTTTGATTGGCTAAAATAGTACTGTCGTTGATAAAATCGCTGCCCTCATGTTGGGCGGCCACTTGCTTGGAATATAGTACTTTTATTTACATTTTACTCCAATATCACACCTAAAAAAAACTTAATTTATGTGGCTTTTTTCCCCATTTTATTATACAAAATCTTTTCCTCTGGGATGCACATGGTAAAACTTGTCTTTCTCTTAAAGCCACCTATCAATTGTGCTAAAATATAGTGAAGAAAATGCATTTAACTTCCTTAAACCCTCCTTCTACTCATGGTCACATTTAATGATGGTAGGGACTTAAAGATGCAGGTATTTTAAAATGCATACAAATCCCTTTTATTTTTTGTGATCAGGCCCTGAGCGACATCCAGATTGCAGTGAAAATGGTGGAGAGCAGCAGTGACGACGACGACGAGCTTCCTCTAGACCGATATTACCGTTCCCTCAATTGCCTGCTGGAACCCCTGGACCCACTGAGCCAAGAATACAATGTCTGCTTTTTGAATCGGAATGTGTTTCCACTAGTGTCATGGATGCTGTTTACCTTTTTTTTTTTTGTTTCTCCAAAGGTGATCAAAAAGTACTTGTATTCCACTCACGCATCCACACATAACAACTACACGATGAGCGTGCTGGACATCTTCGCAGTGGACCGAGATGGCGAAAGTAGCCAGTTTCTGTCGCACATCCACAATAGGTCAGAATGGAATTACAGTACATCTAGAACAACTGATGCCTGTGGAAATGAAAGTTACGTATGTAACTACGGTTATATGAATCCTGAATGACCGCCAGATGCGGTGCTGAAAGCACTGAATGATCCCTTGGTGAATGCGCACTGCTAGTATTGACGCCAACAAAGTTAACTGTGACCCCTGGTTGAAAAGGTATAAGCTCCAGTGGCAACTAAGTTCTAGCCCTTACAGAACCTTCAGGCTTGAGCACGAGGATTGCGAGTGACTGAATGCTCTGGCGGTCAGCAGGGATAAACCAATGGATGAACCAATCCAAACTTAAGTCTTTTGTGGCAGGATGTTGCTGTGGCACGGGTCTCGTCTCTCCAACTGGGTGAGCATTCTCAGCCAGGGTCTCCGAATCGCGCCTCCCGAAGCTCCCAACACAGGGTCCATGGTAGGAAAAATGATTTGTTGTTGTAAATGTAGACATCTGCTAAATAATTAGTGAATGACTAATACAATATATTAAATTAAATGAAAATGTATAAATGTGTCTCCAATATTCAGCCAGGTGAAAAATTAGGACACCTTATGGAAGCCTGTATGTTTTTTAACATATTTAGTCATATGGATATTTAATACTAATTTTAATAATCTTGAGAAATTCAAGTAATAGAACTAAACAATTAAAACTGAAATTTTTTTTTTTAATAACTTTCTGTAAAATGTCATTTTAAATAAATGCAATTTCTGTTGAGGAATAAATTAGGACACCCCCCACATTCAATCCCACATAAAATGGCTAAAATCACACACAGGTGTATCACATCAGATGCACATGATTATAACATCTTTACCAAGTGTTTTGAAGGAGGCTTGCCTTATTTAAACCTATCACTTAGTTAGGTGTGCCCCTGATTGTTGAAGTGAGAGAAAACACAATGGGGAGATCAAAGGAGCTGTCTAAGGCCTTCAGAAAGAAGATTGTAGACGCTTATGAGTCTGGTAAGGGAATTCCAAAGATCTCAAAAGAGTATAAAATCTGCCATTCCACTGTCTGGAAAATAGTCTACAAGTGGAGGACATTCAAAACAACTGCCAACATGCCAAGATCTGGCCATCCAAGCAAGTTCACCCTGAGAGTAGACCGCAAGATGCTAAAAGAAGTCTCCAAAAACCCTAAAATGTCCTCACGGGACCTACAGCAGGCTCTTGCTACTGTTGATGTGAAACTGTATGCCTCTACAATCAGAAACAGACAAGTTTAACCTTCATGCGAGGTGTGCAAGGAGGAAACCTTTGCTCTTCAAGAAGAACATGAAGGCCAGACAGAAGTTTGCCAGAGTGAATGTAGACAAAGACCAGGACTTCTTGAATAATTTTCTTTTGACAGACTAATCTTAGATTGAATTATTTGGACAGCAGAACAGAGGACATTTTTGGCGTAAACTAGGCCTGAACGATATTGGAAAAAACTATTGTCGCGATTTTTTTTAGGTTTGCAATATATTGCGATATTATATTGCGATATTAAAAAAAAAAAGATCTATCTTTTTTAAAGAAATTTTCACTAAATGACTTGAATAGCTGTTTGGAAATACTTTACATAACACACCGTGACCACAGTGTATTCATATAATACCGTCTAATTTGTTAATGATGAAGATTTCTGTATGAAGGTATCCAGGAAGTCATGTCTGCACAAAATAGATCATTTATTGAATACAATATTTTACACTTCAACAGCAGCAAATACATTAAATGATAAATAAAAGAGCAGGTGCATTAGTCCCCTTAGTTTTTGACAAAATATAACAAATAAAAACTTCTGTAAAATAACAACAAAGCTGTCAACATATTTGAACAAAAATATTAAATATGACAAATAAAAGAGTTGTTCACAAACTATAACAATAAATAAAAACCTCAGTAAAACAACAAAGTTGTCAACATATTTGAACAAAAATATTAAATATGACAAAAGAGTTCACAAACTATAACAATACATAAAAACCTCAGTTAAACAACAAAGTTGTCAACATATTTGAACTTAAATATTAAATCTGACTAATAAAAGTGCAAGTGCATTAGTCCCCTGAGTTGTTTACACAAAATATAACAATATAAAACTGCAAAACGGCAACAAAGTTGTAAAAATATTTCAACAAAAATATTAAGTATCAAAACTTTATGTGCAGCTGTACTATATATAGTTATTTGAAAAATACGGTTTACAATAAATTTAAATATAAAAGAAACAAACTCAATTGAACTTGTAAATAATTGAACTGAATAACTGCAAATAACTGTGATGAATAACAGAACCATTTTAACTCCCAAATTTCCTGCCTTCCTGATAGCTGTCACATTAAAAGAAGAAAAGACATTCCTTCAGCTGTGTTATGTATTTGTCTGCATATCGTCCACCTTCCTTGCTCAGCAATTCTCAACTGGGTCTCATAGGTTTTTGGCCAAGACTATTAGTTTATCCACTATAGCAGGCTTGAGACAATAACGTTGGCACGTAACAATGTTCCCACCTGTGCTAAAAAGCCTCTGATGGGGAGCTCGTAGCAGGAATGCATAGATACCTGCGTTTTAAATGGTCCCACATGTTTGACAGATTACTTCTTGTTGAGGCAACCATGGCGAGGCACTGTCGACAGGGCTGTTTTTTGTCCCTTATAGTCTTGTTCTTGCCAAAATACTTCCAAAACTCCTTTTGGATACAGTCTTCCTTGCTCCTCCAACGTGTTGATTGCTTGCTTTCACTTTGAGAACGGGCCCTCCTCCCTCCGCTCTGCTGTTCGGCCCCTCCTCCCTCCACTCCGCTGTTGCAGGGGGAGGGGGAGGAGCCGATGACTTGCTGGAGAGAAAGAGAAGCTGTGCGCTTTTTTTCCCCTCTCCTTCCTCAAAACAAACGTTTGTGGATTAAAAAAAATGAAATTAAAAAACTATCGCACGTCCTTGCGATGGGACTATTGCACATGCGCACATCGCGATGGCGATGTTTAAACGATATATCGTTCAGGCCTAGCGTAAACCCAATAGAGCATTCCAGGAAAAGAACCTCATACCAATTGTGAAGCATGGAGGTGGAAATGTAATGGTTTGGGGATGCTTTGCTTCAGCAGGTCCTGGCCAAATCACATCATAGAATCCACCATAAATTCTATCGTGTATCAGAGGGTGTGTGAGGAACATGCGAGAACATCTGTGGAAAAAATTAAAGCTGAAGCGAAACTGGACCCTGCAACATGACAATGACCCAAAACATACCAGTTTTCCTCAGTTAGAATGCATTTTTGTTGATATATTTGGTTTAATGAGTAAAACTATCTTAATTCTTGTTGTTTACCTAAAATTAAATCACTTACTTTTCCACAGATAAAGAAAAACAAGATCAGACATTGATACGTGAACATTTCTTAATAAAGAACTGAATGGGGTGTCTTAATATTTTCATATGACTGTACATATGTATAGTTCTACTTAACATATTTATGTACAGGGTATATATTAGCAGTGCAACGGTTTGCGGTTCAAAGCCGAACCGTACGGTTCGCCCTGTACGGTTCAATACGCCTTTATGAACCGCGCCTTTTCGGTTTTGCAATTAATTGCAATTAATTTATTCCGAACGCTTGTGGAATGAATTGGTGGAGCTCTGTGTGCCTGTGTGTGACGTGAAGCACAGCTGTGGAGAAATTCCCGCCCTGCAAGTAAATGTCCGATCGCTGTCAAGCACCTGTGTAATAGAAGCAGAGAAACGCCCTCTCTCGCTTACGAGCGAAGTGAAAGTGAAACAAGAAAGAAAACAAAACGCTATGGCGAACGGAGGAGTGGAGAAATCGAATTTTGAGGAAGCACCGGCCTCTTTCAAATCTGTGGTGTGGCAACATTTGGGTTACCCCATGGACTACAATGCGGAGGGAGATAAAATATTGGAAAAAAACAAAAACAATTTTCAAGCATTGCTCACCGCTTGTTCCCTATGCTAATGGCAGCACATATAACATGACTCCGGCACTTCAGCCGGTGTTCTGACAAATTTTGCACAGAGCAGGACTACCCCGAAGAGGACACCAGTGAAAACACATGGCGGGCTTTGTTAATTTATTTGCAACGCTTGACCCGCGTTTTATTGTTCCCTCGCGAACATATTTCTCCAACAACGCAATCCTCGACATTTATGAAATGGCACGCAAAGCCATCGACGATGATTTCGCTATGGCACATAGTTTCGCCCTGACCACTGATAGTTGGACGTCCCGTGCTACAGAGTGCTACTACCGAACTGTGACGGTCCACTATAATTCGTGCATTACGGTTTTTTTTTCCTCCGTTCGAATTTTGTCACCCTTTTTGGCAACGAGACAATGTGCGTTAATACGTTGGTTGAATGACGCCAGAAAAGTCAGAGACACGGAGAGGGAAGAGTGTTTGTTGTGACGCTGTCGCAAACGCGATGCTAGGCTAGGTGGCTTCAATATTTCCTGACTGTAGCCGACAGCTTACAATCTACGCCTAGATATCTCATGCATATAGAACTACATACAAAATGACAGACTCGGTAGCGTTAGTAAACAGCCGCCATTTTAGAGCAGTACACTTCTCAGAAAGGCTCTGTTGTAGTGAACCTTCCTAGCGAACCTAAGTAACTTTTTATCTAAAATACTCCTAAATCGGCAAATCTTGACTTGAGTATCTTTAAAGGATGAAACAGTTTTAAAATTTTCACATGTCGAAAGTAGACAAAAGGGAACTAATGCAAAAACGGGAACAATTTTATCCACTTTAACGGTTGATTCACAACATTAAATGACCTCCAAACATAGCAAAGGTTACTATGTTTTTGTTTTGTTTTGTTTTCTTTTTTTTTTTTTTTTTTTATGGAAAAAAAAACATGAAAGGTAACACCAGTTACTTTGCCAAGTAACTTTTTTACTACTGTGTGTGTATTTCAGTAGTTAGTCACTACACCAGCCAAAGAGCTAAGAGGCATTTTAACAGTCGAAAATGTTTACATTTTAAGTGTTTATTTCACTTTTGTTAAAAGCAAAATAAAGGCAGTTAAAAAAAAAAAAAAAAAAAGCAAAACGCAAACCAAAACCATGATCCCAAAACTGAGGTTCAAACCAAACCGTGGGCTAACTCAGTGCTTCTCAATTATTTTCTGTTACGCCCCCCCCCCAGGAAGACGTAAATGTTTCGCAACCCCCCAAACTCTGCCGTCACTGAAAATAGTATCATTTGTCTATAATATTACTATTGTAAGTACGCCTCTGCCTCACATTGTATCCTTTTTTTTTATTAGGGAAAATAACAGATCAACTTATAAAGTATAACTTTATTAACATTGTTTTGTTTGTAACAGAAAAGACAACGCGCATCAATTTGCCTGAAAAAAAAAAGAAGAAAAAAAAAAAAAAAGTCACATCCAAACTGTAAAATTACACTCAAGGTACATTTTTGACCATTTGATACTGAAAAATAAAATCAGTAAATAATAAAAAATTCAAATAGATTAGAAACATTAACTCATGAGGACAATATGCCAAAAAATTTGACTGAAAAAACAAAACTGAATAGAAGAAGAAAAAAAAAAGTGTCATTGGACAGAAGAACAGTTTTTATTTTTGCTGCTCCCAGTGTCACCTCCAGTTTGCAATGATGTGGGGTTATATTGCACCGAGCATGCTAACGGTGCTCACTGGTTTACTGATATAACACTGACAAAGCGGGACAATTGTTGGCAATATTCGGCACGTTTTCGCTGAAAAACAACCAAGCGGCTTATCAATGAGATTGGGGTCTAATGTCTTTAAGTGGCGTCTTACTTGATTTGGCTTCCGGCTGTCCGCTATAATCATTTTTAGACACAGTAAACAGTGGTCTTTCCTCGTCTGCCACTGTGTTAAATGTCAAAGCCAAAAGGCAAACGGCCCGAAAAAAGCGCATTCTCAGCGGCCGAGGGAGAACCGTAGGTGAGGGCGGTCGTCGTGACGATCCCAAGCCGAAAATGGCACTTCTCGGGCGGTCACGTAAGAACCGGAGAAGACAGTGGGTCGCTGCGTGAGTCCGGCCGGAAAACGGCTTTCAAAAACAGCGCACAGCTCTCCAGCTCTTCATGAGTCTCTTCCGTGTGCTCTTGCTTACTTCAAAAATACTGTGCGCACTTTGAAAATGAGAGCGCCGCTGCCACCAACTGAGTGGATGTGCAAGTACACTTTATTCTAGTACGGCAAAAAAAAAAAAAAAAAAAACATGCTCCCCGAGGTCACACGCGCCACCCCTGGCATCGCTCTACGCCCCCCTGGGGGGGCGCGCCCCACTATTTGAGAAGTACTGGGCTAACTGAACCGTTGCACCCCTAGTATATATATTTAGATTTTGGGTTGTGCATGCTTTGTTTTTCATTTATGTGTTTATTAAATTCAAGCAGGTTTCAATATTCATTTTAGACGCTGCAACTCAGTTAACCAATGAATCAGAATTTAAAACCATTTTATATTTTTAATAAAAAATATAGTTGAATAATGTCTCTAAACGATCATTATCAACATTATTGGTGATTGATTTTTGCACCCTTAATTTATTTACACACATCTAGAACATTTTAGGCTGTGATGACTTAATTCAGGCCTGTGTATTGATGAAGATGTGCAGTTTGGTGTTCAGAATGTCTTTGCTTGGCTGTGGTCATTTCGTGACCGAGCGTAGTTGTCCACGCATCGAAGATGTTGTTTTTGTCGTCGCAGTTTGGAAAAGGCATCTACTTTGCCGACATGTCGTCCAAGAGTGCCAACTACTGTTTCGCGAGTGACCACAACCGTGTCGGACTACTGCTGCTCTGCGAGGTATCATATCACAGTGACCAACCTTCTTTTCCCGTGTCTGTATGACCATTTGCTGATGCGTGTATGTACAGGTCGCGCTTGGAAACAGTAATGAGCTGCTGAACGCGGATTACCACGCCAACAACCTGCCGGAGGGCAAACACAGCACCAAGGGCATTGGGCGGACTGGACCAGACCCTCAAAATTTTGTCACACTGTAAGTATTGAAGTTTGTTCAACACTTGTAAAAAATGAATACAGTATACCATTCGTTGTCATTTTTCAGTAACGGCATAACGGTGCCGATGGGTCCAGGTGTGAAAATCACGCCCAGTGTGGCTTCATCGCTCCTTTACAACGAGTACATCGTGTACAACCCAGCCCAAACACGCATGCGCTATCTGCTGAGGGTCCACTTCAATTACGATGATGATTGTAATTGGTGATCGCAACACTTACATTAATGTGTCTTTACTTGTATTGGAACATCTTACTGCTGCTAATTGATGTGCCTCACAAGAAGGAATTTCTCAGTGAATTCAGCTTTTATCGTCTATTAACAACATGAAAATGTGCACATGAAATATGATTTACTGTAGATAGATATTAAAGTTGGGAAAAGTTTTTGAACAATTCCGGTCAATTCTTTTACATAAAAAAATTGAACAGTATTTGTAGAATTATAGCCATAGGCTTCATACCCTTCTCCAGAACGCCTGACATTAATATATATGCATATGTAAAACTGGAGTAGGCCTGAACGATATTGGAAAAAAATTATTGTGATTTTTGGGGGGTTTGCGATATTAAATATTGAAGAATTTTCACCAGATAACTTGAATACCTCTGTTTGGGATAGGCCTGAATGATAATGGAAGAAATTAACATTGCGATATATACACTATATTGCGAAGGCTCCACACTTACTTTTTGCATTGGTTGTACTAGTGCGCCTAACTTTTTCCTTAAGGTGCACCAAATTGTAGGCGCATCCACATTTTTCATTGCATCACCTTTAATGCCATACTTTTCATCACTCTCCATAACATTCATATACCGTGATTAATTAATTCAACTTCCTTACAAGTGTCGCAGGGGTGCTGGTCACAGCTAACTGCAGGCAGAAGGCGGGGTACACCCTTAACTTGTTGCAGGACATATATAGACACTCAACCATTCATGCACACACTCACATCTATGGACAATTTGGGATGTTCAATTAGCAGGAACCCTCAGAAAACCCAAGATGGCATTGAACATGCAAACTCCACACAAGGAGGCCAGAGAGGATTGAATCCACGATCCCAGAACTGTGAGGTGAACGTGCTAACCACTGTTCCACCGTGCAGCCTTCAGAATGTGATTTTTTTTTTAACACAAATAACTTGAAAAAATTCTTGTCTTTATTAAATGCTTCATCGGGTGAGTCCTCTCAGCCTCCACACCTCCGTCCTGCTAAGGAGTGTTGACGATGTTCAAACGATAGATTGTTCAGGCCTAAACTGGAGGATTAGTCGTTAAATATAAGATAAAACTAACGTACAGTGTACTTTTCAAAAATTATTTTATACTAATTTCAGGCATTTAGATAAAAAATGGATTTCTAGCCAAAATTAAGGACATGTAGTTAAAAATGCATTAAAGTAACAAAACCAGTAAAAGAAAAAAAAAACTGTCATAAGGAGGGAATACTGTAGAGGTCGGAAGGGTTTTTCAGTACCGATACCGATTATTTGTGTAAAAAAAGTGTAAAAATTGGTGGAAAAAATGAATAATGCAAACACTGAACTTCATTGAAAAGCCTAAAGCATGTTTATTGAATCACACAAATAGAAAATAATAGCTCCAGAAGTGCCTGAATGTCCTAGACTCAGAAACATCTCTTATAAAGTTGAAAAAAAGGTTAAATATATAGCTCTCTGAAAACTTTCCACAGAAAATATATAACCACGAATATAAAAACAGGTCTCATGGACACACTAATCATAGAAATGACAAATATACAACCCAGTTTTAAATTGATTTTTTTCATATCGGTTGGTCGGATTTATGGAGAAAAAAAAAGGCTGACACCTAGATTTGTCAAATTTCCTAATATCGCCGCTAATAATCGGTCTATCTCTAGAATACAGTATTCCTTCATCAACACCACAGAACATCTGCCTGTGGTGCCTTCAAGAAGACTTAATTTCTGTGAAGAAGCATCCAGAAAGGAACAGAAGTGAATGAGATGCGAGGGGTGTGTGACCATTGTTTCAGTGTTTCCCCATCAGGTAAATAAAGATGAGCATGATATCCAAGTAGATCATCAGAGCGGCGGTGACATACTCCTCTGGGTCCAGGCGGTAACTCAGCACGCCCATCATCAATTGGCAATCCACCATCAGGAACTGAAGGAGGAAAAGAATGTTTTCATGTGACAATTCCAAACCATTCCAAGCACTCATTTGAAACTAATCAAGGCTTGAGACCATCACCTGAAACCCTTTACAGAGTGAAATCTTAACACAGGATTAAGACCTTTATAGCCAAACACTTACAGTATATGAAAACCTTACACTAAAAATCTACAGCCTTGAAAACTTAATCATAAACCCTAACCCTAGTTTGAAAGTGTAACCTAGGTTTTAAATCTGAATTGCAGGCCAACCCTGGTTTAAAACCTGAATTTGAAACCATAACACTTGCTTCGAAACCTAATTACACTGTAAAAATAATACGTCAACCTATTTCAATTGCATTAGCAAATTATTGCCGAAAACTCACAATTTTAGGTAAACAGAACTTATGCGAAGTAGCGAATAATCAAATAACAACTTACCACGGAAAACATAAACATTTAAGTAGTGCAAACTTACAATCTTAATTAGCACCTATTGAAAGTTTTTTTTTTTCCAATGTAGATGGCCTGAGGATTCTCCAGAGCTTCAGAGACACTTTAAATTTGTATTCTTAACTCTCCCACCTTATCTTGAAATTGTAATACTGTACAAGTTTGAAACATTTATTTGAAATCTTTACTCTTATCTTCAAAGTTTAACTTGAAAAACTAACCAGTTTAAAACCCAAATCTAGGCTTTAAACCTGATTCCTAGAAACCATCACCCATCTTGAAATTTCAAAGAATTTAATGAGGAACCTGCATAGACTTCACGATCAGTTGACGAGACAGCTCCTACAGACATTGAGCCACGGCTTCTCGTAGAGGGCCGGGCCAGGCAGAGCATCGTGGCAGCTTTCACTGCGACAAACTCAAACGCGCTGTGTTCTAACACCGGATTTAGGTGGAGACAGGACGAAAATTTTAGTGTAGTGCATACAAGCAGGCAGGAGTGTCTTGATTGATTTGGTCAAGGATTCATTCAAGGTAATTGCTATATAAAATAGCACCATGCATGCGCTTTGAAACGTGAAAAAAAATTAGAAAAATCTGCATAACTTTAGCTTGAGATTTTTAGGTCAAATGAATGATAACTGTCTGTTTTTTTGCTTTTAACCAAGGATCGACTGTTTTACGTTCATATCTATAGAGATCCAGGGTTTTACGCATTTATTTCCAAGAATTTTTAACTTAAAAAAACTCTTTGTTTTGATGGCCGCCATGTTGGATTTTGTATCCATACACAATAGCGTAACTTTACATTCAAACAATCAGGTAAATTTTGGCCAACTGCCCGTTTTTTGGGGGGGCAAAAAAAAGAAAAAGCTAATAATTTAGACACATCGGTGTCTATACAAATAAATCGGCTTTTACATGTTTTATTTCATGTAACATTTCAATCTAAAAACGACGAGGGCCATATAGCTGGCAAGGTGTGCTGAGGCAATATTGACATCGGAATTCAACCTAAAGCAAAATTTGCTTTTGTTGAGGAAAAATTAAGGGGATTCTGCATGCTGTCCTCAAGTATTAAGTTTCTGATGTGAAAATCGAGTGATTTATTAGCTGTTGGAAACTAAGTCAAAATTTTATTTTAAAAAAAGTTGCAATTTCGAGCAAAAACGTACATGATATGTTAAATATTGCTATCGATCCTGAAATTATGGTGATTATCTCTACATTTGGTGATGTTTGTGCATCTAGCGATAAAATCTGAGAATTTTATAGCCATTTCAAATTTTGTTATACTTTTATAAAAAAATAACATATGGGATTTTATTAGGGAATGACTTTGAAGTTTTTGATGCCACTGCTTATGGAGACTCATATATGCCTAAGGGAGGTGCCTGTTTTGGTATTAGGTCGCGAGCAGCTTTGGTTTAGAAAATATTTGAATTTTAAGTTTTGGAAAATAGGCCCCCTACAGAGCGGCCCCGCGTTTCCCGTCAACTGATAGTGAAGTCTGTGGGACCTGTTACCAACATCCCCAAGGGGCCACTGTGCTTTTTCAATATGACCCGCATTACAAAGATAGCGCAGAAGTTGTGCAGATAAAATAGAGAGAAGGCAGGTGTTGGCGGAGTTGCGCTGGAGCGCCGTGTTGAGTGGCTGTAAGTCCACAGTTTTTTTTTGTTTGTTCATAAAAAGTCTCCACTGTAAGAGCCATCCGTCGCATCCATGTGGTTTTATACACCTCGCCGGAGTCGCCGTCCCCTTGAAGGAAGAAGTGGACCGAGGGATGACGAATGAGCCGCAAGAATCACCAGTCCAGTCCCTACTATGGTTCGGGGTTGAGAGCACCCCTGTACCAAACAGTCAAATTGGTAACAAATCCAAAGACTCTAACTTTTTGGTCTCACCACTTTGCTGAACCGTGTCGCAACGGATCATAACTTAAATTGAAACCCTAATACAGGCTTGACACCCTTCTTTGATCAACAAAGTCATTAGTTCTTACCAATGAGTACAGCAGAGCGCCCAAACAGCCGTAGACGACCTGAGTGATGTACAAGTAGTAAAAGCCACTGAAAATGCCGAACATCAACAAGTCCACCACCATGATGAGCAGCAGACCGTAGCAGCAGGAAAATTCATAGCGCGTCTGCAGGAGGGATCAATCCCATTAAAAGACAACTCTCCTCAGAAAAGCACAGATATGGGTCAATAGATCAGTTAAAACCTTACCTGTGCGGAGAAGGCAATAATTGTGAGGGAAATGGCCAAGGTGGTCGCCATGGTGATGATGACAGCACGGGTATCATGGTAGGATGCCATGGTGCCCACCACGTATGACAGACTTATTGTCACAATGGCCTGAGGACGCCAAAAAGGAAACAGACTTGAACCTTGGTTTGAGACCTTAACTCACAGTTCAGAACCAAATTTGAAACTTTAACGCTGTCTTGAAACCCTTAGTTTCTACAGAATAGAACCCTCAATGGCACCAGAAAAGGATAAGAGGATTTAGAGTTGATTCCTGTGGAAAGCCGCGATATACAGTACATCAATAGAAAAAATAGTCAACATTTGGGGGTGAACCCACCAGACCAATGAGATTCCAGGGGTGTTTCCGTCGGAGGGACTTTGCACAGTTGAGTGCAATGCTGACAATGGCAAAGATGAGGAAGGAGCTGACGTATATCCAAATGTTCTTCTGTACTACCCTTTTAACAACTGGCGAGAATGTGAAAACACATACCACGCTGAACGTGAACACCAGCTGAAGGGTCAGGATGGAAAACACCTGCAGAGAGACACCCATTCAATCAAATGAGTCATTTATATATATTTTTATCGTCATTTCCGAGGTATGATGCATTTTTTTCTACAAATGTCATTTAAAAATGACAAGGACATTCGACACTGTTGATTACAACATACTACTCAGCAGATTGGAACAGTGGGTAGGGCTTACCGACACTGTTCTACAGTGGCTCACATCTTATTTACATGATAGGGATTTCTTTGTGTCAGTCAGAACGAACCAAATTCACGTGTTGAGTCCCTCAAGGGTCAATTCTTGGACCACTCTTATTTAACATCTATATGCTTCCCCTAGCTCAGATTATGGAACAGTATGACATCTCCTATCACACCTATGCAGATGACACAACTCTACATTTCAGTGTCCCCACATGGTTATTGTCTCTTTGTCTCCCTGAGTAAATGCATTCATCAAATCAATGAATGGATGTGCCAGAATTTTCTCCAGTTAAATGTGGAGAAGATAGAAGTGATCATTTTTGGGCCAAAAAAGGAAAGGTCAAAGATAAGCAGGCACCTTAGCACAATGTCACTTACAGCTACAAATCAAGTCAGAAACATTGGCATAATTATTGATTCAGACCTAAAATTTGATAGCCATCGTCTGTCACTAAATCTGCTTATTACCACCTAAAAATATAACCAGAATTAAGGGGCTTCTGACTCAACAAGACATGGAAAAACTTATGCATGCATTCATTTTCAGCAGATTGGACTGTTGCAACGGTGTATTTACAGGTCTTGATAAAAAATCAGTCAGGAAGCGGCAGCTAGTACAGAATGCTGCAGCCAGAGTCCTCACAAATACAGGGAAACTGGACCACATTGCACCGGTTTTGAAATCGTTACACTAGCTTCCAGTAAGTCAAAGGATAGACTATAAAATACTACTGCTCGTCTACAAAACTCTCAATGGCCTTAGATCAAAATACATGCTTGATTTGTTAGATTCCTATGAAACATCTAGACCCCTAAGGTCGTCTGGAACCGGTCACCTGTATGTTCCAAGAACAAGAACCAAGCAGGGTGAGGCAGCATTTAGTTATTATGCTCCTCACCTCTGGAACAAGTTGCCCGAAGGTCTGAAGTATGCTCAAACTGTTAGCTCCTTTAAATCAGGGCTAAAAACGCTTTTGTTTTGCACTGCATATCCATAACTGTCTATATTCATTCATTTTCTATTTCAATCTATTTGCTTTCTATTCCTCTTGTACTTATCTCCATTGCTTATTTCAACTACTAGTAGTAGTAGTACAGTATTTGTTTTTATTTATTTATTTAGTGTATTTATTTATTTTATTTTATTTTTCTATTCGTGATTAAATGTGATTTTTATGTATAGTTTTATTTCCTGTTTCGATTGTCTTTGTTTTTACCTTCTATTGATTTTAATGTGATTTTTATGATCTTCATGTGACGTAAAGCACTTTGAATTGCGTTGTGTTGAATTGTGCTATAGCCTATAAATAAATTTGCCTTGCCTAAAAAACTAATATGTGTGTTATATATTGGTGTAACGTTGTTGAATTGTATAGACATATACCCATGTATTACTAACCTTGCGAACAAAAGCCCTCCTGACCGTCTTATCGTCGAAAGCTGACGTCTCAGCGAGCGGGGGATCCTCCGACTGACCCTCCGCTTTGGTTTCAGGGGATGATTGATCGCCTTCCTCTACATCACATCCTGTTGTTTCACCTTTAGGTTCGCCATCATTCAGCAAATCTTGAGAGTAGGGCGGCGGTTCTTGCTGCACTGGTTCTTCGTACGGCGGTGGTGGCACTTGTTGTATGGACATGTCGGAAGCCGAGGGCTCAAACATGGTCTCTCCGTGTTCTGACATACTTTTGTTAAAAGAGACAAAAAGACATCTGAAGATTCAAACTCAAGTTGCCTAACTTGCTTTTGCTGTTTGGACAAATTGTGGCTACGCGCCCACCCCACATTTAGTATTGATGGTCAATCTTTACGAAATAAACCTAAATATGATAAAATCCTAGTTCTGAAATGTTTTGAAGTTCCTCCCAAAATGAATCATCACTTGATGCCCACACATCATGCCATTCATCTTCTGTGAATTCGCATACTGTACATCTGGCAGCCACGGACATTGAGTGCTTTTTTGGAACGGGGTTATGCGCTGAACTGGCCGACTCTGAGGCTTTTTGTTGGCTAAGATGATGTGGATATCGTGGAAAGATGTCCTTAGTCGATGGAAATAAGATATAGGGGGGGAAAATCATCTAAAACCCCTCACGTCTATTAAGCCGACACTCTGCCTAGAAGGCAGCACCAAGCGCAGAGGGTGTAGGTCTGGGAAAAACACTAAATTTGAAGTGATAGATAAAGACAGGAACGGTTTTGTCATTCGTCTAAAATTGTTGTTATCCACAACAACTGCACCTCTGCATTTATAATCTGTATTTGTATGACTTGGTGGGCCTCAGCAACGATTATTTTAGTAGTTGATTCATCGATGTACTAGTTAGTTCGAATAATCAAGTAATCGGATAAGGAGACTAAAAATTTAACTGAACTCAAGCTGAGTCTCAAACTGTATAAAAATAATAAATGAGGCTAAGTACGACAAAACAATTGCCTAACTAACATACCAAAAGTCTGCTAGCTTAAATGCTATAAAATGCTAACTTTTTTTTTATTTTTACAATGCTCTTAACAAATGGTTCAAACACATATTCCCACAAAAACGGCCAAATATACCTATCAGCTAAATTACGAATGCTTTAAAAAAAACATCAGCTCAAACAAAACTTAGTTTATGTTGGTCTTAACAGGGAGCAGCGGGATTCAGCCATGTGGAGTGAGTTATATAATATTCACTGTTGCCACTACAGGGCAGTGTATCCACCCAAATCAACAAAACTAAATACAAACAATTTCAAAACAAACCATGAGAACAACACTTTAATTAAACGAATACACAAAGCAGCAAAATTAATTTGAATTTTTTTTCTAATAGAATTACTCGAGTTAATCGATTAATTGTTGCAGCACTACTGTCAATCTCCATAAGGGTCTGAATCTGGTAAATTTCTGGTTCTGATAAACATGTTTGAACTCAGCTGATGCTGCCTGAAATGCCTTATCTGTCTTCAGATGTCCTGAGATGAGTGGCCGTATGCTAAAGGTGAAGTAAGCAGGTACTTGTATCAAAAGGCATGTTGGTATGTCACATTGTCAAAGATTTTCAAAAGCTATTGTTTGCAAATCAGTTTAAATTACAAAACTGATTGCAATCAAATCACAAACCACTTAGATGACAATCTGCATCCATGTCACATACAAGTTTTGAGCAATCTAATTAATGAAACTGAAAAAAATTGAAATTTCGTGCAGGGTCACTGTTAAAAATAAGGAGGATGTGAAAGCAACCTTAACAACCTTAAGCTTGGGGTAGGTCACCAGGGTTTCCAAACCTTAAGAATCCCCTTATAAGTATACATAGAAATTTTTAAACTGAAAATGTGACATTTTTGTTTAGGGACCAAGAGGTGCAGGTACAACGTGCAAAAAAAATTTTAAATTTTGTACGAGTATTACAGTTCCTAGTAAAGACATGATCCATTTACTTCCCTAGGAACTCAAACTAACCTATTTACTTTGCATTTAGTCTCTAATCTTTTTTTTTTTTTTTTTTTTTTTTTTTTTTTTTTGTGAACTCTCTGCTCCAATTTCCTGATTTGCAATGGTGCATTTGTATTTTATTAGGATCCCTATTAGCTGATGAACTCTTCCTGGGGTCCACACAAAACAAAAAACAGACAAGACATCAACATACCAATCAACATAGGCTATATATAAAAGAATGAAAAGAATAAATTCTTATCTTGAAAATTCACACGCTAAAACAGACATAATTCAACATACTAACAGCAAAAAAATAGAAAGATAGTAAGGTGGTAAATAAACACTATAAAAAGTAACATGTAACTGAACAACAACAAAGGGGATTTCTATACAATTTTCATTGGAGGTCAAATACAGTTGGGTTGACTGTAAAATACTGCTTTATTTGGTTTTATGAAACTAACTTTGGGTTTTTAAACTTTGGTCTGGGGGGGCATTCCATTCCACCATAGCTCTGCATAATACTTTACGTTGTTTTGAGTTCGTTTTCATGATAGGTATAGTATAATTACCGCTATAGCATGTACATACAGTACTTCTTAAAAGTTTTAGTGTATCATAATTAACCCCATAGAAGTACTGTTTGCAATACTTCCTCTTCTGTTTTTCCGGGAAAGTTGTGGAGTATAAAACGGGAATACGAGGGGCATTCAAAAAGTAATGCACTCAAGTGCATTGCTCATATAGGATTTTACCAATCTTGTTTGTATTTGGCACAAACATGATAGGACACACCTTTTTGCGATTGCTATATGTGTTTTACTTATTTTCAGATTTTTAAAGCTTAAACGAGCTTCCAAAATGGCTGCCCCTCTTGAAGCTCGTCAGAAACAAGGAGCTGTAATCGAATTCCTTGTTGCACAGGGAGAAACCCCTCTGAGGATTCACAACCGGCTAAAAAATGTCTATAAGGATGATACCATAGACTATAGTACTGTAAAAAGATGGGTACAGTGATTTTAAACAGTACTGAAGACCATGAAGAGGTGGGTAAAGTCAGCATAGCCGATAAGCCCCGTAGTGGTCGCCCATCCACCTCTGTCATTCCTGACAACAAAATTTATGCTGATGAGTTAGTTTAAGCTTTAAAAATCTGAAAATAAGAAAAACACATATAACAATCGCAAAAAGGTGTGTCCTATCATGTTTGTGCCAAATATAAACAAGATTGGTAAAATCTGGCTCTGTACTCGCAATGCACTTGAGTGCATTACTTTTTGAATGCCCCTTGTATATTTTAATTGTCAATGTTATTGTATTTTGGTTATTTTGCTGTTTTATCCCTTAAAAATAAGAAAATTAAATTAAATTAAAAATTCTCTGAAAAATGGCGCAATCAGCCTGATTTTCGATCCAATGATCAGATCGGGGACATCCCTACTTTTCATACACCTCGTATAGATGCCGAAAAAGAGCATTTATGACACTCAAAAATGCATAATATTAGAGGGCGCATTCAAAAAATTAGCATATGATGAACAAATGTTAAAGTTTTTATTCATTTTCAAACTTTTTTTTCTTTTTTTTTTACACACAGAATCACAGAATAAAATATTACCTGATTATATTTTTTAGATTTTTGTATATTATAGTTCACAGTAACTCATGGAATCCGAGCATTACTCAAGAGAAAAAAAAAAACCTATCTTTTGAGTTAAATGAATCTAATGCTTGCTACATTTTTAATTGAATTCCACAATTTAACTTTTCTACTGTATTCCAAGTGAACGCACCTGTAAATAAAAAGATACTAAAATGTATTCATAAAACAAACCCAAATTCTGAAACAAAATCATCAAATGATGTGATTTATTATTCATGCTAAGAAAGTACGTCTCTTACCTTGTTTTGCTGCTTGTCTGTGAACCACACAACTCAAAAGTGTGATACCACTTCCTAACACTTTTGTGGAGGAAGTTCAACGCCTCCTAAAAAACGCAACTGGAAACTCCACTGCTTCTGTTTCGCACGGTCAACGCTCTAATTTTGTTTACATAAAATTTAATAATTAACACAGAAATTGACATTGATTTTTAAACTTTTTATTAAGATATATATTTATAAGAAGAAAGATTTGCATCATTAATGTAAACATCTTTTTGCAAAAACGTACACGAGAATATAAAACAAATGCTACTGACGTTATGGAAGTAACGCAATATGGAGACATATCCTGTTTTGTCGCTCACTTTCATCAAGACTTGATGAAACAGTTGCAATTTGACGTGAAATCCAATTTTTAAAAGAACCCAGTGTACAATTTATGAATGCTGTGTAATGGGAAAAGTACACACTTGTGTCACAAAGTGAAGAGAAATGACTAAAAAACTTAATTAAACCATTGGATCAGATGGTACTGTGTCTGAATGTCTGGCAGGGAAAAGAATTGTGAGGATGAATTAAACTTGTAAATGAGAATTAAAGTTGTAGTTTTTTAAAGAAAGAAAATAGGGGGAAAATGTTTTCTAAGGTGAAAATCATTCATTCCTTAAGACTTTAAGAATAGGGGTATTCATTGTCCCATGTGTTGGTTGTCATAATTCTCATACCACCCCCATTAGAGGGGGGTGTTGCACAACATATGTGCTAAATTGTTTATAATTTTGCCCCCCCCCCCCCCCCCCAAGATATATTTATTGAGAAAAAACACAAATCACTTTGAGTTAAGAGGTAATTTGTTTTTTAAGAGCCTAGCTAGTTATGAAACTATTACCGTCAAAAACTATGAGGACAAAGCGACAGTTTTGACCAACAATCTTTAGCTAGCTTGCCAGCTAGCTAATCATTATCATTTTACACAAAACTCCAAAAATAGGCCGGACCAAAGTATTGGACCCTTTGAAAAATCATGTGATGCTTCTCTAATTTTGTAATTAACAGCACCCGTTACTTACCTGTGGCACATAATAGGCCGTGGCAAAAACTAAATCACACTTGTGACTAGTTAAAATGGATTAAAGTTGACTCAACCTCTGTTCTGTGTCCTTGTGTGTACCACATTGAGCATGGTGAAAAGAAAGAAGACCAAAAACTGTCTGAGGATTTGAAAAGCAAAATTGTGAGGAAATATGGACAATCTCAATGCTACAAGTCCATCTCCAAAGACCTGAATGTTCCTGTGTCTACCGTGCACAGTGTCATCAATAAGTGTAAAGCCCATGACACTGTGGCTAACCTCCCTAGATGTGGACGGAAAAGAAAAATTGATGAGAGAATTCAACGAAAGACTGTGCGGCTGGTGGATAAAGAACCTCGACTAACATCCAAACAAGTTCAAGCTGTCCTGCAGTCCAACGGTACAGCAGTGTCAACCCGTAATATCCGTTGGAGTCTGAATGAAAAGAAACTATGGTAGGATACCCAGGAAGACCCCAGTTCTGACCCAGAGACATAAAAAAGCCAGGCTGGAGTTTGCCAAAACTTACCTGAGAAAGCCAAAAACGTTTTGAACAAAAGTTCTCTGGTCAGATGAGACAAAAGAAGAGCTTTTTGGGAAAAGGCATCAACATAAAGTTTACAGGGAAAAAACCGATGCCTTCAAAGAAAAGAACACGATCCCCACAGTCAAACATGGCAGAAGTTCTCTGATGTTTTGGGGTTGCTTTGCTGCCTCTGGCACTGGACTGCTTCACCGTGTGCATGGCATTTTGAAGTCTGAAGACTACCAACAAATTTTGCAGCATAATGTAGGGCTCAGTGTGAGAAAGCTGGGTCTCCCTCAGGGGTAATGGGTCTTCCAGCAGGACAATGACCCAAAACACACTTCAAAAAGCACTAGAAAATGATTTGAGAGAAAGCAGCTGGAGACTTCTAAAGTGGCCAGCAAGGAGTCCAGACCTGAATCCCATAGAACACCTGTGGAGAGATCTGAAAATGGCAGTTTGGAGAAGGCACCCTTCAAATTTCAGAGACCTGAAGCAGTTGGCCAAATAAGAATGGTCTAAAATTCCAGCAGAGCATTGTAAGAAACTCATTGATGGACACCGGAAGCCATTTTTTTGCAGTTATTTAGTCTAAAGGTTGTGCTACCAAGTATTTGGTTGAGGGTGCCAATACTTTTGTCCGGCCCATTTTTGGAGTTTTGTGTAAAATGATAATGATTTATTAATATTATTTTTTTTTTCATTCTCTTTTGTGTTTTTTCATTGCAAGAAAAATAAATGAAGAAATGACTACCAAAGCATTTGTAATTGCAATTATTTTCTGGGAGAAATTGAACATTATCTGACAGAATTGCAGGGGTGCCAATACTTTTGGCCAGCTCTGTATAAATATGTTGAGTGTAAGATGCAGCATTGTAAACCTGTTCTTTTTTGGGGGGGGGTCTTTTCTAATTTAGTACTAGTATTATAATGTACTCACTCTTATTAAGAAAATTTTAAAACCACTTCTTCAGAAGTTAAATTTTTCTAAGAATGTCCCATTCCCAGAGGGGGGGAGGCTGTCGCGGAGGCGCCGTGGGTGGTCTGGGGCGGGGATTGATCGGGGCCCTGACGCTTCTTCCGCCCTGCGGCCGGTGGTTCTGGTGGACGGGGCCACGCCCGCGGGAGCCTGCCTCTTAACTCACGCACTTCTCACTTCGGCACTGTAAATATTTTTCACCCTGGCACTTACATGCTCATACATTTCTCCGAGGAGAGTTGGGACGGGGCTTTACAGTCCCGGCCCGGCTCCCCCCTGTTTTTAATGCACCAAGTTTGTGGGATGGTTGGGACCTATTGGGGGGGGTGGGGTCACTCACGGTTGCCTCCTCACCACAGGCCCCGCCATCCCTGCACCTTTTTTAAATGCACCACACACATCATACTCCACAGGAGAGCTCCGGCAAAGGGCGGTGGGACGGGCGGCTGGGCAGAAACTCCATGCTGCGGTCCCACTGCCCTAAGCCAAGCTCTCCTATTTTAATGCATACATTGCACTACCCTCCCCTCACATTCCCATCACGGGGCTGGGTGATGGCTGCCAGTTGGGAACCTGGCAGCCACAGTAATAGGGTGGTAGGTGGGTCCCACACTTTTTCCATATGGCGTGGCTCCTGGGGTGTGGCCTCCCTTCTGCCTGGGCTGCCGGCCGCGGGAGTGGGTTGGGGGGTCGGGGCTCCGATCTTGCATCGCCCCGTGGCAGTTCCTGGGCGTTCTCCTGCCTCCGCCTTCCCCTCTCTTCTCTGGCTGGGCATCCGCCCTGCGCTCCGTCGCGGGTCGCTGGCTGGGCGCCAGTGTATCAGCGGGGTGTCGCCTGCACCGGCGGGGGACCCTGCCTTGCCTGGGGCTTGGTGGGCCGCTGGGGGTCCCATGGCGTGCCGTGCTGGTTGGGGGGATGCGGCTGTGGCTCGTGGCCCGGGTGGGGGGGCGGGGATGAGGGTAGGCATGGGGTTGGTGGTGCGTCCCCTCCGGCCATCCCTGAAGGCCGGTTGATGGGTGCGCGGGTGGCCCGGGGGACCACCCTGGGTCCCGGGGGGTGGGGGGGACGGCTCCTTTGCTGGGCTGCGGGAGGAGGGATGGGCTGCGCTTGGCCCCCCACCCCCCCGCCCGCCCTCCCTCCCCGGGCTGGCTGGGTGGGGGCTGTGGCCCTGGGTTGGCGCCCGCGCGGCTTCTCCGCCCGTCTGCGTGGCTGTCACGCGCCCGGTGGGGATTGCGTGCTGCTGGATGTGGTAGGGCATGCTCGGTTGGGGGTCCCAGTGCCGGGATTGGCGATGCGGTGGCGTAGGGTTGGTCGCCAACGGGCTTACACTCATAAGAGATTCACACGATTACTGGGTTCTAGATCACAGAACTTTATTTGTGTACACTCTACCCCTTTCAATCACTTGGCTTATAGGCTTATAGCCACCCCCACCCCCATCCCCCTCTTTCACTGGCCAATAGGCCCCCACATGGTGTAAACCGGAAATACATCTCGCTGACGATAGCACCAGCATATTAGTTACTAATCTAGTTGTTCAATGTATTTCTTGTTTTTGTTTGTGTATGTGTTTCTTTTCTTTCTTCTCTTGTATTTCTTTTCTTCTGTCCCCCCATAATCCCTTCCTGTTCGCTGCTTTGTCATAATAAAAAGGTATTTTGAATGATCACAATGGGAGTATGTCAGACTCTCAATGTGAAACATTAAAACTGTTCAGACTATCCGGGCACTTAGACTTCCATTCTCTGTGTCAAACAGCTGAACAGGACAGGTTAAAAAAAAAAAAAAAAAATAAGGAAAAAAAAAAAAATAAGAATGTCCCATTTAATTTAAAAGTGACAACCAACGTCCTATTATGTGATGTGGTGATCGTAGTGTCAAAGTGCTGTCTATGATAAATCACTTAAAAAAAAAGATTTGAAAAATTAGAATGATTTCAAATCCAAGCCAAGACATTAAGTTTTGCTGTAATAATTGAATAATTATTCTAAGATGTGGTGTTTTAAAGATATTTATGAAAGAGTGACAGATGTGACAACATACCCCGCTTTCCACTAATCTTTCTTACCATTGATTTCCAGTTGACCACATGTAGTGTAATTATTGAGATGCACACTAGGTGGCAGTACACAGCCAATGGAAGTGCACTTTAAAAATATAGTATCTCATAAAAAATGAATAAAAGGTACTGTATAATCGAAGGCTAAAAGTTTAGCTTAGCACAAAATCATTCTATTGCTAATTGAACATAGCACAATGCAGTAACTTTACTGATTTAGAATGCATATTATTTAAAGTGCCTTTAAAGGAAAATCTAGAAGACAAAACAGCTCTTGGATTTTTGGACTCTGAAATTACAGCCATTCAATTTTTCTCTTGAGTAAATAAATGTGGAAATGTCATAATAATAAAATACCCCGCCCCTTCCTCCAAGGACGACTGATGTTGTTTTTGGCCTGGTTTTCTGACATGGCGGTCATGACTCCAGGTAGATGCTGTCCACAAGACTCTGGTAGCGGTCCACACTTCTTGCCTGGAACAGGAAGTTGTCGTCGTCATCCATGTTGTGCATCAAGTCAAATGCTGGGGGGTGGCAGAACGACGACTGTTATGTGACTTGGTGAAGCAGCAGTGGATGGTATTCTTGTACAATTGTATAAAAAGTTCGAGAATCTCTATCTCATTGATTACCATTGATGACAAAGAACTATTGTCGTCAAGCAGCAAACAATCTAAGGCGTTTATTTTTCCAAACCGGTAATCTGATTGAAGTTTGTTTCCCTATTGTCTCTGCATTACTATTTTGGTATTGCCTCATAATATATGTAGAATGAAGATTATTGTAATCATGTATGGTGAGCAATTCAAACAGAAAATGTTAGAAAGGTTCCCATCTTTTCACTACGGGTTTGTTTCTATGGTAACCGCTCACCATTATTTCCCGTTTTGGTCTCGAGTCACATGCGCTAAGTGTTTTGGGACTGAGAAAGGCGTGATAAACGCGGGGTGTACATTCGAGCCAAGTGCAGCTATCTGTTGAGACGTGCGAGGGAATGTTGATCTGTGTGCATCCATAAATGAACATATTTTTCCTTCATTCTGGAGGGTTCCAGTGATAGATTGAAGCCGGTTTCGTAGCTTTGCCATTGCAATGGCGAGTAGTCATCGCTCCATGTCGGCAAGCATTGTTTACAACATATTCGTGTTGCACATTTATGCTGTGAGGTGATGTGTTTCTTTAGCATCTTTGGGATGTGTTTGTTGTTAAGTTCGATTGAGTGTAAAGTGCTTTTTTTGGCCAAATTGACCGCATGTGTGTACGCTGTTCTTCCGGGTTGTACATTCGCGTCTGCCCCCACCATTGTGTTTATTGCACTGTTTATTGCACAATTCATTTGTGTTGTTGATTGTTGTGCAGTGAATTTGCATTGTTTTACATTTGCACTGAGGTGCTGTTAACCCTAACCCCTAAATCCTAACCCGAAGTTCAGAATTTTTGACATTAAACTTAATCTTCGAGTTAGTGGGGGTTTAATTAGTTGGTGGAGCTGATTTCAATAAATTCCATGCAGTTTGTCATTTAAAAAATTTTTTTTTAGTTTCAGGGCTCCTAAATGGATAAGCTAGCGCGAGTCAATAGTGGTTGAAATCAACTCCATCGACTAATTAAACCCCCGCTGTCTCGAAGATTAAGCCTTATGCTAAAAATTCTGATCTTCCTCTTTAAATGCAATTATCGGGAAGTCATTTACATATGATGAAATTTTTCTGCTGTCATTCTTATGTTGAGGCATCAAAGGGAGAAAAATTGGTAAAAAGTAACCGATAAATTACTTTTAAAGTAACTTAGTCACGTACTTTGATGATAAAGTAATAAGTAAAGTAATTAGATTACTTTTTTGAGGCCTAATCAGTAATTAAATTATTTTTTTCAAGCAATCTGTGACAACACTGTTAGTGACTGATTACCGTCAGCGTTCCTAGTCCAACTGGATTGGACATCTATCGCCTTCAATTACAACCAATGAGGTAAAGAGATGCCATGTTTGTTGAAATAATTTGGGTATTGGATTCAGTGCGTTCGCAAGCCCTACCTTCATTAGGTGCTGCTGAGGCTTGCGAAAAATGGCCAGGAAGTATGGCAAAATCTCTATCACTGATCGGCCGAGATACTTTCCAGTCCCCGAAAAGTCCGCCTGAAAAAACTACAGTTAAACTGGAGTGACATCACATTGCGATCCAGGTGTTGTTTCAGTAGCTTGTTGAATACCTTTTTGTTGCAGTCGGGCCTCAGTTGTTTTCATAAACTGCATGTTCTTCCTGTCAATCAAAAGTGTCACATGGTTATAATATCAGAATATCAGTCCAATTTCCCCCCCAATTTATATACCGTAGTACCTCTACATACGAAGTTAATTTGTTCCAGGACCTTGTTTGTTGGTCGAAATGGTCGGATATCGAGCAAGATTTTCCCATAAGAATGCATTATAATGCCATTAATTCGTTCACAGCCACACTAAATCATTAATAAACACTACTGGCAAATATAGCAAAACAAATAAATTATGAATAAAAATCATAATAATGATATATTAATAGTAATAATAATAATAATACCTGTAATACTGTAACGAATCGGGTTGTAATGTGGCGGTTGTGTTTTGCATGGTGTACCTGAACGCACCGTGAGGCTTACGTGACAGAAAGGGCAAAATTATACCGGATGCGTTTGCGGTGCGGATCCGCTAAGATATAGTGGCGGAGTCAATTCGTTTCCATTCTATCCTATAGACCCTACCCACGTGACGTCACAACTCCGCTCTCCTGACTGGTGCCGCCCACTTGTCCGTCAACACATCGTGTTGACCTGTTACGGCTACGTACATTCCTCCTATTTACGGCGTGTTTTTCTGCTCGTTAACATTAATAATCAAAATGGTGAAGGCGTGTGTGGCGGTCGGTTGCAATAACAGAGAAGATAGACGGAGAGACTTGAAGTTCTACCGGATTCCGAGAGACACGGAGAGGAGAGAGCGAGATGGGCTGCTGCAATTCGACGAGAAAACTGGGCTCCAAACGATTACCACAGATTATGTAGTAGTCATTTTATATCTGGTAAGATGCATTTAATATATATTTAGAGGGTTTTGGGCTGACAACCACAATTAAGATCATTGCTAGGCTAATCGCCGACAACATACACGTATGTATGTCGTGAGAGTGCTATCGCTAAACCATATAAACATTAAAAGCCCTAGCTCCATTGACAAATGACATGAAATACATTAGACTTGACAGTGGATGTTAGCAAGAACAAAAGATTTTGAATTGAAAATTTCGTAACTCACCTTCCGAGCACAAGATTCCTGCCGAATTTTCGTGTACGAGGACCTGTTTCACCCAACCAGCAACATAGCATTTATAAGCCTCCAAGCTCTTAAAGTTTTTCAAACTTTCGTGAGAATAGGCTGATTTTGTGTGGACAAGATAGTTGTAAATATCAGGGTCAGGCAGAGATGGCGAAGGCAGCCGGTCAAAAATCATCGATTTAGGCATCAAATATGGATCTGGCGACTGTATAGAACGAAGCTTTTCCACATAACGCCTTTTATGCAACACATCCAGTGAGTTTACGGCATCAGAAAGCACCGGGTCTTCCATGAAATGCATTTTAAATTCCTCGATCAATTGAAACCGATGCTAATACAGAGACAAAATGACGGACAAGTAGGCGGAACCATACAGCGAGCACGTGGTTTTATGACGTCGGTGGGTAGGGTCTATTGTTCAAACTATACCGGCCACGTCAGCGCTACCGATTGACTGCGGACCATGTCCGACGTGCCGGAGCCCACCGGATGGATTTTCTATTTTTGCCTGAGATGCGTCTGTCAAAATGTGCGGCGCCAGGCCTGGACCCAACAGGTCAGGTGCTTATTCACGGTTTAAACACCAGCGAACATGGACGAAGAACGCTTCATCATGGAAATGGAAAGCCACAAAGTGTTTTGTGATGCAGCAGATCATTTTCATAAGGACAACATTTAAAAGGAATCTGCATGGAATGCCATAACCAGTGTCGCCACCAGGGGGTGGCCAGGGCCACCCCTATAAATTGGTTGGCCACCCAACTGGCCACCCCACTTGCCAGTATATCGTTAGATTGTTGTAGCATCAGTTATGCATTTCATCCCAAATGAATGCATTTATTTTGTTTTGTTGAATGTAGGGCTGTTAAATTTATCACATTAACAGGTGGTAATTAATTTTTTAAAATTAATCACGTTAAAATATTTATCGCAATTAACGCATTCGCTGGACGACTCATTCACGCATTGCCGCAAACAGCCTTCAAAGGCGCCGTTTTACTTATATACAGAGATAAGAGGCAGAGTGGAGTAGATACAAGCATTCATTGGGGCCGTGCTTTTAATTGGCAAGAGCTTTGTCATCTCTCCCACAGCACCCATAAATATTGTGGGAAGCGACATGGGGAAGAATGAAAGGAGTTGATCTTTTTCTTAGCACACTGTAGTGTACCCAACGCAGAGAAGATATAGCATTTGCAGCCACCACACACAGTAATGGTTGCACCACTTCCCATCATGCATTTGGGCAGAACAGTTAAGTCGCTACAGTATCATTTACTGAAAGTTTAACAAATACACTAGATGGCAATATTTAGTCACAATATACAAACTCACATTTATCCTTTAATAATTACAAGTCTTTCTATCCATTGATCCCTTTCACAGAAAGAATGTTAATAAAGTTAATCCCATCTTGTTATAATAAACAAATACAGTACTTATGTACAGTATGTTGAATGTATATAACCGTCTTGTCTTATCTTTCCATTCCAACAATAATTTACCGAAAAATATGGCATATTTTAGAGATGGTTTAAATTGCTATTAATTATGATTAATTAATTTTTAAGCTGTGATTAACTCGATTAAAAATTTTAATCGTTTGACAGCCCTAGTTAAATGTACACCTTATGCCTAATATAAACTTAACACAATAAAACAGAATTGTTGTGGAACTCAAAATGTTGACTGGACAGTTATGGACTATGCACATTAAATCATTAGTAACATCAATTATTACACAATACACCAAAGTATATCAGTAGCCGTGTCCTTAAGTCTTTCTGATAGTTTCCCCCTGACCTTTTTACTGCAATAATATAATGAAAACCTGAAATTATGGCTTTTAGTTTTGGCCACCCCAAGATTTTAAGTGGCCCCATCTGGCCACCCCTATGAAAAATTTCTGGAGGCGCCACTGGCCATAACATAACCCATGGGGATGGACGGTGAGTTTTTATGCAAATTATGTAATTTAAAACAGTAATTACAGTAGTGGAGAACGGGTTGTTGGCATGGTCTGGGTGTCACGAACCCATGGTAAAAGCAAAAACATTTCGGGAAAAAAATGTTCAGTCAAATCATGTCCACCTTTCTCTGTGCTTCTCTGTTGAGTGGAGTGTTTGTCGTTGTTTTTAATGCCACGTTATCGCGCACGATCACACGAGAGCTCACGACGGTGACGGAGCTGCCGGACCGCAGTTGTGCGCAGCTGGTATATTTTGTCCTATTTTTGACGTAATGCGGAGCACGCAATCAACACGGAGCTTGGTGGATCTGTACTGCAAACGTGTACGGTATAATTTTGCCCTTAATGCAGTGCATTCAAGTTCTTACTTTCACTTTTCATGTTTTGTTGGCGCGAGCTGCGACGGACAGTAGGCGTGTTGTGTTGCACAAGTTCTCAAATAAATGATTAAAAACCTGATGAAGCTGGCGATTTCTTTGGCGATGTTACGATAATAATATTTGTCACCTTAACTTATAAAGACTGGCGAACGGAGGTCGGAGGAGGACCGTCGAGATCGTAGACATTCTACGGCCGTATTGTCAAGCCATCTTCTTTTCAATGGTAAGCGTAAACTTTTTCCTTTTTTTCACCACCTGCACTAACATTCTTAGAACCCATTTTGATTTCTCCCACAAAGAACCCCGCTGTGTGTCCGTCTTGCAGAAAAATAAAGAAAATGTGGCGCTGTCATAAATCGTCGTATTTCGAGCATGTCCTCGGATGTAGAAACAAATGACGAGTCAAATTTTATGTGGGATCGCAAAACAATCGTGTGTCGAAGCGATCATATGTCGAGGTACCACTGTATTTATTTGCTTTTTGTGTGACTGAATGCTGGCTCCTTCACACCAAAATGCGGATAAAAGTATGTAGCCAAAGTGGTGATTATTGTTAATTTTGGCAGTGAAGAGGTTCACATACAGTGGGGCAAATAAGTATTTAGTCAACCACTAATTGTGCAAGTTCTTCCACTTGAAAATATTAGAGAGGCCTGTAATTGTCAACATGGGTAAACCTCAACCATGAGAGACAGAATGCGGAAAAAAAACTGAAAATCATATTGTTTGATTTTTAAAGAATTTATTTTCAAATCATAGTGGAAAATAAGTATCTGGTTTATACCAAAAGTTCATCTCAATACTTTGTTATGTACCCTTTGTTGGCAATAACGGAGGCCAAACGTTTTCTGTAACTCTTCACAAGCTTTTCACACACTGTTGCTGGTATTTTGGCCCATTCCTCCATGCAGATCTCCTCAAGAGCAGTCATGTTTTGGGGCTGTCGTTGGGCAACACAGACTTTCAACTCCCTCCTCACCCTGTGGCGTCAAAATGATAACAAGAACAGGGAGCAAAAATCCCAGAACCACACGGGGGGACCTAGTGAATGATCTACAGAGAGTTGGGACCACAGTAACAAAGGCTACTATCAGTAATACAATGCGCCGCCAGGGACTTAAATCCTGCACTGCCAGACGTGTCCCCCTGCTGAAGAAAGTACACGTTCAGGCCCGTCTGCGGTCCGCTAGAGAGCATTTGGATGATCCAGAAGAGGACTGGGAGAATGTGTTATGGTCAGATGAAACCAAAATAGAACTTTTTGGTAGAAACACAGGTTCTCTTGTTTGGAGGAAAAAGAATACTGAATTGCACCATACCCACTGTGAAGCATGGGGGTGGAAACATCATGCTTTGGGGCTGTTTTCTGCAAAGGGACCAGGACGACTGATCTGTGTAGAGGAAAGAATAAATGGGGCCATGTATCGAGAGATTTTGAGCAAGGGCATTTAAGATGAGATGTGGCTGGGTTGGGTCTTTCAGCTTGACAATGATCCCAAACACACAGCCAGGGCAACAAAGGAGTGGCTTCGTAGGAAGCATTTCAAGGTCCTGGAGTGGCCTAGCCAGTGTCCAGGTCTCAACCCCATGGAAAATCTGCGGAGGGAGTTGAAAGTCTGTGTTGCCCAACGACAGCTCCAAAACATCACTGCTTTAAAGGAGATCTGCATGGAGGAATGGGCCAAAATACCAGCAACAGTGTGTGAAAAGCTTGTGATGAGTTACAGAAAACGTTTGGCCTCCGTTATTGCCAACAAAGGGTACATAACAAAGTATTGAGATGAACTTTTGGTATCGACCAAATACTTATTTTCCACCATGATTTGCAAATAAATTATTTGAAAATCAAACAATGTGATTTTCTGTTTTTTTTTTTTTTCACATTCTGTCTCTCATGGTTGAGGTTTAACCATGTTGACAATTACAGGCCTCTCTATTATTTTCAAGTTGGAGAAGTTGCCCAATTAGTGGTTCACTAAATACTTATTTGCCCCACTGTAGCTTTGCAAATGATAAGCAGCCAGGCCAGAATGTAGACTGGGCTGAAAATGCTTTTTTTTTTTTTCTAATTCTGCGATTCAAAACTATTGTCTACTTATGCTCTCATAGGCTGTTCCTTTTAATTCATTTGTAAACCAAAGCCTAAATGCACAAAATGCTTGACAATCTATTAGATAAGTGTCCAACTATAAGTGACATAGTGACTAAATCTTGGTTGAATTTTCTCCCAGTTCCAGGCTGCTTGTGGATACTGATCTTCTGGGAAGAGTCTGACATCATTTATAGATCCTGGATGACGCTTGCTCAGTTGGCTTTCGAGTCCTGCGGTGAAATTAACGACACTTCGGACGCTCTGACGCACATTTTCTTCATTATTCCGACCCCCCACCACAAGACGAATTTTAATAGTAATGTCTGTCATGAGTAGATGGGTACACAAAAAAGCAGATGAAACTATGCCTGAAAATGCACAGGAAGCCTGCCATTTTGGTTTGAAGTAGCTGTTTCACTTTCAGTTGACAACCAATTTCTACCAAATTTGAGGTACGTATACTCGACAAATGGGTGATTCAAAATTTCGGCAATAGTCCAGACACAGAATCGCCTTCTTAGTTGTGTTGTGTCCAATCGGTTTGCCCCTTTACCACTGGCAGTCTCAAAGGGGCATATTTGTTTTGTGGCATATTGAACTACCACCCCTATCAAGGTCTTTTTTAACAAATGATTTGAGGGTTAAAAGATATCTTGCTGTGGATAAATGTTATTACTGAACTATACTGTTTCCACCTTAGCTGGAGGTGGGTGTTGGGGGGATATCCAGGAATGTGCTGACTTTGCACAAACACTCTGACTCAACATGGAAATTGAAAGTTGCCAAGTCCAAATAAGAAAAACTGCTGGGATGATATGCAATGGGGGTTGCGGGGGGTCGTAAAGGGGGTTTGGATGGAGCGATGAAGCGTTCCTTCTTGTGGGCCCCAAGAGGTGAGGGGAGGGGGTCTTGCATTCTGCTGGAGGCTTCATAAATCAGCCTGATGATTGTGGGCCAGCTCCCCTCACATCTGATTGGCTGAAACTTTCTTACTCACTTCCTGTGTCCAAACCAAATGAAGAGCATACGTTACAACTATGTAAACTAACCAAAACACATGGGGACCACTTAAGAAGAAGATGAACAGCTCGGAGACTGAGTAAATAACAACAAAAAGTAAACTAAACACTGAGTAAACCATTTTACCAACCCATGGAAGCTTCCTTCTTTGCCTAGATAGTGGATGTCCACTCTAGGGGCAACGTCTGAGTTCCGTTCATCTGTGTAAGAACCTGATTGAGAAGGAGAGGAGTGTTATGGGGGGAAAAAAATACTTTAACGAGTAGTGGTATACCTGGGAATTTTTCTAAACCTGAAATTGCTGAGATGTTCATCAGGTCAGATTCTGGTAATGAGTATACGTGAATCTGTGAAGGTGAGAAAACAGAATAAATACTTTAAACACTTGGATAATAATCAATAGTAAAGGCGAGAGAAGTAGTCTGGTCTGACTTTGACAGCATGTGATGACACTTTTGAGCAAGTTCAAAGCAATACTGCTGCTCTAAACCTGCTCTATATGGATCTGACTTCTAAACCTGTAAGTCTCCTGATCCACAAAACATTTGGTTGCGAGTCCAATTCAGGTGTGGTATCTGATCAAAATCATTTGGAGCTTTGTTACCAGGTCAAATCAAATTCGATTCCAGGAACAAACCACATGTGTAACCAATAAACCTGTTAGATTACGCATATCGAAATCGCGAAACCAAGAGTCATGATCATGTCTTGTGGTGTGGTGTGTCTCGTTGGTTCCAGATTCAAATTCTGTTTGCATTCAGTTCCAAATCCTTTGGTTCTAATTAAGTATTTGTCACAAAACACTTTAAAATGTGATGTATTTCCCAGTCTAAATTACATTCAACAAAGGCACTTTTACATTAGACCAAGAGAACCAGGGTTCGGTTGGAGAGCTACCTTGCAACAACACTTGCAAATCACTTCAAAAGTTCAGTATTCACACTGCACCAACCAAACTTTCTGAATAGCATTACATGGACGAAAGGCGCACTCATTGATTGGACAAATTTAGAACAGGAAATACCTACCAGGCAGGGCAGCTGCACATAATGAAGCATAAATGCACCCTACTCCGCTTGCATTCACAAGTGAAGTTTTAAGTGAAGTTAAATTTAAATCTAGTATAGAATCAGATCAATTATCCATTGTTCTAAGTCTAAATTCTATGATGTTTCAAGTCAAAATTCCATATGGAACCACAGCCATATCCTATGATGTTCCAGCCCCATATTCTGAGCAATTTCTAGTCCACATCCCGTGAGGTTTAGAGTCCCAATCCAATCATGATGTGTGCCCATATCCTATGTGGTTCCATGTTCATATGCCAGGTGTTGCCTGGTCTACATTCAAATTGTAACTCAGTCCCGGTCCTCTGATTTACCATTCAGAGACTTTGGGTTTCTGATCCTAATTCTTTCCCGTTCCACATTCACATCCAGGTTCAAATTTTCAAAGTGCAGTTTCCCTGTATGGTGCGCATTGCAGCACGCGAACTCATGTGGTTTTGCTCAAAAGCAACAGCATGCCTCTCAGCATGTCACTTTTCACCAAAGACAACAAATCAGCTCCAGATCCCACAGAACAATGGGCTCCCTCTCCCCAACTTCTAGGCTATGTGTGTGTAATGCTTCACTTCGCCCTACTCTACAAACAACTGCTTTTTATGCAAACATGGATTGGGAGGTGTCTCAAGAAGAGGTGCCTCCAAACGCTCTGTTGTCCTGATACATAAAAGTCCAAGAGATGTGCACATAAGAAATGTCTTAAAGGGTTAATTGTACCAAGGACAAAATGTGTGTCCTGTATCGGATTTATTTCGTCTTACTATTTATGGGAAACAAGATAGCTCTACTGCAAAGGGCCACAAATCCAAAAGGTATTTTTTACCAGTTTACATTTTAATTAAAGGGCATAACATCATGCTAGGGAAGTATTACTTGCAGTGTATCACAAAGTGAGTACACCCCTTGCATTTCTGCAGATACTTAAATATATCTTTTCATGGGACAACACTGACAAAATGACACTTTGACACAATGAAAAGTAGTCTGTGTGCAGCTTATATAATAGAGTCAATTTATTTTCCCCTCAAAATAACTGAAAATATAGCCATTAATATCTAAACCCCTGACAACAAAAGTGAGTACACCCCTTAGAAACTACATCACTAAATGTCCAAATTGAGTACTGCTTGTCATTTTCCCTCCAAAATGTCCTGTGACTTGTTAGTGTTACTAGGTCCAGGTGTGCATAGGGAGCAGGTGTGTTCAAATTTGTAGTGCAGCTCTCACACTCTCTCATACTGGTCACTGAAAGTTCCAACATGGCACCACATGGCAAAGAACTCTCTGAGGATCTTAAAAGACGTATTGTTGCACAACATGAAGATGGCCAAGGCTACAAGAAGACTGCCAAAACCCTGAAACTGAGCCACTCAGAACAGGCCTCGGGTTGGTCGTCCAAAGAAGCTGAGCGCAGTGCTGAGCGTCACATCCAAATGCTTTCTTTGAAAGATCGTCTCAGAGTGCTGTCAGCATTGCTGCAGAGATTGAAGAGGTGGGGGGTCAGCCTGTTAGTGTTCAGACCATACACCGCACTCTACATCAAATTGGTGTGCATGGCTGTCACCCCAGGAGGAAGCCTCTTCTGAAGACGGTACACAAGAAAGCCCGTAAACAGTTTGCTGAAGACATGTCAACAAAGCACATGGATTAATGGAACCATGTTGTATGGTCTGATAAGACAAAGATTAATTTGTTTGGTTCCGATGGTCTCAAGCATGTGTGGCGGTGACCAGGTGAGGAGTACAAAGATAAGTGTGTCATGCCTACAGTCAAGCATGGTGGTGGGAATGTCATGGTCTGGGGCTGCATGAGTGCTGCAGATGTTGGAGAGTTACATTCCATTGAGAGAAACATGAACTCCAACATGTACTGTGAAATACTGCAGCAGAGCATGATCCCCTCCCTCCAGAAACTGGGTCGCAGGGCAGTGTTGCAGCTTGACAATGACCCCAAACACACCTCCAAGATGACCACTGCTTTACTGAAGTGGCTGAGGGTAAAGGTGATGGACTGGCCAAGCATGTCTCCAGACTTGAACCCAATAGAACATCTTTGGGGATCCTCAAGCGGAAGGTGGAGGTGCGCAAAATCTCAAATATCCGGCAGCTCCGCAACGTCGTCATGGAGGAGTGGAAGAGCATTCTAGTGGCAACCTGTGAAGCTCTGGTCAACTCCATGACCAGGAGAGTAAAAAGGTGGTGGCCACACAAAATATTGACAGTTGACATGTTGTATGTATGTTACTATTGACAACTTTCTCTAAGGGGTGTACTCACTTTTGTTGCCAGGGGTTCATTAATGGCGATATTTTTAGTTATTTTGAGGGGGAAAAAATTTAACTCTATTATTTAAGCTGCACACAGACAACTTTTCATTGAGTCAAAATGTCATTTTGTCAGTGTTGTCCCATTAAAAGATATACTGGTACTTAAATGTCTGCAGAAATTCGAGGGGTGTACTCACTTTTGTGATACACTACATTTTTCCTAATGCTTTGGTCAAAAAAGAAATGGCTCGCCTCAGATTTAGACAAAATAAACACGCAGTACCAACACTTTCGTCCAATGTGAAAACAATTGTAAAATAATCTTCCTATGAGTATATGACTATTGTACCTTGGCTTCCTGCATGCCTCCGACAGAATGAGTCTTGACGTGTTTCCGTAGTGAGCTAGGGTCAGTGTAGCGCTTGGTGCAACCTGGGATCTGGCAGACGTACGGCTTCTGCAAGAAAAAAACTGATTTAATGTGTGGGAAAGATATCAGCTAGATGAGGAAAAAGGACATGTAATGTCAAAATAAACCTGTAAAACTAACAGTTTGTCAACTTTGATGCTATGCAGACTATAGGCAAAAACTTAATTATATGCATTAATTGCTTCTGTTTTCCTTACAAACAGTTTTCCCTGTAAAACAAATTGATCCTTAGGTCAAAATGCTGAATTTTTCAGATTTTTTTTCAGCTAAATAATTTCATTAAGCATCAGACATTTTAGACTTTTAAGCGTACTCACTTTTGACTTAAAGAGTCAAAAAGAGAGGAATGTAAACCCCACAGTTTTTTTTTTTTTTTTTGCACCCGTCCATTTTACAACCTCTTGATTGTCCTCGCAATAAGCATGGCTGTGTGAGGCCACAAGGATAAGTATGTTTTTAAAAAACAAAAAAAAAACATTTCTTGGTGTAACATTTGCCAGATCAATGCTTAGTCTGTACTGCTTGCCGGCTGTTACAAAAGTAAGTGTGGCACATAGGCTTGCCACCCGTCCCTTGAAATACGGAATCGTTCCGTAATTGGGAATTAAAAGTTGCGTTCTGTATTGAACCAATACGGAACGCAGTTTATTCTGTATTTCACAATTGTCCCATGGGGGGGCGATCCCGCTCGACCCGCGGCTCCGGCGGCGCGCCCAGCCCATGCACGTCTGGCACAGACAAACACACACCTGCACTCACGAGTGAACACAGCCAACAATAATGATCAAAAACGGCAGGAGATATTAAAGACAGCAAGATAGTTATCTGCCTGCCCGCTGCTGTCTGCCCTGCACTGCGCTCCACTTCCGGGTTCGTTGCCTAGTTACATCGCTCGCTCTGCTCAGTGCACCGCCCCGCGCGTTTTCAAAACAAAGATGTCTTCAACACCAGACGCTAAGGACACCCCACCTCATCCTCAAAAGAGGAAACGTCGACAAAAAATAGACTGGAGTGGGAAGACTCGGGTAACCCGTGGCTCGATAGAGTCACTGATGATGATTATAAAGCGAACTGCAAGGCAGGCAGGAAAGTTTTTGCACTGTCTCACGGAGGTGTAAAACAGCATGCCGCAGAGGACGTCCACAAACGGAATATAAGATCCCAGAAGAGTCTTCGTCACAATTCTTTGTACCTGAAACATCCCCTGAGCTTGATTTGGTATGTTATTATGCTCTTGTATATGGATAACATATAGGCTATATTTATATTTACCTTCATACATCTTGCATTGATGGGAGCATAGCTAGGCTATTTCAGTTGCTACTATGGTTGATTATTTTCAGGAATGTTTTTTTTTTTTGGAAACATGCATTTCTTATCAATCAATATGGAATGAATTTATGTACTCATAAAGAACATCTTATTTTGTTATGCTAACTAATGATCCTCATTTGGAATTATTCCTAATAGATTAACAGCAAATAAACACTCAATAAATAGTCCTACTGCGAATATATACTATCTATTGATTGATTAATAGTGATACCAAAATTAAAGCAATAATTTGACATCATCCTACTCCTACCCTCTAAATTACTGCAGCTGAGGTGACACAGGTATAGCACACAGTAAAACGTGGCCAGAGCTACAATAGCGCTGACTGTGGACACAGGCTCAATCAGATGATTTTATACGATTCCAAAATGGTGAAGAAAATGACTTTGGGGAGAACAAAGCAAGAGGCACTGTTGAAACAAGTCCTGGGTCCAAAGGCAGTGGGTGGTGTGCTCAAGATCTTAACATCACCCATCCCATTCTCCAAACAGACTGATGCCTCAAATAGATTGAGCAGGAAGATGTTTCCCCTTGCTGTCCAGACTTTGGGGTCACCAACAAAATGCTGGACTTCATAGAGAATGCAGACGAGTCAGCTGCTTGAAGTTAGCTTTCCTGGAACATTCCCTTAAGAAATTTGGCTTGTCAATGGGTCACGTGACCGGATTCAGTGCCGACAACACAAATGTTAATTACGATATTCTTAACTTCGTTTTCACTAACCTGCAGAAAAAAAAAAAAACAGTTTGCTGCAAGGAATGCCATGCCCACATAGTGCACAATACAGTTTTCTCATCTAAAAATAGATCATTTCTATGCATTTTCGGAGTTTTGGGGATGCCCCTTTTTTTTCGCCCGTAAGGCTTTGGGCGCGTGGGGGGCGTCCCTTATTTCTATTTCTGAAAGGTGGCAACCCTAGTGGCACACTGCATTATTGTACAGAAGGGATAGAGATTTCATAATTCTTAAATCATTCACTGCCATTGATCACAATGGACGTCTAATCTTTTTGAAGTGGCTGTCATTATTGGTTGCAAAGTTGCCAATAAAGCGCTCTAAAGAAACCAAACAAATGGACATCTGATGGGATGCTAGATGGGACGTGGCTTTGAATCTTTCCAGAAATTATCTTTAAATATATTTACAAACATTATTATTAGTCCTAAAATACCTGGATAGCTGAGCATAATTGTGGTGGTAAAACAGTAGACCAACCGTGTCGAGGTGCGTTCGCTGGTGCTTTGCCCGATCGCTTGAGTTGCTGAAGGCCTTAAAGCAACCGATGTTCTGGCAGACATACGGCTTCTCTCCTGTGTGGCTTCGCAAGTGGATCTTTAGGTTCTCCAGGCGGGAAAATGCTTTTGCGCAGCCTTCGAACTGCATGAAAACAAATTTACATACTACTTATATTATACTTATATTTTAAAAGCATATTGTTATTGTTTGTGATATCACTGAACTTTGGGTCTATTTCAGTGCCCTCCAGGGTGTGCATAAAACAAGTTGTCAAACAATTGCACTTTTTTTTTTTCCAACTCACCATGCACTTGTTGGGCTTTTCCCCAGAATGCACCCTCATGTGGATGAGCAGCTTGTAGCGTGCGTTGAAGGGCTTCCGGCGCCGTACACAGTCTGCCCAGAAGCAAGCAAACTCCTCGCCCTTGCGCTGGTCGACATGCTCCTTCTCAATGTGTCTTGCCAATTCCTCCTGGCTTCTGAAGGTGGTGCAACAGTCGGTCCAGAGACACAGCTGGTTACGGAACATGTCCTCTGTGGGCTCTTGTTTTACGAAGAGACCGTTGTTCTGGAGTTTTTTAGATGTGGCCCAACCAGGGAGAATGTAGGATGTAGGAAGAGTTGGTTGGGAACTATTACAGAACCCATGGAAGGTTTCAGGACTGTTGGGAAATCGTGCCTCACACCTGTCAGGGTTGGACTTGTACGTCGTGTCAGGAGAGGCCAAGGAGGTCCTGGGTGAACAGCACGCCCCTGCACTGAATGAAGGAATGGGTGACTGGACCCCAGAATATGGCAGTCCTTGGTGGTCTTCTGCATCTTCAAAGAAACTGGAAAGAGTCATTTGAGTATCGGGAGGTCCAAAGTCTGGAGGCCACATCTTAGGTGTTCATGGAATGCCGTCAAGCCGCCCCAAACATCTCTCAGCTATCAAAACATTTCATACTGTATTCCAACATGTGAGATCTGTGGGCGAAAAACAATCAATTGGATGGAAAAAAAATGTTACAATTCAAGAAGGCTAGGTTCATACCGCAGGTCCTAATGCACAATTCCGATTTTTTGTCATATCTGTTTTTTTAGCGTGCCTATTCTAACTACCTTTGTCCACTGAGCCTGTTGAAGTTTCACGCATGCGCACTAATTTGAGTCCGAGATGCACTGTGCAAACTGACCCGCATGCGCAGGAGCATCACAACAAATGCTGGCTCAATGTCATTCCAGGGTGATCATATTTTGAGTTCCAAAAATAGGACACAGATAACAGACATAAATAATCCCCATTTAGTCATATTCAAAGTTTATATGGATTGATAGCATGCATGCAATGCGTGTGCATGACGCACATATATACGGACAGTTTGTCTCGACTCTTGGCCGTGTAAGCAATCTTGAAATATTGCTCATTTGGAGCACAGAAAGAAACTCGGCATTCTCAACCTTGTACCACCCACCCACTCCCCATTTTATTTTTTTTATTACTGTTGTCAAGCTCGCCACTTCCCTAAAAGCAGTGTTCAAGCTAGGCGCTAACGCTAATGCACAGCTCCATCACTAACTCTCACTCTTTGATGAAGTAGTTGCTGCATGAATTCCGATTTGGGGGACTTGTCAGTTCAGACTGCAACCACATTCTGGACAAATGCGGCCCAGATCGGATTTTAACCACATACAAATGTGACCTAGATCGGATTTGAAATGGTCCACTTTTATGCGACCTGTCCCATTCAGACCGTCAAGTTAATGCCTTACTCGAGTTGGAAAAATCTATAGTGATTTCACTTATGTAGCTGATGTCATTTCCAGCAGGTAATGAGTCATGGGTACAACCTGGCCGGGTTCTTTAATGCGGATAAGGCTCAGACGATGAGTAAGTGGACTTCTGAAAGACCAGCCAGTGCCTAAGTGTATGTTTGATGCACGTGGTTTACTGGTACAATCTGGTTTACTGTTTTATGATCCTTCCTGTAACATGGAGGCGTGGTAATTGTGCGCCAATCCTAATTAGAGACATTTAAAGTGTGTGTGAGCAGAGAAGGATAAGCATCAGGATTCATAGGTCCAAGTAGGAGTGGGCGAATTTTTGTCAAAAGTTGCACTTTTTCAACAGATACGCGAGGGCATCTGTGAATAAGTTGAAATATTTTTTTTAAGTCACTTGCCATTGACAGCAATAGGCATCCAATCTAATTGAACCAGCTAATTTGTTAATGCATAGTTCGGCATAGCGTTGGTCTAACCTTCATGATGCCTAAAGACTTTGTGAAGGATCTCACGTGACCCAAAGTTCCACAAGGGATTCAACCATAAAACAATTGGGCTGTGATCCATGAAGATGAGTGTTACGGTAAAACTAAGAAAAGTTTTCCCACAAAGCCCACCACAAGCCAGTACGCTGTTCAGCGAAATGGCAACCCGGTCTCATGTGGTGTCTTTTAAAGAAGCGCTGGCTGAGTTTAGCTAAACACAGCTGTGGCCTTTCAAAACCAGGAAATGTGTGCTCTTCACTTACAAACGCTCATACCTCACGGTCCGGACGTCAAGTGAAAAATCCAAAGATGCGCACACAATCCTCTTCTTACCCAGATAAGTCAATGATGTAATCGCTTTCACAACCCGTTGCTGGGCTTTTTTAACGACCTGTGAGTCCCCTGTGTGTCCACAGTAACTCCGATAGTTGCCAGTTTACACATGCAGAGCTCAGAGCTCCGGTTTTTAAAATAACATCATGGGAAGACACCTCCGTAGTCTTTTTTTATGTCACTTTCAAGGTTAGGAGTCGAGGGTTAGCTTTCAGGGAGACGATGGTGGATGTAGGTTTGAGACAGGGGTCAAAGTTAGGATTACTGCAAGAGGTGTAACTTTTAAGTTTGGCAGTTTTTGGGACAAAAGCTTTGCAGGGACAAGCAGGAATAATAAATTTACCTTTTCTTTCTTGTAACTTGTGCTCCTCCGCTGACCTCCAAAGTGTTCACAGAGACTGTCAACAGCCACGAGTCAAGACCATGAAATGAACTCATGGCGATAGTAAATACCAAACTGCCCCCATAGGAGAAGGGATCATTGTACTTATAGAGTATAAGAATTTGGGTATACCCGAAGTAGGGAGGTGCAGAGGTCTTGAAATACGAGTGAGCTCGTATAAGTTATTCGAGATGCGTGGCATCTTTTTAAACAAAACAAGTAAAAAAAACAATGCTCAATATTTTTTGCAATTTATTTTGTCTTCATCGATATGTCAATTCTGAGCCAGTTTGGTAATAATAAGCCATATAGGTTGAACATAGGTGGAGTTTGACTTTTGGGGCAGGGGGAGGCACAACATGTTGATGACCCCGAAACGCAGTGTCAGCAATAAAATTAATTTACAAGAATATAATAATAAGTTGACAATGAGCGTTTTTTGTTTCCCATCATTCTTGAGGGGAATTCTAAATCAGGCTGCTTAGGCAATACTTTCCGCCAAGATCGTCATCCATTGAATATGGTACTCCCGCCGGTGTCGTGCCAATGTAGTTACCCCAGTCCAAAATTGTATCCCTTGGGCGGAGCCATACGGAGGTAGATTTGTGTCTTTATTAACAATTAAAAAAAAAGTTGCTTCAATTTAAAAAAAAAAAAAAAAAAAGTTTCTTTTTCAATCAAAAAAATTTCAATTGAAAAAAAAGTTCAATCAAAATACACATTTTCAATAAAAACAAATTTGCTTCAACAAAAAAAAATGTTTGAATGCAGAAATAAATTTGAAACTCAAAAAAAAGATGCACGTGAAAGCTATTTTTCTTTGATCAATTTAAAAAAAAAATATTTTATTGGAGCAACTTTTTTGATTGAAGTAATGTTGATTTGTGTTTGGGCCACATTTTGGCTAGGACGTTTTTGTATTTATTCAATCAAAAAGTAACTTGCTTAAAAAATATATATTTTTAAAAAAAGAAAAAATACTTCAATAAAAAAAAAAAAAGAAAAAATTTGAATCATAGAGAACGTTTTTGAATGCGAAAGACTATTTGAGATTGAAAAATTTGCATTTGAACACTTAATTTTTCATTGAAAAAGTTTTTCTTTGATTGAAGCAATCCTTTTTGTGTTTGGGCCATGTTATGGGTTGGACATTTGTGTCTAAATCATTTAATCCCCCAAAAGGTTGCTTCAATCAAAAAACCTATTTTCAATCAAAGAAAAAAATCATTTGAAAAATAAAATGGCCCTCACCTATTATTATTATTTTTTTTAATTATATGCAAAGCAAATGACTATCTAAGGTGCTAATCACATGATCTGTTCGAAAAATAATTTTGACCCACTATAAAAAAATTTTTTTTTTTTGTTCATGTCATTCATTTTTGTTGCAGTTTTATTGCTTTACAACTTTTATATCTGTAGGAAAGTCAATTCCATGCAATGACACCACTGGGGGGGGGGGGGGGGGGGGTTGGGGGTGGCGCCCTTGGCCCCCCCTTAAAATCCACCTATGAGGTTGAATCGATAGTAGTTTCTTCTTTTTCAAAAACTTTGAGAATGGACTGAGCCTAGTAATAAGCTAACCTTTTCTGTAACATCATAGTCTTTATGTGATTTTCGGGACAGCGTTTGTACAGTATTACAGTACTGCTACGATAGTTTGGCAGTAATTGTGTGTGATTATTATATTGGGGAAAGCACAATAATCAATGATATATGACAATATCAAATACATACTGTATGTAAGTTATTAGATATCATCACACGTCAATATCGGATCTGTATCGGACATTTCTAGTATCAACACAGACTAACTAGAAACCATAGCAGAAGTAACAGAACATCTGATACATGCTGTGTCACTTCATGTTATCTTGCATTGTTTGTCAATGACCATTTCATAAATAATTTTCTATCATATTATTGTGAACATACAATGAGATTCCTTGATATTTGTTGCATGCAAACAAACTCATATATAGAACAGACGTAAAATACATGCACTCAGGTCAGATGGCATGTCACGTACCGAGCGTGTGAGGTTGAGGTCCGTTGGAGCAAGCCGAAGCGTTGCAAATCAGGTCGAGCCAAGTTGCTGCTGACTGCTGAGCATCTTAAGTTTGACGTCGCCACTCTGCTCTGGTCCGAGCTGTCAGAGTGCGCGCACACGCTGGAGGGAATGCTTCTGTGGGGTGTGCACACAGACAAAAGAAGTCTCGTACTGCCCAATCATATGTGCAATATCATTCATATTGATTTGGACAGCAGCAAAATAAGTGCATATATTGAATAGAAACAATATTTTTTGGTGTTGTTGTGTCTTAATATATGTAATTTTTTTTATCATATTAATAATTATTTGCATTAGCAGTAGTCAAGCCCGTCGACAGGGGGGGCAATTGGGTACATTGTCCCGGGCCTCAGGACCATAGGGGCCCCTGAATGACCCTTAATTTATTTTACTTTACATTCACATATTTCTTTTTTATTTAAATCCTTGTCTGATTAAATACTATCATGTACTCGATATATACTTAAAGACTAACATATTAAATATTTCAAATATAGTATATTTTTTTCCTTTTTTTTGTACAGTGCTCCCCCTCTGTCTTAGCAGAGAATGGTTTAACCCCGCTCGGACGCACTCAAGGCTACACTACGTACGTGCTCTGAAGTGGAAATTAAAATCTGTCATTGTTATAAACTCTAAACATGGCGAGTCGTCATAAATCGGGTGCACAGAAAAGAAAAGAAAAAAGAAAAAGAGATGAAGATCATAGAGGTGAACGAGAAAAAATGATGAAGTTTCAGCCGCTAACATTGAATGTTTACGTTCGCAATCACCGTGAGCTAAGCCCAATTCGAGTCCGTCACCGGCCGCTTGTAGCCTATTGAGCTGCGGTATGACAAGACATGCTGCTCACATTGAGCCAAGGAGAGAGAAGGTGATGGGAGATCAGGGATATATGTTAGTCCGTGGGGAGCAGGTGCGCGAGGCTTTGCTAGTGACTGTAGCTGGAGGAGAGCGAGCCTTCAGTAAAATGAAAATAATAATAAGTAAATAATAATGAAAATAATAAAAAACTACCTGCACTCCACCAGATCACAGGGCAGGCTTAACAACCTAGCGATGCTCTCCATTATGCGTGAGCTTGCTCAAAAACTGGATTTCACTGATGTTATAAATGACTTTGCTGTCCAAAAATCTAGGCGCATCACTGTTTGAGGGCTTGATAACCCCAGGGATGTGGAGGGGGCAGGCACAGTATGTTTAGTTATTCTGTTTTGTTGCTTAGCAGGCAGGCATAGCACTCTCAGTTGAATTGTATTGTAGCCTACATGGGACAATAGATGGAAATTGTTTGTTTGTATTGTGTCACATTACATTACAAATAAGACAAAAATCTATGAATAAAATTAATACATTGTAATAGTGTATAAAAAATGATAATTAAAAAATCTAAAAATGGAAAAAATTCATGATGTAAAAATCTGAGATCATAATTTAAATAAACCATTTTCATTAATTTATTAGGGAATGAAAAACCCCTTCGCCCCCAAATTTAAAAGATTTAAAAATCTTTAAACTTTGTTTCTGCTTTCAAGTAAATGCTGAATAAGGCTGCAAAAGTTAAATAAAATGCATTCTTATGTATGATTAACAGAAATCTACGGTGAAAAAAAACCTTTTCTTTGAGCATTCTTTGATCTGGAATGGTAATATTTCACAACAACAGGTATCAATGATTTTGGATTTTTGGTGACCTCCAATCATCCAATCAGATTTTTCTTATGTCATAGCCTTTCCTTGCAATCAAGAATGCGCTTTCATACTGTCCTTGCAAATGTATTTGCCTATTTATTATACACAAATATGACTGAAAAACAACAACGAAGATATTTGACATGTGAGGGAAGAAACCGAGCTCATATGTTCCTGCCATCACATACATGTGTGTTTGTTTCATCATAGCCAAAATGTTGGGAAGGTAAAGCTCCTCTTTTTAAACATCTGCTCCTGGCACAATCTTGACAGTGGAACACCACAAAGGGCGGATCTGATTACTCGCTGGAACTGCAAGTTGGACTTTTTATTGGCGAATCCAAGGAAATCACACACACATGGTCGTAAACAAAAGCTGCAGAACCAGATGGACAATTTGCAAAAGAGTTATTTGAAAAAAGCTGATTAAACATCTTGTTGCACCATAGGTAAAAGCAACTCACATGATTTTACTATGTGCGAAACATTGTGTCCAATCCAAATGCTACTGATTTTGTATTTAAAAAAAAAAAAAAAAAAAAATGTATTCCAATAAATTTCACATTAGTAAACAATTAGGCAGTATACTTTGAGTCGTTGTCTATGTGGAAGACACATAGCACCTCTGATTGGCTGCCAGTGAAAGCGATAGATCTCTAATCCATTTTACCTGGGAGGGCTGGCAGTGATCGTTGGTCACTGATCAGTCATAATGGATTGGGCATCTATCACCGTAAATGGCAGTGAAACATGATCACTCAATGCCAACCTTCCCAGTTGAAATGGATTGTATAGCTGTCAATAGCAGTGAATGGGTTAAGCCTCTGGTACATAGTGGTCACTACATTGGACAGCAACTGAAACGTACCTTTCTACAAACAAATTGCCACACCAGTACAGTTGTTGTTGTAAATAATATATCAATAATAGTATAACATAAAAGTAAATACTATTAAACATCATCACAATTACAATCATCATCGAAATAACAATATCAAAGACAACAAGTCGTTTCATGCGCAAGATTTTAGCTTGAGTGTTTTTGGAGCATTGGACACATGAAAATGCAGGGATATGAAGAACATACCTTCCATAACACATCATTCAACACAACCTTCCTCACACAACATGGCTACATAAACACCCGGTCTTTGTGGTGGCACGGGGACATCTGCCTTCATGAACATGTTGTCCTCCCATGTTGTGATGATGGCAGATGGATGCAGTATTTCTAAATTGCCGAGAGTCACGAGCAGAAATGCGGAAATAAAGCGGAAGTACCTTGGTAACTTGTCTTTAAATTGGGCCTACACTGCTGGCCAAAAGTATTGACACCCCTGCAGTTCTGTCAGATAATGCTCAATTTCTCCCAGAAAATGATTGCAATTACAAATGCTTCGGTAGTAATATCTTCATTTATTTTGCTTGCAATGAAAACAACACAAAAGATAATGACAGAAAAAAATAAAATCATTATCATTTTACAAAAAACTCCAAAAATGGGTCGGACAAAAGTATTGGCACCCTCAGCCTAATTCTTGGTAGCACAATCTTTAGACAAAATAATTGCGAACATCCGCTTCCGGTATCCATCAATGAGTTTCTTACAATGCACTGGTGGAATTTTAGTTCTTTGGCCAACTGCTCCAGGTTTCTGAGATTTGACAGGTGCCTTCTCCCAACTGCCATTTTCAGATATCTCCACATGTGTTCTATGGGATTCAGGTCTGGACTCTTTGCTGGCCACTTTAGAAGTCTCCAGCTGCTTCCTCTCAAACCATTTCGTAGTGCTTTTTGAAGTGTGTTTTGGGTCATTGTCCTGCTGGAAGAACCATTGCCCCTGAGGGAGACCCAGCTTTCTCACACTGGGCCCTACATTATGCTGCAAAATTTGTTGGTAGTCTTCAGACTTCATAATGCCATGCACACCGTCAAGCAGTCCAGAGCCAGAGGCAGTAAAGCAACCCTAGAACCACAGAGAACCTCCACCATGTTTGACTGTGGGGACCGTGTTCTTTTCTTTGAAGGCCTCGTTTTTTCCCCCCCGTAAACTCTATGTTGATGCTTTTTCCCAAAAAGCTCTACTTTTGTCTCATCTGACCAGAAAACTTACTTCCAAAACGTTTTTGGCTTTCTCAGGTACGTTTTAGCAAACTCCAGCCTGGCTTTTTATGTCTCTGGGTCAGAAGTGGGGTTTTCCTGGGTACCCTACCATAGAGTCCCTTTTCATTCAAACGCCGATGGACAGTACGGGTTGACACTGTTGTACCCTCGGACTGCAGGACAGATTGAACTTGTTTGGATGTTAGTCGAGGTTCTTTATGCACAATCTTTCGTTGAAATCTCTCGACAATTTTTTCCCCCGTGTCACATCTAGGGAGGTTAACCACAGTGCCATGGGCTTTACACTTATTGATGACACTGTGCACGGTAGACACAGGACTATTCAGGTCTTTGGAGATGGACTTGTAGGCTTGAGATTGTCCATGCTTCCTCACAATTTTGCTTCTCACGTCCTAAGACAGTTCTTTAGTCTTTGTTCTTTTCTCCATGCTCAATGTGGTACACACAAGGACACAGGACAGTAGTTGGGTCAACTTTAATCCATTTTAACTGGCTGCACGTGTGATTTAGTTATTGCCACCGCCTGGTATGTGCCAAAGGTAAGTAACAGGTACTGTTAATCGCACAAATTAGAGAAGCATCACATGATTTTTCAAAGGTTGCCATTACTTTTGTTCAGCCCATTTTTTGAGTTTTGTGTAAAATGATAATGATTTCATTTTTTCCCATTCTCTAGTCAGGTGTAAAGCGCTTTGAGCCCCTTTAAAGGTGGAAAAGCGCTATACAAGTATAACACCATTTACCATTTTAATTTCAAGCAAAATAAATGAAGATATTACTACCAAAGCATTTGTAATTGCAATCATTTTCTAGGAGAAATTGGGCATTATCTGACAGAATAGCAGGGGTGCCAATACTTTTGGCCAGCGGTTTATAGTGTTGAAAGTTTTCAAAATTTGTTGAAATGTTTATCAAAGCATTAGATGGATCAAAGGTTTCAAGATTCACAGTAGAGCACAAGTTAATTCATTTTTGATGGAAAATTTAACATTGTTTTACGTTGAGTCTGCAGCTGCATGACATCCACTGGATTGGACATGTCTGTAACTTACAGAAAAACAAGAAATTGAACATTATTTTCATTTCCTAATAAGAATAAAAATACTTCAGAAAAAAAATCGTAACCATGGGTTTCGTAATTCATGCATCAGATGGTTAAGCAGGCCTAAAAGCAAAAAAAAAAAAAAAAAAAAAAAAATCAGAGGAACTGGTCAAGGATTTTGCAAAAAAAAAACAAAAACAAAAAAACATAAAACAAACAAACCTGCAAACTGTTTATGTGACTAGCTCTATCTAGTGTTAAAGATGAGAAGTGCAACAGAATATAGGCTGAATTATATTTTTTATAACAAATAAGAAGATACTTAAAACTGGGCATCGGATTGCAGTTGGCCAGTTTGGACATCTCTGCTATAACGTTATGTTAGGCGAATAGCACTAAAACATAATGGCCCTGGCCCCTCTATCTACACTGCTGGCCAAAAGTATTGGCGCCCCTGCAATTCTGTCAGATAATGCTCAATTCCTCCCAGAAAATGATTGCAGTTTCAAATGATTTGGTAGTAAACTTCATTTATTTTGTTGCAATGAAAAAACACAAAAGACAATGGTAAAAAAAATTGTAAAAAAGGAGAAAAAAAACCCAACAAAAAAAACATCATCATTAGCATTTTCTTTATGCTAGACTCCAAAAATGGGGCAGACAAAAGTATTGGCACCCTTTGAAAAATCATGTGATGCTTTTGTAATTGGTGTAATTAACTGCACCTGTTACTTACCTGTGGCACATAACAGGTGATGGCAATAACTGAATCACATGTGCAGCCAGTTAAAATGGATTAAAGTTGACTCAACCTCTGTCCTGTGTCCTTGTGTGTACCACATTGAGCATGGAGAAAGGAAAAAAGACTAAAGAACTGTCTGAGGACTTGAGAAGCAAAATTGTGAGGAAGCATGGGCAATCTCAAGGCTACAAGTCCATCTCCAGACCTGAATGTCCCTGTGTCTATGTAACAAATGCGGAAATGTTCGTTTACCCCTGAGACAGCGGTAAGGAGGAGGCTCGGAAGGGCTTTGGAGTTCACACCAGTTTATTTAAAACACAATAAAACAAGCTAAAAACAGGTTAAAAGAGGGTTGCCTAGGTCCCAGCTAGGGCAGGGTGGCGTGGCGTCCATCTCACCCCTGGGAGGACACTGCTCCATGGTTCGGTATGCACTGCAAACGTAACAAATAAAACTAGGAAAAGTCACGGCAAACCACCCCAAAAAAATACCTCTGAGCAGGCCTCCGAGGGGTTGAGCCTACCAAGGCCCTGCTGGGACACCCCTCAAAGTGTCTCTAAAAAGTTAAAAAACAGTAATAAAAATGGATCTAAAAAAGAATAACAATGCGTCCACCTCTAGTCCTCTTCCCATGGTGCGGCGTTCGTCCGCGAAGCGGGACCTTCATGTGTCCTCCCAATGCCGTATTTATAGCGGACAAGTGTTAATTAAGCTGATTGGGAGCACCTGGGGGGTGAGAGTTCAGACGCTTGTCCGCAGCGCCCCCTTCAGTACGCTATATTTTTCTCCCCCTTTTGGCGGTGGTCGTCCCGACCACGATCGGCCATACCACAGTCGCTCAGCGTGCGGGAGCAGCTGCGTGAGTCGGTGGGCTGCTGTCTTCGGCTTGCGCGCTGGGCGGCGGCGTGTGCGTCGGCGTGCGCGTCGGCGGGCCGCTGTCTTCGGCGTGCGTGCATCGGCGGGCCGTTGTCGTCGTCGTGCGTGCATCGGCAGCTGCGTGCGTGCGTCGGCGTGCGTGCATCGGCGGCTGCGTGCGTGCATGCATGCGTCGGCGGGCCGCTGTCGTCGGCGTGCGTGCATCGGCGGCTGCGTGCGTGCGTGCGTCGGCGGGCCGCTGTCGTCGTCGTGCGTGCATCGGCGGGCCGCTCTCGTCGGCGTTCGTGCGTAGGCGGGGCCGCTCTCGTCGGCGTGCGTGCGTAGGCGGGGCCGCTCTCGTCGGCGTGCGTGCGTGCGTAGGCCGGGCCGCTCTCGTCGGCGTTCGTGCGTGCATCGGCGGGCCGCTCTCGTCGGCGTTCGTGCGTGCATCGGCGGGCCGCTCTCGTCGGCGTGCGTGCGTGCGTAGGCGGGGCCGCTCTCGTCGGCGTTCGTGCGTGCGTAGGCGGGGCCGCTCTCGTCGGCGTTCGTGCTTCGGCGTGCGGGGCCGCTCTCGTCGGCGTTCGTGCTTCGGCGTGCGGGGCCGCTCTCGTCGGCGTTCGTGCTTCGGCGTGCGGGGCCGCTCTCGTCGGCGTTCGTGCTTCGGCGTGCGGAGCCGCTCCCGTCGGCGTTCGTGCTTCGGCGTGCGGGGCCGCTCCCGTCGGCGTTCGTGCTTCGGCGTGCGGGGCCGCTCCCGTCGGCGTTCGTGCTTCGGCGTGCGGGGCCGCTCCCGTCGGCGTTCGTGCTTCGGCGTGCGGGGCCGCTCCCGTCGGCGTTCGTGCTTCGGCGTGCGGGGCCGCTCCCGTCGGCGTTCGTGCTTCGGCGTGCGGGGCCGCTCCCGTCGGCGTTCGTGCTTCGCCGTGCGGGGCCGCTCCCGTCGGCGTTCGTGCTTCGCCGTGCGGGGCCGCTCTCGTCGGCGTTCGTGCGTCGCCGTGCGGGGCCGCTCTCGTCGGCGTTCGTGCGTCGCCGTGCGGGGCCGCTCTCGTCGGCGTTCGTGCGTCGCCGTGCGGGGCCGCTCTCGTCGGCGTTCGTGCGTCGCCGTGCGGGGCCGCTCTCGTCGGCGTTCGTGCGTCGCCGTGCGGGGCCGCTCTCGTCGGCGTTCGTGCGTCGCCGTGCGGGGCCGCTCTCGTCGGCGTTCGTGCGTCGCCGTGCGGGGCCGCTCTCGTCGGCGTTCGTGCGTCGCCGTGCGGGGCCGCTCTCGTCGGCGTTCGTGCGTCGGCGTGCGGGGCCGCTCTCGTCGGCGTTCGTGCGTCGCCGTGCGGGGCCGCTCTCGTTGCCGTGCTCGCTGTCGTCGGCGATCGTGCTTCGGCGTGCTCGCTGTCGTCGGCGATCGTACTTCGGTGGGGCCGCTCCCGTCGGCCAGGCAACTCAAATTATGCCCTGGCTAGGCCTTCACTCTTGCCCTCCTCCTGCCGTGTCATCAGGGGTCCTGCCAACAACGCCACTTGTAACAAATGCGGAAATGTTCGTTTACCCCTGAGACAGCGGCAAGGAGGAGGCTCGGAAGGGCTTTGGAGTTCACACCAGTTTATTTAAAACACAATAAAACAAGCTAAAAACAGGTTAAAAGAGGGTTGCCTAGGTCCCAGCTAGGGCAGGGTGGCGTGGCGTCCATCTCACCCCTGGGAGGACACTGCTCCATGGTTCGGTATGCACTGCAAACGTAACAAATAAAACTAGGAAAAGTCACGGCAAACCACCCCAAAAAAAATACCTCTGAGCAGGCCTCCGAGGGGTTGAGCCTACCAAGGCCCTGCTGGGACACCCCTCAAAGTGTCTCTAAAAAGTTAAAAAACAGTAATAAAAATGGATCTAAAAAAGAATAACAATGCGTCCACCTCTAGTCCTCTTCCCGTGGTGCGGCGTTCGTCCGCGAAGCGGGACCTTCATGTGTCCTCCCAATGCCGTATTTATAGCGGACAAGTGTTAATTAAGCTGATTGGGAGCACCTGGGGGGTGAGAGTTCAGACGCTTGTCCGCAGCGCCCCCTTCAGTACGCTACATCTATCGTGCGCAGTGTCATCAATAAGTGTAAAGCCTATGGCACTGTGGCTAACCTCCCTAGATGTGGACGGAAAAGAAAAATTGACGAGAGATTTCAACAAAAGATTGTGCGGCTGGTGGATAAAGAACCTCAACTAACATCCAAACAAGTTCAATCTGTCCTGCAGTCCGAGGGTACAACAGTGTAAACCCGTACTATCCATCGGCGTCTGAATGAAAAGGGACTCTATGGTTGGATACCCAGGAAAACCCCACTTCTGACCCAGAGACATAAAAAAGCCAGGCTGGAGTTTGCCAAAACCTACCTAAGAAAGCCATAAACGTTTTTGAAGATTGTTCTATGGTTAGATGAGACAAAAGTCAAGCTTTTTGGGCGACCGTCCGGTGGATCATATTCCGAGGGCGGAGCAAGCAACCGCAAACAGACAGCGGAGTGGACCAATCAGCGACGGGCAGACGTGACATCGTTAAAGCGACAAGTAATTAGCGTTAGCGGAGAATGGAGACGTTTATTCAACATGGCTAGCGCAAGCCATGTTGACTGTTGTGAATGACTTGTGTCGATGTGTTTTTGGTAATTTAAAACAGGTTTTACCGCGGATTGGAACATATTCTCGGCTCTCCCGTTCACCATCTGTGTTGTTGTAGAGACGACTTTCGGCGCGCAAGAGTGACGCTACTCGTTAAGAACACGTCACGCAAATAAACGAATCTGATTGGACGGTTGATTTTGTCCTTGTTCGAGAGGCCGTTAATGGGCTGGGTCCCAGACTATTTCTCACAGTGTTTGAAAAATACAGGGAGAATAGTCTGGCAGTGCCAGGCAAGGAAAAGACATCAACATAGAGTTGACAGGAAAAAAAACAAACCCTTTAAAGAAAAGAACACGGTCCCCACAGTCAAACATGGCGGAGGTTCCTTAATGTTTTGGGGTTGTTTTACTGCCTCTGGTACTGGACTGTTTGACCGTGTGCATGGCATTATGAAGTCTGAAGACTACCAACTAATTTAGCAGCATAATGTAGTGTATGAAAGCTGGGTCTCCCTCAGAAGTCAGGTGTCTTCCATTAGGACAATGACCCAAAATACATTAAAAAAACATTAGAAAATGGTTTGAGAGAAAGCACTGGAGACTTCTAAAGTGGCCAGCAATGAGTCCAGACCTGAATCCTATAAAACACCTGTGGAGGGATCTGAAAATGGCAGTTTGGGGAAGGTACCCTTCAAATCTCAGAGACCTGGAGCAGTTGGCCAAAGAACTAAAATTCCAGCAGAGCATTGTAAGAAACTCATTGATGGATATCGGAAGCAGTTGTCTGCAGTTATTTTGTCTAAAGTAGTGATGGGACGAAATGGGCCGAGGTTCCGAAGCTTGTGTCGAGTAATGGGAGGGGCGTTTCCACGAAGCTTGTAGCGAGGCGTGCGTCATTTCGGCAAAACCCGGAAATGATGACGTGGGAAGCCTCGCCGGCGGCCGGCTGAATCTCGTGAGTGCTTCGGAAGTGATCCGACGTTTGGCGCGCATTGCAAAAACAGGACAGACTACTGTATAAATTGGTTGCAAAATACAATGGCGATCGCCTATTATCTCACATTTTGCGGATTTCTGGCTCCTGTACTTGTTACATCTGTGCGGAACAGTGCAATCGTTTTTCGAGCCTTGTCCTTTGCTTGCGATGGAACCTGCGCGAAAAAAGCGATCCTCCCCTGTATGGGAACATTTTTATTTGATTGCTTTCAATAAGGTAAGGGAGAAAAACTACTTTAATATAAATGTGAGTGTGTGTGTACCTATCTGAACCAAACATCAACAGAATGAACAATCCATTAGTGTACTGGGAGGCACAAAAGAATACCTACCCAAATTTATATAAACTGGCACTCACATTTCTCTGCACCCCAGCTTCATCTGTGCCTTGTGAAAGAATATTTTCTAATGCTGGTGAAATATTGTCCCCCCCAAAAAAGCCGTTTAAAGCCAGCCACTGTGGGAAAGTTATTATTTCTAAATAAAAATGAATAACAAATTACCCTTAGCACTTGTTGTATTTTGTTCACATACTAAATTACTAACACAAGCACATTCATATCTTTGTCTTAAGCAAATAGCCATTAATTCTTAATAATGTTGACCTCTTGGGCTTCTAGACCACTTGATGGCGCCATCGGGTAAATGAAGCACCATGAAGCTTTGCTACATGTGCGAACCAATTGGCTGCAAAGCTTCATTGCTTCATGAGGCTTCATTTAGCCATCACTAGTAAGGTTGTGCTACCAAGTATTAGGCTGAGGATGTCAATACTTTTGTCTGACCCATTTTTGGAGTTTTGTGTAAAATGATAATGATTTTTTTTTTCATTATCTTTTGTGTTTTTTCATCGCAAGCAAAATAAATGAAGATATTACTACCAAAGCATTTGTAATTTCAATCATTTTTGGGGCGAAACTGAGCAATATCTGACAGAACTGCAGGGGTGCCAATACTTCTGGCCAGCAGTGTATGTGATGTCTGTGACCCCGCCATTTGCCAATGAGCCCTCGTAATGAACCCTAGATCACTACGTAAAGGAAAGATCCCGCCTCCCAGTTCACCGCTCACTTGCGCGCAGCAGTCAAAGCAGCGCTGCAGCGCCCCCCACCCCCATCCCCACCCCAAATGCGCCATTAGCCTGTGACGTTTGCTGAAGAAGAAGAAACGCTAGCTCGCACGCAGCTCACCAGAGGCTTCACCAAAGAAGCCTGCGCTCTCCTAAAGGACGAACAAACTATCACAAAATTTGAGCGATTTTACCGAAAAGCAAGGCATTTTGTGCTCGTAAAGGGTCGCGGTGAGTATTTTGTTCCCAGCTATTTTTCATTTTTCCTTCCTTTTTCTTTTCTTTTTGGATTTTTTTTTCAGCGATGCTTTTTCGATTTTGCCGAGCTAGACGGTAGTCGCCCTCCTCCCCCTACTACCCCCATTTCAAATAAAAGCACTGGTTGTGGTTTGAACGACAAAAACACTTTGGAGGCACCCTAGCTGCAATTTCTTCCAGTTTTGCAAGGTGGGCTTGGTTGATTTTTGTGGCAATTGTTCGGGAAATCTACCATTTGACTGGACTGCTGCGTTTTTGGCACTCTTTTTAGACGACGACCCTCCCTCCCCTCCACTCACACACAGCTTAGTTAGCTCGTCTGGTTTGGTAGTTTTACATCCCTTCGACGCAGACTTTTGCCGGTTTTGCTTTTTTTGTGGATATTGAGATGCTTGCTGCGCATTTTTGTCCCCCTGGCTAATATTAGCCAGGCTAGCCTTAGCCTAGCTGCGGCTATGCTAAGCGCAAGGGGGTGCCTGTGATTCACTTTAACGCCTGGTGGTGGCGCTATTGGGGCGTATTTGCCGGGGTGGTTTCGGTCCATTTTTTCAAAAACAAAACAAAACTGGTTTTGCTTTCCTGGCTCAGACTGAACAGTCGGTTATTTTTTCTTTTTCTTTTTTTGGAGAACGGTTTTTTCCTCCCATGGTGATGATGAGGATGACGGGGTCCATTTTGAGGACGGGGTCCATTTTGAGGACATATTTTTTTCTCAATTTTATATGGACTACAAATGGCTTCAGTTTTGTTGCATACATATTTTTAATTAATTAAAAGTCTGTTTAACAGAAAAGAGTATGATGGTTGTTTATATTTATATCTAAGTATATATATATATATATATACAAAATAAGAAGAAAAATGTTCATTTTCAGTGGTCCCAATAAAACACACCAGGGAGGGATGAAACAGTGGTGAAAAAACACACTCATGGTGACCAAAAATCATTCCACATGTCCCAAGTTCCATTTGGAGTTCAAAGGAAATTAAGGCAATGATACTGACAGTTAAAAAAAAAAAAAAAAAGGCTGCACCTACCCACAAAAATGTGCACCCAACCCCACACAATATGCAGATTAAAATGTGGTAAAAAAACAACCTACATACTAACAGTGATGAACACTAGTTTACGCGCCCTCATTATAATACTTAAAAAAAAAAAAAAAAAAAAAAAGTGAAATAAATATCCACACAGCACTCTGTATGTTCAAATTGGTAAACTGCAACAACTTTCAATGACTTCATCTATATGGTGAAACTGAAATCCATATCACTAATAATAATAATTAAAAAAAAAAAAAAAAAAAAACCCTGACATTTCGTATAATGCAAAAATGTGCTGTTCTCTTTGATGAGGCACTTTAGTTCCAACCACCTCATACTTCCCAACCACATTCATCACCATCCTGCAGTCAAACTTGATGGCAATAAATGATTGTGGTAACCTGATATGCAGGTTTCCCCTCTTCTTGTACTTGAATTAAAATATTTTTAGGTAAGCAGTCAATGACGCAAACAAACGAGGAAGTTATTTAATGAAATCTAGAAATACTTGTAAGGCCACTTTAATCTGCCTCTCTGTTGACATTCGGGGAACTTTATTAGGTGTTCTGTGCCAACATGCATTGCTGCATTACAATGGCCTACTTTATGGGACTGGTTTTAGTAAAAACAGGAGACGTCTTTTCTCAAATTGCGTTAATCCTTAGATGAGTGATCGTATCTGACATTGGTTGAGGGGAAAAATGCAAACAAATTATCAACACTGCTAAAACACAGCCAAGAAATGTTTCAGGCAACATTTTAAACATTCATTCACTGTGATACTGCCCAAGTGATTTGGGTAGTATTTACAAATATGTATACTAGATACTATGGATACTAGAGCTGGGAATCTTTGGGCACCTAACATTTCGATTACGATTCAGAGGCTCCGATTTGATTATAAAACGATTATTGATGCACCCCCTCCATTTAAAAAATAAAAAATAAAATAAAAATGTTTTGTACATTAGTTCCAAAATTGTTCAAAAATCCTCTCAGGCTAAACCAAACTACTATTTTAGTATCAAGTAAACATATAACAGTAAACAAATATACAAAAATAACAGAAAATAAAATACTCCAGTCCCCATTCTGTATCAGCAGCAACTTTTGACATGTCAAAGTTTTAAAACTGTTTCATCATTTAAAGATAGATTAAAGACAAGAATTTGCCGATTTAGGAGTGTTTTAGCTAAAAAGTTAATTAGGTTCGCTGCAACAGAGCCTTCTCGAAGTCTACCGCTTTAAGATGGCGGTTGTTTACTAATACCGGCAAGTCTGTCATTTCGCATCTAGTTCTACATCTTTATTATATCTACTGTAGCCGTATGTTTGCAGCAACTAGCAACTGGGCGTCGTTTGTAGCCGCTGTCGGCCCCAGTCAGGTATAATTGTTTTTTTGTTGTTTTTTTTTTTTTTTAATCTAGCGGCATGAGTTGAACATATTTACTCTCGGTCCTTCCTCATTGCATCCCAAAGACAGCGCTGACTATGTTTTACTTCCGCTTTACCTGGTATACATCAATAATCGGAATTTGGATGTTTGTGAATAGTTCTCTAATCAATATCTAATCCTCTCATCCACGGCCGAATCGCGAATAATCTAAGAATCGGAAACTTTGCACGCCTCTAATAGATACTATAATGTATAATCTGTATATATTGCGTTTCAGTACTGTATATGATACGGATTTCCCCATTCCACCCTAGCCAAATATGACTGGACGTCTATCACTGTCAATGGCAGTGAAATATGATCACTCAATGTCAGTCTCTCCAGTTGAAACTGTCAATGGCAATGAACAAGTTAAGGACTACAAGCAACAAAATCATCCGAGGATATTGCCCCCCGTCCTAGAACAAATAAACAAAACCATTTATTTACATTTATACAGTATTTACACTCCTCGAAATAACTTTTCAGAATGGAGAGAACATGTCCAGTGATACAAAAAAAAAAAAACTCAATTAGAACCAAGATAACACAATTTAACAGATTGAAATTTTATTCTTTATAAGTTTATTTAAAACTAAATACTGAAATTTACAGTTTCCCTATATTGATTTCAACATGAAGGTTAACGTGTTACAGCTGATTAAATAAAACAGTTTAACAGAATGTAGGCTGAACTCAAGCTTCTTGTACAGGCTATATTCAATGATATTTTCATAATTTGCTGTAGTCCAATAAAAACTGGGCAGCAGGCCTTAGTTTGGATACTCCTGCTCTAGATAATTAAAGAAAATGAAGTAAGAATTAGTCTCTGAATATGTGTGACAGATGCTTTGGTTTCTTCAAGAAAGTTCTGGTATAGCTGGTCAGCACCCTTCATTATCGTCAGAAAAAACACAAAACCACACAAAAAGAGATGCATATGACGACTTTGACATTTTTAATGGATTGTATTTAAATGGTTTGTGACGAGGACATTCAAATAGGGAGGATGCATTTATACATCACATACAAAAGTCGTACGAAAGCCAAAATGGTAATGTTTTCTGGTTCAAAACAGTGAAACGAAGCATTAACTGCCCATGTGTCTTTCACAATGACGAATAAACTCAATGTACCTAATAGGTTATTAGAAAATAAAAATTTTCTCAAACATAAGGAAAATAAGCTTTCAGACCGATTCTAAATTTACTCAAGGGATCATTTAAATCATGTGCAAACATGACTAATATTACTTAGGAAAAAACATGAGCTTGTATTATTTCCTGAATTAAGAATACATTGCAAAAAAAAAAAAAAAAATAGCCCGAATATGAATATCATAATAAAAGCTGTGAAATTTAGGACGAGCTAAGTTTTTTTGTTTTTTTTTGTTTAGCGTGTTGTATCTGTCGAAGGAGCAGACCATAATACAGAAAATAACAAATTGGCATTAAAAACTGAAAAGAAACCTAAAAAGTAATAGATGATGTAATGAAACTATTTGCTTTTTCTTTCAAGAAAATAGAGAATTTCAACCAATGACACTCAAAATGATTGCATAACCCTATGAAATAGACCTTAATATTGTCATTAGGGAAAAGCAAACCTTTTTAGCAGTGGTGTCAAACTCATTTTGGTTCGCGAACCACATTTATGACAATTAGATCATGTTTGCTGGACTAGTTTATTTTTGGCCAAATAAATTAAGCTCACTGGCTGCCATTAACCGCACTCGACGTTAGGCATGTGCCGGTTACCGGTTTCACGGTTTACCGTAGTGTGAAAACGTTGTGGTTTCAAAACCACAAAAATTTTCCGTCAGACCGTAGTACAGTATTCGCTATTTTTCTTGTATCAAAAATGCAGCCAGAAGCGGCTTGGTGGAGCAGCGCTCACCCCCTCCCGTTTGTTGCTGTGTGTGAAAGTGACTCTATCGGCTAGCCAGCCAGCTAACCCAAAAACAAATACTCCAAACATAAGGCGTACTGTTCTTCAATTTATTGAGCTCTCAAATCGTGGTAAGTGTAATATCCAAAATGAATACATTTAAAATGTTGTACATTTAGATTTTTCCATGTGAGTAGCTTCAACAGATTAGCACCATGGGAAAAGTTCGCCAAAAACAAAACACATTTTCCTTTTAAATTCAATATACAAACTAAAAGCTTACAAAGATGAATGTTAGCCTAGGCTTAGCTGGGAGAGCAACTTCGTTGAGTGTGACAGCCGCAGAGTGAGAAAACAAGCTTGATTCGCTTGAATGAAGGGGAAAAAGTGATGGTGTCAAAGATCGCTAATCGCGAAAGATGATCTTGCCCTAAGCACAAATCCACTTTCGCTGGATCAAGGGGAGGTCTCACTCCCAATGTTTTTTTATTTTTCTGGTTTTTTTTTTATTTTTATTTTTTTTATTTTTTTTTTTTTAGATGAAACCTTTCCACAATATTGACATTTTAACTAACTTATGCATTTTTAACTAACTTATGAATTCTTTATGTTCTTTTTAACACAAAGGCATGACATCATGTAGACTAGAGTTGACACAGTGGCTGAAAATGGCAAAACTTCACGTAAGCTTTTCCACCCTCAAAAAAAAAAGTCATGCAGTATAAATAAAAAAAAAAAAATATTCAGAAGTTTTTAATTTTTTATAGAAATTATTTTGTTCTTGCTCTAATCTTGAGCAACTTGAGCTGTGGCTGTGAGTATAGTCTATAAGTGATATTTAATTTTATTTATAATATTTTTTTATTATTTATTTTAACAATATATTCATGTTCCAATTTGCAACTATGGTCTGAAAAAAAAAAAAATCCTGTTCAATGGAAAAAAGGTATTTTTTTAACCCATACATCTCAAAATTTTTTTGAGCTATAATTGCAATACCGTGAAACCGCGGTATTTTTGCTCACGGTTATCGTACCGTCAAAATATCATACCGGCACATGCCTACTCGACGTCTATTCATTTTGACTGGTACTTTGTAAATAAACGTTCGCCTTCTCTCAAAATGGATTGGCCGTTGAGCGCTGCCAAGGGCACTGGAAGATGACCATTCTAGCTTAAATGCTATAAAATGCAACCTTTTTTTTTTTTTTTTTTTTTTTTTACACAATGCTGTTAACAAATGATTAAAACACATATTCCCACAAAAAACTGCTAAATAGACCTATAAACTAAATTATGAATGCATCAAAATAACATTGGCTCAAACAAAAACTTAGCTTATGTTGATCTGAACAGGGAGCAGCTGATTTTAGCCATGTGAAATGAGTTTTCATATTCACTGTTGCCACGACAGGGCAGTGTATCCACCCAAATCAATAAAACTAAATGCTACGCTTTCAGAACAAACCATTACAAAGGTACTTCAACTAAACGAATACTCGTAGCAGCAAAATTTAATTTGAATCTTTTTTTTTTTCTCTAATTGAATTACTTGAGTTAATCGATTAATCATTGCAGCACTACGCTCTACATTTGACACCCCTGCTTTAGAGCAGTATCACAACCCTTCTCAAATCAGGAAAGGTAACAATTTGCCAATCAAGCTAATAACCCCACCAAGGCCAGCAAATCAATCATATTTTGGCATTGATAACATTTTGCCATATTTTGTTGTTTTCATTTTTTTTTGGGGGGGGGGGGGGGGGTTTGTTTTCTGTAGTACTAAACGGATTTAAATAAATAATAATTAGTTTCTGCCAAATTGATGTTTATCCCACATTTATTCCTTGTATTAAAAATTACTAATTGGCAGTGCAGAAAATGCAGACAAATGGATTATAATTCAGTAACTAATCTTGTCCATACCATGTCAGAAAATTGGCAGAAATGTTGATCAGTGTTTTTCAAAGTATAAGATGTTTTTATATTATTTATTAAAATTAAAAGATAATTATTCCGCTTTCATGGAGTGGTACAAAAATGGGAAAATATTTAGTATTGAGAGGATTTGGCCGATGAAGTGAAACAAGCTATCTAAAATGTTTACGAATTGTTGATCAGTTTGATACTTGTTGCAAACAGTGCAAAATGTGAGAGTTTGCACACAAGGAAAAAAAATATATATATATATTTTGGTTTATTTTTAAAAAGGAAGATAAATCATTTTGCAACATATTGACAGAATTTAAAAGAAACATTTTTAAAATCAGAAACTGCCTCAAAAAGGCCTTAGAAATTAAAGATTTTTGTCCCTCAAAAATTCCAATTGATCCTTGAAATTGGTGCTCATACATCTTTCAACTCCTCAAATGTTATGCTTTGATGTCCTTGTACTGGGAACAGTAGCTAGCCCTCCCATGTGGCTCGTCGCCGGCCACTTGTGTGTTTTATTTGTCAATAGCTACTCGACACCTCACCACCAACACTCCTCCTCCTTCCTACACTGCACACAGGTAAGAAGACTTGCTGCGCTGTAACCCCTGCTTAGCGTGACTGAGGTGTGTGGTTGTTGTTTTCTGTCGCCTCAGTTAAAAATCTCGCAAGGGCGAAAAGGTGAAGGTTCGAGATCCCCCCAGGCCAAAGTGAGCCCAGCCCACAGTGTCAGACAGAACAGACGACTGGCCAACACACAGACGCTATGGAGTGAGTCACGACCAATCCAAACAACCCTAACCAATCACTCTTTCTCCCCCTACCCCCGCCTCTTCTTTGGAGGGAGATACTGTCGATGCTGCTGCTGTTTCATGTTTGCTCTGCGGGGGATGACAAAGTGCCAAAATGTGGCAAGGCACCTTAGTAATAACACGATGACTCACTATTGATTAGGTTTCATCATCCAGCTTTTCAGGATCATCATTTCTAAGATAACCACAACACTCCAGTTGCAATTGATTCCGTATCATGAGAGAAAATTACCTGCATAAATGACAATATTCACAGGCGTCATTCATAACAAACGCAATTCATGGAAGAAAAAAGGGGATGGATTTTTCTTCTAATAACCAAATCAACCATTTCTAATATTCGACGACAAATTACCCACAAGTTTTTCCAAATGGCAGGGGATCTAGTGTAAAAAAAAAAAAAAAAGATGTACTTTTTTCATTTTTGCTGTAAAAATCAGCTTTTCAGACGCGCTACTTGCAAATGAGTGTGTGTGGTTCCAAATTAAATGAATATTGACTGTCACACTTTGTTGTACCAGTCAAATACAAATTTAAATAAAATACGGCACTGGGTGATACTTGGCAGTCAAATGGGGCAGAGTATTGAGCAGAGGCCAATATTCTGCGGTTAACTCATGTTTGCGTCCTCTTTGACCGAGCCTCTACTTAAGGGGGGTTAAAAACATTTTTTATTATCTCCATTGACCTTTTGTATTTTATTAGAAACCTCGACGCAGATATTGCACTTGAATTTACGCAACATTGACTGTAGTGGTTGGAACCTCTGGCTAGCTCACGATACGATTTGCGATACAAAGCTCACAGTAACGATAATCTCAAGGTATGGCAATACAGTTATCGATACAATAGTCAGGAAGTAATTCCAGGATATTCTACAAAACAACAAGTAACAAAGGCAAGGTATATTTATCCTTCTGCTGTGAATTGGAAAGAGTTTAGCACTAGTAGACGTCCGATCCATTTGAAGTGGGAAGGATGGCAGCGAACGTTCATTTGCTGCCATCCCTCCTACTTCAAATGGATCGGACGCCTATGGCTATCACTGGCAGCCAATGCCAGGCAATGATTTTCTCTCACTCCCTTTTCTTTTTGGAGCATTTACTGGTCAATTCCTGTTGATCTTGGGTTACTGAAAAGTCAGTGACTCAAAATCAACAGGAAGTACCCTGTAAATGCTCTAAAATGGATAGGAAGTGACCTGTAAATGCTCACAAAAGACTGGCTGTGAATGTTCTAGTTTCAGTGCCACTGACGGTGCTAGACGTCCAGTCCTGTCAAAAATTAATTGGATGTGTAGTGCCGTCGCTGGCAGCCAGTGAGCTAATGTAGACACTATTCTATTGGAAGATTTTAGCAGCAACCTATTGGTTCCTGTTTTTGTTTTTTCTTCTAGCTTTTTAAAATGATATATCGGTTCTTGGTAGAAAATCGATAACCTTTTGGGGTACAAAATATCGCGATATTTCACATTTTCGATATATTGTTCCACCCCTAATTGGTTGTGTTGTCTATGAACTGTTAGGTTAATGAAAGCTCTACGATTATTTTGTTTCAAAGAAGTTGGGCCAATGTTGCTCAAAGCGCTTCATACTAATAAATTATAAATGTTGTTCTGAACCAACCCTGTATGGCGTACACTGGACTGCATTTGATAAAGTTGTTGCCACCCGTTTCTGTATTTAAATACAGATTTATGGAATATTTGTCATATCAAGTATGACGTACAGTATAGGTACTTAATACAATGACAGTCATCAATTGGTTATTAAAAAAAATACTGTAAATCTGCATTTTAATACAGAAATATGCCAGCCGCATAACTTTATGAGTGCAGTTAAGCGTATGCCAAATGTGATTAGTCCACAACTGCATCTATAAATTACAGAAGCTAAATGCTAATCTGACAGAACACCATGTTTAATGTCCTGATCGCCCAAAGCTCTTATATTTTTCGCAGTCCCATTAGGTGGTAATTTGGAAAAAGGTTTATCAGGCCCTCAACTGGCATAACAATCGACCACGCGGCAAGAGTGAAACGTCTACACTAAATCCTCCTCAAAGTGCAGAACAAAGTACTTGGAAAATTCTTGCCACGCACTTCCATAAGAAATGTAAATAATGTGCCAAAAGATTCTATTGAATGATACTAGTTGGCAAGTTGATGCCAGCTAATATATCTTATTGCATTTTTGACGAGGACAAGATGTGTACGTGAATGAATACAAGGTGTAGAGCAAATTTGGAACAACACGAAATTTTATCCCTTAATATTAACACATTATTTGTTGCTACTTTTAAGGAAAATGTAGGAAATTGCCCAGTTAATGACGGGTCAACATAAACTTTAAAATTTTACACTCTTGTCTGCTTTCCAAAATCTAGCTGGAAGTCATTTTCAAAGATCAAGTTAACCTAGAATTCTTGATATCCTTCTATTAGAGTTCAATTTTTGTAGGTTGGAACACAAGTGGGTTGCACAACATTTGAAACTGGTCAATTCTAATTTGGTACAAGGTGAAATTTTGTCTCCTGATTGTGAAAATTAAGGAAAATATCAAAAAGAAAACCAACATTTTGCCAAAAAGCTGAAACTAATAACCTCCACCAAGTTCTGGCATTTCCAATGGAGGACCCTCCCACTTTTAATTTGACGCCTATTGCCATCAATGGCAGGCAGTGAGTTCAAGAAAAACCTGGAAAATTCCTTAGCAAATAAAATGGAGTCTCGCCAAAAACTTATTACAAGAGTCTGGAAATTTCAAGGAAAACCGGTATGATAGTTTCAGCAGTGTTCTGCACCAAAACAAAATGTGGGGACATCAGAACTTCCTCAGTGCAGGTATGATTACGAGTAATAACCCCCTTCTACAGAACACCCCAGCTCTTCGGTTGGCAACAATGAAGATGTTGACGCGTCGTGCGAGGCGCTCGGTGGCTAAATGGCCGTGTTTCTTTCTTTTTGTCTTTTTTTTCTCGGCAGCCGTTCATCCACTGCCAGCCTGATGGCCGCCAGCAACGTCACCAACAAGACAGACCCTCGCTCGCTCAACTCGCGGGTGTTCATCGGCAATCTCAACACCCTGCTGGTGACCAAGGCCGACGTGGAGGCCATCTTCGCCAAGTACGGCAAGATCGTGGGCTGCTCAGTGCACAAGGGCTACGCCTTCGTGCAGTACGCCAACGAGCGCAATGCCCGCACCGCCGTCGCCGGGGAGGACGGGCGGATGATTGTTGGACAAGTACTTGGTAAGGAAGGGAAGCTTGGCAGTGCATGATCATGTTTCAGTGCTATTGACAGCGACAGATGTCCAATCCCTTTGAACTTGCAGTGGCTGACAATGAACGATCACCGCTTGCCTACTGTACATCTATTGCTGTCAATGACTTAGCTGAACCAAAAATTTAACCAACCTTTACCACATCATTAAGGTAATCCTTGCAAAACGGGCATTTTCAATATCAAATCATTTTTTTGGAGTGATCTTTAGCGAATTGCCACTTGAATTCCAAGCTGGACACTACACTTATGTCAATGGCTGGGTGAATTTGTGATTGTTTATTGTGGAAGAATTTGATGTTGAGTTCGATAAGCCTCGAGCAATTTCCTCTATCGAATGTGATGAAAATATGCATGAAAACGGTCCTCTTCGATTTGTACAAAAAAAATGATGAAATGTGCAGCCAAGAGATCTTCCAAAGATATCTGCGACTTAAAACTACGAAAATAACCCAATTAATTGAATGGTAGAAAAATGTGCACGACGACATCCAATTAATTAGAGCCATCCTTCTATGTTGTTGGATTACAAATGTGTTAGTAAAAAGTTGAACTCTCTCTAGTCTCTTGGGTACAGATACTTAAAACTGTCAGTTAGAATACAATGTAAAAATCAGTTCTGACAATACAGATTTTTACAAGGTTTTGCCAGATAGCCCAGCCCTACCCATATCTTGATGTGACATAGTTGACAAACATCAAATTTGCTCTGCAAGTGACTTAATTGCCTTACTTTTTGTTCCCTCTCTGCAGACATCAATCTTGCCGGAGAGCCCAAACCGCACCGCTCCAAAACCACTAAACGTTCAGCTGGAGACATGTACAGGTAAGGGCAGTTATTATCCTCACTGTACAGGTCAGGAGAATCAAAGTCAAGATTCAGTTAGCAATTTTACACACATTCCAATGAAAGCATGAATCATTTTCCCCCCTCTTCTGTGCAGCACTTCCTCCTTTGAACTGGACTATGACTTCCAGAGGGATTATTATGATAGGTGAGGGTAACCAGCAACTAGAGAAACTCCTAAGTACAAAACAGCTCATGGATTTTTTTAGTTTAAAAAAAAAAAAAAATTATGCCACAGAATGTATTCGTATCCATCTCGTGTGCCTGCGGCACCTCCTCCGCTGTCCCGCCCCGTTATCCCGTCAAAGCGCCCGCGGGTCAGCCTCAGTAGCGGAGGGGGAGGAAGCAGCCGGCGACCCAAGAGCAGCTTCTCTTCATCCTCTAAGAGCAGCCAGAGGACCTACTCATCCAGAAGTAGTGAGTAGAGTGAGGGGGGGAATATAGTCACCACCCATCAACAGTAACTCAAACTCTGTGATGTAAAAGCAATATTCCATATGGTCTTTATACATCTCACACATGAGTTAAACTTATTAAAATTAGGGCTGTCAAAATTATCGCGTTAACGGGCTGTAATTAATTTTTAAAAATTAATCACGTTAAAATATTTGACGCAATTAACGCACATGCCCCGCTCACAGATTAAAATGACAGCACAGTGTCATGTCCACTTGTTACTTGTGTTTTTGTCGACCTCTGCTGGCGCTTGGGTGCGACTGATTTTATGTGTTTCGGCACCCATGAGCATTGTGTAATTATTGATGGTGAGCTACTAGTTTATCTTTTCATTGAAAATTTTACAAATTTTATTAAAACGAAAAAATTAAAGAGGGGTTTTAATATAAAATTTCTATAACTTGTACTAACATTTATCTAAGAAATACAAGTCTTTCTATGCATGTATCGCTTTAACAGAATGTTAATGTCATCTTGTTGATTTGTTATAATAAACAAATACAGTACTTATGTACAGTATGTTGAATGTATATATCCGTCTTGTCTTTCCATTCCAACAATAATTTACAGAAAAATATGGCATATTTTATAGATGGTTTGAATTGCGATTAATTACGATTAATTTTTAAGCTGTGATTAACTCGATTAAAAATTTTAATCGTTTGACAGCCCTAATTAAAATACTTTTTTTTTTTTTTTTTTTGTGGCTTTTTTTCCATTCATAAGAGCTTAATCGTAAAAAATGAGTAATTGAATGAAAATACATTGTCAGTGTTCAAATATATTGAGGAGAAACCTTGTGACACAAAGCTTTCAACCATTTTAACACATCACATCTTGAAAATGAACAGTTTAAGAGATTCAGTTTCTTCCCCTTTTATCGACGCTGTACGGTGGTACCTCTACATATGTAGAGGTACCACCGTAATTCATGTAATTCATTCCAGGACCTGGGTTGTAAGTCGAAATGGTGGTATGTCGAGCAGGATTTTCCCATACGAATAAATTATAATTCCATCAGTTTGTTCCACAGCCCAAAAACATATGTTAAATCCTTCATAAGTACTGCAGGTACAATTACAAATAGCAATTACACATAGCAAGACAAATAATGTTGTGTTGCATAATAAAATAAAGAAGCTGGAGACTTCCTTGCCCATATTACAATAATAATTGTTACCTTATAAAGACTGGCAAACGGAGGTCGGAGGAGGACTGTAGAGATTGTAGACATATTCCATCATTTCAATCTTAACCCCTTCAGACCTAAGCATGTTGCTGAAGGACGTGACTCATTCACGTCTCTAAAGCAATAAATACACTGAATTTAGTTGCTATTGCCACTTCTGAGAGATGATTGGATGAAACCTAACCCATTGAAATCAAGTAATGAGGCGTTGCACGCCCTCTTTGCTATTTTTGGCTCTGTGAAAATGGCTGACCAAACGCAACTTCAAAAAGGATAATATTAAAGTGCTCAATTATCATTAAAAATATGCAATAAAAGCATGAAATATCCCCGACCAAAATATTGCACTTTGTTCTGGTATTTGAGTAGAGTAAAAATCAGCGCAGATTTAATTTTTTGGCCCCGCAGAAAAAAAACGCGGATCTGAAGGGGTTAATTTCAATGGTAAGCGACACCTTTTTTTACCACCTGCACTAACCTTCTTGGGACCTATGTTGATTTCTCTCACAAGAAAATCAGCCACGCTTCCGTCTTGCGGGAATGATAATGAAATGATAATGAAATTGTGATGCTGTTGTAAATCGCCGTATTTCGAGAATGTCGTCATTTGTTGGGACAAATGATGAGTCAAATTTTATGTCAGATGTCAAAAGGATTGTATTTTGTACTTTGAATTAAGCTCCTGCTAGTCTTGAAAGGATTTTGAGTAGTTGTTTTGTCAAATCCTTATTGTTTGTCTCAAAATACATAGTGTTTTACAACTGCACCCAGTTGGATGTATGAAGAACCCTTTGGCATTACATTTTAATGTTCAGAGATTAGACATGTGTCGATTACCGTTTTCAAGGTAGACTGTGGTAATGAAATGGTCAAGGTTTCAAAACTGCAAAACTTTTCCGTCACACTGTCCCTAAGGTATTAGCTATTTTTAGGTCCCAAAAATGCATGGAGAAATCACTCACTTGCAGCTATAAGGCTCAACAATCCCCCACCAGTTGTTGCTCGGTGTCAGTCAGCTGTGACACTCCTCCAGCATGCTGGCTGGAGGAGGTGAAACTCCTGAACCCCCAGCCCCCCAATCGAAGAAAACGAAATCATTGTTGTGGGAATACTTGAGCGACAGAAATGTTACAGGCGGCATAGAGGAGGGCCAACCGACATGTAAAAGATGTTTGCGGAGGTGGCTGCCAAGGAGGCAATACCCCCAATATGATTTTGCATTTATACAAAATTATAGTTTACTAAACACTGTCATGAACGTTTCCCACCAGCCACGAGAGTTAGCTCCAGCGTATTTAGTGTGCCTAGCGGTGGTAAAATGTGTTTTTTTTCTCTCTGGCAACAGTCTGTGTTGAGAAAGAGTGTGTGTGTATAATGTAAACGTGATACGAGTCATACATGCTTTTTATGGAAAATAATTCAATTTTGTTCTGATGCTAATGATGTTGAGCTGTGGCTTTGGGTTTAGGCTCTCCAAAAGGACTACATTTATTGTAATTTTATTTAGAATACATATATTTAGTTTTTAACTTAACATTATACTTATGTTCAAATTTGCTGATATATTTGGAAAAATCAAAATCCTGTTCAATGGAAAAAAGTTAGTCTAAAATGTCTAAAATGCCCCTTTTTTCCCTCTCAGTGAAAGTGGATGAGCTGCAGACCATCAAGCGCGAGTTGACTCAAATCAAAAGTAAAGTGGACGACCTCCTGGAGAGCCTGGAGCGCATGGAGAAGGACCACAGCAAGAAGTCTGGTATGATGCACCCTGACATCCTACTGGGACACATAAAATTCCCAAAGGCTACTTTGCAAGCTTCCTCTTCACACTTTTGAAACCTGACCCGTTTGCGTCCCTGTAGAATCCAAAGTTACTAAGACCGAGCCCGGTGAGGTGACCTCCCCGCCTCACTCGAGCAACAAGAAGGACGAGGCCCTGAAGCGGGAGCGGGACAGCCAGGAGCTCAATGACACCGAGGAGGAGGAGGAAGAAGAGGAAGAGGACGATGATGAAGAAGAGGAGGGTGACCTTCTAGAGGAAGAGGAGGAGGAGGTATGTCTGAAATACCACCTACCAAAAATAGATTTTGCTGTTGTGACAATTAAAAATAACCTGCTTGATAAACTATGCAGATGAAGAACCAAGAGGAAGAGGAGGAGGAGGAGGAAGGCGAGCATGTGGAAGGTGATGACGACGGCGACAGCATCAACGGTGAAGAAGACTCATAGGCCTCAGCCGAAGCGCACTGCACACAAGTTTGTGCAATTTGTTTTTTTCCCCTCCTTTTTAGCTCTCGTAAATGTGTGTGTTCGCTTCACTCGTTGTCTGTCCGTTGCTTTGACCCCCTTGTATGTCGTTTTTTTTTAATATATAGGCCTATGCTTCACCTTGTTTTACTGTAAAGGAATAAATTGCAATAAAATATTAAAATGACACGTGTGGATTGTTTTGAATTTTAGTGTATGTCACAAATTTGACTCCCATCTTTCAACCTGTGAAAAAGGTACCTTCACACTGACATCTTAAGGCCAAATTATACCGTATGCGTGTGCGGTGCGATCCGCCAAGATATAGCAGCGGAGCCAATCCGTTTTCATGCCATTTCATTGTCAAATTATACCGGCTGCATATGCGCTGCGGATTGACTGTGGACAAGCTCTGCTGTGCCGGAGCCTGCCGGATTGTTTGGGCTATTTTCTATCTTTGCAAGAGAAGCATACGTCAAAATGGGTGCCAGGCCTGTGGAAAGTCACAGTGATTTAGGACACAGCATATCCTTTTTATAAGGACAACTTTAAAAAGGAATCTGCGTGGAGCGGAATCGCGGAAGCTATGAAGATGGACGGTGAGTTACTCAAGTTATGTAATTTAAAACGGTAATTACAGTCGTTAAAATATTAGGACAACCCGTTGTCAGGGAAATTCAAGTTTGAACTCCAAGACAAGTGTCAACTCGATACCTCGATGAGAAGTGAATCAGACCAACCATAGGATTGCCTGCTTCGAAGACTTTACAAACATGATATATCAAGGGTACAAAATGATGTGATTCAGCCAGGAGCTGTGATCACCCAGAAGTACAATAGAGGCTGGACATTTATACTGTTAAAAGGGCATTACCCAAGGATTCTTACTATGAAACGATACCTATGAAAACGAAAATGAAACTTAAGTATCAACTCTGGTGGTTTACCACAGAAAAACATAGTGACTTACAAGCTTGAGAACCTGGCCCTGGCTGGTGCCAAAAGGGAATTAAAATGAGGAAAAAGTCCACAGGAACCCTTTTGTATTATGTTCAAAGAAATACAGCACACAAACATGGATGAATACAGTCAAATTAATATAGTATCACACCAGTTATGTGTTTTACAAGCATGAATAAAATTTTACACCCATGAAATATTCAGTTTTTAAGAAATTCACATATCAAAGTCTGATCTTGTTTTTATTTATCTCTGGAAAAGTGTTTTAATTGCAGGTAAAAAACAAAAATTAACATTGGTTTACTCATTACACCAAATATAGGGTGTTCCAAAATGGTTGACCCCATTCTAAATGCCCATATCTCGGAAGCTACTTGATGTATCTTAATCAAACTAAATACACTTTATGTTGAAGGTCATAAGTTTTATTGGTTAAATTTACAAAGAAAAGTACAAATATTTGTTGGTTCTGTGACAGATTTTCATAAATGTTCAATATGAGCGCCGCCTGTGACTCTGCACACGTTGAATCTTTATTCGAGCTCGTGCCAAACTCTTTGAAATTTTTGGTGCGTAGTCCTAATTTGTTTTGTAGTTGGTGCCTTCTTTGCAAAATTTGTGAAGAAGGCAAGCTGCATGGTCTTCGGTGACTGAGTCCGAGCATACTCTAACACGCAAAATGCCTTTTGTTTTGAAGTGAACGGCATTTCTTAACCTGAAAAGAGAGAAATGCCAAACGTTACACACAAAAACTTGAAGCGTTTCTACACAAGCTGTGAAAATTTGAGGTTATTCCAACGAAAATTGTCAAAATTAATGGCCTACGAAATGGGGGTCAAACATTTTGGAACACCCTGTATATCAACAAAGATGCATATTCTAACTGAGGAAAACGTTACTACACCCTACCACCTAATAGCTACTGTTACACCCTTTGGCTGAAATAACGTCCGTGAGACGCTTTTTGTAGCCATTTACCAGTCTTTAACATCGGTCTGAAGAAAGTATGCCCCACTCCTCAACACAGAATACTTTCAGCTGTGAGATGTTTGAGATGTTTCTTGCATGCACAGCCAAATTCAAGATACCCCACAGGATGCCAATGGGATTAAGATCTGGGTTTTGACTCGGCCATTGCAGGACTCTCCATTTCTTCCTTTTCAGCCAATCATTGGTGGATTTACTGGTATGTTTTGAGTCATTGTCATAGTACAGGGTACAGTTTCACTTCAGCTTTATTTTTTTTCACAGATGATCTCACATGTTCCTCAAGCATCCTCTGATACACGATAGTATTCATGGTGGATTCTATGATGGTGAGCTGCCCAGGTCCTGCTGCAGCCAAACATCCCCAAACCATGACATTTCCACCTCCATGCTTCACAGTTGGTATGAGGTTCTTTTCCTGGGATTCTCTATTGGGTTTACGTCAAACATGTCCTCTGTTCTGGTGTCCAAATAATTCAAGTTAAGATTCATCTGTCCAAAGAACATTATTCCAGAAGTCTTGGTCTTTGTCTACATTCAGTCTGGCAAACTTCAGTCTAGCCTTCGTGTTCTTAGAGAGCAAAGGTTTCCTTTTTCCTTGCACTCCTCCCATGAAGCTTAAACTTGTGAAGTCTCTTTCTGATTGTAGAGGCATGCACTTTCACATCAACAGTGGCAAGAGCCTGCTGTAGGTCCCATGATGACATTTTAGGGTTTTTGGAGACTTCTTTCAGCATCTTGCGGTCTGCTCTCAGGGTGAACTTACTTGGATGACCAGACCTTGGCATTTTGTCAGTTGTTTTGAGCGTCCTCCACTTGTAGACTATTTTCCAGGTAGTGGAATGGCAGATTTGATATTCTTTTGAAATCTTTTGAAATCCCTTACCAGACTCATTAGCGTCTACAATGTTCTTTCTGAAGGCCTTAGACAGTTCCTTTGATCTCGCCATGGTGTTTTCTCTCAATTTAACAGCCAGTGGCACAACAAACTAAATGTGAGGTTTAAATAAGGCAAGCCTCCTTCAAAACACTGGGCAATGATGTTCTAATCATGTGCTACACTTGTGTGTGACTGTAGCCATTTCAAGTGGGATTGAATTGGGGTCTCCTAATTTATTTGTCAACAGAAATTGCATTTATTTAAAATTACATTTTACAGAAAGTTATAAAAAATCATTTTCTTTTTAGTTTTAATTGTTTTTTTTACTTGAATATCTCGAGATTGTTAAAATTTATATTAAATATCCATATGACCAAATATGCTTGGAAACCCTATGGGAGCCTGTGTGTTTTCTAATTTTTCATATGACTGTAAATAGAATATGGGTTGTTGACGTGGTCGGGGTGTCAGAAACCCATGGTAAAAGCAAAAAAAAAAAAAAAATTCGGGGAAAAAAATGTTCAGTCAAATCAAGTCCACCTCTCCCTCTGCTTCTCTGTTGAGGCCAGGCTCCGTGTGTTTGTCGTTGTTTTTAACAGTGTTGTTAATCTTACTTTAAAAAAGTAATTAATTACAGTTACAAATTACTTCTCCCATAAAAGTAATTGCGTTAGTAACTCAGTTACCTGAATGTAAGAGTAATTAGTTACTTGGCAAAGTAACTGGTGATAATTTTCATGTTTTTTTTTTTTCCCATCAAAAAATAAAAAATAAATAAATAAAATAAAAACAGGTCACACAATGTGAAGTTTAGAGGGTTTTTGGGACAATTGGCCCTAGCCCAATTCTTTACCCTAAACTAAACACAGGGGTATTGCGGATATTGCGATAACTAGATAGTAACCTTTGCTATGTGTGGATGTTATTTAATGTTGTGAATCAACCTGTTAAAGTTGTTAAAATTGCTCCCATTATTGCATTAGTTCCCTTCTGTCTATTATTGACATGTGTAAGTTTTAAAACTGTTTCATCATTTAAAGATAGATTTAGGTTAAGTTTTGCCTATTTAGGAGCATTTTAGATAAAAAGTTACTTTGGTTCGCTAGGAAGGTTCTCTACAACAGAGCCTTCCTGAGAAGTCTACTGCTTTAAGATGGCGGCTGTTTACTAACGCTTCTAGTTCTTTGTTATACATGTTGCGAATGCCGCCGTGACTGTCATTTGCATCTAGTTCTGTATATATGTGATATCTACCGACGCATCATGTGGGCGTAGTTTGTGGGCTATCGGCTACAGTCAGGTATTATTGGAGCCACCTAGCATAGTAGCATCGCGTTTGCAATGGCGTCACACTCCCTTGCCTCCTTCCCACTCCTGCCCTGCTCTCTCGTCTCCATGAGTCCATCTTTTTCAGACTTTTCTCGCGCCAGTCAATCAACATCGTAATGCATAGTAACACACGCCTTTCCCGCCTCGGTAACGGCGTTGCCAAGATGAGAAAAGTAATTATTTAGATTACTCACTCCTGACAACGCAGCCGGTATGTTTTGTCGTATTTTTGATGTACTGCATGCAGTCAACATGGAGCCTGGTGGATCCGCACCGCACACGCATCCGGTATAATTTGGCCTTTACTGCTATAAAATAACCGAAAATTAAGCCCTGTGGTTTCACATGTCCTACTTTCTCGCTACACCGCCAATGGTTATATGAATTGCCTAATTGTTTTTTTATTTTTTTTTATTTTTTGTATAATCCCACAAACAAATAGCAATGAAAACAACCTCCTAAAAATGAGCAAATGACCGCTATTGTCTGAATAAAAATCTTCGGCTGAACCATCAAGGCGTTCCATCTTGAGGCGAGGCGGCGGCACCTCCCTTTATTTAATTTAATTGCACCATATTTACTCAAGCATTTATTCCCAAGCATTGTGATCAGACATCCCACGTGCAATGAAGACTCAAAATGTCTGCAAGTTTGTATTCCCAATGAAATAAAAACCACAATGAATTAAAAAACCAACAGTCGGAGAGTGTTTTCTAGTTATGTACTTATACTTTATTCATGTAGTTTTCAGAATACATAAATATTTTACATTGCTTGCAAAAAAATCTAATGAACACGAATGATATATGTTTGTGAATAAGGTTAAGTTTATTCCAACAGTTCAAACTTGTCAGACCAGAAATATTTCATCGAGTCTAATGAGCTGCTTTCATGATAACTGCCCCCGTTGTCCAAGATCTACACAAATCCCACACAGTTACATACTGACATACGTATAGTAGTCAAAAAGAAAATGTAAACCTGATAAAAAACAACAACAAAACAATGTTTTCACAGGTGCACGGCAAGAGCTGTTGCTGGAATAAGAACTGAAGGCCTCCTCGTTCGCCGCTTTTATGTTCTCTTAGCCTCGCAGCAAAGCCAGAAGTAAGATAATGCTCGGCAGAAGCATCATTGCTGCATGGAAAAGACAATTTACAGTCAGTTTTCATTAGCTTTGTATTATGACTTCAATTTGACAATTGAAATTTGCCTTTATAATTGTTGGCGAGGCTGTTGTCCAACTTTACTTGTAGGGTAAATTACATACCCTAAGATTAAATCCTCAGAATCCTCAACCCTGGGAAACATATTCTTTAGACTCCAAAAAGCACTTTCTTAGTTTAGCTCAAGTAGTGAAGTAGTGATTCATCCTGTCAGGAAGTGTTAGGAAGTTAACCTCTAAATTTTAGAGGACTGACTAAGTGTTCATTCATCTGGGAATGTATTATACTTATTTATGCTTTTCTCAAATGTATCGTTACGTTGCATCAATAACATCAATAATGCATTTTGTCCAAATGATAGTGTTTTTCTGATCTAGGGTGACCAAATGTCCTCTTTTGCTCAGATATGTCCACTTTTCATGTCCTGTCTGTGGCGTCCGGCCGGGTTTTATAAATTAATCGGTTTTCATTATTTTTCTCGGGACCAATTAGCGTGTATTGAAAGTAGAATACTACGGGACTGTGCTGCCTGTGACGTGTTCGCAGAGAGCCTGCCTATTTGTTCTTATTCTACTTTAGATACAAATTTGTGCATGCGTGTGCAGTCACAGACTGGCTTTATCATGGCGTTAACTGTAAATTCTCATTCACAAACAAACCTTTGTCACGACAGGAGCTCACAGGCTACAGGTACACTTGCTAAACTTCCTTTTTGGCAACTGTTGACTTCTGTAGGAACTTTGTACTGGCGTGATCGGATAAATCCAGTTTGGTGTCTCATCGTTGCGCTGCCGATGATTGTAAACTTTTATCGCAATGTTTGATTTCCCCTGGGCTACTGGTGCTCGCTAATAGGGTAGCTATCAGTGAGCTAAGATGCGCTCCGCATTAAGGAAAATGTAGTTTTGAACTGTTGCGTTAGGAAACGTGCTGGGTAAATAGTTTGTCAATTTATTTCGGTTATTGTTTGTGTGCAATCTACAACCCTTAGCAAAAAGTATGGAATCACCAGTCTCGGACGAGCACTCACTCAGACATTTTATCATGTAGAACAAAACTCGGGGGAAAAAAAGCTTGAAAAAAATAATGAATTAGTTCAAAAGTGCAACTCTTTAGCATTCAGAAACACTAAATTAAAAAACGTGGTGTTCAGTAAATGTTACTTTTATAGAACAAGTGCATGGAAATATTTATGGAATTACTCCATTCTGAGGAAAAAAAGTATGGAATCTTGAGAAACAAAGAAATAACAATCAAAACACATCTCTAGTATTTAGTAGCACCACCTCTGGCTTTTATGACAGCTTGCAGTCTCTGAAGCATGGACTTGTTGAGTGTTCTTCATCAATTTGGTGCCAACTTTCTTTGATTGCAGTTTCCAGATCATCCTTGCAGGTCGTAGCCTTGCTGTGGACCTTTTTTTCCCCAATTTCCACCACAGGTTTTCAATAGGGTTGAGGTCTGGGCTATTTGCAGGTCATGACATTGACTGGATGAGTCTTTCTCCAAGGAATGCTTTAACAGTTTTAGCTCTGAGGCATGATGCATTGTCATCTTGGAAAATGACATTTTCAGTCCAAGGGATAAGAAAGCTGTCTAAAATTTCAATGTAAAGTTGTGCATTTATTGAAGATTTAACCACCGCCATCTCCCCAGTGCCTTTGCCTGACATGCAGCCCCATATCATCATGAACTGAGGGAATTTTGATGTTTTCTTCAGGCCGTCATCTTTGTAAATCTCACTGGAACAGCACCAAACCAGAGTTCCAGCATCATCACCTTGTCCCCTGCAGATTCTTTACTCTTGACACCTTGTCCAATGCAGATTCTTGACTCTTGACAAGGTGATGATGCTGGAACTTTGGTTTGGTGCTGTTCCAGTGACATTTACAAAGATTACTACCTGAAGAAAACGTCAAAATTCCCTCAGTTCTTGATTATATGGGGCTGCATGTCAGGCAAAGGCACTGGGGAGATGGCTGTGGTTAAATCTTCAATAAATGCACGTTTACATTGAAATTTTAGACAGCTATCTTATCCCTTCAATTGAAAATATATTTGTCAATTTCCAAGATGACAATGCATCATGCTAAAGAGCTAAAACTGTTAAAGCATTCCTTGGAGAAAGACTCATCCAGTCAATTTCAAGGCCTGCAAATAGCCAAGATGTCAACCCCATTGAAAACCTGTGCTGGAAATTGGGGAAAAAAAAAAAAAAAAAAAAAGGTCCACAGCAAAGCTCCGACCTGCAAGGATGATCTGGAAACTGCTGTCAAAGAAAGTTGGCACCGAATTGATGAAGAATACTCATCAAGTCCATGCCTCGGAGACTGTAAGCTGTCATAAAAGCCAGTGGTGGTGCTACTAAATACAAGAGATGTGTTTTGATTGTTATTTCTTTATTTGTTCCTCATGATTCCATATTTTTTCCTCAGAATGGCGTGATTCCATATATACATATTTCCCTGCACTTTCTCTATAAAAGTAACATTTAGTGAACACCACAATGTTTTTTTTATTTAGGGTTTCTGAATGCCAAAGAGTTGTACTTTTGAACTAATTCATTATTTTTTTTCAAGCTTTTTATCTGAGTTTGTTCTACATGATAAAATGTCTGAGTAAGTGCTCGTCCGAGACTGGTGATTTCATACTTTTTCTAGGGGTTGTAGAACATTGAATGAGAATACCAATTGAGTGGGAAGAACAATTTGTCAACGGCAATTGTCGTGATGTGTGTGTGTATTGTCTGAAATACATTTCCATGGGTCTGCATTATATTATTATATTCTTTTATCGCTACTTAGTTTTTTTTTTTTTTCCGTTTTTATTGTTGTTGTTTTTTTTATAGGAAGAATAAAGCCTGTAGAGTAACCTCTGAGAATTTGAACTGTTCTATGGTTTTATACTATACGAAAATATGTATATACCGTATATTTTTACATAACTGAATTTGTCTATCCAGACGGAGAAGGCAGACTATAAACATATTTATTATAGTGATATAGTCCCCCTACAGTGAATTTTGAGTAAAATTCAAGTATCTCGAGGCGGAGCCGAGTGTCCTCTTTTTTGGAAATCAAAATATTGTCACCTTAGTCTGACCAGAACTGCTCTAAAAATCAAGACAATGTTTTTTCATTGACCCGACCACACAGTGCGTTGGGATATGACCACTTTACGTAGATACTGAAACTCAGGAAACAGGTCAGATACATTCCTATTTTTGTAATTTTTTTTGTTTTTTTTTAATTGACTGCCAATAATGGCGAAAGTATTCCATTTTGACTTTGAGAGCTGGTAGCGATCATTTGAGCAAAGGCACTCAAACAAAACATGATCTTTTCATGGCAGCCAATGACTTAATTGCAGAATGCTCTGTTGTAGAACTCTACTCATGAAAAAAAACTAAAAAATCTCATGCTAATTGGAAATATATTTTCCAGTTGCTTAACTCACTTATTGCCAGTGACTGTGACCGATGTCCAGTCCATTTGAAATGGGGGCTGAAAATGGATTGGATCTTTGTCACCGTCAATGGCACTCAAACATGATCATTCACTTCCAACCCTCCTAGGTCAAAGGTATTGGAGGTCTATTGCAGTCAATGACAGCAAATGAGTTAAAACGCAACTGGTAAAAGTGAAATCTATACAGTTTTGGAAAAGTTATGTTGATAGGTCATGGTTTTGGATTTGGCTCTGATAAAAGTGGTTTGTTCCTCAATGACCACAGTGTCTCAAATTGAGAACCCCAGGAACGGAACATCAGAAACACAAATGCTCAAGACTCAAGAATGCTGCTTAAAAATACAATTACGGTTACCATTGCTGCTCTTTCCTGTCCAGGCGCCACATATAGTTCCGTTCGGTGAGGTGAGGTTCACCCTTGCGGTCAGAAGGATGTTGAATTCCATGGGCAAACCTGAAAAATGACAACAGAGGATGGGACCTCCCAAAGCGAAACGTCTTCCATTTAAGTGTCTTTTGACTTACCTGTACTTTCATTCAGTGTTCCATTTGCTAGAATGACATCTGCGAGACTCCCGTTGGTCTCCCATTTTGAACTGCCATTTATGTTCAGGATGTTGAACTGGCATTGGATTGATCTCCCGTCAAAATTGGTCTCCAAATCACTCGTTCTCTGTGGATAAAGAGTGGTTGTTCAGTGCAGACAATTGCCAACATTTAATTTAGTAACAATAAGCAAGAACATCTTGACTTTAGGTCATTGTAAGTTTCCGACCATGCTAGGGGATTGTCCTCTCAAAATTGATAAAACTCACTCCAGAAACTTTGAGGACCAGTTGAGTGGAAAATTACAGAACATTTCTCCATGACAATAGTGAAGCTTGGATGGCATAGCTGTCTAATTAGGTTTGAGAGGGGACAAATAAAAATGCCAGCAAAACTCACCCTGTCAAGACAATTAAAGGCTTCGCCTATGTTTGCGTTAGTGTTGTCTCTACTCAATGTCTGAAAGGATCTTCCATTAGTAGTGCCTCCACAGAGGAAAACTGAGCTTGAGCCCTGTGGACAAATAAAGGAAAAACTTGTGATCAACACTTGATTCTTGCACTTACTGGTTCTGATCTGGGGGCGTGACTGACCACCGAAGCATTCGAGGACAGTGCTAGTGCAAAGAATCCCATGGAATATCCTCTAAGTCTGACGGTCATATCGAAGGTAATGTTCTTTGGATTGCTGGTGTTGCTCGACATGAATTGACACATGTTGTCTTCTAAGGGGTTGCAGCCCTTTGGTTCTGACAGACACAAGTTGGTTTCATTGCAGCCAGCCCTGATAATGTTTAACTCAGTTCCATCGTTAGGTTTCGTAATGTCTATGATTCCGCTGTCCAATTGGATATCGAAGCGACCTATAACGTCTGCAGAAAGGAAGTGAGGTTAGAAATGCCTTTGTCATCATCATGGCCAGCAGATTTAAACATCTCACTTACCACCGTCAATTGTTCCATTTCCCACAGAAACATTGAAACTATTGGAAGACTGCCTGGTGCTAACTGTGTTGCTGCCTAGGTTAACGATAGTGAAGGTACATTGGATGGACGTACCGTTCACGAAGCTGCAGACATCAACTATCTCCTGGGAAGGCAGAGATTGAATAGACATAAAGCAATTGAAGCGTTTAATTTAAACAAGGGCCTACATTCTCAGTACATAATTCACCCTCAGAACTAATTTGGAGTATGTTGTGTTCCGAAGGAGAATAGTTTGTCGCGCGTGTTTTCGGCAAGGAGACTAGAGACACGAGCGGCCAAACACGAGACACGAACTAAACTCAACGAGCAACGAGACTCACCGAAATAATTCGCTACAGGCCAATGAAGGCTTGACACGCTAGTAATTTGGGACTAACTAGAAATTCGAATGTAAGACTTTTGACTGTTACATAAGTGACTTAGGCCAACCTCTGGTAGCTAGCAGTGAAGTATGCGGAAAAAAAGTGGAAGACTCACCTCGTTGGATTCATAGAAGTCCATGCTGGTATTGTTGGTATTGTTCATGACCAGTGCTCGGAACACAAATTCGTTGTTACTGCCGTTTCTACCACAGACATATATATTGGTGATGTTCTAAAAATAGAGACAATGGATACTCGTGGATTCTTGTCAGCCATAGAGATTGATGAAATCCTATGACGAATGCAATCGACAAAGGGGAAATTTTTCTGACGCCCTGAAACGTCTTCTTTGTATTTGGGATTCATAATATTAAGACTTTTCAATTTGTTGATGACAACATTTTTCTGATAAAGTTCTATTTCGTTTTCAAGTATTTCCAATAAAACCATATTAACCAATTTTGGATTCTATTTGATGGTCATTCTTGTATTCACAAAATGCCAATCAATTCCTATGAATCTTAATTTAAAAAAAAAAATCACATTTTTTTTCTCACAATCCCTGAATCTCGGTCTATTCAGAACAGCTTCTGGCATGCCTTACCTGCGCATCACTCTGTGTGAGTCCCAAGGCAATGTATCCAGAACCAGAGGAATCTCCGTCCAGCTCCACTGTGACATTCAAATTTCCGTTCATGGCGCTGGTTTCCAATGACGTGAATAAACAATTGGGAGCCTGGGGGTTGCAGTTTGCTGGGCTCTCGATACACAATTTGGTTCTTCCGCAGGCCATATTGTTGATGTCTTTTGGAAGAATTGTGCCATTAGCTTCGGTGAGGTTCACCCGACTGCTGGTCAGCCTTTCCATGAAGCCCTCGATCTCATCTGAAGAAAACCATGAGTGTTTTACACATTGGTGTGTCCACCTTTATGTACAAATCCCTGAAACAATTCACCAACCGGTAGTACTGTTCACTGTGACAGTTCCCAGGACAACAATGGCCGTGGTCCCGTCCCGCGTCTCGCCCCTCATTCTTGTGTCAACATTTGGAATAGTAAATTCACATTGGGACTGGTTCTCATTCAGTGCGGAGCGCGCCAGAATTGTGTTCTGTGAGTTGGATGAAGAAAGAAGACGGATGTGTACAATAAACTGTGAACATTGCAGAAACAACAAAAATTCATCTCCATTCATGGCCATAAACGTCCAAATGATTTCGATAGGAGGGGCCTGCGTTAATCATTCACTGTTGGCCTCCGAGTTCAAAATTGATTGGCCGTCCATCACATCCATTTAACATTATATCATCACACATGGCATTTCAGGACCGAAAAACCGAGAAATGAATGCTTACCCTCATATTTATTTGTAGACTACCATTCGGGTATCTCCTCGCCGTGTTGAAAAAAAATCCCCCAGTGCTGTTGCGTCCACAGATATATAGCTGGGTGTTCTCCTGTATTTCCGTGAAAATCAAAATGTTAATTCATTTTCAGCAATATACTAACCTAAAAGAGATTATTTGCAAAAGTCGCTGTGTGTAAATACAATCATTTGATTTTATGATAAAAAGTTGAGAATTTTGGCAATTCTAGGAAGGCCTCTTTGCATTTTGAATTCACAAAATTCATTTCCTGCATTGATGGTGGTAGGCGCCCAAACATTTTTGACTGGATTGGATGCCCTTAATGTCAATGGCAGCAAATAAGTCAAAAAAACAACAACAAACTATTCTCATTATTTTGGAGCTTCTTTCTACCCAAAGTTTGACAATTCGACAATGTGAGCCTGAGTGGTTGTATGTTTAATTGTACCCTGTGATTGGCTGGCAGCCATTTCAGGGCGTATCATGCCTCCTGCCTATGGTTAGCTGTGATAGGTGCTATCACCTCTGCGTCCCTCGTGACTCAGTTGCCACCTCTCAGAAATAGAAATACGTGACCCCCCCCCCCCCGTCCCCAAAGCTGTACAGGCAGGAAAAAAAAGAGACATCCCCAAACTCCTAAAATGCATAGAAATGTATCTATTCATATATATTCCGTATTGGTTCAATACGGAACGCAACATTTAATTCCCAATTACGGATTGTTTCTTATTTCAAGGGACAGGTGGCAACCCTACTCGTGAGGGTACATAGCAAAGAAGATGAATGAATAAAACTGCAAATCTGACTAATGTGTTTATATACTCCAGATTAGGGCTGCAGCTATTGAATATTTTAGTAATCGAATAATCGATGGACTATTTAGTTCGAATTATCGAGTAATCGGATAAGGAACATGAAAAATTAAAATACCTGAGCTGAGCCTCAAACGGTATAGATTTTTTTTTTAATGAGGATATGTACAACAAAAGAACAATCGGCTAACTTACAAAGTCTGCTAGCTTAAATGCCATAAAATGCTAAAGTTTTTTTTACAATGCTCTTAACAAATGGTTCATACACATTTTCCTACAAAAAAACCCGGCTAAATATACCTAAAAACTAAATTATGAATGCATTAAAAAACATTAGCTCAAACAAAAACTTAGCTTATGTTGGTCTTAACAGGGAGCATTTGGATTCAGCCATGTGAAAAGAGGCAGACCAGAGAGCAGTGTATCCACCCTAACCAATAAAACTAAATGTAAAGACTTTCAAAATAAACCATTACAACACCACTTTAAACGAATACTCGAAGCAACAAAATTTAATTAGAATATTTCTTTCTAATTGAATACTCGAGTTAATCGATTAATCGTTGCAGCACTACTCCAGATAATTTGCATAAAATTTTTCCGACCAGTGATCGAATTTAGCGAGCCTGATCGTGTCTCACCTCCATGAAATTCTGCGTGAGACCGAAAGCAATTGCTGTACTGCTTTCGCTGAAGTTCCCACTCAATCCGACATTCAGGTTGAAGCCAGCCATAGAGGAGCTTGCATTCAAGGATGAAAACAAGCAGGTTTGGTTGTTCACTGGGTTGCAGTCTTCTGGTGTTTCCAGACACTGGACGTAAATGCCGCAGCCTTCACGAGTGAGATTCAAGGGGTCCATCATAATTCTGCCCATCACGTCGGTGAGGTTCACACGACCGAAGTCCTTATCAAGCATGAAGTTCTCTGCCGTGTCTGAAAATGGCATAATCTTGAGTTTAGACATGTTGGTTGCACGCTAGCAGGCATTTGTCCCTTGACTCGCATCTTCACGTGACAGCAGCACAGTAATCAGCATATTGATCTGTCTTTAAGCTACTGAAGACTAGCTAACTGGTAATTCCCATGAGTTGCCTTTAACTTATTAGTCAAATTCATTCAATCATCGCTGCCAAGTCTCCCAGTTCAAATGGATTGGACATCTATCATCTTTAATGGCAGCCACTGAGTTTAGACTGACAAAATGTGGAACCACCTGATTTCTACTGTGTGGCAACAATATACATAGACTTGTACTGCCCATGAATTGATTCCCTTCAAATAATTTCTGGAATATTCAGAAATTAATACACTGAATTTGTCAAATGGAGAACGTGCTTCTTTGGGTATAAGGTACTGATGACATAAACCTATTCGAAGCCTCCTGCATGGCGTGGTCCAGATTCTGACGTTTTTTAGGAACCCATTTGATGGATTACAGGTGTCAATGAAGCCACAACCTTTAAATTACCTCTTACCCTCCCAAAAAACGCACTACTTACCGTTCATATAAAAATATACTCTGCCCAGTACGACGACAGCTGTGGTCCCGTCCATCGTCTCATTCATCATTCTTGTGTCAACATTTGGAATAGTAAATTCACATTGGGACTGGTTCTCATTCAGTACGGAGCGCGCCAGAATTGTGTTCTGTGAGTTGGATGAAGAAAGAAGACGGATGTGTACAATAAACTGTGAACATTGCAGAAACAACAAAAAATCATGGCCATTCATGGCCATAAACGTCCAAATGATTTTGATAGGAGGGGCCTGCGTTAATCATTCACTGTTGGCCTCCGAGTTCAAAATTGATTGGCCGTCCATCACATCCATTTAACATTATATCATCACACATGGCATTTCAGGACCGAAAAACCGAGAAATGAATGCTTACCCTTATATTTATTTGTAGACTACCATTCGGGTATCTCCTCGCCGTGTTGAAAAAAAATCCCCCAGTGCTGTTGCGTCCACAGATATATAGCTGGGTGTTCTCCTGTAATTCCGTGAAAATCAGAATGTTAATTCATTTTCAGCAAAATACTAACCTAAAAGAGATTATTTGCAAAAGTGGCTGCGTGTAAATACAATCATTTGATTTTATGATAAAAAGTTGAGAATTTTGGCAATTCTAGGAAGGCCTCTTTGCATTTTGAATTCACAAAATTCATTTCCTGCATTGATGGTGGTAGGCGCCCAAACATTTTTGACTGGATTGGATGCCCTTAATGTCAATGGCAGCAAATAAGTTAAAAAAACAACAACAAACTATTCTCATTATTTTGGGGCTTCTTTCTACCCAAAGTTTGACAATTTGACAATGTGAGCCTGAGTGGTTGTATGTTTAATTGTACCCTGTGATTGGCTGGCAGCCATTTCAGGGCGTACCATGCCTCCTGCCTATGGTTAGCTGTGATAGGTGCGAGCACCTCTGCGTCCCTCGTGACTCAGTTGCCACCTCTCAGAAATAGAAAAACGTGACCCCCCCCCCCCCCCCCCCCCGTGCCCAAAGCTGTACAGACAGGAAAAAAAAGAGAAATCCCCCAAACTCCTAAAATGCATAGAAATGTATCTATTCATATATATTCCGTATTGGTTCAATACGGAACGCAACATTTAATTCCCAATTACGGATTGTTTCTTATTTCAAGGGACAGGTGGCAACCCTACTCGTGAGGGTACATAGCAAAGAAGATGAATGAATAAAACTGCAAATCTGACTAATGTGTTTATATACTCCAGATTAGGGGCTGCAGCTATTGAATATTTTAGTAATCGAATAATCGATGGACTATTTAGTTCGAATTATCGAGTAATCGGATAAGGAACATGAAAAATTAAAATACCTGAGCTGAGCCTCAAACGGTATAGATTTTTTTTTTTTTAATGAGGATATGTACAACAAAAGAACAATTGGCTAACTTACAAAGTCCGCTAGCTTAAATGCCATAAAATGCTAAAGTTTTTTTTACAATGCTCTTAACAAATGGTTCATACACATTTTCCTACAAAAAAAACGGCTAAATATACCTAAAAACTAAATTACAAATGCATTAAAAAACATTAGCTCAAACAAAAACTTAGCTTATGTTGGTCTTAACAGGGAGCATTTGGATTCAGCCATGTAAAAAGAGGCAGATCAGAGAGCAGTGTATCCACCCTAACCAATAAAACTAAATGTAAAGACTTTCAAAATAAACCATTACAACACCACTTTAAACGAATACTCGAAGCAACAAAATTTAATTAGAATATTTCTTTCTAATTGAATACTCGAGTTAATCGATTAATCGTTGCAGCACTACTCCAGATAATTTGCATAAAATTTTTCCTACCAGTGATCGAATTTAGCGAGCCTGGTCGTGTCTCACCTCCATGAAATTCTGTGTGAGACCGAAAGCAATTGCTGTACTGCTTTCGCTGAAGTTCCCACTCAATCCGACATTCAGGTTGAAGCCAGCCATAGAGGAGCTTGCATTCAAGGATGAAAACAAGCAGGTTTGGTTGTTCACTGGGTTGCAGTCTTCTGGTGTTTCCAGACACTGGACGTAAATGCCGCAGCCTTCACGAGTGAGATTCAAGGGGTCCATCATAATTCTGCCCATCACGTCGGTGAGGTTCACACGACCGAAGTCCTGATTAAGCATGAAGTTCTCTGCCGTGTCTGAAAACGGCAGAATCTTGAGTTTAGACATGTTGGTTGCACGCTAGCAGGCATTTGTCCCTTGACTCGCATCTTCACGTGACAGTAGCACAGTAATCAGCATATTGATCCGTCTTTTCGCACTGAAGACTTAAGACTATTTAACTGGTAATTCCCATGAGTTGCCTTTAACTTATTAGTCAAATTCATTCAATCATCACTGCCAGGTCTCCCAGTTCAAATGGATTGGACATCTATCATCTTTAATGGCAGCCACTGAGTTTAGACTGACAAAATGTGGAACCACCTGATTTCTACTGTGTGGCAACAATATATATAGACTTGTACTAATTGATTCCCTTCAAATAATTTCTGGAATATTCACAAATTAGGAAAAATCAATTAATTTGTCAACCGGAGAATGTTCTTCTTTGGGTATAAGCTGCTGATGACATAAACCTATTCGAAGCCTCCTGCATGGCGTGGTCCAGATTCCGACGTTTTTTAGGAACCCATTTGATGGATTACAGGTGTCAATGAAGCCACAACCTTTAAATGACCTCTTACCCTCCCAAAAAGCGCACTACTTACCGTTCATATTAAAATATACTCTGCCCAGTACCACGACAGCCGTGGTCCCGTCCATCGTCTCATTCATCATGCTTGTATTGACATTTGGAATGATAAATTCACATTGGGTATTGTTGTCGTTCAATTGGTTGCGGATTTGAGTCGTATTCTGAGAGTAAGGAGAGAAGAAGGAACGCATAAATTAAGGTGTTACTTTTGAGAAAAAAAAAAAAAAGTTGCGGCCTTAAAGACCACTCCACCCAAAAACACAATAACAAAACACGCACAAAAAACAGAAAACTCCCAAAATAAATTCATATTTTTCTAAGCTGTTGCCGTTCTGCTGCCATGTTTTGCTAAAGTTGACACAGGATCAGGTTTGACGAAAAGGAACACTGACTCATCACATGCTAATTTGTCATATGAGTTTAACATGATTTCATCACAAGACATTTCAAGACAGAAGAAGATAGGAATGGAGGCCTACCCTCTCATTCGGTTCCAGACTACCATTAGAGTGTCTTGTCACGGTGGCGAATAAAAATCCCCCTGTGCTATTGCGTCCACAGATAAACAGCTGGGTGTTCTCCTGTGTGGCAGCAAAGACCAAAATGTGAATTCACGTTCACCAACACACTGGCCTAAAATTGAACATTTGTGAGAGGGGCTGTGTAGAATTCCCATCATTTGCTCATGTGCTCTTGCGTGTTGTTCTGAATTCCGGCTACTGTAGGGAGGCCTCTTTGCCTTTTGGATTCACAAAATTCATTTCCTGCTACTGACGGAGGCACGGTGGGGCAAATAAGTATTTAGTCAACCACCAATTGTGCAAGTTCTCCTACTTGAAAAGATTAGAGAGGCCTGTAATTGTCAACATGGGTAAACCTCAACCATGAGAAACAGAATGTGGAAAAAAAACAGAAAATCACATTGTTTGATTTTTAAAGAATTTATTTCCGAATTTGAGTGGAAAATAAGGATTTGGTCACCTACAAACAAGCAAGATTTCTGGCTGTCAAACAGGTTTAACTTCTTCTAACGAGGTCTAACGAGGCTCCACTCGATATCTGTAACTCATTATCGGTATAAAAGACACCTGTCCACAACCTCAGTCAGTCACACTCCAAACTCCACTATGGCCAGGACCAAAGAGCTGTCGATCTCCCTCGATCTGGGGCTCCGTGTAAGATCTCACCCCGTGGCATCAAAATGATAACAAGAACGGTGAGCAAAAATCCCAGAACCACAAGGGGGACCTAGTGAATGACCTACGGAGAGCTGGGTCCACAGTAACAAAGGCTACTATCAGTAACACAATGCGCCGCCAGGGACTCAAATCCTGCACTGCCAGACGTGTCCCCCTGCTGAAGAAGGTACACGTCCAGGCCCGTCTGCGGTTCACTACAGAGAATTTGGATGATCCAGAAGAGGACTGGGAGAATGTGTTATGGTCAGATGAAACCAAAATAGAACTTTTTGGTAGAAACACAGGTTCTCGTGTTTGGAGGAGAAAGAATACTGAATTGCATCCGAAGAACACCATACCCACTGTGAAGCATGGGGGTGGAAACGTCATGCTTTGGGGCTGTTTTTCTGCAAAGGGACCAGGACGACTGATTTGTGTAAAGGAAAGAATGAATGGGGCCACGGATCGAGAGATTTTGAGTGAAAATCTCCTTCCATCAGCAAGGGCATTGAAGATGAGCCGTGGCTGGGTCTTTCAGCATGACAATGATCCCAAACACACAGCCAGGGCAACAAAGGAGTGGCTTCGTAAGAAGCATTTTGAAGGTCCTGGAGTGGCCTAGCCAGTCTCCAGACCTCAACCCCATAGAAAATCTGTGGAGGGAGTTGAAAGTCCGTGGTGCCCAACAACAGCCCCAAAACATCACTGCTCTAGAGTTGATCTGCATGGAGGAATGGGCCAAAATACCAGCAATAGTGTGTGAAAAGCTTGTGAAGAGTTAGAGAAAATGTTTGGCCTCCGTTATAGCCAACAAAGGGTACATAACAAAGTATTGAGATGAACTTTTGGTATTGACCAAATACTTATTTTCCACCATGATTTGTAAATAAATTCTTTAAAAATCAAACAATGTGATTTTCTATTTTTTTCCCCCCACATTCAGTCTCTCATGGTTGAAGTTTGCCCATGTTGACAATTACAGGGCTCTCTAATATTTTCAAGTGGGAGAACTTGCACAATTAGTGGTTGACTAAATACTTATTTGCCCCACTGTAGATGCTCAATCATTTTAACTATATTGGATGTTAATCACCATCAGTAACAGCAAAAGAGTATAACATATGGAGGCTTCTTTCTACCCAAAGTTTCCAAAATGTAACATAATGTGATTTTTATTAGGAGCTAGCAACAATCCCTCCTAGAAATTCAGAATTTGAAAAATTCTCCAAAATTGACAAATGTTTTTGCATTTATTTATTTTAAATTAAACTACTTACTAACTAAATGTCTATGTCTACGATTTGTAACGTTTGGTGGTAATAAACTCCATACAATTTGCATAAATTCTTCCAACTAGTGATGGGATTTACCAAGCCTGAAGGGTCACCTCTCACCTCAGTGAAATTCTGCGTGAGTCCGAAAGCAATTCCTGCACTGTTTTCGCTGAAGTTCCCACTCAGTCCAACAGCCAGGTCAAAGGCAGCCATAGAGAAGTTTGCGTTCAAGGATGAAAAAAAGCAGCTTTGGTTGTTCTGAGGGTCGCAGTCTTCTGGTGTCTCCAAACACAAGGCTGTCATGTCGCAGCCTTCACGGGTGACGTTCGCCTGAGGGAAGATCAAACTTAGTCCTCAGTGAATCTATTATCCACTTTTTTGGTCAAATTATCCCATTATGTTGACATCGACAGCGATAGACATCATAGATTGGACGTCTATTCCTGTCAGTGGCAATGAAACATTATCATTCACTGCCAACACTCCCATTCAAATGAACAATTCAAAGCAAAGAGAATGTAGCAAACCTGTACGCTGTCGTCAAAATATAAGTGTTCTGTTCCCCGCACGGTCGGAACCGTGGCCAGAACAGTCAACGTAGCCACGACAAGGAAGAATCCTCGATCCATTGTCATACTAACAAATGAGAAGAAGAAAATGAAGACTCAGTTCAAATGTTTTCTTATCATGTCAATATTTGCAAAGAAAAGGAAGGTGTTCCTAAGTCAACAATTTACAAATAGTATTTATTCAATTGAATTATGCCCGAGTACAAAATTGACATTGATGACGCTCATTGGTCTGTCCTGGTGTTTTTCCAGACATTTGTATTGCAAGAAGATAACGTAAAATTTATATACATTCATCATTGTGATGTAAGGCTCTACATTATCAGAATGGATAATTTCAAATATATTATATATGAATAATAATTAGGGTTGTCCCGATCCGATATTTGCATCGGATCAGCCGCCGATATGTGCAAAAAAACGCGCATCGGTATCGGATCAGCCAACACGGAAAAATTCCGATCCCGATCTAGTTTAAAAAAAAAATCCGGTCCGGCTTTTCCAGCGCACTGATTTACATAATCCATTCCATTTTTTACTTTGGTTTCCCTAATATCCGGTCTGCATTTTACGGCACACCTTCAACACGCTAGTATTACCGTCTCCCAACTTACCTCAGTGGCATCTCCTACATTATGACTGCAATGTAAATTTAAAGTTTATCGGTAAAAATGTCAGCTGTCACCTGAGCATCTTGAAATGCTTTTGTCAAAAAAAAAATCTCCCTATCATGCTGGGACTGCATCCAGGGCAAACAACTGAAGTGAGTGTGTAAAATAGATGGAGATGGAGCAACAAACCTTGGAGAAGTAGTAGTAGGAGCCATTTTTGGTTTAAAATAGTATTATTTGCACAAATTTTTTTAAAGCCTTGGTACAGTTGTTCAAGAGCAGAGAACTGATGCCGAGTTAATAGTTTATTTTCCACTGGGGTTGTTTGTGTGTTTTGCTTTTTTAAGACAGTTTAAAATATTATTTGCACGTTTACTGACTGACTATGCCATTTCTGTTTGTTATTTATATTTATTATTTATATATATATTTTTTATATATATATAGTTATTTATTTTGTGTTCATCACTGAATAAACAGGTCAATTTCTTGTTACCAACCATTGTGTGTTATTCAAACTCACCTAATTCAGCTGGCTAGTTGTTATCAAAACTCCTAAAACCCTTTTCAACATGAGTCTGACAACTAAGCAAGGTGGCTAAATAACTTTAAACTTTTATACATGCTCAGATAGGCCGGTATCGGTATCGACCAGTATCGGATCGGAAGTGCAAAACAATATCGGTATCGGATCGAAAGTGCAAAAATCTGGATCGGGACATCCCTAACAATAATAATTAGAGATGTCCCGATCGATCTGGTCCGATCACGTCATTTTCAAAGTATCAGAATCGGCAAAAAAGTATCGGACATGCCTTTTTAAAATATATACTGTATACATATACTTTTTAAATAAATCGTTTTCTAATTGATTTAACGTTACAGACATAATATGTTACACTCATCCAGAGTCTTTAGTTTAGGCTTAAGGGAGGGTTATCAAATTTATCCCGTTAACGGTAGTAATTAAATTTTTTTTTTCAAATTTATCACGTTAAAATAGTTAATGCAATTAATGCATGCGCTGCACGGCCCACTCACGCGTTGTTGCGTTCAATCTGTAATGGCGCCGTTTTACCTATATATAGAACTAAAAAGCAGCGTAAAATTAGTAGAGTGAATTTTGGCAGCCTTTGGAGCCTATTTTTAATTGGCTAAAGCCTTACAATCCCTCTCCCTACGATTAGAAACATTGTGAGAAGCAATGTGGGGAAGAAAGGTAGTAATTGATCTTTTTCTTAACACCCTATGTTATTTCCCAACGCAGAGAAGATATATCAATTGGTACCACTACGCACAGTCATGGGTGCACTTCCCATCATGCATTTGGGCAGAACAGATGGCTACAGTATCATTTACTGAAAGCTCAACAAATACACTAGATGGCAATATTTAGTCACAATATACAAAGTCACATTTATCCTTTAAGAATTACAAGTCTTTCTATCGGTGGATCCCTCTCAAAGAAAGAATTTATGTTAATAATGTAAATGCCATCTTGAGGATTTATTGTCATAATAAACAAATACAGTACTTGTGTACTGTATGTTGAACGTATATATTCGTCCGAGTTTTATTCATTTTTTTCTTAATGCATTGCCAAAATGTATATGATCGGGAGAAATTATGGGGAATGATTGGAATTGAATTGGGAGCAAAAAAAAACAAAAAAACAATCGGATCTGGAAATATCGGGATCGGCAGATACTCAAACTAAAACGATCGGGATCGGATCGGGAACAAAAAAACATGATCGGAACAACTCTAATAATAATATATATTCCTGGTGATTCCCATAATTTATCCTTCACATTGATATAAAAAAAGTATTTGGGAGATAATTGACAAGATGCCTGCTTATTTGTATCTCACATACACAAACTTTAATTTCTATTGAAAATAAATACAATATCATCTTTTCCCTCGATGACGATGTGAAATTGATAAATTAAAAAAATATATTTTCATTGTTTTGATGAAGTTAAAAAGAGTTTTTGGTGAAACAAAATTTTTATTAGGCAAGGACACAAAAAGTCTTGGTTTAAAGTTCTCAAGGATTTTATTTTATTTTTTCTTAGTAGCAACTCTCGGTGGACTATGCATTTTGTATAAAAGTTTATAAATTACAAAATATGGACATGCAATATTTTATAGGGTGAAAACAAACCATTTGCATTAACCCTTAACTTGCTCTTCATCATCTAAAATTCCCTCGTTTTTAATTCCCAGGATTTGGTCAAGCTTAATTTGAAACAACTACTGTCAAAACCTATTTCCAGAAAGTCAATATTTGTTCATAAACATTTCCCTAAGTCAATCACCCCACGTGTTCTCAAAATTGAAATGAGCTGAGACTTACCTAAGTCTTTGACATCTTCGAAATGTCATATCAAGCGGTTTTTTGTTCCTTTAGGTGAGTGAATGCACGTGGGAAGCAGGTGCGCTCCTTAAGTACGGTAGCAAAGATGCTGCGCTGGGGCGTGGCAGTGGGAAGAAACTCATCTGCCTTCAAGGTACTTTTTCATTTATAAAGTAACTCTTGACCATTATTTTAATCTTTAAAGAGTAAAGTTTGTTCCATGTTTTCACTCTCAATCAATTTTCTCAATGTTCTCCAACCACAGTCAACGAAAACTGTCATGGCTGCAAGACAAAACAAGCACCTAGCCAGAATCTTTGACTTTCTGTTGACGTCTACTTCAATCCGGCAGTTTGCGACCTCTGGTCTGAAATGCCCCTTTTTCATTCTTAGTTAAAGTGGATGAGTTGCAGACCATCAAGCGTGAGTTGACTCCAATCAAAAGTAAAGTGGACGACCTCCTGGAGATCCAGGAGCACATCGAGAAGGACTGCAGCAAGAAGTCTGGAATGATGCATCCTGACATCCAGCAGCTTTGTCCATCCGTCCCCACCGGGACACATAAAATTCCCGAAGGCTACTTCGCAGGCTTTCTCGTCACACTTCTGAAACATGACGAGGCATGTGCCGATCACCACTACCGGTGAGTACAATTTCAAAACAGCAAAAATTTTCCGCCATACCGCCTATAAGGTTTTAGCTATTTTTTATGTACCATAAATGCAGAGAGAAATCCATTGCTTGCAGCTGCAAGGCTCAACCCCCCCCCCCCCACTGGTTGTTGCTCAGTGTCTGTGAGTCAGCTGTGCTACACGATGGCTGGAGGAGGTGAAAGTCCTGAACTTTTTCCCTCCTGCGAAGAAAACGAAATTGCTGGTATGGGAATACTTCGGCTGCAGAAAAGTTACAGACGGCCGTGGCTTAGAGAAGGAGTGCCAACTGACATATAAAACATGTTTGCGGAGGTTGGCTGCCGTAGAGGCAATACCTCCAATATGATTTCACATTCATACAAAATTAAAGGTTAGTAAACATTGACAAGAACGTTTACGCTCACCTAAAGGACTACATTTATTTTAATTTTATTTAGAATATTTTTAATTTTTTGTTATTACTTTTATATTTCAAATTACCATTATACTTATGTTTCAATTTGCTAGTATTGTTTGAAAAATAAAAATCCTGTTCAATGGAAATAAAGTATTTTTTTATTATTTTTTTTTAACTCAGATATCTCAAAGTAACACATTTTAGAGTTGTAATTAAAATACCATGATACCATGAAACCATGATATTTTTGCTTAAGGTTATCACACTGTCAGAATCTCATACCGGGACATGCCTAAACCTGACCCGTTTCTGTCCCAGCAGAATCCAAAGCCACTACGACCAATCCCGAGGTGATCTCCTTACCCGAGCAACAAGAAGGACGAGGCCCTGAAGCGGGAGTGGGACAGCCAGGAGCTCAGTGACACCAAGGATGAGGAGGGACAAAAGTAGGATGATGATGACAAAGAAGAGAAGCGAGACCTTCTGGAGGAAGAGGAGGAGGTATGACTGAAATACCAAACACCAAAAAAAATAAAGATTTTGCTGTTGTGACAATTAAAGTTAACCACCGTGATTAACTTTGCAAATGAAGAACCAAGAGCGAGACGAGTAAGAAAAGGAGGAGGAGGAGGAAGGTGAGCACGTGGAAGGTGATGATGACAGCATCAACGGTGAAGAAGAGTCATAGGCCCCCGACTAAGTACACCGCACACACTTCCATGAGGCTTAACTCTTAGGAACTCTGTTTTAACCATCAAAATGTAGATTTGTGTTATGTACTCACATTTATATGCTCCGTTGTATGCATTATGTAGCCTTTTATTCTCAGTCAAAGCAATCATGCATTCACATCCTTGTTGGTTTTAACATACAACATTTGGTGTCATAGAAGTAACCCATAGCAAAATTTTGCTGCTCATCTGTTGCTTAATCTCGTCTCGTGAGACGAATTTGATCATCTCAGATTCATCTCATTCTCTTCTTATTTGTTTCTGAGGTTGTGCTCGTAAGGGTACCCTTAGGAACAGGGGGTGAGTCAATATAAGCAAAGACATCATTGAGAAAAAGGAGACTGATTTGACAAAAACAGATTTGAGCGCTATTTGGGAAGTAAGAGAATTTCTCATAATTGAAAATGGAGTTATAGACAAGTTTCCTGAGCGAAATATGGGCGGCGCCATCTTGGAAAATGTCTGCTTCGAACATCCGGTTTTGAGATAAACCTCATGAGTTGCGGTTGAAGTTAGCAGTGTGTTGAGGAAGTTAAAACAGACAAATCAAGCCAGAGAAACCCACGGAATATCCAAAAATGGATTCAGCACAACGTAGATGGGACGTAGATGAGATTGTATGATTGTTCTTATCACTTCGTTGACCGTTCGTGCACAAAATTATAACAACCTGTCAGCCTGTTTTGACGTGATGTGTAGATTGATACAGCAATGAGGTGAAATTACAAATTATATTACATTTGCCGAATGCAAAAGGGCTGACACGGATTTTGCTTTTACAAGGAAATACTACAAGGTATGTACATATAAACAAAAATACTATGTCATTCTTTTTTATTGCAGATATTGATCACTATAAAACATTTGGACATTATGATTCCATTTATTGTTTAATTTGAAACGATTGGTGCATGTGCAAAACAGGCCAATAAATAACAATTTATAAAATGATAGAAAAATATTAACGAAGGTTGAGCATACCAGGAATGTGGTATCAGACAGCAGAGCTTGAGGGATCCAAACTTTCACCCGACATTACGAGACCTTCGGCGGCATTCAGACGGGCTTTCTCCTGCTATCTTTAGTAATTCCAGCTCCAATAGCATAATCCAAAAGTTGCTGCAGTTAAAGGGCTCGTAGTTGGGTCTCGGGATCGAGCTGACAGCCGCCCCCGGGAGTCGAGCCTTCCATTGTCAAAGTAGAACGCACGTAGTCTCGATATACTGTATGTCAATCAATGTACAAGTCGTCTTCCCTTGCCTAACAGTGTTTTGCAGCAGTACACAAACAAACAAAAAACATGTAACTCTTGCATTTAGCGTTGACATAATTGTGTCGGGCTAGCAGCCATACAGAAGTTGTAGTAAATAATATTAAAGATCATCATAATTATAATTATCATTGTAATAGTAATATCAAAGGCAACAAGTCGTTTCATGCGCAATATTTTTTTTTTTTTTTTGCGCAACGGACACATGAAAATGTAGGGATAGGAAGAACATAACTTTCAAAACACAGCGGCAACATGGCTTAAAAAATACCCGGCCTTTGTGGTCGCAAGAGCTTGATTACACATCTGGCTTCATGAACATGTTGTCCCCCCCTGTCGTGATGATGACAGATGGATGCGGTATTTCCAAATTGTATTATTTTAAGGGATTTTGATGTGTAATTTTAGTCCAGCTCCACTGTTGTTTTGAATGGAGATATTCTAAAACGGAAGTTGCTTGTCAGACATAAGGAAGTAAAACGGAAGTACCTCGGAAACTTGTCTATACTTGTATCGCTTTGACGCTATATCCTAATCGACCTACTGGTCTATGCAGCACCAGGAGGTCCAGTGTCTTGCTCAGGGGTACTTAGTCAAGTTCATCAAGATGGAGATCGAACTCACAACCTCTGGATTGGGGGAACGACACTCTATCACTGAGCCACGCACGGGCTCAAACGCTCTGTTCTTGATGTGACGCGAAACGTCAATGGTAAGCCACTTAAGAAAAAGCATGTAGCAGGAATGAAGCAAATTTATTTTAATTTCCTTCATTTAATAATTTATATATTTATTTGACACTTCAGAATACTTCCAAATCGCAGACATGTTGGTTGTGAGTTTTAGCGAGACAGTGTCAGCCAACGTGTTGCTTCTCTCCGTGTTTTGTTTACATCATCACAAGAGGACTAAGGTTCTTCACACTATTCGGTGGTAAAGTTTCGGTCTTCAAAACAGATAATACATTTTTACCTATTTTCGGACGATAGTTTTTGGTGTTGAATTTTCGGTCACATCTCTAATTTTTACATTGTGTAAATCAGATATATTATTAAACAGTTTGCCTGATCATATTATTTTCTCAGATTTTGTCACGAGATGAATTAAGATGTGATTGGAGATGTCAGAGCGGACACTACTCTTGTCTTACAATGAAAGAATCTTGAGAGCCCAAAATTCAATTCAATTCAATTCAGTTTTATTTGAATAGCTCTATATCACAACAAGGTTGTCTCAAAGGGCTTTGCAGAGGCAACATAATACACAATCAAAAACAATAGATGAATTCAATAAAGTTCTAGTCCAAGTCCTGGGCATCCCTCATTCTTAGACCCTCCATGTCGACAAGGAAAAACTCCAAAAAGTCTTTGGAAAAAATGAGAAACCTTGGGAGAACCACAGTCAGGAGAGATCCACTCCCAGGACGGATAGACAAGATGCCCCAGGGGGCTGATGGGAATAAGCAGACGGAGTTACAGTTTATAGAAATGCAATAGAGTGAGAGAACAAGAGGAGGTCCGGATAGTCAGGAGGCTGCGGCTGAAATAGGCCCTCCCCAGAGGGGAGGGGGGAAAAGGGGACACCAGGTGACTAGTGATGAAAAGACTAGTCAACTAGATATTAAAATTAGAAAAAAGAAATAAAGTAAGACAAGTGGTAGGTAGAGTGAGAAAAAGGAGATAGGACTCAGTTGCTGTACTTCCCCCAGTATTATAGCTTGTAGTGCAGCTTATACTGAACTGTGAGTCTAGTCCGATTTAAACTAGCCTGACCATAAGCTTTGTCGAATAGGAACGTTTTTAGTCTAATCTTAAATGTAAAGACTGTGTCGGCTTCTTTAATACTAGCTGGAAGCTGGTTCCATAGGACAGGAGCTTGGTAGCTAAAGGCTGTAGCGCCTACTGTAATTTTAGAAACCCTGGGAACTACCAGTAGACCTGCATTCTGAGAACGGAGTGTTCTGTTGGGGCGGTATGGAACCAGAGCATCGGTGAGATAAGATGGCCCCAAACCATTTATGGTCTTAAATGTAAGAAGGAGGATTTTAAATTTAATTCTAAACTCGACTGGAAGCCAGTGAAGGGCCTGGAGCACAGGGGTGATGTGCTCTCTTCTCTATTAGTTCCTGTTAAAAGTCTTGCTGCTGCGTTCTGGACTAGCTGAAGACCTTTTAGAGAAGTTTTAGGACAAGCTGCAAGTAGGTAGTTATAGTAATCCAATCTAGATGTAACGAATGCGTGAATTAATTTTTCTGCATCGTTTTTAGACAAAATATTTCTAGTTTTGGCTATGTTGTGCAGGTGAAAGAACGCTGTTCTGCAGGTTTGTTTAATATGAGCTTTGAATGACAAATCTGGGTCAAATAGAACTCCTAGGTTTTTAACTGTGGTGCTGAAGGCTACACTTACATTGTCCAGAGTGACTATTTGGGCAGTTAAAGAGTCTCTCACACTTTTGGGCCTATTATAAGGGCTTCTGTCTTTTCAGGGTTAAGTAGAAGATAATTAGTGCTCATCCAGGTATTTATATCACGGACGCAGGTGCTTAGGTTATCCACTTGCCTGATCTGCTCAGGTTTAATTGATAAATACAGTTGTGTGTTGTCAGCGTAACAATGAAAGTTAATGCTATGTTTTCTGATGATAATGCCTAAAGGAAGCATATACAGCGTAAACAAAATGAGCAAATACAGCCTGGAAGGAGATCAAATTGTGAAATATTTGTAGCTGGCATAAAAAGTCTATTAAGGGTTGCTTGGTATGATCAGGAAAAGAGGCAGCTTTGAGGCAAGTTTAAGAAATAAAATACTTTGCTTATCTACTGTATATCTTTCACTGAGACATTACTTAGATAGGGAGTCAAAGTAAGGAAATCAAATTGAGAAGCATTTGAGATCAACAGAAGATCTCATAGTTGTCTCTTGGTGGGATCTTGAAAGAAGACAGCTGTAAAATATTATTGAGAAATCGTACTAGTAGAACTATTTCTCAAGACCTTTTAATGTAATGCTCACGGTGAGACTCCTCACTAGACAAATTTGAGAAAACTGAGACAACCACTCTGGTCTCGATTGTTGCTGATTCACTTCTCAGAGATGTTAATCATAGATGCATTTCCACTCATAGAGATATAACCTAAAAAAATCCATAAAATCACATCGTATATATTTTTTTCTTTTATAATTTATTTGTAATTTACTGGGGCTCATAAGTATTTGCACCTCTGACAATCAGCAATAATTATGACACTCAAAGAGTTGTCAGGCTACCTTAAAAAAAAGTCCACCTTTACCCCATGTGTAACCAACCACCCACCACACTTTTGAGCTCATTATTGTTACCCGTGTACCCCACAATCAGTCATAATCCACCTGCTACCATAGCCAAGACCAGAGAGCTTTCAAAAGACGCCAGAGTAAAAAAATTGTTCAGCTCCACAAAGCTGGAAAAGGCTATGGGACAATTGGAAAGAAGCTTGGGGAAAATAAACAAACAGTTGCATCGACTGTTAGAAAATGGACAAGGCTAACCATGACTGAAAATGTCCTTGGACTCCATGTAAAATCTCCTCTCATGGGGCATCACTCATGATGGGAAAAGAGGGCTCAGCCTAGAACTACACGTTAAGAGCTGGTCAGTGACTTGAAGAGAGCTGGATCCACAGTTTCAAAGGCTACTGACAGTACCACACTACAGTATAATGGTTTAAAATCATGCATTGCTCAGATGGTTCCCCTGTTGAAGCCAGTGCATGTGAAGGCCCATCTGATGTTTCCCAGGGACCATCTGAATGATGCAGAGAGGTCATGGGAGAAAGTCATGTGGTCAGATGAGACCAAAGTACAACTTTTGGTGCAAACTTTACTTGTGTGTGAAGGAAAACAAAGGATGAGTACAATCCCAAGAACACCATGCCCCCTGTGCAGTATGGGGGTGGAAACCTCATGCTTTCCAGCAAAGGGACCGGACGACGGTGCTGTATAAAGCAGAGGATAATTGGTGAAATGTATCGTCAGATTTTGAGCCACAACCTCCTTCAGTCAGAGACTTGAAGATGAGTTATGGCTGGATCTTGCAACATGTCAATTGTCCGATGCTCGAAGCCAAGCTGACCAAGAAGTGGCTGCGTAAAAAGCATATCAAGGTTCTGGAGTGGCTTAACCAGTCTTCAGCCCTCAATCCAATAGAAAATCTTTGGATGGAGCTGAAACTTCGTGTTTCTCAACGACAGCCCCGAAACCTACAGATCGAGAGAAGGTTTGTGTGGAGGAATGGGCCAAAATCCCTGTTTTCACATGTGAAAAGCTGGTGAAGAACTACAGACTGTGTCTGACCTCTGTAATTGCAAACAAAAGCTTCTTCACTAAATATTAGCACTGATTTTCTCAGGGGTCCAAATACTTATGAACCCCAGAAAATAACACACAATTTATTGAAAAATATACAATGTGAGCTCCAGATTTTTTTAAAGATTATGTCTCTAGAAGTGGAAAAGCATCAATAATTGAAATTTCAGACCTCTGCCTATTTTCTAAGTGTTTGAACTTGCAAAATCACAAGCGCTGAAACTACTTCTGCTCTTCAGTATATATACTTCACTTTCTGTTTTACTGTGAAGGAATAAATTGCAAGAAAATATTAAAATAACACGAGTGGCCTTGCTTTGGATTCTAGTGTGGGTCACACATCAAACAGGTCTTAGTTTTGAATGCACTTTTTCATGAATTGGTTGACATAACCATAGGCGGAGTTTGACTTTAAGGGCAGGGGGAGCACAACATGTTGATGACCCCGAAACGCAGTGTCAGCAATAAAATTAACTTTCGAGAATATTTATAATAAGTTGCCAATGAGCCTTTTTTGTTTCCCATCATTCTTGAGGGGAATTCTAAATCAGGCTGCTTAGGCAATACTTTTCGCCAAAATCGTCATCCATTGAATATGGTACGCCAGCTGGTGTCATGCCAATGTAGTTACCCCAGTCAAAAATGGTATCCCCTGGGCGGAGCCATATGGAGGTAGATTTGTGTCTTTATTATTCAATCCAAAAAAAAAAAAAAGTTGCTTCAATTTAAAAAAAAAAAAAAAAAGTTGCTTCAATCAAAATGTATACTTTGAACCAAAAAAATGTCCCTTCAATTTAAAAAAAAAAAAAAAAAAAAAAAAGGCATTTTAATTCAAAAACAAATTTGACATTATATATATATATATATATATATACTGGACTGTCTCAGGAAATTAGAATACACAATATTCTAATTTTCTGAGACAGTCCTGTACATTAATCCACCATTTAAAGCAGGGGTGTCCAAACTTTTTGCAAAGGGGACCAGATTTGGCGTGGTAAAAATGTGGGGGGCCGACCTTGGCTGACGTCCTTTACATAGAACAATATACAGGACTGTCTCAGAAAATTAGAATATTGTGTATTCTAATTTTCTGAGACAGTCCAGTATATATATATATATATATATATATATATATATATATATATATATATATATATATATATATATATATATATATATATATATATATGTATATATATAAAACTAAACTAAAAAAAAATCCATGTGAAAGCTATTTTTCTTTGATTTTTTTTGTAGTTGTTTTTTTTTGATTGAAGCAACTTTTTTGATTGAAGTAATGTTGATTTGTGTTTGGGCCAAATTTTGGCTAGGACAGTTTTGTCTTTATTACTCAATCTAAAAAGAAGTTGCTTAAAAAATATATATATAGATTTTCAAAAAGAAAAGCACTTCAATCACGAAAAAAAAAAAAAAAAAAAAAGAAAAATTTCAATCATAAAAAAAGTTTTTGAATGCGAAATAATATTTGAGATTGAAAATTTTGCATTTGAACACTTAATTTTTCATAGAAAAAGTTTTCTTTGATTGAAGCAATCCTTTTTGTGTTTGGGCCATATTATGATTAGGACATTTGTGTCTAAATTATTCAATCCCCCCAAAAAGTTGCTTCAATCAAAAAAAAAAAAAAAAAAAAAAAAAAAAAAAAAATATATATATATATATATATATATATATATATATATATATATATATATATATATATATATATATATATATATATATATATACCAGTATATACTGGACTGTCTCAGAAAATTAGAATACACAATATTCTAATTTTCTGAGACAGTCCTGTATATTGTTCTATGTAAAGGACGTCAGCCAAGGTCGGCCCCCCACATTTTTACCACGCCAAATCTGGTCCCCTTTGCAAAAAGTTTGGACACCCCTGCTTTAAATGGTGGATTAATGTACAGGACTGTCTCAGAAAATTAGAATATTGTGTATTCTAATTTCCTGAGACAGTCCAGTATATATATATATATATATATATATATATATATATATATATATATATATATATATATATATATATACATATGTGTATTTTTTCAATCAAACAACATTTTTTAATTTTTTTATTTTTGTTTTCATTTTTTTTAAAAATTATATGCAAAGCAAATGACCGTCTAAGATGCTCGAAATATATTTTTTTGTTCATTTCATTCATTTTTGTTGCTGTTTTATTGCTTTAAACTTTTACATATATCGGAAAGTCAATTACATGCAATGCCACTTTTTGGACACCAGGGGGGCCTGGCCTCTCTGCCCCCCCCCCCCCCCCCCCCTTAAAATCTGCTTATGACATTAACGCTGATATATGTCCAAACTGATTCACTGAGCATTGATATAAGCTGGACATCTATCGCTATCACTGGCAGTCAATGAGTTGCATTGAGTATTGTAGATTTTGGGCCAAAGATTTTAAGTGACCTCAAATTTGACCCCTATCTTTCAACCTGCGAAAAAGGTACTTTCACACAGACATCGTACTGCTTTAAAATAACCGAAAATTAAACCCCGTGCTTTCACATGTCGTACTTTGTCTCGCTCCACCGCCAATGGTTATGGGAATTGCCTGATTGTTTTTTTTTTGTATAATCCCACTAACAAATGGCAATGAAAACAACCTCTTCAGAATGAGCAAATGCCCCACAGTGTCTGAATAAAAAGCTTCGGCTGAACCATCAAGGCGTTCTACCTTGAGCCGAGCGCACATTTAATGAAAGTAATTGGACCATATTCACTGAAGCATTTTTTTTCAAGCTTTGTGATTTGACTTCCCATGTGCAATGATGACTCAAAATGTCTGAAAGTTTTCATTCCAACTTTTTCCAATGTAATCAAAGACCAACAGTCCGAGATGGTTTCATTGTTACGTTCTTATACTTTATTCATGCGGCTTTCAGAATACATAAATACTTTACATGGCTTACAAATATAAATGAACACAGATGATAAATATTTGTGAATCGGGTAAGGTTTGTATTCCAACAGTTCAAACTTGTCAGACCAGATATGTCACATTGACTAATGAGCTGCTTTCATGATAACTGCCCCGTCATTCGAGATCTACACAAATCCCACACAGTTACATACAGATATACAGAGTTAAGAAGTCAAAAACAAAAATATAAATGAGAAAAACAAAACGAAAAACAATCAACAGTTTTCACGGGCGCACAGCGATCACCGTTATTGGAATTGGAATTGAAGGTCTCCTCGTTCGCCACTTTTATGTTCTTTTAGCCTCGCAGCCAAGCCAGAAGCAAGATCACGCTCGGCAGAAGCATCATGGCTGCATGGAAAAGACAATTCACAGTCAGTTATCACTAACTTTGTATTATGACATCAGTTTGACAATTGACAGTTGCCTTCATAATTGTTGGTGAGGCTGTTGCCCAACTTTACTTGTGGGGTACTCAAGATTAAATAAGATCCTTAGAATCCTCAACCATAGGAATAGTTTTTTTTGGATGTTTTGGTGGACCATTCAGGGTTCAGACTCCCCCAAAAACTTTCTTAGTTTAGCTCAAGTAGAAACTAATCCAGACAGGAAGGGTTAGGAACTTGATCTCTAACTAACTTAGTGTTCATTTGTCTGGGAATGTTACTGATCCAAAATGATTTATGCTTTTTTCAAATGTATCATTAAATTGCATCAAGAACAGCATTAATGCATTATCTCCAAATGATAGTGTTTGGGTGACCAGAAATGCTCCAAAAATGAAATGTTTTTACATTGACCACACAGTAACGGTGGCATATGATCACTTCAGACACTGAAACTCAAGACACAGGTCAACAAAATTCCTATTGTTGTAAATTGTTTTGTTTTTGAATTAACTAATTAACTGCAATTTACGGTGAATATTCCATTTTGACTTTGAGAGCTGATAGTGATCACTTGAGCAAATGCACTCAAACAAAACATGAACTTTTCATGACAGCCAATGCTTAATTTGAGAATACTCTGTTGTAGAACTCCACCTATGAAAGAACTGAAAATGTCATGCTAACTGGAAATGTATTTTCCAGATGCTTAACTCATTAACTGCCACTGACGGTGACAGACGTGAGTGACGTTCAATCCATTTGCAGCTGCAATTTCAAATTGGATCTCCGTCGCCGTCAATGGCACTGAAATATGACCACTCACTGCCAACCCTCCCAGTTCAAAGATATTGGAGGTCCATTGCAGTAAATGACAGCAAATGAGTTAAAAAGCTACTGTTAAAAATGAAATCTTTGTTCCTCAATGACCACAGTGACTCAAATTGAGAACCCCAGGAACGGAACATCAGAAACACAAGTGCTCAAGACCTGCTTAAAAATACAATTACGGTTACCATTGCTGCTCTTTCCGGTCCAGGCACCACATATAATTCCATCAGTTGAGGTGAGATTCACCCTGAAGGTCATAAGTTCGGTGAAGTTCATGGGCAAACCTGAAAAATGACAACAGAGGATGAGACCTCCCTAAGCGAAACTTCTTCCAATTAAGTGTCTTTTTACGTACCGGTAGTTTCATCAAATGTTCCGTTTGCTAGAATGACATCTGCGACACTTCCGTTGGTCTGCCTGGTTGAAACGCCACCTAAGTTCAGGATGTCAAACTGGCATTGGATTGATCTCCCATCAAAATCGGTGATCACATTGCTCGTCATAGGCTGCGGATACAGGGTGGTTGTTCAGTACATACGTTTGCCAACATTTTGTTAATTTAGTAATAATTAGCAGGAACATCTTGACTTTAGATTGTAGCAAGTTTCCAACACTGCTAGGGGATTGTCCTCTCAAAATTGAAGAAACTCACTCCAGAAACTATCGAGTGGTTGAGTGGAAAATTACAGAACATTTCTCCATGACAATAGTATACTGTAGCTTGGATGGCATATTTGTCTAGTACAGTTTTAGAGCGGACAAATAAAAACACGAATAAACCTCACCGTGTCAGTATTAGTAAAGGCTTCGCTTAGGTTCATGTTAGTGTTGTTTCTACTCAATGTCTGAAAGCGACTTCCATTAAATGCTCCACAGAGGAAAACTGAGCTTGAGCCCTGTGGACAAATAAAGGAAAAACTTGTGATCAACACTTGAGTCTTGCACTTTCTGGTTCTGATCTGAGAGTGCGACTGACCACGGATGCATTCGGGGCCAGTGCGAGTGCAAAGAATCCCATGGAATATCCTCTAAGTCTGACAGTCATGTCGAAGGCATCGTTCTCTGCAGTGGTGGTGTTGCTCGACATGAATTGACACATGTTGTCTACTAAGGGGTCGCAGTTAGATGGTGTTGACAGACACAAGTTGGTTTCATTGCAGCCTTCCCTGGTAATGTTTAACTCAGAGTCAGCGTCAGCACTAGCGTCCGTGATGTCTATCAGTCCGGTGCTAAATTGAGAGTTGAAGAGACCTATAACACCTGCAGAACGGAAGCGAGGTGAGAAATGTGTTCGTCATCATCATGGCCAGCAGGTTGTAGCATCTCACTTACCACCGTCAATTGTTCCATTTCCCACAGAGACATTGAATCTAGTGGAAGTCTGCCTGCTAACCATGTTACTGTTAAGGTTAACGATAGTGAAGGTACATTGGATGGACGAGCTGTTCACGAAGCTGCAGAGATCAACGATCTCCTGAGAAGGCAGAGATAGAAAAGACAAAGCACAAAGAGTTTAGTTCAGATGAATGGACAATGAAGGCTTGACATGCCTGTAACTTGTGACTTACTAGAAATTCGAATGTAAGACTTTTGACCGTCACATAAGTGATTTACTCTAACCTCTGGTAGCTAGCAATGAAGTATGTAGAAATAAAGTAGAAGCCTTACCTCGTCGATGTTACTGAGCATCATGTTGGTATTGTTTAAGACCAGTGTTTGGAACACAAATTCGTTGTTAGTGCCGTTTCTACCACAGACATAAAGATTGGTCATGTCCTGAAAATTGAGACACAAAAAAGGCATCAGTGGGTAGTGCTGGATTTTTGTCAGTCGTACAGATTGATGAAATCCTATGACAAATACAATTGGTGGGTGAGGGCAGATTTTTTGGATGCCCCGAATGGTCTTTGTATTTGGAGTTCCAAATATTCAGACATTTCAATTTGTTGATGGCAACATTTTTCTGATAAAGTTCTACTTCATTTGGAAGTATTTTAAAATAAACGTCATTGACTGTGATAGACTAAGATAGATGTCCAAGCCATTTGCATTGGGGAGGCTAGCAGCTATCATTCAGCGAATGATCACTGCCAGCCCCTCACAGTAAAAACATCTTTTTTCTCGCTGGTGCATTTTTAAAGGGCATCAATTATTTAAGGTAGCCTAGTGTAGTTGTAATATATCATGATACAATGGTCCCGCTTAAAAAAATAAAAATCCCACATTTTTGCGAAACCAAGACAAGTTATTTTGTATTTTTCATTAAAAAAAAAAAAAAGTAATAGGAAAAATATCAAGAGCATTTGATAAGAATATTTTCAAGGCAATAATTGTAATGTGAAGTTTACATTAAAAAGTAATCATAGAATGCCAGATTCTTGGTAGACTGAAGAACCCTTTTTTGTGCATTGGAATCTCAAATGTAGATTTTTTATGGGCTGATAATATTTTTCCATTAAAACACTGATATTGTTTCCAATTGTATGAAGTATACACATTTTTCAATTCACCAATTTTTGATTCCGTTTGATGGCTTTTTTTGTATTCACAAAATGCATCTAAATGGAAAATGACCCTTTTTCTCACAACCTCTGAATCCCAGCCTAGTCAGAACAGCTTCTGGCATGCCTCACCTGCGCATCACTCCGTGTGAGTCCCAAAGCAATGTATCCGGAACCGGAGGAGTCTCCGTCCAGCTCCACCGTGACGCTCAAATTTCCGCTCATGACGTTGGTGTTCAAAGACGAGAATAAACAATTGGAAGCCTGTGGGTTGCAGTTTGCTGGACTCTCGATACACAGTTTGTCAACTCCACAAGTCATACTGTTGATGTCTTTTGGAAGAATTGTGCCATTAGCTTCGGTGAGGTTGACCCGACTGCTGATCAGCTGTTCCATGAAGCCCTCGATCTCATCTGAAGAAAAACATGACTGTTTTACACACTAGTGTGTCCACCTTTACACACGAATCCCTGAAACAATTCACCAACCGTTAGTATTGTTCACTGTGACAGTTCCCAGGACAACAATGGCCGTGGTCCCATCCCGCGTCTCGCCCCTCATACTTGTGTTAACATTTGGAATAGTAAATTCACATTGGGACTGGTTCTCATTCAGTACGGAGCGCGCCACAATTGTGCTCTGTGAGTGGGGTGAAGAAAGAAGAAGGAAGTGTACAATAAGCTGTAAACATTGCAGTAACAACAAAAATTCACGGCCATTAATGTTCAATCGATTTTGATGAGAGGGACTCGCATTGATCATTCACTGCTAGCCCTCCATGTTTAAAAATGATTGGCCATCCATCAAATCCATTTAGCATCATATCATCACACAAGACATTTTAGGACCGAAAAATAAAGAAAAGAATGCTTACCCTCGTATTATTTTGCAGACTACCATTCGGAAATCTCATCGCGGTTTCGAAAAAAAATCCCCCAGTGCTATTGCTTCCACAGATATACAGCTGGGTGTTCCCCTGTGTTTCCGTGAAGACCAAAATGTTAATTAATGTTCACCAACATACGAACATAAAAGTAATTATTTGCAAGAGTGGCTCTGTGTGTAAATCCAATCATTTGATTTAATGGGGAAAAGTTATGATTTTTTGCAACTCTACAACGGCCTCTTTGTATTTTGGATTAACAAAATTCATTTCCTACTGTTGATGGTGGTAGACGCCCATTAATTTTGACTGGATTGGTTGCACTCAATGTCAATGACATCAAATGAGTGAAAAAAAAAGGAAAAAAAATATTTTCAGCATTTTGGGGCTTCTTTCTACCCAAAGTTCCAAAATTTCAACAATGTGAGCCTGAATAGATGTATGTTTAATTGTACCCTGTGATTGGCTGGCAGCCATTTCAGGGTGTACCATGCCTCCTGCCTATAATTAGCTATGATAGGTGCTAGCACCTCTGAGACCCTCGTGAGGACACGTGGTAAAGAAGATGAATGAATAAAACTGCAAATCTGACTAATGTGTGGTCATCATATACTCTAGATAATTTGCATAAAACCTTCCCACCAGTGATCGAATTTAGAGAGCCTGGTTTCCTCTCACCTGCATGAAATCCTGTGTGAGTCCAAAGGCGATTGCTGTACTGTTTGCGCTGAAGTTCCCACTCAATCCGACAGTCAGGTTGAAGGGGGCCATAGAGGGGCTTGCATTCAAGGACGAAAACAAGCAGGTTTGGTTGTTTACTGGGTTGCAGTCTTCTGGTGTTTCCAGACACAGGACGTCCATGCCACAGCCATCCCTGGTGAGGTTTAACTCAGGAACGATCGAACCGTCAGCGTTAGGGTTTGTGATGTCTAACGGTCCGCTGTCTAATTCGACGTTGAAGGCACCTATATCATCTGCAGAATGGAAGTGAGGTGAGAAATGTCTTTGTCATCATTATGGTCAGCAGGTTCTATCATTTCACTTACCACCCTCAATTGATCCTGTTCCCACTGAGACATTGAAGGTATTGGAAGTCTGCCTTGTGCGAAGCCTGTTGCTGCCTAGGTTAACGATGGTGAAGGTACATTGGATGGACGAGCTGTTCACGAAGCTGCAGAGATCAACGATCTCCTGAGAAGGCAGAGATAGAAAAGACAAAGCATAAAGAGTTTGATTCAAACGAATGGTCAATGAAGGCTTGACATGCCTGTATCTTGTGACTAACTAGAAATTCAAATGTAAGGCTTCTGACCGTCACATACGCAACTTACTCCAACCTTTGGTAGCTAGCAATGAAGTATTAAGTGGTCGCCTCACCTCTTTGGACTCACTGAGCATCATGTTGGTATTGTTTCTGACCAGTGTTCTGAACACAAGTTCGTTGTTAGTGATGTTTCTACCACAGACATAAACATTGGTGATGTCCTGAAAATAGAGACACAAAAAGGCATCAGTGGGTAGCCCTGAATTCTTGTCAGTCATACAGATTGATGAAATCCTAAGACAAATACAGTTAGTGGATAGGTGGAGAGGGGCTGATTTTTCTGACGCCCTGATGGTCTTTGTATTTGGGATTCACAAAATTCAGACTTTTCAATTTGTTTCTGGTATGATGACATTTTTCTGATGAACTTCATTTCAATTATTCTACAATAAAACTGTGACTTTGACTGTGATAGACTGCGATAGAGATCCAAGCCAAGTTTTTTCTCACTGATGCATTTTCAAATTTATTCAGTTGTTTAAGGTGACCTACTGCAATTGTAATAGATCATGATAGCATGGTCCCAATTAAAAAAAAAATCCCACATTTTTGCAAAACCAAGACAGGTTATTTTGTATTTGGGGATTTAAAAAATCAATAATGAAAAAAAAATTAATTGCATTTGATAAGATGTTTTCAAAGCATTACTCTAATTCTACTGTGAAGTTTACAGTAAAAAGTAATAATAGAATGCCAGATTTTTGGTAGACTGAAGAACCCTTTTTTGGGTTTTGGATTCTCAAATGTAGATTTTTTATGGGCGGACAATATTTTTCTATCAAAACACTTATATTGTTTGTAATTACAGTAAATGAAGCTTCCACATTTTTTAATTCACCAATATTTGATTCCATTTGATGGCCTTTTTGTATTCACAAAATGCCCATAAATTCCTATGAATCTTAATGGTAAATTAACATTTTTCTGAAAATTCCTCAATCTCGGCCTATTCAGAACAGCTTCTGGCCTGTCTTACCGGCGCATCACTCTGTGTGAGTCCCAGGGCAATGTATGTGGAACCGGAGGAGTCTCCGTCCAGCTCCACCGTGACGCTCAAATTTCCGTTTTCGCTGGTGTTCAAAGACGAGAATAAACAATTGGGATCCTGGGGGTTGCAGTTTGCTGGGCTCTCGATGCACAGTTTGTCAATTCCACAAGTCATATTGTTGATGTCTTTTGGAAGAATTATGCCATTAGCTTCGGTGAGGTTGACCCGACTGCTGATCAGCTGTTCCATGAAGCCCTCGATCTCATCTGAAGAAAAACATGAGTGTTTTACACACTAGTGTGTCTACCTTTACACACGAATCCCTGAAACAATTCACCAACCGTTAGTATTGTTCACTGTGACAGTTCCCAGGACAACAATGGCCGTGGTCCCATCCCGCGTCTCGCCCCTCATACTTGTGTTAACATTTGGAATAGTAAATTCACATTGGGACTGGTTCTCATTCAGTACGGAGCGCGCCACAATTGTGCTCTGTGAGTGGGGTGAAGAAAGAAGAAGGAAGTGTACAATAAGCTGTAAACATTGCAGAAACAACAAAAATTCACGGCCATTAATGTTCAATCGATTTTGATGAGAGTCGCACTGATCATTCACTGCTAGCCCTCCATGTTTGAAATTGATTGGCCATCCATCAAATCCATTTAACATTATATCATCACACAAGACATTTTAGGACCGAAAAATAAAGAAAAGAATGCTTACCCTCGTATTATTTTGCAGACTACCATTCGGGAATCTCATCGCGGTTTCGAAAAAAAATTCCCCCGCGCTGTTGCTTCCACAGATATACAGCTGGGTGTTCCCCTGTGTTTCCGTGAAGACCAAAATGTTAATTAATGTTCACCAACATACGAACATAAAAGTAATTATTTGCAAGAGTGGCTCTGTGTGTAAATCCAATCATTTGATTTAATGGTGAAAAGTGATGTTTTTTTGCAACTCTACAACGGCCTCTTTGTATTTTGGATTAACAAAATTCATTTCCTGCTGTTGATGGTGGTGGTAGACGCCCAATAATTTTGACTGGATTGGATGCACTCAATGTCAATGACATCAAATGAGTGAAAAAAAAAGAAAATAAATTATTCTCAGCATTTTGGGGCTTCTTTCTACCCAAAGTTCCAAAATTTCAACAATGTGAGCCTGAATAGTGGTATGTTTCATTGTACCCTGTGATTGGCTGGCAGCCATTTCAGGGTGTACCATGCCTCCTGCCAATAATTAGCTGTGATAGTTGCTAGCACCTATGCGACCCTCGTGAGGACACGTGGTAAAGAAGATGAATGAATAAAACTGCAAATCTGACTAATGTGTGGTCATCATATACTCAAGATAATTTGCATTAAACCTTCCCACCAGTGATCGAATTTAGAGAGCCTGGTTGCCTCTCACCTGATTGAAATTCTGTGTGAGTCCAAAGGCGATTGCTGTACTGTTTGCGCTGAAATTCCCACTCAATCCGACAGTCAGGTTGAAGGGAGCCATAGAGGAGCTTGCATCCAAGGACGAAAACAAGCAGGTTTGGTTGTTTACTGGGTTGCAGTCTTCTGGTGTTTCCAGACACAGGACGTCCATGCCACAGCCATCCCTGGTGATGTTTAACTCAGGAATGATCGAACCGTCAGCGTTAGCGTTTGTGATGTCTAACGTTCCGCTGTCTAATTGGGCGGTGAAGGCACCTATATCATCTGCAGAACGGAAGTGAGGTGAGAAATGTCTTTGTCATCATCATGGCCAGCAGATTTAAACATCTCACTTACCACCGTCAATTGTTCCATTTCCCACCGAGACACTGAAGCTATTGGAAGTCTGCCTTGTGCTAAGCCTGTTGCTGCCTAGGTTAACGATGGTGAAGGTACATTGGATGGACGAGCTGTTCACGAAGCTGCAGAGATCAACGATCTCCTGAGAAGGCAGAGATAGAAAAGACAAAGCACAAAGAGTTTAGTTCAGATGAATGGCCAATGAAGGCTTGACATGCTTGTAACTTGTGACTAACTAGAAATTCAAATGTAAGACTTTTGATCGTCACATAAGTGACTTACTCTAACCTCTGGTGGCTAGCAATGAAGTATGTGGAAATAAAGTAGAAGCCTCACCTCAGTGGAGTCACTGAGCATCATGTTGTTATTGTTTAAGACCAGTGTTCGGAACACAAATTCGTTGTTACTGCCGTTTCTACCACAGACAAAAAGATTGGTGATGTCCTGAAAATTGAGACACAAAAAGGCATCGGTGGGTAGTCCTGGATTCTCGTCAGTCATACAGATTGATGAAATCCTACGACAAATACAATTAGTGGGTTGGGGGAGAGGGGCTGATTTTTCTGACGCCCTGGATGGTCTTTGTATTTGGGATTCACAATATTCAGACATTTCAGTTTGTTGATGGCAACATTTTTCTGATGAAGTTCTACTTCATTTGGAAATATTTTACAATAAAACTCATCGACTGTGACAGAATGCGATAGACGTACAAGCCATTTGCATTGGGGAGGATAGCAGCTATTATACAATGAATGATCACTGCCAGCCCCTCACAGTAGAAACCTCTTTTTTCTCACTGGCGTATTTTCAAAGGGCATCAATTATTTAAGGTGGCCTAGTATAGTTGTAATATATCATGATGCAATGGTCCCAATTAAAAAAAAATAAATTTAAAAAATCCCACATTTTTGCAAAACCAAGACAGGTTATTTTGAATTTGGGGATTGTTAAAAAAAAGCAATGATAAAAACATCTATTGCAATGATAAGAATATTTTCAAGGCATTACCCTAATTGGAACGTGAAGTTTATATTAAAAAGTAATAACAGACTGCCAGATATTTGGTAGACCGAAGAACCCTTTTTTGGGCTTTGGAATCTCAAATGTAGATTTTTATGGGCTGATAATATTTATATATTAAAATGCTGATATTGTTTGGAAGTATCCACATTTTCTAATTCACCAATTTTTGATTCCGTTGGATGGCTTTTTTTTTTTCGATTCACAATATGCATCTTAATGGAAAATTAGGCTTTTTCTCACAACCTCTGAATCGCGGCCTATTCAGAACAGGTTCTGGCCTGTCTTACCGGCGCATCACTCTGTGTGAGTCCCAAGGCAATGTATCCTGAACCGGAGGAGTCTCCGTCCAGCTCCACCGTGACGTTCAAATTTCCGCTCATGACGTTGGTGTTCAAAGACGAGAATAAACAATTGGAAGCCTGTGGGTTGCAGTTTGCTGGGCTCTCGATGCACAGTTTGTCAATTCCACAAGTCATATTGTTGATGTCTTTTGGAAGAATTATGCCATTGGCTTCGGTGAGGTTGACCCGACTGCTGATCAGCTGTTCCATGAAGCCCTCGATCTCATCTGAAGAAAAACATGACTGTTTTACACACTAGTGTGTCCACCTTTACACACAAATCCCTGAAACAATTCACCAACCGTTAGTATTGTTCACTGTGACAGTTCCCAGGACAACAATGGCCGTGGTCCCATCCCGCGTCTCGCCCCTCACACTTGTGTTAACATTTGGAATAGTAAATTCACATTGGGACTGGTTCTCATTCAGTACGGAGCGCGCCACAATTGTGCTCTGTGAGTGGGGTGAAGAAAGAAGAAGGAAGTGTACAATAAGCTGTAAACATTGCAGAAACAACAAAGATTCACGGCCATTAATGTTCAATCGATTTTGATGAGAGTCGCACTGATCATTCACTGCTAGCCCTCCATGTTTGAAATTGATTGGCCATCCATCAAATCCATTTAACATTATATCATCACACAAGACATTTTAGGACCGAAAAATAAAGAAAAGAATGCTTACCCTCGTATTATTTTGCAGACTACCATTCGGGAATCTCATCGCGGTTTCGAAAAAAAATTCCCCCGCGCTGTTGCTTCCACAGATATACAGCTGGGTGTTCCCCTGTGTTTCCGTGAAGACCAAAATGTTAATTAATGTTCACCAACATACGAACATAAAAGTAATTATTTGCAAGAGTGGCTCTGTGTGTAAATCCAATCATTTGATTTAATGGTGAAAAGTGATGATTTTTTGCAACTCTACAACGGCCTCTTTGTATTTTGGATTAACAAAATTCATTTCCTGCTGTTGATGGTGGTGGTAGACGCCCAATAATTTTGACTGGATTGGATGCACTCAATGTCAATGACATCAAATGAGTGAAAAAAAAAGAAAATAAATTATTCTCAGCATTTTGGGGCTTCTTTCTACCCAAAGTTCCAAAATTTCAACAATGTGAGCCTGAATAGTGGTATGTTTCATTGTACCCTGTGATTGGCTGGCAGCCATTTCAGGGTGCACCATGCCTCCTGCCTATAATTAGCTGCGACCCTCGTGAGGACATGTGGTAAAGAAGATGGATTAATAAAAACTGCAAATCTGACTAATGTGTGGTCATCATATACTCTAGATAATGTGCATAAAACCTTCCCACCAGTGATCGAATTTAGAGAGCCTGGTTTCCTCTCACCTGCATGAAATTCTGTGTGAGTCCAAAGGCGATTGCTGTACTCTTTGCGCTGAAGTTCCCACTCAATCCGACAGTCAGGTTGAAGGGGGCCATAGAGGAACTTGCATTCAAGGACGAAAACAAGCAGGTTTGGTTGTTTACTGGGTTGCAGTCTTCTGGTGTTTCCAGACACTGGACGTCCATGCCGCAGCCTTCACGGGTGATATTCAAGGGTTCTATGACTGTGCCCATAACGTCGGTGAGGTTCACCCTTATGTTCAGAAGGGATATGAATTCAATGGGCAAACCTGAAAAATGACAACAGAGGATGAGACCTCCCTTAGCGAAACTTCTTCCAATTAAGTGTCTTTTTACTTACCGGTAGTTTCATTCAGTGTTCCGTTTGCTAGAGTGACATCTGCGACACTTCCGTCGGTCTGCCTGGTTGAAACGCCACCTAAGTTCAGGATGTCAAACTGGCATTGGATTGATCTCCCATCAAAATCGGTGATCACATTGCTCGTCATAGGCTGTGGATAAAGGGTGGTTGTTCAGTACATACGTTTGCCAACATTTTGTTAATTTAGTAACAATTAGCAGGAACATCTTGACTTTAGATTGTAGCAAGTTTCCAACACTGCTAGGGGATTGTCCTCTCAAAATTGAAGAGACTCACTCCAGAAACTTGGATGGCATATTTGTCTAGTACAGTTTTAGAACGGACAAATAAAAACACGAAAAAACCTCACCGAGTTAACCATAGTAAAGGCTCCGTTTGTGTTGTTTCTACTCAATGTCTGAAAGCGATTTCCATTAGCAGATGCTCCACAGACGAAAACTGAGCTTGAGCCCTGTGGACAAATAAAGGAAAAACTTGTGATCAACACTTGAGTCTTGCACTTTCTGGTTCTGATCTGAGAGTGCGACTGACCACGGATGCATTCGGGGCCAGTGCGAGTGCAAAGAATCCTGTGGAATATCCTCTAAGTCTGACAGTCATGTTGAAGGCATCGTTCACTATAGTGCTGGTGTTGCTCGACATGAATTGACACATGTTGTCTACTAAGGGGTCGCAGTTAGATGGTGTTGACAGACACAAGTTGGTTTCATTGCAGCCTTCCCTGGTAATGTTTAACTCAGAGTCAGCGTCAGCGCTAGCGTCCGTGATGTCTATCAGTCCGGTGATAAATTGAGGGTCGAAGGAACCTATAACACCTGCAGAACGGAAGCGAGGTGAGAAATATCTTTGTCATCATCATGGCCAGCAGGTTGTAGCATCTCACTTACCACCTTCAATTGTTCCATTTCCCACAGAGACATTGAATCTAGTGGAAGACTGCCTGGTGCTAACTATGTTGCTGCCTGGGTTAACGATGGTGAAGGTACATTGGATAGACGTCGTGTTCACGAAGCTGCAGAGATTATCGATCTCCTGAAAAGGCAGAGATAGAAAAGAGAAAGCATGAAGAGTTTAATTCAAATGAAAGGCCAATGAAGGCTTGACATGCGTGTAACTTGTGACTAGCTAGAAATTCGAATGTAAGACTTTTGACTGTCACATAAGTGATTTACTCTAACCTCTGGTAGCTAGCAATGAAATATGTAGAAATAAAGTAGAAGCCTTACCTCATCGATGTTACTGAGCATCATGTTGGTATTGTTTAAGACCAGTGTTTGGAACACAAATTCGTTGTTAGTGCCATTTCTACCACAGACATAAAGATTGGTCATGTCCTGAAAATTAAGACACAAAAAAGGCATCAGTGGGTAGTGCTGGATTTTTGTCAGTCGTACAGATTGATGAAATCCTATGACAAATACAATTGGTGGGCGAGGGCAGATTTTTCTGATGCCCCGAATGGTGTTTGTATTTGGAATTCTAAATATTCAGACATTTCAATTTGTTGATGGCAACATTTTTCTGATAAAGTTCTACTTCATTTGGAAGTATTTTACAATAAACGTCATTGACTGTGATAGACTGCGATAGACGTCCAAGCCATTTGCATTGGGGAGGATAGCAGCTATCATTCAGTGAATGATCACTGCCAGCCCCTCACAGTAAAAGCATCTTTTTTCTCATTGGTGCATTTTTAAAGGGCATCAATTATTTAAGGTGCCCTAGTGTAGTTGTAAGATATCATGATACAATGGTCCCAATTAAAAAAAAAAAAATCCCACATTTTTGCGAAACCAAGACAGGTTATTTTGTATTTTTTGTAAAAAAAAAAAAAAAAAAAAAAAAAAAAGTAATAGTAAAAATATCAATAGCATTTGAAAAGAATATTTTCAAGGCAATAATTGTAATGTGAAGTTTACATTAAAAAGTAATCATAGAATGCCAGATTTTTGGTAGACTGAAGAACCCTTTTTTGTGAATTGGAATCTCAAATGTAGATTTTTTATGGGCTGATAATATTTTTCCATTAAAACACTGATATTGTTTCCAATTGTATGAAGTATACACATTTTTCAATTCACCAATTTTTGATTCCGTTTGATGGCTTTTTTTGTATTCACAAAACGCATCTTAATGGAAAATGACCCTTTTTCTCACAACCTCTGAATCCCAGCCTTGTCAGAACAGCTTCTGGCATGCCTCACCTGCGCATCACTCCGTGTGAGTCCCAAAGCAATGTATCCGGAACCGGAGGAGTCTCCGTCCAGCTCCACCGTGACGTTCAAATTTCCGCTCATGACGTTGGTGTTCAAAGACGAGAATAAACAATTGGAAGCCTGTGGGTTGCAGTTTGCTGGACTCTCGATACACAGTTTGTCAACTCCACAAGTCATACTGTTGATGTCTTTTGGAAGAATTGTGCCATTAGCTTCGGTGAGGTTGACCCGACTGCTGATCAGCTGTTCCATGAAGCCCTCGCTCATATCTGAAGAAAACCATGAGTGTTTTACACACTGGTGTGTTCACCCTTACACATGAATCCTTGAATCAATTCACCAACCGGTAGTACTGTTCACTGTGACAGTTCCCAGGACAACAATGGCCGTGGTCCCATCCCGCGTCTCGCCCCTCATACTTGTGTTAACATTTGGAATTGTAAATTCACATTGGGACTGGTTCTCATTCAGTACGGAGCGCGCCAGCATTGTGTTCTGTGAGTGGGATGAAGAAAGATGAAGGACGTGTACAATAAGCTGTAAACATTGCAGAAACAACAAAAATTCACGGCCATTAATGTTCAATCGATTTTGATGAGAGGGACTCGCATTGATCATTCACTGCTAGCCCTCCATGTTTGAAATTGATTGGCCATCCATCAAATCCATTTAACATTATATCATCACACAAGGCATTTTAGGACCGAAAAATAAAGAAAAGAATGCTTACCCTCGTATTTCTTTGCAGACTACCATTCGGGAATCTCATTGCAGTTTCGAAAAAAAATCCCCCAGTCCTATTGCTTCCACAGATATACAGCTGGGTGTTCCCCTGTGTTTCCGTGAAGACCAAAATGTTAATTAATGTTCACCAACAAATGAACATAAAAGTGATTATTTGTAAAAGTGGCTGTGTGTAAATCCAATCATATGATTTTATGATAAAAATTTTGGCAATTCTAGAAAGGCCTCTACGCATTTTGAATTCACAAAATTAATTTCCTGCGCTGATGGTGGTAGGCGCCATTTTTGACTGGATTGGACACCCTTCATGTCAATGGCAGCAAATAAGTTAAAAAAAAAAAAAAAAACCAACAACAAAATATTCTCATTATTTTGCGGTTTCTTTATACACAAAGTTCCCAAAATTCGACAATGTGAGCCTGAGTGGTTGTATGTTTAATTGTACTCTGTGATTGGCTGGCAACCATTTCAGGGCGTACCATGCCTCCTGCCTATGGTTAGCTGTGATAGGTGCTCGCACCTCTGCGACCCTCGTGAGGGTACACAGTCAAGAAGACGAATGTATAAAACGGCAAATCTGACTAATGTGTGGTCATCATATACTCTAGATAATTTGCATAAAACCTTCCCACCAGTGATCGAATTTAGAGAGCCTGGTTTCCTCTCACCTGCATGAAATTCTGTGTGAGTCCAAAGGCGATTGCTGTACTGTTTGCGCTGAAGTTCCCACTCAATCCGACAGTCAGGTTGAAGGGGGCCATAGAGGAGCTTGCATTCAAGGACGAAAACAAGCAGGTTTGGTTGTTTACTGGGTTGCAGTCTTCTGGTGTTTCCAGACACTGGACGTCCATGCCGCAGCCTTCACGGGTGATATTCAAGGGTTCCATGACTGTGCCCATAACGTCGGTGAGGTTCACACGACCGAAGTTTTGATTAAGCGTGAAGTTCGCGGCCGTGTCTGAAATGGGCAGAATACTGAGTTTAGACATGTTGGGTGTACGCTAACATGCATTTGTCCCTTGGCTTGCATCTTGATGTGACAACAGGACAATGTATCAGCATATTGATCCGTCTTTTAGCTACTAAAGACTAACTCCTGTTAATTCCCATGAGTTGCTTTTAACTTATTAGTCATATTCATTCAATCATCACTGCCAACTCTTCCAGTCCAAATGGATTGGACATCTATCATCTTCAATGGCAGCCAATAAGTTCAGATTGACAAAATGTGGAACCCCCTGATTTTCTACTGTGTGGCATCAATATATGTATGACTTATACTTCCCACAAATTAATTCCCTTCAAATAATTTCTGGAATATTCAGAAATTAATACACTGAATTTGTCAACTGGAGAACGTGCTTCTTTGGGTATAAGGTACTGATGACATAAACCTATTTGAAGCCTCCTGCATGGCGTGGTCCAGATTCCGACGTTTTTTAGGAACCCATTTGATGGATTACAGGTGTCAATGAAGCCACATCCTTTAAATTACCTCTTACCCTCCCAAAAAGCGCACTACTTACTGTTCATATTAAAATATACTCTGCCCAGTACGACGACAGCTGTGGTCCCGTCCAGCATCTCATTCATCATGCTTGTATTGACATTTGGAATGATAAATTCACATTGGGTATTGTTGTCATTCAACTGGTTGCGGATTTGAGTCGTATTCTGAGAGTAAGGAAAGAAGAAGGTACGGATAAATTAAGGTGTCAGTTTTGAAAAAAAAAAAAAAAAAAAGTTGCGGCCTTAAAGACCACTCCAGAAAAAAATGACAAAACACACACAAAAAAAACACAACTGCCAAGATGAATTCATATTGTTCTAGAACTAGGCTGTTGCCGTTCTGCTGCCATGTTTTGCTGGAGTTGACACAGGATCAGTTTTGAAGAAAAGGAACACTGTCTCATCACTTGCTAATTCGTCATATGAGTTTAGCATGATTTCATCACAAGACATTTCAGGACAGAGGAATATAGGAATAGAGGCTTACCCTCTCATTTGATTCCAGGCTACCATTAGGGTATCTTGTCACGGTGGCGAATAAAAATCCCCCTGTGCTATTGCGTCCACAGATAAACAGCTGGGTGTTCTCCTGTGTGGCAGCAAAGACCAAAATGTGAATTCATGTTCACCAACACACTGACCTAATAGTGAACATTTGCGAGAGGGGCTGTGTGTAATTCCAATCATTTGCTCATGTGCTCTTGCGTGTGGTTCTGAATTCCGGCTACTGTAGGAAGGCCTCTTTGCTTTTTGGATTCAAAAATTCATTTCCTGTCACTGACAGAGGTAAATGCACAATCATTTTAACTATATTAGATGTCCATCACCATCAATGGCAGCAAAAGAGTAAAACATTTGGAGTCTTCATTCTACCCAAAGTTTCCAAAATGTGACATAATGTGATTTTTATTAGGAGCTAGAAATATTCCCTCCTAGAAATTCTCAATTTCAAAAATGTTCCAAATTTGACAAATGTTTTTGCATTTATTTATTTTAAATTAGACTACACATCTAACTAAATGCCTAGATGTACGATTTCTAACATGTGGTGGTAATAAACTCCATACAATTTGCATAAATTCTTCCAACTAGTGATGGGATTTACCAAGCCTGAAGGGTCACCTCTCACCTCAGTGAAGTTCTGCGTGAGTCCGAAAGCAATTCCTGTACTGTTTTTGCTGAAGTTCCCACTCAATCCAACACTCAGGTTAAAGGGAGCCATGGAGGAGCTTGCGTTCAAGGATGAAAATAAGCAGCTTTGGTTGTTCTGAGGGTCGCAGTCTTCTGGTGTCTCCAAACACAAGGCTGTCATGTCGCAGCCTTCACGGGTGACGTTCGCCTGAGGGAAGATCAAACTTAGTCCTCAGTGAATCTATTATCCACTTTTTTGGTCAAATTATCCCATTATGTTGACATCGACAGCGATAGACATCATAGATTTGACGTCTATTCCTGTCAGTGGCATTCACTGCCAACACTCGCATTCAACTGGACAATATAAAGAAAAAAGAAGGTAGCAAACCTCTACGCTGTTGTCAAAAGTCAAGTGTTCTGTTCCCCGCACGGTGGGAACTGCAGCCAGAACAGTCAACGTAGCCACGACGAGGAAGAATCCTCGATCCATTGTCAAACTAACAAGTGAAAAGAAGAACATGAAGACTCAAGAAAAAGAATGCGTTCCTATGTCAACAATTTACTAATAGAATTTATTCCATTCAATCATGCCCGAGTATAAAATTTGACATTGATGCGGCCCTTTGGTCTGTCCTGTTGTTTTACCAGACATTTGTATTGCGAGAAGATAATATAGGATTTAAATACATTAATCATTATGATGTTAGGTTCCAAATTTGAAAAATATATAAAAAATCTGGGCTTCTGTGTTTGTCAAAATGGAAAATTTTAAATACAGTGGGGCAAATAAGTATTTAGTCAACCACTAATTGTGCAAGTTCTCCCACTTGAAAATATTACAGAGGCCTGTATTTGTCAACATGGCTAAACCTCAACCATGGGAGACAGAATGTGGAAAATAAACCAGAAAATCACATTGTTTGATTTTTAAAGAATTTATTTGCAAATCATGGTGGAAAATAAGTATTTGGTCAATACCCAAAAGTTCATCTCAATACGTTGTTATGTACCCTTTGTTGGCAATAACGGAGGCCAAACGTTTTCTGTAACTCTTCTCAAGCTTTTCACACACTGTTGCTGGTATTTCGGCCCATTCCTCCATGCATATCTCCTCTAGAGCAGTGATATTTTGGGGCTGTCGTTGGGCAACACGGACTTTCAACTCCCTCCGCAGATTTTCTATGGGGTTGAGATCTGGAGACTGGCTAGGCCACTCCACGATATTAAAATGCTTCTTACGAAGCCACTCCTTTGTTGCCCTGGCTGTGTGTTTTGGATCATTGTCATGCTGAAAGACCCAGCCACGTCTCATCTTCAATGCTCTCGCTGATGGAAGGAGATTTTCACTCAAAATCTCTCGATACATGGCCCCATTCATTCTTTCCTTTACACAGATCAGTTGTCCTGGTCCCTTTGCAGAAAAACCACCCGAAGCATGATGTTTTCACCCCCATGCTTCACAGTTGGTATGGTGTTCTTCGGATGCAATTCAGTATTCTTTCTCCTCCAAACACGAGAACCTGTGTTTCTACAAAAAACTTCTATTTTGGTTTCATCTGACCATAACACATTCTCCCAGTTCTCTTCAGGATCATCCAAATGCTCACTAGCGAAACGCAGACGGGCCTGGACGTGTACTTTCTTCAGCAGGGGGACACGTCTGGCAGTGCAGGATTTGAGTCTCTGGCAGTGCATTGTGTTACTGAAAGTAGCCTTTGTTAATGTGGTCCCAGCTTTCTGTAGGTCATTCACTAGGTCCCCCCGTGTGGTTCTGGGATTTTTGCTAACCGTTCTTCTTATCATTTTGACGCCACGGGGTGAGATCTTGCATGGAGCCCCAGATCGAGGGAGATTATCAGTGGTCTTGTACGTCTTCCATTTTCTAATAATTGCTCCCACGTTTGATTTCTTTACACCAAGCGTTTTACCTATTGCAGATCCAGTCTTACTAGCCTGGTGCAGGTCTACAATTTTGTGTCAGGTGTCCTTCGACAGCTCTTTGGTCTTAGCCATAGTGGAGTTTGGAGTGTGACTGACTGAGGTTTTGGACAGGTGTCTTTTATACCGATAATGAGTTAAAACAGGTTCCATTAATACAGGTAATGAGTGGAGCCTCGTTAGACCTCGTTAGACCTCTTTAGAAGAACTTAGACCTCTTTGACAGCCAGAAATCGTGCTTGTTTGTAGGTGACCAAATACTTATTTTCCACTCTAATTTGGAAATAAATTCTTTAAAAATCAAACAATGTGATTTTCTGTTTTTTTTCCCACATTCTGTCCCTCATGGTTGAGGTTTACCCATGTTGACAATTACAGGCCTCTCTAATATTTTCAAGTAGGCGAACTTGCACAATTGGTGGTTGATTAAATACTTAATAATACTTAATACTTAAATACTTTGCCCCGCTGTATATTATTTGGGGTTAAAAAAATAAATAATTTTCTCCTGATGACCCCCATAAATCCCATTTTACATTGATGTAAAACAAATTTTGGGTGATACTTGGCAAGAGGCCTGCAAAAATCTACAACTTATTTGTATTTCACATTCACAAAAAAATGTCAGTATCATCTTTTCCCTCAATCACAAAAAAAATAATAAAATAAAATAAAAAAAATTAAAAATCCAACGCTTTGATGAAATCAAAACATTAGAAAAACAGTTTTTGGTGATTCAAAATTTCTGTGAGGCAAAGACACAATAAGTCTTGGTTTAAAGTTCTAAAGGAATTTCTAATTATTTCTTCATAGCTCTAGGTGGACTATGCATTTTTTTAAATATAAAAGTTAAAACAATTGACAAAATGTGGAAATAAAATATTTTTATGGGGTGAAAACAAACCATTTCCATTAACCCTTAACTTGACCTTCATAATCTAAAATTATCTTGTTTTTGGCACACCACAGATCGTGCTTAATTTGATACATACACAATCAAAACATATTTCCACAAAGTCAATATTTTTTAAAAAACATTTCCCGAAGTCAATCACCTAACGTTTTCTCAAACTGAAATACGCTGAGACTTACCTGAGTCTTTGAAATATGTGAAACGTCATGTCAAGTAGTTCTTTTTTCCTTTAGGTGAGTGAAGCAGCAGGAAGCAGGTGCGCTCCTTAAGTATGCTCGTGAGGATGCTGAGGCGTGGCACGGGTACTTTTTCATTTCCTCCTCATGCCAAAATGTTAGAGAGTTGTAGAGAAATGACGCAGACATTTTTTCCGTTTGCAGTCGTGCTTATTTTTGTACCAATATTGAATAATGAATGGTGATAACATAAAAATGCACAGATAGGCAAATGTGCGAGTAAAAAATTTTTTTTTAAAAAGGCTGCGGGGGGTTTAGTTTCTGGAGTTATAACCTTTAGGTGTTTTTCCCACTTATTGAAAGGTCCTAATGAACGATAATCACCCTCATTCAATTCAGTTTTGTCATTACACTGTAAATGCCCGGTGATTATTGCTTGAAAGTGATGCATAATTGAAAAATAAGATGACCTTTATTAGTTCCACAGTAGAGAATTGTGCAAATATTAAAAAAAAAAAAAATAAAATAAAAAAAAATAAAGCTTTCGAAATTTCAAGAAACCCAAAAAAACCCCAAACCTTGTTTCATGTATTGTTAACGTTTTGGTGAATGATCGCTGCCAACCTCTCAAACCACTCTTCAAATGGATTGGTCGCTTATCACTGTCAACGGCAGCAAATAGTGTTTTTTTTTTAAACGATATTTATTAATTTAATAATATTTATTAATTTATTCCTTGCCAAAAATCGAAAGACAAGAAGAAACAGGAAGCTGCCTGACTGTCACGAGTTCGACTTTGAATAGTTTACACTATTAAGGCAGTTGACATTACCAAACAAACAAAAATGAAATACCAGTTGTCAATCAGAAAATGGCATCCTAAAAAGCTTGATGGCAGGGTGCGTTGACTGACACACAAAAATATACAATGCCAATTGTTGTGCGACTGAGCCATCTCACATTCCTCTAACGTTAATTAAAGAGGAAGTTGACGAGCAAGTTGCGTCAGTCGGAGCCTGGATTTTTTTTTGTTAAAAAAAATAAAATGCTTGTTCTATTTGTAGCTGTTTAAAAGAAATGAGAGTATCATGTTGGAAAGTCATGAAATTTTAGGTGAAAAAAACCCCCAAAAAAACACGGATCAGCAAACACACCCAGAACTCATCTCCTGCTAATCACAGGACTGGCAATACTCACGTACAAAAGCGTCCATTATTTCGTTAACAATGACAACAATTTGTCTTGGACCTAACATACGCACATTTGGAAATACTGAGGAGATTCAAGAATCTCAAATGAACAATTTTGTGAGCATCAGTGAAAATTTAAAACCACATAGCTCTGTCGTGCTTTGCTTCCTCAGAGCCTGGACAGCTTGCAGATTTTTCCTTTTTTCAGAGGAACTTCTGTTCTAAAGTTGAAGTTCAAGAGGTGTTGAAATGAGACAAATGACTTAGCGGATTCGACGTCTATCATTGCCAGTGTTGGGAATAACGCCCTTACATAACGGCATTATTTTTTTCAGTAATGGGGTAATCTAACTAATTATTTTTTTCGTCGTTACCGTTACTGACGGTCAAAAGCAGTTTGTTACTTACTCTGAATAAATTGAAGAAACTACCAGCCGTAGCGAATCTACTCTTCTCTGTTTATTTGTCATCCATGACTTGGGTTGCGTTCAGGTTCGAGAATGTTTTGTGCTGTTTCCTAGCAAAGATATACCACACAGGACGTGCTGGCACTCAGTTTCTTTAATAGCACATATAACTTCAACATTAACACAAACGTACGACTCTCGGCAGGCCGTGTCTCTAACTCACTCCTGCATCATGTGAGCAAAACAATAATGGCGCCGTGTGCACTTTAGGGTGCCTCGGATAATTCTGTATCAGAATATTACAGCACGTACTTTTTATGACTCCAGGCTGTATGTCCCTGCTCATTCAATTAGACAATGCTTTCCAAAGCTTGCTAACGTTTCTGTGTTTGCTACACCTGAATGCTAGCCTCATTCCCATCCCCCACTGTCAGCCAGCAAGAATGCTGCTTCCATCTTGAGGACAGCAGACACTTTGAGGGTAACGGGAGGAGTAGGGGGACGAGGCTACCTGAATGCACCCCCGGGATAGATGCGATGGAAGTGATTGTGATTGGCTGAGGGTTAGAGTCATGTGTCATGGTAATCCAATCAGAGCCGGTGTTTTCACACACAAACCGGAACAGCGCGTGCGGCAAACACACACACACGCAAAACAGATGCAGAGGGATATGATGGCAAAGCATTCAGAGGAAAATTAGTCCTTTACGAGGTGGAGATATAAACACTATTTCAAGTCAAAATATTTGAAGTACAGTAGGCTATGTCTACTTCACCAGTTGTCTCAGGTTGTGAGAGTTAGATTTATTTTATCAAACTCACTTTATATTGTTTACTGCTGATTGTTATTTTATTATATTGTTTACTGTTCATCTTTGTTGCACTTCAAGTGTATGATAAATCTGTTGCTGGGGAGGTGCAATAAATATTACAAGGTTCTATAACACAACTACCTGTCTGTTCTTCTCTATTCAACTGACTCGAATACTGGTCAGAAATGTTCAAATTCTTTGACATAGAACAACTTCTTTTTAAAGTAACTGAAATAGTTACTTTCCCTGGTAACTAGTTACTTTTACTATAGAGTAATTCAGTTACTAACTCAGTTACTTTTTGGAAGAAGTATTGAGTAACTATAACTAAATACTTTTTTAAAGTAACGTGCCCAACACTGACCGTTGCCAATGGCCCCGAAAAAAACATGACTCACGACCAACAAAAATTCATTCAATGAATTCATTCTTGACTTCAACTCATAAAACGAATTTGCTCCCATTTAATTGTAAATGGGCAATTTAGAGTCAAGCGTGAGTACATCATGTGACACTTAAAACAGTTTTTTGGTAACTAGAAAAACTTGCTTTAATCTCACACAACAATACCTCTATTGTCTTTTCTCCCTACACGTCACAACTCACCGTATGGCGATATGATGACAGATAAAGGAACATTTTCGGATGCTGAGCGACGTTACGAGAAATGTTACAGACCTGACGGACGGCATTTCAGGAGCTGAGTCATTCAAGATTTTTACAAGTATGCAAGTGAAAACCTGATTAAAATAAAAACAGGCAACAATGTAACTCTGATACTCAACAAACAAAATGAGTGCATCACTTTTTAAACAGCTAAAACGATGCCAATTACTTTAAAAACCTTGGAGATAATAGGTAGAAAAATCTAATTTTTGGAAACAGAACCACTTTTGATCCTTCTGGACCTTCTGTTTTGTTTTTCTTTGCAAGTGCTTTATACCATTCGCATCTCAATGTCCGCCTGAGCTATGCTTCGTTTAAAACCTTCCTACACTTTGACATTTTAGATAGCATGAACAATGACATACGCTACTCATTTGTAAACATGTTAACCATATCTCCCTGTAAAAGACAGTTCATAATGTCAAATAAATCAAGATAAATGAAATAAACAAAACAAATTAAATAGTTTTTGGGTAAACGTGAATTAGCTGGCTGCCATTGAGGGCAACAGACGTCCAATCCATTCGAAATGTCAGTTGAAATGGATGAGATGTGGATTTTCGTGTGTTGCTCCTAAACATAATTTCTTGCCAGCCCTCGCAGTTCAGATCTCAACTGTAGAAGTTCAATTGAACTTCTACCGTCTATCAATGCCAGTAAACAATATACCGTATTTTTCGGCCTATACGTCGCATCTGAGTATAAGTCGCATCAGCCAAAAAATCCCGAATAAAAAGGAAAAAAATCATATATAAGTCGCACCGCAGTATAAGTCGCATTTCTGGGGGAAATTTATTTGATAGAATCCAGCACCAAGAGCAGACATGTCATCTTGAAAGGCAATTTAAAATACAGTAGAGAAAAACAGGGTGAATAGCTGTACGGTATGCTAACAGTACGCTAGAAGTTACATCGGGCCTAAAAAAAATCCAGCCCGACCCGACCGGCCTATGGGTATTAAAGCCCGACGCGGCCCGAACCCGATCAATTAACTTGATTTGCTTGCCCGAGCATGGAAAAAACGAAATATTATGTTTTATTTGTAGGCGCGAGCCCGGGAAAAAAAAAAAGTTTTATTTTTAAGGACTCAAGAGAAGGAGGAAATTCAGGGGTTTCAATGCGTGGTTGCGTTTTGTGTGATCACGTTTGTGACGATGCCGGTGCATATATTCATAATGATAACAAATTAAAGCCTGTCTTTTGTAACAAATTCTCCCAGTTAAACAAGACTTTAAGATGGATATTCAATAAACATTTATATCTTTTATATTTGTGTGTCTGTTCTAACAGGCGGATAGTGGATTTGACATTCATTTTAATCTCCTCGAGTTGGCAGGAAAAAAATGTAGGTTTTCTCAATGTTTAAATAGTCTACATATTTTTATGACCATTATAAATGCATTTACATAACAAAATAACACTGGAAAAGTTTGTTAACTACATTTCTTGTATGAGACCAAAGTGCCATATTTGTTTACATTCAGCGAAGCCGACACAGGTTTCCGTATCTTCAACAATCAATTTGAATCTTTTCCATATCCCACTCCTACCGCAGTTGTTTACTTTTCAATTCCCCTGTCTTTAGTTTATTTTTCACTCCTATAGCTGCTCCATATCCAAAAGGAAATACCAGGATGCTCGCAGAGGGGAAGACTGAAAAGAGAGCGGGGCCACTGAGTTCACGTACGCATGAATGCACAGCGCCTTCTGTGTTTCATCCAAATTATTTATTTTATTTATCATCCACACATCGTTTTAGTGTAAATATATGAATATATATATATATTTTTTAAAAAAAGGTAGCGAGAGAGAAGTCAGCCCGACCCGACCGTAAATAATCACACATAAGTCGCTCCAGAGTATAAGACACACCCTCTGCCAAACTATGAAAAAAAAACTGCGACTTGTAGTCCGAAAAATACGGTAGGTTTGATCGAAGAGTGGTGCTGTTAAACTAATGTTTTGTTTAAAAAAATAAAATAAAAATAAAAAACTCGATTACAAACGTTTTTGGTTTGATTTTTTGTTGAAAATCGTCAGGGAGTTGTATGGCAAATACTTGATCTTTGTAATGTACCGATTATCAAGCGATAATCAAGTTTTACACATACAGCAACAGCAATATTGGCATAACTTTACTCCACTCATTTTTTGTTACATTCCTTAAGCCTTCTAGAGGAAATGCACATGTACATTATCTAAAAAATGTCACAGATAAGATCAAGGCCATGTCTACATGTCTACAAGGATATTGCGCGAAAAGAAGAATCTTTGCTACGGTTTGGCCTATCCTCCACAGGCAGAAGCACATTTTGGACATTAAAAATAAAGGTTTTTAAAAACTCAGACAAAAGTGAAAAATTTCCAATTCAGCGTTTGATGCGTCATCATGTGTACATTAATAAATGGAGGTTTGCGTTTTTTTTAACAGCCGAAACATCATTGCCTGTGACAAAAAAATGTTAAAACGTCATATGCGTGACCTGTGTTTACATTCAGGGACTGTGCTTACGCTCACAGAGGATTTAGAATCTTACAACATCACATATTCACCGCGAATGTCTTAAAGACATATACAGTATGATGCACATAAATAAACACATTAGTGACTGCGCGCGAGTGTCCCATGCTAACATGCTAAAGGGTCATGAACATCTCACAAGGCAAAGGCTAAACAGACAAAATACGATCGTTGAACAATTTTACTTTTTGTCATTCACTCTGTGCTTGAATGCACAACAAGACATACGTTTGAAAAAAAAAAAAAAAGCCACTTATGCGGTTGATTGTGGATGATATTTTTCCTAAAGAAGAGTTGGTGTGACCTTTAGAGTGGAGCAAAAAAGTATTACGTCAGCCACCAATTGTGCAAAATTTTCACAACTTAAAAAGACAAGAGACGCCTGTAGTTTACATCCCATCTACACTTTAAAATGTGACACTTTAATGTGTACACTTTAAAAAGACTTGCTAGGCCACTTAAGGACCTTGAAATACTTCTTATACAGCCAATGTTTCATTACCCAGGCAGTTTGTTTTGGGATCATTGTCATGCTGAAAGCTCCAGCCACATTTCATCATCAATATCCTTGCTGATGGAAAGAGGTTTTCACTCAAAATCTAACGCTACATGGTCCCATTCATTCTTTCCTTCACACGGATCATTCATCCTGGTCGCTTTGCATAAAAACAGCCCCAAAGTATGTTTCTACCCCCATGCTTAACAATATGTAGTTCCAGGACCTGGTTTGGAAGTGGAAATGGTCCTACAGTGGGGCAAATAAGTATTTAGTCAACCACCAATTGTGCAAGTTCTCCCACTTGAAAATATTAGAGAGGCCTGTAATTGTCAACATGGTTAAACCTCAACCATGAGAGACAGAATGTGGAAAAAAACAGAAAATCACATTGTTTGATTTTTAAAGAATTTATTTGCAAATCATGGTGGAAAATAAGTATTTGGTCTATACCAAACGTTCATCTCAATACTTTGTTATGTACCCTTTGTTGGCAATAACGGAGGCCAAACGTTTTCTGTAACTCTTCACAAGCTTTTCACACACTGTTGCTGGTATTTTGGCCCATTCCTCCATGCAGATCTCCTCTAGACCAGTGATGTTTTGGAGCTGTCGTTGGGCAACACGGACTTTCAACTGCCTCTACAGATTTTCTATGGGGTTGAGATCTGGAGACTGGCTAGGCCACTCCATAACCGTGAAATGCTTCTTACGAAGCCACTCCTTTGTTGCCCTAGCTGTGTGTTTGGGATCATTGTCATGCTGAAAGACCCAGCCGCGTCTCATCTTCAATGCCCTTGCTGATGGAAGGAGATTTTCACTCAAAATCTCTTGATGCATGGCCCCATTCATTCTTTCCTTTACACAGATCAGTTGTCCTGGTCCCTTTGCAGAAAAACAGCCCCAAAGCATGATGTTTCCACCCCCATGCTTCACAGTGGGTATGGTGTTCTTCGGATGCAATTCAGTATTCCTTCTCCTCCAAACACGAGAACCTGTGTTTTTACCAAAATGTTGTATTTTGGTTTCATCTGACCAAATGACATTCGCCCAGTCCTCTTCTGGATCATCCAAATGCTTTCTAGCAAACTGCAGACGGGCCTGGACGTGTACTTTCTTCAGCAGGGGGACACGTCTGGCAGTGCAGGATTTGAGTCCCTGGCGGCGCATTGTGTTATTGATAGTAGCCTTTGTTACTGTGGTCCCAGCTCTCTGTAGGTCATTCACTAGGTCCCCCTGTGTGGTTCTGGGATTTTTGCTAACCGTTCTTGTTATCATTTTGACGTCATGGGGTGAGATCTTGCATGGAGCCCCAGATCGAGGGAGATTACCAGTGGTCTTGTATGTCTTCTATTTTATAATAATTGCTCCTACAGTTGATTTCTTTACACCTAGCGTTTTACCTATTGCAGATTCAGTCTTTCAGCCTGGTGCAGGTCTACAATTTTGTCTCTGGTCTCCTTCGACAGCTCTTTGGTCTTGGCCATAGTGGAGTTTGGAGTGTGACTGACTGAGGTTTTGGACAGGTGCCTTTATTACCGATAATGAGTTAAAACAGGTGCCATTAATACAGGTAACAAGTGGAGCCTCGTTAGACCTCATTAGACCTTGTTAGAAGAAGTTAGACCTCTTTGACAGCCAGAAATCTTGGTTGTTTGTATGTTACCAAATACTTATTTTCCACTCTAATTTGGAAATAAATTCTTTAAAAATCAAACTATGTAATTTTTTTGTTTTTTTCCACATTCTGTCTCTAATGGTTGAGGTTTACACATGTTGACAATTACAGGCCTCTCTAATCTTTTCAAGTAGGATAACTTGCACAATTGGTGGTTGACTAAATACTTACTTACACTGTATGTCAAGGAGGATTTCCCCATAAAAATAGATTGTAATTCGATTAATTCGTTTCACAGCCCAAAAACCTATGCTAAATCCTTCATAAATACTGCAGGTACAATCACAAAGAGCAGTTACACTTAGTAAAACAAATACATTAAAAACACAAATCGGAATAACAATAATCATAATACTACTACTACTAATAATCTAACAAATCGGGTTCTAATATGGCGGTTGCGTTTTGCATGCTGTCCCTGAACGCACCGTGTGACTGACGAGAGGGTGAGAGAGGTGTGGAAGACTGGGGCCTTTTTACTTTCTCTTTTCATGTTCTCTTGTTGGCGTCGGCTACGGCAGACAGTAGCCATGTTGTGTTGCACAGGTTCTGAAATAAATAATTAAAAAAGAAGCTGGCGACTTTCTTGCCAATGTTACAATAATAATGATTGTCACCTTGCCTTATAAAGACCAGAGAACGGAGGTTTGAGGAGGACTTGGATTGTGAAGATCGTAGACATACTGTATTCCGGCCCAAGGGCGTAGGTTTGGTCTCAACATTGCTAGGGACGATATAACAGAATAACCTGCATGTACACTTTTTGCTGGGGACGGGACATTAATAAGTCTAAACAGATTGGGTGAACGGGGGGTCAGGGCTACATTTCTCACAAATATGAACCTAATTAATTGATAGGCTAATGACCATATGAATGAAATAAAAATGACAATTGCGGAGAAGGGGGTAAACCTCGGTTTACTACATTTCTCACAGTTTAATTAACGTTAACAGTAGAAAACACAAACACACTTTTCTCGAAGCAGCTTCCTAGTGGAGTTTTGCAGGTTAGCAAATTCACACTTTAATGTTATGCTATGACTCATCTACATGTTATGACTCTGATGCAGGTTGGACTTTCAGTAAGAACATTTGTGGTGTGTTCCCCAACTCTACAACATTAGCCTGGCTGTTGCTGCTGCTGGTCCCCCCAAAAACTTCAAATATCCCTCCTCTCCGAAGGAGGCGGAGGAGGTGGCATGTTTTTGACATGTTGCATTTCTATTGGGGCTGTAACTGCGTGTGTGTGTGTGTGTGTGTGTGGGGAGGTCAAGTCATCAGCCAATCAAACGTGCGTTTGAGGGGAAAAAAATTGACACATTCAGCAAGTAAAAAGGGGTAAATGTAAGACTGAACATAATGAAAATAATTCACTTAGTAATGGTAGGGTCAATTCTATCCCTACAACATATGGGAAGACAATCGGAATTATCTACAAAACTTGAGTTATTATATAATGCGAATCACGTTGCTTGAAAGGCGGTGGGGCCATTTTGAGCATCCTGAAAAGTTATTAGTGTTATGTCCCTACCATCCCTATACAAACCTACGCCCTTGTTCCGGCCGGATTGTCATACCAGTTCTCAGATGCGCACACTACGCTCATATTTTTCTATCATTTCCGTCTTAATTTGAATGGTAAGCATCACCTTTTTTCTTTTTCCACCACCTGCACTAACCTTCTTGGGACTCATGTTGATTTCTCTCACAAGAAAATCTGCCGTGCTGTTGTCTTGCTGGAGAACAATGAAATTGCAACACTGTTGTAAAACATCCTATTTCGAGGATGTTGTCATATGTCGAGTCAAATTTTACGTCGGATGTCAAACGGATCGTATGTCAACGTACCACTGTAATACATTGTATTCCAAGCAGTGGAGTCACTAGACCTAAAACTATACTGGGGGATAGCGGGGCACTGGTGAGCGAGCAAAAAAATTTTTATGCACTTTTCTATCATATAAGTCATAAAAAGCACTTTAAACTTCTAACCTATATATAATCAAAGTGAAATACAAGTTTCTGGAAAAAAAAATTGTTTGTTTTTTAGCCATCAGTATTCAAACTCAAAATTGGGACATCCCTCGTTGCTAGACCTCTGCTTATGCTCATCAACTTCCATCTCTTCTTCACCTCTTCCTACACTCTAAGTACAGAATTACACACGCGTTCATTCATAGTTTTATCACCTTCAGTGAGAATTTCCAATGTAAATAGTTCTGGAAATAAAGAAAACGCATATACATACATACACACACACACACACACACACACACACACACACACACACACACACACACATATATATATATATATATATATATATATATATATATATATATATATATATATATATATAAAATATATATATATAGAGAGAGAGACTGACAGAGAGAGAGAGAGAGAGAGAGAGAGAGAGAGAGAGAGAGAGAGAGAATATTGTGATAAAGTTCATTATTTTCTGTAATGTGATAAACATTAGACTTTAATATATTTTAGGTTCATTACACACAACTGAAGTAGATCAAGCCTTTTATTATTATAATATTGATGATTTTGGCAAAAAAAGTCAACAAAAACCAAAAATCTCTATCTAAAAAAATTTGCATATTTCATCTGACCAATACAAAAAAGTGTTTTTTAATACAAAAAAAGTCAACATTCAATTAATTATATCAGCTATGCACTCAATACTTGGTCGGGAATCCTTTTGCAGAAATGACTGCTTCAATACGGCGTGGCCTGGATGCAATCAGCCTGTGGCACTGGTTAGGTGTTATGGAGGCCCAGGATGCTTCGATAGCGGCCTTAAGCTCATCCACAGTGTTGGGTCTGGTGTCTCTCAACTTCCTCTTCACAATATCCCACAGATTCTCTATGGGGTTCAGGTCGGGAGAGTTGGCAGGCCAATTGAGCACAGTAATGCCATGGTCAGTAAACCATTTACCAGTGGTTTTGGCACTGAGCGCAGGTGCCAGGCCGTGCTGAAAAATGAAATCTTCATTTCTATAAAGCTTTTCAGCAGATAGAAGCATGAAGTGCTCCAAAATCTCCTGATAGCTAGCTGCATTGACCCTGCCCTTTATAAAACACAGTAGACCAACACCAACAGCTGACATGGCACCCCAGACCATCACTGACCGTGGGTACTTGACACTGGACTTCAGGCATTTTGTTATTTTCTTCTCCCCAGTCTTCCTCCAAACTCTGGCACCTTGATTTGATTGATTGACATGCAAAATTTGCTTTCATCAGAAAAAAGTGCTTTGGCCCACTGAGCAACAGCCCAGTGCTGCTTCTCTGCAGCCCAGGTCAGGCGGTTCTTCCGCTGTTTTCCGGTTCAAAAGTGGCTTGATCTGGGGAATGCGGCACCTGTAGACCATTTCCAGCACACGCCTGTGCACGGTGGCTCTGGATGTTTCTACTCCAGACTCAGTCTACTGTTTCTGCAGGTCCCCCAAGGTCTGGAATCGATCCTTCTCCACAATCTTTCTCAGGGTGCGGTCACCTCTTCTGGTTGTGCAGCGTTTCCTGCCACACTTTTTCCTTCCCACAGACTTCCCACTGAGGTGCCTTGATACAGCACTCTAGGAACAGCCTATTCGCTCGGAAATTTCTTTCTGTGTTTTGAGGGTGTCAATGATTGCCTTCTGGACAGCAGTCAGGTCGGCAGTCTTGCCCATGATTGCGGTTTTGAGTAATTAACCAGGCTGGTAGTTTTTAAAAGCCTCAGGAATCTTTTGGAGTTTTGAGTTAATTCGTTGATTGAGATGATTAGGTTAGTAGCTTCTTTAGAGTACCTTTTCATGATATGCTAATTTTTTGAGATAGGGATTTTTGTTTTTTCTTGACCTGTTTGCTAAAATCATCAATATTAAAACAATAAAAGCCTTCAGCTGCTTCAGTTTTGTGTAATGAATCTAAAATATACGAAAGTCTAATGTTTATCAGTACATTACGGAAAATAATGAATTTCATCACAATATGCTACTTTTTGAGATGGTCCAGTATATATAACGTGTATTCTGTGGAATACAACTTTTCTTTGCTAATATTATTTAGACAAGGGGTTGTCTGGCATTTCATGGAGGCGTCTTTTTCTGCATTACGGTACTACTTCCAGCTCTGTTGATGTTTACAACGTTCCGTCGTTTTGAGCTGCTTTACGGTAGTTTTTGCTCACCTCAATTTCCGGCCCAAGCGGAGTCGATCGTGTTTACACTATTTAGCCAGTTAGCTAGAGTAATCTGGCAAACACGAAACCCACGCCGTGCTAACTCGTCACCCAACCAACCCACCAAAGTTTAATCTTCCCTCCGCGACCGAGGCTATTGTTTCCCGGCCGCCACCCCGCCGCTCTCATTATGTCGAGCGGCGCGGCCCTCCATGGCCAGATTGGCTCCATCATCACTGCCCTGTGCAACGCCGCCGCGGCCCAGATCACCAAAGTGGTAGAGGAAGGCTTAGTGGTATTGCGCCTGGAGGTGACCCAACGGGAACACGAGATCCGTCGGCTGAGGAGCAGCGTGGAGGTGCTACACGGCGAGCTAAGAGCTGCCCATCGCACGGCTGCCAGGTTGCAGGGAGCGCAGCAGCAGCAGCAGCAGCAGCTGCAGCTCCAGCTGCAGCAACAGCAACCACAGCATCCCCGAGGTGGGTGAGCATTGATCACGGCTGTAGGGTTAGCAACAGCAACCACAGTACCCCCGAAGTGGGTGAGCATTGATCACGGCTGCAGGGTTCCCTCACCCGGGTTGACCGTTGAAATTGAATAACATGAAATTAATAATGATAACATAGAGTGACCATATTTTGATTTCCAAAAAAGAGGACACTCAGCCCGGCCTCAAAATACTTGAATTTTACTCCAAGTTCACTCAAAGATGCCTATATCACTTTAATATATTTAAAGTGTGACCCCTCACTCTGGATGGAAAAATGCAGTTTTGAAAATAATAATAATAACATATACATATAACATATACAGTGGGGAGAACAAGTATTTGATACACTGTGATACACTTTGATACACTTTGGCAGTGTATCAAATACTTACTACTGTATAGAATGCAGACCCATTGAAATGTAGTCCAGTCAATACACATACACACAGTAAGCTATGTGCCAACTAAACATTTTTATAAATTACTACCACGACAATTGTCCTTGACGAATTGTTATTCCCATTCAATTTATATTCTCATTCAATGTTCTAGATTGCACACTACCAATAACCGAAATAAACTGACAGTTCAACCAGCATGTTTCCAAACGTAGCGGTCCAAAACTACGTTTCCCATAATGCCTAGCGTGGTTTAGCTTACTGATAGCTAGCTGAGGCAAAAATCAAACTTTGCTATAAAAGTTTACAATCATCGGCAGCGCAACTACGCGACACCAAACGGGATTTTACAGTCAAAGCTCCAACAGAAGTCAACAGTTGCCAATATATACGTATTTATCGTAAATACCTTAACAACTGGGCAGGCCTTGTGGCCAAATCGTCAACCCAGTTGATGGCGGTAATGCCTCATGATAGGGGTAAACTGCCAACAAAAAGAACTTCTCCTTCCCTCCCTACTACTAGGAGCCATGTCATCACAGGCAGGCGCTGCCACCCGGCGGCCGGTAGGATTCTCTTCAAATTGGTCCCGTGAAAAATCATAAAAACCGGACATTTTTATGAATTTATAAAACCCGCCCGGACGACGGGGATACTACGTGAAAGTAGGACTTGTCCGGGCAAAAGAGGACATTTGGTCACCCTAGATAACATAAATATAGGTATCACATTTTCAGCCACCGGCAAGCCAAATGTTTGTTGTTTTCAGTTAAAAGTTCTAAATTTTTGACATTAGGCTTAATCTTTGAGTTAGCGGGGGTTTAAACTTTTAATTAGTCGGTGGAGTTGATTTCAACAAATTCCGTGCACTAGAGCGGAGTGATATTTCTTTCCACCGGTGTGTTTATGTCGAAGCAAGCAGCAAGTATCCACAGTTTGTATTGTTTCTTGTTCTTCATAGGGAATTTGTGGAAACTCTCATTTGCCCATTTCTTCTGTCTGTTTTCACAGCCCCTAAATGCACATTTCACTATGTTGCCTTTCTTCAGTCAAGACTGTAGACTGATGCTGCATTCAAGGAAGGTGGGAAATTGGATTTTTCCAACCTCTGACCAGGATAAATAACATTGGAATGCCACTCGAACACAAGGGCCCTAGTCGCGAAGTCAGGAAAAAAAAGTACTCCGACTTCACGAGTTGCTTCAATCAGACGTCACGCGACAAAATGCGCTACCCGTTGAAAGGCAGACCGTCAATAGCAAAACTAAAGCAGGCAGTTTACAGAGTGGTCTATTTACTATAGCTGTCGTTTTCCTCCACTATTTGATCGCTTATGAGAAGCCGTGTTTGCTGGAGGGCAACATGTCTTTTGATGGCCAAAATATAAAACGCTTGGAATGCTTTGAGGTCGCAAGTGGTAATATCCAAGTGGTATGAGTCCGACTTCCCACCTTCCTTGAATGCAGCATGAGCACGAGTGGCCAAAGCACGCCTCGTATATAACAAAAAAATAGTCCCGCAGAAATACTGGTAAAAAATTACGTCAGTTTGGTGTGACATTGTTTTGACTGCATGGGTATTTTGAACACCGATCTGCGTTTTGAATTGATTTTACTATGTTAGATCTGTTAATTTCTTTTTTTTTTTCTTTTGTTTTTTTTTAAATTTTTTAATTTTTAAAATTTTTTTAAATTGGCATGCTCGGAACCATGGACTCTTGCTAGCTTAGCCACTCCAGAGCCCTGAAATTGATAAATAACTAACTAACTGCACGGAATTTGGAATTCAACTCCACCGACTAATTTAACCCAGGCAAACTCGAAGATTAAGCCTAATGTCAAAGATTTCTCAACTTCCGCTTTAACCCAGGTTGAATTCTGATGTTGGAATTGACTATGTGCTCACTTATTAGGTTTTTGATGTTCTTTGTATATGTGGGCTGAATAAAAGTAGATTAGTTTTATTATGTTTACTCTATTTTATAACATTGAACTATAACAACAAAAAACCTTTTCTTCACCAAGGTAAAAATTCTGTTGACTTTTTCAGGAGGCGCTGAAATTGAGAGGCATGAAAACCATCAAAGTCACTTTCCAAAAGGCGAGGTGGTGATAAAGCGTGAACCTACGGGACAGGTGGACTGCGGTCAACCTGAACCACTGCCCGAACGGCAACGTGAAAACCAGACTAATGTCCTGGCGGACGCTCGCCATGGTGCATTGGCAAGCCGCGGGCTGCACCGCCAACTTTATAGCAGCATGCGGCGGCGGATGGTCAACCGATTGATGTTTAAGCGGGGCTTTACTTGCTCCTTCTGCGGCAAATGTTTTGAGAATTCCGGGAACTTGGAGCGCCACAAGAGGGTCCACACAGGAGAAAAGCCATACCGCTGTGATGTTTGCGGGAGACGCTTCAACCAGAAGTGCAGCCTCAAGGAGCATACTAAGATCCATCAGAGATGTAAGTCACTATTTAAAAGTAAAAACAGTGTCCAAACTACGGTCCACGGGTCTACTACGGCCCACTGCTCAGTTTTTATTGGGCCGCAAATTATGAAACAAAAATGATGAAACTATCATTGACATGGCCCGCACAAGCAGCTTAAATTTAGCCTTCATTCTGTTTCACTTCTTAGTTTTAACTTTAAAGGGATCTAGCCACTCTAACAGTGCTTCCCCATAAGCTCAGGGGTAAAAAACCTGACAACATCTTGAATGTAGAAAGATGTGTATCATGTCAGTATTTTGTTTTACATTAATAGATTCTTATTAAAAAAAAAAAAAAAGTAAAAAGTTTGGACACCCCTGCTTTAAATGATCGTAGATGTTCGTTAGTGACTGAAACCGAAATTCTTGCAGGTGTTCAGTCGTCACCTGCTGACATCCAACGCTCCCCAGAGGAACATCCGAGCATCGACACATGTCCTCCTGTGGAGGGAGACACCACGTCCTTGGCAGAGCTTGTTTCTGTTAACTGTCCGGAATCATCCTGCACGCCGACTGTCAAGTCAGAACCCTTGGAGGAATGTGTAACACAACCTGAAATTGAAACGACAGAAAAGCAGAAGTCCCCCAGTTTGCATGACGTGACAAATGATCAGTCAGAACGTAACGGTGCAACGGTGCCGGCGACTCAGGTCATCCCAGTTCTCGCTGAGGCGTCTTGCAGCAACTTCACCTTTCCTGGAAAGCCTTATGTAGAAAACAACTTGATGTCATCTCTGCTGGCATACCCGCGCAGTGGGGGGGAACCTTCTGCCTGCCCGCAAAACAGGACCGGCTCGCTTTACCCGGGAGCGCGGCCCAAGAAGTGTTTCTTCTGCTCTTACTGCGGGAAGATGTTTGTGCGTGGCGGCCACCTGGAGCGCCACCTGCGCATCCACACGGGCGAGAAGCCCTATGGATGCCATATCTGCGGCCGATGCTTCAACCAGAAATCCAGCCTCAAGTGCCACATGAAGACACACAGGAACAGTACGTGCCACCAAAACTGGCCACCTTGTTCAAGACAATGAATAATGACTTCATTACAGTATTAATCTGATGTCCTGCTTTGTAATATACTGAGTGTTATGTGTTTGTTTCCAGACAAAAATGGGGAGGAGCAAGGGCCACATCCCATCATGTGTCCAATCCCCGATACCTGCATGCAGGAGCCGGCCACCAATCCCACCTTGGAACCGGCAGCTTTGGGCGATCCACTGAACGTTCGACCATATGTCGACGCGGGAGAGAGCGACGACTGTTTAAATGCGGGCGAGTGGCAGGATTACGCCGCCAATGGTGAGCTACGCTTCCTGGAAGGCAAGCTGGACATGCAGGATCCCTTCTCACAGGTGGGGATGGTGGCGCACGACGACAGAAACATCCTGGACTTTGGTTTGCCGCCGTCGGACTCTACTCAGAACTCCTACATCTGCTCTGCCTGCGGGCAAAGTTTTGACTCGTTCCCTCTATTCGAGAGGCACCAGTGCAAAAGTGAGGCGGTGTTCAAGTGCGAGGTCTGCGGGCAGGGATTCGACCATGCCGACAAACTCCAGCTGCATATAAAAGTCCACCAGTAGAATTACTTTTGATACCCTTTCTATGTGTCCGTGAGCTCATTTCGTTTCATTAATAAGACCACCCCCCACCACCACCACCATTTTGCACATTAGAAATGAACAGAACAGTATGGCTGAAAGATTAAATGATTTTACATAGAAATCGTGCATTTAAACATTGTAATTTTGAAATCGCCAAGGCTGACATTTTTTTTCAGATGCAGTTGACTGACATGATTTTTGGCGCTAAACAACAAATGCTTATTTATGTCCCTTTTTTTCACTGGAAATAATTACATTTCACATTTTAATAACATTCAGAAAAAATATGGAAATCTCAATTGATCACAATAGATATGCTTTTACTGTGAAAGGATTTTTTTTTAATTGGGCAATTATTTATGTACAATAAACCGATAAATTCGTCCAGAACGTAAAACGTTCGGTTAAAAATATTTCTACATCCAGTATAACTTAAAGGGACTATACAGGATTTTTACACTTAATTTAAACTACTTTTCTACTCCATGCATTTTCCACCAATGCCTAGTTTATGAGTACTTAGAGCCCATACGTTTTAAATGAGACTGCCAGAAAAAGCCCTTTATCTTTACTAGTGGGGGTTCGGGTTGACGTCTCTCGGGGAACATGTGCCTGTGCGCGTCCTCGCGACAGCGCTGTTTCATCGACTCTCCGCCTGGTTTCTGCTGTGCAAAAACACTTTTCTAACCCACTTAAGACTGGCCAATAACTGTTTTTTATGTTTCTGGTGCTGATTTGATGGGCCAAATGTGCGTAGCTTTATGTACAAGCATGCGCGCCGTACACGAGCTGCAGTTACGCCTTAGGCCGGAGGTGGCAGTCGTAAGTAGAAAAGTGAAGAACTCCGTACAGTCCCTTTCATTAACATATGTACTGCAAGCGTCATATTTTCATATAACAACTACATAACACTTGCGTGAACTTGCATTATTAGTCATAGATTGTTTTATTCATCATATGAAGAAAACTGTGAATTGAATTGAAATCGCATTATTGGCAAGTACTTTTTTCCCCTAAAATCGTTCTTCCCTACGGAACAGGAATGGATTCCACAGTAAAGACACTCCACGTCAAGTGTGGCCACATGTATTGTAATCTACATGTGAAACGTACGGCTACCAAAATGTTCAAATGATTGCTGTTAACTGCCACTCTGCTAAATAAAATAAACAAAACCACGAGAAATATTCCAAAGTTTTAAAAAAACAGTCCTCATGCTATGCCAGAAATTGTGCTAATGTTACCTCAAAAATGTAGCGTCCGACATACTGTATTAAAAAAAATGACTTTCATTTTGTACATGTTAAATTTTGTGTCCCCACAAGACGTTATCAAAGAGTGTAAGCCCCAACTGAAAAAGTTTAGTTTGAGGATCATTTAAGTGGAACAACAGCTACCAGCTCGACAGTAAACATGCGTTCATTGTGGCCTTCCTGTGGTTACTCATCCAGAATGTTAATGGAGAAGTGGTTGCAATTCATTACTTGTCTGTAATTGATTTTTTTTTAAGTGAAGTATTAAAAGTGAATGTTAAACCTTTCTTCTATTGACTTCAGTGTGAAAATGTTCAAGTTGGCAATAGTCTTAATTCATGTTTTAGCGTTGGGTTTGAAGCTAAAGGTTTATTTTAATTGTTTTATTACAATTAAGTATGACTTGTTATTGTTAATGCTTACATATAAATGATTGCCTCACTTTTTTTGTTTTGTAAGCATGTCCTGTTCAGCAGGTTGAACATGCTGAAAGGTAGATCTGAATGCCTTTTAACGGTGAAACTTTTTTTGTTTTTATTTTTTTTAAAGCTTTATTTATGGAGGTAAAAATCCCATTGCGATGCAAGTTTTAATTTACAAGGGAGATCTGTTTAAGCAACAGCAACACAAATTACAATAAACATTCATTCATCATCCGTGCTTTACTACAGACTTCAGCTACTCTGGAGTATTGGCAGTAGGCAGGGTACACCCTGAATTGGTTGCCAGCCAATCACAAGGCCCAAGGAGACAAACAACCATTTACGCACACAGTCATACCTAGGGACAATTTGGAGCATTTAATCAGCATACCATGCATGTTTTTTGGATGTGTGCGGAAACCGAAGTACCCAGAGAAAACACGCTGGCATGAGGAGAACATATAAACTTAACACTGAACGGCAGGAGCCTGTGATTGAACCCTTGATCTTAGAACTGTGAGGCAAACGTGCTGATCACTAATCCCCGTGTTACCCACAACAAACGTGAAAGCAACTTTAAAAGAAAATGGTTAAATTATATACAGGTGTATATATATTTTAAAATTGCCTGAGCAAGCACAAATTGACCAACAACTTATGGCATCTGTCATAAGCATTCATTAATGCTCATGGTAGTGTCATGTCATAAATATGATCGTCCTATGGCAGTCTTACGGTGCCACTGTCCAATAAAGTGTTACCAATTACCATAACTAACAATTAATTAAACAACGAACAGAACTGAAGAAATGATTAGCACAGAACATGAATTTTCATTGTTATTTACATCTGTAGTGCTGCAATGCATGCTAGGAGGCATGTTGGATGACAACAGTGGACAGCAGGTGGCATCAGAGGTTGACTGTTTCCGCCAAGGGAGCAGTGATAGCCAAATGAAGCTTCTTGAAGCACTGAAGCTTTGCAGCCAATTAATTCAAAGCTTCATGGTGGTTCATTTGGTTTTATGAAAGTCTTATGATGCCACTGTCAAATAAAGTGTTCCGGTTAATATCTTTTGGTGTAAATATCCCATAATACAGTGAGCACAGCTGCGGTTTATACTCCTGTGGAGTTCATCGATGAGCAAATGGTTTTCGTGTCAAATTGGTGGGTGGCGGCTTATGGTCAGGTGTGCCTTATAGTCTGAAAATTACAGTATTAGATTTTGATTGTCTCTTGTATGAAGACACTTAATGAACAGCAAACCAAGAATTGATTAAAAAAATAAAGATAAACCAATTTATGGTTCTAAAAGTGGAGACCATACAGTGATGTGTGATGGGTTTACAATCAGTAATGAATCTCAAACATGATAAGCAGTTGGAAGGAATGAGTTGAGGCCAGGCCCGGATCTAGGTTTACCCACCAGAGTGGGCACTAAGAAATCTTGAGGGGGCACCCCCAATGCAGGCTTTTTTTTACCTTCTGCATTTCTCCAGGCTTGGGACCGGCGCAAGTAGGACACTGGCTTGTGTCCCGTTGAGGCTGCATTAATTTTTTGGGAGTTTATTTTTTTTATTTATTCATTTTTTTTCATTCATCTATCTATGCGAGGAGGCGATACAACTTAAATTAATCTGTATTGGCCTGCAAATTTGCCCATACAAAGTCGCAGCTGATAGCTGGATAAACAATCCAAAGGAATTGCCTGCAGTGGAGTTCGGAAACATCTACAACTACCTCATAAAGTCACCCAGTAAGTTAACCTTTATCAATTACGTGGAATATGTACTGTGTCGAACTAAGAAAACTGGTAGTATATACGGAGTGATTATTTCTGCCGTCACCGGTAATTCGCCTCCAGGCGTTATTTAGCCGTGAACACGTCATGGCAAAACAGCAAATTCCCACCAGGCCAATAATATACCGATTGACCAATCAGAGCAGTTCACGGCAAAAGAAAAAATAACGCTTTGCGAGTTGTCGGTTAAGGTAATAATAACCACTGCCTAGTCTATTGAATCCTAGCAGCTAATTGGGGGGGGGGAAATGATTAAAGTTTGCTCACCAGTAATAAAATGTCGGCTGCAAATGTAAATGTGCCTTGGATTTAGGTTCCCACTGGCGAGAATGGTCCATGGAACAGTATTCTTTTACTGTTCCTCGATTGATTGCTTTCAGCCATTTGCTTGTCCTTTTCTTCTCACGAGGAAGAATGAAGAACTTCAAATGCGGCTCCAAACCCTTCACTGTATTACAACCCGCAATACAGCAACTTTTAGTCATTCCGCATGAAAAAAAGACCGCAAATAAGACAAAAGTTCAACAAGTTTGTACTACAATGCACAACAGAGCAACTGCTTGTGACTCGTGTTTTGCCCCCATTTCATTATGGCGACGCTTTGTTGTGGCTGGTAACGTCATTAATTCCCGGATGTCCGACTGCGAGAATGTGTCTGGAGGAGAGAAAGGAAGCCTGCGGATAACAAACGAGGTTGGAAAAACAGCTTGTTTTGGTGATTGCTTGTTCGGCGTGGTTGCGGCCAACAGTAACCGTTAATCCTGCAATAAAAAAGTAGGTGAGACCAACTCTCCGTGCGTTCTCTATATCCAGTGCAACGCTACAATAGATATTCTCGACATTTTGATTGGGTGGGCACGACTCACGTCTGGGTGGGCAATGCCCACCCTGGCCCCCCCATACATCCGGCCCCGGTTGAGGCATTCATATAAACAACACATTCATATAATCCAGGAGAGGCAAGAAAACGAAAGTAAGAAGTCGCCTCCTGGCACTAAAGGAAAAACAGGACTTATTCCCTAAGATGACCAGTTTTATGTTAAAAAATCGGTTGATATAAATTTGAAAGGCTTCAAAATCTTTGATGATGCCTGAGTATTTAAAGTTTGCTACTACTCAATAGGATTACCCTGCGGAGTCAAAATACCGGTAGATCAGATGAAATAGTAGCAGGCACCATCTTATTGGAAAAGAGCATGGTCTTGGTTTTGTCAGCATTTAATACAGTACTTCTCAAATAGGGCGACGTGACCCCACCCCAGGTGGGCTCAGAGCGATGCCAAGGGTGGCGCACGTGACCTCGGGGACCATACTTTTTTGCTTTCCTACAATAAAATATTATTGCAGATCTACTAAGAGGGTGGCAGTGGCGCTCTGATTTTCAGAGTGTGCACAGTATTTTTGAGCCAAACAAGAGCACACAGCAAAGACGACTGGATATTTAAAGAGCTAAGATGAGGAAATATGACAAAGCGTATGTAGCGTTAGGCTGTGACTTTCAATATAGTGGGAGACGAGAAAAGACCAGTCTGTTTACTGTGTCTAAAAATGTTTGCAGCTGACAGCAGGAAGCCAAATCAATTAACACGTCATTTAAAGACCTTAGACCCCAAACACATTGATAAGCCGCTTGATTTTTTTTTTCTTTCAGTGAAAACGTGCCGAATATTGTCACCAATAGTCCCGCTTTGTCAGTGTTACAACAATAAACCAGCAACGCAATGTTAGAATCATATAAGGTGGCATACCAAGTTGCTCAGTGCATAGTAACCCCACACTATAGCATAGGAGCTGATACTGCCTGCAGCAAAAATAAAAACTGTCCCTCTATAACACTGTAGTTTTTGTTATATTAATTTTTGTTTTTTGGTCAAATTGTTTGACATATAGTCCTCATGAGTTAATCTTGCTAATCAATATAAATTTATTATTACCGTATTGGCCTGAATATAAGACGGCCCTAATTATAAGACGACCCCCTCTTTTTCAAGACTCAAGTTTGAAAAAAAGACTTTTTGAACACAAAATTAATTTTTATACAGAAAATAATTACAGTACACCTGAAATAAATGATTATAACAATATATTTGAGAGAAAAAGCTTGTTATTTTGCCTCATTCAAATCTTAATATCCGACCATTTAAATATGTAAACTAAAGTGCAATCATATTCGTAAATGAATGGTTTCTGGTTTTTGAAATGTAAATAAACCAATCTATTGTGATAAAACAACAAAATTGCAATAACTGCATTACCAATCAAAGTGAAGTCTAACTGTAACTGTAATCTTGAAACAAATCTGAATAAGGAAAAACAATGCAATAAAATATTGCAAACTGGTTAAACTTGACAGTAGCTGAGATCTGTCATGACAGAACATCGCTTCAATGATATCTGGCGCCATCTAGCGTCGTGAATGGGGAGAGTAGCTGAGATCTGTCATGACAACATCGCTTCAATGATATCTGGCGCCATTTAGCGTCATGAATAATGTATAATGTCTAGACCGCGAATATAAGACGACCCCCTCTTTTTCAGTGTTATTTCAATGCAAAAAACACAGTCTTATATTCGGGCCAATACGGTATTTTTTATTGACTTTATTAATGCAACACTAGCTAACTTTTTAACCTTTATAAAATATTTTCAAAACATTTGTGATGATATGTCGACTGACAACTAGTTGAACCTATTGCTCACTGCTTTATGGCATAGGTCACTCCCTTCTTTCATTATAAAAAAGAACGTCGATGCGAACGCTTTCGCGGGAATTCTGCAAAGATGGCAGAGCGACAAAAGAGACAAAAAGTTTTGTCCGAGGAGGAAAAATAAGCGAGGCTACCAGGAATAAAAGGATACTCAAGAATAAACATTGGCCTGGGTTTCACTCGCTGGTGTGACACCCCGCCTTGTGGGGTTGGGGGTGTTAGCCACACAGTTGCTATCCGTCATATGCTGTTGTTTAGCCACAACTGGATTCATTACCTTATTACTATTCATCCTTCACACAGCCGCTGGAAACAAAAATGTCGTTTAATCCAGCTGCAGGCGACCGGGAGATCATTACGACACGGTGCGGGTGTGCGCGGGTCCTGATGGGAAACACAGTCTTCCTTATGGCAAGACACTACCGCTTTTGTCCACCGGCGTTGCTAAAATCGACTAAAACTGAAAAGTTAAGTAGTGTTGCTTTAAGTTTTTTTTTGTTATTATCAAATAGTCAACAAATATACCTTGGGTGTATTTTTACAGTTTGGATGTGACTTTTTATTTTAATTCAGGTAAATTGATGTGGTTTGAAGTTTTTTCTGTTCCAAACAAAACAATGTTAATAAAGTCATACTTTATTATAAGTTGATTTTTATTATTTTTTTCCTTTGCCACAGTTTCTGCACAACAATAAACTTTAGTGTCATCAGCATAGAGATTCACCGACACATTTGCATCAAGACCAACATTATTGGCTTAATGGCAAAAACGTTTTATCCAAGAACTGAACCTTGTGGCACTACTTGTGAAACGGGAAAACCTCCAGATTGCACACATTGTTTACAAGAGAAAGGTAATTTGAAAACCATCCAACACAATTGTCAGACAGTCCTATATAAACAACCTTAGTTGACTTCAAGGGCGTAGGTTTAGTCTCAATATTGGTAGGTACGACATAACAGCATAACCTACATGTACACTTTTTGCTGGGGACGGGACATTAATAAGACCGAAAAGATTGGGGGAACGGAGGTCAGGACTACATCTCTCACCAATATGAACCTAATTAATTGAAAGGCTCCATGATTAATGCAAAATAAATTTGTATCGACTTAACTTTCACACTGCAAATTTATAACCTCTGTAACATCTGATAATTTTTCTTAAATCTAGTTGAATAATTTTCTCCTGTCTTGTTTTGAGTGTTAAAGGCTAGTTAACAGATTAATGTGTCAATAAAAAATGCGTTCAAATAATGTTTTGACTTTTGAACAATATCGATTCTTGAATTAAGAATATTTGACAAGTTTTGTAAAATATGAAATATACAAACTTTTTTTTTTTTGCTTAAAATAAGTCTAAGTTCATTTTCAGCTAGCCATTTTTCTTACTTCAAGAAATCTGAGTAAAATTTACTTAAAGCACTACAAGATAATTTAACTTATTTTTAGTAGCTTTTCACTGAAAACAAGGGAATTTATAATTTTTTTAATTCCAGTTTTAAGGAGGTGGGTTCTTGCAGTGCAAATGTATTGGTTCAGGTGATACACCGTTCGATTCAAACCTTTGTTTTCAAAAACTGCAAAAGAAACATTTTGAAAAATTTCAGAGTAAGTGGATTTCATAACCATATTTAAATACAAATCATATTAGCATACACAAGAAATACAAACGTGTTCATCATCTCTTAACTATCCAGGAATGCAAAAAATAAACCGTTCTGCGCATGCGCGTAAAGCAAAGTTAGTGACCATATTGAAAGTACTGTAATTCACTTAATAATGGGAGGGTTAATTCCATCCTTACAACATTGGAAGACAACCTAAATTACCTATATAATTGATGTCATTATATAATGCAAATAAGGTTGTGTAAATGTTGGTGGGGACAATTTGAGCATCCTGAAAAATTGGTAGTGTTATGTCCCTACCGTCCCTATGCAAACCTATGCCCTTGATTGACTTGTAAAATCAACTGGACTACCTGGAATTCTGATGTTGCATTAACTATGTGCTCACCTATTAGGTTTTTGATATTCTTTGTATATGTGGGCTGAATAAAAGTAGATTGGTTTTATTATGTTAATATTGTATTTTATAAAACTGAACTAGAATAACAAAAAAAGTTTTCTTTAAATTGTTAGCAACTACAGATACATCACGAAGGTAACGAGCCATTAAAGACATGAACAAAGGGTACACAGTTGAGACAGAGTGCAGTATATCATTATAATTATTAAACTTAATTATAATTATTATTATTCTTAAACTGATGTTGCCATTATTGTACTAATAAATCAAATGAAGACATTAGTGCTGCGATGATTAATCGATTAACTCAAGTAATTCGATTAGGAAAAAGATTTGAATTATATTTTCCTGTTTCAAGTATCGTTTAACTATAGTGGCGTTGAAATGGTTTGTTTGGAAAGTGTTTGCATTTAGTTTGATTGATTTGGTTGGATTAACTTCCCCCTAGTGGCAACAGTGAATACGACATTACTCATTTCACATGGCTGAATCCATCTGCTCCCTGTTAAGACCAACATAAGCTAAGTTTTTGTTTGAGCTATGTTTTTTTTTAATGCATTTGTAATTTAGATTATAGGTATATTCAGCGTTTTTTTGTGGGAATATGTGTTTGAACCATTTGTTAAGAGCATTGTTTAAAAAAAAAAAAAAAAAAAAAAAATTATAGCATTTAAGCTATCGGACTTTTGCTATGTAAGTTAGCCAATTGTTGTTTTGTTGTAGATGCTCATTCATTTTTTTCTTTTAATACCGTTTGAGGCTCAGCTCAAGTATTTTAATTTTTTTGCGTTCCTTATCCGGCGGTATGGCGGCTGAGTGGTTAGCACGCACGCCCGCCTGCATCACAGTTCTGAGATCAAGGGTCCAATCTCCGGCCTTCCTCTGTGGAGTTTGCATGTTCTGCCTGTGTGGGTTTTCTCTGGGAACTCCTCCCGCATCCCAAAAACATTCGTGGTAGGCTGATTGAACACTCTAAATCAGGGTTCACTAAATCAGGACCTCAGAGCCACTTTTCCTGACGTGTTTTCCATTCCATCCATAATCAGGATCATTATCAGGCTTCTAGAGAGGTTGCTGATGACATAATCATTTGATTCAGGTGTGTTAGGGGCAGGGGTGAAAGCGGGCCAGAACGGTCAGGAACGCAATTCCGGTATAAGATTCAGAGCCGGAATGCTGTTCCGGTACATGGTGCTTTGATTCCGAAAATATGACGGCAACATCAAAACATTATGTAAAAAAAAAAAAAAAAAAAAAATGCTAAGATGCCACACATGCATAAAAAAAAAAGGTTGTTGAATTGATGCGACAAAAAAGGGCAATGCAACATAAAATGGATCAAATCTTTAAGAGCAACGAAAGAATTGAGGAGGCTTATTTATCATAATTAGTTTTATTTGCTCTGATGGGGAGGTTCAGAAGCTGCCAATGTGCACTTTGGACTTATTATTTGTTCATTTATGTTAGGCTACTTATTCATTTCCTTATGATTTAAAAAAGTCAATGTTTGTGCGATCTTCAAAATATATTCCATTTCACTCTGCATGATATAGGTCATTTGTACTTATATTTTTGAGTGTATGTTACTTATATCTTAATTATTAAAAAAAAAAAAGTAAATGTTTACATCACTTTTCATTACTTCAATTTAATATGCATCCTATGTTCTTAAATACTTAAAATTGAGATTTGGCATTTAGTATGTGGGGAAATGAGGGAAAATAAAAATTAGGAGATGGAGGTTGGGGTTATTGCTTTTTTTTGTTAACTTTTATTTTGCAAATCATTGAAAAAAATAACATTTTGAATGAAAATCAGTTTTTGTATGTGTTATTGAAATAACTGCACTAAAACAGTTTTCTTTGCATTTCAGTAGTTCAAGAGGTTTGAACCTCCCCAAGAAAAAATGGAAAATGAATGAATGAATGTTCCTTATCCGATTACTCGATTATTCGAACTAACTAGTTCATTGATTAATCGACTACTACTGCAGCTCGTGAAGAAATTTTTAACAAACTCTTCAACTGCTGTCTGCATCAGCAGCTTAAGTACTATACAGTGAAATAATTAACTTCTTTTTAACGAACGCATTTTTTAAATAAAACAATCCATTATCATCTATACTTATTTTTTAGGGGGGTAATGAAACAACGCAATATTTTTCAAACGTCTTGCGCATTTAGTGTGTACTTTACGGTCAGTCCCTCCCCCATGCGGAAGTGAGTTTGCTAGTCGGAATTGAACAATTTCCACAGCATCTTCGTGCCGTTTAAGCAATACCTAGCTCTTAAAAGCAATCTTTTGTAGTCTTTTTCCCCTCGATGTGACGCCCTCATAGCGTGTAAAACATGGCGTGCGTGGCTTTTCAAACGCAATTGACGTCAATCATGGAGGTTTTGGTAAAGGCGGCGGTGGCCGAGATCAGCAAACTGGTTGATGACAATAGTGCTTTCCTGCACCTGGAAATCTCGCGGAAGCAGAGCGAGAACGAGATATTGAAGAGGAAACTGCTCGCCGCGGAGAATAAAAACACGCAGATGCAGCGACTGTTCGGTGAGGGTGCCTCGCATGTGATTTAGCAAGCACGACGACGCCTCCATGTGCATGAAATTATACAGGGTTGTTCAAAAGTCACAAGTAATTTTCTATTCTTTATTCAGCATTGACTTGAATCATAAAGTAGATAAAATTCACAGAGCAAGTGAGTGAAAGGATGACACGATTCGGGTTAGGGTTTCAATCAAGGGTTATAGTTGGGGTTGCCAACTCCCTGAAAATATAAGGGACACGTTATACCAGTCACCCTTTAAGTATTTTTTGTCTGTAAAAATGTTTTTAAAATAATTATAGTAATTTGAATCAAACCTGTTTTGATTAGGTACATATTTGAGTGATATAAGCACATGGAAAAGCAATTATCAGCAATGTATTTTTCATACAAAATATACTACAATCAAATCATCATCTGTCCTGTTTAATTTAAAGAGCATACGACACCAGAAAAAAAGTCTTAAATGGCATTATTATGTGAATTAGAATCAAATTTTGAGACGATTCGACCATATACAACAATTTAGCAAAGCGCAGATGACGAGAAATTAGTCTTTTAATCTGCCGGTTAGCCACGCCTACAATTATAGGGCTTTAGCGTCCCCAACAGGTGGATGACGTCAGCGGTAGACTAGGCTCATCGGTTTTACTATTCAGCCCATTGAGGGGGAATTGTTCAGAACGAGGAAAACGAGACGAAGAGAGCTGCAAAATGTCATTGTTTCAGTCTCTCTACTCCCAATATTTTTACAGGATATTCTTTTTATCCAAGTATTTTCCCCAATAGCTATATAAATGGCTTGAGAAGGACCAGTCAGCCCGTCGAGGGGGAACTATTCACAATGAGGAAAACGCGACGAAGAGAGCGGCAAAATGTCATTGTTTCTGTCTCTTTACTTCAATATTTTTACAGGATATTCTTTTTACCCAAGTACTTTCCCCAATTGCTAAATAAATGGCATGGTCATGACAAATAACTTGTGCTAAATGGAATATAAAATAATAAAAATCCATTTATTCAAGACGACATGGCAAAATTACTCCATAATGGTCAAAACAGTCGACTTTACCTTTACTGTCACACCTGCCGAACGATATTTTATGACACCTAAATCGTACATATGTCATTTCCCTTCCCCAGCTTCGGAGAATGTAAACAGACCAGAAGGAGTGACAGCTAGCCGACATGCTAACCCGAACCGAGGGATGTTTCAAAGTCTTCGAAGTGGAAAATCACACATAACTAGCCTGGATTATTTGACATGACGACCCGGTTGTCGAGTTTCTTTGCGGATCGGCAAACCGCCCGGCGGAGAGCAATTTACAGTTCGTTCCCTGGAGGAGGGTGGCTGGAATTGTTGTGTAGCTAACGTGCTAAAAGCTAACTGCTAATGAACGTGAGGATAGCTTTTTACATGCCTATCAATGATCAAACGTAAGTAGTCCTTTATTTAAAGGAATTTTATAGTGTTTACTTTGTAATCACTGTATTCGTATTTGACATAATACAAAACAAGATGTTTACTCACTTCCTTGTAAGTCCAATGGTCCCACAGTAAATATCCACGGTGAATGGGAACCTTTTGAAACTCCAAAAAGGCGCATACGCCTCTCCCGCATACAGAATGATTTTTCTGCAGCCGTTTGGCTGGCGTGATGCAAAAAATAAAAGTATTAATCCGCAAAATCAGCTGAATCCTTCGTCCTCATACACAACAGTACACTGTAGCGTGAAGAGGACGTCTTCTACCGTACACGTCACAGCGCCCTCCTCCTCAATGCGAGACCGAAGCCGGAAGTCACTCATTTTCCTGGCGCGGGATTCAAAAAACTAAATAAATATAGCGATCGCTTCCACACACATCCAAGCGGTCCATATCATTCAGGAGCATAAAATACCGCGTGTATTATGAATTAAACATGCTTTTTCGTGTCACAAGCACTTTAAAGGGTATGTAGTGCCCTGGGAAAATTTTAATATTCCATCATTTATCCATAAACGCACGCCTTTTGTATTCATATCATGCCACTTCGTGTAATTACAAGAAAATGAGAGAAATTTGGCTCGAATGTCAAGCTAAAACGACCGGCGCCCGAGATTTGGCAGATTGTGTGCGTGACGTCACGAAAAGTGAAGAGAGTGCCACTGGCCACTAGGGGGGCAGCGCCTGTCTGCATCACTATAATTCCTTCTAGTGAGGGGAGAATTAGGGGTGTTTTGAGCTGTTTATGCTGATGCATTGTGTTCGTCCTGCACATATTCCAGGTTCCGTCATGAAGAAACAACCCTCGTTGTCAATAAAAGAGAATTCAGACTTGACAGTGAGGGGTGTTTCTTCAACAAGAAAAAGGCTCAGTGCTTTAATACTGAATGGCGGCGATGATGGCAGACAATTTTGTTTCTAGTTTCAGCGACGAATCCGACATAGAAGGACGTAACGAATGTTCATGTAATGGTGACGAGGAGAGTTACGAAGCTTTAATCGGTGTTTTAGGTTACCAATTTGAGCCCAAACAAACGCCAATGCAGCGTAATGAAACGGTCATTGAGGGGAGCAATGACACTGATGAAACATCGGCAGCAGATCGTGTGGGAAACACCAATGATTTGTTTTGCATTTCTTTTTGTGAAGCTGATACACCGTGACTGCAAAATAAAGGAATGCATAGAATAATTATCATTTATTGCGCTATCATAGCTTTTCGCTCTGCCAACAGACACAAATATGAATGGGATCAGAGGATTTGTTCTATATATTTTACGAACGATAATTTATACATGTGTCCAGTCCTGTATCCAATGCGTGACATTTTTTTATTATAAAAGAGTACTCACTCTGGCCATTTCGAGCTTGGCTGCTCCCCTCCTTTGCTTAGCTTTAGCCTCCTTTACCAGTCATCGTCCTCTTTCTTGATATCTCGGGACATTTAGGTGGCTGCACCTGTATGGTCGGCACCGCATCTCCTTTGAGCAGCAATCTTTTAGCAAAACCCGATTTCTCTTGTCCATAGTTCGAGAAGCTTTCAGGTGGAAAATGCGCACCACAGAAAAGCATGCCGGAGGCTGTGTCTAGAAAATTAGCCCTCTTTGCACGGACGAACTTTACCCATTGTCTGTGTAGTCCAGCTTTTTTTTTTCGCGTTCAGGAACTCATGGATACTATATTCCGATAAATAACTATTTGTACACCACATAGCACAGCAGTTTTGAACCAATTTTGTGATGTTTTGGTCAAACAAACCCCAACGCTACTCTCTCGTCGTTAAAAAACAATGGCACCTGGCTCCGCCTCGACTGTCAATCACTTGTCGTGACGTCTCCGCCCCATTCGGCTGTTTCCGGAACACTTTCGGAAATGTTCGTCATTTTCGATTTATTTTCGATAATTGCCCATTAATGTGATCATCCCAGGAATCCAACTGAACTACAGCAGTTTTGTTGAGAAGAATGGGCCAAGATTAGTCTTATCGATGTACCAGGCTGATCTGCAGCTACAGGAAACGTCTGGTTGAAGTTATTTTTGCCGAGGGGGGGGGCACAAAAGATTAAATGTGATGGTTCACTAACTTACTTTCCCCTTCCTGTCATTGTTTACATACTATCCTCATTAAAATATGAAAACCTATAAATGTTTGGGTGTTTTTCGCTAAAGTAGACACTGTGTTTTCATCTGTGTGATTTTGACAAAGATCATTTATACAGTAATGTAAGAAATTCCAAAAGGTTCAGATACTTTTTCATACAACTGTGAAGAAAAGAACTGTGAACAAAAAGTGAAGCGGGCTTCATTTTAGCCTCAGACGGAGAAAGACATCGACAGATTGAACAAGAAAGCTACTTATTACCTGTTTCTAATCTAATGTATTAGTGTTTATGTGCAGTTACACGTATGTCGTTTGATTGCCTTCATGCTCGTCACACAATGTCAGCGCTCGCAAGCTGTGTCATTTTTTTAAGTTTAGACATTATTACTTTTTCCCCCCATTATCAGAGGTCAGGAAATGCGCCATATGCATACTTAAAAACTTGGTGCAACCGTATTTTGCACTAATACAAGTTGTCTATTGCTTTAAGGATTTCATTTTAAGTGTTTTGAAATCAGTTTCAAGCACGTTTGCAATCATGGTCAGGATTTTAAGTAAGGATTTCAAATTAGAAATTAAAATATTTAATGCCAGACAGTAAAAGCCAAATTTAAAAAAATGTGACAATGTGTTGACATTCTCATTTTGTGTGGCCAGAAAACTTGGTGGTGGACAGATCAAATGATGGAAGAAACTCTTCACATCCAACAGGAGAGGTCAAGGTGAGTCTTACAAATGCCTTTATTTCAATTAGCTACATCGGGTGGGCAAACTATTCCACAAGGGCCGTGGTGGGTGAGGGTTTTCGTTGAAACCCATCAAGAGGACACCTTTTTATCGATCTAGTATCTTACAAGTGCAATCAGTTGATTGCAGTCAGGTGTTTCTTGTTTCCCGGGACCCCTCATTGGTTAAACTACCTGTGCTGGATCAGTTGTAACAAAGACCAGGACCCACTGCGGCCTTTGAGGACCGGTTTACCCACCACTGAGATACACTAAATAGATTTTTACCAGTGACACAACAACAAAAAATTAGGAAGGTGGTTAAGGTTTTACATAATCCTGTTTTGCGGTATAGTGTCCAGAAATAGAAGACCCCAATGTTTCGTTCAGTATCAAGGAAGAGAGTCCGGATGAAGTTCTGTGGATCAGTGACCCGGCCAGCTCGCTACAGTACCAGAACGTTTCAGATAGGTTCGAAGAGGACCACCAGAAAAATGCCTCAGACTGTGGGGACTCGTTCGCGTCAGGTGAGCACGGAGACGAGGTAAGCGGCCTCCACACACTAGTCAAGACGGAGAAGGATGAGACTGCATCAGGTGGATTCGCTCGGGATGGGTGCCCGCTGGGCACCACCAAGCAAAATCAACTGGCCGACTTGTCGCTGGACGAGCGAGACCACCAGCTGTGGTCATCCATCATCAACGGGGACGACATCGAGACTTCTTTCCCGGACTTTTCCAGTGTGGTGGACGAGTACTCGGACAGCTTCTCTGAGCAACCGCGCAAGTCACAACGGTCCTGTAACAGTGCTTACGAGGACGAGTACCCCAAGGACCCACCGTCCTCCACCTTTCCGCTCGGCTCACATTCAGACACGCGTAAGGAGCAGGTCTACCCACAGCGACGTCCCCAAGTTGGGGAACCATCACTGTCAGACGGCCCTGCGGCTGCCACCTTGCGGGGTGCTTTCTCCCTCTCTGAGACTGACCGCCGACCTTTGCAGCGGGGCTTTGCCTGCGGGCAGTGCGGTAAGACCTTCTCGCGACTACATCAGTTTAAGCTGCATCAGCAGAGCCACAAGCGCAAACGGGCCTTCTGGTGTGCCGTGTGTGGCAAAGGCTTCCAGTGCTCGTCGCACCTCAGCATCCACCACCGCACGCACACTGGCGAGAAGCCGTACAGCTGCCTACAATGCGGAAAGCGCTTCACGCAACAGAGCAGCCTACGCGTGCACCAGCGCACACACAGTGGCGAGCGGCCGTACAATTGTGCCGAGTGTGGAAAGACCTTTATCCTCATGCACCACCTCAAGCGACACTGCGTCATTCATACGTACAGCTGAGGGGTTTTACTTTGCTGAGTGTGGACGATGTACAGCTTCTTGTGTGACTAAGTGAGAAGGTTTGCTTAGCTTTTCAGGCCTGGAATGGAATAGACTGGACCAACTTTGGAGTTATGTATTTGTGACACATGCGAAATGACTCATTGTACACTGGCACTGGAAGCTATCCTAAGCAGAAACCTGCATGACTCGTCTGAGTTTTTCCAAAGGAATTTTATCTTTGACGTCGCCATTGATTAAATTATTCTTGTCGAAAGAATTTTTGATGTGTCATTATGACGAAACACCAGCCTTTTTAAATAACAGAAATTTCTGAGTTGTAATCGCACTCTGGCTGTACACAATGTTTTTGGAACGCCAAAAAAAAAATAAGGCAGTGAGTTTCGTTTGAGTTTTTCAAATAAGGGTTTCATGACTATTTTCAGTCAGGTTACATATTTTGATTTGGGTTTAATTAGATTATTGACTGGCTCAGTAGAGTAGTCGTTCCCCAACCCAGAGGTTGTGGGTTCGATTCCTCACCCTGATGTCCTCATCTAAGTATCCTTGTTTCAGTCTCTACTACGCCAATATTTTTACAGGATATTATTTTTATCCAAGTATTTTTCCCCAATAACTAAATAAATGGCATGGTCATGACAAATAAGTCTTGTGCTAAATGGAATATGAAATAGTAAAAATGCATTTATTCAAGACGACATGGCAAAATTACTCCTTAATGGTCAAAACTGTCGACTTCACCTCTACTGTCACACCTTCCGAACGATATTTTATGCCACCTAAATCGGGCTTATGTCATTTCCCTTCACCGGCTTCGGAGAATGTAAACAAACCAAGAGGCTTGACAGCTAGCCAACATGCTAACCCGAACTGAGTGATGTTTCAAAGTCTTAGTAGTGGAAAATCACAAATAACTAGCCCGGATTATTTCACATGACGACTGGGTTGTCGATTGTCTTTGCCGATCGGCAAACCGCCCGGCGGAGAGCAATTTACAGCTCGTTCCCCTGCTACCACGGACAGGAGAGCTCGCCGGGGAAGCAGCTGGACAATGACCGCTGAACAAACCGGCCGACGTCGGAGGAGCGTGTAGCTGCCAAATGGTCAACACGAATATGGCAAAATAATGCTTTACTACACAGTGAAGTCGTAAACAGCCAGACGGTCATAGGCGAGCGGCTGCAGTTGTTGTGCAGCTAACATGTGCAGCTAATGGGTTTGAGGAAAGTTTTTTACATGCACATCCATGATCAAACGTAAGTAGTCCTTTATTAAAATAAAGTTTGTAGTGTTTACTTTGTAATCGCTGTATTAGCGGATATTTTTAACTCAAAGTTGCGACTTCTGATCAGTCAGAAAATTGGACAGAAAACCGGGCACATGAAGAGCGGAATAAGCAGAGTATAGTGCGCTCCCGGCGGGGGGGATGTGCGACAAGCCGCCGGTCATCAGCCGAGGGGGCAAGCGGCATGTCAGCCACAAAATGCAAGCCACCTACATTTTAAAATGATACCAGTATTTGACATAATACAAAACACGATGATTACTCACTTCCTGGTAAGTGCAATGGTCCCACAGTAGTTGGGCTTGTTTTGGCCAATATCCACCGGTGAATGGGAACCTTTTGAAACCCCAAAAAGCGCACACGCCTCTCCCTCGTACAGCAAGATATATTTCTCTGCAGCCGTTTGGCTGGCGTGATGTGAAAAATAAACGTATTAATCCGCAAAATCAGCTGAATCCTTAGTCCTTCTCATACAACAGTACGGCTGTATAGTGCAGAGGACTCCTTCCTCCATACACGTCACAGCGCTCTCTTTCTCAACTCGAGACTGTTGCCGGAAGTCACTCATTTTCATGGTGTGGGATTCAAAAAACTAAATAAATATAGCGACCGCTTACACACACATCCAAGCGGTCTATTTCAATCAGGAGCATAAAATACCACGTGTATTATGAAATAAACATGCTTTTTCGTGTCACAGGCACTTTAAAGTGGTATTGTTGATTTAAAAAATTTACTGCCATTGACGGCAATTGAACTGAACATTGAACTGGATGAGTTAAACAAGGTTTAATGTATCAAGACAATGTTTTAAAAAAAACAACAACTTTTAAGATACTCATATTTCAGTCAATGAGAATTAATTTTGCAAATTTAAATTAATATGTGTTGTTACCGTCTAGAGGTTCCCACCAGAGGGCAGTCTTTTGACTCAGGGCTGCAGCTACAACAGGAATTGTTGACCAGCCAAAGTTAGGCGGCATATTTTGCAAACAGCAGACAGGTTGGTTGGCTTTCAGTGTAAACATGTGGAGGTAAGAAATAAGGGGCTGGTCGGCAGCCAATATCGGTACACCATTCAAGAAAAACTGAGTTTTCAATAGTCACCAATTTGTCAACGTCAGGACAAAAATAGACAAACAATGATCTGTCAGTCGTCAATGCCAGGCCACGGTGAACAAGTTGCTAAGGAACGTATAAAGTGGCTGGTTGTCACCCATACACGGATAAAGGCAAGCATGCATTCAGACAGTTTCAAGTTGATGTCAATGAAGCCAACACACCTTATGAGGAAATGAACACACAAGCACGCAAACATTGGAGTTTCAGACTTTAGATTCAAATGGAAAATCTCAGAACTTTTGATGTGGACAAATTAATCACATCACCAGTAACATAGCAAAATGTGTGAGTGTAAGAAGTGGTGTGAATAACTTGTAGACGTAATGGGTGTCCTAAACCAAAATATAGTGTACAGCACATGCTTTATGTGGAGTACATACTGTAGTTACTGTAGCCATGAGCAGCCTGTAGTTAGTGTAGATTGTAAATGAGGGTGTGGTGTTTAAAGTTGGTGGTGCCTTGTCAGTTTTTACCAGTATGGCTGCACAATCTAGAGTCGGCTTCAATGACTTCCTCCTGTTACAAGGCTTGCCTGTCTGGCTGCATGTTTTTGCTGCATACTTTGCTGTGCGTGTGTGAGAAAGAGGGAGAAAAATCCCAACTTAATGCGAGTCAGCATTCTTGAACAGACACGAAACGCTGCTTAAAAAGAAATCTTCAAAATGACTAAATTTCTGTTTCGATTTTTAATTTAAAAGGCCAGCATAGGTAAATAAATCCCATTTGAAAAAACAATCCATTTAAATTATTGTGCTTTAATCTAAATGAATTATTTCTTTAATGGACAAATATTTCATACTGTGACGAGACTACAAGAATATTGAGGCACTTTGATGAATGTAATGATTATGCAATAGTTCCTCTTAATGATTAGTGCTTGAATATGCATTGAACTCTGGCAGCCTTTGACGACAATAGATCTCCATTTTAACTGGTAGGGACTGGCAATCTACAGTGCCTTGCAAAAGTATTCGGCCCCCTTGAATCTTGCAACCTTTTGCCACATTTCAGGCTTCAAACATAAAGATATGAAATGTAATTTTTTTGTCAAGAATCAACAACAAGTGGGACACAATCGTGAAGTGGAACAACATTTATTGGATAATTTAAACTTTTTTAACAAATAAAAAACTGAAAAGTGGGGGGTGCAATATTATTCGGCCCCTTTACTTTCAGTGCAGCAAACTCACTCCAGAAGTTCAGTGAGGATCTCTGAATGATCCAATGTTGTCCTAAATGACCGATGATGATAAATAGAATCCACCTGTGTGTAATCAAGTCTCCGTATAAATGCACCTGCTCTGTGATAGTCTCAGGGTTCTGTTTAAAGTGCAGAGAGCATTATGAAAACCAAGGAACACACCAGGCAGGTCCGAGATACTGTTGTGGAGAAGTTTAAAGCCGGATTTGGATACAAAAAGATTTCCCAAGCTTTAAACATCTCAAGGAGCACTGTGCAAGCCATCATATTGAAATGGAAGGAGCATCAGACCACTGCAAATCTACCAAGACCTGGCCGTCCTTCCAAACTTTCTTCTCAAACAAGGAGAAAACTGATCAGAGATGCAGCCAAGAGGCCCATGATCACTCTGGATGAACTGCAGAGATCTACAGCTGAGGTGGGAGAGTCTGTCCATAGGACAACAATCAGTCGTACACTGCACAAATCTGGCCTTTATGGAAGAGTGGCAAGAAGAAAGCCATTTCTCAAAGATATTCATAAAAAGTCTCGTTTAAAGTTTGCCACAAGTCACCTGGGAGACACACCAAACATGTGGAAGAAGGTGCTCTGGTCAGATGAAACCAAAATTGAATTTTTTGGCCACAATGCAAAACGATATGTTTGGCGTAAAAGCAACACAGCTCATCACCCTGAACACACCATCCCCACTGTCAAACATGGTGGTGGCAGCATCATGGTTTGGGCCTGCTTTTCTTCAGCAGGGACAGGGAAGATGGTTAAAATTGACGGGAAGATGGATGCAGCCAAATACAGGAACATTCTGGAAGAAAACCTGTTGGTATCTGCACAAGACCTGAGACTGGGACGGAGATTTATCTTCCAACAGGACAATGATCCAAAACATAAAGCCAAATCTACAATGGAATGGTTCAAAAATAAACGTATCCAGGTGTTAGAATGGCCAAGTCAAAGTCCAGACCTGAATCCAATCGAGAATCTATGGAAAGAGCTGAAGACTGCTGTTCACAAACACTCTCCATCCAACCTCACTGAGCTCGAGCTGTTTTGCAAGGAAGAATGGGCAAGAATGTCAGTCTCTCGATGTGCAAAACTGATAGAAACATACCCCAAGCGACTTGCAGCTGTAATTGGAGCAAAAGGTGGCGCTACAAAGTATTAACGCAAGGGGGCCGAATAATATTGCACGCCCCACTTTTCAGTTTTTTATTTGTTAAAAAAGTTTAAATTATCCAATAAATTTTGTTCCACTTCACGATTGTGTCCCACTTGTTGTTGATTCTTGACAAAAAATTAAAATTTTATATCTTTATGTTTGAAGCCTGAAATGTGGCGAAAGGTTGCAAGGTTCAAGGGGGCCGAATACTTTTGCAAGGCACTGTATTGCTGTCAATAGCACTGAAACGTGATCATTCACTGTCAACCCTCCCAGTTAAAATAGTTTGGACGTTTATCGCTGCCAATGGCAGTGAGTGAGTTAAACAACTTGCACTGCTTGAAGTAGTGCTTGTAGTGAGCTTTATTCATATTTGTGGTTATTGTCACATTTCTTGATCTTGGTTCAGTCAGTGATGACATTACACAAAAAAGCCAAATAAAAAGCAACATTTTGAGTTTTGAGGAGAAAGTTAAATTATTATGGCTATCTCCCAATTCTACACCTTTTGGTGCAACATTTAAACATCATTCCACATTTTTGACAAGAGCAAGCCGAATAGATGAGACTAATGTAAAGTGAACATGCCACAACATGTGAATGAAATCATGAGCTTTACTCTTGAGTAATAACACCTGTAAATGTTTGTCTGTGGCCCTTGGGCAAATGCCGATCTCATAAAACTTCTCAAGACCTTTTACGGGCATTCACACGGCATCGCGTGATGTCACGGGAATTTTTTTTTTGTGGTTGGATGAGGGAGTAGGAGGAGGTGTTTGGGTTAGGGAAAAAGGAAACAGGCCAATGGGAGATAAAATGAAGGACAAGCCTTCTGGGAACATAGAACGTCCTATTCAAACCATGCTTAGATGACACACTTGGAGAAACATTAACTATTGCACTTTCATGTTTTCTTGGGGATTTCATTTTAAAAATATGTTTACAGTTTTTTTTTGTTTTTTTTTAAATTGAATGCTCATTTTATTCACATTTAAGTTTTTTTAGTCAGACGTTAAATCCCGCAGTTGCACCATTTGAGTTTTGTGTTTTGAAATTGCAATTTGCAATCAAGTTTTCATTAGACTTTTTATTTCATTTAAATTTGTATAACTACATTCATTTTTTTGTGTATTTCTTGTTGGATTCGATAGAGAAAAAATAATTTTAAAAAGCATTACAAATTAAGAATGAATAGAAAGTAAAATTAAAATCAAGTGATACGGACAGTATTCATATAAACTTCAATTTTTCACTTTTTTGTAATTTATGAAAATTGTTTTTTCATCTGCAATCCACACAGATCACCCCATACTGACACACACACAAATAAAAGCGCAAAATCGTGCAGATTTTTTAAAAAAGGAAAAACAAATATCTCACAGTATTCCGACCTGTTTGTGTGGCACTCTTATATTTAACTAAGGTGCTGTCCATTTCTGATCAACCTTGAGATGGTTCTATTGATGTCCGTCTGTTTTTGATCATACGGTTTGGATGTTAGGAAATCCACACACCTAGAAGACCTTACAGCTCGCAAAAATTCTGATATTATGAGCTAATGAGGAACTGTCTGAAGAGCTGCAGAGACAGAATTGTAGCAGGGCACAGATCTCGCCAAGGCTAAAAATCAGCCGTACTTAAGGTTCCTTAGAGCACAGCAAGCCTCCATAATCCTTGCATGGAAGACGTTTGGGATAACCAGAACCCTTCTTATTGCTAGCTGTCCGACCACCTGAGGAATGGGGAGAGAAGGACCTTGGTGAGAGAGGTAAACATGAACCCCAAAGTCAACATGGCTGAGCTCCAGAGATGCACATGTGAGATTGGAGAAAGATCTAGAAAGCCAGCCGTCACTCTATGGTAAAGTTTTGCGTATAGAGAAAACCAGTGTCCTGTATAGTGAGCCAGTGTCCTGTATAGTGAGCATTAAAGTGGGTGAAATCATTATGACCAACTACAGCAATATCCTGGACGAAAACTTCCTGAGAGTTTAGGCCTTAAGACTGGGTTGAACATTTACCTCCCAACAAGACCCAACTCAGCTAAAATAACTAAGAACTGACTTCAGGAAAAACTCTGACTGTTCATGAACAGTGTTGTTAATCTTACTTAAACTGACTTCAGGAAAAACTCTGTGACTGTTCATGAACAGTGTTGTTAATCTTACATTAAAAAGTAATTAGTTACAGTTACAAATTCTCTCAAAACGTAATTGAGTTAGTAACTCAGTTACCTCAACATAAGAGTAATTAGTTACTCGGCAAAGTAACTGACGTTACTCATGTTCTACACGTTATTACATGATCCATTCTATAACGTCTTTCACATCAAATATGTTTATATTAACTGATTGAATTGAACATTCTTTTTCATTAAAAATAAACACTATTTTTTTTACTATTTAAAAAAAAATTTCATGTACATAACTGTAATGGTAAACAAATGATAACTGTGAGAAAAAAAGCCTTTTTGTTTTTCCTGTTGTACTGAACTCGCACCAAACGGTAACCCACGTACCGAGGTATGTAATGAACCGTGACTTTTGTGTCCCGTCATACCCCTAATATTGATATATTTTTCAACATGCAGCTGAGGCTCTGAATCTCTTCTCCTGTCTTTGCTGTAGTTTTTTTTTTAATTAAAAAAAAAATCACAAGTTTTATGGATACGCCATTCATGAAAAGTATAGGGCAAGTGACTACTTTTGGTTATAAAAACAAAAACTACTAATATATTGTAGCATCTACAAGGACAATGCCCACTTGGTGATGGTAATGCATAATGAACAGGAAAACGGTCCATTATTTTCAATTAATTGTACCCACCTGAATGCCGCGAACTGTATGTTAAAAAAAAAAAAAAAGTTTCCCGACAGTTAAGATGACGCTCACCATGCTAAATGCTAATGGTAGCGAAAACACGAAGGCTATGCTAACGCTCCGAGCCACCTAGCAACACTTTGCAACGGTGTCACAACCCCTCCTCATCCCCTTTCCCACTTTGCTCTCTCCATGTCTCTCAGACATCTCTCGTCATTCAACCAAATTGTAATAACACACGCCTTCAGATCCCCAATAACAATAATGGAAAGATGGGAAAATTACATTACACCCTAGATTACTCACTACTGACAAAAATAACGCCGTTAGTAACGCTGTTGTACTCTTAACACCGTTATTAACAACACTGTTCATAAATGGCCCATCCAGAGCCCTGACTTAAACCCAACTGAGCATCTCTGGAAAGACCTGAAAATGGTTGCCCATCAGTTTTCACTATACAACCTGACATAACTGCAAAGGGGTGAAAAAGTTGTTCCATCAGTCCCAATACAGAGCAAAAATACTTGGCTTTGTGATATTCCTTTTTTTTGTTTATCCAATGTCAAAGAGTTTCTCCTGCCAATGTTGGGTGCTATGTGTACATTGAGGGAAAAAAATGTTTAATCAATTTAACAAATGGCTGCAACAGTTAAAAAATGAAGGGGTTTTGAATACTTTTCATACACACTGTAGAACTAGGTAAAGTATTTGAGTATTTTACATTTTTTCAGTGGTGATATATATATACAGTGGGGGAATTAAGTATTTAGTCAACCACTAATTGTGCAAGTTCTCCCACTCAAAAATATTGGAGAGGCCTGTAATTGTCAACATGGTTAAACCTCAACCATGAGAGACAGAATGTGGAAAAAAACCTTGAGAATCACATTGTTTGATTTTTAAAGAATTTATTTGCAAATCATGGTGTAAAATAAGTATTTGGTCAATACCAAAAGTTCATCTCAATACTTTGTTATGTACCCTTTGTTGGCAATAACGGAGGCCAAACCTTTTCTGCAACTCTTTATAAGCGTTTCACACACTGTTGCTGGTATTTTGGCCCATTCTTCCATGCAGATCTCCTCTAGAGCAGTGATGTTTTGGGGCTGTCATTGTGCAACACGGACTTCCAACTCCCTCCGCAGATTTTCTATGGGGTTGAGACCTGGAGACTGGCTAGGCCACTCCAGGACCTTGAAATGCTTCTTACGAAGCCACTCCTTTGTTGCCCTGGCTGTGTGTGTGGGATCATTGTCATGTTGAAAGACCCAGCCACGTCTCATCTTCAATGCCCTTGCTGATGGAAGGAGATTTTCACTCAAAATCTCTCAATACATGGCCCCATTCATTCTTTCCTTTACACAGATCAGTCGTCCTGGTCCCTTTGCAGAAAAACAGCCCCAAAGCAGGATGTTTCCACCCCCATGGTTCACAGTGGGTATGGTGCAATTCAGTATTCTTTTTCCTCCAAACAAGAGAACCTGTGTTTCTACCAAAAAGTTCTATTTTGGTTTCATCTGACCATAACACATTCTCCCAGTCCTCTTCTGGATCATCCAAATGCTCTCTAGCGAACCGCAGACGGGCCTGGACGTGTACTTTCTTTAGCAGGGGGACACGTCTGGCAGTGCAGGATTTGAGTCCCTGGCGGCGCATTGTGTTACTGATAGTAGCCTTTGTTACTGTGGTCCCAGCTCTCTGTAGGTCATTCACTAGGTCCCCCCGTGTGGTTCTGGGATTTTTGCTCCCCGTTCTTGTTATCATTTTGACGCCACGGGGTGAGGAGGGGGTTGAAAGTCCGTGTTGCCCAACGACAGCCCCAAAACATCACTGCTCTAAGAGGAGATCTGAATGGAGGAATGGGCCAAAATACCAGCAACACTGTGTGAAAAGCTTGTGAAGAGTTATAGAAAATGTTTGGCCTCCGTTATTGTCAACAAAGGGTACATAACAAAGTATTGAGATGAACTTTTGGTATAGACAAAATACTTATTTTCACCATGATTTGCAAATAAATTATTTAAAAATCAAACAATGGGATTTTCTTTTTTTTTTTTTTTCCACATTCTGTCTCTCAAGGTTGAGGTTTACCCATGTTGACAATTACAGGCCCCTTGCACAATTATTGGTTGACTGAATTCTTTTTTTTTTTTTGCCCCACTGTGTATGTGTATATATACAATGCCTTGCAAAAGTATTCGGCCCCCTTGAACCTTGCAACCTTTCGCCACATTTCAGGCTTCAAACATAAAGATATAAAATTTTAATTTTTTGTCAAGAATCAACAACAAGTGGGACACAATCGTGAAGTGGAACAAAATTTATTGGATAATTTAAACTTTTTTAACAAAAAAACTGAAAAGTGGGGCGTGCAATATTATTCGGCCCCCTTGCGTTAATACTTTGTAGCGCCACCTTTTGCTCCAATTACAGCTGCAAGTCGCTTGGGGTATGTTTCTATCAGTTTTGCACATCGAGAGACTGACATTCTTGCCCATTCTTCCTTGCAAAACAGCTCGAGCTCAGTGAGGTTGGATGGAGAGTGTTTGTGAACAGCAGTCTTCAGCTCTTTCCACAGATTCTCGATTGGATTCAGGTCTGGACTTTGACTTGGCCATTCTAACACCTGGATATGTTTATTTTTTAACCATTCCATTGTAGATTTGGCTTTATGTTTTGGATCATTGTCCTGCTGGAAGATAAATCTCCGTCCCAGTCTCAGGTCTTGTGCAGATACCAACAGGTTTTCTTCCAGAATGTTCCTGTATTTGGCTGCATCCATCTTCCCATCAATTTTAACCATCTTCCCTGTCCCTGCTGAAGAAAAGCAGTCCCAAACCATGATGCTGCCACCACCATGTTTGACAGTGGGGATGGTGTGTTCAGGGTGATGAGCTGTGTTGCTTTTACGCCAAACATATCGTTTTGCATTGTGGCCAAAAAGTTCAATTTTGGTTTCATCTGACCAGAGCACCTTCTTCCACATGTTTGGTGTGTCTCCCAGGTGGCTTGTGGCAAACTTCAAACGAGACTTTTTATGGATATCTTTGAGAAATGGCTTTCTTCTTGCCACTCTTCCATAAAGGCCAGATTCATGCAGTGTACGACTGATTGTTGTCCTATGGACAGACTCTCCCACCTCAGCTGTAGATCTCTGCAGTTCATCCAGAGTGATCATGGGCCTCTTGGCTGCATCTCTGATCAGTTTTCTCCTTGTTTGAGAAGAAAGTTTGGAAGGACGGCCGGGTCTTGGTAGATTTGCAGTGGTCTGATGCTCCTTCCATTTCAATATGATGGCTTGCACAGTGCTCCTTGAGATGTTTAAAGCCTGGGAAATCTTTTTGTATCCAAATCCGGCTTTAAACTTTTCCACAACAGTATCTCGGACCTGCCTGGTGTGTTCCTTGGTTTTCATAATGCTCTCTGCACTTTAAACAGAACCCTGGGACTATCACAGAGCAGGTGCATTTATACGGAGGCTTGATTACACACAGGTGGATTCTATTTATCATCATCGGTCATTTAGGACAACATTGGATCATTCAGAGATCCTCACTGAACTTCTTGAGTGAGTTTGCTGCACTGAAAGTAAAGGGGCCGAATAATATTGCACGCCCCACTTTTCAGTTTTTTATTTGTTAAAAAAGTTTAAATTATCCAGTAAATGTTGTTCCACTTCACGATTGTGTCCCACTTGTTGTTGATTCTTGACAAAAAAATTAAATTTCATATCTTTGTTTGAAGCCTGAAATGTGGCGAAACGTTGCAAGATTCAAGGGGGCCGAATACTTTTGCAAGGCACTGTATACATATATATATATATATATATATATATTATTGCTGTCAAATGATTAAAAAATTTAAACTAGTTAATCATATGTCAACTGTGTGATTAATCATGATTAATCACATTTCCCTCGGGATGAATAAAGTTGCTCTTCAGGAAAAAAAATCTTTGAAAATACTATAATTGACTTTAAAATTTGTTTTCAGATGAAATGTATGTTGTATGAATGAATTAATACTTAACCAAATAGTTTTAAAATTTTATTTAACAACTCGGCTCGTATAAAATAAAATAAATTGTCAGTATTATACAGAAAAGAGCTTAACAGATTAAAGTGCCTCAGACTAACAATGTGGTTAGAGTACCGTTTGGCATATTGGCCAAAATTAACTGCCAACTTTAAGAGCAGACAAGCACAATACAGTAACAATAGCTAGTGTTTCAAGAAATGTGTAAACAACTTCTCTGTTAAACGTTTCACACAAATAAATGCAGCATTTGCAGTTTTACACTAAATGGCCTGAAAGCTGTGTGAGATTTAAAACAAAACAAAAATTTGTCCAATTTTCACACTTAACTGAAAAACATTACACTAAAATGTGTGTAAAGGTGTTTAGAAACACTGCTTAAGTTAGCCAGTCATACCCTTTTTTTTGTCCAGTGGTCTCCTGTCAGTGCAACAAACGTAACTCTGGCTAGTTGCTCCACCTTCGTTGCCTTTTCATTTTCAAAAAGTTCATGAATTTTTGTGGCAATAGTTGCCCGTGAAGGTGTTCTGTATGGTGGGTCGCCCGATGCTATCTGGATGACATTTTCAAGGCCCTTATCTTCGACTAAGTTAATGGGTCTCTACAGTCTCTGGCTACCCATCTAGCGATAGCAGTAGTCAACCTACTTGTTGTCCTTTTGTTGACAAGTCCGAGACCGCACTCTACCAGTGTAGTTTGATGACTGCGGCTTGTTTTTGCGGTGTTAGCGTCATTGCTAACATTAGTGAAGCTATGCATAGCCCAAAGGTGGTACTTTAGGCTAGTTGTGCTTTGATGGAAGGACAGTTCATCACAGCAGTATGTGCACACAACTTTTGTTTTATCCAGATTTCCATTAGGCAACTTTTTAAAACGGAATTTGCCATGAAGCAGTCTTAGGTCATCCTCCTCACTCATCGTGGCTGGCTGCATTTTGTCCTGCATTGCCATGCGGAGAATGTAAACATCCCCGTGTGGGACTACGGGAGGCAGTTGTGGCCAAACTTCGTGTGTGCGGTAAATTGCGTTATTTTTTTTTAATGCGTTAATATTTCCAGATTAATCATGGTCGTTAACGCGTTATTTTTGAAAGGCCTAATATATATGTATAGTGAGTTTCTACAGTTTTTTTATACTCAATTTTTGTCCGTTGTTCATCATTGCAATTTCAATTGAAAGTTAAATCGATATAAAAAATATGCATCCTTTAAAATTGAAAAAGTCAACATGTGCCGAAAAAAAAAAAGAAGGAATAATCGTTGTTCAAAATGTTGGAATGCCACCTACACTTATTTAACACAGGGCACACAAGATTGTTATGTAACAAGTCATTTTATTGCAAAAGTAGTTCTAGAGGATATCAACCAAGTCTGCAGTTATTATACAGTGATAAGACTTTGCCACGTTTGGTCCTTCTACAAAATAATCCTTTTTATATAAATAGAGCACATAAACCCTTTAATTAAATACAACACTTAGATAAATATTCCGACACTCTTTGCACGTTTTTTTTTTTTTTTTTTAAACCAAAAAAAAAACTCCCTTTTATGTAGATGACTTTGTTCCGCATTAAGTCAGTGAGTATATGAATAGTTTAAGAGCTTCAAGGTAGTTAGAAGAACAGTGCTGTTTGTTTTTTGTGTAATCCATTAAGCATCAGGAAGTTGAGCATAACTCTGAGGTTTTCAATGTTTCATCAGTATTGACTAAAAGCAGTAGTGTGTTGAGTACGTACTGTGCTAACTGTAAGCAAGAATTCTATTACGTTAGAAACAAGACTTTTTGTTCACATGATCTTCTGACATGCAATTACCACGACTAAAATCCTTGCCAATTTGGAATTGGCCACACAATCAGAATACAGATTCAAATCTGATGAAAAAAAAATGGAGTAAACTTCCTTGTGTAAGTAATTTTAGTACACCAGAAAATGGCCTAAATGACCCTGAAATGGTTGCTTTAAGCCAAAATGATGCACTTCCTGTGTCAGGTATGCTTTCTTTAGACTTTTGTGTGGGTCTACTCATGTAAGATGCTTTGTAAATGCAATTAAGTGGGGCTAGGGTGACAAATTTTCTTTAAAATAAAACAACACATTCAGGATGTGTCGAAAAATCCTTGCCATGGGATTTCTAAGACAAAAACAGTGCCCTCACAAAGACTTGTTGTGGCATAGCTCCAGGCGGCCCACCAGGGTGCTGACTAGACGCTCCAGCTGCACGGCCCGCTGCCGGCCCGTCTCAAGGACCTCTTCGTGGTTGGCTTTGGCCTGGCTCTCGTAATCCATGACTGCCCGGTTAGTGATGAGCGACATCGCCAAACAGCGCATGTCGGCGTGGCGCGCCGTGATCACCTCATGCACCGTGCTCATGCCTGCACGCAAACAGAGAGTCAGAATGGTTCTTAAAATGTAATTAAAACGGATGGAAATTCTTCAGCCTGAATTTGGGACTAATACAGGTACTGAACAAACATTTGGCTGCTTTGTAACAAAACATATGATTTCAAACTGTCAATAGCTGCTTTCACACTCCGTAGTTCACTCTCTACTTTTGCTGGGATAATGACGTCATTTTTCGAGTTTGCACATGTAGGAACTAGGGACCAGGAACCATTTCAGTTCCTTCTCTGAGGTAGGGACTTTCAGTCGGGCTGTCGGAACTCGATTTCGTAAGTGTTTGGTGATTGGCTAAAAACGCCCCCTTCTATACTAGTGCGTCTTGAGGAGCCGCTGTATTGTAATAAAAAAACTACCCTGTATTAAATCTGTGTGCTCTTTCAGTATCGTCGTCAGATGCTGGATTTGCACAAAGATGGAAACTTCCCTTCAAACATGCACGACTTGCCACTGTGACCTTGACGGTCTCCATTTGTTTTTGTTTTTTTCGTTCAGCTTAGTTTTCCTGGTTTTATTTTGCAAGAGGTGGTAAAAAAATGTGTCAGTGGCACAGACTACATCATCACAGCAGTTCGTATCAGGCGCAGTACCCATGTGTGGATTGCCTGGCGAAGTATGGTTCCTATAACAACTGGAGAGGCCTATAGTTATAGAAACTAAGTACCCCAGTTCCTACAGTCTGAAAGCGGCAACACAACACGATTGGTCGACGTTAGTTTTAAAGAGTTAAAACTGACAAAAGGAACGGCGAGGGGGCATCTCGAAGCCAACACTGTGGCTTCAGTAAAACATCAGGTGGGACCTACTGTTGGTTAAACGTGTTGGCACAGTGCTTAAGTGCATTTTGACATAAAAATGAAGTACATTGGTAATTCTATGATTTTTCCACAGTAATAATTTTTTCACATTAATTGAATGAATGAATCTTACTAAGCCTTTTGATTGGCTGGCAACCAGTTCAGGGTGTAACCCCCTTCCCCTTAGTTAACTGTATCCCAGCAACCCTCGTGAGGGTAAGCGGTATGGAAGATGAATGAATATAGAATAAATGATACACAAAGAGCAATATTTAAGACTCACAAAGTTACATAACTATTAAAATTGTGTATTACAACAAATTTCTTTGTGGTTTCCTACGGCAGAGTTGAAACCCGATGATGTCACTGGACATACAGAAACCACCAGGCAATATACAGCTATATGGGGAATATTGAAAATCTTACTTGATTTTATCGTGGGATAAATTGGAATACCATGTTGAAAGTGTGTTGGAAGAGGAAGAAAGTCACTAAGAACATGTTGCTTGAGTATTTTTTTTTCACTCTTCAAACGGGTACTGTCATTTTCGGATGGCAAGCTGGTAACCCACCATGAACCCTGCAGTTTATATAGGGATTTTTGTACGCTAATGAGTTGCATGTACTTTACTGTGATATTATATATAATTATGTTAATTATATTATAATTATATATTACTGCGGCATTTATATGAACAGATACTGTTTTCTTGTTAGACCTGGTGGGTGTGGCTTATGGTCGGGTGCACCTTACTGTCAAAAAAGGCTACATTCATACTGCAGGTGTGAGTGCACGAATCCAATTTTTTCGTGTTTTTCCGACTCGAATGAGGCATTAACTTGACAGTCTGAACGTGACAAGTTGCATAGAAGTGGACCATTTCAAATCCGATCTGGGTCACTTTCGTATATGGTTTAAATCTGATTTGGGCCACATTTTTCCAGAACGTGGTGGCGGTATTAACTGTCAAGTCTCCCAAATCGGAATTCATGCAGCAATTACATCAGCAAAGAGCGAGAGCAGCACGCAAGACGGCAGCGATGTAGATGTTCATTAGCGTTTCACAGCGTGAACTCTGCTTTTACTACGCAGGAGACAGGCTTGACCACAGTCATAAAAAACTACAATGAAGAAAAGGATAAGCCTGATAATGCTTGGTTTCTTATTGTGCAACAAATGAGCAATATTTTAATAGTGCTTACATGGCCGAGTCAGGGCAAACTGACGCAAGTCATGCACGCACAAGTGTGTAGTTATTTGTTTTGACGCTTCTGCGCATGCGGGTCAGTTTGCTCAGCGCATCTCTGACTACGAATTAGTGCGAATGCGTAATACTTGAACAGGCTCAATGGACAAAGAACGGGCACGCCATTGGGAATTGTGGATTAAGACTTGCAGTATGAACCTAGCCTAATTGTCCTGTTCACACTGGCCAACTGGAGGTGCTCATTCTTCTCTGAAACTGTGGAACCATTAGCTTTTACAGCATTGCTAATGGAGCTTGCGCTAAGGCTATATGATCTTTTTTCATGCAATTTGAATATCGACTATAGCAAGCCATATCCATTCAAATATAAATAATTTGTCATATGAAAATATAACAATTGTATGCATTTGTTTGAAATGGCTCCTGGGATTTTGTGTTGGAGAAATTTCTTACACAGCACTTATCAACCACCATTACGGTGCAAAACAAACACAAAAACAATGTTTAAATAATGCCAAAAATGCATTGGGATCAGAACAAGACAACACACATGTGTAATAGTGAAAAAAGACGTAAATAAAAGCCATTATTACCAGGAAGTGGCTGCCCTTAGTCTGGCAGGTATTTTGTCAATACTGGTATGATTTTAGCCCATCAAATGCGAGAAATTGCCTAACCTTCCTTTTTTCGTCATTAATACCCATAGTGGAGAGATCGAGGCTCGCTGCAACCACTGTGTTAACAGTCGTCACTGCATTACTTTACACACCACATTTACTGTGTTAGCTGGTGGGTATTACCTTATATACCACTTTATTGTTGAGATCTCAAGGAATATGCCCAGAAATGGTTTTATGGGCTATTAATATATTGTCAATGAAAAAATTGAGATATTTTCAATGTTCTTGGTGTAGTTCTCTCTTAAATAATGGGTTCAAGAGGTCCATGTGGACCAGCACTCACCCACGGCGTCAGCCCCGAGTTTGTGCATCATGCGGCACTCAGCGATGGTCTCGAAGGAGGGCCCTCCTAGGACACAGTAGACCCCCTCCCGCATAAAGTCGCCAAAGTCCAGCTCGCCCGCTACATCATGTGCCAGCTTGCGCAGCTCGCGGTCGTATGCATCAGACATGCAGGGGAAGCGGACGCCAAACCTGGACAAATACAATGAGTGAACCTTTCTTGTTACGGGATGGTAATTTATACACCCACCACTCCCTATAGGTGAAAATCTGAGCCCTTATTAAAAATAGTTTTACCCTTTTCACACAAATTGAAGGCATTTAGTCTTATTAAAATACTTAACCATCATTTCTGAAAGAGTCAGACATTTGCCACGTTTACATGGAGCCAAATATTCCAATTACAATCGGAATACTTGTTCAAACCGAATAAATGTGTTCCATATAAACACCTCATTCGGAATGAACAGGCCCAAACCGAATGGAATTTCATTCCGATTCACAGGGGTGGAATATTCCTTTTCCCAAACCGATTAAAAGTAAAATTATATCATGTAAACAGGGAAGCGGAATGGTGTCTGGTTGCATTCTTTCTGCACATGCTCCGTACTGACGTGGTGACGTCAGTTGGTGACGTAAGTAACGTCACTTGCAACATGGCTTCCAAGCACACGCACAGCGCACCCACACAACTTTTTAAATGAACGGCGTGTCATTCTGAAGTTTTGTTTCCACTCGAAAAGTTAAAACAGCAGCTGATCTGACGATCGATCTCCGTGTTTTGCAACGTGACGCTCTGTTTTGATTAATCTGCGCATGTCAGACGGCAGTTGTCAAACGTCCTTTCGGAATAAAGGCAGACACATGTAAACGCTGGATCAGAATAGATGAAGTGATATGTAAACAGCTGATGTGAAATTTCCATTCGGAATGATTTGAATCGGTATGAATAAAAGTCAGCATGTAAACGTGGCTACTGACCAGGATACAGTAAGCTATAGTAGTAGCTATGCAGTATGGAAAGAGGTGTAAATCACATGATCCATAGAGTAGATGCCATTACATATTCAGTCTACAATAGCTGCTAGCTATGTAAACTTGCTCCTCCTGTTAGTTAACTGTAAAATGACACTGAACCCAATAAACCATCAGTGACAAAAAGTAATTTGACACTTCTTTACTGTCACTGTCAAGCTGATGCTTGGAGTGGATCAAGAGAACCTACAAAGGAATATTTGAACAGTGGTACAATGAATTTAATCCTAAATGGACTATTACAATAAAGCCATATTTATGATAAAATATTGTTCATATTATATATACTTGGGTTGGGACTCATATATATATATATATATATATAGTGTTTAAAAAATAATAATTAGTAATTTTGTAATTAAACAAATTTGTTAATTGTAGAATGCTATAGAATGCTATTTGTCCCCCAAAATATATTTTTCAAAAATCAAAATAGATCCTTGTGAACAACTGAAACCTATACATAGAGGCGTGAATGTTGTTAACACTTAACACATTTAATCCGATTTACATATACGAAACAAACTTTTGAACAGTAGTTATACACAAACCCACACACAATTGTCCACATACGGTTTATACATACATATCTTGACACACACCAAGTTTCATTCATCCCTTTTGGCTTACATATTTTTAATAGAAAATAAATTTTATAATACTTTTTGGGAAAAGCTAAACACAGTGCAACAAAACGCCAAAAAACGTTTTTTTAAAATTATCTACAAATTGTTTCAAATTTTTAATCCGACATACAAGGTCAATGTTATGATTTAATCATTTTTTTGAGAAAAAAGTAAATCCATTTTTATTTTTCCATTGAATAAAAATTTATAATTATAGACTTTTAATGCACCTTTCTCATAAGATTAGAATTTTTTTTTCTTCCAAAAAGATGTGACTTTAAACCATTTGCTGCCATTGACAGCCTTCTTTTTGAATTGGGAAGGCTGACGGTGAATGACCAATGCCAAAACTGCCATTTCTAATGGATGGACGTCTATTGCTGTCAATGGCAGCAATCGAGCTCATACAGCAACCTGTACTACAGAAATAAAATGCCTTAAAATCAACTAAACTTATGAACGACTAATGTTTTTCAAACTGGAAGGATGGCTACCCACCTGTCGTGGTTGGGTCCCACCAGCGGGTTGACACCAGCAAAGCCTGGCATGTTGATGTGATCCTTGATGATCATGACATCGCCCACCTTGTAGTCCTCGTTCAGGCCGCCGGCTGCGTTGGTGAGGATCACAGTCTTCACTCCGAGCAGTTTGAAGACGCGCATGGGAAGCGCCACCTACATGACGCCAATAACGTCAAGATTGTGATTGTATCCTACGTTCAAATTTTTTTATTGGGGAAGGAAAGACATTTCAAATCCTGTATTTAATCAAGGAATATTCTGTCACTTTCTAGAAAAAAAGGGGATATTTAGGGCAGGGAAAACAAATTTCATGAAAAGATACATGTGTCAAATCTCAGATTTTCTTCTTAAATATACAAATACCTGTTTTTCTATTCGAAAAATATATTCAATTCCTCAATGTCCTGAAATTTAATATTGGAATGTCCCAATGTTCTGTTCTTGAATGATTATCGGGAGATTTATCTCAAATTTAATTTACAAAAAATAAAAACTTTAGAAACAAAACAAAAATATCCTTATTTATATTGGAATATCCCAATTTTCTACCCTTGAAAATCTATCTTCAACAATTAAAAAAAGAAATGCTTTGAACTAGACATGTGCCGATTACCGGTTTCAAGGTATACCGTGGCATGAAAACATCATGGTTTCAAAACCGCAAACATTTTCCATCATATTGTCCCTAGGTTATTTGCTATTTTTTGTGTCCCAAAAATGCAGGGAGAAATCCCCCGCTTGCAGCTGCATGGCTCAACCCTCCCGCACCAGTTGTTGCTCTGTGTCAGTGAGTCAGAAAAAACGCTGCTATAGGAAAACTTCAGCTACAAAAAAGTTATAGACGGCTGTCGAGGAGAAGGCCCAAGCGACATGTAAAACATGTTTGCGGAGGGTTGCTGTCGAGGAGGCAATACCTCCAATATGATTTTGCATTTAAGAAAAATTAAAGGTTAGTTAACACTGTCATAAACATTTCCCACCAGCTACGAGAGTTAACTCCAGCGTGATTAGTGTGTCTAGCCGTGGTAAAACGTGTTTTTCTTTTTCTCTCTGGCAACTGTCTGTTGAGAAAGAGAGTGATACAAGTCATACGCACGTGCTTTTTATGGAAAATATTTTTGTTCTGATGGTAATAATGTTGAGTTGTGGCTGTGGGTTTAGGCTCACAGGTTAGGGTTTATGATTAAGGTTAGGCAATACCGTGATATTTTGACCTAAGGTTATCATACCGTCAGAATCTCATACCGGCACATGCCTACTTTGAACATGTTTCTCTGAAGAATGTTGTTTCAGTGACGTAATTTTATTCATTTAAAAAAAAAATATACCCCCCCGGACTAAAAACAACATCCACAAGAAGCACAAGGTCAAGAACAGTTTTTAAAAAAAATTTTTTAGACTGAAGTATGTTAAAGCATCTCACCTTTTGGACTGGGTAACCTTCATATAGGTGGAACCTGCCCTGCATGCAAACACAGGCTTTTCCCTTAAGTGTTCCGAAAACCAGCTGACCTGCATGACCGTGCACTGAAACACACAACACAACACATGTTATTCACTCAGTTGCTGCCACTGATGGCGCGAGGCGTCCAGTCCGTTTTGATTGGGAGGGATGGCAGCAAAGAGTTGGCAGTGATCACTTGCTGCAATCTCTCACAGTCAAAATGGATTGGACAGCCAGTGCTTTCAATGGCATTTAAAGATAAATATTCACGGCCAATCCTCCCAGTTTGAATGAATTGGATGTCTCGTCAATGGCCGGCAATGAGTTAACACATGCCACCTGCACTTCCATGTAACAACACACATTGACCTCTTGTTGGTGTCATACCAGTGCTCCTTGGGAAATTGGGAATGTCAGCGTACTTGAAGACTTGACGTTCCTTTAGCATTTCAGCCAGGCCGCCCAAACCAGAACCGCACACAATGCCCACGGTGGGCCGGGACGACGTCTTGCTCATCAGCCAATCGGCGGCCGCCTGGTACTCATCATCACTGCAGGAAGAAAACAATGCTCCTAGTAAATATATAAACAAGAAGTGGTTTCAATGCCACATAAAACGACTAAACCATTTTGACTGGGAGGGATAGAAGTTATTGATATTTCACTGTTAGCCATTCCTGGCAAAAATGGACATCACTTGCTGTCAATGGAAGCAGATTAGTCAATTATTAATTATTATTATTATTGTGTATATCAGGGGTCCCCAAACTACGGCCCACCGGCCCGCCTCCACATTTGGTCCGGCCCCCTGAACAATACCAGAGACCATTTTGATTTTTTTTTTCTCAATAGTGTTATTTCCTGGCCCTTTTCTGTGAAGAACTCACTGATGGTTATTTGGTTATTATCTATTTAATTAATAGTGTCATTATTATTATATTATATTATGTTATATTATATTATATTATATTACAGTGGCAGTGTATCAAATACTTGTTCTCCCCACTGTATATTATATTATTGTTTTTATTCCATTTACTTTTGTTCCGTGAAGAATCGAGAAAGGGTTATTTGATTGTGGCTTTCTGAGAAACAATATTTTTTTTACATTTAGGCACTCCTGCAATGTCACACATTTTCTGTTACAAACTGACCCCGGCCCCTCGTCAGAGAAGGGAAAAGTTATGTGGCCCTCAAAGGAAAAAGTTTGGGGACCCCTGGTGTATATAATTAAAATGAAAAGCTTTACTAATTATTTAGGTATGTGACGTCATTTTTTAAAAATGCCCTTCATCTAAATCAAAGTCCCCCTAAATGCTGCAGTCTTGTATTTTGATCATACAAAGGGAATTAAAAGAGCCTCACATCCCCGACGGTGGAAACTGAGCCTTCGCAGTGACGAAATGTCTCATGTTCTCAGGTGGTTTTATGACTCTGCGTTTCCAAAAGTCCATAAATGACGTCACGGAAGACCACATAAGCTCCAAATCCTCCCCACATCGCTTTCGTATACCGGTACGTGATGAAGAAATCTAGCGAGACGCCGCCGCCTTTTCGGCGGATTTCAAGTTTGGCTGGCGGATAATTCGCTTCAATTGCGACAGGAGTCAAAACCCCGACGCCAGTGGCGTGACGCGTTCATGAACACTACTCCATCGGCTTATTGCGTTTGAATGATACGCGGATGCCGAGGGCTCCACGTGTGGCGTATTGGCACGGATGCTGCCCCGGATAAAGAACAACTCACAATTTGTCATCCATGTTGAGATTCAGACGATCTTGATGTTGACTGTTAAGGACGTGCCTTTCTGAGCCGCTTTGCTACTTGTGCGCGTCCGTGATGATGCGGAGGGATTTCTTACGCATACGCCGACTCCCCCTACGCGGTCCCCCTCAGCCAACCGCGGCCGACCCCACTCCTCTCTGTCAGCCACATCCCTCGAGTGCGTCACTGATGATGGGCGATGTTGGCGCGTTGTCATCGTAGATCATTCATATAAGGCTAGATTGCTGAATCGCGCTGTGAGCTAAGGAGAGTACTGTTACTTGTCGGCCATTTTGCGTCGGTGCCATTCGATAAACAGCCAACGGAGCATTTACTTTGATATACTGTAGCTATAAATTGCTCAATTTTAAACTGATTTTCAGAGCTACAGTACATTTACATCATATTTAAAAATAACGATTTCATTGTTGTCAAAATACAGCCAAAATCAGCCATGGTTTTTTATTTTATTTTTTATTTTATAATTTTTCTACTTTTAATCCGTCAATAATTTAGTATTTAAGTTGAGAAAATTACTCACCTAACGTCCACTGCATTAGAGCTCGCCAGAGAAGTCCTCTGATGCAAGATGGCCGCCGGTCACTTACGCCGCCGACTAGACTTTTAGACAACTATTAATACACACACAAATCTCTCGCTCTCTCTTAATAATATAATTATTAATTATATTATCATAGTTTTTTTTCAAAGGGAAACCTTAAAACACTACTATATATTTTTTTCTTACCCATGCAGTGATGTTTTAGAAAATCCATCTTCATCTGAACGTTTAAGGCTACTTTTCACAGAAATGGCCATACAACTGAGAGGCAACCAGTTTAAGGGGCAGCAGGTGTTGTGCCGAAAATAGCCGCCCTGCGTGAAATGGAAAACGTCAAATGTTTTCATGGACGCATTACAGTAATGGATTTACGACTGTAAAATCAGTTTTAAATAAATAAATTACACAAAATACTTGTACTGTATTTTAGTAACAAATCGTGGACTGGGCCACATAACCATATTTGAACAGAAATGTATTAGTCTACAGGTTTTCACGACCATATCCCAATGACAATCACACAGGTATGACATTTATTAGTTCGAGTAAAATAAAACATATTCACGGTACAAGAAAATCGTTTCCATTTCCATCGATTGGTAAATAAAAGCTGTTTGTACGAGTGACGTGCGGGCCCTCAATAATAAAATAAATATGCAAATAGATGAAAATAAAATAAACGCTCAATAAAGCGTTATAAATATGGGTTCCCGTCAGGGGGTACATTTCACGCGGGGCGGCTGTTTTTCGGCACAACACCGGTCTTTCGCCCGATGTCAGCTGGGATAGGCTTCAGCACCCCGCGATTCTGACAAGGATAAGCAGTTTTGAAAATGGCTGGATTTTGCAAAAGTGTTTGATGATGAGTAATGATGATTGTCATTTAAGGCAGTTAGACAGGTTTGCTTGTTATTAAATTGCAAGTAGTTGCTATTGAATAATCAAGTTTTTTTCCGATGAATTTTGCAGTAACAGATTTTTCCTGAAGGCAACCCAAACAGGATTACCTTGACAGAGAGATGGATAGATAAATAGACTGATAAAGGCATTTTAAAGACTTAATGACATTTCACAGTCAATTGCTTGTTACGTCAGACTTTCCCTCAAGGCAGAACCTTGCTTTGAATATCAAAAAGAATAATCATATTAAAGAGATCCTTTGGTGTGTTTGTGTTCTTCACAGAGCACTGTTGTGGTTCTCCCAAATGACTGTTATGTAAGCAGTATTTTGTATTCACACAAAAGGTTTCGCCTGAATGCTTTGAACAAACCCTGACGGTGTGCCCCCCTGCAACACAATTAGGCTGACCCCCATGCCCTTTGTAGTAGTGTGTGTGTGGGGGGGTGCACATACACAGCATGTTTATTTTTGCATTGCACCCTCATTTTTGTAACTATCACTCAGGCAAAAAGAGACAAATGAATTCAAAATTATTATATGTGCATTTTTGTACAGGTGCTCAACGCCTAAAATATGGGCCTCTCACCAAAAATAGAATAAAATAAATCACATAAAATTAAAAACAACCATTTTGCAACTTATAGTTGTGTTCAAAAGTAATTAACTAATCATCCCCCACTGCAGTATAGTGTTGTACTATGGCATTTTTCTTTTTTTTTTTTTTGGTGTGTTTTTAAAAGTCAAATCAAATTGACTCGTAAAATCCACATTTGCTTGGATGGCCTCCAGCACCCCCGCAGCCCTTGTGAGGATTAACAGTTTATAAGATGAATGAATGAATCCACAATTGCATTTGTCTTTATTACACTTGTCACTTAAATTCTTATTTGATTTGTCTATGAATGAACTGAAAAATAAATGTCAGATTTGCTCGAACACTATCCCAGAGCGGGGGTTGAAATATTTTTTTAAACACAACTGTATGTAACTGATGTACAGTAAATGCTTCCCTTAACACAAGCAACACAGTCAGAGATGCAACTCTTAATAATGGAGCTGAAGGGAAGATATATGCACAAAATGTCTTCACAGCTCTGTTCAAACAGTAGGTTTTTGTGATATAGAAGTTTGAGACCTAGAGAAATAGTGAGCAAATTTCTTTTCTACTTTTGTCAACCTACTGTATAATTACTAATCTGTATACACAGATTACTAGACTGTGAGTACAAATTAACTATTTTTTTTCCTACTCTGGCACCTAGAGGGTACATGTAAATTTAATAACAGGGTACTTAGATATTTTTTATATGAATGAATGAAGGGGGGGAAATAGCTGCAGAAAGAACAAGACAGGTGTTTTCTTGTGCTTTAAACGTGAAGGGGAAGAGCGGCCTCTAGTGGCTATGTGTGTATGCAATGCTGAGGTTACGTGTAGTAATTGTGTATTAGGAGAGTACTGCAGAGGGCGATTAAAACAGGACAAAGGGCCATTGGGTGCCCCCTTCCTTCCTTATTAACCACATAACTCTCGGTGCCTAGGAAGGGCAATGAGCATCATTAAAGACTATTCACACCCCACCTTCCACCTCTTCAACCTATTGCCCTCTGCTAGGCGCTACAAGGCCAAACCAGCCAAAACGAACAGACTAAGACACAGTTTATTTCCAAGAGCTATCACCCCACTCAACTGAAAATTGCACTGTAATATCACTGACATTGCACTGCTAATGGCACAGCATTGTCCGATGCATCTCATTAAGTAATATGTTCTCAGACATTTGTCTCAATCCGGGTAGTACATAATCTGGTTACTGCATATGCGATATTTATACAACTTGATTATAGCATTTTTACATCAATATCTATGCACACACTGTCATTTGAACTGTTGCTTATATCAAGTCAAGTCATCCATCTGCCTCCTAGTCTGAGTACTGTAACTTGTCATCATATATGCACTTTTATATTACCACTACATCACCACTCGCTGCTGTTCACCTTAATTTGTTAAAAAAATAAAAATAAAAATAAAAACACCTTTCATTCCACACACAAAAAAATGGTCAATGTTTGAATCATTGGAAAATCCATGCAACTTTCGTCTTCGGTTTCTCATGCAATTGCATACAGAAAAAGTTTCGTTTTTTCACTACAAGAAGCGAAAGTACTGGTAGGTGTCCTGAACTGATCCGCAACATGTACTCAACACACTATTTAGTCATCAATTGTGATTTAACGCCACCTGGCGTTGAATTTGGTCGTGGTCATGTGTCCATCTGTTTCCTGTTCATAGCAACAGTAAGCACCATTCGTAAAAAACTAGTGACTGGTCGAAAGTGTGTTTTGCGTTTTCTTTGGCTTAAAAAACGTTTACAGTAGTTTTTGTTTGTGTAATTTCACCACAGAAGGGGAATTGTCGAGTGTCCGAACTCTCCATGAACCCGTCGGCGGTGTTCGCAGAAGAAGAGGAGGAAGAAGAAGATGGAGTGCAGAAATGGAAGTGAAGCAGGCCAACAAAGCACCAGGCAAAAATATGCAAAAGCACAACGCTCACTCAGTCACATACACATTCACTATTGTTTTATCTCTGAAAAGAGGAGTCACATCATTACGTACCTATATTTAGATGACACATACTGTACATTGCATCGAGTGTGCGTTGTACTTTTTCCAATTGTTATTTATTTATTTATTTATTTTAATTTCATGAAATATTGTGGCAATTGTGTCATCCTCCTCTTCACAATAGTAAATACATTTTCTATTGGGTTCACGTCAGGGGAGGTTGCCAGCAAACAAGGACAGTAACACAGTGGTCATTTTTAGTTCTCTTGGAAGTGTGAGCAGGTGCTTGAGCCAAGTCCTGCTGGAAAATCAAATCAACATCGCCGAACAGCTAGCGAGTAGAGGAAAGCGTGGAGCGCTGCAGAATTTGCATTACTTTTGATTTGAGAAAATAAAGATGAGCAACACCATCAAGACGACATGGCAACCCAAATCATCGCTTAATCCTCCAGAATCTTGGAGCAGTGGGCAACAGGTGTAATTAATTAATTAATTAATTCTCAGTGGTACCTGTTGCTGGTGCGCATTTTCCCATCACATTTAGCTGATTTGGGTGTAACCGTATGAGTTTCCAGTGTGGGTTTGGTTACAATATTTTAGTATTTGGAGGCACCGAATTTTAGGTTTTCGTGGTCTGTAAGACATTATCATCTGAATTTCTTGAAAACAATGAATTTAAATATTCAAACCGTGATGTAATGATTGAGGTCCTCTTTTCGAAATGATTGAGCACTATCAAACTTTTTCACTAAATTCAGAAAATAAAGCAAATAAGTGAAACCACAAATGAATAAGTGAGAGCAAATAAATACAATGCCCTCCATAATTATTGGCACCCCTGAAAAAGATGTGTTTTTTAGCTTCTAATATATATATTTTTTTATTCAAATAATATAGGACCTTAATGGAAAAAAAGAGAAAAATCCAACCTTGAATACAAGTGCATTTATTCAGTGGGGGAAACATCCCACATAAAGAAAAAATTATTTGACATCAAATAATGTGTGTCACAATTATTAGCACTCCTGGTGTTAATACTTTGTACAACCCCCTTTTGCCAACAAAAGATCTCACACAAAAATACGCACGGTCCCAGGCTTCAACTGGGACCGTGTGCTTTGGTCAGATGAGACCAAGACTGAGCTTTTTGGCAACAAACACTCTAAGTGGGTCTGGCGTGCCACGAAAGATGCGCATGCTGAAAAGCACCTCATACCCACTGTGAAGTATGGGGGTGGGTCAGTGATGCTGTGGGGCTGTTTTGCTTCCAAAGGTCCTGGGAACCTTGTTAGGGTGCATGGCATCATGAATGCTTTGAAATACCAGGACATTTTAAGTCAAAATCTGTTGCCCTCTCCCCGCAAGCTGAAGATGGGTCGTCACTGGGTCTTTCAGCAAGAAAATGACCCTAAACATATGGCCAAATCTACACAGAAATGGTTCACCAGACACAAAATCAAGCTCCTCCCATGGCCATCTCAGTCCCCAGACATTGTTTTGTTGGCAAAACGGGGTTGTACAAAGTATTGACACCAAGGGTGCTAATAATTGTGACACACATTATTTGATGTCAAATAATTTTTTCTTTATGTGGGATTTTTTTCCCCCACTGAATGAATGCACTTGTATTGAAGGTTGGATTTTTCTATTTTTTTCCATTGTGGTCCCATATTACTTGAATTAAAAAAAAATATTAGAAGCTAAAAAACACATCTTTTTCAGGGGTGCCAATAATTATGGAGGGCACTGTAGATGATATAGCAATACAGTGATCCTTGAATTATCACTGTTAATGGGGAGCAGAACAGACTGCGTAAAGTGAAAAGTAGTTACCCCCCATTTTTAACATATATATTTTTTTGTGTATATCTAATATCAATAAGTATACAGTACATCATATCTTCTTCTTTTCCTTACGGCTTTTCCCTTCAGGAGTCGCCACAGCGAATCAGTTGTCTCCATCTAACCTTAGAACATAAAAGAATAGTTTGAAACATGTACAGTAAATAAAATACAGTATTAATAATATATATAACATACATAAAACGTAGCAGGGTTCTCAAGGGTTCATGGAAGTTTGCCCAACCAGACCACATGAGTTTTGATGACTTGGAGAAGGAGTTTGACATTTTTTTGTGTATATATAATTTCAGTGAGTGTATATTAAACAATATAAATGCATATGTTATCATTAGTGTAACATATTTATGTCACACTGCTGTTGCCATAGTGTGCACTTCCTGCAGGTGTGGTATTACCGTATAAAAGGAATCTCTGTGATGTGTCGGGCGCACATATGATGAGAAGCACACTGAATAAAGAAGTGTTGTTCCACCCCAGTCTCGGCCTTACACGTACTTAGAGCAAGGAAGTACATAACAATTAGAACATTAAAGAATAGTTTGAAACATGTAAATAATGTATTAATAATATAAATTACATACATGAAATATTAAAAAATAAATAAATAAATTAATTAAAAAATTAAATAAATAAATAAATAATGTGTTTGGGGTGTGTGTGTCTAAGCGTACATACATACGCAGATGTAAATAAAGTGTATATAAATATTTTTAGAAGTCTTTTATTCTTATAACCAGATACAGTACTAATAACAAGATTAACAAATCCACGAGGCACTGAGGGTGCGAAAGTTGAGACGCGAAGTAACGAGGGAATACTGTAATTACATTTTTGGAGTAGGAATAGAGCAGATCAATTGATTTTGTTATTATGTATTATCGTTCAATTTTCAAGTTCCCTCAGGGCAATGAAAGCCCTGGGGTAGAAACTATTCTTAAAGCGGAAATTCAGGATTTTGGACATTCGGCTTAATCTTCAAATTAGCGGGGGTTTAGATAGTTGGTGGAGTTGATTTCAAGAAATTCCGTTTCGTTTGCAAGTTATTTGTTAGTTTCAGGGCTCTGGAGTGGCTAAGCTAGCGTGAGTCAATGGCACCATTATAGCATGCTAATAAAAAACAACATATGCCCACATGAAAATCATCGGTGACCCATGCAATCAATAGTGTTGGCTATGTTTTCAGGATAAAATTATTAAAACATACCATTGCATGTCAATAGTTGCAGTATGAACAGCAACATTTGTAATCCAGAAGCTCTGCAGAGGAGCAGGGCGGAGTGATATAACATCAATTTTTTTTCACTGCTGACTTTTTATGTCGTTGCCAGCAGCAAGTGACCAGTTTATATTTTTCCTCATTCTTTATTGGGAATTTGTGGAAACTTTCCTTTGCCCATTTCTTCTGTATGTTTCCACAGCCTCTAATTGCGCATTTCGCCATGTTGCCGGCCATCAGTTAACTAAGCAGACTGATGCTGCATTCGATGACGGTGGGAAATCAGAGTTTCTAACCTCTGATCTGGAAAAATGAAACCAGTGAGGTCTCGCCAATCAGGTAAGCCATGTTCATCACGTGACGTCCGGGTTTGCGACTGCGTTTGTTGCGTTTTGCTCGTGCCAGTGATAGTACATGGAAAATGTATATAAACAGGTAGATGGACTAAATTTGACTAATTTGTCTTATTCTTTTGCTGCGGCCGAGAGAAAGAACCTCTAAATTCCCTCGGAAGCTGTCTGCCGTTTGTCAAATTGTTGCACACATTGCACCTATCCTCAAGCTAGCCGGCTAGCGCCACACCACCGTTAGCTAATATTAGCGTTAACGGTAATCTCTCCCCGCCCACCCACCGTCAATTCAACCTCGAAAAGCTTACCTCGGATGTCGATCAGCTCCTTGAACGAGTCCGCGAACGACGGGTTTGTCCTTCTTCGGTTGGCTCGACGCCGAGCATCACCCGAGGGGAATCTGAATAGGCCTGCTACTGGCACATATGCTAGCTAGCCTGGGCTACACAACGCCTGCTAAGCCATGGCTCCACTCTCTTCTCCAGCCGGCTGTGCTAACTGTGTTGCCCTGGCTAATAAAATCCCGAATCTTAAGGGTAGCATCTCTACGCTCTACCAGATCCAGGAGGCAGAGAAGCTGCTCGACACCATCATCTTCTCAGGACCGGAACCAGTTTCCACCTCATCCATCTGTTCCGTCGAGCCTGCTTCCTCCACTCCTGCAGCTGATCTCCCTCCACCTGCTGGTTCTGCTGATGCTCCTATGCCATCGTCGTCTGTTTGGCCTCCTCCTCCATCCATATCTGACGTCTCCTAGGCTCGGCTTAGAGCCAAACCTAAGGCTCCGTCTTGCTCCACTCCATCTCAGGAGAACTTCAGCCCCCGTGCAAGCAAATTGCAAAGCCCACCGCAGACCCCACTCCCCTATCTCCACTCAGTTAATAAATTTGACATCCAGGATCTCAATGAGCCCCCCCCCTTCCTAATGAGTCTCAGTCACCCGTTCCACTCCCACTAATTTCCCAAAAGCCCCCTGGTACCTTCTCTCCCCCTGTCCTCCCGTACAGCTCTACCAAGCTTACCCGCCCTGCCTGTCATCGCCCCTCCATACCATACCAGCTTTTGACACCATCAGTCACGCCACTGTCTATCCACTATTGGCATCACCAACACCCCGTTGAACTGGTTCTCATCCTACCTGTCAGGACGTTCTCATTACATAAAACTCAAGTCCCTTAAATCTACTCCCTCACTCGTTACCTCTGTACCTCAGGGCTCTGTCCTTGGGCCCCTACTGTTCCTCCTCTACCTCCTTCCCATTGGCAATATTTTCCGCAAATTGAACATCAACTTTCACTGTTACGCCGATGACACCCAGCTATACTTTACTTCGAACCTTTCTCCTCTCTCCCGCCCACCTTCCTGACTGACTATATCACTGAAATAAAAAACTGTCTCACCCAAAATTTCCTCAAACTCAACAGCAGTAAAACCGAGGTACTCCTCATTGTCTCCAAATCCACCATATCCATATACCATAGCCATCCCCTCACCATGGACAACTCCACTGTTTCACCCTCCCCCCAAGTTAAGAGCCTGGGTGTCATCCTGGACAATACACTGTCTTTTCATTCACACATCAATAATATTACCCGGATTTCCCACTACCACCTACGCACTATCAACCACCTCTGCCCCTCCCTCACCCCTCATTCTCCTGCCATCCTGGTTCATAGTCTTGTCACTTCCCGCCTGGATTACTGCAACTCCCTCCTCTTTGGCCTCCCTTAAAAGACCCTCCATAAACTGCAACTGGTCCAGGATTCAGCCGCTCGCATTATAACCCGTACCCCATTCATCCACTACATCACTCCAGTTCTCCGCCAGCTCCATTGGCTCCCGGTCCACTTCCGCATCCAGTTCAAAGTTCTCCTCCTCACATTCAAGGCCATCCACAACCTTGCCCCTCCCTACATGTCCGACCTCCTCCATATTACCACTCCCTGCCGTGCCCTTAGGTCATCCACCTTTATACACACGTCCGTAACCCCGCTCGCCTCAGGACCATGGGGAGCAGAGCATTCAACCACTCTGCTCCTTGGCTTTGGAATTCACTACCACCTGACCTCAGGAACACAGACTCACTCCCCCTTTTTCAATCGAAACGCAAAACTCACCTGTTCAGACTCGCATATCCATAATAATCCCTGATTTCTTTGTTTTACTGTTCTGCCAATTATTTTCATAGATTAGTATTTCATTGTTTTGAATGTTCTATACTTAATTATTTTTACTGTTTTTAGTCTTTACTTGTCTATTTTCTTTTAATGATTGTACGGTGACCTTGAGTGCCAGAAAGACGCCTTCAAATAAAATTTATTATCATTATTATTAAAAATATCATTTGTACGCCTCCACTATTTATTCGCTTATGAGAAGTCATGTTTGCTGGAGGTCAAAATGTCTTTTGAAGGCCAAAATAAAAAAAAACAACAACTTGTGATGATCATCTATCTTTGCTGTTTACATTTGCGAACGAGTGACCGAAGCACTTCTCTTTATTGGGGTTGTATTACGCATCTGAAAAAATAGTCCTGAAGAATGAAATTAATTACAGCAGTTTGGTGTGACATTATTATGGCGGTATGGGTGTTTTGAAACAGTGATCTGTGTTTTGAATTTATTTGACTATGTTGGATCTGTTCGTAGATCTGTATCATTTTTTATTGCCATGCTGTAATGGTGCCATTGATTTGCACTAGCTTAGCCACTCCGGAGCCCTGAAACTAACAAATAACTTGCAAACGAAACAGAATTTGTTGAAATCAACTCTACCAACTAAACCCCTGCTTACTCAAAGATTAAGCCTAATGTCAAAAATCCTGAACTTTCGCTTTAAGTTAAATTAAGATCTAGAGGTCCTCCAGAGATTGAAGAGGGAAGCCACTCACTCTCTGAGGAGTGTTTATTTGTTGTTGTTTGTTCATTTGGAGATGTTTCCTTATCCAGTGCAACTGGAGAACCACAATGAAATGCCGTGGCTCAGCACCGACTCTGCCGAGCAGCAAGGAACACTGCAGATTTCGAGTCTCGACTGGGCCTTCTTTAGAATTGCCAATGTGTTAGAAGTCCAGTTTAGGCCTTCACCGATGTAGGTGCCCAGGGACCTTAATTCTGCCTCCATCCCCACTATGTCTCAGTTCATTGGTTGACTGAATGTCTGGTTTACACCACCTGAAGTGAACAATCAGTTCCTTCGGCTTAAGAGTTGTTTAGTACAAATTTGTTGGTGGCGCATCAGACTGACAGTCACTCCACCTCAACTCTGTAAGCTGTCTCGTCTCCTCCAGAAATGAGACCCACCACTGTAGTGTCGTCCACGAACATGATGATAGTGTTCACGTGAGGGTGCAGTCGTGGTTGTAGTGGGTGAAGTGTAGGGGACGCACCACACAGCCTTTTGCTGGTGCTCAGTGCGGATGACATTTGGGGTCCTACTCTCACCTTCTGGAGCGGTCTTTCAGAAAGTCCAAGACCTAGCAGCAGATGTTGTGTGGCAGACCCAGATCAATGAACTTGTTCACCAGTTTGCTTGAGGTGATGAAGTTCAAAGCTGAGCAGTAGGCTCGTGCAGTAGCCTTGCTGTTCCACATAAGATACACCTGTAAATTGTGTGCATGAGCGAATGAGAATAACCATTAGGAAATTACTTCAGGACAGTTATTGTATGAGGTGTCTATGTCACCAATGTTGCCATAGTCCCCCTTTTCCACAGATTGCCTGTTCCAGGGCAAGCGTGCCTTTAAATCACACTCGATCACTTTATCCTAAGGAGACTAAGGGCTCACATTCCCGTCACGATCATTCCCCTTTCAGACCGAACAGGACGCTCGGTACCGGCCAACTCTCTCGATTTCATTCATGAATGGCAAAGCTTTGAGGCAACCCTGCGAAAAAAAAGAGCATGTTGTTTTCTTTTTACAGAAGAAGATGGGAGGGTGACAGCTGTGGGGCGGGTGGTGTGGGCGTTACACAGGGCACAGTGCACGTGCGGTTGCCACTTCACGTGCACGACCCTTCGGTAGCTCCAACTCGGGTTCCCGCTTCCAGAGGTGGCGGCTCGGATGTGAGCGGAACGCGACAGGAATGCCGGGAGGGAAAAAAGAGGAGCAGGCGGGGGGTGGAGGGGCAGAGCGGCCTCTTATAGGGACAAGAGGGGGTCACTTTGGGGAGAGTGAGCACACAGGGGCCCTCTACACGCTCCGGAACTGGACCAGCACCATGCGCGCCGACGGCTGATGCCACACAAAGTCCTCACCAACGCCAACTGTTGACCGCAGTCCCTCCTCAAAAGGTAAGGCCGCCTTCAAAACCATGTTTACATTTTTCTTGTTTTACCTGAACAGAATTCGGAGGTGGGGGGCAAGAGGGGTTCACCCCCAAATAAGGACAGTCAATGAATGAAAATGCACTTGATGTCAATATTTATGACAAACTGGGCACCTCTGACAAATTCCATTATTTAAATTTATAAACCATTGGGCATTTGGATCAACCACAAAGTTTTTATCTATCAAAAACCCAATGGGGAGAGCAATATTTCAGAAGTGAAAAAAAGTCTATTTGACTAATGGTAAGTGTGCAAAATTATACAGGTGCATAAATTGCCAAAATAGCGCCTACTAGTCATTTTGTATGACTTAGAATTACTTTCTCTATTTAGGTATTTCAGACCATTCCTCTTAGTAAAATATCTTCAGTTACATTTGATGGTTTCTACACTACAGATCATTCCACACATTTTCAGTGATATTCAGGCCTGCAGACTGGAATGGCCACCCTAGAAATTGCACTTGCTCCTTTGTATTACGGGTAGATTTTGAGCAATTTTGTTCTGTATTGTTGAAATATCTAGCCCTTGTGTAACGTTGTAACTGTTCTATTTAAAACATTATTCTCAAGAAACTGTTGGTATTGAGTGGACTACGTGGAACCCTCATTTTTAACAAGATTCTGGACTGTCCCTCATTTTTAACAAGATTCTGGACTGTGCTGGCCACACTGCCCTGCAGCATGATGTAGAACAAATTTTACTGTGGCTAGCAAGTGCTTGTTCTTTCATCACCATGCATAACACCCCTTGTTATCACTAAGTGCTGTCACTCAATCTTTGTTGCATCAGTCCACAATACCTTGTTCCAAAATGAAGCTGCCTTATCCAAATGTGCTTTTGCATACCTCAAACGAGTCTGTGGCAGAAAAAGATTTCTCTGCATTACTCGCCTGTACAGCTTCCCTTTATGGAATGTGCACTGAATTATTGAATGATGCTAAATGACACTATAGGCAGCAAAATTATTTTGTTGTTCTTTGGTGGTGGTCCATGGCCTGTCTATGACCATTCGCACCATCCTTCACATTGGTACCACTACTATTTCTCTTGAACTGCTATGTCTGGCCTTAATAAAAATTATGTTTGTTGTCTTCCATTTTTTATCATGTTCCTCGCAGTGGAAACTGACAGATGCAATGTCAGAACCATGCTGTTGAACAATCTTTTCATTCAGGTAATCTGATATCTGTTTTAAGGCTCCCGTGTTGTCACTCTTAGCTGGTGAGTCAAAGAGAAGCACAACATGCAATCAGTCACCTTAAATAAATTCCTCAAGATACATGCATCTTTCTATAAGGTTCAAGCCTTGATTACATGCCAATTTTGGTTTCCAATTAACTAGTGCTAATAACAGACAGGTATTCAAATCAACAAAATAACAAGAGTGCCCAAATTTTTGCACCTGTGTAGTTTTTTTGGGATGCATATTGCGCATGTTCCGTTAGGCTGATAAACCGAGTATGAAATATTGCTTTCTGTCCATTGTTTTTTTTTTTTTTTGATATAACAGAATGAAGTTGCTGATCCAAACACCTTTCTCATTTAAAAAGGAGAATAATGGAAATTATCAGGGGTGTCCAAACTCGTTCATACGTAAAAATTAGTGCTGTCAAAATTATCGCGTTAACGGGCGTTAATTAATTTTTAAAAATTAATCACGTTAAAATATTTGACACAATTAACGCAGATGCCCCACACAGACAGATATAAATGACGGTACAGTGAAACGCTCACTTGTTGTGTTTTATGGAGTTTTGTCGCCCTCTGCTGGCGCTTAGGTGCAACTGATTTTATAGGCTTCAGCAACCATGAGCATTGTGTAAGTAATTATTGACATCAACAATGGCGGGCTACTAGTTAATTTTTTGATTGAAAATTTTACAAATTTCATTACAACAAAATATTAAGAGGGGTTTTAATATAAAATTTCTATAAATTGTACTAACATTTTTCTTTTAAGAACTACAAGTCTTTCTATCCATGGATCGCTTTAACAGAATGTTAATAATGTTAATGCCATCTTGTTGATTTATTGTTGTAATAAACAAATACAGTCCTTATGTACTGTATGTTGAATGTATATATCCATCTTGTGTCTTATTTTTCCATTCCAACAATAATTTACAGAAAAATATGGCATGTTTCATAGATGGTTTGAATTGCGATTAGTTGCGATTAATTACGATTAATTAATTTTTAAGCTGTAATTAACTCGATTAAAAATTTTAATCGTTTGACAGCCCTAGTAAAAATACAAATCAGTTTTTGAAAATGGGCAATGTTATTTTTAAAAACATGGTCACTCTACTACTACTAGTATTATTAATAGCAATTAGAACGCTGCAATCAGTTGTTAAAATATTAATATAAAATTGTTTATAGTGTTTAAAATGCTATAACTGATAAATTTATTAAATGCATTAATTCAGTAAATGATTACTGTGATATAATATTTAAAATATTGTCATTTTATAATTTACATCACCAATATATTGTTTATTTTTTCCCCCTGCTCTGCTTTAGAATTAACCATGCCACACTGACTTATAAACAAAGCAAACATTTACGAGAGGCTTTTTGATGTGAATGCACTGAAATGCTCTCACTGACTTGTTTCACTTAGTTTCTCTCAAAAATGGATTCAGCCCTCTTGAACATGCTACTGAGATGCTCCCATTTCATACACTGAAACGCTTTACTCACAGTACTGATTTTATTTCCCTCTACAAACTATAGAAATGCTTCTGAAAGGCTCTCACATTTATTGAAATGCCCTATAAAATATATAAAACCAGTACTGTAAAGCTTTCATGCACAACTGAAACAAACCAGCAAAACACTGTTACAAACATTACCGAACTCACATTAATAACATGCTCCGACACAATAATTCAATACTTTTTTCCACACAGTACTAAAATGTGTCACTTTAACACTGTTTTAAGACTTTAGCATATGATGAAATTCCCTAACATACTGTATATTAAAGCAACAATAGGTTACTTTTCAACCCTTAGAAAATATTTTCATAACATTTGTGTTAAAATGTCGACTTACAAAAAGTTGAAAGACATCTCTTTTTTACCTCGAGGGGGGTCTGTATCGCTTTCAACGACACTAATTAACTTTGAGAAGGGTGGCAGGAACAAAAAAAAAACTACAAATGTGCCGACTGCTTTACGGCATACGTTACATCCCCCTTTTCCCATTCATTATAAAGATGAAAGTCGATGCCAGCACTTTCGCGCGAATTCTGTAATGATGGCAGAGCAACAAAAGAGACAAAATGTTTTGTCTGAGGAGGAAAACAGGAAGGGGACCAGGATAGACAGAATAAACATCAGCCCAGCTTTCACTCGCTGTCGTGACCCCCCCGAACTCGTTAGCGCTGAGGAGTTCGGGTGGGATGGGGGTTTAGACACACTAAGCCACATGGTTGCTAACCATCATATGCTATTGTTTAGCCACAACTGGATTCATTATCTTATTACTTTTCATCCTTCACACAGCCGCTGGAAACAGAATGTCTAATCCATCTGCAGGTGACCGCGAGATTGAATTTTGATTGATTGATTGATGATTTTACGACACTTTGCGGGTGTGCGCTGGTCCTCATGGCAAACGCAGTGCTGATCCTCATGTGAAACGCAGTCTTCCTTAAAGCAAAACAGAACCGCTTTGTCCACCGGCGTCGCTAAAATCGACCAAAACTGAAAAACTACCAAGTGTTTCTTTAAATGCATATACCGTACACACTATTAAATTGTACACACTATTAAAAACAAATTCAAAATGAACTTTGACCACCCTACTCCTACCCCTGGCTAACTTGCAACCTCGAGGCAACAGTAAGTCTGCCATTAATCAATGTAATTAATCAGCCCTGAAACAAACAAACAAAAACAAAATTAATTCAATTCATTTCAATTTTATTTGTATAGCCCTATATTCCAACAAGGTTGTCTCAAAGGGCTTTGCAGAGGCAATATGATACACAGTCAGAAACAGTAGATGAATTAATAAAGTTCAAGTCCTGGGCATCCCCATCCTTAGACCCTCCATGTCAGCAAGGAAAAACTCCAAAAACCCTTTGGGAAAAATGAGAAACCTTGGGGAGAACCACAGTCAGTAGAGATCCACTACCAGCACTAACAGGCCATAGATGCACCAGGCAACGAGGACGTCCATCCAGCCAGGGTCAGGATAGTTAGGAGGCTGCGGCTGAAAAATGGCCCCTCCCCAAATTAAAAATGGTGCCCAGCGATTGATGTCTATACATAACTAGAATATACCTATAAAACGTATTCTGATCCATCAATAAATAATGAAGGAGTAGCAATTTTCGTGTGTTTTCTCCAAGATGAAAATGTACAGGAACATTAAATGAGCATCAGTCACGAATAATAGGTCCGCAGACATTGCCGTCTACTGGGAAACTCTCACGCTACAGTAGGCTGCTCTCTACTGGCTAATAATTCCGCTATTAATTAATCAGCTCTGATACAAAAAACCCAACAAAAATTGGGTTCCAAGGATCAATAGATACTGGCCCTTGCAACATACAGTGGGGCAAATAAGTATTTATTCAACCACTAATTGTGCAAGTTGTCCCACTTGAAAATATTAGAGTGGCCTGTAATTGTCAACATGGGTAAACCTCAACCATGAGAGACAGAATGTGGAAAAAAAACTCAGAAAATCACATTGTTTGATTTTTAAATAATTTATTTGCAAATCATGGTGGAAAATAAGTATTTGGTCGATATCAAAAGTTCATCTCAATACTTTGTTATGTACCCTTTGTTGGCAATAACGGAGGCCAAACGTTTTCTGTAACTCTTCACAAGCTTTTCACACACTGTTGCTGGTATTTTGGCCCATTCCTCCATGCAGATCTCCTCCAGAGCAGTGATGTTTTGGGGCTGTCGTTGGGCAACACGGACTTTCAACTCCCTCCGCAGATTTTCTATGGGGTTGAGACCTGGAGACTGGCTAGGCCACTCCAGGACCTTGAAATGCTTCTTACGAAGCCACTCCTTTGTTGCCCTGGCTGTGTGTTTGGGATCATTGCCATGCTGAAAGACCCAGCCACGTCTTGTCTTCAATGCCCTTGCTGATGGAAGGATATTTTCACTCAAAATCTCTCGATATATGGCTCCATTTATTCTTTCCTTTACACAGATCAGTTGTCCTGGTCCCTTTGCAGAAAAACAGCCCCAAAGCATGATGTTTCCACCCCCATGCTTAACAGTGGGTGTGGTGCAATTCAGTATTCTTTTTCCTCCAAACAAGAAAACCTGTGTTTCTACCAAAAAGTTCTATTTTGGTTTCATCTGACCCAAACACATTCTCCCAGTCCTCTTCTGGATCATCCAAATGCTCTCTAGCAAACCGCAGACGGGCCTGGACGTGTACTTTCTTCAGCAGGGGGACACGTCTGGCAGTGCAGGATCTGAGTCCCTGGCGGCGCGTTGTGTTACTGATAGTAGCCTTTGTTACTGTGGTCCCAGCTCTCTGTAGGTCATTCACTAGGTCATAACCTGTGGTTCTGGGATTTTTGCTCCCTGTTCTTGTTATCATTTTGATGCCACGGGGTGAGGAGGGAGTTAAAAGTCCGTGTTGCGCAACGACAGCCCCAAAACATCACTGCTCTAGAGGAGATCTGCATGGAGGAATGGGCCAAAATACCAGCAACAGTGTGTGAAAAGCTCCTGAAGAGTTACAGAAAACGTTTGGCCTCTGTTATTGCCAACAAAGGGTACACAACAAAGTATTGAGATGAACTTTTGGTATAGACCAAATACATATTTTCCACCATGATTTGCAATTAAATTCTTTAAAAATCAAACAATGTGATTTCCTGTTTTTTTTTTTTCCCCCCCCACATTCTGTCTCTCATGGTTGAGGTTAACCCATGTTGACAATTACAGGCCTCTCTAATATTTTCAAGTGGGAGAACTTGCACAATTAGTGGTTGACTAAATACTTATTTGCCCCACTGTAGCTATCAAGTTTTAAGATGTTTGGTTCACGATTGACAGAGGAGTAGGACTTTAGTGTCCATAAGAACAACAACAACCAGAGGGGTGATTTGACAGGCATTCAGCCTGTAGTACAGTAAGTGAGAACTAAAAACTCTAAAAACTCTTGCTCAATTCTGTTTTTTTCCCCTCATCCTACTGAATTGACACATAATTTATTTTTTTTATTGACACATAATTTATTTTTTTTAGTCACACACAACACTGAATCATAATCAAATGATACGCTCTCTCACGCATGACAGAGAGGCTCGTTCAACCACAGCAGAAACGTTCTTTTCCCCACAGTTGTACCGAACACTTAAATGTTCTCATTTCCACAATCTGTAAAGCACTCGTACATGCAGCAATGCCATATGATATCATTAAACACTTATGTGGTGCTGAATTTAGTTTTTATACTACTGAACTGTTAACATTTATATCCTCTCTTACCTGCTATTTGATCACACGCATAATTTTCTGAGACACACTACGGAAACTTTCACCCACACAACAGAAACACCCTCACACGCACTACATAAAGGCCCAAAACTCATTGCAGTTTTGCCCCGTTGGTCTGATACAGATACCACTAAAAAGCCTCACACATCATATTGAAATGTGTGTGTGCTGCTGTGTCGGCGTGTAGTGCAGCTGGCTCATGGAGGTCGATCACTCCTCTCCGCGGAATACTAACGAAGGCCTTTTGTCGCGCCACTCTCGCTTTCTTTACACACACTCACAAGTTTGCTTTCAGTCAAAACTACACACACACAAGCATAAGTTTGCCTACAGTCACTCGCACACAATTTCACGTGTAATAGCTTGCCTACACACACAGACACACACACACAGAGGGATGCTTTTTGTCAATGGCATCTTTTGTGTCTTTCATGTGTGAGCCAAACAAAGCATTCCTGTGTGGTTGGAGGAGAGGAGGCACAAGTTGGAAAGGAGGGAGTGAGGAACAGAGGAAAAAGAGGGAGAGAAAGATGGATGGATGCAAGGGAGGGTGGTGGAAGTGCAGCTTTTGTTCTCCGGGGGTTCAAGAAGGAAAAAGTTTGAATTGGGGCTTTGGATGAGTTGCATCGCGAAGCAAGCAAGTTCGGCGAGTGGCGACGTTACCATGGAGATGGAATACATCCTGCTGGGGAGGTCGGTCCCAATATGATTGGACGCGTGTGAGTGTGCGTGTGCGCAGACTTTTCAATGGTGTCATTGTGAGTGTGAAACTTTTGAGGGTCTCGGCCCCCCGTGTTCACGCTCCCCAAAAAAGGTGATGTAATTAAAGCCGATTGGTTATGTCATCCGTCGCAGTTGCCGGGCGGCCAAAGCTGTTTTTTCTCCTCATGTAATGTTTGTCCATTCACACAGTGAAATGACCAATGCAACACACATTTGTCTATTTAAATACACAAACAGGACAACAACATGTTTCGTCCATTCAGACAATAACAATCAAAGTAATTAGTCGTATTTTTTTGGCCACAATGGCACGACTAATGTAAATGTTTGTCCATTCAGATACACACACACACTGGATGCAATATTTTTGGTCATTTACACAGAAACAGAACAAAATGAAAACCATTCGGTTGCCAGTTCACACAATTGCAAAACTAAGAGGAACACATTTGTCCATTCACATGCTTATATACGTAGGTTGTCGTCATGTTTTATCCTGAAGCACAACAGGCCAGCCATTGGACCAGATTGAAGTAGCCTTTCATACAGTGATGTTTGATGTTTGTCCATTCACATATGACCAATAATGTACTGGATACTTACTTTAAATGACACAGATAATGTACACATTAGTGTATTCAAGAAAAAAAAAATGTAAACAATGGTCTATCCAATTACAAAATGACCTAACTCAGTGGTTCTTAACTAGGGTTTGTTGAGTAAACCTCAGGGGTTTGGTGAAGGTTAAGAAACGCAGAGCTCTATTTTGTATGCTGACTAAATCTAGGCAAAGTGGCGTTTTAGACCAGGCTTTGGAATGGTTTGCCCTCATTTTACAGGCTTTATTCCATTTCTTTCAGCTGCTAGCCCTCTATCTAATGGGAGGAGAAATCGGTTTGCTCAGTGGATGGTTGACTGACACTTTGTATGAGGAAGTATAACAGACATTCAGACAACCTGAACTGCATAGATAATTTAAAAACAACAAAACAAAAAACAAAAAAAAAAGCTTCATTTTACGCCATGAATAGCATGTGATGCAAGGATGCGGCAATAAAATGAGAATGTAGAAAAGAAAACAAAACTAAAAAAAGAAACAAATGAAATGAGTTTCATTTTCCAACGTGAAAATCAACAGCAAAAGGCAAAATTGTTTGTGGTAAATTTGAAGTCTAGAAGAAATTTGAACAGGAAAGTGGGGCAAATAAGTATTTAGTCAACCACTAATTGTGCAAGTTCTCCCACTTGAAAATATTAGAGAGGCCTGTAATTGTCAACGTGGGTAAACCTCAACCATGAGAGACAGAATGTGGGAACCCCCCCCAGAAAATCACATTGATTTCTTATTTGTACTTCATGGTGGAAAATAAGTATTTGGTCAATACCAAAAGTTCATCTCAATACTTTGTTATGTACCCTTTGTTGGCAATAATGGAGGCCAAGAGTTTTCTGTAACTCTTCACAAGCTTTTTACACACTGTTGCTGGTATTTTGGCCCATTCCTGTTTGGGATCATTGTCATGCTGAAAGACCCTGCCACGTCTCATCTTCAATGCCCTTGCTGAAAGAAGATTTTCACTCAAAATCTCTCGATACATGGCCCCATTCATTCTTTCCTTTACACAGATCAGTTGTCCTGGTCCCTTTGCAGAAAAACAGCCCCAAAGCATGATGTTTCCACCCCCATGCTTCACAGTGGGTATGGTGTTCTTCGGATGCAATTCAGTATTGGTTCTCCTCCAAACACGAGAACCTGTGTTTCTACCAAAAAGTTCTATTTTGGTTTCATCTGACCATAACACGTTCTCCCAGTCCTCTTCTGGATCATCCAAATGCTCTCTAGCGAACCGCAGACGGGCCTGGACGTATACTGGCTTCAGGAAGGGGACACGTCTGGCAGTACAGGATTTGAGTCCCTGGCGGCGCATTGTGTTACTGATAGTAACCTTTGTTACTGTGGTCCCAGCTCTCTGTACGTAATTAACTAGGTCCCCCCCGTGTGGTTCTGGGATTTTTGCTCACCGTTCTTGTTATCATTTTGACGCCATGGGGTGAGATCTTGCATGGAGCCCCAGATCGAGGGAGATTATCAGTGGTCTTGTATGTCTTCCATTTTCTAATAATTGCTCCCACAGTTAATTTCTTTACACCAAGCATTTTACCTATTGCAGATTCAGTCTTCCCAGCCTGGTGCAGGTCTACAATTTTGTCTCTGGTGTCCTTCGACAGCTCTTTGGTCTTGGCCATAGTGGAGTTTGGAGTGTGACTGACAGTGGACAGGTGTATTTTATACCGATAATGAGTTAAAACAGGTGCCATTAATAAGTAACAAGTGGAGCCTCGTTAAACCTCGTTAGAAGAAGTTATACCTCTTTGACAGCCAGAAATCTTGCTTGTTTTTTGGTGACCAAATACTTATTTTCCACTCTAATTTGGAAATAAATTCTTTAAAAATTAATCAATGGGATTTTGTGGGTTTTTTTCCACATTCTTTCTCTAATGGTTTAGGTTTACCCATTTTGACAATTACAGGCCTCTGTAATCTTTTCAAGTAGGAGAACTTGCACAATTGGTGGTTGACTAAATACTTATTTGCCCCACTGTAGATGTTAGCTTGCTCGGTTTTGAATTAGTAAAAAAATGGCTTTATTATGAAATTCCGAAGGGTTCGGTGAATGCACCTGTGAAACTCATGGGGTTCGGTACCTTTAGCAAGGTGAAGAACCACTGACCTAACTATTGTAATACATGGTTTTGTCCATTCACTCAAAAGCAGAATGTAAACAAGTCTGCGTATGAACACAAAAAAATGTTAACATGTGTCCTTTTACATACACACAACCTCAATATCTTCATCCCTACACATCCATGAGTAGTGCGATTAAATGTGTTTGCCCTTTCACTTCTACACAATAACTAGTGATGGCTGATTGTGTTTCCGGATGGAAGCATCCGTGCAGAAGACTTAACATTTGGCACCTGTCCTATCAAACTCTTCCAGTCGTCTCTAGTTTCCAGTCAGAGACTGTTCTTTGTGGCCCAAATGCCAATCCGCTGAGACCCATCAGACAAGAACCTTCAGTGTATTCACCCTTAGCCATTCTCAGTGTTTGTCTTTTAATGCATCACAACTTCTCTTTCTCTTCCTTCTCTTCCTTCCCCGCTATCTCCTCTTTTTGTCCATCGTCTCCTCCCCACCGGGATCGGCGATCGGTTGGACGTAAGTCAGCGTGTCTAATGGCTCCTAGTACAGTCAAGCGTTTGTGTGCCTCTGCGTGGGGAAGCTATGCTTGGCAACGTTATCATAAAGCCATAAAACTAACAGCTCAAGCAACAATGGAGAACTTTCTGACGTCACATTTCCTGAATTAAGCGAGCGGGTGCATGCATTAAAAAAATCTGCCTTTGATACCTGCTACACTTTGCTTCATGAACCTTTTCAAGCATGGCTATTGTGGGTAGACCCATAAAAAAAGTCTCAAGAACCCATTCGGCCTGGGAAGTCTGCCGTCTCTGTTTGAAGAGGTCATTTTACAGGGAAAAAAGTCTTTGTAATTTATCATTTATTATTGTTTGTCTTGTATAAAAGGTTGAAATTTGGTAGCAAGTCAAACAATGTTGAGGAGAAATGTGTCTTGGCATCATGTATGTCATGTGTGAGAGAAACAAAGCATTCTTGGGTGGATGGAGGACTGATATGTGGAGAGTACAAGGTTAAAAAATTGAAAGCTATAGAATAAAATCTCAGAGATGATTGGCATTGAAGAGATTGTGGATACGAGCCAAATCAGTTGGAAAATATGGCAGAGTTCATGTGTCTTTTCAAGCACTGCTTCTTGAAACATTTTGTTTTGTGATGCCAAATAAAGCTGGCTTTGAAGGCCGAATTCAGCCACGGCATAAAACGAATGTTAGAAAAATTATCTCTGGCTATCTGTCATGTATACACATTTGAAATTATTGGCAATCAGACAAAAAGCAACGCTGAAAATGGCTTTTGAAACTAATTTGGCAGAGTTTCTGTGTCTTTTGGAGCATTGCATCATGAAACCTTTGCATGGGTATACTCATGATAGACATGCCCACCAAAATTTTTTAATCAAAAGTTTTGAAATGAAACTGGGTCCACGGGGTGAATTTTTCCCAAAATTATCACTTGGGTTATATACTCAGTATTCTATGTCAACTGGTCATCAAAGTCATCAAACATTGTCACCAAGCTGCAAAATACTGGTTATTTGCCACTGCCTGTTTGTTTTGTATACATGATTTGAATTTGGGGGTAATTTAGCAAAATGTCGTGGAATCAATCTTTGAAAGACCCCAGGCAATGACCAAAATGAGTCTTAAGAACTTAAAACTGATTCTTCATACCAAGATGGAAAACTTCATGTGACTTTTCATGCACGGTTTCTTGAGACTTAATGCTGGTCCACTCAGATTAGGCATGCCTAGCACATTTTGTGTTTCTAAAATGGGCACACTTCAGGGGTTGCATTTTCATAAAATTACAGAGGGCGCTATTGAGACAAAATCTGGGGTTCATTCCTATGTTGTTTACAAATTGTCAATTTACACCAAGATGTAGGAAGACCTCGATTTACGGACGGGTTCCGTTCCTAGGCTTGTGACGTAGCCCGAATTTCCGCGCAGGAACAAGGCATTTTTTACGCTACTTTTTAACGTTGGTCTGAACGCAGCATAAGGCTTTACAAATATTTGTCAGTGTATCCCATTTCTTCAATCTTTTTATGATGTTCAGCTATGTTTTCATGGTAATTGCCTTTCTTTTGGCTTGAACAGCCTTGCGAGAAGAAAAAGGAGGGCATATAGGCAAGTGTACTATTTGTGCACAAACATTGTCAAGCACTATGCACTAGCTAAGCAGAATGTCTATGGTACTGGGGACAAAATGACGGACGAGGTAGGTGCCCCGTAAAGTCGAAATGTCGTAGGTCAGTTACGTCGTAACCCGAGGACTTCCCGTACTTGAGTTGGCGGGAGAATGAAAAGGAAACCAATTTAAGTAAGACTCTAATTGATTGGGTTGTTTTCTTCTCCAGATGACGTCTGCCACCCCACCCTCCTCTCGTAGCTCCTCCCCCCAGAAGGTGTGCCATTCCCAGACCCAGACAGACGTCTTGAAACCCCTTCTAGGTGGCGGCCTTTCCCCCGCCAGCGGCACTCTGAGGAAGCGGCGGCGAGTGCTGTCTAAAGATGGCCGCAGCAACATTCGCATCGAGCACGTTAGTGGGCGGGGCTCTCTGTACATGCGAGACCTGTGGACCACCTTTGTGGACATGCAGTGGCGCTACAAGTTCTTCCTCTTCACCGCCACCTTTGCCGGGACCTGGTTCTTGTTTGGAGTGCTGTGGTATCTCCTTGCACTGGTGCATGGAGACCTGCTTGGTAAGGAAGCATGATGAGAAAATATCTGCTCTCGGAATTTGTTGTTTTCATCAGCGGCGGTAATAATAATAGGTCTGTGACTTGATTTACAAACAACACATCCTGGTATTGAGAAACTTGCCATGGTTCCAGTAAATGTGCTCCAATTTGGAGCAGTGTGTCAGTCATGAAACATCTCAAGATGACACTTAGCTACAGTCAAGATAGTGAATTATACTGTGGAATTCACCTGTGGAACACAATGAATAATTGTACGCCTAGTTCAGTTAGAGAAATAGTCAATTGATTATTTTAAGAGGTATTTAGGGGTATTTTTCTTACAATTTTCCCAGAACAAAGTATTTTTTGCTGGACAAAATCACAATCTTGTAAGAATTTCATTATGTTTTGTGAGAAAGTAGTCACTTACATGTAGAGGTGGGTAGAGTAGCCAAATATTTTACTCAGTAAGAGTACCGTTACTTAAAAAATAATATTACTCAAGTAAAAGTAGTCATCCAAAAAATGTACTCAAGTACAAGTAAACAAAATGGTGAAAAGAATACTCAAGTAATGAATAACATTATGAATAACTTCTAATGATGTTTTGTTTTTGTTTTAAACAATGGTATTTTTCTTCTTAGTTCAAGTTATCTGTATGAACTGTTATAATTATACTGTTCTATATAGGGCTGTCAAACGATTAAAGTTTTTAATCAAGTTAATTACAGCTTAAAAATTAATCGCAATTCAAACGATCGATAAAATATGCCATATTTTTCTGTATATTATTGTTGGAATGGAAAGATAAGACACAAGATGGATATATACATTCAACATACGGTACATAAGTACTGTATTTGTATATTATCTGTATTTGTAAATTTGTTTATTATAACAATAAATCAACAAGATGGCATTAACACTATTAACATTCTGTTAAAGCGATCCATGGATAGAAAGACTTGTAGTACTTAAAAGATAAATGTTAGTACAAGTTATAGAAATTTTATATTAAAACCCCTCTTAATGTTTTCGTTTTAATAAAATTTTTAAAATTTTCAATCAAAAAATAAACTAGTAGCCCGCCATTGTTGATGTCAATAATTACAGAATGCTCGTGGGTGCTGAAGCCCATAGAATCAGTCACACCCAAGCGCCAGCAGAGGGTGACAAAACTCCAAAAAACACAAGCAACAAGTGGACATTGCATTGAGCTGTCATTTTAATCTGTTTGAGCGGGGCATGTGCGTTAATTTTGTCAAATATTTTAACGTGATTAATTAAAAAAATTAATTACCGCCCGTTAACGCAATAATTTCGACAGCCCTAGTTCTATAACATATTACATAACCACATTAAGCAAAAGGGAGGGGGGGGTCCATTAAATTCCGGAGAGAGAAAAAAATAAAGCATTATTCGTCCAAAGAGCATGAGTGCCCTCTAGTGGAGAAAACATATTTCCTATTATGAAACTGAATAGGTCATATCTCTGGTTTTCTGTGGTCAATCTGTGCCTAATAAAAACTGGGAGATTAAAATCCCTGCTTTCGAGTCATGTTGACAGCAACACTGTGACAAATATCTATTTTTTTTACGGTGCTTTAAAGACACTACGTGATTGAACAGGCCAGCGTCATCACAGAACGGCAAGCTTGAGTCCGATTGGTATAATCGACTCATGGATTATTGTTGCGACATATCGTTGGTGAAACTGGTGGTGCCACTGTTGGAATCTCTGGCAAAAAAAAAAAAAAAATCAAATTTTTGAATGAAGAGGAAAAATGTAACGACTAGTGTAGCCCAAAGTAGCGGAGTATGAGTAGTGTTTCTTCTTCACACATCTACTCAAGTAAAAGTAAAAAGTATGGCTTAGTAAAACTACTCCTAGAAGTACATTTTTCTCAAAAAGTTACAGAAATTAATGTAACGGCGTAAATGTAACGCGTTACTACCCACCTCTGATCATATGTTAACAAAATAATACCCACCTCTGATCATATGTTAACAAAATAATATTCTTTTTTTAATCTAAAGCATAGTGAAAGTAATTTATAATCTCATTATAGTCACATTTTCATTTTTTGGATGTACTGATACTATAATATAGACATTTTTCTAACAAAGAATCACATCTAGACAATTAATACCACAAAGCTTTTCCAGGTTAAAATTTTGTTCCGCTTAATTTTGTTTCATTGAAAAAAGTTGTAATCCCCTAAAATAGAGGTTTTTATGTTTATTTTAAAATGTTTGTAAAAGTGTTTGGAATTTATGTGAGTAAAAAAATTATTCTATAATAATGATTAAACCAAAAATCATTGTAGAAACATTTTAAAGTTAACGCTAACAAATGACATAAAACATCATTGATGAGCTAACAAATAAAATTGGAGTTGTGTAATAATAATCCCTGAAGCTATGGATATTTGTACACAAACTGTGGGACAACATATGGACAGTAATTTGCCATTCTATTTTGCCTCATGAAAACATGGTAATTTTACTGAGGGGGCTGTGGGGGCTGGAAATAGATGATATGCAATTTCATTCACTTCAACGGGAAAATATTTAGGATACAGGATAAATGCAATTATTAAGGCACCACTAATGTATACATCGTGTCTCCCACTGGTTGCATTTTGGCTGTGTCGTTGCAGAGTTTGAGCCACCGTCCAACCACACTCCCTGCGTGATGCAGGTGCAGACGTTGACGGGCGCCTTCCTCTTCTCGTTGGAGTCGCAGACAACCATCGGCTATGGCTTCCGCTGCATCACCGAAGAGTGTCCTGTTGCCATAGTGCTGCTCATCATCCAACTGCTCATCACCACGCTCATGGAGATTTTCATAACCGGAACCTTCCTGGCTAAGGTATAGGCTTTGCTACTGCACTCCATGTCTGCAAATGATGGAGTGGGGCAAAAGATGTTGAATCTCATTGACATCAATCACAAATTTCTCAAATCTCCAAAATTACTTTTTGAACTAAATCAATGTAACCTTTCCCCTCATAAAACAGTACTTCATCCACGTAATTATGAGACCACCTTACCCACAAATTCCGTAAACCTAACCTAAAGGGGAATACAACTATTTTTTTTCTCATTATCTTGGTATACTAACACATTTTTTTGACATGACAAAATCAACTCCAACAAAAGAAAGATTCACTCATAACTTGTTCCCCCTTCCCCCCCAAGAATCTATTGAGACTGAAATTCGTAATGACAAAAATTTAAATTTTAACCCTCACAAATTGTGACTAATGAAACTCCATTTTAGGAATTTGATGACATTTGTTTAAAAAACAGAAAAACATTTTGCTATATTTTCAAACTTTTTACATTTTTTTAAATCCAACTGTTTTAATCATGTTTTTTTCTAATTTTATTTTCGTAATATTTAAATTTCTCACATCCCGTACAAACGACTTAAATACATACTGTACATATATACATGTATTTTTTTCATTCTGTTTCTCACTCAAGCTCTTCTCACTCATGCTACCTTTTTTTTTATTTATTTATTTTTTTAAGAAACTATTTTTACCATATGACTTTCAAAAAGAAAATGTGCGTGTGCGCGCGTGTGTGTTGTGTGTGTAGGGGGGCAACTTTATCCCACAGAGAGGTATGAATTTGTGAATTTTGAAGGAGAGCCACATTAAAAAAGAAAAAAAATCTCTTGATTACAACTTTTTAAATGTAATTATGTTTCACTCGCCAGAAAGAGGTGTAAAATCTGAAATGTCTTTTTCATCCCAAAATACATTTTTCATATAAAATATTATCTCAGTGCCCCTCTATTATGATTACCTTCCCTAAAAAAAACATGCAATTTTGTGACATTAAAAACAAAGAACATTGTGTTCTATTGTTTCAGCTTTTTTCAAATGATGTGGACAATTTTTTATTGTAATGAAATTTTCATTTTGATCTTGACTGATATCAAATAAAGCCTCCAAAACCATATCACTATCCATGACATCATTTGAGCTACAATGTACTGTATTTGGATTTGTGAGAGTATTAAAAAACGGAAACAAGTAGGGATGTCCCGATCCGATCACGTAATCGGAAATCGGGCCGATCGCACCATTCTTTTTACTTTTCCTAATTTCCTCACATACTAAATGCCAAATCCTAACTACTTAAGAACATAAGATGTATATTAAAACTGATGTAAACATTTACTTTTTGTTGTGTTTTTTAATAATAAAGATATAAGTAACATACATTCAGAAAAATAAGTACAAATGACTTATATTATGCAGAGTGAAATGGAATATATTTTGAAGATCGCGCAAACATTGACTTTTTAAAATTAATAGGAAATGAATAAGTAGCCTAACAGAAATGAACAAATATAAGTCCAAAGTGCACATTTAGAGCTAAGATGTTCTGAACCTCCCCATCAGAGCAAATAAAACTAATGATAAATAAGCCTCCTTAACTCTTGCTTTGCTCTTAAAGATTTGATCCATTCTCTGTTGCATTGCCCTTATTATTTTTTTTGTCGCAACAATTCAACAAACTTTTTTTTTTGCTGTTTCAGAAAACATGCACATTTGAACCAATCAGAGCTAACTATCTCTGGTGATCACATGTCAGTATATCAGCCAATTGAATGGATAAATGAGTCCAGGCATTTTGCTTTGCATTCACACATTGACGTGACTCGTCATCGTCAGACTCAGATAACTGCAGCAACTGAGGAAACCTCCATGCCGTCCGTGGAAAAAAATAAATAATAAATATCGGTGGAAACGGATTACGCTACACAAGCACTTTATTGTGCTTGTTGTTAACACTTGTGTATGTAAATCTGATATTAGTAGATCGTTTTCTTCTTGAAGATGAAATGGATGTGTGGCAGCTTTGCATTTTTTTTTTTTTTTTTTTTACATAGCGTTTTGACAGTTGCCGTCATATTGTCGGAATCAAAGCACTGTATACCGGAACAGGATTCCGCCCCTGAATCTTATACTGGAACTGCGTTCCTGACCGTTCTGGCCCACTTTCACCCCTGAATATATCGCAAACCCCCCAAAAATCGCAATGATAATTTTCCCCCCAATATCGTTCTGGCCTAATTTAAATATACATATTAGGGCTGTCAAAATTATCGCGTTAACGGGCGTTAATTAATTTTTGAATTAATCACGTTAAAATATTTGACGCAATGTCCCGCTCAGACAGATTTAAATGACAGTACAGTGAAACGCTCACTTGTTGTTATGGATTTTTGCCGCCCTCTGCTGGCGCTTGGGTGCGACTGATTTTATAGGCTTCAGCACCCATCAGCATTGTGTAAGTAATTATTGACATCAACAATGGCGGGCTACTAGTTCATTTTTTGATTGAAAATTTTACAAATTTTATTAAAACGAAAACATTAAGAGGGGTTTTAATATAAAATTTCTATAACTTGTACTAACATTTTTCTTTTAAGAACTACAAGTCTTTCTATCCATGGATCGCTTTAACAGAATGTTAATAATGTTAATGCCATCTTGTTGATTTATTGTTATAATCAGGGGTGCACATATTTTTTTTGCCCAGGTTCTCAGAGGAGGACCTGGAGATGTGACTTGGTCCTCATTGAGCTTGAGAGCCGACCCGCCTGATGCGATAACATTATGACAAGCTTTAGTTAGAGCCAAATACCTTTTATTAATTATATTAACAATTAATGCCTGATTAACATCAACTGGCACAACAAAATTGCCATTACTTTGAAGTGAAATGTAAAGAAATAAACATAAAAGCAGTACTAATTCAAAATAAAGGGCATTATGCGGCTCCCACATTAACTCCAAGCCTTTGTAAAAGTGGGATGTACTCCTCCTCATGACAGCTCATTGAACGTGCATGTTTAGCTTTGTGAAATGCGAGCAAAAACACGTTTGTCAGTGCATGGCGCTGCTCTTCATTAACTTTATTCCGCCACTTGTCCATAGGGCGAGTGAGGTGCTGCCTGACATCGATAGTTTGCTTGCATGCTCTGTTTTTTTTCGTGCATTTCAAAGTTTGGATGGCTGAAATTCTTGGACCCAACATAAAATGCGCTGCCGTTATCAGCGATTCTCACGGCAAATTTTGTACCACATATCCGTGCGAGCATCATTTGCTTCTAGCTATGGTACCTCCTACAGCCACTTTTCAGCAAAAGTCCTTTTTTCGGTAGCTCCGGTGACGTCTCTGTCGTCTGTCTGTCCTTTGACGGGGGTGGGGGAACACGGAAATAATTACTCAGTGGGGCCTGTCTCCGACATTTTGAGAAGTGATTATCTCGTGTCCGCCGCAAATACAGTGGTCAGCCATCGGTACGCAAAAGCGTATGGAAACCGTTGAGGGCCAGCGCGTTTGTATACGTCCAGTACGCATGCGCGCATGCGGACCACTTATGTGCACCCCTGGTTATAATAAACAAATACAGTCCTTATGTAGCGTATGTTGAATGTATATACCCATCTTGTGTCTTATCTTTCCATTCCAACAATAATTTACAGAAAAATATGGCATGTTTTATAGATAGTTTGAATTGCGATTAATTGCGATTAATTAATTTTTAAGCTGTAATTAACTCGATTAAAAATTTTAATCGTTTGACAGCCCTAATATATATATATACACACACACATATATATATATATATGTATATATCAAAATTATCGCGTTAACGGGCGTTAATTAATTTTTAAAATTAATCACGTTAAAATATTTGACGTAATTAACGCACTCCCCCCGCTCAGACAGATTTAAGTACAATGAATTAATTAATTAATTGTGTTTTATGGAGTTTTGACGCCCTCTGCTGGCGCTTGGGTGCGACTGATTTTATAGACTTCAGCACCAATGAGCATTGTGTAAGTAATTATTGACATCAACAATGGCGGGCTACTAGTTTATTCTTTGATTGAAAATTTTACAAATTTTATTAAAACGAAAACATTAAGAGGGGTTTTAATATAAAATTTCTATAACTTGTACTAACATTTTTCTTTTGAGAACTACAAGTCTTTCTATCCATGAATCGCTTTAACAGAATGTTAATAATGTTAATGCCATCTTGTTGATTTATTGTTATAATAAACAAATAGTCCTTATGTACTGTATTTTGAATGTAAATATCCATCTTGTGTCTTATCTTTCCATTCCAACAATAATTTACAGAAAAATATGGCATATATTATAGATGGTTTGAATTGCGATTAATTGCGATTAATTACAATTAGTTAATTTTTAAGCTGTAATTAACCTGATTAAATTTTTTTTTTCGTTTGACAGCCCTAATACACATAAGTATTTTTTTATTTTTAAGGGCTAAAAAGTTGCCTGTTGTTTCTTCAAGTTTGGTGACTGTATTTCCTGCAGGTCTTAACAGAAAATGAAACTATTCATGCCAAGGACGTAGGTTTGGTTTCAACATTGGTGGGACGATATAACAGCATAACCTGCATGTCCAATTTTTGCTGTGGCCGGGACATTAATAAGACAAAACAGATTGGATGAACGGGGGTCAGGGCTACGTTTCTCACGAATATGAACCTAATTAATTGATAGGCTAAATGATAAATGCAAAATAAATCTGTATTGATTTATGCTAAATTTCATGTATATAGTTTCAGGTAATACACGGTTCAATTAAAACCTTTGTTTTCAAAAACTACCAAAGAAATGTTTTTGAAAACATGCAGAATAAATGTCTGGATTTTATTAGCAAATTTGTATTGCAATAATTGATTATAGATTATATTAACATACACAATAAATACACACTTGTTAATAATCTAACTAATCTAATAAAATCTATACAAATCTAACTATCCGGGAATGCAAATAATAAACATTTGTCTTAAGACCACTCAACATTATCTCTCTCAATAAATACCGTAAATATAGCTGACAAAAACTTCTTCGTCCGGATATTTAAAACATAGTCTTCCTTAAGGTAAAACACTACTGCTTTTGTCCATCAGCACAGCTAAACTCAACAAAAAATGAAAACTTTTTACCTCGACTATCATTAATACATAATTATCTGAAAAAATGTCTGCATAGGCTGCAAATAAAAATATTTTTGATAATGTAAAAAATAAATCCAGTCAGTTTAAAGAAAAATGCAACTCATCAGCGAATTAAACATTTGTTTGAGGGGAGAAAATCGACCAGCACATTCTGCAAGTGAAAAAACGGTAAATGTAAGTCTGAAAATGATGAAAAATAATTCGTTTCATAATGGTAGAGTTAGTTCTATCCCTATTACATATAGGAATTAGGGCGGTCAAATGATTAGAAATTTTAATCGAGTTAATTAAAGCTTAAAAATTAATCGTAATTAATCACAATTAATCGCAATTCAAACCATCTATAAAATATGCCATATTTTTCTGTAAATTATATATATATTCTGTAAAATAAATTGTTGGAATGGAAAGATAAGACACAAGATGGATATATACATTCAACATACAGTACATAAGGACTGTATTTGTTTATTATAACAATAAATCAACAAGATGGCATTAACATTATTAACATTCTGTTAAAGCGGTCCATGGATAGAAAGACTTGTAGTTCTTAAGAGATAAATATTAGTTCAAGTTATAGAAATTTTATATTAAAACCCCTCTTAATGTTTTCGTTTTAATACAATATGTAAAATTTTCAATCAAAAAATAAACTAGTAGCCCGCCATTGTTGATGTCAATAATTACTTACGCAATGCTCATGGGTGCTGAAGCCTATAAAATCAGTCGCACCCAAGCGCCAGCAGAGGGCGGCAAAACTCCATAAAACACAACAAGTGGGCATTTCACTCTACTGTCATTTAAATCTGTCTGAGCGGGACATGTGCGATAATTGCGTCAAATATTTTAACGTGATTAATTTAAAAAATTAATTACAGCCCGTTAACGCGATCATTTTGACAGCCCTAATAGGAATACAATCTAAATTACCTATATAACTGAAGGCATTATATAATGAAAATAAAATGAAATGCATTTTATGAAAATGAAGATGGCCAGTGTTTCAAGGCACTTTTGTCCACATTTTCCAGCAATGTAAATGGTAATTGTAAATGGTGTTATACATATATAGAGCGCTTTTCCACCTTTCAAGGCGCTCAAAGCGCTTTACACTATCTCGCCATCCACCTACTGGTGACGCAGCACCAGGAGTGGACGTTTAACTTGGTTCTATCTTTATGTCTTAGCACAGCCACCTAAACTATGCATTCCGGGTGCAGACCAACCTCAAAGGGCTTTATTTGAGAAAGGTGCATAGTATATTTACTATTTTGTTGTCTTGCTGTTACTCAAACTTCATATATAACTTGCAAAATATAGGAAAAAGAATTTTGTTTAAAGTGATTGTCTACCTGTGGATTTAAATGTCAAGTTTGCCTGATTAAAGAACATTTTGAGCTTCAATTTAAGTGGTTATATTTGCTTCCCCAAACTAAATTTAGATTTAATTGTGTGAAGTTCTGATGTGATTCAGCAATTGTAAATAAGATGCAACGATTGTACTGTAGTTTCGTAATTCTGACTGGTCTACACACTGGTCTGTAGATATGTCTACTTTGGAGGATTTATTAAAAGATGGGATTGGGGAGAAAAGAGTTAAAAAGTAGCATAATAATTCAGAAATGTAATGGCATTGCCAAAAGATACAACAATATTTACTACGTTTTATAACCCCGCAACACTCCCAGAAAAAAGCAGAAGAGGAAGTACGGTACTGTCAAAAGTACAGTAGTGTAACATGTTTGTAGCTTTTGTTCAAAAAACAAAGAAAAAAAGGAAACAAACCTCTTTTTTCAGTATCCGTTCGTGACTCGGTATTGGCAGATTCTCAAAATCAGGTGACTCAGACACTGCTGATAAAATATGTGACCGGGACATACATAGAAACAAGTTCAACACATGATGTCCTGTCTCCCATCAGGTGGCTCGTCCGAAGAAGAGAGGCGAGACGGTCAAGTTCAGCCAGCACGCGGTCGTGTCCACACAGGAGGGACGGCCGTGTCTTATGATCAGGGTGGCCAACATGCGCAAGAGCCTCCTGCTTGGGTGTCAGGCCAGTACCCTCCAGACCTTGTCTTCTTTTTAAGAAACTGCAACGTCAGTATCAAACACTCCAACTTTAGAAAGCATTTTCCAAATCATGTCAACAAAGTGCAGTTTGCCTCCTTTTTGGGAAAGTCTATGTCAGTAGTTTGCCTCCTTTTTGTAAGGAAAGACGTGTGCTTTAACTAGCGTATAAAACATTTGTAATTAGTATTTTTTTTTTTTAAAGAATTATATACTGTAACATCAATCACTTGTCTATAGACAAGTTTCCTTAGCGAAACATGGGGGGTGCCATCTTTAACATTTTCTGCTATGGACTTCCGGTTAAGACAGAACAATATTAAGTGCGGGTGAAGTAAGCAGTGTGGAGACAAAATTAAAGCTGCAAAATCAAACCAGAGGAACCCAGGGAATCTCCAAAAATAGACCCAGCACGACATAGTTGAAGCTCCAGGACTTTTTGGGCTGTGTGTTTGTTCCTATCGCTTTGTTGATCGTTCATGGACAAAATTCTAACAATTTGTGCAGCCTGGGTTAACATGAGGTGTAGATTGATACATCGGCCACTTGAGTTAGCAAAATGAGGCAAAATTACAATATTACAGTTGCTAAATGCAAAAGGGCTGACAAGGATTTTGTTGTTACAAGGAAATACTACAAGGTATTTCTTATTTGGTTATAGTTATGCTATTATGAGCTCATCACATATGAACATATAAACACAAACAATAGGTCATTCTTTTTTATTGCAGATATTGATCGCAATAAAACTCTTGGACAACATGATTCCATTTCTTGTTTTATTTAAAATGATTGGTGCATGTACAAAACAGGTCAATAAATCACTATTTATAAAATTATTACAAACATATTAACAAAGGTGGAGCATAAGTCGAGCCCTCCATCATCAAAGTAGAATGCACGTAGTCTCATCATATGTCCATCAATGTTCAGTAAGTGTTGTGAGGCACATCAAGTTGTCTTCCCTTGCCTAACATCGTTTTCCAACTGTAAGCAAATGAACAAAAACTCTTGCATTTATGCATTTAGAAGCCCATATATGACTTGTAGTAGATGAGTGTTTGTTTTCCATTTCTTTATCGCTTTATAAATTGATTTAGCAAAGCTATTGATATCTCAGCTGTGACGCAAAACATGGAATTCACGGAGTCAAATTGAACATAATTGGTGTAAGATGACATCCTACGCGTACTGATTAGCAACAGGCTAGCAGCAGATAGCATGTGTTGCAGCCACAGCAGTACAGTAGTTGTAGTAAATAATATTAAACATCATCATAATTACAATCATCATCACAATAACAACATCAAAAACAACAAGTCGTCTCATGCGCAAGATTTGAGCTTTAGTATTTTTGGAGCACTAGACACATGAAAATGCAGGGATAGGAAGAACATACCTTCCTTAACACAGCAGACACATGGCTACATAAACACCCAGTCTTTGTGGTGTCACAGGCTTGGTTCCACATCTGCCTTCATGAACATGTTGTCCTCCCACGTCATGATGATGGCAGATGGATGCTGTATTTCCAAATGGTCTTTTTTGATGGATTTTGATGATTGATGCCACTCCAGCTCCACTGTTGTTTTGGTTAGGGAAGCTGGAAAACGGAAGTCGCGAGCAGAAATGCGGAAGTAAAGGGGATGTACCTCGGAAACTTGTCTATATATTAGGGCTGTCAAACGATTAAAAATTTTAATCGAGTTAATCACAGCTTAAAAATTAATTAATTGTAATTAATCGCAATTCAAACCATCTCTAAAAAAATGCCATATTTTTCTGGAAATTATTGTTGAATTTGGAAAGATAAGACACAAGACTGATATATACATACAACATACTGTGTATAAGTACTGTATTTGTTTATTATAACAGTAAATCCACAAATGGCATTATTAACATTCTTTCTGTTAAAGTGATCCACGGATAGAAAGACTTGTAGTTCTTAAAAGATAAATGTTATAGTTACAAGTTATAGTAATTGTAAATTAAAACCCCTCTTCATGTTTTCGTTTTAATAAAATTTGTAACATTTTCAATCAAAAGTAGACTTAATAAAATAATTATAATAAAAATAACAATAATAAGAATAGAGTGACCAAAGTCTGAGTAAGTTGCCGGTTCAAGCCAGTTCACTTTGCATTGTTGTTTAACTGTGTGAGAATAGGGCCTCATTACTACAGACTGAAGTGCTTTTTTTTGTGCTTTCACTAAATGATACTTATGTTTGTTGTGAAGGAATTGCCGAAGCTTATGCCAATAAATGGCGCGGTCTAAAGAACAGCTGTGTCCACTCGCCTTTATAACATTAATATCTCTACAAATCTTCCCAAAAATACAACAAGAGACACATAATTGCCACTAAAAGAAAGAAAACTTACAGAAATATGCGTGGAGCACAAATAGCACAATGTAACAGCATAAACGTCTCACAACTGCTAATTCTCCCACTGGTAGAAGGAATAACATTAGTATGGAACGGCGCTGCCCCCAAGCGGCCGGTGGCATTCTCTTCACTGTTAATGTCCATAAACGGCATCATTGTAATCTGTTTGAGGCAATGCGTGAGCGGGTCATTCAGTGCATGCGTTAATTTCGTCAAATATTTTGATGTGATTAATTAAAAAAATGAATTAACGCCCGTTAATGCGATTAATTAAAAAAAATAATTAATGCCCGTTAACGCGATAATTTTGACAGCCCTACTATATATACAGTATTTATTTATCTTTGATTTTTTTTTTTTTTTTTTAAGTGCAAAATCAGCAGGTTGTTTTCTTTTGAGGAAAGTACTAGATGAAAAGTGTCTTCCTCCAAGGCAAAAACCCAGGAAAGATCAACATAAATAGTCAGTGGTCTTTCTGAGAAAGTGCAACAAATCTGATAAGATTCTAACCTGGAGGCTCCTCTGTGTGTCTAGGTGACGGGTAAACTGCTGCAGTCGTCTCTGACCAAAGAGGGTGAGACGGTTCGCCTGGATCAGAGGAACGTCGCCTTCCAGGTGGATACGTCTAGCGACAGCCCTTTCCTCATCCTTCCGCTCACCTTCTACCATGTAATTGATGATGACAGTCCCCTCAGGGCGTGGGCGGCCAAGGGTACGTAAATACCTCAAAACACATCTTTGTTTTGGTAATCCAGCCTGGGTTCAGAGTTTTGTTTCGGATTGGTATACTGTATCATGGATTTTTTTGTGGAGCTTTGATACTCTTTATTTTTTTCTGCCTTACATTCCTATTGGGTGGAATCCCATTTTCGGCCACAAGGATGACAGTTGGGGATTACACAATACCGTAATTCTGACTAAATAAAAATAAAGAAAACAGGAAGTTTTTCGACTTCCCCTGTTGTTTAAATGTCACGGTCATCTTAAACCTGTTTTTGACACTGAAGAAAGCAACAGTTGTAAGATACATCTTTGGGCATAATTATTGATGAATATTGTCAGATGAAGTTTTGGGGGGTAAAAAGCAAGAGTGGTCTCGAATGTAACCGGGAGGGGATTACTGTTTTTTATTACATTAACCTCAGAGAGAATTTGGCTTTTTTTTTTTTTATAAACAAAAACACAGCCTTTTGACAATTAACACTCAGGGTTTTGTTTTTGCTATGATAATATTAATTGGAGCTCAAAATATGGGTTTTTTATTTAAAAACACGAAAAACTATTTTCTGACAAGTTTAATTTAATTTTCAAATGATATGAGTTAAAGTTTTGTTTTCAATTTTAACTCATTTTTTTTGCACGTCGTATTCTGGGAGAATGTTTTTAACCCCACAGTTCTTTTAGTATTCTTATTATTCCAAGTTTTTTTCTAATTGATATTAACATGTTGTCAGGCATTGTTGTTTTTTTGGAGTCCCCCCCCCCACCCCATATTTTCATTATTTTTCAGAAAATAAGACAAGAACTGAAAATTCAAAACATGATGACCACAAGGTCATATTTTACAACCCAATTAAGTAAAAAACAAAATTAACAAAAAAAGTAATCTTATACACATTCACACATGCATTCACACAATTTGCAAAGACAAAAATGAAAAATACTTCTGTATATAGAAGACGTAATTACATTCTCAGATCGCAGACTGTTAATACAATGTACATGTATGTGTCCCTTAGTTTTACAAATTCTTTTTGTTTTCCTTGAGCGACATAGGTCAGTCTTTCAATTCCTATGCCTTCCGAAAGTTCCTTAATCCATTGTCTTAGTGAGGAAGATTCCATGTTCTTCCAGGTTAAGGCAACCACTCTTCATGCATGCAGTAACCCAAAGTCTAACAATATTTTGCAGTCTTTTTTATTTTCGTTTTAGTCTGTTGGACGAAAATACTTATTAAACTTTGTCATACACTTTAATCATTTCAAAATGTGTTAGTTTAGTTGTCGTCCATAATTACCCCAAAAAACTTTATTTTTAATTTTTTCTATTTTTAGTCGACGAATACTCAATAAGTTTTCATCTGTATAAATTGAAAGGTTTTAGTCGACGAACACACAAAAGATTTAGTTATATTGACATCTATAGATAGTTTTATAGATCACCCGAGATTTGCTTTCATTTTAAACCTGTGGGGAACGGTTACACTACTCTGCCAAGGCTTCCCTATGTCACCGGTTCAGTTCATGACATTCATGGACAGACTATCTAGGCGCAGCAGAGGCATTGAGGGGGTCTGGTTTGGTGGCCTCAGTATTGCATCTCTGCTTTTTGCTCAAGCCTTGACCTTCAACGCTTTGGCTAGGTTCATACCGCAGGTCTTAATGCACAAATCAGACTGCCTTTGTCCATTGAGCCCGTCCAAGTATCACACATGCACACTAATAAGCAGTCTGAAATACGCTGAGAAAATCGACCCGCATGCACAGGAGCATAAAAACGAATGACCACACATGCTGGCTCAACGTCTTTCAAAGGTGATCATATTTTGATTTCCAAAAAGAGGACACAAATAACACATAATTAGTTTAGTCTTAGATTCAAAGTTTATATGGATCGATAGCATACATGCACTGTCCGTGCATGACACACACACACACATATGGACAGTTTGCCCTGACTCTCGGCCTTGCAAACAATCTTGAAATATTGCTCATATGGAGCAGAGAGAAAACCGAGCATTCTCAGGATTATCCTCAACCTATTTTATTTTTTATGCCTGTTGTCAAGCCTGACCCTTGCCCAAAAGCCATGTTCAAGGCAAGCTTGGCACCAACGCACAGCTGCACCGCTACCATAGCGCCCTCTCTCTCTCGCTCTTTGAAGACGTAATTGCTGCATGAATTCCGATTTGGGAGACTTGACAGACTTGACCGCCACACCATTCTGGAAAAATGTGGCCCAGATTGGATTTAATCCACATATGAAAGTGACCCAGATCTGATTTTGAATGGTCCACTTCTATGCGACTTGTCCCGTTCAGAACGTCAAGTTAATACCTCACTCGAGTCGGAAAACACGAAAAAATTGGATTTGTGCATTAAGACCTGAAGTATGAACCTAGCCTTGCTGGAACGGTTCGCAGCCGAGTGTGAAGCAGTCAGGATCAGAATCAGCATCTCCAAATCTGACACCGTGGTCCTCAGTCGGGAAAAGGTTGAATGCCCTCTCTAGGTTATAGATGAGGTCCTTCCCCAAGTGGATGAGTTCAAGTATCTCGGGATCTTGCTCACTAGTGACAGAAAAATGGAACAGGAGACCGACAGGTGGATCGATGCGGCGTCTGCAGTGATGTGGACTCTGTATCGGTCCGTCGTGGAGCTGAGTCGAAAGGCGAATCTCTCTTTGTACCGATCGATCTACATTCCTACCTTCACCAATTGTCCCGAGCTGTGGGTTGTGACTGAAATAACAATATCCTGGATACAAGCGGAAGAAATTAGTTTCCTCCGAAGCAAACTTGGTCATCCGGGAGGAGCTCAGAGTAGAGCCGCTGCTCCTCTGCATTGAGAGGAGCCAGATAAGTTGGCTCGGACATCTGATTAGGATGCCTCTGGTGAGCTTCCCTGGTGGGGTGTTCCGTGCACGTCCCACTGAGAGGAGGCCACGGGGCTGAACCAGGACACGCTGGAGAGACTATAGCCCCTTTCACACACATATCCCGGTAAATTCCCGTGTAAGGTGACGCGGGATTTACTCGCGTCATTGCTTTCACAATGGAGAGATATCCCGGGAATGATGCGGGTTGGATACTTTCACAGATTTGTCCAGTGTTGCCGACTCGGAGATCTCTGTGCGGGGTGGGCTGCTGGCGCGATTTTATAACCCATACATTACGTCATTTTTGGTCAGCATCGGCTGTCACATTGTGTTGGCCAGATTGTTTTTTTTGTTATGGAGCTGGTTGGGGGAGCGTTCCCGACGTCGTACCTGCAGCCAATTCAAGCTCATCAAGACTGTATTTAAGCCTAGGCGATTCAAGAGAAGGGTGGCGAGAATTTCGTGCGTTTTCTATCTTGGTCGTCTGCCGCCCTTGTTTTGAAATCCCCCTACGTTGAACTGGTATTTGAATGTATTTGTTTTGTTGTCTAATTGGCTCTCTGCCTATTGCTTAGGTTAGTATTATTGATCCCAGTCGACCTACTGTCATGGATCCATTGTGTTATTCCCCCTTTTTCGCGAACGTGTGTATTTTTGTTTGTCTTTGATAAACTCTTGAACGCATCCCTCCGTTGTTTTGCGCTTTGAGGTACAATCTTTTCCGCTGTTGTGAACCCTAACATCGGCAACAAAATAAGCCACACATTTTCAAAGATGGACGATGGACACTCTTCCTCAGCTCTACGATCCAGTAGCAATTTAATTTTCGTCATGTTTACAGTTTAATTTTGCCATTTCCAGTTTGCCATGTTGATAATTGTGATGTTTGTTTACCGCTTTTCGTCTTACTGCAAAGAAAGAAGAAATGGCAATCGGCCCGCCTTGATTTAAATAGGTCATCAGCCATCGTGCTGTGACCCGGGAATCAAACGCATACTTTCACAAATGCCTTTTCCTGGGAAAGTCCCGGGCATAATAGTAAGACGTGACCCATTAAATGTCCGCGTAACAGTGTTGTTAATAACGGTGTTAGAATATAAAGGTGTTACTAACGGCGTTATTTTCTTCAGTAGAGAGTAATCTAATTAATTACTTTTCTCATCTCGGCAACGGCGTTACCGTTACTGAGGCGGGAAAGGCGTGTGTCACTATGCGTTTATGATGTTGGTTGACTGACGTGAGAAAAGTCTGAAAAAGATTGACTCACGGAGACGAGAGAGCAGAGCAGGAGTGGGGAACAGGCAGGGGAGTGTGACGCCTTTGCAACGTGATGCTACTATGCTAGGTGGCTCCAATAATACCTGACTGTAGCCGATAGCCTACAAACTACGCCCACATTATGCTTCGGTAGATATCACATATATACAGAACTAGATGCAAACGACAGACACGGTGGCATTAGCAACATGTATAATAAAGAACTAGATGCGTTAGTAAACAGCCGCCACCTTAAAGCAGTAGACTTCTCAGGAAGGCTCTGTTGTAGAGAACCTTCCTAGCGAACCTAAGTAACTTTTTATCTAAAATGCTACTAAATCGGCAAAACTTAACTTAAATCTATCTTTAAATGATGAAACAGTTTTAAAACTTACACATGTCAATTTTAACAACTTTAATGGTTGATTCACAACATTACAACATTAAATGACTTCCACACATAGCAAAGGTTACTATCTAGTTATCGCAATATCTGCAATGCCCATGTGTCTCGTTAAGTTTAGGGTAAAGAATTGGGCTAGGGCCAATTTGTCCCAAAAACCCTTTGAACTTCACATTGTTGACCTGTTTTTTTTTTTGTTTTTTTTTTGTGTTGAGAAAAAAAAAACATGAAAATAATCACCAGTTACTTTGCCAAGTAACTAATTACTCTTAAATTCAGGTAACTGAGTTACGCAATTACTTTTTGGGAGAAGTAATTTGTAACTGTAATTAATTACTTTTTAAAGTAAGATTAACAACACTGCCGCGTAACCTCTGTGTCAGTCGACCCGGGAAATTGTTTTCACACACAAGGGCTACCTGTTTAAATCCCAGGATTTTAACAATGTTCAGGTGTATGTGAAAGGGGCTTATGTCTCCCGGCTGGCCTGGCAATGCCTTGGGATCCCCCAAGCTGGATGAAGTCGCTGGGGAGAGGAAATTCTGGGCTTCCCTGCTAAAGCTGCTGGGACCGACCATGGATAAGTGGGAGAAAATAGATGGATGGCTGTAACACAGTAACACGTCTTTGCCCTATGTTTTAGACCATCCAAATACGTGGTCAAATGTACCCAAATGTTCTTCCCATAGTAAAAATGCTTAAGTCAGCAGCAGTGCACACAAGCTTGAATATCAGCCTGATCTCGGCACTCCATTTACACCAAAATTGTGAAAAATACATATTAAAATTATAATGGACTATTTGCTGAATGATACCTGTGATGTCTTAAGATGACTTGTTCGTATTTACTAGGGCTGTCAAACGATTAAAATTTTTAATCGCGTTAATTACAGCTTAAAAATTAATTAATCGTAATTAATCGCAATTCAAACCATCTATAAAATATGCCACATTTTTCTGTAAATTATTGTTGGAATGAAAAGATAAGACACAAGACGGATATATATATTCAACATACAGTACATATGTACTGTATTTCTTTATTATAACAATAAATCAACAAGATGCTATTAACATTATTAACATTCTGTTAAAGTGATCCATGGATAGAAAAACTTGTAGTTCTTAAAAGATAAATGTTAGTACATGTTATAGAAATGTTATATTAAAACCCCTCTTAATGTTTTCGTTTTATTAAAATTTGTAAAATTTTCAATCAAAAAATAAACTAGTAGCTCGCCATTGTTGAGGTCATGCACCATGCTCACTCCCCAAACCCTTAAAATCATCTGGACCCAAGCGCCAGCAGATGGCGCCAAACAACAAAAAACAGGTAACAAGTAAAAAGCGGACATTACACTGCTGTCATTTTAATCTGAGCGGGGCGTGTGCGTTAATTGCGTCAAATATTTTAACGTGGTTAATTAAAAAATTCATTACCGCCCGTTAACACGATAATTTTGACAGCCCTAGTATTTACCTTTGAATGATTATCAGCGTGGCCACCAAGTCTGTCGTCTGTGGTCTCCAATATGAACCATACATCCTGTTTTCCTTTTGGTCGGATTATATTTGAAATACAGCATGATAATATATTCTCGTGCCGTTTAAGACCACCAATCCCCGTTGCTGCCATTGTTAATCATCAGCCAACAGTGATGGTGCGGGTGGGGAGCAGCCTGACTAAACTACACTTACAATAAGCAAATGTCACCCATTGTGAACATATGACAGAAACTATGTCAAATTTTCGTCTCATCTCGTCAGATGAAAACTGGCAATCATCTCCTTACTGTATGTTACCATCATCCATCCATGTCATCCGAGACACGTTTTTAGCTTGTCATTATCCCGTCCTCGTCACGAAAAACAAAAAGGTTAGTCAACAAAATATTCTCGTGATCATCATTGTTGATGAAAACCACTCTGTTTAAGTGACTTGCTCTATCTAGTGTTCAAGATGATAAGTACCACAGAATGTAGGCTGAATTTAAACTTCTTGTGTGGCCATATTCAATGAAATTTTCATAATTTGCTGTGGGCCAATAAAACTAGGCAGCATGCTGCAGTTGGCCCACGGGCTGTAGTTCAGACACCGTTGTTTTAGGAGAATGCCTTATTTCTCAGGAACATTTTGTTGATTGCTTAGGGGAAACTAGGAACATTTCGTTAATTGCTTAGGGGAAACAAGGTATTTTCTTGTTTTTGTAGGGTGGTGTAGCAGTAATTTATCTGAAGAGGTCAACGACTTTTAGTCTTACCTCTGAATCTTTACTTCTCAATGCTTTGCATCTAGGCGGTGGCTGGACTGATCCGGAGTTGGCCGACTTTGAGTTGCTCGTCATTCTCAGCGCGACTATTGAGCCCACGTCGGCCACCTGCCAAGTTCGCACTTCCTACCTGCCTGATGAGATCCTTTGGGGTTACGAGTTCCCGCCAGTGGTCTCCCTATCGCCATCGGGCAAATACGTGGCCGACTTCGCCTTTTTCGACAAAGTGGCCAAGAGTAAGGCAGCGCCCGTATTCAAGGCTTCAGGAGGCCCGCGACAAAGCTACCAGAGCAACGGCAGCGGGAAGCTTCCCGATGGGTCTGACCCAGAAAAGATGCGCTTGGAGCAAAGCTATCGTGAAGAACGAGGCCGTGTCAGCGTTCGTATCAGCAACGTGTGAGAAACTGGATGGTATTTTGGATTTTTTTGGACTGAGCTGCCCTCAGCTTCATAAAACCTGAGCAGAAACTGAGGAAAATCAAATGGTACTGAAAAAGAAGCTTGGGGGAGATGACATGCTTCTTTGAATGTAGAAAGAGCAACACAACAAATGTAAATAGTACCTGTAGGTGTCCAATACTTTTGTCTCAACTTTACATTTTCTGTCGGTATTAATATACATTTGTCCATCATGCTCCACATTTTCAATTCCGGCTGGTGTCCCAATATTTTGTCCAAACTCCAGATTTTTACTTCCCCCATTGGTGTCTTTTTAGTAGGCCCTACAGCGCCCCCTGTTGCTTTGACATGCACTTTTGTGTGTGTGCACTTGATTTGCCAGTGTAGCCATTGTGCCTTTTCCACAAGTAACCTTCAGGCCTTCAATTGCAGTGGTGGTATGTATTTAACACCTTGCAAATGCCTTTTTATGTGGAGAGAAGAAATATTAGGGCCATGTGGTGACAAAAAAAAAAAAAAAGAGAAAAACTGAGGTTTTTTTAGAATCATATTTAAAAAACATTTTTACTTCCAAGATAAAAATCCTACTGCTATAAAGCCTTTTTAAAAACAATTTAATTTGTAACAAGAATAAACTTTTATTTTTTGACTAAACCTTTTTTTCCAAATGAAAAAGTTTTAATTTTCAGAAAATAAAAACCTGCTGTAAAAGCCGTAATTTGTAAAACACCCCAAACTCTCAAATTATTATTATTTTTTTAAATGTAGGAATAATATTGTATGTAAAAAGTAAATTAAAAAGTAATTATGTAAGGGAAAAAAATGTTTTTTTTAGCTTTTAAAAATCTGCCAGAAAAACGTAAGAATAGTCACTATTTTAAATAAAAGCTTTCACTTTCTCTCAAGATTTTTAAAAATATCATATTTTTAAATATGTAATTTATTTTTTAAAATATATATATTTTTAAATTATTTGTAATATAACAAAAAATTCATATCTTTTTCAGTGGCTTGTAAAACAAGGTAAATCTATTCCATGACCACACTTTTATCTCAAAACACAATCAAAAATTGTTTTTCAGACAACTAAAAATTACACTAAACAACAGATGCACACAAAGAAAACCGAGTAAGACTCGTGCCATTACTGAAGCAGGGTAATACCAACTGGTGGTGCACTGCAAGGAAATTTATGTGAATTGACAGCAGCGAGAAATGAGGTTTTTCTGCCCTCACCTATCTCAGTTTTTGCCCTCGACACAGACACGCACATACACAGAAAATAAAACACAGTCAAGTGATGGCTTGTATCCTGAAAAGCCTTTGATGTAAGTAAAGGTACTTGTATCTCAAGACATCGCCGCACCAGATAGTATTTATGATTTCAGAACTGTCTTGAGAATAATTATAAAAAAATTAAAATAAAAATCCTGGCTTTGTGTCTAAAGAGATCCCGAAAATCCCTAGCCTTATTTAGAAAAAAAGGTGAAACAAAAACACACAAAAATAACTTTCTATATTTAAATAATACAACAAGGATAAGTAACTGCGGTCTATTTCATCATCGATTTATCTTCTGATAAAGCCTTCATTAAAAATCAGGACATTATTTGAAAATGACAGAAAAAATGCACAAACAAGACTTGTGATTCAGTTGCTGGTAATGGCTCATAACATGTCAGAAAATTGTCAAGATTTGTTTATTTTCCAAAATAAAAGCAGATGGTTGCAATTGTCTGCTTTTATGGTGGACAACAGAAATTGCTGACTAAATTCGGTTGATATGTTAAAGTTGTCAAAAAAATTGCTAAATACAGCCCCATTCCTGAAAGATATTGACTTTACTTTCAATTTACAAAAAGTTATGTTTTTTATTTTATTTCATTCAACTGGGGGCAACCGTTTTCCTTTGAAATATTTGCGCATGTGATCACTTTAGATCAGAAATCAAATTTAAATAACAAATTGTGATAACCTGCATCAGGATTCTTTTCTCAAGTGTTTTTATAACTAGGCATTACCAGTGATGATAACCTAGCTGTCCCTGTAGTGACCACTGTCCCTGAAAGGGTCAATTTTTTAAATATACTGTTTGCGTGACAAAACAGCGTGTCTTTTAGCGGAATTGGTGAGCTGGCCCTTTTTTTTCCCTTTCTTGGAAAATTGTCATTTTGACACTACCAAACCACAAAAAACCCCACCCACACACTTCCTCTGAAATATGAAACGTGTTCTCTGGATCTCACTCTTCAGCTAATACTATGCACGTATTTTATTTAAAAAGAAATTAACAACAACAAACAAACAAGGCAAGGCAAGGCAAATTTATTTATATAGCACATATCAACACAAGGCAATTCAAAGTGCTTTACATCACATGAAGATCATAAAAATCACATTTAAATCAACACAACGTAAAAACCAAGACGAAAGATTGCATTTAATCACAGAATAAAAAATAAATAAATAAAAATAAAACAAAAATAAAAATAAAACAAAAACTACTACTACTAATAATAATTGAAATCAGCAATGGAGATAAGCACAAGAGGAATAGAAAGCAGGTAGACTGAAATATATAGACAGTTATGGATATGCAGTGCTAAACAAAAGCGTTTTTAGCCCTGATTTAAAAGACAACAAACAAACAAACAATAAAACACTTTTGCGGGACTGTGCCAGTCCCTATAAAAACAATCTAACATTTTACACTCACTGGCCAAAACCTTAGCTTTTAAGTAGAAATTGACATCATATTTTTAAAAAAATCTTCTGTACATTTTATCCCATTGCTACCAACCAGATCTGGATTACGTGAATAACAAACGTCACTAAACTTGCACCACAAATTTGAGTTGTTGTTGGTGCGGAGACCGTAGATGCGAAGATTGACAACAGATCTCAGATAACTCATTGCTGTTCGCGACGGAAATTCTTATTCTTTCATAAATTGGCCAGTGAATGGAAGATGCTTGTCACAAAGCATGAACTCATTGCCTGCCATTGTTGGTAATAAGCGTCCAATCCATTGCGTTTTGAATGATCACTGCCAACTCCCAGTCAAAACGGATAAGATGTCTGTTGCCATTAATGGCAGCCAATGAGTTAATTCAGGATAAGTGATGTTCAGTTTGTACAGAAAGTTTTTTGTTTTTTTAAAATAAACCACTAGTGATAACTTGTTTTGAGTCCAAACACTCCTGAAGTGTACTGTAAATATTGTAAAACCCCTTAGGCTGCTAATTTACTGGTTTGAATGGAGTTGATACCATTACAAGTAAATGTGAATAAAGGGTTTCCAGGTGGTTTACTGTTGTCATGTTTAAGGACGGCAAGATCTGTTGTTTGCATATCAGCACTTCCTCTTTTAAAAACCATGAGACGGTTTGTAGTCGTGCTTGTTTCTCTGCTGAGTATACCCCAAATGCAAGGTAAGCATCACTTTTTGTTTGCTCTTTTTTTTTTAATTACATAGGAGTTCGATGTAATGAGAATTGTATACAGTATATAAAGATTTTTTTATATTGGACCGATGGCCGATGAAAAATTGAACAGTTATTGAGTCATCTTTAAGTTTATGATGAAAAATATGATGATAATGAATAAATAAAGCTAAACTGCACTTCAGGGGAACGCAAATATGTAAAATGCTTGTAATTGTAGACTTCTAATGCTCAAAAACTATCAATAACCACTGACCAACTGTCAGACGACACACTTCCTTCTTTTAAAAAAAAAAAAAAAAAAAAAAAAAAAACTTTACTAAACCCATTGGCCCCTGAATCTACATTTGACAAATGTGCAGTAATGAAAGAAGGAATACAAAGGCAAAAGGAAGCAGCATTTTGAAAAATAGTAATATGACTGTACAAGGGTGTAGGTTTGTTCACAACACTGGTAAGGAGGCTATAACAGCATAACCTGAATGCACACTTTTTGCTGGGGACGGGACATTAATAAGACCAAACAGATTGGGTACAAAATAGCTGGTTCCTACAAAAAAATGAAAAAAGTTACAATTATTTTCATAGGGGGAAAGTAATTTTTCAAAATGCTTGCTTCATATAAAAGGAAATTTAGAGTGGTTGTGCTTTTGTGTTTTTTGGGGGGTGGGGGTGGTGTTAAAATATGCACAGACTGCAACTAAAAATATATATTTTTAAATGATTTGAAAATAAATACATTTTAATTATGAATAAATGCACAAAATGCACAGTTGAATTAACATTAACAGTAGAAAACATAAAGGAAAACACCTCTCTAAACAGCTTTCTACTCGAGTTTTACAGGTTAGGAAGTTCACACATTTTAATGTTATGCTAACTCTGATAAAGGTCAGACTTTCAGTTGCAAAATTAGTGGTATGCACCCCACCTCCACAACAGTGACGTCTTTTGACATTACTTACAGTGGCTGCTGCTGCCCGAAAAAAAAAAAACTTCTAATATCCCTCCTCTTCAAAGGGGGCGGAGGAGGCGGCATATTGACATGTACTTCTGTCGGGATTATGTGAATGTGGGGGTTCTAGTCATCAGCCAATCAAACGTGCGTTTGAGGGGGGGAAAATGGACCGGCACATTCAGCAAGTGAAAAGGGCTAAATGTAAGTCTGAACATAATGAAAGTAGTTCACTTAATAATGGTTGGGTCAATTCTATCCTAACAACACATGGGAAGACAATCTAAATTACCTTTAAAGCTGAACTCATTGTATAATGCAAATAAGGTTGCTTAAAAGTCGGTGGGGACAATTTGAGCATCCTGAAAAGTTGTAGTGTTATGTCCTTACCGTCCTTATACAAACCTACACCCTTGTGACTGTAAATGACTCATGACTTAATTGTGTCCTGCTGATTTTCATTTTCTGTGTGAAATAGGCACCCTATTCAGTTTCCAATATTTTCACTGTTTCGTGCATATGATAGGTCAAAATGGAAGTGTGTCCGTGGTTGACGTGTTATGAAAGTGTTTATTTATATTTGAGTGCAATCGAGTTTGGAAGTCTTCTTCCAAGAACACTAGGATTGTGCGCAGTGTGTGACACACAGCCATCCACTTATTCGCCGCCAAAAGTCGGCTTCATCATATGGTTCCCACTCGACGGTTTGTCTTTCGCAATGCTCCTTCCCATCTAACCGGCCAGGAAGTGTTATTTTCATCAACGATGACTCTAACAAAAACATTTCGTCAATGAACAATTTTTTCATGACGATGACGAGACGATAACGAGCTAAAACCGTGTTTTGTGAGACTAAAACACAAGGTGACAAAATGGCAATTTTTATCTGACGAAATAAGAACGAAACAAAAATAGAAATAGTTTTTGTCACGTTGACAATGTGTGACAATTTATGTGTAGTTAGCCTGCATCGTAGCAGTGTCTGGTTGTTTCACTCATGTGATGTCCTGCCCACCCCCCATCTTGGAAAGAGAGAATATGCAATGTTGCTTTAGCCTTTAAAGGTCTGTGCTGAGTGATCGTCATACACTAAATGTAACTTGTAGCGTTAGCATGGCATTCGCGTTCGCATTAGGCTAATGCTAACGGTGAGCGTCTTCTTAAACACTCAAATTTTTTTTTTTTACCTATAGTTCATGGCGTCCAGGTGGGTAGAATTAATTGAAAATAATGTACTGCTTTCCTTGTGTGTGTGTATTATCACAATGTTGCCGCTGTCCTTGTAGACGATACAATATATTCTCGTCTGTTAATGTTCATTCAAAATACACGTAGTCCCCGGGTTACGAACTTTTCCTAGGCTGGCGATGTAACATGAATTTCCACGTAAGTTGGAATTAACCCTTTAAGTACCTCTAAATACAACATAACTGTCCAAAAACATGTATTATTCATCATATTAATAAGAGCAAGTAAAAAGTCAGATACTTTGAGGTACGTTGTGTTAAATGCTGTTATATTGAATGAGTATTCGGGCTTTAAAAGAAAAAAAAAACTATTTGGGCTTTACTCGCGAGAGAGTCACTTTGCTGAACAAAAAGGGCGCTGTGGAAAGAGTAGGGAGGTGAGATAGGGGGGATATCATGGCCATTCAGTTCGCCTCTCTTAACACGAGCCCGCCGTCCAAACTAAAAAAATCGGATCGGGACTTGCAAGAGGATTCGGCGCCAGGGGAAAGGCAGCAGCAGCAGCAGCATGAGAACAAGGAAGTGGGAAGTCCAAAAAAGGCGCATTGTCAGTGGCCAGAGAAGAACTGGTGGTTGGGGCGGGCGTCATGACTCGCCCAAGACAAAAAAGGCGCTGCTCGGGCAGACACATGAGAACCGGAGATGACAGCGGGTGGCTGCTTGAGCCCAGTCCGAAAAAGGGGCTTTGTCGGCGGTCAGAGGAGAACCGGAGGTTTGGGCGTGCTTCATGACGCTCCCAAGTCGAAAAGGGCGCTTTTCGGGCTAACACATCAGAACTGGAGATTACAGCGGGTGGGACCTGACGCCGTCAGGAACTGCAGGACAGCAGTGACACTGCTGGGGGAAGAGGCATGGCAAGAACTTGGTACTGATTACCGGACTTAAAAAAAAAAAAAAGACTGGAGACAGGATGGCAGACGAGACTTCAGCATCGTAAAGTCGAAATCGCTTAAGTCGAGTTCGTCGTGACCCGGGGACTACCTGTAGTTTGAAACCTTTACTTATTTATTTTTGAAGTAATTTTTTAAAATTATACAGACAAAAACATATTACTATAAAAACTAGACGAAATTAGTCTTGAGTTTTCGTTAACAAAAACTATACGAAGACAAACACATTTTGAGATTAGTAAATTATATCTAAGACTATTAAGTAATATAGTATATAGTAAAAGACTAAGACTATTATAAAAATTAAAATGGCTGCCAAAAACTACACCGCAGCCAAGAGGCACTCCTTCACTGCCAAAAGTTGCCGTCCTCATCTGATCGACTTTAACCCCACCATCTCCTGTACATTACCTCACGGCACTTCCAAAAACAACAATGAATTCCAAGTACCGTGTGAGTGTGTTGATGTCAAGTGAGTCAATGTTTTAAGTAGAGATAAGTAATTTGTAACCAGCTAGTCATTTTTTTTATAGTTGCGAAATCGCTTGGTGTCATCTTTCAGAAGATTGTAGTCTGTGGTTCCGTGATGTGTATGTCACTACACGCATTGCCAATGCCCACGAGCTTCAGACCGACAGATGGGTAAACCATAAGAAGGCGAGATGCAACTGATGGAGAAAACAGATGAGCTTATTTATGCAAACCCAAAAGGGCAAAAAAAAAAAAAAAACGTTTTGAAATAAATAACACACAAATTGTGTATTATGGCCCTTATATTGTAAAATAAGATAATTTTTAATATGAAGATTTTACAAAATAAAAAGCATTTACCACAAAGTATTTTTTTAATTTCATAATGCCTTTTTCCAAAATAACATTTTTTATTTCATAATGTCATTTTTCAGCTCAACGGATTTTTACGAGATAATTTTTGTCATAATGTCTATGTCCTTGATGGCCTTTTTATCTCAATATGTTGTTTTCCAGCACAAGCGTGAAGCGTGTGCTGCCAATCAAATACGTAAGGAGGAGTCAGTTAAGGGATTGGCTGAATCGTGGAGTCTGGCTAGCTGTGCTAGCATTTGGGAGCGTCACTTTCAGATTTGAGGTTAAATTATGCTTCTGCGTTGCGGTGATGGCGTAACGACTATGTAGACCCTACGGCGTCAATGAGCATTTGATAGTTCTGCGGCATGGGAACGCATTGCTATGTAATTCATCGCCAAGCCACTAGAGTGGTGTGACGTTGTGTTTGTACTGTTTTGGGGGACTCATGTCGACTTCCTCTGGTTTTCTTCCGTTTACACAACAATGCCAACGAAGATGGTACGCTTGAATGTGGATCTTCAGCTCATCAGCATTGAACAACAAATGTTCATCATGGTTTAATGTCCGTAACTATGCGCGGGTCCGTTAAGAGGCTCGGGAGCAGTGACGCAGTGGGAAGTGAGGGAAAAGAACAGGAGAAAGCGAAAGTTAGCGATCGCATGTTGCAGCATGTTGTCTTTTGTTTTGTTGTAATGTATTGTTGCCACAATAAAGTGAGGAAAGCCATCATCGACTCCGCTAATTCTTCCCCCCATTTGGGGTTATTACAATACAAAAGGCGTAGGCGACGCAGAAGATAGTTGCGGAGGTGGTCTGTCCGACTGCTGATGCTGTACAGAGACTGTCAGTTTACGAATTCTAGCATGGGGTAGAAGCCAGCAAGCTGCGTTGTCCAGCGTTTTGTCCGATTTCTTTGCCTTGTCCTACAACCAGCCAGTGGGCAGCCATAGCAGATTTCTGGCGGCTATGGAACTTCCCAAACTGCGTTGGAAGCCTTGATGGTAAACACGTTATTATAAAAACATTGAGGCACTCTAAATCAGTGATGATGTATCAAGCGTGTGAACTGTCTGTAGTTGAAAATTAAACATCAAAACAGCTCTTTTGACACCAAACCTGTGCTTTATTCTTCATGTACTGTACTTGAATTGTAAAATGTAAATAAGTCACAGACTCACAGCAAACATATGTACACAATAAATGATAAAGTGCACCAAACAAAAATATGACAAAGTGATAAAAACCTGGCAGTTTTCGGCCGACTGTGTCACCGCTTCGTGTGGCCATTCGCTTCCTAACACACACATACTTGTATCGGAGGGTCTTCCATTTTTTTATGCAGTCGCTGACCTCCAGTCCCGTATTTTCAGCAATCTCCTTCCACGAATTGCTTGCCATTTGGCGATCTTTATAATGTCTTGACGAGACATTGTAGAGGTTGTCGTACTTGCGGACCTCTTCGATGATACTCTCGTCGGCTTGGTCCATTTTTGCGTGTAGCACAACAATGTTTGAAAATGGCGGTGATTTCGTGCTGAACCGGAATCAACAGTCTGAGCGGACCAATCACAGTCCATTTGCGGCACGTCACCACACGTTGACGTGAGGCCCAGTCAGAATTCTGTGGAGGTGCACGTCAGGCTATGGCAAAGGATCGTAAATCGGGTCTGCCTTGATGGCGTAGGTCTGCCACAGAAGCATAACTCGGCCTGAACTCAGAGAAGTTGCGAACCGTTTGGATAGTAATGAAATGCCTTTACCTCAGCCTGAGCAAGGATTTTCGCAGCAGTGTTTTTTATTAGATGTTCCCTTGAAGTTTACCTAACAGTTCATTGACGCTACCTATGCTAGCGACCAGACTCCACGATCCAGCTAATAATTAACTGACTCAGTCTTATGTACAGTATTTGATTGACAGAAGACAATTCATTTTGCTGAAAAACGACGTTGTGAAATCAAAAGGTAATTGTGGAAAAAGACATTATGAAAAAAATTTCTTTGTGAAAAACACTTTTAATCTTCTAAAATTAAATTGTGGAAAAAGACATTATGAAAAAAATTTCTTTGTGAAAAACACTTTTAATCTTCTAAAATTAAATTGTGCTGAAAAACAATATTATGAAATAAAAACGCTATTGTGGAAAAAGGCATCATGGAATAAAAAATACGTTGTGAAAAACACTTTTTATCTTTTTTATAAAATTACTTTACAATTTGTTATTTATCAAAATGGTATTTCATTCAAAATGTTTTTATTGATCTAATTTGGACCCTTTTGGGTATACTGATTGGGCAACAAGGTGGTTCTTTCACATGACTGAAGTCAGCTCAGTGTGTTTTTGTGCTCCACTTGTTTGCCGTCCAACCTGTAACCAATAAAAAAACAAAACTGTTGAATTGTGCTATACAAATATATTTGCCTAGCCTTTGCCTTTGCCACAATGAAAAAAACAAAACAAAATGCAGTGATAGGGCAAATTACTGACAATATGACTACAAGGAAAGAGTTGAATTACATTTAAACAACTCCCTGTTATTAAGAAATGTACAAATGTGTGACAGAACCTGCAATAAAACATGGGTTGACTGTAAAAACTTAAAATTCTTGATGACTGATTGAGCAATTGGTACTTTGAGATTTGTGATTCTGATGTTGTTTATTTGGTGGGGGGATCTTTTTTTAGGGTCTGAAGCAGAAACCAAGTATGCGAAGCTGGGAACAGACATTCATTTGGCCATCAACACACCTTTCACGTTAATAAATAAGGACCAACTCTACTGGAAGTTCAACAAAACGGTCAACATTTTAAAAACGCAGAAAAACAAAAAAGATATAGAAATATATGATGACTACAAGGAAAGAGTTGTGTTATATTTAAACAACTCCTTGTTATTAAGAAATGTACAAATGAACGACAGTGGGCGTTATACAGCAGTGCATTCGACCAGATCAGACAAGACTGTGAGTGAATACAACCTTCGCGTTCAAGGTATGCCATTGACATATTGACCTATATTGATGCCTGGGTCAATCTGACCCAGGGAGTTTATTAATGTAAATCCCAAACTTTACGTTGATGAAATAATTGTATGTATGTATCAAGACTCAGGTCTAATTGGCCAAGGAAAATTATAGCTCCTGAAAAATAATGGGACATATTAAGGTTAAACATTCCCAAACTCAAACAGACTTGATGGCAGAATATACAGTGGGGCAAATAAGTATTTAGTCAACCACAAATTGTGCAAGTTCTTGTACTTGAAAAGATTAGAGAGGCCTGTAATTGTCAATATGGGTAAACGTCAACCATGAAAGACGAATGTGGAAAAAAAAAAAAATTCACATTGTTTGATTTTTAAAGAATTTATTTCCAAATTAGAGTGGAAAATAAGTATTTGGTCACCCACAAACAAGCAAGATTTCTGGCTGTCAAAGAGGTCTAACTTCTTCTAACGAGGTCAAAGGAGGTCTAACGAGTCTCTACTCGTTACCTGTATTAATGGCACATGTTTTAACTCATTATCGGTATAAAAGACACCTGTCCACAAACTCCACTATGGTCAAGACCAAAGAGCTGTCGAAGGACACGAGAGACAAAATTTTAGACCTGCACCAGGCTGGGAAGACTGAATCTCCAATAGGTAAAACGCTTGGTGTAAAGAAATCAACTGTTGGAGCATTTATTAGAAAATGGAAGACATACAAGACCACTGATAATCTCCCTCGATCTGGGGCTCCATGCAAGATCTCACCCCATGGCGTCAAAATGATAACAAGAACGGTGAGCAAAAGTCCCGGAACCACACAGAGAGCTGGGACCACAGTAACACAATGCGCCGCCAGGGACTCAAATCCTGCACTGCCAGACGTGTCCCCGTGCTGAAGAAAGTACACGTCCAGGCCCGTCTGCGGTTCGCTAGAGAGCATTTGGATGATCCAGGAGAGGACTGGGAGAGTGTGTTATGGTCAGATGAAACCAAAATAGAACTTTTTGGTAGAAACACAGGTTATTGTGTTTGGAGGAGAAAGAATACTGAATTGCATCCAAAGAACACCATACCCACTGTGAAGCATGGGGGTGGAAACACCATGGTTTGGGGCTGTTTTTCTGCAAAGGGACCAGGACAACTGATCTGTGTAAAAGAAAGAATGAAAGAAAGAATGGGGCCATCTATCAAGAGATTTTGAGTGAAAATCTCCTTCCATCAGCAAGGGCATTGAGGATTGGACGTGGCTGGGTCTTTCAGCATGACAATGATCCCAAGCACACAGCCAGGGCCAGGGCAACACCGGAGTGGCTTCTTAAGAAGCATTTTAAGATCCTGGAGTGGCCTAGCCAGTCTCCAGAACTCAGCCGCATTGAAAATCTGTGGCGGGAGTTTAAAGTCCGTGTTGCCCAACGACAGCCCCAAAACATCACTGCTCTAGAGGTGATCTGCATGGAGGAATGGGCCAAAATACCAGCGACAGTGTGTGAAAAGCTTGTGAAGAGTTACAGAAAACGTTTGGCCTCCATTACTGCCATCAATGGGTACATAACAAAGTATTGAGATGAACTTTTGGTAATGACCAAATACTTATTTTCCACCATGATTTGCAAATAAATTATTTAAAAATCAAGCAATGTGAATTTCTGTTGTTTTTTTCCCACATTCTGTCTCTCATGGTTGAGGTTTACCCATGTTGACAATTACAGGCCTCTCTAATATTTTCAAGTGGGAGAACTTGCACAATTAGTGGTTGACTAAATACTTATTTGCCCCAATGTAACTTCCACCTTTTCACTAACAAGTTGACTTCACAGCCCCGGTATCGCCTGTCAAGATGAAGGTGGCATCGGTGTGGGTTGACTCAGTTTCCTGTAACGTGACAGTAACGTGCAGTGCTGACAAAACACACTTAAATGCCACTTTTGAATGCCACCATGATGTCTGCAAAAAAGATGAATGGGAGCTACCCAATGACCCTGAACATTTGAGGGCCTTCGTCTCCAATACCTCTATCGTGTGCCAACACGGAAACAAGGTCAGCGAGAGGCAGGAGGAAAAGGAAGTTCAACAAGTTTGTAGTCAAACTGGCCGTAAGTAGAATTAGCATTCAGTCAAGTGTCCGTAACACAGAACCCATTTTACTCAGAATTTGTATTTGTAGCCTTTCATGTGGCAATCTAATATGACTGATGCATTTTTCTTTCATTTTGTTTTAATCACATAGCATCAAATGGATTGTCAACAGCCACATGGGTCGGTATATCAGTAGCTTTGGTCTTGGCTTTGCTTGGTATTGGTTTAATGGTCTCGTGGATTATTTTAAAAAGTAAGTTTGGGTCGTCGTTTCACCTGAGTTTAAAGGTGTCAGCAGTTTTAAACGGAAAGACAACACAGTTTAAATTACCCTCTTGTAAAAGCTGGTTGCTTAAAGCATTTAAGTGAAAATGTATTTATTTACATCAAAAAGTATGTCTGCCCTCATGGCAGACAGTCACTTCATGGAAATACCGGCTTTTATTACCAATTTCTTGACTATTACAAATCAAGAAAAATGAATTTCTGTGTTTTTTCAATTCATTAAACAACATTCTTTCCACTGGAATGCATATGATAAAAGTGTTGTCTTTTCCTTCAAATAGTTGCTGACAACCGCGCCAGTCAAACACTAGCTCTCACCATAATAATAATAAAAATAATAATAATCACCCTGGTAGCAATTCAGTTAATGTCCCCAAGTACAAAATTGATTCCAGGCCATTTTCCTCCTAACCTAACTATAGATAAGTATAATTCAATAAAAACCCTAAACCCAACGACGCATTTACCATATCTGCACAGTACTCCTAAACATTACCTTACAATACATTCAATACTACTTTGAATTTTACAAATATTCAAACCCTAGTCCTCATACCCCCAAACTTCAGTCCCAATTGTTTCCTCATTTACACTATAGCCAGAGTAGCTTTTAGTGATACAGCATCCGTCAGAGATCAGATCCGTCTGTTACAGTGGAATAAAAAAAGTATCGGAACCTTTTGGAATTTCTCAAATTTCTGCATAAAATCACCATCGAATGTGATTTTTGTCAAAAAAAAAAACTGTCTGCTTCAACTAAAACCACCCAAAAAAATGATTTTCAATTTAACATTTAAATGAGGATAGTATGCAAACAATGACAGAAGGGGGAAAAATAAGTCAATCATCACATTTCATATTTTGTGCCTCCCCCCCCAACTTTGGCAGCAGTAACTTCAACCAGACGCTTCCTGGAGCTGCAGATCAGTCTGGCACATCGATCAGGACAAATCTAGGCCCATTCTTCTCTACAAAACTGCTGTAGTTCAGTCAGATTCCTGGGATGTCTGGCATGAATTGCTGTCTTCAGTTAATGGGTAATGCCACATTTTCTCAAATCTGAACTTTGACTTGGCCACTCCAGAACGTGTATTTTGTTCTTCTGAAACCATTCTGAAGTTGATTTACTTCTGTGTTTTGGATCATTGTCTTGTTGCAGCATCAATCCTCTTTTTTAGCTACAATTGTCTGACAGACAACAGGTTTTCCTGCAAAATATCCTGATAAACTTTTGAATTCATTCTTCCATTAATAATTGCAAGTTGTGCAGGCCCTGAGGCAGCAAAACAGCCCCAAATCATGACACTCCCTCCACCATGCTTCACTGAAGGGATGAGGTGTTGATGCTGGTGAGCTGTTCCATTTTCCCTCCACACATGACGTTTGTTACTCCCAAACAATTCAACTTTGGTTTCAGCAGTCCACAAAATATTTTGCCAAAACATCTGTGGAGTGTCCAAGTGCCTTTTTGCGAACATTAAACGAGCAACAATGTTTTTTTTATTTTTTATTTAGACAATAGACTCTGTGGAGTCCTCCCATGAACACCATTCTTGGCCATTGTTTTACATATAGTTGATGTGTGCATATATATTGGACTGTGCCAGTGATTTTTGTAAGTCTTTAGCAGACACTCTAGGTTTCTTTACCAGTCTAAGTATTCTGCGCTGAACTCTTTGCATCATCTTTGGTGGACGGCCACTCCTTAGAAGAGAAGCAACAGTGCCAAACTCTCTTCTTTTGTAGACAACTTCTCTGACTGTCATTTGATGAACATCCAGACTTTTAGAGATGGTTTTGTATCCTTTCCCAGCTTTTTACAAAGCAACAATCCTTGATCGCAGGTCTTCAGACAGCTCTTTTGACCGAGCCATGATTCACATCAGACAATGCTTCTCATCAAGACAATTCTTAGCAGGTGTGTGTTTTATATTGGGCAGGGCAGCTTTACACCGCTTATCAGTAATTGGGCACCAGAGGTTGCGCTAGACTTTTTCGTTGTCTGTCATTTTGTACCTATACATACGATCGCTTCGACACACGAACTTTTCGACATCCGACGTAAAATTTGACTCGCCATTTGTTTCTACATCCGACGACATGCTCGAAATACGACGACAATGGCAGCACCGCAGACAAATGCACGGCGGATTTTCTTGTGTGACAAATCAACACAGGTTTCAGAAAAGGTTGGTACAGGTGGTGAAACAAGGAAAAAGTTGATGCTTACCTTCTAAATGAAGATGCAAATGACAGAAAAATATGAGCGTGGGGTGGGCATCCGTGAAATGGCTCAACAATACATCTCCACGGTCCTCCTCCGACCATCGTTCGCCAGTCTTTATAAGTTAAGCAGACAATTCTTATTGTGGTAACATCTCCAAAGAAATCGCCAGCTTCGCCACGTTTTCATCGTTTCTTTCACAGCTTATTCAACACAAAACGCGTGCTGTCTGCCGCAATTGACGGTGTTCTCAAGAGAACATTCAAAGTGAAAGTGAAACTCAAGCTCACCGGTCCGTCTCTGGCACGTCAGCCACACGGTGCGTTCAGGTACACAAAAAAACGTCCGCCATATTAGAACCCGATTCGTTACACTATTACAGGAATTATTATTATTCTTTTTATTATATTATTCCAATTTTGATTCATAATTTATTTGTTTTGCTACGTGTAATTGCCATTTGTAATAGCACCAGCAGTATTTTTTAAGGATTTAGTGCAGGTTTTTGGGCTGTGGAACGAATTCCTGGAATTCTAATGTATTCCTATGGGAAAATCCTGCTCGACATACGACCATTTCGACTTACAAACAAGGTCCTGGAACGGATTAACTTCGTATGTAGAGGTACCACTGTAGTTGAATTCAAATTTTTCAGGCATGCGACTCAATAAAGTTTTTTTTTTTTTTTTTTGCACACTCAATAAAGCTTCTTGAACAGGTCACGGAGGGAGCTGCGTCACACACAACGTCACACAGTTTACTCTTTCGCCGTTTGCTCTCTACTGTCACTTCTACTCGTCGAGACGCCGATTCATCAGAGGAAAACAACGACAAATACGACTCATCTTCTTCCTTGAGTTAATGAAATAATGCATTAGCTTGTGCTAAATGTAGTTTTAGATTCATTCTGCACGTTTCAAAGTCGCTCGCTCAAACAAACCGGTGTTGTGCGTTTTTCGGCACAACACCGGCCGTTGCTTGCTTCGCATGCCTCCCTTTCAATAGTTGGCGCCTCGCTCAGAAATGTATTAAAAATGATCACATTCGGTTCGTCCTTCCTGACATCACAACGACACTTGGGATAAGTGGTCTCTTGTGCTGCTTTCGGTTTTGAAAAAGGACAAGAAATGATGGAAATATGGAGATGGATACATGGTCCATGCAGCGTTTTAATGCATATATATGAGTGCAATAAAACAATAAAACTCAAATGACATTATCTCCCGTTTTTCTTGGCTGATTGACTTCAAATAAAAACTGGTGTGGACATCAACTTCCGCACTTTCAAACGAGACCAACCAGCAGCACGTGGGTGATGTAATTACAGCGTGACGAAGCTTCAAAGACGATATGCGTAAACGCGTCGCTGCCGACACGTTCGGTGTTAAAGGGTTAAAGCAGACACTGTTTTTACATCTGTGTGATTTTGACAAACATCAGATCACATTGGATGTTTTTACATCTGTGTGATTTTGACAAAGATCAGATCACATTGGATGGTGATTTCATGCAGAAATGTGAGAAATTCCGAAAGGTTCAGATACTTTTCCATACCACTGTAACTGTCAGACACGTGTATGCATCGGCCACAGAATGAAAACGCAACAGGTGTGTGGAGCTATTGAGATAATATTGACATTTCAAGCAGGATCACTGTGTACCGCAAACAAACACAGTATTAAAAGATCCTGTCTGCCTGCAGCTTGCCTGTCCTGTTTCTCTCTCTCTCTCTTGTCACTGTATACAGTATAATTTCAGGGTTGCATTTAAACGCAATTAAGCAAATATAAATTAACACCTAACACACCTTGTCTTGTTTGTTTTTTGGTGCTAACACTGTCAGACACCCTCGAATTCTTGGCTATAATCTGTGGTTAATGTTATCTTGAAAATATCTACCCTACAGGAAGATTGACCACCAGGCAGACAGGAATTGAGGATTTTCAGGTAAATCCTTATCAGAGCTTGATTTTCTTCATATTTAAGAACCGAAGCGCAAAATACACTGTCGTGTCAAATGAAGGATCAAAATAATTGTATGAACATACGACATGCTGCATGCAGTGGGGCAAATAAGTACTGTATTTAGTCAACCACTAATTGTGCAAGTTCTCCCACTTGAAAATATTAGAGAGGCCTGTTATTGTCAACATGGGTAAACCTCAAACTTGAGAGACAGAATGTGGGGGGGAAAAAAACAGAAAATCACATTATTTGATTTTTAAAGAATTTATTTGCAAATCATGATGGAAAATAAGTATTTGGTCAATACCAAAAGTTCATCTCAATACTTTGTTATGTACCCATTGTTGGCAATAACGCAGGCCAAACGTTTTCTGTAACTCTTTATAAGCTTTTCACACACTGTTGCTGGTATTTTGGCCCATTACTCCATGCAGATCTCCTCTCGAGCAATGATGTTTTGTGCCTGTCGTGGGGCAACACGGACTTTCAACTCCCTCCACAGATATTGTATGGGGTTGAGATCTGGAGACTGGCTAGGCCACTCCAGGACCTTGAAATGCTTCTTACGAAGCCACTCCGGTGTTGCCCTGGCCCTGGCTGTGTGCTTGGGATCATTGTCATGCTGAAAGACCCAGCCACGTCCCATCCTCAATGCCCTTGCTGATGGAAGGAGATTTTCACTCAAAATCTCTTGATAGATGGCCCCATTCATTTTTTCCTTTACACAGATCAGCCGTCCTGGTCCCTTTGCAGAAAAACAGCCCCAAAGCATGATGTTTCCACCCACATGCTTCACAGTGGGTATGGTGTTCTTCAGATGCAATTCAGTATTGTTTCTCCTTCAAACACGAGAACCTGTGTTTCTACCAAAAAGTTCTATTTTGGTTTCATCTGACCATAACACATTCTCCCAGTCCTCTTCTGGATCATACAAATGCTCTCTAGCGAACCGCAGACGGGCCTGGACGTGTACTTTCTTCAGCAAGGGGACACGTCTGGCAGTGCAGGATTTCAATCCCTGGCGGCGCATTGTGTTACTGATAGTAGCCTTTGTTACTGTGGTCCAAGCTCTCTGTAGGTCATTCACTAGGTCCCCCCATGTGGTTCTGGGATTTTTGCTCACTGTTCTTGTTATCATTTTAACGCCACGAGGTGAGATCTTGCATGGAGCCCCAGATCGAGGGAGGTTATCAGTGGTCTTGTATGTCTTCCATTTTCTAATAATTGCTCCCACAGGTAATTTCTTTACACCAAGCGTTTTACCTATTGCAGATTCAGATTCTTCCCAGCCTGGTGCAGGTCTACAATTTTATCTCTGGTATCCTTCAACAGCTGTTTGGTCTCGGCCATAGTGGAGTTTGGAGTGTGACTGACTGACTTTGTGGACAGGTGTATTTTATACCGATAATGAGTTAAAACAGGTGCCATTAATACAGGTAACGAGTGGAGCCTCGTTAGACCTCTTTAGACCTCGTTAGAAGAAGTTAGACCTCTTTGACAGTGACAGCCAGAAATCTTGTTTTTAGGTGACCAAATACTTATTTTCCACGCTAATTAGGAAATAAATTCTTTAAAAATCAAACAATGTGATTTTCTGTTTTTTTCCCCCCACATTCTGTCTCTCATGGATGAGGTTTACCCATGTTGACAATTACAGGCCTCTCTAATCTTTTCAAGTAGGAGAACTTGCACAATTGGTGGTTGACTAAATACTTATTTGCCCCACTGTACAGTACATACATACTACGATAGGGCATGGGTTAGGAATCACAAAAAGGTGATACATCGGCGTCTGCCAAGGTGCAGCGCACGGGTGTGTGTATGTCCACAAGTGCCTAGCCTACTTAAAAGTCTTTTTGTGGTGAATGACAGCTCATGTAGGCAAAAACATTTATTGTTGTAATGCCCTAGTGAGAGCGTACAGTAGAAAACGTGTGGTAATGTTTGTTTCACTTGCTTTGTTAACATTTGGCAACAAAACATAACAACGGCAACAAAAATACAATAGGCTACTTTTGGCCGCAGTGTAGCAAACAAGCCTAGACTCCGCTGACACCAAAATGACTTCTCTCTTACGGATACATCATACTACAATCGCGGCTATTCTCTTAAAAGTGACACATATTTATAGATTTTAATGTATATAATGCTACATAATACTGTGGCGAGCAACATGGTGAATAACAAGAAAAACAGGTTATATATTTTACACTTACTGCTGTAGTTCCCCATACAATGCACGACCCCAAGAGACAGCACACTTTATTGAATGTAACTCAGAACATAACCACTGCAACCACCATTCTCAGTCATGGTTGCCAGAAATACCCATCAATCATTGCGGGCGGAACCAAGAACAACATAGTCGCTACAATACAAAAGCACGACCCAGTGGTCACAGCCAATAACAACTGTTGGCCAGGTATACAGGTCGATAATGACAGAGGTGCAGGATAGGCCCAAATAAGTTCCAGAACATAGCAAGGCCAACATCAATAAGTACCGGCTCCTAGTCCGGCAGGTTCCAGTACAAATTAACTAATGCTACCTGTCAATTCTACAATCTGCCAAAATTCATAGTAGTTGAATAATAGTTCAATATATTAATTTGATTTCTTGCAGATAAATGATGTCCAAAATGTTGATGCCAATCCTATATATGATGAAGCCAGCTCTTTGCCGAACTCCATCTACTCTTTGGTGACTCATCACACAGGACCAAGGCAGACAAGCTGCACTTTAGTTCCTAAACCTCCACCGGAAGTGACCGCTATGGAAGACTCGGAACAAAGCAGAAACCCATTGTTAGCACTGTAACCAGGGGTGAAAGTGGCTAGAATTTTTTGCCGGAACTCCCTGACGTGAAGGTCACCACGGAGCCAGAAATTTTATTCATTTCTTTTTTCTTCTTTTTTTTGGAGGGGGGGGGGGGGGGGTCAAACCTGTTAAACTACTGAAATGCAAAGAAAAGTGTTTTAGCACAGTTATTTCTATAACACATACAAAAACTGATTTTCATTCAAAATTGTATTTTTCCAATAAATTGCAAAATAAAAGTTAGCAAAAACAGCAATAACCCCAACCTCTATCTCCTAATTTTTATTTTCCCTCATTTCCTCACATATTTAATGCCAAATCTCAATTTTAACTACTTAAGAACGTAGGACGTACTGTATATTAAAATTGAAGTTAAAAAAAAAAAGTAAATGTCTACATTAAGTAACCTACAACTAACATACATATAAGTAACATAACTTCAGAAAAAATAAGTACAAATGACTTATATTATGCAGAGTGTAATGGAGTATATTTTGAAGATCGCGTAAACATTGACTTTTTTAAATTATAAGGAAATGACGAAGGAGCCTAACATAAATGAACAAACATAAGTGCACATTTACAGCCAAGATGTTCTGAACCTCCCGATCAGAGTAAATAATACTAAATATGATAAATAAACTCTCAACTCTTTGGTTGCTCTTAAAGATTTGATCAATTTTATGTACACAAGCACTTTAGTATTCTTGTTAAAACTTGTGTATGTAAATCTGATGTTGGTAGATTATTTTCTTCTTGGAGATTAAATGCATGTGTGGCAGCTTCGCATTTTTTTTTTTTTTTTTTTTTACATAGCGTTTTGACAGTTGTCGTCATATTTTCGGAATCAAAGCACCGTGTACCTGAACAGCATTCCAACCCTGGATCTTATACCGGAACTGTGTTCTGGCCCTGAATCTTATACCGGAACTGCGTTCCTGACCGTTCTGGCCCATTTACACCCCTGACTGTAACAATGTAACGACCGTTCTCTCAATGCACCGCAATGGTCAGTTTGTATTTTATTCTCAACGTATCATCTATTAAAGCTTAGTAGGATCAGCAGAAATTTCTCTAATGCGCTTCAAACACAACATCAAAGAAAGCGGGTTAACTTCAAGAACAAAACACAAAGATGCAAACTCAAGCAATGCTGGTTTTGCAGTGCAATGCATTGAATTATGCTGTTCCAATACCATTATTTTGGCACCTGACACCGATTCTGATACAAAAATATACAACACTTTTCTGCCTGCTGTGATCGTCCTCATCTTTAAGCAAAACTCCTGGTTACTTTGCCTCACCTGAATCTCTGACCAACTAGGACTAGCATCTGACAACACCATGTTTACAACAAAAAAAGCCGGTGGTACAAATGCACTGAAATACTGAACCAAAATGTTGACTTCTATTCTGTGTGGTTATCGATTGGTAACCAAATGGCATTGTGTTTTGATACCCAACACTACACGCCAGCACAAGTCATCTTTGTCTGCTTGTAGTTTATGCCGGTTACATATAAAATCTCCAATGAATACATACTGTATGGCATCGGTGAATTATTTGTTAGTACTCACTGACACTGATGCCAGCATTTTGGTTTCATATTGGGGCTCCTTCCAAAACTAGCATTGGTACAACACTGGTAGTGAGTGATCTCTAAATTGGTGAAACCAACAAACACTTAAAAACCCCGATCGGGTAGTCCTGTCATGTCCAGAGTTATCAGTTCATTGGCAACACAAAGAAAATACCTTGAGGACAATGTTATTGATTTATGCCATCACTTAAGCCCCTTTCACACATACCTAAACAGTGTTAAAATCCTGGGATTTAAACGGGTAGCCCTTATGTGTGAAAGCAATTTCCCGGGTCGACTAATAATGAGATGACGCGGATGTTTACTAAGTCGCATCTTAGTATAATGTCAGGGACTTTCCCAGGAAGCGGTATGTGTGAAAGCAGACGTGAAATTCCCGGGTCACAGCGCGATGGCTGATGACGTATGTATCATGGCGGGCCGATCGTCATTTCGTCTTGCTTTGCAGTAAGACGAAAAGCGGTAAACAAACATCGCAATTATCAACATGGCAAACTGGAGATAGTATAATTAAACTGAAAACATAATGGAATTAAATTGCTATTGGATCGTAGAGCTGAGGAAGAGAGTTCATCGTCCATCTTTGGAAATGTGTGGTTTATTTTGTTGCCCGTGCTGACCAAAAATGACCTAATATCCGGGTTATAAAATCGCGGCAGCCGCCGTCCCCGCACGGAGAGCACCGAGTTGGCAACACGGGACAAGTCTGTGAAAGTGTCCAACCCACGTTAATCCCGGGATATCTCTCCATGTGTGAAAGCAATGACGCAGGATTTAGCCTCACATGGAAATTTCATATAAAGAAATGATTTCGTGTTAATGTGAAATGTGAGAACAACCCAAAAGAGTCCAATTACCTTGGAAATAGGTTTTACAAGCTTCTTCTATTTGAAATTGGTACGAATGCGGACTTCTTTTGCTTGTGTGTGTTGCAATTGGTTTGTTTGCGGTTTCTGGAAGAAAAGATTGTGGACAAGTGGTGTTTTCCTTCATTCTAAAGAGCGAACGCTATGATGATGTGGATGATGCGTAAGGTAGCTTTTGACACAGGGCATCATTGTGATGTAAGGGCTCGAATCAATTCCGCAACCCCCACAGAGCCCATTGCTTCTTTTCAATTCCGTTGCGAATCGGCATGACTACAAAGTGTTACAAAATGGTCAAAATTCAAAATGAATTGTGTGGATGGTAGACTTGCAGGCAAGTGTGTAGAATGTGCGATGAGCAGAGGCGTAGCAAGGATCCCCGTGGGCCCCAGGCAACAAGCAACATAGGGCCCTTCGAGCGTGTGCAAGTAAGGGGGACAGCTGGAGTTGGAGCAATAGCATATTTAATAAAAGTCTAATAACGCCTTGCTCTCATAGAGCACTTAAAGTGCCCCCCCATTGCATTATTCATTCACTCCACACTCAGTGGATGTAAGCTTCTATTGTAACCACAGTTGCCCTCGGAGAAACTGACACCTTCTGAAAAATTTCCCAGAAGAAAATGCATATATAAAGTTTAATTGTAAAAGGCACATCAGAAAATGTACAAATGTAATCCAGTACTACTACTAGTCTGCAGTTCTTCTACTACATTAAGACGTAAAACTACAGTAACATTGTTAGGTTTTGTGTTGCTTTTTTCCTAGTGTGACTTGTTCCTGTGATTACCCATTGATTTCACCTGTTGTACCTGCTCCTAGTGAGTCCTCCTGTATTGCCCAGGTGTTCCTCGTTGTCTCGTTACCCCTTGACTGCATGTGTGTATATAAGCACCCAGTTTCTATTCACTCCTTGTTGCGTCATTGTCAATGTCAGCGTCTATGTCAATGTCAATCGCCACTTTCATGTCAGCGTTTTTCCAGAGTTCCTCGTCCTGCTTAGAAAGTAAGTTTATTAGTTAGCCTGACTTTTGTTTGTTAAGAATTTTTGGATCACCACAGTCTTTGTTTTGTACTTTGTTTTTTGTTGGCTTGAATTCAATCATTTTTGCACCATCTATCTGCCTTGCCTCCCTTTCCCTGCATTTGGGTCCACACACAACCTGCCTGCCCCGCACTTCCTGACAAACATAAGTACATTGGCCGCTGTCTTGATTCCTTTTCTCCTCTTCTGCTTCTTTTTTTCTTTTTTCGCTTCCACAAGGATAACTTCTCTTCATTTTGCCAATTAAAAAAAGGCCAGATCGCCGCCCACTCTCACTCTGAGTCACGTGACACACATACATACTCGCGCAGTATATTGAACACAAAGGTGGGCGGGGTGCGAGTGCGCGCTGCGTGCATGTGCGGTCATCTTGGCCATAAAAGTGGCGAAAACTAAGCACTTTACACTGACTCATATGGATGTACTTACATTCGTTCATGGACCCACACAGGTGGCCGTCCTCTGCTCGAAATGCGCATGTCGCGTTCTGCTCCTGGTCAGAATTTGTTTTTGTTGCAGAGCCGGCTGTGGGGGCGTGCGGACGTCGCACCTGCAGCCAATCCCTGCTCATCAGCGATAGTATGTAAACGCAGGCCATCCGGGAGAAGAACGCCAAGATATTTTCCTTGCTGGTCGCCATTCACACATACTGCTTTCAAGTCGCTTTGTATTTGCCATCTAGTTCGTCAGACATCTTAGTTTTGTGATCCTCTACCTTGTGCAGGTATTGTGTGTATTTTTGTCTTTTTGGCTCTCTGCTCTCCGCTCAGTTTTCGTGTTTTTTGATCCCTGTTGACCAATTTGTCACGGACCCCTTTAGTTATTCCCTTTTTACCACGTTCGCGTGTTTCCTTTTATTTGTGATTAATAAATGCCCCGAACGCTTCCCATCGTTGTCTGTTTTTGGGTCCAGTCTTGTTCTCCGCATTCGCAGATCATAACAGCGCACTTTACGCCTATTCTCGCTCCCAGAATGCGCAGCGCTTGTGGCGTTGGACAATAGCAGGACTGGTTGCTATGGGAATGTACGCATACCCAAGGAACCTTGCTAAAGGTGTTAAAATTGCTAATAAAATCGTTTAGGATTACTTTAGATGCATATATGTTATATTTTCTTATAGAGTATTCGATGAATACGATAGACCCAATAATAGATTTTTTGGGAAAAAAAAATCACCATTTCTTAAAGTAGTCACATGAATAATGAGGTGGCCTTTGAAAATCAACATAAAACAACTTGGCAAGGACTTTTCAGAAAGTACTTGGTAAGTCAGTCTTTAAACAACCACGTGGTATTAATAGCTGATTGGACTTTCGTAAACATGTATGACCTACGTGACATGGTTAGTGCTGATTGGGATTGATAATAGAATCATTAGATAATTTGCCAAATGATTCCATAATTTCCACGGTACTGAAACACTCCCTACACTTGTCGCTGCGACAATGCAGTAAAGCTGCGTGTGCTAACTCTGTTGGCCTTCTGGGAGCCCCTGCTGGCTGGGGGCCCTAGGCAATTGCCTGGTTTGCCTAATGGGACGCGGCGCCTCTGACGACGAGCTGAGACAGACCCGAGGACTCAGCGACGCACTTATCATAGTTGACCACGTGGCGTTTCACGTCCATAAGATCATCATGTGCAAAAGCTGCCCATACTTTGGGTGAGTATGTACCAAATAAGTAACTATTCCGGTTTGAGTGAAGAACTGTACACTTGAAAACCCACAATTGTTTGTGTGACGGTAGAAGTATTTATCAAACGGATGTCTGGATAGACATAAAACAGTCACTCCTCCTAATTTAGCTTTGGTCAGTTAAAATCTCTAGAGTGATTGTGACTACACGAATTAGACATCTATGCACCAATACACTGTCTTTTATAGAATTATAGGCATATAACAGAAATAATAAAAATATTCCAAATATATAACAATTCACCATATTAGGATTTCACCTTGAAAAAAAACTTTATTTTCATCACAACAAAAAAATCATCAATTTGTTACCGTAATTAAGTCGATGCTCAAGTTTTTAAATCTTTATTGTAGGGGTACACGTTGTAGTTACGAGTGGAGTGCATGAAAAAATGTCACCCCTGTAAGTGGTCTCTGGTCCCCCAAAATTGAAATGTGCATGTTGGCCATTTGTTAAACCTGCTGTCATTTTTGCACAACAAAAATTTTGAAATCATCTTTCTATGTCCTTGATGTTTAGAGCTCTCTTTTTACGTTGGTCCACCCTAGACCAGAATGTCTATGCCATACAAGGTCTCACAGCTCACTTGATGCAGCTCTTCATTGATTTTGCCTACACTGGCTGTGTGTTGGTGACAGAGGACAATGTCAAAGACTTGTTGATAGCCGCTGATAAGTTTAACGTCTCAGGCATCGTCGAAATCTGCGTGTTTTTCATAGAGCAGCTCTGCCCAGAGAATTGCATCGGCATCTGGCAATTCACGAGGAACTGTCACACCCCACAGCTGCAGAACAATGTCTACCAATATGTTTTATATCACTTTGAGGAGGTTGCCACCTCGGACGAGATGCGACGACTGTCCATGCAGGACTTCGGTGAAATTCTCAACAGGGACGACTTGATTGTGAAAAAGGAAAACATTGTTTACGAGGCCATTCTGCACTGGATTTCACACGAGCCCTGGGAGCGAGGCAGAAACATGCCAATCCTCTTGGCCAAGGTAAGTCGCAGAAACAATAACCACAATAATAATAACATCTGGGTTCCAGTTAGATGGGAGGCAACAGCACTCAAATATTGAAGATCGTCATTATCCATGTAACAAACAACCTCTCTTTCCAAAGTTGTTTTGACAGATTCATGCTCAAAAATGAATTCCTTCGTAGACAACTTGCCAAGAACAAAAACAATTGACAACTTTGTGTCAAACAATTTGTATCCACTTCAGACAAAATCACTGGACAATTGTTCAGACACACTTTGCGCTATGCTTAACTGTCACGTTGAGCAACCTTACAACTTGCCAAACAACCCTTTGAACAACCGATTCCACAAAGATACCTCACCCAAACAATCGACGTGCCCGTGACAACTTGACCAACAACTGACCATGCCAAACAGTGTTGTTTTTGGTAGCCCTTTTAATTTTCCTCTTAATCGTTTGGACGATAACACTTATTAGTTTTGGTCATACTTTAGTCATTTCAAAATGTGCCTGTCTTCATCTAGTTTTTGTCGACGTTGACTCAATATTTTCATCTTTAAAATGTGAAAGATTCGTTCCAAAAATAAAGGAAAAAAAGGTTTCCAAGTTCCAACTATTTCGAATGAACAATGACAGACGCGTACATATTGTAGCATCTACAAATCTACTACGTACGAATACACACTCAGCAGAAAAATATCACATTATTTTCAATTAATTATAGCCATCTGGACGCCACAAACTGTATGTAAAAAAATTGGTCCGAGAGATTAGGGGGCCGTTGCCGTTAGCAATAGCCTAATGCTAACGCGAAGGCTATGCTAATGCTACGAGTTACATTTAGTGTGTAATGATCATTCAGGACAGATCTTTATAGGCTTAAACAACAATGTATCTTCTCTCTTGCCAAGATAAGACAAATCTTACCGTGTGTTTTTCAAAACAAGCAGTGGGGAGACTGGTGAGGACACTAGTGGGTGAGTTGGGGGGGTGAAGCACGTCACATGACTGAACCAATGATATAGGACGTTTTTAACTGAAGCCACTTTTGGCCAATCACAGACCATTTGTGACAACTGCGGGGGCTGAGTTTCGTCACATAAACTGCACCACGGCATATTTTCTTTAAAAGCCGAACAAATAGCTAATAGGTTGTGCCGAACGCTGGACACATCACTGAATAGGCTGAGTGTCCGTCCTAAAACCGGACAGGTGGTCCCCCTACACGGGTGACACAACCAGACACTGCTACGATTCAAAATGTCACACAATGTGAACATGTGACGGTAACTATGGCGCATTTTCGTCTCGTTCTCGTCTGACGAAATCTGATGTTTGTGTAGTCATGTTTTACTCTCCTAAGACACATTTTTAGCTCGTTATCGTCTCGTCATCGTCATGATAAAATTGTTCGTCGACGAATTATTTTCTTTATAGTTACTGTTGACGAAAACAATCTCCCATTTACAATCTACATCTGCATACCATTGTTGAAACCTATACAGTTTGCTGAGGTGACAACCTCAGTATAGACCGAGTTTCAAAACCCCATCGATGACTTTACGCCAAACACTTGATCCTTTTTTTAAAACCATAGTATGAAAAATAATCTTCCCTTTCAACTCCAATAAACACCCAATAAACAACATGGGTGAAAACCACAAATTGATAACCCTCCGTTAAAAACTTAGCAGTGAGATGTCTCCCATTTTGACAACTTTGAATAATGCCCCTAGGCCTGTCGCGATAACAAATTTTAGTGTGCGATAATTATTCTCATAAATTATTGCGATATTCGATATTATTGCGCCCCCCCAATTTTTTTTCAACCAATTTACAATAACACAGTGAGAATAGAGTATATATTAATAGATCAAGTATACCCATTTAAACGCGATAAATATTTACTCTTAAATTCAAAAATACTTTTTATGAAATCACAACTAAAAACAATAGACCATGCCTCTTAAGTAAATAACAACAATATTGATACCGCACACAAACACAGAAAAAGTAAAATGTGTTTTAAAATTAAAAAAAAATTTAAAAATTGCACTGACTAACTAACATTTAGGCAAATGAAAAATTTTCCCGTCATAGCTTCTGCAATGGTGTTCCATAGGGATGCAACGATACAGTTAAGTCATGGTTCGGTACAATTTTTGATACAGGGGACACGATTTTCGATCCCATTCAATACATTTAATGCTCTGTAAAAAAAAAAAAAAAAATATTTTTTTTTTGTTTCGTTTTTGCTAACGAGCAAAAATTAAATTGCCATCATATAAACATGCATTTTAGTGCATAATATTTATGTGCTTACTTGTTACTGATCTGAAAAAAATGTTTATAAAAGGGCTGAGAACAATCTTTACTGTTTGTAAAGTGAGGCAGGGAACACTGTTAATTGCTACAGCTCTCTTAGCAGCTAGGCTTACTACATGAGCAAGACATCCTATTTGTGGTCCGAATCCATCTGTGTCACGTACTGAATTAACAATATTTGCAACATTATCTATAGTCACTGGTATGGATTGATGTGGCCTTCTTAACTTCCATTCAGTCATGACAGTTTAGAATTCATCGATGTAGTATATGGACTACGTGTCCCATAATCACTCTGGGCTCACGTAGCCAATGGCATGGGGCGTAGCACATCTAGTTTGCCATTTCATGATATCTAGTGTGTGTGGGCATTAAAAAAGTTAGCAAGCGCCGCTGAAGTCACGTCTGCTCATTACTACACAACACCAGCATATGCCAATCGACTTTCATAAACAGGATGAGTTTGAAGCAGCTGTTCGTTGTCAAAGCGAGGTTGTTCGTAGCAGCCAAGTCGGTAACAATGTTTTGGCGGACTTCGTTGTAAATATATGGCGTTGTGCCGAAAAATAGCCGCTCCGCGTGAAATGTCACTCTTGACGGGAGCGCCCACATGACAACACCGGCGCGCCGTAGATGATCCACAGTCACTTCGGAGCACTGATGCGGCCGCTATACGTTGAACAATAGGATATAATGGTAACGATTGGCTCTGGCGCTAATTTTTGCCGGACCTGGAACGAAGATGCATTTTGCGCAGTTGGCAACGAGGAATCCGAACTTTTAACAGCACGTCTGCCGCACGTGCACGCGAGGCGATAAATCGCAGCTGAAAAATTACCGCCTTCATTTTTATTTATCGCGCGATAAATGGAATTATTGCATATTGCGACAGGCTTACATGCCCCTTTTACACAACTCTGTCCGAAGACCCATTGTACTACTCGTTAACTAACTCCGTGTATTCTAACAACGAAGCAAATGAGAACTTGTGCTCCTTCAATGCTTAATTTGCTGAACCTTCTGTGATAACAAAAAATATTCTTGCTACTGTCAGGCCGAGACGACAAGGCGGACTCAGCTGCGGAGGTTCAGGCAAAACTTAATTTTGAAAACAGGTTCTTCCGCTGACATGCGGGGATGAGAAAAAGTACAAACAAAAGGTGCTCCAACAGAGGAATGAGTCAGGATGACTAGAAAAACAAAATAAGGTTTCAAACACAAAGCACTCCAAAAGGGAGGTAAGGCAAAAACACAAAGCGCTCCAAATGGAGAATAATGTTCAGAATAACTATGATAGCTATGGCGAGCAGCTGACGTGACTGAACTTAGATGAAAGACACTTCTGCAAAAGACAAGGGGAACTAGGGCATTATATACACCAGGGGTCGGCAACCTATGACACACGTGTCAGCACTGGCACGCGAAGGGTTAACCAGTGACACGCGAGCGCATGGCAAAATATATATATATATATATTTTTTTTTTTTAACCTGAAATTAAGACATTTTTAGTTGCACGCCCTGTTATTTAGGGCTTTACAGGAGCGTCCCTCCCGACCCCTCTGCCTATAGCGTTATTTGCGAACAATTATGGATTTTGAGCACACTTCCAGCTCTTCAATTTCTCGATTCCTGCGCTCGTCGTTTTTTTTTGTTTTTTCCTCTGCGCGCTCAATTCTGCGCGCTCAATTCAGCACCCGCTACTAACGTGTCACGAAGCCAACCAGTCAGAGAGCTGGTGGAAGTGTTACCGATCTGCACTTTTTGGTACTGTTACTCCAAGCCCCAGCGTGGAGGCCGGCGGGCCAGTAAGCGAGTAGACAGCCGGCGAATCGCCGGCGTCCGCGCCGGGAGCCCCGTCACTTTAACTTTGAATTGAGATCCCGATGTCACACCCTCGCCCCGGCGCGGAGGCCGGTCGCTTAAGATACGGGGCTGTACACCCCTGTCCCGGCGCATCGCAACACTCCGGTTGGACCCCGATTGCCAGCTGTCAGGTCAGGGCAGCGGGTGAAGCGATGCTTGCACTGTAGTATGGAGTGGACCGGCGATTAACGTGGCTCGCTGCCGTCGATTCGTCCGGTGCTTACTTCGGAGAGGTGGCAATGTGTATAAAAACACTGTGACGCGTTGGATGGCGTTTTACTGGAGACTTTTATTAAAAAAAACAAAAACCAGCGGGGGACACAGCCTCTTCTCTCCTTTTCACGGCGCTCTCCGCTCTCTCTCAACACCTTCGTTCGCTCCCTCTCTTTTTCTCGCCCGGACGCCCAATTCTTCTTCTACGCTTAACTAGCAAGCCGATAATATTGTAGGGGACAGCGGCCCCTTGGGGATACCGGTAACAACTGGTTGCCTGGTTACTTCTGGTAGCTCTTTTTGTGCATTATGCCTCGAGAGAGTTGTGTGTCGCACAACAAGTGTCAAACGCCACTACGAGACAAAACATGAAAATTCATAGAAAGCAGGGCCAAGGAACACATTAAAGTAGGTATCTTTTATATTTGTAATATAAAATCTAAAATTGTGCATATAATTCACTGTTTAAGTTGCTAGTGAACAAGACAAAATGTAAGAGTCGGCTGTTCTGACTTTGAAGGCTCTCTGTACTGTGAGAGACCTGCACTGAGAATAACACCTGTTCCCCTTTGCGTGCTGGGGTGTGTGTGTGTGTGATATGTTTGCATAAAATGGTGCAGCTGTACAGCTGTTATTACTGTTGCACTTATTTTCAAGTTTTGATATTTTCGACAATATGCATTAGTTTTTAGTTAATTGATGAAGACGAATGGTAGTTATACAAATTAAATGTATGTCCATGTTTTTTTTATTTGGAGTAAAATTACAGCTCTGCTGAATATAAAAATTCGGATGTGCGTCATTAATCTTGGGGTGGCACACTGATTGACAAGAAAATTTGAAAGTGGCACTCCACACCAAAAAGGTTGCTGACCCCTGATATACACACAAGGTAATGGGGAACAGGTGGAAACAATAGGTGATTAGATGACAAGAGGAAGGGCAAGTACGCCACTATGAAGAGGGTGAAGCCTTCAAAATAAAACAGGAAGCGATGTGGCATGACAGCTACTGCATAGGTCCGTCTCACACTGACCTGTCAGGAGTACATCACCATCAACGTGCTGACCAACCAGCTGGTACAGAACAGTTGCGAATGCCTGGAAATGGATTTTAATCTGCAAAATTTCGCCACATATTTTCAGACACATTTTCAACATTTGTTTCCTAAATGTTTTCACACATTCGGCAAACATTTTTGATGCATGATTATTTTCATTTTGCAAACTTGCTTTTAAATTGCAAAGATCTGTTTGAGATACACATGGAAATTTCTTGATACCTTATATTGACAAAATATTACTCACCTGCTTTGAGTCATTTATGAATTAACATGAGATCCCATTCAAATTATACAATTGAAGAATCCACCGAAATTAAAATTCTCACCTGGAAACCCAAATATGAGACAACTGAGGCCGAAGACAGAAACCATATGGAAAAAAATATGTTTTTTAAAATGTATATTTCTATATTTTTATTTAAAAAACACAGTTAAAGAAACACTTGGTAATTTTTCAATTTTGGTCGATTTTAGGTAGTGTTTTGCCTTAGGTGGTTATATTTTCTTCCCCAAACTAAATTTAGATTTGATTGTGTGAAGTTCTGATATGATTCAGCAATTGTAAAAAAGTTCTGCGACGATTGTACTGTAGTTTCGTATTTCTGACTGGTTTACACATGCTCAAGATATGTGTACTGGGGAAAAAAGGGCTAAAAAGTAACAAAATAATTCAGAAATACAATGGCATCCTGCTTGGGTGTCAGGCCGCCCAGACCTTGTCATCTTTTTAATTTAATTTAATTTACCTTTGAATGACTATCAGCGTGGCCACTAAGTTTGTCATCTGTGGTCGCCAATAAGAACCATACATTCCGTTTTTCTTTTGGCCTGATAATATTTGAAATAGAGCATGATCATATATTCTCGTGCCGTTTAAGACCACCAATCTCTGTTGCTGCCATTGTTAATCACCAGCCATCAGTGACGGTGCGGGTGGGGAGCAGGCTGACTAAACTACACGTACAAGAAACAAATGTCACCCATTGCGAACATATGACAGAAACTATGTCGCATTTTCGTCTCGTCAGATGAAAACTGGCAATCGTCTCCTTATGTTACCATCATTCATCCATGTCATCCGAGACACGTTTTTAGCTCGTCATTGTCACGTCCTCGTCACGAAAAAAAAAGGTTGGCCAACAAAATACTTACTGTGATCATCATTGTTAATAAAAACAACACTGTTGTCAGTTTTTGACTCCTGAGATTACAGAGATAATCTGTTTAAATGAATTGCTCCATCTATTGTTCAATATGAAAATTACCACAGAATGTAGGCTGAATTTAAACTTCTTGGGTGTCCATATTCAATGAAATTTTCATAATTTGCTGTGTGCAAATAAAACTGGGCAGCATGCCGCAGTTGGCCCGCGGACTGTAGTTTGGACACTGTCGTTTTAGATGAATGAGTTTTATTTCTCAGGAAAATGTTAATTCCTTAGGGGAAACTAGGGATTTTCTTGTTTATGTGGGGTGGTGTAGCAGTAATTTATCTGAAGAGGTCAATGACTTGAGTCTGAATCTTACTTCTCAATGCTTTGCATCTAGGCGGTGGCATGACTGATCCGGAGTTGGCCGACTTTGAGTTGCTTGTCATTCTCAGCGCGACTATTGAGTCCACGTCGGCCACCTGCCAAGTTCGCACTTCCGCCCTGCCTGATGAGATCCTTTAGGGTTACAAGTTCCCGCCAGTGGTCTCCCTATCGCCATGGGGCAAATACGTAGCCGACTTCGCCTTTTTCGACAAAGTCGCCAAGAGCAAGGCGGCGCCCCCTATTAAAGGCTTCTGGAGGCCCACGACACAGCTACCAGAACAACGGGAAGCTTCCCGACAAGTCTGACACAGAGAAGATGCGCTTGGAGCAAAGCTATCATGAGGAACGAGGCCGTTTCAGCGTTCGTATCAGCAACGTGTGAGAAACTGGGTGGGATTTTGGATTTTTTGGGACCAAGTTGCCCTCAGCTTAAAACCGCTATAAAACCTGAGCAGAAACTCAGGGAAATCAAATGGTACTGAAAAAGAAGCTGGCGGGAAATTATATGCTTTAAATGGAGAAAGTGCAACACAACAAATGTAAATAGTACTTGTAGGTGTCCCAATACTTTTGTCTCAACTTTAGATTTTCATTTATTGTCGGTATTAATATGCATTTGTCCATCATGCTCCACATTTTCAATTACTGCTGGTGTCCTAATATTTTGTCCAAACTCCAGATTTTTACTTCCCCTATTGGTGTCCTTTTGGTAGACCTTACAGCGCCCCCTGTTGCTTTGACATACACTTTTGTGTGTGTGTTACTTTGTTACTGCACTTGATTTGCCAGTGTAGCCATTGTGCCTTTTCCACAAGTAACCTTCAGGCCTTCAATTGCAGTGGTGGCATGTATTTCACACCTTGCAAATGCCTTTTTATGTGGAGAGAAGAAATACAGTATTTCTTCACTTGTATTTCAAACACTAGGGCCATGTGGTGACAAAAAAAAAAAAAAAAAAAAAAAAAAAAAAAAGAGAAAAACAGGTTTTTTAGTCATATTTAAAAAACATTTTTACTTCCAAGATAACAATCCCACTGCTATAAAGCCTTTTTTTTTTTTTTTTTTTTTTTAACAAATTATCGAATTTGTCACAAGAATAAAGTTTTAATTTTCGATTAAAAAGATCTTTTGTCCAAATGAAAAAGTTTTCAGAAAATAAAAACCTGCTGTAAAGCTGCAATTTGTGAAACACTCCAAACTGTCATTTTTTTTTTTAATGTAAAAATAATATTGTATGTAAAAAGTATTTATGATACAAGATTTTTTTAGACTTTAAAATATCTGCCAGAAAATGGTTTAAAAAAAAAAAAAAATGTAAGAATTGTCAGTATTTTAAATAAAAGCTTTCAGTTTTTCACAAGAAAAAAAGTTATATTATTATTTTTTAATAAATCATATTTTCAGATCTGTAATTTATTTTTTAAAATGTATATATTTTTGAATTATTTGTACTATAACAACAATTTCGTCATATCTTTTTGACAGGATACAGCAGTGGCTTGAAAAACAAGGGAAATTTATTCCATGACCACACTTGTACATCAAAACAGTCAATCGAAAATTGTCTTTCAAACAACTAAAAATTACACTAAACAATAGATGCACACAAAGAAAATCGAGTAAGAATCGTGCCATTACTGAAGCAGGGTAATATCAACTGGTGGTGCACTGCAAGGAAATTTATGTGAATTGATCACAGTTTTTGCCCTCGACACAGACACGCACATACACAGACAATAAAAACACAGCCAAGTGATGGCTTGTATCAGTGAAATCTTATGATGTAAGTAAAGGTACTTGTATCTCAAGACATCGCTGTGCCAGATGGTATTTATGATTTCGGAACTGTCTTGAGAATAATTATTAAAATAAACAAACAAACAAACAAACAAACATACATCGTGGCTTTTAGTATATACAGATCCCAAACAACCCTAGCCCATAAAAAAAAAAGGTGAAACAAAAATACACAAAAATAACTTTCTATATTTAAAAAATACAATTAAGGTAATAACTGCGGTCTATTTCATCATCGATTTATCTTCTGATAAACCTCATCAAATAAAAAACATTTTGATAACTTCATTAAAGAAACAGGATATTATTTCAAAATGACAGAGAAAATGCACAAACATGACTTAATTGTGATTCAGTTGTTTTATTTTCCAAAATAAAAGCAGATGGTTGCAATTAGGGCTGCAGCTATCGAATATTTTAGTAATCGGCTGAAAATTCTATCGATTAATTTAGTAATCGGATAAAACATTTTTTTAATGTAAAGAGCAATTATAAATATACATGAGAAAAAAAATATTTCATCCAATATTGAACTATTTTCAGTCAATGAATGTCTTTATTTTCGATGTACATTGTTGAAAACAGCCAACAACTGCATCTAAGATGTGACTAGAAAAAAATGTTCACTGCTTTCACTCCAAAAACTTCTAGATCTTATTAAAAAAAAAAAACAAATTCTTACCTTAAAATGTAAATACGCTTGATAACACACATCACTTGAAAGCTACGTGTTTTTCCCATGTGTTTCAATTTAATTTTTATTTGTGTCAAGCTATTTTTAAGTTTTAGTTAACTTTTAAGTTAGTCGAAATTGTAAGTAATAGTAGGATTTTGAGTTTTTGCAGTGTTCAAAATAAAAGTATGATACCAGCTGTATTTGAGCACATTTATTCAGCAATGACTACTGAGCTAAAACTGACAGTTAGCTTTATTATGTTTTAATTTTACACCCTCATCACTCTACAGCGCTATGTTTTTACAGATTAAATAAAGCCTGTATGTAAGACACGTTAGCCACGCATCGACAGCGGTCATAATCAATAGAAACCTAGCCCTCCGAAGGGCTAACGTTACATGAGCGAGTGACAGTAACGTTATATCTATTAGCGATGAGAAGTCTACTGCTTAAAGATGGCGGCTGTTTACTAACGCTGCCCAGACGCGGCCAAGTCTGTCATTTCTCATCTAGTCCTAAATGCATGCGATATCTATGAGATGCATCGGACACTACCTGCTACCAAACTAGCATCATGCGGGCGTAGTTTTTAGCAACGTCGGTGTAGTTTGTAGCGGCTGTCGGCCGCGGTAAGTTTTTTTTTTTTTATTGCTTCTTCCTCTACGCACGTGACGTCAGCGCGTTGTCCCGCATTAAAAGTAGTCCGGGCAAAATGTGATGCTTAGAGCTGGCAAAATTAAACGATTCCTCGAGGTGAATAAAATTACTCGGATCAGATTTTAAACTCGAGTTACTCGAGTATTCGTTTCAGCTCTAGTTGCAATTATCTGCTTTTATGGCGGGCAACAGAAATTGCTGACTAAATTTGTTTGGTTCGTTGAAGTTGTCAAAAAATTTCCTAAATACAGCCCGATTCCTGGACGATATTGACTTTGCTTTCAATTTACAAAAAGTCATGTTTTTTTATTATATTTCATTCAATTGGGGGCAAGTTTTCCTTTGAAATATTTCCACATGTGATCACTTTAGATCAAATATCAGATTGAAATTACTCACGAATTATGATAACCTACATCTGGATTCTTTTCTCAAGTGTTTTTATAACTAGGCATTACCAGAGATGATAACCTACCTGTCCCCGTAGTGACCACTGTCCCTCAAAGGGTCAAATGGATCTCAGTCTTCAGCTAATACTATGCATGTATTTTATTTAAAAAGAAAACAACAACAAACAAACAAACAAAAAACCCTTTTGCGGGACTCTACCAGTCCCTATAAAAACTATCTAACATTTTACACTCACTGGCCAAAGCCTTAGCTTTTAAGTAGAAATTGATCTCAGATTTTTTTTATCTTCTGTACATTTTATCCCATTGCTACCAGATCGGGATCACATGTATAACAAACGTCACTAAACTTGGATTCCGTGTACAGACTTCACAGTGTACAGTCGCACTCTGAGCTCCTGAAGCACTCTCTTATCTTAACCGATAAGCGCTCAGGGCCAGCAAGCTCGACTCCCAGTATGGCTCCAAAGAATTTGAAACCTGGAGACTTGGAAGAAATAAAATCCCCAATACAGAAGTTGGAGGTCTCCTTGACTGGCTTGATTCAAAACCAGAATCAAGAAATCGTCAGAGATCTCCAGTCAATTCGCGCTGAAAATGAGAAACTCAAGCAGGCGGTTGAGGAGAGAGATGTTCGCATCAAGAGGCTGGAAATTTTGGCTGACGATCTCGACCAGTGCCGACACGCAAATGAGCTCATCATTTCTGGATTACAACTGACGCCTAGCGCAGGTGACACAGTGGCACAACTGGCAATTGCTATGCTGAAAGAGTATGGAATAAACATGGAACCGCTGGACATCCGTCGCTGCTTTCTGCAACCATCTGGGGGGAGAGGACCGACGTCGGTGCTTATGAAGCTGACAGACCACAAGACCAAGACTGCCCTGCTTAACCAGCGCCACCACCTGAAAGGGTCGAAGATTTTTTTGAAGGACAACTTGACCCGCCGAAATGCTGAAATTTCAAGAAAAGCACGTCAACTCAAGAAAGCTGGGAAAATAGCCAACACCTGGGTCTCGGATTGCAGGATCCTTGTCAAGACGCAAGATATGAAGATTAAAACTATTACGAGTCTTGACCAACTGAGCTCACTTGAAAATTAATGATGACATCAACGGCAGGAGTCTCTACAAGAATCTTGAACACATTAAGGATTATCTACTAAAGATAACAAAGGCTCTGACTTTAATTTGCACGGCTATAACATGACACAAATGAATCGGGCATTTAAGGGGGAAAGGGGTGTTGCTATTATGATTGACAATCTCCTGGAATGTATTACAATAGAGCTCCTTATCCCAAATTGTAAAAACATATTTATCTGCAGTGTCTACCAAGCTCCTGATTCAAATGTGTAGTTTACTGAATATGTGGAAAAGATACTGTATAAAACAAATAATAAGCATGTTTTTCGTTGTGGAGACATTAATCTTCGGATAAAATATGTACAACATGTTGTTTGATTTTCCTCATACATTCATGTCTAATGAAACTGTTACAGTGATCACCATGTACACCTTAGCAATGTATCCTTTTAAGAGACTTATAAGAAAAGCATTTTGAGTCGCTGCTCACACCAGCTGTGATAACACATAATCACTTTTGCCACACACATAGCCACAACAAAATGTTCCACAGCAAACAAATGCAAAAATGTCAGGGACATGACAGAGCCATAGCCTTGTACGCCCTGAAATTAATCGAGCTGCTTGACTGGACGCTAAGTTACTAAACCCAGATTGTTGATTGTGTTATTGTACAGTTTTGATGTATGTTCCATGCCTGAATGTGCGTCTTTGGTTGTATGGGGGACGGGAAACTGATAAGCATATGCTTCATCCCGTTCGCCTTTGTCTTCTTCTTCGGTTCCTTCGGGCAAATCATATCACATTTTGTAATTGTCAATGATTGTCAATGATACCGATGAGGATGACAATAAAATTCCATTCCATTCCAAAACTTCCAACACAAATTTGAGTTTTTGTTGTTGCGAACTGACGGATCTCAGATCACTCATTGCTGCTCGCAACGGTAATTCTTATTCTTTCATAAATAGGCCAGGGATTGGAAGATGCTCGTCACAAATTATGAACTCATTGGCTGCCATTGTCGGTAATAAGCGTCCAATCCATCGCGTTTCGAATGATCACTGCCAGCTCCCAGTCAAAATGGATGAGACGTCTGTTACTATCAATGGCAGCCAATGAGTTAATTCAGGATGTGTGATGTTTAGTTTGTACAGATTTTTTTTATTTTATTTATTTTTTAATAAACCACTAGTGATAACTTGTTTTGAGTCCAAACCCTCCTGAAGTGTACTGTATATATTGTAATCTCTAAGATCACACATTAACACAACCCCCTTGTAGGGATGGGAATTGATGAGATTTTTACAATTCCGATTCCATTATCGATGTTGCTTAACAATTCGATTCTTTATCGATTCCCTTATCGATTCTAATTTGGACGAATGGACTGTATGAGGGTTCTGGGTTAAATATGTTTTATGGTTCATTCACCTCGGGGTGTCGGTTAGAACACAAGGAGTGGAGGGTGGAGTTGGCCTTTGGCACTTTTAATCCAACTTGGCAACAGGCACAACTATATACAGGCAATGGCACTAGATATGAGAATCAATGAGCAGTTGAGAGCACGCGTGGAAAGATGTTGATGTATATGTATGTGTGTGGAAGAAGACTGAAATGTGTGGGTGTATGTATGGTTCTAAAAGAAATAAAATGACATCATATTAGTGCTGATGCAATAAACAATGCAAATTGACTGTAAAGCAGTCAATAACACACATACATGACTGCACAGTATAATGAACACAAAGGTGGGGGGGACGCCACCGCGTGCGCACAACCCGGAAGCACGTGCGGTCATATTGGCCATAAAAGTGGCGAAAACTAAGCACTTTACACTCATATGGGTGTACAACAGGGGTCTCCAAACCGGTCCTCGAGGGCTGCTGTGGGTCCTGGTTTTTGTTCATACCGATCAAGCACAGACCTATTAACCAATGAGGTTTCTACTAAAACAAGCAGCACCTCACTGCAATCAACTGATTACACTTATAAAACCACCAGATTGGTGAAAAGATGTGGTCTTGTTTTGTTGGAGTGAAATCTTGCACCCACTGCGGCGCTATGTTGAATAGTTTGGAGACCACTGATGTACAACATTATCTTGAGATGATAAACACATTCCCTCTTAACACAAATGTGCAACGCGAATATAATTTAAACAACGCTCTCCTCGACGCAGCGAGGATAAGCGGGTGCAACCAGCCGACGTGACAGTAAAAACATGAAACGGTCGCGCTGATAACGGCTCTAACTTATCATAAGAACTTTATGACATGAAGTGGAAATACTTACATTCGTTCATGGACGCACACAGATTAATACTTCCTCACACAGTCGCACCCATCTTAACAGATGGTCGTCCTCTGCTCGAAATGCGCACCTTACGCCGTATTCTCGGTCCCAGAATACGGAGCGCATGTGACGTAAGACAATAAAAGGAAGTAACTGACTGGTTGCTATGGGAACGAACGCATACCCAAGGGATCTTTCTAACAGGAGTATTAAAATTGCTAATAAAATCGTTTAGGATTATTTTAGATGCATATACTGTATGTTATATTTTTCTAATAGAGCATTCAACGAGGAATATGATAGACCCATTATTAGACTTTTTGGGGAAAATCACCATTTCTTTAAGTAGTCTCATGAATAATGACCTGGCTTGTGAAAATCAATGCAAACTCACTCGGCGACGACTCTCAAGATTATACTTGATGAGTAGATTCTCTTTGAGTAATTACGTAGTCTTAAGTGCCCGATCGGATGTATGCAACACGCGAAAATTATGAAACGTAATTTGTGCTGATTGGAATTGATAAGAGAATCGTTAGATAAACTGCCATACGATTCCATGGCGCCGGAACACAGGGAACCGGTTCTCGATTCCCATCCCTACCCCCTCGGCTGCTAATTTACTGGTTTAAATGGAGTTGATATACATACAAGTAAATGTGAATAAAAGTTTATCCAGCTGCCTTTTTGTTGTGATGTTTAGTGGCAGTTTTTGTGCAGTATTGTCATTGCACCTTTTTTTAAAACACCTAGGAAGGGAAGCTCTAACTGTTTTGTTTGCACTTCATTACTTCCTCTTTTTCACAAACCATGAGGCGGTTTCTAGTCGTACTTGCTTCTCTGCTGAGTATACCCCAAATGCAAGGTAAGCATCACTTTTTGTTTGCTCTTTTTTTTAAATTATTTTTTTAATTGTGTAGTAGTTTGATGTGATAAGAATTATATACAGTATATAAAGACTTTTTTTATATTGGAATGATGGCCGATGAAAAATTGAACAGTTATTGGGTCATCTTTAAGTTTATGAAGAAAGACATGATGATAATTAATAAATAATGCTAAACTACATTTCACGGGAATACAAGGATGTAAAATGCTTGAAATTGTAGACTTCTAATGCTCAAAAACTCGATAGCCACTGGCCAGCTATCAGAAGATGACACACTTCCGCCTTATTAAAAAAAAAAAAAAAAAAACAAACAAAAAAAAAACATTACTAAACTCGTTGGCCCCTGAATCTACATTTAACAAATGTACAGTAATAAAAATAGGAATACGAAGCCAAGAGGAAGTAGCATTTTTAAAAATAGTAATATGACTGTAAATAGTTCTGTGTTACACTGTTCTGTGAATATTCATTTGTATGACTTTTGTTTTTCATACGTTTTTATTTGTATTTCCTTTTTGAATTGTTTTGTATCTTACTAATTTGACATTTATGTGTCTTTTTTTTCCTTCTATTTCTCAATTGTTTCCTGCTGAATTTCACGTGATGTAAACACTCTATATTAAATAGGCACTCTATTCAGTTTCCAATATTTTCAACTGTTTCATGCATAAGATAGATCAATATGGAAGTGTGTGCTTGGCTGACGTGTTATGAAAGTGTTTATTTATATTTGAGTGCAATCGAGTTTGGAAATCTTCTTCCAAGAACACTAGGATTGTGCGCTGTGTGACGTAACACACAGCCGCCAACTTATTCGCCGCCAAAAGTCGGCCCCCTCATATGGTTCTTACTCGACGTTTTTTCTTCCGCAACGCTCTTTCCCATCTAGCCGGCCAGGCAGTGTTATTTTCGTCATACATTGACTCTAACAAAAAAAATTCGTCAACAAACAATTTTTTCACGACGATGATGAAACGATAACGAGCTAAAAACATATTTTGTGAGACTAATACAGTAGGTGACAAATGCCCATTTTTGTCTGACAAAACGAGAACGAGACGAAAATAGCAATAGTTTCAATCACATGTTAACAATGTGTGACATTTTATGTGTAGTTAGCCTTCATCATAGCAGTGTCTGGTTGTGTCACTCATGTGATGTGCAGCGCCCCCCATCTTGGACAGAAAGAATGTGCAATGCTGCTTTAGCCTTTAAAGGTCTTCTACAACAAATTGTAATGTCCGTAATGAAGTCAGTATACATCTCGCCTAATGCAATCTTCTGATATGCTTGCAAGCATGACCAGTTGTTTTTCACTGAAACTGCTGATAGTTAGTTTTGCCTCAGATAATCATGTACTTTAACTGCCAACAATAAGCATGGACTTTTAACTGCCAACCAGCAAGGCTCATCACCTATTTTGTAAAATGAGCCAATCACCAAACAGACACACCGCCTTTTAAGTACAGCATATAAGCAACGCCAAGCTCTCTGCTTGGCGTGCATTTCTCTACACCTTATGTTCTGTCATTGAATGCACCCAGACATTTCTGAAATTCAAACTGTGCAGTAATGATATCTTGCCTCCAGTCTTTATTCTGCAATCCAGTCTAGCCGTCTCACCTGAATTGAAAACGAACACGCGGAGGACCTGAAAGACGCCTCCAAAAGTAACTACGCGCGGGTCTTTTAGGAGGCGATCAGACTGGGGAGCGGTGACGTAGCGGGAAGCGAGTAAAAAGAACCAGAGAAAGTGAAAGTTATCGATTGCATGTTGTGGCAGCCTGCTATTATTTTGTGATTTGTTTATCTTATTGTTGCCAAAATAAAGTAGGGAAAGCCATCATCAACTCTTCCAACCCCCCCCCCCCCCCCCCCCCCCCAATCTGGGCTATTACAATACAAATGTTGAGGCGCAGGCGACGCAGAAGATAGTTGCGGAGGTGGTCTGTCCGACTGTTGATGCCGCACAGAGGCTGTCAGTTCACGAATTTTAGCATCGGGTAGAAGCCAGCAAGCTGCATTGTCCAGGGTTTTGTCCGATTTCTTTGCCGTGTCCAACAACCACCCAGTTGGAAGCTATAGCAGATTTCTGGCGGCTATGGAATTTCCTAAACTGCGTTGGAAGCCTTGATGGTAAACACGTTATCTATCGTAAAAGCACCGAGGCACTCTCAAATAGTGATGATGTATCAAGTGTGCGAATTGTCTGTAGTTGAAAATTAAACATCAAAACAGCTCTTTTGACACCAATGGCCGAAACTACGAAGCCGGTTTTCCGGCTTTGCAGGGTAACTTCGAGAGTAATTTCATTACGTGCAGCCTATCTTCCCAGCTAAGTGAGACTACGAAAGGTGGCTATGTTGGAACCGGGGAGTGTTGCCATGGTAACACACGCCACACGTCAGACCTGGTCGTGTCAGAGTTAGACCTTGTTTAACCCCAGGATTCTGATTATTACTCTATTTAAACAGCACTCCTCCGCGGACGTGTCTGCTTGGCAATGACAGCTTACCTGGACGACCCGTACGACATTGGCGCGGATTGTGAGGGGCTCTCTTCGGAGGATACAAGTTTTTGGAGACCGCCAGAATCCGCTGGCGTACCCGGACGATGTTCTCCATGAAAGATATAGATTTCAGCTGAGGGAATTCGTTACCTGTGCCAGCTGATAGAGGTGGACATCACTAATGTAACCCGCCGAAGTCAGGCCCTCACAACCGCGCAGATTGTGTGCCTGTCCTTGCGCTCTTTCGCCAGCGGACAATATATGTATTCCATCCGTGATGCTGAATATCTAAGTAAGAACACTGTATGCCGTGCGATTCGGAAAGTGGTAGTAGTGGGGTATGGAAACGCTTCAAAATGATTGTTGAAAATGCTATACAGAAACCTGTGTCAGCTTCGCTGAATGTAAACCAATGTGGAGTTTTACTCTCATACAAGAAATATTTTTAAGGAACTTTTCCAGCGTTATTTCGTTGTGTAAATCCATTTATAATAATAATAAAAATATGTAGACTATTTAGACATTGAAAAAACGTTTTGTTTTTGTTTCTGCCAACTCGAAGAGATTAAAATGTCAAATTCACTGATAGAGCAGACACACAAATATAATAAAAAAAAGATATAAATGTTTATTGAATATGCAACTTACAGTCTTGTTTAATTGTGAGAATTCGTTGCAAAAGATGGGCTTTGATTTATTATCATTAAGCACATGTAGGCATCGTCTCAAATGTGATCACACACATCGCAACATTGATCAGGCTCGGGCCGGGTCGGGCTGGATTTTTTTAGGCCCAATCTAACTTCTTCTCTGAAGATAGACATACATATTCATACAGTCAATGGGACTAAACATACAATCATCCTGCATCATGTGGTGATGCACGATAAAATATTTCTTACAGTTAATGTACCAAATCTTATTTTATTTTCCTGACAGCAGGCTTTATTTCTTTTCATGGACATAAGCAAACTGGCATACTGATGCATTCACATGATCTGTAATTCGCTGCCAAAAGACCAGTCGCGCTCTACTAGCTGAAGCGGTGTTGGATTTCGCGGTGAGGGTGGATTTGAATTCCTCATAACTCCGCATGATTATTGCGCATTCCTCCTCTGCGAAGTAAGTTGCCCGTGCCATCATCCCAAGTAGTGTTTGACTCTGGTCTCCGCCCCCTTTTCTGTGAACGCGCAGTAACTCTGATTGGGTTGACACAGGTTCGACTAATCAACCTCATAATCAGCGTATTAGCACCGATTGACCACAAACTAGATAACCAGGTTTTGTCAACTCCGGTTACCTGCTGGTAAACAGGATTACTTCTGGGGAGGATGAACTCCGTTTGTAGTATAGGCCACAAACCTGTAAAATGTAGATAAGTCACAGACTCACAGCAAACATATGTACACAATAAATGATAAAGTGCACCAAACAAAAATATGACAAAGTGATAAAAAGCTGGCAGTTTTTGGCCGACTGTGTCACCGCTTCATGTGCCCATTTGCTTCCGAACACACGCATACTTGTCTCGGAGGTTCTTCCATTTTTTTTTAATGCAATCGTTGAGCCCCGTATTTTCAGCAATCTCCTTCCACGAATTGCTTGCCATTTGGTAATCTTTATAATGTCTTGACGAGACATTGTAGAGGTTGTCGTACTTGCGGACCTCTGCGATGACACTCTTGTCGGCTTGGTCCATTTTTGCGTGTAGCACATCAATGTTTGAAAATGGTGGTGATTTCGTGCTGAACCAGAAACAACAGTCTGAGCGAACCAATCACAGTCCATTTGCGTCACGTCACCACGTGCTGACGTGACACCCAGTCAGATTCTGTGGAGGTGCACGTTAGGCTACGGCGGAGGGTCGTAAATCGGGTCTGCCTTGACGACGTAGGTCTGCCGCACAAGCATAACTCGGCCTTAACTCAGAGAAGTTTCGAATCGTTTGGATAGTAATGAAAGGCCTTTACCTCAGCCTGAGCGAGGATTTCCGCAGCAGGGTGTTTTTGATTAGGTAAACTTCTAGAGAGCATCTAACAGTTCATCGACGCAACCAAATGCTAGCGACCAGACTCCATGAGCCAGCCAATAACTCAACTGACTCAGTCTAATGTACAGTATTTGATTGGCGGAAGACGATTCATTGTGCTGAAAAAACAACGTCATGAAATCATTGTGGAAAAAGACGTGAAAAAAAATTCTTTGTGAAAAACGCTTTTTATCCTGTAAAAATTAATTGTGCTGTAAAACAGTATAATGAAATAAAAAGGCTATCATGGAAAAAGGCATCATGGAATGAAAAAAATACATTGTGAAGAACACTTTTTGTCTAGTAACATATTTTTTATAATAATATTACCTTATTTTATAATTTGTCTGTTATTTATCAAAATGGTATTTAATTCAAAAGGTTGTTTTTATTTATTCAATTCGGACCCTTTTGGGTTTCCATACCGATTGGGCAACGAGGTGGTGCGTTCACCTGACTTTGAAGGCAGCTGTGTGTGTTTTTGTGCTCCACTTGTTTGCCGTCCAACCTGTAATCAATAAAAAACAAAAGTGTTGAATTTTGATATACAAATATATCTACCGAGCCTTTGCCTTTGCCACAATTAGAAAAAAACAAACAAACCGAAATGCAGTGGTAGGGCAAATTATTGGCAATGTGACTGAGTTACATTTAAACAACTCCTAGTTATTAAGAAATGTACAAATGCATGACACAACCTGCAATAAAACACGGGTTCACTGTATAACTTAAAATTTTTGATGACTGATTGAGCAATTGGTACTTTGAGATGTGATTCTGATATTGTTTATTTGGTGGGGGGATCTTTTTTTAGGGTCTGAAGCAGAAACCAAGTATGCGAAGCTGGGAACAGACATTCATTTGGCCATCAAGACACCTTTCACGTTAATAAATAAGGACCAACTCTACTGGAAGTTCAACAAAACGGTCTACATTTTAAAAACGCAGAAAAACAAAAAAGATATAGAAATATATGATGACTACAAGGAAAGAGTTGTGTTATATTTAAACAACTCCTTGTTATTAAGAAATGTACAAATGAATGACAGTGGGCCTTATACAGCAGTGCATTCGAGCAAATCAGACAAGACTGTGAGTGAATACAACCTTCTCGTTCAAGGTATGCCATTGACATATTGACCTATATTGACTATATTACACTCTACCCCTTTCAATCACTTAGCTTATAGGCTTATAGACACCCCCACCCCCATTCTCCTCTTTCACTGGCCAATAGGCCCCCACATGGTGTAAACCGGAAATACATCTCGCTGACGATAGCACCAGCATATTAGTAACTAGCTTAGATGTTCAATGTATTTCTAGTTGTTGTTTGTGTATGTGTTTCTTTTCCTTCTTCTCTTGTATTTCTTTTCTTCTGTCCCCCCATAATCCCTTCCTGTTCGCTGCTTTGTCATAATAAAAATGTATTTTGAATGATCACAATGGGAGTATGTCAGACTCTCAATGTGAAACATTAAAACTGTTCAGAATCCGGGCACTTTGACTTCCATTCTCTGTGTCAAACAGCTGAACAGGACAGGTTTAAAAAAAAAAAAAAAAAAAAAAAAAAAGAAAAACAAAAAAGATATAGAAATATATGATGACTACAAGGAAAGAGTTGTGTTATATTTAAACAACTCCTTGTTATTAAGAAATGTACAAATGCATGACAGTGGGTCTTATACAGCAGTGCATTCGAGCAGATCAGACAAGACTGTGAGTGAATACAACCTTCTCATTCAAGGTATTCCATTGACATATTGACCTATATTGATGCCTGGGTCAATCTGACCCAGGGAGTTTATTAATGTAAATTCTAAACTTAAGTTGATGAAAAAAATTGTATGTTTGTATCATGCCTCAGGTGTAATTGGCCAAGGAACATTATAGCTCCTGAAAAATTATATAAAATATTAAGGTTAAACATTCCCCAACTTAAACAGACTTGACGGCAGAATATAACTTCCACCTGTTGACTTTACAGCCCCAGTATTGCCCGTCAAGATGAAGGTGGCATCGGTGTGGCTTGACTCAGTTTCCTGTAACGTGACAGTAACGTGCAGTGCTGACAAAACACACCTAAATGCCACTTTTGAATGCCACAATGATGTCTGCAAAAAAGGTGAAGGGGAACTACCCAATGACCCAGAACATTTGAGGGCCTTCGTCTCCAATACCTCTATCGTGTGCCAACACAGAAACGAGGTTAGCGAGAGGCAGGAGGAAATGGAAGTTCAACAAGTTTGTAGTCAAACTGACGGTAAGTAGAATTAACATTCAGTCAAGTGTCCGTAACACAGAACTCATTCAACTCAGGATTTGTATTTGTAGCCTTTCATGTGGCAATCTAATATGACTGGTACTTTAAAAAAAATAAATAAATAAATTCATTTTGTTTCAATTACATAGCATCAAATGGAATGTCAACAGCCACATGGATCAGGATATCAGTAACTTTGGTCTTGGCTTTGCTTGGATTTGGTTTAATGGTCTGGTGGATTATTTTAAAAAGTAAGTTTGGGTCGTTGTTGTCACATTCGGCTGCTTGTCATGTTCTATTTCAGAGTGTGGGCGGTGTTCCCTGGACGCAGGTGCATCCAATGCTCATCAGCTTTGTATTTAAACGCAGGCAACCCCAACAAAGGTTGCCGAGATATTAACTTGCTGGTCGCCATTCCCCACTTGTACTTTCTAGTCGCATTATACTTGCTAGCTTGTTCGTCAGTCGCTTTGTGTTTTGTGATTCCTCTACCTTGTGCTGGTATTAAGTATATTTATTTATTTTTAGCTCTCTGCCCACAGCTTAGTTTGGTATTATTGATCCCCCGTCTACCTATTGTCATGGGCCCATTTTGCTAATCCCCCTTTTTCGCGATCGCGTTTGCTTTTGTTTGTATTTAATAAACCCTTGTACGCATACCCTCGATTGTTGCCTGCTCTTGGGTCTAGTCTTGCGTTCCGCATTCGCTGACCGTCACAGGTGTTGTTACACTTGAGTCCTAAAGGTGTCAGTAGTTTTAGATGGAAAGACCGCACCTAGTTTGAATTACCCTCTTGTAAAAGCTGGTTGCTTAAAGTATTTAAGTGAAAATGTATTCATTTAAAACAAAACATCACGCCATTTAGGACTACAGTCCTTCTGTGACGTCAGTCATACACTGACAGACTCAAGCACAGATGCATGTGATAATGGCTATTGATAACATGAAGCTGGACAGGAAATCTGGGATACTCGCATTTAAATGGCTAATATAGTACTGGAATTGATCATATCACTGCTCTCATAGCAGACTTCACAGATGTAATGAATTTAATTACCAATTTCTCTACAATTACAAATCAGAAAAATGAAATTCTGTTGTTGTTTTTTTTTTTTCCATTTCATTAAACAACATTCTTTCCACTGGAATGCATATAATAAAGGTGTTGTCTTTCCCTTTAAATAGTTGCTTACAACCACGCCAATTAAAGACTAGTTCTCACCATAATGCTACCTACATTATAATCACCCTGGTAGCAATTCAATTACTGTGCCCTAGTACAAAACTGATTCCAAGCCATTTTCCACTTACCCTAACTATAGATGAGTATAATTTAATATGAACCCTAAAAATAATAAATTTACCATATCTGGACAATAGTCCTAAACATCCCCTTACATTACAATACATTCAATACTACTACTCAAACCCTAGTCCTCGTACCCCCCAACTTCAGTCCTAATTGTTTCCTCTATTAAACTAAAGCCGGAGTAGCTTTTAGTGACATAGCATCCGTCACAGATCAGATCCGTCTGTTATCCGCCAGACACGTGTATGCATCGGCCATAGGATGAAATAGGGAACAGTTTTGTTGAGCCATTGAGATAATATTGACATTTCACGCAAGATCACCGCGAACAAACACAGTATTAAAAGATCCTGTCTGCCAGCATTTTGCCTGTCCTGTTTTCTCTCTCTCTCTCTCTCTCTCTCTCTCTCTCTCTCTCTCTCTCTCTCTCTCTCTTCTTACTGTATACAGTATAATTTCAGGCTTGCATTCAAATGGCATCATTTAAGCAGATGTAAATTAACACCGAACACCTTGTCTTGATTGTTTTTTGGTGCTAACACTGTGAGACACCATCAAATTATTGGCTATAATCTGTGGTTAATGTTATTTTGAAAATATCTGCCCAACAGGAAGATGTACCACCAAGCAAACAGAAATTGAGGATTATCAGGTAAGTCCTTATCAGAGCTTGATTTTCTTCATGTTAAATTGAGATAAGATAAGATAAGATAAGATCAGATAAGATAAGATAAGATAAGATAAGATAAGATAAGATAAGATAAGATAAGATAAGATAAGATAAGATAAGATAAGATAAGATAAGATAAGAAGGCCTATATTGATCTCACCATGAGGAAATTTTCGGTGTTACAGCAGCAAAGATATAAGTCACACTGAGGCGACGGCATGATGTAGCCGTTAATGTATAACATTAGCAGCAAACATTCGAAAACAAACCTATGTACGCCAGAGGTTGCGCTAGACATTTTCGTTGTCTGTCATTTTGACTGACAGGGTCATAAAAATCCGGTCATAATCTATTTTTACCCGTCACTTAAATTTTTAAAATGATAATGATGACGTATTCAATAGTATTTAGTTTTCATTCATTTTTAATTAATATTGTAACGCTTGCTTGGCGGCGAAAAATTAGACACGGAAGTCGTGGTATTTTTCTCCCTCTTTTTACTCTGCTTACCGCCAACAACACCAACAAAACAACAACTCCACCCCCAAAGAAAATAGGCAACTATATAGACCCCAATCACCAACGTCACACAATGATCTTAATTGTGGTTGTCAGCCCAAAATCTTCTAAATATATATTAAATGCATCTTACCAGATATAAAATGACTACTACAGTCTGTGGTGATTGTTTGGTGCCCAGATTTCTTGTCGAATTACAGCAGTCCATCTCGGTCTCCTCTTCGGGTCTCTCAGAATACGGTAGAACTTCAAGTCTCTCCGTCTATCTTCTCTGTTACTGCAACCAACCGCCACACACGCCTTCACCATTTTGATTATTAATGTTAACGAGCAGAAAAACACGCCGTAATAGGAGGCATGTACGTAGCGGTAATGTGTAAACACGACGAGCTGACACACAATATGGCGGCTCCAGTCAGGGGGCGGAGTTGTGACGTCATGTGATTGGGGTCTATACACAGGCGGCAATCTAGTCCACCGATTGGATGACGCGCTGGCACACCGGGTGCACCAATAAGAACCTCGCGTTGATGTGTCAATCACGGTGCCGCTGCCAGACCCCGGTGACGCTACAATATTCTGACAGAATAGCCGACAACGTCATGCATTAAGAGAGAAAATAGCTAATTAATATGCTCACTCGCCACCCTGTGGTCTGGGGTGTGAATTGCAACCTGTCAAAATGATGGACGGACTTCAGTTTTTTCCGTCACCGTTTTAAAAAACCGGTCAACGACGGAAAATATTCGGTTAACGCGACCCCTGATGTACGCATACGCAGTGTTCTTTGTATATACACATATACACATGTATAGTCACACTCACATGTAAATATGAAAACACTCTAAAGGTCTGTACATAGTACAGAGGAAAAAAATAGGTGGCAGTGCGGAAGTGCAAATATAAAGTACAGAATTGGAAGCAAAAAATACAGTAGTGTGGTATATTGGGTATTGCACACTAGCATCACAGGTGCCGGACTGCACAATTGCTCTAGTGTCCGGCAGTTTGTACAAACTACCTAATGTTCTTATTAAACAGCCTGATAGCAGCAGGCTGGAAGGAGCGGCGGAATCTCTCCTTTGCACAGCGAGGATGTAACAGTCTATCACTGAAGGAGTTTCGGAGTGCTGTTAGGGTGCCCCGGAGGGGGTGGGCCGGGTTGCGCAGCATTGATGACAGCTTTGCCATCATCCTCCTGTCCCCCACTGAGTCCACCGAAGAACCGAAGCGCAAAATACATGTGATAGCCCAGGGCTGACGTGTCCAATGAAGGATCAAAATAATTGTGTGAACAGCTACGATAGCGCATGGGTTAAGAATCACAAAAAGGTGATACATCGGCTGCTGCAATGGTGCAGCGCACGGGTGTATGTTTGCAAGTGCCTAGCCCATTGATAGTCTTTTTGTGGTGAATGACAACTCATGTAGACAACAACACAGTATAGTATTGTAATGCTTTAGCGAGAGCTCACAGAAGAAAAAATATCGCAATGTTAGTTTCAGTTGCTTTGTTAACATGTGGCAACAAAAAATAAGAACAGCAACAAAAATACAACGAGCTACTTTCGGGCGCAACGCAGCAAACAAGCCCAGACTCCGCTACCACCAGAAGGACTTCTCTCTTACAAATACATCATACCACAATCGCGGCTATTCACTTAAAAGTGACAGACATTTATAGATTTTAATGTATATAATGCTACATAATACTGTGGCGAGCAACATGGTGAATATCGAGAAAAACAGGATATATGTTTTACATTTACTGCTGTAGTTCCCCATACAATGCACAGCCATAAGAGACAGCACTTTTTATTGAATGTAACACTCAGAACATAACCACTGCAACCATCATTCTCAGTCATGGTAGCCAAAAATATTCATCAATCATTGCGGGTGGAACAGAGAACAACATACTCGCTACAATACAAAAGCACCACCCAGTGGTCACAGCCAATAACAACTGTTGTTGAATGTAATATTCCTAAACTGGGGCCAAGTATACAGGTCGATAACGACAGAGGTGCACGATGGGCCCAAATAAGTCCGGGAACACAACGAGGCCAAAATCAATAAGTACCGCCTCCTTGTCCAGCAGGTTCCGGTACAAATTAACTCATGCTACCTGTCAATTCTACAATGTGCCAAAATTCATAGTAGCTGAATAATAGTTCAATATTTTCATTTGATTTACTTGCAGATGAACGATGTCCAAAATGTTGATGATATATATGACGAAGCCATCTCTTTGCCTAACTCCATCTAGTCCTTGGTGACTCATCACACAGGACCAAGGCAGACAAGCCACGCTTTAGTTCCTAAACCTCCACTGGAAGTGACCACCATGGAAGAATCGGAACAAAGCAGAAACCCATTGTTAGCACTGTAACAATGTAACGACCGCGCTCTGTGCTCTCAATGCACCGTAATGATCATTTTGTATTTTTTTCCTAAACGTATCATCTATTATAGCTTAGTAACATCAGCAGAAATGTCTCTAATGCGCTTCAAACACAACTTAACAATTTACCTATTGTCTTTTATTTAGTAGTATGTTTGAGTGGTGTTTAATTTTACTGTCTTGTGTTTTATGGTACCACAGAGTAGCTTTCCAATGTCGTTGTTTGATCAGCTTGCAATGACAATAAAGGAATTGAATTGAACATCATCAAAGAAAGCGGGATAACTTCAAGAACAAAACTCAAAGATGCAAAAACTCAAGCAATGCTGGTTTTGCAGTGCAATGCATTGAATTGCACTGTTCCGATACCATTATTTTAGCACCTGATACCGATTCCGTTACAAAAAAAAAAAAAAAACAATACTTTTCTGGCTGCTGTCATCGTCCTCATCTTTAAGAAAAACTCCTGGTTGCTTTGCCTCACCTGAATCTCTGACCAACTAGGACTATCATCTGACAGCACTATGTTTACAACAAAAAAAGCTGGTGGTATAAATGCACTGAATTACTGAACCAAAATGTTCACTTCTACTCTGTGTTGTTACCAACTGGTAACCAAATGGCATTGCGTTTTGGTACCCAACACTACATGCCAGCACAAGTCATTTTCTTTGTCTGCTTGTGGTTTATGGCGGTTAGATACAAAATCTCCAAATGATTACATACTGTGTGGCATCGGTGAATTATTTGTTAGTACTCACTGACACTGATGCCAGCATTTTGGTGTCATATTGGGGCTCCTTCCAATACTAGTATTGGTACAACACTGATAGTGAGTGATCTCTACATTGGAGAAACCGACAAACCCTTAAAAAACGGCTAGTCCTGTCATGTCCGGAGTTATCAGTTCATTTGCAACACAAAAGAAATACCTTGAGGACATTGTTATTGTCACACCTGGGTGAGGGTTGTCACGTCTTGGTATATTCTCTTCCTGCTTTATTTTGAAGCCTCACCCTCCTGTTTCCACCACTCAACCTTCCTGCTGTCTCACCTGTCTCTGATTATGATTACCAATTGTTCCCACCTGTGTCCTATTCATCATGTGCTTAAATTGTTTGTCACTCCCTAGTCTCGTGCCAAAGTGTCTTCGTCCTTCGTCTTCACTACAGCCCAGATTCATAGTCAAAGACATTCTACGTTGTGAGTTTATTCATAGTATTCTACAGTTTGTTTTTTATGCTTAATGCAAAGTCCTTTGTTATAGTATTCTACTCCAGTGCGTTTTTTGCCTGGCTCTCTTGTTTCCCGTTTGTACCATTTAATTTCATAGCCTGTTATTTCCTCCTTCTGGAGCGCCCTCAGTTTGTTACTGCTTCTGATTATTTGTGTTCATTAAAAGACTGAATTCTGCACTTGAGTCCACTCCATTCCGTCCAAGTGTGACAGTTATTGATTTATGCTGTCACTTAAGCCCCTTTCACACATACCTAAACACCGTTAAAATCCTGGGATTTAATAGGGTAGCGCTTATGTGGAGGGTTGCCACCTTTCAGAAATGAGCAGTACGGAACACCCCCCTCGCGCCCAAAATTGTACAGGGAGAGAAAAAAAGGGACATCCCCAAAACTCCTAAAATGCATAGAAATGTATCTATTCATTTATACTCCGTATTAGTTCAATACGGAACGCAACATTTAATTCCCGATTTCTGATCGTTCATTATTTTAAGGGACAGGTGGCAACCCTACTTATGTCTGAAAGCAATTTCCCGGGTCGACTAACAATGAGATGACGCGGATATTTGCTGAGTCGCATCTTAGTATAATGACCGGGACTTTCCCAGGAAGCGATATGTGTGAAAGCAGACGTTAAATTCCTGGGTCACAGCGCGATGACGTATATAACATGGCGGGCCGATCGTCATTTCGTCTTGCTTTGCAGTAAGGCGAAAAGCGGTAAACAAACATCGCAATTATCAACATGGCAAACTGGAAATAGCATAATTAAACTGAAAACATAACGGAATTAAATTGGTATTGGATCGTAGAGCCGAGGAAGAGTTCATCGTCCATCTTTGGAAATGTGTGGTTTATTCTGTTGCCGATGCTGACCAAAAATGACCTAATATCCGGGTTATAAAATCGCGCCAGCCGGCGTCTCCGCACAGAGTGCGCCGAGTCGGCAACACAGAACAAGTGTCCAACCCACGTTAACCCTGGGATATCTCTCCATGTGTGAAAGCACTGACGCGGGATTTAGCCTCACTTTGGAATTTCAAATTTCATATAAAGAAACTATTTCGAGTTAATGTGAAATGTGGGAACAACCCAAAAGAGTCCAGTTGCCTTGGCATAGGTTTTACAAGCTTCATCTATTTGAAATTGGTACAAATGCGGAGTTCTTTTGCTTGAATGTGTTGCAATTGGTTTGTTTGCGGTTTCTGGAAGAAAAGATTGTGGACAAGTGATGTTTTCCTTCATTCTAAAGAGCGGGCGCTTTGATGATGTGGATGATGCGTAAGGTAGCTTTTGACACAGGGCATCATTGTGATGTAATGGCTCGAATCAATTCCGCAACCCCCACAGAGCCCATTGCTGCTTTTCAATTCCGCTGCGAATCGGCATGACTACAAAGTGTTACGAAATGGTCAAAATTCAAAATGAATTGTGTGGATGGTAGACTTGCAGGCAAGAGTGTAGTATGTGTGTACGACGAGCTGAGACAGACCCGAGGACTCAGCGACGCACTTATCACAGTTGACCATGTGGAGTTTCACGTCCACAAGATCATCATGTGCAACAGCAGCCCATACTTTGGGTGAGTATGTACCAAATAAGTAACAATTCCGGTTTGAGTAAAGAGCTGTACACTTGAAAACCCACAATTGTTTATGTGTGATGGTAGAAGTATTTCTCAAACGGACGTCTGGGGACACATAAAACAGTCACTCCTAATTTAGCTTTGGTCAGTTAAAATCTCTAGTGATTGTGACATTACACGAATCAGACATCTATGCACCAGTATACTGTGTCTTTTATAGAATTAGAGGTACAGTGGGGAGAACAAGTATTTGATACACTGCCAATGGGAAAACCCATTGGCAGTGTATCAAATACTTGTTTTCCCCACTGTATATTAGAGAAATAATTAAAAAATTCCAAAAATATATAAAATGAACATATTAAAATTTCCCCTTGAAAAAAAACTTTATTTTCATCACAACCAAAACACTCATCAATTTGTTACTGTAATTAAGTCGATACTCAAGTTTTTAAATCTTTATTGTAGGGGTAAACGTTGTAGTCACGAGTGGAGTGCTTGGAAAAATGTCACCCCTGTAAGTGGTCTCTGGTCCCCCCAAATGTGCATGTTGGTAATTTGTTAAACCTGCTATGTAATTTTTGCAAAACAGAAATTTTGAAATCATCTTTCTGTGTCCCCGATGTTTAGAGCCCTCTTTCTACGTTGGTCCACCCCAGACCAGAAGGTCTATGCCATACAAGGTCTAACAGCTCACTTGATGCAGCTCTTCATTGATTTTGCCTACACTGGCTGTGTGTTGGTGACAGAGGACAATGTCAAGGACTTGTTGATAGCCGCTGATAAGTTTAACGTCTCAGGCATCGTCGAAATCTGCTGCGTGTTTTTAACAGAGCAGCTCTGCCCAGAGAACTGCATCGGTATCTGGCAATTCACGAGGAACTGTCACACCCCACAGCTGCAGAGCAATGCCTACCAATATATTTTATATCACTTTGAGGAGGTTGCCACCTCGGACGAGTTGCGACAACTCTCCATGCAGGACTTCGGTGAAATTCTCGACAGGGACGACTTGATTGTGAAAAAGGAAAACATTGTTTACGAGGCCATTCTGCACTGGATTTCACACGAGCCCTGGGAGCGAGGCAGAAACATGCCAATCCTCTTGGCTAAGGTAAATCGCAGAAACAACCACAATAATAAAACCTTATAAAAACTACAATAAGCTGGGTTCCAGTTAGATGGGAGGTAAGAGCACTCAAATACTGAAGATAGTCATTATCCATGTAGATTACTTTAATAAACAACCTCTCTTACCAGAGTTGTTTCGACAGCTTCATGCTAAAAATATGAATTCCTTCGTAGACAACTTGCCAAGAACAAAAAACAATTGACAACTTTGTGTCAAACAAGTAGGTGAATAGTGAGATAGTTTAAAGCGCTTTGAGCGCCTTGAAAGGTGGAAAGCGCTATATAAGTATAATACCATTTACCATTTAGACAAAATCACTGGACAATTGACAAAAAAAAAAAAAAAAAGCTACAATGCTCAAATAGGTTGAAAGTTTTGTTTTCTCCTTGAGATAACTGTTGTTGTGATTTGGTCTAAACAAATATAAGTTGATTTGATTTTATTTGACTTAGAACACATCCATAACTGAACAGTATGGTCACATGCAGGTCACAATGTTTTTTTTTTAGGTAACCTATTCTGGTTCCTCGGTTTTATTATTATTATAGTTATTCTTTGTTCCACAGCCCCTTTGAGCTCAATTTGTACCCCGTAGAATGCTTCAAAATGCACCAAAATCGGCAGGCAGGTCAAGACAGGTGGAATCTTTGACACCTTGTAAAGAAAAATTCCAAATACACTATGTAGCGCCCCCTGGCAGTCATTCTTTGTCCGGCTGACGCTTTGATTCCTACTTTGACCCCCTCAGAATGCTTCAAAACTCACCAAACTCAACAGCTAGGTGAACACTGGTAAAAACTTTGATAAAATATATATTCAAAAAAAAAAAAAAAAAAAAAAAAAAAGCGTCCCCTAGGAAAACAACCAACATTTCGTTAATTTTTTTTTTTCTTATTTAAGTTGAAAGAGGAGGTAACAACGCGAGGGTTAAAATTTAGAACACATTAGTACTATATGAATGGGATACGGTCGGGAGAACAAGTATTTGATACACTGCCGATTTTGCTGGTTTTCCCACTTGCAAAGCATGTAGAGGTCTGTAATTTACATCATAAGTTCTCTTCAACTGTGAGGGACGGAATCTGATACAAAAAAAACAGAAAATCACATTGTATGATTTTTAAATAATAAATTTGCATTTAATTGCATGAAATAAGTATTCGATACATCACAAAAATCGAACTTAATATTTGGTACAGAAACCTTTGTTTGCTATTACAGATACCAAACATTTCCTGTAGTCCTTGACAAGGTTTGCACACACCGCAGCAGGTATTTTGGCCCACTCATCCATGCAGATCTTCTCCAGAGCCTTCAGGTTTCGGGGCTGCTGCCGGGCAACACGGACTTTCAGCTCCATCCATAGATTTTCTATCGGGTTCAGATCTGGTGACTGGGTAGACCACTCCGGGACCTTAAGATGCTTCTTACGGAGCCACTCTTTAGTTGCCTTGGCTGTGTGCTTTGGGTCGTTGTCATGCTGGAAGACCCAGCCACGACCCATCTTCAGGGCTCTCAATGAAGGAAGGAGGTTGTCTGCCCAGAGCTGGCGATACATAGCCCCATCCATCCTCCCCTTAATACGGTGCAGTCATCCTGTACCCTTGGCAGAGAAGCAGCCCCCAAAAATTATGTTTCCTCCTCCATGTTTCAAGGTTGGGATGGTGTTCTTGGGGTTGTACCCATCCTTCTTTTTCCTTCAAACACGACGAGCCGAGTTTAGACCAAAAAGTTCAATTTTGGTCTCATCCGACCACATGACCTTCTCCAATTGCTCCTCTGGATCATCCAGATGGTCAGTGGCAAACTTCAGACATGTCTGGACATGCACTCGCTTTAGCAGCGGGACCTTGCGTGCGCTGTAGGATTTTAATCCATGACGGCGTAATGTGTTTCCGATGGTTTTCTTCGAGACTGTGGTTCCAGCTCTCTTCAGGTCATTGACCAGGTCCTGCCGTGTAGTTCTGGGCTGATCCCTTACCTTCCTCATGATCAGTGATGCCCCACGAGGTGAGATCTTGCATGGAGCCCCAGAACGAGGCAGATTGACCGTCAACTTGAACTTCTTCCATTTTCTAATAATCGCTCCAACAGTTGTTACCTTCTCACCAAGCTGCTTGCTTATTTTCCTGTATCCCTGATGTCCTTACACAGCTCTTTGGTCTTGGCCATTGTGGAGAGGTTGGAGTTTGTTTGTTTGAGCATGTGAACAGGTGTCTTTTATACAGGTAACAAGTTCAAACAGGTGCAGTTACTTCCGGTAATGAGTGGAGAAAAGGAGGAGTTCTTAAAAAAGAACTAAGAGCCGAAATATTTGCTAGTTGGTAATGTATCAAATACTTATTTCATGCAGTTAAATACAAATTTATTATTTAAAAATTATACAATGTGATTTTCTGGATTTTTTTATTAGATTCCGTCCCTCACAGTTGAAGAGAACTTATGATACAAATTAACAGACCTCTACATGGCTTGCAAGTGGGAAAACCAGCAAAATCGGCAGTGTATCAAATACTTGTTCATTCCAAAAAAAAAAGAAATAAAAAAAGGTTTCCAAGTTCCAACTATTTCAAATGAACATTGACAGACGCATACATATTGTAGCATCTACAAATCTACTATGTACTAATACACATTCAGCAGAAAAATATCACATTATTTTTCAATTAATTATACCCACCTGGACGCCACAAACTATGTAAAAAATTGGTCCAAGATATTAGGAAGACGCTTGCCGTTAGTGATAGCCTAATGCTAATGCTATGCTAATGCTACGAGTTACATTGAGTGTGTAAAGATCATTCAGGACAGATCTTTATAGGCTTCAGCAAAATTGCATCTTCTCTTTTGCCAAGATAAGACAAATCTTACCATGTGTTTCAAAACAAGCAACGGGGAGACTGGCGAGGACACTAGTGGGTGAGTTGGGGGTGTGAAGCACATCACATGACTGAACCAATGATATAGGATGTTTTTAACTGAAGCCACTCTTGGCCAATCACAGACCAGTTGTGACACAAACTGCACCGCGGCATATTTTCTTTAAAAGCCGAACAAATAGCTAATGGGTTGTGCCAAACGCTGGACACATCACTGAAAAGGCTGAGTGTCCGTCCTAAAACCGGACAGGTGGTCCCCCTACACATGAGTGACACTACCAGACACTGCTACGATTCAAAATGTCACAAACTGTGAACATGAATAGAAACTATGGCGCATTTTCGTCTCGTCAGATGAAAACAGACGTTTGTGTCGTTATGTTTTAGTCTCCTAAGACACATTTTTAGCTCGTTATAGTCTCGTCATCGTCATAAAAAAATTGTTCATGACTATAACAAAATATTTTCGCTATAGTCAAATTAATTATTTTCTTTGTTTTCGTCAACAGTAACTATAATCTCCCATTTACAATCTACATCTGCATACCATTGTTAAAACCTATACAGTTTGCTGAGGTGACAACCTCACTGTAGACAGAGTTTCAAAACCCCATCAATGACTTTACGCCAAACAATTGATCCTTTTTTAAAAACATAGCATGTTTAATAATCGTCCCTTTCAACTCCAATGAACACCCAATAAACAAGATGGGTGAAAACCACAAAACAATTGATAACCCTCCATTAAAAACTTGGCAGTGAAATGTCTCCCATTTTGACAACTTTGAACCATGCCCCTTTTACACAACTCTGCCCGAAGACCCATTGCACTGTTTGTTAACTAACTCAGTGTATTCTAACAATGAAGCAGATGAAAACTTGTGCTCTTTCAATGCTTAATTTGCTGAACCTTTTGTGATAACAAAAAATATTCTTGCTACTGCATAGGTCCGTCTCGCACTGACCAGTCAGGAGTACATCACCATCAACGTGCTGACCAACCAGCTGGTACAGAACAGTCGCGAATGCCTGGAAATGGTTACATTTGCGTCACGCGTGATAAACCATATGGCTGTAAACTCCGTGTCTGCATACTGCAACCTGGTAGCACGCCCCCGCCTGCCTTCTGCCATCCTCCTGGCCATTGGCGGCTGGAGCGGCCCAAGTGCCACCGAGTGCATTGAGGTGTATGACGTCCACGCCAACTGTTGGGACTATCTATTCGAAAATATGGACCAACCTCGAGCGTACTGCGGCGCCGCCTTTCTCAATGACGCCATCTACTGTCTGGGTGGCTTTGATGGTACAGAACACTACAACACTGTCAGCCGCTTCGACTTAAAAACGCGCGCTTGGCAGGAAGTTGCACCCATGCACTCCCGACGGTGCTATGTTAGCGTCACGGTCCTAAATGGCTGCATCTTTGCGTTGGGGGGCTATGATGGACACGTAAGACTAAAGACTGCAGAGTACTACAGGCCGGAGACCAACCAGTGGACTCTTGTCACCAGCATGCACGAACAGAGGAGTGATGCCAGCTGCACCACTCTCAATGATAAGGTGGGTGGAACCTGTCCACCAATATCTTGTCATTCTGGCCTACTTGAATTGGTAAGCCTTCAACCAATGTGATTCTAGATTTACATTTGCGGCGGTTTCAACGGAAATGAGCCTTTGCAAACAGCAGAATATTACAGCCCAGAGACCAACGAGTGGACAGTGATGGCGCCGATGAGCAGCCGTCGCAGTGGTGTCGGAGTGATTGGCTTTGCTGATCACATTTATGCAGTAAGTACAGTATAAGAGTAAGTGAAAGTGACCGATATGTCCACCTTTTTGAGACATTTTTAACACAGATTTAATTCTGCAAAATTTCACCACACGTTTTGAGACACATTTTCAACATTTATTTATTTTTAAATGTTTTCACACATTTGGCAAACATTTTTGGCTCATGGTTATTTTCATTTTTCAAACTTTAAATTACAAAAATCTGCTTGAGATACACATGGGAATTTCTATATACATAATATTGGCAAATTTATTACTCACCTGCCTTGAGTCACTTATGAATTAACATGAAATCCCATTCATACTATACACTTGAAGGATGCACTGAAATTAAATATTGTCACCTGGAAACCCAAATATGAGAAAACTGAAGCCGAAGACCGAAACCATTAAAAAAAAAAAAAAAAAGTTTTTTAAAATGGGTATTTCAAATATTTTTATTTTAAAACACAGTTAAAGAAACACTTGGTAATTTTTCAGTTTTGGTCGATTTAAGCAACGCCGGTGGACAAAAGCGGCAGTGTTTTGCCTTAAGGAAGACTGCATTTCCCATGATGACCAGCGCACACCCGAAAAGTGTCGTCAATCAATCAATCGATCGCTCGCTCACTCACTCGCTCACTCACTCACTCACTCACTCACTCACTCAATCAATCAATCTCCTAGTCGTCTGCAGATTGATTAAACAACATTTCTGTTTCCAGAAGGATGAATAGTAATAAGGTAATTCATCCAATTGTGGCTAAACAATAGCATATGACAGTTAGCAACCGTGTGGCTTAGTGTGGCTACCCCTACCCCACCCGAACTCGTCAGTGTTGACAGGGGGGTAGCCACACTATTGCAGAATTTGCACGAAAGCGTTCGCATCGACTTACATTTTTATAGCGAATGGGGAAAGGAGGAGGTGACATATGCTGTAAAGCAGTCAGCCCATTTGTAGTTTTTTTTGTGTGTGTGTGTGGCAGAGGTTAGGGTTAGGGTTCAACGGGCTCAAAGTTATTTAGTGCTGGTGAAAGCGATACCGACCCCCTCAATATTTAAAAGAGGTTTCATTCAACTAGTTGTCAGTCAACATATTATCACAAATGTTATGAAAATATTTAATAAAGGTTGAAACGCTACTTAGTGATGCTTTAAGGCAAATATTCAGATTTTATTATTTTTTTGTTCATTTATAATTACTATTTTACAAAAGCTTAATGCTTGGAATTACAAAAATATTTATTTAATAATATTCATTTGGTGCTGACATTTCAACAATGTACAATGTGAAAATAATATTAAACACAAAGTGTTTAACTTGACCTACAATAGAATAAAAAGCATGTTCACAATGGTATTAATAGTCTGCTATTGGTTCACAGACTCCCTCTTTGTACATTATTTTCAATATTTGTATTATATTTTGGTGTTCTTTTATTTCTATTTGTATTTCTGGATGGTAATTGAGGGGCTCTTTTTGAAACCTCTTCGAGTGGTAACGGAACATCTTTTTAACTGATTAAAATAACATCAAGAACACATTTGAAGTAGGGTGTCTAGTTTGGTTCTTATTGTACTTTCACTCAAGGTTGGAGGTTACGATGGTGAAGTCCGACTGACCACCGCAGAGGCCTACAACCCCCGGACTAACAACTGGATCGAGTTGCCTCCCATGCAGTGCCCTCGAAGCAACTTTGGCATCGAAGTAGTGGAGGATTGTCTCATTGTCGCCGGAGGTTACAACGGCGTCTCCACCACCAGTCACGTGGAGTACTATGACCTAACGACCGGTCTATGGTCCCCTGCCAGCGATATGCGGATTTCCCGTAGCGGCCTGACTTGTTGCGTGATGACTGGACTCTGCAACATGACCCAATGTGCTATCGTTCGAAACGATCTACCATTCCTCTTCCTAGAAGACGATATGACAGAAATAGACGATGATGTCTAAATGTAAAATGTCAATTACGCTGGGAACTGAAATAAATGCAAAACAGCCTTATGACCAAGAGGGAAAAATGAGCAGGAAACAAGGCATGAATAAGACATTAGTAAAAAGTATGATAAATCATATTTTGTTATTTTGTGATTTTTTTTTTTTTTTTTTTTACATGAACAACTGAGACAAATTCACAAATATTGCATCTATGGTCAATAACATTTCTTATTTGGAGATCCTTTTTTTATTGCTTGCTTCTGTGATATGGAATGGATACAATAATTATTTACAATACACAGTATATTTTCTTATTGCTGAACTATGAGACCCAACCCAGAATTTGACAATTTAAAAACAAGTGAGATTCCAGAAGAAAAGTGAGTCTTATGAAGAAATAAAAAGACGGTGTTCATTTTCAGACTCCAAGACATCATTTTTAGATGAATCTTTAGGAGATTCATGTACTTGATTAAGAACTCTACCAAGGGTTAAGCAAAGGTCAACCTATTCAAATCCTGCTTGGAAAGTGATGTAAATTGGTTCAGTGTTTCGAAAAAGTCTTCCGCTTACCATCGTCAAGTAAAGAGCAGTTGTTTTCTACTGCTGTCTAATGACTGGCAACAACCAAGTCTTCTAATGACTGTTATAAGTAATTCAGGTCCAAGCAAATGCCGACTCGAGGTTCATGCGGCAACTGTAATTGTGATATTCTCAACTCACTTTTTGGTCGGACTACTAACTTCAGAGTACGACTCATACAAGACATAATATGTATGGTTTTGGATACATCATATTTTGTGGGCGTCAGAGAATTTAGTCTGAAAATGCATCATTCCACTCTCATGTCCATAGAACTTGACGTCTCACGTCTTTGGTCAAAGTGGCATGACTCACGTTTTAGTGGGATTAATGACTCTTTAGTGGGATTTGAGCTTTTTAGATGATTTACAAGATACTGTTCTTAGAGCATATCTAAGATGGAAATGTAATATCAGGATTTTATATTTGAACCCAGTGATGCATGCTTTAAATGTAAAGCACAGAGGCCTTGATGATGCGGTTGATGTCACCACTGATTACTCACCTGGCTTCTGACAGAGAATGTCACAATGATGTGATTGTAGAAGTAGAAATTTCCTACCATCCAAAAGACTCTCTGACCCACCTGCTGCCTTTTACTGTTTACTAAATGACTTCGGCTGAGGTTTTGGCAGAAGTCGAAAGTATTAAGTCATGGCAAATAATTCAAGATGAGTTACGATGGGCAGTCATACAAGTATGGTTCTGTGTACAACCAACTACGCCAAACAAAAGAACTGATAGATGCAGTCATTACGGTCGATAAAGTCGAGTTTCACATCCACAAGATCATCCTGTGCAACTGCAGCCCATACTTTGGGTGAGTCGGTGTGATGTCAGTGTTATTTTTAGCCAGAGGTGTGGGACTTTAGTCACATGACTAGACTCAAGTCAGACTTACGTAAAACATTTTGCATCTTGCCTAAAACTAAGAAATATTAGACTTGAGTATTATGTGATATTCATTAGACTTATATTGACAAGTCTTATCTCTACATTTTAAACTCTGCAATACGCTACAATGCATAGTTCAGAGACCACCTTGTGGTGCAAGTATCATGGGCCTCTGAAAATCATGTAAATTTCTTTTCAAGAAATAGTTGATCCTGAATGTGTTAGTGTAACTATCTTAGTATCTTAGTGCAGTGGATAATGAATGAATATAAAGCAATAACCAAGTAACAGCTTGGCTTGCATAACTTATGTTTTACCTCAGTCAGTGGAGACAAATTTATGAATTAAACATGTTGCTTCATCTGAGATCCTCCCGAGAAGACATTTAAAAAAAATATGTATATATTGCGTCTATCATTTTCAGAGCTCTCTTTCTACGCTGGTCCACCCCAAACCAGAGGATCTACACCATACATGGTCTAACAGCTCCTTTAATGCAGTTATTCATCGATTTTGCATACAACGGCTCCGTATCTGTGACAGAGGACATCGTACAGGACTTGCTGATAGCAGCTGATAAGTTCAATGTTATAGGCATTGTTCGAACCTGCAGCAGATTTCTGGCAGAGCAGCTCTGCCCAGACAATTGCATTGGCATCTGGCAATTCACCAAGAATTGCTACTCTCCAGAATTGGAGGACAATGCTCACCAGTATATTTTATACCACTTTGAGGAAGTTGTGAATTCAAAAGAGTTGTGGCAATTGTCCATTCAGGACTTGTGTGACTTTCTTGACCGGGATGACCTAATTGTGAAAAAGGAGAATACAGTTTATGAGGCCATACTTTACTGGATTGCACATGCACCTCGAGAGCGGGGAGAATATGTTGCTTTGCTCCTAGCAAAAGTAAGTCAGCCCCTTCAACATTGAGTGCTGGTATGTGGCTGCAGTATGCACAGTATTTTGTTTGTCATAGTATCTGGAAAAAAAAAAAGAAATTGGGGTTCTTACTAAGGTTGTTGAACAAAAAGTCTGACATTTTGCTGTTCTCAATATGTCAAGGTCTCATCTCGATTATAATTTGTCTTGACTCAGCCATAGGAACCCATGAAGACCTAAACCTTGCACACCTCAACATACAAGTATATGTTTTCACTTTGTCCCATTAGGTATTGTTTTAGCCTTGGTTCAGTCTCAACCCCTCTGGGTTTCATATCTGTTTCAACCTCTAATGCAGGAGTCTGCAAGTCCGGTCCTCGAGAGCCACTATCCAGCTTGTTTTCCATTTTCCCCTCCTTTAAAGGGTATGAAAACGCAAAGGGGGTGTGAGACATCAATAGAACCGCTATGTGCCAAGATAACAAATATTGATAAAGTTAACAAAAAAATCAATCACATTAATGAGCAATTATCGATAATAGATCGAAAATGACGAACATTTCCGAAAGTGTTCCGGAAACAGCCGAATCGGGCGGAGACGTCATAACAAGGAAACAAAAGGTCGAGGCAGGTGCGATCGTTCTTTATCGACGAGAGAGTTGCGTTCGTGTTTTATTAAAAAATCGCAAAAATGGTTCAAACCTGTCATGCTATGTGGTTTACAAATAGCCATTTGTCGCAATGTAGTACCCATGAGTTCCCGAACGCGAGAAAAAGAGCTGGACTACGCAGACAATGAGTAAAGTTCGTCAGTGCTAAGAGGGCTAATTTTGCAGACCCAGCCCCCGGCACGGTTTTGTGTGGTGCGCATTTTACACCTGAAAGCTATACAAACTATGGGCAAATGAAATCAGGTTTTGCTAAGAAATTGCTGCTGAAAGCAGATGCGGTACCCGGTGAAAGAGGACGATGACTGGCTCTGATGAGACCACCTCACCACCACAGGCAAAGCAAAGGAGGGAAATGGCCAGAGTGAGTACTCTTTTATAATAAAAAACATATCACGCATTGGATATAGGACTGGACACATGTATAACTTATCGGTCGTAAAATATACTGTATAGAACAAATCCTCTAATCCCATTCATATTTGTGTCGGTTGGCAGAGCGAAACCGATGATAGCATATTAAATGATAATTATTCTATACTTTATTTTGCGTTCACAGTGTATCAGCTTCACAAAAAGAAATGCAAAACAAACCATTCGGTGATTCTGTTGCCGCCGGTGTTTCATCAGTGTGATTGCTCCCCTCAATGATCCTTTCATTAGGCTGCATTGGCTTTAGTTTGGGCTCAAATTGTTAACCCAAAACACCAAAGAAAGGATCATAACTCTCCTCGTCACCATGAGAAGAATGTTCGTTACGTCGGCTTCGTCGCTGCAAATAGAAACAAAATTGTCCGCCATCATCGCCGCCATTCAGTACTAAGCACTGAGCCGGTTGTTTCCCTATAGTGACGTCACGCACACACTATGCTAGATTTCCGGCATCTCGGGGCCGGTTCCTTTTAGCTTGACAATCGACCTAATTTCTATCATTTTCTTGGTGTTGCGATGTGTGTAATTACACGAAGTGGCATGATATGAATTCAAAAGGCATGCGTTGATGGATAAATGATGGAATATTAGCATTTCCCCAGGTGTTGTCATACCCTTTAACACACCTGAATCAAATGATCAGCTCATCAGCAAGCTTTGCAGGAGCCTAATAACAATCCTGATTATTTGATTCAGGTGTGTAAAAGGAGGGAGACATACAGTGGGGCAAATAAGTATTTAGTCAACCACTAATTGTGCAAGTTCTCCCACTTGAAAATATTAGAGAGGCCTGTCATTGTCAACATGGTTAAACCTCAACCATGAGAGACAGAATGTAGAAAAAAAAAAAAAAAACAGAAAATCACATTGTTTGATTTTTAAAGAATTTATTTGCAAATCATGGTGGAAAATAAGTATTTGGTCAATACCAAAAGTTCATCTCAATACTTTATTATGTACCCTTTGTTGGCAATAACGGAGGCCAAACGTTTTCTGTAACTTCACAAGCTTTTCACACACTGGTGCTGGTATTTTGGCCCATTCCTCCATGCAGATCACCTCTCGAGCAGTGATGTTTTGGGGCTGTCGTTGGGTAACACGGACTTTCAACTCCCTCTGCATCTTTTCTATGGGGTTGAGACCTGGAGACTGGCTAGGCCGCTCTAGGACCTTGAAATGCTTCTTACTTGTTGCCCTGGCTGTGTGTTTGGGATCATTGTCATGCTGAAAGACCCAGCCACGTCTCATCTTCAATGCACTTGCTGATGGAAGGAGATTTTCACTCAAAATCTCTCAATACATGGCCCCGTTCATTCTTTCTTTTACACAGATCAGTCGTCCTGGTCCCTTTGCAGAAAAACAGCCCCAAAGCATGATGTTTCCACCCCCATGCTTAACAATGGTTATGGTTCAATCCAGTATTCTTTTTCCTCCAAACAAGAGAACCTGTGTTTCTACCAAAAAGTTCTATTTTGGTTTCATCTGACCATAACACATTCTCCCAGTCCTCTTCTGGATCATCAAAATGCTCTCTATCGAACCGTAGACGGGCCTGGACGTGTACTTTCAGCAGGAGGACACGTCTGGCAGTGCAGGATTTCAGTCCCTGGCTGCGCATTGTGTAACTGATAGTAGCCTTGGTTACTGTGGTCCCAGCTCTCTATAGGTCATTCACTAGGTCCCCCCGTGTGGTTCTGGGATTTTTGCTCTCCGTTCTTGTTATCATTTTGACGCCACGGGGTGAGGAGAGAGTTGAAAGTTGGTGTTGCCCAACGACAGCCCCAAAACATCACTGCTCTAAAGGAGATCTGCATGGAGGAATGGGCCAAAATACCAGCAACAGTGTGTGAAAAGCTTGTGAAGAGTTACAGAAAACGTTTGGCCTCCGTTATTGCCAAAAAGGGTACATAACAAAGTATTGAGATGAACTTTTGGTATAGACCAAATACTTATTTTCCACGATGATTTGCAAATAAATTCTTTAAAAATTAAACAATGTGATTTTCTGTTTTTTTTTTTTTTTCACATTCTGTATCTCATGGTTGAGGTTACCCAGTGGTGAAAGTGGGCCAGAACGGTCAGGAACGCAGTTCCAATTTAAGGTTCAGGGCAGGAACGCAGTTCCGGTATAAGATTCAGGGCTGGAATGCTGTTCTGGTACACGGAGCTTTGATTCCGATAATATGACGGCAACTGTCAAAACGCTTTGTCAAAAAAAAAAAAAATTTTTTTTTAAAATGCAAAGCTGCCACACATGCATTTCATCTCCAATAAGAAAACAATCTACCAACATCAGATTTACATACACAAGTGTTAACAACAACCATAATAAAGTGCTTGTGTAGCGTAATCCGTTTCCACCGATATATTAATTATTTATTTTATTCCACGGACGGCATGGAGCTTTCCCCAGCTGCTGCAGTTATCTGAGTCTGATGATGATGAGTTACGTCAATCTACGAATGCACGCAGCAAAGCAAAACGCCTGGACTCATTTTTCCGTTCAATTGGCTGACATAGTGACATGTGATCAGCAGAGATAGTTAGCTCTGATTGCTCTGATTATCATATTTAGTTTTATTTGCTCTGATGTGGAGGTTCAGAACATCTTTGCTGTCAATGTGGACTTTGGACTTATATATGTTCATTTATGTTAGGCTACTTGTTCATTTCCTTACCATTTAAAAAAGTCAATGTTTGCGCAATCTTCAAAATATATTTCATTTCACGCTGCATAAAATACGTCATTTGTACTTATTTTTCTGAATGTATGTTACTTATATCTTTATTATTAAAAAAAAGTAAATGTTTATATTAACTTCAATTTTAATATATACATCCTATGTTCTTAAGTAGTTAAAATTGAGATTTGGCATTTAGTATGTGAGCAAATGAGGGAAAATAAAAATTAGGAGATGGAGGTTTTGGTTATTGCTGTTTTTGTTAACTTTTATTTTGCAAATCATTGAAAAAAATACAATTTTGAATGAAAATCCGTTTTTATATGTGTTATAGAAATAACTGTGCCAAAACAGTTGTCTTTGCATTTCAGTAGTTTTAGGCTGTTTGACCCCCTAAAAAATGAAAATAAATAAATTCATAAACATACAAAATTTCTGGCTCCATGGCGACCTTCACGCCGGGGAGTTCCGACAAGAAATTCTAGCCACTTTCACCCCTGGGTTTACCCATGTTGACAATTACAGGCCTCTCTAATATTTTCAAGTGGGAGAACTGGCACAATTAGTGGTTGACTAAATACTTATTTGCCCCACTGTAGAAAACAAGCTGGGTAGTGGCTCTTGAGTACCGGACTTGCAGACCCCTGCTCTGACTGTTTTGGTCTCCGATTGTATGGTCTTGACTAAACTTATAACCAACCAACATCTTGCTCATACAAAACAAACAAACAAACAAACAAACAAACAAACAAACAAACAAACAAACAAACAAACAAAAAACAGTTGAGCAGTCTGATGAACATGCTCCCTATACTAAAATTAAATAAAATAGGCATCTTCTAACAACTTCATAGGTTCGCCTCGCTCTGACCAGTCAAGAGTTCATCACCATCAACGTACTGACCAATCAATTGGTGCAGAACAGCAACGAATGCCTTGAGATGGTGGCTTTCGCTATCAAAGTCATACATCACATGACCACCAACGCTGTGTCTGGATACTGCAACCTGGTTGCCCGTCCTCGCTTGCCTTCCACCATCCTGATGGCCATCGGCGGTCGCACTGGCCGAAATGCAGCACATCGCATCGAGGCGTACGATGTGCACACCAACTGCTGGGGCTACCTAGTAGATAACATAGATCAACCCCGTTCATACTGTGGTGCCGTCTTTCTCAATGACTCCATTTACTGTCTGGGCGGCTTCGATGGTGCGGAGCACTATAACACTGTAAGCCGCTTTGACCTGAACACACGCACATGGCAGGAAGTGGCACCTATGCACTTCCGACGTTGCTATGTGAGTGTCACAGTGCTTAAGGGGTGCATCTATGCAATCGGAGGCCACGACGGACGTGTGAGACTAAAGACAGCAGAGTACTACTCTCCCGAGACAAACCAGTGGACTCTTATCGCAAGCATGAATGAACTAAGGAGCGATGCAAGCTGTACCACCCTTAATGACAAGGCACGTGAGCTCATTTAGTCAATTATAATTTTTATCCATCACTTTATTTGGCATGTCACCTCTATGTGGTTACAGGTGTACATTTGTGGCGGTTTTAATGGAAATGAGTTCTTGCAAACAGCAGAATATTACAGTCCAGAGACCAACGAGTGGACTGTGATGCCTCCTATGAGCAGCCGTCGCAGCGGGAACGGAGTCATTGGCTTTGCCGATCATGTTTACGCAGTAAGTAGCATATCAAGATACCGTAAAACCTGCCATAAATACCAGTGATTGATTGGTTCTTATAGAAAGATGCCCATAATACAGAGATTCAATAAGTCAGTTTTCAGCGAATAGCAGAAGATACATTGCAACTGCTAAAGGGTGCGAATGGTTTCACTCTACCTCTAAAAAACTCTTAGGTAGGCTATGGCTTTCGTGTTTAAAAAACTGTCTCTGCTCTCTTCATTTTGCTTTTGAAGGTTGGCGGTTATGATGGGGACGTCCGTTTGGCCAGTGCTGAGGCTTACAATCCCCTTACCAACAACTGGATTATGTTGCCCCCTATGGAATGCCCCAGAAGCAACTTTGGCATAGAGGTTGTTGAGGACCGCCTCATCGTCGCTGGAGGTTACGACGGTGTCTCCTCAACCAAGCTGGTGGAGTTTTATGATCTCACCAGCGGTTTGTGGTCTCCGGCTAGTGACATGGGGGTCTCCCGAAGTGGTTTGACTTGCTGTGTAATGTCTGGACTTTGCAACATAACACAATATGCAATGCTCCGGAATGATCTCCCATCACTAATCTTTGAAGATGAACTCCAGAATATGGAAGACTAACTCCATTTAAAAAAAAAAAAAAAAAAAAATTTTTTTTTTTCTTTTTAATAGAAAAGACATAGTCAATCAAAGTTTTTATTTTATCATGGTTTTCAATTTATTTTGCATGGGCAATAATAACTAATGTAAAATCCCACCAACGTTCAATAAAGTAGTGCTCTAATTTCTTTGGGTTTTTTTCATAAGCCATGTGGAAAAAAGGTTACAAATACATTTTCAGTTGCTTATTGAAAACTGAAATGTGATAAGTAATGACAACACTTTAAACATTAATCTAACACTGAACTAACCGCATAGTAAACAGCAAACCGGATCTGTTGCCACTGACTTCGGCTTAAAGTGATATACAGTATTTCGTGTGTGATTTTGACTTTATTTAACGTGATGAAACCATCATATTTATATACCTCATCTTATTGTTAAAGGATTCATGTTACAAAAGTGTTTTTTCCCCTTTAATCTGTTCTGCCACATGCTTCACATTTCAATTAAATAGGAAAACGTAATCGTAAATTTAAGTTGAGAGCTTGAACCGTAGAAAGGGATATGCTCGTAAATTAAAGTATCACTGCATTTCGGTCAATAGTTATGCAGATAGCAGATTTGATAGCTAAATGTAAAACTAAGACGAAGGCCAGATTCCATGGTTATGTTCAAAAGGAAGAAAAAAATGGGAGCATACCCCGAATGAATAAATGACATATTGTCATCATACAATTTGTAAAACAAATTTGAGGAGCTCTTTACTGCAAATAGTAAAAGTACCAAATAGTCATATAGAAATCTTAACAAACTGGTTTTACAAACGAAAAAAGTTCATAAAATAAAATCCTGTGGAAACATTACAGTTTTGAAATCGTAACAATTGGAATCTAAGTGGTAATACAGTATCTCTGTTGCCTGGTGGTAGAGTTCCGGGTGGTTATGGCTCTTGGGGGGAAAAAAACTTCCTCAGTCTGTCTGTCCTCACTCTGACACCTGTATCTCCATCCACAGGGAAGAAGCTCAAACAGCTGAGAACCTGGGTGGTAGCTGTTCTTGTTGATGTTGAGAGCTCTGCTGATGCACCGGGAGATGTCTGTCAGGAGGAGAGCCGATGAGCTTCTCTGTTGCTCTCACTGTCTTCTGAAGCTTCTCCCTCTCTGCCATGCTTCAGCTCACGTAACACGTGGCAATGCGTCAATGTCAGAATCGTCTATGCACTAAAATTTGTGCCAAATTGACTAGATTGGTAAAGAGTAATTAGATGAAAAAAAAAAAAAAAAAAAAGAAATTCATTTATATCATTTGTAATTATATTCTTTATTTCAAATCCTTCCATTTAAAAACTGAAGTAGTAGAGTAATTTGAAAAGTTTCGTTTAAAAGTTAAACCTAATATATTTTTCACATGTAGGTTTTACAATTTAAATTCAGATTGCTAAATATAGTTTTAGATTTGCAGTGACGTTCGGGTGCTCATAGGAAAAGCAATCAATTGCAGGTAACAAAGACCCCTCTTGCCCAATTAATACATTTGTTACTGAGTACTTGACACTTGTGCTTCATTTGCATTTACATGGGAAATATCGAGCAAATAAAGTGTTTGTTTTTGTACGTACTATTACAAAGAGATTGGAACAAAACTTTGAGAATGTGTGGGTTCTTCGCGTCTTAGAGGTGCATCGTGGTTGTTGGGTCATTGTCAGTCAAATCTTGTTTTTCTGATCTGCATTTTCAACTCAGGCGTCACAGCTTTGCTTTGCTAAATGCATTGAAATTCTTCAACTGTTGAAAAAAAAAATCAATAAAACATTATACAAAATTACTTCTTTGCTATTTTCATTTTTAAAATATATTAGAAATTTTGTTATAACCAGTTATGGTCCATGTGGTGGGAAAATCTTTTTTTTAGCTGGATTGCTCAGCCTTATTCTGTGGCAGTTTACACTTCTGATCCCCAACCATCAGGCTGTGTAGCGTATTTGCTACCGGGTCGCATAGAAATAATAAATCATTTGCTAACGACTACAATCTAACCTGTCCCTCTTGACACATCAATATGCCTGTCTACTCGATTAAATAATCCGAGTAGAGATTTGTGTACATCGTTGTGGTTGGCCGTGGTTTGCACAGTCAATGTAAGCCGTAACGTTAGCTGCTGTTGGATGTGTCCTGCAGGCGGCTACGTGTTTGGACAGTTTTTTTACGGGGATATTGCCACCTGCTGAGCCAGAAGAGAAGCCCTACAACCTAGTCCGTGCTGCATAATATGTGGCTAAAAGCAAGCAAACGAGGCAAAAAAAGCGAATGCTCTGAGAGCATCATACTTTGTGAACAACTGTATTGATAAAGCCAAGAAACCTTTAACGAATGGTGAAGAACTCATTATGCCTGCGATTATGGATATTTGCCGTCAAGTTTTAGGAGAGGCCACTGTTAAAGAAGGTTGATTGAGCGTAGGGATGTCCCGATCTAGGTTTTTGCACTTCCGATCCAATACCGATAATGTTTTGTACTTCCGATCCGATACCGATACTGGCCGATACCGGCCTATCTGAGCATGTATTAAAGTTTAAAGTTATTTAGCCTCCTTACTTAGTTGTCAGACTCATTTTGAAAAGGGTTTTAGTACTCTTGATAACAATTAGCCAGCTTAATTAGGTGAGTTTGAATAACACACAACGGTTGGTAACAAGAAACTGACCTGTTTATTCAGTGACAAACACAAAACATTATAAATAACAAACAGAAATGGCATAGTCAGTCAGTAAAACGTGCAAATAATATTGTAAACTGTCTTAAAAAAGCAAAACACACGAACAATCTCAGTGGAAAATCCCACCCACAAACCCCAAGCTATTAGATGCTTTTAATGTTTCGTGCATTAGTTACAATAATTGTATAAAAAGCCTCTCAGGTTTAAATAAACGACTATTTCAGTATCAAGTTAACATTTTAAAACAGTAAATAAAATACTCAAGTCCCCATTCTGTATCAGCAGCTTTAAACTACATTCAATTCACTTAATTTTGCGAATCAACTGTTAAAGTTGTTAAAATTGCTCCCGTTATTTCATAATTTTCTTTCTATTTTCGACACGTGAAAGTTTTAAAACTGTTTTGAAGATGGATCCAAGTCAAGATTTTGCCGATTTAGGAGTATTTTAGATAAAAGTTAATTAGGTCCGCTTGGAAGGTTCACAACAGCCTACTAGGGAAGTCTTTTGCTTTAAGATGGCGGCTGTTTACTAACGCATCTAGTTTTCAATACTTCAATGTTGCTAACGCAGTCGAGTCTGTCGTTTTGCATCTAGTTCTATATGCATCTGATATCTATTATCTCCAGTGAGACGACGCTGACGTAGTTCGTAGCGGCTGTCAGCAGCAGTCAGGTATTCATGTGTTTTTTATCCAGCCGCATGAGCCGTGAATTGAGCATTGGCATTACCCGGGTCTATGACAAGCATGATGTTTACTCTCGGGACGCAATGCGGTCCGTTTCTCATTGCGTCCCGAAGACCGCGCTGTGTATTAGTTTCGCTTTACTTTACATATATCAATAATCGGAATTTGGATGTTTGTGAATCGTTTTTGAATCTTCCACGGCCGAATCGCTCAAGCATGTAATGATGGCTGGGCATGTTGTACCGTGGTTCTAAGTGTTGGATGGTGCGTCTTTACTCACGAGAAATAATGGCTCCTCATCCAGAATGAATTCTTTGGCATTGACTCGTTATTCCCTGGGCTTTGGGACTGTCGAGTGCCAGTTTGTCACGCATAGCAAAAGTTTCTGGCAGTTTTAGTTCCGTAGGACCTTTCTTTTTGTCTTCGGTTTTCTTAACATACTCCTTATATTGTTTGTGGTGGTATTTCGCTAAATGCTTGATTAGGTTGGTTGTATTAAAACTTCTTACAGCTTCACCACTATACGCTTGACTTTATTGTGGCATATGTTGCACTCTGCCTCTTTGTCTTTGTCGTCCTTTAAGGTGAAATGATCCCACACAGCTGACATTTTTACCGACAAAGTCTCTCGGTAAATTTGGAGACGATAATGTAGTTTGTTGAAGGTGTGCCGTAAAATGCGGAACGGATTTTAGGGGAAACCGAAGCAAAAACTGGAATGGATTATGTACATCGGTGCGCTGGAAAACCTAGACCGGACTTTCAAAAAATCTGGATCGGAATTTTTCCGTGTCGGCCGATCCGATACCGATGCGCATTTTTTTGCCCATATCGGCGTTCGATCCGATCCAAATATCGGATAGGGACATCTCTAGTTGAGCGTATGGTGAGTTAATTTTTCCCTGCACGTAATGCTTTTTTTTTTTAGCTTTAGTTATTTTATATTTATTGTAATTCTGCCACACATTGCTGGTCCATGAAAAAAAGGCCCACGTCACAAGGGTCCGTGGTGCAAAAAAGGTTGGCGACCACTGGTTTACAAGATAATGGCAACAGGGGGGTGGGGTGCAAAAACAACCTTCTGTAGAATAAGAACAGAAGGGTTTTGAGTAGGAATTAAGTTTTAGTGGCACTGCCCCCTATACATGAGGCATGCATAGTACATTACACTTGTAAACACTAGAGCTGTCAAACGATTAAAAATTTTTATCGAGTTAATCACAGCTTAAAAATTAATTAATTGTAATTAATCACAATTAATCGCAATTTAAACCATCTCTAAAATATGCCATATTTTTCTGTAAATTATTGTTGGAATGGAAAGATAAGCCACAAGACGGATATATACATACAACATACTGTACATAGGTACTGTATTTGTTATAACAATAAATACACAAATGGCATTATTAACATTCTTTCTGTTAAAGTTATCCACGGATAGAAAGACTTGTAGTTCTTAAAAGATAAATGTTATTGTAATTTTATATTCTTATATATTCTTATATTCTTCATGTTTTCTTTTTACTTTGTAAATTTTTCAATCAAAAGTAGAGTTAATATAAAAATAATAAGAATAAAAATAACAATAATAAGAATAGAGTGGCCAGTCACCAAGGTTTTACTTAAGTTTTACGTGTATTTTGCATAGCTATTTTGATATGGAATGCCAGTTCATTTTGCATTGTTGTTTAACTGTGTGAGGATAGGGCCTCATTAATATAGACAGAAGTGCTTTTCGTTTTGTGAACATTATTTTTTTTTTGAGAGATAGCACAACAAAAATAATATTCCTTTCACTAAACGATACTTATGTTTGTTGTGAAGGAGTTGCCGAAGCTTATGCCAATAAAAGGTTGCCTGGCACGGCCAGACTGTCCTCCGTGTTTTTCAAACACTGAGAGTGTAGTCTGGGACCCAGCCCATTAACGGCCTCTCGAGCAAGTACAAAATCAATCGACAAATCAGATTCGTTTACTTGTGTGACGTGTTCTTAACGAGCAACGTCACTCTTCCGCGTCGGAAGTCATCTCCACAACAACACAGATGGCGAACAGGAGAGCCGAGAATATGTTCTAATCCACTGTAAAATCAGTTTTAAATTACCAAAAACACATCGACGCAAGTCATTGACAACAGTCTGTCTCGCGCTAGCCATGTTGAATAAACTCTGCTCTCCTCGTATGTTTACTTCCGCGCGCAAGTCCCTCGTCCCGCCCATCGCTGATTGGTCCACTCCGCTGTCTGTTTGCTGTGGCTTGCTCCGCCCAGGAAATTTTATCCGCTTAATGGTGGCCAGACTCAATAGCTGGAACAGCCGTGAGTCTGGAGTACCAGGCTAAATAAACGGCGCGGTCCAAAGAACACCTGTGTCCACTCCCCTTTATAACATATATATTTCTGCACATATCTTACCCAAAATACAACAAGAGACACATAATTGCCACTAAAAGAAAGAACACTTACCGAAATATGTGTGGAGCACATAGCACAATGCAACAGCATAAACATCTCACAACGACTAATTCTCCCACGTTTAGAGGGAATAACATTAGTATGGAAATGCACTGCCCCCAAGCGGTCGGTGGCATTCTCTTCACTCTTAATGTCCATAAACGGTGTCATTCTAATCTGTTTGAGGCAATGTGCGAGCGGGTCATTCAGCGCATGCATTAATTGTGTCAAATATTTTAACGTGATTAATTAAAAAAAAAAAAAATTAACGCCCGGTAACGCGATAATTTTGACAGACCTAGGAAACACCACTTTTGCAATTCTGTTTTAAACTGTGTCCGACTAAATGTGCCATCAGTGTTCCCACAGACCTTGTTGTAAAAGTCCTGCTTCACCCACCCCTCTTAAGATTAACTGAGGGTCACCAGAAGTCTTTAACTACTCATCTTCACTTTTAAGTGCAACTGGTAATATCAGAGGTCAAAACATCTGTCTGAAAGTTTCAGTTGTTCTTGATTATTTGTCTGCCATCGGTAGAAATCTGATATGTTGCGTTCTTGCTTTAAAGAGTCAGAATCTACTACCGCTCCCTCGACAATTAAAGAACTGGTGCTTTAATGATGCAGATGATGTAACCGTTGATGTCAACGATGGCTTTTGAAACAGAATGCCATGGTTAAGTTATTGTGCAGTTCCTGTTTGACTCCTGGGAGGATTGGGCAGAAGCCAAATGTGTGAAATGGCAATGCAATCAAGATGAGTAGCAATGGTTCATTATCATACAAATCAGGCTCTGTATACAATGAACTGCGTCTGACAAGAGAGCTCAGCGATGCAGTCATTGTAGTTGACAAAGTTGAGTTTCACATCCACAAGATAATCCTTTGCAACAGCAGCCTGTACTTTGTGTGAGTTGATTCACTGTCAGCAAAAGCAATTCCATGAGTCCCCAAAATTGAAAACATATTGCTATAACCTCTGTTTCTGATGTCTAGAGAACTTTTCCAGCGTTGGTCAACCCCAGACCAGAAGGTCTATGTCATAAATGATCTGACACCACCCTTAATGCAGCTTCTCATTGACTTTGCCTACACCGGCTCCGTGTCCGTATCAGAGGACAACGTCAAGGACCTGTTGATAGCAGCTGATAAGTTTGATATACCAGGCATCATTCAGACCTGCTCTGACTTTCTAACTAAGCAGCTCCGCCCAGAAAACTGCATTAGCATCTGGCAGTTCTCGAAGAACTGTCACACCCCCGAACTGCAACTTAATGCCTACCAGTACATCCTGTACCACTTTGATGCTGTCGCTAAATGTTATGAGTTGGGGCAACTCTCTATGAAGGACTTCTGCGACATCCTGGAAAGAGATGACTTGTTCGTGAAGGAGAACGCCGTTTATGAGGCCATACTTCACTGGACCGCACATGCTCCTGGGGAGCGAGCCAAAAATATGCCAATGCTCCTGGCTAAAGTAAGTCAACATTTCTGGTTTTTAAAACTGATCACCCAACTTCGGAACCGCACACAAACAGCAGGCTGAGAATAAAGATAACATTTTTTCCTACGGCCTGAAAGATATTTCATTTTTAAAATCAGAGGTCGCTAGAGAATTCCCCCTTAACCGAGTGGCAACAAAATCATATCTCGATCTTCACAACCAAAACAATAGAAATCCATTCCAAGCTTACCATGACATGGATTGATTTAATTTGCTGCTCTAAATGTTTAGTCATTAGGGTGTTATAAATATGAATCTTAAAAGTAATGTTTTAGCTGTAAAAAGTAAATACTTGTAGTGTATTCTCCTAAATCCAAGGGCTTGATAAAACTAAAGTACAGTATTGTTTTATTCATTTATTTCAGTTTTATAGTAGTAGTCAAGGGTGTGTGGTAGTTTTTTGCTCAAGACCATGACCAATACCAAGACAGAAGAAAGACAGTCTTTTTGGACTGAAGTCTGAGACCAGAAGAAGACCTTCAATATGTGGTCTTGAACCAGGACCTGTATCAATGGTACTGAGCAATACAGGTATATGGCAAACTATTTGAACATTTCTTCTATTTCCTTTATATTCATCTGAACATTCATATACTAGTACAGCACGTTCTTTGCCTTCACGAACATGAAAATTCAGAGCAGCAGTTCGATATCGAAAATAAAACACTCTAAACCAGCTAGCAGACTGCAAATGGTTGCAGTTCAGACACCCTTTGCTGTAAATGTTCACACAAAAATCTGTTTGCCCTTTTCTTCCTGTCACCCTGTAGGTCCGCCTAGCTTTGACCACTCAGGAGTTCATCATCAACGTGCTGACCAACCAGCTCGTGCGGACTAGCAGCAAATGCTTGGATATTGTCTCCTTTGCTGCCCGTGTGATGCGACATATGAAAGCAAACTCTGTGTCCGGGTACTGCAACCTGGTGGCCCGCCCTCGTCTGCCTTCTGCCATCCTTCTGGCGATCGGTGGGTGGAGTGATGCGAGTCCAACGCACCTTATTGAAGCTTATGACTTGCAAGCTGACTGTTGGGACTACCTGGTGGATCACATGCAACACCCACGAGCGTACTGCGGTGCGGTTTTTCTCAACGACTCCATCTATTGCATCGGTGGATATGATGGGGCAGAACACTACAATACAGTCAGTCGTTTTGACCTGAACGAACGTATCTGGCAGGAAGTGGCACCCATGCATTCACGCCGATGCTATGTGAGTGTGACGGTGCTAAAGGGCTGCATTTACGCAATAGGAGGCTACGATGGGCGTATACGATTAAAGACGGCAGAGTGCTACACGCCAGAGACCAATCAGTGGACTCTTATCGCTAGCATGCATGAACACAGGAGCAATGCCAGCTGTACAACCCTCAAAGACAAGGTATGCAAGGAATAGGAATATTGTTAGATTAGTAATTCTCTAACTAGCTAGCGTAGGATGCAAGAGTGATTGATTTTAGGTCTGCAAATGGATTTGTGATAAATTATGTTGGATCATTTACAAAAGGGCAACTGTTTCATCTATCAGCTAAATGAAAATGGGTGTGTGACTTAGTTGAACTTTGTCATCTTTGTGGTATGTGATTTTATTGCAATTACTTTTGTTAATCAAACTGCTCTAAAAATGACCAGATTTCAAATCGGTGATGGTGTGACATCACTGCACCTTTTTATGCAAGAACCTGTCACGGGCGAGGGGACAAATAGACCGAGGAATGCAGACTCTGGGACAGAAGCGCAGTTTACAATTTTATTGGCAAGAATAAGGAAACAGCTACCATAGATGCTTGCCAAGGAGTCACAGCAGGTGTTACAAGCCGGGGTCCGAAGTGGCAGAGGTACAGGGAGGGAAAAGCTGGGACGAGGTCCAGGGCAGGCTAGGGGTCAAAACACAAATACGACAGAGAACAGGCAGAAGCACAGGCAAGGTACAGGATGGGGCAAAATCCATTAGGTCAAAAAGGGTGTCGGGACTCCAGTTAATCAAGGTGGGAAAAACGCTCGTATGCTGCTGAAAGGCTAACAAACACACAGTGATGCTGAAAACAGGGTTTAAGTAGTGGAGAGATTATAAGGATCAGGTGTGCTGGGTGAGATGTACAGGTGGTTGAGATCAGAGTGAATGAGCGGCTGGAAGAAATGCTGCCAAATTGAACACACACCAAAATAAAAATAAAAAATAAAACCTCAACAATAACAAAAACCCGAAGACATACAAAAATAGACAATACATGACAGGTATGAGGTCGAAACCCTAACAGAAGAAAAAGTATATTCTGGGATTTTCATGCCAAAATGTCTTGCAAACCTGATCAAATTACATCATTGGTCAAAAAAAAATAACGTAAAAAATAAAATGCATGTTCACCTTTCATTCACTCTAAAACTTTTTTCTCTTGGTTGCAGCTATACATATGTGGTGGTTTTAATGGAAATGAATTCTTGCAAACAGCGGAATATTACAGCCCAGAGACAAATGAATGGACAGTGATGGCCCCCATGAACAGTCGTCGCAGTGGCATTGGAGTCATTGGCTGTGCTGATCATGTTTACGCTGTAAGTCTAGCATCATAAGGTTGATCTTCCTTTTATATTAAATTCCTTCGAAAATCCTTGTCTTGTCCCTCATAAAGGTAGGCGGGTACGATGGTGATGACCGCCTGGCTAGTGCTGAGGCCTACAACCCACAAACCAACAACTGGATGTGGTTGCCTTCCATGCAGTGCGCCCGAAGCAACTTTGGCATCGAAGTGGTGGAGGATCGCCTTTTTGTGGCTGGTGGTTTCAGCGGGGTCTCCACCACCAACCACGTAGAGTACTACGATCTTACAACTGGTCTGTGGTCTCCGGCCAGATCTATGAGGATATCCCGAAACGCTTTGAGTTGCTGCGTGATGTCTGGCTTTCGCAATGTGACGCAATATGCAATGCTGCGAAATAATTTTCCCGAGCTCCTCTTGGAGGACGATTTAGAAATGGAGGACTTGTAGACCTTGGACTGGTGCCAACCTAAATGAAAACATTCATGGAATTAAAAACAATTAGAATAACAAAGACTTATTCATGATTAATCTATTAACATAAGCCCTGTATTTTTTTTGCTAAATGATTTATACATGGTTTTTTGGGTTGCATCAGATGACTGAAAATCCGGCTTTTACATTTCTGTCCAATTTACAGCCTTACAATGGTCATGCCTGGTGCTACTGCTTCCGGTAGTAGGCTACTGTTGGTTTACCTGACTTGTTCATAGTTTGGGAGCCATGTTCAAAGGAATTCTTACAATGGTATCAGGATGGGATAAATTGAACCTTATTTTGATAGATTACTTTGACTCTGCCATCAAAATACACTCACAACATTCTACTTCCTTTCTTTCAACTATTTTATTCAGATTAACTCTTTTTGCAGCTAGTTTACCAACCAGGTTAAATGGCCCCTTCCCATGGGTTCACCACCAGTGGGAGGGGCCAAAGGGGTTGGGTGCGTAGGGAGTTGGGCGGCAGCCAAAGGCGGGAGACTTGGCGGTCCAACCCCCAGCTACAGAAGCTAACTCTTGGGACATGGAAAGTCGCCTCTCTGGCGGGGAGGGAGCCCGAGCTGGCGTGTGAGGCAGAGAAGTTCTGACAAGATATAGTCATACTCGCCTCCACACACAGTTTGGGTTCTAGTACCAATCCTCTCGAGAGGGGTTGGACTCTATTCCACTCTAGAGTTGCCCGGGGTGAGCAGCGCAGAGCAGGTGTGGGCATACTTTTGCCCCCCGACTTGGCGCCTGTACGTTGGGGTTTACAGCGGTAGACGAGAGGGTAGCGTACCTCAGCCTTCGGGACGGGGATGGATCCTGACTGTCGTTTGTGCTTATGCACCAGACAGTATCTCAGAGTACCCACTCTTTTTGGAGTCCTTGGAGGGTGTGCTGGAGAGGGCTCCCTCTTGGGACTCCCTCGTTCTGCTGTAGGACTTCAACACTCACGTGGGAAATGACAGTGGGACCTGGAGGGAAGTGATTGGGAGGAACGGCCCACCTGATTGGAACCCGAGCGATGTTCTGTGATTGGGCATCTGTGGTCATCACGAATTTTCCATACCAAACATCATGTTGAAACATAGGGGTGTTCATATGTGCACTTCGCACCAGGACACCCTAGGCTGCAATTCGATCGACTTTGTTGTCCTGTCTTCTGTTTCGCGGCTGCATGTTTGGAGACTCTGGTGAAGAGGGGGCGAAGCTGTCAACTGATCACCACCTGGTGGTGTATTGGTGTGGTAGAACTCACAAAGCACTCAGACACGTCTACGTATGGGTTGAGAAAGGCTTCAGAATGTTATTGAAGTCTTGGTTATATGGCGCGCATATGACGTAGACCAACCTGATGCCAATCTTTACTTGGTAATACCAAAGGTCGCCCAAATATCAATGAGCACCTAAATTGGTGATCATAAGAGTAGTCATCTTAGAAGGTCAATTAACTAAATGCCCATGTGAGTAACACAGAAGGGCTTTCCCGACAGTTATTAGAGTTTATACCGGTATTTCCAGGGACATTAAGTTTTATTAAGTAAAGGTTGGCACCTGCTCACAGTCCAACACGAATCTCCGATATTCCCTCCTTTTGTAGTTTTTAATACAACACAATCAACAATTTTTGCCTTTTCGACCTGTCCCTTTATTGAAACAGTTCACAAATTCAGTTCCTTTGAATCCTGGTCCAGATCATTCCTGACAAATGGGTATGGATCAAGTTCATGGGACAGGAATCCAATTATCGTTGAGGGGGGCAAGAAATCGATTCAAAGGGCCGTCTACCCTGTTTAAATGTGATTGTAAGCCGTGTTTCCGCTTAATTTTACCACCGCTCAGAGGATTATTGTGCCTCGAAGAACAGCATCTTCGGTCCCTTTCTTTGATCACTGGCCGATGATCAGCACCATATCATCTGGAGGGACCCTTTGTGATGGAAGGCATCCTCTGTTTCACTGGGTTGGTTACTTGGCATGTCACATTTAGGGCACTAATTTCACCCCTTACCCATTGCCGACCGCCTGGATAGACATCATATCCGCTCAGCACTCATTACTATAAACTGCTGGCCACAATCAGGACCAGTTATAAGACAAACTACTCAAAAGAACTTATTACTATAAACTGCTGGCCACAGTCAGGACCAGTTTTGAAACAAACTGCTCAAAATAAAAACGTTTATTTTTAATTCAACCTTTGAGTCAGACATGCTCAAAAAGAACCACTTATTTATTTTACCTTAGCCTTCGAGACAAACTGCTCAATAGAAAACCATTTATTTCCCTTTTAATTCAAATTTAGTTATGCCAATCAGTGTATAGTAACAGCTGGTCAAGTCACTTTTAGAAAAACAGAGCGTTTCATTCTACCATGGGATCGCTCCTGTGCGAGTAGCCCCTCGATCAATCCGCAGCCATGCCCCTACTGTAAGAGTTACACAATTAACAGGTTATTTCGCTTGGAGAAAGCACTAAAGCAAGCAACTCACAACGCACTCCGTATGGTGAATCAAATGGTAAGAAATCTTACCTTTTTATGGCCGTAGATTTGCAATATGGTGCACGCAGGAGCCACCAGCGCCAATGCTCATTCTGGCCAAATGTCGTCCCTGACGTCAAATGTGGAATTCACAAAGCTCCCAGACACGTCTACGTATGGGTTGAGAAAGGCTTCAGAATGTTATTGAAGTCTTGGTTATATGGCGCGCATATGACGTAGACCAACCTGATGCCAATCTTTACTTGGTAATACCAAAGGTCGCCCAAATATCAATGAGCACCTAAATTGGTGATCATAAGAGTAGTCATCTTAGAAGGTCAATTAACTAAATTTTATTGAAGTCTTTCTTACTGTATATAGAGCAGAACAATCGTGCATATGAAGTTGAGAACCTATGCCAGCCTTTACTTGGCAATACCAAAGGTCGCCCAAATATCAATGAGCACATGGGCTTTTTACCACATGAACACTTCACCTAAATTGGTAATCATAATAGTAGTCATCTTAGAAGGTCAATTAACTGCATGCTCATGTGAGTAAAACTTAAAGCTCTTTCCTGACAACGGTGTAATTATCAGGATTATTATTTCCAGTGATGTTGGTCTTTATTAAGTAGATGTCGGCACCTGCTCACAGTCCAGCACGAATCTTCGATATTGGCTCCAATGGCAGAAGAAGATGCTGGTCTGACCTGGTAGACAAAGACGTATTGTGAGGGTCTGCTGGTTAACATCTGGCAGAATCCCGTCAGAAAGAGCTTCAATACCTACCTCTGGCAGAACTTCTCCCTTGTCCCGGGAAAGGGGGGGACATTGAGTCCGAGTGGGCCATGTTTCACGCCTCCATTGTTCAGGCAGCCAATCGGAGCTGTGGCCATAAGGTGGTTGATGCCTATCGTGGCAGCAATTCCTGAACCCGCTGGTGGACACCAGTGGTAAGGGATGCCATCAAGCTGAAGAGGGAGACCTACAGGACCTTTTTGGCTTGTGGGACTTCAGAGACAGCTAACAGGTACTGGCTTGCAAAGTGGAATGCAGCTTTGGCAGTCGCTGAGGCAAAAACCCAGACATGGGAGTTTGGCAAGGCCATGGAAAATTACTTCCGGACAGCTTCGAAGAAATTCTGGTCCACCATCCATTGCTCAGTATCTCAGGGTACTGCTGGCCTCGACTTGGGATGTTGTGAGTCGGTGGAGAGAATACTTCGAAGACCTCCTCAATTCCACAGACACGCCTTCCTTTGAGAAAGCAGTCTGTGAGCTGCGAGGTGGGCTCTCCTATCTCAGGGGTTAAAATCACTGAAGTGGTTGGAAAGCTCCTCTGTGGCAGGGCCCTGAGGGTGGATGAGATCCGTCCGGAGTTCCTAAAGACTCTGGATGTTGTGTGGCTGACATGCCTCTATAACATTGCGTGGACATCGGTGAAAGTGCCTTTGGATCAGCAGACAGGGGTCTTTTTGAGAAGGGGGACCAGAGGGTGTGTTCCAAATATCGAGGGATCACACTCCTTAGCCTCTGTGGTAAAGTATATTCAGGCGTGCTTGAGAGGCTGTTGGGATGTCTAATCTCGAATTCAGGAGCAGTGTGGTATACGTCTCGGCTGTGGAACGGTGGATCAGCTTTACACCCTCGGCATGGTCCTCGAGGGTACATGGGAGTTTGCCCAACTGGTCTACATGTGTTTTGTGGATTTGGAGAAGGTGAATCTCTAGGGGATTTCGGTACGCATTGCCGGCAGTAAGTCAGATTCGTTCCCAGTGAGGGTAGGACTCCACCAGGGTTGCCCTTTCTCACAGATTCTGTTCATAACTTTTAAGGACCAAATTTCTAGGCGCAGCCGAAGTTGAGGGGGTCTGGTTTCATGGCCTCAGCATTTTCACTGGAGCAGTTCGCAGCCAAATGTGAAGCAGTTGGGATGAAGAACAGCACCTCCAAATCCGAGACCATGGTCCTCAGTGACGTGCCCTTTCCGGGTCGGGGATGAGATCCTGCCCCAAGTGGAGGAGTTCAAGTATCTTGGGGTCTTTTTCATGAGTGTAGGAGGGAGCGGGTGTCAGAGAGGATTCATCAGCTCCTGTGGAATAAACATGGCGGACAAACTCCTAATTGCAGAGGTACATGCATTTGTATGACTCAGAAGATTGATTTCGCAAGCTTCCCTATGTTGCAAAAATTGGATTCTCGACTTGTTAAAGTATGACGTTGCTTGTATTCTGTGGATACACTTTTTGCTGCCCTCTGTAGTCAGGGAGAATATTGATTTCACCGCTACAAAGTATTTATTCTGAGAAACACATCATGGCAGATGAACTGTGTCTTGTTTCCGTGCAGAACGTTCAACGCGTCAGGTATAAACTATCCTTGAGGCAAAAACCAGAAAGAATATACCACTGAACAAACTCAAATCCTCAGGAGGACCAATATCATTATTTTGTGGACAAGCTCCAGAGGCCTGAATAAATTTTGTTGCTGGAAGGTAAGTGTGACATCTGAACAAAGGGTTTGGACTCCAAATACATGTGATATTTGCATTTTGTTGTTGTTTTTTTCTAAATTAGTCAGAATGAAAATCAGCACTGTTTCAACATACATACCTGCCAGGAACACAAAGTGCATCATCTTTCACAACTTTGACACTTTATTTTCTATTTTCTTGACTTTTATTTGGAATGGGAGAATCAAGTGGTTTTATGAATTGCTTCCAATTATACACATTTTTAGACAACGCATAATGTGTTATCAGTGTCAAAAGGAAAGCTTAATTTGACAACTACATCGATTGAAAAATGAGTTTAGATTGACAACTTGTGTTAAACAACTGGTTTGATCATTGACAACCACAAAATTATGGTTGTAAACAGCAAGCGCAACATACAAAAGAACAGATATACAGTATAAGATGTATAAGAGAGTGTGACTTTTCATTGCACTAACAAAAGAAATATTCTTATGACAAGTGTATGAAGCAGAAGTTTAAATTGACAGCTGTATTGATTGACAAATTAGCATTTTACATTTATAATAACAATTATGTCTACGACAAGTCTATGTAGTGCAAAACAACAGATAAAAGATTAAAGCGAGTAAGTTTTCACAGCACTAACAAAAGATATTTGCTTATGACAAGATAAGAAAAAAAGGAGATTAAACAGAGCATACTCAATCTGTTCCTTAGCACTAACAGTAACAGAAACATGCTTATGACAAGCGCATGTAGCACAGATGCCGTTAGGAAAATTAATATGCAAAACAACAGATGAAACAGCGCAAAAGTTTTAAGAGTACTAATTATGACAACTGTATGTACCACAGAAGCTGCTTGGAAAACTAACTTAATGTGTGAACAGATGCTGCAACGTGTGTGGATATTTCTAACACTTCTAGCGACTGAAGAGCACACATGCCACCTATTGGCTAACTCCTAACCTATTTCAACCACATGTCTAGTATATACCTACCAAATTTCGTCATCCACGAATAACAGAGGAATAATTTTGCTTTGTGTCTTCCCTAAGAAGAACTAGACCAAAACAAGTGAGTTTTAGTTCTTATTCCTTTTTCCTTTGCTCTCCTCTCCTCTTTTCCAGTCCGTTTTCTTCCCCACGTGTCCATTCACCTGTTTCTTTTAAATTGCTGTGTGGTTTTCCCTCATGAGACCCAGCCAGCCTCCGATTGGCATTACTTTTTCCTGATTGGATTGTTCATATACCTGTTGGGAATAGGTGGGCTAATTAGTAGTCAAAATGTCAAATTTGGCTGAAAGTTAATCTAAAACAAAAACCAATGCTCTGCAACCAAAACCAAATAAAGCAGCACATGCAAGAAGCAGGAAAATAAACATTACACAAAAACCATGCAATACCATCAAAAATACTGTTTCCATATTACACTTCCACCATACGAAAGTTTGACTACCAAATTTGAAACAGCTGAAATGTTTTCAATTTTCTAATTAAAATTCAGGTTTCACGGGGGAAAGATGATGTAGTTCTTGACATTAAAGTATAGGTGCTTTGATGATGCAGATGATGTCATCGTTGATGGCAACCATAGCTTTTGTCACAGAATGCTAACATGATGTAATGCCAGACCCTCTTTACCTGCCTCTCCACGCCCCAGAGCCCCTGCTGCTTTATCTTGATTCTGCTTAGACTCTGCAGATGCAAAAAGTATTATGAAATGGCAACAAATTCAAGATGAGTTATGATGGTAAAAGTCCATTCAAGTCTGGCTCTGTGTACAACGAACTGCGACTGACCGGTGGACTTAGCGACGCAATCCTCAAGGTTCACAATGTTGAGTTTCATATCCATAAAATCATCCTATGCCACTGCAGCCCATACTTTGGGTAAGTAGATTTAATGTCATTACGTGTATTTGCGCCAACTAAAAGTACATACACACTACTAGGTTTAAAGTACAGATACGTTTTTAAAGAAAGGTTGGAAACAGTACAACTACAAATTCAACTCATTTACTTGAGTCTAGAAGTACAAATTAGACCGCGAATAAAAGTGGAAGCTCTCCCCAGTTAAACTACAAACATCTGAAACTTCATTCCAATCACTTTTCATTCAGGAAAATTAGCTAAAAATGTTTAACAAATATTTATTGACTTCCTTTGTTTCTCTCCTTGTGTTTAGGGCCCTCTTTCTACGATGGTCCACCCCAGATCAGAGGGTCTACGTCATACAAGGGGTTACACCTCACATAATGCAGCTCTTCATCGAGTTTGCATACACTGACTTCGTGTTGGTGACGGAGGACAACGTCAAAGACTTGTTGATAGCCGCTGATAAATTCAACATGACTGCCATTGTCCAATCCTGCTGCGTGTTCCTGGCAGAGCAGCTTTGTCCGGAGAACTGCATAGGCATCTGGCAGTTCACCAAGAATTGCCACACACCGGAGCTGCAGATCAGTGCCTACCAATACATTCTTTATCACTTTGAGGACGTTGCAGTCTCGGAGGAGTTGCCACAATTCACTATGCAAGAGTTATGTGAAATACTGGACAGAGACGACCTGATTGTAAAGAAGGAGAACACTGTTTATGACGCCATCCTGCAGTGGATAGCACATGCGCCAAGGGAGCGAGGCAGGAATCTGGCTGTGCTCCTGGGTAAAGTAAGTTAAACTACCCGGGAATTTGTGGAGGGAGCTAGAAATCATTACAGAACCAAATATTTGTGTAGACACTGAGTCATGGGTAATTAATATAATTTAAAACTAACACTGTAGTTCCTTTAACTGGGGTTCATGGAATCGCATGGGAAAATAGCTTTGGCCAAATTCAAACCTCTGAAGTTTCTCATGTATCACATGCATATTGACAGCATTTTTATATAGCAATGGAGGATGATAATTAGAGATTATTAGAGAGGCTCATTGTAAATATTTGTCACCTGTAAGAAGTTCTTGCATCTAAAAAGTGATCCAGTGAGTACAACTCTGACCAAGCTAAACTGAATAAGGCCTGAAGCCTATGGGAGTCTCTTAATATCTTAAATATCAGTCTGTCCACTGTTTAGGTCCGTCTTGCGCTGACCAGCGAGGAATTCATCACCATCAATGTGTTGTCCAATCAGCTGGTGCAGAGCAACAACAAGTGCTTGGACATGGTCGCCTTTGCTACCAGAGTGATTCACCACATGGTCGCAAACTCTGTGTCTGCGTACTGCAATCTAGTGGCCCGTCCACGCCTGCCTTCAGCTATACTTCTGGCAATTGGTGGCTGGAGTGGCGCCAACCCAACACAGTGCATCGAAGCGTATGACGTGCACGCCAACTGCTGGGTCAGTTTTATCGATGACATGAAGCAACCACGGGCATACTGCGGTGCCGCCTTTCTCAACGACGCAGTCTACTGCCTTGGCGGATTTGATGGTGCGGAACATTACAATACAGTCAGCCGCTTTGACCTAAATGCACGCACATGGCAGGAAGTGGCGCCAATGCACTCCCGTCGATGCTATGTGAGTGTAACAGTGCTAAATGGGTGCATCTACGCACTGGGAGGCTACGATGGACGTGTGAGATTAAAGACGGCTGAGTACTACACGCCTGAAACCAACCAATGGACTCTTATCGCAAGCATGCATGAATTAAGGAGCGACGCCAGTTGCACCACCCTCAATGACAAGGTAGGCGGGATTAAAGTGTCTGTCATGCAGACTTTTATTCACCAGATTTGACGTTTGGGTCCAGATTTATATTTGTGGTGGTTTTAACGGAAACGAGCCCTTGCAAACAGCTGAATACTACAGTCCAGACACCAACGAGTGGACCATGATGACACCGATGAGCAGCCGTCGCAGTGGCATCGGAGTCATTGGATTTGCTGACCACATTTACGCAGTAAGTACAGCATAACACAATGATTTCTTATAGCTATAATTTTAAACAACTTCAAAATACGTTGGATATATTGGTGTAGGCAATTGCTTGGACTCATGCAAGTCTTAAGTCTTTGGCAGACGATAGGGCAGGCAATGATTCAATTCATTGCTTTCATGTAAATTTAGTTGAAAATTTAGTTGATTTAAACCTACCTCAGATGCATCAGTTTCACAAGTATGGGGTCTTGTATAAAAGTTGGGCAAGGATTGTTAACGAGTTCCTACGCTGAGTTATGGTTGTGAGTTCGGGGAAGTGAAAAAAATTGAAAACGGTTGTATCCAAAAGTGTCTCAAGCAGTTGTTTAAATAAAAACATGTCCACTTAGTAAAAAGACTTAGTGCAGATCAAGGGAAATATTAAGGATGGGTTGACTTCGCATTTGAACCAGCGCAATACCGATTCTCATTTTTTGGTACTTTTGCAGTGTTTATGTGATAACAGGTATTACTGCTGCGTTTAAGTGTGCTGTGGAAAATTGCCAACTCATGCACTCCTGCATAGTCACAAGGATATGCTTCAGTACCAAAACATGATTTCATCAGATTTCGTGGCAATCAGTTCTTTGTAATAGTGTCCAAAAATCGGCCAGCACCATAACAAAACTGTCTTCTGTAACCATCCCTTGAAATTCTTGTTTTACATCCATACCACTCATAACACATTATTGTTCTTTAATGATGCTTTTAATCCCGAAGGTTGGAGGCTATGATGGTCAAACCCGTCTGACAAGCGCTGAGGCTTACAACCCACAGACCAACAACTGGATCATCCTGGCCCCCATGGATTGCCCCCGGAGCAACTTTGGCATCGAAGTCATCGAGGACCGTCTCTTTGTGGCCGGAGGGTTCAACGGGGCCTCCACCACAAAGCTGGTAGAGTACTACGACCTCACCACGGGTCTGTGGTCTCCGGCCTGTGACATGCTGATCTCACGAAGTGCTTTGACTTGCTGCGTGATGTCGGGATTCTACAACATGGCACACTACGCCATGCTACGGAATGAGCTACCAGTGTTATTTTTAGAGGATGACATGGACACCGAAGAAGACGTCTAGACCTTCAAAAAAGTATTGGAACAAAATTGGAAGTTGATTGTAGATAAATCTTTTAATAAACTGATGAATGACCCTAGATACAAACTGAAATAAACTATAAAATGCCTCAATGGCTGACAAAAAAACAGGCAACAACAATGAACAATGACATTTTTTATTGAACTTTTCAGTATGAGTGAGAAGAGGTTAATGCAGTTTGCCACCCAGAAGTCAATAAAGTTTGTTTTTTTTTAAATTAAATCACTTGTTCATCTTTGGCTTTGTATTGCATATAACCCAAAGCTTAAATGCTGTGTGGAAGCCTGCACTTGAAAACTATAACTATGGTTTCAAACCTTGGTTTAGCTCAGAAAGCTACTTGAAACCTTTGCATTTGCACTAACCACATCTTAAACACTAACTTGAAAAAAACTGGGAACCCCTGCCCTGATCCAGAACTCTAATTTGAACTCCTGTAGCTGATTTGAATCATTTGTTTAAGCCTAACCCTACATTAAAACCATACCCCATAGATTGTAATGTACATTTGCAACTAACTTTAACCCAAACCCATTCCAAAACCTTACGATACCCCAACTATGACTTGTAACTATAATTAGAATTCCAAATCTATGTTTAGAAATGTAAATCTGAATGAAAAGCCTCATCTTAAATGATAACAATGGCCTTAACGCTTAGCTCAGTTAGAAACACAAACTCTGATATTAAACCTTATACCTTTGTTACCTTGGATTTAGAGCCACGATTAAGTTTAAAACTTTAAACCCGACCAGTACCTTGGAATAGATAGAAACAGTTTGAAACCCAACCCCAATTTGAAACCCTAGTCAATATTTAAACTCTGAACCATCAAACTTGAAATCCTAACCCTTTTATTCATAAACTGAACTCTGTCCATTAGAGCTGGGAATCTTTGGGCACCTAACGATTCGATTACGATTACGATTCAGAGGCTCCGATTCGATTCTAAAACGATTATTGATGCACCCCCCTCCTTTTTTTTTTTTCTCTCTCTTTTTTTATTTTTTTTTTTTAAATGTTTTGTACATTAGTTCCAAAATTGTTCAAAAATACTCTCAGGCTAAACCACACTACTATTTCAGTATCAAGTTAACATATAGCAGTTAACAAATTTACAAAAATAACATTAAATAAAAAACTCCAGTCCCAATTCTGTATCAGCAGCTTTAAACTACACTCAATTAATTTAATGTTGTGAATCAACTGTTACAGTCTCCCGTTATTCCATAATTTCCCTTTTGTCTACTTTTGACATATGAAAGTTTTAAAACTATTTTAAAGATAGATTCAAGTCAATATTTTACCGATTTAGGAGTATTTTAGATAAAAAGTTAATTAGGTTTGCTTGGAAGGTTCGCTACAACAGCCTTGCAGGGAAGTGTACTGCTTTAAGATGGCGGCCATTTATTACGCCCGCATCTAGCTTTTTGTAGATGTGCTGCTAACACTACCAAATCTATATTGCATCTAGTCCTATATAAATGATATCCACCGTAAACTTTGTAGCAGCTTTTCGGCAGCAGTCAGGTATGTTGTTGTGTTTTTTTTATCTCGTTGCAAGAGTTGAGCTAGAGCCGTGAGTTGAGCATTGGCATTACCCGAGGGGCCGGGTAATGGGAAGCATGATATTTAGCTACTCTCGCTCCGTTCCGCCCCGAAGACCGCGCGGCGCGCTGAGTGTTGTGTACTTCCGCTTTACTTCGCATATTTCAATAATCGGAATTTGGATGTTTGTGAATCGTTCTCGAATCTTCCACGGCCGAATGGCGAATAATCTAAGAATCGGAAATTTTGCACACCTCTACTGTCCATATACCCTACTAAGAAACCTGAATCCCAACTTTCAACCAACAATATTTTAATGAAATTGAAGGTGAGCATTAACAAATCGGAATCGCCCAATGGCAGGTGTGTGGTTGAAACTAAGACATGATGTCTGGCTTCTATTTAGAGCATTGTTGCTGTGATGATGCAGATGATGTCACCGCCTTGGTCATCGCTTTTTTGACACAGAATTCCGCCACATCCACCATATGTCCCATCACCCTCACCACCAGCCCACTACCCCACCTGCCCCCTCCCCCCTCCTTCTCCCCAAACTCCTGGCACTCGGACCTAGGGCCGACACCCAGCCGCACTATGAACACATGGCAAAACCTTCAAGATGACTTCCGACAGTCCGTCGGCGTGTGGCCAACTGCAGCATCTCACCAAAGGCCTCAGCGATGCTACCATCGCAGTGGACAACACCGAATTCCACATCCATAAGATAATCCTATGCAACTGTAGCCCCTACTTTGGGTGAGTTGGGGGGAAACGTCAATAGAAAATTATGGACCTTGTCAATTCAAGTTGATCTTGTGTGTCTGTCTCCTGGTTGTTCAGAGCCCTCTTTCTACGCTGGTCCACCCCAGACCAGAGGGTGTATGTCATACGTGGTCTGACGGCCCACTTAATGCAGCTCATTGTCGATTTTGCATACACCGGCAACTTGTCGGTGACAGAGGACAATGTGAAGGAATTGTTGATTGCGGCCGATGAATTCAATATGATTGCTATTGTTCAAACTTGCTGCGCATTTCTAACAGAGCAGCTCAGGCCGGAGAACTGCGTGGGCATCTGGCAGTTCACCCGGAACTATTATGTGCCCCAGCTCCAGCTTGAAGCCTACCAGTACATCCTATACCACTTTGAGGACGTGGCCGCTTCACACGAGCTCCGCCGACTCTCTGTTCAAGACCTGTGCGAAATCCTGGATCGGGACGACTTGATTGTGAAGAAGGAGAAAACAGTGTATGAGGCCGTCCTGCACTGGATTGCGCATTCGCCCTGTGAGCGTGGCAGAAACCTGGCTGTGCTGCTAGCTCGGGTGAGTGGACCAAGCGCCTTGATTTGTAGTAGTGGTACCTTTTTCTGCTTTAGTACCAACAACCAAAGTTGTCATTTCTGAGCATTATTACCACCCAAAAAACCTTGTCCTCAAGTTCAGAGTTTGAGTAATGTAGAAGCCAAGTGTACCATAACTTGAAAGCAGGCCTATAGTGCTTACAAACGTAATTTTAAACCCTAACTTTGACCTGAGGTTGTTTACATCAACAACAAGAGTTTACGGTTTAAAAGCCTAATTTGAAACTGAAACAATTTATACAAATTCTTTCTTAAAAACCAACCACTAGTTTGAAGCCGAAATTCACAACTACAACCTGTATGTAGTCCATATCAAAAAGCCCAATTTGAAGCTCATATACTGACTACAGGAGAAATGAACACCCATTTTTATACCTTGTGTACTGTTCTACTGTCCGCTGCAGGTCCGTTTGGCTCTGACTACTGAAGATTTCATCACCGTCAATGTGCTGTCCAATCAGATGGTGCAGAACAGCAGAAAGTGTCTCGACATGGTCAGTTTTGCCACTCGAGTGATCCGCCACATGAAAGCCAACTCCGTGTCAGGATTCTGCAACCTAGTCGCTCGTCCTCGCCTGCCATCTGCCATCCTTCTGGCAATCGGTGGCTGGAGCGGCGTCAACCCGACCAAGTGCATAGAAGCGTATGACATCCACGCCAACAGTTGGGTAAGCCTTTTGGATGATATGGACCAAGCGCGGGCATACTGCGGTGCCGCCTTTCTCCACAACGCCATCTACTGTCTGGGCGGCTTTGACGGCACGGAACACTACAACACCGTCAGCCGCTTTGACCTGAACACTCGTACCTGGCAGGAAGTGGCGCCCATGCACTTCCGCCGCTGCTATGTGAGCGTCACAGTGCTTAATGGATGCATCTATGCAATAGGAGGCCACGATGGACGCGTAAGACTAAAGACGGCGGAGTACTACATGCCTGAGACAAACCAGTGGACTCTTATTGCCAGTATGCAAGAGCAGAGGAGTGATGCCAGCTGCACTGCCCTCAATGACAAGGTAGGTCATCTAGCCTCTGCCTTAACCAAGGTGGAAGTTATTGTCCAGTTGATACAAAATTAGGAAGTCTTCTATTTTGTTTCCCAAAATTTCAATCCTAGGGTCAATCCCAAGCGTCTTTCAACAACAAACCTGACAAGATTTAGTTCTGCAAAAAAAAAAAAAAAACCTAAACAATTAGTTTGTCACCAAATTTAATCTAATGTTGTTGTTTTTTTAACCTGTCCTGTTCAGCTGTTTGACACAGAGAATGGAAGTCTAATTGCCCGGATAGTCTGAACAGTTTTAATGTTTCACATTGAGAGTCTGACATGAACGACCAATGTGATCATTCAAAATACCTTTTTATCATGACAAAGCAGCGAACAGGAAGGGATTATGGGGGGACAGAAGAAAAGAAACACAAGAGAAGAAAGAAAAGAAACACATAATCAAACAACAACAAGAAATACATTGAACATCTAAACCAGGGGCGTCCAAACTTTTTGCAAAGGGGGTCAGATTTGGTGTGGTAAAAATGTGGGGGGCCGACCTTGGCTGACGTCTTTTACGTATAACAATATATTTAAGCAAATTTTAGCAAGCCGTTCTGTGTGTCACATTTGCTTTATTATAGGGCTTCAGCTATCGAATATTTTAGTAGTCGATTAATCGATGGACTAGTTTGTTCGAATAATAGAGTAATCGGATAAGGAACATGAAAAATTAAAACACCTGAGCTGAGCCTCAAACGATATAATTAAAAAAAAAAAAAAAGAGGATCTGTGTACAACAAAAGAACAATTGGCTAACTTGGATAGAAAAAGTCTGCTAGCTTAAATGCAATAAAATGCTAGTTTTTTTTTTTTTATTACAATGAATGAAATGAATGAATGAAATATTTATTGTCATCATCATCGGTATCATTGACAATATTTGACAATTACAAAATGTGATATCATTTCCCCGAAGGAAGGAACCGAAGAAGACAAAGGGACAATGACAATGCTCTTAACAAGTGGTTCAGACACATATTGCCACAAAAAACGGCTAAATATACCTACAAACTAAATTAAGAATGCATTAAAAAAAATTCGCTCAAACAAAAAGCTAATGTTGGTCTTACCAGGGAGCAGTGGGATTCAGCCATGTGAAAAGAGGCAGACCAGAGGGCATTGTATCCACCCTCATCAGTGAAATAAAATGCAAACACTTTTAAAATCAACCATTACAGTGCCACTTCAATTAAACGAATACTCAACAAAATTTAGTTTGAATATTTTTTTTCTAATCAAATACTCGAGTTAATCGATTAATCGTTGCATCACTACCTTTTTTTTTTTTTTTTTTTAAATTAATAACTTCAACAATTTTTCAACTAGCCTTTGTGGCGTTCTCTTTCGACTTGCGGGCTCTTGCGAAATACTGCTGCTGTGAAATTAAACTAGCTTCAAGTTGCTTCAATTTCTCGCTACGTATCTACCCTGTAATCTTGTCATACATGTCAGCGTTTCTTGTTTGGTAATATCGCCTCATAATGAACTCATTAAAAACAGCGACTGTCTCTTTGCAAATGAGGCAGACACAGTCGTTGCGTATTTTAGTGACGAAATAGTCCAGTTTCCACCTATCCTTGATGCGCCAGCCGTTGCAGTCAACTTTTTTTTGTTGTTGATTGTCACCATTTTAGAAAATTGGGAGTAAAGGGTCACATGTGGTAATGTTGCTTAGAGTGGTGCTCCCTTTTAGTGGGTAAATGAGGAGCAGCATTTAGTGTGTAAGCTACTTCATATGCTTGTAGCAGTACTGCTGACCAATTTATTAAGTCTGTGTGTGGGCCAGACGTTATTGATTTTATGATAGAGGTTGGGGGCCGGATGAAATCTGACCACGGGCCGCATTTGGCCCCCGGGCCGGACTTTGGACACTTCTGATCTAGACTAATCACTAATATGCTAGTGCCATCGTCAGTGAGATGTATTTCCGGTTTACACCATGTGGGGGCCTATTGGCCAGTGAAAGAGGGGGATGGGGGTGGGGGTGTCTATAAGCCTATAAGCTAAGTGATTGAAAGGGGTAGAGTGTACACAAATCAGTTCTGTGATCTAGAACCCAGTAATCGTGTGAATCTCTTATGAGTGTAAGCCCGTTGCCGACCAACCCTACGCCGCCCCATCCCCAATCCCGGCACCAGGACCCCCAACCCGAGCATGCCCTACCACATCCAGCAGCACGAGAGCCCTACCGGGCGCGCGACAGCCACGCAGACGGGCGGAGAAGCAGCGCAGGCGCCAACCCAGGGCCACGGCCCCCACCAAATTTAATCTAATGTTGTATATTACAATAATTATGTGAATTAACAGTATATTAAGAATTCTACTTGGTTTATGGTTGTCAGCAGATTGTGGTGAAGTTTCTAACTAATCGTAGCACTTACGGGAACTCGCTGCTGAAGTCAATTTTGCTTCAAAAATTCCCTTGTATTATTTATTTATTTATTTATTGGGTCAGCTGTACAAGACAGTTGAGAGTCGATTGTTAAGAATTTGCGTTTTTATCTTGGGGTGTGAGCAAATCATAGCAAATAACATTGTGATTATTTAGTCCATTCAATACAAATCCAATCGGTTGCAGGTTTACATTTGCGGTGGTTTCAATGGAAATGAGTCCCTGCAAACGGCAGAATACTACAACCCAGAGACCAACAAGTGGACAGCCACGGCTCCGATGAGTTGCCGCCGCAGCGGCATTGGAGTAATTGGGCATGCTGGCCATGTGTATGCAGTAAGTATAACGTTGACATCCGCATGGCATTCTTTTGTACTGTATTTTGTATGTTAAATAACTTATTTAAAATAACCTTTTGCTCCTGAAGGTTGGAGGCTACGACGGTGACGACCGCCTGGCCAGCGCCGAGGCCTACGACCCCGAGACGGACACCTGGATCATGTTGCCCCCAATGCAGTGTCCTCGGAGTAACTTTGGCATTGAAGTCGTGGAAGATTGTCTCTTTGTGGCTGGCGGCTACAATGGCGTCTCCACAACCAATCTGGTGGAGTACTATGACCTAAAACTTGGCACGTGGTCTGCAGCAAATGACATGGGGCTCTCTCGAAGTGCTCTGAGCTGCTGCGTGATGTCTGGCTTGCCAAACATTGCTCAATATACTATGCTTCGTAATGACCTGCCTTTGCTCTTCTTGGAGGACGATTCTCTCGATATGGAAGACGAAGTCTAAAAAAAGGATTTTTAAAAAATTTTTTACCGCTGACAAACCACCCAAAAAAATGTAACTTTTACCATGCATTGATTGTTTTTTATTGAGTTTAATTAACTACAGTATTACAATATTGAGATTCTGAGAAAATTTGCTGAAATAAATTTTGTTTTTTAAAAAATTGCAATGAGTCTGGAGGGACAACTGGATTACCAAAATAAGTTTTTTGGATATAGATGTCAGTATTTTGGGTACAACTGTCCCTCACCATAGGCGGAGTTTGACTTTTGAGGCGGGGGGCAATAAAATTAACTGAGAAGAATATTTACTGTATACTAAGTTGACAGTGAGCGTTTTTTGTTTCCCATCATTCTTGAGGGGAATTCTAAATCAGGCTGCTTAGGTAATACTTTTCGCCAAGATTGTCATCCGTTGAATAAGGTAGGCCCGCCGGTGTCGTACCAATGTAGTTACCCAGGTCAAAAATTGTATCCCCTGGGCAGAGCCACATGGAGGTAGATGTGTGTCTTTATTTTTCAATTAAAAAAAAAAGTTGCTTCAATTAAAAAATATATTTTCATATATATTTTTTTGTTTGAATGCAAAAATACATTTGAAACAAAAAAATTGTATGTGAACGCTATTTTTCTTTGATTTTTTGTTTTGTTTTGTTTTGTTTTTATTGAAGCAACTTTTTTGATTGAACTAATGTTGATTTGATTTTGGGCCACATTTTGGCTTGGACAGTTTTATTATTTATTATTCAATCAAAAAATAAGTTGCTTCAAAAATATATTTTCAAAAAGAGAAATCATTTCAATCAAAAAAGAAACTTTGAATGCAAAAAAATATTCAAGATTGAAAAATTTGCATTTGAACACCTAATTTTGTATCGAAAAAAGTTTTCTTTGTTTGAAACAATCCTTTTTGTGTTTGGGCCATATTATGGGTAGGACATTTGTGTCTAAATCATTCAATCCCCCATAAAGTTGCTTTAATCAAAAAAAAAAAAAAAAAAATCAAAGAGAAAAACCATTTGAAAAATAAAATTGCCCTCCCCTATTTTATTTTATATATTTTTTGGACAATTATATGCAAAGCAAATGACCGTCTAAGTTGCCAGTCACACGAGCTGTTCAAAGTCTAATTTTGACCGATTATAAAAATATATATTTTTGTTCATTTCATTCATTTTTGTTGCAGTTTTATTGCTTTACAATTTGTATATTTGTAGCAAAGTCAATTACATGCAATGACACTTTTCGAGCACCAGGGGGGCCTGGCCCCCCCTTAAAATCCGCTTATGTCCCTCACTTACTTACTTACTCAGGTGCAATATATAACTTCTGAGTTGAACATCAGGGAGACTCAGGGACTGATAAACATAATTGTGGATTTTGGCACATATTTTAAAGAATGCATTTTTTTTAAATCATTCCACACATTTCAATGAAATTAAAATTTGTACTGCCCGTTGATAAATATGGGACTGCATTTCTTTCACAGATAGCGTATCAACAGACCGTACAACGAAAGAGTTAACACAAAATAAGAATATATAGAGCTATTACACTCTGTACGTCGTTAGAGTTGCTCAGGCATGAAAATGGGTCAGGGGTTAAAAAGGTGAGAAGGGTGTGGAGGAAATATGTTCCAGTACACTGTATACCCCAACAAAATATTGAGCTCTGTCGACCCACACTGTGTTTCAGCAGGGCCGTGCAGAGACCGGTGGAGGGGCGGGTGCTCGTAGATCAAAAGGGGCACATGAACAAGTATTTAATACACCTTAAAACAACATAACTTCAATTTTAACCAGCTTTAGATAATAATTGGCTGCGACTGTGACATACTTTAATTGGGAGGGGGCAACAGTGAATAGAAATCAAAACTGTCATCAACACTGTCTGGCTGTGACTCAGTCAGTCTGCCTCTTTTCTTCCTTCAACCTCTGCATCAAAACTTCCTTCCTCAACTTGTTCATCTGAGAACAAACCACATCAGATGGTCATTGAGCCACCAACAGCACAGTTTTCTCAAAACTATTATTTCATTATTATCCATACTTAACAACTCTAGCACCTAATGATTAATAAAGCAATGACATAAAATCTTATAGAAAAATAACATTGTAATTGTGTTTATAATTGTATTTAATACCCGACTATCCTTGCGAACTTGTTCTTACCAGGTCTGCTATTCACCCAGCTGATGAGGTATCCACTGCCTTTAGCAGCCTCATCCAACTCCTTTTTTATCCCTCAATCTCCTTTCCCTACGAGGCATGTCTATGTAATGAAATATAAATATAAAAAAAAAAAAAAAAAAAAAAAAAAAAAACACTCCCCGGTGGCTTTTAGTTTTAAAGCTTTCTTAATTTCTTTCTCTCTCAATAACGATGGAGGCAGATTTGTGTTTTTATTATTCAATCAAAAAACAAAGTTACTTCTATCAAAAACAAAGTTGCGTCAATCAAAATATAGTATAAACTTTTAATCCCAAAAAAGTCACTTCAATTAAAAAAAATTGTTTTTGATTGCAAAAATAAATTTGAGACAAAAAAAGCATTTGAAAACTATTTTTCTCGATTGAAACAAATTTTTCCATTGAAGTAATGTTGTTTTGCGTTTGGGCCACATTTTGGCTAGAACATTTGTGTCTTTATTATTCAATCAAATAAGTTGCTTCAAACAAAAAAATATATATAAAAAGAAAAACTGCACATGTGTCAATCACCATTTAACAAAGCCTGAGAGGGTTTGAGTAGACTCACTATGAAGCATTTAATAAATTTCTTACTACTTTATTCTTGTTTAAAAATAATTAGGTGGGGCAGTAACATGTTTGAAACTTATCATGATTCTTACATTTTGAAGTGCTTGAAAACCATTTATAAATGATACTTTGGTGAAAAAAGTGAAAAAACATGTCTTATATATATATGTATTTTTTTCCTACGTAAAATCTGAAATAAATACATTGAATACGCACAAAAAAATTGGGGGGGGGGGAGCTACTTCGCGGTTTTCACTTATTGCGGCGGGTTCTGGTCCCCATTAACCGAGAAAAACGAGGGATCCCTGTATTTCTGAAAAGCTTAGCAAGAGTCATTCCCACCACTCGTCGGGCCGGTGTTGTGCCGACACCGGCCGTCAGATCAAGTCACAGCCGAAAATAACGCGTCTCAGGCGGACGACTGGAGCGATACGAGGCGCCCCCCTCCATCCGAGAGCATGCCGCTTCATTTGACTCAACAGTGTGTTTCTTCGTCTATATTACAGCTAAATACACAAGCTTGACGCCAATTTAACGGGAGCTATTTTTTGGGGGGGGCAGATTTGGCTAGCTCTGGCAGTGTTCAACGCAAGCTGCAACGAATGGCAGTAACTTTTTTATATCGCAAAATGTGAAAACGATTGAAACCATTACTCACCAAATTCAATCTGCTGGCAAATACAGGCAAGTGTGTATGCTGCGCTCTGGTCTGCCCCGGTGTGGATAAGGCCTGCTTTTTGTTTTCGCAGCTTTGCAATGCAACCAAAGGCTCCCCGAGCACTCTTTGTACACGTAAGGAGTGCGCGCGTTTGGAATAATGAAACGCAGCTTGGGCCGATGATTGGTTCTCGTCAGCGAAGCATCTAGAAGGATTTGCTGACTGTCCAAGTGTCACTTATAAAAAGAACCGATTTCTTAAGTGCTCAGTTTACGTACTTAGTTAATCACATGATGATAATAATAATAATTAAATAAAACCTCCCGACCCCACCCCCCCCTCCCAAAAAGAATTTCTCCTCGGATCTACGCAATTCACGTAAATCGCCCTTTTTGACTTCAAAACGGCGAATTTCGCCGAAAGGTGAGAGATTTTCATGCCTGATTGCTACACTGATGCTAACCGCGAGTTTACGAACCACTTCAGCTTGCTCTCAAACAATGGCTGTCTACTCCAAACGCAATCTTTGATTTCAAGCTACAAGCTTCAAACATGAAACTTGCTGGTTTACAGCATTGCAAACGAAAATGAATGACGTGCACCTCATGCATAAGGACTTCAAGTGATCTCATTTATTGAGTAAAGCTTACGGTAGGACACTCAGCTTGCACACTTCTGGTGAACGTTAGAAAATAAGTGAAAGTCATGTTTGAGGTAATGCAGATGTCTGCAGTTAAAAAAAAATCAATGGAGGTCTAAAATCTACAAATTTTAACTACATTTACTCTGGCATCTGTATATTTACAATATTTATTCTATTTTCATAACTAGTTTTATGTATGTTAGTCTGTACATCGTGCACTATATCTGCATAACTCAAAAATTTAAATTCTTTTTAACTCAATTTTATTGCCACATGATCTCATATTTCAAATAATGTATATTTTTTTCAAAAGCCTTTCAATACAAAAATGTCCAAAGTAAAAACTTGTACATTAGGTTCAAGCTGCCGTTTTCCTGAAGTCTTTGAGGTTGACCTGTCAGGTTTCACATCTGGTACATCACAAAATCCCACATTCGCTCCCACAAAGTCAGCATTCTTCCACTTGAGCAGCATCTGTGGCTGCACCCATCAGTCATCAGAGCCCTTGTTCATGCCATGGTTGTTTCTCGGCTGCATAGCTACTGTATGTCTCAGGTGCCTCTAATTCAGGATGTATTCTGTCCCGGACAGTCTCCAGTCTGCTGCCATTGATTGATCCAAATAAAGCCCTAGAAGATCGTGAGGCTTTTAACTCCCTCTATGCTTTGCTCTCCTTCCATTTATCACCTAGGCCCCTCACCTGATGATTTGTCTGAGGGACTAAATTCAAGGAAAGTAAATGCCCAGCAAATCCAGTAATGTCCAGCCATTTGGTACACTAACATTCTCACGAGTTGAGGGTGCCCAAGGGTATTTACAACATGCGCAGTTTGCAAAGCAGAAACCCATTTGTGTGGAAAATTAGTTGACGTACAAAAAATTTCCCTTAATTTGCCGAAATGGGTAAAGCTCTTTATCCGTCCGTCCATCCATCCCAAGCCAGTGTCAAGATATAATCTCTTCACCAGGTTCTGGGCCTGCCCCAAGGTGTCCTCCCAGCTGGACGTGTCAGGAACACTTCCCTAGGGAGGCGCCCTAGTGGAATCTGCACCAGATGCCCAAAGCACCTCAACTGACTCCTTATTACGTGAAGGAGCTGCGACTAAACTCTGAGCTTCTCGTAAATATCAGTGTATCTCAGCGTTTCTAAGTGAAACACCAGCTATCTGCCTGACAAAGCACATTTTGGCCGCTTGTACCAGCAATCACATTCGCTGCTCAGCCTCCAACGCGTACAGACGCACTCTGAAGCACTCTCTTATCTTAACCGATAAGCGCTCAGGGCCAGCAAACTCGACTCATAGTATGGCTCCAAAGAATTTGAAACCTGGAGACTTGGATGAAATAAAATCCTCTATACAGAAGTTGGAGCTCTCCTTGACTGGCAACTTGATTCAAAACCAGAATCAATAAATCGTCAGAGAGCTCCATTTAATTCGCGCTGAAAACGAGAAACTCAAGCAGGCGGTCGAGGAGAGAGATGTTCGCATCAAGAAGCTGGAAATTTTGGCTGACGACCTCGACCAGTGCCAACGCGCAAATGAGCTCATCATTTCTGGATTTCAACTGACGCCTGGCTCAGGGGACACAGTGGCGCAACTACTAAGCTGAAAGAGTATGGAATAAACATGGAACCGCTGGACATCCGTCGCTTCCTTCTGCTCCCATCTGGGGGGAGAGGACCAGTGACGGTGCTCATGAAGCTGGCAGACCACAAGACTAAGACTGCCTTGCTTAACCAGCGCCGCCACCTGAAAGGGTCGAAGATTTTCTTGAATGACAACTTGACTTGCCGAAATTGCAAGAAAAGCACGTCAACTCAAGAAAGCTGGGAAAATAGCCAACACCTGGGTCTCGGATTGCAGGATCCTTGTAAAGACACAAGATATAAAGATCAAAGCTATTACGAGTTTTTACCAACTGACTACAATAGCTGGATAACTGTAAATACTACACAGCCGACCAGTATAACAACGCGTGGATGTGGACGGTAAACTGAAACTTATCAACGGCAGGAGTTACAAGAAACTTGAACACATTAAGGACTATCTACCAAAGTCAACAAAGGCTCTGACTTTAATTTGCACGGATATAACATGACACAAAGTATCGGGCATCTAAGGGGTGAGTGGGTGTTGCAATTATGATTGACAATCTCCTGGAATGTATTACAATTGAACTCCTAATTGAATCCAATTGTTAAAACATAATTATCTGCTGTGTCTACCGAGCTCCTGATTCAAATGTCTAGTTTACTGAGTATATGGAAAAGATACTGTATAAAACGAATAATAAGCATGTTTTCGTTGTGGAGACATTAATCTTGGGATAAAATATGTACAGCTTGTTGTTTGATTTTCTCAAACATTCATGTCTGATGAAACTGTTACAGTGACCTTGTGTGCGCCAATTGTTGCCACCATGTACACCTCAGCAATGTATCCTTTTAAGAGACTTATAAGAAAAGCATTTTGTGTCGCTACTCACACCAGCTGTGATAACATGTCACGCACATAGCCACAACAAAATTGTTCCACAGCAAACAGATGCAAAAATGTCAGGGACATGACAAAGTCATAACCTTGTACGGCCTAAAATTAGTCGAGCTGCTGGACTGGACTGGACGCTTAGTTACCAAACCCAGATTGTTGACTGTGTTATTTTACAGTTTTGATGTATGTTCCATGCCTGAATGTGCGTCTTTAGTTGTATGGGGGACGGGAAACTGATAAGCATATGCTTTATCTCGTCCGCCTTTGTCGTCTTCTTCGGTTCCTTCGGGCCAATCATAATCACATTTTGTAATTGCAATGATACCGATGATGATGACAATAAAATTCCATTAAAAAAAAAAAAAAAAATTTAAATCTTGCTCTTTTGGTCATGACCCATCGTTCATGACCATAGGTGAGGGTAGGAACGAAGATCGAACTGTAGATGGAGAGATTTGCCTCTCAGCTCAAATCCCTCTTCATTGCAAAAGTGCGATATAGCGTCTACAATACTGTTCCTGCTGCCCCGATACTCTGTAAAGAGATACTTGCACTCTTTCACATGAAGCAGGACCTCATTCCCTACCCAGAGAAAGCAGTCCACTGGTTTCCTGCAGAGAATCATGGCCTCAGATATGGAGGGCTGATCCGCATCCCCAACGCTTCACACTCGGCTGCATACCCGTCCAGTGAGTGCTGCAGGTCACAGGCTGATGATGCAAACAGACCCACATCATCTGCAAAAAGCAGCAATGCTTTAATGATGCAAACGATGTAGCGACTGATGACGAAAGTGACATAGAATGCCATCATGATCTAAACTCACTATGCCACTATGTGTTAATATTTCTTACGACTTTCACTAGAAAAGGCCCAACAAGTGTTCCAAGATGGCTCGTCCTCGCCTGTCCTCTGCCATCCTTCTGGCAATCGGTGGCTGGAGCGGATCCAACCCGACCAAGTGCATAGAAGCGTACGACATCCACGCCAACAGTTGGGTAAGCCTTTTGGATGATATGGACCAAGCGCGGGCATACTGCGGTGCCGCCTTTCTCCACAACGCCATCTACTGTCTGGGCGGCTTTGACGGCACAGAACACTACAACACTGTCAGCCGCTTTGACCTGAACACTCATACCTGGCAGGAAGTGGCGCCCATGCACTTTCGCCGCTGCTATGTGAGCGTCACAGTGCTTAATGGATGCATCTATGCAATAGGAGGCCACGATGGACGTGTAAGACTAAAGACGGCGGAGTACTACACGCCTGAGACAAACCAGTGGACTCTTATTGCCAGTATGCAAGAGCAGAGGAGTGATGCCAGCTGCACTGCCCTCAATGACAAGGTAGGTCATCTAGTCTCTGCCTTAACCAAGGTGGTAGTTATTGTCCAATTGATATAAAATTAGGAAGTCTTCTATTTTGTTTCCCAAAATTTCAATTCTAGGGTCAATCGCAAGCGTCTTTCAACAACAAACCTGACAAGATTTAGTTCTCAAAAAAACCTAAACAATTAGTTTGTCACCAAATTTAATCTAATGTTTTTTGTTTTTTTTAACCTGTCCTGTTCAGCTGTTTGACACAGAGAATGGAAGTCTAAGTGCCCGGATAGTCTGAACAGTTTTAATGTTTCACATTGAGAGTCTGATATACTCCCATTGTGATCATTCAAAATACCTTTTTATTATGACAAAGCAGCGAACAGGAAGGGATTATGGGGGGGGGGGGGGGGGGGGGGGGGGGGGGCAGAAGAAAAGAAACACAAGAGAAGAAAGAAAAGAAACACATACACTAACAACAAGAAATACATTGAACATGTACACTAATCACTAATATGCTGGTGCCATCGTCAGCGAGATGTATTCCCGGTTTACACCATGTGGGGGCCTATTGGCCAGTGAAAGAGGGGGATGGGGGTGTCTATAAGCCTATAAGCTAAGTGATTGAAAGGGATAGAGTGTACACAGAACAGTTCTGTGATCTAGAACCCAGTAATCGTGTGAATCTCTTATGAGTGTACGCCCGTTGGTGACCAACCCTACGCCACCCCAACCCCAATCCCGGCACCAGGACCCCCAACCTGAGCATGCCCTACCACATCCAGCAGCACGATAGCCCCACCGGGCGCGCAACAGCCACGCAGACGGGCGGAGAAGCCGCGCAGGCGCCAACCCAGGGCCACGGCCCCCACCAAATGTAATCTAATGTTGTAAATTACAATAATTATGTGAATTAACAGTATATTAAGAATTCTACTTTGCTTATGGTTTGTCAGCAGATTGTTGTGGTGAAGTTTCTAACTAATCGTAGCACTTACGGGAACTCGCTGCTGAAGTCAATTTTGCTTCAAAAATTCCCTTGTATTATTTATTTATTTATTTATTGGGTCAGCTGTACAAGACAGTTGAGAGTCGATTGTTAAGAATTTGCGTTTTTATCTTGGGGTGTGAGCAAATCATAGCAAATAACATTGTGATTATTTAGTCCATTCAATACAAATCCAATCGGTTGCAGGTTTACATTTGCGGTGGTTTCAATGGAAATGAGTCCCTGCAAACGGCAGAATACTACAACCCAGAGACCAACAAGTGGACAGCCACGGCTCCGATGAGTTGCCGCCGCAGCGGCATTGGAGTAATTGGGCATGCTGGCCATGTGTATGCAGTAAGTATAACGCTGACATCCGCATGGCATTCTTTTGTACTGTATTTTGTATATTAAAGAACTTATTTAAAATAACCTCCTTTTGCTCATGAAGGTTGGAGGCTACGACGGTCAACACCGCCTGGCCAGCGCCGAGGCCTACAACCCTGAGACGGACACCTGGATCATGTTGCCCCCAATGCAGTGTCCTCGGAGTAACTTTGGCATTGAAGTCGTGGAAGATTGTCTCTTTGTGGCTGGCGGCTTCAGTGGCTTCTCCACAACCAATCTGGTAGAGTACTATGACCTAAAACTTGGCACGTGGTCTGCAGCAAATTGCATGGGGCTCTATCGAAGTGCTCTGAGCTGCTGCGTGATGTCTGGCTTGCCAAACATTGCTCAATATACTATGCTTCGTAATGACCTGCCTTTGCTCTTCTTGGAGGACGATTCTCTCGATATGGAAGACGAAGTCTAAAAAAAGGATTTTTAAAACATTTTTTACCGCTGACAAACCACCCCAAAAAATGTAACTTTTACCATGCATTGATTGTTTTTTATTGAGTTTAATTAACTACAGTTACAATATTGAGATTCTGAGAAAATTTGCTGAAATAAATTTTGTTTTTTAAAAAAATTGCAATGAGTCTGGAGGGACAACTGGATTACCAAAATAAGTCTTTTGGATACCGTAGATGTCAGTATTTTGGGTACAACTGTCCCTCACCATAGGCGGAGTTTGACTTTTGAGGCAGGGGGGCACAACATGTTGATGACCCCGAAACGCAGTGTCAGCAATAAAAATTAACTTAGAATATTTATACTAAGTTGACAGTGAGCGTTTTTTGTTTCCCATCATTCTTGAGGGGAATTCTAAATCAGGCTGCTTAGGCAATACTTTTCACCAAGATTGTCATCCGTTGAATAAGGTAGGCCCGCCGGTGTCGTGCCAATGTAGTTACCCAAGACAAAAATTGTATCCCCTGGGCGGAGCCACATGGAGGTAGATTTGTGTCTTTATTATTCAATCAAAAAAAAGTTGCTTCAATTAAAATATAAATTTTCATATATATATTTTTGTTTGGATGCAAAAATACATTTGAAACAAAAAAAAAATGTATGTGAACGCTATTTTTCTTTTATTTTTGTTGTTTTTATTGAAGCAACTTTTTTGATTGAACTAATGTTGATTTGATTTTGGGCCACATTTTGGCTTGGACAGTTTTGTATTTATTATTCAATCAAAAAATAAGTTGCTTCAAAAATATATTTTCAAAAAGAGAAAACACTTCAATCAAAAAAGAAACATTTCAATCAAGGAAAAAGTTTTTGAATGCGAAAAAATATTCGAGATTGAAAAATTTGCATTTGAACTCCTAATTTTGTATCGAAAAAGTTTTCTTTGTTTGAAGCAATCCTTTTTGTGTTTGGGCCATATTATGGGTAGGACATTTGTGTCCAAATCATTCAATCCCCCATAAAGTTGCTTCAATCAAAAAAAAAAAAAAAAAAAAAAAATCAAAGAAAAAAATCATTTGAAAAATAAAATTGCCCTCCCCTATTTTATTTTTTTTTTGAAAATTATTTGCAAAGCAAATGACCGTCTAAGTTGCCAGTCACACGAGCTGTTCAAAGTGTAATTTTGACCGATTATAAAAATATATTTTTTTGTTCATTTCATTCATTATGTTTGCAGTTTTATTGCTTTACAACTTGTATATTTGTAGCAAAGTCAATTACATGCAATGACACATTTCGACCACCAGGGGGGCCTAGCCCTCCGCTTAAAATCCGCTTATGTCCCTCACTTACTTACTTACTCAGGTGCAATATATAACTTCTGAGTTGAACATCAGGGAGACTCAGGGACTGATAAACATAATTGTGGATTTTGACTCATATTTTGAAGAATGCATTTTTTTTATCATTCCACACATTTCAATGAAATTAAAATTTGTACTGCCCATTGATAAATATGGGACTGCATTTCTTTCACAGATAGCGTATCAACAGACCGTACAACGAAAGTTTAAACACATAATAAGAATATACAGAGCTATTACACTGTACATCGTTAGAATTGCTACACTGATGCTAACGGCAAGTTTACGAACCACTTTAGCCTGCTCTCAAACAATGGCGGTCTACTCCAAACGCAATCTTTGATTTCAAGCTACAAGCTTCAAACATGAAACTTGCTGGTTTACAGCATTGCAAACGAAAATGAACGACGTGCACCTCATGCACAAGGACTTCAAGTGATCTCATTTATTGAGTAAAGCTTACGGTAGGACACTAAGCTTGCACACTTCTGGTGAACGTTAGAAAATAAGTGAAAGTCATGTTTGAGGTAATGCAGATGTCTGCAGTTAAAAAAAAATCAATGGAGCTCTAAAATCTACAAATTTTAAGTACATTTACTCTGGCATTTGTATATTTACAATATTTATTCTATTTTCAAAACTAGTTTTGTGTATGTTAGTCTGTACATTGTGCACTATATCTGCATAACTCAAAAATTTAAATTCTTTTTAACTCAATTTTATTGCCACATGATCTCATATTTCAAATTATGTATATTTTTTTCCAAAAGCCTTTCAATACAAAAATGTCCAAAGTAAAAACTTGTACATTAGGTTCAAGCTGCCGTTTTCCTGAAGTCTTTGAGGTTGACCTGTCAGGTTTCACATCTGGTACATCACAAAATCCCACATTCGCTCCCACAAAGTCAGCATTCTTCCACTTGAGCAGCATCTGTGGCTGCACCCATCAGTCATCAGAGCCCTTGTTCATGCCATGGTTGTTTCTCGGCTGCATAGCTACTGTATGTCTCAGGTGCCTCTAATTCAGGATGTATTCTGTCCCGGACAGGCTCCAGTCTGCTGCCATTGATTGATCCAAATAAAGCCCTAGAAGATCGTGAGGCTTTTAACTCCCTCTATGCTTTGCTCTCCTTCCATTTATCACCTAGGCCCCCCCACTTGATGATTTGTCTGAGGGACTAAATTAGGGCTGTCCCAAACAACTAATTTTCTCCCGATTAGTCAGCCGACTATTTTTACGATTAGTCGACTAATCTAATAATTAAAAAAAAATTTTTTTTTTATTGTTTTTGTTTACTAATTTATCTTTGAAATTTTTGTTGACGCTTATCAATTCACAAAAAACCATATTGGAACACTTAAATTATTTATTAAAGTACAAATAAACACATAAATAATAATAAATCACAAATAAACAATGAGTTCAAATGCTGATAGAATTAACTAGTGTAGCATCCCGATTGAAAAGGTGGTCTCTTAAACTGATGGTTTACAACTTTTATTCCATCCTTGATGTAATCACACCGTAAGAGCTATGGTGCACACAAATAAAACAACACAATTAGAAATCAACAAAAACTTTTCACCTTTTTCCTTTTAAACATTATTTATATATCAACGAATTGCCTTTACCTTAATTTATTACCTTATCATTGACAATCTCTCCCTTGAGTGCAATCACTGTATATACTGTATATATTTATGACCTTTTAACCTTATATAATTTTCTATACCATAAAATAAACCATAACGTGAAATAAACCTTTCAGTTAGCATTAAGGACAATACTAATAGCACTTATAGGCCCATTGTCAATGAAACATTATTATTCAGTAAGGCGACAGCACCCTCTGGTGTACAAAAAAAAAAAAAAAATACAAACGGTGACGGCGCTTGAGGCGTTTATTCACGGCCGACGTGCAGCCAAGCTTGGCATTGAAGAGACAGGACAGAAGAGTGTACCCTCCGTTGTTTCTTTGAAATAAGTCAATGTTTTGGACACTCTGGTGCGCTTTTTTTTTTTTGGCTTTGTGCCGCTTTCCCCGCTTGCATACAGAGCATCCGCCATTCTGAACTTCCCACGCATATATATTTTTTTAACCCTTCATTAACCGTCGACGGGATGTTGTGCTCGTCGACGGATTTACGTCATCGATGACGTCGACTATGTCGACTAGTCGGGACAGCTCTACAAATTCAAGGAAAGTAAATGCCCAGCAAATCCAGTAATGTCCAGCCGTTTGGTACACTAACATTCTCACGAGTTGAGGGTGCCCAAGGGTATTTACAACATGCGCAGTTTGCTAAGCAGAAACCCATTTGTGTGGAAAATTAGTTGACGTACAAAAAATTTCCCTTAATTTGCCGAAATTGGTAAAGCTCTTTATCCGTCCGTCCATCCATCCCAAGCCAGTGTCAAGATATAATCTCTCCACCTGGTTCTGGGCCTGCCCCAAGGTGTCCTCCCAGCTGGACGTGTCAGGAACACTTCCCTAGGGAGGCGCCCTAGTGGAATCTGCACCAGATGCCCGAAGCACCTTAACTGACTCCTTATTACGTGAAGGAGCTGCGACTAAACTCTGAGCTTCTCGTAAATATCAGTGTATCTCAGCGTTTCTAAGTGAAACGCCAGCTATCTGCCTGACAAAGCACATTTTGGCCGCTTGTACCAGCAATCACATTCGCTGCTCAGCCTCCAATGCGTACAGACATACTCTGAAGCACTCTCTTATCTTAACCGATAAGCGCTCAGGGCCAGCAAGCTCGACTCCCAGTATGGCTCCAAAGAATTTGAAACCTGGAGACTTGGATGAAATAAAATCCTCTATACAGAAGTTGGAGCTCTGCTTGACTGGCTTGATTCAAAACCAGAATCAAGAAATCGTCAGAGAGCTCCATTTAATTCGCGCTGAAAACGAGAAACTCAAGCAGGCGGTCGAGGAGAGAGATGTTTGCATCAAGAAGCTGGAAATTTTGGCTGACGACCTCGACCAGTGCCGACGCGCAAATGAGCTCATCATTTCTGGATTACAACTGACACCTGGCCCAGGGGACACAGTGGCACAACTGCTAAGCTGAAAGAGTATGGAATAAACATGGAACCGCTGGACATCCATCGCTGCCTTCTGCTCTCATCTGGGGGGAGAGGACCGACGACGGTGCTCATGAAGCTGGCAGACCACAAGACCAAGACTGCCCTGCTTAACCAGCGCCGCCACCTGAAAGGGTCGAAGATTTTATTGAATGACAACTTGACTCGCCGAAATTGCAAGAAAAGCACGTCAACTAAAGAAAGCTGGGAAAATAGCCAACACCTGGGTCTCGGATTTAAGGATCCTTGTCAAGACACAAGATATGAACATCAAAGCTATTACGAGTTTTGACCAACTGACTACAATAGCTGGATAACTGTAAATACTACACAGCCGACCAGTATAACAACTCGTGGATGTGGACGGTAAGCTGAAACTTATCAACGGCAGGAGTTACAAGAATCTTGAACACATTAAGGACTATCGACCAAAGTCAACAAAGGCTCTGACTTTAATTTGCACTGATATAACATGACACAAAGTATCGGGCATCTAAGGGGGTAGGGGGTGTTGCAATTATGACTGACAATCTCCTGGAATGTATTACAATTGAACTCCTAATCCCCAATTGTTAAAACATAATTATCTGCTGTGTCTACCGAGCTCCTGATTCAAATGTCTAGTTTACTGAGTATATGGAAAAGATACTGTATAAAACGAATAATAAGCATGTTTTCATTGTGGAGACATTAATCTTGGGATAAAATATGTACAGCTTGTTTGATTTTCTCAAACATTCATGTCTGATGAAACTGTTACAGTGACCTTGTGTGCGCCAATTGTTGCCACCATGTACACCTCAGCAATGTATCCTTTTAAGAGACTTATAAGAAAAGCATTTTGAGTCGCTACTCACACCAGCTGTGATAACATTTCACGCACATAGCCACAACAAAATTGTTCCACAGCAAAGAGATGCAAAAATGTCAGGGACATGACAAAGTCATAACCTTGTACGCCCTAAAATTAATCGAGCTGCTGGACTAGACGCTTAGTTACCAAACCCAGATTGTTGACTGTGTTATTTTACAGTTTTGATGTATGTTCCATGCCTGAATGTGCGTCTTTAGTTGTATGGGGGACAGGAAACTGATAAGCATATGCTTTATCTCGTCCGCCTTTGTGGTCTTCTTCGGTTCCTTCAGGCCAATCATAATCACATTTTGTAATTGCAATGATTGTCAATGATACCGATGATGATGACAATAAAATTGCATTAAAAAATTTAAAAAAATAAAAAATCTTGCTCTTTTGGTCATGACCCATTGTTCATGATCATAGGTGAGGGTAGGAACGAAAATCGAACTGTAGATGGAGAGATTTGCCTCTCAGCTCAAATCCCTCTTCATTGCAACAGTGCGATATAGCGTCTGCAATACCGTTCCTGCTGCCCCGATACTCTGTCAAGAGATACTTGCACTCTTTCACATGAAGCAGGACCTCATTCCCTACCCAGAGAAAGCAGTCCACTGGTTTCCTGCAGAGAATCATGGCCTCAGAAGATATGGAGGGCTGATCCGCATCCCCAACGCTTCACAGTCGGCTGCAAACCCGTCCAGTGAGTGCTGCAGTTCACAGGCTGATGATGCAAACAGACCCACATCATCTGCAAAAAGCTGCAATGCTTTAATGATGCAAACGATGTAGCGACTGATGACGAAAGTGACATAAAATGCCACCATGATCTAAACTTACTATGCCACTATGTGTTAATATTTCTTACGACTTTCACTAGAAAAGGCCCAACAAGTGTTCCAAGATGGCTCGTCCTCGCCTGCCCTCTGCCATCCTTCTGGCAATCGGTGGCTGGAGCGGATCCAACCCGACCAAGTGCATAGAAGCGTACGACATCCACGCCAACAGTTGGGTAAGCCTTTTGGATGATATGGATTAAGCGCGGGCATACTGCGGTGCCGCCTTTCTCCACAACGCCATCTACTGTCTGGGCGGCTTTGACGGCACAGAACACTACAACACCGTCAGCCGCTTTGACCTGAACACTCGTACCTGGCAGGAAGTGGTGCCCATGCACTTTCGCCGCTGCTATGTGAGCGTCACAGTGCTTAATGGATGCATCTATGCAATAGGAGGCCACGATGGACGTGTAAGACTAAAGACGGCGGAGTACTACACGCCTGAGACAAACCAGTGGACTCTTATTGCCAGTATGCAAGAGCAGAGGAGTGATGCCAGCTGCACTGCCCTCAATGACAAGGTAGGTCATCTAGTCTCTGCCTTAACCAAGGTGGTAGTTATTGTCCAATTGATACAAAATTAGGAAGTCTTCTATTTTGTTTCCCAAAATTTCAATTCTAGGGTCAATCCCAAGCGTCTCAACAACAAACCTGACAAGATTTAATCCTCAACAAAACCTAAACAATTAGTTTGTCACCAAATTTAATCTAATGTTTTTTGTTTTTTTTAACCTGTCCTGTTCAGCTGTTTGACACAGAGAATGGAAGTCTAAGTGCCCGGATAGTCTGAACAGTTTTAATGTTTCACATTGAGAGTCTGACATACTCCCATTATGATCATTCAAAATACCTTTTTATTATGACAAAGCAGCGAACAGGAAGGGATTATGGGGGGGGGGGGGGGGGAGAAAGAAAAGAAACACATACACAAACAACAAGAAATACATTGAACATGTACACTAATCACTAATATGCTGGTGCCATCGTCAGCGAGATGTATTCCCGGTTTACACCATGTGGGGGCCTATTGGCCAGTGAAAGAGGGGGATGGGGGTGGGGGTGTCTATAAGCCTATAAGCTAAGTGATTGAAAGGGATAGAGTGTACACAGATCAGTTCTGTGATCTAGAACCCAGTAATCGTGTGAATCTCTTATGAGTGTACGCCCGTTGGTGACCAACCCTACGCCACCCCAACCCCAATCCCAGCACCAGGACCCCCAACCTGAGCATGCCCTACCACATCCAGCAGCACGATAGCCCCACCGGGCGCGCAACAGCCACGCAGACGGGCGGAGAAGCCGCGCAGGCGCCAACCCAGGGCCACGGCCCCCACCAAATTTAATCTAATGTTGTAAATTACAATAATTATGTGAATTAACAGTATATTAAGAATTCTACTTGGTTTATGGTTGTCAGCAGATTGTGGTGAAGTTTCTAACTAATCGTAGCACTTACGGGAACTCGCTGCTGAAGTCAATTTTGCTTCAAAAAATCCCTTGTATTATTTATTTATTTATTTATTGGGTCAGCTGTACAAGACAGTTGAGAGTCGATTGTTAAGAATTTGCGTTTTTATCTTGGGGTGTGAGCAAATCATAGCAAATAACATTGTGATTATTTAGTCCATTCAATACAAATCCAGTCGGTTGCAGGTTTACATTTGCGGTGGTTTCAATGGAAATGAGTCCCTGCAAACGGCAGAATACTACAACCCAGAGACCAACAAGTGGACAGCCACGGCTCCGATGAGTTGCCGCCGCAGCGGCATTGGAGTAATTGGGCATGCTGGCCATGTGTATGCAGTAAGTATAACGTTGACATCCGCATGGCATTCTTTTGTACTGTATTTTGTATATTAAAAAACTTATTTAAAATAACCTCCTTTTGCTCATGAAGGTTGGAGGCTACGACGGTGACGACCGCCTGGCCAGCGCCGAGGCCTACAACCCCGAGACGGACACCTGGATCATGTTGCCCCCAATGCAGTGTCCTCGGAGTAACTTTGGCATTGAAGTCGTGGAAGATTGTCTCTTTGTGGCTGGCGGCTACAATGGCATCTCCACAACCAATCTGGTGGAGTACTATGACCTAAAACTTGGCACGTGGTCTGCAGCAAATTGCATGGGGCTCTATCGAAGTGCTCTGAGCTGCTGCGTGATGTCTGGCTTGCCAAACATTGCTCAATATACTATGCTTCGTAATGACCAGCCTTTGCTCTTCTTGGAGGATGATTCTCTCAATATGGAAGACGAAGTCTAAAAAAATTATTTAAAAAGATTTTTTTACTGCTGACAAACCACCCAAAAAAACGTAACTTTTACCATGCATTGTTTGTTTTTTATTGAGTTTAATTAACTACAGTATTACTATATTGAGATTCTGAGAAAATTTTCTGAAATAAATTTTGTTTTTTAAAAAATTGCAATGAGTCTGGAGGGACAACTGGATTACCAAAATAAGTCTTTTGGATACAGATGTCAGTATTTTGGGTACAACTGTCCCTCACCATAGGCGGAGTTTGACTTTTGAGGCGGGGGGGAAACAACATGTTGATGACCCCGAAACGTAGTGTCAGCAATAAAATTAACTTAGAAGAATATTTATACTAAGTTGACAGTGAGCGTTTTTTGTTTCCCATCATTCTTGAGGGGAATTCTAAATCAGGCTGCTAAGGCAATACTTTTCGCCAAGATTGTCATCCATTGAATAAGGTAGGCCCTCCGGTGTCGTGCCAATGTAGTTACCCAAGTCAAAAATTGTATCCCCTGGGCGGAGCCACATGGAGGTAGATTTGTGTCTTTATTATTCAATCAAAAAAAAAAGTTGCTTCAATTAAAAAAAAAAAAAGTTGCTTCAATTAAAACATATATTTTCATATATATATTTTTGTTTGAATGCAAAAATACATTCGAAACTAAAAAAAAATGTATGTGAACGCTATTTTTCTTTGATTTTTTTTTTTGTTTTGATTGAATTTTTTTTTTATTTTTTTATTGAAGCAACATTTTTGATTGAAGTAATGTCGATTTGATTTTGGGCCACATTTTGGCTTGGACATTTTTGTATTTATTATTCAATCAAAAAATAAGTTGCTTCAAAAATATATTTTCAAAAAGAGAAATTACTTCAATCAAAAAAAAACATTTCAATCAAGGAAAAAGTTTCTGAATGCGAAAAAATATTTGAGATTGAAAAATTTGCATTTGAACACCTAATTTTGTATCGAAAAAGAGAGTATGGAATAAACATGGAACCGCTGGACATCCGTCGCTGCCTTTTGCTCCGATCTGGGGGGAGAGGACCGGCGACGGTGCTCATGAAGCTGGCAGACCACAAGACCAAGACTGCCCTGCTTAACCAGCGCCGCCACCTGAAAGGGTCGAAGATTTTATTGAATGACAACTTGACTCGCCGAAATGCCGAAATTGCATGAAAAGTACGTCAACTAAAGAAAGCTGGGAAAATAACCAACACCTGGGTCTCGGATTGCAGGATCCTTGTCAAGACGCAAGATATGAAGATCAAAGCTATTATGAGTTTATACCAACTGACTACAATAGCTGGATAACTGTAAATACTACACAGCCGACCAGTGTAACAACTCGTGGATGTGGACAGTAAGCTGAAACTTATCAACGGCAGGAGTTACAAGAAACTTGAACACATTAAGGACTATCTACCAAAGACAACAAAGGCTTTGACTTTTATTTGCACGGATATAACATGACACAAAGTATCGGGCATCTAAGGGGGTAGGGGGTGTTGCAATTATGATTGACAATCTCCTGGAATGTATTACAATTGAACTCCTAATCCCCAATTGTTAAAACATAATTATCTGCTGTGTCTACCGAGCTCCTGATTCAAATGTCTAGTTAATTGAGTATATGGAAAAGATACTGTATAAAACGAATAATAAGCATGTTTTCGTTGTGGAGACATTAATCTTGGGATAAAATATGTACAGCTTGTTGTTTGATTTTCTCATACATTCATGTCTGATGAAACTGTTACAGTGACCTTGTGTGCGCCAATTGTTGCCACCATGTACACCTCAGCAATGTATCCTTTTAAGAGACTTATAAGAAAAGCATTTTGAGTCGCTACTCACACCAGCTGTGATAACATTTCACGCACATAGCCACAACAAAATTGTTCCATAGCAAACAGATGCAAAAATGTCAGGGACATGACAAAGTCATAACTTTGTACGCCCTAAAATTAATCGAGCTGCTGGACTGGACGCTTAGTTACCAAACCCAGATTGTTGACTGTGTTATTTTACAGTTTTGATGTATGTTCCATGCCTGAATGTGCGTCTTTAGTTGTATGGGGGACGGGAAACTGATAAGCATATGCTTTATCTCGTCCGCCTTTGTCGTCTTCTTCGGGCCAATCATAATCACATTTTGTAATTGCAATGATACCGATCATGATGACAATAAAATTCCATTTAAAAAAAAAAAAAATCTTGCTGTTTTGGTCATGACCAATCGTGCATGACCATAGGTGAGGGTAGGAACGAAGATCGAACTGTAGATGGAGAGATTTGCCTCTCAGCTCAAATCCCTCTTCATTGAAACAGTGCGATATAGCGTCTGCAATACCGTTCCTGCTGCCCCGATACTCTGTCCAATCTCGCGCTCCATTGTTCCCTCACTTGTGAACAAGAGATACTTGCACTCTTTCACTTGAAGCAGGACCTCATTCCCTACCCAGAGAAAGCAGTCCACTGGTTTCCTGCAGAGAATCATGGCCTCAGATATGGAGGGCTGATCTGCATCCCCGACGCTTCACACTCGGCTGCAAACCCGTCCAGTGAGTGCTGCAGGTCACAGGCTGATGATGCAAACAGACCCACATCATCTGCAAAAAGCAGCAATGCTTTAATGATGCAAACGATGTAGCAACTGATGACGAAGGTGACATAGAATGCCACCATGATCTAAACTTACTATGCCACTATGTGTTAATATTTCTTACGACTTTCATTAGAAAAGGGCCAACAAGTGTTCCGAGGTGGCAAAACATTCAAAATGAGTTACAATGGTAAACACTCATACTGTCTGCGATGAACTACGACTAACCAGGAAACTTAGTGATGCGGTCATCAGGGTTGACAATGCTGAATTTCACATTCACAAGATTATTCTCTGTAAGTGCAGCCAATACTTTAGGTGAGTTGACCTTTTTTGAGACGCAACCTCTTCTGAGCACATTTTCTTGATGATATCATCTTACATTTCTTTGAATCCCCAATGTGTAGTGCCCTCTTTCTACGTTGGTCAACACCAGACCAGAGAGTCTACGTCATACATTGCCTGACTGCTCAGTTAATGCAACTATTTTTGGATTTTGCATATACTGGCTCTGTGTTGGTGACAAAGTACAATGTCAAAGATTTGTTGCTGGCTGCAGACCGGTTTAATTTAACGGGTATTGTCCAGATTTGCTGCACATTTCTAACAGAGCAACTCTGTCCAGAAAACTGCATTGGCATCTGGGAGTTGACAAAGAAATGCCATACTCCAGATCTGCAGCGAAATGCCTACCACTATATCCTCTATCACTTCGAGGACGTTGCAGGTTCATACGAATTGCAGCAACTCTCTGTACAGGACTTGTGTGACATCCTGGACCGGGATGACCTTTTGGTAAAAAAAGAGAATACTGTTTATGAGGCTGTTTTGCACTGGATCTCATACGCACCTTGGGAGCGAAGCGAAAACATGGCAGTGCTGCTTGCCAAAGTAAGTCAATGAGAACTTTTGATAAAGGTTTGCGGATTAAAAATTAGGTTAGGGCAGGAGTGCACAAGTCAAGTCCTTGAGAGCTCCTATCAAGCTTGTTTTCCATGTCTCCCTCCTTTAACACACCAGAATGATCAGCTCATCAGCAAGCTCTGCAGGAGCTTGATAACGATCCTGATTATTTGAGTCAGGTGTGTTGGAGGAGAGAGACATGGAAAACAAGCTGGATAGGGGCTCTCGAGGTCTGGAGTTGGACACCCCTAGGTTAGGGTAAGAGGTATTAAAAATATGAGTAAGGCTTGGCTTTGGAAACTAGAGGCATTGATAAGGCTTATAGTTACAGGTTCTTTTTGTGGCTCTAAAAAGAGGTTTAAGTGCGAGGCTTAGAGAGGGTTTGCTCCCCGACTTTTACTTTTGACTTTGCAGGTCCGTCTCGCTCTGACAAGCGTGGAGTTCATTGCAATCAAGGTGCTGACCAATCAGCTGATCCAGGACAGTAGCAAGTGCCTGGAGATGGTTGCCTTGGCTACCCATGCAATGCACCACATGGCCACAACCTCGGTGTTTGGTTACCGCAACCTGGTGGCCCGTCCTCGCATGCCTTCCTCCATTCTCCTGGCCATCGGCGGCTTCAGTGGCTTCAGCGGCTCAAACCCGACGCACCTGATTGAAGCATACGATGTTCACACAAACACTTGGGCTGACTTAGTTGATACAATGGAGCAGCCGCACGCTTACTTTGGCACTGCTTTCCTGGGCAACTCAGTTTACTGTGTGGGTGGATTTGACGGCCGGAGGTACTATAACACCGTCAGGCGCTTTGACGTAGAAACTCGCAGCTGGCATCAGGTGGCTCCAATGCATTTTCGCCGGTGCTCTGTAAGTGTCACTGTGCTAAAGGGGCGTTTGTATGCCATCGGAGGCGTGGACGGGCGGATAAGACTAAAGAACGCTGAGTACTACGCGCCTGAGACCAACCAGTGGACTCGAATTGCCAGTATGCATGAACACAGGAGCGATGCTAGCTGCACCACTCTCAACAACAAGGTACTGTGGTGTTGCTGAAAAGATAAGTTAACAACTAAATCATATGAGGGCACTGCATCAAGGACACTGAAAACAACTTCAATTTTTCATTTTCTTTTCCTAACAAACATTTACTGTTTTAAAATTCCTCCAAATATGGTCACATTGCTTATAAAACTCAGCAATACAATTGTATACATTTTAATGTAATATATTTTGCTTCAATATTTTCTTCTCAAATTTGAAGATTAATGGAAGAAACGCATGCTTAATAATCAGTGCAAGAATTTTAAAATGTAGGCTTTAGTTTTTAAAATTTATTACATTTCAATCCGAATGGACACTATTAGTTGCCATGTTTTACCAGAAATTGACATAAATTATGTTATTCATCCTTGTACCGATTATCCTCACGAGAGTTGTGGGGTTATTGAAGCTTATCACAGCTAACTAAAGGCAGGAGGTAGTGTACACTCTGAACTGGTTGCCAGCCAGTCGCAGGACAGATATAGACGAACAACATTTCACACTCACAAACTTTTAGATTGTTCCATCAGCTTACCATGCATGTTTTTTGGGACATGGGAGGAAGCCAGAGTACCCAGAGAAAACACAGAGGCATGGGAAAAACATGCAAACTCCACACAGGAAAGCCGGCTTTAACCCTTGATCTCAGATCTATAAGAAGGACGTGCTAACCACTCACTTACAATGTCGCCGAAAATATTATTTTCAAAAATAATTAATGGAATTGTTGGTTCATTTCTTTGGGTTGTATTTACCTGCAATAGTTTACAGCAGGAGTAAGCATTTTTGTGGTAACCAAACAACTGAATGCATATACTGGTCCTTCTCAAAAAATTAGCATATTGTGTTTAGTTCATTATTTTCTGTAATGTACTGATAAACATTAGACTTTCATATATTTTAGATTCATTACACACAACTGAAGTAGTTCAAGCCTTTTATGTAATATTGATGATTTTGACAAGAAAGTCAAGACAAAACAAAAATACCTATCTCAAAAATTAGCATATCATGAAAAGGTACTCGAAAGAAACTACTAACCTAATCCTCTGAATCAACAAATCAATTTAAAACCCCTGCAAAAGATTCCTGAGGCTTTTAAAAACTCCAGGCCTGGTTCATTTCTCAAAACCGCAATCATGGGCAAGACTGCCGACCTGACTGCTGTCCAAAAGGCCATTATTTGCCACGTTTACATGGAGCCAAATATTCCAATTACAATCGGAATATTTGTTCAAACCGAATAAATGTGTTCCATATAAACACCTCATTCGGAATGAACAGGCCCAAACCGAATGGAATTTCATTCCGTTTCACAGGGGTGGAATATTCCTTAGATTAGAAGTAAAATTATATCATGTAAACAGAGAAGCGGAATGGTGTCTGGTTGCGTTCTTTCTGCACATGCTCCGTACTGACGTGGTGACGTCACTTCAGCTGATCTGACGATCGATCTCCATGTTTTACAACGTGACGCTTTGTTTTGATTAATCTGCGCATGTCAGACGGCAGTTGTCAAACGTCCTTTCGGAATAAAGGCAGACACATGTAAACGCTGGATCGGAATAGATGAAGTGACATGTAAACAGCTGATCTGAAAATTTCCATTCGGAATTATTTGAATCGGTATGAACAAAAGTCAGCATGTAAACGTGGCTATTGACACCCTCAAGCAAGAGGCTAAGACACAGAAAGAAATTTCTGAGGAAATAGGCTGTTCCTAGAGTGTTGTATCAAGGCACCTCAGTGGGAAGTCTGTGGGAAGGAAAAAGTGGCAGGAAACGCTGCACAACCAGAAGAGGTGACCGCACCTTGAGAAAGATTGTAGAGAAGGGCCGATTCAAGACCTTGGGGGACCTGCAGAAACAGTGGACTGAGTCTGGAGTAGAAACATCCAGAGCCACCGTGCACAGGCATGTGCTGGAAATGGACTACAGGTGCCGCATTCCCCAGGTCAAGCCACTTTTGAATCTGAACCAGCGGCAGAAGAAGCCTTGACCTGGCTTACAGAGAAGCAGCACTGTACTGTTGCTCTGTGGTCCAATGTACTTTTTTTCAGATGAAAGCAAATTTTGCTTGTCATTCGGAAATCAAGGTGCCAGAGTTTGGAGGAAGACAGGGGAGAAGGAAATGCCAAAATGTCTGAAGTCCAGTGTCAAGTACCCACAGTCGGTGATGATCTCGGGTGCCATGACAGCTGCTGGCGTTGGTCGACTGTATTTTATCAAGGGCAGGGTCAATGCAGCTAGCTACAGGAGATTTTGGAGCACTTGATGCTTCCATCTGCTGAAAAGCTGTATTAAGATGAAGATTTCATTTTTCAGCACGACCTGGCACCTGCTCACAGTGCCAAAACCACTGGTAAATGGTTTACTGACCCTGGCAATACTGTGCTCAATTGGCCTGCCAACTCTCCTGACCTAAACCCCATAGAGAATCTGGGGGATATTGTGAAGAGGAAGTTGAGAGACACTAGATCCAACACTGTGGATCAGCTTAAGGCCGCTATCGAAGCATCCTGGGTCTCCATAACACCTCAGCAGTGCCACAGGCTGATTGCCTCCATGCCACGCCGCATTGAAGCAGTCATTTCTGCAAAAGGACTCCCGACCAAGTATTGAGTGCATAGCTGATATAATTAATTGAAGGTTGACTTTTTTTGTATTAAAAAAAACACTTGTTTTGTATTGGTCGGATGAAATATGCTAATTTTTTGAGATAGGGATTTATGTTTTTTCTTGACTTTTTTGCCAAAATCATCAATATTAAAACAATAAAAGGCTTGAACTATTTCAGTTGTGTGTAATGAATCTAAAATATACGAAAGTCTAATGTTTATCAGTACATTACAGAAAATAATGAACTTTATCATAATATGCAAATTTTATGAGAAGAACGAGTAGTTACCATAGTCACTACACACAATATAATCCTTTATAATGCAAAGATCTCTCGCACCATGCCCAAATACAATAATCAAAATTTTAAAATGTATATTTATAAATTATAATGTTGCCAATTTATTTTGTGAATGTACAATTATTACATTTTTAGTTATATTAATTTTAATAAAATAATACTTAACATGATAATATAGAATATTTGAATGTGAATTGAATGTTTGTGAAGCTTTTTTGGGATCTTTTTGATGATCTGCTGTAGCTACTGTAGATGTAGTACTGTAAACACTTATCTTGATTTTTTTGGTAATATTCAGCCCTGGATATATCAATCATTCGTGCCTTTCGGTTCCAGGTTTACGTGTGTGGTGGTTTTAACGGAAACGAGCCTTTGCGAACAGCAGAGTATTACGACCCGGAGACCAATCAGTGGACCATGATCGTCCCAATGAACTGTTGCCGGAGTGGCACTGGCGTCATCGCATATGCTAACCACGTTTATGCAGTATGTGCAATACCATCTTAGAATTAGGGTACATTTTTAAGGTCTGGGTTAGTGTAATTCCCAGATCGGAATACAACAGAAATTTGGTCCCACAAAGGCACTATGTCAGACTATAGCTATAAAATCCTTCCAAGACTCACAGAGAACACAATCAAATTACAATATCTTTGCATCCCATATTTTACAGTCATTGAGCTGATCTTGTCAAATTAAGCTGTTTGTGGAGGCAGAACCGTAAACGTGTCGACACTATTTGCTATAGCCATGACCATCGCTGTAGAAAGAACACCAATTTGCGTTAAAACAAAAAAACAAAACAAAAAAACAGGAGAAAACATGGTTTGACATCAGATTTGATTTTTGAAGGCATCCTTTAAATTTTGGAGTGGATCCCCATTCACTCAAAGGCCTCACATCTTGTTTAACTTATTCACTGACATAAAGATATTAATCAAATCCATTGTAACTGAGATGGCTTGCAATGAATGATCATGTTTCAGTGCCATTTGACAACAATAGACGTCCAATCCATTTTGAATAGGAGGGCTGGAACGATGGCTGCCAGGTCCTGCCAGTCAAAATGGATTGGACGTCCATCGTCGTCAGTGGCAGCTAATTGGTTAATTTATGAAAAAAAAAACATTGAAGCTGTTAGAACAGTAGGAAGGTTGTTGTGTTTCTATAGTTCCAGTGTTGTCAGCGATCAATTTAAAACCAGTTTATTCTGAGAGCAACTCTGGTTCGTCTAATCAACGTCAATGGCAGCGAATTAGTTAAACAGGTTCAGCGATGGCCTCACACACTGCCACTCTATGAGTGTGGAGACTCCGAATTAATGTACTGCACATTTTATCAAGATTCCTGAGTTTTTCAATGGTCCAGAGAGTAGCAGAGCTCATGCTTAGTGTATTTACAAACACACCCAAGGTTTCTTCTTTTTAATATCAAATGTGGTCACGCAAATTCCTCTCTAAAATGATTCTTTGAATGTCGTTTTCCCTACTGAAATTACTGGTGCGCACGACACATAGTATTATCCAAATTGTTCAACACCTACATTTAAAAAAATAAATAAAATCTTTCTGAGTGGGAATGTAACAGATAAAAGTTATGGTTCAGGTATGATCTCCAATTACTAACCATGTCTTCCTGAAGATCGGTGGATTTGACGGCGACATGCGTCTGGGCAGTATGGAGGCGTATGACCCTGACACAGACGCCTGGATGCTCTTGCCCTCCATGCAGTGTCCTCGCAGCAACTTTGGCATCCAGGTGTTAGAGGATCGCCTCTTCGTGGCTGGGGGCAACACGGGCGTGTCAGCCACCAAACTAGTCGAGTACTACGACACCAGCTCGGCCATGTGGTTCCGTGCCTGCGACATGGCTGTCTCCCGGAGCGCGCTTAGTTGCTGCGTGGTGTCCGGCGTGGCTAACGTTGGCCATTTTGTCACACTGCGCAGCGAGCTGCCTTGGCTTCATTTGGAGGAAGTGACTGTAGAAATAGAGGATGAATTTTAAACTTAGACATGAAAAGTAATGGAATTAAAATCTGATGAGGAAATTTTTTTCCATCAGGGTTTTCAACTCCCACACATTGAGTGTTTCTCACACATTTCAGACCATTCTTACACCTTACATTTATCATGACCCCAAACAGTCTTGTTTTTGGCAGCCCTTTACATTTTCGCCACAAACTATTAAAAAAAAAAAAAGTCAAGAGCCTAATGCTAATGTGACCTCGAATGCTATGCTAGCGCTACGAGTTACATTTAGGCTACGTTCATACCGCACGTCTTAATGCACGAATCCGATTTTTTGTCATATCTGTTTTTTTGGCGTTCCCGTTCAGACTGCCTATGCCTATTGAGACTGTTCAAGTATTATGCATGCAAACTAATTCGCAGTCCGACACGCGCTGAGCAAGAAGACCCGCATGCGCAGAAGCATCAAAACAAATGATGCACATGCTGGCTGTCATCAGTCATTCCAGGGCGATCATATTTTGATTTCCAAAAAGAGGACACAAATAACAGACATAAACAATCCCTGTTTTGGCTTATATTCAAAGTTTCTGTGGATTGATAGCATACACGCACTGTCAGTGCATGTCACACACACAGACGGGCAGTTTGCCCTGACTCTCGACCGTGCAAGCAATCTTGAAATATTGCTCATATAGAACACAGAGAAAACCGATCATTCTCAGGGTTTACCTCAACCCATTTTTATTTTTTTATGACTGTTGCCAAGCCCGACTCTTGCCCAAAAGCCGTGTTCAAGGCAAGCTAGGCGCTAACGCGCAGCTGCACTGCTACCGTAGCGCGCCGTCTCTAGCTTTTTGATTACATAATTGCTGCATGAATTCCGATTTGGAAGACTTGCCAGTTCAGACCGCCGCGATGTTCTGGAAAAATGTAGCCCAGAGCTGATTTAAACCACATACAAAAGTGATTTGAAATGGTCCACTCCAATGCGACTTGTCCCGTTCAGACAGTCAAGTTAATGCCTCACTCGAGTCGGGAAAAACATGAAAAAATTGGATTTTTGCATTAAGACCTGCAGTATGAACATAGGCTTAGTGTGTTATGATTACTCAGCACAGACCTTAAAGGCTAAAGCAACATTGCATATTCTCTCTGGCTAAGATAAGAAAACAAATCTTACCGTGCGTGCAAGCCTGCATGGAGACCGAAGATGACACTCTGGTTATCCAAGGAAGTGGATGGGGGCACAGCACGAGTGACACAACCAGACACTGCGACGATACAGGCTAACTACACATTAAAATGTCACACATTGTAAACATGTGACAAACTATTCCACATTTTCATCCAGTTTTCATCACGTCAGACGAAAACTGGCATTCATCTCGTTATGTTTTAGTCTCCCAAAACACATTTTGAGCTCGTTATAGTCTTGTCATCGTCAGAGGCGTAGCGTCCCATTAGGCATACGCAGGCAATTGCCTAGGGCCCCCAGCCAGCGGGGGCCCCCAGAGGGCCAACAGTTTTGGCACACAAAGATTTAGCACATTCAGCTTCACCGCACTGTCGTAGCTACAAGTTTTGGGAGTGGTCCAATACAGTGGAATCATTTGGCAGATTATCTAACAATTCTGTTATCAGTCCCAATTAGCTTACATATTTAAGCAGATTCAATCAGTTGTAACACTGCATGAATGTGTAAAGAGTGATTCACCCAGAACTTTATGAAAAGTCCTTGATTAAATATTTTTTATTTTGGTTTTCACAGGCAAGCTCATTGTTCATGTGACTACTTAAAGAAATGTGATTTTTTCCAAGAAAGTCTATTAATGGGTCTACCGTATTCCTCGTTGAATACTCTATAAGAAAAATATAATATATATACATCTAAAATAATCCTAAACGATTTTGTCAGCAATTTTAATACTCCTTTTAGCAAGGTTCCGCTGCGTACGTTCCCATAAGCAACCAGTCCTGTTATTGTCCTACGTCACAAGCGCTGCATATTCTGAGAACGAGAATAGGCGTAAGCGTAAAGTGCACATTTCGAGCAGAGGACGGCCACCCCACCTGTTAGAGGAATAATCTGTGCGTCCATGAACGAATGTAAGTATTTCCTCTTCATGCCATTAAGTTCTTATGATAAGTTAGAGCCGTTATCAGCGCGACCATTTCGTGTTTTTCCTGTTACGTCGGCTGGTTGATCCCACTCGTTCTCGCTGCGTCGAGGAGAGCGTTCTTTACATTATATTCGCATTGCACATTTGCTTTAAGAGGGAAGGTGTTAGTTTAGCATCTTAAAATGATGTTGTACATCCATATGAGGGCAAAGTGCTTAGTTTTCGCCACTTTTATGGCCAAGATGAGCGCACGCAGCTCGCACTCGACCCCCCCCCCCCCCCCCCCAACCTTTGTGTTCATTTTACTGCGCAAATATGTATGTGTGTCACATGACTCAGAGTGAGAGTGGGCGGCGATCGGGCCTTTTTTTAATTGGCAAAATGAAGAGAAGTTATCCGTCTGGAAATTAAAACAGAAAGAAAAAAAGCAGAAGAGGAGAAAAGGAAGCAAGACAGCGGTGAGTGTACTACGTTACTGTAGTTTTATGTCCTAATGTAGTCAAAGCACTGCAGACTAGTAGTAGTAGAAGTATTTTTATGTCCTAAACTAATTAACTGCCTTGACTTGTTGTAACTAGCTTGTTAGCGTTTGCTAACAGCATTGCAGCATGCTAGCGTTTCTTCTTACATAAAGATGTTACCTAGAACATTAAATCATTGTTCAGAATCACCATACACACTGATTAGCCAAACTGATAAAATGTTACATGATTCACTTCTGTGCCAGAATGTTATTCTTATTAAGTAAAAGCAATATAACTTACCAGCTAGTCAGTAGAATACGGTATGTGTAAAGGTATGTGTACTAAGCACAATAATAATAATAATAATCTGAAGTACATTTTGTTTATTAAGGCAAATGTGTGTAAATAATTAAGGATAGTGTGAAGTGAATGAATAATGCAATGGGGGGGGGGGGGGGGGGGGGGGGCACTTTGAGTGTCCTAAAAAGCACTCTATGAGAGCGAGGTGTTATTAGACTTTTATTAGATATGCTACTGCTCCAAGTCCAACTGTCCCCCTTACTTTCACATGCTCAAAGGGCCCCATGTTGCTTGTTGCCTGGGGCCCCCGGGGACCCTTGCTACGCCTCTGGTCATCGTTATGAAAAAAGTGCTTGTTGACAAAATATTTTCATGTTCAAATGTTTTCGTCGTTGACGAAAACAACGGAGGACTCCGCCATTGTCATAATGTAAAAATAAAATGAATTCACCGGATCCTAAACCATAACATTTATATTTTCTATACAACTGTCACACTGTCAGTACAATGTGTTACAAGGTCAGAGCAGCATTGACAAATACTGTAATTTGATGGACCTCAAGTCCTCCTAATTTAACATGTGACAACGAGCACTATTCTAACAAGGAGGACGTTGAAGTTTGGGATCTCCCCGACGTTATACTTGTGGAATCCCTCCTTAAAAACCAATGAACAAGGGATCTTTGCTAACAGGTGCACTTGAGGAAAAGGCTGAGGCTGGATTTATTGTTTTCCAAAATCCACAATTTCCCTATCAATCCATTAAATTTCCAAAAATCCTTCAGCTCAAAACAAACAAAACGTCAAATTTTGCTCAAGATATAATTAAACTAAAGTACAATTACCTACTCAGTTGCGAATTGTAGAGGGGTTCAACATTTAAAAATAGAACATTCAAAAATCCTATTTTGATAACAAAAAATCATTGTGCCAATGGGCCAAGTAATAATTCACATTTTGCTATTTGTAAATTTTGAAAGAAATAAAAAAGGACAATGAATGGTTCTATGAGCCTTATAAATGGCAAAAAATATTTAGAAAGATGAATTCTGTTTTTTTTTTTTTTTTTTTTTTTTGTCGAAAAGCCCTATCAGAATTGGGTGAAAAAGATCGAGTTTTTAAAATGTATTTTTTAAAGTATGAACTCATTGGATGCCATTGTCGGCCATAGACGTCCAATCAAATTTGAGTAGGAGGAATTGACGTCTTTTCTTAAGCGGCAATGACACACAAAAATTAACGTATTATCACTGTCAATGGCATTGAATGAGTTAAAGACTACAGGCAACAAAGTAATCCAGAGGTGTAAGGATTAGAGCTTTCTCCAATCCGATCACATGTTCAGAAATCAGGCCAGAGAATGTCCGTTTAAAAAGATCGGGTTTTAAAGATTTTTTTTTTTTTTAAACTCAAGGGCTACAAGCAATGAACAAAGATACACAACGATGTCATCAAAAGAAACAAAACAAAAAAATTGGCAATTAAATAGACGTGGTATGGGATCGGTACTCTGTATCACATACCTGTCAACCCGAGGCAATTGGCAATCTTACAAATTGTGGCGTATGCCAATACAAATTGGTGACTAATCTTACAACGTTTTAAATAGCGTGCAATATGAAACAAAAAACTCAATTTCTAAAATAATATGAATTCATTGGTAATATCTTCACGTATAACCTGGTACAATCAAAGAACAATATCTTCAGCGACATCATGATTACTAAAATTTAGCAGTGACTTTTGTTATAATTGTATGTAGCACTTTTGGCAATTTCTATCATGTCTTTTGATGGCTGCACTTCAGCACGCAATTCAATTTGACTTGAAGGTAGTTTGTTAGTGTGTCCAATTATAAATGAACTTACTGATGCAATAATTGAGTCAGGGAACATTTCTTTTGCTAATTCTGAGAAATGATCAGCAATAGTTGCGGGCAAATTGTGTTTGGCAACAAATTGACAGAATAAAATCTCCGCTTTCGTCACTTTTCATTCTGCAGACTGCATCTTTATGATCAGTGTTGTTAATCTTACTTTAAAAATGTAATTAATTACAATTCCAAATTACTTCTCCAAAAAATAAATTGAGTTAGTAACTAATTAGTTACAATTCCAAATTACTTCTCCATAAAATAAATTGAGTTAGTAACTCAGTTACCTGAATGTAAGAGTAATTAGTTACTTGGCAAAGTAACTGGTGTTAGCTTTCATGTTTTTATTCATAAAAAAAATAAATAAATAAATTTTTAAAAAAAACATAGTAACCTTTGCTATGTTTGGAAGTCATTTAACATTGTGAATCAACCGTTAAAGTTGTTAAAATTGCTCCCGTTTTTGCATTATTTCCCTTCAGTCTACTTTCGACAGGTGAAATTTTTAAAACTGTTTCATCATCAAATAGATTCAAGTCAAGATTGTGCCACTTTAGGAGTATTTAGATAAAAGGTTACTTAGGTTCGCTTGGAAGGTTCACTACAACAGAGCCTTTCTGAGAAGTCTACTGCTTTAAGATGGTGACTGTTTACCAACGCCGGCAAGTGTATCATTTCGCATCTAGTTCATATACATGTGATCTCTAGCGTAGCATCATGTAGGCGAAGTTTGTAGGCTGTCGGCTACCGTCAGGTATTATTGGAGCCACCTAGCCTAGCATTGCGTTTGCAACCGCGTCACAACTCCCCCTTTCCAACTCCCGCCCTTCTTTCTCCGTGTCTCTGACTTTTCTCGCGTCATTCAACCAATGTAGTAATGCATGGTAACGCACATTGTCTCGTTGCCGAAACGGTAACAAAATCCGAATGGAGAAAAAAAACGTAATGCACGAAAAACGTACAGATTTTGAACGTACGGCGTACACATGTAAAAATCAGTGGTCACTTGTACAAATTACGCCGAAACCGTACAATTTGACAGGGCGTCAGATCCTCAAAATCAGGTGACTTGAACTCGGGTGTAAAAATATGTCATTTGGACAACTCTAAAGCTAACAATTTACACATTGGGCCCAATTTTCTTTTAAAAAAAAAGGTTTTTGTCTTGGCCGGATGAAGGACTCCAAGGTAGTTTTATATCATACAGATATAAACCCGGCAAGTTATGCTCTCAATAGTTGACATACTGTGGGGCATATAAGTACCGTATTGGCCCGAATATAAGACGACCCCCTCTTTTTCAAGACTCAAGTTTGAAAAAAGACTTTTTTGAACACCAAATTAATTTTTATACAGAAACGACCACGGAAAGCTTTTCTCTGACTGTGAGCATTTTTTAGGCGATCTTTTTGAGCTCTCCATCTCCGTACATTACACTCTGTGACACCATATTTCACAGCCGCTTTGCAGTTGTTTGAAGACACCGCCTCATTTATCACCATCAACTTGAAGTTTGCGTCATAACTTCTCCTCAGCTGCCGGTTAACCTGGCCAATCTTCGACCCACTTTTCTCCAAATCGTCGCGAAGTTTCTCCATTTTCGGTTATCTCTTCTATTACCGGTATTTTCTTCTCTTTTCCTTCTTACCACTTTCTTCTTCGTGTCAGGGGTTCGCTTTGGCCGCCGGAGTCGCGTTCAGCATTCGATTCATTGATGACTGGCGCCATCCAGCGTCTTGAATATGTCTAGGCCGCAGTTTTTATTTTATTTTTATTTTTTTTTAAGGCCGCAGTTATAAGACGACCTCCTCTTTTTCAATCTTATTTCAGTGCAAAAAACATCGTCTTATATTCGGGCCAATACGGTATTTAGTCAACAACTAACTGTGCAAATTCTCCCACTTGAAAATATTAGACAGGCCTGTAATTGTCAACATGGGTAAACCTCAAACATGAGGGACAGAATGTGGGAAAAAAACAGAAAATCACATTGTTTGATTTTTAAAGAATTTATTTGCAAATCATGGTGGAAAATAAGTATTTGGTCAATACCAAAAGTTCATCTCAATACTTTGTTATGCACCCTTTGTTGGCAATAATGGAGGCCAAACATTTTCTGTAACTCTTCACAAGCTTTCCACACACTGTTGCTGGTATTTCGGCCCATTCCTCCATGCAGATCTCCTCTAGAGCAGTGATGTTTTGGGGCTGTTGTTGGGCAACACAGACTTTCAACTCCCTCCACAGATTTTCTATGGGGTTGAGATCTGGAGACTGGCTAGGCCACTCCAGGATCTTGAAATGCTTCTTACGAAGGCACTCCTTTGTTGCCCTGGCTGTGTGTTTGGGATCATTGTCATGCTGAAAGACCCAGCCACGTCTCATCCTCAATGCCCTTGCTGATGGAAGATTTTCTCTCAAAATCTCTCGATACATGGCCCCATTCATTCTTTCCTTTACACAGATCAAAGTCCTGGTCCCTTTGCAGAAAAACAGCCCCAAAGCATGATGTTTCCACCCTCATGCTTCAAGTGGGTATGGTGTTCTTCGGATGCAATTCAGTATTCGTTCTCCTCCAAACACGAGAACCTGTGTTTCTACCAAAAAGTTCTATTTTGGTTTCATATGACCATAACACATTCTCCCAGTCCTCTTCTGGACTAGCCTTTGTTACTGTGGTCCCAGCTCTCTGTTGGTCATTCACTAGGTCCCTCCGTGTGGTTCTGGGATTTTTGCTCACCGTTCTTGTTATCATTTTGATGCCACGGGGTGAGATCTTGCATGGAGCCCCAGATCCAGGGAGATTATCAGTGGTCTTGTATGTCTTCCATTTTCTAATAATTGCTCCCACAGTTGATTTCTTTACACCAAGCGTTTTAACTATTGCAGATTTAGTCTTCCCAGCCTGGTGCAGGTCTACAATTTTGTCTCTGGTGTCCTTCGACAGCTCTTTGGTCTTGGCCATAGTGGAGTTTGGAGTGTGACTGACTGGGTTGTGGACAGGTGTGTTTTATACCGAAAATGAGTTAAAACAGGTGCTATTAAAACAGGTAACGAGTGGAGCCTCGTTAGACCTCATTAGACCTCGTTAGACCTCTGACAGCCAGAAATCTTGCTTTTTTGTAGGTGACCAAATACGTATCTTCCACCCTAACTAGGTAATAAATTCTTTAAAAACCAAACAATGTTATTTTCTGTTTTTTTTCCTTTTTTTCCCCACAGTCTGTCTCTCATGGTTTTGGTTTACCTATGTTGACAGTTACAGGCCTCTCTAATCTTTTCAAGTAGGAGAACTTTTGGAGCACAATTGGTGGTTGCTAAATACTTATTTGCCCCACTGTACGTATTTCAAGTGGGTCTTAATGTTGTAATGTTCTGTGATTTACAACATTAAGTTCATTAAGTTCTGTGATGCTGAACTTTCAATTCGTGGTATTATAATAAGTGGCCATGTAGTCTACTATTATTGTTTTTCTTTTTGTTCATTAGTCTTCATGTCCATTTGATGCCCTTCAAAATGACAGTTGATCTCTGTGACGCTAAAGCTTGTAAGCCTCACTGTTGCGGGCATGTGCACGTTGTGAAATGATGTTATGATGACCTTTATTATTTGGATTTAGGGGCCCGGTGATAATCAGTGCCTCTGGCCCGGCGCTGATTGTACCACCAGTGACCTACCCCTCCCAACAGGAATAAGAAAAAAGCGGAAACAAATAGCCATTGCATGTCCACTCATGTGCTTTACTGTCTTTTTCCACAAGATGGAGACAGCTTCCTACCAAGACCCTCGAAACCCAGGAGGGGGGGGGGGGGGGGGGGGAGTGGGCTCATCAGCCTCCCACACATAAGACTGTGATACCATGTGCACGGAAGGATGGGAGGGGGACTTCAGTTTTTTATCAGAGGGTGTGCGAAGGACAAACGTCTTGAATTGCATGACATCATTTTGCACTAATATGATAATATATCTTCGGCGGTGCCAGCCATGAGAGGGGCCATAATCCGTCCGACGACCGCTTGAGATGTGAAGGGGGGAATAAATGGGCAAGTAGGGGAGGAAGAGGAGGAGAAGTGGAGCGCTGAAGGTTATTTCAGACATTACTCCTCAGACGGGAGGAGAAAGCAGAACATTGGCGACATCACGTTAAGTAAATATGGGACAGCAGAGCTCCTTTTCTTGACATTTTTCATCTCGGTGAAACAAGGTGAGACAAGGAAAGGAGTATTCCTAAGGTGAAAGGGAGAGGAATAAGTCAGGAAAAAAAGAGGGATAATGGAGAATTAGCAGAAGTTAGAGAAAGGAAAGGGAAATGAGGTTGCAGGAAAGACAAATGACGGAGGTACAGGAGGAAGTTAATTTGCTCCAGGACCTTGTTCATAGTGCTGCAACGATTAATCAATTAACTCGAGTAACTCGACAAGAAAAAAAATTCAAATTAAATTTTGCTGCTTCAGGTATTCATTTAATTAAAATGGCGTTGTAATGGTTTGTTATGAAAGTGTTGGCATCTACTTTTATTGATTTGGGTCTATACACTGCCTTCTAGTGGCAACAGTCAGTATGACATAACCCATTTCACATGGCTGAATCCATCTGCTCCCTGTTAAGACCAACATAAGCTCTTAAGTTTTTTTTTGAGCCAATGTTTTTTAATGCATTTGTAATTTAGTTTATAGGTATATTTAGCCAATTTTTGTGGGAATGTGTGTTCAAACCATTTGTTTAGAGCATTAAAAAAAAAAAAAACTAGCATTTTGTAGCATTCAAGCGAGCGGACTTTTGCTATGTAAGTTAGCCAATTGTTCTTTAGTTGTACTTAGATCCTCATTTATTTATTATCTATACCGTTTATAATACCTGAGCTGATCTTCAATCCTTTATGTTCCTTATCCGATTACTTTATTATTTGAACTAACTAGTTCATCGATTAATCGACTACTAAAATAATCGATAGCTGCAGCCCTACTTGTTCGTGAGCCGAAATTGTCGTATGTCAAGCAGGATTTTCCCATAAGAATACATTATATTTCCATTAAATCATTCCACAGCCCAAAAAAATTACACTAAATCCTTAATATACTATACTGCTGGTACTATTACAAATGGCAATTACACGTACTAGCAAAACAAATAAATTATTAATAAAAATCGCAATAATAATTTAATAATAATTATAATTCCTGTAATAATGTAATGAATCGGGTTCTAATGAGGGACGTTTTTTTGCTGTACTTGAACGCACTGCGCGGCCGACGTGGCAGAGAGAGGGAGCGGTGAGGTCGAGATTTTACTTTCACTTTCAATGTTTTCTTGAGAACACCGTCAACTGCGGCGGACAGTAAGCGTTTTGAGTTGGAAAAGTTCTGAAATAAATGATAAAAACCTGACAAAGCTGGCGATTTCTTTGGCGATGTTACCACAATAATAATTGTCACCTTAACTTGTAAAGACTGACGAACGATGGAGATGTATTGTTGGGCCAGTTCACGGATGCGCACCCCACGCTCATATTTTTCTATAATTTGCATCATCATTTCAATGGTAAGCGTCACCCTTTTCCTTGTTGCACCACCTCTACCAACTTTTTTGAAACCTCTGTTGATTTCTCTCACAAGAAAAACCGCCGTGCGTTCGTCTGCGGTGCTGTCATGTCGTATTTCGAGCACATCGTTGGATGTAGAAACAAATGGCGAGTCAAATTTTACGTCAGGTGTCGAAAAGATCATGTGTCGAAGCGATCGTATGTCGAGGTACCACTGTATTGTGAAAAAAAAATTCATCGTGGATAATCAACAGACATATGCCAATTTAAAACAAAATAAAATAAAAAATAAAAAAATTCAGCCCAGCGCAAATAGCCTGTTATCTTGAGTGTACAGAATAGACTAATTGGTTGCTATCAGAGTTCATTGAGAGTGGTTATGAAAACCTGCAAACTTCAAACGATTAAACCAGTAATCTCCAAACTAACTCCACTTAGAGCTGCAGTGGATGCAGGATTTTGTTTTGACAAAACAAGACAAAACCTTTGCACCAATCTGGTGTCTTACAAGTGTAATCATTTTATTGCAGTCAAGTGTTGCTTGTTTTAGCAGAAACCTCATTGGTTAAAGTGTCTGTGCTCGATCGGTATGAACAAAAACTAGGACCCACAGCAGGCCTTGAGGACCGGTATGAACACCCTGGGGTTAGACCAATACAAGCTACACACCTTGCCACAATGTCACTTGCAGCGACAAATCAAGTCAGAAATCTTTGCGTAATTATTGACTCAGACCTAAAATTTCACAGCCATCTAAAAGTTCGTCACCAAATCTGCCGATTACCACCTAAAAAAATATAGCCAAAATTAAGGGGATTTAGTCAAAACAAGACATGGCAAATTTTATCCATGGATTCATTTTTAGTAGAGTGGACTATTGCAATGGAATATTTACAGGCCTTAATAAAAATCAGTCAGGAAGCTGCAGCTAGTACAGAACGCTCCTGCCAGAATCCTTACAAATACAAGGAAAGTGGACCATACTTAACCAGTTATGGAATTGTTACCCTGGCTTCCAGTGAGTCGAGGGATAGACTATAAAATACTACTTCTTGTATACAAAACACTTAGTGGCTTTGGACAGAAATACATGCTTGATCTGTTTGACCCCTATGAAGCATCTCGTACTTTGATTTAATGTGAGTTTTACAAATAATTTTATCTCTGTTTGTGGATCTTCATGAGATGTAAAGCACAGTGAATTGCTGTGTTTAATTGTGCTATAGAAATAAATTTGCCTTGCCTTGCCCTATGAGATCGAAAGTACCAGTCACATGATTGCGCATGTGCACACATTCAAAACAAGACAGCGATGGCAGATGGAGAAGACCAGAGTTCAACTGCGGCCCGCTGCCCAGTGTTCAATGGCCCGCTGCAAATTATGAAAATATCATTGAATACGGCCATACAAGTCCAGCCTCCATTCTGTTGTACTATTCAGCTTTAAGCTAGTTAAGACTACTTAAAGCGCACCTTTATATTAGCTCAGGAGTGGAAACCAACATGTTTTATGTAAACTAAAATAATGGATTGTTCTGCGTTTGTCATTTTTTATCTGCTCAAATAAATCCTGGTCTTTTTGCATGCTTTTTTTTACTTATCCAAGCCAGTCGGTCTTTCGTGACAAGTAGCTTAAAAATTCCTACTCCCTCCTATCGTCTTCATGATCTGAAGCCAAGTAGGGAGCAGTTGACCCCTGGCATCATTTGTGAATCCTTTTCGGAAAATGTTTCAGATTATTTCTATATCATCTGTGAAAAAAATGAAACTCATGCAAACACCAAGCACGGCTACTTGCGCACCTTTGCCGCCACGTTACCTGCCATAAACACTGCACTGCACAGACAACTGACTTCAAATTCTTCAAATTTGTAACGACATGGGACTGGTCGATTGGCTACTGTCCTGCCAGAACCTGGACAACGCGCCTGCCTGGAAAACATTTTAACGTCTGGATATTGTGGAGGATAGCTGGGGTAGATGGCGGCCGCTGTGTCTCACCACACTCGAAGAGGAACGATATCGAGGATGTTCCTTTTGGTGCGCTGCTGGCAGCTTCTGATTGTGCCAGGTGGGACAGTGATTGCTGGGACGGTCCTTCTGAAGGACCTAGCGACGCCAGTCCCCCAGGCCATGAGTCCACAACCGAAATGGCGATGCAACCTACTACGAAGCTGCGCAACCTTGAGATGAATGTTCGTCGGGAGTCAGCAAATAACGAAAACTGCGACGAGGATTAAGTCAACAAAAGGAGTGTGGCGGACACGGCCTACCATCGGTCCTCAGCTATTCTCTATCTTCTGGATCGAATTAACTGAATAAACTAAGTACTAAATTATGAACTAGTCTACTGGATCTAATCAACATAACGAGCACATCGATCTGCTTCTCCCGTCAGCCCTTTTCTTTTCGGGTTGAATTAATTGTAAACACATATACATGCTGTATGTTTGTTTGGATTTGTCATGCCTGAAGGGGAAAAAAAATAAAAATAAATAAACCAAAATACAGAATTCCACCTTTAAACCTTTCCTTCATGAACTTTGCTGCCATTGACGACGAAAGACATTCCAAAGGATTTGATGTACGTATGCTGCTGTCAATGGCAGCAGATGAGTTAAAATGCAAAACACCTTAACTTGGAAAACAGGCAAAATTACATTACTTTGAAAAATTACCACCGAGCAAACAAATGAATATATGTTCAAAGGGTATTTTTTTTTCTTCTTGTTGTATGAAATTCTTTTATTTCTGAAATTGTGTGAAAAAATAATTTGAAACATGGGGAAAAACATTTTTAAAAAATGAAAGAAAAATTGCGATCATACCGTATTGGCCCGAATATAAGACGACCCCGATTATAAGACGACCCCCTCTTTTTCAAGACTCAAGTTTGAAAAAAGACTTTTTGAACACCAAATTAATTTTTATACAGAAACGACCACGGAAAGCTTTTCTCTGACTGTGAGCATTTTTTAGGCGATCTTTTTGAGCTCTACATCTCCGTACATTACACTCTGTGACACCATATTTCACAGCCGCTTTGCAGTTGTTTGAAGACACCGCCTCATTTATCACCATCAACTTGAAGTTTGCGTCATAACTTCTCCTCAGCTGCCGGTGTTCTGCCAAAATGTCCTACATCGGCGAAACGTCCTACATTAGTCGAATTTGACACCTAAATTACTACCGTGTGCTCTAAACTTGTTTTGTTTAGATGCATACAGGAATAACGTACTAAAGAAATGCCTGCAGAAAATACTTAAATGTAGTTATGTCAAATAAGGACGGTTTAAATACGCTACGTGACTAATGTGGTCAACTGCTTCAAAGCTAACACAAAAAAACACAATGGTTAAAAGTATGAGAGGGTAATACATGCAAAAAGTATCTTTGAGGCTGTGAAAAGGTTCTAAATAACTAAATAAAAACAAAAATAGTGAGTACTCGCCGCTTCCAACCGATGTGCGCATGCGTGTGAATGCATATGCAAGCGCCCTGAGCATTGTGTAGGACGTTTCGCCGCGTAGTAAGGAATGGCCAAACACCGGTTAACCTGGCCAATCTTCGACCCACTTTTCTCCAAATTGTCGCGAAGTTTCTCCATTTTCGGTTATCTCTTCTATTACCGGTATTTTCTTCTCTTTTCCTTCTTACCACTTTCTTCTTCGTGTCAGGGGTTCGCTTTGGCCGCCCGAGTCGCGTTCAGCATTCGATTCATTGATGACTGGCGCCATCAAGCGTTGTGAATGGGTATATGTCTAGGCCGCAGTTTTTTTTTTTTTTTTTTTTTTTTTTTTTTTTTTAGGCCGCAGTTATAAGACGACCTCCTCTTTTTCAATCTTATTTCAGTGCAAAAAACATCGTCTTATATTCGGGCCAATACGGTACGTCATGAAATATTACATGTGGACATCACACAATATCAAACTCAAAACTGGACCATCAAGGTTGTATTTGTACATGTTGATACGACATGAGCTCTTTCATTAGCACGCGTGATTGGTTGCTATTTTGATCAAAACAAGACGTTTTTTTTTTTTTTTTTGTCTTGCGCGGCTATGAGTGATTTTGTGCAACACGTCAGTCAATACAGTGGGGCAAATAAGTATTTAGTCAACCACTAATTGTGCAAGTTCTCCCACTTGAAAATATTAGAGAAAGAAAATCAACTGTGGGAGCAATTATTAGAAAAATTATTTCTAATAATTATTAGAAAATGGAAGACATACAAGACCACTGAAAATCTCCCTGGATCTGGGGCTCCATGCAAGATCTCGGCCCGTGGCGTCAAAATGATAACAAGAACGGTGAGCAAAAATCCCAGAACCACACGGGGTGACCTAGTGAATGACCTACAGAGAGCTGGGACCACAGTAACAAAGGCTACTATCAGTAACACAATGCGCCGCCAGGGACTCAAATCCTGCACTGCCAGACGTGTCCCCCTGCTGAAGAAAGTGCACGTCCAGGCCCGTCTGCGGTTCGCTAGAGAGCATTTGGATGATCCAGAAGAGGACTGGAAGAATGTGTTATAGTCAGATGAAACCAAAATAGAACTTTGTGGTAGAAACATAGGTTCTCGTGTTTGGAGGAGAAAGAATACTGAATTGCATCCGAAGAACACCATACCCACTGTGAAGCATGGGGGTGGAAACCTCATGCTTTGGCGCTGTTTTTCTGCAAACAGACCAGGACGACTGATCTGTGTAAAGAAAAGAATGAATGGGGCCATATATCGAGAGATTTTGAGTGAAAATCTCCTTCCATCAGCAAGGGCATTGAAGATGAGACGTGGCTGGGTCTTTCAGCATGACAATGATCCCAAACACACAGCCAGGGCAACAAAGGAGTGGCTTCATAAGAAGCATTTCAAGGTCCTGGAGTGGCCTAGCCAGTCTCCAGATCTCAACCCCATAGAAAATCTGTGGAGTTGAAAGTCCGTGTTGCCCAACGACAGCCCCAAAACATCACAGCTCTAGAGGAGATCTGCATGGAGGAATGGGCCGAAATACCAGCAATAGTGTGTGAAAAGCTTGCTAAGAGTTACAGAAAACGTTTGGCCTCCGTTATTGCCAACAAAGGGTACATAACAAAGTATTGAGATGAACTTTTGGTATTGACCAAATACTTATTTTCCACCATGATTTGCAAATAAATTCTTTAAAAATCAAACAATGTGATTTTCTGTTTTTTTTTTTTCCCACATTCTGTCTCTCATGGTTGAGGTTTACCCATGTTGACAATTACAGGCCTCTCTAATATTTTCAAGTGGGAGAACTTGCACAATTAGTGGTTGACTAAATACTCATTTGACCCACTGTACATTGCGCGCACACACACACAATGGACACTTTACTGGCAGCCCGTCTTTTGGTTGCAGTGGAGGGAATAACTTAGTGGCTTCAGTGTTGGCTTTGCAGGAGACTGTGTCCTGGTTGTAAAAAATAATAATCTGGGAAAATGTCTTGATTATCTCCAAGTACTGAATGTTGCTGGCCACTTAAGTGTTGACTGAACATGGAATGTTCTGATGAAAGCTCAGGAGATAATAGGAGGGAAAATCAGGTTAATTCCATCCTAATTCAAACTTGATAGCACAATTTGGATCTGTAACCCTACTGTGAAACCCTAACCTGGTCTTAAAACCCTGAATTAGCAGCTTAATTTTGCCATGAAAACCTAATTGGAATAAACTTGAAACTGTATTTTGGAAGCCTAACTGTGTTCATAACATCATCTTAAAGCCTTGATTTGGAACAACGCTGTTTGCAAACCTCAGAAGTTAGAACTAGCTGTTTAAATAAGTATCTCAAAGTTTGGATAACAAAATAGGGCTTCAAGTCATGGTTAGGAGTTACAAAATAGTGCTCCGGACTGGGGTGGGGCTTCAAGGGTGGATTAAGGTCCAAAATGAGGTTCCTAAACTCAGATGAGGTCTCAAGTTTAGTTTTCCAAATTGTGGCCTCAAGTCTGTTCGTGTTTTATACATACAAATATATGTCCATATTAGCCTTACAAGACTGTGTTCTGGCTTTAAATTAAAGATTCATTAGTAGATTCCAATTTTGTTGCTGAAACAATTCTGACACTGGTATGCGAACCATTCTTTTTAACAAAACAGCTTTTCTTAAAGATATTAGCTATATATGGGTTTTGATCGATATGATTATGCTTAACAAATCAATATATCGATCAGCTCAATTAACGTCTACAACCTTATTAATTAGGGTAGCAGGGCAGGGGTTGACAACTGAGCAATAGTTTTAAACACTAACTCATACCTGAAACCCTAATTTAAAACCATAAATGTAATTCGGAACATAGGCTTGGTTCATACTGCAGGTCTTAATGCACAAATCTAAATTTTTTGGGGTGTTTTTCCGACTCGATTGAGGCATTAACTTGACAGTGTGAACGTGACAAGTCGAATAGAAGTGGACCATTTCAAATCCGATCCGGGTCACTTTCGTATGTGGTTCAACTCCGATCCGGGCCACATTTGTCCAGAATGTCGCAGCGGTCAACTGTCAAGTCTCCCAAATCGGAATTCATGCAGCAATTACGTCAGCAAATAGCGAGAGTGGCAGGCAAGACAGCGCTGATGTAGCTGTTCATTAGCATTAGCGCCTAGCTTTTACGACGCAGGAGGCGGGCTTGATCACAGTCATAAAAAATACAATGAAGAAAAGGGTTAGCCTGATAATGCTCGGTTTCTTACTGTGTGCCAAATGAGCAATATTTCAGTATTGCATATTGCAGTATTGCGTATTGCATACATGGCTGAGTCGGGGCAAAGTGACGCACAAACAAGCGTAGTTATTTGTTTAGATGCTTCTGTGCATGCGGGTCAGTTTGCTCAACACGTGTCGGACTGCGAATTAGTGCGCATGCGTAATACTTGAACGGGCTCAATGGACAAAGGCAATTTGAATGGACACACCAAAAAAAACATATGATAAAAAAATTTGAATCTTGCATCAAGACCTGCAGTATGAACTTAGCCATAGTATAAACACAGATAAGTTCCAAATTCGGATTTGGAACCCTAACTGTGGCTTGAAACCATAAAATAGCTTGAATCCCAAACCCTTTAAACAGACACTGGATACTGGCTTCATTTAAAAGCCTAACATGAAATGATAGCTAACAAACAAAGAACAAAAATACATTTAAAACTCCAGGAAATGTAAAACTTTATGTGATCTGATTCTGTTCTGTGATTGGCCAGTCTGCATTTTGAAAGTATAATTTGACAAATGATCCATATACTATATAGTGTATGAATGGGACACCAGCTGTATACACAAAGTTGATCACTCAGAAATAGCCAAAATTAACAACCATAAAGTAAAAAAATAAATACAAGACATCAAAAAGCAAATCCCATTATTTTAGTTTTTGCTGCAGTGCGGAAGCATTTGTTTCATAAGTCGTTTCCGTCCCCCCCCCATATTCTTTGTTTACAGAACCAAAACAAGATCTGGAAGCATCTGCAGCTTGATATGTTAAGACTACGACGTCAAAAGAGAGCGGTCGCCTGTTGTCCAATCCATCAAGTGAATGCCATCATAAAAAGGCATTGCAGTCATTGGGGAATTGGTGGTCTGGGAGGCCTTGCTTTAACGAAATAAAAAAATAAAAACAAAAAAAATTAAATAAAACATTTGCCCCTTTTCACCTCCAAATTCAACAAAATCGTCCTGGCGAAAATGTTCTGTCGTAAAAATCCCAGTTCCCTTCACGCAAAATTCTGAACCTTTGGTCCGCAACTTTTTTTTCTTTTTTCTTTCTTAATAAAAATACAGTTAAATGTTTTTTATATATACACACACACACACACACAGATTCCTCACAGTTTCAGTATAAATATGAAAAAAACTATTCTACTGTGCAAGTGACATGAATCATATTTTAACACTTGAGGATTTAGGGTGCGGAGGTATTCTCTTTTTTTCGTACAAACTGCAAGTCATAAAATGGGCTAAAAAGCCAATGTCGAAATATGTGGTCAAAAATCAGCACGACGCTTTGCTACCTGCTGACCCTCCCGCCCGCCACCACCGTTTTCTGTGGTCGACAAGCTGCCATGTTGCTGCAGTGCATGGAAAGATATGTTTTGTTTTGATACAAAATTTCAGAATAAAAGCAATGAATTTAGCACACAAAACAAACCTTCTCAAAATCTCAAACTTTTGACGCTAACAATAGGTGGAAATAATTTTTAGTATCAACCATCGGTCCAGCAGACTTGTGTCTGGCCATCAGACCAGGTGCCCACATGCCTGCCTAGAAAACCCATGTGTGGCAAACCTGCATTCCTACCAGTGTCTCTGATACCCATAGCCGACAAGCTATCTCGGACACCCATGTCTGGCCGGTTGACTAAAATCAGACAGGATTTCTGTAGTCGAGATATACCCAAACTGACCGTTGTGGTTACTTAGACATTTACCTCTATGCGGGTCCCGTCATGACAGACCTGCTCACTGAATGTCAATAGGTGAAACTTATGACAGGAGGTACACTTGGGGACTTAGGCACCATCATAGTCCGTCATAGTCTGAATACGCCCCTAAATGGCTGATTCAATGCAAAATGGCCAACTTCCTGTTAAATTTTGGAGATGGGTGATTGTGACTATTTCGTTTGTCCACTGAAGATAGATTCGCCCACCAAATAGATCGACTGTGGAGGGGAGGACTAGTGCTTAGAACCATAGACTTTATGGACGCTTGGATAAAAAATGGCCAACCACCTGTCCAACTTGGGACAAGGTCTTTGAGACCTCTGTGGCTCGTCATGACAAACATAGCCATTGAATTTGATGTCAATTGGCAAACTGGTTTTGGGACACTACCACATGCATTTTTGGGAACATTTAAGGCCCCCGGAAAAAGAGCACTGCTCATCTTCGTCTTCTTCGCTGATTGTAGTTAGCGCTGACTAGCGTGCATATTGCTAACGACAACTTATGTTGTTTTGCCTTCACACGTGAGTCTGCATCCTCTGCGTGTGTCTTTGTGATTGGTCAGAAGGGGGCGACGAGTAGGAAAAGCGAGTGGCCGCGTCGTACTTCCCAAGACCCGCCTCAGGGCTCTGCTGCTCGGGTCCGCTCCCTGGTCCTGTAGGGTACATCTCGTAGGCCGGGCCCTCTTCCATTGGCGGTGCAAAGGCCACGCGGTAGCCGTGGTACTGCGAGGGGTATCCGTAGTTATCATAGGCTAGTTGGGTGCTGCCGTCGAGCAACCCGCAATCCCCCGGGTAATCTCCGGCTGGATTGGTTGCTGCCTGCTGGGCAGCCGCCGCCCGAGACAAGGTGCTGAACTGGGCGTAGGTGGAGTGGGACATACGAGAAGGGGGGCGAGGGTCATAGCAGCCGGCCCGGGAGCCTGGCACCCCACTGGGTGGGACGGCGCCACCGGGGGCCGTGGTCGGGGCGGCAATGAGAGCGCTGCCGCCGCCCGGCCCTCCACTGGGTTTCGGGGAGCGGAAGTCTCCTTGATAGTGGACGGTGCGGGATTGAGGGCGTGCCTCATCGTGAGTGGTCGCTCGCACGTTGTAGTAGCCGTTGGTTGGATCCTGGAAGCACAAACAAGTAGATGAACGGGAAAAATTCTCTTCAAACTCCAGGCGGAAACCCTAATTTGCCACTGTTCAATCGAATCGTTCGATCGAATCGCACGTTTGCTGACCTTGAGCTCATAGTCATCGCGCGAGTCGCCTTCGCTGCGCACATCCTGCTTGAGGTCCACGTCGTCTTTGAAGGGCTGAGTGGAGGGAGAGAGGGAGACAGAGGGCAGAAACTAAACCGTCAAACGACAAAACATACAGACGGACGATGGAAAGAAAGAAGAAGGGAGGGAGAGACGTCGGAAAGGAGGAAAAGAGGGAGGAGAACACAGTTGCAACTTTTATTCATTTAGCTCAGTAGGATAGTTGCTTGATTTAGTTGTTGTAAATGAAGTCAACAGTCTGACATAGTCATGTAACATGTTTTGTAATTTAATGAGAGATGAAAAATAATTTCTTAAAAAGTATTACATTATTTAGTTTTAGAAGTCTAAAACATTAATTTAGCTGATTAAATAGAAACTTGTGAACTTATTTTTGGTTAAAAATAGCAAAAAAAATATTGGTGGAAGAGATATTTTTTACATTTGTTATTTTAAAAACTTTTATTTATAATATTTGATTTAAAATATTTCAGTTGGTTAATTGAATTTAATGCAAAAATATTACTGAAGATAAACAACTGTACTTAACATTTTCTAGAATGTATTATAAAATAAATCAGAAAGACATTTATTCCAAATAAAATTTAAAAAGGAGAACCATTTTAGCAACAAATGAGTTTACACATTTAATGTTTATTCCTTTTTAATACGAATTGAACATGAATGAATGAATTTTATGAAAATCAGATTGAATTGTTAATGTACCAATAACGCAAACTCTTTGGCACACATTTGTTCATTTCAAAAATTCATTTATCCAATGGAATATTTCGATTGATTCATTGCAAATGATGAAATACAGTGATTTAATGGGTTAATGCATGCTAGTAAAATACAAAACAGATAATTTAAAAATTAAGGGAATTATTCAATGATTTAAACAAATATTTGATATTTCACACTAAACCTGATTCCCAGACCAACGTGTTGATTTGCTGCTCCCTGACGTAGCTGCTCCCTGCAAGTGACTGTTACAAGGTTTTTTTGGTCAACTTTCTCAAGTTCTCACCGAGTACATAGCCTTGACCATGCGTGTTGCCGTAGAGACGTTGGCTGCCTCTTCTTCTAGACTGTGTGTCTCCTTGTTGACCGTCTCTACTTTGATGTCGGCTTTACCCAGAGTCACTCCTCGACGACCTGCGAGAAGGTTTCAATTGTCACCAAGTAGAAGTTTGAAGGTTTTTATTTATTTATTTTTTTTAAAAAAATAAAAAAGTATCTGAACCTTTTGGAATTTCGCACATTTCTACATAAAATCACTCTCAAATGTGATCTGATCTTTGTCAAAATCACACAGTTAAAAAAACTGTCTGCTTTAACTAAAACCACCCAAACATTTATAGGTTTCGTATTTTAATTAGGATAGTATGCAAACAATGACAGAAGCGGGAAAAATAAGTATGTGAACATAACATTTAACATTTTGTGGGCCCCCTTTGGCAGCTATAACTTCAACAAGATGCTTCCTGCATCTGCAGATCAGTCTGGCACATTGATCAGGACTAATGTTGGCCCATTCCGCTCTACAAAACTGCTGTAGTTCAGTCAGATTCCTGGGATGTCTGGCATAAATCGCCGTCTTTAGGTCATGCCACAGTATCTCAATGGGATTCAAGTCTGGACTTTGACTTGGCCACTCCAGAATGTGTATTTTGTTCTTCTGAAACCATTCTCAAGTTGATTTACTTCTGTGTTGTGGAATAGTCTTGTTGCAGCATCCATCCTCTTTTTAGCTTCAACTGTCTGACTGCCAGCCTCAGGTTTTCCTGCAAAACATCCTGATAAACTTCAGAATTCATTCTTCCATTAATGATTGCAAGTTGTCCAGGCCCTGAGGTAGCAAAACAGCCCGAAATCATGATGCTCCTCTACCATGCTTTACGGTGGGGATGAGGTGTTGATGTTGGTGAGCTGTTCTAGTTTTCCTCCACACGTGACATTGTGTGTTACTCCCAAACAATTAAACTTTGGTTTCATCAGTCAACAAAATATTTCCCCTTCCCCTTCTTTCCCTTGTCAACAGGCCCACCACATGATGTTAACCGAAAATACATCTAGCTGACGATAGCACCAACATATTCATAGTTAGTGAAGGCATTCAACGTATTTCTGGTTTTTGTTTGTGTTTCTTTTGTGTTTCTCTTCTTTTCTTCTGTTCCACTAAAACCCCTTCCTGTTCGCTGCTTTGTCATAATAAACAAGGTATGTGGAATGATCACAATGGGAGTATGTCTTACTCTCAATGTGAAACATTAAAACTGTTCAGACCATCCGGACACTTACACTTCCATTCTCCGTGTCAAACAGCAAAGTATGTGGAGACAAAAAAAAAAAAAAAAAGTTCACAAAATATTTTGCCAAAACCTCTGTGGAGTGTCCAAGTGCCTTTTTGCGAACATTAAACGAGCAACAATGTTTTTTTAGACCGCAGTGGCTTCCTCCGTGGAGTCCTCCCATGAACACCATTCTTGGCCATAGTATTACATACACAGCAATTGATGTGTGCACAGAGATATTGGACTGTGCCAGTGATTTCTGTAAGTAGTAGACACTAGTAGTAGTGTCTTTAGTAGACACTCTAGGGTTCTTTTTTACCACTCTGAGTATTCTGCGCTGAACTCTTGGCGTCGTCTTTGGTGAACGGACACTCCTTTGGAGAGAAGCTACAGTGCCAAGCTCTCTCCATTTGTAGACAACTTCTCTGACTGTTGATTGATGAACATCCAGACCTTTAGAGATGTTTTTTCTTTCCCAGCTTTGTACAAATCAACAATCTTTGATCGCAGGTCTTCAGACGGCTCTTTTGACCGAGCCATGATGCACATCAGACAACGCTTTCCATCAAGACACTTCTTACCAGGTGTGTGCTTTACGCCAATCATCAGTGATTGGGCACACACCCGACTTTAATTCCCTGGTAAAAATTGGATTTAATTGCTCTTTAAGTCTTCTTAGTCAGCGGGTTCACTTACTTATTTTTCCCCCTTCTGTCATTGTTTGCATGTTATCCTCATTAAAATATGAAAACCGATAAATGTTTGGTTTTAGTTAAAGCAGACACTGCTTTTACATCTGTGTGATTATGACAAAGATCAGATCATATTTGATGGTAATTTTATGCAGAAATGTAAGAAATTCCAAAAGGTTCAGATACTTTTTCATACCACTGTAGATTGAGTATATGTCAAGGAAATTCTATCATCTCATTCCTATTGACAGCAGTATACGTCCATTCTGTTTAATTAAAAGAGCTTGCATTGATGATTCACGGTGTAGATAAACATTTCCATTTATTCACACAAATACATATCTGTTCATTTCATAAGGTTGTACATGGTATTTTTGAAGCTGTACTGTATATTTTATCTACAGTACAAGGACTTCAGCTTTTTTTGTTTTGTCTAGCTATGGGTGGCACTACACAGCGATATAACGGGTATGAGCGCCGAGATTCGGGGCACTTCTCCGGGGGTCACCTCGTGATGTTTTGGGAGATGTGTCCTGATCGATCAGCTTTAAATTTTTTATTAAATGCATTTTTATTAATGCTTCGTTTTTGTTCCTGAATTGTGTGTCGTCATCTCCTGTTCATTGAGAATTAGACAACCTGTAAAAAGGAAAAAAAATCGACTTTCTTTTCCTTCAACGGCCAGTGCTGTCAGTTGAAACAGATTAGACATCTATGGCTGTCAATAGTAGACAATGAGTTAAAATAGAAAATCCGTAACAATGACAACTGAATAAGAATTTCATCTTCTCATATTTTTTAATCATACTGTATCCCATGTTTTTATGGTTCAAATCTTTCTATGATGCAAGTCCCACATTTATAGATTCATTTTGAAAATGTGCATCCATTAATTATTTTATTTTTTTCTATCCCACACTAATGTTTTCCCCCACTTTAATTAATTGTGCAGCTTTTCAGTTCAGCGTCAGCTCTTGAGCATTTGCTGGCAATATTTTTCCTCAACACAAACAGCATTCTCGAGTTGGATGTAGATGAATGTTTTGAAGACAGCGAAAATTCATACATTTCAAGCCTCACCTGGTCTTCAGCTGCTTTCTCAAGTTGACATTATCAAAGATTATTCCAAGAATAATAAGAAGACGGTGTGTAGGCGTTTGGAGGCTGTTTGCCACGTTTGTATGAATATTCACGAGGCTCATTTGAATAAAGCGCTAAAGTAGACGACATATGTCGCAGAAGCTGTGTGACAGATACGAGAAACTCACTGCTTTTGCGTTGGCGGTACAGGAAGAAGGCTAGAGCCAGCAGCAGCATGAGCAGTAGAATGGATGAGCCCACCGTACCCCCGGCAATGATGCCCACCGGGACGATGTCTGAAAGGCACAACAAAAGCAACTAAATAATGACAACCGTATTTGACAAAAAGAGAAATCCAACAGATAACATAGCCTACAAAGAATCATTCCATTTAAAGCAATACGTTGTTACTTTTACGTTTAAGTCGATTTTAGCGACGCCGGTGGACAAAAGCGGTAGTGTTTTGCCTCAAGGAAGACTGCATTTCCCATGAGGACCATCGTTGTGTTCCCCTTGAGGACCAGCGCACGCCCGCATAGTGTCCTAAAATCATGATGGTCGCCTGGTGATAGTTGAAACGACATTTCTGTTTCCAGTGGCTGTGTGAAGGATGAAAAGCAATAAGGCAATGAATCTAGTTGTGGCTAAACAATAGCATATGACAGCAACCATGTGGCTTAGTGTAGCTAACGCCCACATCTCATCCGAACTCATCAGCTCTGAGGAGTTCAGTTAGCGGGCGTCATGCCAGTGAGTGAAAGCCAGGCAAATGTTTATTCTGTATGTCCTGGTAACCTTCTTTTTTTTCCCTCCTCAGACAAAACTTCTTTGTCTCTTTTGTTGCTCTGCCATCTTTTTGGAATTCGCGCGGATGCATTCGCATCAACTTCCATATTTATAATGAATAGGGAAAGGGGAAGTGACATATGCCGTAAAGCTGTCAGCACATTTGTAGTTTTTTTGTGTGGGAGGGTCCTGCCAACCTCCTCAAGCGATTCAGACCAGGGCTGCAGCTATCGAATATTTTAGTAGTCGATTAATCGATGGACTAGTTAGTTCGAATAATCGAGTAATCAGATAAGTAACATGAAAAATTAAAATACCCGAGCTGAGCCTGAAATGGAATAAAAAAAAAAAAATTAAATTAAATGAAGATCTATGTGCACCAAAAGAACAATTGGCTAACTTACACAGAAAAAGTCCGCTAGCTTAAATGCTATAAAATACGAAAGTTTTTTTTTTTTTTTTTTTTTACAATGCTCTTAACAAATGGTTCAGACATATATTACCACAAAAAACGGCTAAATACACCTATAAACTAAATCATGAATGCATTAAAAACATTAGCTCAAACAAAAACTTAGCTTACGTTGGTCTTAACAGGGAGCAGTTGGATTCAGCCATGTGAAAAGAGGCAGGCCAGAGAACAGTGTATCTACCCTAATCAATAAAACTAAATGCAAACAATTTCAAAATAAACCATTACAACGCCACTTTAATTAAACGAATACTCGAAGCAAGAAAATTTTATTCGAATATTTCTAATCGAATACTCGAGTTAGTCGAGTAATCGTTGCAGCACTAATTCAGACCCCCTCAAGATATAAAAGAGGTGTCATTCAACTAGTTGTCAGTCGACATATTATTACAAATGTTGTGAAAATATTTTATAAAGGTTGAAAAGTTACCTGGTGTTGCTTTAATACGTTTTTTTTTTTTTTTTTTTTTGCTGAAGGGGGATACCACAACATCAAATTAATTGATTTTACAAAAAAAGAGGAAAGAAACCAACAGGTTTTGGACTTTGGAGGATCAGCAGAGAAACACGTTGCCCTAAGGCAGGGACCCCCAGTCTCGTCCTCGAGAGCCCCTATCTAGCTTGTTTTAAATGTCTCTGTCCTTCAACACACCTGAATCAAATCATCAGGATCGTTATCAGGCTCCTGCAGAGCTTGCTGATGAGATGAATATTTGATTCAGGTGTGTTTAAGGAGAGAGACATGGAAAACAAGCTGAATAGCGGCTCTAGAGCAGTGATCCCCAACCACTGGGCCGCGGACCAGTACTGGTCCATGGCACATTTGCAACCGGGCTGCAGAGAAATAATAAATCATTTGTTAACGATAGTGCTGGGAGTAACGCCGTTATAAATAACGCCGTTACGTAACGGCGTTATTTTTTCAGTAACGGGGTAATCTAACTAATTACTTTTTCCACCGTTACAACGCCGTTACCGTTAGTGACGGTCAAAAGTGGTGCATTACTTACTCTGAATAAATTGAAGAAACTACCAGCCGTGTCGAGTCGACTCTCTGCTCTGTTGATTTGTCATCCAAGACTTGGGGTGTGTTCAGGTTTGAGAATCGCGCACGTACTTCTGACTCCAAGCTGTTTGTCCCTGCTCATTCAATTAGACAATGCTTTCCAAAGTTTGGTAACGTTTCTGTGTTTGCTACACCTGATGCTAGCCTCGTATCCATCTCCCACTGTCAGCCAGCAATAATTCTGCTTCCATCTTGAGGACGGCAGACGCTTTGAAGGTGACGTGAATTGTCGGGAAACTAGCCTACCTGAATGCAGCCCCTCGAGAGATGCGATGGAAGTGATTGTGATTGGCTGAGGGTTAGAGCCATGTGTCGTTGTAAGCCAACCAGAGCCGGTGATTTCACAAGCAAACCGGAACAGCGCGTGTGGCAAACACACACGCAAAACAGATGCACAGTGTCGGGATGGCAGAGCAGTCAGAAGAAAAAAAGTCCTTTAATCGGTGGAGATATAGAAACTAGTTCAAATTTGTCGAAATTAAAGGAAAGAACCTGCATATAATGTGTAATTTATGTCCCGGGGCAAAGCTTTTGTCGACATCTGTGGTAAGCAATTCAAATCTGCTGAAGCACCTAACAAGTTAACTACCTGTCTGTTCTTCTCTATTCCACTGACTCGAATACTGCTCAGAAAATTTCAAATTCTTTGACATACAACAAGTTCTTTTTAAAGTAACGGAAATAGTTACTTTCCCTGGTAACTAGTTACTTTTACTATAGAGTAATTCAGTTACTAACTCAGTTACTTTTTGGAAGAAGTAGTGAGTAATGTAACTAATTCCTTTTTTAAAGTAACGTGCCCAACACTGGTTAACGATCGCAATCTGGCCTGTGCCTATGGCCTTGATACAGTACATCAATATCCCTGTCTACTCTATAGAGTAGACTAATCAGAGTAAAGCTTTGTGTAGTTCGTCATCTAGTGGTTGACCGCAATTACTGGTGTGTTTGCTCAGTGTAAACAGTAACTTTAGCCGCTGTTGACTGTGCGTCTCGGGTGTCTTTGGACAGCTTTTTTTATGGGAAAAAGGCCACCTGCTAAGCCAGAAGATGAGCCGACAACCAAGTCCATTCTGCATAATATGTGGCTAAAAGCTAGAAAACGAGGCAACAAAAGCGAATGCACTGAACGCATCATACCTCATGGCAAACTGTATCGCTAAAGCCAAGAAACCTCATTATGCTTGCGACCACGGATATTTGCCGTCCAGTTTTAGGAGACGCCGCTGTTAAAAAAGGTTCATTCAGCGTATGGTGAGTCACATTTTCCCTGCACTTAATATTCATTTTTAGCTCCGTCATATTATTTTGTATTTACTGTCATTTTCTGCCACATATTACTGTTCCGTGGTGCAAAAAAGGTTGGGGACCACTGCTCTAGAGGACCAGACTTGGGGACTCCTGCCCTAAGGTGAAACTTTGAGTCAACTCAAAACTCAGCTGAAAAGTAGAAACCCGAAAGCTTGTTCGCAATACAGTACTAAAATAAATAGAATTTAACTTGAAAAATAAAATGAATCAACCCCAAAAATGTCACTTTAAAAGCAGAAGGGAATTTTGACACTGTGATTGTCTTCAGTGGGAGGTTTTTAACTAAAAAGATGATCTCCATGCTAGTTTTTCATATACTTAGCCAAATAAATAATTTGATAAAGCTTACTTTCAGTGGCCCCTAACTGTTGTCCCTAACTGTCGACCAATCACATGCATTCCCCTAAACCCAGCAGTAACTGTAAAGGTTAGGTTTAGGGGAATGCATGTGATTGGTCGACAGTTAGGGGCCACTAAAAGTAAGCTTTACCAGTTAACTTTACTATAAATTCTTAAACTTATGTCAGAAAGAGGCTATGGAATTGCCTTTTCGTTGGGTTTTCATACCTGTCTCCTCTAGAGTAATGATCATGGTCCGGGGCCCAAAAGAGTTCCAGGCTGTGCAGTTGTAGGGAGAGTGAAAGTCAGACTCCATGACGTTGTTGATGGTGAGCGTAGAGAGGACGGCGCCACCCTGCGACGGTGGCTTGCTCTGCTCTACTGTGTAGCGCTCCATCAGTGTGCCTTTCTCCTTCTCCCACACATTCTCTTTCCATGCCCACACCTGCAGTATAACACACCCACATCATTAGGAGTTAATGTGCCTTGTGACCTCACAATTAGGAATGCGGGGGAAGAAAAGCCAGATACATATTGACATGCCATTATAATTGAATACAACAAACTGATATAATTTCAGATTGAAATGCAAAAAGATTGTCGTACTGTACTGAACTTAATCAAATCATATAGCAATTGAAGCAAACCATATCATACTGTATTTACCAACATTTGGAGGAAATAGTTTAGTATGGCCACGACCCTGGAATAAAATGTAATGTAACTGAAGTGAATTGTGTAGTATCTGATTGTAATTACCGAACCGTATATCACACTTATAGTAAATTAAAATGTAAGTAGTCTAATACTCAAAAGTGAATCATATTACATTATAACTTAAAGGGGACAGGCAGCAGCTAGTATAAATGACCTTCATGTGAAAGACAGTTACTGAAAGCATTTAAGTAAGCAAAAAGTGCATTTTGTAGACCTCTGATAATAATAGAAAATCATGTTTAATCATGAGCAAGGCGGGCAATCCGGTATACATGCATTTGATTGGGTAAAATAGCACCTGCTTTAATAAAATGTCTGTCTCCATGCAGGCAGCCTGGAAATACTGGCTTTAACTTACGTTTTTTTCTCCATACTACCCATCAGAAAAAGGAAATTGTGTGTTTTTCTATTTGTTAAACAAAGATTCTTACCGTTGGGGTGTACATGATAGGGATGTACAGTGATCACTCAATTATCGCTGTTAATGGGGACCAGAACCGACCGTGTAAAGTGAAAAACCGTAAAGTGGTTACCCCCCCATTTTTAACATAATTTTTTTTGCGTATATGTAATATCAATAAGCGTACAGTATCTAAAATAATCTGTTATCATTACAACATGAAAGAATGCTTTGAAACATGTACCGTATTTTTCGGACTATAAGTTGCAGTTTTTTTTCATAGTTTGGCTGGGGGTGCGACTTATACTCAGGAGCGACTTATGTGTGAAATTATTAACACATTATGATATCATTTCACATGTTATTTTGGTGTTTTGGAGTGAGACTGATGGTTTGGTAAACTTGTTAGCATGTTCTTTATGCTATTGTTATCTGAATAACTTAATAGCTATGGCCACGTTCGCGTTCTGCCTTTGGCAATGTGTGTACAATTATATTATTGTCTTTTATATTGAAATGCATGCTTTTAGTTTGTGGCGCTTTCACGTCCACGTGGGGGTGCACTTGCACTTGTTTACGTGAAGAAGAGCGCTCACACACCAAAAGAAGACCAACAGCTACGTAGCTGAGTAAGTGGGCGAGTTAGCGAGAGAGAAACACGGCTGCGAACCTACGTTCATTGTTTATGCTTGTAAAATATCTCTACAGAGGCAACACCTGTGTGTATCATCTTTTCTGTTGTTGTTGTGTGTTTTCCACCTGCGATCGGACACTTAGAGCCAGTTGTGTGGTTGTTTGAACGATGCGCTAATGCTAGCGAAAGCATGCTAACAGTTTGTGTCATGTCATTGCTGTAAAAGCACCTAATTATCATTTATTTACGTCGATGCAAACCTGTTTGGTATCGAGGACGAAATTGATTCAGCAAATTATACGGGCGTCCAGCATCGTCATTTGGGAGTGTAGTCCACTGAATAGCCAGGACCGAGCCGTAACGTCCTGGTGAGGAAAGTATGTTCGCATTTCGTTGTTCATGCACTGTACACTGTACACTTATTCAGCATGTTGTTCTCTATTGTATTTTTATATTAAATTGCCTTTCAAGATGACATGTCTGTTCTATGTGTTGGATTTTATCATGTAAATTTCCCCCCAAAATGCGACTTACACTCCGGTGCGACTGTATGGTTTTTTTCTCTTCGTTGGGCATTTTATGGCTGGTGCGACTTATACTCAGGTGCGACTTGTAGTCCAAAAAATATGGTAAATAAAATATTAATATTCTATATAACATACATAAACTTTAGCAGGGTCCTCAGGGTTCATGGCAGTTTGCCCAACCAGTCTACATCTGGCTTGTGGACTCGGAGGAGGCATTCGACCGTGTCCCCCAGGGAGTCCTGTGGGGGGTGCTCTGGGAGTATGGGGTATTGCAATCCCTTATACGGGGGTTCCTGTCCCTGTATGACCGGTGTCAGAGTTTGGTCCACGTAGTCCGTAGTAAGTCTGATCCGTTTCCAGTGAGGGTTTGGGTCTGTCACCGGTTCCGTTCATAACTTTTATGGACAGGATATCAAGGCACAGCCGAGGCGTTGCGGCGGTCCGGTTTGATGGCCTCAGTATTGCATCTCTGGTTTTTGAGGGACGATGTAGTTATGTTGGCCTAATCAACGTGTGACCTTCAACTCTCACTGGAAAGGTTCGCTGGCGAGTGTGAAACGGTCGGGATAAGAATCAGCACCTTCAAACCTGAGACCATGGTTCGCAGTCAGGAAAAGGTTGAATACCCTCTCCGGGTCAGGAATTAAGTCCTTTCCCAGTGGAGGAGTTTAAGTATCTGGGGGTCTTGTTCACGATTGAGGGAGAAATGGAACGGGAGATCGAGAGGTGCAACGGTGCGGCGTCTGTAGTGATGCGGACTGTGCATCGTTCCAGTACGGTGCAGCTAAGTCGAAAGGTGAAGCTCTCTCTTTACCACTCGATATACTTTCCTACCCTACAATCACATATGGTCATGAGCTGTGGGTCATGACTGATAGAACAAGATCAACAAGCAACCGAAATGAGTTTCCTCCGTATGGTGTCCGGGCTCTCTCTTAGAGATAAGGTGATAAACCTGGTCATCCAGGAGGGAATCGGATTAGAGCCACTGCTCCTCCGCATCGAGACGAGCCAGATGAGGTGGCTCGGGCATCTGATTAGGATGCCTCCTGGACGCCTCCCTGATGAGATGTTCCGGGCACGTCCCACTGCGAAAAGGCCGCGGGGACGACCCAGGACACACTGAAAAGACTGTCTTCCGGCTGGGCTGGGGATGCTTTGAAATCCTCCAAGAAGAGGTGGATGAGGTGGATGGAGAGAGGGATGTCTGGGCTTCTCCGCTGAAGCTGCTGCCCCCATGACAGGACATAAAATGTATGAATAATATAAATACATACTGTACATTCCTCACTCACTGTCATATGATACATGTGTGAGGGTGTGTGTGTCTCGTGTCTCTTCTATCTCTCTAGCCTCTCTGCCGGAAACGCACGTGACAAAAGAGTTCCCCCCCCGGAACACAAAATCCCCCACATAAGTTCCATAGGTGAATTCTGTTGCGAGGTTGTGGTCACTACAACGTACATTAAGTGTGGATAAATATGCTTTTAGAACTCTTTTATTCTTATAACAAGATACGTATCTCATATCTGCGATAAACTGAGGGCACGAGAGCTGAGCAGCAGATTAGCGAGGGATCTATGTATTCTGTCCCGATGCTTATGCAATTTGTTTCATTTGGATAACAATTGGTGAAAATGGTATCATATAAAGCATAGTATGGTGTCGCATCAAAATTGGAATGAGTCATATTGCAGATACACTGGATTTGAAACTGGAGTAAATTGCATTGCATCATTGTCAATGTGACTCCTGTCATTTCTGTGGTGGAAAAAGACTTCCTTGGTACTTTTTTCTTAACAATGAATGACATCATTCACTCAAAGGACTTGGACATTGATTGGTGGCAAAACAGTAGACAAGTTAAGGACAACAATGGTCAAAACAATCCTTAAATCTGTTGTAACCCGCATTACAGAGATTGCAACAACTGAAATATAACTGAAATGTGATTAGTTACGCCCTAACGGTAGCAATAGTCCTTTCCACCACATAAATTCCAACAGATTTACCCTCTTTATGGAGAATAATGCGCACACAGACGGATTTATTTAGGAATATCTAGTGGTGCACACACATTCGCACATTCCATTTTTTATAAGTCCCTGTGTCTGTGCATTAAGCCGCAACTATAATGTCGTATCACATTATACGCTTGCAGCTCCCTGGCCATGCGGCGGGGTTTCTGAAGCCTCCTAAAAGCTCTGATTTCTGTCATGTCGGCGCAGCAAAAATTGGATAATTGCCGCTGAGAGCTGCAGCTGAAACGTCGTTTTTTGGGGGGGTGGCGGGATAAGAATATTCTCACGCTTGCAAGCTTTGAAATTCTCCTTCACTTTGTGCTAGAGTGTAGTTCCATCAAGTGTTCTTTGAAGGGGAAAAAATAGGGTTAACACATTTCATCAAAGAATAAAACTCACACTGCATTCAGGAGGTGGCAAACACAACACTCAACGCACAATAATCCGAGCTGGCGTGAAAACAAGCAGTTGACTGTGTCTTTTCTTTTTAATGCCGGTTATTTGCGCCAATTATATTTCGTACGATCAAAAAGGCGAAACTGAGAGACCGACTCCATGCGAGTAGACTTACAATTTTATCGGGGGGCGGGGTGCTGGCGATGTAGCACTTGATCTCGCCTCGCTCTCCCCGGACGGCGTACTGGACTGGATCGCTGGAGATTATGGGCGGCCCTGGTCAGGACAAGTCCAAAAATAAATGGACAGCAAATATGTCAAAAAATTATCTATAGTAAAAGGAAAACATGTAATTTGATTGGTAGCAAGTATATTGGCGCTGGAACTTAGAGGTGACGCCATATAGAGTTTCTAGATAAAAATGTATTTTTTTGCTTTGATTTGCAACCAAAAATTCGACATACAATCTCTATATGGAAGCACCTAGCTAAATTCAACTCCCTTGACAATAAACAGCAGTTAATGGCGGATAAATAATTCTTCAAAAGAGTCCATACGCTTGCTTCTATTTGTCTGCTGCAATTCCAAGTTCAAGTCTACTGTCAAACTACCGTAATTTTCGGACTATAAGCCGCTACTTTGTTCCTTCATTTTGAATCCTGCGGCTTATCGTCCAGTGCGGCTTATTTGTTGATTTGTTTGGGTTAATAGGTAACACTTTATTTCACAGTGGCGTCATAAGACTTTCATAAGACCGTCATAAATATGACATGACCCTATCATGCGCATTACTCAATGCTTATGACATCTGTCATTAAGTGTCCGTGGCACATTTTGTCAGTAACTCCATTTATGTCCAACTTAGATCTTTTACATCCATCCATTCAAAAGTGAGATAATTTGCAGGATAACACTAAATGACATCTGTTATAAGCATTCATTACTGTTCATGACAGAGTTGTGTCAAAATTATGATTATCTAATGACAGTCTTATGGTGCCTCTGTCAAATAATAGAGTGTTACCAAATACCATAACTAGCAATTAATGAAACAACTGGAACATTAACTGAAGAAATAATTAGCACAGAACATTGAATTTGGATTGTTATTTACATCTGTAGCGCTGCAATGCATGCTAGGAGGCATGTTGGACAACAACAGTGTTGACAGCAGGTTGCAGCAGAGGTTCACTGTCTCCTCCAAGGGAACAGTAATGGCCAAATGAAGTTTCTTGAAACAACAAAGCTTTGCAGCCAATTGGTTCAAAGCTTCATAGTGGTTCATTTGGTCTTATGACAGTCGTATGATGCCGCTGTCAAGTAAAGTGTTACCAGCTAATATATTTCGGTGTAAATATCCCATAATACAATGAGGACAACTGTGCCATAGTGCAGTGCGGCTTATCTATTAACAAATGCCGTTTTCGGGCCAAATTTGGTGCGTGGCGGCTTCTAATCAGGTGCGCTTTATAGTGCGAAAATTATGGGTAGTCATAAAACACATTGTGCATTTAAAACGTCCACATAATTGTGCCTTTACATAAATGTCTGGGATTCAGCAACACATGCACTGAAAAATACCGTATTGGCCCGAATATAAGACGGTGTTTTTTGCATTGAAATAAGACTAAAAAAGAGGGGGTCGTCTTATATTTGCGGTCCAGATATTATACCCATTCACGACGCTAGATGGCGCCAGATATCATTGAAGCGATGTTCTGTCATGACAGATCTCAGCTACTCTTTTTAGTTTAACCAGTTTGCATTATTTTATTGCAATGTTTTTCCTTATTCAGATTTGTTTCAAGACTACAGTTACAGTAAGACTTCACTTTGATGGTTAATGCAGGTATTGCAATTTTGTTGTTTTATCACAATAGATTGGTTTATTTACATTCCAAAAACCAGACGCCATTCATTTATGAATGTGATTGCACTTTAGTTTACATATTTAAATGTTCAAATATTAAGATTTGAATGAGGCAAAATAACATGCGATTTCTCACAGATATATTGCTATAATCATTTGTTTCGGATGTACTGTAATTATTTTCTGTATAAAAATGAATTTGGTGTTCAAAAAGTCTTTTTTCAAACTCGAGTCTTGAAAAAGAGGGGGTCGTCTTATAATCAGGGCCTCTTATATTCGGGCCAATACAGTATAACATTACTAACACAGGCATATAATTGTTATCTTTAAGGAAAAACAGCTAATATCACTGTAGTGTACTGACTACCAGTGTTGTGACCATCTTATTCATTTATATCAGTGAGTAAATATTATAATGCCCCTGGTGGTGTACACTCAAGGTGGCACCACCAACTGAACTCATTACTGTAAGTACATTTAAAAATGAATTGGGAATTTGCTTTTGTTAGATTTTATTTAGGGTCTAGAACAGATTAATGGCACGGAAACATGATTTTTGATTGAAGTGTTTCGAGTAATAAGTGTGTTCACGCAACTAATTAAACTGCTAAGTCACTGTAAGTAAGCAATAAGGTAGGTTGGTCGCAAGTCAGACTGGCTGATGGGTAATAGTTCGCTATAAAGATGGAAAAAGTAGGCATACAGTAAAGAAGGAGACGGCAACTCACCGTTGACCGTGAGCGTCACTTCAGTTTCACCCACACCGATGCGAGGCACTATGGCCTTGCACACATACTGGCCAGCGTCCGCTTGGCTCACCGACTTCAAGTACAGCTGGTTGTTGTTACTAAGCACCTGCACACACAGACAGACACACACGCTTAGACAGACAAGCGTAAACTAGAGTAAACAGCAGAGTCTGCTTGGGAGGCAAAGAGCTGAGCCAGACAGGGTGAGCGAGAGCAGCATATTTAATTCATAAAACATGTTGATTTACTTAGCAGGCTCCATTAGCTTTTTCTCCTGAAGCTTTCTCTTAAACTGTTGGGCATGAATTAAAGATTTAAGACATGGAGAGTCTTTCTACAAAGTGTCTACTTTACAACTAAGCAAACATTTATGAAGTCTGGCTCCTTTATTCGCCCACCCCCAAATTAAACGCATATTCACCGGCTTTCTGGGGAATTTCTACATTATCTAGTAAAGGATTTCCCCCTTGTGTTGCCATCCAACTGTATCCAGTGGCACCTTTTTACAGTAACTACTGACTACAGTAGGAGAGTCCAATTTTAGAGTTGCGTGCCTTTCTTGTAGTGTCTTACATTGTGCCACGACATCCACTGAGCTCTGCTTAAAGAGATGCAGCGTAAATAGGAATAAGAAGTGTTCAAATTTGAAGGAAGTACCCAACTTTAGTTCGCAAACTTTGCAGTAAAGTATATTGGTCATTACATAGGGTATAAAGTAACTGAGAATAAAGGAACATTTTCCCATTATATTGACTAGAGTTGCCCGATACTATCGGGTAGCCGATAATATTTTAAAATGACATCGGATGATATTAACATTTTTTTTTTTCCCGCTGTCATGACCACTTATTGCCTGCCTGTGCTGGCGCTTGGATGTGATTAGTTTTGATAAGTTCCAGCACTTCTGCTGACATAATCATATGTCGATGCGATGTCATTGCGAATAGAGAGAGTTAAATGGACGAGCTAACGTCTGCAGCCAATGTACTATAGCAGTTCTTGCCATCTCACCACGTTGTTTGTGCCTTATACAAGCATCGATTGTAAGTTATATTCTTCCTTTGTTTTATATTCATGAGCGTCGTGTAGTATATTTGAGATGTGCATATTTCATTTTGTTTACATTTGTGGTAAAAAGTGGTAATATTATTTCTTACTATAAGTTCCTATTCAAATTGAAACATGGTGTATACTTACTTTATTTCATATTATTGACACAATGTTTTGTTTTTAGTTTAAAAAAAAAAAAAATAAATAAAAAAAGGATCCATGCTTTTGTCAAGAAAAAGATCATCACAGTAAAGCCAGTTCAACTTTACCCCAGCGTCTTACTTCTCTTCAGAGTCTAATTTGTTCGCTATCTGTCGATTTGTGTAACCACACACACATTGAGGACAGAATAAGTGTTTTATTGGCACTTTGCACTTGCACTTGATCCAAAAAACTGATGTTTGCACTATTTTGATTTCAACAATAAGTATAGAGGTGCAATGTAGGCACTTTTCCATAGCTTCATTTGAAGTTGTTCCCTTATTTTTAACAAAATGTTTATTTGGAGTTGAAGTTGCTACATTTATCATAATTAAAGCATCGAGCGGGGAATCACAATCCAATTAGTCCACGACTGCATATATCGGTATCAGATTTTTGAAGTATGACAGTATTGGGATATCTGTTATTGGTTAAAAAAAAAATCATTATCGGACAACTCTAATATTGACTGTTACATTTAATTCCAAAAAAGGTTTCAGTAGAGAAGGGTGAATGTGTTCTAGCTGCTACACTCTGGACCGCATGGAAAAGTCAGAGCATCATGGTATGTAATGGTACATGCGCGCTACACAAAAGGAGTGTACAATAAATGAGACATTATGGTAAGTAAGTAGGTAGGTAGGTCAACATCTCACCATGTTGGAGCCCTTCTTGGTCCAGGTGAGGGTAAGAGGAGGGTTTCCGGACCACTTGCAATTCAGGGTGACATCAGAGTGAACGTCCACTGCGATGGGCCGTGGTTCTACCACTAAGATGGGGCCGACTGAGACAAAAAGAAGAGAAATTGAATCAGTAGATGTTCGGTGACTTAACCCTTAAATACCTGCAACATGAAGCAATTATCAGAGAATCCAAAAATTTGAAAAATAAGGTCCTAATGAAACCTTTTTTTCAAATTTGTAAAAAGAAAAGTAAAAATGAATATGTGTAATAAGCACTCTGATATCTATAACCCTTGCTGAATCCAGTTTTTTATTTCTCATGGAACCTGCAGTTGTATGTGTTGACTTGCATCCATCATTTTTTTTTTTCCAAAAAGAAATGTCAAAATTCAGAATTAGTCTCAAAATCATGAAATTTTAGGTGTATCAAATGTGATGCATTTGGCAATATAGGGAAACAGGATGGAAAGGGAGTTTATTTGGTGTAGGCAGATGGGATGACTAGAGACTCATGATTCTGTTTTAGACCATTTTTTTGTCAGAATTCTGTTCCATTTGTTGTACAAAAAATTGTGACTCTGCCATGTATTCATTTCATTTCATCTTACGTGGTTAAAAAAACAATATATCTGCTGGGTTGGATAGTTCAATCTTATTTACAGTGTACGTCCACCAGGATGCTGACGTTGGTGCTGCCCACTGCGTTGAACACTTGACAGGACACAGGTTCGGTGAAGAAGGAGTGGTCTGCTGTGGTGGCAAAAACGCTCTCTCTGGCACCCTCAAGCAGCACACCACCCTTCGCCCATCTGACAGACACAAGATTGATGGAAAGTTTAAATCAAGCTAGGCAAGTAGTACGACAACAGGTCGTCCGAACCTGAAGCCCATGATGGGCGGATTGGCGGTGGCCTGGCAGGTGAAGGTGACTCTCTCCCCTTCCAGAACTGAGCGAGGCTCAATGGACAACGTCACCGTTGGTGGATCTGGAGACAGCAACATGGACAATATGGACACTAATTTGTAGCAAGGACTGCTGCTTAAGTATATGTTTTATCAGACCTGGACAACATGTAAATAAAGTATTGGCATGGAATTTGTCGATTTTATATATATATATATATATATATATATATTTTTTTTTCACCATTACTGGAGAATTAACTCACATATTTAAAGTATAAGCAAGAATTTTAGCAGCAGTTGTATCAAAATTAGGGCTGCCAAAAGATTAAAATTTTTAATCGAGTTAATTACAGCTTAAAAATTAATTAATCGTAATTAATCGCAATTCAAACCATCTATAAAATATGCCATATTTTTCTTTAAATTATATATATATTCTGTAAAATAAATTGTTGGAATGGAAAGATAAGACACAAGATGGATATATACATTCAAAATACGGTACATAAGGACTGTATTTGTTTATTATAACAATAAATCAACAAGATGGCATTAACATTATTAACATTCTGTTAAAGCGATCCATGGATAGAAAGACATGTAGTTTTTAAAAGATAAATGTTAGTACAAGTTATAGAAATTTTATATTAAAACCCCTCTTAATGTTTTCGTTTTAATAAAATTTGTAAAATTTTCAATCAAAAAATAAACTAGTAGCCCGCCATTGTTGATGTCAATAATTACACAATGCTGATGGGTGCTGAAGCCTATAAAATCAGTCGCACCCAAGCGCCAGCAGAGGGTGGCAAAACTCCATAAAACACAATTAACAAGTGGGCATTTCACTCTACTGACATTTAAATCTGTCTGAGTGGGACATGTGCGTTAATTGCGTCAAATATTTTAACGTGATTAATATAAAAAATTAATTACCGCCCGTTAACGCGATAATTTTGACAGCCCTAATCAAAATGTAATCAAATTCAGTCTGAAATCACGCTTGTGACTCACAACACTCACACAGTGTATCACAAAAGTGAGTACACCCCTCGCATTTCTGCAGATATTTAAGTATATCTTTTCATGGAACAACACTGACAAAATGAAACTTTGACACAATGAAAAGTAGTCTGTGCAGCTTACTAGTATATAATAGAGTTAATTTATTTTCCCCTCAAAATATAGTCACTAATATCTAAACCCCGGGCAACAAAAGTGAGTACACCCCTATGAAAAATGCACATCTCTGAATGTCCAAATTGAGTACTGCTTGTCATTTTCCCTCCAAAATGTCATGTGACTCATTACAGGAGTGCTGTCAGCATTGCTGCAGATATTCAAGATGTGGGGGGTCAGCCTGTTAGTGCTCAGACCATATGCTGCACTCTACTAGTACATAAAATTGGTGAGCACGGCTGTCACCCCAGGGGGAAGCCTCTTCTGAAGACGGTACACAAGAAAGCCCACCCGTCTCATCAGACCATAGGACATGGTTCCAGTAATCCATGTGCTTTGTTGACATGTCTTGTCTTCGCAAACTGTTTGCGGGTTTACTTGTGTACAGTCTTCAGAAGAGGCTTACCGGTACTCCTTTTGTTGCCAGGGGTTTAGCAATTAATGGCTATATTTGGAGTTATTTTGAGGGGAAAATAAATTAACTCTATTATATAAGCTGCACAGACTACTTTTTATTGTGTCAAAGTTTGATTTTGTCAGTATTGTCACATGAAAAGATAAACTTAAATATCTGCTGAAATGCGAGGGGTGTACTCACTTTTGTGATACACTGTAAATCAATTAATCTTTTCCTTATTTGTTACGGAAAAGCTGTGTTGAATACAATTTGAAATTCTCTCTATTTCATATTTAGCTCATCATAAATGTTCACGGCATTTTTATTAGAACCTACGGTGCACATTGAGCATGACATTGGCCCGCTTGCCCATAGGCACAGCCGGATTGCTGGCCACACATGTGTAGTTGCTGTGGCTGTCGGTGTCCAGCGGCACAATCGGCAGGTAACTCCTGGTGGTCACCCTCTTTCGGTCCGGCAGCACCTCCTGTCAGGATAGCAACATTGATCAGACACATTTTTATTGGGTTTCCTGCGTGTAAAAAAGCAACAATGTGATTTGGAAGGGTGTGAGAAGATGTCAAAACATGTGCGTTGGAGTGTGTGAGTCAGTGTTTGCTGCTGCGTGTGCATATGCGAGCCGGTGTCTTTGCGGCGAAGCTCTCAGGCATGATTTCACGTGTAAAGTTGAGTTTGCCAGAGTGAGAGAGAAGGCAAGGGAGAATGTGACAGAGAACGTAAAAGAGAGAGAAAGAGAGTGAGAGAGAGACAGAGTACATGCGGAGGTGGGCGAAAGAGGGCAAAGTGTTCATATAATGCAAATGTTGACATTTAAAAAGTTCGGGTCCTCCCACTTGTTAACCTGATTATGAAACATGCATGTTACAAAAGCAACTACATTCATGTCAAATTGACTGAAGACCCTTAAAATGGATATGAAAAGAATGAAGAATATGTTCGATCCAGTGTACTGTCGACTGACTTGTTTCTAATAGCCACGAAAATGTGTACATTCTAAATACACGTTTGTTAAAAAAACCTGCACTTTAGTAGAATGATGGGAACTATTAATTGTTTCCAGTAATTATGAAAACCATATGTAATGAACTATGTACAGGGGTTGGGCAAAATAATGGAAACACATAACATTTTGGCATTATAATCATTGAACATCATTGTTAAAGAATGTCATTAGGAACATTTAAATGAAGTTGAGCATCTTGTATGGCCGGCACTTGAAGACCTCAACATTATTGAGCATTTATGGTCAGTTTTAGAGATACAATTAAGAAGTCGATTTTTGTCGCCATCGTTTCTAAACGAGCCGGTATTCTAATTGAAGAATGGCTTAAAAGTCCTTCGGAAACAATTCACAAGTTGTATAAATCAATACCTCGGAGAACTGAGACTGTAATTGCCCCAAAAAGCCACCTACACCATATTAAATTATTTTTTAAAATTTTTATTATTATATTATTATTTTATTTTTTTAAGGTATTTCCACTATTTTGCCCAGCCCCTGTATGTTAGGTTTACTCAAGTTGTCTTTAATTAGCATGAAAATGTATAATACAAAAACATGTTGTGAACACATCACCAAACTGCGGTATATCCGTTACATTGACTGAACACGAAACCACTAAATTCAGCAATTACAAAGACACACAAAAACATATGTTAGTTTTCTGTGATGAATGCGACGACTGGTATCTGGCAAAATAATAATTGAAAGTTGAACAATTTTTCAATGCATGCAAGTAACCTCAAAACACATGGAAACAAAAAGCCTTCATTTTCACACCATGATGTTTTCTTGTATCATGGCAGTACAATTCATCGCCTTAGCTTTTCTGATTGTCTTTGCTAAAGTGTTGTTTTTAATATTTTTTTGCACAAGACTCCTAAACTGCAGTCTGCTTTGGGGGAAATACTCTCTAATTCCTCCTTTTCTATGCCAGAGGCAAAGACCACTAGACTGTGCCAACAAACAAGCTGAAGTAGCTTTGCTGAGAGTTTAAAATGAACTTGTTCTGCTTTTGTAGCGGAATTTTTGCTATAACCCCGCTTTAATCCAGCACTCAGCGTGTGAGATTAAGTGCAGATCTGTCGGATTCGTCTGTTTGTTCGTCTTTATTTCCTGCTTTAGACTTAATGTCTTTGTAAAAATGAAGTCACTTGCCTACCATGACTTAAATACCAGACAATAAATTTGACATCTTTTTTATCGAATTAAAGGGCTCCGAATAAATCGAACATCTCCAAATCCAACAACACTGCAGCTCTACGAACTCTCGTATAGTCTTTTGCCTATTGCAGTGTTTCCCGAACTTCTGTTTTTGTTTTTTTTTGTTTTTTTTTTTGCAGCACCCCTTCTTGGAAGTTTCACATTCAGACCCCCCCCCCTGACATAACACCCACTAGCGTGCCATACAGTTTGAAAACTACTGACTTAAGACTAGAATTTCTGGAGCATTTGTATTGGGAAGCATTCTACTGTTAAATTAACCTTAGTTGAGGTATTATTTAAATGTGTGATGAAGTGTTTGAGTCACCGTGGACTGGTGGGCGCCTTCAATAAGCAGTCCGTTTTTGACCCACTGGATATGTGCAGCCGGCTTAGCACCACGAGTAATGCAGGTGAGGTTGTGCGGCGTGCCTGCCATGAGCAACAGCTCCGGGGTTCCCTCCACCACAGGGTCCTCGGGTGGGACTGGAGGATGAAAACACAAACAGGGTTACTCACAATTATTAGTCATGCATGAGTACGCAAGCGTGGATGTAATGCATGTCACATTTTTGGAAAAAGCCTGAGACAAGGCTTTTTTTCTCTGCAATTTTTAGCATCAAATGTTCCTATTTATTTTTGATGTGTTCAAACAAGTTTTCTTTATCTATCCAGCCATCCATCTTCCGCTTTATCCGAGGTCTGATTGTGAAGTTGAGTGAGCAGGTTTAGCACGGAAACCCAGACCAGTTTTTTGAGGTGCTGATACTCATTTATACTGTTTCACACTCCGCTACGATCCACTCCAGTAAGGGTTGAAGGTTGTCACATAGGATCACATAGTTTGCAAAGTTCAGAGAGGCAATACTAAGGCCGCCAAACAGGACATTCAACAATGCCTCCGTTGCTCAAAAATACTTCATAAAGATTGTGAACACAACTGTGACATAAGGTATCTTTGATGTAGTCCAACCCTCACTAGAAATTAATCCGACTTATTTCTGGCAAGGTGGACCAAACTCTGACGCAGACATAAAGAGACTGAAAATCTCATATTAGGAGATCAGTACTCCATATTCCTGGAGCACACCTGGCACGACTCCCCGAGAGACATGGCTGAACACCTGCTCAAAGTCCACAAAAAACATACAGACTGGTTGGCCAAATTCCCATCAATCCTCAAGGACCCCGGTGAAGGTGTAGAGGTGGTCCTCAGTTCCTCGGCCAGGATGAAAACAGTGCTCCTCCTGAATCTGTGATGGACACTGCTCTCCAGTGCCATTGACCTTACCAGAGAGGCTGAGGATTGTGATCTCCCTACAGTTGGAACATACCCTCTGCTACCCCTTCTTAAAATGAGCGACCACCACCTTGGTCAACTGAGACGATCATCCAGAAACATCCAGAACCTTTGGAAAACTCTGGGCAGATGTCATCCATGCCTGGGGCCTTTAACCACCTCATTGATTTCAACCCCAGAGATAGGGAAGACCTCTTCAGTGTCCCCAGGCACGACTTGCTAATGGGAAGGTGCGTTGGTGGAGTTGTTGGGGTTTTCTACGAATTGAACCCACCTACTCACAACATCCCAAATTGAGGTCAGCCGAGAACCAGAATTTCTTTAAAGTCGTTCTTCATTGCCTCACTGAACTCCTCCCATACTTGGGCTTGGGTCTTAGTGACCACCAAATTTTGATTCTGCTTGGCCAGTGGCTACACATCGGCCAATAAAATTCCGATAGGACTCCTTCTTCAGCTTGATCGCATCCCTTACCGCTCCTGTCCAACAATGGGTCTGGGGATTGCCGCCACAACAGGCATTGATCCCCTTATGACCAGTGTTTAACTTTGCCACCTCAGCAATGAAGGCATGGTTCATTCTGACTAAATGTCCCCTGGCTCTCTTACCAAAGGTGGAAGTTGAAGCGCTTTATGAAAAGGGACGTTCCCACCACACCAACACAAAATGTTGGGTCTGCAGGGCACCACTGGAGCCAATTCCTCACCAGGTGGTGATTAGTTGACAGCGAAACCAGTGCTCACGCAGAGGTCTTGCAACACAACAAAATCTTGCGGTGTCAGTAGTATAAATTTGATGATCCTTTTCCACATCAAACTTTAATAGATTATCGCCTAACAGTTACTAGTATGATTATTAAATCGACAAATAATGGTGAGCTGGCAGTTACTTACTGAGGACATTGAGCTTGGCTCTCCGGGAGCGTAGGGCAGCCTCAGTTGCCTGGCACTCGTACAGCGAGTCGTCGGACAGTTCAGCACGGGAGATCTCCAAGTTGTACTGGCCCGTGTCCAGAGCACGAAGTACTCGGTAACGGGGCCATGCTGCAAAAAGTGAGACAACACAACAGCAAAAAAAAATCAGTCAAGGTTACTTTAGCAAACCATCAAAATTGCACAATGTATTTGCAATTATGTGGTGCCTTTTTAGTTGCATTTGAAGGCCCTCTAAAACATCAAACAGGTTCGCTAAAAATATGTTCCCTTTAAATTTAATTAGGACAGGAATTCCCAAACTGTGCTTTGCACACCCCAGGGGCTACAACAGATTAAAAGTCTTGTATACTAATGACAAATGCATAGAGAAGTTGATCGCTAGAAAACAAAGTTGCTTTGATTGTACCAGTCCTTAAGGATTTTTTTTCATAGCGAATTTTGGAAATGAACAAACTTTTATGCTACCTTTTTTCACCATTATATAGCATGAGCATAAAAGCATTGCAATTTAGAGTGTCCCATCTGTCTCATAAACCTGCTTTTGACTTTGGCGCATCTAAAGAATTCCCTAGTCAGAGTTGCTAAAATAACTTTCTGAGGGTGAGATTCAGGGCAAAATGGTTACATCTCACCAGAACGTATGACCTATTAAATTCTGGGCATGTATCATGGGTGATTAGTACAAAAGGAGTCAAGGGCTAAAATTTTTACTGACTTTCAGGGATGCACGACTAAGGGCTAAACTGCTGCTTCAAACAAAAATGGTTTATTTCCATTGTAATTTGGGGTGTGGGTGTTTGAGAAGTTTGGGTGTGACCTGTTATGAAAAAAATGTTAGCCCTATTTCATAGGGATTAGAGAAACATGTCTATGGGGCTGATTTTCCCTTGACATTTCGGGCGGTGCGAAATGGCTACCTTAACCAAAATGGCCTACTTTCCATGCAATTTTTGGCATTTGCTCATTTTTCTGCCTCCTCTTATACAGTAAAAGAATGTCCAGAAAATCCATACATTTGGTTTTTCCTAATGCTGTTCTCAAAAAGACATGACTAAGACCTGAAGGTCCCACAAGGGGGCGCTCATTGGCATGTCCTTGAGGGCATGACATCATAGATTCAGATGGCAGAGGCAGTCGAGCAGGTGGTTTGCAGTGAGTGAAGGAAGAAAAGGGAAGGGTGAGGTGCGATTCGAGGGGGGCAATGCTGGACAAAAGTATTAGTGGAGATTACATCATCTTCTCCAGCACTTCACAGCATAGCAACCAGAGAGGTGACAGCACCCTGGGGAGATGGGAGAGAGCCGAAGAAGGAGGAGGACGAGGACAAGGAAAGAATAGGGAGAAAAGGGATGCCCGCCAGAGGGGAACACATGACAGGAATGTTGATAAAATGCTAATATGCTAACCAGAGGTGGGTAGTAACTCATTACATATACTCCGTTACATTTACTGTAGTAACTTTTAGAGAAAAATGTACTTCTAAGAGTAGTTTTACTAAGCCATACGTTTTACTTTTACTTGATTAGATTTGTGAGGAAAAAACGCTATTCTTACTCCGGTACTTTGGGCTACACAAGAATCATTACATTTTTCCTCTTTATTCTACATATTAGATTTATTATTATCATTATTATTTTATTGTCAGCGATCCCGAGAGTAGCTCTACCAATTTCACCAAGGAGACGTCGCAACAATAATCACTTGACTCCATTATACCAATCGGACGCAAACTTGCCGTTATATGATCACGCCAGCCCGTTCAATCAAGTAGCGTCTTTTGAAGCACTGTAAAAAATGAAGTATTTGACATAGAGTGCTGCCCTCAACATGGATCAAAAAGTGCAGATTTAAACCGTTCTCCCAGTTTTTATTTGGCACTGACTGACCACCGAAAACCAGAGATATGATCCTTTTAATTTCATAATAATGACTATGAAGGAACTATTCACCATTCCAACTATGAAGGAACTATTCACCATTTCAACTAGGAAATATTTTCTCCACTAGAGGCCACTCATGCTCTTTGGACGAATAATGCGTCATTTATGTTTTGTTTTTGCTTTTTCTCAGCGGAATTCAATTATTTTTGTACTTTTTGTATTTATTTGTCTTAATGTGGTTATGTAACGGGTCATTGTACATTATAACAACAGTTCATATACCATAATTTTCTAAGTATAAGCCGCTACTTTTTCCCTTCATTTTGAATCCTGCGGCTTATAGTCAAGTGCGGCTTATTTGTTGATTTATTTGGGTTAATAGGTAACACTTTATTTGACAGCTGCATCATAAAACTGTCATAATTATCACATGCCACAATCATGGACATTACTGAATGCTTTTGACAGATGTCATTAAGTGTCATCCGGCAAATTATGTCACTTACTCCATTTATGTCCACCTCGGATCTTTTACATCCATTCAAAAGTGAGATAATTTGCCGGATAACACTAAATGACATCTGTTATAAGCATTCAATAATGCTCATGACAGTGTCATGTCATATATATGAATGTCTAATGACAGTCTTATGACGCCACTGTCAAATAAAGTGTTACCAATTACCATAGCTACCAATTAATGAAACAACTGGAACAGTAACTGAAGAAATAATTACAACAGAACATGATTTTTTTATTGTTATTTACATGTGCAGCGCAACAATGCATACTTGGAGGCTGAAATGCATGCTAAGTATGTTGGACAACAACAGTGTTGACAGCAGGTGGCAGCAGAGGTCGACTGTCTCCCCCAAGGGAGCAGTGATGGCCAAATGAAGCTTCTTGTAGCAATGACGTTTTGCAGCCAATTTGTTGAAAGCTTCATGGTGGTTCATTTGGTCATTGGACAGTCGTATGATGCCGATCTCAAATAAAGTGTTACCGGTTAATATCTTTTGGTGTAAATATCACATACCATACATACTTATACCTAATATAAGGCGCACCCGTCTATAACGCGCACCCCAAATTTACTTGTAAAATTTAGGGAAAACTATTGTAGCCGTGTATAACGCGCACCCTAATTTTAGCACCACTAAATAGAAGAATACAAGAAAACAGAGCTTGTGTACAGATACAGAAATGTCATTTTACTGACTGGTGAAACACAGCACAAGCATAGCACATTGCTAGTTCAAAACATTACCGTAAACTGACCAAATGTACGGTAATAATATGATCTGATAACTTCTTGAACTTACCAGAATCCAGGAGAAAACAAACAGATATGACTTTTCTTTTAAAGGCTGCTGTATAACTTGCTCGCTTCATCATGATGAATAAATGTTTCCTCCATGGACTGATACGGTAAAATGAAAGTGAGAACGTAAGTCGGAAATCCGAGAGAGCTCATTGCTGATGACACGACAGTAACAATAGGAACTATTGTTATTTGGATTTGAGTTTCCCGAGGGACAGAAATAGTTGACGGACAAAAGAAGTTTGTGTTGTTACGTTTATTATGGTCCGAGTTGCGGAGCTGCAATAAACGTTAACTCAAATGAGTTCAAGAAACTAAATTCTGTGCTTTATGAAGAGTGAAAAAAGCAGAAACTAACACAGACGAAATCATTCGAGCGATCAGAGTGAAGTATTACCGAAACAAAATGGTGACGTCATGTACTGTAATGGTCGGCAACGGCTCGCCGCATACGTTTCTTCAACACAACATGGCCGTGTCAATTAAAAAAAAAAAAATCGGTTTTTAAATATATATATATATATATATATATATATATAATTTCTGTGTCCATCCATGTACCCGTTTATAATGCGCACCATGATTTTACAATCTTTTATTTTTATTTTTTGATTTTGAGGAAAAACAGTGCGCGTTATATTTGGGAAATTACGGTAATACAGTGAGGACAGTTGTGGCATATAGTCCAGTGTGGCATATCGATGAACAAATGTTGTTTTGGTGTCAAATTTGTTGGGGTGGCGGCTTATAGTCAGCTGCACCTTATAGTGCGAACATGACTGTAGATAAGTTTGTGCTGAGAGAAAAAAAATACCATCGTTTTAAAAAAAAAAAAAAAAAAAAAAAAAAAATTTTTTTTTACTTGTACTTGACTACATTTTTTAATGACTATTTTTACTTGATTAATATTATTTTGAAGAAATGCAACTCTTAGAGTAAAACGTTTGGCTACTCTACCCACCTCTGATGCAAACACACAAACAATGAAAAATATTACATAATAATGATATTATATGATGATATGACAATATATGGACAAAACAATACAGCCATCATGTGATAACAGATTTAGTGTGTCAAACGATGTCTTTATACAGTACCTAATGAAAGGAAAATTTCAGAATTGTATATAGATGAAGTAGTCAATAATATGTTGATAATTGAGTTGTAACGACAATGTTGCTTAGATATTCCAGAATAAGCAATACACTGGAAGCAAAAAGTATGTTACAGCAATTTACAAAATCGATATTATCGCTCGCTCCCTCTAAATACATACAAGTGGGTGATATCTCAGAATTTGTGATTCAAAAAAAATGTTTTTTTTTATTCACATCAGAAAGAACTCTGATTGCGTCATAATCAATACAATGAAATGTAGTGTTTAAGCTAGCAATACGTGTCATCTAAATCAGGGATCCCCAACCACCGGGCCGGGGACCGGTGCCGGTCCGTGGCGCATTTGCTACCGGACCACAAAAAAATAATAAATAAATCTTTAATGACTGCAATAAGGCCTGAGCATCTTGACATATAACAAATACGAGTAGAGATTTGTGTATGTCGCCCTCTTGTGGTTGGCTGCAATTACTGGGGTGTTTGCATACCTATAGCAGCCCAGCGTCAGTCAACGTAAACAGTAACGTTAGTTGCTGCTGGCTGTGTGCTGCAGGCTGCACACCTGCACACCAATGGCGGACGGGGGACTTGGGGTCATTTTGCTCGGATTAGTCAATAGATATAATAATAACAACTGGATAGGAAGTCGTCATTTAAATGCATTTGAGCTAGCATCTAGCATCTATATCTATGTGCGTTTGTCCTCGATAATGACGTAGGCGCATCAGATCTGTTCCCCGGAAATAATAAGCCCACATGATAGCGAAAATGACTGAAAAACAGACATCTTTGGACAGCTTTTTTACAGGGAAAAGGCCACCTGCTGTGCCAGAAGAGGAGCCTACGGTATAACCAAGTCGATTCTGCATAATATGTGGCTAAAAGCCAGCAAATGAGGCAACAGAAACAAATGCACTGAGAGCATCATACCTCGTGGTGAACCATATTGTTAAAATCAAGAAACCTTTTACGATTGGAGAAGAACTCATTATACCTGGGATCAAGGATATTTGCCATCAAGTTTTAGGTGAAGCTGTTGTTAAAAAAAGGTTGATTCAGTTTATGGTAATTTAAAATTTTACATTCACTTAATGTTTGTTTTTAGCCGTTACATTATTTCAATATTTACTGTAATTTTTTTTTGTTACTTTTTACGTGCATTATTATGGAGCATTATTAGTCATTATTAAAATCTCTTTTACGGATGGTGGACGAGTGGTTAGGAGGTTCGCCTCGACAGTTTTGAGATTAAGTTAAACTTGCATGTCGTTGTTGACATGTGTTGGAACGGATCAATAGCATTTCCCTTGACTTCAATTCACTTCAAGTGTGGACAACACATATCAAATAGCAATGATACTATTTTTCAACCCTTGAAAAGTACACATTTGTGAAACCATTTCAGAATGGCTGATTCAAAACCTAATCTGCTGTGATATTAAGGATTTTTGCACTGGTAAGGATGACAAGGAAGGTGAGTATTACACATTGTCATGCTATTTAAAAGGACAAATAGCCAGTGGTTTGTGGTGGACCAGGAAAAAAAGCGGGAAGAAGAGGGTGACATTTTGAGCAAACGTACGCACTTTCCTAATTGGTGGAGAAAAGGGCTGCAGGGACAAAGAGTGTGGCTTAAAGCCACTGACGATAGAAGTTGAGTGTTTGTATGCGTGTTGACCTTTGCAGAACACATATCAATTCTCCAAACTTCTTACAAATGATAACTCACATTCAATCATAACTGTATTTGATTCAGTGATTATAGGACTAAAATGATTTAAGAGTATTTAATTTTCTTGATCCTGAACAGCTAGTAGAGGTCAGGTAGTTCCCCTGCCAAATTGTGAGGCCTCCATTCTCAACACCTCACACGTACAGCTATCAAATACGGCTAGTGCGCCGATAAAAGGCGATAAGCTCTCCACAAACGCTCCGAGGCACATTCCCTCCCACCACAATTAATAAACAGCACACATTTTGTCCGCGGGAGACGCTAAAGTGATTATAAAGCCGCCATTAAGCCGCGGCACTTGACATTTAATAACTTTTTATTGAGATTCTGGCGGCGACCGCAGATGCCGCCGCGTTCGCCTCGGACAGTAAAAACCTGGAAAGAGAGAGAGAGCGCGTGCAAGAGGTCTTCCATTCTTCAAGTGTCGCGGCGACGTTTATCACCGCTCGTAAAGACAACGAGAAAAACTCAGCCAGGGCCAAGCGATATAGAGCCGCATCGTCGGTCATTTCCTTTTTTAGTCTAGCGACTAGCATCGTTATCTGAATGAGGGACTCGGATGAACAACTGTGGGAACAACAATGGAATTGCAGTTACTAAAATGTTTAAAACAATCTTTCCCACAGAGCACTATGCGCAAAAAATGGACCAATCGGCGGCGTATATACAGTACTTGGCAGTAGAACAATCAGAGGGTTTTGGATAGCCTCTTACTATGCTAAAATTACAGTATTAGGGAAATGGTTTTGGATTTCCCTGCTTATTTTAACTCTTGACAACGTAGAATTATTAAAATCGGTATGAAATTACCAAAAAGCAATTTTCATCTTTAAATTGGTACCTATAAATTAGGGATTCCCCGTATGGATATATCTGAAAACAATATGGAAATCCTTTTTATTTTTGGTTGTTTTTTTAAGATAATAATGGAGTCTAAATGGAATAGCTGTTACAAATAAGAATTTCTAAACACTTTAAAGTGTTTACTAATGATAATGGAATTTTGAATTAATACAAGAGGTGTTCATGGAATTTTTAATTAGGAAATCTCAATTTTGAAATTTCCATCAAGTGAAACATTTTTGCCTTTAATTTTGAAATCTTTCTGTGCAACCTCTTACTCATTTGGCTATGCCATGTCACATATTTCTTTCAAGAACAACATTTTTAGTCACTTTTTGCATGGCTGTTGAATGGAGATATATTTATAACTGCCTTGCCAGCAATTATTATAAAGAAGTCACTCGAAAAGGAAATAACATACAGTATCAAATAGATCAAATCATAGCATGATTACCAACAATAAATCATTTAAAATATATTATATTAAGCAGTTGTAATCTCATTAACTGGATGGTGAGTGTATATGGATATTAGCAGTAAGATTATATTTTAAAATAATACATTTCTGTAAGTTTTCAAATTATTCATTTATTCATCAATTTTACTTTGTCTAAAGTTAACTAACAATAAAATTTTGCAAGATTTGCTGGATTTGATAAGTGATCATTATGATGGTAAATATAAACTCTTCACCTTATTTTCATGTCATCCTTTTTACTAGTGATCGACTGATCAGGGTTTTTCAGGACCGATACAGATTATTTGTAGTTAGATGGGCCGATAACTCATTTTGGAGCAGATATTCATTTTCAGTGAAAGTTTAAAAATTGGCGCAAAATAATTGAGTAATACATACTAAAGATGTCCCGATCGAGACGTCATTTTCAGAGTATCGGAATCGACAAAAAAATATCGGCCATGCCTTTTTTTAAAATAAATATATATTTTAATTAAATCGTTTTCTAATTGTATTTAACGTTACAGATGATACACTCATCCAGAGTCTTTAGTTTAGGCTTAAGGTAGTGTTATCAAAAATACCCCGATATCGGCGGCAATTAATTAATTAAAAAATGTGTCTCGTTAAAATAGTTAACGCAATTAATGTGTGCGCTGCACAACTCTCTCACTAAGTGTCGCACTCAATCTGTAATGACGCCGTTTTACCTATATGGAGAGATAAAAGTAGAGTAGAGTGAATTTTGGCAGACTTTGGAGCCTTTTTTTAAGTGGCTAAAGCCTTGCAATCCCTCTCCCTATTAATAGAAATATCACGGGAAGCAATGTGGTGAAGCAAGGTGGCAATTGATTGAAGTTATTTCCCAACGCAGAGAAGATATATCAATTGCTAGCACGACGCACAGTCATGGTTCCACTTCCCATCATGCATTTGGGATGGCCACAGTATCATTTACTGAAAGCTCAACAAATACACTAGGTGGCAATATTTAGTCACAATATACAAAGTCACAAGTCTTTCTATCCGTGGATCCCTCTCACAGAAAGAATGTTAATAATGTAAATGCCATCTTGAGGATTTATTATCATGATAAACAAATACAGTACTTATGTACTGTATGTTGAATGTATATTTTCATCCGAGTTTTATTCATTCTTTTCTTAACGCATTGCCAAAATGTATATGATCGGGAAAAATTATCGGGAATGATTGGAATTGAATCGGGAGCAAAAAAAAAAGCAATCGGATCGGGAAATATCGGGATCGGCAGATACTCAAACTAAAACGATCAGGATCGGATCGGGAGCAAAAAGACATGATCGGAACAACCCTAATACAAACACATGAACTTCAATGATATGCCCATGGCATGTTTATTGAATCACACAAATAGAAAATAATAGCTCCAGAAGTGCCTGAATTTCCTACACTTTCTTAAACATCTCTTATAAAGTTGAATGGATAGCATCTCTTATAAAACTGAATAAATAGCTCTCTGAAAAATTGACCTCGTCTAAGTATCCTTGAATAAGATACTAAACCCCACTTGCTCCTGGTGCTGCGTTACCAGTAGGTAGATGAGGATACAGCGGGATGTGCTTTGAGGGCCTTAAAAAAGTGGAAAGGCGAAATCCAAGTGTAACTCCATTTACCATTAGCATTTAACCAATCAGGACAGGGTGAATACTAGTGCAGGAGAGGCGTGTCTGCATCTGAGCTGAAATAACCTAGTTTTAAATTGATTTTTTCGTATCGGCCAGTCAGACAAAAAAAAAAAAAAAGGCCGATCAAATTTACAACTATCGGCGCCGATAATCAGTTGATCTCTACTTTTCACACAAAAACTATAGCACACAACTTAAAGATAAAGTGAAATGTAGTTGAATGCAATTAAATTATGCATCCTTGGCTTACACTTGTAAGATGCTATATCAATCTAAATGATTGATATTAAAGAAAACAAAGCAATAAATAAACTTAACACCAGGATACCTGGTTTCTATTAAATCTAAAATCCTTTACCTCGTAATCCCTCGCCGACACCAAGCGCCAGACCATCTTTGGTCCACTGGACGATGCCGCTGTAGTTGAAGACCACGCAGGAGAGGACCACTCGCTCACCTAAGACCACAGACTGGTCGGCCGGCTCCTGGGAGAAGCGAACGCACCTCACTGCCAAAAAACAGAGACAAAATGCTGCTCTGTGAGTAAATCTGTATTGTAAAGATGTCAATAACAATATTGAGGCATGGACATTTATTCTGTCATAGACTTCATAGTGATATTGACGGGTCACATTCATCAGACACTGCGCCACGCCTTCAAGTAGGGGGTCGTCCTACTCTCCGCTTCAGTCGGTCGCAGTTATATTCCAACACCGGATTTAGGTTGGAAAGGTACAAAAGCTGTACCGCATACAAACAGGAAGGATCGTCTCATGAGTGATTTGTTTGAGGATTCAAAATAATGATTATATCTTTTTGTGCCATGCATGCATATTGAAATGTTGTGAAAAAAATCAATGGGAGAAATTAACCGCTACGGCATTGGCGTCATAATTCGCAATATTTACGAAAAATAAATGCTAAATACCCGTTTCTTTGCTTTTAACATAGAATTCTGTTTTACGTCCATATCTATAAAGAAATCAGGGATTTAACCATTTATTTCCAAAAATTTCTGCGTAAAAAGCTCTTTGTTGTGATAATGCGTCACCACAGAGGCTTAAAGACTAGCAGGACATTTGACATATTTACATAAAATAAATGCTAACTGCGCTTTTTTTGTTTTTGTTTTTTGTTTTGCTTTTAACCAAGAATCGAGACTGTTTTATGTCCATATCTATAAAGAATTCAAGGATTTAAGCATTTATTCACAAGGATTTTCAACGTAAAAAGCTCTTTGTTGTGATAAGGCGTTGCCACAGTGGCTTAATGACTAACAGGACATTTGACATATTTACGTAAAATAAATGCCAACTGCCCTTTTTTGTTGTTGTTTTTTTTTTTTTGCTTTTAACCAAGAATCGAGACTGTTTTACATCCATATCTATAAAGAATTCAGGGATTTAAGCATTCATTCACAAGAATTTTCAAAGTAAAAAGGTCTTTGTTGTCATAAGGCGTCGTCACAGTGGCTTAAAGACTAGCAGGACATTTGACATATTTACGTAAAATAAATGCTAACTGCGCTTTTTTTGTTGTTGTTGCTTTTAACCAAGAATCGAGACTGTTTTACGTCCATATCTATAAAGAATTTAGGGATTTAAGCATTTATTTCCAAAAATTTCAACGTAAACAGCTGTTTGTTGTGATAAGGCAACACCACAGTGGCTTAAAGACTAGCAGGACATTTGACATATTTACGTAAAATAAATGCCAACTGCCCATTTTTTTGTTTGCTTTTAACCAAGAATCGAGACTGTTTTACGTCCATATCTATAAAGAATTCAGGGATTTAAGCGTTTATTCACAAGAATTTTCAACGTAAAAAACTGTTTCCACTCTGTCAGCTTTGACCGAGATAGAACCCCTATTAATCGGCCCCGCACCCAGTGTTCCATCAATTTCATTATGAAGTCTATGATACTGTATATTATGTAATGCCAACATACATCACACAAAATGTTCAGCATCATGTTAACAAACGGATAATTTAATGCTCGTAACTTACTAACTACTGCCATCCCTCCGAGTCTAAAGCGATTGGATGACTTTTGCTGTATTGACACTTGTTAAAATTATCAGACTGTAAAAGATTCAGTAGTAATATGAATGTGACCACTTCCTGTTTCCTGGCATAAAGGCTCTTAAACAACCGAACAGTCTCATTTGCATTCTAGTCTTCCGTTTGTTTTTTTCTCCTTTTCAACGACTTTTCAAGGTCTCTTGGCATATTTTGCTGGTATTTGAGTGTTTGTGTTGTGTGTGTATATATGTGTGTATGCGGGCATTTTTGTTGTTGTTGCAAGAACATCACTGCAGAGTCCCCCCCCCCCCCCCACCCCCAATCACACAGTACAAAGGATTCTGCTTACACGCTTGCATTTCCCCTGGCAAAATAAGCCTTTTGGCTACCACAGCACCCCACTAGAGCGCACAGCGTGTAAAGACTACAAGTGTAGCGTGTGTATGTGTATAAACACACAATCACGCACAGAGACACTCACACACAGTGTCAGGTGTGGAGGCGACAGTTTGCAGCCGTTTGCATCATCAGGTGATATTGTTTCATATTCTCAAAGCAAGTCTTGCACGCTAATTAAGGAAGAGAAGGCACTTTATATACACACAAGCACACACACAATTTCACAATCACACGCATTCCTGACACATTCACCCACACACACATTCCCCAGACAGACACACACAAATACACACTATGACACACGCACAAAGCTGTGAGTAATTCATAGCACAAAGCGAGTCACAAAGTGATTCCACGCCGGCACACATAAGTTTAGGTGTTTGTCTTCCCTCCGGGCGCTTCTGTTCTTGGAACCCTCTTTAAAACAATCCCATTAGCTAATGAAGGCGACGATGGCAGCTAATGAGGCGAGCAGCGAAGTCCCCGTGGCAGCAAGGTGCAAACAGGGGGGAGACGGTGGGAAAGACTAAGACGAGCGTGCAAACGTATGCTTTTAATGTTTGATCACCTTCAGCTGTTATGGACATAAGAAGGAACTCTGGGAATGGACAAAATCAGCCAGTCCACATCAAGCCGCTGGCTTACTGTGTCTTTCCAGGCATAGATGCTTGAGACATTTTTGGGTCTATTAAAAATAAACATACACGTCAAAGTTAATGTTACTGAATGAAACTGGATTTGGAGGCTGAATTTTAAGGGGGAAAAGTGTATAATCACACTTGCTTTGCCAACTTTCACATCCAGGCAATGGCAAATACATTCTTCAAAATCTAGTTTTGTCATTCTATCCAGTTTGCGTGGGTCAAATTTGATAGCAATCAGACACAATATCTGAGATGAGTTCAACTGTGAAGGACCCCTGGAAACTGTCATAATCATTTTTGTTAAATTTCAGGTTTTTTTACATCAAAATGTTATAGGGATATCGACAATCCGATCAAGATTGTCTCTACTCATGATTGGAAATTGGGCCTGACCACAAAATTTTTAGAGGATTATAATTGGGTGAAAAAGATCAGGATTTTTAAAATGTATTTATTTATTTTAATTTTGTATTATAAGGGCTACAAAGCAACATAATAATCCAGATGTAAAAGGATATTGCCAAAATAAACAAAAATTTATGTTTTATACTACACAACATCACTAAACAGGCGGGAAAAAAAGTAGTAAAAAGAAGTAAAACACTGTTAGAAGGCAAACATTGTGGTAGCTTTCATGGGAAGCTAACGCGAAGATAGCATCGTGCAAGAATGATCATTTTTGCAGATGTATCTTATCAGGACTCTGTATTTGTAGATCCTCAAAATCAGGGGACTTGAGTAAAATAAAATATATGATAAGGACATCCCTGAATGTTAATGAATATGGCTTCAGAAGGGCATCTGAAAATGGCCAAATGTACAGTTAGTAGCCTAAAACTGCCAATCTGAGCACAAATGAGTCAATTCCTGTGTGTTTTTATGGTCCAAGAATTCTTGATACTTTTTTTGTAGGTTTATTCATGATAGACATGCCTACCAAATGTCATGTCTTTAGTTGAAACTGGCTTCAGGAAATGTTCAATATTAAAGGTGTGTGAAATTTCTGATTCTTAGATTATTCGCGATTTGGCCGTGGAAGATTCGAGAACCATTCAAAAACATCCTAATTCTGATTATTTAAATATGCCAAGTAAAGCAACTAAAATACAGTCAACGGCTTTCAGGACTCTGTGGGGAGCGGACCAAGAATACACGTCCACAACTCACTTTTCCTTGATACAAAACAGCAACACGAATGGCTGACCTAACCAACCAACTTCTCCGTGAGATCAGACTTGCTCCCAAAAATTTAAGAGCAGAAGTGTGGAATTATTTTGGATTTGACTATAAAATTTTATAGAAAATGGGGGATTTCGAAGAATCTTGGAAGCAATAGAGCCGAGGTACGTCACTATTTCACTGACACGGCAGTCCCGGCTCTCGGCAAGCAGACAAAAGTAGAAATCATCCAGTCGCTGTCGAATGTAGACCAACTCGCTGTTACGTGCAATGCATGAAAACCACACGGGTGCTAACACGGCTGAGCTGCTAAGCGGTGCTGTAAATGAATGGAAAATCGCAAAAGAAGGCGTTTTTGTTGTCACAGGCAACGCAGCTAATATGGTTGTCGCTGCCCACCTGGGTAACTTTAGCCATCTGACATGCTGCGCCCACACTCAGAACCTTGTTTTTTCAACTGCAGGAGTCAATGCTCAGCACAGCACACTTTCATCTGAGCACGTGGATCAACTCCTGTTCATATTTAAGAACATGGAATTTTCTCAGTAGCTAATCACACTTGACCTGTCCTGCATATTGTTGAGGTTAGGATGCAAAAGGACTTGAGGGTTATTTTTTTATATTTTTTTATATTTATTTATTTATTTTTATTTATTTGTACTTCAGGGAAACCCGTTAATGTTTACATGTTAATGTTCACACAACTTAAAAGTAGTAAAGCACGTTATGAGCCATTTGTATTGAAGTAGTTGAAGTAGTAGCCAATATTGTCTTTCATTTATACATTACCTGAGTGAACTTTGGTTGGATAAAAATTAACATATTTCTGCAAAATGTCTGTTACCATGATACTGAAATAGTACAACCTCTAGCAAAAAGTATGGAATCACCAGTCTCGGACGAGCACTTACTCAGACATTTTATTATGTAGAACAAACTCAGATAAAAAGCTTGAAAAAATAATGAATTAGTTCAAAAGTTCGACTCCTTGGCATCAGGAACACTAAAAGAAATGAATAAAAAACAGCATGGTGGTCAGTAACTGTTGCTTCTATAAAGCAAGTCCAGGGAAATAAATATAGAATCACTCTATTCTGAAGAAAAAAATATGGAATCACACCATTATGAGTCGAAAATACTGTCAATTTCCTTTCCTTAATTGGGCCCCTGCCTCAGATTGGATCTGCTCGTTAGTCAGCAGTTAAAAACAGTGCAATTATCACACCTTGGAGGGCTGCTGGACCAAGTGGATTCACAAGAATCATGGCTCCAACAAGAGAGATGTCTCTTGAGACCAAGGAGAGGATAAAAAAACTTCTTGAAGAAGGTAACGCTACACGTATGGTTGCCAAAGATTTGGGCTGTTCACAGTCAGCTGTATCAAAAATATGGACCAAGTACAAACAGCATGGCAAGGTTGTTAAAGTAAAGCGTACGGGTAGTGTAGACTGAGGAAGACATCCAAACGTCATGACAAACAACCAAAGGCCATAAGACTTGAAAACAGAAGATGTACAACAAGACAAATGAAGAAGAAATGGGAGGAAGCTGGATTCAAGGTATTTGATAGAACTGTGTAAAATCGCCTAAAGGAAATGGGATTGTCATACAGGAAAGCTAAAAGGAAACCATCATTGACACTTAAACTGAAAAGAACAAGTCTGCAATGGGCTAAGGAGAGGCAATTATGCACTGTGAATGAATGGATGAAGGTTATTTTCAGTAATGATTCAAGAATCTGCATTGGACAAGGTGATGATGCTGGAACCTTTTTTTGGTGCCGTTCCAGTGAGATTTAACCAAATGACTGCCTGTCGAAAACATCAAAATTTCCTCAGTCCTTGATGATATGGAGCTGCGTGTCAGACAAAGGCACTAGAGAGATGGCTCTGAAGGTTAAATTTTCAATGAATGCACAAGTTTACATTGACAGTTTTTTTAATTCCTTCAATTGAAAATGTGTTTGTCATTTTCTAAGATGACAATGCATCATGCCACAGAGCTAAAACTGTTAAAGCATTCCTTGGAGAAAGACTCATCCAGTGAATGTCTTGGCCTGCAAATAGCCCAGATCTTAACCCCTATTGAAAATCTGGAAATTGAAAAAAATGTGTCCACAGCAAGGCTCTGACCTGCAAGGATGATCTGGCAACTGCAATCAAGGAGAGTAGGCACCAAATTGATGAAGAATACTGTTTGTCACTCATCAATTCCATGCCTCAGAGACTGCAAGCTGTCATAAAAGCCAGAGGTGGTGCAACTAAATACTAGAGATGTGTTTGGATTGTTATTTCTTTGTTTCTCATGATTCCATATATTTTTCCTCAGAATGGAGTGACTCTATATTTATTTCCCTGTACTTGCTCTATAAAAGTAACATCTACTGACCACCGCAATGTTTTTATTCATTTCTTTTAGTGTTTCTGAATGTCAAGGAGTTGCACTTTTGAACTAATTCATTATTTTTTTCAAGCTTTTTATCTGAGGTTGTTCTACATTATAAAATGTCTGAGTGCTTGTCCGAGACTGGTGATTGCATACTTTTTGCTAGGGGTTGTAGCCATTTAAGTCCGAGAGAATTTTTGTACTATTTTTGTAACTAATGTAGGAAACATGAAAAACAGCTAAAAGCACCATCATACAGTAGATGATGTTTGGATCTTCTCACTGTAAGGCAGGAGCACTAACCACTGCGCCACCCAGCTGAAATATGTGTGTCTGTGTGGGGAGGGGGGTGTTGAGCATCACTAACTGATTTATAATCAAATCGTAGCCTCTGAATTGTAAACGCAATCTAATCGTGAGATGCCCCATGATTCCCACCTCTATTTAAAACTATCCAAGAATTACCAATTTCAGCCAAGATGGCGGACTTTTCGAGCATTTATTCACTTTTTTTTCATGTTGCTAAGTAAAATCGGTTCTGAGTAGGGTTTTGTTGAAATTTCATTATCAACAATTAAAGACAATTCTTTGATCTTCTTATTCAAACATTCAAGGTCTAACCATGACGTCCTTTTTAGCTGATTTATGGACATTACAGGGTATGGATGTAGATGTGTGTGCGTGTGATTGTCCTGTCAGCCTGCAGCGGCGGCAGCTCAGATAGTAGACGGGAGAATTGTACCGACAGAGAACAGAGATGTAATTAACCCTACGGGATACACCGCCGCCTTCCTCATCCTATTTCCCGCAACACAGCGCTGCCACACATACTCCCACACTCGTCGGCATTCTCCACCATCAGCATTCCCTAGTGATTTCTTCTCCCGTGTGCTTACGCTCCCTTATTTACAACACCGTCCTCGTTTCTCCTTCCCTACTTTCTTGCCCTGACAACATCCAAATGCTTCGAATAAGGAAGGTTTGGCCTTGGTGGAGGTCTACTGCCCCATCGTTCTAATTTGTTTTCAGTTAGCAGGACTGCAACAAGAAAGAAGACCAACAAAGGAAGAGACCTTTCCAAAGGAAAACAAAACCTTGTGTGTGGGTGTGATTTTAAATATATTTAATTTCAGTATTGCATAAGAGAGCAACCAAGTGGTGTTGTGAATTTTTTTCTGTAGTGAATGTAAGAATGTTCCAGTACTCTGTGAACAAGGCTTTCAACGTTCACGAGAAAATTTCAATTGTCTGTGAGCAAATAATTCTTAAGTGTGGGCGTGGATTTGTGAAGCAGTGATGTTTTGTGTGTGTGTATGTAAGCAATTCAGTTGGCTGAGAGAAATTCCAGAAGTGAAACGTAATTTTTAACAATTTGTGAGTGAATAATTTCATAGTATTTGTGAGTGACAGTGTGTGAGTGAAATATGTGAGTGTTTCTGTAGAGTGCGAGTGAATCGATTTTTAGTAGTTGAGTGACTGAAAAAAAATTCAGTATCTTCCTGTGCATGTGAAAAGACAATTTTTCACTATTTTGTTTAATTATTGCATGTGACATCAAATGTATGTGAAGTTGTCTTACACTGTATGTTGTTCGCAGCCGAGTGTGAAGCAGTTGGGATGAAGATCAGTACCTCCAAGTCAGAGACCATGGTCCTTAGTTGGAAAAGGGCGGCGTGCCCTCTCCGTGTCGGGGATGAGATCCTGCCCCTAAGTGGAGGAGTTCAAGTATCTTGGGGTCTTGTTTACAAGTGCGGGTAGTGGGAGCGGGAGATCGACAGGCGGATCGGTGCAGCGTCTGCAGTGATGCGGACTCTGCACCGGTCCGTAGTAGTGAAGAAGGAGCTGAGCTGAAAGGAGAAGCTCTCAATTTACCAGTCGATCTACGTTCTGACCCTCGCTCATGGTCATGAGCTGTGGGTCCTGACCGAAAGAACAAGATCCCGGATACAAGTGGCCGAAATGAGTTTCCTCCGTAGGGTGTCCGGTAGGAGTGCGAACCTCAGGGCACCTCACGATACGATACGATTCATGATACAAGGCTCACAATAACGATTGTCTCACGATATCACGATACAGCGATTATCGATATATTGGTCAGAAATTTGATACATGATATTCTGCGATACAACAGTTATTTCAAAATAGAAAAAAATACTGTTTAAGTCATTTATTAAACAGTGACACCTTTTTTTGTGCAACATTGCTGTAAAATATAAATCTACTGCAAATTGTGTACCTGCACATATAGACAAAACAAACCACAACCACTGATATCTCTTGGAGAGATCATGATGAATGGCACCCTTAGTAAAGTTTGAAATCTTTAAAAAAAATAATAATAATAACAGTGCTGTAGGTGTCAGTCAGCAGATGAGCTTGGAGTGGGGCAATGATAAAATTGGTGGGTCTTTTCTTCGTATATGACCTTTGTTGCCAAAAGCATTGGTTTGAGCACTTCCACCATCTTCTTCAGCATTTGAGATGTTGGACTCAGCCAGCCACATTCTTCCTCACCCTAAAAACAACAAAATGAAACAAAAAATATTAGCTACTTAATAGAGTTAAAATGCTGATTTTTTTTGTGTGCGTTGGAAGTATTGAGTGAATTAAAAAAAATATGAAATGAATGTATAGAAATTAAAAATGCAATAATTACCTATTTTTAATATACAGGCTACATTAATTATCATGCACATGACCTTATACATCTTGGAAGCTATTCAAACCATTTTTATAGCTTATTGTATCAAAGTGGCAGTAATAACAGTTTGTGTAGTAAACTAGATGGAAAGTGGTTCTCAAATAATATCAAATAAATCAGTAAATTCATGTAGGCTTGTTCGATATTCATTTTCATCCAGTTTAGGGTCCTGGTTTATTTTAGATCATTCAACACCAAATGTCATCAAAATAATACATGTAAATTAAAAAATCAATTACATTGTAAAAATATCTTACCTCAAGTGATAAAAGCGAAGCAGTAAAGAAATCCGGTGTCCACTTCGTCACCAGCTGCCAGTGAACCTTATTTTTGTTAGACAGTTCTTGCATACAGTAAAGTCCTTGTTCACCTTCCTTTCTTGTTGGTCTAAAATCTAAAGTGTGTCCACATGTGTGATTTGTAGCAATATTTTTCTCACTATTTCCTCCATCGTTTTCACGAAGCTTTCTTATTTTTTTCTATCCACTTGGAGCTTCCTCTCTTCTTCTCCAGACAACTTGTGCGCACTTTACCTTCACCGCCACTCTTTAGCGCCGATAGTGGACCGCCAAGGAATTGCTCAACAAACATTGAGCAGTTCACAGCATCCATACGCCATTGTATGGCAAATATGTCAAATAAAAGTATCGATACTTGGCGGGAGCATATCGCTAACTGATCGGGTTGCAAAATATCACGATATATCGCTGTATTGAGATATTGCCACACTCATACTGTCCGGGCTCTACTTTAGAGATAGGGTGAGAAGCTCGGTCATCCGGGAGGGACTCAGTGTCGAGCCACTACTCCTCTGCGTTGACAGGAGCCAGTTGAGGTGGCTCTGGCATGTGATTCGAATGCCTCCTGGACACCTCCCTGGAGAGGTGTTCCGGGCATGTGCCACCGGCGGAAGGCCCCGGGGACTACCCGGAACACGTTGGAGAGACTATGTGTCCTGGCTGGCCTAGGAACGCCTTGGGTTCCCGCCGGAGGAGCTCTGTGAAGTGGCTGGGGAGAGGGATATCTGGGCTTCCCTGCTAAAGCTGCTGCGCCGCCACCCGACCCCAGACTAAGCGGTAGATGATGAATGGATGGATCTTGTTTATTGTGAAATCAGAATGTGGTTATGTTTACTGAGTCAGTTGTGTAAAGCTCATAGAAAATATTCATTTGCATTTGTGTGACTAACCAACTGCCGAGCTCAAATATGTTGTCATTTCCTTCTTTTATTGTGACGCCTGTGTCACTGTTGCTGAAGAGACGCCACAATGCAGCTCATTGACATGAGCGAGATGACTTGGCGATGTGTTTTCGCCCACACAAAAAGAGTGAGTGTACACTAATGATGGAAACGAGCTTTCTTGTCGGCAAACTGTAGACACATTGAGAAGAGAGTGTATAACTGATGTGTATCCTCCCTAATGGTATTACAGTGATTTTATCATTTGACCTGATGTGATTTGTTTGTGTTGGATCCAAAGAACAGTTGCGGACAGGTTGTGTCAGCAGCCTTTATAAAACTCCACAAAAACAAACAATTGTTGTTGATCATCTTCACAATCTCTTATTGAGGTGCGTTTTTTTTGGGCTCCATTTCATATTGGACTTTGTGCTCCCTTAGTTGTACTTTGTTAGTGTTGCGTACTTTTTGGCGTGCTCTCGTTGTTGTACTTTGTTATATTCGTGTATTTCGTGGCATACTCCCTTTGTTGAACTTTGTGATACTCGCATAGGTTTGGCGTGCTCACTTGGTTGTACTTTTTACTAAATACAAACCTGTTCGATATTTCTGGTCTGAGTCTGTGATTGAGATCCACATGAACGGCTTGCCGTTCATCACACCTTGGAATGTAATGCAAAATGCACTTATGGTAGAAGGCATCTGAGGGTTACAAATATATTCTATAACATTAGAAAATCGGCATTTTACCTGCTCTACTTGGAAAACGTCAGCATTTTTCGACCTCGAGAAATTCCAATAAAATCATATTACGATGCAAAAAATACGTATGCGTGTGTAAAAGTCTTGTGAGTCATGTTTATCCGTTCTTGCATGACACGTATGCAGACTCATCGCTGGAGTCGAGCCGGTGTTGAGGCTCACACTCGCCAGGGAGAAAGCAAACACACCAGCATGCATGAACAGGAATTGGGCCAGCTGAGCGAGTCTACCATCACCCGGATGAATGCATGCAGACTGCTGGTTTTATTGTCGACTACACTGAAATCACCTCGATTCCTGATTTGGATGTCATTCGAGGTTGCTCAACTAAGATCAAGGGTTCTCTACTACTTGTGATTCCTCAAACTGTTTCTTCTTTGTCAGAGCATGAATACACCCAAGTTTTAAAAGGTGACCTTCCATATGTTTTTTTGTAACATTTTATCAGGTGAACATCCTTTTTCAAGCAATTAGTTGGCCCTTTTTGCTCGCCTGTGCAACAGATGGATTTAATATCCAAATAAAAATTTCATTAATATGTGACTGACTTGATTTAATTTGAATACTAAATGGGCTAGTACTTTCATCATAAGGCCTCACGATGTCACCAATTTAAAATTTGCTCATTTTCAGAGCAGTTTGACTTGCAAAAGCAATCAAATAAAGAAATCAAATAGGAAATGACTAACTTTAATATGGTCACATACTCATTTTCAACTTTGAAAACATTGAAATTGGATGCCAGACCTTTAAAACACCCATTCTATGGTTTTTCACCTTATTCTAAGGGAACCTTGGATTTAAAGACTTGTAGGCTCTAATATGCCACAATTGTTCTCTTTTACTAAAATGTTATTAGAAAAATATAAAATATTGCCATTGATTTAAAAATCTATACTATTTAGTATATATTTTGGCCAACAGAGGGCATCATGTTTTTATACCTGCAAGGACGATCCCGGTGATGATGTACATTGTCACTGTCACTCATTCTATGCGGCGAGACGTCCAACACATGCGGTCATCGGTTAAAAGCGGCAGGTACTTACTATTTGTGTTTTTATTGAGTCTTTTATTACCTTTTCATTGCCTCAAAATACGTTTTGCAGGTGTTTCCCTCTCATACTTTCAAGCATTGTGTTTTCTTGTGGTAGCTTTAAAGAGCATACGACAGGAGAAAAAAAAGTCTTAAATAGCATTATTATGTGAATTAGAATCATATTTTGAGACGATTCGACTATATACAACAATTTAGCAAAGCGCAGATGACGAGAAATTAGTCTTTTAATCTGCCAGTAAGCCACGTCTACCATTATAGGGCTCTAGCGTCCCCAACAGGTGGATGACGTCAGCGGGAGACTGGGCTCATTGGTTTTACTATTCAGCCCATTGAGGGGAAATTATTGAGAACGAGGAAAACGCGATGAAGAGAGCCACAAAATGTCATTGTTTCAGTCTCTCTACTCCAATATTTTTACAGGATATTCTTTTTATCCAAGTATTTTTCCCCAATAGCTAAATAAATGGCTTGAGAAGGACCAGTCAGCCCGTCGAGGGGGAACTATTCACACCGAGGAAAACGCGCCGAAGAGAGCTGCAAAATGTCATTGTTTCTGTCTCTTAACTTCAATATTTTTACAGGATATTCTTTTTATCCAAGTATTTTCCCCAATTGCTAAATAAATGGGATGGTCATGACAAATAACAGTCTTGTGCTAAATGTAAAATGAAATAATAAAAATGCACTTATTCAGGACGACATGGCAAAATTACTCCATAATGGTCAAAACTGTCGACTTTACCTTTACTGTCACACCTCCCGAACGATATTTTATGACACCTAAATCGGACATATGTCATTTCCCTTCCCCGGCTTCGGAGAATGTAAACAAACCAAGAGGCGTGACAGCTAGCTGACATGCTAACCCGAACTGAGTGATGTTTCAAAGTCTTCGGAGTGGAAAATCAAACATAACTAGCCCGGATGTTTTGACATGACGACTGGTTTGTCGACTGTCTTCGCCGGAGAGCAATTTACAGCTCGTTCCCCGGAGGAGGGCGACTACAGTTATTGTGCAGCTAACGTGCAGCTAATGTGCATGAGGAGAGCTTTTTAAATGCCTATCAATGATCAAACGTAAGTAGTCCTTAATTTAAAGAAAGTTTCTAGTGTTCACTTTGTAATCCCTGTATTCGCGGCTATTTTTAACTCAAAGTTTAATTTCTGATCGGTCGGAAAATTTGACAGAACACCGGGCACATGAGCACAATAAGCCGAATATAGTGCTCTCCCGGCGGGGGGATGTGCGACAAGCCGCCGGTGTTGTGCCAAAAAATAGCCGCCCGCATGCATGTCAGCCACAAAATGCAAGCCACCTACATAATAAAATGATCCCAGTATTTCACATAATACAAAACATAATGTTTGCTCACTTCCTCGTAAGTCCAAAGGTCCCACAGTAGTAGGGCTTGTTTTGGCCAATATCCACGGTGAATGGGAACCTTTTGAAACTCTAAAAAGGCGCACACGCCTCTCCCTCATACAGCAAGATTTTTCTGCAGCCGTTTGGCTGGCGTGATGCGAAAAATAAACGTATTAATCCGCAAAATCAGCTGAATCCTTAGTCCTCATACACAACAGTACGGCTGTATAGTGAGCGGGACGCCTTCATCCGTCCACGTCACAGCGCTCTCCTCCTCAATGCGAGACCGAAGCCAGAAGTCACTCATTTTCATGGCGCGGGATTAAAAAAACGAAATAAATATAGCGATCGCTTCTACACACGTCCAAGCGGTCCATATCATTCAGGAGCATAAAATACCACGTGTATTATGAAATAAACATGCTTTTTCGTGTCACATGCAGTAGATTGCTGATCTGTTGACCACATTAGTCACGTAGCATATTTAAACCACCCTTATTTGATATTACTACTTTTAAGTATTTTCCTAAGGCATAGGCTTTAGCACAGGGGTGGGCAAACTGTTCCACAAAGGGCCGCGGTGGGTGCGGGTTTTTGTTCATACCCATCATGAGGACAGCCTTTCACCAATCTGGTTTCTTACAAGTGCAATCAGTTGATTGCAGTCAGGTGCTTCTTGTTTCCACTGAGACCTCATGGTTAAACTGTCTGTGCTGAATCAGTTGGAACAAAGACCAGGACCCACTGTGGCCCTCGAGGACCGGTTTGCCCACCCCTGCTTTAGCATGTTCTGTCTGTATGCATCTAAACAAAACAAGCTGAAAGTGCCCCGTAGTACTTTGGGTGTCAAATTCGCCTCTTGTAGGACGTTTCGCAGGTGTAGCACATTTTGGAACACTGTTTTTCTGCCCACTCTCGTCTCGTCTCATCCTGTCTTTCCTGTTCATTTTGCGTTTGCTGCTCGTTTTGTGAAATATCGACAGTGCTGTCATGCTCATTAATGTTCCTCTCGGGTTCAAATTGAAAGGATTGAACAGATGAAATTTTTATGTCGCTAGAGTCATACTCCGGAAGCCCGGCAGCATAACCATGTGACATCACCGCCCTGCGACGTCAACAACAATGGCGACCTACTAGTTAAATTTTACAAATCGTATCAAAACAAAAACATCAAAAGGGGTTTCAATATCAGATTATTTTAACTTATAATTATGTTTATCGTTTAAGAACTACAAGTCTTTCTATCCGTGGATCCCTTTAACCTACATCGTATTCAGCATTGTTGACAAAGAGGAACCCTTTAGAAGCAGAAAAAACACAAGGAAAATGTTCCAGAAATTTTGTTGTCTGTCTTTTACACCAAACACAGAGGTTAAAACATGCCTTTTTATTTACTTATCTATTTTTTTAACTTCCGTAGGTTTTTCTACATCACAAAGACTGAGCTCTGATGTCCAACTTCAAGCTCCCGCTTTCCTTCCCCTCTACCCCTTACTGTCCACCCACATGTTCAATTTTGGCCGCAGTTGCTTTCTTCCAATTGGTTCAATCTTCTTTTTCCATGTCTCTTCTTCGTGGGTCAATGATGGTTGGCAAACCAACCAAATGGTGTGTTACCACCTCCTCCAATTGCTGAACATTGAATGAGTACAGCTGTAGCAGAGGACAGTATGCCAGGCCAATGTTAATGCTAACACATGCGATAAGCTAAAAACTAAGGTGTTGTGTCTGTACGTTATAGAGCAAGAAAGCTATTCTTTTCTAAATCAATTTGACCCTAAACTACTTTAAATTTAGCAGCTATCAACCATCCAATCACAACAAAGTAGCACACATGCTGACCCTATCACAATTCTCAAAGGGTAACCTCTTTTGTTCCATTTTCCCCACAAGAACACTATTGATTTTGAAGTAAATTTGATCCAAGACGCGCTGACGGATCATAAATGTCATTGCGGGAACAGACGCACAAGTTTTATCAATGCACACAAACACACACGCATATGTAACACTTATATCCAGACAAACCGTGGGCCTACATACAACAATCTGAAGGACATTTCCCAAGTGTGCATTACTACATAGACGCTCACGTGCAAAGATTCATAGGCATAGACAGACACATGCACATGCACATAGGGCCCACACTACACTCAAATGTGGAAAATACAACAACATATGTATTGAACATAAAGACAGACACATACAAAGACACGCGCACACAGTCTCTGTTGTTGTTTGTTCCTTTCCCAGCGTCCCCTCGCTGCCTCTTTCATTTCCCTTCCGGCAGCGTGGCGCCAATCACTGAGGAGACGAAGAGCAAACTGAGCGCTTACTGCAAATCAGACACTCTCACAACAAAAACCTCAACCGGGGCATTTGTCAAACACACCTGCACACACATTCAGAAAAAAACATGAATCAAGTCCACTCAACACAATAAACACATACACACAGGCAAACCTGTATATTTTACCTGTACATAGGCATGTACATTTTTAAAGAAGACACACATAAATTAACACCTTTATTCAGTGGTTTGGGGGTAGGAAACAAAATTATGGAAGCAAAAATACCTGTATCATGCAATGTTCTTTCACAAATCAGCCAAAAGACAGGATGGAATTTTCATCAAAGATCGACAAAAAAGACCAAACCATTTCGGTGCCAACCTTCAAAGTTTGAATAATTTTCTGAATAGTGTGAAAAGATGGTCACAGGACACGGGAGAAAGGCCTACCATCTGACTAAAATTGAAGTATTTGCTGAATTGTGTCCAGATTCCAATGGATTTTGAAACGACAGGGTTGACAAAAATGTGTTTGTTAGTACACTGATATGGTGCCGTGATAATACTGTTTAAGGAATCGGTGATATGGATTGACATGAGTAGAGCTTCCATTGTTGCCCAAATAGGGACATTTTTCTCATGAAATTATGTTACCCAGTATGCCAATTTGAGATACTGTATATAATGTCCAAAGATAGTTCTGAAGGTTTGGGTGACCCAGTCCAACTTCAGATTTGGGCCTTTTCAAATAAATTCTCAGTCAATGAATTGAACAGATCCATATAAATGGAAATGCTTATCAAGTTTAGCAAATAGCTATTTTGCAAGCCAGATAAGTATTTCCACAAATAAATACAGAAATCTAGGTAGCACTGTCATCTTAAGGACATTAATGTGACCTGCTGGAGAAATTGAATGGCATGACCACCTTTCCAAATTGTTCTTTATGTGCTCCCATAAGCCCCTTTCACGTATACGTACCTGAACACAGTTAAAATCCCGGGATTTAAACGGGTAGCCCTTGTGTGTGAAAGCAATTTCCCGGGTGGACTGACACGGAAATTACGCGGACATTTAACGGGTCGTGTCTTACTATTATGTCCGGGACTTTCCCAGGACAAAGCCTTTGTGAAAGTATGCGTTTATTTCCCGGGTCACACCACTATTGCTGATGACCTAAATATCATGGCGGGCCGATCATCATTTCCCTCTTTTTTCGAAGTAAGACGAAAAGCGGTAAACAAACACCACAATTATCAACATGGCAAAGTGGAAATGGCAAAATTAAACTAAAAACATAACTAAATTAAATCGCTACTGGATCGTAGAGCCGAGGAAGAGAGTCCATGCGTGTGTTTATTAAATACAAACAAAAATACACGCGAACGCGGAAAAGGGGGACTAACACAATGGGTGTGTGACAGTAGGTCGGCGGGATCAATAATACAAACCTGAGTGGTAGGCAGAGAGTCGATAAGACAACAAAAATAATATAGTCAAATACCAGCACAATGTAAGGAATTTCAAAACAAAGGAAACAGACGAAAAAGCTAGCAAATGCACAAAATTCGAAAGTACAAGGTGCTGAATGGCGCCCAGCAAGTTAATATCTCGGCATCCTTCTCTTGGATCGTCTGTGTTTCAATACAGTCTTAATTAGGGATGGGAATTGAAACGATTTTTACGATTCCGATCCCATTATCGATATTGCTCAACGATTTCATTCATTATCGATTCTATTATCGATTCTAATTTGGGGGAAAAGAAGAACAAACGTTTTGATTGGCATCGAGTTTGTTTAATCAGAAGTCACAACCTTACAAACTCACAACAAGGTCAAATGAGGCCCAAAGTCTCAATGTTAACTGTGGAAATAAGTGGCAAATACACAAGAATGTGTAACATTTTACTGAAACATTTTTCTAATAGAAATTAAAAAAAATTAAAAATTATATATTGGCAATTAGGTCATTGTTCTGCCTTTGGCAATATGTGTTAAAGTGTATTATTTACCATTGTATTGAAATGCATGGCTTTTAGTTTTTAGTGTGCTTTCACGCTCAAGTGGGGGCGCCCTTGGGCTTCTTCACGCGAAGAAGAGTGCGCTTACGCGTGAAGAAGTGCAGCTTCAAAGCATCCAAGCGAGTGAGCGAGTTAGTGAGAGGGAAACACTGCTACAAGCCTACGTTCTTTGCTAATGTTTGTAAAATATGTACAGAGGCAACGCCTGTATGTATTATCTTTTGTGTTGTTGTTGTTGTGTGTTTCCACTCGCGGACACTTAAATCCAGTAGTGTAGTGTTTTGAAAGATGTGCTAATGCTAGTGAACGCATGCTAACTGTTTGTGTTATTACTCTATTAGCAGCTAATCATCGCTCATTTACGTTGATGCAAACCTGTTTGTTACTGGGAACGAAATTGATTTGTTTCATTTCTATTTTTAGTTTCACTCTTCAAGTGATGGTGTAATAACGACTGCTGAATAAAGTCAGCATATTATACCAACGTCTTCTGCAACGTCATTTGGGAGTTTAGCTAGCTGTATAGCCAGGACAGCCTTAACATCTCGGTGAGGACAGTACAGTTGTATTCCCTCCCGATGCAGTTATATCCACCTTGCAATGACTGCAAGTCGCTTTGTTGCAATTTTTCCTCGCGAAGTGAAGACACACTTTCGAGCGTTTGCACCTACGTGCTGTATTGTTATGTTTATGGCTGCAATGCTCGTGCTAAACCATCGTAACCTTCCATTTTCACCCTCTTTCCTGGTGAAGTGTAGCCAAACGTTGGAGCGAGTGGTTCTTGGCGCCATGCTAGTTTGATGCGTCTGGACAACAAGACACGTCACGTTACGTGACGACGCAATAGTCTTTAGGAATCGTTAAAGGGATCGTTAAGGCTTTTTCATTGTGATGTCGAAGCCTCGAAACACTAGGAACCGGTTCGGAATTGGAATCAGATTTCGATTCCCATCCCTAGTCTTGATGAGCTTGAATTGGCTCTGTAACAAAACACGATCTGACCAAAAGAATATGACAGCCGATGCCCACCAAAAATGACGTAATGTTCGGGTTTTAAAATCACGCCAGTAGCCCTCCCCGCACAGCGGATGCCGAGTCGACAACACGGGATAAGTCTGTGAAAGTGTCGAACCCGCGTCATTCCCGGGATATCTCTCCATCTATGAAAGCAATTACACGAGAAAAATCCCAAGTCACTTTACACGGGAATTTACCGGGATATGTGTGTGAAAGGGGCAATAGAAATTCAAACACTCTTTCAGGTCAACTTAAGCCAGAGGTTCATTGTTTTCAACTTGTGAAAAAATAAACAACAACTCAAGTGTAGGAGTCCTTTGTGGATATTCTTGTAGTTGGATTGGCATGACTCCCAGACGACATGAAGCTCAGCAAATGACAGTGGCAGACCGCCGCATTACAGTTGATGAGTCACTCTAAGAGTATGCTCTGCTGATCAAATTATTGATGAAAGAAAATAAAAATCATTAATGGTGCGAAAAAAAAAAAAGACTCCGCCAGTATCATTTGTTGAACTTGCCGAGTCTTCTATTCACTGTAAGAGATTGATGGACATCCTGCTCCTTCTTCATGTCTCGCTACCTTCAATCTACTCAATCCATTCATGCATCGTTCTTTTTACTCGCGCACTGTTTTCAAATTGTGCCAAAAGCCTTCTGTGAATATCAGCCCCTACTACACCTTCTGACAAGAAAAACTGGCTCATTTCGAGGTGCCTTTTTACTGATGCATTGTCCTACAGGAACAGCCGAATGTTCATTTTCATTGACTGGAAACATTTTGAAACAACAACAAAAAATAGAACAAGTAGATCATAATCACATGACACAGAAGTCGGCGCGTGCAATAAAAATGCCCATGTGCTGTACTACACATGTACACGCATCCGTGTGCACACGCACACAGGGTAGAAACAAATGGGACACGTATATGCAAACCACACATACACACACAGATAACACTGCACGCATTCCCTGCAGCCTCAGTAAATGACTAGTGCTTTCTTACATTTCATTCCATCTCTTATTTCACTTTTATTTCGTTTTACGATGCCCTCAATTATTCATCTTCCCTCTTTCTTTCTCGTCCGATTTCTTTCCATCTGGTGGCGCTGATGTTTAATTCACTTCTTCATCTTCTCCCTCTTCTTCATCATCTGCTACTGCTGCTCATTCTTAATTGCTTTTTAACAGCGCTAAGTGCACACACGTGCACGCGCACACACGCCCCCCCACCCCCCAACCTTGCCTCTCCTTTGTCGTTAGAGCACACCATACACGTTTGATAACATTAGCATCAGCCAATGAGCCAAAGCGTGTGTGTGTTTGTCTTTTTGGTGCATGTGAAAGCCATTGAGCGGCTGGAGGCCGTAAATGTTGAGCGGTCGATAAAAACAAGACCGAGCGAGTAGAGTATGGGTGTCAAACCAATGGCCCAGGGGCCAGACCAACCTCGCTACATCATTTTGTGTAGCCAAGGAAAGCAAATCATGTGCATTGACTATTTTATTTATTGCTAAAATACCAAAATTTTAGATTGCTGTCAAGAGACATTGAGATATTGCAATTCCTTTGGGGGGTAGAAATTAGGGTTGTTCCGATTATGTTTTTTTGCTCCCGATCCGATCCTGATCGTTTTAGTTTGAGTATCTGCCGATCCCGATATTTCCCGATTCGATTTCTTTTTTTTTTTTTTGCTCCCGATTGAATTCCAATCATTCCCGATGATTTTTCCCGATCATATACATTTTGGCAACGCATTAAGAAAAAAATGAATAAAACTCGGGCGAATATATACATTCAACATACAGTACATAAATACTGTATTTGTTTATTATGACAATAAATCCTCAAGATGGCATTTACATTAACATTCTTTCTGTGAGAGGGATCCACGGATAGAAAGACTTGTGATTTTGTATATTGTGAATAAATATTGCCATCTAGTGTATTTGTTGAGCTTTCAGTAAATGATACTCTAGCCATGCCCAATGAATGATGGGAAGTGGAACCATGACTATGCGTAGTGCTATATTTTATATATATGCTATTGATATATTTTCTCTGCGTTGGGAAATAACATAAGGTGTTAAGAAAAAGATCAATTGCTACCTTGCTTCCCCACATTGCTCCCCATGATATTTCTAATCGTGGGAAGAGGGATTGTAAGGCTTTAGCCAATTAAAAAAAGGCTCAAAGGCTGCCATGATTCACTCTACTCATTTTACGCTGCCTTTTATCTCTCTATATAGGTAAAGCGGCGTCATTACAGATTGAGTGCGACAAAGCGTGAGTGAATCGTTAAATATTTTAACGTGATACATTTTTTAAAAAATTAATTACCGCCGTTATCGGGATAAATTTGATAACCCTACCTTTAGCCTAAACTAAAGACTGTGGATGAGTGTAACATATTATGTCTGTAACGTTTAATACAATTAGAAAACGATTTAATTAAAAAATATATATATATTAAAAAAAGGCATGGCCGATATTTTTTTTGCCGATTCCGATCCTTTGAAAATGACGTGATCGGACATCTCTAGTAGAAATTCCACAATACATTTTTACTGCCTTCTGATTTTACTACCAGGTATCGTTCAATTTGATGTGCACTGTATATATAACAATTTAATGGCCCTCCGAGGGAAACATGTGGCCTGTGATTTTTTTTCTTTTGTTGACACCTTGGGCATAGAGTAGAGGGACAAGTATGTGTGTGTGCGTCCAACGGACATGTATGATGTCTTGCTTAGACAGGATTGTAGTTAGTCCCACAAACTCTCTAGTCATACATGAGAGCCCCACCACCACCGCTTCACAGAAGAAATGAGTACAAAAAATCTGCATAGTCAAAATCTAGAGCACTCTTATTGTGTCATGTTGAACGCCTCCATTTTCAAACTATCCAATTTACAAACCACAGTACTCCAAACAAGACAGATACCGAAAGACATACTGTGACTTGGAGTACTCCACTGTCTCCACACAGTCCAAAAAGAAATGCTCAGTGACGATAGAGGCATCATATAACAAAATACGACAGCTCCTATCACCACTTATTTGTGATGACGCCACCACCTTGAAAGGACAGAAAACTAAACACGAGGACCAGAAATAATCCACAAAGTGGACGCCAGCAGGAGACAGGACAATAAGGGCTGCCAACCATTTAAAGAGGAAAAGCAGCATTGATTAAAGTGGAATGTGTGCGTCAGTGCTGCTTACTTTGCGTGCGCATGTGTGTGTGTGTATTCCCAGACAATACGCCCACCCCCCACTCCCCCCATCATTAGCTGCATCCACCGAGCGCGACCTGGGCCCGCCGTGCAAGCAGATGAGTCATTATCCAAATAAGCGGCGCGCTCAGTCAGCAGCGACCGCCGCGCCGTTACTTCCTCTTCAATAAGAATCGGCGATGTGAGCGCTTCGCTCAGGCGGAACCTCATGATCAGATTCCAGTGGAGGGGGAATAAATGAGAGTGAGAGAGGAAAAAAAGCTTGGAGAACAAAATTTGGAAGAAATGGAAGACGCAGATGAGAAACAGAGGTAGAAGAATTGGACGGATGTCAAGTTACAAGTGGGACTTTTGGCAATAATACACAATTCAATCATAAAATTTGGATGTGTGGCTTCTCTCACAAGTAGAAAATTACAATTGGGATTATTGAAAGTTGATTCATTTTTGTACACAGGGTTCTTACACCATTTAAAAAGTGAAATTTAACGCTTTTTAAGAAATTTTTAAGACCTTAAAAATATAGACAAGTTTCCGAGGTACTTCCGTTTTACTTCCGCATTTCTGCTCGCAACTTCCGTTTTACAATTTCTCCATCCAAAACAACAGTGGAGTTGGAGTATCATTACTCATCAAAATCCCTTGAAAAAGACTATTTGGAATAAGCCTTTAGCAATATGCAATAATTCCATTTATCGCTCGGTAAATAAAAATGAAGGAGGTAATTTTTACGCTGTGATTTACAGCCTTTCGTGCACGTGTGCGGCAGACGTGCCCTTAAAAGTTCAGCTTCCTTGTTACCAACTACGCAAAATGCATCTTCATTCCGGGTCCAGCAAAAAATAGTGCCGGAGCCAATCCGTTTCCATTATATCCTATTGTTCAACGTATACCGGCTGCGTCAGTGCTCCGGATTGACTGCGGACCATCTCCACCGTGCCAGAGCCCGCCGGACAACATTAAAAAGGAAGGAAGCCCTATTATTTGTGTTTTTCTGGCAATGATATCAAACACAACTGACAACTTTGTTTTTTATTAACACACTGCGCTAAGAACACTTCCTCAACCTGTGGCTCTCGGCAGTCGGCAGGCTGTGTCTCTCCCTCTCTCATTGCCGCGTCACATGAACAAAACATCACCGTTGCATTCAGGGTGCCTCGGAAAACATACAATCAGAATATTACACATGGAACGCCATAGCAGAAGCTATGAGGGGAAAAGTTTTCATTTCCTTAAATGCTTAAGTTATTAAGTGCAATTTAATTTATTTTCTTGAAAAGATATTTTATTTATTCTGCGTTTCTGTGCGGTATTAATATTGTCTTTTACTTAAAAGAGGCATGGTCTATTGTTTTTAGTTGTGATTTCTTAAAAATTATTTGGAATTTAAGAGTAAACATTTATCGCATTTAAATGGGTGTACTTGATCCATTAATATATACTGTATTTTAACTGTGTTATTGTAAATTGGTTAAAAAAAAAAAAAAAAATTAATTGGGGGGGGGGCGCAATAATATCGCATATCGCAATAATTTATGAGATAAATTATCGTACACTAAAATTTGTTATCACGACAGGCCTAATTTGGAAACACCGGATCCATCTGTCATCATCACAACAGGGGAGGACAACATGTTCATGTAGGCAGATGTGGAACCAAGCTCGTGTCACTACAAAGACCGGGGGGTTTTGTTATGGAAGGTATGTTCTTCCTATCCTTGCATTTTCATGTGTCCGGTGCTCAAAAAATACTAAAGCTAAAATGTTACGCATGAAATGACTTTGCCTTTGATATTGTTTTTACGATAATGATTGTACTGTAATTATGATCTTTAATATTATTTACTACAACTACTGTACTGCTGTGGCTGCTAGCCTGTTGCTAATCAGTACGTGTAGATGGCACAATTATATAAACGTATAAATGCAAGTGTTACAGGTTTTTGGTTTGTTTGTTTGTTTACAGGTGGAAAACGCTGTTCGGCAAGAGAATACAAGTTGGTGTGCTTCACAACAAAACTTACTGTACGTTGATGGACATATAGCGAGACTACGTGTGTTCTACCCGGGGGCGGCCGAGAGGCTGGGAAACAGTGGGTCGCCTCACGGCGTACTGCCAGCTCGATCCTGAGATCCAACTACGAGCTTTTTAACTGCAGCCACTTTAAGATACGCTATTGGAACTGGAATTACAGAGAACAGCAGGAGAAAGCACGTCTGGAGGCCACCGAGGGTCTCTGTAATGTCGGGTGAAGGGTTGGCGAGGCTCCAGAGCTCTGCTGTCTGATATCACATTCAAGTAGGCTATTTTTCTAATCTTTTGAATAAATTGTGATTTATTGACCTGTTTTGCGCATGCACCAATTGTTTTAAATAAAACAAGACATGGAATCATGTTATCCAAATGTTTTATTGCGATCAACACCTGCAATAAAAAAGAATGACATACTATTTTTGTTTCTATGTATATACCTTGTCGTATTTCCTTGTAACAACAAAATCCATGACAGCGTTTCTGCATTTGGCAAATGCAATATTATATGTAATTTTACCTCATTTTGGTAACTCAAGTGGCCGGCATATCAATCTACACCTCACGTCAACACGGGCTGACAGGTTGTTATAATTTTGTCCTTGAACGATCAACAAAGTGCTAAGTACAATCATACAATCTATTAGGTATATTCTAAGATTTAAATCACACCCTTAACTTCGTGTCTGCAGCTGGTTTAAATTTAAGATATAGGTATATATATATATATATATATATATATATATATATATAGGCTCTTCCAGGAGACTACCCACAGCACAGAAAGTCTATGTGTCTCATCTACGTCATGCTGAATCAATTTTTGGAGATTCTGTGGGTTCCTCTGGTTTGAATTTGCAGTTTTAACTTTGTCAACACACTGCACACTTCAACTGCAATTCACGTTGTTCTTTTTAAACCGGAATTTCGGAGCAGAAATTTTCCTAGATGGCGCCGCCCATGTTTCGCTCAGGAAACTTGTCTATAATTTTAGACCAAAACATGTCGCAACAAATTCTGATAAAGGAAAAAAAATTGAAATCTTATTTCACTGTATCTTTTTCTCCTCTCATGTGCAACTCTACAGCTTTGAACCCCATTGTCCCCAACGAAAGAGTATTTGCACTGGGGTGGGAACCTCTGCATACATCAAGATACGACAAAAGGCTCATAAAAACGAGGATCTCACTATATGGTGATACAACAATTATTGATCATTCTAGGATATTCTAAAAAAACAACTAATAAACAGAAAAAAAAGCTATTTTCATCATTCTTCTAATAGACGTACAATCCGTTTGAAGTGTGAGAGACGGTCCCTTCCACTTCAAAAGGATTGTACGCCCGTCACCGTTAGTGGCAGCCCATTCCAAACAACGAGTTAATTTTGGGGCATTTGCCGTCTTTTCCTCTTGATTTTTGGTCAATTCCTTTTGTGGGTCACTTCCTGTTTATTTTGGGTTCTGAAAAGGAAGTAACTCAAGAATGGTAAATGGTGTTATACTTGTATAGCGTTTTTCTACCTCTCAGGTACTCAAAGCGCTTTACACTACATTGCCATCTACCTACTGGTGACACAGCACCAGGAGCAATGCAGGGTTCAGTATCTTGCTCAAGGATACTTAGGCGAGTTCATCAGGGTGGAGAATCGAATCCACAACCTCTGGGTTGGGGCACAACTACTCCACCACTGAGCCCGCCATGTCCCCAAATAAATAGGAAGTGACTCAAAATGAGCAGGAAGTGACCTGTAAATGCCCTAAAATAAACAGGAAGTAACCTGTAAATGCTCTAGTTTAAGTGCCATTGACGGCACTAGACGTCCAATCCAGTCAAAATGAATTGGATGTCTAGCGCTGTCAATGGCAGCCAGTAAGCTAACACTATTCCAATGGAAGATTTTGGTAGCAACCCTGTCATTAAATTCATCTTCTGGATATTTTATACCTACTGCAATTCTCCATTAAATTTAAGAGAATTTTAGACCTTGATAATCTGGATTTTAAATTTAGGACATTTTAAGGACCAGCGGCCTTGTGTACACAAAAATATTTTACATACTGCACTTTGCTACTGTAATTTTCAGACTATAAACTACTAAATTTCGCCCCATGCTTCCAAAAGTACTCTCCCATTATGGTAAGTGGATTGGCTTAATGGGCACTTCTTGGTGACCATAAGGTATAGCTGCTTCCACACCATTCAATGGGGTTAGGATGTAGTGAATGTGCTGGCCACTCCCTGACAAAGCAAAATTTGAAGGAGAAAATAATTTTCACGAATAAAAAATTACAGTGTATCACAAAAGAGAGTACACCCCTCGCATTTCTGCAGATACTAGTATTTAAGTATATCTTTTCATGGGACAACACTGACAAAATGACACTTTGACACAATGAAAAGTAGTCTGTGTGCAGCTTATATAATAGAGTTAATTTATTTTCCCCTCAAAATGAGCCCGCCCGTTCATCAGACCATAGGACATGGTTCCAGTAATCCATGTGCTTTGTTGACGTGTCTTCAGCAAACTGTTTGCGGGCTTTCTTGTGTACAGTCTACAGAAAAGGTTTCCTCCTGGGGTAACAACCATGCACACCAATTTGATGTAGAGTGCGGCGTATGGTCTGAGCACTAACAGGCTGACCCCCCACCCCCACCACCTCTTTAATCTCTGCAGCAATGCTGACAGCACTCCTGTAACGAGTCACATGACATTTTGGAGGGAAAATGACAAGCAGTACTCAATTTGGACATTTAGAGATGTACGTTTTTTCAAAGGGGTGTACTCACTTTTGTTGCCAGGGGTTTAGATATTAATGGCAATATTTTGAGGGGAAAAGAAATGAACTCTATTATATAAGCTGCACACAGACTACTTTTCATTGTGTCAAAGTGTCATTTTGTCAGTGTTGTCCCATGAAAAGATATACTTAAATATCTGCAGAAATGTACTCACTTTTGACGGTATTTCTAACCTTGTCAATATCTTGTCTATATTTTTTATTCAGTCTGCAACTCATTTGTTAAAAATAGATGCCTTTTCAAGGAAAACTAAATTGTCTGGATGATCCCAAACTTTTGAACAGTAGTGTAAATAGTGTAGTGCTGCAACGATTAATCGATTAACTCGAGTATTCGATTAGAAAAAAAATATCCGAAATACACTTTGTTGCTTCGAGTATTCGTTTAATTAAAGTGGCGTTGTAATGGTTTATTTTGAAAGTGTTTACATTAAGTTTTATTGATTAGGGTGGATACACTGCCCTCTGCTCTGCCTCATTTCACATGGCTGAATCCAACTGCTCCCTGTTAAGACCAGCGTAAGTTACATTTTTGTTTGGTTTGGTTTTTTAATGCATTCGTAATTTAGTTTGTATGTATATTTAGCCCTTTTTTGTGGAAATGTGAGTCTGAAGCATTTGTTAAGAGCATTGTATAATTTGTTTAGCATTTTATAGCATTTAAGCTAGCAGACTTTTGCGATGTAAGTTAGCCAATTGTTCTTTTGTTGTACATAGATCTTCATTTATTATTTTTTTATACCGTTCAAGGCTCATCCCATGTATTTGAATTTTTCATGTTCCTTATCCGATTACTCGATTATTCAAACTATTTCATCGATTAATCGACTACTAAAATAATCGATAGCAGCAGCCCTAAAATAGTGTATAGATTTTTGCATCACGTATGTTTTTCAAAACTGTTGATATTTATGTGGTATTATTTTACATACATCACAGATTGACGAAAACACACAAACACCTTGATTTACAGTATTTACACAAATGCTCTATTGGCATATTTGTTTACTACTTGGGCAGTCGAATGCAGATAAACTCGATTCAACTTGGATTAAAAATTTCGCCTTCATTACTAACATGCATTAAACACATGCACGCACAAACACAGTGAGTGAGTGAGTGAGTGAGTGAGTGAGTGAGTGAGTGAGTGAGTGAGTGAGTGAGTGAGTGAGTGAGTGAGTGAGTGAGTGAGTGAGTGAGTGAGTGAGTGAGTGAGTGAGTGAGTGAGTGAGTGAGATGCCTCGAGACTGAAAAAGGATGCGCAAAACAAGAGCGGTGGTGTTCTAGGATGGGGGTGGAGTGGGGATTGGGGGGGGTTGGGGCATGGAAGCACAGCCCGGAAACAAATCCAAACAGACAGCAGAGCGACAAACAAAAAAGACGGACAGGCTGGCGAGAGGGAGAGAAGGTTTTCAGGGTTTTCTTGTATGTCCTCAGTTACTCCTAAGGGGGAAAAAAATGTTTGAAGATGCCAACAGGTGCTACAAAAGGCACATCAGTCCTAAAGATTTTGCCTGTGAGGTTCCCAGATCATCATCACGGGCAGAAGACATTTTGCTAGATTTAATATAAATGTCCACATATATCTTATATTACGTTTATTATTGCTATTTTAAGGGTTTTTAGCTTTTAGCAACACATATCTTTAAAAACTAAAATACACTACGTAGTATTGCCGATTTAAAAAAATTATGTATTGTGTTCTATATTATATATTTATACGGCATATTTTTCCTCATCAAAATATAATACATTTTCCGTTTTTGTGAGGCAGCTCGAACTAGGGCAGACATCCACAGTGAATATGAATTTATATTGTTTTTTTGTTATTATTATTATTTTTAATAATAGGTGTACCCAGTTCTAACTACTACCCCACCCCCCTATACATTTATTATGAATTAGACACTGTTTTGGTCTGTAACATAACTGTAATCATCAAAAATGTTGATGGTTGACTTTCAAAATGCAAATGTATTATTTTGGTTCAACACAAAGAAAGCCAGCCAGCTTTTATTGCCAACCTCAGAAATCTCTGAATATTTACTGCCGAGAGGCTCAAAGTCCTGGGAATTTAGAGAATTTTAGGTTTACACAGCATGGAAAATGAATGAATGAATGAACATTCATTTCAATGGGAAAAGATGTTTTGAGATATGTGTAAGAATAGTAACAGAACTAGGGCTGCAGCTATCGATTATTTTAGAAGTCGATTAATCTATGAACTAGTTACCGTAAATTCCGGATTACAAGCCGCTACTTTTTTCCCTCATTTTGAATCCTGCGGCGTATGCAATGATGCGGCCAATTTATCAATTTTTCTAACGACCGCCAGGAGCGCTCGAGCATAAAATGCAAGCATAAGACACGTGGAATATGTGTGTCGAGGAAGACGCTAGTTGGCACTCTTACCCGTATTTTAAGTTTGTGCTTTGTGCACGAATAAAAGTAGCAGACCCTCATCTTTGTGCATTAGTAGAATTAGCATAGCCTGGTACTCCAGACTCACCGCTGTTCCAGCTATTGAGTCTGGCCATCATTAAGCGGATAAAATTTTCAGAGCGGAGCAAGCCAGAGCAGACAGACAGCGGAGTGGACCAATCAGCGAGGGACTTGCGCGCGGAAGTAAACATACGAGGAGAGCGGAGTTTATTCAACATGGCTAGCGCGAGACAGACTGTTGTCACTGACTTGTGTCGATGTGTTTTTGGTAATTTAAAACTGATTTTACCGTGGATTGGAACATATTTTCGGCTCTCCTGTTCGCCATCTGTGTTTTGGAGACGACTTCCGACGCGGAAGAGTGACACCGCTCGTTAAGAGCACGTCACGCAAATAAACGAATGTATCGATTGATTTTGTACTTGCTCGAGAGGGCGTTAATTGGCTGGGTCTCAGACTTCTCTCAGTGTTTGAAAAACACACGGAGAACAGTCTGGCCGTGCCAGGCAAGAATTAGCATACCCGCATCATGCTAGAAGAAATGGATATGATGTGCCGAGTTGAATTGAAGGCTTGGATGGCCAGCGGCGTCAGATCGTTTACAAAAGTGGTCGTATGCGAAGAGCAACTTTTGCAAAAGTCTGACAGCGTGGAGCAGCGTGAAAAAAATCCACCATCACCAACGGGTTTCGAAAAGCCGGTCAGCTGCGTGATGAAGAGGACGACACGCTAAGGAGTGAGCTTGAGGAGTCAGCTAAGTGCCGTGTTGCTGGCGCTGTTTGGAAAGAAAAGTTAAGGTATTGTAACGATGACAAATAGTAACCCGTTAAGTTAGGTTGCAATTCTTTATTTTGGAAACTCGTCGAACAACACACGACTGCTGCCTCTAGCAGCCGACGCACACACACAGACACACCCGCAACAACAACGACAGCACGTCTCTTGCTCTTCCGCACCTCCCTTACCTGTAAATCACGCGCTGTATCATAACCCGATTTGTTAAAATATGGTATTTAAACTTGGAAAACTGTGTATTTCTTTATAAATATTTCAGTTTAATATGTGGGCACACGCGGCTTATAGGCAGGAGAGGCTTATGTATGTACAAAATGCTTTTTCCTTTAAAAATGTGCTGGGTGAGGCTTGTAATCCGGGGCGCTCAATGGTCCGGAATTTACGGTAGTTCGAACAATCGAGTAATCTGATTAGGGACATAAAAAATTAAAATACTTGAGCTTAGTCTCTAACAGTATACATAAATAAATAAATGAGGATCTATGTACAACAAAGAACAATTGGCTAACTTGCATAACAAATGTCTGCTAACCAAAATGCGATAAAAGGGTAACTTTTTTTTTCTATTTTTGCAATCCTCTTTACAAATTGTTCAAACACATATTCCCCACAAAAAGGCTAAATATACCTTTAAACTAAATTACGAATGCACAAAAAAATTAATTAGCTTAAACAAAAACTTACCTTTTGTTTGTCTTAACAGGCAGCAGCTGGATTCAGCTATGTTAAATGAGTTATGTCATATTTACTGTTGCCACTAGAAGGCCTTGTAGCCACCCAAATCAATAAAAAAATAAATGGAAACACTTTCAAAACAAACTATTACATTGCTACATTAATTAAACGAATACTCGAAGCAGCAAAATTTAATTCAAAGCTTTTTTCAAATCGAATTACTCGAGTTAATCGATTAAGCGTTGCAGCACTACACAAAACATAAGGCATATGAAAGACAACAGTTTTTAAACATCTTTCCACTGTAGCAATTGCAGTACACCTATTTAGTTGCCTTCCTCCCTTCATAACCATTTCCATAAAGATTAAAGAAAAGGGCGAACGCATTTTGATATGCGACAAAACACTGAAACCAGAGCTGTCCAGTGGGTTTTCCATGCCCCATAAATGTAGCCCGTGGTTGGTAATAAAGGTAATAATTTCAATTTGAAGAGACTAGCATAGCGGCAATAAACGTTTACTAAAGACTTTCCAGACTGCACAAAAGGGAATATTTGATCAGTTCAGAGACCAAAGAGCTAAACTCAATACATTTTTTGAAACTACTCATTTTACACTGAAATGCTGCACTTGGTGAAACATTTGCCTTTTATTTTTAAAGAAACTAACAATGTGAATTATGTGGTATTTCGCCAAATGATATGGATAATGTTATCTAGCCACATTCCCCACATTACCCAAAAAAAAAAAAAAAAAAAATCTACGATGTAACTTTCATATTAAGCACATCGGCATGCAAAAAGTATTGATTGAATAACTATGACCTTTATTCTCATATCAGGCCAATAAATTGTGTCCAATTAGGCTGTGTGGCTGGCCAAATGACTTTGTTTCAGACAAATAGTGTGTATTGGGAAACACTTTAGAATATTTGGAAAGGTTGTTGCCATATTTGTTGTAATCAGGGCTGTCAACAGACTTGCAGGGGCCCGGGAACAAGAGACCATTATAGAGCCCCCCACCCCTACCACCGGCTTGTCACGATAACTATAATATACTAATTTAATTTGAGATGGACAGTTAAATTTAACAGACCGTCATGTGATGTGACACAAAATAAACAATATCCTTCTATTGTCCAATGTAGGCTACAATACAATACAACTGAGTGCGCTATGCCAGCCTGCTAAGCAACAAAACAGTATAACTAAACATCCTGTGCCTGCCCCCTGCACATCCCTGGGGTTATCAAGCCCTCAAACAGCGATGCGCCTAGATTTTTTGACAGCAAACTCATTTATAACATCATTGAAATGGGAAGCATGGTGTTACCAGCATCCCCAAGAAGCTGGTGTCCTCAACAATATGACCGGCTTTACCAATTTGGCGCAGACGAAGAGGTGGGTGAGCATAAGGGAGTGAGATAGGATTTGCTGAGAGTTGTTGCGCAGTAGTGCGAGTTGAGTGGCTGTGAGTCCCCCATTGTGAATAAAAGTTCCAGCAAAAAGCCATCTGACGTGTATCTGCGTTTTTATGCACATCTCCACCTTCCTGAAGGAAGACTCGGATGAAGTGACAACAAACGAGCCGTCCACCCGTCTACTCTACACTACGGTGCAGAGCTGAGAGGACCGCAATTTACCATAAAGTGCAGTTTGGTAACAATGGCTTGGTAGTTCAGCGTGCCCTGTGATATGGTGGAGCTTAGGTATTTTTTTTATTACAATATATTCATTCTACTGAAGCCTCGCTCTCTCCTCCGGCTACAGTCACTGGCAAAGACAAGAAAATGCGTAGCACTTGTGTGTGCTAGAGCGGGGTCAAACCATTCTTTGCTAAGACAGGGGGGTGGCGTTGTGCAATAAAAGGAAAAAATGTATATTTAAAATATTCAATATGTTAAAGTTTTTAAGTATATATCGAGTAGAACATAATATTTAATCAATGATTTAAATAAAAAAGAAACATGTGAATGTAAAGTAAAATAACTTAAGAGTCATTCAGGGGCCCCTATGGTCCTGAGGCCCAGGACAACATACCCGGTTGACCCCCCCCCTTGTTCGACGGGCTTGGTTGTAATTACTTTTACCACGAAGCATTCCCCCCTCAATTTTATTGAATAGTACTTTCCTGTCTTTTATTTATCATGTACCATAGACTTCATAATGTAATCGATGGGACACGGGGTGCAGGGCCAATAAATAGGGGGCCTGCATTGGTGGCGAGCTTTTTCGTTGAAAATTCTTGTGAATAAATGCTTGAATCCGGAATTCTTTATAGATATGGACGTAAAACAGTCTCAAATCTTGGTTAAAAGCAAAATAAAAACTGTGCAGGTAGTATTTATTTTACGTAAATACGAGGGGTATTCAAAAAGTAATGCACCCAACTTTATTATGTACACACAAATAGCAACATGTATTATACATAAAAAGAAAGGTACAAGTGTGAGGATTACATTTTTACTCCTCCACATAGTCTCCACCTCTCTCAAGAGCTACAGTCCACCTATGAGCGAGGGCATGTATACCAGTGTTGTAGAACTCAGCCGGTTGATCTCTAAACCAATTCTTGACAGCAGTTTTCACTTCGTCATTGCCATATCGGTTGCCCAGGGGTCCTTCTTTCATTGGACCAAAGAGTTGGTGGTCTGACGGTGCCAAATCAGGAGAATATAGTGGATGTGGTATCACAGTCCATCCAAATGAAGTGATGACCTCCATGGTCCTGTGTGAGGACTAGAGGAGCACATTTGCTATGTCCAAGTTAGGCCGAATACGTCGAATTCTTGCTTTAAGCTTCCTAAGAGTCTCCATGTATACCTCAGAGTTAATGGTTTCCCCCTTCGGCAAAAAATCCACAATGATTACACCTTGAGAATCCCAAAAAAGGGTGGCCATAATTTTGCCAGCTGATTTTTGGGCCTTGAACTTTTTGGCCTTATCGGCTATGCTGGCTTTACCCAACTCTTCGTGGTCTTCAGTACCATCTTTTTACAGTACTGCAGTCTACGGTATCATCCTTGTAGACATTTTCCAGCCGTGGTTGAATCATCAGAGGGGTTTTTCCCACTGCAACAAGGAATTCGATTACAGCTCTTTGTTTCTGACGAGCTTCAAGAGGGGCAGCCATTTTGGAAGCTAGTTTAAGCTTTAAAAATCTGAAAATAAGAAAAACACATAACAATCGCAGGAAGATTTGTCCTATCATGTTTGTGCCAAATATGAACAAGATTGGTAAAATCCTGTACGAGCACTTGAGTGCATTACTTTTTGAATGCCCCTCGTATGTCGAATGTGCGGCTCGTCTTTAAGTTCACTGTGGCGCCGCCTTACCACAACAAAGAGCTTGTTACGTTGAAATTCTTGTGAATAAATGCTTAAATGCCTGAATTCTTTATAGATGCGAATGTAAAACAGCCTCGATTCTTGGTTAAAAGCAAAAAAAAAAAAAAAAACATTTATTTTATGTAAATATTGCGAACTATGATTCCAATGCCCAATGCAGCTAATTTCTCCATTTTTTTCCACATCATCTAAAAATGCATGCATGGTACGAAAAATATAATAATTACCTTAAATCCTCGAACAAATCACTCCTGAGACAATCCTTCCTGTTTATATGTGGTACAGCTTTCATACTTTTTTAACCGAAATCAACAGTTAGTTCGCTGCGAGCCTGTTTGTGAATAGCTCCTCTTAATGTGGGCGGCCCTGTTTGAAGGAGTTGCGCAGTGCATGGCCGAGCAGACCCATCAATAATGATTATGTCTATTCATGAGCTATATTTTTCTTTGTTGTAAAGACCTTTGAGGAATGGCCTACATAAATAAAATTGATTTGACATGAATTTACACTACTACTATTAGCCTGTCAATATATACCTACACTCATTATTTTCACGGATCAGCTGGATCTTATTTCAACAAGCACACCTGCCATTCAAATGTTGGAATATACTGTGTATATATATATATATATATATATATATATATATATATATATATATATATATACACTGTATATATTTTATTAAAACTGTTCGCCAACTTTCGTTAGAGCTCTCAGATATGAGTGCATGGCTCTCAAACCAGCAATTAAGCAGGAAAACTGTGATTTCCTTTTAAGGGGAACTTTGTGTTGCACATCTAAAAGCTACAGTACAGAGTTTAAAATATAACACGCCAACCTGACAGTTGAAAGCAAACGCCTCTCAGAATGTAAAGATGAAGATGTTCAAAGGACCGCTGAGGTATCTTGTGCCGACATCAGAGGGAAACATGATGAATGTTGAATGTTTCCTGGCCCGCCAAGTCGCTTTTTTGGCAGCAGCGACGTAGAGGAAAACGTCAAACCTTTGCCGCGGGAAAAGCAGAGGAATGTAAAGGGAATTTTTGAAACGGGAGTGGGATGCGGCAGGGGATACGGCGCATGCAAATTAGCCGCTGTTCCAGTGGGCCCTAAAATGGACTGATTCCGCATGCTGGCGTTCCAAAAATTGATTTCTAATGTGCAAGTTGTTCAAGCGAGACGACGGAAGCGCTTTTTGTTCTCCGGATGGAAATCGGGGAATGTATTAGTAGTGACTCTTCTAAGCGGCAGATAGAAGTTGGCTTTCATCTTCTTCCCCCGCAAATATCTCTCCATTTCTTTCTTTTTTTTAAAGCATCTCTCAGTGGTAAAAGGTGGGAAAAGGCAGTGCCAAGACCTTCAGAGCTGCTGACATGAGCCTGAACAGTTAACAAATACATCAAGAGTGCTCGCTTGTTGCCGAATGAATCAAAAGAAATTACAAGGCTACTACTTGACTCAGCTTTTAGTTTTTAAAAGGTAAAGAATTGTAAAGTCATTGTAATTCGCCCAGTCACAATAATTACTATATCAACTTACTGTCCGATATAATAACTAATGTAGATTACGATTTTCATGTTGTGAAAAATTGTGTCATTAAAATTCATTAGTACTACCCCTGAGACATGATTATTAGCCCTCCCTTCGCCCACCCGGGACCTTTATACGTCTCCTAGAGGCCTGGGTGCGGCCACACTGCCAGCGCCCCCTCAAGCTCCGTCCCTTTGCTGATTCTAACATTTGTCTTAGAGGCAGAGAGTTTACATGGTGACGTTCCGACAAAAACAATAGAACAAGACCCATTTCATGTTGGCATTTACATGGTTCGCACTTCATTCCATCGCCGTTCGAACGATGTCTAAATTCCGCTTCAAAACGATGTGGTATTCATGCCAGGCCATAGGGGGCAGTGCGGTAGGCGACAGCCCCACAGAGTCACTATGTAAACGGCCCTTCAGTCATGCAGAGAATGAAACTGCTGCGCGGCAGCCAATATTTATGGAACTGGCTGCCATAAATTGGACGTCTATCGTTGTCTATTTGAACAAGGAGGACTGGAAGTTCACGCTCATGTTTTAGTCCCATTGATAGCGCTAGACATCTAAACCATTTTGACTTAGAACTGTGTTTTTCAACCCTTTCTGTGTCATGGCATATTTTTACATTGGAAAAAATCTCGCGGCACACCACAATCCAAAAATGTTCCCAAATTACTTTCTGCACAGTATATTTATAAAATAATTTCTAACTATTTATATTTACTCAGTGTGAAACTTGAGCCTGAATGGATGAACACAAAGCCGACATCCTGGCAGGAATCTTCGTCAACAGCTCTTAGTCTCTCTCTGATTTTATTTTTTATAGCAGTTAGGCTTGAAAAGCTCAGAATTGTCAGACGGGGAACTTCAGACTTCAGCAATGTTTTTAACCACATCAGGGGCAAGCATCTTGCTGACAATGGCTTTGGAATGGCTTTGGTAGTATTGTCTCTGCCACAGTATGGGACTTTTTGGATTTAGCAACAAGTTCAGTAACAAGGTAACCGGCTTTGAGGGCTTTCTCATTTACCTTTGTAGTTTTTCTCCCAAAAAAGTTTCTCTATGTTTTCACAGAGGCGAACAAAATAGTCCATCGACTTTTTTTGAAACGAGGGCAAATGCAACTGCTCGTGTCGCGTTCAAGAACTGCTCGGATTTCTAGCCATCACCCACCTTGCTGTCCTCGAGAATGTGTTGGAATAAAACACGGGGAGGATTGACAGTCGTACGCCAGACCCACTTAGAGTGTTTGTTGCCAAAAAGTTCAATCTTGGTCTCATCTGACCAAAGCACACCGTCCCAGTTGAAGCCTGGGACCTTGTGTATTTTTGTGTGAGACCAAGATTGAGCTTTTTGGCAACAAACACTCTAAGTGGGTCTGGCGTGCCACGAAAGATGCGCATGCTGAAAAGCACCTCATACCCACTGTGAAATATGGGGGTGGGTCAGTGATGCTGTGGGGCTGTTTCGCTTCCAAAGGCCCTGGGAACCTCGTTAGGATGCATGGCATCATGAAGGCTTTGAAATACCAGGACATTTTAAATCAAAAACTGTTGCCCTCTGCCCGAAAGCTGAAGATGGGTCGTCACTGGGTCTTTCAGCAAGACAATGAACCTAAACATATGGCCATATATACACAGAAATAGTTCACCAGACACAAAATCAGGCTCCTCCCATGGCCATCTCAGTCCCTAGACCTTGTTTTGTTGGCAAAAGGGGGTTGTACAAAGTATTAACACCAGGGGTGCTAATAATTGTGACACACATTATTTGATGTCAAATATTTTTTTCTTTATGTGGGATTTTTTTCCCCACTGAATGAATGGACTTGTATTGAAGGTTGGATTTTTCTCTTTTCTTCCATTCAGGTCTCATATTATTTGAATTAAAAAATATATGTATTAGAATCTAAAAAACACATCTTTTTCAGGGGTGCCAGTAATTATGAAGGGCACTGTATAATGACACTTGACGACTCTAATCAAATGATGTGCAGTAGACGTGCTGGGGTCCACATTGTCGCGGACGGCAAGGTGGCTGATGGCTAGAAATCTGAGCAGTTCTTGACCGCGACACGAGCAATACCTTGCTCATTTGCACATGACCGCAACCTTCTACCTACTCCTTCTTTCCTACGCCAGCTACTCCGCCCGATGACGTACAAAAAAAAAAAAAAAAAAAAAAAAAAAAAACGATATTGGATAACTTCTCGCGGCACACCTGACGATCTCTCACGGCACACCGGTTGAAAAACACTGACTTAGAAGATCTGGCAGCTATCATTTGCTTGCCAGCCTCCCCCAGTCAAAATGGATTGGGCAGCTATTGCTGTCAACGAAAGCCAATGAGTTTGCAAGCAAAATGAGCTCATATGGCTGTATTACTAATGACGTCAGAAACTGTGGGTGTTGATAAAAGTGTCATGTTGCGATTCTATCATTTCAAAGACAATACAGTATCGTAGATCTCAAAAACCACGACTTCTGTTTGATACACAATCATCACAATCACACCAGAAATAATAATTCATTTAAAAAATATGATATGTCATTGGCTGTCATTGACAGCGACAGACGTCTAATCCATTTGGACTCCCATTAGAGATGGATTGGATGTCTATTTTCATTAATGAAACCGAACTGCAGCCCACCCAGTTGGAATGGATTGGATAACAGCAAATGAGAAACTGCTAACAATGTACAAATTGCACATAATGGCAGACAAATAGAAGTGAAATAATCATACAATATAAAGAATACAGATATGAAATAATACAAAAATACACAAAATGAGAAAATATATACATCATCAAAGTATTTCTGTATAAAATTATGTCCAAAATCTAAATAATACATATCCCAAATGGATCCAGCTCGACTCTGAAGCTCCCGGTGTACCCCCACCCACCCAACCTACCCCCCTCCCCTCTAGCTGTCACTTTGAGTATTTCCATCCGTCTGTTTATCTGTTTATCTGTTTTGCCTCTTTGAGGTTGCCTTACTGTGTCTCACACTCATGCACGCACACAAAACATAAACCCGCGCACACGCTCACCCGCTTTCCTTCTCCAGTCTCCTGGGGGGGTTCTTACGCAGAGGAAGTGGGACAACAACGAGCAGATCAAACTTCACTCTGAGAGCTTAGCCCCCCTGTAAAACTCTGACACACATGTGAAGCTAATTGGCTTGTTGACAGTGAAATATTTAAAGCCAGAGATGAATTATATAAAAGGAGACATCGATTGTGTATTTACGGCATGATTAATAAAACATTGACGTCCTGCACGCTTCCTGTGTGTCTTCCAGCAACAAAAAATATGGGAACAAAAAAACAGTCATGAGAGAGAATGAAAAAAATAAAGGCAGCGGATGTACTTAAGAAAAGTGTTTCCCTGTCTAGGTCACGGTGTCACCGCCTGTTCACACTTTTGCACATTTTCGCACTACGCTTGACGCTTTCTCGACTTTTCTCACTTGGCTTTCTGTTTTTGTTTGTTTGTTTCTGTTGACTGCGAGGGTGCATAAAATACTCTCTGACTGCAATGTTTCCTCAAATGTAAATTCTAAATAACGGCCAGAAAGATGTTTTTATTTTTTTGCTAATTCAAATTTTTGGCAGAATAAAAATCGATTAATCGTCCGATTAATTCAACAGCGATATAAATAATACAATGTAAAATAAACTGCCTTTTAACACATACTTTCTAGCAGTTTTCCCTTCACAGACATAGAAAATCACAGGAACTACAGTGGTACGTCTACATATGAAATTAATTCGTTCCAGGACCTTGTTTGTAAGTCGAAATGGTCGTATGTGGAGCAGGATTTTCCCATAAGAATACATTATAATTCCATTAATTCTTCCACAACCCGAAAACCTACACTAAATACTTAATTAATAAGCCCTAATTAATGTTACTATGGCAAATAGCAATTACAAAGAGCAAAACAAATTATGACTAAAAACCGGACTATAATACAATAATAGTAATAATAAGAATAATACCTGTCATAATGTAACAAATCAGGGTCTAGTGTTGCGTATGTATTTTGCAGGGTGTACCTGAACGCAACGCGTGGCTGACGACAGAGTGAGGGACAGCGAAGTTGAAATATATCACTTTACTGTTGTTGCTGGCGTCAACTGTCGCAGACAATTGGCGTGTTGTGTTGCACAAGTTCTGAAATAAATGATTAAAAACCTGACGAAGCTGACGATCTCTTTGGCGATGGTACCACAATAATAATTGTCACCTTAACTTATAAAGACTGGCGAACGGAGATCAGAGGAGTATTGTCAATCACTTCACGGATACGCACCCCACGCTCATATTTTTCTATCATTTCCATCTTCATTTCAATGGTAAGCCTCACCTTTTTTCTTTTTTTTTCACCACCTGCATTAACATTCTTTGAACTCATGTTGATTTCGCTCAGAAGAAAATCCATCTTGCGGGAAAACAATGAAACTGCGATGCTGTCATAAATTGTCGTATTTCGAGTATTTCGTCGGAGAATCAAATGGCAAGTCAAATTTTACATCGGATGTTGAAAAGATCGTGTGTCGAAGCGATTGAATGTCGAGGTACCACTGTATTATTATTCAAATATTGACATTTGACCTCATAGAGTCAACCAAATAGAGGTGGGACCTCCCAATATCGTAATAGTATCTATAACTACAGAAAAAAAATCATATGACTACAGAAAATAAAGACGTTACATTGTGTTTTAAACATTTTTTTTAAACACACATGCTCCTCAGAGGTCCTTCCAAGTTTTTCCCTCTAAACCTTGCCATGCCAGTTATTGCCAATATTGCTATATAACTTAAGCTGTGAGCCCAAATGTAAAGTGTACACATCTTCCTCCAGCTCTCCACATGCTTCTTGTCAAAGCGTCACAGCCACTATTGATGTGGAATGTTACCAGAGGTTTCATCACACACATTGCACACCAGTGCCACAGCTTTCTGCTTCAGTGATGCCTTTTCACACAAATTATTTTACGAACAACTTAGCTTATCTAACCCACTCTCTAATAGAAAAAAAAAACAACGACAGCCTCCATCCATCCTGTCCAATAGATAAAGTACTGTAACATAACGTCGAAAATACAATAGAATAACTCAATAAACTCACTACACTTCCATTTATTTGTGATCGTATTGTTCTAGTGACTACATTGATGGTAAACTTAATTGTGAAGATTCAACATAAGAATCACAACGACAAAGATGCTTTAACTTGCAATTCTTAGCAAGTGAGTTTTGTACTGTAGTGGGTATATTTTGAAATACAGTACAGGGGCAGATCTTTTCTGATCTTGTAATGCACCTGCAGGACTGCAAGGTGATTAAATGAATAGTAGCGGCTAGACATGTGCCAATATATGCTGTGGTCTAAAAACGTCAAGGTTTCAAAACCGCAAAACTTTCCGTCATACCGTCCCTAAGGTATTTGCTATTTTTTATGTCCCAAAAATGCATGGAGATGTCCCTCGCTTGCAGCTGTAAGGCTCAACCGTCCCCCACCGGTTGCAGCTCAGTGTCAGTGAGTCAGTTGTGCTACATGATGGCTGGAGGAGGTGAAACTCCTGAACTTTTCCCCCATCGAAGAAAACGAAATCGCTGGTATGGGAATACTTCGGCTACAGAAAAGTCACAGACGGCCGCAGCTTAGAGGAGAAGGGCCAACCGACATGTTTGCAGAGGGTGGCATACCTTCAATATGATTTTGCATTTATACATAATTAAAGGTTAGTAAACGCTGTCATGAACGTTTCCCACGAGCTACGAGAGTTAACGCCAGCATGTTTAGTGTGTCCAGTGGTGGTAAAACATGTTTTTTTTTTCTCTATAGCAAATGTCTGTGTTGAGAAAGAGAGTGTGTGTACAATGTAAACATGATACGAGTCATACACACGTGCTTTTTATGGAAAATAATTCTATTATTTTTGTTCTGATGGTAATAAGGTTGAACCGTGGCGGTGGGTTTAGGCTCACCGAAAGGACTGCGTTTTTTAAAAAATTATTTAGAATTAAAAAAAAACAACAACAATTATCTTAACATTAAATTTATGTTCCAATTTGCTAAAATGTTTTGAAAAGTAAACTTTTTTCCATTGAACAGGAGTTTATTTTTTTATTTTTTTTAAACCCATATATCTCAAAGTCACACATTTTAGAGCTGTAATTGCAATACCGTGATACTGTGAAACCATTATATTTTGGCTTCAGGTTATCCTACCGTCAGAAAATCCTACCGACACATGCCTAGGGCCTAAATAAACAAAGTACCTCAACCAACCAAAGTGTAAAAGATATGAAAATGCAATAAGGCTAAGGGCAGATTTTTCTCCTTACGCAACAACTCATAATGGACTGATGTTTGAATAGAATAGACAATACAGGGAACAGTCCAAAAATAGCCAAGAGAAATCAATAGGGGAAAAATACAATTGATTAACGAAGTTATTTCACAACTACGATCCTCATGATCTGTAAGTTGCGCATCTGTAAATGAATGCACTTATTTAAAATAAAAATAACATTTGCACTCGAAAGAAGAAAAAAAGATTTGGAACAAGATAATCATCGTCATTAAATGTGAATATTTATAGAAGTGTTGTACGTAATTTATATTTTGTCCTTTTTGAGCTGAGCGGCGAAAATGAATTATTTGTCATTTATTAGGCCAAAAATATATGGGTCACCCCACTTGAGCTCAAACTGCCTTGAATGTTGCCCACGAGCCAAAATGAGTTTGACACGCCTGGACTAGAGGAAGTGGAACAAAACAACCTAGGGGAAAGTAATCAATTGCAATCAGTGATCAAACATCAATAAAATAAATTAAATACCGGATCTGCATATTTCTCCCACCCAGCAACACACAGTGGGCTGAAGTCTGATTGGATGTTAGCTCAAACGCACCCAGACAATACAGGGAAGAGCTAAATACAACCTAGGGAAAAGCAATCAAATGGAGAGAAAATACCTATTTGGGAGCAATCAGCAAATCTGACAGTGGCAGAGCATTCAGAAAATATACACGCACGCTCACACATGCACTGTAACGACTCATCCCTTGGTCTGCTTTCCTCACCTCCCACTCGCTTTCCTCCCTGGTTTGCTCTGGAAGAGTTTTAATTAGCTGTGCTAGCCTGAGGTCAACCTCTGCTCCTCTGCGTGACAACACAAACACACGCGCATGATGTGTTTATGACAAGCAACACTAATTTTTCTATTTTGCTCAGGCCAATGTGTCAGTTTTCCCTAAAATGAATGGATTCCTGTAATACATTGCGTGTTGTTGTCCATACCGTCGGTGTGTATGCAGAGAGTGCGTGAAGCCATATAACTATAATATGCGTGCACGTGAATGTGGACCGCAGCCCCCCAGAGGTTGCGGCGGCGGCATTAAGAGTGACACAGAAAAGCTGCATCTTAAGACACACACACACAACCTTTTCAAAGTTCTGCAACGTTCCTCCAATTTAATGAATTTTTTAGTTGCCTATAAAAATCATCTGTGAGAAAAATTGTGTTTTTGTCTGCTGCGACAAGCAAAACAAAGCCTCGGCGGAATTGACTAGGAGTGGGAACCTTACGATACGATACAATTCACGACACAAGGCTGACGATAACAAGATTTATCGACATATTGGTCAGAAAATTGATGTACGATGTTCTACGATACAACTATTGAAAGGGAAAACAAGATATTTTAAAACAGAAAAAAATATTTTTAAGTCATTTATTAAACAGTGACACCTTTTTCTGTGCAACATTGCCACAAAATATAAATCTACTGAAATTTTGTACCTGCACATATAGAGGGAACAAACCTCAACCACTGATATCTCTTCTGAGATCATGATGAATGGCACCCTTAATTTCTTTAAAAATGTAAAGCTTTTAATTTTTTTAACAGTGCTGTAGGTGTCAGTCTGCAGTTGAGCTTGGAGTGGGGCAATGATAGAGTTTGTGGGTCTCTTTTATTCGTATATGACCTTTGTTGCCACAAGCATTGGTTTGAGCACTTCCACCATCTGCTTCAGTCAGTCACATTCTTCCTCACCTTAAACAACAAAAAATATTAGTTACTTGATTTGGATACCGATTATATTTTTTTGTGTGTGTTGGAAGTATTGAGTGAATTTAAAAAATATGAATTGAATGTATAGAAATAAAAATGCAATAATTGCTCATTTTTAAAATGTAGGCTACATCAATTAACATGCACATCACCTTATACAGTGGGGAAAATAAGTATTTAGTCAACCACCAATTGTGCAAGTTCTCCTACTTGAAAAGATTAGAGAGGCCTGTATTTGTCAACATGGATAAACCTCAACCATGAGAGACACAATGTGGGGGAAAAAAAACGAAAATCACATTGTTTGATTTTTAAAGAATTTATTTCCAAATTAGAGTGGAAAATAAGTATTTGGTCACCTACAAACAAGCAAGATTTCTGGCTGTCAAAGAGGTCTAACTTCTTCTAACGAGGTCTAACGAAGCTCCACTCGTTACCTGTATAAATGGCACCTATTTTAACTCATTATCGGTATAAAAGACACCTGTCCACAACCTCATTCAGTCACACTCCAAACTCCACTATGGCTAAGACCAAAGAGCTGTCGAAGGACACCAGAGACAAAATTGTAGACCTGCACCCGGCTGGGAAGACTGAATCTGCAATAGGTAAAACGCTTGGTGTAAAGAAATCAACTGTGGGAGCAATTATTAGAAAATGGAAGACATACAAGACCACTGATAATCTCCCTCGATCTGGGGCTTCATGCAAGATCTCACCCCGTGGCGTCAAAATGATAGCAAGAACGGTGAGCAAAAATAACCAGAACCACACGAGGGGACATAGTGAATGACCAACAGAGAACTGGGACCACAGTAAAAAAGGCTACTATCAGTAACACAATGCGCTGCCAGGGACTCAAATCCTGCATTGCCAGACGTGTCCCCCTGTTGAAGAAAGTACACGTCCAGGCCCGTCTGCGGTTCGCTAGAGAGCATTTGTATGATCCAGAAGAGGACTGGGAGAATGTGTTATGGTCAGATGAAACCAAAATAGAACTTTTTGGTAGAAACACAGGTTCTCGTGTTTGGAGGAGAAAGAATACTGAATTGCATCCGAAGGACACCAAACCCACTGTGAAGCATGGGGGTGGAAACATCATGCTTTGGGGCTGTTTTTCTGCAAAGGGACCAGGACAACTGATCTGTGTAAAAGAAAGAATGAATGGGGCCATGTATCGAGAGATTTTGAATGAATATCTCCTTCCTTCAGCAAGCGTATTGAAGATCAGACGTGGCTGGGTCTTTCAGCATGACAAGGATCCGAAACACACAGTCAGGGCAACAAAGGAGTGGCTTCGTAAGAAGCATTTCAAGGTCCTGGAGTGGCCTAGCCAGTCTCCAGATCTCAACCCCATAGAAAATCTGTGGAGGGAGTTGAAAGTCCATGTTGTCCAACGACAGCCCCAAAACATCACTGCTCTAGAGGAGATCTGCATGGAGGAATGGGCCAAAATACCAGCAACAGTGTGTGAAAAGCTTGTGAAGAGTTACAGAAAACGTTTGGCCTCCGTTATTGCCAACAAAGGGTACATAACAAAGTATTGAGATGAACTTTTTGTATTGACCTAATACTTATTTACCACCATGATTTGCAAATAAATTATCTAAAAATCAAACAATGTGATTTTCTGTTTTTTTTCCACATTCTGTGTCTCATGGTTGAGGTTTACCCATTTTGACAATTACAGGCCTGTCTAATATTTTCAAGTGGGAGAACTTGCACACGTAGTAGTTGACTAAATACTTATTTACCCCACTGTACATCTTGGAAGCTATTCAAACCATTTTTATAGCTTATTGTATGAAAATGGCAGTAATAACAGTTTGTGTAGTAAACAAGATGGAAAGTGGTTGTCAAATAATATCAAATCAGTAAATTAATGTAGGCTAGTTTGATATTCATTTTCATCCAATATAGGGTCCTGGTTTATTTTATATCATTCAACACCAAATGTCATCAAAATAATCCATGTAAATTAAAAAAATAAATTGTAAACTTTCTTACCTCAGGGGATGAATGTGAAGCAGTGATGGCAGTCAAGAAATCCGGTGACCACTTCGTCACCAGCTGCAAGTGGCTGTGCATAATTATTGTTTTTCTAGTGAACCATATTTTTGTTAGACAATTCTTGCATACAGCAAAGTCCTTGTTCACCTTCTTTTTTTGCTGGTGTAAAATCTGAAGTGTGTCCACACGTGGAATTTGTAGGAATATTTTTCTCACTTTTCTCTAAACTTTTTTTTTTCTTCATCCCACTTGTAGCTTCCTCTCATCTTCTCTAGACGACTTGCACGCACTTTACCTTCTCTGCCACTCTTGAGCACCCCAAGTGGACAGCCAAGGAACTGCTCAACAAACAATGAATGAGCAGTTCACAGCATCCATACTCCATAGTATGGCCAATATGTCAAATAAAAGTATCGATACTTGGCGGGAGCATATCCATAACTGATCGGGTTGCAAAATATCGTGACATATCGCAGTATCGAGATATTGTCACATTCTTAATTCTAATGCAGGAGTTTAATTTTTATAGGAACGATGTATATGTGCTATTTAGTGTTTCTATTAGTGATAGTCCAGGAAATTTGGCAAATCACTGTACACTCAGGATGTATTCGTCCATGGCTTGTCCCCCTCAGTTCTGCTCCAAGTAATACAATGCCAAAAGTATTTCAAGACAAGGTTAGGATTTAAATCAAATCTGGGATGGCACCAGACAAGGGTTTCAAATTAAAGTTAGTGTTTTGAGATTCAAAACAATTACAGCTTCAAGCCAAGATTAGGTTAGGATTTGAAGACATGGCTAGGATTCAAAGCCATGGTTAGAGTTTCAAACTAATATTAGGTTTTCTATGTGGGCGAGTTAGTGTATCAAGTTATTGGGATACATTTTAGTTTCAATCATCTAAAATTAGGTTTATCAAGCCTGGATAAGGGTTTAACATTTTAAACCTGGGTCAAGGTTTTACACAAGACGTTCAACCTATGGTATGACTTCAAATCTGGGTTTCAAACTAAATTTACTGCTTCAAAAGAGACATGATAAGACGTGATTTGAATTTCAAAATAGTGGTTAAAATATTTTGGAGGATTTAAAATCGCTGTTAGGGCGAGTTGCAAACTAGGATTTCAATTTAAGTTCTACGCCTGCGGTGGGGTTTCGAATCCATCTCTCCATTCCATCCATACATATTTTGAGAACATTATTGGTACAAAATGGTGCATTTGGACAATGTGGGAAAATGTTTGAGAAATTCAGTTTGTTGGACTACGTAAATTTCCTGTATCCATGTACTATCATTACTTTTTGTGTTTGCGGCTGATTTGAACGCGTAGAGGAGATAAAAGATGAACAGATAAATAAAACAGAAAACAAAAATACTGATGTGTGTCGATGCATTCAGAAAAAGAAGGATATTATAATACTGGTTTGAATATTCATAAGAGGCAAGACGGGGGCCTTGGGTTATTGATGCGGGATTGCAGAAATAGCTGGGAAACAGCTATTGATTCACACTGCACGCTGGAATATGAAAGGCACAGAGGGCAGAGACCTTATCAATGAACTCTGAGATCACCAACACTGGTAGGGCGGGGGGTCAATGCAGATTGCCCCTGAAAATTAAAAATGCAGGCCAGGATAGAAACAGGACAAGGGTCAGGGGCAGCCTGCAGTCAATCGTTGGCCTCAATTGGACACACCCCAGAGGGCAGAAGACTAAATGTCACACTTTACATTTTCTTACACAACAACAAGACCGCAACGGAAGAAAGATTGTTATTTTAGTTCATTCATTCATTCACCTTCAATTCCGCGTATCTTTACGAGGGTTGTTGGGGTGCTGGAGCCAATCCCTGCTAACTAAGGGCAGTAGACCAGGTAAATCCTGAATTGGTTGCCAGCCAATCGCTGGGCAAGACAGACAACCAAGCAAGCCCACACTTATACCTAGGGATGATTTGAAGTGGTCAACAGCCAACAATGCATATTTTGGGGATTTGGGAGAAAACTGGAGCATCCGAAGAAAACCCACGCAGGCACAGGGAAAAAAAGTCCACGCAGGATGGATGGAGGCTGGGATCAAACCTTTGATCTCAAAACTTTGTTACAGTGCCCTCCATAAATATTGGATTTATAATAATTATGTGTTTTTTAGCTTCTAATAATTTTTTTTCTAAATAATATGGGACCTTAATGGGAAAAAAATTCAACCTTCAATACAAGTGCATTTATTCAGTGGGGAAAAAATCCCACATAAAGAAATAATTATGACATCAAATAATGTGTGTCACAATTATTAGCACCCCTGGTGTTAATACTTTGTACAACCCCCTTTTGCCAACAAAACAATCTTCTCCTATAATGTTTCACAAGATGGGAAAAGACAGAAAGAAGGATCTTCAGCCATTCCTCTTTGCAGAATCTCTCTAAATCATCCAGAGACCTGGGTCATCTCCTCTGTCCTCTCCTCTTCAGCTCACCCCACAAGTTTTCAATGGGGTTGAGGTCTGGGGACTGAGATGGCCATGGGGGGAGCTTGATTTTGTTTCTGGTGAACCATTTCTGTGTGGATTTGGCCATATGTTTAGGGTCATTGTCTTGCTGAAAGACCCAGTGACGACCCATCTTCAGCTTTCGGGCAGAGGGCAACAGATTTTGATTTAAAATGTCCTGGTATTTCAAAGCATTCATGATGCCATGCACCCTAACAAGGTTCCCAGTGCCTTTGGAAGCGAAACAGCCCCACAGCATCACTGACCCACCCCCATACTTCACAGTGGGTATGAGGTGCTTTTCAGCATGCGCATCTTTTGTGGCACGCCAGACCCACTTAGAGTGTTTGTTGCCAAAAAGCTCAATCTTGGTCTCATCTAAAATATCAGGTATCAAACTCTTTTCCCGTGATCATATCTTTCCCGCCAGATCATTTTGTGTGGCTCGAAGAAAATCAAGGGTCAATAATTCAATTTTTTTGTTAAAATTTCAAAACTGACAATCGTTGTCTTTTTTACAACTAAGGAGATATGGCAAGCATTTTTTTTTTTTTTTTTAAACAAATCCTTTTTTTTTACCAGCTTCTGCTTTTACAACTCAGTAACATGTAATACTAATTTGATTTTATTATACAGATTCGCAGTCAGGATGACCCTCGAAAGGAAACCATGAACTGTAATGTGGACCTTGAAAAGTTTATCACCCTAGTGATGAATAAAAATAACACATTTACATTTTTGAAAAAATATTCATCAAAATTAATTTGCTTATGTTACAGTACATCAAGAAACATTTCTTTGTTGTTGCAATCAGCGACTATTAAAGGAGAAAATTTTATTGCGCAATTATTGAATATCGTATTGGCCCAAATATACGTTTTTTTGCATTGAAATAACACTGAAAAAGAGGGGGTCATCTTATATTCGCGGTCTAGACATTATACCCATTCACGACGCTAGATGCCGCCAGATATCATTTAAGCGATGTTCTGTCATGACAGAGCTCAGCTACTCTTTTTACTTTAACCAGTTTGCAATATTTTATTGCAAAGTTTTTCCTTATTCAGATTTGTTTCAAGACTACAGTTAGTTAGACTTTACTTTGATGGTTAATGCAGTTATTGCAATTTTGTTGTTTTATCACAATATATTGGTTTGTTAACATTTCAAAAACCAGAAGCCATTCATTTACGAAGTGATTGCACTCTAGTTTACATATTTAAATGTTCGGATATTAAGATTTGAATGAGGCAAAATAACATGCTTTTTCTCTCAAATATATTGTTATAATCATTTGTTTCGGATGTACTGTAATTATTTTCTCTATAAAAATTTGGTGTTCAAAAAGTCTTTTTTCAAACTTGAGTCTTGAAAAAGAGGGGATCGTCTTATAATCAGGGCCGTTTTATATTCGGGCCAATACGGTATTTAAAAATCTAAAAAAAATACACAAATGTACAATGGTTTAATTTCACATAGTTTACATTATTATTTGCAATAAATTAATTTTTATATAAATTATCCCAAATGAATTTCAAAAAATGAAAGAACAGTACTTGAGCCAAAAATATTTCTTGAAGATTTTTAAATGATTTACCATGAAAAAAAATGAAGTAAACACTGTAATATTGTGTATTTATCCCACAATATAGAAGAGGTGTGGCAGCTGGAAGCGACAGGAAACAGCAATGAGGACGGGAGAAAGGCGCTGACGGGTGGGTGTCATCGCGTTCGATTTGTCGCTGCGTCAACTGTCAAGCATGACCTTTAAGGAGCCACTTTGTGTCCGACAAGCGAGCGCTTAACATTTCGACGGCCCCTGTGTTTGTTTGCCCGACCCAAATTAAACCACCCCTCAAACATCACAACCCCCCCTCAGAACACATCCCTTCTGACATCACACCACTAACCAAAGTCCTCATTGACGCAGCCAGGCTGAAAACTAAATAGCCTATTCAGCCATTGTTTAAGAAATGTTTATTTAAATTCTTTAACAAATTCTGGAGATTGCTGGTTCGTTAAAAAAAAAAAAAAAAAAAAAAAAACAGGGTGTACTGAACTGTTGCTATCATACCGTACTGATGATAGCGAAATGGTCTTTTGCTGTAAAAGTCGAATCACACGTCCAACTATAGGTCTTAAATATGTACATTGTATGTGCACAAAATGGATTTGACGTATAGTGCCGTCAACGGCAGCCAATGAATTAAATGAGCGCCCTAGAAAGAATTAAAGGCTTTGGTAGAGGCTTTCAGTTTCTGTAAATATTTTCTTAACGTCGCCTGATGTAATGATGGAATGACTAAATATGCTTGTTTTTTTTGTTTTTTTTGCTTTTATAGTCAAAATGCTTCATCAACAAGCCCTAAGGAGTCATACATCAAATTAAAGCCCGTCATGAGCTCTTTCCATTTATGCCATTATTTTGTCATTATGGTCTCCTATGATGATGTATAAAACAACTATATATTTTGCTTGGAAATGTCAATGTTTGGTGACTAAAAAGGGTGAAAAGTTCATTCATTCATTCATTCATTCACTTTGAGTCATAATTCAAAGCCTTTATGGGGGCTTTCCTTCCCCCTCCTTTTTTTGATTTAACCGATATGGCATAATAAAAAGACATAATAACTAAAATAGTAGGCGACGTTATTAGTCATTGCAATGCATTGCAAAGTCGGCACTACAACCCAAGATGTAGCGCCGTTTAATGAAGACTTCTCCGCTGCATGAATGACAGCATGAAATTAAGATGCATTGTTTTACAAGAAGCCTGCTTTTTTTGCCTTTTTCCAAATCGTCTATGAGTGTTTGTTTCCTTGTCAAAAACAAATCGCAGCGCTTTCTCCTGTCTGGCCAACTCCACTCTACACCCCCTTTCGCTTTTACTCTTTCAATCCCCCCATTCATCCCTCGCCACACACGGCAAATCCAAAAGTTGTATCGCCATGGCAACAGCTGCAGTCTGTAGAAATTACCTAAATCCCTCTGGTAGTTTAAAAAAAAAAAAAAAAAGAGATAGCAAATAGACAAATGACATGAGAAAAAAGAACACAAAACACAGTAAGACTGAAAAAAAAAAGCAATGGAAGGAAACAAAGAGAAAGAAGAGGAAAGAGGACAAAGAAAGACAAACAGGTAGCAGGCAGGCAAATAGACATGTTGCCATGGTAACAGTGACAAAGGAGAGATGGTGGAAAGAGGGAAGCATGCCGTCGTCATGGTAACAAAGGAATCCTGAGCAGGGATGTGAGTGAGTCCTAAACTCGCACAAGGAGACAAAAAAGGTCTTTCCTCACATTGCAAGGAAGCCTGTGTTGGACATGCAAAAACTCCTGGAAAAGGTTGGGTGTGGATTGCAATCCTATTTTGAAACTGACATCCTGAATTTCTTTTTTAAAACCCGTAATTCAAAATCCTTAAGCCCATTGTAAAACCCAACATCAATACCCTAACATCTTTTTGGAACCTTAATTTCCAACCTGATCCCAAGTTGAAACCGTAGCTCAAGTTAACTTAGGCTAGGTTCATGCCGCAGGTCTTAATGCACAAGTCCGATTTTTTCGTGCTTTTCCCACTCGAGTGAGGCATTAACTTGACAGTCTGAACGTGACAAGTCGCATAGAAGTGGACCATTTCAAATCTGATCTGGGTCACTTTCGTATGTGGTTTAAATCCGATTAGGGCCACATTTTTCTAGAATGTGGCTGCGGTCTGAACTGTCAAATCTCCCAAATCGGAATTCATGCAGCAATTACGTCAGCAAAGAGCGAGAGGCACGGAGGATGGCACACACGTACGATGCATGCATTTTTTCAATTCGTATAAACTTTGAATACAAGACTAAATGAGGATTATTTGTCTGTTTTTGGGTCATCTTTTTGGAAATCAAAATATAATCACCCTAAACTGATGCAGAGCCAACATGTGCAGTCATTTGTTTTGATGCTTTTGCGCATGCGGGTCACGCTCAGCGCGTGTCGCATTGCGAATTAGTGCGCATGCTTAACACTTGAACGTGCTCAGGCAGTCTGAACTGGCACGCCAAAAAAACAGAAATGACAAAAAATCGGAATTGTGCATTAAGACCTGCAGTATGAACCTTGCCTTAGTTTATACTTAGATTTTAAACTCTATTTAAGATCACAACATCCGTTGGACACCTTCTCTTGGGCTTCGAACCTTAATTTGAAATCCTAATTTTACCACACTAGCACTGGTTTGGGATCCTTATTTAAAGCTTTAATTTAAAACTTAAACTTGAAACTCTAGCATTTAACTAGAATTTGAAACCATAATTTGAACATTTAATTTAATTAAAACTATTTCACAACGATATCACTGCCTTAGAATTTCTTTTTTAAACTTTCGAGGGATCCACAGATTGAAAGACTTGCAGTTCTTAAAAGATAAACGTTATTATGAGTTAATTGATATTAACCCCCCCGCCCTCGAAAATGTGTCAAATTAGTTTAACTAGTAGGTCGCCATTGTTGACGTCGCAGGGCGGTGACATCACTTGGTTACACTGCCGGGCTTCCGGAGTATGACTCTAGCAACATAAACATGTCATCTGTTCAACCCTTTCAATCTGAAGCGGACAGGAACATTAATGAGCATGACAGCACTGTCGATATTTCACCAAACGAGCAGCAAAAGCAAAATGAACAGGAAAGACAGGATGAGTCGAGACGAGAGTATGACAAAACCAGTGTTCTGTCAAAATGTACTTGATCAGCGAAACATCCTACAAAAGGCAAATTTGACCCGCAAAGTACTCCCGTGCTTTTTCAGCTTGTTTTGTTTAGAAGCATACAGACAGAATATACTGTACTAAAGATGCCTTAAAAAAATACTTAAATGTAATAATATCAAATAAGGGTGGTTTAAATACGCTACCTGACTAATGTGGTCAACAGTTCAACAATCTGCTCTAAAGCTACCACAAGAAAACTGTTTAGAAGTATGAGAGGGGAAACACATGCAAAAAGTTTTTTTTAGGCAATGAAAAGGTAATAGAAGACGCAATAAAAACAAATAGTAAGTAATCGCCGCTTTTAAGCGATGTGCGCATGTGTTGGATGTCTCAACACGTAGAAATAATTGCAGAAGACCGGTCGTGTTCGTCTAGTGCAGTACTTCTCAAATAGTGGGGCGCGCCCCCCTAGGGGGGCGCAGAGCGATGCCAGGGGGGGCGCATGTGTCCTCGGGGAACATGCTTTTTTCTTTTTTCTTTTTCCCCTACTGGAATAAAGTGTACTTGCACATCCACTCAGTGGGTGGCAGTGGCGCTCTCATCAGGGTGCGTGCAGTATTTTTTAACTAAGGAAGAGCACTCAGCACACAGAAAACAGATATGAAGAGCAGTGCGCCACCGCCGTTTTCGAAAGCCGTTTTCCAACCGGACTCACTCACGCAGCGGCCCACTGTCTTGTCCGGTTCTCACGTCGCCGCCCGAGAAGTGCCATTTTCGGCTTGGGATCGTCACGACGACCGCCCTCACCTACGGTTCTACCTCGGCCGCCGAGAATGCGTTTTTTTCGTGCCGTTTGCCTTTTAGCTTTGACTTTTAATACGGTGGGTGATGAGGAAAGACCACTGTTTACTGTGTCTAAATAAAATAATTATAGCGGACTGCCAGAAGCCAAATCAATTAAGACGCCACTTAAAGACATTCGACCCCAATCTCATTGATTGTTTTTCAGCGAAAACGTGCCGAATATTGCCAACAATCGTCCTGCTTTGTCAGTGTTATATCAGTAAACCAGTGAGCATTGTTAGCATGCTAATTACAAAATGACTCCACACCATTGCAAAGGAGGTATTACTGAGTGTGAGCAGCAAAAATAAAAACTGTCCTTCTGTCCAAGGACACTCTTTTTTTCCCTTTATTTTTGTTTTTTCGGTCAAATTTTTTGGCATATTGTCCTCATGAGTGAATGTTTCTAATCAATTTGAATTTGTTATTATTTACTGATTTTATTACATTTTATTTTTCTGTATCAAATGGTCAAAAATGTACCTTGAGTGTATTTTTACAGTTTGAATATGACTTTTTTTTTTAAAAATTTAGGCAAATTGATGCACGTCAAGTCTTCTCTGTTACAAACAAAACAATGTTAATAAAGTTATACTTTATTATAAGTTGATCTACGTTACTTTTTTTCTTTATTAGAAAAAAAGGACACAATGTTAGGCAGATGCGTATTTATAATAGTAATTTTATAGACAAATCATAATATTTACAGTGGCGGCAGAGAGTTTGGGGGGGCGCGAAACATTTACGTCTTGCTTGGGGGGGGCGTAACAGAAAATAATTGAGAAGCACTGGTCTAGTGAGTGACAAACTACATCATCACCCCGAGCGTCTATTGCACGTATAAAACATGGCGCCCTCCGTAGGTCAAAACATATACTAAATATTGTACATTATTAAATCAATGGTAATATTTTTTTTTATTTCTAATCACATATTTTAGTAAAAGAACAATGGTGGCTGAATAGAGCCTACAAGTCTTTAAGTCAGAGTTTCCCTTTAAGTCCAAGATCCTTTTCAAAACCACAATTTAAAATAGAAAGCTTCAATTGAAACTAACCTGTGTGTAAATCCCCTATTTAAAACGATAACCCAAGCTTGAAGCCCTGATTTGAAACCTTAACTTGAAAAGTTTAATAATAATAATAATGAAAATAATAATGATAATAGACTCCGTTTTCCTGCCACATCCAAAAAACATGCATGGTAAGTTGATTGAACACTCCAAGTTGTCCATAGGTACGACTGTGTGTGTGAATGGTTGTTTGTCTCATTGTGCCCTGCGATTGGCTGGCAACCAATTCACGGTGTACCCTGCCTACTGCTCATAGTTAGCTAGGATAAGCTCCAGTACCTCCGTGACCCTCGTGAGGATAAGCGGAATGGAAAATGAATGAATGAATAAATAATAGTAACGCATTGGATTCATATAGCGCTTTTTTGGACACGCAAAGATGCTTTACATTGCATTATTCTTTCACTCCACACGCAATGGTGGTAAGCCACTACTGTAACCAAAGCTGCCCTGGGGCAGTCCGACAAAAGCGAGGCAGACAATCCATAGACCCGCTTAACCACCTGCGCCACCATCGTCGCGATATTTTAACTGTTTATAGCAACTGACTTTTTGGTAATTAAAAAAAACAACAACTCCTAAATGACCTTATAATGACCTGAGGTGTACATAGGTGGACATCACATTTTGGGTCATGTAAATCACAATACTATAATTTGGGTTAAAAGTACTTGACAACCCAAAGTGATATCAACATATGTGGACCCCAGTCTGATTTATTATTATGAATTAATGTTTTTTTTATCATTAATATTTGTAGATTTTTTGTTCAATATACAGTATGTATTTAAATGTAACAGAATTACAGAGATATACTTTTTTTTTACAAAAAGAAAAATATACATATTAACAGTATATAACCCCCCAAAACAAAACTAAACTCCACTGACAGTTATGTACATCACTGACAAATAATTTGACCATAAGCATACAGCAGCATACACATTGTTTCTGCCATTGTACTACAAAATGTTGATTTCTTTTTGTTGAAGGATGATCAAAATATCTCAGAAAGACCCCCCCACACTTGATGAAATTTTTGTTCAGAGCCTGATCAATAAAAACATAGTTATACACTCTTTAATGGCCCCCAATCACACTCAACAGTTGATTTTTTTCATAGTATTAAATTCATTGCCTGTCATTGGCAACAATACACATCCAAATTTATTTAAACTGGGAGGACTCATCGTGACAGTTCATCTTTCAGTGCCATTGACTGCACTAGACGTCCAAACAATTTTGACTGGGAGGGTTGGCAGCTAGTCGCTGCCTAACTCTCCATGTCAAAATGGTTTGGATTTTTCGTGCATTGACTGAAATAATTACCCTATAAGGCATTCAATCTTGGGATTGAAAACCCTTGATCTCATCCCGATTCAAACACACATATTGAAACCCTAACCCTTGTTGGAAACCATAACCCAGGCTTGAAATCTTAACCTGAAAATTTAATAAAGGTTTTAAATCTTACTTTGAAGCCTGAACCCTTGAATGAAAGCTTTTCTCAACCTTTGAAACCCTACTCTGAAACCAACCCATCTTTTCATTCAGCTGTTACATTTGTAGGCAGACATTGTTCATGGTTGCCGCAACGAGCGTCAGCCTGTGCAATCTGCGCTATTAACACTGGTGTCAGACGCAGCTCGCTTCCAGGGTGGCGGCGATGGGGCAAATTTTTGGGGAGTGTGTGCGTGTACAAAGACAAAGACGGTGAATTGAGATAAGACCTTGGTGGGCTTTCTTATCACAGGCTGCTAATTACACATCGGCGAACACTCTTGGCAACATGGTGGTGTTGCCCCCGCATTGTGACGGAGGAAACTGCCCCAGGCAGAAAATGGGATGGAATTAGTGGATTTGTCAATTTGGCGGGATTAAAGTAGGAAGTGGAGGGTGAATTGAGCAGGGTTTGCACACAACAGGCACCTCGGTTTGCTCATTGATAGGCCGAAACAATTTTACTTGTAAGAATGCTGACTTCTGTAGTTGTTGTATGTTTACTTTTGGCTATTCCGTAACACTAGGGTTGGGCATCATTTGAATTTGAACGGTTCCGATTCCAGGTTTCGATTCTGGTTCCAAACGATTCTTTATTCTGATTCTTTTAATAAGCAGGGTAAAAAAAATGCATAGTTTACATTGATTTCTTAACTTCTCGATTATTTTTTTTTAATTATATGAAATTTTCAATTACCTTTGCTATGAATTTCTCACAAAGCGATTTTTAGCTGTATATATAAATATCAGTCTTTGAACTTGAATGTGATGAAGTTTCTTTCCACAGGAGTGCACTTTCACAAAGATGTTTATTTTTCGAAAGCTCTCGGAGAAAACATTTACACATATTCCTTTGCCTATGTTTTGGAGTGTGGTATGCTGCAGGCATTTGTTGTATTGCATCGTTTGTTTTAGGTGGTATTTCTACAAGTTGGTTAAGGGCTGACATCTACAGATGTCAGGCGGGGAGTGTTCTGTCCCTTGATTTTAAGTTGACCACTTTTTAAGTTTGCTTTCTTTCTAAACTGATATATTGTTCATCCATCCACATGATGTTACTATTGTAACTCCGGACTCTACTGTTTTTCTTTGGTTTTGCTATGTGCTCTTGGCTTCCCCTAGTGGTGACTTACTGGAAGCAGCAGGCAAAAAGAATTTCTGAGGTGTATAGACGCTACACACCTCTGCACTACACATCGTTGAGAACCCTTGATAAAACAAATCTAAGTTTGCACGTTTGAACAGAGGGTCTAATATCATTTCGGTGTGTTTATTCTGTTATTTTGTTGTCATTTCTGTGAAGCAAAGCAAAACTTTTTTTTTAAATTAGCCACTTGTTCTGCAACTATTTCTTCCGGTCAGCAGTCAAGACATTGAAACCTGGAATCGAAATTAAAAAAATAAATAAAATCTAACGGTTCCAGGAGAACCGGAGTGTTAGTACCGGATCCCATCGAGGATCAATGCCCAACCCTATTTAACACCTAGCTGTAGTTGGCACGTTTCACCTACAAGCTTAAAGCATGCATACGTTCAGATGTCTTGTGCACCACCAAAACGTGGTGCACGCGAACGTGGCCTTGAAACTTGGCGCCTGTTATGGCACTGCCTTTATTAACAGTGAGGAGTGGAGGGCAAATGGACACCAGTTAACTCTATGGGTAATGGCACCAAGGGTTTTTCCAGTTGTATATATACACAAAATGTTGGAACCAAAACACAAGATAAAACTAGAAAGTTTAAACCCAGTTTGAATCCCCTTACCCTCTAACCCTAACCCTAATTTAACAGGCTTACCCATGACCCTAACACTTTATCCAGACTCTACGTTTCAACAATATAGTATCTTATCTATCATGCAGTCCCCAAAAAGCCTCCCAAGTGTTCCGCCGGCATATTTAGCGCCGCGCCGGGTCGTTAATGCGCGGCGCGCTCATAACGAGTATATTTCCCGCCGCATAATTGCAGCGTGCGGCAGATGGCCGCCGGCGAACTGGCTGGCAGTTAGGCCTAATAGCTATTTGCTATCCATGTAAAACAGGCCAGCGCTTGGCTGGCCAGCAGCTATAGCTTAAAATAGACAGATGTCCCGCGCGAGCGGACCGCGACCATGACGCCGTACCGTACATGCGCCAGTCTCATTATGCCGCCGTAAAAAAATAAAATAAAAAATCCGGGAAGAAAAACGATTTCCCACTTTATGTCTGAGCACACGCAGGCAAGCAAAAAAAAGGTGAATTTATGCGGGAGAAATTCTAATGGCCCTTCCTTGTGGAAAATAATTAGCCTGGTGAGCTTGAGTGCAGCAAACAGAAATGATTAATGAGCACGTGTCACGTAAGCGCGTTTCCGAAAGAGACGAAGAGTGTTTACAAGGCGGAAGAGACTTTTTTTTTTTCTCCGACGCGCTTTTATCTCCAGACTCACCGGGGGAAGAAGTGGGAGAGAGGAGGATATTCCTCGGCAAACGAGAAGACTAATTACTGGGGATTAAGCGCCAGTGCAGGGAATAGTCGGGAAATCTGGCAAAAAAAAGCTTTTGTTCCCCGACACGAGGCTGCTAAGTCTGCAAACACGGCGGATTTTTCTCTTCCTTTCAAGAGAACAGAGTGCTAACCGTTCCGCAGAGGTGGAAAAGTCGAGAACAACTTTACAGACAAAACGATGAGAAAGTGCCACTTTAGTTATTTGACGTTTCAAAGGCTGTCTAGCTTGTCAGAAAGATTCCCTAACAAGGGAAAGGCATTGCGATGAGAGTTTCATAGAAATAAGGGGGCGCATAGCTAAAGAGAAGCTGAAAATCAGAGGTAAACGGCAAAGAAAACAACTTCTCATTCACTTGTCATTCAATGAATATTGGAAATGGTGAAATATCAGATACCCGGGGATAAAAACAGAAAAATACAAGTAAAAAAATCTGAAAATTTATTAGAACTCTGATGAATTCAGGGAAAAATCCGAGGAATGAGGCAAATCCTTAAAAATTGTAATTCTGAAAAATGTAAGAAGAAAAATACGAGCAACACACATTTCGTGAGAGAGCGGGACTTTGGGTACTTCATCGGAGATTTGGAAAGACTTGTTAATGAGAGTGGAAACTGATAGTTAAGAAGCTCAAATGGATTATTCTAGCATCAGTTATATAAACTAAACCTTACAGTAGTGTTCCAGGCATCTTTCCATTTTCTTTTATTTTGCCTCGTTGATGGAGAAACCCTACGAGGTGGTCACGACTGCCTGAACCACGAGACTCCCAATCAATCCTCCTGTGGCTGCAGACCGCCCCCTCACCCTTACCCCGTCCCCTCCACCACTCATTGCTCACTTGGCGATAGAGGTCATGTGAGGTCTTGAGCTAAGAATCGAAGAAGCAAAGCCAAACAACGCATCCTGTTCAAAGAAACCAGAAGCCTGGAGAAATTCCTGTTTTAAATCAGCATAACAATGAGAATGTTCCTTGGAGCTGTGCCAAGACAAAATCAAAACCTAAAAAATATTTTAACGTTAATTTGGTAAGACACTTCATTATCTTTCGCAACTGAAAGCACCAATTTCATAACAATATTGACTACTTGAGTAATGGAACAATATTTTTGCTGCTATACCAAAGTCTGCCACTATTTGATTCGATTCAAGGGCATTTGGTCAGTAAAACACAATCTCATTTAACACATTTAACACAATCAAGATCTTTTTCATTCTTAAAAACATCAAAACGGCATGTCTAAAAGATTTTTGCAGTTCGATCAATTTTTATGTAATTGGGCTTTACCGATCAGTATATCAATCCTTGATGTAGTGTGAAACTCCTAGTACTGTACTTATAAACAATTGTAAGTGATTACTCAATGCACGTAAAAAAAAAAAATTGTCACGAACTTAAAGGAGTCATATGTGAGAAATGCACTTCAATTATTCATTAAATGGCTCTAATATTTCAATAGACATTAAAGTAACATCTTTATTTCAAATACTTCTAACAATGGTATCAATGGTTAAGCATTTTAAACCTTTAACACCGAACGTGTCGGCAGCTACGCGTTTACGAATATCGTCTCTGAAGCTTCGTCACGCTGTAATTATGTCACCCACGTGCCGCTGGTTGGTCTCATTTGAAAGTGCAGAAGTTGATGTCCACACCAGTTTTTATTTGAAGTCAATCAACCAAGAAAAACGGGAGATAATGTCATTTGAGTTTTATAGTTTTATTGCACTTATAAATATGCATTAAAACGCTGCATGGACCATGTATCTATCTCCATATTTCCATCATTTATTGTACTTTTTCAAAACCGAAAGCAGCACAAAAGACCACATATCCCAAGAGCTGTTGTGATGTCAAGAAGGACGAACCGAATGTGATGATTTTTAATAAATTTCCAAGTGAGGCGACAACTAATGAAAGCAAAGCAAGCAACGACCGGCTGGTTTGAGCGAGGGACTTCGAAACGTGCACAATGAATCTAAAACTACATTTAGCGCAAGCTAATGCATTATTTAATTCACTCAAGGAAGAAGATGAGCCGTATTTGTCGTTGTTTTCATTGGATGAGTGGGCGTCTCGGCGAGTAGAAGTGACAGCAGCGCACAAACGGCGAAAGAGTCGGCTGTGTGACGTTGTGTGTGACGCAGCTTCGTGACCTGTTCAAGAAGAAGCTTTATTGAGTGCGGAAAAAAATATATATATATTGGGTCGCATGCCTGAAAAATTTGAATTGAACTGAACTACTTGTCAATACTTTTTTTCAATGTTATATAATTTTTCTTCACTATACTCTTTTTTTTTTTGTAGATGTGTGTTCGAGAAGCTTGATTGCATGTATGTATATACTTTTGATAAGGTGATGGGTACGACACCTCACTTCACAAAGAGATATCCTCCAAACCATTTTTGTGTTAGATGATATACTGAATATAATTTTTTTTTCTCACTATTTTGCACTGTATATAACCTGTTTTGACCACAGTATGTGTAAAGGCCAAAAACGCCTATTACCATACTTGCTATTTGTGTGGAAGTGAATCTTATTTATTTTTTTCCACTGAAAGTTTATCCAAACAAGTTGAAAAAATTTTATCAAGCTTCAAAACGGTTGGTCGAGCATGTTTGGTTGTCAATGGGACATCAACATTACACATTTGAAAAAAGATTTTGGGATTTTTTTGTCTTTTTGGGTCCAAAATGTGGATTATAATTGGTCAGTGAAGAAAACAACAGTTTGGACATGAAGTTCAGGGTGTCCTGAAAAAAGGGACCCAGCTTGGCCATTGTAAACTATTTTTTCTTTGAAATATAAAGGCAACATCAAATGCATGCAAATTCGGCCAAAACAGGCTTAGGTGTTAAAGGGTTAAAAGTAAATTGTCAGCCCGTAAAAGTTCTATTGTTTTGATTTGATTTGTTTAGATAACTATGGATGTCCTACTCGCCACCAATCAGCCAATTACGAGATCAGTTCTCAATCTGTATTCAAGGTTGCCCGAGCTCAGTAATCTGTAGGGTATTTAAAACGAGGCTGCTACAACTTTTACAAAGTGTCCGAATTAACAATGAGCATAAAATTTCATTACAAATCTCAATTGAGTGATGACAAAATCTGAAATTAGACAAGGATATGCATTGGAGATGCCTTCGATCAATGTAAACTACAGAAAATGAAGAAAAAACGCGATAGATGGCAAACTTGTAGGGTTTCTCAATGACCTAAATTACTATCCTGTATGGTAAACTGCCATTAAAAATATTAAAGAAGTTGGCATGCTTGTGATAAGATGTTTAGCAGTGGGTTTAGTGACTGGGGCAAAGATAGTGTCTTTACCTGGGTGAATATGTTGTTAGGTAATTGAAATTGAAATGGACTGAGGAATAGAATCATCTTTGTGGATGCTGTCAGTGTCCAGCCACTTGATCCAGCTTTTCTTGGGGGAACCCAAGGCGTTCCCAGGCTAGCCGGACAACATCCCTGAGGACATTCCACATTTTCCCAACTGAGGACCAGTGTTGTTAATCTTACTGAAAAAAAGTAATTAATTATAGTTACAAATTACTTCTCCCAAAAAGTAATTGCGTTAGTAACTCAATTACCTGAATGTAAGAGTAATTAGTTACTTGGCAAAGTAATTGGTGATAATTACTTTTTTTTTTTTTCCTCCCAAAAAAAAAAAAAAAAACATTGGCCACACTATGTGAAGTTTTTTGTGAAGGTTTTGGGTACAATTGGCCCGAGCCCAATTCTTTACCCTAATTTACCCTTTACCCTGAATCAGCTGTTAAAAGTTGTTAAAATTGCTCCCATTATTGCATTAGTTCCCTTCTCTCTACTTATGACATATGAAAGTTTTAAAACTGTTTCATCATTTAAAGATAGATTCAAGTCAAGATTTTGCCGATTTAGAAGTATTTTAGATAAAAAGTTACTTAGGTTCGCTAGGAAGGTTCTCTATAACAGAGCCGTCCTAAAAAGTACTGCTTTAAGATGGCGGCTGTCTACTAACTCATTTAGTGCCATGTCTGTCATTTTGCATCTAGTTATATCTATGTACAGTACAAGTGATATCTATCAAGTCTACCATATCTACCATAACATGCGCGCGTAGTTTGTACTAGCTATCGGCTACAACATGTATTATTGGAGCTACCTAGCATCGCGTTTGCTCGGCGTCACAACTTTCTTGCCTCCTCCATACTCCTGCTCTGTCGTCTCGGTGAGTCCGTCTCCCTCAGACTTTTCGACCAATATAGTAACGCATAGTAACGCATGCCTTTCCGTCCTCAGTAACGGTAACGGCGTTGCCAAGATGAGAAAAGTAATTAATTAGATTACCCACTACTGAAAAAAATAACGCCGTTAGTAACGCCGTTATATTGTAACGCCGTTATTAACAACACTGCTGAGGACCAATCTCAGATATGGAGATGCCAATTCTCATATTGACCACTTCACACTCGGCTGCGAACCATTCCAGTGAGAGTTGAAGTCAACAGCTTGATGAAGCCGAAAGAACTACATCGTCTGCTGAAAGCAGAGATGCAATACGGCCACCAAACTGGATTCCCTCAATACCTCAGCTGCGGCTAGACAACCTGTCCATAAAAGTTGTGAACAGAATCAGTGACATAGGGCAGTCTTGGCGGAGTCCAACCCTCACTGAATACGGATTTGACCTACAACCGGTGTTCTGTCAAAATTTGCTCAGTTATAAAATTTTGCTCCCAAAGATTTTGTGGCGGTGAAAAAGCCCCCTTTTACATTCAGTTGGACTCTCAATATAATCCAAGGTGCTAAAAAAACTAGTTACATCATAAACATACATGTGCAACATGAAAATGGCGTAGTAAATTAATACTTAACGGCATGGCAAAGTCGTTAACAGTGAGAGAGCGGGTTGCAGTTGTTGTGTGCAGCTAACATGGTAGGAAGTATCTGAGGAGTACTTTTCTACATGTCCTTCCATGATTAAACTTAACTAAATATTCCTTTCTTTAAAGAAAGTTTGTAGTGTTTACTTTGGAATCGCTGAATTCGCAGCCATTTTTAACGCTACGCGCATGCGCAGAACCGCAGAGTTGCAATTTTTGATGGGTTGCAAATTTGTCAGAACACCTGCTATGCGGAGCAAACCTAGACACCAGTCATACAGGGACGGGATCCCCTGTATCAGGGATTCTGATTCCCATACTCCCAGAGCACCCGCCACAGGACTCCCCGGCGGACACGGTCGAACGCCTTCTCCAAGTCCAAAAACACATGTTGACTGGTTGGGCGAACTCCCATGACCCCCCGAGAACCCTGCTGAGGTTATCGAGCTGATCCACTGTTCCACGGCTGCAACGAAAACCACACTGCTCATCCTGAATCCGAGATTCAACTTCCTGACGGGAAGTACCACTGAGTAGAGCTTTCCAGAGAGGCTGAGCAGTGCCATCCCCAATTTGTAATTTCGCAAAATATCATCATTCTAAAAAGAACTACTACTAAACTGTATCATGAAAATGTTGATTAAATCTCTAGTAGGCACAAAAATTTAGAAATACATTTCTCTGGCGGTTGTTGTAAATTGATGATGTGGAACAAAAGTTTCAAAGTGTATCTCACATTTTGCCAAGACATGTATGTCGAGAAATTTCCAAGCAGTTTCATTTCAAAAATTACAAAAATATTTCCGAGCGCCTCTCAGGCCGGCACAGAAACTTATAATATGGGGAAAATTGCCAACATAGTGATAGACATCCATCGCGGTTGTCCTGACAGACGTATGCTCTGACAAATTCGTTACATTTTCAATAAACTCTTGGCCTGTTTAATTAATTTTAACTGCACTACACACTGGTATTTTTTCACTTCAAATTTTCTTTATTCAACCTCTTCCTCTGTTGCCACGGTAACGCTGTCTCTCTCAGTCTCCCTCTTTCTCTGTCTCTCTTACGCTCTCTCTCTCCTGGCGGTACACCCCCACTTTCCCCTCTTTCCTCCAGCGGCCGGTTGCTATAGAAACACAGTTATTTAAAAGAGGAGCGAAGAAATGATTTTTTTTTTCTTAGTAGCTTCCCCCATTTAACTTCCTCCCACTTCCTCTTTCGCACACAAAAAGATCATCGAGCTACCTGCTGGGTGCGCTCTACACCTTCGGCGTCAGCAGATGATCAGCCAGCCATCGTTTCTTACTTGCATTACGATTAACGCAATCTATTTACATGCAAGATAAATTTCACTTGAAAAAAAGGGCCTTTTTGGGGATTCTTTGTCCTTTCAGTTGGCTACTTCTCCTGGAATCGAAAGCAAGAACGAAAGAAATTGCATATGGTGATATTAAATCATTGGCTGCCATTGATCGTGATGGACGTCCAATACATTTGAACTAGGACGGCTGACAGCGATTGAACAAATGCTCATTCGGTGGCAGCCCTCCCAGTTCAAATGGATTGGACGTCTACTAGTAACAGAATAATAAAAACTCACAGCAGAAGGATGAAATGGAGCATGATTGGACTTTAATAGTCAGTAATGGCACTGAAAGAGTTACAGTAAATAAGCTTGAGCACTGACGCTATATGAAACTGTCATATTTCAATTTTGGACCACACTAGCGTTGCTGCTTTCATGTTGTTTTAATGAAAAATTCCATTAGTAAGTGTCAAAGTACAGTATCGGTATTACAGGTGACAGGAAAAAAAGTCATATCACAAATATTTGTAATTATTTTTCCCAACTATTACTATTATTAAAGTTTTAAATCATTGTATCATTAAAGTCAAGGTACATCATCAATACTGAGGGGTGTTACAAAATATTAGTATCAAAATGTGAACTAGATATCAATGTACTGTATATCAAGGCAGCAGGGCTGCAGCTATCGATTATTTTAGCAGTCGATTATTCAATGAACTAGTTAGTTCGAATAATCGAGTACTTGGATAAGAAACAAAAAATAAAATACCTGAGCTGTGCCTCAAACAGTATAAAAAAAATAAATGAGGACCTAAGTACAACAAAAGAACTATCGGCTAACTTACATAGCAAAAGTCCGCTAGCTTATTTGCTGTAAAATCCAATTTTTTAATTTTTATTTTATTTTATTTTTTTTTTTTACAATGCTCTAAACAAATGGTTCAAACACGTATTCCCACAAAAACGGCTAAATAGACTTATAAACTAAATTATGAATGCATTAAAAAAAAAATTTGTTCAAACAATAACAAAGGTTATGTTGGTCTTAAAAGGAAGCTGCTGGATTCAGCCATGTGAAATGAGTTATGTTATGTTCAATGTTGCCAATTGAGGACAGTGTATCCATCTAAATCAGTAAAACTAAATGCAAACACTTTCAAAACAAACCATTACAACGCCACTTTAATTAAACACTTGAAGCAGCAAAACTCTAATCCTTTTTTCTAATCAAATTATTCAAGTTGATCGATTAGTCGTTGCAGCACTACAAGGGAATATCAATACTAGGATTGGGACATAATTTTGATAAATAATATGGCCTCAAAAATGCCGTAATGATATACTTACTGTATATTTAAAAGTATTAGTGGAGTTGTCTTTCATTCTATCAGTGGCCTCTTATGAACTGATGACATTTTTTGTTACATACATTATTCCAAATCTTTTCCTTGTCTAATTTTGAGTTGAAAGCCTGTCATTTTTACTTTGATCAAATGTTCAATTTCAACTTTTGAAGAGCGGAACTTTTATCTGCGGACACGTCACATTACTTGAGCGCTTTCATGAAACATCATCATCACATTTCAACAACCGAGGGGACGTTTAACAGCACACTCGTTGCAATTGAATCAGCAGCGCCTAATCTTTGCTTGGCCTCCGGTAGCGCCATCGTCCCGGCCGCAATTCAACATTTTACCACCTTGCGCTCTCTCTCCAACTTATTTCCTCTTATCTGTAATTGAACTGTTGCAAGCAAAGCCTTTCATTCTCTCCCAAGCTCCTTTTTTTCTTTCCGCTTTCTTGTCTCGTAAACGGCGACGGATGATCATGATGATGAGATAGGGTGAAAGCTGGGATTGTTGGCCACCCACGCTGCCGCCAACTTGTGTTTGAACGTGCGTTTCTGGGTGTATTGTCAGTTTGGGTGCAGTAGTGTCCCTATTTCCATCACTATTACGATACATGACAATTTAGAAATTTTGTATTGATGCCGTACTTGACAATATTGATTTCTTTTTTCCACTCCACCTACGTAGAACTTGACAATACGATATATCACAACGATATTTTCATTATGTCTCAAGATACTGCGTTCTTGCCATTACTCAATGATATAATTAACGATTATTTAGTCGGACCCCAATAAGATATATTAGCTTCATATCAACATTTTGTCCCACAACAAGTATTGATACCGTGCAGTAATAATGTGATATAGCACAATATTTAATTACTGATGCCATGCCATGACACTTAACAATTAATTGCCATACATTTCATTCCACCACTTGCGCCCATACGGTACCTTGAAAATCAAAGCTCAAATTATATTATTATATATTTTGTTACTGTTCCTCAACACAATGATTTAAAGTACAACAGCACAATGTTGTTTATTTTTGCCTTACTTTGAATACCGATACCGCACTGTAAAAAGTATATTTAAACCAATATCCCCTTTGACACTTGTCAATTCATTCATCATTTTAAGACATAAAATCCCTTTAGATTGGGACAGTCAAACTAAACTGGACATCTATTATCGCCTTCAATGGCAGTGAAACATGATCACTCAATGCCAGCCTTCCCAATCGAAACGGAGTTGATGTCTATAGCTGGCAATGGCAGTGGATGAATTAAGGGCTACAAGTCCTGAGGTATAAGGGTATTGCAATTTACAATACCGTTCAAAAGTCTGGGGTCACCCGGACAACTTTGTGTTTTCCATAAGTCACACTTTGATTTATCAAATGAGATGCAAAACGATTTGAAAATATAGTCAAGACATTAAAAAAGTTAGAAATGATACAAATTCATTTGAATAATAAGATAACCAGATCTCAAGCCCATTAAGGTATTGTGGGAGCAGCTTGACCGTAAGGTAAGGACGTAAGGTGCCCATCAAGCCGATCAAATGTATGAGGGGGGCTTCTGGTGGGGTCGAATTTCCCCGCATTACCACAGAAAATTTACAGCTAAAATGCCAAAGGTCCGCAATGCTGTAAATGCTACAAACGGAGCATTTTTTGCCGAAAGCCAACTTTAAAGTAGAAAATTAATATTTCAAATAAAACTTATTATTCTTAACTTTGTCAATGTCTTGACAATATTTTCTATTCGTTTTGCACCTCATTTGATATGTAAAAGTGTACAATTTCATAGAAAAAACAAAATTGTCCACGTTTGGACGGTAGTGTGTATATACACTACAGATTAAAATCAAGCCACATCAACAAATGTATGCAGTAAAGTTATCATTAACTATACAGCTACACTTTTTTCTTCCTCCAGAAAATAGAGATTATAAGCTTTCCAGTGATGTACTGTATCACACATGCATATAGGACAATTTTGAAATTTGGCCAAATTGGGGGTCTCGGAGCGGAACTTCAAGTCACCCGAGTGTTTTCCGCCATACATATATTTGATTTGATTTGAATAGTTATTTTGTCATCATCACCGGTATCATTGACAATCATTGACAATTACAAAATGTGATATTATTTGAGAAGAAGACAAAGGCGGACGGGAAGAAGCAAATGCTTATCAGTTTCCCGTCCCCCATACAACTAAAGACGCACATTCAGACATGGTACATACATCAGATGGCCACAAAACTGTACAATAAACAATCTGGGTTTAGTAACTCAGCGTCCAGTCAAGCAGCTCGATTAATTTCAGGGCGTACAAGGTTACAGAGCTTGCTGGCCCTGAGCGCTTATCGGTTAAGATAAGAGAGTGCTTCAGGAGCTCAGAGTGCGTCTGTACATGGTGAAGTTCAGCCACGGAATGATATATATATACATATACTGTATGTATCGAAAAATCTTTTCCAGGGTTATTTTGGGGGTTAAATAAAATTTTAATTTTTGCAGTGGGCTTTTGAAATATTTTTTCAATCATAATTAAATAATGTGAATACATGACTGCTTTGACTGACAATAAAAGGCTGCACATGCATAAAGGGAACATACAAATGTGAGTACATAACCCTACAGTGATCCCCCGCTACTTCGCTGTTACGTCCCACGGACAGCTCGTTAAGGGTGTAACATAAAACGAGCCACACAAATTCACAAGAGGCACAATTTATTTACACGAGTCAAACCTGCAATGAACAAAATATACAAAATACGGAGAAGCGCGGCTTCAAGGTAAGCCCAGGCCAAAACAACACACAAAAGGAAACTACACTTAAATCCCACCCTCTACTAAAACCTTTGTCGTATAAAGGAAATAACGAAAAGACAGCCACTACCCTGGCTTCCTAAACTAAACAAAACAGGAGAAAACGGGTTGAACAGAAATTGCAGCTTACCCCTAATGCTTCTGTGTTCTCTTTTACTGTGGTGAACAAAAACGATCCAATAACGAATAGACACAAAAGATCTCACCCAAAAAGCGGGAGTGTATCAAACTAGCGATCAAATGCACACGAAAGTGAATGGCGAGCAAACAGCTGGCAAGGAGGATCGCGGAACGAATGCTGTCAATGCAACCTCAGCTGTCAGTTGACAGCGTCTGACTTTTCAAGCGTGGCGCCCTTTCTTCGTGGCCAATCAGCAGCGGCGACGTTGTCTGTCCGTCCGGCGTCGATCAAAATGTCACAGTGGGAGGGGAAGCAGCCAGCTGGCAGAGGCAGGGATCAGCTGACTTTAGCTTCTCAAAATAAAACACAGTTAAACGGCCAGGACCATCACAATCGCGCTTCAAACTTCGGGCCCACAGTCCGTCACGGAGTTTTTTGCAATTGAAAAAAAAAAAAAAAAAAAAAAAAAAAAAAAAAACAGATGAGCTGTCCCGAGCTGATCGCTTAGTCTCACTCTCGCTCCCTCCCTCCCTCTCCTTGCTCATTGTTCCCCAGGCAGGCAGTGCACGTGCGCTGGAGTTGCTTATTAAAGTTAATGATGTTGACAGATGTTTGTGTTTGATCTTGCCAGAGTCACGGGCTTCAAAAGCGCCGCATGAGTCAATCATCGTTTAACTTGTTAAACAGTTGCTGTGGCAACTCATTGTGTGTAAGTGAGAGGATTTGAGTAGCCTCAATGAAGTGATGTCTTGTAACAGACAGCCTCTGTGTGCATTGCGCGGGCAGGGGGATAAAAAAGCTCATGCTGGAATGAATGTGTGTGTGGCAACGTTCAAGGCAGAAGGACTTGTTGTGTTCACGGCAATAAATGCCAAATGTTAAACGTGATCCTGAGCAGTTTGTAATTTCCACATGTCACTCCAAGAGTCCCAGCCAAGGTAGGTAACAGAAGCATTTAATGAAGCCAAGCATTTTTCTACTACAGTTCAGTACTTTATTCTTCTTTAAAAATAATTCGGTGGGACATTAACATGTTTAAAACTTATAATTATTACATTTGAAGTGCTTAAAACCCATTTATTAATATATATACGCACATTTTTTAAAAATTATACTTTGGGAAAAAAGTGAAAAAACGTGTTATATGTAGCTCATTCCAATGCTGAATTTGAATAAATATATTCAACACACAGAAAAAAAAAAAAAAAAAATACTTCAGGGGGAGCGCTACTTCGTGGTGTTTCACTTACCGCGACAAGCTGTGGTCCCCATTAACCGTGAAAAACGAGGGATCACTGTATTGAATTGAATTGAATTTGACTCCTACAATTCCACTGGACATATTTTTTTCTTCGCACAGATTAAAATCAAGCCAAATCAAATAACGTATGCAGTAAAGTTATCATTAACTATAAAGCTAATTATCCATTTAGCCATTTAGCCATCTATACAAAATAATACACAGGGCTAAATTTAATCTACATTTACTCACACAATTTCCTTTTTTATTGTACATCTACCCACATGGCTGAGTGGATGCGTATTGATTATCAAAATTACAAAGAAAATTTCAAAGTTCTTAAAACCATCTATTTTTCACTCACCTGCTTTGACCTACTTTTAAGGTGTCAAAAATGCCCTCCTGTTCAAAATTTTTCTTCCCCCCAGAAAATAGACATTTTAAGCTTTCCATTGATGTACCACACATGCATACAGGACAATTTTGAAATTTGGCCAAATTGGGGGTCACACAGCGGAACTTCAAGTCACCTCAGTGTTTTCCCCCTTATATATATATATATTTACCCGACTGAAACAAACTTTGCTGAGCAAAAGAGAAAATGTCAAGTAACAGCACAAAATTAAAAAAAAAAAAATGCAAGAAAATCACAACCGAGATAAAGACCAGACTGTAGACTGAATTTAAGCTTTTTGTGTGGGCCATAGTTAATGATTCTTTTTTTTAACAATCTGTGGCGGGCCAGTAAAAATTGGACAGCAGGCCTCAGCTGGCCCGTGGGCTGTATTTTGGTCCCCTGACTTAACGTACCATCAGTGGCAGCCAATAAGTGGATACTAAACTCTACTGTGACTTCTATATTTATTTTACACACACTCTCTCTCTCTCTCTCTCTCTCTCTCTCTCTCTCTCTCTCTCTCTCTCTCTCTCCACACTCAAACAAAAGCATATGATTATATTCTTTTGAAGAAAAATGCCAACGATTGAACATGTGGTGTTGGTCGTTATTGGTCAAGATGTGCGTCTCAATGGATTTTCACGTGGGCGGTCCATTCAGACGGGCAAGCGAGCACTGCGAGAAACACTTCAAAGAGAGAGTTCTTTCTCTCACCCTTTTGGTTAATATCAATGCTGCTGCTAAAAGAAAAAAAATAAGGGTGATTCCAGCTTTGTAATGCCTTGAATCTGCCTCTGCTTACATTGGCAGAAGGTAACGTGAGTCTGTGGTGTGAAAACCACAAAACAGCCCCCAGCAGAATAACTTACATTCTGTTAACGATCATATAATACTTCCAAAAAATGTAATGTACACACATGGACGGAATTGTTGCTACTCCTCTGGTAATGACAGAAAAAGCCATAATTGTCACTGAAATCAGGCAAATGTGTAAAAGCAACAATAAAATAAAAGATTTTTTGGGGAAACGGTAATACCCATAACTTAATATTTCATTGTACAATTTTTTGGGGCGATCACGGCAATCAAACGATTTCTGTGTCAACGAGACTTCGGCACCTGCCAACAGCTATATCGGCCCAATCCTCATCTGTACTCATCTCCATTTGTCTCCGTTTTGATGGGTGTCTTCTCCAGAAAGCATGTTTCAGCTTCTTCCACAATGTTAAATGGGCTTTAGCACTTAGCTTGTAGAAAGCCACTTCCGAATTGTCCAACGCTTTAGCCATTCTTCTCTGATTTTGGCTTTTGGATCGTAATCACATGACCTAGGACTGAGACCAAGCTTTGTGGCATCCATCAGCACATTCTTCTGCAGAATACCTTGATAATCTTGAGATTGCATTGTACCTTGCACAGATTCAAGTAACACTGTGTCCGATATAGCTAAGCAGCCTAGAACATAACCAAGGCAAGAATTTTACAAAGGTGTTTTATCTATGATACTACTTTCATAGAAGACGTTTCGGATTTCAACATCTGAAATGGCAAATTCATATATCGACTCCACCACCTGATTCCTTGCCGGTGTGATTCTCAGAGTAATCGATTTATGGATCGGTGTGAAAAGAGCCATCATCACATAATCCATCGAGGCCAACAATGCATCTTTTCCTCATCGGGGCCTCAAACTCAGCGTGTGAAGACAACGGCTTCGTCTCTGAGCTGTCGCCACACATCAGCGTCTGTGGACCACCACCGCGGCAGCCTGGGGGCCGCGTTGGTGCGGACCCAGGTGGTGAGGCAGGTACAAGTGCGTGTGCACACACATACACACGGCCATTACATGCACTAATTTTTCCCTTCAGTTCTCTCACAGACTCACACAAAAACACACATGTTGCCATCCACACATAATTCACCGCCTACACCAACACACACACGCACACAAGTAATCACATAGAGGCCCCCACACACACCCATTCATGAAAAAGATGTACACACTCACATACAAAACACAAACACACACTTTGTGTTGAAGAACTTCATTTTTTTCCCCGTGTATGCTGCAATAAAAGTCCAGTTGAACGCAATTAATCATGAGCACAATTACCTTGAACTTATTTTGCACCACAGGATGGTTTGAAACAAAGCCATACTCACGTGGCGACTGACCATTGTTTTTGAAGATATGATATTGGTTTTCACTGGAGAACGATGCTTAGAGCAGGGGTTCCCAACCTATTCCACTAAGGCACACTGTGGGTGCAGGATTTCATTCTTACCAAACAAGATGACAACACTTTTTCCCCAATCTGGTGTTTTACAAGTGCAATCAGTTGATTGCAGTCAGGTGTGGCTTGTTTTAGCAGAAGCCTCATTGGTTCAACTGTCTCTGCTGGATCGGCTGGAACAAAAACCAGGACCCACAGTGTGCCTTGAGGACTGGGTTGAAAACCCCTGGCTTAGAGATACGAGGGATCTGAGATATGAATGTATTAAACTCTCAAATCAACAGAAATATCAGTTACACTGAATGTAACCAAATAATAAAAAAAAAATATATATATAAATACATATATATAAATGAGAGTATTATTGCAAATATGAGGTTATGTCATCACGCGTCTTTCCCAATCAAGCGGAATGATTTCCAGGTGCGATCAATCAACAGACAATCCACTTTCACGACGAACAAGAAAAGCAACAAAGCACCAGATTGCAATGCAACTTTATGTGCGTGCTTGCTCACCTGGCGGCCAAGTAACGAGCAAAGTTAGGATCCACAAAGGCTGCTTCATGATGCTTTCAGCCACGCGCGTGCACATGGTCGGCTCTCTTTGCCGCCGCTGCGCGCGCCTCAGTCAACTCCCGCCGGATTGAACTCATCAGAGAGGCCAAGCGAGATTTATTGACTGATATTAATATTAATCATTGAAAAAAGAGGGAGAAAAGATCAAGAAAAATCCTCTCCCGCTTGCGCTCTTTACAATGTTGCGTTCACGCACGTCCGTTCCTCGCAGCCCTCTGCTGGCGTTTGAGACGCGCGAGCTTGCTACAGCTCTCCCTGTTTGCCCCCCTTCCTAAGCACGCCCCCTCCCACCTCGCAACACCCACCCCCCTCATCATCCTCATCCTCATCACCCCCCCAACCCCTCGAGCTATCCCCGCTCCTCGCAAAGCTCCGTTTTGGATGGCTAGAATGCGGTGGGCGTCCTCCAGTGGCTGACAGGAAAACTGCAGTACAAAAATGTTGAGATTGACAATAATAATAGGAATATTTCTACAATAGGAAATGGAAATAAGGTTTTATTTAGAAAAAAAAAGTAAAATGCATATAACTTAAACGTGATATTATATAAAGAAATTAACACATTCACATTAAAAGAAAAAATGCAATTTTTAAAAGATTTTACCCAAAAATTTTTTTCATTCATTCATTCATTCATTTTCCATGCCGCTTTTCCTCACGAGGGTCGCGGAGGTGCTGGAGCCTATCCCAGCTAACTATGGGCAGTAGGCAGGGTACACCCTGAACTGGTTGCCAGCCAAATTATGAAAAAAAAACATAAAAAGTAGGGCTGTCAAAATTATCGCGTTAACGGGCGTTAATTAATTTTTTTAATTAATCCCGTTAAAATATTTGACGCAATTAACGCACTATGCCCGCTCAGACAGATTTAAATGTCAGTACAGTGAAAGGCCAACTTGTTAATTGTGTTTTATGGAGTTTTTCCGCCCTCTGCTGGCGCTTGGGTGTGACTTGCATATGTTATGTGGCGTAATGTCGCCCTCTGCTGGCGATTCAGTGCAGCGGATTATTTGGGTTTCGGCGCGCTTTTCTGACGTAATTATATGTCGACGCGAACTCACACTAATAGACAGTGTTATTCAGACCAGCTAACGTCCGCATCTAGTATTCAGTGGCAGTTCTCATAGCCCCATCACACTGTTTGTGTCTAATACATGCATCGCTTGGGAGTTATATTCCTCCTTTGTTTATATTCATGAGCATTAGATAGTTATTGATGATGTGTATTTGAATTTGTTCACATATATGGTGAAATGCAGTTACATTGTTAGATGCTTGTGAGCTAATTGGCTAGTGCTACTGCTCAAATGGACACGTGTGTGTACATTTTATGTTATTTTGTGATTTATGCAAGTTATTGACACATTGCCTTGTTATTTTCAGTTTTACAAAAATACAAGAAACGTGCTCCTGTCAAAAAGAGATGACTTCAGTAAAGCCCATGCAACTTTGCCACACCGTCTGATTTCTTTTTGGAACTTATGTTCGCTATCTGTCAATTTGTACTACTAGTTTATTTTTTGATTGAAAATTTTACAAATTTTATTAAAACGAAAACATTAAGAGGCGTTTTAATATAACATTTTATCCATGGATCACTTTAACAGAATGTTAATAATGTTAATGCCATCTTGTTGATTTATTGTTATAATAAACAAATACAGTCCTTATGTACTGTATGTTGAATGTATATATCCATCTTGTCTTATCTTTCCATTCCAACAATAATTTACAGAAAAATATGGCATATTTTATAGATGGTTTGAATTGCGATTAATTACGATTAATTAATTTTTAAGCTGTAATTAACTCGATTAAAAATTTTAATCGTTTGACAGCCCTAATAAAAAGACATGAAATAAAATGTATAATATACCTAAACATGAAAGTCAAGTAAAATAAATAAATAAAAGGTGTGTACTATTTTACAACCAAGTAAAATCTAAACAACACTGGAAAAATAAAAGTAAAATTGAGTGACAAAAAAGAAATGACAAGAGAACACAAGAAAAATGTCATCGTCATAACCAGATGTATGATTAAAACTGCAATTAAGATTGTTATAATTTTGTCAAACTTAATGTTCTTTCCCTCAACAATATACCATTCTTAGAATCATATCAGTATTACAAAAAAATATATATATATTTTATTTTTTAATCAACAATGTCAATTAAAAAATTCATTATTTATTATTAGGTTACCCATCTTATCATTATTTGTCAGAGACCACAGTTGAACAAGCCAAAAATGTATTATTTTATTTATATATATATATATATATATATATATATATATATATATATTATTCGGTAGATAATTTAATCATATTTTATTTACCAGAACAATCATAAATTTTGCTCCCTTTTACAGCAAGACATTAAAAATTGAACTTAAGAAATCGACAAGTAAAGCAACTTCAAAGCACATTGGACTATTCTTTGCATTGTCTCGTCCTCTGGTGGCCGTATTTAAAACTACACTAAAAAACAAATTGTGGTAGAACCGTACTTCTCAAATAGTGGAGTGCAAACTTACTAAACATACTTTTTTTTTTTTTTTTTTGCCATACTAAAATAATGTACTATATGTATATGTATATGTAATATGTGTATGGTACTTGTACGCCAACTCAGTGGGTGGCAGTGGCGCTCTCATTTTCAGAGTGTGCGTAGTATTTTTGGACCAAACAAGAGCACACAGCAAAGAGCACTGGAGATATGAAGAGCTACACAAGGATATATGACGAAGCGTATGTAGCGTTTGGCTTTGACTTTTAATACTGTAGGAGATGAGGAAAGACCAGTCTGTTTACTCAATCTAAAAAGGTTTGCAGCAGGAAGCCAAATCAATTAAGACACCACTTAAAGACATCAGACCCTGATCACATTGATAAGCCGCTTGATTGTATTTTAGTGAGAACTTGCCGAATATTGCTAACAATCGTCCCTCTTTGTCATTGTTACGTCAGTAAACCAGCGAGCACTGTTAGCATGATCGGTGCAAAATAACCCCACGCTATAGCAAAGGAGTTAATACTGGCAGCAGTAAATATAACATTTGTCCCCCTGTCCAATGACACTGTCGTTTTTGTTGTAATTTTGTTTTTCCGGTTAAATTGTTTGGCATATTGTCTTCGTAAGTTAATGTTCCTAATCAATTTGAATTTATAATTATTGATTGATCTTATTAAATTTTATTTTTCCGTATCAAATTGTCAAAAACATGTATCTTGAGTGTTTTACAGTTTGGATGTGACTCTATTTTTTATTTATTCAGGCAAATTGATGCGCTTTACGTCTTTGCTGTAACAGACAAAACAATGTTGATAAAGTTGTACTTTATTCCAAGTTGATCTATATTACTTTTCCCCCCCTTTAATATAAAAAAGGAAACAATGTTTGGCAGAGGTGTACTTATAATAAAATAATTTTAGAGACAAATGATACTATTTACAGTGGCGGCAGAGAGTTGTGGGGAGGGGGCGCGAAACGTCTACGTCTTCCTGGGGGGCTGTTATAGAAAATAGTTGAGAAGCACAGTGGTAAAACCATAAATTTGTTACATTATTAACTGTGCTGCTCATCCTCACAAGGGTCGTAGGGATGCCAGGGCCAATCACCAGCTGACTGGCCAGGAGGTAGTGTACACCCTGAACTGGTTGCTACCCAATCACGGGGAACAAAGAGACAAACAACCATTCACACTGACACCTACTGACACTCGGAGTGTTCAATCAGCAGATCATGCATGTTTTGGGGATGTGAGAGGAAACCAGAGTATGCAGAAAAAAATCCACAAGTCCAGAAGCACATATTAAATTTCAAAATTTCAAGTGAAACAACGATAAAAAAAACATTAAAAAAAAGCTGTAAAGCACCCTCAAACTGCGGTTGTACCATTTTGTGGGATATGTTAAAAAGTGTTTATTTTTTAAAGCTGTTACAGGAATTGTTTAAAATAAATATTTGGTAACACTTTGTTAGACAGTGGCGTCATCAGACTGTCATGAGACAGTCATTATTATGCCATGACACCAGTGTTGTTTTCGTCAACGATAACAAAAATATTTATCAACGAATAATTTTTTTCATGACAATGACGAGCTAAAAACGTGTCTTGGGAGACTAAAATAAAACTAGATGGATGCCAGTTTTCGTCTAGGACGAGTACCAGATGAAAATTCGCCACAGTTTCCAACATAAGTTCACAATGGGTGACATTTTCTTATTGTAGATTAAGTTAGCACACATCGTAGCAGTGTTAGGTCATGTCTGCTGCGCCATCCCCTCGCCCCACACACACGCTTATTCACCATTCAGGCTCCTTTTGTGAAACACATGTGTCAGTTGCTGCTTGGTAAGTTTTGTTTTCTTAAATTGGCTAGATATGCATGTTGCTTTAGCCTTTAAAGGTCTGTGCTGAGTCATCATCACGCGCTAAATGCAACTTGTAGCATTAGCATTTAGCGTGGTAAGCGTCATCTTAAACTCCTGGAAAACTTTTTACATACAGTTCGTGGCATTCAGGTGAGTTTTAATTAAAAATAATGTACTGTTTTCCTGCTGAGTGTCTATTATCATCACAAAGAGATACATTGGAAGGTGATATCCTTGTACACTATTGATTATTATTTAATTTATTTAATCGTGAATGTTTTTTTTTTAATTCATAGGAAAATATTTTGAGTTTTCGTTGACTAAAACTAGAAAAACCCATTTTTAAAAGACTAAAATATGACTCAGACTAATATTTATTTTTGTCCAAAAGACTAGGACGAAAATTAAAAGGGTTGCCAAAAGCAACACTGCATGACACTCCTAGATAGCAGACCGACGTTGAAAAGATGTTGGATCAACATTCCACTGTCAATCTTATATCGTTGAATCAACGTCACTTTTGCACCCTTAATGTTGAACGTTTCAACGTTGAAATCCTTTCAAAACCTAAACTTCATTTCGATTATTGATAATAGAGGAACAATGCTGAATCAATGTTATGTTTTCGACCAAAACGCCCACTCATCCATAATTCAATGACTTTTCAATCATATTTCCTGGTCAATCATAAATCAACTATTTGTCAACATTAGTTCATCAACTATAAAACAATGTTAACCCAACCATCGCCTGACTTACCATAGAACAAAGTTGTTTCAACATCACTTGACGTCGAAATTTTTTATTTCAACTATACTGATGATATTGATAGAAAATCAACGTTAATTCAATGTCGATCTGCTTCTGGGACTGTCATGAGCATTAATGAATGCTTATGGATTATGTCATTAAGTGTCATCCGGCAAACTATGTCACTTTTGAATGGATGTAAAAGATGCGGCCTGGACGTGAATGGAGTTAGTGACAAAATTGTCAACAACAGTGTCATGTTATAATTCTGATGGTCTTAAGACAGACTTATGACGCCACTGTCAAATAAAGTGTTACCAAATATTTTCAGTAAATTTAGCACAATTTTGAAATCATACAATAAAACCACATGATGGTAACTTAAGTTATTGTACCTTCAATTTTTAAAAATTTTTTTAAATTTTAATTTTTATTTAATAAATGCACAAATTTCAGGTTGACATCATAGAAATCTTTGTGCCGTATTTAAAAGAACAAATTCTGTGGTTAAACAAAGCACAAAAAATGTCTGACAAAGATTGAAATTAACCCAATTGCATCTTTATTGATGTCAACAACGCAAAAACTGGAATTTTAACAAACGAACAAACAAAAATGACTAAAGAAAATAAGTTTTCAATTTGAACACAAGATCCAACCACAGCATGCGGCTTGGTGACATCATCATTCGTCCAATCAACGTACTTGTTGTGATATGAAACACTATATACAAAAAAACAAAATCTAAAGTGTCGGATCATCTAAACATCTATAAAAAGCAAAAAGAAATATTATGAACGTCTTGACATAATTTAACACAAAACAAAAAGAAGCGACTTTTTTTTCCCCCCCTTTTTCATAAGACATCTGCAGACCGGAGGGTGGCGGGTATTTTATCCTGTGCACGCTACACTACACGCCAGCCCACATGCAAGCTACATGCTAGCACATTAGCTAAGACCAAAGACACGACCACTCATGACAGGCAAATATAAGGTCCGCCGCCGCAGTTTTTTCCCCGTAATTTTTTTTCTTTTTTACAAAATGACTTTTTCGATTTTTTGGGGGGGCAGCACAACGCAGCTGTTTCTTCTTGTCGGCGTTTAAACCTTGGACGGGGGAGGGCGACAGTACCACCCCCTCCAGTTTGCAGATGCCAACGACAGCATGAACCCCCCTCAAAAAAAACCCCACAAAAAAATAGGAGCCGCTTTTTGTCTTGCTCTTAGCGGTTAGCTTCGTATGTGTTAGCAGTCACTAAACCCTTTCACGCTTGTGTTTTTTAGAGGGAAAGGCAGAAGTAGAAAAAAGGGGCTTTCATGTGGAACCCAGCAAAGCTGCAAAATTGTATTCATCCTGGTACCTTTCACACAAAAAACACCAAAGAAGGGGTACAAAAAAGAAAAAAAAGTCAGGAAATTAGCAATATGTCTCCGTACCTTTCACAGAGAAAACAGTAAAAACGGTTTAAAATAGGTGGCGTTGACATTTTGATTGGATATAAGTGGTCTGTTTTGGAACCTTTCACCCAACAAATCACCCAACAAATACGGGAATAAAATAAAAGAATTGTCAGACAGTCCGTACCAGTCACAGAAAAAAAGAGCAAATAAAAACTCATAATTAGAACTCTCAATTCCGACAACGATACCTTTTATCTTGCCCATCGTCAAGTTCATTTCTTATAGTCTGCATTTTAACAAAATACGGTTAACAACAGGTTAAAAAAACATTCAAGGTTAAAAAAAACAACAACAACAAAAAAAACAGTCACGGTCGGTAAAGACATCTGCATTTTTTTTGTCTGTTCCTTTTATCACCAAACAGAAGCAGCTTTGCTGGGTCCCATGTGGAATTGTAGGACAATTGTGAGATTTCACACCAACAGTATACCCTTTAACGTAATCACACTGTGATACTACCTCCCAAGCCAGGAATTATGTGGTATGGATTTAGTACCATTCACGCGGAAAACAGCAAGTGCAATTTAAAAATTTGGCTCTAACGAGGAGGGTCTTTCACACAGAACACAGCGAGGCAACATTTCTTTCTTCATCCGTGCAAAACATTTCACACAGATGCCGTCCCGCCTCCAATACTACCCCCAACTCTGGAATTTCTCAGTCATTATTGGTACCTTTACGACAAAAAACATCAAATGTGGGGAGAGAGAACCACCCAAGATAAATTGGTTTTGACAGGTAGCGTGAAAGGGGCTGATGACAAAGGAGTAAAGGGGATTTAAGGGTAAAACAAGAAGAATCCCTGAACGTTCCAGAACAACAAACATCGACCACATATGGTCAAAATTATTGGGACATCCGCACGAATTGTAACATTGGGAATATGTGCAGTTTGGATGAAGGAAAATTATGTATGGACAAATCTTATGGAGATCCTATAGGGAGTGAAAATATGGAGGGAAAATGGGTAAAAAAGTATTCGGAGAGTGATGAATTTGCGCTTCTGGCCATTTGTGCTCACTCCAGATGACATTGAAAAAGACGTTGTGAGACTTCTGGGGTTATTTGTTCAAAACCAGACTCATGTAACAGGAGGCGTCCTGATACTTTTCTCCACACCCGAGTGTATAAAGTGGTGACATGCTGCCAGGAAAGCGGGACATCAATCACATTCTGTGTACTGAGAGAGAAGGTGGACGAGGACGCGGAGGAAGTTGATTGATTAAAGAATGAAAAGAAAGGGACGAGCAGAAGAAGACGAGGAGGATGTTAATGTCGTCGGCCAAGTGTAACGTTGGCCCGCCGCCCACCCGACGCCCGCGGCCTCTTAGCCAGATTAGCATCCATTTGCAGCCGTGGACCCGAGCCAACGGTGCAACTGCCCTTTAGAACAGAGCTGTCCAAATTGGGAATAGGTTACGTTTATTTCAAGGGCGCAAGGTTGTCACGGATAACAAGAGGAGCGTTTCCATTCATTAAATGACGACGTGATGAATATCCAAAGCATGGACGTAAGTGTAATGTAAGTGAATGAATGAGGGAATTTGAGCTACGGTTTGGTTTCTTTAGGCAAAGTGAAGACTGTAAACACTTGACCCTTCCAAGAACAAAAACAAAAAAAACACCTCTCACATGTTCCAGAAAAGCAGTTAAGAGTGAGGCCACACTGAAAAGAAAACTAAAATAGAATGATGAAGTGGCAGTTTTTCAAGGAACAAACTGTCATCTTCAAAGGTTAGTTTTTAAGATTTTACATTTTCAAGACATTTTTCTTTTAAATGAGAAAAAAATACAACTTATCTGAGTATCATGACCTTTTGCCTCGAAATATGTAACTTTTATCTGAAAATGTCTTTCATTAAAATTGATGACTTTGTCCTCAAAAGATGAAACTATTCCAATTTTTGAAAAATAAAGTTTGTTGAATATGAATATTTTTCAGAAAAACACTGTATGGTAAATTGTTTTTCCCCGATATGTCTTTTTCAATTTAGCTTAGGAAAAAAAAAAAAGTTTCAAAAAGGAAAATCTCAAAAATGTAATAATATTATTTCCAGAATGTTTTTTTTGTTTGTTTTGTTTTTCCAAAATGGAACATTTCCTTGATAATATCCAGCTTTAACCCCTTTAGACCCGCATTTTTTCTGCTGAGCAAAAACAAAAACATCTGCATAGATTTTTACTCTACTCAAACACCAGAACAAAGTGCAGTTTTTTGGTTGGGGATATTTCATGCTTTTATTGGTTAATTTTAATGTTAATTTTTTTAAAAATGAGAAACGAGCGCTTTACATTATCCTTTTTGAAGTTGGGTTTGGTCAGCCATTTTTAAAGAGCCAAGAATAGCAAAGAGGGCATACCAAACCTTATGATTTGATTTCGATGGGTAAAGTTTCATTCAATAATCTCCCAGTGGCAATACCAACTAAATTCAGTGTAATTATGGGTTTAGAGACGCAAACGCGTCATGTCCTTCAGCAGCATGCTTAGGTCCGAAGGGGTCAAAAATGATTATGTTAATTTTCGGACTATAAGCAGTTAAACCCTGCCCCCCTTCAATCCAGCAATTTATGGTCCATTGTGGCTTTTACATTATACTGTAAGATCACATAGGTGTTCTTGGAAAATTTAGTGAGTGAGGCTTATAGTCAGGAGTGGCTTTCCTTATACTCCAAAAATTACAGTAGTTCTTGTCAGTGAGGCCCCAACACTTTTTCCTAAACATACAACAGAATTTACGACAAGAAAAACGACAAAATATTTGCATTTGAAGTTAGTTTACATTGCAATGCCATTGTTGGTACTCATTATCATGATTACATTTATTTTCTTTTTTTTTTTCATTTTCCAAATACTCTGCACGCATGTACTAAAAACAGGCAATAAGAGTATTCTAGGAAGTGAGATACACGAGCGAGGAGTGTTTTTTTCCCTATCTTCCTCGTTGTATTTACAGCGCGCACACCCGACACCGTTTGCGTCCAGTAAAAAGAATGCTAATATTTATATATATATTTATATATATATTTATACGTATACATGTGTGTAGGTGGAATGGCTTGGGGTAACGGTAGGAGGGGATGCACGGTGGCTCGTACCATTTTTTTTTAGGAGTTTGGGGGAGGTTCTGGAAAGGTTAATGTGTGAGGAGGCTCGGGAAAGAATGCGAGTTACAATTTCGGAGCTGGTTAGAAAACAGGGATCGAAACATAACAACGGGTTAGTAAGTCATCGTGTGTGTGTGCGTGCGTGTCAGTGCAAATCTCACGTCCCTGTATGGATGCCAACAAAGTCCTCACTCTCAACTGCCCCCCCCCCTTTCTTGAGCAACTGAGTGTGGTGAAAACAAAATGGAAGATTGTTCGTTCTCCTCTTCCTCCTTTCACTCCTTCTTCCTTCCTAGATGAAGTATTCCTTCTTATCCTCGGCTCCGGAGTTTCCGCCCTCGGCGTTGATGATGGCCGTGTCAGCATCAGGGGCGTCGTCTGAGCCTTTGGCCTCGTGGGTCAAATATGTTCCTGGGACCAAAAAAAAAAAAAAAAAACGAAACTTAACACATGTCTTAACTCATTAGCAGTCATTTTAGAGAATTTGACAGTGTTTTATAGACTTCTGTTAAGTAGTTTGAACACCAAATTTTAGTTAAACTGGATTTCATCTTCAGCAAATATGTAATAACTTGCTCCAAGTGGGTATTGAACACAGAGCACCACAAAGGCAGCGGAGTGCACTGATAATTGAGCTTAGACTCTAGCTGACTATACAAGTGCCGGCAAGCTCTTTTGGAGGCGACAGGAGTGAGGCTAAGGTAAGGTATGAAATTTATTCAGAAATGTATGTATTGCCCATATACCGTATTTTTCGGACTATAAGTCTAAATTTTTTTCATAGTTTGGCTGGGGGTGTGACTTATACTCGGGAGCGACTTATCTGTGAAATTATTAACACATTATTATATCATTTCACATGTTATTTTGGTGTTTTGGAGTGACACTGATGGTTTGGTAAACTTGTTAGCATGTGCTTTATGCTATAGTTATCTGAATAACTCTTAATAGCTATGTTACGTTAACACACCAGCCACGTGCGCATTTCGTTGTTCATGCATCATGCAACATCATCATACTGTACAATTGTTCAGCATGTTGTTCTCTATTGTATTGTATTCTATTAAATTGCTTTTCAAGATGACATATCTGTTCCATGTGATGAATTTTATCAAGTAAATTTCCCCCAAAAATGTGACTTATACTCCGGTGCGACTTATATGTTTTTTTTCCTCTTTGTTGGGCATTTTAAGGCTGGTGCGACTTATAGTCCGAAAAGTACGGTACTTGATAATGCAATTTTATTCAACTCATTTTAATCAAGCTTACAATGTTAACAGCAGCGTTGTTTTCATCAATGATGACGATAACGAAAATATTTGGTCAGCGAACGACGACACGATAACGAGCTAAAAAAGTGTTTTGGTAGACTAAAACATAACAAGACTAACGCCAGTTTTTCAACAGACGAGAAGAGAACGAAACGAAAATCCGCAATTGTTTCTGTCACATGTTCACAATGTGTGACATTTCATGTATAGTAAGCCTGCCCATCGTAGCAGTGTCTTGTTGTTTTACTCGCGACGTTCTGCACCCCCCCCCCCCCCAATCCTCCACTCACCAGTGTTGTCTCCAGTCACTCCGGTTTACAGACACACAGTAAGATTTGTTTTCCGATTTTGGCCAGAGAGAATATGTAATGTTGCTTTAGCCCTTAAAGGTCTGTGCTGAATGATCATCACACACTAAATATAACTCGTAGCGTTAGCAATAAAGGCGTTCCAAAAAAATGGATCATTAGATACATCGTGATTCATCATGTGACGATTCGATTACGATTCACAAAGGTTCAAAAACGATGATTTTCCCTAATAACTTTATGACAGCTGCTCGTAGCGGAACGAAATTCAAGAGACGTCTGCCGCCCGGACACCTTTGACGGACGCACGCACAACATTACGATGGATGCTGCCGGTTACTGAGCGAGAGATTTACTCCTTTTCAAAAGACTGGAAAATAAATTTGTGTATGAGACGGGCAGGGACCCGGTGGTCGCGCTACTGTGCGCCAGTTATTTTTTAGAACGAAAGGGGAAGAGAGAGAGCTCGTCACTCCTTGTCTTTCAGTTGTCCAGCAGTAGGTTCAAGTCGTGTTAATTGGAAAAAGTCCCTAGTGTTTTTCTAAGTCATGTGTCAGTCTATCAGAGGTGAGTACACAAACCCTCTTTTAGTGTTTAGCATTTATTATTATTGCTTTTGAGATGTTACTAGTTAGCACCTAGTGCTATGCTAATTAGCGACTTCGCTAACATATATTTCCATGTCAAATGGCGCGTTGTTTGGTGGTGTATATAAGTTACTCCAGATGCAGAACATTTAAAACCAGGATTAAGTACAGCGGTGACACTATAAACATGCGAAACAGTACAGAAATCTGTGAAAACAAAATATATTGGTTATGGTCTTATTTCTAAAGACACTTTATCTGTTTCCAGAAAATGTGGAATTCGTTCCACCAGTGTAAATTTTATTGTATTGTTGAGATAAATAAATACTGCCTTTGAAACAGCTAAGTTTTTGTACCTTCTTGTGAAAAAGATTATCTCAAGGTCAGCTGTGTGTTTTATGGGCATGTTGAGAAATAGGTACTGCCTTTAAAACGGTTAATGTTTTTGCACTTAAAAAACAACAACAACAAAAAAAAAAAACAAACAAAAAAAAAACAGTTTAAGGCCAGATTTTTGTCTTATGGGCATGTTTCCATCGTTTCTGTTGAATCATTAGGATATTTTAAATATATAATGGATAAAAATTTGTTTAGCTACTTTATTAATTAGTAATATACGATGCATCGATAATTGTGACAATCGTGACAACAGTGATCATAGTCAATACCGTGATCATCGTTCAATAATCGAATCGTAGCAACCTGAATTGTAATTGAATCGAATCGTGGGGTGCCTAAGATGGCACATCCCTAGTGAGCATAGGATTTGTGTTAGCATAAGGCTAATGCTAACGGTAAACGTCCTCTTAAACTCTCGTACAACTTTTTTGTTTGTTTGTTACATACAGTTTGTGGCGTCTAGGTGGGTATAATTTTCCTGCTAAATGTGTATTATCACAAAGTTGGAGTTACAATATGTGCTCGTCTGTCAATGTTTATTCAAAATAGTCGGAAACCTTTATTTCTTTATTTATTTTTGGAGCGATTTTTTTTTATTTTATTACAGACGAAAACTAAATGTCAACTAAAGTAGACAAACACAAACACATTTTGAGGAAAAAATATGACTAAGACTAATAGGTAGTATAATCCAAAAGACTAAGACTAAGACGAAAATTAAAAGGGCTACTAAAAACATCACTGTTTAACAGTTCAGGAAAGGAAAATATCAAGTTACTTAAGAGAACTTATTTTAGAGAAAATTTGGACCCCCAAACTGGGCTCATTTGAAACTGAAATAATGCTGGTGATAAAACTGTTCCTAAGCTTGAAATTCCCAATATCATCAGACTTGTCATCTTCTCAGGGCATCATCTTATCTTAAAAGAAAAAGTGTTTTGTCGGCATCTTGTGGCAACTTTAGGCAATTACAAACGATTTTGTGACCCAAATTTTTATTTGATGTAGATACTTCACCTTTGTGTCTAATAAGGTATCTCCCAAAGACGATGAGGAGGCACAGCAGGATAAAGACGATGACGGCCACCACACCCCCGATCACTGCGTGGTCCACGCCTGATGATGTCGACATGGCCGTGGGGTCTGAGCAAAGCATGAGAGACAAGGAGGAAAGGAATGAGAAAAGAGGAAGCAAAGTCAATTAAACTTCCCAAAAAAACCATGTGAATCTAAACCTATCTAACAATGATTACAATATTCGGGGGCCTGAAACTGTGATGTGACTGTTGGCATTTAAGGTTTTTAAAATGCGAAAACATGGTTTAGTGGCCAGTGCTGACTGTGAGTGACCCAACATGAGAGTCGACGAGAATGGGTAGAGTGCACGTGCACTTCGACTTATTGCTGCGGCAAGAAATGAAGTACAGTAAAAGTACTTCAATACTTCCCCCCTACTGATCTACTGTAGGCTCTCACAAATGCACAAACCGCATACTAGGGCATGGAGGTGATGGGGGTGCGCTGACGAGGCGAGACTGCCAATGAGGCCATTAATCCCACTTGTCAGGGTACACTCACACACACGCACCCTCGCACACGCACACGCGCACACAGTGGACAGAGTGTAATTGACCAGTACCACTCAAAGGGTCATGTGTTGGTAGAACGTGTGTTGCATACTCGTGTGTCCCCATGAAACATTTATTACTTACTCTGTGTAAATGTGTGTCTGTGTCCTGACAGAAATACACAATGACATCGAGACAAATAGACACAAGGAAATATACATATACAAACAGATTAAGTGGGGACAAAAATATATTCACAATTAAACACACAAACTAACAGATTACAACAGAACACAATCCAATGAGATCGATTCAAGAGTTTTCTTAACTCATTTGCTGCCATTGACAGTGATAGACATCCAATCTATTTTAACTAGGAGGGTTGGCAGGCGGCAAATTAGGAGTAAGAACCTCTTGGTACATCACGATACGATACGATTTGTGATACAAAGCTCAAGATAACGATGATCTGACGATATGGCGATACAACGATTATCGATACATTGGTCAGGAAATCATTGTAGAATATTCTACAAACAACTAATAAACAAAAAAACAAGCTTCTGCTGTGAATTGGAATGAGTTTATCACTATAAATGTGCCAGTAAGAGAAAAGCAGTCCCAATGACTCAAAGATTTTAACATGTATTTCAAAATGAATGCCTCAATGAAACATTTTTTTTTTTTTTTTTTTTTTTTTAATGAAGGGTTTTCAGAAGCTTTATTGGTGGCTTTTCTCAAGTTAAAGCGCCACATAGAAATTAATAAATTTAATTGTGTAAGCAGGATGTGTGTATTATTCTTATTATTTAATTACAGGTGTTTTAGCTCATTTCAATTTATTTTATTTAAATGGGCTATTATTTATTATGTGTTTATATTTTACAAATGTGATGTAGTATTAATTTATATTGTATATTTTATGTTGTATAACTTTAGTTCCTATGTGAATATTAGTTCCTACTGTACTTGTTTTGTTGTGGTAGGAGGGTTTTGTATTGAACACGGGGCCGTATTGGTTATTGTTATAGCAGAGAAGACAGCAATAAATCAACAAAGACAAGTCAACTGTACCCCGATCTACCACTCAAGAGATCTGATGGACTCAAAAAGTGGGTTATGATTGCATATTAGTTTGACAATCGACTGGATCCACCGTATTTTTACACAAGTGACTTCCGGTCTGCCCGATCCTAACTACCGGTAGTAGTATTGATGCAGGAGGGTTGCGTCCCGCGTCAAATAATAACCTCTGCCGTTCTTTTCGCATGCGTCGTGTTGAGCCGCTTCTGGGAAGCGTCTAACACGCGGCTGCACTGCGACTGGTGTGCATTGGCTGATTGACTTTAACGCCCGCGTTTCACTGCGTTCTCGCGGCGGCCACGTTCTCGCGGCGTTGACGTTTCTGGGTTATACTGTCCTACCGTGTTGGTCCTCATTATAGTAGAGAATACGGAGTAAATATAATCTACACAAACAAACTGTAACCCGATCGACTCACAGCCTCGAAAAGTAAGGGTTACATTACGTCAGAAACTCGTTCGGTATGCCTCCGTTCCGAACCGAGCACCACGTACCGAAACGGTTCAATACAAATTAGGGCTGTCAAACAATTAAAATTTTTAATCGAGTTAATTACAGCTTAAAAATTAATTAATCGTAATTAATGGCAATTAATCGCAATTCAAACCATCTCTAAAATATGTCATATTTTTCTGTAAATTATTGTCGGAATGGAAAGATAAGACAGATATATACATTCAACATACTGTACATAAGCACTGTGTTTGTTTATTATAACAATAAATCCACAAGACGGCATTAACATTAACATTCTTTCTGTGAAAGGGATCCACGGATAGAAAGACTTTTAATTCATAAAAGATAAATGTGAGTATAAGTTATAGTAATTTTGATAGTTTGTATATTGTGACTAAATATTGCCATCTAGTGTATTTTTTTAGCTAAACTTAATGTTTGAATAGCGTATTATTTAGCGTAGCTATTTTGATTGGGAATGCCAGATCTCTTTGCATTGAGCGCTTTTCTTTTTGTGAACATTATTTTATTTTTGAGAGCTAGGAATATTATTTTTGTTGTGCTTTCACTAAATGATACTGTAGCGATTTAAATGTTCTTAACTGCCCAAATGCATGATGGGAATTTGAGCAACCATGAGTCACAGTGGTTGCTGCAAAGGATATATCTTCTCTGCGTAGAGTACAATACATGGTGTAAAGAAATGATCATTTCTAACTATACTTCCCCATGTTTCTTGCCACAATAGTTATAACAATTGCGGAAGAGATGCTACTGCGTAACCCATTAAATAGCGCGGCTCCAATAAATGTCTGCGTTATCAATTCATCCTGCTAGGAAATTGGTAATGCTATGGACCCCATTGGACTAGTGAATCATACTGGCTCATTGTCGTCAGATGGCTCGGTTCATCCGATTACCTCCTGAGGAAGACGGCGGCGAACATATAAACACCGAGAGGCGTTAGATGGCTTTTTTGTACTTTAATTAACAAAACAAAAGCATGTGAGGAATGCAGCATTCGGGCCTGCGCTAACTGCGCACTTTCTCTACTCTCTCGCTCCCTCTCTCGCTCGACCACTTTCTTCCTCACTGCTCAATCTGACAATGCCGGTCACATTGAAAATAACAGCGGCCCCCTTGGCAGGTGCCGGTAACATCTGCGTCCACTCCACTTGCTTGTCTCTGCCCTCAGCTCTCAATGTACTTCAAACGGCGCCATTGTAGTCTGTTCGCGGCAATGCTTGAGTGGGTCGTTCCGCGCATGCATTAACTGCGTTAAATATTTTAACATGATTAATTAAAAAAATTAATTACCGCCCTTTAACGCGTTAATTTTGACAGCCCTAATACAAATACATGTACCGTTACATATTATACGTTATATATATATATATATATTAGGGCTGTCAAAATTATCGCGTTAACGCGCGGTAATTATTTTTTTAATTAATCACGTTAAAATATTTGACGCAATTAACGCACATGTCCCGCTCAGACAGTATTCTGCCTTTTGGTAAGTTTTACAGCAAGGCTTTTTGTGCTGCAGCACAACAGCGAACTCTTGTGGTCGCTTTGCGACATGGTTTATTTTTTTCTTGCCAGTTCATATGGCTGCACGACGTCTCGGGCTGAAGCCTACGTTGTAATGTTGTGCTTATATGATCCTTGGACAAGATTTGTCTGTAAGTATGGTTGTTGTAAAGAATGTACATATTATGTTAGTAGGCGAAATGTTCTATTTTTTGTATGAGCCGCTTTTTGTTTATGTTTAGTGAACCTGTATAGCGTGCTAAGGTAACGTTGTTGCTAATGCAATGCTTGTGTACTTTTTTTTTGTAGTTTTATGACGGTCTAAAGAGGACAATGGTTTGAGGCTATTTTATTAATAAATCAGATGAAAAGGGAAGAAGTCTGATTATTATGGCGTCGTTCACTAGCTGTCTAACTTTGGAAAAAGTAGACGCTTCAGAGTGAGGACAGCATAGACAGATTTAAATGACAGTAGAGTGAAATGCCCACTACAGTCCTTATGTACCGTATGTTGAATGTACTGTATATATCCATCTTGTGTCTTATCTTTCCATTCCAACAATTTATTTTACAGAATATATATAATTTACAGAAAAATATGGCATATTTTATAGATGGTTTGAATTGCGATTAATTGCGATCAATTACGATTAATTAATTTTTAAGCTGTAATTAACTCGATTAAAAATTTTAATCGTTTGACAGCCCTAATATATATATATATATATATATATATATATATATATATATATATATATATATATATATATATATATATATATATATATATATATATATATATTCATATATTATTTTCATTTTTATATTTATTTTTTGAATGACTGAACGTGGAATCAAGTACTTGTCTAAAGAAAGATGTGACTTGGAATTATCCTCCAAAAATGACCCTGTTGATGGAAGCAAAGAGAAATGTGTGTGAAAACAGACAGTCGATGTCCGCTTTTTTTTTTATATTTACTTTTTCGGGTAACAAAAAGTCGAACTGCACTCTAGTTTCCGAAGGTTTCAGTCAATATTCTGAAAACTATCAGTTAAAACACTATATAAAAATTAAGTTTTTAGAGATCATAATAATAATCAAGATCAGATTTCAAGTTTTCAGTCAATATCTTTAAAACAATCCGTTAAAATGCAATACAGAAAATCAGTCTGATATCAATCAGTGATATTATATATATATATATATGTATAAACTATGTATAAAGTAGTAGGCAATAAATCTCCAAATTATTTTGGGGAACGTTGCTTTAACGATTTGCAATTTTACATTATCGAGTAATCATAGTCAGTGTATGCTGCACTGTTTGTGTGAGCTCTGATCCTGCTGTGCGTGCCTTGGCCCCTTGGAGGCAGTGGCGCTTCGCATTTAGTATTCTAGAGCACCTTCATTATCTCATTCCTTCCAGTCGTAATGGATTGGACATCGATAACCGTTTATGCCAGTCAATGAGTTAAAAATACTAATTTAGCAATCTACCAATTTTTCTGGATACAACTCTCATATCTCACAGGATTGCAAAGTTCATATTGTGCCTTGTATACAAATGTCAAGCAGGTGACAAACAAGCTCATGTTGTACCTGCAATGTTTTCTTCAGCATCTTGGTGAGCGGATGAGGAAACAAAGGTGTGTGGCAATGTGGGTGTGTTGTGGTATTGTGTTTAGGGATTATCAGCAGGTGGGCAAGTTAGGGAGGAAGAAAGAATGAAAAAAGAAAGAAAAACAGTGGTGAAATCCTGACATGCATACAAAGTTCTTGTCTCCATGGTGACAACTTGAGCAACAGTATTTATTTGCCATGGTGGGCAGGGCATCGCACTTGCAAATTTTTCAATTTTTTTTCAATTTTTTTTTTTTTACCTGTGGGGGTGTCATGTCCGTTCAGCCCATCGGAAACTGAGGGTGTCGCGGATGAAGGCGGAGGGGTTGCGGAGGAGTCTGGGTTGAAGGTCAAGCCAGGGAAAAGGTCATTGGAAAGTACAGTAGAGGTGGCGGAAATGGTGGTTGTGGCCGTTTCGGACCAGGCGGAGGATAATTCAGTAGTGGGGAAGGCGGAGGATAATTCAGTAGTGGGGGAAGTGGGATCACTCGCATGGGTGGAAAATGACGGTGTAGAAGTAGGAAAAGAACTCGTGGAATCAGTGGGGTCGCTGGGATCTTTTGCGGTGTTGGGCCAGGATAAAGCGCAATGTTTTTTGTTTTTTTTTAATGTGGCAGATCGAAGAACGAAGGAGAGAATTGGGAACAAAGCGCGAGGCAAAAGAATTGGGAAGTAAAGCGATGGGGACGCGGTTGAATAAGAGAAACAAATGAAAAAAAATTAGAAGACAAATCAAATTGAAAAACAGAAGACAGTCCATGACTTTTTCGGAAAACATTCCCGATCTACCTAATTAAAAATGTAGATCATCAAACAGAACCACCAACTCTTTTGGCAATGCTTCCATTAATTAATATAGTACCCATTTTTACCTAAACACAAGCTCAAAACACTAATTAGAAATGTAGCAAAAACTGATGTATGGGCAGTATTATATTTATTTGTATCACCCCAAACCCTACCTACTTGCACTGCAAAACTTCAAGAACCCTCAACTCTTCTAAAAACCTTCTCCACAGAATTGTTTTCATGGTTGTTGTTTACCTACAAACAAGCAGAACATAACCTCCAAAAACACACCGCAGTGTGGCCCAAAACTGAGGTACAGACAGACAGACCATAGTCACCATACTGCGGTTACCTACCAGTACAACCCACCCCTAAGCCTATCTTGCCTGGCACAGCCAGACTATTCTCCCTGTATTTTTTAAACCCTGTGAAAATAGTCTGGGACCCAGCCCATTAACGGCCTCTCGAGCAAGATACAGAATCAACCGTCCAATCAGATTCGTTTATTTGCGTGACGTGTTCTTAACGAGTAACGTCACTCTTGCGCGCCGAAAGTCGTCTCTACAACAACACAGATCGCAAACGTGAGAGAACATGTTCCAATCCGCGGTAAAACCAGTTTTAAATGACCAAAAACACATTGAAACAAGTCATTGACAACAGTCAACATAGCTCGCGCTAGCCATGTTGAATAAACTTCTCCATTCTCCGGTCACGCTAATTACTTGCCGCTTTAACAACGTCTGCCTGTCACTGATTGGTCCACTACGCTGTCTGTTTGCTGTGGCTGTATACCAGGCAAAAGCCTATCACCCTTCAAGACACCCCCCCCGAGATTCCGACTGCTCGATACTTACTGAAAAAAAAAAAGCCAAACCATGGCCTAAAACAGATGTATGAACCCTACCATGTTACTTATATTACCCAGTTCTATTAACATAACTACCTACCCCGCCTTTAAAACAGGGGTGCTCACTGTTTTTTTGCTCCAAGATCTACCGTAATTTCCCAAATATAACGCGTACTTTTTTCCCCCAAAATCAACTTGTAAAATCATGGTGTGCATTATAAACAGGTACATGGATGGAGACAGAAATATATATATATATTTTGTATATATACATAAAAAACGTTTTTTTTTAATTGACACGCCCATGTTGTGTTGAAGAAACGTATGCGGCGATCCGTTGCCGACCATTACGATACGTGACGTCACCATTTTGTTTCTGTAAAACTTCACTCTGACCGGCCGAATGATTTCGTCTGTGTTAAATTCTGCTTTTTTCCCTCTTCATAAAGCACAGAATTTAGTTTCTTGAACTCATTTGAGTCAAGCTTTATTGCAGCTCTGCAACTCGGACCATAACAAACGTAACAACACAGACTTCCTGTGTCCGTCAACTATATCTGTCCCTCGAGAAATTCAAACCCAAATAACAATAGTTCTTATTGTTACTGTCGTGTCGACAGCGATGAGCTCTCTCGGATTTCCGACTTACGTTTTCACTTTCATTTTACCGTATCAATCCATGGAGGAAACATTTATTCATCATGATGAAACTAGCAAGTTATACAGCAGCCTTTAAAAGAAAAGTTACATCTGTTTTGTTTTCTCCTAGATTCTGGTAAGTTGGAGAAGTTGTCAAATCATATTATTACCATACATATTGTCAGTTTACGGTAATGTTTTGAACTACCAATGTGCTATGCTTGTGCTGTGTTTCACCAGTCAGTAAAATGACATTTCTGTATCTGTACACAAGCTCTGTTTTCTTGTATTCTTCTATTTATTGGTGCTAAAATTAGGGTGCGCGTCATACACGGGTACAATAATTTACCCTAGATTTTACAAGTAAATTATGGGTGCGCGTTATATACGGGTGCGCCTTATATTCGGGAAATTAAGGTACTTTTTAACGAGACAACCTCCTGCGGTCTACCTTAACAGCAGGGGGCGGCGGGTTGCACAACCACATACAGTATTTTGCTCGCACAACAGAACTATGTACATTTAAGATGAAAATATACAGTATTTTTTTTTTTATGCAACAATCTACTCACACTTGTGTTGCAATCAACTGGTAGATTGCGATCAACATAATGAGCACACCTGGTTTAAAATATAACTAGAAACTGCAACTCTTCGCAAAACATTTGCCTAATTCATCCTGGTGCTTGTTGCTTGCCTATGAATGAAGTTCAAAACGCATAACATATGAGCAGCGAACCGTGGCCCAAAAACTGAGGTACGGACTGTGTCGTGGTTATCTGTATTGACCACGCCTAAACCTACTTACCCATGAAAACATCAAACAGAACCCACAACTCTTCCTAATACATATCCTGTTTCTTGTTTCTTGCGTGAAAAACAAAGCTCAAAACACATGCTAAAAATGTAGGGAATCGTGGACCAAAAACTGATGAACAGATCGCACCTCAGTTTACCTGTGTCACCCCCCCACTCCCAAAGAACAAAACATCAACTAGAACCCCCAACTTTTCGCAGAACCTTACCTTGCACCAACAGCGTGTACTCTCCGACACTGCTCCCGATGCCGTTGTCGGCGAAGCACAGGTAGACTCCATTGTCGGACTTGTTGAGCACCTCAAAGCGTAAGAAGGTGCCCTCATCTTTTGCCAGCGGGGGGAGCTCTCCATCTTTCTTCTTCCAACTATAGGACGGCCTAAAAATAACAAAGAAAGAAAAAAAGTTTAAAAAGAGAAGGGACATGAGATGACAGGACAGGCGTTAAACGAGAGAATGAAAAAGTGAGAGGATGAAGGACGGATGAGACGGAGGAAGGCGGATTAAGGGAGGACAAGAGAACAAAGATCGGCATTTCGAATGTGAGCGAAAAATCCATCGGGCGATGAGAGCGATAGCGGCGGCGTTCCTTGATAAAAGAATCAATTATGCAAATGAGACTCTCCCTTTAGGGGCTCAGTAGTAATTACAATGACGGCCAGCCGGGACGCCGGGAAGAAGCAGAGGAGGCACCCCTCCCTTCCACCTCCAAATAGGGAAAAAATTGGTCCTGAAAACTGAAACTTAAGGAGGAAAGAAACTCTTACACCTTAAAAAACATTAACCCTGAATTGTGTGTTAGACTAGATAACAGCCGATGTAATACTCAAAGCAGCTATATGGTGGTGCAAATTTTCCATAACTGATCAAAATGAGTCTGGGAGTCCAGTACAGTGGTACCTCTACATACGAAGTTAATTCGTTCTACGATCTTGTTTGTAAATAAAAATGGTCATATGTCGAGCAGGATTTTGCCATAAGAATACTTTATAATTCCATTAATTTTTTTCCACAGCCTGAAAACCTACACTAAATCCTTAATAAATGCTGCTGGTACTATTGCAAATACCAATTACACAGAGCAAAACAAATAAATTATGAATAAAAATCGGAATAATAATACACTAAACGTAGTAATACCTGTAATAATGTAACGAATCGAGTTCTAATGTGGCGGATGTGTTTTGCGTGGTGTACCTGAACACACCGCGTGGCTGACTTGACAGAATAATAAAGGACTTTTTACTTTCACTTTTAATGTTCAGCTGCAGCGGACAGTAGGCATGTTGTGTTTCACAAGTTATGAAATGAATGATTAAAAACCTGATGAAGCTGGCGATTTTTTGGCGATGTTACCACAGTAATGATTGTCACCTTAACTTATAAAGACTAGCAAACGGAGGTCGGAGGAGGACCGACGAGATCGTAGATATTCTAAGGCCGTAATGTCGAGCCAGTGCACGGACGCGCACACCATGCTCATATTTTTCTGTCATTTCCATTTTTTTTTCAATGGTAAGCCTCACCTTTTTCCTTTTTTTCACCACCTTCACTAACATTCTTGAAACCCCTGTTGATTTCTTTCACAATAAAATCCGAAAGGAACTGCGGTGCTGTCATGAATCATCGTATTTCGAGCATGTCGTCGGATGTAGAGACAAATGGCGAGTCAAATTTTACAACGGTTGTCGAGGTACCCCTGTGATCTGTTGATTTGATTAAACGATATTTGCTAAGGACTTTTAAAAGGCAAACATGCCTTTTGGCTCCTTTGGCCATTTTGTCCAATTTTCTTCAGTTTGAAACATGCATTGACTTCGCCAATTCTAATTGGATTTTAAAATCTTTGCAGTTTTGGAACGCTCAATAAGGACAGCCAAACGTCTCATTTTCCAAGATTTGACCCATCTGTTTGCTTTCAATTTGGTCTTTCCCCCTTAACGAGATATACTGGCTAAGTCATTGGCTTTCATTGCTTCCAATAAACATCCAATCTAATCGTTGCCAGCCAGTCACATTTCAAACGTATGTGGCACTAAAACATGACAATTCACTGCCAAACAATTTAAATAGATTTGATGTGTGTTGCTGTCAATGTCAAACACTAAGGCCATGTCCACACGTAGCAAGGAATTTGGCAAAAAGAAGATATTTTTCTACGGTTCGACCTATCATCCACACACGCATGCAGATTTAAACCAGGGTTCTTAAAAATGACGGGGAAGGTGAAGATCTGCGAATTCTGCGTTTGTGGCTCCATCATGTGGACACTGATGACCGAAGATTTACGTCACTGGCTGCGACAAATTTTGTACTCACGTCACACATGAGACCAATTTTTACATTTGGAGTATATTAAATAGGCGCTTTTTTGCTTCCATTTTTTTTTTTTTTTACAAACTCTTGCTGTGCTTCTTATTGAGCATTATTGTGTTTTGGACAATTATTTTATTGTTTTGAATGTACTTAAAAATGAATGAAAGCGGTTGGCTGTGAAGTTTTTTTTTTTTTTTCTACACAAACGTGCAGGTGTGGACGCAATTATTTTCCCCCGACGTATTAGGGCAGAATCCTCGTTTTTAAAAAACCCTGCTACGTGTGGACATGGCCTAAGTTAAAACATGACACAACCTTCACCTGTTGCGTGTCGAAGTTGTAATCTGTAATGAACTGTTCTTAACTTCACTTCGGCCAGCAACTTTTGTGACATGACTCTTTGCTGATTTAACGTGAACTCAAAGTCCACTCAAACGCACAAAAAATTGCTGTCTAAGAAAATAATTAATCGCTTTTTAAAAGTGCAACAATCAGCCTCTTCAAGCTCACGACCTGGTGTGTGGCTTTTTTGTTTCCCCCGACAGCAACGGCAACATCCGAGCGATTAGTGGGCTGCTCGCGGGCCCGTAAAATGCACATTGACTTTTGAGCGTAATGTTTCATAACAGCCACTTACAGACGCTAAATGGCAACTTAATTGTTTGCTTAATTGCTGACGATCTGTCACTGGGAGGGTGGTGGGTAAAGGGGTGGCGAACAGGGAAGGGAGAGGGGGTTCGCACAACAACAGCCCATAGCCTTTTACTGCCAGCAGGAGACCCTCTTCCCTCTTTCTTCTCTGGGATTATTAAGGTTTATGTGGCTGTTAATTATGATTTTATGATGGCTCATGATTATTACCGTCAGTATTGTTTTCACCTCTGCCAACTGCGTTTTGTCAACCCACCCCTAGTACCCAAAGACAAAGGTAGAACCAGATACCGTAATTTCCCGAATATAAGGCGCACCCGTGTATAATGCGCAACCCAAATTTACTCGTAAAATCTAGGGAAAATTATTGTACCCGTTTATAACCCGCACCCTAATTTTAGCACCAATAAATAGAAGAATACAAGAAAACAGAGCTCGTGTACAGATACAGAAATGTCATTTTACTGACTGGTGAAACACAGCACAAGCATAGCACATTGGTAGTTCAAAACATTACCATAAACTGACAATATTTACGGTAATAATATGATTTGACAACTTCTCCAACTTACCAGAATCTAGGAGAAAACAAAACAGATGTGACTTTTCTTTTAAAGGCTGTTGTATAACTTGCTCGTTTCATCATCATGAATAAATGTTTCTTCCATGGATTGATACGGTAAAATGAAAGTGAGAACGTAAGTCGGAAATCCGTGAGAGCTCATCGCTGTCAACACGACAGTAACAATAGGAATTATTGTTGTTTGGGTTTGAGTTTCCCGAGGGACAGATATAGTTGACGGACACAGGAAGTCTGTGTGCTTACGTTTGTTATGGTCCGAGTTGCGGAGCTGCAATAAATGTTGACTCAAATGAGTTCAAGAAACTAAATTCTGTGCTTTATGAAGAGTGAAAAAAGCAGAATTTAACACAGACGAAATCATTCGGACGATTAGAGTGAAGTATTATCGAAACAAAATGGTGACGTCACGTACCGTAATGGTCGGCACCGGGTCGCCGCATACGTTTCTTCAACACAACGTGGCCGTGTCAATAAAAAAAAATCGGTTTATACATATATATGTAATTATATATATATTTCTGTCTCCATCCATGTACCCGTTTATAATGATTTTACAAGTTGATTTTGGGGAAATAAAGTGCGCGTTATATTCGGGAAATTACAGGTAATTTTTTAAAAAAGATATTCCTACCTACCTGGCTGACCTATCAAAAACAATGACCTAATGATTGATTGACCACCCAACTGGCCATCCTAACATGCCTAAATAACAACCAAGCGCTGTCTATGGGAGAAAACCAAACCGTTTCGAAGCTGAAGCTTAACAGAGCTACTGCACTTTGAGCATCGGCAATACAAAAAAATTGGAATGTCCTGAAAAAGAGAAGGTAAGCGTACTGAGCAAAAGATGACATTCCAGTTTCTCAAACAGTCAGAACGAACCAAATTCACTTGTGGGGTTCTTCAAGGGTCCATTCTTGGACCACTATTATTTAACATCTATATGCTTCCCCTAGCTCAGATCATGGAACAGTATGAAATCTCCTATCACACCTATGCAGAAGACACAAAACTCTACATTTCTGTGGCCCCACATGATTATAGTCCCTTAGTCTCCCTGAGTAAATGCATTCATCAATAAATGGATGTGCCACAATTTTCTCCAGCTAAATGTGGGGAAGACAGAAGTGATCATTTTTGGGCCAAAAAAGGAAGGGTAAAAGATAAACACACACCTTGGCACAATGTCACTTATAGATACAAATCAAGTCAGACAACTTGGGGTAATTCTTGAATCAGACCTAAAATTTGACAGCCATCTGAAGTTTGTCACTAAATCTGCTTATTACCACCTACAAATATAGCCAGAATTAAGCGGCTTCTGACAAACAAGATATGGAAAAACTCATGCATGCATTCATTTTCAGTAGATTGGACTATTACGACGGTATATTTACAGGTCTTAATAAAAATCAGTCAGGAAGCTGCAGTTAGTACAGAATGCTGCTGCCAGGGTCCTTACAAGTACAAGGAAACTGGACCACACTACACAGGTTTTGAAATCCTTACATTGGCTTCCTGTGAGTCCAAGGATAGACTATAAAATACTACTGCTCGTCTACTGTTAGTCTACAAAACACTTAATGGCCTTGGACCAAAATAAACGCTTTGATTTGTTGGAACCCATCCTATGAAGCATCTAGACCCCTAAGGTCGTCTGGATCCGGTGTCCTGTATGTTCCAAGAGCAAGAACCAAGCAGGGTGAGGAAGCATTTAGTTATTGTGCCCCTCGCTTCTGGAACAAGGTACCTGAAGGTCTGAAATGAGCTCAAACTGTTTGCTCCTTTATATCAGGGCAAAAAATGCTTTTGTTTATCACAGCATATTCATATCTGTCTATATATTTCAAATTTCAAACTATTTGCTTTTTATTCATTTTCTGCTTTATTTCAATTTTTTAAAATTCTATTCGTGATTTAATGTGATTGTTACGCATCATTTTATTTCCTGTTTCAATTGTCTTTGTTTTAACTTTCTTTTGATTTCATGTGATTTTTACAAATTATTTTATCTTTGCTTGTGGATCTTCATGTGATGTAAAGCTGTTTGATTGCCTTGAGTTTAATTCTTTTCATACATTAAATACTCACTTGAAAAGTCCGTGGCTTTGGATAAAAGGTACTCTATCCTGCTCTGTTGTTGAACTCATGGCCTGCTATAGACAACGACGTTTAAACTGGGTGAACAGGCTGTGAATACTCAGCTTTCAGCGCCATTGACTGTGTGGACGGTTGGCAGCAATCATTCGGTGCCAGCCTCTCTTAATCAAAATGGATTGCACGCCTAGCGCCGTCAATGGCAGTCAATGAGTTTACACATGTAGATGTATATACAATGAAATAAACTCAATCAATCAACTTTATTTTTATAGCACATTTAGAAAAATCTCAAGGGACGCCAGAGTGGCAGGGCCCCCCAAAAAACAAAAAAAAAAAAAACACGCTGGATGCCCATGATCTTCGGGACCTTAAAACAGCACTGCACCACAAAAAGGAAGGCTACACTAAAGGAAATCACATAATGGACTGAACAATATTTCCAGAAACCATTGTCCGTGATCATAACCCACCGTGCCATCCGTTGTTGACAGATGAAAATCTAGAGTGCAAAGAAGAAGCCATCTCTAAATGGAACTCTGAAGCAGAGGTGATTTCTCTGGGCCAGAGGTCATTTGAAAGGGAGTGTATCAAAGTGGGAAACTTTTCTTGTCAGACAAATCAAGATTTAAACTTTTTTATGGAAAACAAGTATGCACTGTCATCTGGACTAAAAAGCACAGAAACAACCCAAAGGTTAACATCACTCATTTCAAAAGGGGCCGTGTTAGTGCCAAACTAACTTACACATCTGTGAAGGTCAATAATGCTAAAATGTACAAACAGGTTTTGGAAAAATAACTGATGTTGTCCAAGCAATTTTTTTTTCATGGACGTCCCTCTTTATTTCAACAAGACAATGCCATACCATATTCAATAAATGTTACAACAGCGAAGCTTTGTAGTAACAGTGGCCTATTTGCAGTCCAGACCTATCTCCCATGATAAAAATGTTTGGGCCAATATGAAGCATAAAATACGACAATGGAGACCCCACACTGTTGAAAATCTGAAGTAGTACAATGTACACTGCTGGCCAAAAGTATTGGCACCCCAGAAATTATGTCAGATAATGCTAGATTTCCCCCAGAAAATGATTGCAATTACAAATTTTTTCTTCCTGCCTTCGACGCGAGCGGACGTGTTTTTCCTCCCTGCTGCTGCTTGCTGTTATCTTCGTCTTCGTCAGTCAGTCTGTCTGCATTTTTTGTATTTCCTCTGTGGATCAACCGCGCTGGTCTCTCATACAAAAATGCATCTAATTAGTTGGTCTATCAGTGCAATTGACAAGATTTTTTCAACAAGACACGGTGCACCAGGAGAGTCGTCTTGCCCGGACGGCACCTTCGCTGCTGGTTTCGTGAGAGATTCATCGGATCACTGGAAACCAGCGTGTCTTACTGTCCTGTCCGTGGAAGATATCGAGGATATTCGGCTGTTTGGCCTGACGGTTGTGGGGTTTCTTCTGCTTGGCTTATGAGGCGCCCTGCTCGACCGGAAACTTTCCAAGACAGCAGCTTTCAAGGAAATCAACAAATTGACCACAAATCAAACGGTGCAATTCAAGGCATTGGAAGATCGCGTCGAGGCTCGGACCGAGAACTGGCTCCGTGGACTCATGGTTCGGTCCGAGGAAGGATGGAGAAAAATGGATACTATCTTGCGCCAGGTGACGGAACTGTCTGGGCGGGTGACTGAACTGTCGAGGCAGACCACGACTATTGGCAATGACTTCAGGGACCTGAGATCTCGACTATGCCATGAAGAGCATGAATTTGACTGAAGACCAACAGTATTTGGACGTATTAAATTACTTGTTCGGCTTAATTTGATTATAATTTTCCTTTCCTTTCCCTAACACCCTTATCTTCCCCCACCCCTCCCTTCTCCTGGGGAGAGCCGCGAAGATGTCCCTATCTTTTGTCCTTGATCTCTTCCCAAGGCCGGTCGCAAGGCTCTGCGACTCTTATTTTGTCTACAGACACGTACAAAAACTTATATACTTACGCACACTCACACACAACCTCTACCCCCTTCAGTCCGCCACCGCCTTTTCCTCAATATCACTGACCCCCCCGCTCCAGCCATGACTGGTAGTTCTTTTTTTTTTCGTACAAAAAAATCCCTGCACGTGACCTGTGCATCGTGTCATACCCATGCTATGTTGTATGATATATCTTTGTCTACTTGTAACTTGCTCTGTAATTTCTGAAGAAGAGAGAGAAGTGGGGGCGCGGAACAAAGTCTCCAACGGCCCGATGCTCACTCATCAAACGGAATTTCATTGCATCTGTCGTCATCTTATGAGAACTGGTGTCAATGACAATTAGATCTCTGAATCAGAATCCGAAATTCTTTGTTAGTAATATCTTCATTTATTTTGCTTGAAATAAATAAATAAATAAATAAATAAATAAAAAAGAAAAAAAAGAAAATGAAAAAAACCTAAATTAAATCATTTTACACAAAACTCCAAAAATGGGCCGGACAAAAGTATTAGCACCCTCAGCCTAATACTTGGTAGCACAATCATTAGACAAAATAACTGCGAACAACTGCTTACGGTATCCATCAATGAGTTTCTTACAATGCTCTGCTGGAATTCTAGCCCATTCTTCTTTGGCCAACTGCTCCAGGTCTCTCGAGATTTGAAGGGGGTGCTTTCTCCAAACTGCCATTTTCAGATCTCTCTACAGGTGTTCTATGGGATTCAGGCCTGGACTCATTGCTGGCCACTTAAGAAGTCTCCAGTGCTCTCTCAAACCATTTTCTAGTGCTTTTTGAAGTGTGTTTTGGGTCATTCTCCTACTGAAAGACCCATGACCTCTGAGGGAGACCCATATTTCTCACACTGGGCCCTACATTATGGTGTAAAATTTTTTGGTAGTCTTCAGACTTCATAATGCCATGCACATGGTCAAGCAGTCCAGTGCCAGAGGCAGCAAAGCAACCCAAAAACATCAGGGAACATCTGCCATGTTTGACTCTGGGGACCGTGTTCTGTTCTTTAAAGGCCTCGTTTTCCCCCCCTAAACTCAATGTTGCCTTTTCCCAGGAAGCTCTACTGACTATCGACTGACTATCTCACTAGAGAACATTTTTCCAAAACGTTTTTGGCTTTCTCAGGTAAGGCAAACTCCAGCCTGGCTTTTCTATGTCTCTGGGTCAGAAGTAGGGTCTTCCTGGGTTAATACTGTTGTACCCTCGGACTGCAGGACAGCTTGAACTTGTTTGGATGTTAGTCGAGGTTCTTTATCCAACATCCGCACAATCTTTCGTTGAAATCTCTCGTCAATTTTTCTTTTCCGTCTACATCTAGGGAGGTTAGCCACAGCGCCATGGACTTTACACTTATTGATGACACTGCGCGCGGTAGACACAGGAACATTCAGGTCTTCGGGGATGTACTTGTAGCCAAGAGATTGCCCATGCTTCCTTACAATTTTGCTTCTCAAGTCCTCAGACAGTTCTTTGGTCTTCTTTCTTTTCTCCATGCTCAATGTTGTACACACAAGAACACTAGACAGAGGTGGAGTCAACTTTAATCCACTTTAACTGGCTGCAAGTGTGATTTAGTTATTGCCACTACCTGTTATGTTCCACATATAAAAAACAGGTGCTGTTAATTACACAAATTAGAGAAGCATCACCTGATTTTTCAAAGGGTGCCAATACCTACGGCCCATTTTTGGAGTTTTCTGTGAAATGATAATGATCTAATTTTTTTCCCATTCTCTTTGTGTTTTTTTCTTTGCAAACAATATAAATGAATATATTACTACCAACACATTTGTAATTGCAATAATTTTCTAGGAGAAATTGAGCATTATTAGACAGAATTGCAGAATTCTGTTTGTATTGATGCTATTTATTTTATGTTAGTTATATTACCCTTTAACACTCCAACTTAATTGGAAACAGGGTTGTACCACATAAACAAGGGATTTTACCCTCCCATTTCAATACATTAGGAGGAATTATTGTACTGTAGGTGTTAGCAATAGCTTCTGACCACTATACGTTCCTGCTTAACCTTACCTAGCCAATGAATGCATAATAGAGCAACACTCTTTATTGCCCCCAAACAACTACCTTTTGAAAAACCTACCTACAATCTTCGTGCCTACATACAGGATCTTAACTCATTGTTGCCAATGACCCGTTACAGACGTGAAATCCATTTGGACTGTGAGGGCTGGCAGCAATCATTCAGACAAGGTAAGGAGAACCGACAAGTTACCATGAGGTGCCCTAATTTGGAGCAAATGTGCCAAACGTACACAATTTCATGCCTCCAAATGAGCAAACATTCTTAACGTCATTGACAGCGATGGACATCCAATGGAACGTCTATCGCGAACAATGGCACTGAAACCTGATAATTCATTGCCAGCCCTTTATTATCATCAGTGCCAGCCAATGAGTTAACATGCCTTGCCACCTTCCCCTCGGCTCCTATTTGATCCAGCTGTCGATCAAACTGACATGGAGAGCTTGCGTGAATGTGTTATGATGGAAAAGATGCGAATGGAGATCATTATGGGGAAGGACATAAGAGGGTGGCAGGACGGGGAAGGGGCTGTGACAAGATTGAAAGGCGCAAATTGGCGGCAGGTAAGGCTGTGGGTGGATGGGAAAGGGTGGATCGATGAGCGCGGGTGGCGAGAAGCTTCATCTATAATTCAGAAAGGCCACAAGAAAAGAGAGCGTATTTGACTTAGATGTGTGTATGAGACTTTTACAATACAGTGTGTCTATGTTATGTTTATCTGCGCACAGGCGGCAATTTCACATTTCTCATTAGCTAGTACATGTAATTACTGCATCAGGGCTCTTTCGAGGGTTTGGACATAAAAATACTTTGGGTCGGTGGTGGCGTGTTTCACTGCCAAGTCCTTGAACAAGTCACAGTCACTGAAAACAGACATGCTACAAGATATCAGAAGCGGGATTCAAACCCTCACCTCAAGCTTAATCCAATGCAAATCAGTGCTTTCACATGCTTACCAAAGTTAGTCAATGCTGTCATCATCAGCCTACGCATGATAGTTATTATATTTCTCTTCTTTTTCAAACGCTCCTTGACTGTTAGAACGTCAACCCCCACTGAGGTCAGAGTCACACTGCCTGAGAAATTAATTAAAATGCTCCCGGGTGACAGTCGGCTCGTGTTTATTGCTCATAATAAGTGTGAACACGCACACAACACACCCTGCTGTTTGACTGACAGCTACAGAACATATACAAGTGACGCCTGCGGAGGCAGTACGCGACGGATATAGAGACCCAGACATGTCTTTTGAGTGGAATGAATGATCTCTGCCAACTCTCCTAGTCAAAAAATGGATTGGACATCTATTGCAGCCAGTGAGTTAAGAATGTGTGATCAAGTGGAGGCATGGGAATCCCACCTCTGACATTTCATTGTCCTACTTGACACACAATGACAGCGTCTTCTATTTGCCACAAAACGGGGCGCCTCATGGCCAGTGTTGTTAATCTTACTTTTAAAAAGTAATTAATTACAGTTACGAATGACTTCTCCTAAAAAGTAATTGCGTTAGTAACTCAGTTACCTGAATGTAAGAGTAATGAGTTACTTGGCAAAGTAACTGGTGTTAATTTATGTTTTTTTTTCCCTCAAAGAAAAAAAAAACCAAAAACAAAAATAGGTCACACAATGTGAAGTTTAAAGGGTTTTTTTGGGACGATTGGCCGTAGCCCAATTCTTTACCCTAAACCTAACTAGACACAGGTGTATTGCGGATATTTTGATAACTAGGTAGTAACCTTTGCTATGTGTGGAAGTCATTTAATGTGACTCAACGGTTAAAGTTGTTAAAATTGCTCCCGTTATTGCATTAGTTCCCTTCTGTCTACTTTTGACATTAGTTTTAAAACTATTTCATCATTTAAAGATAGATTTAAGTCAAAATTTTGCCAATTTAGGAGCATTTTAGATAAAAAGTTACTTAGGTTCGCTAGGAAGGTTTTCTACAACAGAGCCTTCCTGAGAAGTCTACTGCTTTAAGATGGCGGCTGTTTACTAACGCATCTAGTTCTTTATTATACATGTTGCTAATGCAGCCGTGTCCCCTCTCCCATCTCCCACACTCTCCAAGAGACTCCTTTCGCCGTGTCTTTCATTTGCATCTAGTTCTGTATATATATGACATCTACCGAAGCATCATGTGGGCGTAGTTTGTAGGCTATCGGCTACAGTCAGGTATTATTGGAGCCGCCTAGCATAGTAGCATCGCAATTGCAATGGCATCACTCTCCCTTGCCTCCTCCCCACTCCTGCTCTGCTCTCTCGTCTCCGTGAGTCCGTCTTTCTCAGACTTTTCTCGCGTCAGTCAACCAACATAGTAACGCACGCTTTTCCCGCCTCAGTAAAGGTAATGGCGTTGCCAAGATGAGAAAAGTAATTAATTAGATTACTCACTACTGAAGAAAATAACGCCGTTAGTAACGCTGTTATATTCTAACGCTGTTATTAACAACACGGCTCATGGCAACCCATCGTTGTTGCTTGGCATGTCTTGAACGGGTTGCAATTGAGAAATGAATTCCTTCTGTGTCCGAACAACTTTGGCAATAAAGATGGTTCTCAAACGTCAGTAAACTTTCATTGTAATAGGATGAAAAAGGGGGTGCAGCATCCCAATTATTCAGTTAAAAGTGCTTCCGTTAATGTGACACAATGTCAGCCTGCAAGAAGGAGGTGGCCTACGAGTGTTTGCTGCACTGCAATGAGTGTCTAGACTGGTCTTTTAATCATTTACGACGTCTGTCTGCGTGCGTGTTTGTGTGTGTGTGTGTGTGTTGTCTTACTCTGGGTTGCTATTGCCCAAACACTCAAGGTGAAACTTCTCCCCCTCGCGAGGCAGATCGCTCTCAGGTAGGATCTCAACGTTAGGGGAATCTGTGAAAGAAAACACATGCACATGCAGACTTACATAACATTGGACTGAAATGGGCACAGGCATGCGCGCAACAGAGACACTCTTGTTCATCCGTATCGCCATCGACTCGCATCTGCCCAGAGCCTCCCACGATGACATAAGCCCCCCTCCTACTCCTGCTTTCCACAAAAAGGTAGTACAAGAGTGGACCACATGGTGGCAGCCACACGGCACTACTGCATCTACAACTTCAATAAAGACTCCCTTGCTTCTCCTTCACGTGCTCACATATCCTCAAGATTCATCAGTGTTGGGAAGTAACAAAGTTTCTGTCCATTAGCAGCATGTTTTTGGGGGGGGTTGGGGGGCATCTGTACTTTGTTTCAGCATTGAATGGAGGGCTTTAGAATATGATGAAGCATTTTTTTTTTTTCATTATCCAGAGTAACAACACGCATAATTGACACTAACAATTCATTTTTACTTTATGTCTAATTGGTTAGTATACTTATTAAAACTTAAATTAATCGAGGAATTCCTACAGCTCAAGGCAAGTTAAAGACTTTTAAAGACTTTGTAATGCCTTTTGGAATTAAATTTCAGAGTCGCTTACAACAAACAAACAAAACACAACGTAATTACTTCCAAAAGTACTTGAGTCATATGATCATAAATTAATACCCATGACTAAAGATATTCAAAATACTCGAGGTTTAATCTACTTACTAGTATTTTTGTTTAATTTTTTTAAAATTATCTTTTTCAAAACTAAGATCAGAAACACTGAATCTACCAAATTAAAGAATAGACCCTCTTCTTCCACCAGGAAAAAAAAGTTCTATTTGAATCTATTAATTTCCATTCTTCGGTAATCTGCATTAGACCATTGGTAGATACAGTAATCAAAATACCACCAGTTCTCCCAGAGCCACAACAATGGATACGCTAACATGGACACTTTTATTCCAGTTAAAAGCCTGACCGGAATAAAAATGTTTTATGTACACACCCCATTCGAAATATTCTAAACTGATACAGCTCATTCTGATCAAGTTTCTATTCCGAACGAGAGGGGTGGTTTATGCCGATTGATAATCCTATCGGCGCGGAGGAAAAATCTTTGTTCCAAAATTTTTAAACAAACAGTCCTTACCTTTTTTTGTTTGTAACTAACAAAGCAGTGTTTTAGCGAACACGTGGTTAAAAAAATAAATTTTTATAAACATATACACTATGTTATTATGATAGCGTAAAAAAATGTGAAAATTGATGATAAATCTTCTTTAAAAACTTAGCTTCTAACCATTTTATAAATAATTACAAGACCACATGAAGACAGAAACAATCTGCGCACGTCAAAAAAATTTGTTCCGATTTAAATTTTGATGCAGCGGTTTTGACATGCAAATCCTCATATTTTTAGTGTCCATGAAAACTGCACCCAATCATAATTTTAATGCGAATACTGATCGGATCAAATAAATTTTGTCCATGTAAACGTAGTCAATCTATGTTTAAAAACTAGGTTGATCTTGTATCTAAAATTGTATATCGCTGCCCTCTTCGTTAAAGGGATCGTTAAGGCTTTTTCATTGTGATGTCGAGGCCTCGAAACACTCGGAACCGGTTCCGAATTGGAATCGGATTTTGATTCCCATCCCTACTGACAAGTGATCAGCAGAGATAGTTAGCTCTAATTGGTTCAAATGTGCATGTTTTCTGGAACAGCAAAAAAGAAAAAAGAAAAAGTTTGTTGAATTGATGCGACAAAAAAACAGCAAGGCAACAGATAATTGGTCAAATCTTTAAGAGCAAGGAAAGAATTGAGGAGGCTTACCGTATTTTTCGGACTATAGGTCGCAGTTTTTTCATAGTTTGGCTGGGGGTTCGACTTATACTCAGGAGCGACTTATGTGTGAAATTATTAACACATTATGATATAATTTCACATGTTATCTTGGTGTTTTGGAGTGACACTGATGGTTTGGTAAACTTGTTAGCATGTTCTTTATGCTATAGTTATCTGAATAACTCTTAATAGCTATGGCCACGTTCACGTTCTGCGTTTGGCAATGTGTGTTCAATTGTATTATTGACTTTTTTATATTGAAATGCATGCTTTTAGTTTGTGGCGCTTTCACGCCCAAGTGGGGGCGCACGCGCACTTGTTTACGCGAAGAAGAGCGCTCACACACCAGAAGAAGACGGACAGCTACGCAGCATCTCTGAGCGAGTGGGCGAGAGAGAGAGAGAAACACGTCTGCGAACCTACGTTCATTGTCTATGCTTGTAAAATATCTCTACAGAGGCAACGTCTGTGTGTAACTTTTCTGTTGTTGTTGTTGTGTGTTTTCACCCGTGATCGGACACTTAGAGCCAGTTCTGTGGTTGTTTGAATGATGTGCTAATGCTAGCGAACACATGCTAACCGTTTGTGTCATTGCTGTAATAGCACCTAATTATCATTTATTTACGTTGATGCGAACCTGTTTGGTATCGAGGACGAAATCGATTCAGCAAATTATACGGACGTCCAGCATCATCATTTGGGAGTTTAGCTCGCTGTATAGCCAGGACCGAGCCATAGCTTGTGAGGACAGTATATTTCATTCTTCATGCATCATGTGACATCATACTGTACACCTATTCAGCATGTTGTTCTCTATTGTATTTTTTAATTAAATCGCCTATCAAGATGACATATCTGTTCTATGTGTTGGATTTTATCATGTAAATTTCCCCCCAAAATGCGATTTACACTCTGGTGTGACTCATACATGTTTTTTGTCCTCTTCGTTGGGCATTTTATGGCTGGTGCGACTTACACTCAGGTGCGACTTATAGTCCAAAAATACGGTAATTATCATATTTAGTTTGATTTGCCCTGATTGGGAGGTTCAGAACATCTTAGCTGTCAATGTGCACTTTGGACTTATATTTGTTCATTTATGTTAGGCTACTTATTCATTTCCTTATGATTTAAAAAAGTCAATGTTTGCGCGATCTTCAAAATATATTCCATTTCACTCTGCATACTATAAGTCATTTGTACTTATTTTTCTGAATGTTTGTTACTCATATCTTTATAATTAAAAAAAAAAAAAAAGCAAAAGTAAATGTTTACATTAACTTCAATTTTAATATACATTCTATTCTTAAGTAGTTAAAATTGAGATTTAGCATTTAGTATGTGAGGAAATGAGGAAAAATAAAAATTAGGAGATGGAGGTTGGGGTTATCGCCGTTTTTGTTAACTTTTAGTTTGCAAATCATTGAAAAAATACAATTTTGAATGGAAATCGTTTTTTGTATGTGTTATAGAAATAACTGTGCCAAAACAGTTTTCTTTGCATTTCACTAGTTTTAGGAGGTTTGACCCCCCCCAAAAATATAAATAAATAAATAAACTAAATTTCTGGCTCTGTGGCAGCCTTCACGTCAGGGAGTTCCGGCAAGAAATTGTAGCCACTTTCACCCCTGCCTATATGTTGTGCATCAGTAAAATTATTTCCAAGCTTGAATTTCAATAACAGTGAAGTAACAACAGACCATCGCCCACCCCATCTCGTTGAAAAATGTAATTGCAAAGAGTAAAATGTAATGTAAAATGTAAAAAGGCTGCTCGTCAATGAGTTGAGTATAGAGCACCTTTTGCCTACTCTTCCTATCAAGGGACTTACACAGGACATGGAGGGCCTGTTCGCTCCTCTTATCCCCTGGGGTGAGCGACGGGTGGTCCACTGCACAGGTGACTACCTCGTTGTCATCGGCACGGCTCACTTCCAGCGTCAGCTCGCTGCTCACGTTGTAAGTGGGTTCATCCGGAACAGATTCCACCACGTCCGGCCGGCCTGCTGTAAGAAAAAGGGGGTGTCAAATCAAGAGAGAGGAAGTCTGCCATTTTGGTTTCAACTGTCTATTTTACGTGTATTGTGCAAAAGTTGTCCTTGAGATTTTGTCCAATTCTGGCAAATTGTAGGTAAGAATAGTTAGACAGATAGGTGATGCCAAATTGCCAGCAACTTCAGTCGTCATCATTGTGTAGGGGCGGAAGCACAATGGCAGCAAAGTTTGAAAACTCAAAAAAAAAAACAGAAGTCTGGTAATTTCGGTTAATTTATTCTTTTAAATAAAGACCCCCATATCCAACTCCACTTAACAGAATGAAAGCCGAGATGTATATCTATCATGAGAGGGGGCACAAAAAAGTCTGAAGAGGCTGGAGAGTGACAGCAAGTATGCCATGTTAATTCATAAGGGTCAATACATTTCTTTGAAAATGAATTTGGATGGGAGATTTTGAATTGATTGTTTCCCCACAATCTACAACCATGATGGGTAACATGAAACTATCAAAAATTTGAGTTTTCGTTATTGCGTCTAGGCCAGTGGTTCATAACCTGGGTTCGTCTAAGGAGTTTTACGAAGGTAAAGATACAAAGGGGCACTCTGACTAAAGAAAAAGTGTCGTTTTAGACTAGGTTTTAGTCTGGTTGGCCCCCAGTTTACAGGCTTTAGTCCATTTCTTTCAACTGCTAGCTCTACAGGTAATGGGAGGAGAAACTGTTTTGCTCAGTGGAAGCTTACACTTGGTATGAGGAAATACAACAGACCTACAGGCAGTGCATCATTTTACGCCATGAGAATAGTATGTAATGTCGAGTACGGCTGCCACAAAAGATTATTTTCATAATCGATTAATCGGGCGATTAATTCATTCGATTCATTGATTCATTCGATGCGATTCATCTGACTAGAGGGACCTCTTCTTCCTCCTTTACTCCACTGTATTTTTACACACTATAACTTCGCTTGCTAATTCCCATTAGCAGTTCTGGGGTTCCTGTCTATCCGTCCTGGGAGTGGATCTCTCCTGACTGTGGTACTCCCCAAGGTTTCTCATTTTTCTCCCAATTGACTCTGGACTTTTTGGAGTTTTTCCTTGCCGGCAAGGAGGGTCTTAAGGATAGGGGATACCCAGGACTTGAACTGTATCTATTCATCTTTGTTGCTTCATTTCTAATTGTGTATCATATTGCCTCTGTAAAGCCCTTTGAGACTTCTGTTGTGATTGAGGGATATACAAATAAAATTGAATTGAATTGAATTAATTAAACAATCAGGTAATCGGATAAATATCACTTCTTTCAGTTACCTTCACAATTTACCTTGAAGTTGTTTTAGCTTACTGACTTAACTGTAGTCCACAACTGTATCAATCACCAAATTCGTTGGCAACTAATTTACTAATCGATTTAATTGATTCGTTGCTGCGGCATTATTAAGAAGCTAGTTTGGACAGTAAGATGTCCGAATTGTTAATGTCCTACTTTGACTCAACAAAAATATAATGAAGAAATCTGATCATATTTACTATTGAGAAGTAATACACATGTTATAATTTCAAGAATTTAGACAAGTTTAAGGTAAAGAATGTCCTGAACGATTAATCGGTTATCAAAATAGTTGTCGATTAATTTGCTAATCAATTAGTTGTCGATTAGTCGTTGCACCTCTAATTTAAAGAAAAGAAAAGAATGTAGACATGAAAACAAAGAAAGGAACAGTGTGAAATGAATTAAGTTTCAATTCCATTGTCCAATGTGAAAATCAACAGCAAAAGGCAAAATTGTTTGTCGTAAATTTGAAAATATTGGAACGGGAAGTTAGATATTAGCTTGCCAGCTAAGCTATATCAGTTTAAAAAAAAAAAAAAAAAAAAAAAAGTTTATTAAATTCCCAACGTTTCAGTGAATATACAACCCATGGGGGTCGATACCTTTAGCAAGGTCAAAAACCACTGGTCTATGCGGAGCACAGGAACTAATTTATTATTTGCCATAGGCTACAGTACAAAATTGGATCTATCTGTAAGGTGTTTTTGTTTTACACATTACTACCATATGCCAGATTTTTTTTTAACGCTCTGTAAATTTTGCCCCTTGTTTAAAATCTTGCTTTGCACACTTTTCCCGTATCCCGCCAACATATACAACAATGTCAACTAATTACAATGTTCTAGTTTTTGTGCCGCTGCGGCACAACGGCGACGCCCATTTGTTCCCATTAAATGAAAAATGTGTTTGGTGCGCAGCAGTGCCGTGCGCCCCTGGGTGTTTTGTTCCCCAATCCATCACGACACGGCGCATATACCGCTCACCTAACAATGCCTTTACGCATCGGCCATATTTTCCTCCAACCTTCCTTTTTGCTGACTAATGCAGCAGACAAATAAGGAAGGAAAAGGTAAAAACAAATACGCATTTTTAGGGAGGGGGCGCTACAATAAACAGCAGGTGTGCGCTGCCCTGACTAACAATTAATGTGGTGACTAAATGTCGGCGGGTGGGATGAATCGGACTTCGCTTTCAATTAAACTCCATGTGTAGCCGCTTGTCACTTCGCATCGATTGGAAATGTTTTGTTCATTAGCAATGACTTTATTGATCTCAGGGATACGGCCAACAAGTCCTAGCAAAATAATTAGCCAGGACAGCAAGAGATGTTTTGTCCAGGGGTGATATAAGTTCAAATTTTCCAGCTGAGTATATTTTGGAAGACAAATGATTGAAAAACTATCATATCAAATTGTTATTCGGTTGGAAACTAAGTTGAATATGAATTAAGAAAAACAGAGTAATGACAACACTCTGCATGTTGAAAAACATTCTTGAAGGATATATTCTTGGTGGCAGTAAATAAATATTCCAGATTCCAGTTGTTGAATAAAGAATCTTGCGTAACAACAAAGCAGAAAGGACAAAAATATCCCCTACATACGAAAAAGGAGACTGGGTTCCTTAAACCCAATAATCTTGGTTGGCGATATGATTTCAGAGAATTTGTGAATAAATAATTGCAATTTTGGGGGAAATTTGTCACAAATGACTCATTTTTTTTCATGATTGCTGTGTTGTATAATAATTGTGCACCTCAAATCAAATCAAATATATTTTTCCTGTATATTTGGTGAATTCTGCCAATGTACTATATGACAACTATGGAAATTAATGTTGAATTGTAAAGTGAAATAAATACATTTGTATTTTTCTCACTTGCCTAATATCAATAATGTAGCTGTAATTGCTTAACCAAACCCCAAAACGGCATTAAAGTCGAAGGTTGCTTTTTTTGATATTTTTCCACCTTTCGAATGAAAAAAAAGGAGCCTTCAAAAAAGTTCAAGTGGAGTTTGTGATGAGACTAAAATAGCTGCTTCATGCCAAAATGGAAAACTTCCTTTGTTCTTATTTTACTGAGACTTTTTGGTGGAACTACTAAAATAGACACGGCCTCCGAATTAAACACTCCTTTTTCAAATTGGTATGGCGGCTAAAATTACCAAACATAAATCTACCATTAAAAGTTTTCTTGTTTTATACACGTTATCAAACTTCAACTTTAATATTTGGTAGTGCTGCAATGATTAATCGATTAACTCCATTAGGAAAAAAAGTTTTGAAGCAAATTTTGCCGCAACGAGGATTCGTTTAATTAGAATGGCTTTGCAATGTTTTTTTTTTTTTTTTTTTTTTTTTTTTAAGTGTTTGCATTTAGTGTTATTGATTTGTGTGGATACACTGCCCTCTAGTAGCAACAGTGAATATGACATAACTCATTTGACAGGGCTGAATCCAGCTGCTCCCTGGTAAGACCAACATAAGGTAAATTTTTGTATGAGCTATCGTTTTTTTTATGCATTAATAATTTAGTTTAGAGGTATATTTAGCAGTTTTTTTTTGTGGAAATATGTGTTTGAGAAACTCGTGAAGGGAACTGTAAAAAAAAAAAAAAAAAAGCGTTTTATAGCATTTAAGCTACTGGACTTTTGCTATGCAAGTTAGCCAAGTGTTCTTTAGTTAGAGTTAGATTATTTATTATTTTGTTTATTTTATTATTATTTTTTAATTATTTTGATTTATTTATTTATTTTTTTTTTTTTTAAACCATTTGAGGCTAAGCTCAATTATTTCATTTTATTTATAAATGACAGTGAGGCTAAGCTCAATTATTTTAATTTATTGATAAATGATAGTGCAACTCTGCATAGTTTGAAAAAACACTTAGGAATTTTGTATTTAATGCTTTTTTGAATGTGAAATCTTAGCAATCCTTTGTTTTGCATCCCCTAAAATTTATTCTGCAATGCATTAAATGTTCCTAATCCGATTACTTGACGATTTGAACTAACTAGTTGATAGAATAATGGATTACTGAAAAAATCAATAGCTACAGCCCGAATACAGGTAGTCACCGGGTTACAAATGAATTCCGTTCCTACACCAGAGACGTAACCCTGAATTTCCGCGTACATCGGAAATAACCCTTTAAATACCCTTAAATACCAAATCTCAAAATAACTATCCAAAAACATGTATTATACGTCATTGTACCATCCTTGCCAAGACGCTGGCGTTAAGTCCTAGCGAGACAGTGAGCTAAGCTCCGATATGACGATGTCAGACGTCCGTGTGGTTTGCTGACTTTATTCAGCTGCTCATAACATCAACACTTGCAGAATGAAACTAAAATAAAAAATGAAATTAAATCATTTTCATCTTCAATAACACCAATTCAGATATGCATTTACCGTATTGGCATTGGCCCGAATATAAGACGACCCCGTTTTTCATGACTCAAGTTTGAAAAAAGACTTTTTGAACACCAAATTAATTTTTATACAGAAAAAAATTACAGTACATCTGAAACAAATGATTATAACAGTATATTTGAGAGAAAAAGCTTGTTATTTTGCTTCATTCAAATCTTAATATCTGAACATTTAAATATGTAAACTAAAGTGCAATCACATTTGTAAATGAATGGCTTCTGGTTTTTGAAATGTAAATAAACCAATCCATTGTGATAAAACAACAACATTGCAATAACTGCATTAACCATCAAAGTGAGGTCTAACTGTAACTGTAGTCTGGAAACAAATCTGAATAAGGAAAAAATATTGCAATAAAATAATGCAAACTGGTTAAACTTGAGAGTAGCTGAGATCTGTCATGACAGAACATTACTCCTCAAGTTCAGCATTCGCTTCAATGATATCTGGCGCCATCTAGCGTTGTGAATGGGTATAATGTCTCAACTCCGCGTACAGTGCTGCTCGAAAGTTTGTGAACCCCACAGCGATGGTCAGATTTTTTGTAAAAAAAAACTAAAATAACCTTATTAAATGTTAAGTTATACCCAAATCCACAATACTGACATTCCAAATAATGGACTGAAACAAAAGAAATAGTTATATTGTCATTCTTTATTTAACAAAAGTGGTTGATTTAAGAAAAACTCAGATATCATGTGTGCAAAAGTATGTGAACCCCTTCAGTTAATAGGATATTGCGCCTCCTTTTGCAGAGATTACCTCAACCAAACGGTTTCTGTAGTGACTAATCAGCCTCTCACATCTACTTTGGGGGATTTTTGCCCATTCTTCCTTGCAGAACGCAGTCAGTTGAGAGAGGTTTGATGGGCGTCTGGCATGAACTGCTCGCTTCAGGTCCCGCCACAGCATTTCAATGGGATTTAGGTCAGGACTTTGACTGGGCCAGTCCAGAACACGAATCTTCTTCTTTTTCAGCCATTCCTTGGTTGTATTGCTGGAATGCTTTGGATCATTATCATGTTGCATGATCCACCTTCTGCCAAGCTTTAACTTCAAAACAGATGGCGTCAGGTTATGTTCTAGGATTTGACAATATTCCTCAGAATTCATGATTCCCTGGACTATGTGGAGTTGTCCAGGTCCTGAGGATGAAAAGCAAGCCCAGATCTTGACATTCCCACCTCCATGCTTCACTGTTGGGAGAAGGTTCTTTTGGTGGTATGCAGTGTTGACTTTTCGCCAGACATGGCGGTTTTGGTTGTGACCAAACAGTTCAATTTTGCACCTACATCAGTTGATGAAAACTCTTTTTAATTTAGTCTCGACAACACAACTGTTAAAAAAACAAAAAAAAACTACTGAATTGATTGATTAGGAAATCAGGTTGAAATAATAGAAAATTCAAAAATGTTGAGGGGGTTCACAAACTTTTGAGCAGCACTGTATAAGACGACCCCCACTTTTTCAGTTTTATTTCAATGCAAAAAACACCGTCCTATATTCGGGCCAATACAGTATATCTGGCTGCTGATAGAGCAATAACAATCCACACAAACGATTAGCATGTATCAGTTAGCATCTGCACATCATCAAAAACAATCACATAAACTCACCCCAAGTATTCCACCACGATTGAAAATGGTAAATGGTGTTATACTTGTATAGTGCTTTTCCACCTTTCAAGGTGCTCAAAGTGCTTTACACTACATTTCCATCTACCTACTGGTGACGCAGCACCAGGAGCAATGTGGGGTTCAGTATCTTGCTCAAGGATACTTAGGCTAGTTCACCAGGGCAGAGAATCGAACCCACAACCTCTGGGGACAACTACTCTACCACTGAGCCACGCTATCCCAAATGCACAACAAACTGTACAAAAGGTGTTAAGAGGCGTTGCCTCTGTGGATGCTTCAAAAGCAACAAATGTGCGAACAACCTTTCTTTCCCTTTTCTCTCTCACTCGGCTGTGCGACTTCTTCGTGTGTGCGCGCGCATTCTTCCTCGTGTGTGCATGTTTGCTCTTCTTCATGTGCACAAATACATTCTTCTTCGTGTGTACATGCACTCTGACTCGCATGTGGAAGTACTACCTGCTCTATGGTTTTGGCGCCAAAATAAAACCATGCATCACAAAACAAAAGTCCACATTATTAAAAGAACTGGAGACAAAATAGCCGACAAGACTCCAGTGTTGTAATGTCGAAATCGTGTAAATCGGGTACGTCGTAATCCAGGGATTACCTGTATTTAGCATCAGTCACCTAAGTTTCTAATTTTGACCATAAAACCTGTTGTAATTGTAACGGAGTTGCAACGGAATTCATTTTGATTTTGGACTTAGGATGACCCCAGGAAAAAATTGACAAAATAACCTGAAAATGGCTTTTAAAATATATTGGTCAAAGTAAGCCTCTCAACTGATTGGACACTATTGATGACAATAACATCCATTTTATTTGAACAGTGTTGTCACAGATTACTTGAAAAAGCATGACAAGAGGTGCTTGGAGTGCTGCTGAGTGTACAAAGTATACTTCTGGTGCTCTTCGTTGTGGGGATCAAAAAAGCTAATAATTCAAAAAAAGGTGTCAAAGGGCAGATCAATTAGGAGCAGCAGAGAAAAAACATCCCAATAGCAGACCATCTCAAATAGGAAAAGGAGGGACCTCCTTTGATCTGCCCTTTGACCCCAATCAGGTGAAGCGAGTTCACCTGGATATGCTGAATTTACAATTGTTCACTAGTTTTAAGAGGTGGCCTGAGCAGAGTCACTGTTTGTCTTGATGAAGGCCTGCACGGCCAAAATATGTCGCCATTTTTTAATTTATACAAAGCCATGACTGAATAAAGGCTTTTTATTTTTGTACTTCTTGAGTGTCTCGGTTTTTTTGAATTATTTACTTGAAAAAGTAATTGAATTTAAAGGGGAAGATCAGAATTTTTCACATAAGCCTTAATATTTAAGTTTAATTAGTCGATGGAGTTGATTTCAACCACCATTGACTCGCGCTAGCTTAGCCACTCCGGAGCCCTGCAACTAACAAATAACTAACAAACTGCTTGGAATTTGTTAAAAACAATTCCACCAACTAATTAAACCCTGCTAACTCGAAGATTAAGCCTAACGTAAAAAATTTTGAATTTCAGGTTAGGCTTTAGGGGTTAGGGTTAACAGCAAATCAGTGCCAATGTAAAACAACGCAAATTGACTGCACAATAATCGACAACACACAAATGAAATGCACAGTGCAATAAACACAAAGGTGGGGGCGGGCGCGGATGCGCGTGCACAACCCAGAAGTACGCCGTACCCATACGTGGTCAATTTGGCCACAAAACATGCCGGCAACTAAGCACTTTACACTCAATCGGACTTACAACACATCCCAACCATATCGCTGGAACCGTCCAGAATGAAGGAAAAATACTCACATTCATTCATAGACTTACACAGATCAACGTTCCCTCGCACATCTCAAAAGGTGGCTGCACTCGGCTCGATTGCGCACTGCGCTGGCACACGCCTTTCTCAGTCCCAAAATACCTAGCATGTGCGACTTGAGATCAAACTAGAAGTAAGTGTGAGCGGTTACCATGGAAACGAACACATAGCGGGAACCTTTCTAGTATTTTCTATTCAAAATGCTCTTCGTCCATTACTACAATATTCTTCATTCTACATACATTATAAGGCAATAACAAAATAGTAAGTCAGAGACACTGAGAAAACTAACTTCAATCAGATTACCGGTTTGGAAAAATAAATGTGTTAGATTACTCGTTACTGAAAGAAAGTAATCAGATTACAGTAATGCTTTACTTCGTAATTTAGTAACGCGTTACTGACAACAATGCATTTGAGATCACTGGTAGCCAACAGGTGAAAAGCATTGCATACATTGCACCACTCTCTGTAGTGTGTCTGTAATTGTGGCCATGCTCCCTCTACACACAATGACTAAAACTGTATTGGACATCTATAAACGTTAACAAGAGCAAATGATTCAATTGCTTGATTTATATTAACTCAAGAGTACCCTGAAATAAAATATATGCTTTAACCTGGAAACCAAAAAGAAAAAGTAAAATGAACTCAATTTACCAAAAAGGGCGAGGTCTGCTTTTGAGTTTGAACTCTTCCTTTCACAGACAGGAGGGAAATGAACGCACCTCAGGGGGTGCACACCAGTGGGTCTAACGGTCCGGACTCATTATAATACATTTACATAGATGTTTTTTTTTCCCTAAAAGAGAGTTTTTTTCTAAAACAATTTCCTACATAAAAAATATATACCCACTAGTGAGCTTTTTAAATATGCAACTTATGTACACTGTACTAAAGGAACCAATTTTGGAATGGTGGTATTGTAAAAATTTTCCACATCTTGTTTGTTCACAAAAACAAGATGTTATAAATGCCCATTTACTCCATAATTTACCCTCTCTAAGGAGGCGAGAGCAGATTTGCGAGTCGCCTTGGCCACGTTTGAATCTCTTTCATGTCCGTGAAGTAGTAGGCGGGTGATTCTACTTGGCCACGGGACAATAAAAGTGTGATAAAACATGCTGTTGCGTTACATTCAAATAATACTTCTAACAGTCATCACTAATAAACGGGATTACTTGTGATTTATGAGGTCATCTTTTTGCTTAATTAGTCACATTTAGCAGGATTAACATAAAGGGGAAAAAAAAAAACTCAGCAGCCGGCATGCCTTCTGAACCCTCTGCACATATTTTTACTCTCTATAATTACAAGCCTGCCTTCATGGGAAAAAAAGTGGCAATCCCACAGTCTTTGAAAGTTTGAAAACATTTTTTTATATTCAAGAGCAGATAGGAGGCGGTGATGATCCATAGCAGGAGGTCAACGGATGTTGTCTAGGGCAAAAACGAAACATTTGACCGGTGAGAGATGAGATGTTTTTCTTCCCTCTGAGGTTTGTGTCATGAAAAACAGGAAAATATTTTTGTTTTTAGGCCTAAACATTGACTTGAAGTATTTTGAGAGTTCTAGCCAAGATGTGGTAACCCTGAAACTAAATTAAGAATTTTTTTTTTTAAATCCTGCAGCTGAGAAAAGAATAATCTGCCAAAATGCAGTAGTTCGTGAAGGATAAAAAGAAAAAAACCGCAAAACGTCTGTAGCTTTACATTTTTAATGGGAATTATTTCATGTTTTCATTTTTGCTCTTAGACGTTTTGATTTTGTTTTCAATTTGATTAAATGTCCATTCAAATATGATATAACAGGGCTGTGTTTTATTTATAATACATTGCAAAGACTTCTAAACACACACACACACACACACACACAAAAAGGAGGGGAAGCGGCATTTCAAAATAGGGCAGTCACGATTTAATATTTTAAGACCTGATTGTTCTACTGTTCATCCCATCATTTGGTCAAATCATCTATTTTCTTTACATTTTTTTTTTTCAGTAGCATCATTTCCCCAATTACTATTCATTACCAAATACTGTCGTTTGTTTGGTATCATTTAATGATTAAATGCAGTCAAATAAACAGCATTTAATCCATACCACATGAAAGGAGTGATGTTACAGACACTAACCTTTATGAAATCTTGGACTGCAAGATGGTGCATGTTACCTAAATGTGTAATATTATTACATTTTGAGTCACACTGCCATAATGAAGACACCTAAGTGCACTCATCCCTTTCTATAGAGCCTACCCACGTACCACGTGCTCGCTGTATGGTTCCGCCCACTTGTCCGTCATTTTGACTCTGTATTAGCATTGTTTTCAATTGATGGCGGAATTTAAAATGCATTTCATGGAAGACCCGGTGCTTTCTGATGCCGCAAACTCACTGGATCTGTTGCATAAAAGGCGTTATGAGGAAAAGCTTCGTTCTATACAGTCGCCAGATCCATATTTGATGCCCAAATCGATGTTTTTCGACCTACTGTCTTCGCCCTGTCTGCCTGACATCTGCTACGCAGATATTTACAATTATCTTGTCCACACTAAATCAGCCTATTCTCACGAAAATATGAAAAACTTCAAGAGCTTGGAGGCTTATAAATACTTCATTGCTGGTTGGGTGAAACAGGTCCTCGTCCACGAAAATTCGGCAGGAATCTATCTTGTGCTTGGAAAGGTGAGTTACGAAATTTTCAATTCAAAATCTTTTGTTATTGCTAACATCCACTGTCAAGTCTAATGTATTTCATGTCGTTTGTCAATGGAGTTAAGGCTTTTAATGTTTATAAGGTTTAGCGATAGCACTCTCACTACATACATACGTGTATGTTGTCGGCGATTAGCCTAGCAATGATCTTAATTGTGGTTATTTGTCAGCCCCGTAGACGAGGCCAGTTTCTTTCACTTGGTACCAGCTAAATATTATTAAAAAAATAACGATGGTGGAAGAAAGGGAAGTCACAAACATCTTGAATTTGAAACTATGTCGTACTACGTCGTATGTTGTCGGCGATTAGCCTCGCAATGATCTTAATTGTGGTTATTTGTCAGCCCCGTAGACGAGGCCAGTTTCTTTCACTTGGTACCAGCTAAATATTATTCAAAAAATAACGATGGTGGAAGAAAGGGAAGTCACAAACATCTTGAATTTGAAACTATGTCGTACTACGTCGTATGTTGTCGGCGATTAGCCTAGCAATGATCTTAATTGTGGTTGTCAGGCCAAAACCCTCTAAATATATATTAAATGCATCTTACCGGATATAAAATGACTACTACATAGTCTGTGGTGATTTTTTTGGTGTCCAGTTTTCACGTCGAATTGCAGCCGTCCATTTCGCTCTCCTCTTTGGATCCCTCGGAATACGGTAAAACTTCAAGTCTCTCCTTCCATCTTCTCTGTTAGTGCAACCAACAGCCACACACGCCTTCACCATTTTGATTATTAATGTTAAGGAGCAGAAAAACACGCCGTAAATAGGAGAAATGTACGTAGCCGTAACAGGTTAACACTATGTTTTGACGGACAAGTGGGCGGAACCATACAGTGAGCACGTGGTACGTGGGTAGGCTCTATTGTCCTTCTCCATCTAATGCATCTTAGGCAATTTTAAAGTAGAAAAAAATAACAAGTACTGAGTAATATAACTAATTACATACTTTCTGCAGGGAGTAATAAAGTAATGTAAGGCATTACTGTTTCTGAGAGTAACATACAGAGGTGGGTAGAGTAGCCAAAAATTTTACTCAGGTAAGGGTAGCGTTACTTCAAAATAATAATAATCAAGCTAAAGTAAAAGTAGTCATCCAAGAAATGTACTCAACTACAAGTAAAAAAGTATTTGGTGAAAAGAATAGTCAAGTAATGAGTAACATTTTGAGTAACTGCTTAGATTTTTGTTTGATTTTTTTGTTTATAAATGTTTTTTTTTTCTCAGCACAAAAGTATCTATATTAACTGTTGTTATAATGATACTGTACAATAACTCATTACATAACCACATTAAGCCAAATAAATAGAAAAAAAAACATTGAATTCCAGCAAGAGAAAAAAAATGACAGAAATGAAGTAGTATTTGTCCAAAGAGCATGACTGACCTCTAGCGGAGAAAATAGTTCCTAGTTTGAATAGTGATTCGTTCCTTCAATGATTACTATTATGAAATTAAAGGGATCATGTCTCCGGTTTTCCGTGGTCAAATAAAAACTGGGAGAGAGGTTTAAATCGGCGCTTTCCAGTCATGTTGAGGGCAGCGCTCTATTTCAAATACTTCACTTTCTACGGTGCTTTAAAGATGCCATGTGATTGAACAGGCTAGCATGATCATAAAACGGTTAGCTTGCGTCTGATTGGTATAAAGGAGTCATGTGATTATTGTTGCGACATCTCATTGGTGAAATTGGTAGAGCTACTCTTTGCATCGCTGGCAAATAAAAAATCTAATATGTAGAATAAAGAGGAAAAATGTAACGACTCTTGTGTAGCCGAAAGTGGTGGAGTAAGAGTAGCGCTTTTTTCTTCACAAATCTACACAAGTAAAAAATATGGCTTAGTAAAACTACTCTTACGAGTACATTTTTCTCAAAAAGTTACTCAAGTAAATGTAACGGAGTACATGTAAAGCGTTACTACCCATCTCTGGTAACATATGATTTGTATATAATATAATATCCATAATCAGGGGTGCACATAAAAGGTCCGCATTCGCGCATGCGTACTGGACGTAGACAAACGCGCTGGCCCTCAACGGCTCCCATACGCTTTTGCGTACCGATGGCTGCGGCGAACACGAGAAAATAACTTCTCAAAAAGTCGAAGAGGCAGGCCACACTGAGTAATTACTTCCTTGTTTCCCCACCCCCGTCAAAAGACAGACAGACGACAGAGACGTCACCGGAGCTACCGAAAAAAAGGACTTTTGCTGAAAAGTGGCTACAGGAGGTAACATGGCTAGAAGCAAATGAGGCTCGCACGGAAATGCGGTACAAAATGTTCCGTTAGAATCCCAATGTCGCCGATAAGAGCAGCGCATTTTATGTAGGGTCAAAGAATTTCAGCCAACCAAACTTTGAAAAGCACGAAAAAAACAGCGCATGTGGCAATTAAGCAAACTATCGATGTCAAACGGACCCCACTCGCCCTATGGACAAGTGGCGGAATAAAGGTAATGAACAGCGACATGCACTGACAAACGTGTTTTTGCACGCATTTTACAAAGCTAAACATGCACGTTCAATGAGGTCTTATGAGGAGGACATCCCACTTTTAAAAAGGCTTGGAGTTAATGTGGGAGCCGCATAATGCCCTTTATTTTGAATTGGTGCTTTTTATTTCTTTACATTTCACTTCAAAGTAATGGCAATTTTGTTGTGCCAGTTGATGTTAATCAAGCATTAATTGTTAATATAATTAATTAAAGTTAATTGGCTCTAAGTAAAGCTTGTCATAAATTTATCGCATCAGGCGGGTCGGCTCTCAAGCTCAATGAGGACCAAGTCACATCTCCAGGTCCTCCTCTGAGAACCTGGGCAAAAAAATTATGTGCACCCCTGTCTATAATATATATATATATATATTGAATAACGACCCCCTCACTGGATGTATGAACTTAATATGTTGAAATGTGTGAATTTAGCTCCAGCCTCAATCCTGATGCCTCCCAAAGAGGGTGCTGGCATCAGCATTTTCAGCAAGAATATTTAGCGCATTGCACTGTCGGTGAGGAGACGCAGGTTTAATCCTTGCTTGCGGTGCAGTTTACTTAAAATTTTGAGTTCGGACTACTCAACGGAAGTCGTTTACTGTACTTCGTTTTAGAGCTGTCCCGACTAGTCGATGTTGTCGACGTCATCGATGACGTAAATGTGTCGAGTGGCAAAACATACCGTCAACGGGAAATGACGGGTTAAAAAAAAAAAATTACATGTGGATAAAGTTTAGAATGGTGGGCGCTCGCGATGCAAGCGGTTGTTACTGGCACCCCCAAGGGGGCTGCTGTTATTTCAATGTGACCGGCATTGTCAGATTGCGCACAGAGGAAGAAGAAAGTGGGCGAGCGAGACTGAGGGAGCGAGATCGGTGAGTTGGGAAAGTGCACGGGTAGCGCCGAGTTCAGTTGCATTCCCCACGTTTTTGTTTTGGGCAATAAAAGTATCCATAAAGAGCCATCCGATGCCGCTCGGTGTTTTTTTGCACGCCGCCACCTTCCTGAGGAGGAAATCGGACGAACCGACGACAACGAGCCAAGTGAATCGCCGGTTCACTCCTCAGTACGGCGAGGAGTTGAAAACACCGGCAATTACCAAAAAGGGCAGAATTTGTGACACGTGAAAGTGGCATAAAGCCAAAAAAGCGGACCAGAATAGCCAGAGCCTGGAATTATTTCAAGGAAAATATGGAGGGTCCCACTGTGTGTACTCTTTGCTAAGCTGAGCTCGCATACCACGGTAGCACGTCAGCTATGAACGAACACTTGAAGCGCCGTCACCCAAGTATGATTTTCGAAGACAACAAGAAACAACAAGGTAGCGGATTGTAAATCCATACAACTTTCTAACAATTTTTTAAAAAAATGGAAGTTACCTTTATGTGCGTCGTATCAACGTGCATTTTTATTTAATAAAATAATTAATATATAAATATATAATATATAATATATAATATATATATATATATATATATATATATATATATATTTAAATTATTATTAAATTTATTAGGATCATGGAAGCTCCGACTTGGGGAAAATATATACATATACCCTGTATATAGCTACATAATATAATAAAGATATATATGGAAACAGTAATGGCCTGCTTACTGTAATCCATGATTGCACTAATGTTAGTTACTTTATATTATAAAGTATCATTGTGTATATACTAGAGCTGAAACGAGTACTCGAGCAACTCGAGTAACTCGAGTTTAAAAACTGATCCGAGTAATTTTATTCACCTCGAGTAATCGTTTATTTTGACAGCTCTAAGCATCACGTTTTGCTAGGACTACTTTTAATGCGGGACAACGCGCTGTCACGTGCGGAGAGGAAGAAGGGAAAAAAAACAAAACTTACCGCAGCCGACAGCCGCCACAAACGACGCCGACGTTGCTAAATACTAGCCCGCACAATGCCACATTGGTAACAGGTAGCATCTGGTGCGTCTCATAGAGATCACATGTATGTTGAACTAGATGCGAAATGACAGACTCGGCCGCGTCTGGGCAGCGTTTGTAAACAGCCGCCATCTTAAAGCAGTACAGCGCTAAGCGCTAATAAAGAGCGCTAAGCGCTAATAAATAAGATTAATGTTACTGTCGCTACTAGCTCACGTAACGTTAGCCCTGCGGAGGGCTAGGTTTCAATTAATTATGACCACTGTCGATGCGTGGCTAACGTGTCTTACATACAGGCTTTAACATAACATAGCATTGTGGAGTGATGAGGGTGTAAAATAAAAACTTAATCATGCTAACTATCAATTTTAGCTCAGTAGTCATTGCTGGATAAAACACCAAGTAGCACTGGTCCCTAATGTGCTCCAATACAGCCTGTATCATACATTTATTTTGAACACTGCAAAAACTCAAAATCCTATCAGGACTTACAGTTTAGACTAACTTAAAACTTAACTAGAACTTAAAAATGGCTTGACACAAAGAGAAATTCAATTGAAACACGTGGGATAAAATCCTAACTTTTAAGTGATGTGTGTTATCAAGTGTAACGGCATTTTTAGGTAATATATATATATATATATATATATATATATATATATATATATATATATATATTTTTTTTTTTTTAAATAAGATCTAAAAGTTTTTTGAGTTAAAGCAGTGAATTAGTCTTTTTTTTTTTTTTTAATTCTAGTTACATCTGAGATGCAATTGTTGGCTGTTTTCAACAATATACATCGAAAATAAAGACATTGATTGACTGAAAATGGTTCAAGATTAGATGAAATGTCTTGTTTTCTCATGTATATGTATAATTGATCTTCACCTAAAAATATATTTGTTTTATCCGATTACTCGATTAATCGATAGAATTTTCAGTCGATTACTCGATTACTAAAATATTCGATAGCTGCAGCCCTAGTATATACATATCGTAGTATACTATAAAATTAATACTATATATTTAATTTTTGTTACTGTGAGTATGTGTGCCTCTCATTCAAAATAATTGTGGTAATATTTCAGTGTGCCCTCTATTTTCAGGTTAAAACAAACAAAAGTTGAACAGTTTTTCCCCTTCCCCAAAAATGCGGAATGCACACCAGGAAAAGCATCTGAACTCACACAAAGTATTCTGAAAATGGTTGTCCGGGACATTGCAATTCACTTTAACATTTAGAACAATATAGACAATGACATACCACAAAAAGAGTAAGAATTGTTTTGACTCCTGTTAAAGAGGTGAACTGTCAGTGTTTCCGTTTTTATTTTTGCACTAGTTAATGCCAGCAGCATTTGACGTCATTGTTTGTGATTTATTATTGATATTTATGTTACTTATTTTACGTTAATAAAGAATTTAGGTGTTCCAAAATGTTTGTGAATTAATAAGCGTCAACAAAAATTTAATTAATAAAGTAGTAAAAAAAAAAAATATATATATATATTATTAGATTAGTCGACTAATAGTAAAAATAGTCGACAGACTAATCGGGAGGAAATTAGTCGTTTGGGACAGCCCTACTTCGTTTTTAGTTCGATTTACATAACATACTATAAATCCAATTCTTCTATAAATATTGAGTTCTATTTACTTAATATTTGGCCAGTTTACTCAAACCTTCGAATTTTCAGCAATAACGACTAAGTTTTCCATCATTACTTGAAAATTTAAGTGAAATAGGTTTACGTGAAGCAACACTAGGTAACTTTTCAACCTTTATCAAATATTTTCATAAAATTTGTGATAATATGTTGACTGACAACTAGTTGAATGACAGCTCTTTTATATCTTGAGGGGGTCTGTATCGCTTTCACCGGCACTAACTTTGAGGAGGGTGGCAGGAACCCTGCCATACACAAAAAACCTACAAATGTGCTGACTGCTTCACGGCAAATTTCACTTCCCCCTTTTCCCACTCATTATAAAGACGGAAGTCAATGCGAACGTTTCGCGCAAATTCTGCAAAATGGTAGAGCAGCAAAGAGACAAAAAGTTTTGTCTGAGGAGGAAAAAAAGAAGGCTACCAGGATATACATAATAAACATTGGCCCGGCTTTCACTCGCTGGAGTGGACCCTCACCCTCCCCTTTGACCAAACTCGTTAGCGCTGACGAATTCGGGTGAGGTGGGGGCGTTAGCCATACGGTTGTTAACCCTCATATGCTATTGTTTAGCCACAACTGGATTTATTAGATTATTACTATTCATCCTTCACAAAGCCGCTGGACACGGAAATATTGTTTAATCCATTTGCAGGACACCAGGAAATTGATTTTTGATTGATTGATGATTATACGACACCTCCTCATGGGAAACGCAGTCTTCCTTAAAGCAAAACACTATACCACGTTTGTCAACCGGCGTCAGTAAAATCGACCAAAATTGAAAAGCTACTAAGTGTTTCTTTAAAATTTCAAGTCCTGCTCACATTTTTAGTATACAAAGGCTGCAAAAGATTAATTTTCATAAGAGATTACATTAACTATTTAATAGAGTGATTAAGATTCAGTCGCTGGTTTGACCCATAATGTGTTATAAAATGGGAATAACTGACCTTTGCAAAACAAGTTTTAAAAAAATAATGTCTTAGTTATTAAGATAATCAGTCTGTTTTCATGAGGGACTACAGAAATCAGTTTTGAATCACTTTTGGTAAGCTCAAATCAGAGGATTTGGACAATTTTAAGTAATGATCGTTGCCCTCGGAGGGCTGTCATTACTGTGAACCGATAAAAATGTATGATCGGCCCATGTTATTACATATACAAGACAAATTGAATGATAGCTGGTTTTGAAAGTATAAGTTAGTGAGAGGGACTGGTCACAAAAATGCTTGAAATAGCTCAATGTTTTTGGGGTGAGAATTTGCCATTTTGCATATTGTCGATTTAGTATGATATGGCTGATCACTGAGACGGATCAATTTTTTTCCACATCTTCAATCTTGATCATAAAATTAAATAAAAATAAGAGGATAATAATAACAATTAAAAAAATAAAATAAAATTGCCCAGCTGTTCTAATGACCTATTTTTGAACAGCCATGCTCAAGACTGCCTGTTACATATAGGAATGAAATGTTGCCTGTTTTTGCTCCATCCTGCCCATAACTATGCCAGCCTCACACCCTTTTACTGCAGCATGTCAGCGCCCGTTAAATAGTCGCACGTGTCGCATTCGGCCTTGTCCACATTATGACAACCCTAGGCCGATAATTCTGCCATTTCGGCCTCAAGTGTGGCCATTAATCCCCATTATGCTGCGTTGGGCACGTGCAAGGATGTCTCACTAAATGATCCATGGCTCTCTCAAGCAGTACAACTAATACACTCCTCACAGCTCTTAGCCTTTCATTCTTCTCAATTACCACTCCCTTCTTCTTTTTCACACACGAACATGCGTGCACATACGCACACTTCAATCTCGCTATCTAAATCGGCTTTCCCGATTTCCGTCTCCATTTCATCAGCCTTCCCAGCTTCTCGCTAACTCTTCTCCTGTTGCGCTCTTCGGTCGCCTCTTCTTTAAAAGCAAACCCCCTCGCCACCCCTTTTGGGTTGATTCATCTGACACCTTCCCCATTCTGCCACTGTAACCCTCACCCCCCCACCTCCTATCTAGTCAGGTGCAAAGCCCTCTGCTTCTTCGGTGGTGGCTTTAATTCCCCCTCATCTTCACTCCTTGTGCAGCCTTCACACACACGCACGCACCCCCCACACACAAGAAATGCTTTCACAAATACACACACATTTCAGTGTGTCACATATACACTGTCGTTCAGTAGCTTCTTACACGCACACACAACATGCTGTCATTGTCTCATCGGAAAGACACACATGCACTCCCGCGCTTCAGTAAAACATTTACACATTCTCAAAGCTCACATGCACACACACATTTCTTCTTTTCGTACACATACTCTGTCAGTTGCTCTATTTCTCTCTCACACATACTCTGTCATTCGTCTTTTTCACACGCGCGGTCACATGCTGTCATTCGGTCTTCAAGGAGATATACACTAACACAGTGACACACACCATCTTCACACATGCAGACTCCTGCACGCGCTTACATGCTGTCATTCGGTCTTCAAGCAGACACATACACACGTGCAATCTTCAGAAATGCACAAACACAATTCAACACCCTTGACTAAGTCACACAAAAATACACAGCCATTCTCTTATGTGACACAAACACTCACACACAATTTTAACTCCACAAACACACGCAGTCATTATCTTCCTTAACACATGAACGCACAAACCCCTTCTGTCTTTCTCTCATCACAGACTCATGTCCGGACAAACACACACATACACACAAAAGCACACACTGCGTCAAGTGGATGAATGAGAAGGTGGACTAATAACACCCTGACCCGTGACGATCCTCCAATCTCAGACGTGGTCTGTTTGGGTGTGCAAGTAGGGGTGTGTGTGTGAGCGAGGAAGAGAGAGAGAGAGATAATCAACTCTCTATTAACAAGTCCTTCTGTGTACATGTGAGACAATGAGTGATTGGTGTGCCTGCTATCTGGACAGCTGGATGACTTCCACTTCAAAGTTTTTTCTCTCATTCTCTATCTCTCTCTCTGTCTCCCATAGTTTTCTAACTCAATGGCTGCCATTGACGATGACAGACCTCAAATCCATTTTGATTGGTAAGGTAGGCAGCGATGATTTGCTCCCAGCCCCACCCCGGTTTAAATGGAAGAGACATATATGGCTGTCAATGGCACTGAATGGCAATAACGAACAAATTAGTCGAGGCTGAAACTTATTTGAGAGTATCAATCAATCAACCGACCAAAGCTAAGACCAGACAAATACCTAACAACTACACCCACCAGCTAGGTAATCTGTGACCAACTGCAGAATGAATATGGTGACTAGCTACTCTACAGGCTTACTACCATATTGGCCCTAATATAAGAGGCCCTGATTATAAAACAACCCCCTCTTTTTCAAGACTCAAGTTTGAAAAAAGACTTTTTGAACATCAAATTAATTTTTATACAGAAAATAATTACAGTACAAATGAAACAAATGATTATAACAATATATTTGAGGGAAAAAGCATGTTATTTTCCCTCATTCAAATCTTAATATCTGAACATTTAAATAGGTAAACTAAAGTGCAATCACATTCGTAAATGAATGGCTTCTGGTTTTTGAAATGTAAATAAACCAATCTATTGAGATAAAATAACAAAATTGCAATAACTGCATTAACCATCAAAGTGAAGTCTAACTGTAACTGTAGTCTTGAAACAAACCTGAATAAGGAAAAACATTGCAATAAAATAATGCAAACTGGTTAAACTTGAGAGTAGCCGAGATCTGTCATGACAGAACATCGCTTCAATGATATCAAGGCGCCATCTAGCGTCGTAAATGGGTATAACGTCTAGACTGCGAATATAAGGGGCAGTTTACATGGCGACTCTGTGACACAAAGACGCAATGACTGAGTAACGGACTCGCCTCGCGTGCATATGGTGTCGGCGGCGAAGACGGAAGGCGAGGACGAAAAATTCTGAATCCTGCCTCCAAAGTGGAAGAATCCGATTGCCAGGGATTGAGGGGGGCTTCCTCGGCATGCATATCAAAGGCTCCCGCGGCGCGAGACCGCACCATTGAAGTCAGCTCTCGTACACGTCACATCGGGCGTGCGCAGCGGTGCTACTAAAAATTAAAAACAGCAAATATGGCGGAATGTCGGCTTTAATTTACTTTTTCAATAATATTTTCAGTTTCGATTTTTGTGCCTTTTTGAACAAAAGAAAATTGCCAATTGCTTCGAGTGGGCCGGCATATTTTCTTCCAGGCTGAGGGAGCTTGGTGGGGTCAAAGTGCATCATTCTCTGTCACCCTGTAAATCTGCACTGCCCCCTACGGCCCGGCATGAATACTACATCGTTTTCATGCGGAATTGCGACATTGTTGGAGACGCAAATGCAAATTTGAAATTTTTCGTATTCTCGGAGAGTCACCATGTAAACGGCCCCTAAGACGACCCCCACGTTTTCGGTCTTATTTCAATGCAAAAAAAACCCGTCTTATATTCGGGCCAATACGGTAATAAAGAACTGCCCTTGGATAGAGTTTACCAATAAATGAATCAATCCCTTTCTGACAAACCAACATATTAAATAATCACATAAACCAACGAACCCACAGAAAAATTAATAAAAAACCCATTGACTAACCAGCTATCTGACTTGACTTGATATGACTGATACACTGACTGATCTATCTATCTACAATTCAACTAACGTACTGACAGAAAGCCTGAGTAACAGTGAAATAATTCAAATAAGTACCTTACCGATTGCCTGACTAACTAACCTCTCTCTGTGATATTGCTTTCTAAAGGACCAATGTGTCCAAATATCCCTCTTCCCCATTTGATAATAAGTCAAAGAGACGACTCTGACACCGTCGCGTGTAGAAAACTTTCCTTAATTTTGGGGAGGGAAAAAAAATCCAGAAAATCCAATTTGTCGAAGAAGAGGCGTTAGCGAGAGCTCCATCTCTCTTTCTCTCGCTCCTTCGCTCACCATATCGACTTTGTTTCAGCTCGAAGAGAAAGAATAGATAATCTGTCCTCGGGCGCGCAGCCCCTCCTTCCCCCTCCTCCTTCGCTTTGTGTCCTCACTCCATTCTTTTTAGATTCATTGCAATCCCTAATTACGGCAAACACTGCCAAAATATCTAACACTGCGCATACCTGCCATTCCTTCACACATACAAATACTATCATGTTACCACTTTGTATTAAGTTGCATTTAAAGTGCTAATGACACCAAAAATTTGAATATTTCACGCAGAATTTTCTGCTCCTGAATGAAATGGACCGCTTGGATATGTATGGAAGCGATCGTTTTATTCATTCAATTTTTGAATCCCACGCCATGAAAATGAGTGACTTCCGGCTCCAAATGTGACGTCACCCGAGTCAGCATCTCACAATATATCATTGTTTTATAGCATGCAGATGGACTGCGGATTCAGCGGATTTCGCGTATAAATTCCTTTATGTTCCGCATCACGCCAGACCCACGGCTGCAGGGTTTTGTAGCTGTACCAGGGAGAGGTGTGTGAGCCTTTTTGGGTTTCAAAAAGCTCCTGTTCACCCCGAGATCGGCTAAAACAAGTGTGCAACAACTGTGGGACCATTGGACTGAGAAGGAAGTGAGTAAACATTGTGTTTTGTATTATGTCATATACTGGGATCATGGCACACGTTTTAATACGGAGGTGGCTTGCAATTTTTGGCTGACAGTGCTTCTTGTCCACCGAGAATGCCACTTGGCCGACGACCGGCGTCTTGTCGCACACCCCCCCTCAGTCTTTCATGTGCCCGCCGGGAGAGCGCTATACTCGGCTTATTACCCTCTTCGTGTGCCCGGTGTTCTGTCAAATTTTCAAACCCATCAGAAATTGCAACTTTGTGTTAAAATGGCCGCGAATACAGCGATTACAAAGTAAAAACTACAAACTTTTTTTAAATACAGGAATATTTACTTACGTTTGATCATGGACGGACATATAGAAAAGTTCTCGTCAGACACATCCTGCCTTGTTAGCTGCACGACGCTCTCTCACTGTTTACGTCTTCGCCGTGTCATTAAGCATTAATTTACGCCATAATCGTGTTGACCATGTGGCAGCTACGTGCTCCTCCGACGTCGGCCTGTTTGTCCGTTGGTCATTCTCCAGCTGCTTCCCCGCAAACGACCTCTCCTGAATGACGAGCTGTAATTTGCTCGCCGCCGGGCGGATTGCTGATCGGCAAAGACAATGGACAACTCTGCCGCCTTGTGAAATGATCCGGAGTAGTTTTGTGTGATTTTTTGCTTCGAAAAGGAAAATAAGACTAAGACGTCATTGAGTTTGGGTTAGCATGCCGGCTAGCTGTCATGCTTCCTGGTTTGTTTATATTCTCCGAAACCGGGGCAGGGAAATGACAAAAGCCGGACTAACTGCGGTGGCATAAAATATCATTCAGAAGTTGTGACAGTGAAGGTGAAGTCGAAAGTTTTGACTGTAATGGAGTAATTTTGCCATTTCGTACTGAATAAATGCATTTTTTCATATTTTGTATTCAATTTAGCACAAGACTTATTTGTCATGACCATACCATTTATTTAACATTAGGGGAAAATACTTCGATAAAAGAGAATTATCCTGTACAAATATTGGAGTAGAGAAAGTTTGAAATTTTGCTGCTTTCTTCGTCGCCTTTTCTTCATTCTGAATAATTCCCCCACAATGGGCCGAATTTTAAATCAGATGAAATTATGACCCTGTCGACGTCATCCTCCATTTGGGGACGTTCGAGCGCTATAATGGCAGGCGGGGCTAAACGGCAGATTAAAAGACTAATTTCAAATTGTCTGTGCTTTCCCAAATTGTTGTACTAGTATATAGTCGAATCGTCTCAAGATATGATTCTAATTCACCAAATAATGCTATTTCAGACTTTTTTATCCTGTCATACGCACTTTAAAGGTGCAGAAATAGTACCAACTGCAGTCGGGGGCGCTGCAACCCCAGAGGTAGTAAATTGCTCAAAACACATTATTAATTTCTGTTCAAATAGGCCAACAAACTTAAGCAAGTTAAAGAAAAAACGGCAAACGCAGTACGCTGATATACTAATGCGCCTTATAATCAGGATCGCTTTCTGCATGTACATCTCATTCATTGGTAATGTGCTTTATAATCCGGTGCAGTTTATAGTCTGAAAAACACAGTAATAAATAATTCACCAACAATCCAATTGGCAAACTACTGAAGTTGACAAGCTGACTGTTTAACTGACTGATCTATTTGTGATCACTGACTTAACTGACTGACTGATTAACGAACCCGTAAAGTAATTGACTAACTGACAATATCCAGGTGACCAACTAATCAAACAAATCAACAACCTCCAAACAAACGATAACATTTTTCACCTAAATAAAACAAAAGTTACATGTACAATTATTCAGGGGAAATAGACGACTTAATGTTTTTCCATGAAAAAAAATACATGAGTAAATTCTGAGAATACCATAACAGTATTTTTTTTAAAATACCTTTAACCTTTAATATCAATGCTATTGTCAATTGAAATTTCCAAGCGAAATGAAATCAATTTGAACGAGCTGTAGCAGAAGGGTCCGCATGGCCATTCTGGAGAACCCTCCAGTTGACAAGAAGCGAGTAGGGTCAGAAGTTACACTGCTGCAATTTGTCCGGATATAACATGGGCAAGTAAAAAAAAGTCTATTCATTCGTCTTCTCCTGACGTCTCCTTCGCTGCCTGTTTCCCGCCGTTTATCAGTCAGGAACCCAAGGGGTCGTCTGGCGCAGCCTGTGTCCCACCTCGTCCCTTCAACACTACTATCCCGACATGCGCATGGCCTTTTATAGCTGGATCATGGCGCTTATCCCCGGCTAGATCCTCTTCCGCCGCACCTTGCTGTGTTGTTGTCGCTTGCATCTCAAATCACTAACAACAGACAAGTTGAGCGTATACTGTGTAAACCACATACAAGTGCAGGAAAACCAAAAGAGTAGATACAGTTCAACTAGGGCTCAGCTCAAAAGGCCTTTTTGGAGGAAGTAACACTCACGCTGTATTTTAACTGTTCAAACAACTGAATTCATATTACACCAAGACTTATTAGAGCAACACTTGCAAATGACTTCTTGATAAGGTTCAGTATTCACACTGCGCCAACCAAACTTTCCTGAGTAGCATCACAATTTAGAAGAGGAAATACCTCCCTCCTGGGAAAGGAAGGAGTGTGGAGCGTCACAGCAGCTGCACGTAATGTAGCATAAGCGCACTCTGGTCCGCTTGCATTCACAAGTGAAGCAGGGTGCATATAAACCGGTTTTTGAGCGGACCAGATTTCGTTTGTTTGGTCTGAACTAGAGTTTGAATGCGCATTCACATTTACAAAACGAATGGAAAATCTGAGAAAAAGAACTCTGGCCCGTTTAAAATGGTGTGAAAGCACCTAAAAACCCGCTACACAAATGATGATTCACAAGATTAACCAAACCATACCAAACAGCAACTAACAAGCCAAAAAAGCTAACTTATTAGCTAATAACCAGCAACTAGCTAAACAACCTACTAACTAATTAACTAATATGCAATATGCAATCCATAAACAAGCAAATAACTCATACTGTATACCCAGCAAAGCATGAACTACTATATGTAATTAACTAATAGAGCGACTACCTACCTATTTACGATACGATTTAATATTGATTCTTTGTACTTTGATGCAATAATTGCCGATATACAGAGTCTGCCACGTTTTGATTCAATTCAAGGGCTTTTGATCAATTTAATACAATTTTATGTACACATTTTATACAATGTTTCATTCAAACTAATGCAACGAAAAAAACACAAACAAATTTTGATGTTTTTGACTATGTTGTTGCTGAAACATACAATGTATTTGAATGAAAACCATTTTTTTCATTCAACTAACTAACTAACTAACTAACTAACTAACTAACTAACTAACTAACTAACTAACTAACTAACTAACTAACGCTAGCGTGCTGTACATATAAAATGTGTTATAAACTTTATAGACAGTTTGCACCATTAGCAATGATGTACTGAATAGTATGACCGTAATTTTCGTACTATAATCTGCTAATTTTTTCCCTCATTTTGAATCCTGCGGTTTATAGTCCAGTGCGGCTTATTTGTTGATTTATTTGGGTTAATAGGTAACACTGTATTTGACAGTGGCGTCATAAGACTGCCATAAGACCGTCATAATTATGACATGTCATCATCATGGGCATTAATGAATGCTTATGACAGATGTCGTTAAGTGTCATTCGGCAAATTATGTCTCTAACTCCTGTTGTGTCGAGCTCGGACCTTTTACATCCATCCAAAAGTTAGATAATTTGCTGGATGACACAAAATGTCTTTTATAAGCATTCATTAATGCTCAAGGCAGTGTCATCTCATAATTATGATGGTCTTATGACAGTCTTATGGCACCACTGTCAAATAAAGTGTAACAAATTCCATAGCTAGCAATTAATGAAACAACTAGAACAGTAACTGAAGAAATAATACGCACAGAACATGAATTTTGATTGTTATTTACATCTGTAGCACTGCAATGCATGCTAGGAGGCATGATGGATGATAACAGTGTTGACAGCAGTGGCAGCAGAGGTTCACTATCTCTTCCAAGAGAACAGTGATGGCCAAATGAAGCTTCTTGAAGCAATGCAGCTGTGCAGCCAATTGGATCAAAGCTTCGTTGTGGGTCATTTGGTCTTATGACAGTCTTATGATACCGCTGTCAAATTAAGTGTTACTGGTTAATATCTTCTTGGAGTAAATATCCCATAATACAGTGCGAAAATCTGCGTACTCCAGTGTGGCGTATCTTTGAACAAATCCCTTTTCCATGTGGTGAGTGGCGGCTTATAATCAGGAGCGCCTTATAGTGCGAAAAGTACGGTATGTAGTAGCATAAAACAAAGCATAGTACAGTGGTATGGGAAGGTCTAATTTCCACACTGTTATGACATAAGAAATGCTGAAAAGGTTAATTTTCCATCAAAAGCCATTTGTTTTCTTCCATCTTTTTCATTCAACTGAAGTGCATTACAAAAAAAAAAAAAAAAAAAAAAAAAAAAACGGCTGCATTCCAGCACTCGCTTTCACAACACGTAAACTCAGACTGTCATATACACATTCGCCTGTGTACACACACGTGCACATTGACAAGGCGCTCACACACAGTCATCGGTACCTTCTAGTTCCAGGTCCCCACGGAACCATCGCAGCCTAGCTGGGGGCTTGCTGCCTGTGCTGGTGCAGGTCAAGGTGACTGCACCCCCCTCCTGCACAGGATTCTCCAAGCCTGAGATGTGAGGCTTTCCAGGGACACCTACAAGGAACAAAGAAAAACCTTACATGTCAAGTACTAACAAAGCTAACGGAAATATCATCCAAAAGATACTGTAACTGTACGCTATAACGTGGGTACGGAAATAATTCAAGATTCCCTTAATATATTTTACTCACTGTTACTCACACATATTTCAGCCATTTGCTAAAATCATTTGATGTTAATTTCTTTCCTCATTAATGTAGAGTACCTTATATTGACAGAGAAACAGAATTGTTGAAATTGCTGCAGATGTATTACAAAATAAAACCTAAATTATTACACAGCCATAAATAAGTATTCAGATCCATTGATCAGTTTTGAGTAGAAGCGCACTTTTGAGCGAATACAGCCCTACGTCCTTTTGGGATTGATGTAACCAGCAACTTTTTCACCACTCTCTGGTTGTCAGGTCTCATGGTGAAAATTGTTGGACAGCCATTATCAGGTCTTTCCAGAGATACTCAACTGGGTTTAAGGCAGGGTCATTGACTTCATATCGTATTGACATGACACATTCCCCATTCACTGTGTCACGCCTTCCCGAAGGGGGCCGTCCAACACTCCGCTTCATTTATTAGCAGTCGGTCACATGCAGCGATCTAACGCCGGATTTAGGTTGAAAATGTACGAAAGCTGTACTGCATACAAACAGGAAGGATTGTCTCAGGAATTATATGTTCGAGGATTCAAGCTAATTATTATATTTTCCGTACCATGCATGCATTTTGGAACGTTGTGAAAAAAATCAATGGTAGAAATTAGTCGCAACAGCAATGGCATTATACGTCACAATATTTACGTAAAATAAATGCTACCTGCACTTTTTTTTTTTTTTTGCTTTTAACCAAGAATCGAGACTCTTTTACGTCCATATCTATAAAGAATTCAGGGATTTAAGCATTTATTCACAAGAATTTTTAATTGAAAAAGCTCTTTGTTTACATACGGTGGCCGCTAATTTCCCTACTGACTAGCCTCATAGTTGGCAATATTTACGTAAAATAAATGCTACCTGCGTTTTTTTTTTTTTTTTTTGCTTTTAACCAACAACCGAGACTGTTTTACGTCCATATCTATAAAGAATTCAGGGATTTAAGCATTTATTCACATGAATTTTCAACGGAAAAAGCTCTTTGTCTGCGTTTCCACTCGGTCAGCTTTGACGGAGATAAGCCCCCTACGAATCGGCTCCACGCCCCGTGTCCCGTCAATATATTATCAAGTCTATGGCAGGGTTCTGGTTGTGCCATTCAAGAACAGTCACAAAGTTTTTCTGATGCCATTCCTTTATTATCATAACTACGGGCTTGGGTTCATTGTCTCGTTGGAAGGTGTAGTTTCACCCAATCTGATGTCTTGAGCACCCTGGAGAAAGTTTTTGTCCAAGATATCCTTGTACTAGGTGTGTGGCTTTTTCCTAATCAAGTCCAGTGAGTATAATGGAAAATAGCTGGACTCCGATGAAAGCTTAGACCCATCTAAAGGATGATCATAAGGATGATCAGAAGAAATGGGCAGCATCTGAGTTAAATATAAAAATATTGTAGCAAAGTGTCTGAAGACAGTGTTTGTTTTTCAGTAAATTGGCACGAATACAAAAAAATATGTGTGTTTCTTTCAAAAGAAAAAAATTGAGCTCACTGATTTTAGCAAATGGCCGTAATAGAACGGAGTGAAACATTTATTTACGATAAGTATTTAATTCTAATAAACCTTTTTTTGGAGCAGATTTCTTCTGCAGTGACTGAGTGAGACACAAAGAATAAAATTGCTGACCACTGGATTGACATGACGCACAAATGCTTATTGTTTTTAAACCAACAGTGAGTAAAGGTTAGCCCTTGTGAGCGTGACACTTCTCCATCATAAGCAATAAAGTAAACTGGTGCTTTATTGATTGGAGTGTGGGCTAATCATCTTTGTGGCGCCATGTACACACACACACACACACGTAAACACACTCACAAACACATCTTTCAAGTATGGATTGTCTAGTGCTCTTTTTGGCTGTCAGCTAATTGTGGCCATATTTGCTGCATTTTTTCTTGCTGTTGACTTTGAAGGTTTTTGCTGCGTGTCTTTAAAGAGATGCACTGCCCTCATTCTGAAGGAAATAAATGAGTAATTAGCCACCAACAAAACAGCTAAATGAACGCTCACATTGGGGCGTTTGTGTCGGAAGCTGGATGTCGGGCAAACTGTTTATTTTTGTCAGTTGCTGTGTCGACTTTAATTAAAAACAGCAGCTCACGGGACCTCCCGAAATGTCAGCAAAGGTGGGATACAATTGTGGGCATGGAAAAACTAAGACAAACAGATCGCCTTTTTTGTGTGTGTGCAAAAATTGTAATCCTATTTTGTAAGTATTCAAAGAATAGTTGTGTAGTCTGAAAGAAAAGCCACAAAGTTCAATATTGGGATGTCAACCCACAAATTCTCACAGGTAATTACTCTTAATAAACAGTACCATTCCCGCCAGGGCCGGAGTGGGACTCATTTTCGGCCCTGGAATTTCATGCCTCAGACCAGCCCACTCATTTAAAATAATGTCATTATGCATACGCGTGCTAAGTTCAGTGTTGTCTAAAGCCGTGTACTGTAATTCTGTGTATTCCAATTCAGTGCAGGTAATGGTTGTTTAACAAGGTGGCTTTATTTTAACAAGTGCAACACAACATCATTTTAAACAAATTTAAAAATGGATTTAAAAAAATCTATTAAATGATACATTTGAAAAATATATTAATAAATAAGACCTTTTCTGCAACATAAAATATTAACAAAATGAGTGCTTACAGATAAAACAAACATAGCAACATAACAATACGAAAAATAAAGAATACGTATTGCACATTGTAACAACTTCTAATGATACTATTATCCATTTTCCATTTCCACTTTAAAAACGCCACGTAATTGATTATATTAATTCTAATTTTCACTCACTGAACAACATGGCAATCCTACCTTCCAGCTCTGCACCTGTAGTGAGTTCATTATGGCTAAAGCTTGCTGCTACATATCCCTTGTGAGGTGCTACAAGAAGCCAAAGTTTCCACAATTACATATTGTCGTATCACACGGTGCAAGTTGCATTTTATTCGCTATCTGGCCTTACCACTTTCGTTGTAATCCTCTGCAGTTTGAGGCAGCGAGGTCGTTGCATGAAAAAAAATTAGCTATTTTTGCGCAGTTTGCCGATTCTTTCACGAGTGTTTTTTTCTTTTTAATTCTTATTTTTTCAGCGCCACCCTTGCTCTTTTTATCCATCCGAGCACCGAGATAGCAGCTAATTTGGCTCAATACAGACTACAATTAGGGGGCGGAGCTGCATGCTGTATTTTTCGTCTGCACACGTGAGGATGCGTCTGGAAAAAAAAAAAAGATATATATATATAGCTTTTTTTTTTTTAAAGATGGCCCACAGGTAACAAAATGTAAGTTATACTCAGTGACACTGTCATAAATAAATACCAAACAATTATAACAATGTAATTTTTTTTTGTTTTTAATAAAACCCGGACCGGCCCATCTGGCCAGCCGGCCCATCGGGAATCGTCAAGAAGCTCCCGATTAGTCACTCCGGGCCTGATTCCCGCTATTCTTTTCTGTCCTCTCAGTTAGCTGTTATGTTGCTTCCCCAGAGCGTGTCCCAAGGTGAAGAAAAAAAAAAAGTTGCGACTAGATATGTCCCGATCCGATCACATGATCGGAAATCAGGCCGACCAGGCCAAATTTTCAGAGGATCAGAATCGGGTGAAAGGGATCGTTTTTTAAACTCATGCTACATATAATTAAAAAAAAAAAAAAAAAAAAACTAATGTGTTGGCGATAGTCGCCATGGTTTAGAGCGGGTTAACATTTTACAGAACGTAGAACGTACTGCCACCTTGTGGTCATAATACAACCCCTAGCATAAAGTATGGAATCACCAGTCTTGGACGAGCACTCAGACATTTTATCATGTAGAACAAACTCTGATAAAAAGCTTGAAAAAAATAATGAATTAGTTCAAAAGTGCAACTCTTTAGCATTCAGAAACACTAAAAGAAATAAATAAAAAACATTGTGGTGGTCAGTAAATGTTACTTTTATAGAGCAAGTGTAGGGAAATATACTAGTCCTTCTAAAAAAATTAGCATATTGTGATAAAGTTCATTATTTTCTGTAATGTACTGATAAACATTAGACTTTCACACATTTTAGATTCATTACACACAACTGAAGTAGTTCAAGCCTTTTATTGTTTTAATATTGATGATTTTAGCAAAAAAGTCAAGAAAACCCAAAAATCCCTATCTCAAAAACTTAGCATATTATGAAAAGGTACACTAAAGAAGCTACTAACCTAATCATCTGGATCAAGGGATAAGAAAGCTGTCATTAATTTCAATGTAAACTTGTGCAGTTATTGAAGATTTAACCACAGCCATCTCCCCAGTGCCTTTTCCTGACATGCAGCCCCATATCATCAAGGACTGAGGGTATTTTGATGTTTTCTTCAGGGTGTCATCTTTGTAAATCTCACTGGAACAGCACCAAAGAAAAGTTCCAGCATTCTCTGGCGTTCAGACATCCTGGCTGACAGTCCCAAAAGTATTTGACTGCAAATTCATTCCAAAATCTCAGCTGTTAGGAGTGTGTCATTTTCTGTTTTAATATTATTTTCTCCGTTGTCATAGTTATGAATATACCGTAATTTTCAAACTATAAGGCGCATCTGTCTATAAAGCGCACCTGTCTATAAGGCGCCACCCACCAAATTTGACACGAAAACGTCATTTGTTCATAGATAACTGGACTGTATTATGGGATATTTACGCCAAAAGATATTAACTGGTAACACTCTATTTGACAGCGGCATCATACAACTGTCATAAGACCAAGTTAACCACCATGAAGCTTCACAGCCATTTGATTCATTGTTTCAAGAAGCTTCATTTGGCCATCACTGCTCTTTTAGGAGAAGACAGTCGCCCTCGGCTGCCACCTGATGTCAATGCTGTTATTGTCCAACATGCCTCCTGCTAATTATTTGTTCAGTTACTGTTCCAGTTATTTCATTAATTGGTAGTTATGGTATTTGGTAACGTTTTATTTGACAGTGGTGCTATAAGACTGTCATTAGACAATCATAATAATGACATGACATTGTTATGAGCATTGATGAATGCTTATAGCATATGTCATTTAGTGTCATCCGGTAAATGATCTCGCTTTTGAATGGATGTAAAAGATCTAAACTGGACATAAATGGAGTTAGTGACATAATTTGCCGGATGACACTTAATGACATTATATGACAACGTCATAATTATGACAGTCTTATGAGAGTCTCATGATGCCGCTGTCAAATAAAGTGTTACCAATTAACCCAAATAAATCAACAAATAAGACGCACTGCACTATATGGCGCAGGATTCAAAATGAAGGAGAAAAGTAGCGGTTTATAGTCCGAAAATTACGGTACATTGATTTGCAGTTAATTGCTTGATTTTTATTTGTTTATTTATTTTACTTCCAAGCAAAATAATCTGTTTATTTCAGTATAACAATGGCATTAATGTAGTCAACAAAAAGACTGTTTTTCAAAAACAGACTTTTTTCTTAAAGATAATGTAATTCTAGCATTAAGTCAAATTATTCAGACAAAGACTGTGTTAAAGTTGTTTTTTTAAATTCAAGAGCATACTTTCTTTTTTTCAAATTTTACATTTTCAAGAAAAAAAAGTAACGATGTATTGAATTTTAACGTTTTCCTTTTATTGTCTCCTAATGTCAGCCAAAGCATTTTGAGTTTGTACAGCCAAAGAAAAAAACGCATATTTGCCAGTCACTTTTGCTGTAATTTTGCACTTTTTGGCATGTGTAATTGACAGTGGTGACACTGTGTGGATTTTGCCTTGCATACATTTTTCATCACCCTGGAGAAGCATCAAAAATTCATAAAAAATGTCAAAAACTCAGCAAGCCACACGGGAGACACGGAGTGTGGCAACACATGTGTGCGTGGGTCACTTTTAAACGCGCTCCCTCGTTAGCCTGTTGTGGAATAATTCATAAGTCTTTTATTGTGCGTTCCTGGACAGTTCAGTCCATATGTGGACTATTACTATTCCCTCATTCATATTCTATGCTGCTCTATTGCATGCAAACACACGACATCAGATGCTGCGACATTAAATATTGACCATGATATTTTTTTGTGTGATCGATATGTGGGTGTCGCTTAAAGCAACGTCTGGCAGGCTCCTTGTGACTTTCAGAAGGTCACCAAATAATCGTTTAATCTACTGTGTGAAGACAGCCCTCAAGAAGATATTTAGTTTGGACACTAAGAAAAAAATAGATAATACGAGAAGGAAATACAGTGGTATGAAAAAGTATCTGAAACTTTTGGAATTTCTCACATTTCTCCATAAAATCACCATCATATGTGATCTGATCTTTGCCAAAACACAGATGAAAAAACAGTGTCTGTTTTAACTAAAATCACCGAAGTATTTACAGTATAAGTTTTCATATTTTAATGAGGATAGTATGCAAACAATGACAGAAGGGGGAAAAATAAGTAAGTGAACCATCACATTTAATATTTTGTGCCTCCCCTTTGGCAATAACTTCACCCAGATGCTTCCTGTACCTGCAGATGAGTCTGGCACATCGATCAGGACTAATCTTGGCCCATTCCTCTCTATAAAACTGCTGTGGTTCAGTCAGATTCCTAGGATGTCTGGCATGAATCGCTGTCTTTAGGTCATGCCACAGCATCTCAATGGGGTTCAAGTCTGGACATTGACTTGGCCACTCCAGAACGTGTATTTTGTTATTTTGAAACCATTCCGAAGTTGATTTACTTCTGTGTTTTGGATCATTGTCTTGTTGCAGCATCCATCCCATTTTTAGCTTCAACTGTCTGACGGACGGCCTCAGGTTTTCCTGCAAAACATCCTGATAAACTTGTTAATTCATTCATCCATTAATGACTGCAAGTTGTCCAGGCCCTGAGAGAGCAAAACAGAACCAAATCATGATGCTCTGTCCACCATGCTTCACAGTTGGGATGAGGTGTTGATGTTGGTGAGCTGTTCCATTTTTTCTCCACACATGACATTGTGTGCTACTCCAAAACAATTCAACTTTGGTTTCATCAGTCCACAAAATGTTTTGCCAAAACTTCTGTGGAGTGTCCAAGTGCCTATTTGCGAACATTAAAGGAGAAACCATGTGTTTTTTGTTTTTAGACAGCAGTGGCTTCCTCTGTGGAGTCCTCCCATGCACACCATTCTTGGCCATAGTTTTACATATAGTTCATGTGTGCACAGAGATATTGGACGGTGCCAGTGATTTCTGTAAGTCTTTAGCAGACACGCTAGGGTTCTTTTTTACCTCCCTTAGTATTCTGCGCAGACCTCTTGCTGTCATCTTTGGTGGACGGCCACTCCTTGGGAGGGAAGCAACCGTGCCAAACTCTCTCCATTTGTACACAACTTCTCTGACTGTCAACTGACAAACATCCAGACTTTTAGAGATGGTTTTGTATCCTTCCCCACCTTGAAACAAATCAACAATCCTTGATTGCAGGTCTTCAGACAGCTCTTTTGACCTAGCCATGGTGCACATCAGACACTGCTTCTCATCAAGACAATTCTTACCAGGTGTATGTTTTACAGTGGGCAGGGCAGCTTTAGACCACTCGTCAGTGATTGGGAACACACCTGACTTAAAATGTATGGTAAGAATTGGTTTCAATTGCTCTTTAAGTTTCCTTAGGCAGAGGGTTCACATGGTTGCCCCCCCCTCCCTCCGGTGTGTCATTGTTTGCATGTTATCCTCATTAAAATATGAAAACCAATAAATGTTTAGGTGTATTTAGTTAAAGCAGACACTGTTTTTACAGCTGTGGGATTTTGGCAAAGATCAGATCGCATTTGATGGTGATTTTATGCCGAAATGTGAGATATTCCAAAAGGTTCAGATACTTTTTCATACCACTGTACCTCTGGCTTTTGGATTTTGTTGCTTGTAACTCTTAACTCATTCGCTGCCATTGACAATTCTACATCAAATACATTCCAAATGGAAGACTGACATTGAATGAACATGTTTTACTGCCAATGGCAGTAATCACCATCCAATCCAATTTGACTGTCAGCGATCCATCGTGGCAGCCATTGAATTAATACTTAAAAATAAAAATAATTTCTAAATTTTAAGGTTAAGATATTTTTTCATACCACTGTACTTTCTTGTGGGAATGAATGTGTTTTTTGTTATGTTTTTTGTTTTATTGAGAAAACAAAAAGTAATTATATTATGAGAAAGTAGTAGTTTAGTGTGGGGAGGGGGGGGTTGTTGTTGTTTTGCAATTTTGGGATGACTTTATGGCCAGAAAATACATGACATTCTCGAACAAAAGTATAAAAAAAAAATATGGCCCAAAAACATTTACGATTATTAAAAGAAACAGAATATTTCATTTGTAATGAAAAAATTTTTAAAAAGTTTTTTAAACGTTTTTCATACCCCAAAAATAATAACTTTTTTTTTTTTTTGTTGAAAATTTCCCAAATGAAAATATTTTGTTAAAAATGTGTTGATTGTATTAGTTTCACATTCTAAAAATTGTCATTAATGATGAGATTTTTCTATTACTTGAAATCTGTTTTTATTAAAGTATACATTTTTGCCAAAATTTTCTGAAACATTTTCTACCAGCAAAACTGAACTAAAAACTTACATTATTATTTTTATTACTATATTTCTAAAATCGAAAATGGGAAAATTGCACACAGTGTTTTATATCTGTATTTGCTTGCACATAACATTGTTTTTTTCCAAGTACATTCTATATACAGTATTAAATTAGATCATATTTATTGCATGAAACTGTGCATACCTACCGATATAAACGGCAACTTTATTCTTCCTAAAAAAATGTAATACACCCTAAATATTTTCAAAATAATATTCCCTTTAGAATCATCACAACCTCAGCTCTCATATTTAAAATTAATTGTTTTTCTAAAACCACATGTTTAGAGTTTTTGTATGCAGAGTATTTTATGCTAAAGGTTGATTCACACAACACACACAACAAAAAATAAATAAATAAAATCTGTGTTTCTTACCTAGTACTGTGACGGTGGCACGTGCAGTGCGCACGGGCATGGTGAAAATGGAGCAGGTGTACTCGCCCTCGTCGGACAGCTGCACCTCGGAGATGATGATGGACAGCTCGGTGGGCGTGGAGCGGTGCAGCTGGATGCGGTTGTCTCGCAGTGCTACCGCAAAACAGCAACAACATTTGCGCTTCAGTTTCCCAGTGCTGACCTCATCAATATTTCACGCCACAGAAACCCAAACGCGGGCTAACTGGCTGGCTGCGTTTCGTCCCAATTCTAATTGCTGGATGCCTCCTTTCCTCCCTCATTGCACGTAGGAGCATTTATGCAAAGTCATCAGAGTTATACGCCGCATCCTGTACATCACCCAACTCCGGTGCACCCCCGGGGCTGCATGAGCGGTATCCTAACTAATAAGCGTTTTCAAGTTGATGCCGAGTCGGCATATCAGGAATTCCCAAAAAGTGGAGCGCTCACCCCCGAGAGGGAGGCAAGACAAAATCCTATCTAATGGCAGTTGCCATAAGAACATTTCTTTCTTTTTTTCTCTCTATTCTCAAACTGTTGCTAGCACACATATGCGGGTGCATACACGCCAACCAATAATGCCCGTGTGTATTTATGGCAGTTTCAGGAGTTATGCCGCGTCATGATATTTATGCATAATGGCTGTTTGTATACGAGTGTTTTTCACATTTATATTTTCACAAAATTTCCTGTATATCAGAAAACCTTAAACTCTTGTGTACTCACCCCCAGGGTGTGCCAGATTAAAAATGCATTAGATGGTACAAGGAATACAAAATCACTATGATTTGCATGACAAACCACAACGCCTTCATTGGTGTTCTTCAGTGCACCCCCCACCCTTTGTGGGGGTACAAAGTTTCTGTGCTGTATGTAGCATTATTAATATTGTACAACTTTTATGTGCGCCCGCCAATGTTGGTTGTTTGCTGCAATAAAGGGAAGAGGAGAGGGGAGCGTTTGAAATTGGAGATGAAAAGGCCAATGGAGATGGTGCGGAAAGTAGAAGGGAGGGCTGAGCAACAAAAGGATGGAGGGGGAACGAAAACGAGGGGGGGACGAAAGAGGACAGCAAAGGTGAAATTGGAATATGGAATGAATGATGGTACGTGGGTGAAAATGATGTAAGAGGAAATGAGAAAGACAGGAAGAAAGGGAGTTTGAGGAAGAGGAGGAAGATGAAGAGTGACACGCAAGGGAGGGGTGTGTCGCCGGGGAAGAAATCTTCAGATTAGGAGGAAGATGATGATGAAATTGCAGGAAATCAGATTCCTTGATGGCAATGACCTCTGATGCGATTGCGTCCTCAGATTGATGCCTGTCTATTTTCCTTTGTATCTGTCTGTTTTTATTGACCATATGGCCTCCATTTCGTCAGTCTCTATCACTTTTGTCTGTTTTCCTGCCTGCCTGTTTACCACTCTCTTTGTATGACTGCCTGTTTCCCTTAATGTGCAACTGTCTGTCTAGCTATTGTCTGTCTGTCCATTATTTTGTCTTTCAGTCTGTCTATTTGCCTATGTGTCTTTCTATTTACCTGACGCTATTTGTCTGTCTCCTGATATTTCAGCGTTTCCCTTTTTGTATCTTTCTCTGTATTCTCTGTATGGCCATTATTTTGTCTTTCAGCCCTTCTCCCCGCTCATGTCTTTCTCTCTGCCTGCCTTCCTCGTTTCCTGCTATCTCCTTTTTGACTGCCTGCTTTCCACAATAACTGTCTCTTTTGTCTTTAAATCCGTCGTTCAGTCTTTCATCCTTTATCTGTCTTTCCGTTTCTGTCTTTCTACCATCTGTCTTTCTTCATGTTTGTCTCCTCATCTCTCTCTATTGTCCTTGTGTCTATTGTTCTGTCTGTCAGTCACTATACACCATACCTATTTGTCTGTCTGTCTGAGTTCTTTTTCCCTGATTGTCCGCATCGTTCTGTAAATGTGAAATGACCTGTACGGTCCAAACAAATGAACTCTGGTCCGCTCAAAAATCGTGGGTCTCTGCTTTAAGCGCACTCTGCTTCGCTTGTGAATGCAAATGGACCAGGGTGCGCTTATGCTACATTACGTGCAGCGTCACACCACTCTCCCTCCCTTCCCCTCTGCTCCAAGGAAGGTATTTCCTCTTCTAAATTTGTCCAATCAATGAGTGCGGCTCAGTGTTGTTTTAATTTCCGTTTTAGTCTTAGTCTTTTGGCCGATAATACTTATTAGTCTTAAGCCTGAGTTATGCTTCTGCGTTGCGTTGACGGCGTAACGAGGACGGCGTCAATGAGCATTTGATAGTTCTGCGGCAAGGGAACGCGTTGCTCTGCAATTCACCACCAAGCCACTACAGGGGTGTGGTGTTGTGTTTGTACGGTTTTAGGGAACTCTTGTCGACTTCCTCTAGGTTTCTTCTGGTTACACAACAATGCCAACAGAGTTTTTTTGTTCCCCATTTGGTAAACTTTATAATGTCTTGATGAGACAGTGTAGACGTTGTCATACTTACAGACCTCTTTGATGATACTCTCGTTGGCTTGGTCCATTTTTGCGTAAAGCACAACGTTTGAAAATAGCCGTGATTTTGCGCTGAACCAGAAAAAGCAGTCTGAGCGGACCAATCACAGTCCATTTGCCTCACATCTCCACGCGTTCACGTGACGCGAAGTCAGAAAATTGTGGGGATGCACGTCAGGCTACGGCGAAGGGTCGTAAATTAGGTCTGCCTTGGCGGCATAGGTCTGCCGCAGAAGCATGACTCAGCCTTTAGGCTAGGTTCATACTGCAGGTCTTTGCACAATTCCAATTTTTTTTTGTCATATCTGTTTTTTTTTTTTTTGTGTGTGTGCCCATTCAGACTGCCTTTTTCCATTAAACCTGTTCAAGTATTACGCATGCACACTAATTCCCAGTCCAACACGCGCTGCGTAAACTGACCCGCATGTGCAGGAGCATCAAGTAAATGACCCCTCATGCTGGCCCAACATAAGGTGATCATATTTTGATTTCCAAAAAGGAGACACATATAAAAGACATAAATAATCCCCGTTTAGTCTTATATTCAAAGTTTATACGGATTGATAGCAACTGTCCGTGCATGACACAGACACATACGGACAGTTTGTCCCGACTCTCGGCCGTCCGTGTAAGCAATCTTGAAATATTGATCATTTGGAGCAGAGAGAAAACTGAGCATTTTTAGCCTTATTCTCATCCCTTTTTTTTATGACTTGTCATCCTGCACCTTCCCCAAAAGCCGCGTTCAAGCTAGGCGCTAACGCTAATGCACAGCTGCACCGCTATCGTAGCGCCCTGTCTCTCCCGCTCTTTTCTGATGTAATTACTGCATGGATTCCAATTTGGCTGACTTAAAGCAGTAATATGAAGTAATTTCATAACATGCCAAATAGGGTCACAATTAAAGTAATTAAACATTGTCCAACAAATAAAGCATGAAAAAATAATATATATGTTGTATATTTGACAAAATAATCGCGTTTCCGAAGTTCGAGCCTGAAAGGGGACGAACCCGGAAATGATACCTCACAGCGAGAACAGCGATGGCAGCGCTCCATACGGCCGCCATACAAAGCCCTTCAAACAATGATTCAAACAGCGATATAAGCAATAGATCGAGCGCAAGGGAGGAGATCCAAGTTTTTGAAGAGTTGGAGGAAGAAGAGGAGCTTGGAATTTTATGTTGGACCTAACGTGTATTAGCCAGACGCTAATCAGGATGCAAACAATGTGCCTAGACTACCTGACATGGAATGGACACAAGACCCATCGAGATTACAAGATTGGTAAGATATAGGCTGTTATTATTTTCATGATTTGAAGATGCAGGCATTTGCACATAATTTTATGTTTTTGTCTATCTGATGACATTGTTTAAAAAAATAATAATCAGACTGCATGTTCATTTTGGAAGATCCTGCAGCTCTTGTGCATATAAAATAATAATATAAAAACGTTGGGGGGAAAGAAGGAGATGAGTCGTTGATGGCTTTCTCCACTTTATTGTGGCAACAATAAGAAAACAAAATAATAGCGGACTGCCGCCACAGTCGACCACGAAGTTTTGCTTCTCGCTCATCTCCGCCTCGCCTCGTACTACCAGCTACTACTACTTCCTAGTTGGGGCTAACGGCAGGAAGTGGCGTCTAATGGCGTGATGAAAGGTAGTTTTTTCACACAAGCGAACAGATTACAAAGCACCACTTCAGTGTTGTCCTGAGACTACATTTCCCATGATTCACTGCGGGACTTGAGCTGTCAACGTTCACATTTGACAGCATTCTGCCGCTGTCCTCCTCGCCAGCTGTTTGCTCGCCATTCACGCTCGTTTGCATTTGATCGCTAGTCTGATACACTCCCGCTTTTTCGGTGAGGTCTTTTGTGTTTATTCGTTATTGGATCGTTTTTGTTCACCACTGTAAATAAGAGCACTGAAGCAAGAAGGGGTAAGTCGCCATTTCTGTTCAACCCGTTTTCTCCTGTTTTTTTTTTTTGCGTAAGAAGCTAGGTTAGCGGCTGTCTTTTCTTCGTTCTTTTTCATGATGAGGGTTTAGTTAGCGGGTGGGGTTCAAGTGTAGATTCCTTTTGTTTGTTGTTTTGGCCTGGGCTTACCCTGAAGCCGCGCTTCATCTACATTTTGTACATATTCATTGCGAGTTTGATTGTTGTGTAAATTTTGTGCCACTTGTGAAATTGTGTGGCTCGTTTTATGTTACGCCCTTCGCGAGCCGTCCTTGGGACGTAACACTAGCGAACACAACAACAACTATGCAACGACTATTGCCACGAGTTGGCTTTCGGCTAACGTCGCTAGCTTCTACTGTGCATTCCACAACAGTTGGCAGCTCTGACAAAGTCATCAGTCATCTATCCAAAAATCACACTTACTTTTTGGCAAATCCTTGATCATAAGCAGACCGGTTAAGGAAGCAGGCATCTTCAAAGTGTTTGCAGCAGAGAACACTACACGATGATGGCGTGAAATTCATTCGCTTCGTGCGAACAAATGATGTCCATTTACGTGCCCTGCTATCCTTTGGCCACTCATACAACTTTTCGTTTGAGTGAGAACAAAACATCGCCACACACCGCCGTGGCATCTTACCGAGAAGCAATGCAACAAACAATACTGTTCTATGGCGGACTTCCCTCGCACTTCCTGGTGTGACGTAATTTCCGAAGATTTCCGAAGCTTGCCGAAGAAAAGCATTTTCGTTGTCAAGGGCGTTGCTATGGGTTAAACAAAGAATCTGGAAGGGTTGCGTTAAAAAAAATAACGAAAATATGCTTATAAATGTTGAGCCATTCATATTATTCAAAAACATGGTTGGCCAACCTAACTTCACATTACAGCTTTAACTGTTCAGACCGCAGCCACATTCTGGAAAAATGTGGCCCAGATCAGATTTTAACCACATACAAAAGTGACCTAGATCGGATTTGAAATAGTCCACTTTTATGCGATTTTTCCAATTCAGACCGTCAAGTTCATGCTTCAGCTGAGTCGTAAAAATATGAAAAAATCTGATTCGTGCATGAAGCCCTCGGTATGAACCTAGCCTTAGTCATATTTTAGTCACCTCAAAATGTGTTTGTCTTCGTCTAGTTTTTGTTGACAAAAATTCTAAACTAATTTCGTCTCGTTTTATTCGACATTTACTAAAAACGTTTTCATCTGTAAAATTCAAAACGTTTATTCTAAAAATAAATAGGTAAAAGTTTTAAATTATTTCGAATGAACATTGACAGATGAGCACGTATTGTAGCGTCTACAAGGACGCCAACTTGGTGATACTACACACTCAGCAGGAAAACAGCACATTATTTTCAATTAATTATACCCACTTGAACGCCACGAACTTCATGTGAAAAAAGTTGTCTGAGATTTTAAGAGGACACTCGCTGTTACCATTAACCTAATGCCAACGCGAGCGTGAATGCTAAGGTAAAGCTACAAGTTACATTTAGTGTGTGATGATCACTCAGCACAGACCTTTAGAGGCTGAAACAACATTGCATATTCTCTCTGGCCAAGATCACAAAGCAAATCGCACCATGTGTATGCAAGCCTCGAGACCAGCTGCACGTCACATGAGTGACACAAACAGACACTGATACGATGCATGCTACTGTAACTACACATAATGTCACACATTGTGGACATGTGACGGAAACTTCTGGGCATTTTCGTCTCGTCAGACAAAAACTGGCATTAGTCTCCTTCATGTTTTCGTCTCACAAAACACGTTTTTAGCTTGTTATCATCTCGTCAACGTCATGAACAAATTGCTCCTTGACAAAACATTTTTGTTATAGTCATCGTTGACGAAAACAACACTGGTGCGCCTTTCGTCCACGTGATGCTACTCGGAAAGTTCGGTTGGTGCAGTGTGAACACTGAAACTTTTCAATAAGTGATTTGCAAGTGTTGTTGCGAGGCAGTTCTCCAACCGGACCATAGTCCTCTTAATGTGAAAGTGCCCTTAATTGTTTGTCTTACTCCCTTCTTCATTTTCTACACATCTTTCTATAGTCCTTATGTCCTTCCCTCTCTCAGTCAGTCCTTATGTCAGTCCCTATATCATTCTCAGTGCCTATCTGTCTACCCGACTTCCTGTCTGTCTGCCTAGCTGTCTACCTGCCTTTGTGTCTCCCTTCAACGGCATGCCACAGATACATAGACCTATCAGTTTTAAAGCAAAAACAAGTGAGCACTCTCAGTGTTGTTGTTGTCGCTGTTTTCGGGTTTCCACATGAAAGCCCCCTTTGACGTCGCCGTGACAACGTGTTTGTTGACGCGCAGTCGGCGGCTGACGTGACAGGCAGCTAGCGTTCAGTAGCGCTCGAGAGGAGCCAACATGACACGTAGAAGAAGTCGGGATGGGCGCCTTTAATATCCCGCTGTTTTTTTCCCCTTGTCGTTTTGTTGTCGTTTTCAAACGCCTTCGCGCTTGTCGCACAGAGACGTCGCCAAAGGGAATTAATCTGGCAGAGCTAACGTGCTAATCTGCTAGCGTGTCCTACTTTGTTGTCATGTTTGCGTCAGGTGACGTCTGTCGCATTTGGAGAAAAATAAAAAAAAACGCACCAGATTGCCAAACTGGATAGGATGTAATAGAAATATCATGTTTACAAGGGTAAGAATTTTCATCTTTCGCACTTGTTAAGGCAGTCTTTTCAAACCTTCAACCTTCTTATTTTCCTGAGCAATATCACTGTTGGTCAACACAGGATGACATCATCAAAGGTCACGTCCTATATTTTTGCCGGAGAAGTTTTCATAACTTTAGAGATAGAGCGCCGATATTTACTTGGGAAAATTCTTTGCGGCGCTGCTGACATTTAAAAATGTCACAGCCCGTCTGTTTTTTTTACTTCATTTTTTTTTGTGGTAGAAATGCAAAAAGAAAAAAAAACAGCCTTACAGTCTGCTTTTATTTCTTACATTCACACAGTTTTTGTTCACTTCATACACTTGTTTTAATATAAAGACACACTTTTGTATTGGTTTCATTTTGTGTACCTGTAACACACATACACGCTGTTATTATACCCAACACTACTCTATCTTCATGCCTTTTCACTCTGCAAGGTCAATACATTTGTCTTCATGAGCAGCCATCACAAATACACACACACATTTGTGCGCGCACACACATATAGTTTTAGTGCCCCTGGACTTTGCACTCTTTTTAATTCGACTCTGTTCGCCTGAAATCATGTGCATTTGTCATCTTCTGTGTTTTAGTTCTTTTATTTTGTCACTTGTTACCTGTTTTTCAAATTGTCAAATGTGACTGCAAGTGTAATGACAACTGCTGCTGTTGTGTTCGTGAAAGAGTTCTGTCTGACACCTAAGCACATTTCCACGGAGCTCAGAATCTGCTTGTACTCAACCCTTTGCTTTTTTTTTTTTAACTGTCTGAAGGCCTGTCAGTCACCATTCATGTTGTTGTTGTTGTTCTTCTTCTTCTTGTGGACACTAACTTTGAAATCCAACTCCTCTGTCATTCGTGAACCGATAGTTTTGAAACTTGTTAGCTGTGTAGCACGGGCCATTATCTATCAATCTTTGGAATCCAAATTTTGAATTTTATTTTTTTGTGTATCTAGGTAGATTAAATAATTGCGGTATTACAGTGGGGCAAATAAGAATTTAGTCAACCACCAATTGTGCAAGTTCTCCTACTTGAAAAGATAAGAGCGGTATGTAATTGTCGGCATGGGTAAACCTCAACCATGAGAGACAGAATGTGGAGAAAAAAAACAGAAAATCACATTGCTTAATTTTTTAAGAATTTATTTCCAAATTAGAGTGGAAAATAAGTAAGTATATCACAAGATTTCTGGCTTTCAAAGAGGTCTAACTTCTTCTAACGAGGTCTAACGAGGCTCCACTCGTTACCTGTATTAATGGCACCTGCTTTAACTCATTATCGGTATAAAAGACCCCTGTCCACAATCTCAGTCAGTCACACTCCAAACACGGTGGCCAAGACCAAAGGGCTGTCGAAGGGCACCAGAGACAAAATTGTAGACCTGCACCAGGCTGGGAAGACTGAATCTGCAATAGGTAAAACGCTTGGTGTAAAGAAATCAACTGTGGGAGCAATTATTAGAAAATGGAAGACATACATAACAAGACCACTGATAATCTCCCTCGATCTGGGGCTCCATGCAAGATCTCACCCCGTGGCGTCAAAATGATAACAAGAACGGTGAGCAAAAATCCCAGAACCACACGGGGGGACCTAGTGAATGACCTACATAGAGCTGGGACCACAGTAACAAAGGCTGCTATCAGTAAGACAATGCGGCGCCAGGGACTCAAATCCTGCATTGCCAGACGTGTCCCCCTGCTGAAGCAAGTACACGTCCAGGCCCGTCTGCAGTTCGCTAGAGAGCATTTGGATGATCCAGAAGAGGACTGGGAGAATGTGTTATGGTCAGATGAAACCAAAATAGAACTTTATGGTAGAAAAACAGGTTCTCGTGTTTGGAGGAGAAAGAATACTGAATTTGATCCGGAGAACACACACTGTGAAGCATGGGGGTGGAAACATCATGCTTTGGGGCTGTTTTTCTGCAAAGGGACCAGGACGACTGATCTGTGTAAAGGAAAGAATGAATGGGGCCATGTATTGAGAGATTTTGAGTGAAAAACTCCTCCTATCAGCAAGGGCATTGAAGATGAGACGTGGCTGGGTCTTTCAGCATCACAATGATCCCAAACACACAGCCAGGGCAACAAAGGAGTGGCTTCGTAAGAAGCATTTCAAGGTCCTGGAGTGGCCTAGCCAGTCTCCAGATCTCAACCCCAAAGAAAATCTGTGGAGGGAGTTGAAAGTCTGTGTTGCCCAACAACAGCCCCAAAACATCACTGCTCTAGAGGAGATCTGCATTGAGGAATGGGCCTAAATACCAGCAACAGTGTGTGAAAAGCTTGTGAAGAGTTACAGAAAATGTTTGGCCTCCGTTATTGCCAACAAAGGGTACATAACCAAGTATTGAGATGAACTTTTGGTATTGACCAAATACTTATTTTTCACCATGATTTGCAAATAAATTCTTTAAAAATCAAGCAATGTGATTTTCTGTTTTTTTTTCCACATTCTGTCTCTCATGGTTGAGGTCTACCCATGTTGACAATTACAGGCCTCTCTAATATTTTCAAGTGGGAAACTTGCACAATTAGTGGTTGACCAAATATTATATGCCCCACTGTACAGTTGTGGTCAAAAGTTTACATACACTTGTGAAGAAGATAATGTCATGGCTCTCTTGAGTTTCCTGTTATTTCTACAACTCTGATTTTTCTCCGATAGAGTGATTGGAACAGATACTTCTTTGTCACAAAAAACATTCTTAAAGTTTGGTTCTTTTATGACTTTATTATGGGTGAACAGAAAAAAAAGTGATCAAATCTGCTGGGTCAAAAATATACATACAGCAGCGCTAATATTTGGTAACATGTTCCTTGGCCATTTTCACTTCAATTTGGCGCTTTTGGTAGCCATCCACAAGCTTCTGGTTGAATATTTGACCACTCCTCGTGACAGAATTGGTGCAGTTCAGTTAAATTTGATGGCTTTCTGACATGGACTTGTTTCTTCAGGATTGTCCACAAGTTCTCAATGGGGTTTAAGTCAGGACTTTGGGAAGGTCATTCGAAAACCTTAATTCTAGCCTGATTTATCCATTCCATTACCACTTTTGATGTGTGTTTGGGGTCATTGTCCTGTCACTGCCACTGCCCAAGACCCAATATTCGGGCTGATGACGTTAGGTTATCTTGAAGAATTTGAAGGTAATCCTCCTTCTTCATTATCCCATTTACTCTCCGTAAAGCACCAGTTCCATTGGCAGTAAAACAGCCCCACAGCATAATACTACCACCACCGTGCTTGACGGTATGCATGGTGTACTTGGGGTTAAAGGCCTCACCTTTTCTCCTCCAAACATATTGCTGGGCATTGTGGCCAAACAGCTCGATTTTTGTTTCGTCTGACCACAGAACTTTCCTCCAGAGGGTCTTATCTTTGTCCATGTGATCAGCAGCAAACTTCAGTCGAGCCTGAAGGTGCCGCTTTTGGAGCAAGGGCTTCCTTCTTGCACGGCAGCCTCTCAGTCCATGGAGATGCAAAACACGCTTGACTGTGGACACTGACACCTGTGTTCCAGCAGCTTCTAATTCTTGGCAGATCTGCTTTTTGGTAATTCTCGGTTGAATCATCACCCTCCTGACCAATTTTCTCTCAGCAGCAGGTGATAGCTTGCGTTTTCTACCTGATCATGGCAGTGACAAAACAGTGCCATGCACTTTATACTTACAAACAATTGTTTGCACTGTTGCTCTTAGGACCTGCAGCTGCTTTGAAAAGGCTCCAAGTGACTTTCCTGACTTGTTCAAGTCAATGATTCGCTTTTTCAGATCCATGTATGTATATTTTTGCCCCAGCAGATTTGATCACTTTTTCTGCTAACCCATAATAAAGTCATAAAAGAAACAAACTTCATGAATGTTTTTTGTGACAAAGAAGTATCTGTTCCAATCACTCTATCTGAAAATCTGAGAAATAACTGGAAACTCAAGAGAGCCATGACATTATGTTCTTCACAAGTGTATGTAAACTTTTGACCACAACTGTATATTTAGGAGTTAGCCAGTAGAAGCAGCATTCAGTAGGCTCGGAATTTTCCAGGAGAAGGCAATGCAAAAAGAGAGAGGCTGACGCCTCTCAAATATGAAAGTATACATCAGTGCAGTTCAGTGCTTCAGGGGGGCACATGGGACTCGTGTCAGTCAATCAGTTAGTCAGGAGGCTTTTATTCAGCATCTCAGAGCATCTGATTGAGTAGCACATGTGGCGAAGATATTGAATAAGACAAAATACACTGACGTAGTAAAAGAAGAGGCCTTTGCTCTCTACATTCTGGATCATCCCTGACATCAAATTTGACTTTATTTATTGTACAAAATCCTTCTAATTTGGACATCCTACCCAGAGGTCTCAACGTATACACTCAAGATCAAACATGCTCTTCCAACTTGAAACATGACATACAAGTATAAATAATATAGGATTGAAAAATATAGACGTATGGTGTGGTCTCAGCACATCCATATATTCCCTTTCCTCCAGCCTTATTTACCGCGCTCTTGGCGGCAGGTCTTATTTGCTGTGAGTGACGAGGAAGCACAGGAGGAAGACAACTATTTTCACACTTCAAATCTGGACAAATATAAGCTAGAGAGACACTTGGGTGGGTGTCATGACATAGTTTTTCTTATGAGCAGGAGAAATGATGGGAAAATGCACTCTGATAAAAAGTCAGGGATTGAATTGGTAATCCAGAAAAGTGGATCCCTGCTATTTGCAGGGGATAGTGATCGAGGTTGAACGTGAATAAAGAAAAGTCATTGAAAAGTTGTATTCAACATGTCCTTATAACTGGCATGAAGAACAAATAAAACATTAAAGGGGAAGTTCAGGATTTTTTACTTCAGGCTTAATCTTTGAGTTAGCGATGGTTTAATTAGTCGGTGGAGTTGATTTCAACAAATTCCGTGTAGTTTGTTAGTTATTTGTTAGTTTCAGGGCTCCAGAGTGGCTAAGCTACTCGCGCTAGCTTAGCCACTCTGGGCCATCTTAGCATGCCAATAAAAAAACGACATATGCACACGTTAACCATTGATGACCCATGCAATCAATAGTGTTGGCCATATTTTCAGGATATAGTTATTCAAACTTACCATTGCATGTCAATAATTGCAGTATGAACAACAACATTTGTAATCCATAAACTCTGCAGAGGAGCAGGGCAGAGTGATATCACATCGTTTTTTTTTTAACCGCTGATTTTTTTATGTCGCAGCCAGCAGCAAGTAACCAGTTTATATTGCTCCTCGTTCTTCATTGGGAATATGTGGAAACTTTTCTTTGCCCATTTTGTCTGTGTTTCCACAGCCTCTAAATGCACATTTCGCCATGTTGCTGGCCGTCAGTTAACTAAGCAGACTGATGCTGCATTCGAGGAAGGTGGAAAGTCAGAGTTTCTAACCTCCAAAAATATCATTAGAACGCCTCCACTATCACTTACAAGAAGGCATGTTTGCTTGATGTCATTATTTATTTTGATGGCCAGAACAAAAAACAAATTGTCACAATCAGCAATCTCTGCTGTTTACATTCACTTGGAACGCTTTGAGGTCACAACTGGTACCCTCCGAGTGAGATAAGTCCGACTTCCTACCTTTCTCGAATGCAGCGTGAGCACGAGTGACCTAAGCAGTCTTCTCTATTGTGGTCGTATTACGCATCTAAAAAATATTCCTGCAGAATGAAATGAATGAATGTTTTGTCCCCATGGGTGTTTTGGAACAATGATCTGTGTTTTTAATTTATTTGACTATGTTGGATCTGTTCGTAGATCTGTATCGTTTTTTTATTGGCATGCTAGGAAGGGGCCATTGACTCGCACTAGCTTAGCCACTCTGGAGCCCTGAAACTAACAAACAAACGTAATTTGTTGATATCGACTCCACCATCTAATTAAACCTCCGCTAACTCGAAGATTTAGCCAAATGTCAAAAATTCTAAACTTTAAGAATTTCCGTTTCTAAATACAATGGTACCTCAAATACCAAGTTAATTCGTTTCAGGACCTTGTTAGTAAGTCGAAATGGTCGTATGTCGAGCAGGATTTTCCCATAGAAATACATTATAATTCCATTAATTTGTTCCACAGCCCAAAAGCCTACACTAAATCCTTAATAAATACTGCTGGTTATATTACAAATGGCAATTACACATAGCAAAACAAATTAATTGTAAACAAAAATCAGAATAATATAATCATAATAATAATAATAATGTATGTAATAATGTAACGAATCGGGTTCTAATATGGCGGACGTTTTTTGCCGTACCTGAACGCACCACATCCGAGAGCGGTGAGCTTGAGAGTTGTTTTCTTGAGAACACTGTCAACTTTGGCGGTCAGGAGGCGTTTTGTGTTGAATAAGTTGGGAAATAAATGATAAAAACGTGACGAGGCTGGCGGTTTCTTTGGCGATGTTACTACAATAATAATTGTCAGCTTAATTTATAAAGACTGGTCGGAGAAGGACGTGGAGATGTATCGTTGAGCCAGTTCACGGATGCGCACCACACGCTCATATTTTTGTCATTTGTCACCATTTTCTCATTTGTTTCACCACCTTTACCAATCTTTTTGAAACCTGTGTTGATTTGTCACACAAGAAAATCCGCTGTGCGTTCGTCGCGGGTGCTGTCATGTCGTCGTACTTCGGGCATGTCGTCGGATGTAGAAACGGATAGCGAGTCAAATTTTACGTCGGATGTCGAAAAGATCGTGTGTCGAAGCGATCGTATGTCGAGGTACTGTACATTGCTTGAAAATACGGCATGGTCGCTGAGTGGTTAGCACGTCCACCTCACAGTTCTGAAATCAATTCAGATTCTATCCCGGGCCTTACTGCATGGCATTTGCATGTTTTTTCCATCCCATCCTGTTTTTTCTCCAGGTACTTTGGCTTCCTCCCATGTTCCCCAAAACACACTTGCTAGGCTAATAAAACACTCAAATTTCGCCATAGGTGTGATTGTGAGTGTGTGTGATCGGCTGGTTATTGGTTCTGTGTGTACTCCACTAGTCAATAATCATCTGGGATAGACACAAGCACCACTCAGACCCTCGTGAGGATAAGTGGTACGAAGGATGAATCAATGTGTGAAATGCTGAAAAATTGTTGAGTTACCGTATACAGTATACTTGCGTATCGCTCACTCCGGCAGCTAGGTCACATCCCTAGTTTGTGCTAAAAAAAGAAGGTATTTTATGCTGACCCTTGTATAGGTCGCACCAGAATATGGGAGTTTTGGGGAAAATTTTGGGGCCAAATGTCAAAACCAATATGACTGAAACAAATAAAACTATGGCACATTTTATTGTAGTATAACGACTATATTAATTATTTGACTGTATTCGTATTCAGTAATCACTAAATACATAATAAAAACAATTAGTACACTATACAAACAATGCCACTGAGGTATATACATTGAGTTTCTAGTTTTTGTATCTTAACAGTCTTAACTCTTCCTCATCATCATGAGTATTCTGCCTTTGGTAAAGTTCTGAAAGGAGCAGAGCTTTTTGTGCTCTCCTAGAGCACTCTCTTGACATTGCTTGGCGACATTGTTTGTTGTGAAAGCCAAGAAGGCTGCATGACGTACAAAGTCGTAGCTTCGGCCGTGATGTTGGTCTTTATTTCTTCCTTGGCCAAGCTTTATTCGTAAGTATTGTTTGTCTAAACTACAGTGCATATTTTTGTTGTTGTACAAGAAGATTTTTTTTCATAATAGACATTTGTAGACCATCTTGAGCGTAACCTGTCTGTGTAGGTAGTATGTGTAGTTAATGCTAAGTTGTATGCTTTTTCAGTTTTACGACTGTCTAAATTGGGCAATGGTCAGAGGAGAGCATATCGACTAGGGGTGCAACGGTTCAGTTAGCCCACGGTTCGGTTTGAACCTCGGTTTTGGGATCACAGTTTCGGTTCGGTTTTGGTTTGCGTTTTGCTTTTTTTTTTTTTAACTGCCTTTATTTTGCTTTTTTAAAAAAATGAAATAAACACTTAAAATGTAAACATTTTCGACTGTTAAAATGCCTCTTAGCTCTTTGGCTAGTGTACTGACTGACTACTGAAATACACACAGCAGTAAAAAAGTTACTTGGCAAAGTAACTGGTGATACCTTTCATGTTTTTTTTTCTTCATTTATTAAAAAAAAACAAAAAAAACAAAACAAAAACATAGTAACCTTTGCTATGTTTGGAGGTCATTTAATGTTGTGAATCAACTGTTAAAGTTGATAAAATTGCTCCCGTTTTTGCATTAGTTCCCTTCTGTCTACTTTCGACATGTGAAAATTTTAAAACTGTTTCATCCTTTAAAGAAAGACTCAAGTCAAGATATTGCCGATTTAGGAGTATTTTAGATAAAAAGTTGCTTAGGTTCACTCGTAAGGTTTACTACAACAGAGCCTTTTTGAGAAGTTTACTGCTCTAAAATGGCGGCTGTTTACTAACGGTACCGAGTCTGTCATTTCGCATGCAGTTCGATATGCATGAGACATCTAGGCGTAGAGTGTATGTTGTCGGCTAAGTCAGGTAATATTGGAGCCACCTAGCCTAGCATCGCGTTTGCTACAGTGTTTGCTATACAAACACTCTTCCCTCTCCGAGACTCTGACTTTTCTCGCGTCATTCAAGCAACGCATTGTCTCATTGAAGAAACGGTGACCAAATCCGAATGGATGAAAAAAAAAAAAACAAACCGTAATGCACGAAAAACGTGCAGATTTTGAACGTAGTGTATGGCGTACACATTCAAAAATGAGTGCTCACTTGTACAAGTTACGACGAGACCGTACAATTTGGCAGGTATGAATTATAGTGGACTGTCACAGTTAGATAGTAGCACTCTGTAGCACGGGACGTCCAACTTCCAACTATCAGTGGTCAGGGCGAAACTATGTGCTTAAGCGAAATCATCTTCGATGGCTTTGCGTGTCATTTCATAAATGTCGGGGATTACGTTGTTGGAGAAATATGTCCGCGAGGGAACAATGTAACGCGGGTCAAGCGTTGCAAATAAATTAACGAAGCCCGCCGTGTGTTTTCACTGGTGTCATCTTCGGGGTTGTCCTACCCTGAGAAAGTGATAGCTGTTGGTGATGCTGGCTGAGGTGCCGGAGTCATGTTATAAAAGTGTTGCCATTAGCATGGGGAACAAGCGCTGAGCAATGCTTGCATTTTTTTTCTTCATTATTTTCTCTCCCTCCGCATTGTAATCCACGGGGAAACTAAAATGTCTCTCCACTCCTCCGCTCGCCATAGCTATTCAGTGTTTCCCCTAGAATTTTTTGAAGCTGTGGTGGTGGGCTGCATCGGAGTCGGACAGCCTCACCATGTCGTGCCACTGCGAATTTTTTTTTTTCATTATTTTTTTCCCCCAATAAGAACCATAACAAAGATATATTTGAAATATTTCATTATCTAGGCTAATGTCGTAGCTCTCAGCTACGGTACATGTACGTAAAATGCGTAGCTGATTACAGCTACGTTACCTTTCGTAATAATACGACTTTTTTTCCTCGTAGCAATAGTACGACTTACATCTCGTAGTGACTCAGGGGTCGGCAACACAAAATGTTGAAAGAGCCATATTTGACCAAAAAATAAAAAACTGATACAGTATGTCTGGAGCCGCAAAAAATTAAAAGCTTTGTATAAGCCTTATAATGATAGCAACACTGGCTGTATGTATCGAATCTAGCTATATTAGCCTACTATCGAAATGACTAAGCTGGCTAGAAATACATAATTAGCCTTCATGAGTAAATGTTTATTTTCCCTGCAGTGGATCCTATAGAGAATGACGCACCACGTGACTACTCTGTTGTATGATGCCACTTCAAGTTTTTCATTACAATATTAATGAATTGAAAGAATGTTTGTGTCATGTTTGTCCTCCTAGAAATCCTATTAAAACAATAAATATATTTCCCTCTCCCATCTTTCCATTTTCGGAAAAAAAAAAAAAAAAAAAAGCAGAGCAGCGCTAAAGAGCCGCACGTGTCCCTAGAGCCACGGGTTGCAGACCACCGTCGTAGTCCTTCTTTTTCCTTTTATGTGGCCCTTATAAGTACTACATTACCACAACAATAACAGTCCTTCTGCCAACGGAACCATTTCAAGGGGTGGTGGGATTCTAATAGCCGTGTAAAGTTTTACTAGATTCGGTGAGAAGGTGAGTAGTTTTTTTTCGTTGTTCGTGAACTAAATTTCCACACAAACGCACATCGAGGTACCATTAACTTAGCAAGGAGAGGTATGAGAGTCATTTTTCGAGTGTCCCAGAGCTCGCGAAACTTGGATAAAAAGCGCATTTATCAAAGTTTCGTCAACCGCAATTGCGTATATCCGTCAGCCGAAACAGGACAGATAAAGTACAGCTGCCCCTCATTGTCGAAGTTGGCGCGCCGGTGTTGTGCCGAAAAATAACCACTCCGCGTGAAATGTCCCCCCTGACGGGAGCGCCCACATGTCACTCGTACAAACAGCTTTTTCTTACCAATCGATGGACACAGAAACGACTTTCTTGTACCGTGAATATGTATCAATTTACTCTGCTTGAACTAATAAATATTGTACTGTGACCGGCGTTTTGAAAATACAGCAAGGCTTTATTTTGGGCCCCGCCTCTCCGCGCAAATTCAGTCAAACTTTGCTTTCCGTCCAAGACGGCCGTCCAACGCTCACTTTCGCCGAAAAGTCCGATCCAAACTATTGTAATGACCCGGATATGGGGAAGAAGGAGAGAAGTCTGTATTGGCTTACCCACTTTATTGTGGTAACAATAATAAAGAAAAACAATAACAAAATAACAGCGGGCTGCCACCACATGCGACCGCTATCTCGCTCGTTCTCCCATTCTTCCGACTCGTTCCCCTTGCGTCACAGCTCCCCAGTCCGATCGTCTCTTAAGGTGGCCCCGCATAGGTACGAACATTACAATACACAATGAATAGGTTTCTGCAAAGCATCTCATTTGCAAGGCGTGGCGGCTTTTATTTTGGTGTGGCGGTGCGCCACAATCTGTTGAATTTACGGGAATCCCTGCTATTTGTTTTCTTTCTTGTTTCACTTTCACTTCGCTCGTAAGCGAGAGAGGGCGTTACTCAGCTTCTATTACACAGGTGCTTGACAGCGATCTGACATTTACTTGCAGGGCGGGAATTTCTCCACAGCGGTGCTTCACGTCACACACAGGCACACAGAGCTCGATCAATTCATTCCATAAGCGTTCGGAATACATTAATTGCAAAACCGAAAAGGCGCGGTTCATAAAGGCGTGTTGAACCGTGCAGGGCGAACCGAACGGTTTGGCTTTGAACCGCAAACCGTTGCACCACTAATATCGACCACATAGGTCGCGGCTGAATTTTTGGGCCAAAATTTTGGTTAAAAAAATTGCATGACCTATACGCAAGTATATACGGTATGGCAAAAAAAATCATTTTCACCACTAAGCACCGTGAGTATGTATTTGGCGCATTTGTAAGTTATAACACGCATTTAGCATAAGTAATATTTTTTAGTTAAGAAGGATAATAGCATTTTCCTTGAACAGGTCTGTCTTGTGGTATATACAAATAATGGATAGCCCAAAAAATACAGTAAAATATTTTTGTTTGTTTTTTTGTGTAGAACTGGAAAGGTTTAATGCTCTTTCCATTCATTTTAATAGGAATAATTAAGACGGGAGTTACAAACATGATCAGAGGATGAATTTAACTAGTAATTCAAGGCACATTCACTCCCCATGCTAAAAGCTGATCCGGCTGAATGACCTTCGGCGCAGCTCCATCAAAAACTTCTCGTCCGATCAAAGGCCGCCGATTGATCGTGGCTCATCAAACACGTGTTCAACGCGCACCTCTGTCCCCTTTTTTCCCTCCTCCCTAATCCTCCTGGTCTGGATTGCATCCCCACCACCTACACACCTTCAGACGGAATTCAAATGATCATCACCTTGCGTGTCCATAATCGATGAAAGGCGGCAAGATGAAGCAAAGTTTCCTGCCAGACGCCATTCGTTATGCCCTTGACGCACTGGCCTGCCACAACAGTGTAGAGGGACTCTGTTTATCATCCATTGGATCAATTTGCAATTTTAAATAAAAAATTATATAAAATGTGAACTGTTAGTATATTCTGTCATTAAATTAAATTACCAAACATTGCTTTAGTTTTCAATTTTTAATCGGAGCTTTGTATTGGAAAAGCGAAATTTATAGTCACGGAAAGTGATTTTATTATCAATTTTAATTCATTCAAATTATTGAAAGTAAATTGTCCGCATATATTTTGTCTGGGTTGCGATTCCTTCCACTCCTACAAGTGTTTAGAAAAAAAGAGAATGAAGCCAATGTATGAAAATGTATTCTTCCCGATCAGTTTTAGGTTAACACATTCAAAAGTATTTAAACCAGGGTTGTCAAACTCGTGGCCCACGGGCCAGATTTAGCCCACTGCATCATTATGTGTTATCATTATGTGGTCTGCTAAAGTAAATTAACTTCATGTTTTTCACTTAAACAAAATAGTAAAATTCTGCAGTCCTGAAATTGGATAATATTTGACATCTATTTTTTTTTTTAATGGAAAGATTTTTTTTGAAAGAGAAGTGTTTTTGTTTTGTTTTTAATTAAATCCAAAAATGAAGATTCCCCCCTTTTTTTTTTAAATATGAATTTTCATTTATTGTCACCTCTGCACCCCAAAGTCTTTCATAATCCGATACCATGGGCAAAACACCAGAGAAAAAAATTTTGAGCTCCTCAAAGCTGGAAAATGCTACGGTACATTTGGAAAGCAACTTGGTGAGAATAAATCAACAGTTGCAGCAATTGTTAGAAAATGGAAAAGGCTAAACATGACTGATAATTAACCTCGGCCTGGGACTTCATGTAAAATCTCACCTCGTGGGGCATAATTCACGATGAGAAAAGTGAGGGCTCAGACTACAACTACACGGCACCAGCTGGTCAATGACCTGAAGAGAGCTGGATGCAGTTTCAAAGTTTACTGTCAGTAGAACACTACGGTGCAATAGTTGAAAATCATGCATTGCTCAGATGGTTCCCCTGTTGAAGGTAGTACATGTGAAGTCCCATCTGAAGTTTGCGAGCAACCATCTGAATCTTGCAGAAGGGTCATGAGAGAGGGTCATGTGGTCAGATGAGACCAAAAGTACAACTTTTTGGTGCAAACTTTCCTTGTCGTGTGTGGACGAAAAAGAAGTATGAGTACAATCCCAAGAACACCATCCCCACTGTGAAGTGTGGGGGTGGAAACCTCATGCTTTGGGGCAGCTTTTTGGCAAAGGGGAAAGGACAACTGTACTGTATAAATCCGATGATGAAAGGTGACATGTATCGTCAGATTTTGAGCCACAACCTCCTTCCCTCAATCAGAGACTTGAAGTTGAGTCGTGGCTGGATCTTCAAACATGACAATGATCCAAAACACACTGCCTAGCTGACCAAGAAGTGGCCGCATAAAAAGCAAATCAAGGTTCTGGAGTTGGGTAGCCAGTCTCCAGACCTCAATCCAATAAGAAATCTTTAGATGGAGCTGAAACTTCGTGTTTCTCAATGACAGACAGATCTAGAGAAGATTTGTTTTGACGAACGGGCCAAAATCCCTTTTTCGATATGTGAAAGCCTGGTGAAGAACTACAGAAAGCGTCTGACCTCTGCAAACAAAGGCTTCTAAACTAAATATTACGACTGATTTCTAAGGGGTACAAATACTTATGAAACCCAGTAAATTACAAATAAATAATTGAAAAATCATACGACGTGAGTTCCGGAATCTTTTTTAGATTATATCTCTATATGTAAAGCGCTTTGAGCGCCTTGAAAGGTGGAAAAGTGCTATAAGGCAGTACTTCTCAAATAGTGGGGCGCGTGTGACCTCGGGGAACATTGCTTTTTTTTTTTTTTTTTTTTTTTTTTTTTTTTTTGCTGTACTAGAATAAAGTGTACTTGCACATCCACTCAGTGGGTGGCAGTGGCGCTCTCATTTTCAAAGTGCGCGCTGTATTTTTGAAGCAAGCAAGAGCACACGGAAGAGACTCATGAATGAAGAGCTGGAGATCTGTGCGCACACCGTTTTCGAAAGCCGTTTTCCGGCCGGAATCACGCAGCGACCCACTGTCTTCTCCGGTTCTCACGTGTCCACCCGAAAAAGTGCCATTTTCGGCTTGGGATCATCACGACGACTGCCCTCACCTACGGTTCTCCCTCGGCCGCCGAGAATGCACTTTTTTCGGGCCGTTTGCCTTTTGGCTTTGACATTTAATACAGTGGTAGACGAGGAAAAACCACTGTTTACTGTGTCTAAAAATGATTATAGCGGACAGCCGGAAGCCAAATCAATTAAGACGCCACTTAAAGACATTAGACCCCAATCTCATTGATAAGCCGCTTGGTTGTTTTTCAGCGAAAACGTGTTGAATATTGCCAACAAATTGTCCCGCTTTGTCAGTGTTATATCAGTAAACCAGTGAGCACTGTTAGCATGCTCAGTGCAATATAACCCCACATCATTGCAAGTTGGAGGTGATACTGGGAGCAGCGAGCAGCGAAAATAAAAACTGTCCTTCTGTCCAGAGACACTTTTTTTTTTTCTTCTTCTATTCAGTTTTGTTTTTTCGGTCAAATTTTTTGGCATATTGTCCTCATGAGTTAATGTTTCTAATCAATTTGAATTTGTTAGTATTTACTGATTTTATTTTTCAGTATCAAATGGTCAAAAATGTACCTTGAGTGTATTTTTACAGTTTGGATGTGATTGTACAAACAAAACAATGTTAATAAAGTTATACTTTATAAGTTGATCTCTTATTTTCTCTTAATAGAAAAAAAAAAGGATACAATGTGAGGCAGAGGCGTAGCTGTAATAGTAATAGACAAATGATACTATTTACAGTGGCGGCAGAGTTTGGGGGGGAGGGGGGGGGGGCGCGAAACATTTACGTCTTCCTTGGAGGGGCGTAACAGAAAATAATTGAGAAGCACTGCCATAAGGGGAAATGCATCTATGATCTAAATTTCAGACCTCTACCTATTTTTTAAGTGGGTGGGTGAACTTGCAAAATCACAAGGGGTGCAAATACTTCTGCTCCTCACTGTACATAGATATACACTGGTTCCCACTTTGTTTTAAGGGAAATAAAAATACACTGTTTCCCACCTTGTTTTAAGGGAAATAAAAATGGAAGGAGGAAAAAAGGAATTTTTGTTTAGAAAAAAAAAAAGGATTGGAGACTTTTGATGTCAACACTGTCTCTAAATGGTTTATTGACAATCAAAAGAGATGACGATTCTTTTGCTAATTGATTAGGCCATTAACTGTGAATGCCCTAGTTTGTCTGCCATTGATGGCGCTGGATGTCCAATCCATTTTGACTGGGAAGGCTAACTGCGATCGAACGAATGGCAGCAAAATGAAGTATATTTATATAGGTTGCCCAATATAATGGCCTTCCGTAACAAACCATAACTACAATGTGGCTGCGGCAAAGATGAATTTGACACCCCTTTATACTTAGTTCTGATTAGGACTAACATAAGAAGTATTATCTCTGTTTTCTTTTCGTATGAGCAATTAAGACAACTCACCTTTTGCTTTGTATTTGGCTTTATATAAAGTCAATTTACCCATTCATGAATCCATCTGAGCGAAAACCAAAACAAGCAAACTCTTGTTAAGCTAAAACACACACGACCGTATCGATTGTTTAGCATTCTGTGCAACCGCTGGCAAAAAAAGGCCAATTAACGAATCCCATAGTGACAAATTTGTCGGCTTACTTAACCTGAAAAAAAAAAAAAAATTGGCTTTTGTTACTTTGAAGTCTCTTGGCGTCTGGTGTCACACACTGGGTTATTTTTAAGGACACTTGAAGAAGAAGAAGAATACACTCTAAAAGTAAAAATACGAAAAAAATAGTCTTTCATGTATCCACTTTCAAAGTGTTTTTGTCTTTTTTTTTGTCTTTTTTTTTTTTTTTTTTTAACAGTGGTGTCAGCCTCCGCTAATACAGTCTCCGGAGTGCCAGAAAAACTGATGCAATGTCGATCAATAGGTGTTTTTTTTTCTCTTTCGTCCTTTCCACATTTGTCTCAATCCTTCAATTTCAACATGTTTCACTTAAGGATGCTTCACACTGTAAGTGGCCCAACCTTCTCCAGGCCGGAGGAGGTGTGTACTTAATGGAGTGATTTACAAGCACAGCACACTTTAGCGCTTTTGCCGACCGCTTCTCTCCTCCCACTAGGTGAACGCGTCCACGTCGGCAGCGCTTTGTAAAGCGCTAGGGAGCCATTAGCTGGTTAAACGGCGCGGAGGCAACATCGCCGCCTGTGATGCCCGCTGACAGGCACGGGTGAGCCGCGCATGAAAGTATAAACAGTGCTATAGATAGAAGCTGCGAGAGGTGGCCCGATAACTCCAAAGATAGTGGTGTGACACTTTATGTAAGTGGAATTTTTGGAGAGTTATTGTGGCGAATCGTCCAATTACGTTGCACACATGCAAAAGTGGAAACTCCAAACATTTGGCTTATCTAACTAGTATACATGGGTTCCAATTTGGGAGTAAACAGAAAAAAGGAGGAGTATGACATTGAAGAAGACATGGAATTTTGGAAATCAAAATGGGAGAATTTTGCTTTTTTTTTTTTTTTCGGGAGTGATCTCTGGACTTTTTGGGAGGTTAATCATTCAAAAAACTATGTAGGTGCCACCTAGGATCCTCAATTTTGCATAATGTGAATGTTCTAAGTCAAAATAGCAGACATCGTTTGGCTTTTCTTGTACGGCTTCTTGAGACTTTTTGGTGGGGTTTTTTTATGATAGACATCCGGGCTGTTTGATTTTGGCTAACAATAAAACCCTGATTATTTTCCCACAAACCCGATTTTCCGATATCGATAACGATTTCTTGGTGAAATAAAAATAATGACAAATGATAAAAGAAAGTGCCAATACCAGTTGAAATCAAACATGAGAAAAGGTAGTCAGTCAGTCTGTAAGCCAAATAGTCTGTCAGCAAGTCAGTCTGCCAACCAGCTAGCCAGCCAGTCAATCAAGTCAGTTAGGTGAGGTAGGTAGGCAACCAGTCTCAGGGTGATGTGCAGTCACATTTCTCTCTGGTCTTATTTACATAAATCAAAGATTAGTGCAAAACTGTTACTCAATAATAACAATATGCAAGGTGGCAATCACCTTGTCTAAACATACACAAATATTCACCCCAGTGAAAGTAACAAACAGAATAATCCCTTAGGTTTTTGAACACTTCACCTTTACAAAAGATGTCAGATGTGTTAAATTTTTTTAATGTAGACCTATGCATTTTGCCAAAATATGTTATTGTTTTAAAACAAAGAACAACATGGCATGCTTTTAGTTACTGTAATCTAGTAGCAGCAATCTTGACAGGAAAACGAGAGAGAGGGGCAGGCAGACACAAACACAGGAATATACTTTCATAATTGTGGTATAGTGCAATATACACTCAGCCAGACGTGGCGCTATATTACGGTCTGTCACTTTGTTTTACATGAAAGTGTGCAGATGAAGTAAATGAGGAAGTGTTGAATGTTTTAATGGACAATCCACTGTAATCATTCTCCATATACAACAATACTTTAAGTACAACATAATATACTTACTCATGGCGTTAAGCAATTTGTGTAAAGTTGGCTGGGCAAAAGTAGCAGAATCGCCCGTAGCCATGGTCGCAGTTGTTCTTGTTTAAGACGACGCACTCTCGTGGGAGGAAGCAGAAATGCGGAGGAAACTACGGTGGCTTAGATAAACCAAAATGGTGCGGTTCTGAAAACCGAGTATACCGATTTGAACATTTTCAACATCGTTTTAACCAGAAAAGTCGGTTTCGGTTAAAATCGATTAATCGAACGGCTCTAATAGACTTGTATAGCAAATTTCATGTTGATAAGTGGAAATGGCTTCTCACATTAATCATCAAATCAGCACCATTGTCATGTCCTTTTCATATAGTAGTAAATACTGCAGACATGTGGATTGTGTGGCAGGACTTAAAGTTTTTTTTTGACTCATGAAATTTAATGTTAATAAGTGAAAAGTTTTTAAGGGGCTTAACTGGGAAAATAAAATCACGAAGTTACTTCCAGAGCTACCAAAAATCTTCAATAGTAAAGTACTAAAAGTAAAGTGCTGTAAAGATATTAAAAAAAAAAAAAAAAAAAGTTTCTTTTAGTGATTTGTTCTTTTAACCATGGAAAAAAATATGTCCTCAACTTCTCTTTCAGAAAATGTGGTTGTTGGCAAAACAAAGTGAATTTACATGAGGGAGGCGTGTGACCTTTATACTTTACTTTTGCATTTAAAACAACTATTCTGCATTTCCGATTGTATTCCCGTTTGTCAGAACAGCTCAGAGGTGATATTTAATTGGAAAACAGCTTCTGTTGTCATGACGACTACGTATGTTTAGTGTAAGTCATGCAGGTCATTGTATTTCAAGTAAGTAAATATGTAAATTGGGAGGCATAGCAAAATATTACGTTTTTTTTTCTCAACGACACATCTCCCCTATGAATATTCTAAGAATGTGTTTTTTTTTATTTCCATTTTTTAAACTGGGAAATTGGAAAAATGTGCTTCAACATTCACTACCACGGAGCCCCTAAAGGGACAGTGACAGAAATTAAATACATTTAAACCATCTGGTGCGCACAGAAACAATCCGGTAAACATTACCATTATACAGCACGGCGTAAGCTAGCGGACTTTTGCTATGCAAGTTAGCATATTGCTCTTTTGTTGTACTTAGATCCTCATTTATTTTTTTTTAAATACCTTTTGAGGCTAAGCTCAGGTGCTAGTTCAGTCCAAGATTGAACTAAAGCTCAACTAAATACTGTATTACCTATTTTTAGCACGCCAAAATTGCTGGTGTCTGATGTGCGCCTGATCTTAACCTCAAACGATATAAAATATGAATAAATGAGGATCTTACAAAAGAACAATTGGCTAACTTGCATACCAAAAGTCTGCTAGCTTAAATGCTATTTAATGCTAATGCTTACGTGATTGTTTCTGGTGTGCACTAGATTGTTTCTGATGTGCACCACCCATTATCTGGTGCGCACCAGATTGTTTCTGGTGTGCACCAGATAGTTTCTAATGCGCACTACATACTATACGGAATGCACCAGATGGTTTAAATCTATTTTATTTCTGTCAAATAGTATAAAAAATGAGGATCGAAGTACAAAGAAATAACAATTGGCTAACTTGCATGGCAAAAGTCTTCTAGCTTAAATGCTATAAAATGCTACCTTTTTTTAACAATGCTCTTAACAAATTGGTAAAAAACATTCCCACCTAAAAAAAAAAAAAAAATCTGCAAATATACCTCTAAACTAAATTACGAATACATAAACAATCGTATTCGCTCAAACACGAACTTATAACCTTATGTTGGTCTTAACAGGGAGCAGCTGGATCCAGCCATGTTAGATGAGTTATGTCATATTCACTGTTGCCGATAGAGGGCAGTGTATCTATCCAAATCAATAAAACTAAATGCAAACACTTTCAAAACAAACCATTACAAAGCCACTCTAATTAAACAAATCCTTGAAGCAGCAAAATTTGATTTGAAGCTTTTTTCTAATCAAATTACTCGAGTTAATCGATTTATCATTATAGCACTATCATTTGCCCTCCATCCTGCTCGTACAGCCAAAAGCCGAACAATGTCTCCCTCATTTTTTCACTTAAAATCTGCATATGAAACACTAAGCAATACATAACTGGGAACACACTAGCAATCACAAAATCAGTCTGGCAACACAGACCAACATACAGCAACAGGAGCAGAGCATTAAAAAAAAAATCCACAATCGCAATAGCCTAACTGGGCATAACTGACATCTCAAGCAATGGTGGACTATCTGAAATACTTGCATTTGATTAGCTAATCAAGTTCTAGCATTTGGCTCACATCTATTTTTTTCTACTTCCTGGAAATATTAGCTTTTGTTGACATTTTTCTCCACTTTTACAAATCATAAAAATGAGTTTTTCTCCAAGTTGTTATACAAGATTATTTCTGCTGCGATGCACTTCATCAAAAGCTTTTTTTCCCTTTAATAAGACAGGTATTGCTTCATTATAATAGGAAATGTTTTCAATTCCATATACAACATCAAATATAAAGAGTGTTGCAGTACTTTTTCCTAAGTGTCTCCTTTGTACTTCCCATGTTCATTTGCTGTCTGATTGTCTCAACATAGTTTGGCATTAACGCCGGGTAGTGGAAAAAGAGAAAAATAACATCTGTTTCCGAGCCTTCTTAATCTCTTCTATTAGCGGCGCTCCACTCCCACACGTTCCCTCAAGGCTATCGGCGGGTCCTTAAAAGGGTCTTAAAATAAATGATGGAGAATTAAGGACTTAAAATATATCAGCATTGGTTACGGCGAGCCGATCGTTTGCGTTCAGAGTTTTCGGGGGATAAAAAAAAAAAAAAAAAAAGAGGGATTATTCGTCATCCACGCATCGGCTTTAATGATAAACACGACTGGGCTCGCAGTCCCGGAACAATTAATATCCCGATTTGATTTATTAAGAAGGAAGCAGCTCCTGTTGGGGAACTTTTAGTAACTGTACTGAAAATGTAGTCCGAATTGTCTTTTTTTTGTACGTGACATTAAAAAGGGTGCAAATGAGGACTTAATAAAGCGGATATCGATTCACTTCCAGTTATTTGAAGTCACAGTTGTGTACTATAGACAAGTTCCCGAGGTACTTCCGCATTTCTGCTCGCGACTTCAGTTTAACACTTTCTCTAACTAAAACAACAGTGGAACTGGAGTGGCATTACTCATCAAAATCCCTTGAAAAAGACAATTTGGAAACGCCGCATCTATCTGCAATCATCAAGACATGGGAGGACAACATGAAGAAATGGCTGAGAGTCGCCACAACCAAAATAGTTTTGTATTTTATTGGTATAATGGTAGTGAATGGAAACGCAATCAGGGACCTGAAAAGTTTCGAAGCAACTAGTTGAATGTGTCCTGATACATGAATATGGGAATTTTGTGTTCATGAAGGCAGATGTGGAACCAAGACAGTGCCACCACAAAGCAATAACAGGTACAATTATGTTCAATTTGACTACAAATCTGTGTGTTCTATCACCGCTGGGACATCATTAACTCTGCATTAGCTTCAATGACAACGAATGGAAAACACTGATCTACTACAAGTCATACACAGGCTTTTTACCCAAAATGCATAAATTTAAGTGTTATACGTTTTTGGGGTCGTTTGTTTACAGGTGAAAAACTAGTTAGAAAAGGGAAAACAACTTGATGTGCCTCACAACAACACCTAGGATGAGGATGATGGACATATATCAAGACTACGTGCGTTCTACCTTAATGTTGGAAGGCTCAATTTCTGCTCCGCCTTCATTAATATATATAAATTGTGATTTATTGACCTGTTTTGCACAGGCACCGATTGTTTTATACAAAACAAGAAATGGAATCATGTTGTCTAAAGTTTTGTTGCAATCAGTCTCTGCAATAAAAAAGAAAGACATACTATTTGTGTTTATATGTACTACATGTGCGATGACCACATAATACCGTAGCTATTAACTAACTAGACGATAATGACCTTATAGTATTTCCTTGTAACAACAAAATCCGTGTCACCCCTTCTGCATTCGGCGACTGTAATATTTGTAATTTCGCCTCATTTTGGTCACTCAAGTGGCCTGCGTATCAATTTTAGGGCTGTCCCAAACGACTAATTTCCTCCCGATTAGTCAGTAAACTATTTATACGATTTGTCGACTAATCTTATTATATATATACAGTGCCTTGCAAAAGTATTCGGCCCCCTTGAACCTTGCAACCTTTCGCCACATTTCAGGCTTCAAACATAAAGATATAAAATGTTAATTTTTTGTCAAGAATCAACAACAAGTGGGACACAATCGTGAAGTGGAACAAAATTTATTGGATAATTTAAACTTTTTTAACAAATAAAAAACTGAAAAGTGGGGCGTGCAATACTATTCGGCCCCCTTGCGTTAATACTTTGTAGCGCCACCTTTTGCTCCAATTACAGCTGCAAGTCGCTTGGGGTATGTTTCTATCAGTTTTGCACATCGAGAGACTGACATTCTTGCCCATTCTTCCTAGCAAAACAGCTCGAGCTCAGTGAGGTTGGATGGAGAGTGTTTGTGAACAGCAGTCTTCAGCTCTTTCCACAGATTCTCGATTGGATTCAGGTCTGGACTTTGACTTGGCCATTCTAACAACTGGATACGTTTATTTTTGAACCATTCCATTGTAGATTTGGCTTTATGTTTTGGATCATTGTCCTGTTGGAAGATAAATCTCCGTCCCAGTCTCAGGTCTTGTGCAGATACCAACAGGTTTTCTTCCAGAATGTTCCTGTATTTGGCTGCATCCATCTTCCCGTCAATTTTAACCATCTTCCCTGCCCCTGCTGAAGAAAAGCAGGCCCAAACCATGATGCTGCCACCACCATATTTGACAGTGGGGATGGTGTGTTCAGGGTGATGAGGTGTGTTGCTTTTACGCCAAACATATTGTTTTGCATTGTGGCCAAAAAGTTCAATTTTGGTTTCATCTGACCAGAGCACCTTCTTCCACATGTTTGGTGTGTCTCCCAGGTGGCTTGTGACAAACTTTAAACGAGACTTTTTATGGATATCTTTGAGAAATGGCTTTCTTCTTGACACTCTTCCATAAAGGCCAGATTTGTGCAGTGTGCGACTGATTGTTGTCCTATGGACAGACTCTCCCACCTCAGCTGTAGATCTCTGCAGTTCATCCAGAGTGATCGTGGGCCTCTTGGCTGCATCTCTGATCAGTTTTCTCCTTGTTTGAGAAGAAAGTTTGGAAGGACGGCCGGGTCTTGGTAGATTTGCAGTGGTCTGATGCTCCTTCCATTTCAATATGATGGCTTGCACAGTGCTCCTTGAGATGTTTAAAGCTTGGGAAATCTTTTTGTATCCAAATCCGGCTTTAAACTTCTCCACAACAGTATCTCGGACCTGCCTGGTGTGTTCCTTGGTTTTCATAATGCTCTCTGCACTTTAAACAGAACCCTGAGACTATCACAGAGCAGGTGCATTTATACGGAGACTTGATTACACACAGGTGGATTCTATTTATTATCATCGGTCATTTAGGACAACATTGGATCATTCAGAGATCCTCACTGAACTTCTGGAGTGAGTTTGCTGCACTGAAAGTAAAGGGGCCGAATAATATTGCACGCCCCACTTTTCAGTTTATTTGTTAAAAAGGTTTAAATTATCCAATAAATGTTGTTCCACTTCACAATTGTGTCCCACTTGTTGTTGATTCTTGACCAAAAAATTACATTCACAAAAAAAAAATTTTGGAACACCTAAATTCTTTAGTAACGTATAAATAAATAAATAAATAAATAACATAAATATCAATCATAAATCACAAACAATGAGGTCAATTGCTGCTGGCATTAACTACTGCAAAAAAAATGTAAATGGAAGCCCTGACTTCACCTTTTTAACAGGAGTCAAAACAATTCTTACTCTTTTTGTGGTATGTCATTGTCTATATTGTTCTAAATGTTAAAATGAATTGCAATGTCTCGGACAATCATTTTCAGAATACTTCGTGTGATTTCAGATGCTCTTTCTGGTGTGCATTCCGCATTTTTTGGGGAGGGGGAAAAAATGTTGAACTTTTGTTTTAACCTGAAAATAGATAAAGCAGAGGGCACACTGAAATATTATCACAATAATTTTGAACGAAAAGCACACATAGTCATAGTAACAAAAATTAAATATATAGTATTAACTTTATAGTATACCACTATATGTATAAAAATTAGGGCTGTCAAACGATTACAATTTTTAATCGAGTTAATTACAGCTTAAAAATTAATTAATCGTAATTAATCGCAATTAATCGCAATTCAAACCATCTATAAAATATGCCATATTTTTCTGTAAATTATATATATATATATATATTCTGTAAAATAAATTGTTGGAATGGAAAGATAAGACACAAGATGGATATATACAGTGGGGAGAACAAGTATTTGATACACTGCCAATGGGTTTTTTTTTCATTGGCAGTGTATCAAATACTTGTTCTCCCCACTGTACATTCAACATACGGTACATAAGGACTGTAGTGGGTATTTCACTCTACTGTCATTTAAATCTGTCTATGCTGTCCTCACTCCGAAGCGTCTACTTTTTCCAAAGCTAGACAGCTAGTGAACGACGCCTTAATAATCAGACTTCTTCCTTTTTCATCTGATTTATTGATAAAATAGCCTCAAACCATTGTCCTCTTTAGACCGTCATAAAACTACAAAAATAAAAGTACACAAGCATTGCATTAGCAACAACGTTAGCTTAGCACGCTATACAGGTTCACTAAACATAAACAAAAAAGCGTCTCATACAAAAAATAGAACATTTCACTTACTAACATAATATGTACATTCTTTACAACAAACATACTTACGGACAAATCTTGTCCAAGGATCATATAAGCACAACATTACAACGTAGGCGTCAGCCCGAGACGTCATGCAGCCATATTGAACTGGCAAGAAAAAAAATAAACCATGTCGCAAAGCGACCACAAGAGTTCGCTGTTAGACAGCACAAAAAGCCTTGCTGTAAACTTACCAAAAGGCAGAATACTGTCTGAGCGGGACATGTGCGTTAATTGCGTCAAATATTTTAACGTGATTAATTTAAAAAATTAATTACGTGATAATTTTGACAGCCCTAATAAAAATACAATAATACTTTATACTATAAAGTAACTAACATTAGTGCAGTCATGGATTACAGTGAGCAGGCCAGTGCTGTGTTTCCATATATGTTTTTTATTATATTATGTATATACAGGATATATGTATTTTTCCCCCCAAGTGGGAGCTTCCATAATCCTAATAAATTTATTAAATAAAATAGTATATAATTATATTATATGTGTATGTATATATATATATATATATATATATATATATATATATATATATATATATATATATATATATATATATATATATATACATACATATATATATATATTATAGTATATATCAATTACTTTATTAAATGAAAATGCACGTTGATACGACGCACGTAAAAGCAACTTCAATTAAAAAAAAAAATCGTTAGAAAGTTGTATGGACTTACAATCCGCTAGTTTGTTGTTTCTTGTTATCTTCAAAAATTACACCTGGGTGACGCCGCTTCAAGTGTTCCTTCATAGCCGACGTGGTACCGTGGAATTCGAGCTCAATTTAGCAAATAGTACCCTCCATATTTTCCTTGAAATAATTCCAGTCTCCGGCTATTCTGGTCCGCTTTCTTAGCTTTATGCCGCTTTCACCGTGTTACCAATTCTGCCCTTCTTGGTAATTGGCGGTGTTTTCAACTCCTTGCCGTAGTGAAGATAAAACCGGTGATTCACTTGGCTCATTGTCGTCGGTTCGTCCGATTTCCTCCTCAGGAAGGCGGCGGCGTGCATAAAAACACCGAGAGGCGTCGGATGGCTTTTTATGGATACTTTAATTGATCAAAACAAAAACGAGGGGGATGCAGCCACTTAACTCCGCGCTACCTGCGCTCTTTCCCAACTCTCACCTATCTCGCTCCCTCTCTCTCGCTCGCCCACTTTCTTCCGCTCCGCTCAATTTTACAATGCCGGTCACATTGAGAATAACAGCGGTCCCCTTGGGGGTGCCGGTAACAACTGCTTGCATCGCGAGCGCCCGCCATTCTAAACTTTATCCGCATGTAATTTTTTTAAACCCGTCATTACCCGTCGGCGGTATCTTTTGCCCGTCGACGCATTTACGTCATCGATGACGTCGACAAAGGCGAGTAGTCGGGACAGCTCTAATCAATTTACATGTTAGTGTTAACACAGGCAGCACAGATTGTTCGAATTTTGCCCACGAACAATCAATGAAGTGATAAGAACAATCATGCAATCTTTTAGGTCGATCTTTTTGGGTAAAAACTGCAAGCCAAGTCCTTAATCTGCTGCTTGTTTTGATTTAGGGCGTATGGCGATGTACATCCACACTGGTGCTTTGAAGCTGGACGCTGTTCAAAACATTCCACTTCCTAGCATATATTAAGGCGCTTCCAGGAGTTCACACAACCAAGCACAGCATATAAAGTCCCGGATTGTCATCTACGTCGTGCTGAATCCATTTTTGGCGAATCCATGGGTTCTTCTGGTTTGATTCGGCAGTTTAAAACTTCGTCTACTTCAACCACGATTCATGGTGTTCTGTCTATAGCGGAATCCCGTAGCAGCAAATGTCAAAGATGGCGCCGCACAATTTTCGCTCAGGAAATTTGTCTATACTGTAGGTGTTTAAGAATTACAAATCGTTTAACAGACTTTCTTGTAGTTATTCTCCAAACTCGTAGAGTTGTTTTTGGTAGCCCTTTTAGTTTTTGTCTTAGTCTTGGTCATATTTAAGTCATTTCAAAATGTGTTCGTCTTCTTCTAGTTTTAGTCGACAGTTACTCAAAATGTTTTATTCTGTAAAATTCTAACGTTTTAGTCCAAAAATAAAGGTTTCCAACCATTACGAATAAACACACGAGTATGTATTGTAGCATCTACAGGGACAACACCAACTTCGTGATGATAATACACACTCAGCAGGAAAAGCAGAACATTATTTTGAATTAAGACAATCTAAAAGCCACAAACTTTATGTAAAAAGAACTTGTCCGAGAGTTTAAGAGGATGCTCGCCACACGAAAGTTGATGCTAATGCTAACGCGAATGCCCCGCTAACGCGACAAGTTACATTTAGTGCGTGACGATCACTTAGCACAGACTTTTAGAGGGTAAAACAAATCTTACCACGTAATTTCAAACAAGCAAGATGGAGCGCAGCCTAGCTTGAAACACATCCTAAACTATGACAGAAACTATGTTGCATTTTTGTCCCGTCATTGTCTCATCAGATGAAAACTGGCATTCGTCTCATTCTCTTTCTAGTCTCCCGAGCCATGTTTTTAACTCGTCATCGTCACGTCATCGTCATGAAAAAAATAGTTTGACGACAAAACATTTTCACTACCGTCATTGTTGAGACCCTGGAAAATTACTAAAATTAGTAAAAATAGTTACTTTATACTACATGGTAGACCGGGAGTGTCAAACCTATTCCACAAAGTGCTGCAGTGTCTTTGTTCCAATAGATCCAGCACAGATAGTTCAACCAATGAGGTTTCTGCTAAAACAAGCAGCACCTGACTGCAATGACCTGATTACACTTGTGACACACCAGATTGGTGAAAAGGTATTCATTTCGTTTGGTTGGAATGAAATCCAGCACCCATTGCAGCCCTTTGAGGACCAGTTTGACACCCCTGTGATCGGCTTTTTGTGCTTTTCAATCATAGATTTTTTAAAGACTTTTTTTGTGCATATGCAAAGCAAATTTCACATTAGTGAATGGTTTGATTTATGTATTTATGATTTATATATTTTTTTCCATTCAGGAAGAGAATACTGATCTAAAATGGCCACTTCAAACTGAAATCGTTATTCGTCCCATATTTTTAGGGAGGTCTCCTTGAGATATTTTTGTGGTTCTAAACATCTAGCACATATCGACCACATTTCAATTTGCTTGGTCAAACTGGCTTTGTGAGTTGATTTTTATTTTATAACCCAAATGGCAGAATTCTTTGGTCTTTACAGGCATGGGTTCTTGGAACATTTTTGAAGATCTACCCATGACCAAATTTTGTGTGGAGGTCAAACTGGCCTTGGGGGACATATGTATATATATTTATTTGATTTCATTCTGAAGGTCCGTCCTGAGCCAAAATTGCTGCTTTAAATGAAAGTTGCATTCTTCCTGTGTCTTTAGGGGAATATACTATTGAGAGTTTTTTTGTGGGTCTATTCTTGATAGACATGCTAACTAAATTTTTGCTGTCTTGCTGGGTCAAACCGGCTTCCGGGCGGAATTTTTTTTCTTGAATTTTAGAGGGTTACACTGAGTCAAAGTGGCAGGTTCATGGCAGATTGGCAGACTTCCAGTGTCTTTTCAGGCATGGGCTTTGAGACTTTTTGTCCGTCTACTGTTAGACGTCGGCTGTTAAATGTCATGTTTGTAAATGAAACTGGCTGTGTGGACTGAATTTTCAAAAATGTTCTAAGAGGCACTATCGCCACACGTTTCAATGGTTTGAAATTTATCCTAATGAGGTGCTAATTAAACAGCTATCAGTGTCGCTTCCATGAACTGATGCAAAGCTGCAATGATGTAAGACGATTGATTTATGACCTTGTTTGCTCATCGCAATTTTGATCAATCAAAGCTGACGCCTCTTCTGTTTTTTTTTTGTTTTTTTTTACAGCACGCCATCCGTCACCTACGCTCAGCATGACAAGCTTGCTCTCACGGCATCAATGTGGCAAAATCACGTCTTGAAAAAAAAATACATACAAAAAAATAACATCCATCATCCTGCCACGGGTTATTTATCTTCGTCTGCGCTTCACCCGTTGCTGCGACTCGTTTTCGCTTCTCGCGTCATAGCTTCTGTCTTTTCGCGCCCACCCCCCTCCAATTTTCCGAGTTGGGAGAGATGTGGTGCCAATGCTGAGAGGCGACCATTCACGCTTACATTACAGTGGTGTAAAAGTATTTGTTTTTTGTCTTAGTTTTTGCAGTGTTTTGTAGTTTTTCATGTTTTGAATCCATTTAGATATTGACCAACTTTGCTGCCATTCACAAAAAAAGTTTTATGGAAATTTAGCGTCAGCAATACGTATGTCCGTTGTACATGGTTGAAATTTAGTAGCAACACAAAAAATTGTTCATCTGGGAGGATGTCCAAAATTGCTCTAAACTGACCCCTTTAAACCAACAACCCCCCCACCTCAAATTCGAAATTCTTAAACAGTGATCCCTTATGAGCTGCTTTAGCGGATTCAAGTGGACTCACTCAATGAAGCATTTAATAACGTAGAAAAATGCTTGTCTTTATTGGTTGAAAATAATTCGGTGGGACAATAACATGTTTAAAACTTGTAATTATTACATTTGAAGTGCTTAAAATATATAAATATTACATAATTTTTAAAAATAATTTGAATTAAACATGTCTTATATGTATCTCTTTCAGATGGTAAATCTGAATACATTGAACACAAACACAACCCCCCCACCCAAAAAAAAAATTACTACTATTACTATATTATTAATTACTATTATTACTACTTCGCGGTTTTTCAATTATCGTGACGGGTTCTGGTCCCCATTAACCACGAAAAGCGAGGGATCACTGTCAGTGTTGTCAGTAACGCACGCGTTACTGTAATCTGATTACTTTCTTCAGTAACGAGTAATCTATCGCATTAATTTTTCCAAGACAGTAATCCGATTAAAGTTAGTTTCCCTTGTGCCTGTGCGTTACTATTTTGTTGTTGCCTTATAATGTATGTAGAATGAAGAATACTGTAGTCATGTATAGGGATGGGAATTGATACGATTTTTACGATTCCGATTCCATTATCGATATTGCTTAACGATTCGATTCTTTATCGATTCTCTTATCGATTCTAATTTCGGGAAAAAGAAGAACAAACATTTTGATTGGCATCAAGTTTGTTTAATCAGAAGTCACAACCTTACAAACTCACAACAAGGTCAAAAGAGGCCCAAAGCCTCAATGTTAACTGTGGCAATAAGTGGCAAATGCACAAGAACGTGTAACATTTTACTGAAACATTTTTCTAATAGAAATAAATAATATTGGTGTATTTTGGCATATAGGTCATTGTTCTCCCTTTGGCAATGTCCCCAAACTTTTTCCTGTGAGGGCCAAATAACTTTTCCCTTCTCTGATAAGAGGCCGGAGTCAGTTTGTAACAGAAAAAGTGTGACGACTGCAGGAGTGCGTAAATGTAAAAAAAAATTATTTTTTTCAGAAAGCCACAATCAAATAACCCTCTGTGGATTCTTCACGGAACAAAAGTAAATAAAATAAAAAATAATAACATAATATAATAATAATAAATAATAATAGCACTATTAATTAGATAATAACCAAATAACCCTCTCTGAGTTATTCACTGAAAAAGGCCAGGAAATAAATAACACTACTAAGGGAGAAAAAAACAAAAAAAATTCAAAATGCTCTCTGGAATTGTTCAGGGGGCGGGACCAAATATGGAGCCGCGGGCCGTAGTTTGGGGACCCCTGTTTTTATTTAACAGTATATTGAAATGCATGCCTTTTAGTTTTTATGGCGCTTTCACGCTCAAGTGGTGGCGCCCTTGAGCTTCCTCACGCGAAGAAGAGCGCGCTCACGTGAAGAAGAGCGCGCTTACACGCGAAGAAGAAGAAATGCCGCATCCAAGTGAGTGAGCGAGTTAGTGAGTAAGGGAAACACTGCCACGAGCCTACGTTCTTTGTTAATGTTTGTAAAACATCTACAGAGCCAGCGCCTGTATGTATCATCTTCTGTGTTGTTGTTGTGTGTTTCCACTCGCGATCGGACACTTAAATCCAGTTGTGTAGTGGTTTAAACGATGTGCTAATGCTAGCGAACGCATGCTAACTGTCTGTTATTACTGTGTTAGCAGCTAATCATCGCTGATTTACGTTGATGCAAACCTGTTTGTTATTGGGGACGAAATTGATTTGTTTCATTTCTATTTTTAGTTTCAAGTGATGGTTGAATAAAGTCAGCAAATTATTATACCAACGTCTTCTGCATCGTCATTTGGGAGTTTAGCTAGCTGTATAGCCAGGACTGAGCCTTAGCGTCTCGGTGAGGACAGTGCAGTCTATTCCCTCCCGATGCAGTTATTTCCATCTCGCAATGACTGCAAGTCGCTTTGTTGTGATTTTTCCTCGTGAAGTGAAGACACACTTTCGAGCGTTCGAACCTACGTGCTGTCATTGTTATGTTTACGGCGGAAATGCTCCTGCTAAACTATCGTAACCTTTCATTTTCACCCTTTTTCCTGGTGAAGTGTAGCCAAACTTTGAAGCGAGTGGTTCTTGGCGCCATGCTAGTTTGATGCGTCTGGACAACAAGACACGTCACGACGCAATATGCGTCTTTAGGGATCGTTAAAGGGATCGTTAAGGCTTTTTCATTGTGATGTCGAGGCCTCGAAAAACTCGGAACCGGTTCCGAATTGGAATCGGATTTCGATTCCCATCCCTAGTCATGTACGAAGAGCATTTCTCATCGGGGGGGGAAAAAAAGGGGTCACGTGTATTACGGTGCTGTCTGAGGCTGAGCGCTGTCTGCCACGGCGGTCAACAACATAGCATTCTGACGAGGCAGCGAGGCTAACAGTGAAAGGCAGGATATATACCGCAAATGGATGCCTTTGCTCACTGGAAATACAGCCATTACTTCACATTTCTGTCCAGTAAAGATGACCAAAATATTGCCGTCCGTTGCAAACTTTACGCTGGCTGAAAATGACTGTCGGTCGCTAAATCAACAAAGAAGCACTTGGAATTACAGTACAACGCGACAAAACTCGAAACAGCCTACAGGTAACAAGACAGCCAGCACTTCTACAGTTTGTAACCAGCCTTTATGCACATTTTATTGTCAGTGTTTGTAACCATAGGCAGAGTTTTACTTTTGTGGGGCTGGGTGTAAAGCATGTTGATGACAAACAAAAGTCAAAAGTTTGGACACACCTAAACATTTTTACGTTTTATATATTTTCACTACTATTGTAAATCCTCTCGGAATACATCAAAACTATGAACGAACATGTGGCATGGCCAAAAAATGTGAAATAACTGAAAACAGGTTTTATATTCTACATTCTTCAAAGTATCCACCTTTGAGGTGTTGCCAAACTTTTGGCCAATACTCAAAGCTCAGTTGTTGTTGGTTGCGTTTGAAAGCTTAGGTTTACAGAAATTCTAAATATCCATCTTGCCTTCACATGTGTAGTTTTGGCTTAGCAAAGCAAAAGCTAGTGTCTTAGGTGCTGGTCAAATGATCTGCTCGAAAAATGATTTTGACCCATTATGAAATATGTTGTTGGATTCTTGTTCATTTCATTAATTTTTGTTGTTTGTTTTATTGCTTTACAACTTTTATAGACAATATTTTAACAGCTAGGTCTTCATTTTAAAGGGGAAGTTCAGAATTTTTGACATTAGGCTTTATCTTGGAGTTAGCGGGGGTTTATTTAGTCGTTGGAGTTGATTTGAACAAATTCCGTGCAGTTTGTCAGTTATTTGTTAGTTTCAGGGCTCCAGGGTGGCTAAGCTAGCGCGAGTCAATGGTGGTTGAAATCAACTCCATCGAGTAATTAAACCCCGCTAACTCAAACATTAAGCCTTATGTGAAAAATTCAATTACATGTGATGGCATTTTTTTGTTGTCATTTTGATGTTGAGGCAGCAAAAGGAGAAAATTTGGTAAAAAGTAACTGATAAGTTACTTTTAAAGTAACTTAATTACTTTGATAATAAAGTAATCGGTAAAGTAACTAGATTACTTTTTTGAGGTGTAATCGGTAATTAAATTACTTTTTTAAGTAATCTGTGAAAACACTGATCACTGTACTGTTCTAAGTGCTTTATGCAACTCTAAATCTATACCCTAACCCTGGTTTGAAACTCTGACCTCGTATTGAAACCTTAATTAGAAACCCAAACCGTTTCCTTTGGAAAACCTTTGCAAAAAATCAAAGCAATTTCCAAAGGTCATTGACCCCTTTTACTCTGCTTCTCACTCCCCCCCCTCTCCCCCTCCTGGGCGAGCGCAGGTACAGACATCCGTTTAGGAGCATCAGATAATTGCACGTGAAAAGGTGCGTTATTATAAAACGCTCCCAGAGGGGCCTGGCCATAATGAGAACTAATTACAAAGTCCCGCTCTGGTGTGACGCGGGAGTGTTATTTAAGCCGTGTTTATGAATTACGATGATGTCGTCATGGCGTCGACATCTGTCGGCGGTCTCCACCTGCCATTACAGCTTTTTCCCCCCTCCCGTTTTCCAGCAAGCGCTTTGTGTAACGGCTCATTTTCCTCAAGTGTGCCGCCCGTTCTTTATATCCGGGTCCTTATTTCCCACCGCGTCCATCTCGGCTCGTCAGCTGTCTCCGCGGTGGAGTGCAGCCTTGAGAGGCTTTGGCCGCAATCGCGCTGGAGAGAAGGCTCATTTTCTCATTTCTCTCTCCTCTCCTGCGGGCGGCCTTCAAAACGCTCCCGTTCGGACTATTCGCTCTCGCCTCTCGGAGAAAGTTTGCTCGATACTGTGAAAACTTTCCTTCACTTCCCCGAAGGCATTTTGCCGAAAAATAACACTTTTAATAACAGAGGTTTTGGCATGTTTTTTTTCTTCACACAGCCTAGGTTTTAGTTTTACCTTTTTAGGAAAGCCCAAAAAGTAAAGTGTTGGCAGTGGCGCCTCCAGAAATTGTTCTTAGGGGTGGCCAGAAGGTGCCACTTAAAATCTTGGGGTGGCACACCAAAACTAAAAGCCATAATTTCAGGTTTTTATTATGTTGTTGCAGTAAAAGGCCAGAAGAAAACGATCAGAAAGACTTAAGGAAACGCCTACTGATATACTTTGATGTATTGTGCTATACCGTATTGGCCCGAATATAAGACGGCCCTGATTATAAGACGACCCCCTCTTTTTCAAGACAAGTTTTAAAAAAGACTTTTTGAACACCAAATTAATTTTTATAAAGAAAATAATTACAGTACACAAATGAAACAAATGATTATAACAATATATTTGAGAGAAAAAGCATGTTATTTTGCCTCATTCAAATCTTAATATCTGAACCAGGGGTCGCGTTAACCGAATATTTTCCGTCGTTGACCGGTTTTTTAAAACGGTGACGGAAAAAACTGAAGTCCATCTGTAATTTTGACAGGTTGCAATTCACACCCCAGACCACGGGTGGCGCGTGAGCATATTAATTAGCTATTGTCTCTCTTAATGCATGACGTCGTTGGCCTTACTCGGAAAAATGTCAAGGCAACTGAGTGTCCGAACTAAGTCGTCTGTCCGAGGCAAAAGTCCAAAACCTCATGACAACAGCCTCTGAAGGAATCCCACTTGAGACATTTGATTATGCACAAGCGGGCACGCAATTCAAGTCCATGCGCACCAGGAGGAAGACTGCATTCAGGCCACAGCAGGTAAACTGTTAATTTCATTGTTCCATATGTAGCCTACCTACTGGGGCCACAGTCAGCTGATTTTGTCACTGCGGAGAAAAAGTTACATATTCATATGCTTGATGGCACGGTGTGGATTCTGTTAAGCTTGTTCGGACAGAATATTGTAGCGTCACCAGGGTCTGGCGGCGGCACCGTGATTGACACATCAACGCGAGGTTCTTATTGGTGCACCCGGTGTGCCAGCACATCATCCAATTGGTGGACTAGATTGCCGCCTGTGTATATAGTTGCCTCTTTTACTTTGGGGGCGGAGTTGTTGTTTTGTTGGTATTGCTGGCGGTAAGCAGAGTAAAAAGATGGAGAAAAATACCACGACTTCCGTGTCTAATTTTTCGCCGCCAAGCAAGCATTACAATATTAATTAAAAATGAATGAAAACTAAATACTATTGAATATGTCATTATTATCATTTTAAAAATTTAAGTGACGGGTAAAAATAGATTATGACCGGATTTTTATGACCCTGTCAGTCAAAATGACAGACAACGAAAAAGTCTAGCGCAACCACTGATCTGAACATTTAAATATGTAAACTAAAGTGCAATTCCATTTGTAAATGAATGGCTTCTTGTTTTTGAAATGTAAATAAACCAATCTATTGTGATAAAACAACAAAATTGCAATAACTACATTAACCATCAAAGTGAAGTCTAACTGTAACTGTAGTCTTGAAACAAATCTGAATAAGGAAAAACATTGCAATAAAATAATGCATACTGGTTAAATTTATGAGTAGCTGAGATCTGTCATGACAGAACATCGCTCCAATGATATCTAGCGCCATCTAGCATCGTGAATGGGTATAACGTCTAGAACACGAATATAAGACAACCCCCTCTTTTTCAGTCTTATTTCTATGCAAAAAACACCGTCTTATATTCGGGCCAAGACAGTATTTAATGTTACTAAGGGTTTAATGTGCATAGTCACTAACAGTACAATCAACATTTTGAGTTCCACAGCTACTAAAATCTGACACAATACTGCAGCGGCGCTGGAAGTCACTGTAACCCACATGAGCAAAAGTGCACAATAAAAAAAAAAAAAATGTGTTGGTAATTGTATCAAATTTTGCTAAATATATTATTTCACATTTAATTAGAATTTATTTTTTAATCAACGTAATGATAAATAAATAAAACGATTGCAAGCAATAATTCAGCCTATTAGTTGCTCATATGGCAGGAAGTCCCGCCCTCGTATGTTTCAGTTGGTAGCACGATAGGTTGCAGAACACAATTGAGCGGCAACGCAGACAGACAGAACTGCCTAACTGGCGAGTGAACACACAACCTGGAAAGCTTATCTACAGAAAAGAAAAACGTGAGTTAAGTTAATATATTGTTGCAATTTATGATAAATTAGGTACTATTCTCTCTACGAACGAGTTTGCTGTGCTCTGTATTTTGTTTTACTCGCCGCTAGCGTTAGCAAAAAGTCCGCGCTAACGTTAGCATAGCGTGCTAACGTGCTACGTTGCCATTTTATCTATAGAGCAAGACCAACGCGTGGAGCGACAAAACGCGGCCCAACTGTGTTCAAAACACGGTGTGAGAGATCGGTGAGCATGTAGTGAAGCTCCTATGTTCACAGCAGTAATGTGTTTTTTGGGGGGGAAAAAAGAAAAAAAAAGTGCTATATTGTTATGTGTATGTTACATGTAAGTTTCACCACCTCATTGAGTTGATGGAAGGTTTGAGGTTTCCTTAATTTTTACTCAAAGGAGAACAAAAAAAAAAAAAAAAAAAAGAAAAAGAAAGAATTGTTAAGCTGTTTAAAATTGTTAATTGTTTAAATATATATACTGTATGCTTTCTGTCAATTTCAATTATTTTATGTGCAATGTGAATTTAGTTGAAAATGAAAAATAGATGTATCTCATCATTGAGCGACAGATTTGAATTGAAACTCATAATTGATCTGACACTGTCCATTGACAGGTCAGGTTTTTTTTTCCCCTTAGACCTTGTTTCAACTGGTCTTTGTGTCAGATTGGATATTGGACCAACTGTTCTGGATTTTGATGGCGAGCTAACCACTTGGATCTAGATTGAGATAACCTGGATACCTCTTTGCTGCATTCTCTTGGTGTGGTAGGACAAAAAACAAACAAACTTGGAGCTAATACCTCACCATTCAGCATTACACTGTGCCTTACATCGACAGGACTTTGACATTTTTTTTAATGGACTTCTTTTGATTAATATCCCGGGAACTGTGAACTGAATATCTTTTTGTTAGGACAATTTTGACTGAACAATTGCACATGTGTAATTTTGCATAAGGATTTGAAACAATTTCCCATGCTGAAGAAAAAAAAGTATTAGAAGTTTGATTGTGCCACTATTTTTGGGGCAATAGATTGAAAATCAGAAATTCCAGTTAGACTAAAAGGTACTGCCTAAATATTCTAACTTTGGAAGGGTGCACCCAAACCAACCCAAAATTGAAAATATTGAATTATTTATTGGCCAAATATAGGTTATAAATGTGTATATGTGTTAAAAGTGGGTTTTTTTTGTTGTTTTTGCATATGTATAAAGTTTGTGTTTTTTTTTTTTCACTAAAGCTGGCAATATAAAACTCTCTTGTAGTCTGTCTCAACTTAATCACTCCACTAAGCTCGAGTAGACGAACCTAGTTGTCCACAATTATTTTATAATTTGGTACAAAAACAAAAGCCTGTGTTACATCACTCACAGCTTTTTTGTTTTTTCCCATCCAAAAAGAGGCGTTTTGGTCCAAATTTGTCATGATTGCGCATTTTCTCCATACATGCTGGATAGTTCACATACTACTAGTAGGCTACTACAAAAGCAGTGTGTGTTGGAATTTTTGTATTGGAAATAAAAGCGCCCGTGTACTATAATGCAATTCCCTGCAGCTAGAAGGCTATGACACATGAACACATTTGAAAAATAAAAGGTCCAATAAGCCTCGGTTTAAAACCAGGGGGTGCTGCAGCACCCTCAACACCCCGCTTCTCGCGTCACTATTATACTGGCCACTGGGGTGGCCAAAAAATTTATAGGGGGGACCATGGCCACCCCTGGCCACCCCCTGGTGACGCCATTGAATGTTGGTTCACATGAAAACCAAAAGATATTAGAGGAAACACTTTAAACCAGTGTTTTTCAACCAGTGTGCACACTAATGTGCCAGGAGAGATCGTCAGGTGTGCATTTTTTTTTTTTTTTTTTTTTTACGTCACCAGGTGGAGTTGCAGTTGGAAGGAAGGAGTAGGTAGAAGGTTGTGGTCGTTTGCAGCTGAGGTATTGCTCGTGTTGCGTTTAAGAATTGCTCGGATTTCTAGCCATAAACTACCTTGCAGTCCGTGACAATGCGGACACCAGCACGTCTACTGTACATTATTTGATTAGACTTGTCAAGTGTCGATATACACAAAAGTATCCTTTCCATTTTATCCATTTGTGACGACCGTCAATCCTCCTCCTGTGTTTTATTCCAGCACATTGTCGAGGACAGCAAGGTGGCTGATGGCTAGAAATCCAGGCAGTTCTTGAACGTGACACAAACAGCTTTCCAACCGTCGCTTCAAAACAAGTTGATGGACTATTTTGTTCCCCTTGGTGAAGAGACATTATTACTACCTGCCTGCAAACCATTTTCAGAGAGATGCCCGGCCCAGACGCGGTTAAAGACATTGCTAAAGTCCCCCCCATTTGATATTTCTGAGCTTTTCAAGCCTAACTGCTATAAAAAAAAAAATACAGAGACTGAGAGCTGTTGACGAAGATTCCTGCCAGGATATCAGCTTTGTGTTCATCTAAACAGGCTAAAGTTTCACACCAAGTAAGTAAGTAAAAATATTACATTACTTTATGATTAAATACACTGTACAGAAAGTAATTTTGGAACAAGTTTGGTTTATGGTGTGCCGTGAGATTTTTTCAAATGTAAAAACGTGCCGTGACTCAGAAAAGGTTGAAAAACACTGTTCTAAACTTTTTAAAATACTCTCTTTTCTCTCCTTTTGTTTATTCATCAGTGGAAGGTTTTACAAAATGAAGCAATTTCACCCCCAAAACGTCTTAAAGGTAAAGTTCAGAATTTTTGACATCAAGCTTAATATAGTTAGTCAGGGTTTAATTAATTAGTCGGTGGAGTTGATTTAAACAAATTCCGTGTAGTTTGTTAGTTATATGTTAGTTTCAGGGCTCCGGAATGGCTGAACTAGCGCAAGTCAGTTGGGCTGACCAGCATGCCAATAAAAAACAACATATGCATATATGAAAATCATCGATGACCCATGCAATCAATAGTGTTGGCTACTGTATGTTTTTAGGATAAAGTTATTAAAACCTCCAATTGCATGTCAATAGTTGAAGTACGGACAGCAACATTTGTAATCCAGAAGCTTTGCAGAGGGGCAGGGTGGAGTGATATCACATCGTTTTTTTTTCACCGCAGTTTTTTTATGTCGTAGCCAGCAGCAAGTAACCACAGTTTATATTTTTCCTCGTTCTTCATAGGGAATTTGTGGAAACTTTCCCATGCCCATTTCTTCTGTTTTCACAGCCCCTAAATGCACATTTCACCATGTGGCCGGCCAGCAGACTGATGCTGCATTCGTGGAAGGTGGGAAGTCAGAGTTTACAACCTCCGACCTGGAAAAATACCATTGGAACGCCTACACTATTTGTTCGCCTACGAGAAGGCAGGTTTGCTGTAGGTCAACATGTCTTTTGATGACCAAAATAAAAAACAACTTGTCGCGATCAGCCATCTTTGCCGTTTACATTTGCTTGGAATGCTTTGAGGTCGCAACTTGTACACTCCGAGCGGGATAAGTCCGACTTCCCACCTTCCTCGAATGCGGCGTGAGCACGAGTGGCCGAAGCACTTCTCCTTAGTCGAATTACGGATCTAAAAAAATAGTCCTGCAGGATGAAATGAATTGCGGCAGTTTTTTTGTGACATCATTTTGGTCACATGGGTGTTTTGGAGCATTTTGAATTAATTTGACTATGTCGGATCTGTTCGTAAATCTGTATCGTTTTTTTATTGGCATGCTAAATTGGCCCAATTAACTCGCACTAGCTTAACCACTCCGGAGCCCTGAAACTAACAAATAACTTACAAACTGCACAAAATTTTTGTAAATCAACTCCATCAACTAATTAAACCCCCCCGCTTACTCGGAAGATTACGCCTAATCTCAAAAATTCTGAACTTCCGCTTTAATCTATGTATTAAATGTTCGGATTCTAATTGACAAGTCTATCCATACAGTAAATGCCGGAAGAATAAAATAAGGATTTTTTTAAAGAGGATCGTGGACGTGGCTAAGTCGAGTTTCCTTTTAGTGCGATAAGCAGTAACCCTAACCTGGGTGAGAATAGTGTTTCACTTTGTTTATATTTGAGTAGTAGTTATGGGATTTACAGCCCTCACATACATGATATTTGCTGAAAAAAAAAACATTGGCAGTTCCCTCCAGAGCCAATATACACTTGGTAGTGTCTTGATTCACATACAGTAGGGGAATTTTGTGTGTCACATACCTCTTTTCTCGCCGAAGTAGAGTGTCTGCTGCGCCGTGTTTGACCACTGCAGTGACGAGTTGTCGCTCTCGGCAACATGGCAGGTCAGTGTGACAGCTCCGCCCACTGAAACTGTCTCGTCTGAGGTGACAGGCTGCAGGGGGTCGTCGTCTGAAATGGAAAAAGAAACATGTGAAGATGTGCAAAACAGAATCCCATCCAGAGATCAACAAATCTAATTGGAAAGCATAACCTTTGTTACTAAACCTCATTGTTATGTACAGTACTTTAAATAACACATGAGTTGTGGACACACCCAAGTGTGCCAGACAGTCCATAAAGGCTCCAGTGTAAGCAAGTGAACAAGAAGACAAGCAGCCAGAATGTCGATGAGCGCATGGAATTGCACGTGCAAAGCCTCCACAGGGATCTGTACACAGTACCCTGCGAGGATAAACACCTGAACGCTGTACTCTCAAAGGGAGATGACGTCAACTAACAGAATACTAACAATACGGAAAAAAATCAAGATGCTAACACTAATTTGAAAACATAACATTTAAAACACAAGCATTGGTTTCAAACCTTTACCTTGAATGCTAACCCTTTCAAAAGCTAGAAAAACTAATTGAATTCAAACTTTAAAACTGACATGCCAATTTCTCTTGTAATTCTAATCTGAAAATTTAACCTAATCACAAACTCCTAATCACAAAATCCTAATTTAATGGCCTGAACCTTGTTTAAAACTCTGGCGCTAGCTTTAAAAGTCTAATTTGTAACTCTTCTTGAAGCGTCACTAGAAGCTCTAATTTGACATCTAAATTTAAAACTCTAACCTTGTCTCCAAACAATATTTTGATCCACAAAACTAGGATTTAAAGCCATGCGTTAGAACATTTATTTAAACATCTAAGTCTTATTGCAACCATTAAAGACCAGGCCTTTATTAAGTTCACCTGCATCCTTTCCAGACAATACTACAGATGGGGCAGTGGGAATCCCAAGCGCCCTCACGCGTTTCCTGCTACTGCTTCTCTCCATTCTTCTGTCTCCATCCTCCCCCCAGTCCTATCTTCCCTGCTCCTCCCCCACCCTCCATCTGCCCGCCTCGTCCTCATCCTCTCTCGCTCTTCACCTCCTGTTGAGGCTCCCCATCCTCCGCGATAACGCCGGGTACAAGCGAGTCGTCTGATTGGACGATAGCGTGAGGAGTAGGGGTGGGGGCTGATGTGTTCGTGTGTGTGTGTGTGTGTTAAGGGGTCGCACACCCTTCATCTTATTATGTGTCTGAGTTTGCATGCAGGCTGTTTGTTTTACACCAAGAATTTATCAGGCAGTGTAGCGACGTATCTGGCTGATTTATGAGCCTTCTTCTCTTATCTGCATTGAGGTGTATGTGAATGTGTGTGCGTGTGCGTGAGTGTGAGAGACACTACTGATGATGATGATGGTGTTAGAGGTGCAAGATGAAGAAAACAGCTGACGAGGTCCAGTTTGATGTGTTTGACTTGGCCCATGCACTCGTGTGTGTGATACATTACATTGCACAAACACACAACCACACACACACGGAAGCAGAGACTTGGAAGTAAGCATTCCCGTGCGACACACATTCCGACACACAAACACACATCCATTGACAAATACATAACACACCAAAACAGTACACACAGACACACAGCGGGAGTAATAAAAAGGGAAAATATAAAGGATGTATGTGATTAAACACACGTTTGATTTGTTTGGATGTATAAATAAACCTGCAACAAATGCACACAAAAAGCACACACTGTATCTGCCCCCCAGAAGCATCAAACTATGCCCATCTGTCTCCAACTAGCCCCACCCCACACGTAAGCCTACATGGTGGTGTGTGCGTGTAGGGGTGTGTATGCATCTGTGCCCTACAGACCACCTCTACCCTCCAAAAGACCCCAATGCTATCCTTTGTGTTGCTCTCTGCCACCATAGGGGGGTAAATTTATATCGTATCAGAATGAGAGTCTGGTCATGATAACAAAAACATAATGTTACCAGCATCATAGAAGTCCTTTTAGAACATAAGTCACTGTTTACCCTTACAAACTGGTGACTAATCTTACAACTTTGTAAATGGTGTGCAAAATGAAACAAAAATAAAACTCAATTTTTAAAAATAATATAAATTTATTAGTAACATATAACCTGGTGCAATCAAAGAACAATCAATATCTTCAGCTACATCATGATTACTAAAATTTAACAGTGACTTTTGTTTTAATTGTATGTAGCACTTTTGGCAATTTCTATCATGTCTTTTGATGGCTGCACTTCATGGCACTTCAGCTCGCAATTCACTTTGACTTGAAGGTAGTTCGTTAGTGTGTCCAATTATAAATTTAAAAAGGTCAATTGATAAAATTAACTTACCGATGCAATTTTTCACTCAGGGAACATTTATTTTGCTAATTCTGAGAAGTGATCAGCAATAGTGGCAGGCAAACTGCGTTCGGCAACAAATTGGCAGAATAAATCTCCGCTTTCGTCACTTTTCATTCTGCAGACTTCATCTCTATGACCAGTGTTGTTAATCTTACTTTTAAAAAGTAATTAATTACAGTTACAAATTACTTCTCCTAAAAAGTAATTGAGTTAGTAAATCAGTTACCTGAATGTAAGAGTAATTAGTTACTTGGCAAAGTAACTGGTGTTACCTTTCATGTTTTTTTCCAATTGAAAAAAAAAAAAAAAACATAGTAACCTTTGCTATGTTTGGAAGTCATTTAATGTCGTGAATCGACTGTTAAAGTTGTTAAAATTGCTCCCGTTTTTGCATTAGTTCGTTTCTGTCTAATGGTGTATACAATGAGGTTAACATTGCGAAACAAAGAAATTTGACGTGGCACTCCAGGATAAACATACATGAATGAAACAAATAAATTATAAATAAATAACAAATTTAAAAAATTGTATTTTCTCCTTAATTTACTGGCAAACGGAGGTCGGAGGAGACAGCGGGTGTGTAGGTAGAGGACAATACTGTGATCCATGTTGTGAGCTGTATTGTCTAGCAAGTTCACTCGCACCACGCGCATGTTTTTCTTCATTTCAATGGTAAGTGCCATCTTTTTCCTTTTTTCACCACTACTACCACCTGCACTAACCTTCTTGGGACAAATGATGATTTCTCTCACGTGAAAATCTGCCGTGCTGCCGTATTGCGAGAAAACAATGAAATTGTGACACTTGTAAATCGTCATATATCGAGCATCTTCTCATATGTCAAGACAGATGACAAGTCAAATTTTACGTGTATATCGAAAGAATCGTATATTGATGCGTTCGTATGTCGAGGTACCACTGTACTTCAGTTTCCTCCCATACCGCAAAAGCATGCATGGTAGAATGATTGATCAGTCCAAATTGTCCCCATGTCTATGTGAATAGTTGTTTTGTCTCTTTCTGCCCTGCAATTGGCTGGCAACGATTCAGCGTGGACAAAACCTAGTTAGTTAGTTGGCCCCTAGTTAGCTGAGATAGGGTCCAACACCCCTGCTACCCTCGTGAGGATATGCGGCTTGAAGAATGAATAAAATACAAATAGAAATGAAACTAATATTAAAACAAATTTAAACTTCAAAATAAAATAAAAAGAAATGCATAATGCAAATACATAGTAGAAACATTAGGAATATAAGAAAAATATTGTATATACAGGTAAAATATGAATTAAAAGATAAATTATACAAAAGGCAAAATATATATATATATATATATATATATATATATATATTACATATATTAAATTATGTAAGAAAAATATATCCTGTAAGAGATCTACTTGATCATTGAAATAATCGGGGGGAAAAAAAAAAAAAACACCCTCCACCTGCAGTCGTTTCTGGTCATAAAAACTCTTAGCCTCCTGTTTCACCTCTGCCCCCCTTCAGAGAGGATAAAATTCAAAACAACCCTACTCAACAGTTCACCTCCCCCCATCCCCCGGGAGAGTGCACCAACAGCCGCTCACACCCATTCCGCCCTCTGCTGCCTGTCAAACACGGTTAGCTGAGACAACCACCCCCAGAGTCGGACCCCCGCCATTATCAAAACGGACGAAGAGAGCATGCTGGCAGCAGGGGAGAAGTGATGCGTGGGCGGGACTCGGTGGGGATGGGGGGCACGGCCTCTGATAAAAGTCAGAGAATAAGAGTTTGAAAATGAGGAGACGGCGAAGGAAGGACGCAGGAGACATAAGCACGTATGGATGGATGGCGGCAATGAGGCGCAATGACAGGGTGACGGCACAAGAGGGGAAGCCAGGCACGCTGAAAAATGCCCAAAGTCAAACAGGAGAAAGAAGAAGAAGGCAAAAATATATATAAAAATGAAGCCACACCGACTTCCTCATAAAAGCAAGCTGATAAGACCCCCCAAAAAACAGGAATGTCACACAGTTGAGACCTGTGCCAAGGCCAAATAATTCTCAAACTAAGCATGCGCCTCACAAAAATGGATAACTATGACGCTCATTGTTACAGAGAATGAAGTTCAGACCTCCAAACAATCAGCTATCAACAATCTAACTAACAACCAACTAACCAAGTAACAAAAGACCTACCCAACTAACCAATCAACTAATCAGACAACTGACTAACTGACTGTTATACTCACTAACTAAATACAGTAATTTTCAAATGATAAACTGCTACTTTTTCTTTGCACATTCTGAACCCTACGACTTAACGACTTAAAGTCTAGTGTTTCTTATACTGTATATAGATTTTTACAGGCTATTGACCGGTCTATCTTTTGCTGTATATATCCCATAGTACAATGTGGACACCTCCGGTTTATAGTCCGGTGCATCTTATAACTGAACAAATGCTGTTTTCTTGTAAAATTGGGATAGTGCAGCTTACAGAATAGCCAGGTTTGCCTTGTAGTCCAGAAATTACAGTAATCAAATGCCCCCCCCAAAAATAAATAATACATAATAACGATCAATCTGACAAACTAAGTCACCAATCCAATTAACCCATAACCCATATATTAACCAAACAACCAACTAATCAACAAATCTACCATCACAAAAACTAAAAAAATATATATATATATCGTCAAACCAGTAATAAATTTATCAGCCCACTTTTCAAATGATTAACCATCTAATTAATGATCTAACGAACTAATTAAATATCTGACAAATTAACTTACTTATTGGACAACTACCTGAATGACTAGCGGTTTAACTAATAAATTAAAAATTAGCCGACCAACTAACAAACCGATCAATCAATTAGACAATCCATTTACCAACCAACCAATCTACTGTACTTACAATTCAATCATGAGTCATGACACAAAACCACTGAAAAACATCAAACCAGTAACTAATCCACAACACCACAAATCATCTGATATACCATCCAATCAACAAATGAACTAACAAAGTGACTTGAGTAACAAACTAACTTACAGAACTAACATCCAACCTAACCAACTATAAAGACAACCAAGCAACAAATGACTCAAATACGAAATTCCAACCAATTGGATGTCTTACTCGATCTGACAGCGACCTTTTGGCTTTATCGGATTTTGCCAATCCAAACAATCAAACTAACAAACTAACTAACTTTGTTGTTTATGGCAGCACTTTTTAGTTTTGTCGTAGTCTTTTTGATGAAAATACTTATTACTCTTAGTCATATTTTTGACATTTTAGTCACAAATGTTGTCTCGTTTTAGTCTCCAGTTACTCAAAATGTTTTCGTCTACAAAATTCCAGTTTTCGTCCATGAATAAATAAATAAAGGTTTTCAACAATTTCGAATGAACAGACAGATGAGCACATATTGTAGCATCTACAAGGACGCCAACTTTTTGATGATGATAACTCAGCAAGAAAGCAGTAAATTATTTTCAATTAAACCCAACTAGAAGCACTCTGATAGAATGTTTGTCATGCTAAATTTGATGCCAATGCTAATGAGAATGCTATGCTAACATGACAAGTTATATTTAATGTGTGATGATCACTTAGCATAGACCTTTAAAGGCTAAAGCAACATTCCTTATTCTCTCTTGCCAAGATAAAACTAATCTAGCTTGAAACACATCCGAAACTCCAGTGAGGGAGATCGCAGCACATCACACGAGTGACAAGACCCAAACACGGCTACAATGCAAGCTGACGTACTCCTGTACAATAGGAAAATGTCCCGTATCGTGAACATATGACAGAAACTATGTCGTATTTTCGTCTCATTGTCATCGCGTCAGACGAAAACTGGCATTTTTCTCGTTATGTTCTAGTCTCCCAAGCCATATTTGTAGCTCGTCATCGTAACATCATCGTCATAAATAAATTGTTCGTTGACGAAATATTTTCATTATTGTCAGTTTACGAAAAGAATGCTGCTAACTAATAAGGAGCTGACCAGCTAATGAAGCAATCATGTGACAAACAACAAAGTTGCTTCCTTAGGCTTCTTGCTTCCTGTAATGAATTTTGCCCTTTCGGCAGCACTCCCAATGTCTGTAAGAGTTTGTCCGGTGATCCCTTGCCGAACACAGACACTTTGTGTGTCGTCTTCACGCTGCACAAAGCCGGATTATCAGGCAGCCCAAACAAGAGACTGAGCCTCCAAGACCACCGCGGTACATCCCATCACCCTGCTAAACCCCCGTACCATCCATCCCTGAGGGCGCTAAATCCGGCGTACGCGAATCAGCGTTACAAATGCCGGCCCACACAACACAGGAATGCCACCCACCCAACTGACTTCCTAGGATAAAATGTCAAGTGCACAATGTCATGACCTGTGCATCATTTGGCCTACTGGCAAGACCGGGACGGCTACAAAACAACGACAAAAATCACCGTATGCTAGTGAGAGCCTAAACTAGTACACTTTTTTGGGTGTTTTCTTTAAGAGGGAGGGGGTTCATTCAAGGTAAAACGGCCTTGTCGTAAATTACAAGACTAGACAACAACAATAGGTTAATTGGGTCATATACAACACACACACCCACAAGATAAAGCGAGTGAAATCTTTAATGTGCTGGCAAATGTTGTGGGCTGCCCTGCCAATAGGCCACTTAAAGAAATGAGCAGTCAATTACACCGAGTCTGCCATTTTTTCCCCCTTATTCTTTTAACGACTATCACCGGAGCGGTGAAAGGAGCTTTCTTATGGCATCTCCCGTTATATCATGTGTATACCTTTATTTTCTTGCTATATTAATACAAATCCGTGAATGCGTGACAGGAATTGTTAAGTGTTTAGGCTGCTAAAGCGTACCAAGTGTAATTTACTTGCATATAGCGCGCATCTAAACAAGTCAAATCTACACTACTCAATTAACTCATTTGCTCCCAAAAATGTATAAATACATTCTATTTTTAATTGCTTCAGTGTCCCAAAAACGTATTATATATCTATTGCGTGTTTTTTTTTTTTTTTTTGACAGTCGGGATCTATAGATTCCCATGTATCTAAGATAGAATGCACAAAGCTCATGACCCATTTTAAAGCAATAATACTGGCCACTGGAGGGGAGTAGCGCATTTGGTAAGACCCCTAACCCGATTCAACCAGTACAGCGTAGTTGAATCCTTGCTGCTCGCCGAGCAGAGCCCGCGTTGTCATGCTCGCGTCCCCCGCAGCCTCCAGTGTCCTGCACGGAAACGCGCACGGCCAAACCAGTTCCCCCCAGGAACACAAGTTCCCCAGGCGAACGAGGCAGTGGTCACCATAAAAGAAAGACTAAAAAAAAAAAACATCTTTACGAGTCAGGCAGCAATGAGGGAAAAGTTTAACCTGCTGTTGCGGCCACAAAGCGTCATCTCTCAGTTAGTTATGTATAAATAAATTGTTACTTTGCTATCAAAAGCTCTATTTGTCTGGTTGTTTATGTTATTTTGTAAAAGGAAAACATTATACAGATGTTTGCGATGTAACAAAAGCAAAAAATAGCTGTGTTAAAGTTATGTTTGAAATGTATGCGTTTACAAAAAGCTAATTTTCTCAGTTTTTTCATCAGAAATTGGAAAATTGCTCAAACTAAGCTATTTTCTAATGCTGATATCTAAAGAATGGAAAAAGATTAACTTAATTTTTTTTCTGCTGAAAGAAGAGAGTCTAATATTTCTTTTGGTGGGTTCCATAGCAATAGAACAGAATTATCTGTGGGCCTTGCAAAATCAGTCAAAATCCAGTAAAACGGCCGGGAGCGAAGGGCCTTGCTCCGGTGAAAATGGCTGGGAGTGAATGAGTTAATATCACCGTATAAGTAAGACTTACAATATTAATAATGAACTTGAGAAATGATGGTATACTGTACATTATTGCTTGTGTACCATCCATCAATTCCTTGTCCTCTGTCTTGCACTGCCAGCCAGCAAGTTGGGTCACAGAACCACGCCACACACGCACCGCTTGCGGCGATAATGGCGTGAATGGCACAGAAAAACGCCCTCAGTGGTCAATTAGTCTACGTTGGCCATGTCTGGCGTGTGTAGACGATGACAAACCGCCGAACGCTATTGTTCGGGCAGTCTCCAGCAGCCATTGTTGGTCGCTCCCCTCCCCCACGCCAACGAACTCCCTCCTTTGCAATGCCCCCCCCCCCCCCCCCCCTTGTCGTCTTTATCTTCTCCCGCCAGCACTACATTGATCTCCAGTGCAGTGATTGGGAGTGACAAACGTGGGCCACGTCTGAAAGGTTGCCTTCGTTAGTCGTTAAGAGGCGCCCAAATTCCTCAAGAGATGTTGGCGGGGGCGGGGTGGTTAGCAACACACATGGGCAGTGGTGGTCCCAGGAGGGGGGCATGCATTCGAGACGATGAGGGGGAGAAGATTCGATACACTCGACTCAATCAAAGTTTGGAACACTCTCTACACAAAGCTTCGCGAGTTTGTGTGAGATGGAGAGCGTCTGAGGGGCTTCCAGGGACACACACTCACACACAAGCACTTCCCAAAGCACTGCGCGTCCTTGCCAAAAGACGACAAAAAGACAGAGAGGGAGTTTGTCTTCAAATAAAGGACGTCCAGTCTTGGTAACAGTTACACAATGTGCGTTTGTGTGCGTGTGACGGGTGTGTGCGTGCGTGTGTGTGACTAGACTGATGAGAGTAATGCGCCTTAATTTATTAACGTCACATCACGATGTGGCGGTTTAAAACTTTACTCAGTGCTAAGAGAAGAAAAACAAATTAATTAAATTCAACAATGGCTTTAAATGATTAACTGATGATGAAATGTTGATTAATTTGCTAATCAATTAACTCATGAGCTTCCATTGACTGTGAAAGGTTTCAAATCCATTCCAACTGTGAGGGCTTGCAGTGAATGTTTCAGTGCCATTGACGCCAATAGACGTCCAATCCATTTTAACTGGGACTGGGCTGGCGGTGATTACCGTAATTTTCGGACTATAAGCCGCTACTTTTTTCGCTCATTTTGAACCATGCTGCTTATAGTCCAATGCGGCTTATTTGTTGATTTATTTGAGTTAATAGGTAACACTTTATTTGAAAGCGGCGCCATAAGACGATTATGACACTATTATGGACATTAATGAATGCTTATGACAGATGTCATTAAGTATCCTTCAACAAACTACTACCAACACACTATGGATGTCCAGCTCGGATCTTTTACATCTATTTAAAAGTTAGATCATTTGCCAGATGACACAAAATGACGACAGTCATAAGCATTCATTAATGTTAATGGCTCATGTCATAATTATGATGGTCTTATGACAATCTTATGGCACCACTGTCAAACGTGTTGCCAAAATACCAGAGCTAGCAATTAATGAAACAACTGGAAGAGTAACTGAAGAAATAATCAGCACAGAACATGAATTTGGATTTTTTATTTACATCTGTAGCGCTGCAAGGCATGCTATGAGGTATGTTGGACGACAACAGAGTTGACAGCAGGTAGCAGCAGAGGTTGACTGTGTGCGCCAAGGGAGCAGTGATGGCCAAATGAAGCTTTGCAGCCAATTGGTTCAACGCTTCATGGTGGTTCATTTGGTCTTGTGACACTCTTATGATGCCGCTGCCAAATAAAAAGTTACCGGTTAATATCTTTTGGTATGAATATCCCATATTACAGTGAGGACAGCTGGGGCTTATTGTCCAGTGCGGCTTATCTATGAACAAATGCCGTTTTCGTGTCAAAATTGGTGGGTGGCGGCTGATAGTCAGGTGTGCTTTATAGTCCGGATATCACGGTACTCACACTAGGCCCTCCTTGTTCAAATAGACTGGATGTCTGTTGCCGTTAATGGCAGCCAATAAATGAACTGTTAAACATTTAATTCAAATGAAAGTCATTTAGTGACAAAAAAAACCAAGTAGGTCTATCAACCCAAACAGAAGGCAGCCAACTCAGTTTCAAAAGGAGCAGACATTTTGTTCACAAAAGTCGAGTGGAATGAAGACAAATAGCTGCCGCGGATCAACGAGTGCACACGAAACTTGTAAGCAAGGCTCTAATGCATGTAAATGATGTTATGAATCTAAGTTAATTATCAAAGAAAAAAACGGCAGATAATCATCAATCATGGCGGCGTTTTATCCCACCGCGTGCTATCTAATGTATTTGCCGTCTAGATGTAAATGTACTTCTCGTCTGTGGGCGGAGGGAAAAAAAAGGCACTTAGTGCTTGATAAAAGAAGCAAAGAAGTCATTTTCCTCCAATAAAACGCCCTGAGATGCGCTGACCGATTACTGCATTTCAGTCAAAGGCCCCAGACTATGGCACATTAGCTTGAAGCAAGGGGGAATAGTTTTAAGGGGGGAAAAAAGGAAAACTAAATTAATCACAGAGCACATTTGCACTGCAGTTGTGGACAGGAATGTCGATCTTGGAAGGCGAGGACCATGTCGCCTTCAGATACAGTCGGAAAGCAGAGCACAAATGTCCTGAAATGTTTCAAAATGTTAATTTCTCAGAGCTTGTAGTTGCATTTACGGGGAGTGTCATTTATTATAGAGTATTGATGATATTGGATTGTTATTTAAAACAAAACTACAAATGAAATAAGTGCATTCCTTATGGAGGGTTGCTCAAATTGTTCATGTACACAAATACTTTTCACTGATTTTTCACTTGAACCTATTTAAATAGCTCACAATGATTGTTCAGAACATTTGTAAATATTAAATGAGATTTTTTTGTTTGTTTATGGCATTTCTTATTCATTCAAACAGACATAATATCTAATTGGCGTCTTTTTTAAATTCATTGTGTGCAATTAATACCTCTCTGAAAATATATAAAATACAAAAATACATATACATACATACTGTACATACATTTATATGTATAGACAGTATATACACATATAAATACATATATATACATACACACATATATATATATACACACAGACAGACAGACAGACAGACAGACAGACAGACAGACAGACAGACAGACAGACAGACAGACAGATAGATATTAGGGTGTCAAACGATTAAAATTTTTAATCGAGTTAATTACAGCTTAAAAATTAATTAATCGGAATTAATCGCAATTCAAACCATCTATAAAATATGCCATATTTTTCTGTAAATTATTGTTGGAATGGAAAGATAAGACACAAGACGGACATAAACATTCAACATATGGTACATTGGTACTGTATTTCTTTATTATAACAATAATACAATATACAATAAAACGCGATCTATGGATAGAAAGACTTGTAGTTCTTAAAAGATAAATTTTAGTACAAGTTATAGAAATTTTATATTAAAAGCCCTCTTCATGTTTTCGTTTTAATAAAATTTGTAAAATTTTCAATCAAACAAATAAACTAGTAGCCCGCCATTGTTGATGTCAATAATTACTTACACAATGCTCATTGGTGCGGAAGCCTATAAAATCAGTCGCACCCAAGCGCCAGCAGAGGGCGCCAAAACTCCGAAAAACACAAGTACACATTTCACTGTGCTGTCATTTTAAGCTGTTTGAGCGGGGCATTTGTGCGTTAATTGCGTCAAATATTTTAACGTGATTAATTAAAAAAATTAATTACCTCCCGTTAACGCGATAATTTTGACAGCCCTAATATATATATATATATATATATATATATATATATATATATATATATATATACACACACACACAGTACAGGCCAAAAGTTTGGACACACCTCGTTCAATGCAATGCAAATAATGGTCCCAACCCCATTAAAAAAACAAGAAATTCCACCTATTAAATCTGATTTTAAAAAAATAAATAAATAAAAAATAACCTGATAAGGCATACCTGTGAAGTTAAATCTTTTTCAGGTGACCATCTTGAAGCTCATCGAGAGAGTTCCAAAAGTGTACAAAAACCTAATCAGAGCAAAGGTGGATACTTTAAGGAAAGTAGAATATAAAAAATGTTTTCAGTTACTTTTTTTGGTCAAGTACATAATTCCACGTGGTCATTCAGTTTTATTACCTTCAGTGAGAATTTACAATGCAAATGGTAATGAAAATATAGAAAACACACAAATGATGAGGTGTGTCTAAACATTTGGCCTGTACTGTATACTCAATCAAACAATCAAATAACAATTTCGTGAAAATTACACCCAAATGGGAAAGGAATTTTTAAACAAAATATACGATAACTTACTTGACACAAGTACGGCGGAAAGTATATACGGCGGAAAACACAGACAAGACTGAAAAAACAGTTTCTGCTCTTGCACTCCTCTTTAAAAGAAACTGCTGTATTTTAAGCCAAAACAACTGTTGTGTTTGATAGAACAATACGTCTATATGCTGCCATAGCAGATTCATGGCTCATTAAGCCCCCAAACTATTTTTAATTTGCCCGTTTTACCATGGAAACCCCCGTGTACAGATGTCGTGCAACCGTTTTTTTTCAACCCAGCCATGAAAACAAGTAATTATATTTATTATTCAAAATGTCTGTCATTTTTAGCTTAGAATCATTAATTGATGTCCACTATTTTGTTTGGAAAAAAAAAAAAACTTTAAAAAAATATTCACTCGCATTTTTTAAACTTTTAAACAAATTACATCACAATGAAAAAATTGGCGTCTGTAAAAAAGTCACGGATATCTACCCCATAACTATCGCTAAATTGTATTTTATTGTTTTTTTTGTTACTGTCGCATTTTCCCTGATATGTTAGATGATAAATAATCGATCCAATCACAGACAAATTGAAAAAAAAAAACTTTAAAAGGGTAAATATATGAAAAAGAAAATCTCGACCACTCCTTGATGTCTGCGATTTCTGAATCTGGACCCTTGTTATATTACCATATTTCACCCATAAAATCCCCCAAAAATCCAGTTGTGGCCATTCACAGCAGTGTCTTGACACTCAGTGATACATGCTACATGGAGTTTTTGGATCGAAACAAGGTAAGTACGTGATAATATCTCGTTAAAGTCATGGCGTCTGTAATTCTGCTCTCGCGTGCTCTCACCTCCAGATAAGTTTTTTAAACAGCAAAACCCTTTTTTTCTTTTCTTTTTTTTTTGTGCAAAATTTTTCTTCCCCAGAAAATTGATATTTTAAGCTTTCCAATGACGATCACACATGCATATCGAACAATTTTGAAATTTGGCCAAATTGGAATTCTCAGAGCTGAACTTCCATTCACCTGAGTGTTTTCCGCCATACACAAAATAAATAATTGTACATTAAAAATGTGCATTATAAGAATGTTTGCACTTTTTTATTTACAAAATTATAATTTGCAAATAGATCAATTATTTAATACATTTAATTCATAAAATGAAATGCAAGGGTTTTGGTGTGCGGGGGTTTGAACAAACTATTTAAACACAATAAAAGTACAGTGGTACCTCTACATACGACGTAAATTCGTTCTAGGACCATGTTTGTAAGTCAAAATGGTCATATGTCGAGCATGATTTTCCCATAAGAATACATTATATTTCCAATAATTCGTTCCACAGCCCGAAAACCTACGCTAAATGCTTAATAAATACTGCTTGTACTATTACAAACTGCAGTAACACATAGCAAAACACATAAATTATAGATAAAAATTGGAAAATAAATATAATAATACTAATAATTCCTGTAATAATGTAACGAATCGTGTTCTAATGTGGCAGACGTATTTTGCTGTATCTGAACGCACCGCGTAGCTAATGTGACTGTGAGATAGTGTGCTCTATTTTACTTTCTCTTTTAATGTTTTGTTGCTGGCTGGCCGCTGGAGAGCAGGCGTGTTGTGTTGCACAAGTTGATGGAATAAATGATTAGAAACCTGACGAGGCTGGCGATTTCTTTGGCGATGTTACCACAGTAATAACTGTCACCTTAACTTATAAAGACTGGCGAACGGAGGTCGGAGGAGGACAATCGTGATCGACATTCTACGGCCATATTGTCGGGCCAGTTCACGGATGCACACACCATGCTAATATTTTTCTTTCGTTTCCATATTAATTTCAATGGTAAGCGTCACCTTTTCCTTTTTTCCACACCTGCACTAACCTTCTTGGAACCAGTGTTGATTTCTCTCACAAGAAAATCCGCCATGCGACCGTCTTCCGGCAAAACAAAGAAACTGCGGCGCTGTCACAAATCGTCGTATTTCGAGCTTGTCGTCAGATGTAGAAACAAATGGCAAGTCAAATTTTATGTCGGATGTCGAAAAGATCGTGTGTCGAAGCGATCGTATGTCGAAGTACCACTGTATTATTCAACTACAATAATCATTTAGAAATGTAATTTTAAAATCTTTTATGCATCTATGAAATTTTGCATCCTTATATTTTTCAGTTAATTAATTGGACAATTATTTAGTCACATTAGTTAAAAACACCTAATCTAATAACACGGAAAAAACAGCCCAAAAAAGCATGTTTCTATTAATTAATAGAAATTTTAAATGATGTAAAATAAATATCGAGATATTTCTCTCTCCACTGGTTGGTTTGTCCTGCAAGATCAAAGGCATGTTTTAAGCAAAGTTGACCGACGCTCCCAACACATAAACTCTTGGCCATCTTTGTCTCTCGGCCGTCTTCATCTCTACCACTACCCTCTTCCTCCTCCTCTGCAGTGTCTGGATTCCCTCGGGTGGGCCGACGGCAGACTATTACAACTCCCCGACAGATTCGCTCGCCTCCAATTTCTCTCCATCCTCTTCCCATCCCGGCTCGCCCTCTTTCATCAACCTCCTCCTTTCTCTCACGCTCAGCCTCCATCGCCTACCGCCGCTTCATTTGGTCATCAGCCGCTGTGATACTGTGTGTGTACACACGCACGCCTTTTCCAATCCAACCCATCAATCGCACCCCCCCAACGCCCCACCTACCCCACATACTCACTAGAGTCACTAGCGTTCTTTTTTTTCCTCTAGTCAATATAATTGGCATCACAGGAGCACAGAGTGTATGCTAAAACAGCCAGAGGAGGAGGAAGATGCGGATAAAAGACTTTGGAACAAACGAATGGAGAGGACTGGAACGCCAGGTGGGCAAGAGAAGAAGATGAGTTGCAATGAAAAGGAAAAAGATGAGAAGGAAACGAAGAAATACATGAGCGGATGTGACGCCAAGGAGTTCCGAGTATTACGGCGAGTCGGCAAACTTCGCCGCCTCGCTATGCCCACATGCCTTGACGATAACCAAACTTTTTTCGTAATTAAGCATTGCTTGTCTGACAAATGTGCATTGTTCCAATTTGGTAGCAAAACACCTCTAGGAGGAAATCATCTTAAAAACAACCCCTGGAAATGGTTAAGATTTAATGGCCAATTTAAACCAAAACGGCAGATTTCAAGTGTCTCTTCTGACATGGCTTCTTCAGACATCTTTTGTAGCTCTACTTATGCATGATATTCATGCCTACCTAATTTGATGTTGGTAAGTCAAGCTGCTGTCCTGGGCTGAATTTTAGAAATCTATGAACTGTGATTTATGCACTCAAACATCATCAACACTGGGCAATTTATGTCAGAATTCCTCTGCCTTTTTAGTCAACGCTTCCTGAGACTTTATGGCTCTACTCACAGTAGTAGTGTCTACTAAAATTTCATATTGCTATGCCAAACAGGCTACAGAAGCTCGGTTAAAAAAAAAAAAAAAAAATTGTTTTATGGCAAGTCATCAAAATTTGCCGCTTAAGAGCAAAATGGCAGACTTTCCTGTGCCTTTTCAGGAATCACTTCTGACTTTTGTGGGTCTACTCATGGTAGACATGTCTAACAAATTTTATGGTGCTTCGCCAAACTGGCTTCAGGACTGAATTTTCAAATAACCAATGAACTGAGGTATTACGCTAGTTCCGAATGTAAAGTAATCCAACTTTGCTGCATAATAGCAAAACGACAGACTTGCTCTACATTTTGGATTCTTCAGACTTGTTGTAGCTCTACTCAGGGTAGACATGTCTATCAAATTTCAGCTTGCTAAGTGAACCTGGCTTCAGGGACTACATTTTCCAAAAATCATGAGCTGAGTTATTATTGCAGTTCTTTTTTTATGGCGAGTCATCAGAGTTTTTCTAGAACGACTTCCTGAGACGTTTCATGGCTATATTTATGATATACGTATATGCCACCCAAATTTTATGTAGCTAAGTGACCCTGGATTCAGGGGCTAAATCCCCCCAAAATTCATGATCTGAGTTATTAATAGACTTGAGTGTTTAGGGTGAGACATCAAACTTCACTGCTTCCTACCTTCCTAAATAGAAGGTTTCCTATTTCTTCTTAGGCATGGTTTCTCTAAACCTTTTTAGAGGATCTACTCACAATAAACATGCATATCAAATTTAATTTACCTGTTTGAAACTGGGTTGATGAGATGAATTTTTCAAAAAACAAGCCATAGACTTCATAATAATTGACATGATACATTCAATGTGTCACGCCTTTCCGAAGGGCGACGTCCCAAACTCCGCTTCATTAATTAGTATTCGGTCACATGGGTAAAACGTCGGGTTTAGGTTGGAAAAAGTACGAAAGCTGTACTGCATACAAACAGGAAGGATTGTCTCAGAAGTGATTTGTTCGAGGATTCTAGGTAATTATTATATTTTTCATACCATGCATGCATGCATTTTGAAACTTTGTGAAAAAAAATCAATGGGAGAAATTGGCCGCTACCGCACTGGCATTATACTGCGGAATATTTACGTAAAATAACTGCTAATTGCCCGTTTTTTTGCTTTTCACCGAGCATCGAGACTGTTTTATGTCCATATCTATAAAGTGTTCAGGGATTTAAGCATTTATTCACAAGAATTTTCAACGCAAAAAGCTCTTTGTTGTACTGAGGGGGCCGGCACAGTGACTGAAAGACTAATAGCACATTCAACATATTTACGTAAGGCGGAAAACACTCAGGTGACTTGAAGTTCCGCTCTGAGACCCCCAATTTGGCCCAATTTCAAAATTGTCCGATATGCATGTGTGATACATCATTGGAAAGCTTAAAATCTCAATTTTCAGGGGGAAGAAAAATTTTGGACAGGAGGGCTTTTTTTTTTTTTTTTTTTTTTTTTTTTAAATGTTTTTTAAACAGCAAAACCCTATATGGAGGTGAGAGCACGCGAGAACAGAATTACAGACGCCATGACTTTAACGAGATATTATCGCGCACTTACCTTGTTTCTTTCCAAAAACTCCATGTCGCATGTATCACCGAGTGTGAAGACACAGCTGTGAATGGCCACAACTGGATTTTTGGGGGATTTTATGGGTGAAACATGGTCATATAACAAGGGTCGCAATGCAAATATCGCAGACATCAAGGAGTGGTTGAGATGATTTATCATCTAACATATCGGGGAAAATGCGACAGTAACAAAAAAAAATACAATTTAGAGATAGTTATGAGGTAGATATCCGTGACTGTTTTACATACGCCATTTTTTTCATTGTGACGTAATTTGTTTAAAAGTTTAAAACATGCGAGTGAATAATTTATTTAAAGTAGGGCTGTCAAACGATAAAAATTTTTAATCGAGTTAATTACAGCTTAAAAATTAATTAATCGTAATTAATCGCAATTAATCGCAATTCAAACCGTCTATAAAATATGCCATATTTTTCTGTAAATTATGTATATATTCTGTAAAATAATTTGTTGGAATGGAAAGATAAGACACAAGATGGATATACAGTATACATTTAACATACGGTACATAAGGACTGTAGTGGGCATTTCACTCTACTGTCATTTAAATCTGTCTATGCTGTCCTCACTCCGAAGCGTCTACTTTTTCCAAAGCTAGACAGCTAGTGAACGACGCCTTAATAATCAGACTTCTTCCTTTTTCATCTGATTTATTAATAAAATGGCCTCAAACCATTGTCCTCTTTAGACCGTAGTGAAACAACAACAAAAAAGTACACAAGCATTGCATTAGCAACAACGTTAGCTTAGCACGCTATACAGGTTCACTAAACATAAACAAAAAGCGTCTCATACAAAAAATATAACATTTCGCTTACTAACATAATATGTACATTCTTTACAACAACCATACTTACGGACAAATCTTGTCCAAGGGTCATATAAGCACAACATTAGAATGTAGGCGTCAGCCCGAGACGTCGTGCAGCCATATTGAACTGGCAAGAAAGCAATAAACCATGTCGCAAAGTGACCACAAGAGTTCGCTGTTAGACAGCACAAAAAACCTTGCTGTAAAACTTACCAAAAGGCAGAATACTGTCTGAGCGGGACATGTGCGTTAATTGTGTCAAATATTTTAACGCGATTAATTTTAAAAATTAATTACCGCGCGTTAACGCGATAATTTTGACAGCCCTAATTTAAAGTAATTTGTTTTTTTCTAATATTAGACATCAATTAATTCTAAGGTGAGAATGACAGACATTTTGAATAATAGATATAATTACTTACCTTGTTTTCATGGCTGGGTTGAAACAATTATGGTTGCGCGACGTCTGTAAACGGGGGTTTTCAGGGTAAAACGGGCAAATTAAAAATAGTTTGGGGGCTTAACGCAGCACGAATCTGCTATGGCAGCATATAGACATATTGTTCTATCAAAAGCAACAGTTGTTTTGGCTTAAAATACAGCAGTTTCTTTTAAAGAGGAGTGCAAGAGCAGAAACTGATTTTTCAGTCTTATCTATGTTTTCCGCCGTAAATTAAATGCTAACTGCCAGTTTTTTTTTTTTGCTTTCAACCAAGAATCAAGACTGTTTTACATTCATATCAATAAAGAATTTGGGGATTTAAGCATTTATTCACCAGAATTTTCAATGGCAAAAGCTCTTTGTTTACATCTGGCGGCCGCTAATTTGTTTAATGGCTAGCATCATAGTTCGCAATATTTACATAAGATAAATGCTAATTGCACGTTTTTTTGTTTTTTTTTTGCTTTTAACCAAGAATCGAGACAGTTTTACGTCCATATCTATAAAGAATACAGGGATTTAAGCATTTATTCACAAGAATTTTCAAGGGAAAAAGCTCTGTCTACATTTGGCAGCTGCTAATTTGCTTACTGACTAGCATCATAGTTTGCAATATTTGCGTAAAATAAATGCTCACTGCACTTTTTTTTTTTTTAAACCGAGAATCAAGACTGTTTTACGTCAATATCTATAAAGAATTCTGGGATTTAAGCATTTTTTCACAAGAATTTTCAACGGGAAAAGTTCTTTGTGTTTCCACTCGGTCAAATTTGAAGGAGCTCGACCCCCTACGAATCGGCCCCGCGCATTGTGTCCAGTCAATACATTATGAAGTCTCTGAACAAGCCCCTGAGCATTTTACAATTTTGGCTGCCATGTTATGGTGACATGCCATGATAAAGACTCAAGTTCTTCAACCTCAAGTAACCATCACTTACTGTATTACATTCACATTACTGGCAACAAAACACACAAATTATAGGAGGAATTTGACTCAGATGAACATCTGAAAAGGTCTAAAATGAGCCTCACTGCCCCTTTTGCATCCAAACAGGTAGAAGGTGAGCGCCAGCCTCCCACTTCCGCTCAAAGACGTTCGTACATGAGAACATTGAAGCTTCTTGTATCATGTGACTTCTGTGCAGCAGCTGTCACTAATGAGCTAATTAATCTCCTGGTGCCGCTGCAGCAGGACTGCTTTGCTATCACTGAACCTGGCGTACACATTAACATCAAAGACAAGTTCAAGTCTTCAAAAGGTTTCTGTAAAGTTGGAAGACAGTTTCAGGCCTTTATTTAAACTGGCATCCATGTTTTGGTCAACTAACACAGACTTAAAATAATATTAAGAGTTTGGCAATTTTTGGACCTCAAATCCAAATTTTTAGTCATATCTGACCTTTTTGTGTGGCAGTTTAGACCGTCGTAATTAGAGATGTCCCGATCAATCGGCATCCCGATCACGTCATTTTCAAAGTATCAGAATCAGCAAAAAAATATCGGCCATGCCTTTTTTTAATATATATATATTTTTTAATTAAATTGTTTTCTAATTGTATTTAACGATACAGACATAATATGTTATACTCATCCAGAGTCTTTAGCGTAGGCTTAAGGTAGGGTTATCAAATTTATCCCGATAACGGCAGCAATTAATTTTTTAAAAAATGTGTCACGTTAAAATATTTAACGCAATTAATGCATGCGCTGCAAGAGCCTCTCACTCATTGTCGCGCTCAATCTGGAATGACGCCGTTTTACCTATACAGAGAGATAAAAGGCAGCGCAAAATGAGTAGAGGGAATTTTGGCAGCCTTTGGAGCCTTTTTTAATTGGCTAAAGCCTTGCAATCCCTCTCCCTTTGATCAGAAATATCATGGGAAGTAATGTGAGGAAGCAAGGTGGCAGTTGACCTTTGTCTTAACACCTTATGTTATTTCCCAACACAGAGAAGATATATCAATTGGTAGCACTATGCACAGTCATTGTTCCACTTCCCATCATGCATTTGGGATGGCCACTGTATCATTTACTGAAAGCTCAACAAATACACTAGATGGCAATATTTAGTCACAATATACAAAGTCACAAGTCTCTCTATCCGTGGATCCCTCTCACAGAAATAATGTTAATAATGTAAATGAAATCTTGAGGATTTATTGTCATAATAAACAAATACTGTACTTATGTACTGTATGTTGAATGTATATATTCGTCCGAGTTTTATTAATTTTTTTCTTAATGCATTGCCAAAATGTGTATGATCGGGAAAAATTATCGGGAATGATTGGAATTGAATCGGGAGCAAACAAAAGCAATCAGATCGGGAAATCTCGGGATCGGCAGATACTCAAACTAAAACGATCGGGTTCGGATCGGGAGCAAAAAAACATGATCGGAACAACCCTAGTCGTAATCCTTATTGTCATGCATGCATAGATATCTGTCAACCATTCACTGTGCAAAATGTGACACGTCCGCAGAAGTACAGTCACGATTAATGTCACAAGCAACCTAAACATGATAGGTTCATCCCTCAGCATATTATTCAGCTCATTGTGAAATAGACATGTTATCCATCCCTGACCAATTCGCTGATTGGAGTCTTTGGCTTCCTAAAAGCCAGCTTTAAGGCAACATATTTTTTTTATTGCTTCATTTTTACGACTTGAGTCAAGCCAGGCTCCATACCGAAAGATGCGATGAAGCCAGCTGCTACGGTAAGACCACTCAAGTCGCTTTGAATTATTGTAGAACATCCCCCCATATAGTTATTATAACACTTCTGCCCCCCCACTGCAAAACTCCATCTATGCCGTCCTCCTGCTATTTCGCGCTGGTGCTGAGTAATACAAATTGATGATGTCATCATATAAATTCAGATTTTGGGTCTTTGCGCCCTTACAGACTGAACGCAAACGTTTTCATACATATAAAGATAAAAAAAAATAATTTTGCTGTTCCCAATGTATCTGAGAATGCAGTCGGTTGTTTCACTATTTCTTTTCAACATCGGCACACTGACAGCAAACCAACTTGACTGTTACTGTATCACATGACGCTTCGCCAGCGGCCGTACTTAATGAGCTCATTAATCTCCCACTGCTGCTTTTCCCGATGTAACACATAAACAAAGCAGTAGCCCCTTTACAATGGTCCGGAGTTGCTTTATTGACGGCGCGAGGATGGTAAATAAAAGTGGACACGTTACTGGATACAACAGTGGAAAACTGAGCCGTGTGTTTAATGGGAAGGAGAGAAATGTTTAAAGAACAGAAATATGCAGCGGCTGATTATTTACTGGATTACAATATCATCATATTTTGAACACTTAACACCAGTCTTGAGACCCTACTTCACAGGCAGTAACCGTGGTATCAGAGGTTGCGCTAGACTTTTTCATTGTCTGTCATTTTGACTGACAGTGTCATAAAAATCCGGTCATTTGATTGACAGATTGCGGAGAAGGGCCGATTCTGGACCTTGGGGGACCTGCAGAAACAGTGGACTGAGTCTGAAGTAGAAACATCCATAGCCACCGTGTACAGGCGTGTGCTGGAAATGGGCTACAGGTGCCGCTTTCACCAGGTCAAGCCACTTTTGAACCCGAAATAGCGGCAGAAGCGCCTGACCTGGGCTACAGAGAAGCAGCACTGGACTGTTGCTCAGTGGTCCAAAGTACTTTTTTTCAGATGAAAGCAAATTTTGCATGTCATTTGGAAATCAAGGTGCCAGAGTTTGGAGGAAGACTGGGGAGAAGAAAATGCCAAAATGCCCGAAGTCCAGTGTCAAGTACCCACAGTCAGTGACGGTCTGGGGTGCCATGTCAGCTGCTGGTGTTGGTCTACTGTGTTTTATCAAGGGCAGGGTCAATGCAGCTAGCTATCAGGAGATTTTGGAGCACTTCATGCTTCCATCTGCTGAAAAGCTTTATGGAGAGGAAGATTTCATTTTTCAGCACGACCTGGCACCTGCTCACAGTGCCAAAACCACTGGTAAATGGTTACTGACCATGGCATTACTGTGCTCAATTGGGCTGCCAACTCTCCTGACCTGAACCCCATAGAGAATCTGTGGGATATTGTGAAGAGGAAGTTGAGAGACACCAGACCCAACGCTGTGGATGAGCTTAAGGCCGCTATCGAAGCATCCTTGGCCTCCATAACACCTCAGCAGTGCCACAGGCTGATTGCCTCCATGCCGAGCCACACTGAAGCAGTCATTTCTGCAAAAAGATTCCCGACCAAGTATTGAGTCCATAGCTCATATAATTAATTGAAGGTTGACTTTTTTTTGTATTAAAAAACACTTTTTTGTTTTGGTTGGACGAAATATGCCAATTTTTTGAGATAGGGATTTTTAGTTTTCCTTGACTTTTTTACCAAAATCATCAATATTAAAACAATAAAAGGCTTGAACTACTTGAATTGTGTGTAATGAATCTAAAATATATGAACGTCTAATGTTTATCAGTAGATTACAGAAAATAATTAACTTTATCAAGATATGCTATTTTTTTTTAGAAGGACTAGTATGCCTGAACACCATTTAAATCCCAGGATTTACAGTTGTGGTCAAAAGTTTACATACACTTGTGAAGAACATAATGTCATGGCTCTCTTGAGTTTCCAGTTATTTCTACAACTCTGATTTTTCTCTGATAGAGTGATTGGAACAGATACTTCTTTGTCACAAAAAAACTTTCATAAAGTTTGGTTCTTTTATGACTTTATTATGGGTGAACAGAAAAAAGTGATCAAATCTGCTGGGTCAAAAATATACATACAGCAGCGCTAATATTTGGTAACATGTTCCTTGGCCATTTTCGCTTCAATTAAGCGCTTTTGGTAGCCATCCACAAGCTTCTGGCAAGCTTCTGGTTGAATCTTTGACCACTCCTCTTGACAGAATTGGTGCAGTTCAGTTAAATTTGATGGCTTTCTGACATGGACTTGTTTCTTCAGCATTGTCCACAAGTTCTCAATGGGGTTTAAGTCAGGACTTTGGGAAAGCCATTGGAAAACCTTAATTCTAGCCTGATTTACCCATTCCATTACCACTTTTGATGTGTTTGGGGTCATTGTCCCGGTGGAACACCCAACTGCGCCCAAGACGCAATCTTCGGGCTGATGACATTAGGTTATCTTGAAGAATTTAAAGGTAATCCTCCTTCTTCATTATCCCATTTACTCTCTGTAAAGCACCAGTTCCATTGGCAGCAAACAGCCCCACAGCATAATACTACCACCACCGTGCTTGACGGTAGGCATGGTGTACTTGGGGTTAAAGGCCCCACCTTTTCTCCTCCAAACATATTGCTGGGCATTGTAGCCAAACAGCTCGATTTTTGTTTCGTCTAACCACAGAACTTTCCTCCAGAAGGTCTTATCTTTGTCCATGTGATCAGCAGCAAACTTCAGTCGAGCCTTAAGGTGCCGCTTTTGGAGCAAGGGCTTCCTTCTTGCACGGCAGCCTCTCAGTCCATGGAGATGTAAAACACGCTTGACTGTGGACACTGACACCTGTGTTCCAGCAGCTTCTAATTCTTGGCAGATCTGCTTTTTGGTGATTCTCGATTGAATCTTCACCCTCCTGACCAATTTTCTCTCAGCAGCAGGTGATAGCTTGCGTTTTCTTCCTGATCGTGGCAGTGACAAAACAGTGCCGTGCACTTTATACTTACAAACAATTGTTTTCACTGCTGCTTTGAAATGGCTCCAAGTGACTTTCCTGACTTGTTCAAGTCAATGATTGTTCAAGTCAATAATCACTCACAAGAAATTGGATGTGAAAGCGATTTCCTGGGTCGAATGACGCAGAGATTGCGCGGACATTTTACGGGTCGCGTCTTAGTACAATGTCCGGGACTCTCCCTGGACGAGGTGTATGTGAAAGCAAGCGTTAAATACCCGGGTCACAGCACGAAGGCTGATGGCGTGAATATCATGACGGGCCGATCGTCACTTCCTCTTTCTTCGTAGTAAGACGAAAAGAGGTAAAAAAAAACATCGACATTATCAACATAGTAAGATGAAAATAGTTAAACTGAAAACAACAAAATTAAATTGCTACCGGATCGTAAAGCCAACGATGAGAGTCCATCGTCAATCTTTGAAAAGGTTTATTTTGTTGCCGATGTTAGGGTCCGCAACTGCGGAAATAAGGTTGTACCTCAATGCAGAAAGCAACGGAGGGATGCGTTCAAGGGTTTGATAAATACAAACAAAAACAAATGCGATCGCGGAAAAGGGGGGAATAACCCAATGGGTCCGTGACAGTAGGTCGACGGGGATTGATAATACTAACCTAAGTAGTAGGCAGAGAGCCGATAAGACAGCAAAATAAATACACTCAAATACCAGCACAACGTAGGGGATTTCCAAACAAGGGCGGCAGACGAACAAGCTAGCAAATGCACAAAATTCGAGAGTACAAAGTGTCGAATGGCGCTCAGCAAGTTAATATCTCGGCACCCTTCTCTTGGATCGCCTGGGCTTGAATACAGTCTTGATGAGCTTGAATTGGCTGCAGTTAGGATGTCGGTAAGACTCCCACAACCGGCTCTGAGACAAAACATGATCTGACCTACACAGTGTGACCATCGATGCCGACCAAAACTGTCGTAATGTCCGAGTTATAAAATCTCACCAGGAGAGCGCCAGGTGGGCCAAAAGGGGCAAGTTTGTGAAAGTGTCCACCCACCTCATTCCCGGGATATCTCTCCATGAGTGAAAGCAATGATGCGAGTAAATCCCGCGTCACCTTACATGGGAATTTACCGTGATATCAACCAACGTCAGATTTCCAAACACAAATGTTAACAACAAGCACAATATAATTTTAATTTAAAGGTCAATATTTGCGTGATCTTCAAATATATTACATTTCACTGTGCATAATGCAAGTCATTTGTATTTTCTTTGGTTAATGTATGGTACTTATATCTTTATTGTTTAACAAAAAAGTAAATATTTACATTATCTTAAATTTTAATGTACATCCTATATTCTTAAGTAGTTAAAATTGATGTTTTGCATTTAGATGGGAGGAAATGAGAATGAGAAAATCAGTTTCTCATGCCTTGTGACAGTATGTAGTAGTAGTAGTAGCCTAAAGCATGTGTAAAACCAGTTTGGGTTGTGTGTGCGTGTGCGTGTGTGTCCGCCCCCATAAAAAAATAAAATGATAAAATATTTTGGCTCGGCGGTGACCTTTATGTCAGGGAGTTCCGGCAAGAAATTCTAGCCACTTTGACCCCTCATCATATGGGAATGTATTTCCAACTCATTTGAACGTGGAGGACCTCCCAGTAAAAAATCTTAACTTGAACACTAAATCCAGGCTTGATATAAAACCCTTTTCCTGTTTTGTAACTCCACTTTAAAAGATTATATTAGATTATATTTTGTAGCCCTTGTTTTGAAACCTTCATTTGAAAGTGTAGTGCAGACTTAAAACTTTACTTTAAATCGTTCACCTTTTCAAATATGTCTGCTTTAAAAGTACACTGCCTGACAAGATAAATGACAACATTGATGTGTTAGTGTGCTAACGTAAGAAAAAAAACAAACTTCGGCACTAATAGTGTCATTTGTTTGAGGTAATTACTTGTCCAGACGCCGCTGTTTACATTTTCTTAAGAACGCTGCCAAAGTGCCAGAAGCAATGCGCCTTTTCCAGACTCAATGCAATAAGTAAAAGGGAAAAAAAACCACCCCAGAATTATAAATGTGTAGCGTAACAAAAGGGAAAATCCGGAAAGATGTGGAAGGAACATGAAGTCCAATTTTGTTGACTAAAAGGGAGGAACATGAATAAAACATGCTGCAGACCTTTATTGTGCGTCTGGGTGCTAAATAACCTCACCGACAAAGAAATGCTCTAGGGACAAAATAAGACCCTGACTACTGTCGGAATGTTTTGAGCATTTTCCTAGCTTTGAATGCAACTTTAGATTTGGACTACATCATGAAGATGCACTGCCGGTCTCCTTTCATGTATTTTGAAATCTAATCTTACTTTCAGGACCGATTTGTGGATCCCATTCAGGTCTGAAGTGGAGCAAATAAACATCAATACAAACCACGGCAAACCAGAGTCTTTAAAATTCTTCAGGTTATCCTTAATAGAGCCGTGCTTATAGTTACAACAAGTTGAAAAAATGTAAAAGAAATAGATGTGGAATTTTGGAGGGGAAAAAAAAAGGCATTTGCTCTTGTGATCATCTTTTACTGCCATTGATGGAGATAGACATCCAATCCACTTGAAATGGCAGTGACTAACGGCATCAATGGCAGCAAATGAGTAAAAACCATCGGTTTTTGAATAACATACAGGTAAACATCAAAGCCAGTTTGGAACCCTTCATAGACTTGACATCTACTCTTTGTAAAAACTACTTTTTGTACGCATCAAAGAAAACGTATACTTTCACAAGACAATTTAGAATCCGCATCATTCTAAGGTGTTTTATAAGCACTAAAAACCATTATGAGCTTTCGATTAAAAAAAGGTATCTATTTTTTGATAAACATGAACTCATTTGCAGATATTGGCGGCAATAGACATCCAATTGATTTTGACTGGGAGGCAATCCTTTAAATCAAAATAAATTGGTAGCTTATCACAATCAAAAGCACTGAAACATGAACATGAACAACACCTGTAGCCCTCTAAGTTGAACTAAATTTAACACCTACCGCCATCAATGGGAGTAATTAACAAAGATTTATGAAGAATCTTCTTGGACCCTAAAATCCTCCATTTTCTGTGCTAGCAAAGCAGTGCAATATTTGTGGCATGTTTATTTCTTCTAGTCCCCGCTGAGAGCCCAAGGTGGCTATTTTGTCTGCTCCATTGACTCTTGCGCATAAAGAAGCTAATGTGCTAATTATTGAGCTATTTATGAATAATAAATGTCACCTTTATTTAGCCCGTGTGGCTACCGAATGGCCTTTCTTAACAACATTACACCCATGAATATTTCATACTCACTTTCACTGCTAAATGTATTACACCATCGAACATGATGAAGGCATTGAAACATTCACAAGGCACCCCCAACCAAACAAAACCCTGCATTTGATTAGAAACCACTACTTTCAAACCTCAACTCCGGTTTATAAGCCCAACAAAGACAGACCTCAGATCTTGATACCTAAACATGGCATCTAAACACTTACTCGTAACCCTATTACTTTTTTTACACACCAAACGTGGCGTGAAAGGCTTATTTGAAAACCCAATTTTAAAGTAAGCTTAAAAACTATACTTTGAATTCTTAACTCATCTTCTCCCAAAAACGTATCAATAAGTTCTATTTTTGTTTCAGTGTCCCAAAAACGTATTTATACGTCTTTTACGTTTTTTTTTGTTTTTTTTTCACAAGAGACATCTCTAGGTTCTGATGCAACTTTGCTCCAAAGCACAACGGTGAAAATCCATTTTAAAGCAATAAAACTGGCCACTGGAGGGCAGTAGCGCATTTGGTAAGACCCGCAACCCGATTCAACAGAACGAACGGCTGGGGTGCCGGCGGAAGACGACCAAATGGACGACCAGTGCGCCAGGCGGCGAACGAGCGAGCAGAACAACCAGGAGGACGCCCGGGATGCCAGGCGTTGGACGACCGAGCAGAATGACCAGGACCACCAGTGCAGCAGACGATGCCGTTGAGTCCGTTCTGCTCGCCGAGCAGAGCCCGCGCCACCGTGCTCAGCCACTTGCGTCCCCCGCACCCTCCAGAGTCCCATGACTCAGCCGGAAACGCGCACGGCCAAACCAGTTCCCCCCCCAGGAACCCTAACTCTAACACCACACAAGTTCCCCAGCCGAACTCCACCATGAGGCAGTGGTCACCACACAAAACAAAACAAAAATCAATCTTGATGAGACACTACAGGCGGTGACAAGGGAAAAGCCCACCCCGTCCGCCGAGACTGCTGCGGCGGCCACAACAGCACCATCTCCCAGCCCAACAGTCCAGCCATGTGCAAATAAATTGTTACTTTGCTATCAAAAGCTCTATTTGTCTTGTTGTTTGATATTTTGTAGAAAGAAAACATTGTTCAGATGTTTGGGATGTCACTAAAGCCCTAATCGGGTTGCAAACTAATTTTAAGGCCAAACTTCAGTTTGCAACAAAAACACCTGTAGTGCAAGTCCACTTTACGATCTTAAAATTTTAAACTATAATTCAAATTCCTAACCGAAGCTATTTGCCGTTACAAAATATTCTCCGATGGTGAACATTCCGAAATGAAAATCTGGTTTCAGGAGACGAGCGCTTGACAGGAAAATGGATGCTGTTGCACAGTGCATCAAAGCGAGACAGTGACATCATGTCCTCCCCTTCATCAGCGAGTGCTGACAGTCGTCTTTTGTTTGGGAATACGTGCCCATCACTCTACCATGTCCTTAATCTGCAAGTGGCATGAAAGAATGACGAGATTTACAGTGTAAAGGAATGACTGCGCATCTTCTGGGGACGACAGCACTAAGTTGAGGCCGTGAGTGTCGATTACACACAGGGGACACCAACTGGACCAGAACAGACCAGGTGAGGGGACGACAGAACTTGAACGCACCTTTGTTATTTAGTACTTGGTCAGTTTTTGGGATTTGAAATGGTACTTATTCTAAGAGCTATTTCCTGCAATCGACGTTGATAGGTGTCCAATCCATTTGAACTGGGAGGGATGGCAGCGAATGATCATATTTTAGTGATGGTGATAATGGTCGCATCTAGAGCCGTGCAAAATTTCCGATTCTTAGATTATTCGCGATTCGGCTGTGGAAGATTCGAGAACGATTCACAAATATCCAAATTCCGATTATTGAATCATAACAGGTAAAGCGGAAGTAAAACACAGTCAGCGCGGTCTTTGGGACGCAATGAGGAACGGATCGAGAGTAAATATCATGTTCAACTCATGCCGCTAGATAAAAAAAACAATGAAACCTGACTGCGGCCGACAGCCGCTACAAACAACGCCCAGTTGCTAGTCGCTACAAACATACGGCTACAGTAGATATCATATATATGTAGAACTAGATGCAAAGCGTCAGACGATGTCGGTGTTAAAACATGTATTATTGAACAGAGATGCGAAATGAAGACTTTCCGGCGTAAGTAAACAACCGCCATCTTAAAGCAGTAGACCTCTCTAGAAGGCTCTGTTGTAGCGAACCTAATTAACTTTTTATCTAAAATACTCCTAAATCGGCAGAATCTTTTCTTGAATCTATCTTTAAATGAAGAAATAGTTTTAAAACTTTGACAAAAGTAGACAGAAGGGAAATTATGGAATAACGGGAGTAATTTTAACAACTGTAACAGTTGATTCACAACATTAAATGAATTGAATGTTGTTTAAAGCTGCTGATATAGAATGGGGACTGGAGTTTTTTTTATTTACTGTTATTTTTGTATATTTGTTTACTGTTAAATATTAACTTGATACTGAAATAGTAGTTTGGTTTAGCATGGGAGGATTTTTGAACAATTTTGGAACTAATGTGCAAAACATTTAAAAAAAAATAAAAAAATTTTAAAGGAGGGGGGTGCATCAATAATCGTTTTATAATCGAATCGGAGCCTCTGAATCGTAATCAAATCGTTAGGTGCCCAAAGATTCCCAACTCTAGTCGCATCCATTAGAACTGGGAAAGCAAGCAGTGAATGATTGCTGCCAGTTGTCCAAAATGTGTGTTTTTTTTAAAAATGTGTTCGGGGTCTATCACTGTCAGTTGAAAGAATGAGATGAGCAGAAATATCAATAAAAAGTTTTGGTAAAGATGTTTGTTTTCCTCATCTTGAAAAAACAATTTTGACTCTCAGATTAACCAGACATTCTTTGTGAGAGTCCAAATCAAATGAATCATTATTAGACCAAACACACACTGAACACCAGATACTGACGGATTTCTGACCTCCACAGTAAAGTTCATACCTGTCAAGTTGTACGATTTCGGCGTAATTTGTACAAGTGAGTACTGATTTTTAAATGTGTACGCCGTACGTTCAAAATCTGTACGTTTTTCGTGTATTTTGTTTTTCTCCGTTCAGATTTTGTCACCATTTCGGCAACGATACAATGTGGTTACAATGCGTGACTACGTTGGTTGAATGGCGCGAGAAAAGTCAGAGACACTGCGAGAGGAGTGTTTGTTGTGACGCTGTAGCAAACGCTAGGCTAGGTGGCTCCAATATTTCCTGACTGTAGCCCACAGCCTACAATTCACGCCTAGATATCACATGCATATAGAACTACATGCGAAATGACTAAATTGCCAAAAGTGCTACATACAATTAAAACAAGTAAAAATAAAACAATGTTAAATTTTAGTAATCATGATGTAGCTGAAGATATTGATTGTTCTTTGATTGCGCCAGGTTATATGTTACCAATAAATTTATAGTATTTTTAAAAAATTGAGTTTTATTTTTGTTTCATATCGCACGCTATATACAACGTTGTATGATTAGTCACCAATTTGTAAGGGCATACATCACTATTTCATAGATTGCCAACAGCCTCGGGTTGAAAGGTATGAAAGTTGCACTTTTCAATGTGGCCTTTTGTTGTTGCCATCTTAAGGCACACCTGTGCAAATATCATGCAGTCTAATCAATAGAGGTGGGAATCTTTGGGCACCTAACGATTGTACTGCGATTACAATTCAGAGACTACGATTCGATTATAAATCGATTATTGATGACCCCACCCCATTCCCCCAAGCTATTAGTTGCTTTTAACGTTTCGTACATTAGTTACAAAAATTCTACAAAGTTAACAGTTCAAAACAGTAAATAAAATACTCAAGTCCTCATTCTGTTTCAGCAGCTTTAAACTAAATTCAATTAATTTAATATTGGGAATAAACTTTTAAAGTTGTTAACATTTGCTCCCGTTGTACCAAAATTTCCCTTCCGTCAACTTTCGACATTTGAAAGTTCTAAAACTGTTTTAAAGATAGATTCAAGTAAAGATTTTGCCGTTTTAAGAGTATTTTAGATTAAAAGGTAATTAGGTTTGCTTGGAAGTTTCGCGGCAACAGCCTTCCAAGGGAAGTCTGCGGCTTTAAGATGGCAGCTGTTTACTAACGCCGGCAAGTCTGTCATTTGTCATTTAGTTTTCTATACATGTGCTGCTAACGCCGCCGTGTCTGTCATTTCGCATCTAGTTCTTTATACATGTGATATCTACCATAGCATTATGTGGACGTAGTTTGTAGCAGCTGTCGGCAGCACTCAGGTATTATTGTATTTTTTTCTTTTTAATCTAGCGGCATGAGTTGAGCCAGAGCCGTGAGTTGAGCATTGTTTACTCTCGGTCTGTCATTGCCTCCCAAAGACCGCGCTGACTGTGTTTTAGTTTCGCTTTACTTGACATATTTCAATAATCAGAATGTTTGTGAATCGTTCTCGAATCTTCCACTGCCAAATCGCGAATAATCTAAGAATCGCAAATTTCGCACACCTCTACTAATCAGCACCTGTGAGGTAGGATGGATTATCTTGACAAAGGAGAAATGTATACTCACACAGATTTAGACAGACTATGGTGCATATTTGAAGGGAATGTGTGTAAAAGTTTTAGATCGTTTAGTCCAGCAGACCAGAAAATGGAAGCAAAAACAAAAACTGTTGCGTTTATATTATTGTCTCTTGTATGTATGCGAAAAAAAACTTTCAGAATTCAATAAACGCAAGGCATTGGGGGGTATTAAATGTTATCTCTAATCATAAAAAAAAAAAATAATAATAATCTTGAATGTCAGGATGACAGAGGCATCAAGGACGAATGATGGGGCAAAGTGAACGGGTAGGGAGGGGCTTCTGTGTCGTCTTTGTTTCGACTTTGAAGCGGGTCAATCTTTGGCTTTGACCCGCCGCTAATTGAATGAGCTTCTTAAGCGTCTTAAACCCACGTCCTCAAGTGCTGCTTGCTCGCCTTCTACGTTCTCTGCATTCGGCACGGAAAAAGAGACACGTAGTCATTGGTCAGGCTCATGCGTGATGTGTTGTCTTAGGCGTGATTTTGTCCTTTGTGTCAAGTTAAATAAGGGTCTCTTTTGTGAATGGTTATTGGATAAAGAAAAGGTCTGTTTTGTCAGGTATTAACTCAACAAAGCGTTGTCAGCTAATTGGAATGAAGTTGAATCAATTCAATGACATAACTATTTTCAGTCTTCAACAAACCAAAGGAAAACATTTTTTTTTTTTTTTTTAGGAAACCCGAAATCAGATTTGAAACCATGACCTCGGCCCGAAAGATTTAACGCCTGCTTTGAAACCCTTGGATGACACCTTAATCCAGTTAACCTTGAAACCTTAACCAAGACTGGCATCCCTGACCCAGGCTTGAAGCCCTAATTTGAAAGCCTGGCATGAAACCCTAACACTGTTTAGACCACTGAAGGAAACATTTGGTCTTGCACTTATTTGACATTCACATTTTCGCAAAGATCATAGAAACTTCCGTGTGTTTGCCGCAGTTCATATTTTACAGGGATGGTGGAAGATAATCAATCAATAAAATAAACACAATCGGACGCCTGCTCCTCAAATCACTCATCGATTTCCCGGCTAAGGAATGCGAGAGAGCTTGATTTGATATTGAATGTTTTTAATCTGGAGCGTCAATCATTTCCAAGTCCTCCCGTGTTATATTTGGACGGAAATGTCAGCAAGCAAGTGAGTGACCTTCATTACGTCACACCCTTTTGACCGATTCCCTTTTGTACTTCCAGAGGATGCAAGTGAAAAAGGTGAGAAAAGCAACAAAATAAGCACAAAATGTCACTGAGCCTTCAGACAACATCAAAACAGAGATTTTACATGCAGTGTCATACACAACAATGATTGAAAGACCGTTTTCAAACCCTACTTTGAAACCCCATAGACTTCACTATCAGTTGATGGGACACGGGGCTAGGGACGATCTGTTGGGGGCCTATTTTCAAACACTTAAAATTCAAATATTTTCAAAACCAAAGCTACTAGCGAACTGAAACCAAAACAGGCAACGGCCATAGGCATGTATGAATTTCCATGAGCAGCGACATCAAAAACGTCAAAGTCTTTCCCTAATAAAATCCCGATTAATTATTTTTTTACACAAGTATAACAAAACTGAAAATGGCTATAAAATTCTCAAATTTTACGCTAGATGCACAAAAATTACTAAATGCAGAGATAATTCCCTATATTTTTCGGATCAATAGCAATATTTAACATATCATATAAGTTTTTTCCCAAAATAGCAACTTTTTTTTTTTTTTATTTAGAGCAAGTTTTCAACAGCTAATATATCACTCAATTTTTATATCATATACTTCAGGAACGCATCCAGAATCATCTCAATTTTACTCAACAAGAGCAAAATTTGCATTTTTATATATACAATTACAACTTATTTAGGCTGAATTCCGCTATTGTGTAGAGATACAGTATATAATCCAATACGGCGGCCGTCACGAAACAAAGAGCTTTTTAAGTTGAAAATTATTTTAAATAAATGCATAAATTGCTGAATTTCTACAGATATGAACGTAAAACAGCCTAGATTCTTGGTTAAAAGCAAAAAATGGGCAGTTATCATTCATTTTACATAAATATTTCAAGCCAAAGTTACACTAATTTTATCCATTGATTTTTTTCAGAACTTTTCAAAGTGCATGCATGGTGCTATTCAACTCATTTGCTCCCAGAAACGTATAAATACATTCTATTTTAAGATGCTTCATTGTCCCAAAAACGTATTTATACGTCTTTTGCGTTTTTTTTTTTGTTTTTTTTTTAATTTAAAGAAGCATATATTGCTTCCGCTCTATCTGAGAAACAAACAAAGCTCCAAACCCATTTTGAAGCAATAAAACTGGCCACTGGAGAGCAGTAGTGCATTTTGTAAGAAGTCAACAGCAATGAACGGCCGGGCATCACGGTCGGAGCGCTGACGGCATGATTCCAGGCGACGCTCCGACCAAACAAAACAACCGAGAGGACCCCTGGTAGGCCAGACGCTGGACGACCGAGCAAAACGAGTGGGACCCCCAGTGCAATGGCTCACTGAGCAGACCCCGCAGAAACACAAAAATAATCCATCTTTGTGAGACGGACAACGATGAGATAAAAGTTTACACGGCTGACGTGGCGACAACGGCGTCAACTCGGCGACAAACCATCATCTCTCAGTAGTCATGTGTGAATAAATTGCTACTTTGCTATCAAAAGCTCTATTTGTCTGGTTGTTCATGGTATTTTGTAAAAGGAAAACATTCAGATGTTTGGTATGTAACTAACAAAGCTATTTTTTGCATTAAAGTCAATGTTTGAAATGTATGCGTTTACAAAAAGCTCATTTTCTCTGTTTTCTCATCAGAAATTGGAAAATTGCTCAAACTAAGCTATTTTCTAATGCTGATTTCTAAAGAATGGAAAAAGATATGAACTTACTTTTTTTTCTGCTGAAAGAAGAGAGTCTAATCGTTCTTTTGGTGGGTTCCATGTTTATATAGCAATAGAACAGAATTATCTGTGGGCCTTGCAAAACCAGTCAAAATCCAGAAAAACGGCCTGGAGCGAAGGGCCTTGCTCTGGTGAAAATGGCTGGGAATGAATGAGTTAATATAATAGTTACCTTGAATTCTTGACCAAATCACTCTTGAGACATTCCTGCCTGCTTGGAGGCAGTAAAACCTTCGTCCTATTTCCACCTAAATCTGGCGTTAGAACGCAGCGTGTGAGTTTATCACTGTGAAAGCCAACTCAATGTTCTGCCTGTGTCGGCCCCCTATGGGAAGGCGTGGCGCTATGTCTGTGGGAGGTCTCTTGTCAACTGATGGTGGAGTCTATGGAAGCCCATAACCCTTGTTTTATGTTGAAATCCTCCTAACTTTGGCTTGAAACCCAAACCCTTTACAACCCTAACCCAAGTTGAAACTGTAATTTAACTTCATATACTCACTCAGTTTTCAAAGCCTTAACCGTGTCTAGAAACCCTACTTTGTGGACTATTCCGAGGAAGGCTTACAGGTAGGCTGATGAAACAAGGGAACAAGGTCGGCATAAATACAAGCGCAAAATGTGGCTGATCCTTTTAGACAAGCGCGGATCAAACTTGAGACCTTCCAGAGTCGACTACACCAAACGTCCTTGTGCTTTTTAGTGCCGATGAAGACATCGCAGCGGAGCTGATACACAAACCGCACAAGTCTTTAAATATTCATCACAGACAAGATTGGGGAGTTTGAAAAAAACAAGGCAAAAGGAGAAAATGAGGAGGGTAAACTGCGACTCTCGGCTTCCATCAGAGTTTTAGCCTGAAGGAAGTTGAAGAGTGTCGCTATCGTCAGATGTTCCCCGCGAGGCCCTCATCAAACATACAGTAGCCGCGTTAGCGACACACAAGCGCCTCCGCTAATAGTTGTCACGCCTCCAGGCCGAGGGGCTTGATAAGGCTGTGGAGCTCGTTAGCGCCATATCGTCTGCACTTGTAGGCTTTCCATTTACCACCTGCTAGATATTGACCAATCATTGTTATCATCATCATCATCAGATGGAGTGTAGAGTATAAACAGATTAACTAGGCATAATTACATTTGTGGGTATTTTCATCCACGAAATCAGTAATGCAACTGTGACTTGTCAAAACAACAGACGGAGAGATCTGTAAATCACTTCTACTTTCTCCAAAACTGAATTATAGCTATCTAAAATGTCATTTCAGTGGACTCAAACCATTTACTGAAAGCGGTATACAGTCTAAGGGAAAATGAAAAGGAAAAAGATTAGACCATTTTGTTTTCTTCTATTTCTTGTTCATTTGAATTCCTGCTACCACTTAGGTGATACCGTGTGACTAAAGGAGCATAAGAGAAAAGGTCGACAGAAAGGAAAACATTTTTACATGAGGTACAATGCTGTAACTATTGTTGGAATCTTATCTCATTCGCTGTTATTGATGGAGATACGTGTCTAATTCATTTTAACACAGTGGGCTTGTATTGAGCGATCACTGCAAGTCCACCCACATCAAATGAATTGGACATCGATTATCGTCAATGGCAGCAAAACAACAGCTGAGAATTTGCCAATTTACATGGGCTTTCTGACAAATCATTATTAACTCGAATAAGTTAAATCAAACTTTCATGAGCTATTTTAATTGCCACTGTTATATTTGTCCAAACATACAGTCTACACCTTGAGTTGCAGCAGAAATTTAAAATTAACAGGAAACCGAAAAAACAAAAATGGTCCATGTGAACAGGCAGGAGTGGAAAAGGGTCTCACCCTAATTCCCTTGAAATTCAGTTTTGTTAAAAAGTGGTTTTAAAATGTTTTACATCTAGTTCCATCTGACATCAGCATACCACCATAATGAATACAGTTGTGTTGTTGTACTCTCATGCTTATATACAATGGAAGTAGAGTACTGAAGTACACCCTAAAGCAGGGGTCCCCAAACTACAGCCAGCCCGCCTCCACATTTGGTCCGGCCCCGTGAACGTTTTTTTTTTTTTAACACTTGTGTTATTTATTTCCTGGATTTTTCTGTGAAGAACCCAGAAAGGGTTATTTGGTTGTTATTATTAGAGGTGGGAATCTTTGGGCACCTAACGATTTGATTACGACTCAGAGGCTACGATTCCATTATAAATCGATTATTGATCACCCCCCCCCCCCCCCCCCCCCGCTATTAGCTGCTTTTAATATTTTGTACATTAGTTACAAAAACTGTAAAAAAAAAAAAAAATTAAAAAAAGCCTCGCAGGCTTAAATAAACGACTATTTCAGTATCAAGTTAACAGTTAAAAACAATAAATAATATACTCAAATCCCCATTCTGTATCAGCAGCTTTAAACTACATTCAATTAATTCAATGTTGTGAATCAACTGTTAAAGTTGTTAAAATTGCTCCCGTTATTCCATAATTTCCCTTTTGTCTGCTTTCGACATGTGAACATTTTAAAACTATTTTAAAGATAGATTCAAGTCAATATTTTACCAATTTAGGAGTATTTTAGATAAAAAAGTTAATTAGGTTCGCGACAACAACCTTGCAGGGAAGCCTACTGCTTTAAGATGGCGGTCATTTACTAACGCCCGCATCTAGCTTTTTGTACATGTGCTTCTAATGCCACCGAGTCTATACTGCATCTAGTCCTTTATAAATATGATATCTACCGTACAGTTATGTGGACGTACTTTGTAGCAGCTGTCGGCAGCAGTCAGGTATGCTGTTGTTTTTTTTTTATCTCGCGGCATGAGTTGAGCTAGAGCCGTGAGTTGAGCACTGGTATTGCCCGAGGGGCCGGGTAATGACAAGCATGATGTTTAGCTACTCTCGCTCCATTCCTCATTGCGTCCCGAAGACCGCGTGGCGCGCGGAGTGTGTTTTACTTCCACTTTACTTGGCATATTTCAATAATCGGAATTTGGATGTTTGTGAATCGTTCTCGAATCTTCCACGGCCAAATCGCGAATAATCTAAGAATCGGAAATTTCACACACCTCTAGTTATTATCTATTTTATTAATTGTATTATTATTATTATATTATTTTTATTTTATTTACTTTTGTTCCGTGAAGAATCCAGAAAGGGTTATTTGATTGTGGCTTTCTGAAAAACAATACATTTTTACATTTAGGCACTCCTGCAATTGTCACACTTTTTCTGTTACAAACTGACCCCGGCCCCTCATCAGAGAAGGGAAAAGTTATGTGGCCCTCACAAGAAAAAGTTTGGGGACCCCTGCCCTAAAGTTAAGTCTAAATATTCCGATAAATACTGTGACTTTTATACTCTTACGTCAACGGAATACTCCCTAAAAGCAACTCAAATACTTTTAAATCTACAGAAATACTCACCAAAATTCATTTAGATACTTCAAAATGTACTAAAATACTCCTTAAAAGTGATTTAAATGGTCCTATATGAACGAAGATTCTTCAAATGTATTTAGCAATACACTTAAATACTCAAACTTTTTAAAAGCAACTTAAATGAAATAAATATATGGCGGAAAACACAGACAAGGCTGAAAAGGCAGTTTCTGCTCTTGCACCCCTCTTTAAAATAAACGGCTGTATTTTAAGTCAAAAGAACAGTTGTGTTTGATAGAACAGTATGTGTATATGGTGCCATAGCAGTTTCATGGCGCATTAAGCCCCCGAACTATTTTTAATTTGTCCATTTTACCCTGAAGACCCCCGTTTACAGACACCACGCAACCGCTTTTGTTTCAACCCAGCTATAATAAGAAGCAGAAAGAAGAAGAAAGCAATTATATTTTTTATTCGAAATGTCATTTTTAGCTTAGAATCATTAATTGGTGTCTAATATTTAGTAAAAAAAAAAAAAAACTTAAAAAAAATCATTCACTCGCATATTTTAAACTTTTAAACAAATTAGTCACAATGAAAAACATGGTGTCTGTAAATAAGTAACGGATATCTACCTCATAACTATCGCTTAATTGTATTCTTTTTGTTACTGTCGCATTTACCCTGAAATTTCATATGAGAAATATTCGATCCAAACAAAGAGAAAAAAAAAAGTTTAAAAGGGTAAATATATGAAAAAGAAAATCTCGACCGCTCCCTGATGTCTGCGATTTCTGCATCGCGACCCTTGTTATATTTAACATGTTTCACCCATAAAATCACCCAAAAAAATCACGCTGTGGCCATTCACAGCTATGTCATGACACTAGGTGATACATGCCACATGGAGTTTTTGGATCGAAACAAGTATGAGATAATATCTCGTCAAAATCATGGCATCTTTAATTATGCTCTCTCATGCTCTCACCTACAGTTAGTATTTCACCGTTTTTTTTTTTCAAATGCCCGCCTGTTCAAAAATTTTCTTCCCCCAGAAAATTGAGATTTTAAGCTTTCCAATGATGTATCACACATGCATATAGGAAAATTTTGAAATTTGGCCAAATTGAACCGGAACTTCAAGTCACCTGAGTATTTTCCGCCATAGGAAAATGAAAACTGTTCTCAAATAATTAATCAAAATGTACTGCAAATGAGAGTGAAATACAAATTGTATCCGAATTAATGTTAGAAAAACAATTCCAAATGATAAAGCATTTCCTCTTACAGTTTAACTCTGATCATTTAATCACTTCCAGTTGAACCCCTCTCAGTTGAAATGGATATGCCATCCATTGCCATCAGTAGGTGTTTTCAACATCAATTTCTCTCTTTTACTAACTTCCAATTCCAAAAGACATAAACTGTGACCCGATCTAGCAGTGAATGAGTTCAGCAAATGAGAACTTTTGAAAAGATCTGAAAAGAACTGTAGTGACCACTCTCCCTGTAAGGGCGAATCGCAAATGTATTGAACTTCAGAGTTAAATACGACTAGAATGTTCACAAAAGGTTTTCTACACTGAAAATATTGTGTGGGTCTTGCAAGATAAGTCAAAATGGACTAAAACAGCTGGCAATATGAGAGTTGAGCTCTGAAAACAGCTGGCACTGAACAAGTCAAATGTGTCTTTTTGTAGACATCAAAACCATTTAAAATTTAATGAACCTATGATATAGGTTTTAATTAACATTGATTTTGAAGCCAATCTAGTCTAAAATGAAGCACACATATGTTTTTATAACTATCAAAAAAGATAATCTAGTCTTTCCTAGGTTGACCATACTAAAATGTGCATAAAACATTAACCATGATTTAGAATCTTCAATAAAGCGTAGTGCCGTACAACATGCAGATTTCACTCGCAAACATTCTGAATGGACACAAATTGGAGGCTGCGATCCTATCGCGATGCTATTGTTATGAGGCCACAACTGCCGGAGCGTAGCACTTTATAACACATCACACTAAGGGAAAAAAAAAAGAAAAAATGAAGAAGACAATCAAGAACAAAACAATGGCACTGCTGCTGCAGCCTTTGGCATTCAGCGCTTTTGTTGGCTAGAAAAAAGCCTTAATGACACTCAAGTACTCGCTGGGCTGAGCAACAAAACAAGAGAATGGAAGATAAACTGGAGAAAAAAAACAAGTAGAAAACAGGCAGAAAAAAAGGTTGGGAACGGGGGAGTACGAAACTGAAGACAAAAAGGCAGAGGATGTGTGTTTGTACTCGAGTTCTTGAGAGAAAAAAAATCTTTGATTCTCAAGTACAGGCTAAAGAGCAAAGATAGGAAGCAGCAGGGGAAGGTAGAAACAAATGATGGGAACAGAAAGAAAGCCAAAGAAGGAAAAAGTAGGGAACAAGGCAAATGGAGACAATTTACAGGCTTAAATCTACACCTTTACACAACCCAAAGTGCTTTACAGGCCTACATTCACACGCCTGGAGGTGGTGCTATTGCCATGCGAAGCACTGCCCCGTCCACTGGGAGTAATGGCTTACCGCAAGCTACAAGTCACTTTTGCTCATTACTATTCAGACGTTAGTAATTGTGGCTAGGCAGGTAAACCTGATGTTTGTCCCCTATAGTTAATGAATTGAAATAGTGTATGAACGACATGTTTACTGAGCTAAACTTACCAATTCTGTCTGAAAATGATGTCCCTGGTGCCAAATTCACTGGTAAGGATGTGGAAGAACATACAAATGTTCAGTTAAAGAGATGGCTTGAGTGTCGAGGGCTGAAAAAGACGGGGAAAAAAAAGAGTCGAGCCGACCTAAGCTTAGCCTTAGCTTTTTTATAGACACCTTTTTCTTACGCCGCTGACAATTGACATTCTCCTGTTTCAACAATATATCCTTTACCACCATATGCCCCATCTTTCTTATATATTACAGTGGTAACTCTACATACGAAGTTAATTCGTTCCACGACTTTGTAAGTCGAAATGGTCGTATGTCCAGCAGGATTTTCCCATTCGTTCCACAGCCCGAAAACCTACACTAAATTCTCAATAAATATTGATGTTACTATTGCAAATATCAATTACAAAGAGCAAAACAAATACATCATGAATAAAACTTGGAATATAATCATTGCAATAATAATAATAATAATACCTGTAATAATGTAACAAACCGGGTTCTAATGTGGCGAATGTGTTTGCGTGGTGTACCTGAACGCGTCGCTTGGCTGACTTGATTGAGTTAGCCTTTTTTGTTTCAGTTGGTTTATTTGTTGCGAGGCACTAGGCACAAGTTGATGGAATAAATGATTAGAAACCTGACAAAGCTGTCGATTTCTTTGGCGATGTTACCACAATAATAATTGCCACCTTAACTCATAAAGACTGGCGAACGGAGGACGACCGTCATAGACAGTCTACGGCTGTATTGTTGAGCGAGCCATATCACGGATGCGCACCCCACGCTCATATTTTTCTATCATATCTATCTTAATGTCAATGGTAATGGTAAGCATCACCTTTTGTCCTTTTTTTCATCACCTGCACAAGCATTGTTGGAACCCATGTTGATTCCTCTCAAGAAAATCTGCCATGCGTCAGTCTTGCGGGAAAACAAAAAACTGCTGTCATAGTTCGTCATATTTAGAACATGTCGTCAGATGTAGAAACAAATTTTACATCTGATGTCGAAAAGATCGTGTGTCGAAGCAAAGTATGTCGAGGTACCACTGTATCCTCTGGTTGTCTTACGTCTCTGGTCGTAGCAAATGCTACTTGATGACAGCCAACGATAACTTTTTTCCATTAATAACAACTCTTAATTCTATAATTTGTTTGTTTTTTAATAGTAACAGTGGCAGTCAGATACCATTTAAATTTTTTTCAGGTCATTGATTGTCAGACAAAAGTAGCACGGCTAAACACCACGCTAAAAAGTAAGTAAAAATATCAAAATGGCTTACCTCTTCGTCCTCTGAAGGACCATGGCCCCCAACAAAATGCTTACTACATATGAAATATGAATGGCTTCCCCTTGCTGGTGTTAAACTGGTCTTTTGGATGTCCGCGCAAGTTGATCCATTCTTTGCATTTTTTCCTCCGAGTTTTTTTGTTTCGTAATGTCGTAATGCCTAGTCACTTCTAAAAGTTCCATATCAGCAGTGTTTGATCAGCATGTTTATTTTTGAAAGATTACCGGAGAAAACAGGCAGAAATATAATGGATTGTATGAAAGGGCATGTGTATAATGTCGCACTTCTGCGTTACGATGGCGACATCATGGTCTAAAAATCGCATTCGTGCGGTACGCTACTATGGGTTCCATGTATTGCATAAGGATACTTTGACAGTGGGTATTCACAGTCAAGATCTTTCCGCTGACTGATGGATCACTGGATACCGTGCTCGACTGCCCATTGGACAAAAGTAGGACATAGGAAACCAGAAAAAAGTTAAACAGGAAGAAAATAGGAATTTTAGAGGGTGTGTGAAACCAGGGAAAAGTAGTGTAAGTGGTCTGCATGGAGCCACGCCGCACAACGCAATCCGTCCCCCTTGTCCAGGTCAGGACTCACACCCGCACTGCACGACACGTCCAGCACGGCAGGCAAGTGTTCTGGCAAATAAGCCAAAAGCACAGGCTAGCAACTTTAGCTGCCAGTGCACCTTCTTGAAGGCATCGGGAGGCAGGTTTCTATGCACCATACACAACGGACCCATGTGCACCCGTTACAGTAAGAAACTTGAAAAAGGAAAATATGGGGGAAAGGGAAAACATTTTGACAAAGGTAATAATAATAATAATTAATAATAATTAACAGGATAAGTATGGAACTGAGAGTAGAGGGGAAATAAAAAAAGGCAAAAGTATAACTAAATAGTAGTATAACAAAAAAGGCGCAAAATGTAGTGAGTGTGTATAAGTGCAGTCCCAAACTGGTCATGTACCAAATGTTGTCAACACAAGCTGCTGCTGCAAGCGGTTAATTAGGGTTTCGCTCATCATCATTTAGGGCCTTCGCCCACTTTGAACCCACTGGCTAAACGTCCACAACAGGTGGTCTGTATTTAAAATCTAAAAGCAAAACGACTGTGATGATAGCTCAAGAGTGGCAATAACTGTTGCCTTAATGCACATGATGATGCTCACTTGTAAGTGAAGAGATCTGTGACAGGTGTTTATTTTTGCTTTAACAGCCACCGTTTGGAGGCAGTGATTTATGGCCGCTGTCACGCACGAGCTCGCTCATAATCGCAACATGTGTTCAGCGTGTTTTGCCAGTCGTAAATTACTTGGGATGGGACGGAACAGGACAGTGGATTAAATGCACTCATGCTTTTATTTCCTCTCCCAATTGGATTTTTTCCCCCACAATCTGTCCGTCTAACCACCAGAGGGCAGTGTATACAGGTTTTCCACAATCTGTCCTCCAGACCAATTGGGGGCAGTGTATGACAAGTCAATTAGAACTTTTCCTTGTGCAGCTGCACTGTTTCAAAGGATACTGCACATAATATTTGAGAACGTCAAAGTCAATTTAGGCTAATGGCGCTTTAAGTGAGTAATCAAAAACAGGTTAATGAACAAATTAATCCACAACTGTTTTGAGGTGTGATTATTTATCTTGAAATTGTCAGAATTTCAGCTCCTTTCTAAAGTCCTCCATGAGAACAGACTGCATGTGTTTTATTATTTTTAAAAGGGACTTGAACAAACATTGTATTATCAATATTCTAGAAGAGTTTCTGACATGTTGCACTCCTAACCATTAACTGAAAGAATCAAATTGTTTCATTTTTTCTTCAAACATCAAACACATAAGTCTGATTTATAGAGTTTAGTCATCAACAAAGACAATATTCAAATTACAACAGAGGTGAAGAGTAGCCAAAATTTTACTCAAGTAAGAGTAACCTTACTTCAAAATAATATTACTCAAGTAAGACTAAAAGTAGTCACCCAAAAACATGTACTCAAGTACAGGTAAAAACTAAACTGCTCACAAAAATGAAAGGAACACTTTGTTCCTTTCGTTTTTGTGAGCAGTATATACTTGGTGTGAATGAATACTCAAGTAATGAGTAACAATATAGAGTAAAGATGTCCCGATCGATCGGCATCCGATCACGTCATTTTCAAAGTATCGGAATCGGCAAAAAAATATCGGTCATGCCTTTTTTAATTTTTTTTTTTATTTTTTTTATTAAATCGTTTTCTAATTGTATTTAACATTACAGACATAATATTTTACACTCATCCAGAGTCTTTAGTTTAGGCTTAAGGTAGGGTTATCAAATTTATCCCGATAAAGGTGGTAATTATTTTCTAAAAATGTATCACATTAAATATTTAACGCAATTAATGCATGCGTTGCACGACCCACGCACGCATTGTCGCGCTCAATCTGTATTGGCGCCGTTTTACTCATATAGAGAGATAAAAGGCGGCGTACAATGAGTAGAGTGAATTTTGGAAGCCTTTGGAGCCTTTTTTTTAATAGGCTAAAGCCTTAAATTCCCTCTCCCTACAATTAGAAATATCATGGGAACAAATGTGGGGAAGCAAGGTAGCAATAGATCTTTTTCTTAACACCTTATGTTATTTCCCAAGGCAGAGAAGATATATCTATTGGTAGCACTACGCACAGTCATGGTTCCACTTCCCATCATGCATTTGGGTTGAATGGCTGCAGTATCATTTACTGAAAGCTCAACAAATACACTAGATGGCAATATTTAGTCACAATACACAAAGTCACAAGTCTTTCTATCCGTGGATCCCTCTCACAGAAAGAATGTTAATAATGTAAATGCCATCTTGAGGATTTATTGTCATAATAAACAAATACAGTACTTATGTACTGTATGTTGAATGTATATATTCGTCTGAGTTTTATTCATTTTTTTCTTAATGCATTGCCAAAATGTATATGATCGGGAAAAATTATCGGGAATGATTGGAATTGAATCGGGAGCAAAAAAAAAAAAGCAATCGGATCGGGAAATATCGGGATCGTCAGATACTCAAACTAAAACGATCGGGATCGGATCGGGAGCAAAAAAACATGATCGGAACAACCCTAATATAGAGTACAAGTTGTTGTTTTTTTTTTTAACAAAGGTGTTTTTTTTTTCAGCACAAAGTTTTCCGTATGAACTCTTATTATGTACTATAACATATCACATAACCACATTAAGCCAAAGAAATACAACCCACCCCAAAAAAAACACACATTGAATTCTGACTAGAGAAAAAAAAAAAAATTGCCAGAAATGAAGCATTATTCGTCCAAAGAACATGAGTGCCCTCTATTAGGAAAAAAGGGTTAGAGCAGGGGTGGGCAAACTACTCCACAAAGGACCGCTTCGGGTGCGGCTTTCCATTCCAACTAATTAAGAGGAAACATTTTCACCAATCTGGTGTCTTGCAAGCACAATCAGTTGATCGCAGTCAGGTGCTTCTTGCTTCAGCAGAAACCTCATTCGTTAAACTGTTTGTGCTGGATCAGTTGGAACAAAGACCAGGACCCAGTACAGCCCTTGAGGACCGGTTAGCCCACCCCTGGGTTAGGGTTATGCCGTAGTTGCTATTACGACATTAAAAGTATCATATCAATGCTTTTCCTTGCCAAATAAAACCTAGAAGGGAAATTAAAATCTGCGCTTTCAAGTCCTTTTTGACGGCAGCACTCCATGTCAACTACTTAATTTTTTTTACGGTGCTTTAAAGACACCACGTGTTTGAACGGGCCGGTGTGATTATAGAACGGCAAGCTTGAGTCTGATTGCTATAATGGAGTCATGTGATTATTGTTGCAATGTCTCATAGGTGAAACTGGTTGAGCCATTGTTGGCATCTCATCTCTGGCAAAAAAAGAAAAAAAGGAAAATCTAATATGAGGAATAGAGAGGAAAAATGTACGGACTAGTGTAGCCCAAAGTAGCGGAGTAAGAGTAGCGTTTCTTCTTTACAAATCTACTCAACTAAAAGTAAAAAGTACAGCTTAGTGAAACTATTTTTAGTACATTTTTCTCAAAGTTACTCTAGTAAATGTAACGCGTTACTACCCACCTCCATTACAATTTCCCCATTCTTTTTCCGAATGAAAAAACATCAAGGGCTGTCGTAAATTGAAAGACTGGGTAAAGTAAATGTGCTGAGAATACGTTCTATACTAAAAGAGATTGTGACATTAAACCCAAATGTTCGCCTTGAAACCCCCTGCCCGCTTAAGCCTGGCCTTACCATCTCACATCACTCGTACCTTTTCACGCGGGAAGCCACGCGTCATCATTCTAGCTGCCTTTCAAGAAAGCCTATAAAAGACGACCTTTTCCACTTGAAAAGTACATCGCTATCGCGTCTAATGACCCACCCGCCTCCCACAATGCAACAGCCCCCTCCCACCATGAGTTCCCCACCCGCTGCCTTTTCTTTACACGGGGCATGTGTAAAAGCTTGAACCAATTATAACGCCGGTGTAAATGATGGCCGACACTAAATGCCAGGTACTGTATTAATGCAAAGGGCATTTGAATAATACGGTGTGGCGTTTAATGGCGGGGCGGCGTGTGGGACGCTGAGATTGCGAAGCACCGGAGCGATGCCAGCCGACTGTAAATTTGCAGAACGGAACACTGGTTTTGATGCCTGACAAAAATTTGGTAGGGAAAAAAAAAAAACTATACGGTGATTTGGTAAAAACACTAAAGACAATTTACTGTTCGGTTAACCAAGTGCAGTTCAGTGTGCAGTACAATACCGTGTCGAATTTTGTTTAAAAAAGACCATATTGAAACCCAAGTTTCCACTGTTGTAAAAATGTGTTAGCCCCTTTCAGCATGTCTTAATTTTCTGCATATTTTTCCACTTTATAGTTAATAAGTAGAGTGTCACAGAACACCTATTGTATCCGGTCGGTCGGTAGATGACAGTCAACATGTGGATGTCTTTCATCCTTTAAAACCTCAACAGCTACGCGAAAATCCTCTTTGCGGACTTCAGCTCTGTATTCAAAACCACCATGCCAAAACTCCTCTCCTCCAAACTCCACCAGCTCAGCGTTTCCCTGGCCACTTGCCAGTTGATCTATGACTTCCTGACAGGCATGATCTTAACTGCTCATAACTAAAGAACGAAAAAGATAACTAAAGAACGAAAAAGATTACAAACAAATCTTTTTTTCTGATGAAAGATGGGAATCTAATCTTTATTTTTGTAAATCCTGTGTTCATGTAGCCATAGAACAATATTCTATGGCGCTTGAAAGAAGGAGATGCTTTGTGAAAAATGGCAACCCACCTCTTTTTTGAATCCTCATTTTTCTGTAGTTTGATTAACGTCACCATATTGTTCCGTGCATTGTTGCAACCAGCAAATGTGCATTTTTCATTTTTTGTATAAGTCCTTGCATAAATCAAAAACCAACTGACTAACCAGCAGTGTTGTTAATAATGCATTAGAGTATAACGGTGTTATTAATGGCATTATTTTTTTTCAGTAGCGTGTAATCTAATTACTTTTCTCATCTTTGCAACGCTGTTACTGTTACTAAGGGGTGGGTTAGTGTGTTACTGCTATTTGCTTGAATACTGCAAACGCGATGCTAGGTGGCGCCAATAATACTCGACTGCAGCCGACAGCCTCAAAAATGCTACGGTAGATACCACATGTATAGAGAACTAGATGTAAAATGACAGACTCGTCGACATTTGTAAACAGCCGACATCTTAAAGCAGTAGACTTCTCAGGAAGGCTCTGTTGTAGCAAACCTAAGTAACCTTTTATCTAAAATACTCCTAAATCGGCAACAACAACAGCAACAACAGCCCCAAAACATCACTGCTCTAGAGGAGATCTGCATGGAGGAATGGGCCAAAATACCAGCAACAGTGTGTGAAAAGCTTGTGAAGAGTTACAGAAAACGTTATGCCTACGTTATTGCCAACAAAGGGTACATAACGAAGTATTGAGATGAACTTTTGGTATTGACCATATACTTATTTTCCACCATGATTTGCAAATACATTCTTTAAAAATCAATGTGATTTTCTGTTTTTTTTATCCACATTCTGTCTCTCATGGTTGAGGTTTACCTATGTTAACTATGTTACTGGCCTCTCTAATATTTTCAAGTGGGAGAACTTGCACAATTAGTGGTTGACTAAATACTTTTTTGCCCCATTGTATACACGGTACAAACATATCTATACATGGGTTTCAATTGAACTGTTTTTGACCATTTTTATATAGCCTACATGGATTTTCTAAAACATTAAACACAATTTAGCATTGTCAGTAAAGAGAGTCAACAAAACCTCACGTGTCACTTTTAATCCCATTCTCACTTTATGTTAGCCTAACCCTCTGACACAAATAATTGGTGCCATTTTGCTGAATGTCACAACTACGCTAAATGATGTTTTTACAGTTTTTCCTCCTCTCATTATTAGCCAACCTTTTCTCGCGTCATTTTGTCATTTTTGTCAGCAGCTCCAATAGGTTGCCGTCAATAGGCATAAAAAGTATAATACGGCAATTGAGTGATCCCATTCTATGTGAACGTAAACAAGCGTGCCTGTCGGGGAACACAAAAATCACTTCACTCTGTTAACCTTGAGAGTTTGTTTTTCTTTTTTAAAGAGGGATGACTCATTTTCACTGGTGACAGCTGCAGCTCGGGACGGGTGGAGTGGGGGGCATCTGGCGCTTAATCGTTAGGAATAAGGCCGCACGATCGATTGTCAGTCACTCACTGGCCGGGCATCCATTCAGGTGAAATTGCGCACCTCACGAACGCACTTGCCTCTCAGGGTGAACTCTGCTGAGTGGGATTGGAATTCATCATCAACATCATCATCATTAAGGCCCGACCGATTAATAGGGTGATGGCCCTTTTCAAATTGGCAATAATACACCGTTTTCATTTATTACTTTTTTTTTTTTTTTTTTTTTCCCACGTGAACACATTACAACCAAAGGCATAGGTTTGGTCTCGACATTGGTAGGAACGATACTGAACCTTACTAATTCATAGGCTAAATGATCAATGCAAAATAAATCTGTTTTGACTTATACTAACGTTCATATGTATCGGTTCAGGTGATACTCCGTTGGATTCAAACCTTTTTCTTTTTTAAAACTACTAAAGAAACATTTTAAAAACCTCCAGAATAAATGTCTGGATTTTATTAGCAAATTTAATTTGCAATATTTGAACATGACTTAAATTATATTAACATACACAATACATACAGACTTGTTATTAATCTCGTAACTATATAGGAATGCAAAAAAATAAACATTTGTCTTAAGACCATCCAAACTGACTTTCTAAATAAAGAAAGTATAACTGAAAAAAACTTGTTAGTTAGGGAACAACAAAAATAAAATTGGAGCCTTCCTTCGGGTAAAACACTACTGCTTTTGTCCACAGGCACAGCCAAACTCAACCAAAATGAAAGCTCCTTTGGGCTGCTTTTAAGACCTCATAAATAAAATAAAAATGAAAATTGGGGAGGAGGGGGTAAACCTGGGTTCACTACATTTCTCACAGTTTAATTAACGTAAAGCAGGTTCCAACGCGAGTTAAGCAGGTTAGCAAATTCACACAGTTTAATGTAATGCTAACTCTGATGCAGGTGGGATTTTCAGTAGCAAAGTTTGTGGTATGTTCCCACCTCGATAACATTGAAATCTTTTTACATTACTCACAGTGGCTGCTGCTGGCCGAGAAAAACCTATCATCCCTTCTCATCGAAGGGGGTGGAGGAGGCGGCATGTTGTCGACATGTTGTATAAGTCATCAACCAATTAAACTTGCGGTTGAGGCAAAAAACGAGCAAGTGAAAAGGGGTAAATGTAAGTCTGAACATAATGAAAATAGTTCACTTTACAGTGGTAGGGTCAATTCTATCCTTACAACAGGAAAACAATCTAAATTCCCTATACAACTGAACTCATGATATAATGCAAAAAATCTGAGCATCCTAAAAAGTTGTATTATGTGTTATGTCCCTCCCTTAGTGTTATGTCCCTACCGTCCCTATGCAAACCAACACCCTTGATTACAACATGACAGTTACAACATTCAAACATTTTTTAAAAAAATCTATTTGTTTGCCAATTTTTGCCAAATTTTCTCTCAACTCTTAGGAGGCTTTCACACTAGACTAAGAGGTCCACGGTCCGGTTCGAGAGCTACCTCGCAGCAACACTTGCAAATGAGTTGAAAAGGTTCAGCATTCACACTGCGCCAACGGTACTTTCTGAGTAGCATTATGTGGACGAAAGGCGCACAAATTGATTAGACAAATAGAGGAAATAGAGAGCGTGGAGGTCATGGCGTGGTGCTGTGATACTGCACATAGCATTATTTTTCCATGTTAAACTGTATATATATATATTTTTTTAAATTACCGTCCTTCATTTTGTAATAATAATATAACCGTGCATCTATATGCGTCATTTTTATGTCAACTGACAGTTTAGTGAAGCAATTGTTTGTATGCCTGTAAGTTCAAATGGAAAAAAAAAAAAAACGTAATGTAGCAGAGCACAGCAAGTCGCCGCTTGGCCAGCGGCAGGGAGGCTCCCTCCCGACTCAATGCCGAGCGAACTGGAGCATATAAAAAATACATAGGGGAAAATTAACCACGAAAGCGAACCGTGTGGTACCCCAAGCCACACAGGCGCACGCAATCGCTCTTACTTTCATGACTTTTTTTAACTGTCAAAATGTTGCCACGCCACTTTCAGGAGACCGAGACTCAGAAACGGCCTCCCTGAGAGGCTCCGCCTGTCTCTGCCAGTCATTCTCACATGGTAAGTTCAGCAACAGCATGCAAAACACAATCACTACATTAGAACCCGATTCTGTGTATCAAATGCAACTGCTTTGTGCAGCACAACAACATTTGGCCATGGCTAATCGTCTGTCATCTTGCCATAATTGTTGATTTTGAATAGCGTCCGCGCTGTACTTCCACTTCCAAGGATGCCCTGCGTGTACAGTCACAGCCTAGAGCATCACAGCTCCACGCTGTGACACTGCACATAAAGTCGCAAAAGGATGCGCTTAAAGCGGACCGAGACCCACGATTTTTGAGTGGACCAGAGTTTGGTTGTTTGGTCCAAACTAGAGTTCGGATGCGCGTTCACATTTACAAAACGAAGCAGACTATCAGAGAAAAAGAACTCTGGTCAGTTTAAAACTGACCAAACAGTGGTATTGTGAAAGCGCCCTAAAGTTCAACGGATTAAGTGTTATAAATTAGTCGCAGGTGGTTTGGTAAATTGTGAAAAAAACTTTCAACAAGTATGCATATAAGAAATCCTATTTTAAAAGATAACCAATTCAAACCAAACATATTACTGAGGGACGATTAACTCATTCACTCCCAGCCTTGCTCCCGGCCCCTCGCTCCCGGCCGTTTTACTGGATTTTGACAGATTTTGCAAGGCCCACAGAAAATTCTGTTATTTTGCTATATAAACATGGAACCCATCAAAAGAAAGATTAGACTCTCTTCTTTCAGCAGAAAAAGGTAAGTTCATATTTTTTCTAATTCTTTAGAAATCAGCATTAGAAAATAGCTTAGTTTGAGCATTTTTCCAATTTTTGATGAAAAAACTGAGAAATTGAGCTTTTTGTGAACGCATACATTTCAAACATAACTTTGATTTTAGCACAGCTATTTTTTGCTTTAGTTACATCCCAAATATCTGAATAATGTTTTCCTTTTACAAAAAAAAAAAAAAACAAAGACAAATAGAGCTTTTGATAGCAAAGTAACAATTTATTTAGACATGACTAACTGAAAGATGACGTCTTGTTAGCCGTGACAGTGGATTAAACTTTTCCCTCATGGCCGCCTGTTTCAAAAAGAGGAATTTTTTTTAGTCTCTGCAGGCTCTGCTCGCGAGCAGCACGGACTGTACGGCATTTAGTGGTCCCGGTCGTTCTGTTCGGTCGTCCAGTGCCTGGCATCCCGGTCATTCTACCGATTGTTCCGCTCGGTCGTCCGCCGCCTGTCATCCATTCGGTCTCTTCCGCCCTCTCCCCGACTTTGTGGCTTGGCCGTTGACCAAATGCGCTACTGCCCTCCAGTGGCCAGTTTTATTGCTTTAAAATGGGTTTTGAGCTTTGTACATTCTATCTGAGATACATGGGAACCTATAGATGCCGATTGTGAAAAAAAAAAAAAAAACAGAAGACTTATAAATACGTTTTTGGGACACTGAAGCAATCAAAAATAGAACTTATTTATACGTTTTTCGGAGCAAATGAGTTAAGAGTCTTAACTTGCCTCTTTGTCATTATTAAAGACAATTTGACGTAATCAAAGCTAATTACAGATCAAAGACAATTCTGAGTTCTCATTAAGCTTAAAATAGGCTATTTTGTAAAAATACAAAATAATTTCATATATAAATTCATACACAAAGACAATATTATGCAGACGGTCTTGACTGCTCCGTCTTTTCCGTCCGTCTCGGCCATCGCCTTGCGACGAAGACAAAAGGCGGCAAACAGGCGTCTCTAATCCGCCGGCTGAATGAACAGCAAAACAAAAGGGAGGAGGAAGGCAGACACGGCAGCTTGGACACACGGCGGATAAGCTGATTAGGAAGAAGACACGGGCGGTAATGGAGGCATGCACGGGAACAAGAGGAATCCATGCGGTAGGGGCGAGATGGCGGAGGAAGAAAAGAAGCTAGCGCGCGCTAATGATGGGGTGCACAAAGCGAAGAGGAGGGAAAAACAACGCCGGGGAGCGAAGGGAGGATAAGAAAAAATATCCAAAACAAAAGCAACATCTTGCGAGGAAGAAAAAACCTTTTAAGGAGCGCGCAACAGGAAATTGACAGGATATCCACCTAAGACACACTGCACAGTTAGTTTTTAACAAGCCTAATGTACACGTTTTTTGTAAACATCAAAGCCGATTTTGCCTGAGTCGTCATAAAACACCACATACAATAGAGTTCTCAAAACTGGCATACGTTGAATAATGAACATCAAACACCATTTAGTCTTCTTTAAACCTTCACATACCATTTCAAGTTTTCAGTGAATTAGAAGTAAATGTTGGACACATCAAAGACAATTTAGAATCCCCTGACAATTCAGATGTCTCTTTTTGAATAAAATTAAAGACAATTTTTTTCTTCAACCGACATACGCATTATTGGAAACGCTTATGAGGATTTAGTATACGCAAACGACCTAAAATACATTTTTACCACGACAGAAAACTTTCACTTCAAAAAGTAAATCTGCACGTTGCATAATCGATAAAGCCATGCGTCTACGAACGTAGGTAAAACTGGACGGATCACAAAATTTGGTAGGTATAGGCCTATACTCTTATGATGTATACGCATGGATCTCGATTTTTAATTTTGTCTCGGGGCTTATTAATTACATTGATTAATTGCAGAAATATGATTGTCTAGAGCAGTGGTTCTTAACGTTGCTAAAGATTTCACATGTGGATTCCCCGAGCCCTTCAGAGTTAGAAAATAAGGCAATTTCAAATTCAAAACCAATATATCCAAGCTAGCAAGCTAATAATTAAGCAAATTCCTGTTCAAAATTCTACTCATTTTGACAGCACGTTTTATAAACAGGTCCAAATTTGAGACCATGCTGCCCATTGGTCTGTTGTATTCCCTCATACCGAGTGCGAGTCAACCTTCCACTGAGCAAACCAGTTCCTCCTATCAGATGAAGGACTAGCAGTTAAAAGAAATGGATTAAGCCTGTAAATTGAGAGCAAACCAGTCCACAACCTGGTTTAAAAAGGCACTTTGCCTAGATTTAAAAAATAGGGCTCTGCCTTTCTTTTCCTTCGCCGAACCACTTAGATTTACTCAACGAACCCCTGGGGTTCAATTGAACCCAGGTTTAGAACCACTGGTCGAGAGGTTCTGAGTTAGTCAGTAAAGGGCATTCACACTTTTTGGTTGTACTTTTAATGCCACTAATGAGATGTATAGGAAGCCAGCTGTTCATTTTGAGCTTGTTTTTAAATATATGACAATTCAATCTTGATTGAACCCGAATCACAGACTGGCTGTGTTTACATGCAGACCATATTTAAGGAATTTTTTTTTCCTATTTTTTTTTTTTTTTTTTTTTATGAGCATTTGGAATTATCTATTTACATGTGCAAGTATTCAGGTTGGTAAATCAGTTGGGATTCCTTTAGCACAACAACATTACCATGTACAGAGAATGTGATGACGCAAAGTGCGTCATTTCAGCATTCTACCGAAGCCTACTATTAACATATCTAAATGTTGCTTTTACTTACTGCAAATGAACGTGGCCACTTTAGTTAACATTAACAGCAATGACCATCCTCATTTAAGATAACATGTTTTCGTAAACATCTGACACATTTGACGCTCGCAAGCCTCATGTATGTTTTTGTAAACATCAAAGACAGTTTGGAGTCTTAGACAAAGTTTACATTATGTACATCAGAATGTTTTTATACGCTTAATTTTGATTGATTTGAAGTCAATCATACAGTGGGGAGAATAAGTATTTAGTCAACCACCAATTGTGCAAGTTCTCCTACTTGAAAAAAATTAGAGAGGCCTGTAATTGTCAACATGGGTAAACCTCAACCATGAGAGACAGAATTTGGAAAAAAAAAAAAAAAACAGAAAATCACATTTTTTGATTTTTAAAGAATTTCCAAATTAAAGTGGCGAATAAGTATTTGGTCACCTACAAACAAGCAAGATTTCTGGCTGTCAAAGAGGTCTAACTTCTTCTAACGAGGTCTAACGAGGCTCCACTCGTTACCTGTATTATTGGCACCTGTTTTAACTCATTATCGGTATAAATACACCTCTCCACAACCTCAGTCAGTCACACTCCAAACTCCACTATGGCCAAGACCAAAGAGCTGTCGAAGGACACCAGAGACAAAATTGTAGACCTGCACCAGGCATGGAAGACTAAATCTGCAATAGGTAAAACACTTGGTGTAAAGAAATCAACTGTGGGAGCAATTATTAGAAAATGGAAGACATACAAGACCACTGATAATCTCCATCGATCTGGGGCTCCATGCAAGATCTCACCCCATGGCGTCAAAATGATAACAAGAACGGTGAGCAAAAATCCCAGAACCACACGTGGGGACCTAGTGAATGACCCACAGAGAGCTGGGACCACAGTAACAAAGGCTACTATCAGTAACATAATGCGCCGCCAGGGACTCAAATCCTGCACTGCCAGACGTGTCCCCTGCTGAAGCAAGTACACATCCAGGCCCGTCCGTGGTTCGCTAGAGAGCATTTGGATGATCCAGAAGATAACTGGGAGAATGTGTTATGGTCAGATGAAACCAAAATAGAACTTTTTGGTAGAAACACAGGTTCTCGTGTTTGGAGGAGAAAGAATACTGAATTGCATCCAAAGAACACCATACCCACTGTGAAGCATGGGGGTGGAAACCTCATGCTTTGGGGCTGTTTTTCCTGCAAAGGGACCAGGACGACTGATCTGTGTAAAGGAAAAAATTAATGGGGTCATGTATTGAGAGACTGAGTGAAAATCTCCTTCCATCAGCAAGGGCATTGAAGATGAGACGTGGCTGGGTCTTTCAGCATGACAATGATCCCAAACACACAGCCAGGGCAACAAAGGAGTCGCTTCATAAGAAGCATTTCAAGGTCCTGGAGTGGCCTAGCCAGTCTTCAGATCTCAACCTCATAGAAAATCTGTGGAGGGAGTTGAACACCGTGTTGCCCAACAACAGCCCCAAAACATCAATGCTCTGGAGGAGATCTGCATTGAGGAATGGGCCAAAATACCAGCAATAGTATGTGAAAAGCTTGTGAAGAGTTACAGAAAACGTTTGGCCTATGTTATTGCCAACAAAGGGTACATAACAAAGTATTGAGATTAACTTTTGGTATTGACCAAATACTTATTTTCCACCATGATTTGCAAATACATTCTTTAAAAATCAAACAATGTGATTTTCTATTGTTTTTTTTTTCCACATTCTGTCTCTCATGGTTGAGGTTTACCCATGTTGACAATTACAGGCCTATCTAATATTTTCAAGTGAGAGAACTTGCACAATTAGCGGTTGACTAAATACTTATTTGCCCCACTGTATGTGTTTGTGTAAACTAAATTCTGAATTTTTAGCAAGACTATTGATTGCATGCAGTTTTCTAAACGTCACAATTATCCGTCTTCCACAAACCTACAGTATATTTAAAAGCAAAACACATGAATTAAATTACTGCTATTGACGGCGATAGATGTCCAATCCATTTTGACAGGTGGAGGGCTCCCAGTCTAAAAATATTGGACGTCTATCTCTGTCAATGGCATTGAAACATTCAGTGCTAGCCCTCTATTGCACCTGTGTCGCCTGCTGACTAGTGTGCCAGAGCGTCCGTCCAGGTGGACATGAGCTAAATGTAAGGCTAATTCAAATGAATGAGATTTACTTGGAAAAGAATATGCTCCTGCCTCTAAGCTGCTTTACTTGGCCCCGCATGAGACGTTACACAACACAAACATACACGCACACACGCACCCCAACACACACAACTCAGAAACACACTCAGCCATTTGGTTTTGGTCCACTTTGCTCCATCTGACAAGGGTAAGTGCACCATTAAAAAGCTTGAAAAACAAACACACATACACACAATTTGTGATCAATTTTTCTTTTTTGTGTCTTTTTAGAGAAGTCCAGTGAAAAAGGTGAATGTCAAAAGCATTTCTTTAGCCAGAGGCTGAGCCACCCTGTTGTTTGCACCTCTTTGCTGCTATTGTTCTTTACCGAGATAGAAAATATATATGGCAGAAAACACTCAGGTGATTTGAAGTTCCGCTCTGAGACCCCCAATTTGGCCAAATTTCAAAATAGTCCTATATGCTTGTGTGATACATTATTGGAATGCTTAAAATCTCATTTTTCTGGGGGAAGAAAAATTTTGAACAGGAGGGCAGTTTAGAAAAAAAATCTTTTAAACAGCAAAACCCTAACTGGAGGTGAGAGCACGCGAGAGCAGAATTAAAGACGCCATGATTTTAACGAGATACTATCGTGTACTTACCTTGTTTCGATCCAAAAACTCCGTGTGGCATGTATCATCGAATGTGAAGACACAGATGTGAATGGCCATAGCTGGATTTTTGGGGGATTTTATGGGTGAAACATGGTATTAAAACAAGGGTCGCGATGCAGAAATCGCAGACATCAGGGAGTGGTCGAGATGTTGTTTTTCATATATTTACCTTTTTGAAGGTTTTTTTTTTCAGTTTCTTTGTTTGGATCAATTATTTATCATCTAAAATATTGGGGAAAATGCGACAGTAACAAAAAAAAATACGATTAAGCGATAGTTATGAGGTAGATATCTGAGTAGTTTATTTTCAAACTAAATATTAGACAGCAATTAATGATTCCAAGCTAAAAATGACAGACATTTCGAATAATAAATACGATTACTTACCTTCTTTTTATGGCTAGGTTGAAACAAAAGCGGTTTCGCAACATCTGTAAACAGGGGTTTCCAGGGTAAAACAGACAAATTAAAAATAGTTTGGCAGCTTATTGCGCCATGAATCTGCTATAGCAGCATATAGACATATTGTTCGATCAAACACAACAGTTCTTTTGGCTTAAAATACAGCACTTTATTTTAAAAAGGGGTGCAAGAGCAGAAACTGCTTTTTTGGCCTTGTCTGTGTTTTTCGCCCTATATATTTCCTACAAAACATTTTTCAACTAATTTTGACATTACAAAAAAAAAACTATTTTAAACCTCGTGATATTCACCCAGAGCTTACATACACTTAGGTCAATTTTAGAGTCTTCCCGGAACCTCATATAGGCCTGAATTGGACCAGTTGTAGGATGAAAAAAAAAAAAATACAGCCAGCAACACTCTGATTCATACCAGTTGATAGATCCTACCACGTATAACCAACTCCCTGCCAAAAAATACTTTTATCAAAAACTCACACAATATTTGCCATGAAAGCTTATGTAAGAAGACACAGTATTTTTGATTGTCCGTTTCATTGGTAACAGTGCAACACCATTTTCCTGTGATCAGATTTCAATTAGCAGGAAAAGTAGTCATTCACCAGCTAACTGCATTTAGAATTCCAGTGACGAGAAAAAAAAAACATTCAGACCAGAATTTGACCTAATCAGCCACGAGGGATTGTATCCCACCTAAAAAGGATGGACTGTAAATTTCATGTGAGTGCATTTAGGTCCTCCAAAGAAGCACCCGGATGAATTACAATGGTTTTATCTGCCTATAAAGAGACACTTAGCAAAGGAGCCTCTCCCAAGGCAGCAGGTGAAGTGATGGCATCATCAACAAAAGCAACCTCAGCCTCCCATTCGTTCGCCCCTGGACCCTTGGCACTCAGACGAGATCGATAGCAAAGCGGCGCACATGCGTGTCACCATCCGACGAAGACACGGTAGTCTCTAAATTCTAGGTCGCTCTGACCGAGAATGCATCGAGGACAAGGCGGCAATCAATTAAAAACGTCCATTGGAGAATTTCCGGCGGATAACGAGAGGCAGGAGTAAGGTCGAATGAGGGAAGTGATCAAAACCAAGGTGGGGGAAGTAATAAGGGCTCTTGTCAGTGGAAACAAGGTGAATTAATTCATCCCAAGACTGCTCTCGTTGTTGTTTGTTTAATCGGCAGCATCAAAGCTTTCAAGACCTGACAGCTCGACATACTTTCTCCCAACCTTTAGAGATGCAAGCAGACACGATGGATGGATTAACGGACAGATGAGTGGACCCATGTTATAGGTACACGATAATTATCGGTACGATAGGAATTATGACGTTAGGAGTGGGAACCTCTTGGTACCTCACGATACGATACGATACGCGATACAAAGCTCACGATAACGATAATCTGACGATATGGTAATACAACGACTATCGATTGGTCAGGAAATCATTCTAAGATATTCTACAAACAACTAATAAACAGAAAAAAAACAATTTTCATCCTTCGGCTATGTGTTTATCACTAGTAGACGTTCAAACGGATTGGACGTCTATGGCCGTCAGTCTATGGCCGTCAGTGGCAGCCAATGCCAGGCAATGAGGTAATTTTGGGCCATTTAAGGTCATTTACCAGTTGATTTTCAGTTACTTCCTGTTGATTTTGGGGATATTTTATGGGTCACTTCCTGCTTATTTTGAGTTACAGAACAGGAAGTGACCTGGGAATCACCCCAAAAAATAGACAGTGACTCAAACTCAACAGGACATGACCTGCAAATGCCCTAAAATGAACAGCAAGTGACCTGTAAATGCCCCGAAAATCGGACCGAATGACTGTGAATGCTGAGGCTTTGAATGAACGAACGTTGCCAGTAAGCCTGTCGCAATATGCAATAATTCCATTTATCGCACGGTAAATAAAAATGAAGGCGATAATTTTTCCGCTGCGATTTATCGCCTCGCGCGCACACGGCTGACATGCTGTTAAAAGTTCAGCTTCCTTGTTACCAACTACGCAAAATGCATTTTCGTTCTGTGTCCGGCAAAAAATAGCGCCGGGGCCAATATTATCGCATATCGCAATAATTTATTAGATAAATTATCGCACACTAAAATTTGTCATCACGACAGGCCTAGTTGCCAGTCTAAATGGATTGGGCGTCGAGCACCGTCAATGGCAGCCTTAGAGTTAACTGAGACAATATTATGGTGGAAGACTTTGGTAGCAACTTGATGGTTCTTTTTTTGTTTTTTGAAAAACACTGACACCTTTTTAAAACGATATCTCGATTCTTGACAGGAGCATATCGATAACCTTTTGGGATACAAAGTATTGTGGTGACCCTTAGTTGGACACAATTCACCCACTGTACTTGTCTGTTTGGCCGAGCGCGTTACCGGCTGCGTCACAGTCACGTGACAGACATTATAAAGAGCTGCGCGCGTTCCGGCTCATTAGAGAGAGTACACGAGAGTTCACAGAGAGAGCATGCACGAGAGTTACATAGCTGGACACAGCACTTGAGCAATAAAGACTCTTTAGCAAAGCATCCCGCTTCACTGGTGACCCCGACTGCCTCGCTGAAGTCTCAGAGGCAGTTTGAACACTTTCGGCAATGGCGGCTATTAGCTTTTTCGAGCTTCCGACGTTTTCCGAGTCTTCTGCGGCCGCGTGGTTCGCTAACGCGGAGGAGCAGTTCGTCCTCCGTGGTGTTTCCGACGACACCATGCGCTTCTACCAAGTGGTGGCCGCGCTCGGGTACTCTACAGCGGTTAGAGCACAGCGCTTCGTGGTCTATCCGCCGAAGGTGGGCAAGTACACGGGGCTCAAGGCGCACCTCCTCAGACTTTATGAACCGTCGTACAAATCGACTTCAGAGGCGCCCAAGGTGCCCGCCTCGCGAACCTTGCTGCCCGTGGTACCCGCCATAGATGGCGGCACTTCCGCCCCGGTTCCTCGCAGCCGTACTGCTGTCCCGGTACCCGCGCCACCGCCGCGCGCTTCTGCTCTGGCTCTTCCCGACGCCGAAGTTGCTGTCTCGCCTCCGGCCCCGCTCTCGCTCGCCTCGGCTCCGTCGCCGCTCTCCGTCGACGCCGCTGCGCCCGTCCCTGGCTTTCCCGGCTACGGCGCCGTTGCGCCCGCCTGCGGCCTACTCGACGACGGTGCGCCCGCCTGCGGCCTACTCGATGACGGTGCGCCCGTCCCTGGCTTTCCCGGCTGCGCCGCCCTTGCGCCGGCCTGCGGCCTACTCGACGACGCCCCGTCCGCCTGCGGCCTACTCGACGACGCCCCGTCCGCCTGCGGCCTACTCGACGACGCCCCGTCCGCCTGCGGCCTTCTCGACGGCGTCCCATCCGGCCCTGGTCCCCTCGACGGCGTCCCGTCCGGCCCTGGTTTTCTCGGCGACACTTCGCCTCACGACGTCATTGCTGCGCCTGCTTCTGGCCTTCCTAACGACGCCGCTCCAGCACCTGCGCCTCTGGAAGTCTCCGAGGTCGCCCCTCTACTGGCGCCACTGGACGCCGCCGCCTCTGACCTCACTCCAACGCCTCCGGGAGTCTCCGAGGTCAGTCATCAGCCTACGCCGCTGGCCATCGCCGCTAGCCTTGCTGCTGTGCCGGCGCCTCCGGTAGTCTCCGAGGTTGCATATCGGCCAGCGCCAGCGAACGCCGCCCCCGACGTCTCTCCTCGTCCTCCGCCTTTGGACAACGATGTCGTCGCTCCGGTTTTGGCATTTCCCCCGCTCCTGCTACGACCGGTCGGCCTGGTTCGTCTCGCCTGTCGCCCTTGTCCACGACCGGGCGACTCCGACCGCCGCGCCGGTCGCCATCGTCTCCGGCCTCGAACGGCCGATTCCGACCGCCGCGCCCGTCGCCCTCATCTGCAGCCTCGACTGGGTGGTGCTGCTCGTTGCAAGTCTCGACCGCTGCTCAGCGACGCGTGCCGCCTCTCTCGGCGTCCGCTTCTCCGGCCTCGCCTGCGCGGTGCTGCACGGCGCGCTCCTCGTCCTGGGCGTCCTCCAGACCGTTCTGCTCGGACGTCCCGCATCTGGCGTTCTGGACGGCCGCCTGATCGTCGCGTTCCGTCGCCCGCCGCCTGGCATCCTGGGCGTCCTCCAGACTGTTCTGCTTGGGCGTCCCGCATCTGGCATCCTGGACGGCCGCCTGACTGTCCGTTCGGTCGTTCTCCACTGACGCCCCGGCCGCGCAACCCTTCCGTTCTGTACTGTTGATTCGGGTTGCGCCTGGCGTCCTGTGTGGGTGAATTCTGGGGGGACCTGTGTGGTGACCCTTAGTTGGACACAATTCACCCACTGTACTTGTCTGTTTGGCCGAGCGCGTTACCGGCTGCGTCACAGTCACGTGACAGACATTATAAAGAGCTGCGCGCGTTCCGGCTCATTAGAGAGAGTACACGAGAGTTCACAGAGAGAGCATGCACGAGAGTTACATAGCTGGACACAGCACTTGAGCAATAAAGACTCTTTAGCAAAGCATCCCGCTTCAGTATCACGATATATCTCCATTTCGATATTTTGTCACACCCCTATATGACGTCATCCCAATAAATACAAAAACATAATTAATAGGCCAGATAATATACAATAGAATATTTTTGGCATGGTGTGGGTGGATTGGGATGTGTGCATTCGTTTCTACTCCTGTTTTGCCAGTACAATGTATCAGTGACTGTGAGGAATAGGGAAGTGTTCCACAAATTAAGCGCTCCTTTTCTTCGACGTACCGCTTAAGCGATGGCAGTGTGCAGCTGGCTAGTAGCAACTTTTTTGAAGTTGTCAGTGGAAAACGCTTCAGTCACAATTTGTAACAAATGCAAAGCCGAAGTTCCACGTGTAGGGGAAAAAAAGTCTAGCTACAACACATCTTAATTAGCAACTTAAAAGATCACAATCACTTCAATTGTGTTTCAAAACAGTACGAGGACGCGCGAGCTGCGAATGAAACTGCCCATCCAATTACGAAGCCAGGGTTGTACCATTTAACAAGGCCTTTGAAAAGTTTCACAAAGATGACCCAGGGTTATAGCGATACCAAACATGATCACAGAAATGATGGCGCTAGACAACCAACCCTTTTCCCTCGTCAAAGACATAGGATTCAGGCGGCTACCTCGTCATTTGGAGCCTAGGTTCATTCCAAGCTGTCGCCACTTTTCAGATGTATGTTAACAGGCAAAGTATGATGAGATTGCCACACGCTTCCATACTTCGATCGACAACCATGCACGGCACGTAAGTTTCACCACGGACATACTGTATGGACGTGTAAAGTTAGTCCTATTAGCATGCTTGGTATGATGGCGCAGTGGCTGGACAAGAATTTCGTGCTGTGCAGAGAAGAAACCTCATGCTTTATTGAAAATGGGTTCACTCACTGCCATTTATATGGATTATTATAATGCAAGCCATTAATCCTTTTTGTTCTACAATATTTTTGGTAATGAGGAATGATCGATGAGCCTTACTATATAAAGTTTGTATTTTACAGTGTTAGTTATAATCAGTGTTGGGCACGTTACTTTAAAAAAGTAATTAGTTATAGTTACTCACTACTTCTTCCACAAAGTAACTGAGTTAGTAACTGAATTACTCTATAGTAAAAGTAACTAGTTACCAGGGAAAGTAACTATTTCCGTTACTTTAAAAAGAAGTTGTGGTATGTCAAAGAATTTGAAATTGTCTGAGCCGTATTTGAGTCAGTTGAATAGAGAAGAACAGACAGTTGTGTTATAGAACCTTGTAATATTTATTGCACCTCACCAGCAACAGATTTATCCTACTGCTGCAATATTTATTGCATGATTTGAATTGCTTACCACAGATGTCGACAAAAGCTTTGAATGAATGAGCAGGGACAAACAGCCTTAAGTCATAAGAAGTAGGTGCGCTATGTAACGCGTGGTAGGTAGGATGCGTGCATAAAAGTAACAAAAAGGGGACAAGCTGCCACTTATGCACATTTATTAACAAAAATAAATCAATCCACTTTGACCACTCGTCACCCGGGAGCTCAGCAGTAAGCACACACGCGTTCCCAGACGAACTCCAACATAAAAGTAAGCAGCAACAAAAGAAGAACATATTCAACATAAATAAAGCAGCGTCACCGCGTGGTGGATGTTGGGAGGAACACAACTTAAGGAGGTGACTGTTACAGCTATTAGGCTCGAGTGTTTACGTCACAGAATGGGGGATCACGTGAGATTTGACAACAACGCAGCCATATTGGAAGCAGGTCTGGCTCACTGACATTTAACTTGCCAGTTCGATAAAGAGACAAACTCGTTACTAAGGCGAAGAACAGATATGTGATCAAACTTAAGGATCTGAACAATGTTGACCTTACGAGCAAGCCGAAGACAAATGGAGTAAAGATGTCGACGGGCTTCCACAATTACGCAAAATGGAAATTCTGCTGTATTTATTGTTTGGTGTATGTTACTAAACTCATCAGCGATTCCAAAATTACAAATCGCTACAAAGCTACGAACAGTTTTGCTGCGAATGGGTGCAGGACCTGCACATTATGACCGTATCAACCGGCAACTCCATCATTCTTGCAAAGGTAGGCTATGTGTGTTTACTATTTTCATTGCCATGAACCTGAACGCACCCACAGTCTTAGATGACAAATAAACAGAGCAGAGTAGACTTGCTACGGCTGGTAGTTTCTTCAATTTATTCAGAGTAAGTAATGCACCGCTTTTGACAGTCAGTAATGGTAACGGCGGAAAAAATAATTAGTTAGATTACCCCGTTACTGAAAAAATAACGCCGTTATGTAACGGCGTTATTTATTACGGCGTTATTCCCAACACTGGTTATAAGTTAGTAAATTATTGAGAGGCCTTTTGGTTGTTGATAGGTTTGCTGTCCTAACCCGTCTCCCAGATTAAGAAAGTTGTTTCAAGGACCAAGACCACAACAGTCTCCTGTAGCACCAAATATTTTTATCTGATGACATAGCACAATACCTGTTGGGTTTATGTTTTAGTTCAGTGCTCATTGGTCAGGGAACACATCTTCACTGACATTGACTAATTGATTGCAATTGACTCAAATTATATTTATTTGTAAAAATAAATATTGTCACTTTATTTTAAGTCGAGACTGTTCTTGTCTTTGTTTTGTTCGCCATAATAATGTTCATGTCATCATGAAAAATCTGGTTAGGTCAAAGGCAAATCTATGTTAAATCCACTACTAGTTTTTTTTTTTTTTTTTAACCTCCAGGTTTTCAAAAACTCAGGTGAATATACATTTTAAAATTATATATTTATTAACGGTTATCGGCTTCAAAAAATGGATATCGTGCACCCCTAACCTATGTAGTATATATGTGCAGTTAAACTGAAAAATAGACTAATGGAAGAATGAATAGGTAGAAAAATGGATGGCAAAACTAATGAAAGAGTGGACAGTGTGTTGCTGGGTAGATGGACAAATCAGTGTGGACAGTTAAACGGAGTAATAGAGGAATTAATTAGAGCTGGGAATCTTTGGGCACCTAACGATTCGATTACGATTACGATTCAGAGGCTCCGATTCGATTATAAAACGATTATTGATGCACCCCCTCCTTTTTTTTTTTTTTTTTTTTTAATGTTTTGTACATTAGTTCCAAAATTGTTCAAAAATCCTCCCAGGCTAAACCAAACTACTATTTCAGTATCAAGTTAACATATAACAGTAAACAAATATGCAAAAATAACAGTAAATAAAAAACTCCAGTCCCCATTCTGTATCAGCAGATTTAAACAACATTTAATTAATTTAATGTTGTGAATCAACTGTTACAGTTGTTAAAATTACTCCCGTTATTCCATAATTTCCCTTCTGTCTACTTTTGTCAAAGATTTAAAACTATTTCATCAATTAAAGATAGATTCAAGACAAGATTCTGCCGATTTAGGAGTATTCTAGATAAAAAGTTAATTAGGTACGCTACAACAGAGCCTTCTAGAGAGGTCTACTGCTTTAAGATGGCGGCTGTTTACTTACGCCGGAAAGTCTGTCATTTCGCATCTCTGTTCAATAATACATGTTTTAACACCGACGTCATCTGTCATTTTGCATCTAGTTCTACATATATATGATATCTACTGTAGCCGTATGTTTGTAGCAACTAGCAACTGGGCGTTGTTTGTAGCGCCTGTCGGTCAGGTATGATTGTTTTTTTATCTAGCCGCATGAGTTGAACAAGATATTTACTCTCGGTCCGTTCCTCATTGCGTCCTAAAGACCGCGCTGACTGTGTTTTACTTCCGCTTTATCTGGTATAATTCAATAATCGGAATTTGGATATTTGTGAATCGTTCTCGAATCTTCCACGGCCGAATCGCGAATAATCCAAGAATCGGAAATTTTGCACGGCTCTAGAATTAATGGTTATATACTGTATATAGATGGTTAGATGGACAGACAGATTGATAGATGAGTAGATGGCTGTATGGATGGATGGACGGACAAAGAAACAGATGACCAGAAGGACAGTCTGATGAACCAGTGGGCAGATGGATGGAGGGATGGAAGAGACTGCAGACGGACATAATGACAGACAAGAGGCTGGAAGAATGGTTAAAAGGGCAGAGGGAGTAGATGAGTAGTTGCTTGAATGGATGGTGAATGGCAGACAGACGGATAGACAGACTGAAGAACAGGTACACGGAAGCAATGGATGGATGAACAGACGGGCACTGATGTATAGACGGATGGGTAACAGACAGGCAGATGTGAGAGGCCGGATGTGTGGAAGGCAGATGGCAGAATTTCCCTGACCTTGAGCGTTGTTAGCAGACAGATTCGTGAGAGATGAGAGATGCTTGCAGACTGATGCGTTTCTTAAGAGGCCCGTTGAGTGCGCAGCCACTTTGCTGAAATCCCCCAAAGCTCTGTTCGTGTTAAAAGTAACTATTAAACTGACGTAATTCATGAAAGCGAGACGATGAATGTCATCTTCTGTACCACTTCGAACAGTAGGAGGCGCAAGAATCATTTATGTCAGACAAACTCCTCGCAGCTGCTAATTTGCACGCTAACAATCTACAAATAGCAAATCGTTGATGCTCATGAATTGTCAAACAATTTAGTTGATAAATTACACTGAAATAACCTGGCTAAAAAAAAACTACAGCAAAAAGATTCACAATTCAGAAGATTATATTTAGGTATAATTATCTGGCAAGAGAACAAGAATTGACTTGGCAGGATCACAGGCTAATAAGTCCCGGTATGCCTCGATTTACCGAGAAGCCAGCAGGAAAGTGGGTAATTGCTTTTTTTTTTTTTTTTTTTTTTTTTTTTTTTAAAAACAACAAAAAGAACTAAACTTCTTGTATCCACCTTACACACAAGGCCCTCAGAGTACTAAAGAGGACAGTCTATTTGCAGGTCAACTTCAGTTCCTCATCAAAACACTTGTACCTTACATACAACAAATTGTGCGCAAAAACTGCAAGTTTTCTCTTCCAGCAAATTTCACATCAACCTCGTAGTATTAAGGCTGAGTTATACTTCCACGTCAGACCTGCGCCGTCAAGGAAGACCCGAGTTACGACCCTGCGCCGTAGCCTGACGCGCTCCTCTCGAATTTTCTAACCTTCGCGTCGCGTAGACGCGTATGACGTGGCAGAAACGGACTGTGATTGGTCCACTCAGACTGTTGTTTCCGGTTCAGCGCGAAATCACTGCCATTGTAGAATAGAATCAAACATTATTTTCTACACGCAAAAATGGACCAAGCCGACGGGAGAATCATCGAAGAGCAAGTCTCATCAAGACATTATTGTGATTGCCAAATAGCAAGGTCGGCGATTGAAAAAAAAAAAAAAAAAAATGGAAGAACCACAGAGATGTGTGTGTTCGGAATCGAGTGGCCACACGAAGCGGTGACCCAGTCGGCCAAAAACTGCCAACTTTTTATCACTTTATGTCGTATTTTTGGTTGGTGCACTTCATCATTTATTGTGTACATATGTTTGCTGTGAGTCTGTGACTTACAGTGGGGAGAACAAGTATTTGATACACTGCCAATGGGTTTTCCCATTGGCAGCGTATCGAATACTTGTTCTCCCCACTGTATTTACGTGTCACACTTCAAGTATATGAAGAATAAAGCACAGATCTGGTGGCAAAAGAGTTGTTTTGATCTTTAATTTTCAATAACAAATAGTTCATACACGATACATCATCACTGATTGAGAGTGCCTCGGTGCTTTTTATGATAATGTTAAAATCAAGGCTCCCAACGCAGTTTGGGAAGTTCCATAGATGCCAGAAATCTGCTATGGCTTCCCACTGACTGGTTGTAGGACATGGCAAACAAATCGGGCTGGAGGGCTTTGCAGACCTTGAATGCAGTGCTCGACGCAGGTTTGAAGCTGGCCGCCAAAGCTAGCTCTCTCCACCAGAGTCTAAAACTCCCTGTGCGGCATCAAAAGTCGGCCAGACCGCCTCGAAACAGTCTTCTGCGTCGCCTGCCCCTCAACATTTGTATGTTAAATATTTATTCAGCGTTGATGAGCAGAATATTTACTTTCAAGAGTTCCATCTTGCATTTTTTCTCCGTTAAACTAGACTAGCAGAAGTCAACAAGCATGCCCCAAAACCGTACAAACATAACGCCACACCCCTCTAGTGGCTTGGCGGTGAATTACAGAGCAACGTGTTCCCTCCCCGCAGAAATATCGAATGTCGAATGATGCCGTAGTCGCTGCACCGTCACCGCAACGCGGGAGTATAACTCAGGCTTTAGAGGCAGTTTTGTTTGATACCGGAGATTCAAAGGCCACATCCCATTTTGTTGAAAGCAATTTTTTTCCCTTAAATCGCCACAAATTTGTGCTGTGTGAATGGTGACTTTGGCGAATTCTATTTGAAATGGAAAGGTGAATAAATCCCTACAGTTATGGCCCTGATGAGTCAATTTAGTTGGAGCCGGTATGAAATTGGCTAATTGCATTCAACACAAAGGGCCAGGCTGTGATGCTTGACTATAACAATTTCCCAAAGACCTCTGATATTACATCAAAAGATGGTAAATTCACAAGTCTACTTCAGCCCTGCGTTATAACTTGATAGCCTACGCACAAGAGATCGAGCTGGGAAATGGACAGCAGTATCAAAGGGGCTCAAAGGGAGTCATAATAATTAGCCCCATCGGGTCGCAATGGACCGAGTGGAATCCAACTATAGTTCTTCTTCTTCCTGACAGCATACCAAATTCCACGAGTCCCATCTATTCCACATCAGCGCTTATTACGGCGTTTGTGCACTCGCTGATGTGTCAGCTCCCGAGCTTCCTCAGAGGGGAGGCACTAATTGCACCACCAATTCCACAGCTGGATGTGCAACTGTGCCAGGGGAAAAGTGGCTCTTGGAAGGCCACGCGGATTAGGCACGCCATCGGCCGGCTGTGCCCTGATTCTGCGATGCTGACCCAATTACTGAGGTGCTGTAGCAAGGGTGAGATGGGTCCGCAGGCATACCCAGCCACCTGGATAGCGAACGGAAAGGCAGATGGACAGCTAGATTGATGTTGACTGATAAATGGGTTGATGGATGAGCAGATATATGCAGTTATCGACAGTTTTATGGAAAATGGATGGATGGACGGGAGGAGAGAAGGGACTGACTGAAAAATGGATGAATGCAAGAAGTCAGGTTGGTCCTGCTTACTTTTCAGTTCAAGGCCCATAATGAATATTAAAGGTCGTTTGTGTGCTTTACCAACAAGGCGTTCATCCCAAGCTAGCAGCAACCAGTTACAGGAAAGCCTCTGTCTTAGTGGCCAGATGCCCAATTCCTGTTTGTTTACCACGAATCCTCCCCACGCCTGCCAAGAAAGCAGCACTGGGGCTAATGGCAGAGCATTAGCTGCAGCACACAAAAGCTAAAGTAGGCGGCTTGGAAGCTTGGAAGCCAGGCCCGCGCCTGTTAACAAGGCCGACTGATAAGCGCTGACTCATTAACAAGCTGAGGTGTGCCTCGCGGGCCCCGTGGGGGAATCATACGCCAAAACCACAGTGACATTTAGAAGACAGCCTGAGATAGTATTGCGTTTGGATACACCAACTCGGGCTTAGGCTATTTGCTGAATTTTGCCTTGGATTTAAAGACCTCCCACTAGTTCTAAGCGCATTGGCATCTGGCAGAAAAGCAATTATTCCTCCTGTTCTTGGTGGCCATTAATAAAGGCGCGGCGGCTGATTGATTAAAAACCCCCACATTGTTTTTTTTTCACTGCAGTCTAGATGAGGTAGGTTCACTTCCAAGTCCGTTTCTACAGCTTCACAAACACACAAAGGAATAACATCCACGGCTACTGTTAGAAGTTACTCTCGGATAGAGGTTCAATATTAAGTTTCCTGTAGGACGTGCACATCCATGCCGACGGTGGCGTCATAACACCAAAACAAGAGTGCTTATATGCAAAATTAAATTGTTCAATTTTCTGAGGGATATTTTGCATAAATCAGTAGGGTGTTCCTTCACATGAGTGTTCACACATTTATATTTTGTATTGTAATTGCAGTTGTAACTAAAATGAATGTAATCATATAATTAACTAACGACCTAAAAAAAATTTAGTATGTTTCTTAATTACAGTGTCAGTTGCTGGATAAACGCAGGACGGATGTGTGGATGGACGGAGGATCCATATACAGATGCCAGCTGGATAAAGGGATGGATGGGTAGATGAATGAACAAATGGCAGATGGGCAAACAGATGGATTGAATTTCCAGATAGAAAGCCGGATGGATGAATGTTGGATACAGATGGATGGATGGATTGATAGCTGCCAGTGGTTGGATGGGTGAGATTTCAGAGAGACTGATAAATAAGTGGGTAAATGGATGGAGGGATGATGGGTGGACGAGCTAGACGCATAGGCAGATGGATAACGGATGGGTGGTTGGTGAGTAGTGTCCTCTGATGTCTCATGTGTTCATCCATTGATTTGCCAAGATCAGCGTTCTCTCTCAGTAATACATAAGATTGAATAATTTATGCTAAGTAGATCTTTGTGCCTCAGGACCCTTTTAGCGTGGAGACTCCATTATGACGCCGTTCTTCTCTCACTAGTCACCACGCCCTCATCTTCTTCATCCTCCTCTTCCTCACTGCTCTGCGGTGGTGTGACTAACTAAAGACTGATTCAGCAGCACAATCGCTAACAACCAGAGAACAACAACCTCGCCTATTTGTCACCTGCGAAATTAACGAGTGAGCGGCTCCGTATTGACATTTTCCTCCCTTGGATCCAAAAGGGATTCTGTATCAGGATGAGACTTTACCTCCTTTAAGCTATTAAGATCCCACCAAAGTGCAACAAATTATGTTTCGACTAATGAGATTCTACTGATTTAGAAGTGTAAAAAAGGAACATTCCCCACTACACGCTGGTATTAGTATTTCCTTGCACAGTTTTAACACTGCTGAGAGGTCCAAGTTCCAATCCTAAACCCTGAACCTGAATCTACCCCCAAACCTTTATCCAACTCTAAAAGGGCAGCCACTTTTTTCCTTAACCTTTACCCAAGTTATAACTATTGAATTCTAAATTCATCACCAGCATCCAGACCCTAATCCACAATTAAGGATAGGGAAGGGGAGCAATTTGAAATTTAGACTAAAACCCTAAATCATTACCAGAACACTTACCTAATCTTGCATAAAGAATATCTAAACCGGTGCATTGGAAACGAGTTGAAATTTCAACCATAAACCTGACAAGGAATTGATTTCTTGGGTCCAACTAAAAGCAACATAAAGTTTGAAATATTCGTGTAATCTTTATAAGATCTAGATTTTGGCTTCTGAACCGTGTGTACACTAGGGCTGAACATCGAGCATCAATGGGATCCGGTTCTACACTCCGATGCTCCCGGAACTGTTCAAATTTTTAAAATTTTGATTCCATGTTTCGATGACCTGACAGTCGAGCGGGAAAAAAATTGCTGCCGAAAACCACAAAGAAGCCACATAAAGAGTGTGATTGTGCATTGTACCTTGATTATAACCATGGACACGGTGCGGCGGCACTCAAAAGTTTGGCTCAAATTTACAAAAAAAGAAAAGACCAGTCAGCTCAGTGCAATCAGTGCAACATTTGCAACACAACTATATAATCCACAGGTGGCTGCACGACCAATATGATTAAACACCTCCGGCTTCATTGAATATAAGTGCAGAGTTCATAGCTGAGTGCCGCATATTTGACACGCTGCACCGGTCCTCGTCCTCTAACCCGTCAGAACCAGGTAAGTAAAACAATAAATTAGCTCTGTCTTCTGCTGCCCCCACAACCTGACCCAGGATTAAGTGGTAGATGGATGGATGGACGGACGGACGGAAGGACAGAATAGTACGAGAATAAGTCGTATTATTACGTCGGGCTAATGTAGCTATATACTTTACATAGTGCGTTGCCGCCTGCGTTAAAATCAACAGTATTGACAGCATCTTTTTTATACTCTGTTGTGTTGCTTGTTTAGAAAGAAGCAGCCATATGAAGCATTCAGTTACTTTTTTTAATGAACTTGTAGCAGTGAGCACATGCAGCCATCACATAGCATCCAAGCTGGACTCGCTCATCTCTTCTTCTACGCATTATACGTACACACTTGTAAAGCGCCACTCACTGGCCTAACTGGTATTGTCACAACATTGCAAGTGTCTGTAAACACAACAGAATCAGTTTTACAAATAAGGACTCATTATTTTGCCTCATCTACATCAAATTATAATCAATAAAAGAATTCATACCAATGCTTCGTCGTAGCTCCCAGCTAAGGTACATGTATGCCAAAAGAATATGCGTAAATGTTTTCTCCGTGAGCTTTTGAAACAAACATCTTTGTGAAAGTGCATTCATGTGGAAAGAAACTTCATCACATTCAGGTTCAAAGACTGATATTAACATAGAAGTTAAAAATAGCCCTGTGAGAAGTTCATCTAATTAAAAAAAAAAAAAAAAAAAAAATCATCGCGAAGTTAAGACATTAATATAAACTATGCGTTTTTTTGGACTCTGCCACTGTTTTGTTTTGGTTTTTTTAGGGCTGTCAAACAATTAAAAGTTTTAATCGAGTTAATCACAGCTTATAAATTAATTAATTGTAATTAATCGCAATTCAAACCATCTGTAAAATATGCCATATTTTCCTGTAAATTATTGTTGGAATGGAAAGATAAGACACAAGACTGATACAGTATATACATACAACATACTGTACACACGTACTGTATTTATTTATTATAACAATAAATCCACAAATGGCATTATTAACATTCTTTCTGTTGAAGTGATCCACGGATAGAAAGAGTTGTAGTTCTTAAAAGATAAATGTTATCGTTACAAGTTATAGTAATTTTATATTAAAACCCCTCTTCATGTTTTCGTTGTAATAAAATTGGTAAAATTTTCAATCAAAAGTAGAGTTAATATAATAAGAATAAAAATAACAATAATAAGAATAAGAATAGAGTGACCAAAGTCTGAGTAAGTTTTATGTGTATTTTGCAAAGCGATTTTGATTGGGAATGCCAGTTCACTTTGCATTGTTGTTTAACTGTGTGAGAATAGGGCCTCATTACTACAGACTGAAGTGCTTTTCTTTTGTGTGAACATTTTTTTTTTGAGAGAGAGAGATAGAAATATTATTTTTGTTGTGCTTTCACTAAATGATACTTATGTTTGTTGTGAAGGAGTTCCGAAGCTTATGCCAATAAACGGCGCGGTCCAGAGAACGCCTGTGTCCACTCGCCTTTGTAACATATATATATCTCTGAACATATCTTACCCAAAATACAACAAGAGACACATACTTGCCACTAAAACAAAGAAAACTTACAGAAATATGTCCAATCCAACAGCATAAACGTCTCACAACTACTAATTCTCCCACTTTTAGAAGGAATAATATTAGTATGGAACGGCGCTGCCCCCAAGCGGCCAGTGGCCTTCTCTTCACTCTTAATGTCCATAAACGGCGCCATTGTAATCTGTTTGAGGCAATGCGTGAGCGGGTCATTCAGTGCATGCGTTAATTGCGTCAAATATTTTAACGTGATTAATTTTAAAAATTAATTAACGCCTGTTAACGCGATAATTTTGACAGCCCTAGCTTTTTTGTTTGGTTTTTTTGATTTAAGAAAATTGGAATTGAGAATCGTTGGGAACCGGAATGGAAACGTGGAATCGGAGCCGGAGTCAGAGCCGGAATCGTTCAATTTCAGACTATGCCAACCCTGTGTACACAGATGTTAACCACTACATTCATTCACAAACAACACATTGTTAGTATTCTCGGACCCAAACACGTGTAAAGACTGTTGCAAAGTTGGCTGAATATTTTACACCAAAAACAGGCAGATTATTTTTCCCGGGCGCCGGGTAATGCTGAAGTCCTTTTTAAACTGGCCGATTGGATAGTATATACCCTACCCACCGACGTCACAAAACCACGTGCTCGCTGTATGGTTCCGCCCACTTGTCCGTCATTTTGTCTCTGTATTAGCATTGGTTTCAATTGATCGAGGAATTTAAAATGCATTTCATGGAAGACCCGGTGCTTTCTGATGCTGTAAACTCACTGGATGTGTTGCATAAAAGGTGTTATGTGGAAAAGCTTCGTTCTATACAGTCGCCAGATCCGTATTTGATGCCTAAATCGATGATTTTTGACCGGCTGCCTTCGCCGTCTCTGCCTGACCCTGAACTGTACAACTATCTTGTCCACACAAAATCAGCCTATTCTCACAAAAGTTTGAAAAACTTTAAGAGCTTGGAGGCTTATAAATGCTACGTTGCTGGTTGGGTGAAACAGGTCCTCGTACACGAAAATTCGGCAGGAATCTTGTGCTCGGAAGGTGAGTTACGAAATTTTCAATTCAAAATCTTTTGTTCTTGCTAACATCCACTGTCAAGTCTAACGTATTTCATGTCATTTGTCAATGGAGCTAGGGCTTTTAATGTTTATATGGATTAGCGATAGCACTCTCACTACATACATACGTGTATGTTGTCGGCGATTAGCCTAGCAATGATCTTAATTGTGGTTGTCAGCCCAAAACCCTCTAAATATATATTAAATGCATCTTACCAGATATAAAATGACTACTACATAATCTGTGGTAATCGTTTGGAGCCCAGTTTTGTCGTCGAATTGCAGCAGCCCATCTCGCTCTCTCCTCTCCGTGTCTCTCGGAATCCGGTAGAACTTCAAGTCTCTCCGTCTATCTTCTCTGTTATTGCAACCGACCGCCACACACGCCTTCACCATTTTGATTATTAATGTTAACGAGCAGAAAAACACGCCGTAAATAGGAGGAATGTACGTAGCCGTAACAGGTCAACACGATGTGTTGACGGACAAGTGGGCGGCACCAGTCAGGAGAGCGGAGTTGTGACGTCACGTGGGTAGGGTCTATAGGCAACTCGTATAATTATCTGTTCAACGCCTGTTGGATAAATTTTGTTATCACAATAATCACTAACAAACAGATACCCTTTAAATGCATGAAACATTTAGGTTAAAGTTAAAAAACTGAAAATTTCCTTGGCGGAGGTAACTACCATTGTCTCTGCTGCTCCAATTGGCGGATGAGTAACATTCCTCCAAGGGGTCTGCCTCATTGCAATGTTGCTGGAATGAAATAGGTCATTTTCTGGATCTAACCATTCCCTGACCTCACTTTCACGCCCCCTAGGCGAGTGGTGGTGATGATGGGTAGGAGGGTATGGCGGTTTGAGGGGATAGGGGGGCTCTACTGCCATGCCTTTCATTCTCCTGTCTGTTGAATTGTTGGCATGTGTCCTAGGTGCCTCTCGCACGACGCTCCCCAGAGAAACTGAGTGGCTTGCTTGCCAACTCACTGGCGAGCGGGACCAGGGCAGGCGATTCATTGTGGCTATTTATTGCGCCGCTCCGACAAATTCCTGTACTTAAGGTGATGAAGAAAGAAGCAAGTTTAACTCTGATTAATGTCTTACTGCGGTGTGAATGGGGGCGGATGTTCTCATTTCCCAGCAGACGCGTCATCACATTTGATCTAGTGTAAGTAATATTAGCATCTGTCTCCGGTGAGATGGCACATTTACCGACAAAAAGGATCTTAAATACAAACGAAGACAAATACAAGTGGAGAGATGCCAGGGCAAATGTGAAATACCGGCAAGGGCAACCAGATGAAGAGGTACTGACCGAGCTTTCGATACAAAAGGGTTAGGAATAAGGATGATAGGTTAGGATTAGGGTTCAGGTTTATTGATGACAAACTAGTTCCCTTCCCCCTCCTAACCTCCAATTATTGAAGTTCTCATCCAAACACCGTCAAACTCCCAGTGGTGCATAATGACTCACCTTGACAGACAATGTCAAGCAAAAATGGCTCTGAAGCCCAAGCTGAGCAGGTCACCCATGCACGGTCCTCAACTCCCGGCGGGCACCCTTTTATCAAAGGTGATGTCCATCTGAATGCCAGCCAAGATCGTTAACAACAAAGTAAGGAGGAGTGCACGGCCACCTTTGCTCACTGTTTCTACATTACTACCACATGCATAATTCATCATTCATGAACTAGCAGAAGCAGCTGTTGCGGTGGAGTACAGTAAAAGTGTGGGTGTGCGTGTGGGTGCGCACCCAGGGAGATGTCGTGAAAATGCAAATGCGAAATATCCACTCGCAATTAAAATACTGAAGCGTGAGGAGCCGTGTTCCACCTGAGTCGCTCTGAAGTTGAGCTCGCCCACTGAAGTCGGCAACGGAACCGGAGCGATTACCAAGCAGGAGTCATATTATGTAACTAGACAGAACATTCCGGCTCCTTTGAAGCTCGCCACAGGGTGGATATCCTTCCAAAGTCACAACGTGCTTGCTACTGTAAAGCACGCCTGTTGCTGCACTGTGTTTAGAGTGCAAACAATATTTTATTATTACTAGACACACACACCCGCACACACAGCAAGAAACTGAATTGCTGCAGTCATGATGAGACTGTGGCACATGAGCACGATGTTTGTCATTTTAATCAAGCATATCCTCAAATTTTACAGTGACGGATCTGCAGGGAGAATTGCTTTCAAAACAAGAAGGCTGGAGAAGTGGGTGTTGGACGTTAAAGCAACAGGGAACAACTATATAATTGCATCTCAGAGGAAATAATTTTGTTTAATAAATTGAAAAAACACAGAATGTCATTTTGCTGATGTGTAATAGAAGGGGTGTAACGGTACACAAAAATCTCGGTTTGGTACGTCCCTCGGTTTTGAGGTTACGGTTCGGTTCAGTTTTCGGTACAGTAGGAAAACAATGTAAATGTGCTAGTTGTTTATTACACACCTTTGTGCTTTCAACAATAGGAACATTAGCCTATACAAAGCTAGAATTCTGCTCAAAAAGTAGCAGGTATTTAAAGATAATCCAACAACAATTTGCCTTTTAGACCCCGCATTTTGGTCTGCTTTCTTTCTGAAAGAAAGAAGAAAAAAGAGGTCCTGTGCTAAAGAGAAAAGCAATCCCAATGACAAAGATTTTAACATGTATTTTCACAAATGAAATGCCTCAATGATTTTTTTTTCTCAAGTTAAAGCGCCACACAAAAATTAATAAATTTAATTGTGTAAGCAGGATCTGTGTATTATTCTTATTATTTAATTACAGGTGTTTTAGCTCATTTCAATTAATTTTATTTAAATGGGCTATTATTTATTTTATTATGTGTTTATATTTTACAAATGTGATGTAGTATTCATTTATATTGTATATTTGATGTTGTATAACTTTAGTTCCTATGTGAATATTAGTTCCTACTTGTTTTGTTGTGGTAGGAGGGTTTTGTATTGAACACGGGGGCCGTGTTGGTTATTATTATAGCAGAGAAGACAGCAGTAACTCAATAAAGACAGTCAACAGTGCCCCGATCTACCATTGAAAGAGATCTGATGGACTCAAAAAGTGGGATACGATTGCATATTAGTTTGAAAATTGACTGGATCCACCGTATTTTTACAGGAGTGACTTCCGGTCTGCCCAATCTTAGCTACCGGTAGTAGTATTGATGCAGGAGGGTCACGGCTCGCGTCAAATAATAAACTCTGCCGTTCTTTTCACGTGCGTCGTGTTGAGCCGCTTCTGGGACGCGTTTAATAGCGGCCGCACTGCGACTGGTGTGCATTGGCTGATTGACTTTAAACGCCCGCGTTTCACTGCGTTGTCGCGGTGGCCACGTTGTCGCGCTTCTGTTGACGTTTCTGGGTTATACTGTCACACCGTGTTGGTCCTCATTATAGTAGAGAAGATGGAGTAAATATAATCTACAGTACACAAAGAAACTGTAAGCAGATCGACTCACAGCCTCGAAAAGTAAGGGTTACATTACGTCAGAAACTCGTTCGGTACGCCTCCGTTCCGAACCGAGCACCACGTACCGAAACAGTTCGATACAAATACATGTACCGTTACACACTTATGTAATAGGGAGGAAAACGGAAATTAATGGCAGTATTCCCAGAAGTGGCCGCCTTTAGTCTGAGCAGACATTTTATAAATTCTGGTACTATTTTAGCCAATCAAATGCAAGTAGCCCAGATTGCCCACCTTTCCTTGTGTCATCAGTCACACCCATTGTCATATGTACCCGTGTGTGAGTCTCTCAGTGTTTATGTGCGTTGTGTAACTGGACTGGACGTCACAGCAATGCCTGCCTTTTTTGTTTAAACAATATTTTCTCCATTATCAGAGGTACAGGAAATTTGTGATTTGCATATTGAAAAGCCTTGAGCAATCGCCTTTCACACGGTCAGTTATAGCCAGTGCTGTCTGTCCCTATAAAGGATTGAAACACCAACTTAATAACAAGCCAAGAAAAAGCTCTCCATGTCAACCACAAAAAATGCTGATAATTATGACTATGGTGTCTCGATCATGTATTTTTGCACCTCAGTCTGAATTCAAGTCATCTGATTTTGAGGATCTGCTGATACCAAGTTCCAATCTCTTACCCCGGCAATGTATTGAGGAGATTTAAAAAAGCCATATCAAAATAAATGTAACACATTTCCATTGTGCTGATATTATCACTCTTGCATGATACTATCTTACTGTTAGCTTCCAATGACACCCAGCAGAACGTTCTTCCACCAGCGGTGTTTACTTCCGCTTAAACTATTTCAAAGTTTGTTGCGTATTATAAAACAGACATGTTTTTCTTTTAGGTCCTTGTACATCTGTTTTTTTTTTTTTTTACTTTTGTTATTAAAAGTAAAAATGATCAAGCCCACTTTCCAATCACATGATCAGATCGGAAACAACTCTTTCTGAACTCAATCAGAAGTGTCAGAAGCTGCCATCCCACCTCTGATATCACCTCAATAGCTGGGAAAAAGGTTCCATTTACACAGAACAGCAACAAGCAACAAGCCGGGAAAAAGTAGGCTTTTATCCGTATCTTTCACACAACGGCAGCCCGTGACAAATTCTAAAAATTCCTGACTTTAATAGTGTTACGCCTCTTATACTACCTAAGACTGTAAGAAGCTAAAATGCTCAGTACCTTTTACACAGAACAACAACACAAGAAAAAGCCTGGCAAATTGATGGGTAACTAACATAAGATGGCAACCGAAGACAAAATATAATAGGCACTGTGAATTGTCTTTGTTGAGTTGAGTCTGATACTATCTCAGAATGTGGGCAATCGATACGTTTCACGCACCACAGCAAATTGATTAATTTTATACTTGACATTAAAAAGTGTTTACACATTTGACACTACCTTGGAAGGTTAGAAACCAGTATCTTTCACAGAGAGGAACAACTACAAAACAAACCAGGAAAAACCTTGCAGTGGTACTTTTCACAATAAACAGACTCGTCAAAAATGCTTAAATCGGCAGTTATACTACCTCTGACATTCATGGCACAACGTAAACTCCTCATTACCGTGTCCAGTTTTCAGACTTCCCAGGAAGTATCGCCATGGATGGGATGGTGGTGGGATGTAAGAGGTTAGGTAAAGCATTTGGCACTTAACTTGTGATGCTCTCACCTCTGTCTGAAAGGCACAGGTGTATAAATGTCAACATTTCTGTTATGGCTCCACATTTCCTGACACTCCTATGTGAAAGGGGCTAAACTGTAATCTGTGTGCAACAAGCACAATAATAAACACATTGCTCAATGAAGTGTCAATCATACGGGAGCACGGTGGGATGTTTGATACAGCTCCACTGTGTGTACTCCATGTTTTTTTCTGGGCCCAACAGAGCGCATACAGCTCCTCCGCCAGCACTTGTTGACTATCAAATGAGACCGCCGCCCTCGGGTTTCTTCCTTGGCATGCTCTACCGCTCTGCCAGGTTTGGCGACAATCGGCCCAGTAGTTTGTTTGTTTGGGGGTTTTTTTTGCATAAAATGCTGAGACATGAGCTGTGAACAAAAAAAAAATGACATCACCCCCCCGCCCAAACCAGAGAAAATACAGGAGTTGACACAATATCCTCCCTGCAGCCTCACAAGTAAACCATATGAAGATTCTGCTACTGCTTTGCCTACAAAAGCATGCCAAAAAGGAGCCTTCTTTGATATGTACTAAAGATGCACGATAATATCGGTTATCGATAATTATCGGCCGATAATGGCAATTATGACGTCACACAGATAATCCAGATTTAAAAAATTCAACCGATAATGCAATCCGATAATTATATACTTGATTTAGCCTCCAAATGTTCGCAAATGATGCCGTTTTGTCCACTTCTCCACTGCCGCCTCCTCAACCCCTCTTCTCTCTGAAGCCCCTGAGGGGCGAGGGGTTCAGGAGTATGGCGTCATAGAGGAGGCGGAGTTACACAACAGAGTTGAGGCAATATTATGGCAGATCTCACTAACGTTGGTTGTTTTCCGTGTCGTAAACAAACGTCGCTCTCGCCATCTGCAAAACATGCACTGCAGAAGTTGCTCGAGGCGGAAAGAGTCCTCATTCAACACCACTAACCCAGCAGCCATTTAAAACTGCATCACAAAGATTTTTGGAACGAATACGAGGCGCTGCTAGCGCAAATGCTACAGCTAAACATACATAAACAAGCTAAACTACTGGGCTTGTGACGATAGAGAGACCCTGCGGACTTCCCTTCCCGGAGTCAGGTTGTTTAGGAATGCAGCCCAAAGCCAGTGGTAAACTCCATCTAAGGCTAAACACCGGCAAGGAGACAGATAGTCGACAAGTAGCAGTCTTCCGACAGAGCCCGCCGCCCTGGCCGGTCCGGCAGGCCGCTGGCGAGGCAGGTAGGCGGCCCGAGCCCGATTGCCCGGCGGCTGGACCTCCGCCGAACACCCCGGTTTCTTGAGCATTCCCCCATGGCGTTTGGGACGCGAAGCGCGCGCCTCCATCCTGAGCAGAGCCATGCCCCGAATACGCCGCAGCGAGACGGCCGGGGTTGGGCGGATATAACACCGATACGAACGTAGCTGCCGCCGCCACTCATCTCCAGTTCAACTCATCGTGCACTACGGCGGCCGAATGGACTGAAGGGCACAGGCGGGAGGGAATGCCGGACGAGAGACGTTTTTTTTACCGAAGTGACCGGAGAGCCCAAGCCCCGGATAAAAAAATAATGTAGTTTATACGACCACCATTCTTTGTGAAAAACATGCCGATTACATGAGTTAAGTGATATCAAGTAAGCATGCTTCAGCACAGTGGTTAAATGATAATTGTAACATGCATCAAACCACTCACAAGAAGTCAGCCAGTCAGTAATGCATTCAGTACGCTGTAAATTTATGACGTCTTAATCAGATCATTCTTCTTAAATCTAGTCAAATAATTTTCCCCATCTTGTTTTGAGTGTTAAAGACGAACAAATGAATGCTCCACATTTTTCTACTTACTTGAAGTAAATATTGCCATTTGTTCTTGTTGAGCCCATACATCTAGAAAAAAAAAAAAAAAGTAATTTTTCACCTAAATCAAGAAAAAAAATGCTTTAAAATAATGTTTTGAACCATACATATTCTTGAACATTTTTGTACATTTCTGACTTTTTTTAGGATTAAGTATAATAATTTATTGCTTAAAATTAGGCTGTTAAGCTTATTTTCAGCAAGCTATTTTTCTTCAAGAAATCTGATTGAAATATACTTGAAGTGCTGGCAGATAATTTCATTTATTTCCAATAGATTTACACTGAAAACAAGGGAATTTAACTAGTTTCAAGGTGTGTTTTTGCAGTGTAGTAATTTTATATGTTAGGAATGGCTTACTTTTAAATGCATTTTTGTGCAACTTGGGGATTTACTCTGTAAGTAATTGTTGCCAAAAGTTTACCATTACACAATGTCAGACAATCTGTCTTTATCTAGATGTTGGAATGTACTACTTGTTCACATTTCACGTTGAAAAAAGGAGCAATAAATTATATTTTTGCACAGTAATATTTTCTCTTGTGTATACTTTAAAATTTTACATAAATCTTTCAATAGAATTATCGGCTTGACACTATCGGTTATCGGTTGGAATGAGGAAGAAATTATCGGTTATCGGTATCGGTTGAAAAATGTATTATCGTGCATCATAATATGTACCGAACAGCATGAATTTTGTTTGTTTTAATTGTACGTTAAAAAATTAACTTTTATATTTCAGCACAGAAAGTGAACTGCAAAAGTTATTCACCCACACTAAACCAATCACATCCAGTCCCAGTACTAAACATTTCACCGTTCAGTAGAATGAGAAAGTGTCTCAAAACTTTTGACCAAGGGCGCAAGCTATTTTTCCACCGAACCCATTACAGTTCAGTGAGCCATGTCTTGTATGTATCCGTGTCAAGTGCCAACAATGCTCTGATTTGATTTTAACCTCTAAAATAATAGATGCATCCATCACAAAGCCTTCTAGCTAAAATATTACCCCTTCAAGAAAAATAACAAAAAATTACCCAATATAACAGAAATATCCCCGCCCTAAATATTTACTGCATAAAGAAGTACTGCTGAATAGGATTTGGACACACCCTCTGTACAAATGGGCTTTTACTTTTATATCACATTTCCACCTTCATGGGACTCAAAGCACTTGGACACTGTCACTTCATTCGCCAGCTGATGATTCAGTATCTTGCTCAAGGATGCTTGAACATGGTCACCAGGCAGGGGATTGAACTCAAAACCTTTGGTTAGGAGATGACCACTCTACCACTGAGCCATGCTGCCCAAGAAAACCACTCCATCCAACATTATGCAAGCCACTTGAAATGCCAAAACAAGGCAGATCATACAGCATGACACACCAGATTTTACTACTGTCACATGTGAAGAGTCAAGATTGTCAAAAAGTAATCAGATCAGAATTTAAATTTGCACTTAAGCATGTGCCGATAATCGGTCTGAAGGTATACCGTGGTATGGAAACATTACAGTTTCAAAACCTCAAAAGTTTTCCATCATGCCGTCCCAAAGGTATTAGCGATTTTTTATGTGCCATAAATTCAGGGACTAATCCTTCACTTGCAGCTGCAAGGCTCAACCCTCCCCACCAGTTGTTGCTCAGTGTCAGTGAGTCAGCTGTGCTACACGATGGCTGGAGGAGGTGAAACTCCTGAACGTTTTCCCCCATCGAAGAAAACAAAATCGCTGGTATGGAAATACTTTGGCAACAGAAAAGTTACAAACGGCAGCGGCTTAGAGGAAGAGGGCTAACCGACATGTAAAAAATGTTTGCGGAGGGTGGCTGCTGAGGAGGCAATACCTCCAATATGATTTCATATTTATACAAAATTAAAGATTAGTAAACACTATTATGAACATTTCCAAGCAGCTGCGAGAGTTACCTCCTGCGTGTTTAGTGTGTCTAGCAGTGGTAAAACAAGTGTTTTTTTCTCTCTGGCAACTGTGTGTTGTAAACATGATACAAGTCATACACATGCGCTTTTTATGGAAAATAATCATTTTTCTGATCATAATAATGTTAAGCTGGTGCTGTGTGTTTACACTCATCAGTTATTTTTTGTTGTTGTTTTTTTTAGAATATTTTGTTTTTTTTTTTTTGGTTTTTTTTAATTTAACATTATACAGTGATACCTCGGCTCACGAACGCTTAAGCTCACGAACTTTTCGCCTCAAGAACATTAAATTCGCGAGCATATAGTCTCTGCTGGCGAACTAGTTTTCGGCGGACGAACCAAGCCACGCGGTCGGACAGCGCCACGAGAAGCTGACGCACGCTCACGGCGTCCCAGTTCGTCCCCTCCCTTTCGTTGAGTGCGGACGTGGTTTGTGTTTGATAGACATTTTGGACCATATTGAGTGTACTTTTGCTATTATGGGACCGAAAAAGAGTTACATACAGTCCTTATGGAAGGTGACTCGTGTTACCAATTCGCCCTCGACTGGTAATTGGCGGTGCTTTCAGCTTCCCACCGTCGTGAGAAGTGGACCGGCGAGTCACGTTGGCTCGTTGTCGTCGGTTGTCTTCGGTTCGCCCGATTTCCTCTCCAGAAAGGAGGCGGCGTGCATACAAACACCCAGAGGCGTCGGATGGCTTTTATTAACAACCAAAAGCATGTGGTGGGCACAGCAGTGGAGTCTACGCTAACTGCACACTTTGCCGGTAACACTCTCCTTCCAAACAGTAACTCCCTCCCTCCTCCTCCCACTCCTCCCACTCCCATACCATCGCAAAGGTAAATAAAACAACTTTATTATACAGTACAGTTTATTTCTTTAATTATAATACAATAGCACACTTATTATACATAAAATAAGGTATATTTTTGTGTAGTTTTAAGGCTTATTTAGTAGAAAATTATGTTTTATGGGGACCTGGGAACGGATTATTCTCATTTTAATGGTTTCTTATGGGAAATAAATGTTCGGAAGACGAACTTTTCGCCTCACGCACACTTTCTGGGAACCAATTATGTTCGTGAGCTGAGGTATCACTGTACTTATGTTCCAATTTGCTAATATGTATGGGGAAAAAAAATCATGTTCAATGGAAAAAAGTTTTTTTTAACCCAGCTATCTCAAAGTAACACATTTTAAAGCTGTAATTGCAATACCATGAAACCGTGAAACCATGATATTTTGGCTTAAGGTTATCATACAGTCATAATTTCATACCGGCGCATGTCTATTTGCACTATATGAGTAACGTAATAAACTGAACCAAGCTACATGGTACAATTAGTGCTGATTGGGTCTGAACAAATCACCCACCAATAGCAAGGATGATGAGATGAACAGACGTATACTTCGGGCAAAGCTTGAGATACTCCCAAAAGGATGCATAATATACCAAACTGAAATGGACTACATGGTGGAAATGAGGCCAAAGGTCCTTTTGTGTGTTTCCATGGACTCACACATGCCTCATACATGGTGGGATCAACTGCGGGGGCCAGGGTGCTGGTGTTGGGAGTGTCCCATGCGGTTAGTTCCACTCCAGTGCTCCCCTTGTCATAATACAGGAAAGTAGCAAAAAGCCTCAACAGATAAGAGCCATGGAGAGAGAAAAAAAGCGCGATGCTGAGGTTGAAGCCCCCTTTCACCGCCAATTGGGGGGAAAGGGGGGGCAGTGGAAAATGTCAAAGGGTACTCACCAAAGATGACATTGCTGGAAACTGTGGAGAGTAGCGTCATTACGCTGACAATCCATAACGGAGCTAATGGTAAAGCCATGCTCGGTCGCTCGGATATCCCGCTCGTTGGCTTCCAATTGGGAGGCAGGGGAGTGGGGAAGCTCACAGGAGGCGAGGGCAGGGGTCTCAATGGAGGTAACCTGCAGGAAGACGGCAGAGCCGTTATTGGTTTGTTATTCGTCTACGCCATCTCCTGCTGTGAATAAACGACCTTGTGCTTGCATCGATCGGCTTGTGTCATAACACGCAGAAGGGGGGAGTAGAAAATGAAGGGGCTTCGGGGTGTATTGACAGTAATGAGAGGGAGAGGAAGGGCGGGAGGTGGTGCGGAGGTTGAATAAGACCAAAACAACATTGGTGGACCGCAAGCAAAATTAGTTTACCGCTTCAAAAACTGTACTGCGGTTGGAATAAGATGTTGAACCAAGATTTATTGTTGCTGGCTGAGGCACAGCTGCTGGGTACGCTAATGTTAGCATGAGTGTTCATGGTTGCTTTTTTTTTTTTTTTTTTTTTTTTTTTTTTTTTTTTTTTTTTGGTGGGAAACATCAGTACATGGGGATGATGTGGTTCAGTGGTAGTGGAATCGTTCTCTAACCCAGAGGTTGTGGGTTCAATTCTCCCCCCTGATGAACTCGTCTAAGTATCCTTGAGCAAGATACTGAACCCCACATTGCTCCTGGTCCTGCGTCACCACTAGGTAGACGAGGAGACAGTGTAAAGTGCGTTGAGGGCCTTAAAAGGTGGAAAGGCGCTATACAAGTCTAACACTATTTACCAATACAGAGCCATGTGGTGAAAAAGGCATGCTGTGGAAAGGGTCAATTGCAAAATGTTGTATTAAGGCACTAAAGTAAATTACCGTATTGGCCCGAATATAAGACGGCCCTGATTATAAGACGACCCCCTCTTTTTCAAGACTCAAGTTTGAAAAAAAGACTTTTTGAACACCAAATCAATTTTTATACAGAAAATAATTACAGTACATCCGAAACAAATGATTATAACAATATATTTGAGAGAAAAAGCATGTTATTTTGCCTCATTCAAATCTTAATATCTGACCATTTAAATATGTAAACTAAAGTGCAAACACATTCGTAAATGAATAGCTTCTGGTTTTTGAAATGTAAATAAACCAATCTATTGTGATAAAACAACTAAATTGCAATAACTGCATTAACCATTAGAGTGAAGTGTAACTGTAACCTTGAAACAAATCTGAATAAGGAAAAACATTGCAATAAAATAATGCAAACTGGTTAAAGTAAAAAGAGTAGCTGAGATCTGTCATGACAGAACATCGCTTCAATGATATCTGGCGCCACCTAGCGTCGTGAATGGGGAGAGTAGCTGAGCTCAGTCATGACAGAACATCGCATCAATGATATCTGGCGCCATCTAGTGTCGTGAATGGGTATAATATCTAGACCGAGAATATAAGACGAGTTCAGTGTTATTTCAATGGTGGTGTTATAAATATATAGCGCTTTTCCACCTTTCAAGGCGCTTTACACTATCTCACCATCCACCTACTGGTGACGCAGCACCAGGAGCAATGTGGGGTTCAGTGTCTTGCTCAAGGACACTTAGACGAGTTCATCAGGGTGGACAACTGAACCCACAACCTCTGGGTTAGGGGACAACTACCCTACCACTGAGCCACGCCACCCCAATGCAAAAAACACTGTCTTATCTTTCAAGAGTTACGGGGGACACCCAGTTTCTGTAATAAATTATTGTCTTTTAAGGAAATGGATCATTGGGTTTGAATCATTTGATGGCACATGTAGATTGTGCTTGATGGTCAACATTGGCAAAGGCTCTCCTAAGATCCCAAAATACTGAATTTCTGTTAAAAAAAAAAAAAAAAAAAAATCAACCCCCTTTAAAAAAAATATTGATTTTGTTTTATTTGTTTGTTTGTTGTTTTTTATGACAACTGGTCAATTGTATGATGCGGAATCCCAAAAGTTTTTAGGAAATTAATTTTTTGCTATTTTGGAAATAACTTGAAGGATAATAGCATTCTGTACCTGTAGTTAGACAGTGCCAAATGCCCCCCCCCCCCCCATTTAACTTATTGGCTGCCTTCAACTGTGCTACACGTCCAATCAATTTGATCTGGGAGAGGCTGTTTCAGTGCCATTGATGGCTATAGACGTCCAATCCATTTAAACTGAGAAGGCCAAATCATAATACACAAAAATGCTGAATCAGGGCAAGTGATTTATTGACGTTTCAATTTTAATACAAAAGAGTTCCTCAGTTCTAGAGCTGAAACGAGTACTCGAGCAACTCGAGTAACTCGAGTTTAAAAACTGATCCGAGTAATTTTATTCACCTCGAGTAATCGTTTATTTTGACAGCTCTAAGCATCACGTTTTGCTCGGACTACTTTTAATGGGGGACAACGCGCTGTCACGTGCGGAGAGGAAGAAGGGGGGAAAAAAAACTTACTGCAGCCGACAGCCGCCACAAACGACGCCGACGTTGCTAAATACTAGCCCGCACGATGCTACGTTGGTACAGGTAGCGTCTCATAGAGATCACATGTATGTTGAACTAGATGCTAAATGACAGACTCGGCCGCGTCTGGGCAGCTTTAGTAAACAGCCGCCATCTTAAAGCAGTAGAGCGCTAAGCGCTAATAAAGAGCGCTAAGCGCTAATAAATAAGATTAACGTTACTGTTCTGAAGTAACGTTAGCCCTGCGGAGGGCTAGGTTTCTATTAATTATGACCACTGTCGATGCTTGGCTAACGTGTCTTACATACAGGCTTTAACATAACATAGCATTGTGGAGTGATGAGGGTGTAAAATAACAACCTAATCATGCTAACTATCAATTTTAGCTCAGTAGTCATTGCTGGATAAAACACCAAGTAGCACTGGTGCTAATGTGCTCCAATACAGCCTGTATCATACATTTATTTTGAACACTGCAAAAACTCAAAATCCTATCAGGACTTGCAGTTTAGACTAACTTAAAACTTAACTAGAACTTAAAAATGGCTTGACACAAAGAGAAATTCAATTGAAAGACGTGGGAAAAAATCCTAACTTTTAAGTGATGTGTGTTATCAAGCGTAACGGCATTTTTAGGTAAGATATATATATATTTTTTTGTAATAAGATCTAAAGTTTTTTGAGTCAAAGCAGTGAATTAGTCTTTTTTTTGTTTGTTTGTTTGTTTTTTTTTGTTTTTTTTTTTTTTAATTCTAGTTACATCTGAGATGCAATTGTTGGCTGTTTTCAACAATATACATCGAAATAAAGACATTGATTGACTGAAAATGGTTCAAAATTAGATTAAATGTCTTGTTTTCTCATGTATATTTATAATTGCTCTTCACCTAAAAATATATTTGTTTTATCCGATTACTCGATTAATCGATAGAATTTTCAGTCGATTACTCGATTACTAAAATATTCGATAGCTGCAGCCCTACTCAGTTCTAATCTGAAGATGCAATAAAAGGGATGCTGCTTTTGAATAACAGTCCTGAATAGCAAAGACATCCTTGGGTTCAGAGTTGAACGTTTGAGGCTACTTAAAATCCTGACTATCTCCAATTACAAGTCCGTTGAAAGTCGAGTGCAAAAGAAAAATATCAGTAGTGAGCCAACCCCTCACGCAGTTGAAAACTAGCATTAACGAACTATCCATCTTCAACATCGCTTGGCTTTATGGCGGCGGAGTTGCTCAAGCCAAGCCCAGCTGAATTTGGGTACAAGGCCCGGCATACACCCTGCGATTGGTCGCACACCAGTCGCAGTTTATCATGAGCCATGCAGTGTGAAAGCGCCAGTTGTGAAGCATCCAGTGGAAAAGTATCTATTGAGTGATGGGGGAAACATCAATAGAGAAGCAAGTAGTGAAAGGGGGTCAATAGCAGTGGAACCTTGCTGCGCGAAACCATCACTTGTTCACTGGGCAGAGAAACGAATCAACTTAGCAGTGGAAACGGATCTAAACGAGGAATGCAAAGGCATCAATGACTCGTCTTGTTTAGGTGTAAGAAAGAAGCGTAAAGGGGGGCATCAGTGTTTACCAGCATTGTGAAGTGAGACACACTTACTCTGCTTTTAATGAGTATTAACAAAGCAGCGCTCAGGTGCAACTGTGGCACACGCGCCATAACACACTATACACGCGCACGGCTGGAAATAGATGCTACGCGCACGCTCATTGTCGACGCGCAGCCAGCGTGCGACGAAGCGTCGCCTGCGGGACGGGCGGAAGGTTAGGGCGGGGAAAGAGAGGAGGAGGGGCGCGGGGGGGCTTGGAGAGGTTTCCTTATTGCAACACACTTTATTTATCACGTCATAACAATTATGGCCGACAATATCAACATATGAAAATGAAATGACTTTTTTCTACAGTCAATGCAAAGAACCTTTTCACACTTCAAATCCCCAACAAATAAACACACGAAGAAAAACAAAGGGATTAAAATAATGATGATGATCCCGCATAACAGATTAGAGCGCGCGCACGCAGCAGTGAGGGGAGCGTGGTTAATGTGCACGCGCACGCGTCACATACATTCCTGCAGACGCGTGACAGGTGTTTCTGTTATCACGCCCCCCCAAGCCCCCTTCAAAAAAAAAAAAAAACAAGAAAACAAGAAAAACAGTAGTGAATGCTTCCAAGTGGGAACACGCACCGTTACGTTCCGCCTCCCGGTGTCTCCACTTAGGTCCGCTCTTCGCTTTTTCTTCCCGCGTGATGTGTTCCCTCTCCTTTTTGGGTCTTGTTCTCCTACTCCACTCCTCTCTTCTTTTTATCCTCCTTCTTTTTGGTGTTTTTTTTTTCTTCGCACCCGTATTTACGCGCTTCTTTGCACACGGCTGCCGCTCACTGCAGCAAAACACAGTCTGGGCTGGATGGAGAGAGAGGGAGGGAGGGACAAGCGATGGGAGGGAGAGAGAGAAAGAGAGAGACGGAGGGAGGGAGAATAGAGAGGGTAGAAGTGAGGGAGGGGATTTTAATAGCATTTGGCCCACAACGGCAGAACAGAACAGGCAGGGGCCGGAGCCAGGGGAAGAAAAAGGAAGGATGCTTGTGTGTCCGTGTGTGTGAGAGAGAGAATAAAAACGTCATCATCACTATTGTGGAGTAGAATAGAGGTGGACAAAAAGCAGCGAGAATAGTCAGCAATGTTTTATGCAGCAGGGGAATAAAACACTACACATATATCCAGGGGTGAAAGTGGCTAGAATTTCTTGCCGGAACTCTCCGACGTGAAGGTCGTCACGGAGCCAGAAATTCTATTTATTTATTTATTTTTCTTTCAATTTTTTTTTTTTTTTTTTTTTTTTTTTTGGGAGGGGGTTGAGGGGTCAAACCTCCTAAACTACTGAAATGCAAAGAAAACTTTTCGCACAGTTATTTCTATAACACATACAAAAACTGATTTTCTTTCAAAATTGTATTTTTTCAATGATTTGCAAAATAAAAGTTAACGAAAACAGCAATAACCCCAACCTCCATCTTCTAATTTTTATTTTCCCTCATTTCCTCACATACTAAATGCCAATTTCAATTTTAACTAACGGTGCTTAAGAACATAGGATATATATTAAAATTGATGTAAACATTTTTTTTTTAATAATAAAGATATAAGTAACATCCATTTAGAAAAATAAGTACAAATGACTTATATTATGCAGAGTGAAATAGAATATATTTTGAAGATCGTCCATTGACTTTTTTAGATCATAAGGAAATGAATAAGTAGCCTAACATAAATTAACAAATATAAGTCCAAAGTGCACATTGACAGCTAAAATGTTCTGAACCTCCCCATCAGAGCAAATAAAACTAAATATGATAAAGCCTCCTCAATTCTTTCGTTGCTCTTAAAGATTTGATCCATTTTAGGTTGCATTGCCCCTTTTTTTGTCGCATCCTAAAACTTTTTTTTTTTTTGCTGTTCCAGAAAACATGCACATTTGAACCAATCAGAGCTAACTATCGCTGCTGATCACATGTCAGCATGTCAGCCGATTGAACGGATAAATGAGTCCTTGCATTTTGCTTTGCTGCGTGAGTTTATTGACGTGACTCATCATCGTCAGACTCAGATAACTGCAGAAGCTGAGGAAACCTCCATGCCGTCCGTGGAATAAAATTAATAATAAATATTGGTGGAAACGGATGACATTACACATCTGATGTTGGTAGATATTTTTCTTCTTGGAGATTAAATGCATGTGTGGCAGCTTAGCTTTTTTTTTTTTTAAACATAGCGTTTTGACAGTTGCCGTCATATTTTCAGAATCAAAGCACTGTGTACCGGAACAGCATTCCGGCCCTCAATCTTATACCGGAACTGCGTTCTGGCCCTTAATCTTATACCGGAACTGCGTTCCTGACCGTTCTGGCCTACTTTCACCCCTGCATATATCTAAAGAGGTAATAGTTAGGAATAGGAAGAAATCAATCAAAAATCCACACTTTCCAACAACATTTGAGTTGATTACAAACACTGAGCTGAATTTGAAGGATGTCTGAAACATTCCTTTGAGTAGACTGAAGAACTCGGCTAAAATATCTAAGAAATTAGTGGATTTACGCAAGTCTGATTCCTCTTTTGGTGAAATTACTGGTTGCCTGAAAGTGTGGCATTCATTTGTTCAAATAATTCTACGGACATTTGTGGGAATGTCCAGAAGGGGTGATCTGGGCATTACTTTTATTTATTTATTTTTTAAAGTTGGTTTTGCTATTTTTTATTTAACTGTTATTTTAAAGGTTCTGAAATGAAAACATAAAATAGTGAAAGAAGCTCAAGGTTTTGTTCACATACAAAGTAAATATGAGCAATAAATGACCAACACTGAATACTCGGCTTCTCACAAACAACACTTTTCAAATATTTAAAACAGCAGATGTACCATTACAAATATAAAAAGTCAGTAACAAAAAAGTCAGTAACACAAAATAATAATAATAATAAATGCACTCAATTCAAGAAATGTATAAAAATAACTACAGTGCACATCATAATTGTGCACACCCCAACTGATATTTCAGAAAACCTATGTTTTCCTACCAGCAACAACTTTTTGAACAGCAAAATACTTCCGCAAACGTGGGCCAATGATATACAGCAAAATATGTAATATAAATTAATATACACCCACCAAAACATTTGGTCAAAAGAAGATAAAATTCTTCCTAACAAGACTTCAATCACAGATAAATCTAATTACTCATCACACAGGTGTCAGACAGGTGACAATAAAACTGTTTTGACTAATGATGAAACCCGTAAACACTTCACACAGTCAGCGATAGCACCACACGGACGAGAAATATCTCAAGATCTCAGGAAGAAAGTCATTTCTTTACACAGAAAGAGAAGGTTAAGGATCTGTAAATCTTTTGTTAGTCGAAATACTGTGGCAACAGCGGTGCAGAAATGTAAAAGATGGAACTCCAATCATCTCTGTTGGCCATCCAGTCTGTCCAAGAAAGTTAAACATCACAAGAAGTGTAACTTACGGAGAAAGGTTGGAATAAAATCTCTATTCAAGTTCTCTGCAGTTGGCTTAAGAATTAGAAAGCCAAACTGGGGTGTGTTTCCTATCACAAAATCCAGCGCACACTGCAGAGGAGTGACATGCATGAGTGTCGTCCACATAGGAAGCCTCTTCTTAAAACAATGCACCAATAGGTCAGACTGGAATAGGCAACGGCCCATGCTGACAAAGAAATACACTTCTGGGACTTGTCTGGAGTGATGAGACCAAGATCAACCTTTTTGGAACCGATGGCTTCGATACTGTATGGCATGGAAAAGGGGAGCAGTACACAGAAAAGTGCACAGTGACAAAAGTAAAACATGGTTGTGGCACCGTTCTTATATCGGGCTGCATGAGTGTTGCTGGTGTTGGGGACTTTATTTAAATGATGAAAAGGAATTCTGAGACCTTGCACTCTTGTGTTTTAAAAGAGACAATGCTATCATCACTGCATGGCCTCGTTTGTCATTCAGTTTTCCAATATGACATGGACCCAACCACACAGCCAAGGCTACAGCAGCATTTCTTAAGGAGAACAGGGTCAGCGTGAAATAAACTATATCTGGCCTGGCAAGCTAGCTTTTTAAAACCGAGGATCCTCATACGTCCTGAAAAAATAATTACATCTACACCACCATGTTTGCAGAAAAAAAAGCATTCACAGCCAACCGCATTCATGTACTTTTGAGTACACTCATAACAATGCACAAAAAATAATTGTCCATAATCTCGTCCTTTACATAAATATGGAGCAATGCTAGAGTTTGTAAATAAATGGAAGCAAAAAGCACCCGTCTAAAAATTAGATCTAAACCCACTGCGAAGGAATCCATGTTGACTCGAATGCTGCATTCGAGGAAGGCGGGACGTTGGACTTTTCCAACCTCCGACAGGGAAAAATATCCTAGGAACGATACAAGAACTGGGAGATCCTAGTCGCAAAGTCGGGAAAGAAAAAAAGTACCCCAACTTCACGAGTTGATTCAATCTGACGTCACTTGAGAAAATGGCGCTCAAGACAACGTATTGATGACGCAATATTGAAGTTAAACTTTCTTTAAGACGCCATGTATTTATTCAGGGAATAATCTTAAAAATAATCTCAATGAATTTATCAGCATGAATATAACTAAAGAAGGCTGTTACAGGATGTGCTATTTATCTCAACCGTCATTTTTCCTCCACTTTTTGATCGCTTACGAGAAGGCAGGTTTGCTGGAGGTCAAAATGTCTTTTAATGGCCAAAATAAAAAAACAACTTGTCGCAATCAGCCATCTTTGTTGTTTGGGAACACCCAAGTGGGATAAATCCAACTTCCCACCTTCCTTAAATGCAGCATACATGTAAACATTGGTCTGATGTGTGACGTAGAAACAAAGTTTGTCGCAGACCATAGACTTCATAATGACACTGACGGGTCAGATTCGACCTTCACTGCGCTACGCCTTCAAGTAGGGGTCCATCCCTCAATCCGCTTCAGTTGTTCGCAGCGACACATGCAGCGATCCAACGCCACATTCATGTTGAAAAAGTACAAAAGCTGCACCGCATACAAACAGGAAGGATTGTCTCAGGAGTGATTTGTTCGAGGATTCAAGGTAATTTATATATTTTTTGTTTTTTCACATGAATTTTCAGTATAAAAAGCTCTTTGTTGTCAGGCTGCCACCAAATTGTCTAACAGAATAGCATGATTCTTCGACATATTTAGGTAAAATAAATGCTATCTGCAGGTTTTTTTTGCATTTAACCAATAATAGAGACTTTATTACGTCCATATCTATAAAGAATTCAGGGATTTAAGCATTTATTCACAAGAATGTTCACCGGAAAAGCTCTGTTTACACATGGCGGCCGCCACATTGACTGACAGGCTAGCATCGTACGTCGACATATTTACATTAAATAAATGCTAACGGCATGTTTTTTTTTTTTGCTTTTAACCACGAATCAAGACCGTTTCGTTTCTACATCTATAAAGAATTCAAGGATTTAAGCATTTATTCACAAAAATTTTCAATGGAAAAGCTCTGTTCACATATGGCAGCCGCCACATTGACTGACAGACTAGCATCGCACTTCGACATATTTACGTAAAATAAATGCTAACTGCACGGTTTTTTTTGTTTGTTTTTTTGCTTTTAACCAAGAGTCGAGATCGTATTACGTCCTTATCTATAAAGAATTTAGGGATTTAAGCATTTATTCACAAGAATTATCAACGAAAAAAGCTCTTTGCCTGTGATTCCACTCGGTCAGCTTTGACGGCCATGCCAACAATGCAGGCCCCCTTTTAAATCAGCCCCGCGCCCCATCAATATCATTATGAAGTCTATGCGCAGACAGTGACGTTCCTACAGTTAAGCCTTCGGTTATCATTGTCATTTATATTATGATGGCGCTACAAACGCAGAATTTGCGCATCTTCACTTTGGTAGGGTTTTTAAAAACCCTCGTTTTCAATGCCCTAAAAAATGCGTGTGCGTGTGGATGATAGGCCAAACCGTAGAAAAAGTTCCTTTTGCAAAATATCCTGCTACATGTAGACATGGCCGTAGTGGCCAATTATGGCTCCTGATCTGAACCCGATTGAGCACATGTGGGGAATTCTGAAGAGAAGTGGAGTGTTGCTGTATGTCCAATATCAAGGCTTAAAATCAGGTCATTCTTGAAGAATGGGAAAATTAGTTGTTGTAAACTGTCAAGAACTTGTTGCCTCGAAGATTTGCTATGTCCTTATAAAGACTTTTTTTTTTTTGGGGGGGGGGGTAGTCACTTTTGCACCAAAATATTTTCATAAAATTGTAAAATTTAATGTTCCTCATCAACAAACTAAGTTTCATGGTACAAGTCAAGCAAGCATTGTACTTTACAAAACTCAGTTATGCTGAAATTTTAAAAACTGTTCTTTTATTAATTTAGATGTTGATTCAAATCTTACTTTGCAAAGAGGGTCCACTGGTGGTTTTAAAGATGACCTCAACTGAAGTGTAATTAATAGCTTGAAAACCATCATCATTTTACTTTTGTTGAGAGGACAAATCTTTATCTGCCAAACAATAGTCACTTTTCATTTCCACCACATATGATGGATAAATTGTCAAGGCTTATCACGAGAATAAAGCTAAAATCTTTTTTTGATCCATGATCTCGATCACAAAAATCACCCAGGCCTAATGTCCAGCCTTTCTTGCACCCAGGAAAGGGATGGGTCCTCTGTCTGATAGATCAACAGGCTTCAGTCTGAAATGTTTATATTAAACCAAGAGCAGAAGATTCTTATTGATGGCAAATGGAATTTTGTCGTTGTATTGGAAGGCACTATGGCTCTCATCCAAATAGGCTTCACCAGTTCATTCAACAAAGCCTAGTTAGAGGACCACTAGCAATTCATACTATAGCCAATATGCTGAGCACTCAGGCTAGCGCTGCCCGAACTATGCCTTGTTGTAGGAACTGATGAAACCTGCTCGGATGAGATGCAAAACGCTTCCTAAAACCACCAGAAAAGTTCAGTTGTGATCAATTCAATGCCCTGAGAGAAATGACCTGGATGAATAAATATATTCACATGCATTTTGCATAGATGGCTGGGTGAAGCTGGTAAGAGTGCATAAATATCCACTGTGACACAGGTACTATACAGACATCTCCAATGGTCTGATGAAACTAGCGTTTATTTGGCAATAATGTCTGGAGGGAAAAAAGGTACACTTGCAAGCATAAGAACAACACCCCCACGAGAAAAATACAGGGATTTTGGAGGTTGTTTAACATCGAGATTGGTGCACTTCTCAAAAACAGATGGTATCATGAGGAAAAAATATGATGTGGATATACTATAGCAGCACCTTATGAGATGAGTTAGGAAGTTCAAGTTTGGGTGCAAATTAGTCTTGCAACCAGACTATGGCCAAAAGCCTACTGCAAACCTGGTCACACAGTGGCTTGAGGATGGGAAAGTCAACATATTTGAGTAGCAGCCACAAAGTCCTAGATAGACAGTTCTGAAATTGCATGTGTAAGCAAAGCAACCTATGAACTTGGTTAAACCGGTTCTGTCAGGGTCATAAATCCAGGCAAATATTTTGAATAGCTTTTGGGCAGAGATCTCAAACATTTGAATCAAATCTACATAAAGTTTCAGAAATACTACCAAATACTGAGGAAAGGTATGTATGGTATTCTTGTGACTTTAGAAATGTCTTGAAAATCTTTAGACAGATTTAGACAGATTTTATATTAGACAGTTGAATCAGTTGTATCAATATGTCTTTTTATAAAGTGTAAAACTGATTTCAGCTCTAGTCTAGACTATATTGTTATCATTATTATCATTTTAGCTGTCGTGTGTATTGGTATAGAACAGCTTTGAGGCCATCTTACATTTTGATAGGCAATAATGTCAATGAATATTAATAATAAGAAATGCACCTCTCTGCTAGTTTAGCAATACTGTACAGCAAGACAGATAATACAGATCATTATTTTTGTAGATTTAACCTATTATGTGAAAACAACTAAACAGTGTTTCAACAAATAAGATTTTTTTAAGTGTTTAAAAAAAATTGTTTTGTGTACCAATACAACATCAAAATGGACAAGGGCAAACTTTAAAAAAATAAAAAAAAAAATAAAATAAAATACATTGTGGTTTTCATTACTAATGTAACTAGATACTTAACAGTCAAAGTCCCTAAAAAAATATTTCAATTCACTGAAAAAGTATTTTGTCTGTTGTCCCATCAATACAATAAGTAACACAAAGACAGTCTATATATTTTTATTATTAATTATTCTATACTTACTACAATTGTGGCTATCCATTCCAGAATGGGCTAGCAATGTGATACGGTAACTTTACATTAAAGAAAGTTAACACACACATACACGACTGCAAAGAACAATAACAACATTTTTAAATTTAACCACCCTGCCCTCAAAAAAGGAATAAATATTCTTCCCTTGAAAAAAAAATGTGTGACACTACCTTAGCATTTGCATGCACTTTAATGCTGAATTTGCATGTTGTCTGTCCCATTTGGGAATGAGGATGGAGGGAGTGAGAGGTTGGGAGGGGGTGTTCAATTTGCCAGAGAGGATTAAGGATTAGGTTTAGTGGTGGATTAGGTATGTGTGTGCTTGTGTGTGTATGTGTGCGTGTATGCGCGCACAACATGACTGGGTTAAACATGGATGATGGCAGCCTCAGAGCGCCAAACAAAAAAATAATAGACGCAACAGGAGAGGTGGTGGGGTTCGGGGTAAATTTGAAGTTCTAAAAGAACCTAGCTTCTCAGAATAATTTGCAAAGAAATATACTATACTGTAGGTAAAAAAAGTATTCAGAACCCTTGAAATTTGTCACTCCGTGTCATTGCAGCCACCCCCCTCCCCCCCTAAAAAAGAGAAAATTCATTTTATTTTCTAATTAATTTATACTCAGCACCCAATCTTGAAAAAAAAAATGTAGACATTTTTGCAAATTTATTAAGTAAGAAAAAACAAAAAATCATATGCTCATGAGTATTCAGCATTTTTGTTTTTGGTGGCCCCTTTAGTTTTTGTCTTGGTCTTACCATTTACCATTAGTCTTTTGGACGAAAACACTTTTTTTGTCTTAGTCACATTTCAGTGATTTCAAAATGCGTTAGGCTTTGTCTAGTTTTAGTCAAAACTCAAAATGTTTTCATTTATAAACTTCAAAAGTTTTTGTACATGTATAAATGAATCAATAAAAGGTTTCTAACAATTTCAAATGAACATTGACAGACGAGCACACAGTTGTAGAGTCTACAAGGACACCACCATCTTTGTGATAATAATACACACTCAGCAGGAAAACGGCACATTATTTTCAATTCTTAAACTCAAATGGACGCCACAAACTGTATGTAAAAAGTTTATCAAGAGATTAAGAGATTAAGAGATTTATCACGCTAAATGCTAATGCTAACGTGAACGCTATGCTAACAATACAAGTTACTTAATGTGTGATGCACTCAGCACAGACCTAAAGGCTAAAGCAACTTGACATATTCAGCCAATATAAAAAAAAAAAAAAACCCTACCAAGCAGCACCTGACAACCGTGTTTCACAAACGGAGCCTGGAGTAGGCACAAGTTTGCCGGTGAGTAAGCTTGTGTGTGGGGCGAGGGGATTGCAGACCACATCACATGAATGACACGACCAAACACTGCTAAGTTGCTTGCTAACTACTAAGGGTGTAACAGTACATGTATTTGTATTGAACCGTTTTGGTACGTGGTGCTCGGTTCGGAACAGAGGCGTACCGAACGAGTTTCTGATGTAATGTAACCCTTACTTTTCGAGGCCGAGTCGATCGGGTTACAGTTTCTTTGTTTAGATTATATTTACTCCATCTTCTCTACTATAATGAGGACCAACACGGTACGACAGTATAACCCAGAAACATCAACGACGCGACAATGTGGCCGCCGTGAGAACGCAGTGAAACGCGGACGTTAAATTCAATCAGCCAATGCACACCAGTCGCAGTGCGGCCACGTGTTAGACGCGTCCCAGAAGCGGCTCAACATATTGTTAGTTTATTATTTCACGTGAGACGCGACCTTCCTGCGTCAATACTACTACCGGTAAGTAGGATCAGGCAGACCGGAAGTCACTCGTGTAAAAATACGGTGGATCCGGTCGATTTTCAAACAATATGCAATCGTAACCCACTTTTTGAGTCCATCAGATCTCGAGTGGTAGATCGGGGCACAGCTGATTTGTCTTTGTTGATTTACTGCTGTCTTCTCTGCTATAATGATAACCAACACGGCCCCGTGTTCAATACAAAACCCTCCTACCACAACAAAACAAGTAGGAACTAATATTCACATAGGAACTAAAGTTATACAACATAAACCACCAATATAAATGAATACTACATCACATTTGTAAAATATAAACACATAATAAAATAAATAATAGCCCATTTAAATGAAATAAATTGAAATGAGCTAAAACACCTATAATTAAATATTAAGAATAAAACACAGATCCTGCTTACACAGTTAATTTCTGTGTGGCGCTTTAACTTGAGAAAATCCACCAATAAAGCTTTTGAAAACCGTTCATAAGAAAAAAAAAAAGATTCATTGAGGCATTTCATTTGTAAAATACATGTTAAAATCTTTGTCATTGGGATTACTTTTCTCTTTAGCACAGGACTTTTTTTCGTCTTTCTTTCAGAAAGAAAGCTGACCAATATGCGTGGCCTGAAAGGCAAATTGTTGTTGGATTATCTTTAAATACCCGCTACTTTTTGAGCAGAATTCCAGCTTTGTATAGGCTAATGTTCCTATTGTTGAAAGCACAAAGGTGTGTTATAAACAACTAGCACATTTTTTATTTTGCATTTTGTTTTCTTACTGTATCGAAAATAAACCAAACTGTGACCTCAAAACCGAGGTACGTACCGAACCGAGATTTTTGTGTCCCGTTACACTCCTACTAGCTATGGCGAATTTTCATCTCATTCTTGTCCGGACAGACGACAACTGGCATCCATCTTGTTATGTTGTAGTCTCCCAAGACACGTTTTTAGCTCGTCATAGTCACGTCATGATCATGAAAAAAAAATTGTTCATTGATGAAATATTTTCGTTATCGTCATCATTGACGAAAACAACACTGGTATTCAGACCCTGTGCGAGAAGCATGCTTTTGAGGTAGGACAGCCATGAGTCTTCTTGGCAATGATGCAACAAGTTTTTCACATCTGGATTTTGGGATCCTATGGCATTCTCCCTTGCAGATCCTCTCCTGCTCAGTCAGGTTGGATGGTGAAAGTTGGGGGACAGCCATTTGCAGGTCTTTCCTGAGGTGCTCGATCGGGTTTCGATCAGGGCTCTAGCTGGGTCAGTCAGGAATGGACACAGAGTTGTTCTGAAGCCTCTCTTTCGTTATTTTAGCTGTGTGATTTGGTTCATTGTCCTGTAGAAAATTAAACTTCGGCCGAGTCTGAGGTCTTATGAACTCTGGAAAAGGTTTTCCTCCAGGATATCTCTGTACTCGGCCGCATTCATCTTTCCTTCAATTGCAACCAGTTGTGCTGTCCCTGCAGCTGAAAAACACCCCCACAACATGATGCTCTCACCACCATGTTTCATTGTAGGGATTAGAGGTGGGAATCTTTGGGCACCTAACGATTCGATTGCGATTCAGAGACTCCGATTCGATTATAAATCGATTATTGATGCCCCCCCTCCCGCCATTTAAAAAAAATATATATTTTGTATATTTGTTCCAAAATTGTTCAAAAATCCTCTCAGGCTAAATGAACCAAACTACTATTTTAGTATCAAGTTACCGGTTAACAACGGTAAATAAAATACTCAAGTCCCCATTCTGTATCAGCAGCTTTAAACTACATTCAATTAATTTAATGTTGTGAATCAACCGTTAGTTGTTAACATTGCGTCCGTTACTCCATAATTTCCCTCATGTCTACTTTCGACATGTGAAAGTTTTAAAACTGTTTCATCATTTAAAGATAGATTCAAGTCAAGATTTTGCCGATTTAGGGGTATTTTAGATAAAAAGTAATTAAGTTCTCTACAACAGAGCCTTCTAGAGAAGTCTTCTGCTTTAGGATGGCGCCTGTTTACTAGCGCGGGAAAGTCTCATTTCACATCTAGTCTAGATATATGTGATATCTACCATAGCCGTATGTTGCCGTATGTTTGTAGCAACTAGCAACTGGGCGCTGTTTGTAGCGGCTGACGGCCGCAGTCAGGTATTATTGTGTTTTTTTTTTACCTAGCGGCATTAGCTGCACATGATATTTACTCTCGGTCCGTTCCTCATTGCGTCCCGAAGACCGCGCTGACTGCGTTTTATTTCCGCTTTACCTGGTATAATTCAATAATCGGAATTTGGATGTTTGTGAATCATTCTCGAATCTTCCACAGCCGAATCGCGAATAATCTAAGAATCGGAAATTTTGCACGCCTTTAGTAGGGATTGTACTGGGCAGGTGATGAGCAGTGTATTTTTTTCAACCTTAGACCTTGCCAACCTTTTTCCCCTAAGAATTAACACCAAAAAGATCAATTTTGGTTTTATCAGACCAGAAAATCTTGTTTCTCATATTCTGAGCATCATTCATGTTTGTTTTTATTTTGGGCAGACTTTATGCGTGCTTTTTATGAGTCTTGCAGTGAGGAAAGGCTTCCTTTGGGCCACTCTCCCACAAAGCCCCGACTGGAGGAGGAGGGCTACAGTGATAGTTGACTTTGTGGAACTTTCTCCCATGTCCCTGGTGCATCTCTAGAGCTCAGCCAAAGTGACGGGGATCGTGCACCTGTTTCCATGTCCAAATTCAAGCACTTTTTACTGACTTTCAAAACCAATTTTCCAGTTTTTCCAGTACCTCATCCTAAACGTTATTCCAATGTTTTTTGTTATTTTACGGTGAGGTAGAAATTATGGTGCCTGTTCATATGCAAATGTCTTCCAAAATGTTCTGCAACCCCAGAGCCTCAAGAAAATTCTTGACGTTTGGAACACTCAAAAAATGGCTCTCACACCACCAATTGTTAAGCTAAATGATATAAAGTAGGTTTGTGTTGATCTGTAGTTCACAACAACAACAAAAAACGATTCCCTTCTCGCTGAAACTAGTAAAGCTCTTTAAAGGGCTATTAAATTCTCCATAGGCGGATCTACTATTCAGGCGAAGGAGGCGATCGCCTTAGGCCCCCAAACCAGCTGCCCTTGCCCCAACGAGCAAGGGCTTGGGCCACCGGAGCCAGCAGCACCCCCAACTATTTGTCATATATATACATACAGTGGGGAGAACAAGTATTTGATAAAATGCCAATGGGTTTTCCCATTGACTGTGTATCAAATACTTGTTCTCCCCACTGTATATGGCAGCATACCAAACAAACAAATAACAAAAAAAAGAAAGCCATTTGAATGCTGCATTTATATTACCCCCCCCTCCCCACAAACACTTCAATGGACTGTTCCACGACGAAGGACTGAGTATCAGTCGCTTAGCTTCATTTAGCGCCGCTTAGCTTCGCTTAGCTCCATTTAGCTCCGCATTTTTCACGCCACTAAGCTCGCTATTTTTACAGCTCACTTGCTAATTTGCACGTCGGCTATCGTTTACTTCGAACACACGAGCGAACGTGCTCTCCATGAGAGCCAAAGTGCAGTGAGGGAGAGGTTGAGAACAGGACGCTAATGCCTCTTTTAACTTTCTTCTTCTTCACACCGAACATAAAATACACGACAGCACACCCTGTGGCGAAACAATGTAGTACAGTTCCAATCAGTCATACAATAACACTCAACAGCTAGTTAACACCATTTACTAACGTAAAAAAAAAAAAAAGAAAAAAAATCTATTAGTGACACCACAAGCAATTACGAAGAATATTTTTTTTACGGAGTGTAAAGCTTTCGGTTAGCGGTTTAGCGATCGTACCTCTGGTGAACATTTCAAAATGAAAGCACGTCATGTTCGTCATATAAATAACGGTATCTGGAGTTAATCCCACATACATCAGAATTAATATTATAATATGTAGAGTAAATGCTACAGAATACAGATTCTACACTAAGAATAGCTTTCAAATGACACTATGACAAATATGATTGGCAATGAATAATAATTATTATAGTTATTATGCTACTATTATACTGTATATAGTAGTATACTATAATAATAATGCTAGAATGTTTTTTTTTTTAAGAATTGTTTTGAATAATGTTGGAAAGGCAAAGTCAGTGTTCTGAATCTGTTTACTTTCCATTCTTTTGCTCTAGTAAATGCTATCAGCATTTAACCTCGTTGTTGATTTGTGATTAATTATTTACATGATTATTTGTACTTTAATAAAGAATGTAAGTGTTCCAAAATGTTTTTTTGAATTAATAAGCGTCAACAAAAATTTCATTGCTAAATTAGTGAAAAAAAAAAAAAAAAAAATTAGTCGACTAATCGTAAAATTAGTCGGCTGACTAATCAGGCGACAATTTGTCGTTTAGGACAGCCCTAGTGTACAGGAACATATTTCCTCCACACCCTTCTCACCTTTTTAACCACTGACCCATGAAGAGGGCCCCTGGATTTGTTCGCCTTAGGCCCCAAAATTGCCAAGACCGCCACTGATAATCTCTCCTACTCCTTAAGTAGGAGTAAAATATAACAGTGGTGTCCAAACTATTCCACATGGGGCCGCAGTGGGTGCTGGATTTCATTCCTACACAACAAGAGGACATCTTTTCACCAATCTTGTGTCTCACAAGTGTAATCAGTTGATTGCAGTCAGGTGCTGCTTGTTTTAGCACAAACTTCATTGGTTAAACGGTGTGCTCGAATGGTAGGAACAAAAACCAGGACCCACAGCGGCCCTTGAGGACAGGTTTGGACACCCATGCCTTAAAGGGATCCTCTATTTTTAAGACAAGTAATTCTTAAAACATAAATGTTAGTATGAGTTATAATAATTTGATATTAAAACCCCTCTTAATGTTTTTGTTTTAATAAAGTTTGTAAAATTATTTTAAGTGATAGGTCGCCATTCTTGTTACGTCGCAGTGCGTGACGTCACTGGCCCCGAATGCCGAAATTCCAGCTTGTCACTCGTTAGCTTTCACAACATGTCGTCAGTTCTACCCTTCCTATTTGAACCAGATCTGAAAAGTGGAGAGATCTGAAAAGTGGAGAGCAGGACAGCACTGTCGGTTGTTCACAAGACGAGTTTCAGGGAAAAATGCGTGCAGCAAATACCTGATAAGACAAAAGTTGGGCAAAACTGGTGATGCGAGAGAGTCCTGTTGGTAACTTCGGTTGGGAGCGAGAGTGTATGCTGTTGGGATTCGGGAACTCCGGTTTAAATTAGCAGATATTCAAGGTAAGCATATTGCAATTTCAAACGTTTTCCCAATATAATTATGTAGATTGTTAGCATCCAGAGCTGTCGTGTGCTTTACATACAGTACAGGCCAAAGAGCACACCTTGTGTAATCCAGGTCTTGTACATTGTAACGCGTGGTAGCTAGGATACGTGGATAAAAGTACCAGAAAGGGGAGAAACTTCCACTTATGCACATTTATTCACAAAAAATAATATTTCCACCTTGACCACTCTTCACTCGGGAGCTCAGCAGTACGCAAACACGCATTCCCTGACGAACTCCAACATTGTTGTAAGGTCCACGTCAGAGTCACTGTCGTCACTGTAGCGTGCCGTAGTACTTTAATTATTTAGTATGATTTGGGGAAAACTCCCACGAAGAATAGTCAACAAAAAAGATAGCAATACTAATCCAAATCCGCGTTTTTTACTCACTCGAAGATCCAGGAATTAGACCGATCCCATGGCAATATCACAGCCACGATTAGGCCGTCGATTCCACAAAATAGACTGATCCGAAAAGCCGGTGTGGGACCGACGAATAAAAATAAATGGACAGATCCAAAACCATTATTGCAGACGCGATGAGACCCTTACTTGACTGAGGATCCAGGAAAAATGTTCTGGCGCCAGTTGTAACGCGTGGTGGGTAGGATACATGCATACAGGGACCAAAAAGGGGGAGAAGCTTCCACTTATGCACATTTATTCACTAAAAATAATAATTCCACCTTGACCACCCACTTCACTCCCCTTTTTTCCATTTGACTGGAAATTGCATCCAAAAGCAGCACATCGTGGCATTTTACGTCGCGAGTTTAGGCAGGAATAAGCAATTGTTGAACACGCTACACATTCGGAAAGATGCCAATTACGTCATCACTGCGAGCCCGCAAACCATGGCGCCAACTAACGGTCAAAATATGGACTAAATATTATAAAATATTGCCATTGATTTAACATTTTATGTGTTTCTAACAACATATTTTTAGTACAAGAGAACAATTGTGGTTTATTAGAGCCTACATGTATTTAAATCAGAGGATCACTTTAAAATAAGTGTCCATTTTCTTGTGCAACACGGCAGTCGCTCAAGAACTAAGTGAGTAGGCAGGGTCCTACTGGCGACGAAGCCAAGCGAAGTGGCTCCCAGTCACATTAAACGGCGACGTGCAGAGGTGGTGTGGAGGTCGCAACAAAAAAATGTGTCAAAAAGATGAAATGGTCGTGTGATAAAAGTATTGTACTAAACCACAGCCATTGCAGATGAATGCATTTAAATACTACTGTATTTGTATACCATTGGCTCGATTAAACTCCAAACTACTCACACATCGACTCAACTGCACTGCACTCTTGGGAGCGACGATGTGATGCGGGAAATTAACTTCAAAACAAGCGTGTAGCAGGGATGAAGCAAATTTATTTTCCTTCATATAATAATTTATATTTTTAGACAGTGTGCTGAGAAATATTGTGTTTCAAACACTCAAAATTAAAGCATTTTTCAAACCTTGAAAACACAACATTAAAATCCAAGCATTTTCAAAGATTTCCAGGACACGTATGAACCCTGCAATGATGTTTGGGTTCCTCCTTACCTTTATCACCAAGGCTCTTTTCCCACGATTGCTCTGTTTGGCTGGCCAGGCCTAGAAAGAATTGTGGTCATCCCAAAAATTCTTTCATTTGAGGGTGACTGTATGAAGGCCACAGTGCTCTTAGGAACCTTGAGGGCTGCAGAAATTCTCTTGTAACCTTGGCTAGATCTGTAACTGGCCACAATTCTGTCTCTATACCCCTTGGGCAGTTCATTTGACCTCATGATTCTCATTTGCTCTGGCATGCACTGAGAGCAGTAAGGTCTCATATAGACAGGTGTGTGCTTTTACTAATCAAGTCCAATCAGTTTGCTTAAACACAGATGACTCCAAATAAATGAGCAGAATCATCTCGAGGAGGATCAGCAGAAATGAACACTAGTGCCCCTTTCCCACTGAAACTAGTGGGTCAACGCGCGTTTTTCCAAGCCAATGAAACCCACTAGCTATTGGCATTTGGCACCTTTCCCATTGATAAAAAAAAAGCCGTCTTTTTTTTTTTTTTCACCCGTCTAACCCCCCACCCCTCTTCAGCCGTGAAGTAAGGTTACGTGATGTCACCACGCTAAAATGCGCGTCGACAAAAGCGACCAAATTCATTCAGTTCAAGGAAGTAAACAATGCAGAGCAAAATGTAAGCCTTTCTGTTTGTGTTCTCTGTTTTCATGCTTTTTACTTCCCTCAAAATGGTCGAAATGCAGCAAAGGATCAACACTCTGCTTGTGCTGAGGCAACGTGAATTTTGGTTTGAAATTGAAAGGAGTCGTGTGGGGCGTGTTAAATGGGAGGCGAATGGTACGTTGTTATGACGCATCACGCAAGAGCCTACGTCACCACGTAGATTAGGGTGTTGACTGTTGACCCGGGGTTTTGCTTTCACACTGCATGACGATCGGAGCTGAGGTGATTTTAACACGGGTTGCATGGCGGGTTGATTGACACGGGTCGAGGCGGGTCGCTGCACCCTTCCCACTGCTACCAAAAGCTGATTGTTAGTGGGTTGACACGGGTTTTTTGGCCAGTGGGAAAGGTGTATAGGAGTTAAATATGAAAGTCGCTGCAAAGGGTCTGATTATTTATGGCCATATGAAGTTTCAGTTTGTCTTTTTAAAAACATTTGCTAAAATTTCTACATTTGTTTTTGTTCTGTCAAGATAGGGTGTGTAAAGTGTACATTAATGAGAAATAAAATGAACTTTTTTTGATTTTGGAAAATGGCTGCAATGGTGCAAAGAATACTTTCTGTACTCAATGTAGGTGATATTCAAGTAAATATTTTTTTGTGTATCACCAACGATTCTCAGAGGAATGATAATTGGGACCCCTTTTGAAAAAACAGAAAGGAAATTCGAAAAAATACTAATTCAAAATTAAGATAACGAATTTAAAAAAATAAAAAAATAACCATATCTACGAGGTATGCTTTATGTTGAAACGGGGTTGCGAAGACACGCTGTGTGCTGTTTTTGCACGTCCATGATGGTGGGCATCCACATGAGCAAACACAAAGGTTTCACTGTTAGGATCACATAAAATAAGAATTTGCATATTAAAGCAAGCATAACCTTTGCTCGAACAAATCATTATTCATCACAAGACTGAGAACGAAAAACGGCCAAGTCTAATACAAAGCCTTCTCATCCTCTGATATAGCCACTCCTCTAAAGCTATAAATAGAACACCACTGATAGCCAGGCCTTTTTTCATGTCACGTTTCCAAAAATGCTCAATCACAATCATCTCTGCCGGGACTCGAACCCGGAGCCTCTGGATTAGAAGTCCAGCGCGCTATTCCATTGCGCCACAGAGACTCAGGCAGTACATCTGGGGTAGACGGAGTATTCATACCTCTCCCACCCCATCCCCCGTTTAATGCAGCATCCCTCAGCATCAGGACCGCAGCCCAGAGCGAGGCACTACCACCGTTCGCAGACAGGGAGTGCTAAAGAGGCATATTCAGGCACTACAGGATTTATTTCATGTATTTCATGAAGCATTGAAATACAGGTTTTCAGGGGAAAAAATGACAATGCTTAAGTTGGCCATTTCCTGTACTGGAATGCAAGAATAGAGCCCCAAAAATAAAATGAAAAATACTAGCTATACATGATGTACAATGTAGAAAAACAACTTCGAACCATCCCCCCTAAAATAGACCAAATCAGTGTTCACTACCATAATCAGGCATGCAAACTGGTTAGGGGTGAAAAAGGTGACAAAGTAACATGGACACACGGCATGCACGGAAAAGTGCATTTCATAGTGCAACCAGAGACATCTCGAATTAAACACAGTACATAAGAATTTAACATATACAAGTCTAAATCCCTCATCCTGAAATCAGAACATATAAGACGCATTAAGTAGCAAATTATACAAAATCTAAATTATAAAATATACAGTATGTCCCATTTGCATTAAGCAAAGAACAGCTGTACAGCATAAAATATGAATTTACAGGTACAGTAGAAGTTCCATTCACTTAACTATTATGTGATAGATAGATAGATAGATAGATAGATAGATAGATAGATAGATAGATAGATAGATAGAGAGAGAGAGAGAGAGAGAGAGAGAGAGAGAGAGAGAGAGAGAGAGAGAGAGAGAGAGAGAGAGAGAGAGATAGATAGATAGATAGATAGATAGATAGATAGATAGATAGATAGATAGAAAGAATTAAAAAATTACAAGTCTTCAAAAGCATTAACTGTAGTGATCATACCTTTATTTACATTCAACCAAAGCAATTAGTCCCATGGTCCTTAACTTCAATTGATAGGGCATCATACTGGATAAACAGAAGCACACCTGTAGGCTGTTTTATAAACGGGGGTGTGTACGAACAGCGCGGGAATGGGGGTACTTTTAAATGCGACCTGTAGCGGAGCTCTCCGGTTTGATAAACTCTCGATGGCTAAACAAATGAAACGACCTCCACAACAAGGCAAAACTCTTCCCTTTCTGTAATTATCGAAGAGTATAGAGGGGCCTTAAAAAATTTGTTGTCAAAAATAACTGGTGACCATTCATAACTTTACTAACAAAGCCTTAACCATGACTTGTATGGAAGGCACTAGTTCATCACTCTAGTTACTGTACCTTATTGCTTTTTTTTTTTTTAATCGTTAACAAGCTCTTTACAAAGGGGCCTTAAATAACTCGTCACAATGCCAACTGGCGACAATTCAGATCCCAACTGACGTTCGCCAACTTTACTAGCAAAGCCCTGTGTGAAAGGCGCTAGTTAGCCCCTCCGCAGTTAGAGCTACATCGACTAACTGCGTTCTACGAGGCGGTGAAATATCGAGGACTATCTGAAGTCAGTTATCAAGAAATTAAGCGAATACTTGTGTTATAGACACCATTACAAGCGCAGGAATTGATCGAACGACACAATTGAATGATTTATGAAGACTATTAAAGGCCATCACTCAAACTTTTAGCTTTAAGAAGTTAACAATTTTTGACATTAACCCCTTACCTTGCCGCAATTTCCAACGGGTCCGGCCGAGAAGCTGGTTCATTGGTCCTCAATGCTGATTAGTGATAACTGTGCTCCCGTCTCTCACTATTGTCAGTCATTTGTTGTCACGAGAAGAGAGTGGCGGTGATAGGTCTAGGTCACAGGTTCAAACCGATTCTAGAAAGGGCCTAGTGGGTGCTGGATTTTGTTCCAACCGATAACGTGCAGAGAGTTTAACCAATGAACTTCCTGCTGAAACAAGAAGCACCTGACAAAGTTTAACTGATTACACATGTAAAAGATCTAATTGGTGAAAAGGTGTCGTCTTCATTGGTTGGAAAGCAGACCTGCACCCACTAGGCCCTTTCTGGAATCGGTTTGACACCTGTGGTCTAGGTCATCAGACTACAGTGTAGTTTTGAGCATGGACTACGGTTTTGAAGTTAACGGTTTCACTCGCTCGTTGACAGACCCCCCCCCCCCCCCCCCCCCCATTTTTTTCTCCTCGGATCTACGTGATTCAGAAGTATGACCCTTTTTTATTTCAAAACGGCGAAATTTCGCCGAAAGATGGCAAGTTTGCATGGCTGCATAATAAAATGAAACGATTTTTTTAAGCAATGGGTAACGGAAATAAACATGAATATATATTATAAGACAAGTGTTCACTATTAAAAATACCTTAAATAAATCATTTTAAATCATGAAAGGTTAAAAAAATTACCAAATAAACTACATGAAACAAACAAACAAACAAACAAAATATATATATATATATATATATATATATATATATATATATACACAACACTAAGAATAAATCATAAAGACATCAATATTTGCTAGCAAAAATACATTTAAAAGAAAATAACTAATGACAGCAAACTTGGAAATAATGGAAATATTCCTTTTTGAACTGATACCTATCAAATGGAGGTTCCATGTGTGAAGCTGTATGAATATGGCAAAGATAATATTGCTTTTTGCTACATTTTGAGATTTCTGAAATCTAGTTTTAGAAGCTTTTACATTTTTTTAAACACTTCTCGATGTTAAGTTCATGATGTTGGAACTTAAGAATCAATAAATAGTCGCCTTTATTGAAATTTTAGTGCAGATATACACATAAAAAAAAAAAAAAAAGTTAAAATAGCATGTGAGTTAACCCAAGGATTTAATCTCAGTAAAAAAAAATGTTGCCTTATAAGAATAATATTTCAGCTGCAAGAGCAGTCTGTAATTTCAAGACAAAAAAAATGAGAAATACGAGTTTATCAGAATTGTGTTGCAAGGGAAGTAAATTTAAGCTGCAAAGGGGGGGAAATAAAAAATCAAATTTTAAATCTTGTTTAGCACAGTGTTTCATGTGCCCGGAGGCCAAGATTAGACACGCACAAACACCAAAAAAGAACCGAGCCAAAACTCAAGATTTTACATCCATTACGTTCACTTGGCAAAAATATTGTTGCAGTAAGTAGGAGGACTGCTTGCTGCGGGCTCAAGTAACACAAAAAAAAAACAGTGAGGACAACACATGCTGCCAGTAATTGTGTAGCCATTGTGCAGTAATTGTGTATTCTATGTGCAGTTTTGTTTTGCGTCAACCTTCCAGGTCCAAAATGTAAACGGACAAGTGAGCTGCTAACACGAAGATAAAGCAATTTGGTATGAGATGGCTGGCTCCACAGCTGCTTGCTTGATAACACATCCAAACTGACACCAATAGAAAAAGCAGGTAACGACTATAATTAGCTGGCTTACAAGGACCGAGTCGAACCGCAGATAGTAAAAATCAGAGTAATTTGATGTCCCGTATTTGAAAAAAGAAAATAATATCCATTTAAAATCTAAAGTTAATTTAAAACAAGTTGAAAATGAACTATCATCAGCAGGCTCTCTCAACTAATTAACTCGGAACAAGTAATCAGGTAAGTCTGCAATGGACCTATCACAAAACAACGTCCCCAAATCAATAAAGTCGGACACCAAGCCATAGAGTTGCATAGGAATACTGTGTGGTTGTGACTTAAAACATTTTTCTAACTGCTAAAAAGTAAAAACCTGATGGTTTAACCAACGCTTTGCGTGGTGTACCTGTACTTCCGATGCCAGGTACCCTGAAAGATTGGGGGGAAGAATTTGTTTTTGTTACTTTTTCAACCCTAAAAAAAGACTCACCAAATGAAAGCTATGGATAAGGCTCTGTTGTTGACGCCATAAACTGAATATAAACATAGGTGGATCTACTATTCAGGCGAAGTAGACGATCACCTTAGGCCCCCAACCACTAGGGGGCCCCCAACCTGCTGCCCTTGCCCCAACGAGCAACGGCTTAGGCCACCAGAGCCAGCAGCACCCCCAACTATTCGTCATGTATAATTATGTCAGTATACCAAACAAACAAATAACAAAACAAAAAAGAAAGCCATTTGAATGCTGCATTTATTTTATCCTCCCCACCCCCACACGCACTACAATGGACTGTTCGACGACGATGGACTGAGTATCAGTCGCTTAGCTTCATTTAGCCCCGTTTAGCATCGTTTAGCTGTTCGTTAGCTTCACTTAGCTCTCCCGCGGTTTTCACGCCACTAAGCTCGCTATTTTTACAGCTCACTTGCTCCTTTGCACGTCGGCTATCATTTATTTTGAACACATGAGCGAACGTGCTCTCCATGAGTGCCAGAGTGCAGTGAGGGAGAAGTTGAGAACAGGGCTGCGTTCCAATCACGGTTTGAGTTGCCCTCGCTCACTTGCCATAAGCACTTGCTATGACGTCACACGGAGGCCACTTGGAGGGTGGAGGGAAAGTGGGCGGAGGGGGAGCGAAAGACGTAAATGGAACACACCTGCCCTCGTTCACTCACAGGCAAGAAAATCATGAAACAACCACAAGGTTTTGGAGTAGCGCTAAACTGCCAATTCCAAATCAGTGGCGCCTCCAGAAATTCTTCATAGGGGTGGGCAAATGGGGCCACTTAAAACCTTGAGCTGGCACACCTAAAAATAAAAGCCATAATTTGAGGTTTTTACTATGTTGTACTAATAAACAGGCCAGTAGAAAACAGTCAGATTGACTTAAGGACACACCTACTGATATACTTTTGTTGAGTGTGTTATATTGTATTTTGTACACTATTATATTAATGTGCATAGTCCATAATAGTCCAGTCAACATTTTGAGTTCCGCAGCTACTACAATCTAACATTATACTGGCGCGTGGGGTGGCCAACAAATTCATTGGGGGGAGCCATGGCCGGGCGTGCATAAAATGCACGACGACTCATGTGACATCAGCCGGAGACGTATTCCGCGCTTGATGGCAATACGTCGATACCTGGGAATGATCAAATTATTAGTTTTGTATCAAATTTTATCTGGGCAATTCTTTATTTATTTGTCGACACCTTATAATTTGTAGACAAATTTGCTGTTTAAATGCATTTAACCTACTTGAAGTTTAGTTTCAGTCCCTCCCAATGCCATTTGATTGAGACCATTCCTTTCGTGAAGAGCAAAATAGAAAAGATGAGCGAAATAGAAACATCAATGAACAAAATTCTTTTTTTCCCTTTTTAATGGCAAAAGTGAAAGTCAATAAAAAAGTTACTTTATTATTATTTATTCATTTATTTCTCTTTATATTTATTTATTCATGTGTTTTTTGTTTGTTTGTTTTTTTTATTTTGGCACTATTGTGATTCCAAACGTTCTGTCATAACTGCCACTTAGCCTAATTTTTTTATTTTTTAACAACAATGAATTTTACAATTCGAAAGGCAGTTTGGTATAACATTCAAACACCGTGCTGGCAGCTTAATTCATTTTCTTCTTCTTTGGTGGTATACATACAGCAGCCACCGCATGGACATATTTTCCATGCACCATTGGATATAGGGAGCTCCGGAGTGACCATCGTTTTTCACTTGATCACTGAGCCCTCTGAGGGTCCATCTCACCAAGTTCACTTCCCGGTTTTGGGAATTGGAACTGCCCTTAAGATGGCGGCGGGGATTCCCCCGGGGTGCGGTGGCTAGGGCAAGTGAGCGAGGGCTCATTTAAACCGCGATTGAAACGCAGCCTAGGCCTCTAATGCCTCTTTTAACTTTCTTCTTCTTCTTCACACCGAACATAAAATGCACGACAGCACACCCTGTGGCGAAACAATGTAGTACAGTTCCAATCAGTCATACAATAACACTCAACAGCTGGTAAACAGCAAAAGCACGTCATGTTGGTCATATAAATAATGATTTCTGGAGTTAATCCCACAATATTACAATATGTTGAGTAAATACTACATAAGACAGATTCTACACTAAGAATAGCTTTCAAATGACACTCTTCATGACAAATATGATTGGCAATGAATTATTATAATTATTATACTACTATTATATATAGCAGTATACTAATAATATTGCTAGAATTTTTTTTAAGAATTGTTTTGAATAATATTGGAAAGGCAAAGTCAGCGTTCTGAATCTGTTTACTTTCCATTCTTTTGCACTAGTAAATGCTATCAGCATTTAACCTCATTGTTTATTTGTGATCCATTATTGTTATTTACATTATTTGTACTTTAATAAAGAATTTAAGTGTTCCAAAATAGTTTTCTGAATTAATAAGCGTCAACAAAAATTTCATTGCTAAATTAGTAAAAAAGAAAAAAAAAAAAATTAGATTAGTCGATTAATCGAAAAAACTAGTCGGCTGACTAATCAGGAGAAAATTTGTCGTTTAGGACAGCACTAGTGTACCAGAACATATTTCCTCCACACCCTTCTCACCTTCTGAACCCCTGACCCATGAAGAGGGCCCCTGGATATGCAAATTTGCCAAACTTTCTATTGGGGGGGGGGATGATGTACTTACATTTGGTCGCGGATGCACACGAAGGAAAGTTCTCCTCACACACACCTAGCATTTGACTGCGGTCATCTCGAATGCACGCCTCTCTCTACATTGAGCATTTATTCACGTCGTATTCCTGTTGCAAATGTATGTTTTATGTTGTTTATTTAGCACCTCTGGATAATATTGAGAATCCGACTGAATGTACAAGACTGCTTATTCATTGCCACAAAAGCTTCAGGAGAAAAATCTGACAGAACACATGACATACTGTTACTAAATTGTTAACGTTACAGCTAGATAGATATTCGGCCTGTGGGGTTTCTTGTTTTTAAGTTGCGAGTGTCAGCATTTCAACTCGATTTTAATAATGATCTCCTCTTTGTAAAGTTTAATAACATGGACATACCGCTCACTGCATACTGCAACCCTAAACTAGATGAAATTCATAAAATAAAATAAAAAATTTCACAAAACAGGTCTATTGCCAGCTGTGGTAGTGCAAATTCAGAAATTTCAACTCCCGCGATCATCCATAAATTAATCCTTCACTCAGTCACTCTCACTGAGAGAACTTGACAGAGCCTTGGGTTGTCAGTTTTACAAGGGGGCGGGGCTCTGCGATAGGGCCATTGATTGCTGTAATTAATAAATCCTGAGACAAGAAAAAAAGAAATATGGCTACAAAGATCGGTACGTACACGTCGGTAGAATATATCTACAAATATCATTGTGATCTGTCCATGAACAACAAAGGAGTAGAATTCTTAATTCTGCATTTAATTAATGTTACATACAGTGTTGTTAATTTTACTTTTAAAAAGTAATTAATTACAGTTACAAATTACTTCTCCCAAAAAGTAATTGCGTTAGTAAGTCAGTTACCTGAATTTAAGAGTAATTAGTTACTTGGCAAAGTAACTAGTGATAATTTTCATGTTTTTTTTTTTCTCCAAAAAAAGAAGAAAAAAAAAGGTCACACAATGTGTAGTTTAAAGGGTTTTTGGGACAACTGGCCCTAGCCCAATTCTTTACCCTCCACTTAACTACTTAACTAGACACAAGTGTATTGCGATAACTAGATAGTAACCTTTGCTATGTGTGGAAGTCATTTAAAGTTGTGAATCAACCATTAAAGTTGTTAAAATTACTCCCGCTATTGCATTAGTTCCCTTCTGTCTACTTTCAACATGTGTAAGTTTTAAAACTGTTTCATCATTTAAAGATAGATTAAAGTCAAGATTTTGCCGATTTAGGACCATTTTAGATTTAAAAAAAAAAAAAAAAAAAAAATTTTTAAGTAGGTTCGCTAGGAAGGATCTCTACAACAGAGCCTTCCTGAGAGGTCTACTGCTTTAAGATGGCGGCTGTTTACTAACGCATGTAGTCCTTAAAACATGTTGCCAATGCAGCCGTGTCTATCATTTGCATCTAGTTCTATAAAATGTCATATCTACCATATCATGTGGGCGTAGTTTGTAGGCTACAGTCAGGTATTATTGGAGCCACCTAGCATCGCGTTTGCAACGGCGTCTTCCCGACTCCTGCTCTGCTCTCTCGTCTCCGTGGGTCCGTCTCTCTGACTTTCTTTATTCAACCAACTTAGTAACGCATAGTAACGCACGTCTTTCCCGCCTCAGTAACGGTAACAGCGTTGCCAAGATGAGAAAAGTAATTAATTAGATTACTCACCACTGGAAAAAATAACACCTGTTAGTAACGCCGTTATATTGTAACGCCGTTATTAACAACACTGGTTACATATCAACCTCGAAATGAAAAAATAAGAAATATGGCTCTGAGGATTGATGCGCATAAATCCCTATCGAGACATTTTCATTCTGAAACGTCCACGAATAGTGGACGGTCTGCATTTTCAGTCCCACTCTAGATTTTACAATGAAGGTCATATGACATGGAGTGGAATGGAATTAACTAAAAAAATAAAAAGATGCAGCTGTTAATCCTTCATTTGTCGGTGTTACCATCCAAATACTGGTACATTTTGAATCATGAACATTTTATTTCCTTCTGCATACTCGTCCCATTACTCCAATACAGTGCTTTTCAAGTACTTTCTGTACAAGTATTTTTCTCGTACTAACAGTGCAACATTATTCCCGTAACAATAGTACGACTTTAATCTTGTAGTCTTATTTCTTATTCAGCATAGTGATGAAAGTGCCACTGACACCTACTGTAGTGGGTGTGCAATTTCACTAAACTCTAGTACGGCTTTTTAAAAAAAAAAAAAAAAAAAAAAAAAAGAACATGTTCCTAAGGGTCACACCCTTCTCCAAGTGGGGGTTCTTGATCATGCCAACGTGGGTTTTCTTCACCAGGGAAATAGTTATTCAATCATACAGTTGTTTTGTCTGAGCCTCTAAGTCTTTGTTAACTTTTTCCCCCCTTTATAGTGTTTTGTTTCTGCTCTCCCTCAAACAGTTTTTTTGTTATTTTTAGATTTTTCTGTCGTATCAGGGCTCAAAGCTTCCCGGTTACACCAGGCATCTAAAGGATATGTCACAGGCAAGGTAATACAAAACAAAACTTTCCCAATCGGGCAAGCAATTGTAAAAAGCAAGAGATTCATAGTACAAAGGCTGCCAGATTAAACTGACACAGATAGTGCACATTCTGGCACATGTGGGATGTGGCGTCATTTCTATTTCGCCCTGTAAAAAAACGCTTTAAGTCTGCACCACGTTGGGAGAAGCTGCCACACATACGGGAAGGCCTAGGTCACTCATAGTTGATTTTTATGAGAGACAAGCTCTAATGCCAGAGGAACCAGTCTCCATGGTGCTCACAGCATGCACCGTTTGGTGCTAAACTGAAGGATATTACCGCGACATACGTTTGAAGCGTCAACGATGCCCTGCAATTCGTAGTTCTTTTTCATCAATTCACAAATCACTCATACCAGTTTGTTCGTGCAACAATGGCTCGGTCCAGTGCCCTAGCGATCTACTAAAGGTAAAAGCATCATGATGCCACAGGTTTACAAGGTTTTTAATTCAAACAGTCAATATTCTATTGTGATGGATGCCGTCAAAATTCAATAGTAAAATTAAAATGTGCTCTGTGTTGTAATTTATCGTAAGTCATTATAAATTGGGCAGCACTGTGGGGGTTTACTCCTGGGCTCTGGCCTTCCTGTGTGGAGTTTTCATGTTTTCCCCGAGCTTGTGTGGGTTTTCTGTGGGTACTTCTGTGTTCTCCCACAACCCAAATACATGCATGGTAGGCTGACCTAAATTGTTCGTTGGTAAGTTAGGCATGGGCAAGTGCCTGAAAACGCTAATTCTTAGTCCTACTAATGTTGGCTTGCCTCACTGATGGTGACAGCTCTTTGGTTCTCATTGAAAGTTGACAGCAACAGATAACAAATGCAAGTAGCACACTTGAAATTAACTAGATAATTTATCTGCTCCTAGTAAACAGGATAATGAGGACATAACACACTTGGCCACGAAGAGATAAAAGCCTCATTACTTTGTCCTTAAAAGTGCCAGGCACATACAGTACAAAGTGAAGTAATTTCTACACTCACCTGATTTTGATATGAACATGCACATATGGCTTCTTTCATTTCAAACATGTTTCAAGCCAAAAAGATAGAGAATTGTGTTTGTCTTAATATTTATGAACCTGACCTCGCATGAATCCTTACTCTGTTTGCTGTACTGATTCTTTTGCGAACAGGTTAAGTAATGTTTGCGGAACCAAACGAAACACAAAAATATTACCTCCCTGGCGGAGGTAACCGTTGAATTTGTGTTTTCTTAAAATCCCCAACGGTACCTGTGTTAAAGCAGGAGCAGCTGTTACACTTGTGCTTGCTTCTCAGTCACACCAGCGCAGCAAAGCAAAGCGCAAAAGAAAAAAGCTGAAGCAGTTCTTATGATAGGCGGTCCGACCCCGCCCGGAGGCACACACAGGCAGGAAAGAAGGCAGGCGGCATGTTCACACGCACCACTTCACTTACATCCACATCTTGGAAAAAAAACAAAAGCAAAAACCTCATATTCGATGTCAGACACTACAGCATGCACGAGCTGAAATATGAATGGCTGTCTGGAGTATGTAACATGCACTCACACACTCAGAAGTACTGAACACTTATGAAAAGTAATTAAGGATGTGAACGTCAGAGAGCAAAAAAAGGACACCTTACATAAGAGTAAATGTGTAAAAGGTTAAGCCAGGCTATCTGTAGCTTTCAGGGAGGCAAAATCAACTTTTTTTTTTAGCATCTCACCTTGAATAAATGGAATCCCAATACAGCCTGATTCTTGCATGGCCATACTGTAATATATGGACTATAAGGCACACCTGGCTATAGGAGCTGCACTCACCAAATTTAACATGAAAACTATATTTGTAAATCCATTGGATGCAATTGACTGCACTAGATGTCAAATTCCTTTTGACTGGAATTCTGGCTGTGAATGTTCCATTTTGAAGGGAGGGGATGTTAATGATCTTTCACTACCAGCCTCTACCAGTCAAAATGCATTGGGCACAGAGTGCCATCAATGACATCAAATGAGTTGTATAAGCCGCAGATGTCCACATTGTGTTATTAGGTACAGTGGTACCTCGACATACGATCCATTCGACATCTGACGTAAATTCTGACTCATTTGCCTCATTATATGACAGAATGCTCAAAATATGAAGATTTATGAAAGCGTCACAATTTCATTGTTTTCCCGCAAGACGGATGGCGGACTTTCTTGTGAGAGAAATCAACATGGGTCCCAAGAAGGTAATGGAAATGTTCAAATGATAGAAAAACATGAGCGTGGTGTGCGCGTCAGTGAACTGGCTCAACAATAGGAGTGGAAACTTCAGGGCACCTCACGATACGATACGATTTGTAATACAAGGCTCACGATAACGATTATCTCTCAATATCACGATACAGCGATTATCGATATATTGGTCAGACATTTGATACATGATATTTTACGATACAACTGTTGAAATGGGGGGGGGAAAAGATATTTCAAAATAGAAAAAAATACAGTAAGTCATTTATTAAACAGTGACACCTTTTCTGTGCAACATTGCTGTAAAATATAAATCTACTGCAAATTGTGTACCTGCACATATAGAGGAAACAAACCACAACCACTGATATCTCTTGGAGAGATCATGATAAATGGCACCCTTAATATCTTTAAAGTTTTAAATCTTTAAAATAAATAAATAAATAAATAAGTGCTGTAGGTGTCAGTCAGCAGTTGAGCTTGGAGTGGGGCAATGATAAAATTGGAGGGTCTTTTCTTCGTATATGACCTTTGTCGCTAAAAGCATTGGTTTGAGCACTTCCACCATCTGCTTCAGCATGTGAGATGTCAGACTCAGTCAGTCACATTCTTCCTCACCTTAAGAACAACAAACTAAAACAAAACATATTAGCTACTTATTAGCTATTGAGGTTTTTTTTGTGTGTGTGTTGGAAGTATTTTGATTTTTAAAAAAAATATGAATTGAATGTATAGAAATTATTTTAAAATGCAATAATTACCTATTTTTAATATGTAGGCTACATTAATTATCATGCACATCACCTTATACACTGGGGAGAACAAGTATTTGATACACTGCTAATGGGAAAACCCATTGGCAGTGTATCAAATACTTTTCTCCCCACTGTATATCTTGGAAGCTATTCAAACCATTTTTATAGCTTATTGTATCAAAATGGCAGTAATAACAGTTTGTGTAATAAACTAGATGGAAAGTGGTTCTCAAATGATAACCAATAAATCAGTAAATTCATGTAGGCTTGTTCGATATTCATTTTCATCCAGTTTAGGGTCCTGGTTTATTTTATATCATTCAACACCAAATGTCATCAAAATAATACATGTAATTTAAAAAATCAATTACATTGCAAAACTTTCTTACCTCAAGTGATGAAATAAAAGCAGTGAAGAAATCCAGTGCCCACTTCGTCACCAGCCGCCAGTAAACCTTATTTTTTGTTAGACAATTCTTGCATACAGCAAAGTCCTTGTTCACCTTACTTCCTTTCTTGTTGGTGTAAAATCTAAAGTGTGTCCACATGTACGATTTGTAGCAATATTTTTCTCACTTTTTCCTCCACCGTTCTCACAAAGCTTTTTTATTTTTTTTTAACGCACTTGTAGCTTCCTCTCTTCTCGAGACGACTTGTTCGCACTTTACCTTCACCGCCACTCTTGAGCGCCCCTAGTGGACCGCCAAGGAATTGCTCATCAAACATTGAGCAGTTTACAGCATCCATACTCCATTGTATGGCCAATATGTGAAATAAAAGTATCGATACTTGGCGGGAGCATATCGATAACAAATCGGGTTGCAAAATATCGCAATATATCACTGTATCGAGATATTGTCACACTCTTACTCAACAATGCGGCCGTAATATGTGTATGATCTCGACGGTCTTACTCCGATCTCCGTTCGCCAGTCTTTTTAAGTTAAGGTGACAATTATTATTTTTGTAACATCGGCAAGGAAATCACCAACTTCGTCAGTTTTTTAATAATTTATTTCAGAACTTGTGTAACACAACACGGCTACTATCCGCCATAGCAGACACAAACAACAGAACATGAAAAGACAAAGTAAAAACTTCCCACTCTTCTACACCTCCCTCACTCTCATCAGCCACATGGTGCGTTCAGGAACAGCATGCAAAACACAACCCCAACATTAAAACCCGATTCGTTACAATACGATTATTATAATTGCATTATTATTCCGATTTGCATTTATAATTTACTTGATTTTTGTTATATGTAATTGCTATTTGTAATTGCACCTGCAGTATTTATGAATGATTCAGCGTAGGTTTTTGGGCTGTGAAGCAAATTAATCGAATTATAATGTATTCTTATGGGAAAATCCCTCTCGACATACAACCATTTTGGCTTACAAACCAGGTCCTGGAACAAATTACATTCGTATGTAGAGGTACCACTGTATTTTACAAAAAAAGACATTAGTCTGTGAAAATACATTAATGGGATGCACTGGTCTTTAAGCCACAGGGTTCAGCTAGGAGTGGGAGGAATATAGGCTTGTATAGTCTGAAAATCACACAGTAGTTGCAATAAAGTATGTGCACCGTATAAAACTTTTTAGCCAGTTTTTTTCCCTCCTCTAATTTTATTTTTGTCTGCACACACATCGACAAAAACATCAAGACAAAGTTATTGCACCTTGCAATTTTTTTTTTCACCATAAAATTCCTTTTGAAGCAAAAACAGAAAAAAAGCTGGTTGCATTGCTTTCTTGAAGAATGTAATAAAATTCAAATATATATATATATATATATATATATATATATATATATATTTTTTTTTTTTTTTTTTTTAGACAACATATTTCTGCATGTGGAAAAATGTGCTTTGTCTCACGGTTTAGTGGATTACTGGGGAGCACATCAGTTTAATGGAAAGCAATACTCAAAACATTTGTAAACATTTGCATGCATCACATGTAAAACAATCATTTTGTAGTAGTGAGATGGGAAAAAAAATGAACATGGACAACTTCTCAGTCAAAGGGCTGTATTTTTCAGAAAGACCAGAAATGGCCAACTTTAAGACAAGGTTGAAGTTGCATGAAATCTGATCGAAAGTTTCGGACTATGGTAACATTGACAAACATTCATTCTGTTCTGAACCTGAACCAGTTTCAAGATTGTGTGAAAATGGCCACAATCCGATGTTGTGGTGACGGAAGGGGGGTTAGGTAGGTTGGGGGGGGGGGGCATTCTGCATAGTTTCTGATGTAAGAAAGTGACGACACTTTTTTTAAATCATCATATACATATATATAATTCTTTATTAGCCAGCAGAACATATACACAAGAGAAAAAATCCAAATTCCAATAAAGCAATTGTCCTAGCAGTAGTGAGCTTAGAGGAATATGGCGGTGGCGATGGCAGTGATGACAGACAGGCCGATCACGGTATAGCCACTACGGTACACTTCAGGAATTTTGAAGCCTTTGCCGATATCCCACCACTTGGAGGTTTTTGTGCGTGGAGGTGGGGTAGGAGTGTTGAAAGAGAAAAAAGGTGATAGAGAGAAAAGAGAAGACAAATGAGCATAAAAATAACTTTTTCTTCAAAGCAAACAGCGAGTGACATTTCTGAAGTCCAAGGAAAATCTAAACCCCTTTCACACACATACCCCAGTAAATTCCTGTGTAAGGGATTTGGGTAATATGGGATTTAGCCGTGTCAAGGCTTTCACACATGGGGAAACGTTACGGGAATACACCGGGTTGTATCTGTGAAAGTGGCTTGATTTATCCCGGGTTGGCGTCTTGCCGCTCTCTGTGTGGGACGGGCAGCTAGCGCGATTTTATAACCCGGACATTACGTCATTTTTGGTCGGCATCGGCTGTCACATTCTGGTCAGATCGTGTTTTGTTACAGAGTTGGTTGTGGGAGCATTCCAGAAGTGGTACCTGCAGCCAATTCAAGCTCATCAAAACTATTTAAGCCTAGGCGATCAAAGAGAAGGGTGCTGAGATATTAACTTGCTGGCGCCATTCGACACCTTGTACTTTTGAATTTCGTGCATTTTCCAGCTTGTTCGTCTACCGCCTTTGTTTTGAAATCTTCTGCGTACCTATTTCAGTGTATGTATTTTGTTGTCTTATCGGCTCTCTGGCTACCAGTTAGGTTAGTATTTTTGATCTACGTCGACCTACTGTCACTGACCCATTGCGTTATTCCCCTTTTCCCGCCATCGCTTGTATTTTTGTTTGTCCGCGATCACGTTTTTGTTTGTTTGTATTCAATAAACCTGTGACGGCCCCTGGCCATTTAATAGTTACTTTTCTGAGATTCTTCCAGTCAGCTGATCGTCGCTGGCTGCTTCCCCTCCCACTGTGACGACAGCTGATCGATGCAGGACGGACCGACGACGTCACCACCGCTGATTGGCCACGGGAAAAGGCGCCGAGCTTCTTAAGCCTGCCGCTGTCAACGCTCTAGGAGGTCGCATTTGACAGCATTCTGCCGCGGTCCTCCTCGCCAGCTCTTTGCTCGCCATTCACGCTCGTTTGCATTTGATCGCTAGTCTGATACACTCCCGCTTTTTCGGTGAGGTCTTTTGTGTTTATTCGTTATTGGATCGTTTTTGTTCACCACTGTAAATAAGAGCATTGAAGCAAGTAAGGGTAAGTCGCCATTTCTGTTCAACCCGTTTTCTCCTGTTTAGTATAGAGTAGGAAGTTAGGTTAGAAGCTGTCTTTTCTTCGTTCCTTTTACATGATCAGGGTTTAGTTAGCGGGTGGGGTTTAAGTGTAGTTCCTTTTGTTTGTTGTTTTGGCCTGGGCTTACCCTGTAGTCACGCTTCGTCGGCATTCTGTACATATTTATTGCGAGTTTGATTGTTCTGTAAATAAATTTGTGTCCACTCGTACATTTGTGTGGCTTGTTTTATTTTACGTCCTTCGCGAGCCGTCTTTGGCACGTAACAAAACCCTTGAACGCCTCCCTCCGTTGTTTTGTGCTATGAGGTACAACGTTGTTTCCCTAACACCGGCAACGAAATAAACCACACATTTCCAAAGTTGGACGATGGACTCTCTTCCTCGGCTCTACGATCCATTAGCAATTTAATTTCGTTATGTTTTCTGTTTCATTTTGCCATTTCCAGTTTGCCATGTTAATAACTGTGATGCTTGTTTACCGTTTTTCGTGTTACTGCGAAGAGAGGAAATGACGATCGGCCCGCCATGAAATTTACATCATCAGCCTTCGTGCTGTGACCCAGGAATCAAACGCGTGCTGTCACATATGCCTCGTCCCAGGAAAGTCCCGGACATAAAACTAACACGCAACTTATTAAATGTCCGCATAATCTCCATGTCAGTCGACCCGGGAAATTGCTTTCACACACAAGGGTTATCTGTTTAAATCCCGGGATTTTAACAGTGTTCAGTAATATGTGAAAGGGGCTTCAGTGAAAAAAACAAGTGCAGTTGAAATCACATACTTTTTTTTTTACAAAAAAAAAAAAAAAGGAGTAACCTCAACACAAGGTGTAAAAAAAAGGGGGAAAAGAAGAGCAAGAAGGGAAGTGACAGTTCAAACAAAAAACTTTTGTATTATTTCAGTTTCCAAGGGAGGAATTTGATTTTTTTTAAAATGCCAACATGCTTGGAGTAAATAAATACACGCATAGCGGTGATTCTGTGATCGACTTCGTGGCTGTGCCCCCGCGCTTATCCCAAATATCCACCCCTGGCCTGGTTAAACCGCATCTCTTCCTCTTGGCTTGGACAACGTGCAACAAATTCATCCATTCAGAAAGCGCCAAACAGGTGACTTTGAGTTTATCCTACATTTCTGCAATGCCCCCTACACTCACAGGTCTTTGGAAAGTTACGTTTTTTTTTTAAATTACCAAAAATATTCAATTGCTCTTTAAAGGGTTAAAAGTGGAAATGCAAAAATACGTTGGCTTAAATAAGTGGAAGTATTCAAATAAAGTCCAACAACCACATATGCAAATAATAGAGCGCCTGGTAAAAAGAGACTGCAAATTTGGAAAATCCCCATTTTGCTCCAATGTGGATGCATTTATTGAAATGAGTCTTTATCCGCCTTGTACGAGCACTCTGCTGTGCAAGATGATAGTGGGCCATTTTAGAAATAATTTAACAAAAACACCCTTAGCCCCATTCAAGCTTTGGATGCGTCAGAAGAACACAAGCACAATTTATCAAAGTGTCCACATTTTTCTTCTCTATTATAGAGATATAATAGCATATGGAGAGATATGCGTTTATGGAAAGTGCTACAGCTCTGCAACGAATTTACTTGAAATTCAGGAAATGAATGATGCAAAACCAGCTTCGTATAGCCAGCCGTATAAAGCGTATTTAGCTCCAGTCAGTCAAAACAGAGCATTTGTACCCATGAAAGAGTAGACTTCCAAGGGTAGAATTCTGCTTTAAGACATCTGGTGTATTGAGTGGATCTACAATGTCTACACTCTGGTGTTAAACCTGGAACAGTTCCCAAATTCCCCCGCCGTGACTAAGGCCTCAATTTCAGTTAACGAATAAAACTCCACGGTAAGTATAGGGGTTCCTTTTGTGATGAACACCCTCATTCAGAGTCGGAATGTCCTTATCTGATACTCAGTATCGGTACCCGATACACATATTTTTGGAGTATCGAAAAGCATAAGATTTGGTCACAATATCCGATCGGATCCAGTTGTCGCATGTTTTCAGTATAATCATGCTTTTCGGCTGCTGTAAATAAAACCACTTGGCAAATATGTCCGCTGAGTTAGGCTACTGCTCTTGAGAAAATAATGATATACAGTGGGGCAAATAAGTATTTCGTCAACCACTAATTGTTCTCCCACTTGAAAATATTAGTGAGGCCTGTAATTGTCAACAGGGGTACACCTCAACCATGAGAGACAGAATGTGTGGGGGGGGGGGGGGGGGGGGGGGGACTGAAAATCATATTGTTTGATTTTTAAAAAATGTATTTGCAAATATTGGTGGAAAATAAGTATTTGGTCAATACAAAAAGTTAATCTCAATACTTTGTTAAGTACCCTTTGTTGGCAATAACGGAGGCCAAACGTTTTCGGTAACTTTTCACAAGCTTTTCACACACTGTTGCTGGTATTTTGGCCGATTCCTCCATGCAGATCTCCTCTCAAGCAATGATGTTTTGGGGCTGTCGTTGGGCAACACGGACTTTCAACTCCCTCCACAGATTCTCTATGGGGTTGAAATCTGGAGACGAGCTAGGCAACTCCAGGACCTTGAAATGCTTCTTATGAAGCCACTCCTTTTTTAACCTGGCTGTGTGTTTTGGATCATTGTCATGCTGAAAGACCCAGCCACGTCTTATCTTCAATGTCCTTGCTGATAGATATTTTCACTCAAAATCTCTCGATACATGGCCCCGTTCATTCTTTCCTTTACACAGATTAGTCGTCCTATTCCCTTTTCTGAAAAAGAGCCCCAAAGCATGATGTTTCCACCCCCATGCTTCACAGTGGGTATGGTGTTCTTCAGATGCAATTCAATATTCTTTTTCCTCCAAACACGAGAACCTGTGTTTCTACCAAAAAGTTCTATTTTGGTTTCATCTGACCATTACACATTCTCCCATTCCTCTTCTGGATCATCCAAATGCACTCTAGCGCAGGGGTCTCCAACCCAGTCCTCGAGGCCCACTGTGGGTCCTGGTTTTTGTTCCAGCTGATCCAGCAGAGACAGTTGAACCAATGAGGCTTCTGCTAAAACAAGCCACACCTGACTGCAATCAACTGATTGCACTTGTAAAACACCAGATTGGGGAAGAAGTGTTGTCATCTTGTTTGGTAGGAATGAAATCCTGCACCCACGGTGGGCCTTTGTGGAATAGGTTGGGGACCCCTGCTCTAGAGAACCGCAGACGGGCCTGGACGTGTACTTTCTTAAGCATGGGGACACGTCTGGCAGTGCAGGATTTGAGTCCCTGGCGGCGCATTGTGTTACTGATAGTAACCTTTGTTACTGTGGTCCAAGCTCTCTGTAGGTCATTCATTAGGTCCCCCCGTGTGGTTCTGGGATTTTTGCTCACCGTTTTTATTATCATTTTGACGCCACGGTGTGAGATCTTGCATGGAGGCCCAGATCGAGGGAGATTATCAGTGGTCTTGTATGTCTTCCATTTTCTAAAAATTGCTCCCACAGTTGATTTCTTTACACCAAGCGTTTTACCTATTGCAGATTCAGTCTTCCCAGCCTGGTGCAGGTCTACAATTTTGTCTCTGGTGTCCTTCGACAGCTCTTTGGTCTTGGCCATAGTGGAGTTTGGAGTGTGGCTGACGGAGTTTGTGGACAGGTGTCTTTTATACCAATAATGAGTTAAAACAGGTGCCATCAATACAGGTAACGAGTGGAGCCTCGTTAGAAGAAGTTAGACCTCTTTAACAGCCAGAAATCTTGCTTGTTTGTAGGTGACCAGATACTTCTTTTCCACTCTAATTTGGAAATAAATTCTTTAAAAATCAAACAATGTCACTTTCTGTTTTTTGTTTCCTCCACATTCTGTCTCTCATGGTTGAGGTTTACCCATGTTGACAATTACAGGCCTCTCTAATCTTTTCAAGTAGGAGAACTTGCACAATTGGTGGTTGACTAAATACTTATGTGCCCCACTGTAATTAGAGCATCATGTAATATTCTTGAGGAGGTACACCAAAAAAATGTGTTTTTTTTTTTGTTTTTTTTGCACTATTCTATTAAATATAGGTATCGGATCGACAAAAAAACATCTTGAAAAAAAAAAAAAATCTGATTAGAAGTAAAAAAAACAAAAAAACAAAAAAAAAACTAGCATTGGGACATTCCTAATTCAGCTCTAAGAAGGTGTACAAACAATTGAGTGTAACAAATTTACACTGACCAGCCACTTTATTAGGTACACCATGCTAGTAACGGGTTGGACCCCCTTTTGCCTTCAGAACTGCCTCAATTCTTCATGGCATAGATTCAACAAGGTGCTGGAAGCATTCCTCAGAGAGTTTGGTCCATATTGACATGATGGCATCACACAGTTGGTGCATATTTGTCGGCTGCACATCCATGATGCGAATCTCCCGTTCCACCACATCCCCAAGATGCTCTATCTGATTGAGATCTGGTGACTGTGGAGGCCATTTGAGTACAGTGAACTCATTGTCATGTTCAAGAAACCAGTCTGAGATGATTCCAGCTTTATGACATTATCCTGCTGACAGAAGTTGGGTACACTGTGGTCATAAAGGGATGGACATGGTCAGCAACAATACTCAGGTAGGCTGTGGCGTTCCAACGATGCTCAATGGTACCAAGGGGCCCAAAGAGTGCCAAGAAAATATTCCCCACACCATTACACCACCACCACCAGCCTGAACCGTTGATACAAGGCAGGATGGATCCATGCTTTCATGTTGTTGACGCCAAATTCTGACCCTACCATCTGAATGTCGCAGCAGAAATCGAGAGTCATCAGACCAGGCAACGTTTTTCCAGTCTTCTATTGTCCAATTTCGATGAGCTTGTGCAAATTGTAGCCTCAGTTTCTTGTTCTTAGCTGAAAGGTGTGGCACCCAGCGTGGTCTTCTGCTGCTGTAGCCCATCTGCCTCAAAGTTCGACGTACTGCGAGTTCAGAGATGCTCTTCCGCCTACCTTGGTTGTAATGGGTGGTTATTTGAGTCACTGTTGCCTTTCTATCAACTCGAACCAGTCTGGCCATTCTCCTATGACCTCTGGCATCAACAAGGCATTTCCGCCCACAGCCGCTCACTGGATATTTTTTCTTTTTCGGACCATTCTCTGTCAACCCTAGAGATGGTTGTGCATGAAAATCCCAGTAGATCAGCAGTTTCTGAAATACTCAGACCAGCCCTTCTGGCACCAACAACCATGCCACGTTCAAAGTCACTCAAATCACCTTTCTTCCCCATACTGATGCTCGGTTTGAACTGCAGGAGATTGTCTTAAACCATGTCTACATGCCTAAATGCACTGAGTTGCCACCATGTGATTGGCTGATTAAAAATTAAGTGTTAACAAGCAGTTGGACGGGTGTACCTAATAAAGTGGCTGGTGAGTGTATATATTAGTTCCCTTTGTTGAAAAAAAAAATGTAAAACATATTTGAGATAACAAGTTAGTTTTATGTCATACTAGGAAAACAATTTTGAAATGACTTAAAACATCCACCCCAAAAGTATTTGCTGTTTTCTTACCAAATGGCGGATTCCGTTGAAGGTGTGGTAGGACACGGGGAAGGCGATGCCAATTTTGGCCAGGGCGATGAGGAAGGGGCCAACCGACAAGGAGTGGATGAGATCCAGATAGTGCGGATAACTACCGGGCAGGACCAGAGCGGCCACGGCGAAAGCAGAAATGGCTGCCAGGATGAATTAGACACACGTTTTATTGATCCCAAATACAAAATACAATCAAGGGCTGGATAAACAAGTCATTGAGGAGGAAAATGAGCCACAAATCAATATCTGTCACACTGTGACATTCTTCTTGGCAAGAAGGTCTATGAGGAAAAAATACAGCACAAGTGTCAATATTTCAATTTTTCTTTTGTATGGCGTGTTGGGGACGCACTGGGAATAAAAACTAATGGTGGAAAGGCCGTTGTGGTATTTGAGCCTAATTTTTAGACAATTGTATGATCTTCAAGTAAAAAAATATATTTACCAGGGGAATATGCTTTTTATATTTGTATATTTAAGTACCGTATTTTTCAGACTATAAGTCGCATTTTTTTTTTTTTCATAGTTTGGCAGTGGGTGCGTCTTATACTCTGGAGCGACTTATGTGTGATTATTTACGGTCGGGTCGGGCCGACTTCTCTCTCGCTAACTTTTTAAAAATAAATATATATTCATATATTTATACTAAAATGATGTATGGATTAGGCCTGAACGATATTGGAAAAAACTATTGCTGCGATTTTTTTGGGGTGTGCGATATTATATTGCGATATTTAAAAAAAATTTTTTTTTTTTTTTTTTTTTTTTAAAGAAATTTTCACTAGATGACTTGAATAGCTGTTTGGAAAGACTTTGGATGACTCACAATGACCAGTGTACAGTGATCCCTCGTTTTTCGCGGTTAATGGGGACCAGAACCCGCCGCGATAAGTGAAAAACCGCGAAGTTGCGCACCCCGCCCCACAAATTTTTATTTTTTTGTGTGTGTGCTCAATGTATTTATTAAAGTTGCACAGATACCGATACCAGTATCGGCAGGGGGCGCCGATCCGGCCCGAATTGGTGGTATCGGTATCGACGAGTACCAACATTTAGGGCGCCGATACCATGTACTGGCATCATTTGAACGCAAATATACTGTCCTCCCCACGTGAGCGAACTTCCCAAATTATTACATCTGTGTGTCTTTGTCTCGAAATTACCACACGAAATTTACACCTTCGTCATCAATATTACGGATGTACACTACAACGCATATCCGCGATGTTACGCTGCTCATTTAACATGGTATTCACAAATGATTAGCATGCGTTAGCTAACGCTTGCTGTTGTAGCGCGGCTAGCGCCGATGGGATCAGAAAGGTTAAGACCGTGGGAGACTCAGCAAACTCATGGTTTCATGATGAACAATGAGTGGGAAATTAAGAGCGCCATACTTCAAACTCGTCCTGTTTATGAAAGTCGATTGTAATATGCTGGTGTTGTGCAGTAATGAGCAGAAGTGACTTCTGTGGCCAGAAAACACTCAAGCGGCGCAGCGCGCACACTAGATATCATCAAATAGCAATCTAGATGTCCTATTTTAGATCCCATGCCAACTCTCGCGCGCACACACTAGATATCATCAAATAGCAACCTAGATGTATTACTTTAGATCCCATGCCATTAGCTGCGTGAGCCCAGAGCGACGCGTAGTCCATAGACTACATTGATTAAATAGAAACCGCCATGACTGAATGGAAGTTAAGCAGGCCAACTCAACCCATACCAGTGACCATAGATAATGCTGCAAATACTGTTAATTCAGTACATGTTACAGATGGACTCGGACCACAAATAGGATGTTTAAATATAGCTGCTAAGAGAGCTGCAGCAATCAACAGTGTGACCCACTTTACAAACAGTAAAAATTGTTCTCAGCACTTATATACACAATTTTTCTTCAGATCAGTAAGAAGTAAGCAGATAAATATTATGCACTAAAATGCTTGTTTATATGATGGCACTGTTATTTTTGCTTGTTAGCAAAAAAAAAAAAATAATAATAATAATAATAGTTGTATTTTCTGTTTCAGAGTAGGCCTGAACGATATTGGAAAAAACTATTGTTGCGATTTTTTTTAGGTTTGCAATATATTGCGATATTATATTGCGATATTAAAAAAAAAAAAAAGATCTTTTTTAAAGAAATTTTCACTAAATGACTTGAATAGCTGTTTGGAAATACTTTACATAACACACCGTGACCACAGTGTATTCATATAATACCGTTCAATTTGTGAATGATGAAGATTTCTGTATGAAGGTATCCAGGAAGTCATGTCTGCACAAAATACTTAGATCATTTATTGAATACAATATTTTACACTTCAACAGCAGCAAATACATTAAATGATAAATAAAAGACCAGGTGCATTAGTCCCCTAAGTTTTTGACAAAATATAACAATAAATAAAAACTTCTGTAAAATAACAACAAAGTTGTCAACATATTTGAACAAAAATATTAAATATGACAAATAAAAGAGTTGTTCACAAACTATAACAATAAATAAAAACCTCAGTAAAACAACAAAGTTGTCAACATATTTGAACAAAAATATTAAATATGACAAAAGAGTTCACAAACTATAACAATAATTAAAAACCTCAGTTAAACAACAAAGTTGTCAACATATTTGAACTTAAATATTAAATCTGACTAATAAAAGTGCAAGTGCATTAGTCCCCTGAGTTGTTTACACAAAATATAACAATATAAAACTGCAAAACGGCAACAAAGTTGTAAAAATATTTCAACAAAAATATTAAGTATCAAAACTTTATGTGCAGCTGTACTATATATAGTTATTTGAAAAATACGGTTTACAATAAATTTAAATATAAAAGAAACAAACTCAATTGAACTTGTAAATAATTGAACTGAATAACTGCAAATAACTGTGATGAATAACAGAACCATTTTAACTCCCAAATTTCCTGCCTTCCTGATAGCTGTCACATGAATAAAAAGAAGAAAAGACATTCCTTCAGCTGTGTTATGTATTTGTCTGCATATCGTCCACCTTCCTTGCTCAGCAATTCTCAACTGGGTCTCATAGGTTTTTGGCCAAGACTATTAGTTTATCCACTATAGCAGGCTTGAGACAAGAACGTTGGCACGTAACAATGTTCCCACCTGTGCTAAAAAGCCTCTGATGGGGAGCTCGTAGCAGGAATGCATAGATACCTGCGTTTTAAATGGTCCCACATGTTTGACAGATTACTTCTTGTTGAGGCAACCATGGCGAGGCACTGTCGACAGGGCTGTTTTTTGTCCCTTATAGTCTTGTTCTTGCCAAAATACTTCCAAAACTCCTTTTGGATACAGTCTTCCTTGCTCCTCCAACGTGTTGATTGCTTGCTTTCACTTTGAGAACGGGCCCTCCTCCCTCAGCTCTGCTGTTCGGCCCCTCCTCCCTCCACTCCGCTGTTGCAGGGGGAGGAGCCGATGACTTGCTGGAGGGAAAGAAGCTGTGCGCTTTTTTCCCCTCTCCTTCCTCAAAACAAACGTTTGTGGATTAAAAAAAATGAAATTAAAAAACTATCGCACGTCCTTGCGATGGGACTATTGCACATGCGCACATCGCGATGGCGATGTTTAAACGATATATCGTTCAGGCCTATTTCAGAGCATTAAATTTATTGAATTGTATCGAAAATCGTACCGAACCGTGACTTAACTGTATCGTTGCATCCGTTATACGCATATACCATTCCGATACCACTCTGTTTACAAAAAAAAACGTTTTTTTTTTGTTTACAAAAAAAAACAACGTTTTTTTTGTAAACAAACAAACAAACAAAAAAAAAAGTATGTTTTTAGTTTTTTTTTTTGTAAACAGAGTGGTATCGGAATGGTATCGGCCGATACTGCACAGCCAGGTATCTGTATCGGTATCGGGCCCAAAAAATGGTATCGGTGCAACACTAGTATTTATTCAGATTTAGCATTGGAAAGAGATACATATAAGGCATGTTTTTTTTCCTCACTTTTTCCCTAAAGTATGATTTTTAAAAAATGTGTGTGTGTTTATATATATATATATATATAAATAAATGGTTTTAAGCACTTCAAATGTAATAATTATGATCAGTTTTAAACATAACTGTCCAACCAAATCATTTTTGAACAAGAATAAAGTACTGTAGTAGAAAAATACTTCTGTTTATCTACTTTAGCTGTGACTCTTGGTGGACATGTAGAAATTACAAACTCCTCATGATCACTTCTGGCCTTTAATTTATATGTCTCAAACGTCTCCACACACACACACACATTCATCCAAAGCGGCTTCCTTGCAGAAACTGTTTAAGAAGTTAAACGATGATTGACAGCTGCTGCGCTGTGATGTCCGCTTCTTTGGCAAAATCAAAGATACCAGCATCGTTAACTTTAATAAGCAAGTGCTGCAGTGACTGTGAGGTTCAAAGGGCGTGTGAGGCTCTGCGCAGAGCAGAAAGCAGGGCGTATGTGGATTAAAAAAAAAAAAAAAAAAAAACGCGCGTCCTTGCGATGGGACTATTGCGCACGCACACATCGCGATGGCGATGTTTAAACGATATATCGTTCAGGCTTAGTATGGATGTTAAATAAAATAAATAATTTGGATAAAACAGAGAAGGCGCTGTGCATGCCCGCGCACGTGAACGCAGTGGCTCACTTTTCAATCTTCCCCTCCCAGCGTCCCACGCAAGCATCCTGGTATTTCCTTTTCGATATGGAGCAGCTATAGGCATTGAAAAGCAAACAACTGCGGTAGGAGTGGGATATGGAAAGGATTCAAATTGATTGTTGAAGGTGCTATACGGAAACCTGTTGTCGGCTTCACTGAATGTAAACGAATGTGGCGCTTTGGTCTAATACGAGAAATATATTTAACAAACTTTCCAGTGTTTTTTCGTTGTGTAAATGCATTCGGGCTCGTGCCTACAAATAAAACAAAATTTTGGGGGTTTTCGGGCTCGGAAAGCAAATCAAGTTAATTGATTGTGCTCGGGCCGCATCGAGCTGGATCTTTTAAGGCCCAATCTAACTTCTAGCGTCATGTAATGTTAGCAAACCGTACACCTATTCAGCCTGTTGTTCTCTATTGTATTTTAAATTGCCTTGATGACATGTCTGTTCTTAGTGCTGGATTCTATCAAATAAATTTCCCCCATTTAATGAGACTTATATTCCGGTGCGACTTATATGTTTTTTCCTTTTCATTGCGCATTTTTTGGCTGGTGCGACTTATACTCAGGAGCGACGTATAGTAGGGCTGGGCGATATGGCCTTAAACATGTATCACGATAAATTGAGCAGATTTATCTCGATAACGATAAATGACGATAAATTCGCCCGAGCGGACTGTTATATAATTTGAAAATCTGAATCAATGCATGAAATACAGATTAACTATTTCTTGTTGATTTATTTACCAGCATTCAATTTGATATACTGTATTTAACAATTGTACATGCAGTCTAAACATTAAGTTTATAAAAATGTATTGTAAGCAATAAGAATTCAAGTATGAACATTTATAACAGCGTGTATGACTTGAACAATGTACATTGTCAAAATCAATATGCCTGTGCAAACATGTAATTGTAACACAAATGACTTGCAGCTTGAACAGTACACTTCAAAAAGACAACTTATTGTTAATGGCTGCTGTGACATAATTATTAAATACAAGTGTTTACTTTATGGTTTAAGGGTTTTTTTCCCCCCAGTGCATTTTTTAATAAATGCACGCACAATAAAAATAGCTGGGGCCATTTCTCGGTCATTATAAGTTTTGCCGTTGGATTGTACTTTATGCTGAATGCTTTACCATCACAAAAGCTATCAGAGGAATCACACACAGACAGATACAAAATAACGCCACATAGTAATTGCTAGATGCAGTCCGTGCCCAATCCACTCATTAAGTTCAGCCGTTTCGACAAGGTTAGAGCCGCAATCCGACTCCATAACGTTCATTTGTAGCGTTAGCCGCTAGCTAGCGTTAGCCTGGCTACCAGTAGAAAGCACTGAAAGCACCATCTCCGGAAATCATGAGAACAAAGGAGGACAGCGGGTGAAAGCCCGTCTGGATGCCACCAAGAGTCTACTAAATGTTGGTTGAAAGTTTGGTGAACCTCCCTTAAGCCACACTCCATCACGTTTTGCTTGTAGCGTTAGCTGCTAGCATTAGCTTACCGGGCTTTTGTTTGATTGGCTTCCTGATGATCACGTGACTCCCTACGTAAGCACATTCACTGCTTTCTTAAAGGGGGATGAACATAGACGAACAACACAGAATCAAAGCGGGATGAAAAGACTATATTTTCTTGTTTTATTAATTTACCGAATTTACCGACATGGTCAAAATTACGTCGGTCATCGTTAAGAATTTCGGTGACGGTAAATTTTCGGTTTACCGCCCTGCTCTAACGTATAGTATATAATATATATATATATATACATATATATATATATATATATATATATACGGTAATATTTGAGACTTTTTTGGAAGTTTATGAAAAAGGTATGTTTTCATTTTTTTTATATGATTCTATTGCTATCTTAATGAGGTATAAGTACAGTGGTACCTCCACATATGAATTTTAACTTTTAATTTAACTTACAAAGACTGGTGAATGGAGATCGGAGCAGGATCGTCAAGATCGTAGACATATTCCCGCCATATTTTCAAGCCAGTTCAATGACGCACACAACACACTCATATTTTTCCATAATTCAATCTTAATTTCAATGCTAAGCGTCACTTTTTTCCTTTTTTCACCAACTGCCCATACTTCTTGGGATCTGTTGGTTTCTTTCAAGGAAATTCGCCGTGCGTCCGTCTTGCGCAAAAACGAAGAAATTGCGACGCTGTCATAAATTGTTGTATTTTGAGCATGTCGTCATATGTCGAGACAAATGACGAGTCAAATTTCACGATTTGTCGAAAGGACAGCATGTCGATGCGAACGTTATGTCAAGGTACCACGAGGTACCATCTCCACCGGCCTCCGTAAAGTCCCCCCCCCCCCCCCCCCCCCCCCATCAGACGCAAATTTATATAAAAATGATTTTAATCGTTAGTGCTGCAAGGGTTTTGTAGTTACAGTATTATGCTTTTATTGAGATATTAATTTCGAGTGGGGACGTCACTCGTAGCTTTTTCTTAGCTTAGCTCCCACAGCTAATGGAGCGTACCAATAACAGAGGGGTGTCCTAACAACTAGCACGAACAGAGCACAAAAAAATTTGGATCGTTTTTGCAGTAAATTAGGGGGCTTGAGATATTATATATTATATTGAGTTTGTGCTACGTTTGTGTTTGTTGTTAGGACACCCCTCTGTTATTGAGAGAGTTGGTACACTTCATTAAAATAACATAACAGCGGGAGAGAGTTGGTACGCTCCATTAACATAACATAACAGAGGGGTGTCCTAACAACTAGCACAAACGTATTACAAACGCATGGCACCATTCCGGAACCATTTTGCAGTCAATTGGGGGCTTAGAGGGACGTCATCACTAGAAATTAGTATCTCAAGCCACCCAATATACTGCAAAATGAACCCGAATTGGTTTGCTCTACGTTCGTGCTAGCCTTGTTAGGACACCCCTCTGTCATTGAGAGAGTTGGTACGCTCCATTAGCTGCGGGAGCTTAAAGAAAAAGCTACGAGTGACGTCCCCACTCGAAATTAATATCTCAATAAAAGCATGATACTGTATCTACAAAACCGTTGCAGCACAAACGATTAACATCATTTTTATGTAAATTTGCATCTGATGGGGGGGGGCAACTTTACGGAGGCCCGTAGATATGGTGACAAAGCACATATAGCAAAGTGTCGTCTTATTTATTTATTTAACTTCTGGGTCGTCGTCTTTGCAATTGTCTTGCGAGCCTTTTGCCGTCGTGCTGCGAGCCATTTGCTGTGGTGTTGTGGCAATTGTCGTTCATGCTTTTGCCAATTTGCAATCGCGCTTTAGGAATTGGGGATTGTGTTGTTGCAATTTGCATTTGTGCTGCGAGCCATTTGCTGCCGTGTTGTGGCAATTGCGGTTCGTGCTTTTGCCAATTTGCGATCCTGCTTTAGGAATTGGAGATCATGTTGTGGCAGTTTGCATTTGTGCTTTTTTTCTTTTGCAAAGCGTTTGCATTCGGGGTTCGTGCTTTTCTATTTGCAAAGTGTTTAGACTTTGCATTTCGCCTGACACCTCTCGGCCTCCGTAATTATGTGATTAGAATTGGTTTTTTAATCCGGATTGCAAATTTTAAATTAAAAGGGTAAGTTTATATGATACACAGAAACGCGGAGCTGTGCATGTACTCGCTGCATTACCATACACGCCACATGTCTGAACTGTATTAGCGGGCATGGGCGAACAGCATATGTACGCCAGCGTAAACACCACTAATAAAGCCCAGCGTGTTGTACGGCATGCTTTTTTGCCCCTCCCCTAGGGAGGGGCAGCCGCACCACCAACACCCCACCAAGCTCTGCTCTTTGTACAGCGCTGTAACGAACAATTATTTTAATACTCGACTATTACTGTAATTTCCCGAATATAACGCGCACTTTTTTCCCCAAAATCAACTTGTAAAATCATGGTGCGCATTATAAACGGGTACAGGGATGGAGACAGAAATATATATATATTACATTTATATATAAACCGATTTTTTTAAATTGACACGGCCACGTTGTGTTGAAGAAACGTATGCGGCGACCCGTTGCACGGTACGTGACGTCACCATTTTGTTTCCGTAATACTTCACTCTAATCGGCCGAATGATTTCGTCTGTGTTAAATTCTTCTTTTTTCACTCTTCATAAAGCACAGAATTTAGTTTCTTGAACTCATTTGAGTCAACGTTTATTGCAGCTCCGCAACTCGGACCATAACAAACGTAAGCACACAGACCTCCTGTGTCCGTCAACTATATCTGTCCCTCGGGAAACTCAAACCCAAATAACAATAGTTCCTATTGTTACTGTCGTGTTGACAGCTTTAAAAGAAAAGTCACATCTGTTTTGTTTTCTCCTAGATTCTGGTAAGTTGGAGAAGTTGTCAAATTATATTATTACCGTAAATATTATCAGTTTATGGTAATGTTTTGAACTACCAATGTACTATGCTTGTGCTGTGTTTCACCAGTCAGTAAAATGACATTTCTGTATCTGTACACGACCTCTGTTTTCTTTGTATTCTTCTATTTACTGGTGCTAAAATTAGGGTGCGCGTTATAAACGGGTACAACAATTTACCCTAGATTTTACAAGTAAATTTGGGGTGTGCATTATACACGGGTGCGCCTTATATTCGGGAAATTACGGTAATTGCTAAAAAAAATTAATAAATAAATTTAAAAATGCATTTTATTTAAAACACCATTATTTCAATTAACAGCGGAGAAGAAAATTTATGATTTAGTCATTCATTGAACCCCTACCATGGTCAAAAGAATCTAACAAAATGTGCTCAGAAATAAGGGAATATTTAAGCCAAATTCCAAGTATATGGACAATTTTATGTTCATCAATCTCTTTACTACTCAGACTTTTTTCGGTACATGGAAGTTGAATGCGTCACAAAACCCAGAGATGCCATCGTCGTTAGAAGCTTTCTTCAAAGACTGTTTTGTGTGTGTTTGGGTCTTGATGACAAAATGAAAGCACGCACAGTGAATTTGTCTCACCGATTGGCAGATGAGCTCTGTGACCTTTTAGAGAATCCATCAGCATGCAAATAAAATGAAACCCAGCTCAGGCAGAGATTAACACTCATGTCGCGACAATATGCTGTTTAAGCTGCCGACTTGGCTCCTCGTGCAAATATATCCAAAATATTTGTTAACTTCACACTCAGTGCAGCAATCATTTGCCATGGCAGCGGTTAGACGGTCCAGCGATTTCAATTTTGGGTCAATTCAGGAGTTGTTTTGACATCATACAAGTGAGGAGGTGATGAAAGAAGGAAAAAAACAAATATGTCTTACCTCCACTGAGGCCAACTCCAGTTCCTCTGTGCGTGATGGACATCATCATGGGGACAGACCATCTAAATTTAAAAAAAAAAAAATTTAAAACACACACAAAGCCATTCATAAATAACAGAAATAAAATATTTGCGGTACCTTCATGAAATAAAAATAAATGTTAAATTAATGAACGACTGTGTATTAACTGGTACTCCTGACCTGAGACAACACGATGTTTAATTTGGCAAACCAAAGAGTATACATTTCCTCCTGACTGACCCAGGATCTGTTGTTTTAACTCTTTAAACCATGTTTAGCCTCCATTAATTCACATCTAATACATGGGCTTCATGTCAATTCAAGTTTGACTTTGTGTAATAAATATGCATATCAGTTAGGCCTGAACGACATTGGAAAAAACAATTTTGCGATTTTTGGGGGGTTTGCGATATTATTTAAAAAAAAAAAAAAAATGTATATGTATAATTTTTTTTTTTTTTTTTTAAAGAAATTTTCACTACATGACTTGAATAGCTGTTTGGAAAGACTTTGGATGACTCACCATCACCACAGTGTACAGTGATCCCTCGTTTTTCCCAGTTAATGGGGACCAGAACCCGCCGCGATAAGTGAAAAACCGTGAAGTAGCGCACGGCCCCCAATTTTTTTTTTTTTTTGAGTGTGTTTTTTGTGCTGAATGTATTTATTCAGATTTAGCATTGGAAAGAGATACATATAAGACATGTTTTCTCACTTTTTCCCCCAAAGTGATTTAAAAAATGTATATAAATAAATGGTTTTTAGGCACTTCAAATGTCATAATTATGATCAGTTTAAACATAACTGTCCAACCAAATCATTTTTGAACAAGAATAAAGTACTGTAGTAGAAAAATGCTTGGCTTTATTAAATGCTTCTGTTTATCTACCTTAGCTGTGACTCTTGGAGTGACATGTAGAGATTTCAAACTCCTCATGATCACTTCTGGCATTTATTTTATATGTCTCCAACGTCTCCACACACACACACACACACACACACACACACACACACACACACCACCACACACACACACACACACACACACACACACACACACACACACACACACATTCATTCCAGCGCGGTTTCCTTGCAGAAACTGTTTAACAAGTTAAACGATGATTGACACATTGCTCCGCTTTGATGTCCGCTTCTTTGGCAAGATCAAAGACAACGAGCATCGTTAACTTTGATAAGCAAGTGCTGCAGTGACTGTGAGGAACAAAGGGCTGGGAGAGGGAGGGTGTGAGGCTGTGTGCAGATTAGAAAGAGAGGCGTATGTGGATTAAAATAAAAACTATCGCACGGGCTTGCGATGGGACTATCGCTCACACGCACATCGCGATGGCGATGTTGAAACGATATATCGTTCAGGCTTAATATCAGTCATTACTTGTAAATGGTTAGGTGAGGAGACATAGGTCGGTTCAATCGGGTATTTTTTGCCCAAAACTTGTTCATCTCCTCCTTGGCAGTGGTTCCCATTGGAGCAGCACTGAAACCAGAACAGACATTTCAAGACACGTATACAGTTTATTGAATATTACATGTTATTTTGCTTTGTAGCATGCTTACTTTCTGACGTAGAGGACACTGCATCGCGGCCTAGAGACACACAACTTCTGACGGGCCAAGGTCCTGCAGTCAAGACAGAAGGGTTACCATTACAATTATTAAAATGGGCTCTTCAAACAAAATTGATACTTACTCATGAGGCATGGGTAATTAATGTTTTTTTTTTTTTTTTTTTTTGAGTCTACTAATAAGGCATTGTTTTTTAGATTTCACTGTCTTAGTGAAATTGATTTTTAGTATTTACTTCACACCTCCTTTACTTCATGCTCATCCCTAATGGACAGCATATCATGTTTCACAAAAAAGTGAATAAATATACCAGCATTTAATTGGAAAAGCTCCAATTATTGATTAATAATTTATTTTTAATACTTGAAAAGAGCTGGCTAATAAAATCAGTCGGGCCCTTCTTTTCACTGTTGACTTACCAAGAACTGGTAAGCATAATCAATATTGCTTATTACTGCAATATTAGTTTTTTCATATATCCTTGTTTTCTGCCTCCTTTCCTTACTTTTAGCTTCCTGCCATGCTATCCTTTACCCCCTTAGATAGAACCTTCAAAACCTAAACCTGCTTTTGACGCACTCGGCATAAGACACGAAGACATATTTGAGGATCGCATCCCGGATCAGTTTTGACTGGTTTATTTAATGTATATTTGATTTAACATAATAAAATGTATACATTTTGTTTTCCAAAGAATTCCAGATTCCAGAAATAACATTCAACTGACCGGTGTGGGTTGACTCAAGGACAAAACCATACAGTATTAAACTGCAACGCTTGGCGTAAAAACACTGAACCTATTTAGTCAATAATCATGTGCAAAAAGAACTAACACATTCAAGTAAAAACCTTACATTTACGTTTCTATAAACTACAATCCGAACTTTGGTACCGTGGCCAAGTCGTTAGCCTTAGCGAGCTAGCTTACGTCACAGTAATTTCTCCCCGATATAAACACGCCGAACAATGCAGAACATTCTTACTCAGATTGAACGAAACTCAACTGTTAACGCATCTATCGGTCACATTTATTCGGATATAAAACAACGATAAATCTCAAATGTAGCACGCAATTTTGGAAAAACTGAGGTACTGACCTTAGCAGCAGCGCCATTTTGCCGTACACTGAACGTAAGTGACGCACAATTGTTGTGGCCGTGACGTCATGCTTTTTGTCATAACGGGAGCAATTTTCGTGCGGTTTGTTATTTTAGGTTTTTATAAAAAGCTCAAGAACGGAAATGTTTTTATTATTAATCTACTCATTTTGTTATCAAAATTCTACACCCACAGATGGAAATTTAGCAAGCTGTTACCATCTTTTTCTCACTTTCATAATGAGACTGTGCTACATCTGTTAAAAAAAAAAAAAAAAAAAAGAATCTGAAAGCGGAAAAAACACTTAATATTTGTGAAAAACTGAAACTTTTTTGTGAATAATTGCTAACAGTATTTTTTTTCTCTGATGTGCAATGTTTGGAATGTTTATACCCCTGTCATATTTGTGTTTTTTTATTTTGTTTTTTATGGCTGTATTCTTGATTGTTCTTCTGCCTGTTTATCATGTTGTTATTATTATTATTATTATTATTTTAATTGTGCGGTTTTTGTTTTAATTTTATCATCAATATTGAATACAGTGGTTAAGAAAAGTTGGAACACCCCTGACAACTTCCATCATTTTAATTTTTAATTCATTGTGTGTTTGGATCAGCAGTTTCATACTGTTATGTCTAAGAGTGGGGGGAAAAAATGGATTGGCAGAATAACATATTATCGAATTGCAGAAGTGAAACTAAGTTTGTTGGACAAACAGAAGATGTGCAACATGCGTCACAATAAAATTATATAGATTAAAAAATGTGGGCACCTCAACAGAAAAAAATCATCAATATTCATTAGATCTGCCTTCCCTTTGACACAATCTGCAGCAAAATTATTTAGTTTTTTGGTTCTTTGATCAATCACAACATCCATTGCCTTGACATCTTCTGTTAGTCCAGGGGTCAGGAACCTTTTTGGCTGAGAGAGCCATGAACACCACATATTTTTTAATGTAATTCCGTGAGAGCCATACAATATGTTTAAAACTAAAAATACAAATAATGTGTGCATTTTGTATAACTTCAACACTTTTAAAGTACAATAAGTCTCTGAAATCTTTTTAATAACATAGTTATGCTGTTGCTAATCAATGATGAGTATTTCTTACCATTAATGCGACTCCTGGTGCTGCATGGTTTTGCTGATGGCTTTGTAGTCTGGTTCATGCAGGCGTTGAGAAACCTATGCACGGAGCACCATCAGTGCACACCGAAACAAGTTTATCCATCAGTAATTTTTTTCCCTTTACCGAACTCAGTGAGGGACTTGAATGAATCCTCCCCTCTTGTTGTCCCTTTCATAGTCAAAACCTTTCAATCACGCTTAACTGCGAAAAATAGCTTATGTCTGTTGACTCAACCAAAGCAAGAGAAAAAATGGTGTCGCATTTATGTCCTTATGTCCTGCTGAAAAGTACAATACTCCTTGTCTTTTTTCTTTTTACCATCTTATGAAAAGGGTTTCTAAAATTAGATGACAACGCGGAAAACGAAACTAAAAACGATCTCACGCACACATAGGCCGCTATTTTCGACAGCAAACCCCACTTGAACAGTATCTCTGCCTCATCTGCGTTGCTTCGACAGCAAACCCCACTTGAACAGTATCTCTGCCTCATCTGCGTTGCCCATGCGATTAATAGATCGACCGACCGACCGGTCCGACCGACCGACCGACCGACCAATCGGTCGGTCGGTCGGATAGACACAATGACATGTATGTTTGCCTTTTTCCCACAAAAATTACTGTGAACTGGTTTTCTAGTTGCCGGTTGTGGGACTATGTGTCCCATGATCACCCTGGGCTCACGCAGCCAATTGCATGGGACTTGGGGGGGATCTAACGTAGTACATCTAGGTTGTGGGGAGTGTTGTCAGAGCTTTAAAAAAGTTAACATACGCCGCAAAAGTCACGTCTGCTCATTACTGCACAACACCAGCATATGACCGGTGACTGTCGCCGTTTCGCGCAATGCGCAAGTGAGTATAATATCATTAAAGATTTGTCTGTGAGCCAGATACAGCCGTCAAAAGAGTCAGATCTGGCTCGCGAGCCATAGGTTCCCGAACCCTATGTTAGTCCAATAAACCTAGTTTCAACTCTGAAATGTTACTCTGTCAATCATTTTTTGCTGTTTGAAATTTACTGTAATTTTCGGACTGTAAACCGCTACCTTTTTTTCGTTCATTTTGAATCCTGCGGCTTATAGTCCAGTGCGGCTTATTTGTTGATTTATTTTGGTAATAGGTAACACTTTATTTGATAGCGGCGTCATAAGACTGCCAAACACGATTATGACATTATTATGGGCAATAATGAATGCTTATGACGGATGTCATTAAGTATCATTCGGCAAATTATGTCACCAACAAACCATTTATGTCCAGCTCAGATGTTTTACATCTATTTAAAAGTGCACAAAATGATATCGGTCATAAGCATTCATTAATGCTCATGGCAGTGTCATGTCATAATTATGATGGTCTTCTGACATTTTTATGGCGCGACTGTCAAATAAAATGTGAACAAATACCAGCACTAGCAATTAATGAAACAACTGGAAGAGTAAATGAAAAAAATAATAGGCACAGAACATGAATTTTGATTGTTATTTACATCTGTAGCGCTGCAATGAATTCTAGGAGGCATGTTGGACAACAGCAGTGTTGACAGCAGCACCCGAGGGAGCAGTGATGGCCAAATGCATCTTCTTGAAGCAATGAAGCTTTGCAACCAATTGGTTCAAAGTTTCATGGGGGTTCATTTGGTCTTATGCAGTGTTTTTAATCTTACTTGAAAAAAGTAATTAATTACAGTTACAAATTACTTCTCCCAAAAAGTAATTGAGTTAGTAGCTCAGTTACCTGAATGTAAGAGCAATTAGTTACTGTGCAAAGTAACTGATGTTACTTTTCATGTTTTTATTTTCATTCCAAAAAATAAAAAAATTTGAAAAATACATAAGTCACACCATTTGAAGTTCAAAGGGTGTTTGGGACAATTGGCCCAAGTCCGATTCTTTACCCTAAACTTAACTAGACACTGGGGTGTTGCGGATATTGCGATAACTAGATAGCAACCTTTGCTATGTTTGGAAATCATTTAATGTTGTGAATCAACCGTTAAAGTTGTTAAAATTGCTCCCGTTATTGCATTATTTCCCTTCTGTCTATTTTCGACATGTGAAAGTTTTAAAACCGTTTCATCATTTAAAGATAGAGTGAAGTCAAGATTTCACCGATTTAAGAGTATTTTAGATAAAAACTTACTTAGGCTCGCTCTACAACAGAGCCTTCATGAGAAGTCTGCTTTAAAATGGGGGCTGTTAACTAACGCAGGCGAGTCTATCATTTTGCATCTACTTCTCTATACATGTGATATCTACCGTAGCATCATGTGGGCGTAGTTTGTAGGCTATCAGGTACAGTTAGGTATTAGTGGAGCCACCTTGCATCGCGTTTGCAACGGCGTCACAACCTACTTCCACCCTCGCCACTCCCTTTCTGCTCTGTGAGTCCGTGTCTCTCACTTTTCTCGCGTCATTCAACCATCGTGTTAGCGCATAGTAACGCACGCCTTTACATCCTCAGTATCGGTAACGGCGTTGCAAAGATGAGAAAAGTAATTATTTAGATTACTCATTCCTTAAAAAAATAATGCTGTTAGTAACGCCGTTATACTCGAATGCCGTTATTAACAACACTGGTCTCGTGACAGTCTTATCATGCCGCTGTCAAATATAGGGTTACCCGTTAATGTCTTTTGGTATAAATATCCCATACGACAGTGAGGACGGCTGCGGCTTATTGTCCAGTTATTGTTATTGCTGATTTTGTGTCAAATTTGGTGGGTAGCGGCTTATAGTCAGGTGTGCCATATAGTCCGAAAATTACGCTAAGTTGGTCCAGAACACCAAATGATTTTTAAATGAAAATAGTGAGGTGATATATCACATCACCAACTTCTTAAGATAACAAAATATGAATAATACATTAAGTGACGTATATATGTTTTTAACACTCATGGTTTCACAAAAATAAATTTGCATTTTTCAGTCAGGGTTGCAGAAAAAAACCATTGTAAAAAAAAAAAATCGACTTTTACTTCTTAGTTACCAGTCCATCCCCTTCATTGTGGCTCTAATTTTAAAGTGTCTGTATTTGGCATTCCACTTTGTTTCCCTTTTTTGTCCTCTCTGCCATTATAACTCATTGGCTTCCGATAACAGCGATAGACATTCAAAATTGTATTGGGTAAGGCTGGCCGTGATCAGATGACAAATAAATCTGCTTTAATTTAAAACAACCTAAAAGGAAAAAAACAACAACTGTAAATTCTGTGTATTTTTTCATATAAACCAGAAAAAAAAAAAGAAAGAAAAAAAAAAAAATATATATATATATATATATATATTTTTTTTTTTCTTCCCTATTTTATTATTGTTTGAATGAATAATAATATAAAATAAATTTATTTTTCTTTTAAATCCACCACATTGTATTTGGTCCTGGTGCGCACCAGATAGTTTCTAATGTGCACCATATACTATCTGGTCCGCACCAGTTTAAATTTATTTGATTTCTGTCTATGTCCCCTGACTCCGTAGCTTAAAGTGCCTATGACAGCTAAAAGCATGTTTATTTCACATTTTACGCAGTATTTTATGCTCCTGAATGAAATGGACCGCTTGGATGTGTGTGGAAGCAATCGTTTTATTTATTCATTTTTTAAAATCCCGCGTCATGAAAGAAGTGACTTCCAGCTCCAGTCTCGGGTTTAGGACTAATGCGAATGTGACGTCACCCGGGTCAGGATCTCACAAGACAGCATTGCTTTATAGCATGCAGATGGACTGCGAATTCAGTTGATTTTGAGGATTAATTCGTTTATTTTTCGCATCGCGCCAGCCAAATGTGCTGCAGAGTTTTGTTGCTGCACCAGGGAGAGGTGTGTGAGCCTTTTTGGGTTTCAAAAAGTTCCCGTTTACTCCGACATTGACCAAAACAAGTCCGACAACTGTGGACTTACGAGGAAGTGAGTGAACATTGGGTTTTGTATTATGTCAAGTACTGGGATCACGGCACATGTTTTAATACGGAGGTGGCTTGCATTTTGTGGGTGACAATGCTCCTTGTCCACAGAGAATGCCACTCGGCCGACGACCGGCGGCACCCCCCCTCCCCTTTGGTCCTCTTCGTGTGCCCGCCGGGAGAGCGCTTTACTCGGCTTATGCTCGTGCGGTTCTCCATATCGTCCAGACTCCCAGCCCCCTCTGCCCTCTTCGTGTTCCCGGCAATAGACCACTATCCTTGGGTTAGGCCCGGGCAGCCACGCACTCCCCTGACGTCGGCCGGTTTGTATGGCAGTCATTCTCCAGCTGCTTCCCCGGCAAACGCACTCTCCTGCCCGCAGCAGGGGAGCGACGAGCAGTAACTTTCTTGCCGCCAGCGGTGTTGCCAATCCGTGAAGACAATCAACAACCCCACCGCTGTGTGATATGATCCGGGGTAGTTTTGTGTGATTTTTTTGTTTGCTTAGAAAGGTGAGAATAAGATTTCGAAATGCCGCTCGGTTCGCATAAGCATGTCAGCTAGCTATCACACCTCCTTGTTTGTTAATGCTCTCCGAATCCGGGGCAGGGAAATGACAAAAGCCGGACTAAACCCGGTGGCATAAAATATCGTTCAGGAGGTGTGACAGTAAAGGTCAAGTCGACAGTTTTTTCCATTATGGAATAATTTTGCCATATTGTACTAAGTAAATGCTTTTGTCATTTCCTATTCCATTTAGCACAAGACTGTTATTTGTCATGACCATGCCATTTATTTAGCAATTGGGGGAAAATACTTCGATAAAAAGAAAATCCTGTAAAAATATTGGAGTAGAGAGACTGAAACAATGACATTTTGCGGCTCTCTTCGTCGCATTTTCCTCGTTCTGAATAATTCCCCCTCAATAGGTTGAATTGTAAATCAGACGAAACCATTACCCTGACGACATCATCCTCCTGTTGGGGACGCTAGAGCCCTATAATGGTAGGCGTGGCTAAACGGCAGATTAAAAGACTAATTTCTCGTCATCTGAGTTTTGCCAAATTGTTGTATATAGTTGAATTGTCTCAAAGTATGATTCTAATTCATATAATAATGGTATTTAAGACTTTTTTATCCTGTCATACGCACTTTAAAATACGTTGAATTTGCAATACAATTTATTAGTTTATAGTCAACCACATTTTAGTTTTGTTTATGAAACAATATAGAATATACAGGCTAAACAAACACACGAAAAAACACGAGGCGTATCGTTTGTGTAAAATAAAATAAAAATAATTTTAAGGTTATGATTGTTTTATTAGATGATTTGTCTCACCTTATGTCTCTAAAGCTGTCTCATTCCTACGTTCTTGCCTGGTCTCTTAGATCACCTGACAGTAGCTTCTTGAAGTACCAAAGAGCAAAGCCTATAGTAGGAATCTCGCTTCAAGCTTGAAATGATCTGCAATGACATTCCTCTGGATATAAGACAAGCCTCCTTAAATTCCATTTTCAAAAGATGTTAGTCCCCTCAGGAATGATAAAATACGTTGAGTTTGCAAAATGGTTATTCTTGATTTTGCAGCTTGAAAGTCGTTTTACAGCAGGCAATAAAAAAGCACCAGCAATAAAGTCAATTAATGCAATAAAGATGCAAAAATTCAATCATGAAATTATTTGCAATACCAAACCACTGAAATATTGTGGTCATAGATTAATAACCGTCAATATTGTCACTCTTGGGCAGAGTTATATGCATGATTTATATAGTGCAAAACATTGCATCAAATAACTGATCTGAGGCAGAAGTGATATTAAAGGAAATATTTAAACAAAGTGCAAGTTATCCACTTCACATGGATATTGAAAATATTGGCCTGTACAGTTGAGCAGAAAAAACATTTAAGAAAATTATTAAAACTAACTATAAATTATACACCTGTTTCATAAACATTACTGCTGGCTGTTGAAAAAATATACAAACATTTAGTTGACAGTTAAATGCAGTTTCTTCTCTGTGTGTGGCGGCTGCTATTTAACAGCACAATCTGTCAGCCGTGACGAAAACGACAAGCTAAATGTAATTTCTGCACTTTAACCTGTATTCCTTGGATTGTTTTGATTTCAATGGAAGACGTTCAAATTTGCAGATTAATTCACTGAATCACGAACTATTAGGAGGATCAACTTTTTTTTTTCAAACCAATTTTTTATACTTTGACTTTTAAAGGGAACCACAGATAGAAAGACTTGTAGTTCTTAAAAGATAAACGTTATTATGAGTTGAAATAATTTGATATTAAAACCACTATTGATGTTTTCGGTTTTATATAATTTGGAAAATTAGTCAAACTAGTACGGCTTCATTTGTTGTTGACATCGCAGGGCGTAGACGTCACTGGGTTTCGTTGTTGGGCTTCAAGAGTATGATCCCAGCGACAGAAACATGTTGTCTGTTCAACCCTTTCAATTTGAACCCGAGAGAAGCATTAATGAGCATGACAGCACTGTCGATATTTCAAAAAATGAGCAGCAAAAGCAAAATGAACAGGAAAGATGGGATGAGACGAGAGTAAGAAAAAAAAAACGGTGTTCTGCCAAAATGTGCTACCCCGCCAAAACGTCTACAAGAGGCGAATTCGACACCCAAAGTACTACCGTGCGCGTTCAGCTTGTTTTGTTTAGATGCATACAGACAAAGCATACTAAAGCTGCCTTGAGAAAATACTTAAATGTAGTAATATTGAATAAGTGTGGTTTAAATATGCTACGTGGCTAACGTGGTCAACTGATCAACAATCTGCTTTAAAGCTACCACAGGAAAACACAATGCCTAAAAGTATGAGAGGGAAACACATGCAGAATGCATTTTGAGGCAATGAAAAGGTAATAAAATACTCAATAAAAACACAAATAGTACCGTATTGGCCCAAATATGAGAAGGTGTTTTTTTGCATTGAAATAAGATTGAAAAAGAGGGGGTCGTCTTGGATTCGCGGTCTAGACATTATACCCACTCATGCCGCTAGATAGCGCTAGATATCATTGAAGCAATGTTCTGTCATGACAGCGCTCAGCTACTCTCCCCATTCACGCCGCTAGATGGCGCCAGATATCATTGAAGCGATGTTCTGTCATGACAGATCTCAGCAACTCTCAAATTTAACCAGTTTGCATAATTTTATTGCAATGTTTTTCCTTATTCGGATTTGTTTCAAGACTTCAGTTACAGTTAGACTTCACTTTGAACAAAATATGATAAATAAGCCTCCTCAACTCTTTCGTTGCTCTTAAAGATTTGATCCATTTTATGTTGCATTGCCCTTTTTTTTTTGTGGCATCAATTCAACAAGCTTGTGTTTTTTGGGGCTGTTCCAGAAAACATGCACATTTGAACCAATCAGAGCTAACCATCTCTGCTGATTGCATGTCAGTATGTCAGCCAATTGAACGGCTAAATGAGTCCAGGCATTTGCTTTGCTGCGTGCATTCGCACATTGACGTGACTCATCATCGTCAGACTCCAATAACTGCAGCAGCTGGGGAAACCTCCTTGCCGTCCGTGGAATAAAATCAATAATAAATATTGGTGATAACGGATTACACTACACAAGCCCTTTTTTATGCTTGTTGTTAACACTTGTGTATGTAAATCTGATGTTGGTAGATGGTTTTCTTCTTGGAGCTGAAATGCATTTGTGGCAGCTTAGCATTTTTTTTTTTTTTTTTTTACATAGCGTATTGACTGTTGCTGTCATGTTTTCGGAATCAAAGCACCGTGTACCGGAACAGCATTCCAGCCCTGATCTTATCCCAGAACTACGTTTTGGCCCTGAATCTTATACCGGAACTGCGTTCCTGACCGTTCTGGCCCACTTTCACCCCTGGCTACTAGTTTAACCAGTTTGCATTATTTTATTGCAATGTTTTTCCTTATTCAGATTTGTTTCAAGACCACAGTTACAGTCACAGACTTCACTTTGATGGTTAATGCACTTATTGCAATTTTGTTGTTTTATCACAATAGATTGGTTTATTTACATTTCCAAAACCAGAAGCCATTCATTTACGAATGTGATTGCACTTTAGTTTACATATTCAAATGTTCAAATATAAAGATTTGATTAAGAAAAATAACATGCTTTTTTTGCTCTCAAATATATTATTATCATTTGTTTCAGATGTACTGTAATTATTTTCTGTATAAAAATTAATTTGGTGTTCAAAAAGTCTTTTTTCAAACTTGAGTCTTGAAAAAGAGGGGGTCGTCTTATAATCAGGGCCGTCTTATATTCGGGCCAATACGGTAAGTATTCGCCAGTTTTAACTGATGTGCGCATGTGTTGGACGTCTCGCCGCGTAGGTATTGCAGAAAACTGGTAGTGTTCGTCTAGTGATAGTGACAAACTACGTCATGACCCTGAGCTTCCATTGCGCGCATAAAACATGGCACCCTCCGTAGGTCAAAATATGTTATTATAGATTTTTAAAATCAATCGCAATATCGTATGTTTCTAATAACATATTTCAGTAAAAGAGAACAATTGTGGCTTATTAGAGCCTACAAGTCTAAGTCAGAGACTCCCTTTAACTGTTTGTGAGACGCTTAGAAAATTTTTTTTTCAACCATTGGTCCTTGTCTGAAAAAACACATACAATCCATAGTTACGTTAAAAAAGAAAGAGCCTGTTTATCTGTAATTGTTTTATTTGGTGACCAATCCCCAGTGAGACAGACCATGATACATGTAATGCATCCATTGTATCCAGGGCTCTATGAATTCCCGTTTTTTTGTACAAACATAATCCAAAACCAGTATTTTCAAGGATTATTAGCATATCATCATTTCAGGCTAATCATATTTGTCATCTCATCCATGCAAATATTGCTACTGACAGACAGACAAACACATGCACACGCGCACGTGCACTCTCTGGCTGACGTCTTGTGAATGTTAATAGTACGTCTCCTGCTCCACCCAGCCTGAAAGACAAGAAACACAGAGGAGTCGGTGGTGTCATCAAAACAAAAGCAAATAAAAAACAAACCAAAAAAAGCCTTCATATCCTCTTTGGTATTCACAGGCGGCGAGTTTTGTTTCTGCAAATGAATCGGCTCGTAACTCTCCAGACGCGCCGATCAGCCGACCGTGACACGCACATTAACAGAGAAGATTAACTGTCACCATCAATTGTTATTGTGACCCGTGCCGTCAACGGCCCTGCAAATTTTGATCCATTGTCGAGCGTCTTCGTAACTCTTCATCGGGCGCCGTGTAATTTCCTCTCTCGTTATTTTGCTCCTCATGCTGTTGACAAGCGTAATCTGTTTCCCGTAGCGGGGCCGGATTAGTACGTAAACACGGCCGGCAGGCAAGCGTCGGTCAAGTCATTGCAAGATTTTAGTTTTTTTAACCGCAGTAACAATCAGATTGCATCAAAGCCGCAAGCGGAGATCGACGCTTGGTTTGGTTTGCCTTCTGGAGTTGAGATATCAGTTTTGTGGTTCTAGGCATGTCATCACACCAAAAAGACAAAATAAGCATTAAATTGCTGCTTTGGAACAAAATGGCAGATTTCCTGTGAGGATTTTTTTGGGGGTGGGGGGCACAGCTTGTTGGTCTGCTTATCAAAAGACATATTCATCAAATGTCATAAACTGAAGAGAATGTGTTCAACTTCAGTTCAATTTTCCAGGAATTCGTCTGCCGTTTTATTACAAGTCACCAAACTTTGCCATCAAGCTCCACCAACACAAAATGACAAAACATAAAATGCTCAGAAATTCAGCTTCACCCATCTGTCTGGTATAACTGGTTCAAATTTGGTAGCAGTCAGGAAAGCTCTCTTAGAAACTCTCAGTTCATCCTGAATTGGCCCATAGAAATGCCCAAAATTCACTCCAAATGGCTGTTACAAATGCAAATGACAGGCTTCCTGTGTCTTTTCCAGCTCTTTATAAAGTTTTTACTCATAAGCGATAAGCCCATCAAATATTATATTGCTGAGTCAAACTGGCTTCAGGGCTGAATTGTACAAAACAATTCCCGGAACTCTTGTGAGTATTATGTTGACTCATCAAATTTTGCAGCGTGCTCTGCCCACACGCATTGACGGGAACTTAAACTATTCACTGTTTATCCATGATGTGTGGCGTGGCTCAGTGGTAGAGAAGTTGTCTCCCAACACAGAGGTTGTGGGTTCGATTCTTTGCCCTGATGAACTCGTCTAAGTGTCCTTGAGCAAGATACTGAACCCCACGTTGCTCCTGGTGCTGCGTCACCAGTAGGTGGATGGCGAGATAGTGTAAAGCGCCTTGAAAGGTGGAAAAGTGCTAAATAAGTATAACACCATTTACCATGTGTCTAGTATACACGATTCAAATTAGAGAACATTTCAAGGACTTCAGTTTTCAGGGACACCTGTAAATGGGCAAAACGAGCCTAAAATGTCTGCTTCAAACAATGACAGCAGACTTTTGTGTCTTTCCAAACCTGGACACGAGACATATTTTCATGTTGCAAAAGTAAACTGGCTTTGAAGGCTGAATTTAAACTGAACAGTTCAGAGCCAATTTTAAACGCAATTTTTCACCAGATGAACATACAAGCAAAGACTACAAAGCCTTAGACGGGGAATCTTAAATTTTTCAGTTTCGATAATAATTATTCTAGGTGAGCAGAGTCACAAAAGAACAATAAAATCATCGTTATACGTCAATAAAGCATCATACAAAGATTGGCGAAAACAACAGTCATCTATTCTGAATTGAGTACGGGTGAGTATGACTCAAAAGGGCCTCGCAGATGATTATTCGTGACACAGGACATCAGCTATTTTGGTATTCACGGTCTGAAAAGTACTCGTGAGCAATGGCATCAACCGTTTCACCTCTTTTTATTTTTATAGCCATGCAAATTGTGTCATTTGCATTTTTTTCCCTTGCAAGTTGGATCGCCAGCATTTTCGTTTTTGTATTGATATCGCCACGAATATTGTCACTCGAGAGTTATTATGAAAGCCCATATTTTATTCATGAGGAGACCCTCGGCCGGCCCTGCGCCAAGAACAAGCGCGTCTGAGTGCTGAATAATATCCTCCCAGCATGCAACTCTGTGGCCGCCGCAGCATTTGAACTGATTACTGTCTGTCTTGCGCTTTTGATTCCAGTCAAAATGGCGTTTGGTGAATTTCGACTGCATAAATATGCTTAGCTAAATGCATGGAGTCATATTTTTGTGACGGTACCATGTCAACAAACTTTGCAACCATGCTCGCCTAAATGCAATGTTCACAATTTACCACTAAGCATCTGTCTACATTGGTTGAAGGTAGTGAAAGTGAAGTTTGTCAAAAAAAAAAAAAAATACCACCACCAACAAAAAAATTTAATGGCAAAAAATAATTTTTTTTTCCCTAAAGTGGTTATTTTGAACCAAAATGGCAGACTTCCTGCATCTTTTCTTTTTGGACATTTTTGTGGGGGTACCTATAACATACAAATCTACCAAATTTCATGCTGCTCAGTGAAACACTTAACTTAGAATGGTCACTGCCAGCTCTAGCAGTGAGCAAATCACCTCGAATAGATATGACGACTATGGTTGTGGCTGGCAGTGAATGAGCTAAGGACACCTTTACATGGACAAAAATGAAATGACCCTATTTCCCCAACTTTGAACCCAAAAGACAGACATCCAGTCTTTTCAGCACTTCATGAGACCAATTGTGTGAGTCTACTACCGGTAAACTAAATATTTTGATAATCTGAGGCTACATCTACTCTAGGACGGATAATGGCCTTAAACGTGTAATTAGTTGGACTATACCTATATACTATACAGTACAATGTACTAAGGCTGTCCCAAATGACTAATTTCCTCCCGATTAGTCAGCAGACTATTTTTACGATTAATCAACTAATCTAATAATTTTTTATTTTTTTTCACTAATTTAATAATGAAATTTTTGTTGAAGCTTATTATTCACAAAAAAACATTTTGGAACACCTAAATTCGTTCTTAACATATAAATAAATAACATAAATATCAATAATAAAACACAAACAATGAGGTCAAATGCTGCTGGCATTAACTCGTGCGAAAAAAATGTAAACGGAAACACTGAGACTTCACCTCTTTAACAGGAGTCAAAACAATTCTTACTCTTTTTGTGGTATGTCATTGTCTATATTGTTCTAAATATTAAAATGAATTGCAATGTCCTGGACAACCATTTTCAGAATACTTTGTGTGAGTTCAGATGCTTTTTCTGGTGAGCATTCCGCATTTTTGGGGGAGGGGAAAAAACTGTTCAACTTTTGTTTTAACCTGAAAATAAATAAAGTAGAGGGCACACTGAAATATTACCACAATTATTTTGAATGAGAGGCACACATACTCACAGTAACAAAAATTAAATGTATAGTATTAATGTATTTATTTAAATATAGTATACTACTATATGTATATACACAATGATACTTTATAATATAAAGTAACTAACATTAGTGCAGTCATGGATTATAGTAAGCAGGCCAGTGCTGTTTCCATATATATTTTTATTATATTATGTATATACAGGATATATGTATATATTTTCCCCAAGTGGGAGCTTCCATGATCCTAATAAACTTAATAATAATTTTTAAAAATATATTATATAATTATATAATATATATATATATATATATATATATATATATATATATATATATAATATTTTCATAAATAAAAATGCACGTTGATACGACGCACATAAAGGTAACTTCCATTTTTTAAAAAAAATCATTAGAAAGTTGTATGGACTTACAATCCGCTAGCTTGTTGTTTCTTGTTGTCTTCGAAAATTATCTTTGGTGACGGCGCTTCAAGTGTTCGTTCATAGCAGACGTGCTACCAGGGTATTCGAGCTCAGCTCAGCAAAGAGTACACACAGTAGCACCCTCCATATTTTCCTTGAAATAATTCCAGGCTCTGGCTATTCTGGTCCGCTTTTTTGGCTTTGTGCCACTTTCACGTGTCACCAATTCTGCCTTTTTTGTTAATTGGTGGTGTTTTCAACTCCTCGCCGTAGTGAAGAGTGAACCGGCGATTCACTTAGCTGGTTGTCGTCGGTTCGTCCGATTTCCTTGTCAGGAAGGTGGCGGCGTGCATAAAAACACCGAGAGGCGTCGGATGGCTCTTTATGGATACTTTTATTGACCAAAACAAAAACGTGGGAGATGCAGCCACTGAACTCCGCGCTACCCACGGGCTTTCCCAAATCACTGATCTCGCTCCCTCTCTCTCACTTGCCCACTTTCTTCCTCTTTGCTCAATCTGACAATGCCGGTCACATTGAAATAACAGCGGCCCCCTTGGGGGTGCCAGTAACAACCGCTTGCATCGCGAGCGCCCACCATTTTAAACTTTATTCGCATGTAATTTTTTTTTTTTAACCCATCATTTACCATCGACGGTATGTTTTGCCCGTCAACGCATTTACGTAATCGATGACGTCGACAACGTCGACTAGTCGGGACAGCTCTACTATGTACTATACAATACTTACCCGATGCTTAATATGGACTGCTGTCTCCGTACAACCATCAAATACTAAGGAAGTGACATCCTGCAGTCGCCATTTTTAGTGCGGCATCATAAACAATGGAGGCAGACGATCACGGCGTGGCATTCCTGCACCTCTTTTCATTTCCACACAATTTTTCTTGAACCTTCAAACTACGTCGCAATAATATGCTTCAAATCAGTGCCCATTTGTGGTCCTCCCATCGCGGATGACGCGGGGATGAGCGTATTTTACAGAGCTCTCTCTCTCTCGCCAAGTTGTCTCTGATCTGCCAGCTGTTGGGCTGGCCCCTCCCAACTTAATGCCGACCGAAAATGAGTATATAAAAATGTGTAGAGGAAAATTAAACCGCGAAAATTGACCTGCATGGCACAGTCAAAGAGGCACGCGATCAGTTTTTTTCATGACATTTCTGCCAGTCAAAACTGTTGTCACTCCCAGGATCGCCATTGTTATGCACAAGCACTCCTGGTTGGGGCTATTTAGGGCCCAAGCACTAAGCGTGCAAAGGCCCTATTGTTTTGCAAAGGATTATTATTTTTTTATTTATTTATTTATTTATTTATTTTTTCCAGGGCAAATGAAAACGGCCAATTTGGAGGCCTGAACATGCACGAAAAGTCACCAAAATTTGCACATACGTGCGGAAAATTGTAAATTTCGATAATTTTGCAACGCTGCAAAAAAATGTAACAAAATGGCTCAGTGGCGCCCCCTTGAAATTTTAAAATTGGCCTACAGGGTGACCCAAAAAAAAGTTTACACTCAGTTGACTGCTTGTTTAAAAGCCATTGAAACATATCTAAATAGGTTGTCATGCTTAAGTGATTCATTAAGGTCACTCAATGCAGCTGGTAATCTCTCGTCTCTACAATTCCTGTGCTTCTGCTGAAAATGAAGAAAACTTTAGCTGTACCTGAATTGCTGCGTGCCGGTCTGACACCTACTGAGATTGCAGTAAATCTGAGAATATCCAGATGTGCAGTCTACAAAGTTAAAAAGAAGCTGAAAGATACTGGAACAGCCTCACGAAAACCTGGGTCTGGAAAACCCGATCTGTGCGGACCAAAGAGTTGATTGACAAGGTGATATGTGGCCACCCCAGAGTCCAGATCTCAATCCCCTGGATTATAGCATATGGGCAACTGTGGAGGACAGTGCCTGTAAGAAGCCACAAACTTCTGTGGCAGCCTTGGAGAGGTCCATTGTTAGATCTTGGGAAAAGATGACAGCATCCTACATAAAGAAGACCTGTCAAGGGTTCCGCAGGCGCCTGGAGGCTGTTGTGACACTTAAGGGAGGACACATAGAAAAATATAGTGTACTGTACATGTTCTTCACAATAACGTATAATTTGTGATTAAATTCTAATTCTAAGATGAATAAACATGGCATTTAAGTTGTATTATGGCAGTGTAAACTTTTTTTTGGGTCACCCTGTATAACATTTGGGTCTGTCAGCGTAGAGCAATGAAATTTGGGGAGCCTATACCTTGTCCAAAACCGCTCCAAAAAAGCACTGGCACCCATATTCCAAACTCAACAGGAAATCGGTTATTTTGGATCGAATATGAAATTTTTATCGATTTACAGGGTGCACATTTGAGACCTTTTCGCCGAGGTAGTTAGTTGGATCATCTTCAAAATTGGTGAGACTGTTCAGGAGACATATGAGATCTTAAATTTCTAAAATGGTGCGTTTTCATTCACGGGTCTGACCTGGGCGTGGTGCCAAAGTCGGCCATTTTTTCAGCAAAACACCGAATTCAGTAAATGACTAATAATTCCTTGACACAACTTTCAATCTTTTTCATATCTGCCATGTATGTGCGGGATCCCACCCTTAACACGAGTGCATTGAACTATTACCCATTAGGCCTAACGCCCGCTAGTGGGAACAAGAAATGCTTTTTTTAACTAAACAGGCTCCTCCTCCAAGGAAAACAAATCTATTCATCTGAAACCTTCATCGGGGGAGCCATAAGACATGTGTTCAGGTGCCTGATGAAAAATACTGAGGTTTGGTTGAAGCAGAAGGGTCCAACAGGAGAAGTGAACATGACTGAAGCCATTTCGTCTCACCACAAGTTTTGAACAGTCATAACTTGGAAGATCTACAACATATCTGCGCCAAACATCTCGTGCTTGTTGAGTCATACTCTAAAGGGTACTGTAGGGGTCATTTGCATCAACCCTACAGCGCCAACTAGTGGCAATAGAAAGTCACTCGTTTTTCCAATACATGTCCAGTTCTTTTCAGGTTGGTCATTGTAGTTTCAAGACCTTTTGAAATACTTATTTACGGCCCATGTCCACATGTCTCTGTCTGTTGCCGTGACGACCCTTTGTTCGCCATTAAAAGGAAATATTTTTTTTCAGAGACTCAGGCAGCTTATAGAGCCACAGAATTTGGCACACTTGGTCGAATTGGCCCAGTTAAGATTCATTTTGGCTTTGAATAAGGGCTTGGCTGCACAGCTCAGCAGTGGCTCCTTTTCTGTAGTACTCTTAGGTGTGTAAAGAGGCGACTTTCGAGCATGTTAGGCTCTAATGAGATGATTAGAGAGGAGGATCTGCCACCACCCTGACCTGCACACTGTCCGAGTTGCGTGACGTCCGAGTTGCGCTAGATTGCGAGGGCCCGTTCAGTCCTGCTTGCAGGCCTAGTTCTATTTGTTATTTTCCAAGAGATGAGAGCACAACTGAGCATCGATTGTAACATCCCAAGTAACGATGTCAGGCTTTCGTGGGTTTCTAAAGATTTATTTCAATAACAACTCGGAGACTGCTCATAAAAGCTGAGCGTGCTCTCCCTTCACTCTCGCTCCCGCGTGATGCGTTCAATTGCATTCACGAAAAAAACAGTGATCAAAAAACGGCGCTCCCGGCCCCTGCTCAAGAAGGTGTAGTAATTTCGAAATTTCACGCAAGCGAGTAATGAGTTTCCGGTTAAGAGGTAAACCGCACGGGGGCAATGACGTAACATATGAGGGTGCTCCTTTCAACGCACGCTTAGTTTGTGCAAATGAAGGCGTACCTTGCAGAAGTGGAGGGGCCTTAAATGCACCTTAAACGTAAGTGCGGACAGGTATAAAAATAGTCGACAAAATACCCTTGAGAAAATTATCTGTCGCAGTGTAGACGTAGTCTGAGACAAATTAATCTGTTAAGGAATCCAAGAAATGGAAATAATGACCCAAAATTCTTACTTCAACATAAAAAGTGCAATTTCCGGTGTCTTTTCCGACATGAGTGTTTGAGAATTTTTTGAGCTACAAAAGTCTCTCAGACAACTTATCCATAGAATGACGCTGGAAATATCCCAAAATGGCCATAATACAGTGATCCCTTGCTTTTGCGGTTAATGGGAACCAGAACCCGACGCAATAAGTGAAAAACCGCAAAGTAGCGCCCCCCTGCCCCCAATTTGTGTGTGTGTGTGTGTGTGTTCAATGTATTTATTCAGATTTAGCATTCTAAAGATATGCATACAAGACACGTTTATTAAAAAAAAAAAAAAAAAAAAAAAAAAAAATTATGGATATACATTTGAATAAATGGGTTTTAAGCACTTCAAATTTAATTATGATGTTTTAAACATGTTACTGTCCGACCGAATTATTTTTAAGTAAGAATAAAGTAGGAAAAGGCTTGTCTTTAGTAAATTGTTCATTGACTGAGTCCACTCAAATCCGCTGAAGCTGCTCTCTTACACGCAATGAGTTGCCACAGTAACTGTTTAACAAGTTAAACAATGATTGACACATGCGGCGCTTTGAAGTTTCGGCTTCCAGGCATCTCCGGCAAGATCAAACCTTAACGTCTGTCAATCATCGTTGACTTTAATAAGCAACTCCAGTGCACTGCCTGACCAAGAAAAGGAGCAGGAGGGAGACTTAGACTACATGATCGGATTGGGACAGCTCATCTGTATTTTTTTTTTTTTTTTAATTGGGGAAAAAAATTCCGCAATGGACTAAGGGTGCGAAGTTTGAAGCGCAAAGTAGTGAAGGATCACTGTATTGCCACTTTAAATAAATGGCTTACTTAATCTTTTCGACCATGGATTGTTGAAACAAGATCATCATTGAAGGACAACTAAAAATGGCCAATTCAAACTACTATGACAGACACAGGGAGAGTCATTTGGGTTATAGGTACATTGGATATATTTGTAGATCTGCTTATGATGGATATTGAAATGAGTAAATTTCTCATTCATGTGTCCTTCTACTTTTTTAACACTAGCAGTTAGATAAAATCTCTCAAAGGAGTTTGTATTTAAGGAGCTGCTAGAAATAGCCAAAAATGGGGCTACAATGGCTGATTATAGTCAAAATGTGTTTTCAGGCAACACTTTGAGAGGATTTCTCATGTCTACTTCTGATAGACATGCCCACCAAATTTCACGTTGCTATGTGAAAATGGCTTCAGGGCTGAATTAAAAAAAAAAACACAACAAAAACGAAGCAATTTCAAAAGGGACGTGTGATTGCTTGCTAATATCTCTTGATGCGCCAGTTTGTTTATTTTCTGAGACAATTCTGATCAAAATCATCGGGTTGACCCAGGACAGGAGACGCTATGAAGTTGCTCTCGGAGGAAAATTGCCACTCGCGGCTCTCGACACGCGAGTCCAAAGCAATTAACTATTCTGCCGGTTTATGAACAAGACAAAGAGGTCGGGAAAGCGTTTAATCTCGCTCTCTCTTGCTAATAACCGTGCTTACCTCCAGGGTTCCTTCGCAGAATTAATTTACGAACTTCATCATAGACGAAGATGAGAAGACTATATGGGAAGGCGCAGAACCACCAGCCGATCCTGGGGAAGAGGATAACGAGGAAGACGACTATTTAAAGTCAGCAATGACAAGGATGATGCAGGTGAAAGGTATAAAGCAAGTTGGTTGAGCATATACTCAATCGGGCAGCCTACTTGAGAGGGTACATGCGCAGTGCCACATCCGTTCCAGGGCAGTAGGAGAGGAATGCGGCCAAGGCTGTCTCAATAAACAGGCCAAATATCAGGATCCTGTTCCTATGGATGGGAAAACATGAGAAGAATGAATCCAGACTTAAGCCTGTGTTATACTTCCGCGTCAGACCTACGCCGTCAAGGAAGAATCGAGTTACGACCCTACGCCGTAGCCTGACGCGCACCTCTCGATTTTTGTAACCTTCGCGTCGCGTAGACGCGTATGACGTAGCGAAAACGGACTGTGATTGGTCCGCTCAGACTGTTGTTTCCGGTTTACCGCGAAAACACCGCCATTGTACAATAGAATCAAACATTGTTTTCTACACGCAAAAATGGACCAAGCCGACGGGAGTATCATCGAAGAGCAAGTCTCGTCAAGAAATTATTATTGTGATTGCCAAATGGCAAGGTCAGCGATCGAAAAAATAAATACATGGAAGAACCACCGAGACGTGGGTGGTCGGAATCGAGTGGCCACACGAAGCGGTGACCCAGTCGGCCAAAAACTGCCAACTTTTTATCACTTTATGTCGTATTTTTGGTTGGTGCACTTCATCATTTACTGTGTACATATGTTTGCTGTGAGTCTGTGACTTATTTACGTGTCACACTTCAAGTATGTAAAGAATAAAGCACAGATTTGGTGTCAAGAGTTGTTTTGATCTTTAATTTTCAATAACAGACAGTTCACACACACGATACATCATCACTGATTGAGAGTGCCTCGGTGCTTTTTATGATAACCTTAAAATCAAGCCTCCCAACGCAGTTTGGGAAGTTCCCTAGACGCCAGAAATCTGCTATGGCTTCCCATTGGCTGGTTGTAGGACACGGCAAACAAATCGGGCTGGAGGGCTTTGCAGACCTTGAACGCAGTGCTCGACGCCAGTTTGAAGCTAGCCGCCACAGCTAGCTCTCTCCACCTGAGTCTAAAACTCTGTGCGGCATCAAAAGTCGGCCAGACCGCCTCGAAACCGTCTTCTGCGTCGCCTGCCCCTCAACATTTGTATGTTCAATATTTATTCAGTGTTGATGAGCAGAATATTTACTTTCAAGAGTTCCATATTGCATTGTTTATTTTTCTCCGACTAGCGGAAGTAAACAAGCATGCCCCAAAACCGTACAAACATAACGCCACATCCCTCTAGTGGCTTGGCGGTGAATTACAGAGCAACGCGTTCCCTCACCGCAGAACTATCGAATGTCGAATGACGCCGTAGTCGCTACGCCGTCACCGCAACGCGGGAGTATAACTGAGGCTTTAGAGTGAAGGACACCTTTAACATTTTGCAAAACAATGTACCCTTGTTTGAATGTACCCCCCAGAAACATTGGGGTAGGCCTAAAAGTCATATAACTGACTTCCTGTTCAATTCAAAGCATGGGCATTGAAAATTTTTCATTCATCTCGACATGACAGAAATGTAAACCTAATTTCGTATCGAGAAGTGAAACTGGTTCCCAGTGCTTCTAATTCATCTGTGAAGATTGGTACTTTTTGAGGCATGTTCTTATGATAAATACATCCCGCCACTCCCGGCACCGGAAGTGGCATAGGGTCGGTTGCCAACGGGCTTACACTCACGAGGGATTCACGCGATTACTGGGTTCTAGATAACAGAGTTGATTTGTGTACACTCTACCCCTTTCAGTCACTTAGCTTATAGACTCCCCCACCCCCGTCCCCTTCTTTCCCTGGTCAACAGGCCCCCCACATGGTGTCAACCAAAAATACATCCAGCTGACAATAGCGCCAAAATGTTAGTAGTTAGTGTAGACGTTCAATGTATTTCTTGTTGTTGTTTGTGTTTCTTTCTTCTCTTGTGTTTCTTTTCTTCTGTTCCCCCATAACCCCTTCCTGTTCGCTGTTTTGTCACAATAAACGAGGTATGTGAATGATCACAATGGGAGTATGTCATACTCTCAATGTGAGACATTAAAACTGTTCAGACCAACCGGGCACTTAGACTTCCATTCTCTGTGTCCATCAGCTGAACACGACAGGTTAAAAAAAAAAAAAAAAAAAATGAAGAATTTTATGTCAATCGCCCGGTAAAAATGAGGAATGCGGTTGTGATTTTTGAACTCACGTCATGCCCTGCTGGAAGAGAGAGTTTCTCCTGGTCTTGCAGATGATAAGGTCAGCCCACTGGACAACCACAATGCTGGTGAAGAAAGCAGTGTGGCACGTGAACTCCACGATTTTCCGCTGCTCATATGTCTGTAGGGGGGCAGACATCACAGTGAAGGCTGTACACACTACAGTACATGCAGTAAGTGTTTTTGTGTCCTCACCCACTGCTGCCCATAAGAGTCCTCCATGTCATTGACCATGCGGTCCTCCCAGTCGATGCGGATGCCAAGCAGTGTCATGGGCAAGAAGCCGTTTTCCGACAAGATGACAAAGTAGGTGAAAAAGCCAGCAATAGCTTGGATCATACCTACAGCCAACACATCAACAGAAAAACCGTTGTTAATGAGGTAAAAACACATTTCCCTCTTTTTTCTAAAATATCATTACGTTTTTATTTTTTTAAATCAATGGGGATGTGTATCGTATAATTACTGTACACACATATAATGTTTTTTTTAAGTTGTTGCCGCATTTTCAATTTCATATTAATGTAAACAAATTTATATTTAAAATAAAAAATATCTGTTTTCTATTTTATTCAATAAAACTTCATAATATTACAAATACAGTGGGGCAAATAAGTATTTAGTCAACCACTAATTGTGCAAGTCCTCTCACTTGAAAATATTAGAGAGGCCTGTAATTGTCAACATGGGTAAACCTCAACCATGAAAGACAGAATGTGGAGAAAAAAACAAACAAACAAACAAACAAACAAAAAACAGAAAATCACAGTTTGATTTTTAAAGAATTTATTTGCAAATCATGGTGGAAAATAAGTATTTGGTCAATACCAAAAGTTCATCTCAATACTTTGTTATGTACCCTTTGTTAGCAATAACAGAGGCCAAACATTTTCTTTGACTCTTCACAAGCTTTTCACACACAGTTGCTGCTATTTTGGCCATTCCTCCATGCAGCTCTCCTCTATAGCAGTGATGTTTTGGGGCTGTCATTGGTCAACACGGACTTTCAACTCCCTCCACAGATTTTCTATGGGGTTGCGATCTGGAGACTGGCTAGGCCACTCCAGAACCTTGAAATGCTTCTTACGAAGCCACTCCTTTATTGCCCTGGCTTGGGATCATTGTCATGCTGAAAGACCCAGCTACGTCTCATCTTCAATGCCCTTGCTGATGGAAGGAGACTTTCACTCAAAATCTCTCGATACATGGCCCCATTCATTCTTTCCTTTACACAGATCAGTCGTCCTGGTCCCTTTGCAGAAAAACAGCCCCAAAGCATGATGTTTCCACCCTCATGTTTCACAGTGGGTATGGTGTTCTTCGGGTGCAATTCAGTATTCTTTCTCCTCCAAACACGAGTACCTGTGTTTCTACCAAAAAGTTCTTTTTTGGTTTCATCTGACCATAACACATTCTCCCAGTCCTCTTCTAGATCATCCAAATGCTCTCTAGGGAACCGCGGATGGGCCTGGACGTGTACTGGCTTCAGCAGGGGGACATGTCTGGCTGTGCAGGATTTGAGTCCCTGGCGGCTCATTGTGTTACTGATAGTAGCCTTTGTTACTGTGTGTCTCAGCTCTCTGTAGGTCATTCATGAGGTGGTGTGGTTCTGGGATTTTTGCTCACCGTTCTTGATATCATTTTGACGCCACGGGGTGAGATCTTGCATGGAGCCCCAGATGGCGGGATATTATCAGTGGTCTTGTATGTCTTCCATTTTCTAATAATTGCTCCCACAGTTGATTTCTTTACACCAAGCATTTTACCTATTGCAGATTTTGTCTTTCCAGCCTGGTGCAGGTCTACAATTTTGTCTCTGGTGTCCATCAACAGCTGTTTGGTCTTGGCCATAGTTGAGTTTGGAGTGTGACTGACCGAGATTGTGGACAGGTGTCTTTTATACCGATAATGATTTAAAACAGGTGCCATTAATACAGGTACCGAGTGGAGCCTCGTTAGACCTCGTTAGAAGACGTTAGACCTCTTTAACAGCCAGAAATCTTGCTTGTTTGTAGGTGACCTAATACTTATTTTCCACTCTAATCTGGAAATAAATTCATTAAAAATCAAACAATGTGATTTTGTTTTTCTTTTTTTCCACATTCTGTCCCTCATGGTTGAGGTTTACCCATGTTGACAATTACAGGCCTCTCTAATCTTTTCAACTTGCACATTTGGTGGTTGACTAAATACATCTTTGCCCCACTGTATATAGTGAATGGTTACATGACAAGGAAATTCCAAGAATTTAGCAATGAAAAATATACATATTAATAAAATTTAATGCTATATTTTTTTTCAATGTTAAAAAAATGTTTTAGAATTCAGATTTTATTAATCATGGTTAATATATATGTTTTATATATTACTGTTCATTTTATAGCTAGCTTATAAAATAATAATAATAATAATATTTATTTATAAAATAGACAAAATTCCATTTCTTAGTAAACCGTGGGAGCAAAAAATGAAAAAAAGTAAACTGTAAAATAAACTAAAAGTAACACAATATAGCTCTTTAATTTTATGGGCTGTATAACAGTAGCAATATATAAGTTTGCAGTGGCGTACAACTGTTTCTAATAATGTGATCCTCGTTTGCAGTAAAACCAAAGTAGCAGCAACTCTGTATGAGGCAATGCAGTTATAATATTGCAAACTACAACCATAGCTGCTAAATAAGATCTGAAGATTTAAGCATTAGATTGTTGAGGTGTAGCCAATAAAATGAGTGAATCCTCTGCTCGTCAGTCTAATCAAAGTGTGCAATGATGCATTCTTATGTCATCATTTGGCAGACACGCTTCACCAATGTGATTTTGGGGGGGCCACCACTGGCGCTGGAGTGGGCACTAGTTTCAGCCTGTGAGAGTGAGTGAGTACTAAATAGAAATTCTGCTCTTTTTTTATTTAAAAAAAAAAAAAAAAAAAAAAAAAGAATTCCGCAGGCGTCGCTCTGATGAAAAGCGTGGGAATAATTGAAATGAACAGAGTGTAATCAACTGATTCCACTTAACCTATTTGGAATCTTCAAAAGTGTGGAAAATGGAACTTCATTTGTCAGCAGTGTGACTCGACAGAATATTTCCTGGGCTATGATAGAACGCTGCCGACTCCTGTTGCTGCCTTTTGTTCAGAATTCATTCTTGTACGGGACATTGTGTTATGTACGCTTGTCGGTTTCATTCACAAACACATGCCAGTCTAGTGTGTCTTGTATTTACAGTATTTATCGATCAAGTTCTAGTTGCTGATTTTTCCTGCTGTTTTTTTTGTCCACATCTCCATTAATTTTATTGAATAGTATTTCTCTTGTTGGTTTCACTCGCAACTGCATAGTATTCATTGATCCAAGTGGTCGTTACATGCAGCACTGCTGACTATTATTACTGTATATTTTCAGTCTGAGAGCTTTTTAACTCCTTGACAGCAAACAGGCTTTCCAATTCAATTGCGTTAGATGTCTATCACCATCACAGGCCACCAATGAGTTAATCCTCTCCTATTTGGACATCCATCACTGATTATTGTAAATAAATGACAAAAATAATCTTAGGACAGCTGGAGGCGATAACAAAAAGCCAATAATCACTTTTAATTTCAAGCCTGGCTAATGTGACTGATATGTGGTTTAAAAGCCTGCCTGAGAGAACACTTCGGGCTGTTCTTTCATTCATCTTCCATGTTTTACGTCTGTGGATTTTAACGACTCTGGGAGAAGCGGCGGGATATTGTTTGGCGATATCGTTCGCCTGACATCAACCAATGAGCTGTAGCCATCCAGTGGCGCCCAGTCATCTTTTGACCCATTTAAAAAAGCCTGTGAAATGTCGCCAGCCTTTGATTTTGCCAGTCGTCCCGCGCCCTCTGCTGTATATCAAGCCAGCGAAGAGATAAAAAGCATCCTTGGAGAGGAAAGGGAGGCTGCGAACGGGGTGTACACGACCAAGATTAAGTGGGATACGCTCGAATTCGCCATGCTCAATTTGCTGTAAATGTCAACAGGGAAGATCAATTTCATTGTGTTTGATTGTTAAGAAGTTTATTGATGGTGTGGCATTGATCCATCTTCACATTGACATAGGATGACTGAGTTGTCTACCAACAGTGCATCTGAAATTTACTTGGACCTTCATGTACGGTAGTCCATTTTGTTGTGTTATAGCCTAAGGCTAGGTTCATACCGAAGGTCATTATGCACAAATTCAATTTTTTTGTCATATCTAGTCTTTTTTAATGCCCGTTCAGACTACTATTTTCAATCGTGGCCTGAAAAGTGTCGCCCATGCATAGAAGACCAATAGTATACACGTCAACAAAATTGCATGGAGAAAAGTGACCCTCATACGCAGATGTACAAAAATATGTCACAAAAAAGAAGCGTCAACACATGCTAGCATAATTAACAGGGAGGTCTGTAACGTCGCTCTCCATGGATTTATGTTGAAAATCTTGAGCTATGGAAGTAGCCGAATGCTTGAAAAGCCGCCCTCCATGTTTGTTTTTATTTCCCGTGCCACTTCGAATTCATCCCTTGGTAAGCAATACACATTAATGTCATCAGCAATCGCCCTAATCCCGATTTGGAAGATTTGACAGTTCAGACCGCAGCCACATTCTGGAAAAACATGGCCCAGATCAGATTTAAAACCACATATGAAAGAGACCTAGATCGGATTTGAAATGGCCCACTTCTATGCAACTTGTCCCGATTAGACGGACAAGTTAATGCTCACTCGAGTCGGGAAAAACATGTATAAATTTGATTTGTGCATTAAGATCTGTGGTATGAATCCAGCCATAGTCACAAACTACTGGTAATTTCCTCATAATTTTACATTCAACACCCAATAGGAACCATGATCATGTGATTTTCAACACCGAAACTAAGAACATTATTAAATCTTTGTCAGAACCACAAATTATCCCCACCAAATTGAAAAGTTACCGGTAATAATGCGTCAAAGGATTTCCTTGCATGAAACAATAAAAAACACAATTTTGTCAAAACTCCAAACGTGAGAAATCCAGCCCAGCGAAATGGAAAGAAAATAATGACCATTGATCCATCTGGATTTTGCAAAATACTAACTTCTACTAACTAATATTAGAATAGATAAGTACTTGAAATAAAAAATGAAATGCATGATATTAAAAAGCTCAATCATGTGAACTTTAAAAATGTACCCGTGAAATGATTGTTGCTATGTTATGATTCTGACTGATTGACAGTGGCTCCTTGTACGCACCAATCTGCCCGTAGGCCATACTGATGAGTCTCTCGTTGACCAGCTTGTCCGTTTTGGGATTTCTAGGCTGGCGCTTCATGATGTCACTCTCCGCCATCTCATAGGCCAATGAGATGGCAGGCACCTGAAGCGACAAAACGCAAGAGGATTTTATCAGTTTGCAAGACTTATTGCTACCATTAGTAGTCGTAGTACTCGCGTTACTATTTGTTGTCATCTGTTCCATGTTCATGTTCTCAATTTTCTGGGGGAAGAAAATTTTTGAACAGGAGGGCATTTAATTTTTTAAATTTTTTAATTTTTTTTTAACAGCAAAACCCTAACGGGAAGCGAGTGCACGCGAGAGCAGAATTAAAGACGCCACGATTTTAACGAGATAATATCGCGTACCTACCTTGTTTCAATCCAAAAACTCCATGTAGCATGTATCACTGAGTGTCAAGACACAGCTGTGAATGGCCACAGCCAGATTTTTGGGGGATTTTATGCGTGAAACATGGTGATATAACAAGGGTTGACATGCAGAAATCGCAGACAACAAGGAGTGGTTGAGATTGTCTTTTTCATATACAGTGCCTTGCAAAAGTATTCGGCCCCCTTGAATCTTGCAACCTTTCGCCACATTTCAGGCTTCAAACATAAAGATATGAAATTTAATTTTTTTGTCAAGAATCAACAACAAGTGGGACACAATCGTGAAGTGGAACAACATTTATTGGATAATTTAAACTTTTTTAACAAATAAAAAACTGAAAAGTGGGGCGTGCAATATTATTCGGCCCCTTTACTTTCAGTGCAGCAAACTCACTCCAGAAGTTCAGTAAGGATCTCTGAATGATCCAATGTTGTCCTAAATGACCGATGATGATAAATAGAATCCACCTGTGTGTAATCAAGTCTCCGTATAAATGCACCTGCTCTGTGATAGTCTCAGCGTTCTGTTTAAAGTGCAGAGAGCATTATGAAAACCAAGGAACACACCAGGCAGGTCGGAGATACTGTTGTGGAGAAGTTTAAAGCCGGATTTGGATACAAAAAGATTTCCCAAGCTTTAAACATCTCAAGGAGCACTGTGCAAGCCATCATATTGAAATGGAAGGAGCATCAGACCACTGCAAATCTACCAAGACCCGGCTGTCCTTCCAAACTTTCTTCTCAAACAAGGAGAAAACTGATCAGAGATGCAGCCAAGAGGCCCATGATCACTCTGGATGAACTGCAGAGATCTACAGCTGAGGTGGGAGAGTCTGTCCATAGGACAACAATCAGTCGTACAGTGCACAAATCTGGCCTTTATGGAAGAGTGGCAAGAAGAAAGTCATTTCTCAAAGATATCCATAAAAAGTCTCGTTTAAAGTTTGCCACAAGCCACCTGGGAGACACACCAAACGTGGAAGAAGGTGCTCTGGTCAGATGAAACCAAAATTGAACTTTTTGGCCACAATGCAAAACGATATGTTTGGCGTAAAAGCAACACAGCTCATCACCCTGAACACACCATCCCCACTGTCAAACATGGTGGTGGCAGCATCATGGTTTGGGCCTGCTTTTCTTCAGCAGGGACAGGGAAGATGGTTAAAATTGACGGGAAGATGGATGCAGCCAAATACAGGAACATTCTGGAAGAAAACCTGTTGGTATCTGCACAAGACCTGAGACTGGGACGGAGATTTATCTTCCAACAGGACAATGATCCAAAACATAAAGCCAAATCTACAATGGAATGGTTCAAAAATAAACGTATCCAGGTGTTAGAATGGCCAAGTCAAAGTCCAGACCTGAATCCAATCGAGAATCTGTGGAAAGAGCTGAAGACTGCTGTTCACAAACACTCTCCATCCAACCTCACTGAGCTCGAGCTGTTTTGCAAGGAAGAATGGGCAAGAATGTCAGTCTCTCGATGTGCAAAACTGATAGAAACATACCCCAAGCGACTTGCAGCTGTAATTGGAGCAAAAGGTGGCGCTACAAAGTATTAACGCAAGGGGGCCGAATAATATTGCACGCCCCACTTTTCAGTTTTTTATTTGTTAAAAAAGTTTAAATTATCCAATAAATTTTGTTCCACTTCACGATTGTGTCCCACTTGTTGTTGATTCTTGACAAAAAATTAAAATTTTATATCTTTATGTTTGAAGCCTGAAATGTGGCGAAAGGTTGCAAGGTTCAAGGGGGCCGAATACTTTTGCAAGGCACTGTAGTTACCCTTTCAAACGTTATTTTTCAATTTTTCTTTGTTTGGATCGATTATTTATTCTAACATATCGGGGGAAATGCGACGGTAACAAAAAAAAAATACAATTAAGCGATAGTTATGAGGTATATATCCGTGACTTTTTTACAGACACCAAATTTTTCATTGTGACGTAATTTTTTCAAAAGTTTAAAATATGCGAGTGAATACATCTTCTAAAGTCGTTTTTTTTTTGGTTTTTTTTTGTAAACAAAATATTAGACATCAGTTAATGATTCTAAGCTAAAAATGACTGACATTTTGAATAATAAATATAATTAATTACCTTCGTTTTATGGCTGGATTGAAACAAAAGCGATCTGTCTGTAAATGGGGGTTTTCAGGGTAAAACGGACAAATTAAAAATTGTCCGGGGGCTTAATGCGCCATGAATCTGCTATGTCAGCATATAGACATATTGTTCTATCAAACACAACGGTTGTTTGGATTGAAATACAGCAGTTTCTTTTAAAGAGGAGTGCAAGAGCAGAAACTGCTTTATATATATATATATATATATATATATATATATATATATATATATATATATATATATATATATGTACAGTGGGGAGAACAAGTATTTGATACACTGCCGATTTTACTGGTTTTCCCACTTGCAAGCCATGTAGAGGTCTGTAATTTGTATCATAAGTTCTCTTCAACTGTGACGGACGGAATCTAATACAAAAATCCAGAAAATCACATTGTATAATTTTCAAATAATAAATTTGTATTTGACTGCATGAAATAAGTATTTGATACATTACCAACTAGTAAATATTTCGGCTCTTAGTTCTTTTTTAAGAACCCCTCCTGTTCTCCACTCATTGCCGGAAGTAACTGCACCTGTTTGAACTTGTTACCTGTATAAAAGACACCTGTTCACATGCTCAAACAACCAAACTCCAACCTCTCCACAATGGCCAAGACCAAAGAGCTGTGTAAGGACATCAGGGATAAAATAATAGACCTGCACAAGGCTGGGATGGGCTACAGGAAAATAAGCAAGCAGCTTGGTGATAAGGTAACAACTGTTGGAGCGATTATTAGAAAATGGAAGAAGTTCAAGGTGAAGGTCAATCTGCCTCGTTCTGGGGCTCCATGCAAGATCTCACCTCGTGGGGCATCACTGATCATGAGGAAGGTGAGGGATCAGCCCAGAACTACACGGCAGGACCTGGTCAATGACCTGAAGAGAGCTGGAACCACAGTCTCGAAGAAAACCATCGGATACACATTACGCCGTCATGGATTAAAATCCTACAGCACACGCAAGGTCCCGCTGCTGAAGCCAGTGCATGTCCAGACACGTCTGAAGTTTGCCACTGACCATCTGGATGATCCAGAGGAGCAATGGGAGAAGGTCATGTAGTCGGATGAGACCAAAATGGAACTTTTTAGTCTAAACTCGGCTCGTCGTGTTTGGGGGAAAAAGAAGGATGAGAACAACCCCAAGAACACCATCCCAACCGTGAAACACGGATGAGGAAACATCATTTTTTGGGGCTGCTTCTCTGCTAAGGGTACAGGACGACTGCACCGTATTGAGGGGAGGATGGATGGGGATATCTATCGCCAGATCTCGGCTGACAACCTCCTTCCTTCAGTGAGAGCCCTGAAGATGGGTCGCGGCTGGGTCTTCCAGCATGACAACGACCCAAAGCACACAGCCAAGGCAACTAAAGAGTGGCTCCGTAAGAAGCATCTTAAGGTCCTGGAGTGGCCTAGCCAGTCACCAGATCTGAACCCAATAGAAAATCTATGGAGGGAGCTGAAAGTCCATGCTGCACGGCAGCAGCCCCGAAACCTGAAGGCTCTGGAGAAGATCTGCATGTAGGAGTGGGGATCTGCATGTAGGAGTGGGCCAAAATCCCTGCTGCAGTGTGTGCAAACCTTGTCAAGGACTACAGGAAACGTTTGGTATCTGTAATAGCAAACAAAGGTTTCTGTACCAAATATTAAGTTTTATTTGGTAAATTAATGAACTATAAATAAGTTAGTAAGATGTGATAAAATAAATAATAAATTCAGTGAAAACAATATACATAGAACTTTTTCAAATATATTAATTGATTTTGTACAAAATGTTTGTCAAGTTACAATTCCATATATACAGTACATTTAACATATTTCATATTATTAAATAATTGGGGGATTATTTTACTTTAAATAAATAAAATATTTAGTTACATTTAACATTTGATTTATTAATGACAAAATGTTTGATTATAATATTTTACCTTTTTTATGAAAACATGTACATTTAACATTTTTATTGATTTTAATAAACATTTGTGTTGTGCATTAAAAAAAAAATCAAATAAAATTACAAGCAAAAGAAAAACTAGAAAAAGAAAAAAAAAAAAAAAAACAGCCGGTTGAGAAAGGCGTGTGCATAAAAAAATTAATAATATTGTGCTGGTGTTAGCACACAATATGTTTGATGGCACGCAAGAATCTCTTGCCTTAAGGTGGATTAAGGCGGACATAAAAGGGCAGATGACAAATCCTCTTTGATCAAGGAGGGCACCACACAAACATCAACGCCGTAACATTTTCACTTTGGAATGATTTTTCTTTTCCTTATTTGAGAGTGGTCCACTTGACCATTATAAAACTGTGAATGATTTGAAATATAAAAAACTAATATCCACCAAAGCCCAATCATCCTACTATTGATTGGATTTTTTTTTTTTTAAATACTTTCTTCGAGATTCTTTTTTAATGAAGTTTTTTTTTAATGAAGTACATGACATACTTTAAATAATTCTTTACAATGCCAAATTAAAAGAATATATAATACAGTGAAATTCAACATGAACATTTTTAAACAAAATAAGATCTTTCATAACACTTGGGACTGCTAGAATGTTTCTATAGACCCTACTCACATGACGTCACAACCACGCCTCCGCGCCATGTTGTCCGTCTACTCGTCATGTTAACGCATTACCGTTTCGTAAATTCCTCCTATTATGGCGTGTTTTTTGCTCGTTAACATTAATAATCATAATGGTGAAGGCGTGTGTGGCGGTTGGTTGCAGTAACAGAGAAGATAGACGGAGACGGAGTTCTACCGTATTCCGAGAGACCCGGAGAGGAGAGCGACATGGACATGCTGCAATTCGACGAGAAAACTGGGCTCCAAACGATTACCACGGATTATGGAGTAGTCATTTTATATCTGGTAAGATGCATTTAATATATATTTAGAGGGTTTTGGGCTGACAACCACAATTAAGATCATTGCGAGCCTAATCGCCGACAACATACAGTTTCAAATTCAAGATGCTTATTTCTTCCATCATCATTACATTTTGAATAATATTTAGCTGGTACCAAGTGAAAGAAGCTGGTTTCGTCTACGGATCATCAGTTAAACAGGTGTGTCCAAACCTTTTGCAAAGGGGGCCAGATTTGGTGTGGTAAAAATGCGGGGGGCTACCTTGGCTGATTCTCATAGAACAATATATTTAAACAAATTTTAGCAAGCCCTTCTGTGTGTTACATTTACTTTATTTTTTTTTTTTATTAATTCATAATTTCAACAATCTCGCCTTTGTGGCGTTCTCTTTCGACACTCGGGCTCTTGCGAAATACTGCTGCTGTGAAATTAAACTAGCTTCTAGTTGCTATAATTTCTCGCTGCGTATCTTCCCTGTAATGTTGTACATGTAAGCGTGTCTTGTTCGGTAATATTATCGCGTCGCATCGAACTCTTTAAAAACAGCGACTGTCTCTTTGCAAATGAGGCAGACACAGTTGCGTGTTTTATTGAAGAAATTGTCCAATATCCACCTATCCTTGAAGCGTCGGCCATCGCAGTCAACTTTTTTTTTTTATTGATTGTCGCCATTTTAGAAAATTGGAAGTAAAGGGTCACACGTGGTAATGTTGCTTAGAGTGCTGCTCTTAAAGTTTTTCAAACTTTCGTGAGAATAGGCTGATTTTGTGTGGACAAGATAGTTGTAGATATCAGGGTAGCAGATGTCAGGCAGAGAGGGCGAAGACAGCGAGTCGAAAAATATCGATTTAGGCATCAAATATGGATCTGGTGAATGGATAGACTGAAGCTTTTCCACATAACGCCTTTTATGCAACGCATCCAATGAGTTTACAGCATCTGAAAGCACCGGGGCTTCCATGAATTGCTGTATAAACTGAACGACTAATTGAAACCATTGAGAATAAGGCTAAACAGAGACGGACAATATGGCGGCCGGATACAGCGACACGTCATTCTGTGACGTTGGTGAGTAGGGTCTATACTCAATGATTTTATCACACATTGAATATTGCATGACATGTTGGCAACTAGCAGGTGTAAATACATGCAGTAACATAGAATCACTCAACATTTAAAAAAAAAACTACTATTCATTGACCCTTGAGAATTACCACCTCCCATGTCGGACTTTAAAAAAAATAAAATACATTTTTTTTAAAAAGGGGGTGCGGGGGGCTCACATTGGTCTCTGGACCAGGGCTTTCTCTAAATGGGACTGTGAGATCCCAATCAGAAAAACAGCCTTAGTTCACTATTCTCTCTCTGTAAAGGCCAGTACAATCTGGAACAGTTTACCACTCGCCATCCTGGAGTGTCCCACTATACAAACCTTCATAACTCAGCTCAAGCAGTGGTTGAACGTATACCAGTCCTGCAACCGCTGACTTTTAAGTTCTTGGTAACCTATTGTACTGTGCTGTTATATTTTACCTTTTTTTCTTTTTTTTCGTCTTTGTGTCATTTGCCAAGGGCCTGTGGATGTAAATGAGCATTTTTGCCATAATCCGGCATATTTACAGTGGTATGAAAAAGAATCTGAACTTTTTGAACCATGAACCATTTCTCACATTTCTGCATAAAATCACCATCAAATGTGATCTGATCTTTGTCAAAATCACACAGATGTAAAAACAGTGTCTGCTTTAACTAAAACCACCCAAACATTTATAGGTTTTCATACAGTATTTTAATGAGGATAGCATGCAAACAATGACAAAAGGGAGAAAAATAAGTGAACCCTCTGCCTAAGGAGACTTAAAGAGCAATTGAAACCAATTTTTACCAAACAATTTAAGTCAGGTGTGTGCCCAATCACTGATGAGTGGTTTAAAGCTGTCCTGCCCACTATAAAACACACACCTGGTAAGAATTGTCTGCGATGAAGCATTGTTGATTTGTATAAAGCTGGGAAAGGATACAAAACCATTTCTAAAAGTCTGGATGTTCATCAATGGACAGCCAGAGAGGTTTTCTAAAAATGGAGCGAGTTTGGCACTGTTGCTTCTCTTTAAAGGAGTGGCCGTCCACTAAAGATGACGCCACGAGTTCAGCGCATAATTCTCAGAGAGGTAAAAAAAAAATCCCAAGAATGTCTGCTAAAGACTTACAGAAATCACTGGCACGGTCCAATATATCTGTGCACACATCAACTACAGGGTGACCCAAAAAAAAGTTTACACTCAGTTGACTGCTTGTTTATAAGCCATTGAAACATATCTTAATAGGTTGTCATGCTTAAGTGATTCATTAAGGTCACTCAATGCAGCTGGCAATCTCTCGTCTCTACAATTCCTGTGCTTCTGCTGAAAATGAAGAAAACTTTAGCTGTACCTGAATTGCTGCGTGCCGGTCTGACACCTACTGAGATTGCAGCAAATCTGAGAATATCCAGATGTGCAGTCTACAAAGTTAAAAAGAAGCTGAAAGATACTGGAACAGTCTCACGAAAACCTGGGTCTGGAAAACCCGATCTGTGCGGACCAAAAAATTGATTGAAAAGGTGTTATGTGGCCACCCCAGAGTCCAGATCTCAATCCCCTGGATTATAGCATATGGGCAACTGTGGAGGACAGTGCCTGTAAGAAGCCACAAACTTCTGTGGCAGCCTTGGAGAGGTCCATTGTTAGATCTTGGGAAAAGATGACAGCATCCTACATAAAGAAGACCTGTCAAGCGTTCCGCAGGCGCCTGGAGGCTGTTGTGACACTTAAGGGAGGACACATTGAAAAATAGAGTGTACTGTACATGTTCTTTACAATAATGTATAATTTCTGATTAAATTCTAATTCTAAGATGAATAAACATGGCATTTAAGTTGTATTATGGCAGTGTAAACTTTTTTTTGGGTCACCCTGTACTGTATATGTAAAACTCTGGCCAACAATAGTGTTCATGGGAGGACTCCACAGAGGAAGCCACTGCTGTTAAAAAAACATTGTTGCTGGTTTTATGTTCGCAAAAAGGCACTTGCACAATCCACAGAAGTTTTGGCAAAATATTTTGTGGACTCATGAAACTAAAGCTGAATTGTTTGGGAGTAACACATAACATCATGTGTGGAGGAAAAATGGAACAGCTCACCAACATCAACACCTCATCCCCACCGTGAAGCACGGTGGAGGGAAAATCATGATTTGGGGCTGTTGGCTGCCTCAGGGACTGGACAACATGCAATCATTAATAGAAGAATGAATTCAAAAGTTTATCAGAATATTTTGCGGGGAAACCTGAGGCAATATATCAGACAGGTGAAGCTACAAAGAGAATGGATGCCGCAACAAGACAATGATCCAAAACAGAGAAGTAAAACAACTTCAGATTGGTTTAAAGGGAACAAAAAACACGTTAGGGAGTGGCCAAGTCGAGACTTGAACCCCATTGAGATGCTGTGGCATCTCCTAAAGACAGTGATTCATGCCAGACATCCCAGGAATCTGACTGAACTGAACAACAGCTTTGTTGAGAAGAACGGGCCAAGATTAATCCTGATCAATGTGCCAGACTGATCTGCAGCTGCAGGAAGCGTCTGGTTATTGCTGCCAAAGGGGGGGCCACACAATATTCAATGTGATGGTTTACTTACTTTTTTTCCCCTTTCTATCATTGTTTGCATACTATCCTCATTAAAATATGAAAACCTATAAATGTTTGGGTGGCTTTAGTTAAAGCAGACAGTTTTTTCATCTGTGTGATTTTGACAACCATCAGATCACATTTGATGGTTATTTTACGCAGAAATGTAAGAAATTCCAAAAGGTTCAGATACTTTTTCATACCACTGTACATCTGTTGGATGTGTCTAATAGATGTTCATCAATGTCCACTGTCCCTATTAAATATATAAATAAATGCAGGGTTAAATCAGGGTTACGGTTGATTGAGCAAATCAGTTGCAAAAGAAACAGAAAACAACAATGAAGTATGATGTTTTCATTGCACGTTTTATGGATGTGCTTTTTTTTACATTGGAGTGTGGGATATCATATCATACACACTTTGATGAGCATCTTGCCAGGCAAGGCTAAAAATAACATCCGAGGATGTCGCATGTCAGCGGCGAAGCTCGGCAGAGCCGTCACACTCCTGCAGAGTAGATCGGAAAGCTGTTGACAAACTGCTAACAACCTAGAACACGTGCCTTCAATTCGCTTTTTTCAGCGCACGCATTTCCTTTCGTCGAGCAGAACAACTACTTTTTCCTAATCAGCCAATTATTTCAGGCAAAAAAATATTAATTTTGGAAGTTGTACAAAATGTTTGTGTTCCAACGCGTATCACATTGAGGACAAATATTATCTCTTTTTTGCTTTTTGGGGAGTAGGGGGGTCGTTTGAATAATTTATTAGGTCAAACATAAAGAATATTTTGAAACCAAGATGTTGGAACCACTCAGCTTAGACTTAACCATCAGTTGACGGGAAACGGGGCGCATGGCCGCTCTGTACGGGGCCTATTTTTAAAAACTTAAAATTCAAATATTTTTAAAACCAAAGCTGCAAGTAACATAAAAGCAAAACAGGCACCTTCCTTAGGCAAACAGAGTCTCCATGAGCAGAGGCATTAAAAAATTCAAAGTCATTCCCTAATAAAATCCTGATTAATTATTTTTTATAACAAAACTTAAAATGTCTATAAAATTTTCAGATTTTACGCTAGATGCACAAAAATCACCAAATTCAGAGATAATGACCTATATTTTCATATATAAATGAAAATATATACACATATATACTATACTAGTATATATTAAATGGACTGGAGACCCCAGAGTCAAGGTGGGCAACACCTCCAAAGGTGGTCGAGAACAACGGAGCCAAGATCCTTTGGGACTTTCAGATTCAGACAGACAAACTGGTGATTGCCGACCAGCCTGACACAGTGGTGGTGGATAAACATCAGAAGACAACAGTAGTGATAGATGTAGCAACCACGAGTGATAGCAACATCAGGAAAAAAGAACATGAAAAGCTGGAGAAATATCAAGGGTTGAAGGAAGAGTTGGAGAAAATGTGGGGAGTGAAGGCAACAGTGGTGCCAGTAGTGATCGGGACACTAGGGGCAGTAACCCCCAAGCTGGGTGCATGACTCCATCAGATACCAGGAACAACGTCCAACGTCTCCGTTCAGAAGAGCGCAATCCTAAGGACAGCTAAGATCCTGCGCAGAACCCTCAAGCTCCCAGGCCTCTGGTAGAGGACCCGAGCTTTAAAGGAGAGACCATACCGCATCCTTCGGAATGTCGCTGTGGTTATGTGATGTGCAGGAAGCACAAGAGCACCTGCTGGAGTTCCTGGCGGTCCCTCTTCAGCTGTTTTGGTGTGAACTTCTCCAAGGATGTGACTTCAGAAGCGAGGAAGAACAAGGCCTTGGAGTGGCCGACCGGCATGACAGGAAAAGGAGCAGAGTCGAGGAGGGCAGAAAGGAGACGGCGAGGAACATGGACTTGTACAAGTCGAGAAAGCTGACCACAAAACGCAAGGCATAGAAAAAGGCTATGTAATTGCTGAAAGACAAGGGTCACATCCTGGTTCCACCACATCGATTATTTGCACTGCCTGAATTATAGGACTATCTCATACGCATTTTATTTTTATGTTTATTTAGATTTCATACTTGCACGTCATTTTTGAGATTTTAACTTATCCTGCACTATAAAGGGAGATGCTCCACAGTTTCATTGTACAACTGTACTGGTATAATGATCATAAAGGGCTATTCTATTCTATAACAAGGCATGTTTTCCTCAAGTATTAAGTTTCTGATGTTAAATTGAGTGATTTATTAGCTGTTGAAAACTTGTAGTAAATAAAAAAAAATTAAGTTGCTATTTTGGGCAAAAACATACATGTTAAATATTGGTATTGATCCTGAAAATATAGGTGAATATCTCTGCATTTGGTGATCTTTGTGCATCTAGTGTAAAATCTGGGAATTTTATAGCCATTTGAAGTTGTGTTATACTTGTATAAAAAAATAATTGGGATTTTATGAGGGGACGACTTTGAATTTTTTTGATGCTGCTGCTCATGGAGACTCATATATGGCTAAGGTAGGGGCCTGTTTTGGTTTCAGGTCGGTAGCAGCTTTGGTTTTGAAAATATTTGAATTTGAAATTTTTGAAAATATTCCCCCTATGGATCGGCCCCGTTTCCCGTGTCATGTCAAGTATTATGGAGTCTGTTCCTATATATAATCACAACTTTTTTTTTGCTGAATTCCGATGTCCCAATTGCCTCAGCACGTCTTGCCAGCTATCTACCCCTCGTCGTTTTTAGATTGAAATGCTGAAATGTTAAATAAAATAAACAATAAAATAAAACATGTAAAAGCAGATTTTTTTTTGTATGGACGCAGAAATGTCTAAAATACTTGTTTTTTGCCAATAGCGGATAGTTGGTCTAAAATTACCTGATTATTTGAATTTAAAGTTAAGCAATTGTCTGTGGATACAAGATCCATCATGGCGGCCATCACAAAACAAAGAGCTTTTTAAGTTTGAAATTTTTGTAAATAAATGCGTAAATCCCGGAATTTCCATAGATATGAACGTGAAACAATCTAGATTCTTGGTTAAAAGCAAAAAAATAGGCAGCTACCAGTCATTTTACGTAAATATTTCAAGCTAAAGTTAGGCTAATTTTTTCCACAACGTTTCAAAGTACGTGCATGTTGCTATTTCATATAATAATTACCTTGAATCCTCGACCAAATCACTCTTGAGACACTCCTGCCTGCTTGTATGCACTTAAACTTTTGTCCTGTTTCAACCCAAATCTGGCATTAGAACGCAGCGTGTGTTCGAGTTTATCGCAGTGGAAGCTGCCACAATGTTTAGCCCTGCCCCCTACAGGAAGCCATTGCGCAATGTCTGTTGGAGCTGTCTCGTCAACTGATAGTGAAGTCTGCAATATGTCGGCGTCCAAGCTGGCATCGCCGATAAAACTCAAATGACTAATTGCTTTTTTTTTTTTTCTCATGAGATTTGCATATTTGTTAGCAAAAAATACCTTTAACTTTATTAAGCTGATATGTTAAAACCGCTATTTCCCCGAATTATTTTTGTGGAAAATAAACTTTTGAGGTCACAATAAATAACAATGTCACAATTATCATGAAAGACAGACATCAAATAATTTTCACTGTGTTTTTCAGGGTTGCAGTTTTAGCAAAAGTCACTGTTGGAAAAGAAGTCAGAATTCTAACAAATTTCAAGGGGGTTAGGCCTTCACGGTCATGCAAAATTTCACCGTTTTAAACAGCATCACATGTTTAGGCTCAAATAACTTGCTCTTTGTTTCTACTTCTTTACTTAGCCAGATTTGTTAACGTTTTTTAATCATCATGTTGTAAATGTCAAATTCGTAATTTCATTTTCAAAAATATCTGCATTTAGTTACTTTATTTGAATGCTTCTTATGACAGTATCATAAGTTTGTGACACTTTTTTTAATGTCAATTTTGATATAAAGCTGACATTGTTTCAAACGTCTCTGTGTTAGGCTTAGTATAGGGTTAGATTCTTGTTCATGATAGGTATCACGTCATGGATCCTGTTATGACAGTCTGATGACGCTGCAATTAAACACATTCAAATAAAGTGTTATTCAACATTTTAAATGCCATCTTATGAGACAAACACCAATGGAACTATTGAAAAGCTATTAATTTTGTCTATTTTTAGAGCAACATGTTTGATATTTTTTAAAGTTAAAAAACATCACGTTTATACTCTGCAGCCCCTCGCCCCATTTTAATCGTCTCTCAATTAAAATCCATGATCCTTTATCAAATGTTTCCTGAGTTTTCAAACACTTCTAAAGCGCCATCTGTTCTTCGGAGCGTACACTCAGTCAAATGAATACAGAAATACACTCACTTATATATACCAGTAGATTATAATTACACCCCTGAGCTATTGTTTTAGGGTCTTGGAGCCTCTATAGAAATCTAGGCTATTACATTTTATATTTTAATGACATCATAGGACTTTTTAAAAATCCATTCCGAGTGGCTGAGTTTTTCTCTCTCAGCCACATTCTCCTACCTAAAAGTAAAGGTGTGGCTATCCAACCTCCGCATTCATCCGATAAGATGCCACTCACCAAATATAACCTGTTCGCCTCGCTTCATGTAATTTGCGGAATATCTTCAGTGCCTGCAACTCTTCAAAGCCGACGTCCAGCTGTTCCGCACCACCAGCGCTTCTCACCGACACACTGACGTGTTACTTTGAAGGAGACGTGTTATTTTTTTATTTTCATGTTTTCTTTTTAATGCAAAACACAATTTAGCCGCTTTTCAAATTCGCTCCTGTCACGACGCAACTTTGATCTCAGGACAGCTGAGCAAATATTGATCAACACCAACAAAATGTCCTGCTGGGAGGAACCAACAAGGTCACCTAGGACGAGATACTACTTAATTACTTCCAAAATGTAATAATACTCATGTTACTGGCATTTCTTGGTACATTATAGTACACTTCTGTTTTTAAGTTGTAATGAGTTAAATTTTTCAAAATGTAGGTAATTAGTCCGCCATCATAATAGATATGAAAACTAAATTTTGCATAGATTGGTGAAACGGGTGTCAGTGGCTAATTTATATTTTCCTTTTTTTAAACGTTCCTTGTGTTTTTAAATGAATACTTCAAAACAAAATGGCCAACTTCATATTCAAATCCTGTCGCGATAGTCAAGGCAGTTCAATTTTGTTTTGATTGGTGAGACTGGTGCCCAGGGCTATTTTTTCAATCATACTGGAGGGGTTCAACTTGGTGCCAAACAATTAGTTAAAACTAAAATGGCCAACTTTCTGTTCAAATTATGGCATGTGTCCTTCAGCTTTTTTAGCAGGTAAAGTGTATCACAGAAGTGAGTATACTCCTCACATTTCTGCAAATATTTAAGTATGTCTTTTCATGGGACAACACTGACGAAATGAGACTATGACACAATGAAAAGTAGTCTGTGTGCAGCTTATACAAATAGAGTTAATTTATTTTCCCTACAAAATAACTCAAAGTATAGCCATTCATATCTAAACCCCTAGCAACAAAAGTGAGTACACCCCTTAGTAAATACGTACATCCCTAAATGTCCAAATTGAGTACTGCTTGTCATTTTCCCTCCAAAATGTCATGTGACTCGTTACAGGAGTTCTGTCAGCATTGCTGCAGAGATTGAAGAGGTGGGGGGTCAGCCTGTTAGTGCTCAGACCATACGCCGCACTCTACATCAAATTGGTGTGCATGGCTGTCACCCCAGGAGGAAGACGGTACACAAGAATGCCCGCAAACAGTTTGCTGAAGACATGTCAACAAAGCACATGGATTACTGGAAGCATGTCCTATGATCTGATGAGACGGGGGTGCTTTCTTGTGTAACGTCTTCAGAAGAGGCTTCCTGACAGCCATGCACACGAATTTGATCTAGAGTGCGGCGTATGGTCTGAGCACTAACAGGCTGATCCCCCACTTCTTCAATCTCTGCAGCAATCCTGACAGCACTCCTGTAACGAGTCACATGACATTTTGGAGGGAAATGACAATCAGTACTCAAATTGGGACATTTAGGATATATGTATTTACTAAGGGGTGTACTCACTTTTGTTGCCAGGGGTTTAGATATTAATGGCTATATTTTGAGTTATTTTGAGGGGAAAATTAATTAACTCTATTATATAAGCTGCACACAGACTACTTTTCATTGTGTCAAAGTGTCATTTTGTCAGTGTTGTCCCATGAAAAGATATACTTAAATATATGCAGAAATGCGAGGGGTGTATTGAACTTTTGTGATACACTGTATGTGTGTGTTTATATGCAAAACCTGGAAGTGATTGACTGTCCACAAACTCGTAGGGAAACTCTCCATGATTTGCCTCATATTAAACTTTTAACAAACAAAGAAGTGATTCAAAGTACACCAACATGTAGGGGAGCTCCCTGTAATTTTACTCGTTTTAGAATGTTTAAGGTTTGTCAACTTTAAGTGACGGGCTGTTCATTTGCCGATATTTTTTTGTTCAACAAAACCCCTTGTCAAAACATACAAAAAAATATATATCGCTGAAAACACTCAGGTGGAAGTTCCGCTCAAAGGCCCCCAATTTGGCCAAATTTCAAAATTCTCCTATATGCATGTGCGATAAATCAGTGGAAAGCTTAAAATCTCAATTTTCTGAGGAAAGAAAATTTTTGAACAGGAGGGCATTCAAAATGTTTTCTTTTTTTAAACAGCGAAGCCCTAACTGTAGGTGAGCATGAGAGAGCATAATTAAAGACTCCATGATTTTAACGAGATAATATCGCATACTTTCCTTATTTCGATCCAAAGACTCCATGTAGCATTTCTCACCGATGGTCAAGACACAGCTGTGAATGGCCACAGCCGGATTTTTGGGGATATTATGGGTGAAACATGGTAATATAACAAAGGTCGCGATGCAGAAATCGCAGACATCAAGGAGGGGTTGAAATTTTGTTTTTCATATATTTACCCTTGTAAACAGTTTTTTTTACTAAGTATTAGACATCAATTAATGATTCTAAGCTAGAAATGACAGACATTTCAAATTACAAATATAATTACTTAGCTTCTTTTAATGGCTAGGTTGAAACAAAAGCGGTTGCGCAGTGTTTATAAACGGTGCTGTTCATGGTAAAACGGACAAATTAAAAATAATTTGGGGGCTTAATGCGCCATGAAACTGCTATGGCAGCATATAGACATATTGTTCTATCCAACACAACAGTTTTTTTGGCTTAAAATACAGTAGTTTATTTTAAAGAGGGGAGTAAGAGCAGAAACGTTTTCAGCCTTGTCTGTGTTTTCTGCCATATACAGTCATGCTGCCATGATATACACTTTCCTCCATCGTTATTCTTTATTTTAGCAAACTTTGGGGCAGTTAAAATGATGCCCACATTCCAACTTTTGACGCCCACAGCTCTGAGGCGTGCGGCTAAGCCAGATAGGGAATAGGGAAGGACACACATTCAACTCTACTGTGTTTAGGAACTAAGCAATATTTTCCTGCAGAATAGTCATAGTTATAATTCTCATTGAATTAGCCTTCCGATGATACCTTTTTTATTACAATCAATAAGAAAATCAATGACGAGCCCTACTTTCCTGATCTTTAAAGGACCATCCTTGTTATTACTTGTCATGGAATAATGATATTGGAATTAGTAGAATCGCGCTTTCATGTAAAGTCTAATTTTACTGCTATTATTGACATGCCCACCAAAGTTGTAGATAAACAAAACCAGTGTCAGGGGTCATGTAATATAGGGTTTCTGTAATATTCCAAGGGGTATAACTCTTTTGTGCGTTTTTGTCCTGTTAAGTTTGACATGTCAGCCCAATTTTATATAATCTAATAAGAAGGGTGTCAAGGGCTAATTTTTCTAAAATTGTAAAGCTTCAACTGAGTGTCAAAGGTCTGGTTTAAAATGAAATGGCCGACTTCCTTTTAAAGCATAGGACCTTTTTGTGCATTTGAGAAACGGGTGTCAGGTTAGGAGTCAGGTATGCGAAATGGAAAGATCAAACAAAATTGGCCAACTCCTAGTCGTAAACTTTGATTGATTGAGGTTAGTTAGGGTTGGATTGCTTCATTTTTTTTTTTAAGTTGACGCCAATCTTATTGAAGCTACACTGTCACAGATAGTCATTTTTACTCTGTTGTAGAACGTAATTGATGAGTACAGCATACCCATCAATGGCAAAGAATGAGAAAGTGGCACACTTAGCAGGGTGGTGCAGGAACAAGGATTCAGGCGGGCCTGCGTTGAAGCAATGTCGACTGTTGTCTCATTGAACTGATTGGAACATGAGCTCCCAGAAGATTAAAAAAAAAAAAAAATAGAACCAAACACTGTCTGTCAGCGGGATAGATTAGCGGTGGGCTCTGCGCCGAAGTCCATTACCGACAGCAGGAACAAAGTGAGCGCTTGACACGCGGTGCTCACATTTAGAACATTTCACTCTCCCTCCATTGTGTTTCCCGTGTCAGCGTCACCAGAGCACAGTCGGCACGCCGCTTGTCTGCGGGCCGTAAGCCGTCACCAGCAAAGAAAAGAGACACAGAAGGGAGGCAGGGAGGGAGTCACAAAGAGCTCGCTGGCGTTCATTAGTTTACATGTGATTCGGGCTCGGAGACGTCAAACTCTTTCATAGTGCGAAAGCAAACGGTTTACCTGCGACAGAAGCATTCTGGCAATCTACAGTATTTTCTCTTGATATGTCTGGATTGTGGGTTTAGTTCACCATGTCAGAATGCATTACTCCTTGTTGTGACTTGGGTTTCTAATTATGCCTGTTGGTGTTATCTGTATACTGTCTGTTCTCGGCGACTGTTGTTCAGATAATATAGCTGTCAACCATTATTGCAGCACCAAGGATTTGTCAGTAAGTAGGTGTCTTTTTCTTATCTGTCTTCCAATTAGGTTATTACCAAAACTTGGGCAGACATTTCTATCATGAAAGGATGCACGAAAAAATCTCTGGGAAGACTTTAGTGAATTATCATATTTCAATGCCATTGACAGTGATAGTCATCCAATCCATTTGAACAGGGAGGTCTGCCAGTGAATAATCACTGAATAGAGGGAGCAAGGGCCTGCTCACCACTACTTGCCTACGTTTCATTAATATTCTGATGACGTATTCCGGTTCCCGGCACTCACCATGTCCGTGCCCAAGTCGATGCAGAGGATGGTGACCGTTCCCAGCGGAAGGGGAACGCTGGCGATGATGAAGAGCAGAAATGGCGAGATCTCTGGGATGTTGCTGGTCAGCGTGTATGCGATTGACTTCTTCAAGTTGTCGAAAATGAGCCGCCCTGCAGCGATAAAGACATCAGCGTGGGATAACGTTCCTCGTAATAAAGTCTGGATTTCTCTCTTCCATGTGTTGGTGACTTAAGTAAATTGAAAATGCACAGCGTCTGCCTCCAGAGTGAGTGACTTTATTAGTCACCACTGCCGCCACTTTAGATTAAACGCCAGTCTCCTGTGGAAAGTCTCAGCCCCTTCTCCTTTCAAAGCTCTTTATATTGTTGTTTGCATAAAGTCCCCTCTGTGTGCGAGGCCTGATCATAAATATGCAAGTTCTGTACTCATGCAAGACATCCCCGAGCCATCTGGGATTTTTTTCATATACTGGAGAAGCGTTTTGCTATTGTGACTTTAGGAAAACCTCAATGCATTTGCGCATTCAGTCAGAAAATACATTTACAACCCACACATATTTTTTTGTAGATAGGTAAAACTGGTGTCAAGGGCTAGGATTCTTCACAATTTGGCATCCCCCATCTGTCTCGTATAGGGATGAACCTATTGAAAATGAACACTGAACTACTTGTTGGGTATAGATTAATTTGAAGGACAAGAGACTAGTTTGATAAACACTTAAGAAATAACATGTTGCTCAAATTATCAACAATTATCTGTCATTAATAATATAAACTATTCACCCTTGTGAACCCACTGATCACGTTAATGAATTTGAGACTTTTTTGTGCATGCTGTTGTGATAGATGTCTTAACCCAGTTTTTTAATATTCTGTGAAACAGTTGTTGGAGGCAATTTCACTACCTTTGTAAGGGGTGAGAAAGAGCAAAACGGCTGCTTAAAAATAACATTCTTATTTTCCCTTGACAGTAATTATTCACTGCCACCCTTCCCAGTTCAAATGGACTGGATATCGCCGACCTTGGCAGCCATTATGCTACATTTTGTGATTGTATTCCTAAGATTTTTGTCCTGTTATGTCCACCAAATTTCATGTCCATCAGTTAAATGTATGTGGGAAGCAAATTGTTCTGACTTTATAGCAGGTGCAACAGGGTCCAAAATAACTGCTTCAAACCAGAATGGCTGACTTCCTGATCAATTTCCAGCATGAGGTCTTCAGGCTTTTATTTTTAATTTCAGGTTTAAGAAACCCGCCATCCGGTTTTGTGTTCATCAAAGAAACTTGTGTCAGGGGTAGACATGTGCCGATTTCTGGTTTTAAGGTATACCGTGGTATGAAAACGACAAGGTTTCAAAACCGCAAAAATTTTAGGTTATACTGTTCCTACGGTATTAGCTATTTTTATGTCCCTAAGATGCATGTAGAAATCCCTCGTTTGCAGCTGCAAGGTTCAACCCTACCCCACAGGTTGTTGCTCAGTGTCAGTGAGTCAGCTGTGCTACACGATGGCTGGAGGAAGTGAAACTCCTGAACCTTTTTTCCCCCCATCGACGAAAAAGAAATCGTTGGTATGGAAATACTTCGGCTACAGAAAACTTACAGACGGCCGCGACTTAGAGGAGGGCCAACCGACTTGTAAAACACGTTTGCGAAGGGTGACTGCCGAAGAAGCAATACCTCCAATTTGATTTAGCATTTATAGTAGGGCTGTCAAACGATTAAAATTTTTAATTGAGTTAATCACAGCTTAAAAATTAATTAATCATAATTAATTGCAATTCAAACCATCTCTAAAATGTGCCATATTTTTCTGTAAATTATTGTTGGAATGGAAAGATGTGACACAAGACTAATATATACATTCAACATACTGTACTGTACTGTATTTGTTTGTTATAACAATAAATCCACAATATGGCATTACATTATTAACATTTTTTTCTGTTAAAGGGATCCATCCAAACTAGTAGCTCGCCATTGTTGTTGTTGGCGAGTGGTGACGTCACAGCCATTCTTCCACAGTGTCTTTAACTACTTAAGATAGTGATTGAAATACACCACAAGTTGTCAGTGGCGAGTTTTAAATTACTTAGATATCAAACCAATGAGTGTGTTTTGTCCTTCGACTGACACCGTAGCTTCCGGTATTTTTTTTTGTTTTTCTTTTAGACTGGGTCTATTGTGATTCACGTTCATTACATTTGAGTGCTGGCTTCACAACGTACGAGACCACTGATAGTTTGTATATTGTGACTAAATTTTGCCATCCAATGTATTTGTTGAGCTAAACGAAATGTTTGAATAGAGTTTGACCAAAGTCTGAGTAAGTTGTCTGTGTATTTTGCATAGGTATTTTGATTGGGAATGCCAGCTTTTCTTTTTTGTGAACATTATTTTTTTGAAAGATAGGAATATTATTTTTGTTGTGCTTTCACTAAATGATACTTATGTTTGTTGTGAAGGAGTTGCCGAAGCTTATGCCAATAAACAGCACGGTCCAATGAACGCCAGTGTCCACTGCCTTTCTCTGCCTCTTTTTTTTTGTCTGCATAAAACGGCGTCATTGTAATCTGAGGCAATGCATGAGCGGGTCATTCCGCGCATGCGTTAAATGCGTCAAATATTTTAACGTGATTAATTTAAAAAAATAATAAAATACCGCCCGTTAAAGCGATAAATTTGACAGCACTAATTTATACAAAATTAAAGGTTAGTGAACAGTGTAACAGTGTAATGAATGTTTCCTACCAGCTACGAGAGTTAACTCCAGCGTGTTTAGTGTGTCTAGCGGTGGGAAAACGTGGTGTTTTTTTTCTCTCTGGCAATTGTCTGTGTTGAGAAAGAGAGTGTGTGAATAATGATAAACATGATAGGAGTCATAAACGCGTGCTTCTTATGGGAAATTTTTCAATTATTTTTGTTCTGATGGCAATGGCTCACTTAAACAACTACATTTATTATTATTTTTTTTAAATTTACTTTTGTTATTTTTAAAATGTATTTTAACTAGGGCTGTCAAAATTATCGTGTTAACGGGCGGTAATTATTTTTTTTAATTAATCACATTAAAATATTTGACGCAATTACCGCACATGCCCCACTCAAACAGATTAAAATGACAGCACATTGCAATGCCAACTTGTTACTTGTGTTTTTTGGAGTTTTGTCGCCCTCTGCTAGCGCTTGGGTGTGACAGATTTTATGGGCTTAAGCACCCATGAGCATTGTGTAATTATTGACAACAATGGCGGGCTACTAGTTTATTTTTTGATTGAAAATTTTACTAATTTTATTAAAACGAAAAAATTAAGAGGGGTTTTAATATAAAATTTCTATAACTTGTACTAACATTTATCTTTTAAGAACTACAAGTCTTTCTATCCATGGATCGTTTTAACAGAATGTTAATAATGTTAATGCCATCTTGTTGATTTATTGTTATAATAAACAAATACAGTACTTATGTACGTATGTTGAATGTATATATCCATCTTGTGTCTTATCTTTCCATACCAACAATAATTTACAGAAAAATATGGCATATTTTATAGATGGTTTGAATTGTGATTAATTACGAATAATTAATTTTTAAGCTGTAATTAACTCGATTAAAATTTTTAATCGTTTGACAGCCCGAATTTTAACTTATACTTATGTTCCAATTTGCTAATGTTTTGAAAAATAAAATCCTGTTCTATGGGAAAAAAGTTTAATTTTTTAAATGCAGATATCTTAAAGTAACACATTTTAAAGCTGTCATTGCGTAAAACCATGATATTTTGGCTTAAGGAGATCTTACCGTCAGAATCTCATACCACAACATGTCTAGTCATGGGCTAATTTTTTCAAACTTTCCATGTGGTGAGATAGAATATATGTAAAACATAAACAGCTGACTTTGAGTTAGATTTGCTTTGTTCTTTATCACACATCCTGTCATGCTCAACCTACAGGTGGAATTTGGCATTAATGTAAGAAATTTATATTCCATTTTTCATTAAATAATGCACTAAATGCATTCCATATCACTCCTTGTCTTTGTTCAGCACTCACCTTCCTCCACACCGGTGACAATAGAGGCAAAGTTGTCATCCAACAGGATCATGTCGGCTGCCTGCTTGGACACGTCGGAGCCGGCGATCCCCATGGCGACGCCGATGTCAGCCTTCTTCAAGGCCGGCGAGTCGTTGACGCCGTCGCCCGTCACAGCCACGATGGCCCCCTGTAACCCCCCAGACGTTGGAAAAAGTGTCAAGAAGAGTGAGATAAGTGGCGTGATTTAAGCCCCCGCACTTTCCACTTAATAACGTCTTTTCAAGAGCGTCTCAGAGGAGATTAAATGAGGAATGGAATAGAGTCGTAATCATTCAGCGGGCACAGTGAGAGGAAGTCCAGAGGGGAATTGGAGCCTGACCTCAAGTGTGCCCGCACACAGATGCCACATGCATACATTAAAATATCGCACTTACACACAATTATGTTCAACCGGCTATTCATCAATGTCTATACATACACACATCCACTATCAGACTACAAGGACTTTAAATAGTTCACACACAGACACACACGCACATCCACACACCTGTTTTCATTTATAATGACAAGTCCAAAATTCAAGTACATTCATCACAAATGAACACACGCACACTTACATTCAACACACAACCACTTGCGGACTGACATTCAATTGATATATTGGTATGCAGCCACATGCTTCCCAAAGACGACAAGAGTCAGGCTCCTTAACACTTGCGCACACACCCCCACACACACACCTACACCCACACAGCAACACAAAGTCCATTTCTTATGAACGGGGCTCTTAACTTATGAAAGTTGTTTAGAATGAGGCTGTGTGTGTGTGTGTATATATACAGTATATACTATATTATATTGGATTTTTTTTTAAATCCATAGATTACACCATGAGTTTTTATTAATCATGCCACAAGTGTTTATCATTCAAGGCTGGCTTCATTTTTGTCTCCAGCATATATGAAAATATGCAGTAGACCCTAACTGTAGGCCAGAACTGAAAATTATTTTCAACCTGGAGCCACATGAAATTATTTTATCGAGGGTTGGACCAACAATAACTTGAATTTATTTCTTTTCAGTATATCTTTCATTGATTGAATGATTTAAGCAACCTTATTCCCATTATAAAATTAAAAGAGAGGACTTAAATAGTTCACTTATGTATGTACTTTAGATTGTCTTTCCATTAATTGTAATGATAGAATAGGCCCTACCGTTATTAAGTAAATTATTTTAATTAAGTTCAGACTTACATTTATCCCTTTTCACTTGCTGAATGTGCCGGTCCATTTTTTTCCACCCCTCAAACGAACGTTTGGTTGGCGGATGACGTAAAGCCCCCCGTCCCGCCACAAAGACACACACACATACTCACACAGCCGCAACAGATTCATGTCAACAACATGCCGCCTCCTCCGCCCCCTTCTAAGGAGGGATATTACAAGTTTTTTTGTGTGTTTTTTTTTCTCCGGCCGGCAGCAGCCACTGTAAGTCATGTAAAAAGACGTCAATGTTGTGGAAGTGGGGGAAACACCACAAATTTTGCAATTGAAAGTATGACCTGCATCATAGTTGGCATAACATTTAAATATGCTAACCTGTAAACCTACTGCGGTCAGGTCAGCCTCCACAAGGAACAACGAAGTCTAGCTCGCGGTTCCTTATTTGTATCATTGTTTGCATCATGTGCATTACAGTAATATCGTTCCAATGTTGAGACAAAACTTACGCGCTAGTATGTCATTGGAAGGTGTGAGCAGACACGGAGACTTGCGCCACATTGATTAATTTTAAGATCAGGCAAATTTGTTTTATTTTAACCTGATTACAATGGTCGATTTATATTTTCCGGTGGCATGAGGAATCTAATGTGTGGCGTAGCTTGTGAGCATGACCTGAAATGTCTGAGATTTGAGAAACCTGCTAATGAATTGTGTTGTTCTATGTGAGTCCTCAACTAAAATGTAGTCCCCAAAAGTACACATGGACAGTAGAACTTCATCACACACACACTCGCACACCTACACACAGTCTGTTCCAAACAAAGATCTGCACGAGGGCACTGGGAAAATAACGTTTATCCACTCTCTTACTCGTTCACTCACCTGTCTCTGGCAACCCTCTACAATGATAAGCTTTTGCTGCGGTGAAGTGCGAGCGAAGACAATCTCTGTGTGGTTCTTCAGCAGGTCGTCCAGGTACTCAGAGCTCATATGCTTTAGGTCCGAACCATGGATCACGCAGGCCTTTGCGTCCCTAAAAGGAGAAGAAAAAAATGGTGGACCCTTCTGTGTCTTGGCGCACACACACATAAAACAAGGTGAGGACGGCAAGTAAATCAATAAAATACAAGCACAAAATCAGAATAACCTTATGAATGATCGTGTTAAAAAGTAGTGTTTAAAGTTTCATATTTCGAGGTGATGCAATATCCCCTCAATAACTGATAGCAAAGTTCAAAATGCTCACATTTTAATGAGAAATTTGTTTTTTTTTACTATAATAAGTTTCACATTAACATGAAAATTTACTCAAGTAAGAGTAGCGTGACTTCAAAATAATATTACTCAGGTGAGAGTAAAAGTAGTCATCCAAAAAATGTACTCAAGCACAAGTAAAAAAGTATCCAGTGAAAAGAATACTCGAGTAATGAGTAACATTTTGAGCAAGTGCTTATTTTTGTTAGATTTTTTTTTTTTAAATAAGGGTATTTTTTTCCCTCTCAGCACAAACTTATCTATATGAACTGTTGTTATAATGATACTGTACAATAACCCATTACATAAACACATTAAGCCAAGTTATATATATATATATATATATATATATATATATATATCATTAAATTAAAGGAAAAAAAAAAAAAAAACAGTAAGGAAGCATTATTCGTCCAAAAAGCATGAGTGCCCTGCCCTCTAGTGGGGAAAATAGTTCCTAGTTTGAGTAGTGAATACTGTAGTTCCTTTATAGTTACTGTTATGAAATTAAAAGAATCATATCTCCAGTTTTCCCTGGTCACTCGGTGCCAAATAAAAACTGGGAGAGAGTCTGAAATCTGAAAATTTCGATTCATGTTGAGTGGTCTATGTCAAATACTTCATTTGTTACAGTGCTTTAAAGATGCATGATTGAACAGGCTTTGGTGATCATGGAACAGCAAGCTTTCTTCTGATTGGTGTAATGGAGTCATGTGATTATTGTTGCAACGTCTCATTGGTGAAATTAGTAGCGCCACTCTTGGCAATAGCCTTGCTAGCAAAAAATAAATAAATCTAAGAGTACTATTTTTTTCTTCACAAATCTATTCAAGTAAAAGTAAAAAGTATGGCTTAGTAAAATTATTCTTAGAAGTACATTTTTCTCAAAAAGTTACTCAAGTAAATGTAACGGAGTACAAGTAATGCGTTACTACCCACCTCTGGATTAGCATGATAATCAATGTGAAAATTTTCACGTTTTAATGCCATAGGTTTCATGATTTAAGAAGATATGTTTTACCTTAAATGTAATAAGTAATTCTATAATTCTCAACTCAAAATTCTTTATCGTGTCAAAATTAAGTCTGACTTCTGGTTCAAGTTACCGTTCTTTTGGTGTCTTAAGTTACTAGTATACTCCGTTTTCGTACCTTTTTCATGGCCAAATTCAAGTACTTTTTTTCCAGTATCTTTGAAACATTTTTTTATTTTTTTTACTATCTCGCATAGATAAAAATGTGGTGCCTTCACGCAAGTACACAAGCATCTTCCAAAATGTTCTTTGAAAGGGGCCGATTCTGAAACCCCATGGGAGGGTGCATTCCCGATGCCAGTGAGCGTTTTGTGGCAAACGTGTCCTATAGCAGAGGTGCTGGCGCAGTGATAGCATGCTGTTTGGTGGACGGAGATACTTACAACATTGCTGAGGAAAACTAAAATGATAAATGTGCTTTATGGAAGTTTGGGACACTTGAAAAATGGGATCTCCAATGCTTCCAATTGCTTAGCTAAATTATATCTTAATGTACGTATGTGTGGAACTTCACAACAACAACATAAAACTATTTTGTTCCCACATAAACTAGTAAAGCTCATTATATGGCTATTACAACTTCTCCTACTCCCTAAAATAAGACTTGCTGTTTTCTTGTGCAACAAGGGTAGTCGATCGAGAGCCAGGCGAGTAGGCCGAGTCCAAGTAGCGACGAAGCCGAGCGAAGTGGCTCCCAGCTTGATTAAATGGTGACGGGGGGGGGGGGTTTGTGGCAAAAACACAGCGAATGCACATGTACGCATATAACTACTACTTTATTTGTTGATTTGTATATTGTTTGCTTGATTAAACTCCAAACTAATCACGCACAGACTCAAATGCACTGTACTTGATATGACACTGGACATCAAGGGCCAGCAACTTCAGAACGAGCGTGTAGAAGCGATTAAGCAAATTTATTATATTTTCCTTCATTTAATAATTTAGATTTTTAGACAGAATGCTGAGAAATATTGTGTGCCAAACACTTCCAAGAATTTTCAAGGACTTTACGCAAAATTCTGGCATTTTTCAAATCTTGAATTTGTTAATCCTTGAAAACACGACAGTAAAATCCCAGCATTTCCAAGGATTTCAAGGACCCATACAAACCCTGATAGTGTAACTACGTTTCTCTACAATGACAATAATGCTCTATTTGAACTATACTACAGTGGTGTTTTTTCCATTCTGTAACATAAATGCCACTATGTAGCGGACAAGGAGTAATTCTTAACACACACAAAGACAAATCTATACCTGGGGTTAACTTGGCTGAGCGGTATATTGAGGCGCTCAGCAATGTCCTCCACTGTCTCGTTGCCCTCGGAGATGATGCCCACCCCCTTGGCGATGGCCTTGGCTGTGATTGGGTGGTCACCAGTGACCATGATCACCTGAGTGCACATAATCGTCACATCATTCAACTCACTCCCGTCTCTTACAACTGCGACAACAAAGCAACAAGATGCCTTCAGGGCCCATCGATCAGCTGAATGGACAAGAATTGAGCTGTTAGCTCCACAACTGCTTGAGTGAAAAATGACTGCAAGGCCTGGCCAAAGTGGCATTGCGATAAAATAAAGGGGCTGCCGCAGCAACAGCGGCACTGACGGCTATGATGTATATCACGCCTGTTTGTTTTCGATTATTAAGAATTTGACAGGAAGTTGCATGGTAAGCATCGTCTTGTTGCGAATGTAGTCGTGTATTGAAAATTATCCGCCAAAAAAAGATATATGATGTCGAAATAAATGTGTAAAAATTATACTAATAAAATTTATTTACTCATACACATGCAAATAAAATCCACAGAATAAAATACTTATTTCAATTTGTCTTGACACTTCTCTATTTTTATTTTTGTTACAATTTAACAAATTTCTTCAATTTATTTTCTTTAAGGTTTAATTGTCTAAATTTGTGTATTGTATTTCCCACCCATCTTCTCCTTCTGATCTTTTCCCCAAAATGGATCCCATAATTCATGATATTTTTTAATTTCATTGCTTGGATGTCAAATGGGGGCCTACAAATATTGTCCCGTGAGCCACAATTGGCCCCTGGGCCATGACTTTAAAACCCATGCCTATGCCTATGTGAATGTAATATAAATGTTTAAGAAAAACATTCATTTGTATTGATAATAATAATGTCTCACAAGATGCTCAGTATTGCTCATTTTAATAGTTAGAGCGCGACGTAACAGCTGAGAGACTCGAGCAACATTACCGCTACGCAGGGGCGTTACCAGGGGGTAGGGGTGGACAGTGCCCACCCACGGACACGCTCTGCCCACCCAAAGAAAACTGGATGTAGAACTAACGGCAGTCTGGGCACCGCGTATGGTATCCCATTCATATAGTTCTGATGTGTTATAAGTTTTAACCTTTGCGTTGTTACCTCCTCTTTTACCTTATTAAAAAAAAAAAAAAAAAAAAATGCAATTAACTCAACTAATATGTTGGTTTTGTTCCTCGGGGGCGCTACACACATTCACACATATTTTTATTTTATTTTATTTTTTTTTTTTACATTTCATCAAAGTTTTCACAAGTGTTCACCTGGCTGTTGAGTTTGATGAGTTTTGAAGCATTCTGAGGGGGTCAAAGAAGGGCTCAAAGCATCGGCGGGACAAAGAATGACTGCTAGGGGGCGCTACATTGTGTATTTGGAATTTGTCTTTTCACGGTATCAAAGATTGCACCTGTCTTGACCTGCCTGCTGATTTTGGTACATTTGGTCAAATTGAGCTCAAAGGGGCTGCGGAACAAAGAATAACTATAATAATAATAATAATAATAATAAAACCGAGGAACCACAATACTGTTCAGTTATGGATGTGTTCAAAGTCAAATAAAATCAAATCAACTTTTATTTGTTTAGACCAAATCACAACAACAAGTTATCTCAAGGAGAAAACAAAACATGTTTTAAGGTGCAGTAACCCTACGCTGGATTTCGACCTACTTGAGCATTGTAGCTTTTTTTTTTGCCCTCCTCTGGTAAGACTAATGCCTACCCACACCTGGCATCCTGGTAACACCACTGCCGCAACGTAGTAGTCCGGCTTTTTTTCTCGTCATCAATATAAAGCCATCTATTGATTATAAGTTGATGTAGATAAGCCAAAAGATAAAAAATGTCCTTATTTATGAAGCAGATTCTAAAATATAGACTCAGGGGGATGCACAATATTATTCCAATTCGCTATTACATCACTTACGTCGTAAAGCTACCATGACGAAGTGTTGGTAGCCTATAAATCATTCTATTGATAGTGATTTGATGTAGATGAGCCAAAATATGTTGGATTTCCTTTTTTTTATTTTTAAAACTAATTCTAAAACACAAAATGCTTCCAATATTGTGGATTTTAACAGAGGCGAACCCCCATGTAAAGCAAGTAGCAGTTTATTCAGCTCCATTAGCTCAATGAAATAATACAACTTTTATTCTCGTAGTATTAGTACGAGAAAAAAGTCATACCTTCGATAAAAAAGGTCGAACTGTTACTATTACATGGGGTAAACTGCTACGCACTTTACGTACATGTACTGTAGCTGGGAGCTACGATGAAGAATACGACTTTTTTTCTTGTAGTACTACTGCGACTTTAATCTCGTAGTCCTTATTCTCCCTCCTCTATTAGGCCCTAATCCTCCATCGTACATTTCCCCAACAAACAGACTAAAAAAAAAATGTCCTTCCGCTGCCAGGAAGCCACTGTGAATTGGTAGTGGCCACGCGCTGTGAACTTGGGTTGTTGCTAGCGGCGATGGTCTGAAGGCGGTCTGAAGGACGGTCTGAAGGGCATTGGTATCTTGAACTTTTATTCGCAACCCAAGACAAAAAAAGCCAAAAACTTAGAGGTGGCAAAATTCCTATTTCAAAGGGGTGTTAAGTAACCGCTTCCTCCAGAAGTGGCCCGTCACGCAGATAACACTTCACGTCAGTCATGATAACATGTCAAGTGTGGCCTACGAGATGGAGCTGGAGCAGTACACCCGCGGAGAAACCTTGCATCACGCTTCACTTTCATTTTCACCAACATCACAGAAAGCCGTCAACCTGTGCAGAAACGCTTGAGCTTTAAATGCAATATCTGTCATCTACCCACATGTTTGTTTGCATTCGTCACCCTACAAAGGTGATAAAATGAATGCGTCTATATGTATATTATATGTATATGTACAGTAAATATACGGCAGGCCCAGAATCTCTGAGGAGACGTTCAGGAGTTGATCATGGTTCTCATCAGTATTTAAATGACACCGCGGGAAACGGCTTTCCTCTCGACGGAAGGCAAAAACAATTACCTTGATGCCAGCCGAGCGGCATTTACCCACGGCGTCGGGCACGGCGGCGCGCGGCGGATCAATCATGGAGATGAGGCCCAGGAAGCACAGCTGCTCGGTGGGGAAGTTGATGTCGTCGCAGTCGAAGGCAAACCCTCTGGGGAACTGAGATGGCGGCAAGTTGAGCTGGCAGAAGCCTGACAGACCGACAAAAACATGCATCAGACCGGGCTCAGATTGAAAACTTAAAAAAAAAAAATGGATTGACACAGCTCCACTAAAGTTAGGACGCTGACACAATACATTGATGTCGCATGATAAGTGGATTCTTAAGATTTTTTACGATCTTGAAATTTCATCATAATACTCAATTATAATTCTGATTCTTAAAAATGACTGAGTAAGTCATTCGTGGTTTTGACAGCTTTTTTTTTTTTTTTTTTTATATATATACTAATATTTCATTGAGTGATTTGGCTAATAGGTTCTGTCATTTTAAAGGTAAACTTTAAACAATTAATTTACTAAATATATGAAAATGATCAAATGTAAATATAATACTTTAATCCATACCGCATCTCCTCACAAGGGTCTTGGAGTGCTGGAGCCTATCCCAGCTAAATATGTGCATTAGGTGAGACACTTCCTGAACTTGTTTCCAGACAATTGCAGGGAACATATAGGCAAAAAACGTTCTCACAGTTGCGGAGAATTTGCAGTGTTTTATCAACCTAGCATGCAAATTATTGGGATGTAGGGCGAAGGTCACTATACCCGGAGAAAACCCACGGAGGCACTTGGATAACATGCAAACACCACACAGGAAAGTCGGGGTCCGAGTTTGAACCCTAGATCTCAGAATTGCGAGGTGTAGTGTTAACCAGAGGAATGAGGAATTACAAATAATTATAATTAGTGTTGCAACAATTAATCTATAAACTTGAGTAATTTGATTAGAAAAAAAGCTTCGAATCAAATTCTGCTACTTTGAGGATTTGTTTACTCAAAGTTGCGTTGTAATGGTTTGTTTCGAAAGAGTTTGCATTCAGTTTTAGTGATTTTTTTCCCCTTTTTTTATTCAATATGTGATTTAATGCGATTATTATGTATAATTTTATTTTCTGTTTTGAACGTCTTTAACATTATTTTGATTTAATGTGATTTTTATGACCCTCGTGTGATGTAAAGCACTTTGAATTGCCTTGTGTTGAATTGTGCTATACAAATTAATTTGCCTTGCCTTAAACTGACCCCTAGTGGCAACAGTGAATGGATCCAGCTGCTCCCTGTTAAGACCAACATCAGGTAGTATCTTAAGTTTTTGTTTGAGCTAATATGATTGTTCATGCATTCGTAACTCTCAGTTTATAGGTATATTCAGCAGTTTTTTGTGGGAATATGTGTTTCAACGATTTGTTAGGAGGATTGTTAGAAAAAAAAAGCATTTCATAGCATTTAAGCTAGCAGAATTTTTCTATGCATTTTTCTTTGTTCTACTTCGATCCTCATTTATTATTATTATTTTTTAGTACCGTTTGAGGCAAAGCTCAGCCATTTCATTTTTAAATGCATTTCTTGCTCATATGACATGAAAGTGCAATTCTGCTCAGTTTGAAAAAACACTCGGGAATTTTATTATGTATTCGCATTTAATGCTCTTATGAAAGTGCAAACTTAGCAAGCCTTTGTTTTACATCTCCCAAAATGTATCCTGCAATGCATTAAACGTTCCTAATCCAATTACGCGATTATTCGAACTAAGTAATTGACTAAACCTAATGCAGCTGTAAACGCGTCTCCAACATTTTGTGTCTCCTCAGCGTTTGGCATACGTTCTCATTTGGATAAAGTGCATCGATAAACACGGTGGACTTCTTACAATAGACTGCAGCCTGTGTTAAGATCGTTCATGGCGCGTATGCTTGTATGAGCACGAAAACAAAGCAATCAGCACCAGAAACATAAAAATAGTAGCCTGTCTGAAGTGGGTTAGAAAAGTGTTTTCGCCAAGCGGGGATTCAGTGGAGGTTCAGTGAAACACCACTGCTGGAGCGGGGACCAGTGTGGACGTGTACAGGCGCATGTTCGACAAGAGAGGTCGACCCAAGGCCTCTCTACTGAAGGTAAGAAAAAGGGCTTTTGGGCGCAGTCTCAATTAAAATATCAGTGCTCTGTGTACTCATCAGGGTATTGGTGGAACATGGATTGAGAAGAAAATTACATTAAATCAACTGAAACAATTGGGATAATGTATTTTTGTACTCAAAATTTCAAATGAAAATATTATAGAAAGACGTCAGTGTGAAGAACTAAAAGAAATTTAAAAGGCATTCACAGAAAACAAATTCTAATGAAATAATATTAAGTCAGGAAAAGTTAAAGGCTTTTGTAGCTTTGGAATTGATTGCCATATTTGGCATCCAAACTGTGATATCTCCCACAATGAATCAATAGCGTAGTCTGCCATACCCTTTAAGTCTTTCTATAATAGATTTATGTTGCCGGCGATAAATACGCACAGCTGCCGTAAACGCGTCTCCAACATTTTGTGTCTCCTCAGCGTTTGGCAAGCGTTCTCATTTGGATAAAGTGCAGCGATAAACACCGTGCACTTCTTACGAGAGACATTTGCCTCAACTAGCCTCTTACCCGAGGAGATGATAAAAGATAATGGGCGCCCTCACTGCCCGGCCCAAACCACCCCACCCCGCCTTATAAGAAAAACTCTACCGAGCACTCGTTCTCCCAGCCCGCCCAGCTCCATGTAGGCGTTCTGGAAGGCGTCTCTCCAATTTTCATCTATGTTTTGCTCCTGGCCATGGATCATGATGGTGCTGCACCTAGAGATAAATGCAAATAATAACAATATCAACTGCCATTTGCAAATGAGAATAAAAAAATTGAAAAACCATATGACTGAATGCTGTAAGTCTTAAATTTTAATACAGATTTTAAAGAAGGAATGTTGTATTGGGTAAAATGGTGCATTGTGGAGTTTATAAATATATCAAGTTTGACCAGAGGCATTAAGGTGTATGTTTTCAAAAACATGTCACGTATATAAGAAATATAATGCAATAATTGATTTTGTGAAGTCGATGTTTATGTTTCTCACGTTTCTTCACTGTAGTGTTTGTAGTTCGATTGTTTTGCACGCACGTAGGAAGATTTACCAAGGTTTATGGTTCATTCTTGCTGTGCGGTCGATAGTATCGCCCGCTGGGAGCCAGATTTTTAAAAATGCCGGAATTCCCACCAAGAAAGTCCACGAAAAACAAAATGATTGCGGGCGATCAAGGGATTTAACCTGGTGTTCTGTCAGATTAGTATACATTGAAAGAAAAACTTACAGTACCTATATTTTCCACCCACTGCTTTTCCACACATTCAATGCTGTTCAAAGCAATTTATCATCAGGGGTGAAAGTGGCTGGAATTTCTTGCCAGAACTCCCAGACATGAAGATCGCCACGGAACCAGAATTAATTTTTTTGTTTGTATGTTTGTCTATTCGTTTTGGGGAGGGGGTGGGTCAAACCTCCTAAAACCGCTGAAATGCAGATATAACTGCTTTTGGCATAGTTATTTATATAACACAAACAAAATATTTCATTCAAAATTGTATTTCTTCAATGATTTGCAAAAAAAAAAAAAAAAAGCTGTAACCCCAACCTCCATCTCCTAATCCCCCCCACCCCACATTTCCTCATATCTAAACGCAATTTTAACTATTTAATAACATTGGATGTACATTAAAATTGAAGCGAATGTAAACATTTGCAATTCATATTAACAATAGATATAGGTAACATACAGTACAGGCCAAAGGTTTGAACACACCTCATTCAATGCAACACAAATGAAGGTCTCAATCCGTTTGATAAAGCAATAAATTCCACTAATCAACCCTGAAAAGGCATACCTGTGAAGTCAAAAACCATTTAGGTGACTCCCTCTTGAAGCCCATCAAGAGAATGGCAAGAGTGTACAAAAAAATAATCAGAGCAAAGGGTGGCTACTTTGAAGATTCAATGATATTATACATTTTTAGATATTTCACCTCTTTTGCCAAGTACATAGTTCCACACATGTTCATTCATAGTTCTTTTACCTTCAGTGAGAATTTCAATGACACTTGACAAGTCTAATTAAATGATGTACAGTAGATAAAATAAATAAGCCTCTTGAACTCTTTCCTTTCTCTTAAAGAGCTGATCAATTTTCTGTTGCATTGCCCTTTTTATCGCATCAGTTGAACAAGCTTAGTTCTTTTTTCTTTTGTCTTTTTGCTGTTCCAGAAAACGTGCATTTGAACCAATCAGAGCTAAATATCTCTGCTAATCACATGTCAGTATGTTGGTGTAAGGCAGTGCTTCTCAATTATTTTCTGTTATGCCCCCCGAAGGAAGACGTAAATGTTTCGCGCCCCCCCAAACTCTACCCCCACTGTAAATAGTATCATTTGTCTATAATATTACTCTTATAAGTATGCCTCTGCCTCACATTGTATTTTCTATTAGAGAAAATAACAGAGATCAACTTATAAAGTATAACTTAATTAACATTGTTTTGTTTGTAACAGAAAAGACTTAACGCACATCAATTTGCCTGAATTAATTTTTTTTTAATTTTTTTTTTAAAGTCACATCCAAACTGTAAAAATACACTCAAGGTACATTTTTGACCATTTGATACTGAAAAATAAACTCAGTAAATAAAAACAAATTCAAATTGATTTGAAACATTAACTCATGAGGACAATATGCCAAAAAATTTGACCGAAAAAACAAAACTGAGTAGAAGGAGAAAAAAACCCCAAAAAAAACAGAAGGATAGTTTTTATTTTCGCTGCTCGCTGCTCACAGTACCACCTCCAATTTGCAATGGTATGGGGTTATTTTGCACTGAGCATGCTCACAGTGCTAACTGGTTTACTGATATAACACTGACAAAGCGGGACGATTGTTGGCAATATTCGTCACGTTTTCGCTGAAAAACAACCAAGCGGCTTATGAATGAGATTGGGGTCTCATGTCTTTAAGTGGCGTCTTAATTGATTTGGCTTCCGGCTGTCCGCTATAATCATTTTTAGACACAGTAAACAGTGGTCTTTCCTCATCTACCACTGTATTAAATGTCAAAGCCAAAAGGCAAACGGCCCGCAAAAAGCGCATTCTCGGCGGCCGAGGGAGAACCGTAGGTGAGGGCGGCCATTGTGACGATCCCAAGCCGAAAATGGCACTTCTCGGGCGGACACGTGAGAACTGGAGAAGACAGTGGGTCGCTGCGTGAGTCCGGCCGGAAAACGGCTTTCGAAAATTGCGCACAGCTCTCCAGCTCCTCATGAGTCTCTTCCGTGTGCTCTTGCTTACTTCAAAAATACTGCGCGCACTTTGAAAATGAGAGCGCCACTGCCACCCACTGAGTGGATGTGCAAGTACACTTTATTCTAGTATGGCAAAAAAAAAAAAAAAAAGCATGTTCCCCGAGGTCACACGCGCCACCCCTGGCATCGCTCTGCGCCCTGCTGGGGGGGGGGTGCGCCCCACAATTTGAGAAGTACTGGTGTAAGGAGTGATAACTTTACTACCCAGTATGCAGTGCAATTACTCATTGAGTCACATGATGTTATGTTGAAGGAAGTTCAGTTTATACTGCACAACCGCCGTGGGTAAAATCGCGAATGTTTATTAAAGAAGTCAGCGTGATTACAATGCATCGTATACTTATTAAAACAGTAAGATAGACAACATTAGTATGTCAGCCAATGGCGTACCGCAAGCAACATGTCACTTTTGCTCATTAATATTCATGACGTTAGCAATTGTGGCTAGGCGGGTCAACCTCTCGTTTATCCAGAACAGTAAATGAATGAAAACAGTGGACGAAGAACGACATGTTTACTGAGCTAAACCTACCAATTCTGTCCGAAAATGATGTCCCTGGTGCCAAATTCACTGGTAAAGATGTGAAAAAACATACAAATGTTCAGTTAAAGAGATGGCTTGAGTGTCGGGGGCTGAAAAAGAGTCGAACTGATCCAGAGTTACAGTGTCTTGCAAAAGTATTCGGCCCCCTTGAACCTTGCAACCTTTCGCCACATTTCAGGCTTCAAACATAAAGATATGAAATTTAATTTTTTTGTCAAGAATCAACAACAAGTGGGACACAATCGTGAAGTGGAACAACATTTATTGGATAATTTAAACTTTTTTAACAAATAAAAAACTGAAAAGTGGGGTGTGCAAGATTATTCGGCCCCTTTACTTTCAGTGCAGCAAACTCACTCCAGAAGTTCAGTGAGGATCTCTGAATGATCCAATGTTGTCCTAAATGACCGATGATGATAAATAGAATCCACCTGTGTGTAATCAAGTCTCCGTATAAATGCACCTGCTCTGTGATAATCTCAGGGTTCTGTTTAAAGTGCAGAGAGCATTATGAAAATCAAGGAACACACCAGGCAGGTCCGAGATACTGTTGTGGAGAAGTTTAAAGCCGGATTTGGATACAAAAAGATTTCCCAAGCTTTAAACATCTCAAGGAGCACTGTGCAAGCCATCATATTGAAATGGAAGGAGCATCAGACCACTGCAAATCTACCAAGACCCGGCCGTCCTTCCAAACTTTCTTCTCAAACAAGGAGAAAACTGATCAGAGATGCAGCCAAGAGGCCCATGATCACTCTGGATGAACTGCAGAGATCTACAGCTGAGGTGGGAGAGTCTGTCCATAGGACAACAATCAGTCGTACACTGCACAAATCTGGCCTTTATGGAAGAGTGGCAAGAAGAAAGCCATTTCTCAAAGATATCCATAAAAAGTCTGGTTTAAAGTTTGCCTCAAGCCACCTGGGAGACACACCAAACATGTGGAAGAAGGTGCTCTGGTCAGATGAAACCAAAATTGAACTTTTTGGCCACAATGCAAAACGATATGTTTGGCGTAAAAGCAACACAGCTCATCACCCTGAACACACCATCCCCACTGTCAAACATGGTGGTGGCAGCATCATGGTTTGGGCCTGCTTTTCTTCAGCAGGGACAGGGAAGATGGTTCAAATTGACGGGAAGATGGATGCAGCCAAATACAGGAACATTCTGGAAGAAAACCTGTTGGTATCTGCACAAGACCTGAGACTGGGACGGAGATTTATCTTCCAACAGGACAATGATCCAAAACATAAAGCCAAATCTACAATGGAATGGTTCAAAAATAAACGTATCCAGGTGTTAGAATGGCCAAGTCAAAGTCCAGACCTGAATACAATCGAGAATCTTTGGAAAGAGCTGAAGACTGGTGTTCACAAACACTCTCCATCCAACCTCACTGAGCTCGAGCTGTTTTGCAAGGAAGAATGGGCAAGAATGTCAGTCTCTCGATGTGCAAAACTGATAGAAACATACCCCAAGCGACTTGCAGCTGTAATTGGAGCAAAAGGTGGCGCTACAAAGTATTAACGCAAGGGGGCCTAATAATATTGCACGCCCCACTTTTCAGTTTTTTATTTGTTAAAAAAGTTTAAATTATCCAATATATGTTGTTCCACTTCAAGATTGTGTCCCACTTGTTGTTGATTCTTGACAAAAAATTAAAATTGTATATCTTTATGTTTGAAGCCTGAAATGTGGCGAAAGGTTGCAAGGTTCAAGGGGGCCGAATACTTTTGCAAGGCACTGTAGCTTTTCTATCAACACCTTTTTCTTGCGTAGATTGCCTTACGCCATTCACAATGACATTCTCCTGTTTCAACAATTTATCCTTTACCACCATATGCCCTGTCCTTCTTATATAATTATTCCTCTGGTTGTCTTACGTCTCTGACCGTTCTTGGGGGCAATTTACATTGTTATTGTTGTGTAGCGATCGCAAATGAACACTTCATTTTTTCATTAACAACAAATTTTAATTCTATAATTTATTTTTACTTCGCCCATACTAAAGTTTTTTGTATTTTTACAACAGAAAAGGTAACAGTGGCAGTCGGATACCATTTAATTTTTTTTCTGGTCATTCATTGTCAGACAGAAGCAGCACAGCAAAATGCCACGCTAAAAAATAAGTAAGAATATTAAAATCGCTTATCTCTTTATCATCTGAAGGACCATGGCCCCCAACAAAACGTTTACTGCATATGAAACGTGAATGGCTCCACCTTGCTGGTATTAAACTGGCCTTTTGGACATCCGCACAAGTTGATGCATTCTTCACATTTTCTCCTCCGAGTTTTTGGTTTTGGGAAACGTATGAAGAAAACATCCTTCATATGTCGTAATGTCTGGAGTCGTTTCTATAAGTTCCATAGCAGCAGTGTTTGATCGGCCTGTTCTTTTTTGAAAGATTACTGGAGAAAACAAGCAGACCATGGTTTGTATGCGAGGGTGTGTCGAAATTTGTCTCACTTCCACGTTACGATGGCGACGTCACGGTCTAAAACAGCATTCGTGCGGTACGCAACTGAACGGACTACTGAGTCCAAGGTAGTGATGCGCCTCGTCAGACTCGGTTAACTGTAGCTTCTGGGGAAGCTCCGTGCCGTCCGTGGAATATCATGTCGGAACATATGGTCTGACCCACTTTCACCCCTGATCACAATACGTATGCTTTTCAATTAATAGATGTAGTTGTGAACTAACCATATTTGGCGCACACCGAAATGCATCTTATAAAGTTGTGTGGCCGCCAAGTTTTTGGTGTTAAAAAGCAGATACATTTACAGTATTGTCGTTGTACCTTTTTTATTTATTATTTTTTATTTACTTTATTTATTTATTTCATGACTGCCATTGTATTAAGTATACGTCATTTAATAAGACGACATAAGCAATCCAGAAATCTGCATGTTAATATGGAAATAGGTGGCGGCCATACAACTTTATGCACTCCAATGTACAACACACAGGTTTAGTGCACAACTACATCCATAATTTAATAAGTATTATAAGTATTATTAAGTGCTTTGCCCAACAGTTAATGTGTGGAAAAGCAATATATAAGTATACGGCTATGCTACTCTTAAAAAGCATGTTGATCAGACAGAACACTGGATTCTACGAAGAACAACGCTTGGATTCCTGACGTTACTCATGGGATTTGTGAGGCTCACTTTGTTGATGATAAATACCAGTGACTATTTAGTTGTTTGGAAAAAACGAAAAAAAAATCTAATAAAAAAAATTTGCATAACATATAATCATCACTACATACAATGATCACGGTTTTGTGCTTTGCAAAGGAAAAAAAAAACATCAGTGAAGGTTCCAGGGCTAATTATTAAACAGAAATAACTGCCTCACGAGCAGATTTATGGCTAAAACAGAGATACAGTAAGTCACATCAACATTTTTCATCATCCCAGATCTCAAATGGGTTTTGCATTACTCAGATTTTGTTGCCAATACATATTCTAAGCTTCTGTCTAAATCTCCGGTCTTCAGACGTTGAAGTGTCTATTTATTTAACTTTCTTGGAAGTGTTCGTCGTTTCTTTACTGCCCGCTATCACGTTTGTTCTCTTGCCATCCAACCAACTGCACATGTGCCAATTTTTTTTAAACAAAGAACCTCATATTGCTTCTCAGTTGGTGGGAGAATAAAAACGATAACAAAGATACAGGATTTCAGTGAGGTCATAATCATTAAATGATAAGATAATACAACAACCCATATTGCAGTATCCTATTTTTTCCCTTAAAATTACATGTAATTTGTAGCTATTTCTTTTGACCATTACTCTATTAATGAATAAAACCCAACAAACCTTTGCCATATTTTTGATTAACCCACTGCACGTTCAGGTCTATGTGCAGTATTCACAGAGTATTTGTTGCGATAGTTAGCGAAAGAAGAAAAAAAATGTATTATAAACTGTGATAGATATCAAATCAAATTTAACAGGAGGGGCTTGCAGCAATTGACTTTTATGCATCTATGATCTATGCAGTCTATCCACTGGTAGTGATACGGTGAATGTTGATCCATAGACTTCACTATCAGTTGACGAGACAGCTCCTACAGACATTGCGCCACAGCTTCTCGTAGGGGTTCTGGGCCAGGCAATGCGTCACGGAAACTTTCGTTGCGCTAAACTAAAATGCACGCTGCATTCTAACGCCGGATTTAGGTGGAAACAGGACGAAGGTTTTAGTGCATACCACCAGGCAGGAGTATTTCAAGAGTGATTTGGTCGAGGATTCAAGATAATTATTATATAAAATAGCACCATGCATGCACTTTGAAACCTTGTGAAAAATAATAAAATGAATGGGAAAAATTAGGGTAACCTTAGCTTGAAATATTTACGTAAAATGAGTGATTTTTTTTTTTTTGCTTTAATCAAGAATCTAGAGTGTCTTAAGTCCATATCTATAAAAAGTCCGGGATTTACGCATTTATTTACAATAATTTTCAACTGTAAAAGCTCTTTGTTCTGTGATGGACGCCATGTTGGATTGTGTATCCATACACAATAGCATATTTTTACATTAATGATCAGGTCATTTTTGGACAACTGCCCTTTTTTGGCAAAAAAAAACAACAACTAGTCATTTAGACATTTCTGCATTCGTACAAAAAAAAAAATCGGCTTTTCGTGTCTTATTTTATGTAACATTTCAATCTAAATACGGCGAGGGCTAGATAGCCAGCAAGAAATGCTGAGGCTATAGTGACATCGGAATTCAACCAAAATAAGTTGTGATATATAGAAAAATGCAAAATTTGCTTTTTTTGAGTAAAATTAAGATGATTTTGCATGCTTTCCTCAAGTATTAAGCTTCTGATGTGAAAACAATGTTGCTGTTGAAAATAAGATATTTAATGCAATTTTGACATAAGTCACTATTTCGGGCAAAAACTTTATGATATGTTAAATATTGCTATTGATCCTGGAAAATATAGGTGATTATCTCTGCATTTGGTAACCTTTGTGCATCTAACATAGCCATTTTAAGTTTTGTTATACTTATATAAAATAATCAGGATTTTATTAGGGAATGACTTTGAATTTTTTGATGCCGAGCTCACTGAGACTCAGATATGTCTAAGGGAGGTGCCTGTTTTGGTTTTAGGTCGCTAGCTGGTTTTGGCTTTGAAAGTATTTGAATTTTAAGTTTTTGAAAATAGGCCCCCTACGGAGCGGCCCCCGCCCCGTGAACTGATAGTGAAGTCTATGGTTGATTATTACGGCGCTACATGAAAAGCCAAGTACCAGCCTATACACAGAACTGTATTTCGTAGTATTTACTTCAAAAATTAAAAGACAACCTCCCCAAAAATAATAAATAATAAAATAAAAAAATGATGGGAAATCTTTTTTTTTTTTTTGAGGGCATATCACGCAAGAAAATTACACATTACTTGAACAGTATTGTTATTTTATTGCTTGTCTTTTGACTCCCATACGTTACGAATGAAAATATTAGCTCGTGATCGTCTAATTTGGGCTTAACAGGACCTGTCTGTGACACCAACTTCTGCAAAAAATGTCCCCTTCCTAACTATTAGAGAGAAAAAAGCTGAGGGCAGCTATCCACTTGTTTCCTACATACTGTCTATTTGAGTGTGCCATTGATCCATTATTGATGCGCCAACCTGTCCAGGATTCTCTCCGGCGCTCCCTTCATGACCAGAATATGACCGGAAGGATTGTCCTCTGCTTTATGGATGGAGAGCTTTAAAAGAGAAAGGGGGGGGGGGGAAGAGAGTTGTGAGATCCAGTGAGAGATCATAAATAAATCATTGTTGTCCTCCCGTAATGGTGCGGCGTGTGACAAAATGAAATAAACATTAATGAAATCAATGATTTAAATGTGAAGTATTTACAGTGGCATGCATTTTACTTTGAGAAACAGCACCGTGAAATAATGGCATTCATTAAAGTTAAACAAAGCAAGTGAGCGGGATCTTGCAGTTGATCTGCTTAAATCGATTGCTTGTGCCTGGAGGTTCACTTTCGCAACTGGGCTTTCAACGTTTGATACCATCAGCTGACATTTAAAATTACAGCTCAGGGTAATAAGTACAACAGAGGCCTTTTGATACCTGACACTTGTTATAAAAACCTTATATCTCGCTCTTGTTGTTGGACTTTTTTGAAACTATGATGTTCTAGTACGATTACCATATTGTCCAGTATATTTTTATGGTTTGGCTGGACCTACGATTTATACACAGGTGCAATTAATTTGATGTTAAAATATAGAATGAGTGTTTCGGCAGTCTACGACATGCTGCGACGGTGTACTCCTCATGCATTCCTACATTTATTTCTAACTAGGGCTGTCAAAATTATCACGTAAACGGGCAGTAATTATTTTTTTTAATTAATCACGTTAAAATATTTGACGCAATTAACGCACATGCCCCGCTCAGACAGATTTGAATGACAGTACAGTGGAATGCCCACTTGTTAATTGTGTTTTATGGAGTTTTGCCGCCCTTTGCTGGCGCTTTGGTGCGACTGATTTTATAAGCTTCAGCATCCATGAGCATTGTGTATGTAATTATTGACATCAACAATGGCGGGCTACTAGTTTATTTTTTGATTGAAAATGTTATAAATTTTATTAAAACGAAAACATTAAGAGGGGTTTTAATATAAAATTTATATAACTTGTACTAACATTTATCTTTTAAGATCTACAAGTCTTTCTATCCATTGATCGCTTTAACAGAATGTTAATAATGTTAATGCCATCTTGTTATAATAAGCAAATACGGTCCTTATGTTCCGTATGTTGAATGTATATATCCATCTTGTGTTTTATCCTTCCATTCCAACAATAATTTACAGAAAAATATGGCATATTTTATAAATGGTTTGAATTGCGATTAATTGCGATTAATTACGATTAATTAATTTTTAAGCTGGAATTAACTCGATTAAAAATTTCAATCGTTTGACAGCCCTATTTCTAACCAAACCAACTAACCTTTGGCGATTATTTCTGAACGGAAATAAAAGGAGAGTTGGTATTACAGTGATCCCTCGTTTTTCTCGGTTAATGGGGATCAACACCCACTGCAATAAGTGAAAAACTGCGAAGTAGTGCATATAAGACATGTTTTTTCACTTTTTTCCCCAACGTATAATTAAAAAAACTTATATGTATGTATATTCTTCAATACAGTGGGACCTCTACATACGAAGTTAATTCATTCCAGGACCTTGTTTGTAAGTCAAAATGGTTGTATGTCAAGCAGGATTTTCCCATAAGAATACATTATAATTCCAATAATTCGTTCCAGAGCCCGAAAAACTACACTAAATCCTTAATAAATACTTCTGGTACTATTACAAATGGCAATTACACATAGCAAAACACACAAATTATTAATAAAAACTGGAATAATAAAATAATAAGAATACATGTAATAATGTTACGAATCGGGTTCTAATGTGGCGGACGTTTTTTATGCTGTACTTGAATGCACCGCGTGGCTGACGTGACGGTAAGATTGAGAGTGCCTGACCAAGAAAAGTGGCTGGAGCGAGAGTGAGAGATCACTCACAGATCACTGTAGTCATACTTATTTTGAAGTAATACTTATTGCTACATATTTATTTTTTAGTTTCGGTGGGAATTTGTTAAGATACAGAAATCTGGTCAATCTTAAATTTCTGAAAACTGAGCAAAGGAAGACATGAGCCTTGAGCGGAAAATAGACGAGGCATTGGAGGTTCGCTGCATGACAAGCTGGAAACTAACGCGGGCTAGGCAAAGTCACTATAGTTATGTTAAGCTAACAATCAAATAAGTATTATCCAAAACTGAGTTAGAGGTGGTGTGAATGCTAGGAAAGTTGAAGAAAGCTGACGATTTGGCGGTTGTTGAGCAGAAGTCCCGTAACGTTGTAGCTTGCTAAGCTAAAGAAGTTTACGTTAGAATTCGTTAGAACACTGCATGACTGTGTGCAAGGCCGCAGCTGCCTACGAACGTGGTTTCAACACAAAGTTTCGCAACTATTCAATTGTTTTGAAGTGCTCGTTTGCTGTTGAAGAAATGTGACTGTGTTTAGCTACTTGACAAAGTGATGATGCATTTTTTGACTAGTGCAATTTCTAATCGGGAGTGACTTGTAGTCAGAGAAATATGGTCCGCGTTTCTAACAATGTCATATTATTCCTGGTAAAAAGGCATATTGTAATGGTATATTGTTAGTGCCTATGCTATACCTGCTATTTTTTGCCAATGTCACATTGTATATAGTACTTGTTGATAGATGAATTAAAGGTAGCACGGTGAGCCCACTTGTTGTCAATGTCATATTTTATCTAGCACTTGTTGACTGAGCTTTAAAAGGTTACATTTAGGACCTTGTACTTGTTTACCAAGATGTCAAGCAGTACCTGGTACTTATTAGTGGAATTGAAGGGGATTTCAGCCACTTTGGGGTTGAGTCCTCTCATCTTTCGAACATTGCCACAACACAGCTCGATGCACTTAAGCAGTGCTGACTCGGATGCATCACCCGCCGTTTCCCGCTGCAAGAAACACACACACACTCATATTAGCGATTCTGCCTGAAAGCAGAGTTGTCTTTGTCACGTTGCAGCGGAAGCTTTTGCCTGCGGGTGTTCTTTAATTGATTAAAGTTGCACCCTGGAGAGCATTGTTCACTCGCATTATGCCTCTCATTAATAATGTAAAGTAGTGCAGAGCAACATCTGCATCACCGAGAATTGTAGTCGGGCCACAAATGTTGTTGTCCTGGCAATTTTCCGTCAGGAGGAACATAAATACAAAATGTGCAAAGATGACATTTCAGGAGATTAGATCACCTGCACTAGCTGGGTGTCATTTTCTTACAGTGTATCACAAAAGTGAGTACACCTCGCATTTCTGCAGATATTTAAGTATATCTTTTCATGGGACAACACTGAAAAAATGACACTTCGACACAATGAAAAGTAGTCTGTGTGCAGCTTATATAATAGAGTTAATTAATTTTCCCCTCAAAATAACTCAAAATATAGCTATTAATATCTAAACCCCTGGCAACAAAAGTGAGTACACCCCTTAGTAAATACATATATCCTAAATGTCCCAAATTGAGTACTGCTTGTCATTTTCCCTCCAAAAAGTCATGTGACTCGTTACAGGAGTGCTGTCAGCATTGCTGCAGTGATTGAAGAGGTGGGGGGTCAGCCTGTTAGTGCTCAGACCATACACCGCACTCTACATCAAATTGGTGCGCATGGCTGTCACCCAAGAAGGAAGACTCTTCTGAAGACGGTACACAAGAAAGCCCACAAAAGGTTTGCCGAAGACATGTCAACAAAGCACATGGATTACTTGAACAATGTCCTATGGTCTGATGAGAAGAAGATTAATTCGTTTGGTTCCGATGGTCTCAAGCATGTGTGGCGGCGAACAGGTGAGAAGTACAAGGTGTGTCATGCCTACAGCCAAGCATATTGGTGGGAATGACCCCCCCAATGCGACAGCACTCCTTTAACGAGTCACATGACATTTTGGAGGGAAAATGACAAGCAGTACTCAATTTGGACATTTAGGGATGTACGTAGTTCCCATGCGGTGTACTCACTTTTGTTGCCAGGGGTTTAGATATTAATAGCTATGTTTTGTGTTATTTCGAGGGGAAAATAAATTAACTCTATTACAGTATATAAGCTGCACACAGACTACTTTTCATTTTGTCAAAGTGTCATTTTGTCAGTGTTGTTCCATGAAAAGTTATACTTAAATATCTGTAGAAATGCGAGGGGTGTACTCACTTTTGTGATACACTGTAACTCTTTCACTACAATTGAAGCTGGTAGACGGCCAGTCAATTTGAACTCAGAGGGCAGGCAAGCAGTGATCATACACTTTAATGGGAGATCTATTGCCATTAATGACAGCCAATGACATAAAATTGTTTTATCTTCATAGATACCGTCATTGTCATCATACCCCCTTAAATGAATACGAAAATGTACCGGTATATGTGAAATTTAGTGTAGTTTTTATTTTACTTGGATTGATTGAAATTAAGATTCACCTGACAAGTAGGACTCCACACGAACAGAAAAAACACAAAACACGGCCGTCGCTTATGAATGAGGACCCGAAATGAAACATTAGCACTGTGTATCTGTTGATAACAATAAAATGAAACTGAGGATTTTTGACAGCGCATGGAGAGCGAGCACATTCATGCACCATGAATGACAAAGTCTGTGATATTGCTCATTGATCAGAAATTTTCAAAGGTTGGCTTAATCTGAAAATTAGACTTGTATCGGAACCATCACTGAGACACACATTATATATATATATTTATATATATATATATTTTTTTTTTTTTGGCGGGGGGTGACTGTTCAAAATGCTTGATGGAGCTTTAGTTACACTTGGAAATGCAGGGTGTTTATAAATTATATTTTTTTATAGATGGATTTTCGCTATTCAGCGTATTCAGTCCTAACCACTGTATTTTTTTTAAAACAATAACTCACCAAATTATTAGTTTTTTCTTTCTTTCCTTCTTTCTTTTTCTTTCTTTTTAAGAATAAAGGCAACAAATATTACGGCAGGAAATATTTCACTTCGTCATATTTGATTAATATTTTAGTGTTTGATAATTCCTGTTACAGGGGTTCCTGAGTCTTAAAAGCATTGCATTTATGAATTTGGGAATAATATCTTAAAAAGTCTTGAAAAAGTATTTAATTTTCATATCTGGTTCTTAACATTTATGATGCACTGCATGTAACTAGTGTCTCATTTCTCCTCAGAAGTGCAAATTTGATTAAATAACGCAGCCTAAATAAATAAACAGGGCCATAGACTTCACTATCAGTTGATGAGACAGCTCCTCCAGACATTGGGTGGCTTTCAATGCGATAAACTCAAACACACAACGTTGATTTTCCATCAAAATCATCAGTATGGTTGACATCGAACTTTTCGACGATAAACAATGTTGAATCAATGTTGCAAATATTGAATACAAAAACCTTTCACTACTCATCAATACATTTAGGAGCATGAGACTGCCTTTCATAATATCATATAACACAAGGTTCCTACAGGTTTCATCAAGTTAAATTTAAGACTTTTTAAGACCTAATTAAAACCATTTTTTAAAAATGCAACTATTCAATCCGTCTAAATGTATGACAATATTGTGCTCACAATTGCAGACCAGACCCAATATCTTGCTGTAAGAATTGAGCAAGTAAAGTTTCAATTAAAACAGTCATGACAACTGGTTGTGTTTGGTTAAATTCGATGTTAATTTAAAAAAAAAAAAAAAAAAATTAAGAAATCCAAAAACACTCAACACCGCACAACATGATTCATTTATATTCATACATTATCTCCATAAGCTATTATGTACTTATAATAAAATCTAATGACATGTTATTGAAGAAGCTGATTTTTCGGCATTATGTAAAGCAATTAAAGACAACTCTGGCAGCGGGTCCATTAAAGTGCTATTTAGATCTTAATAATAGAGTTCTGAGAAGGGTTGTCTACTCCCTGCTGGCACACTGCATCATGAGTGTGAAAGTACCAATGCTTTTTATGCGCTTATAATTGGCTACCAGCACTTGTGGAGCTGAGAGACTCATGAGGGAAAAAATGAGAGCGAAAGTAAAATAGTGGACATCTGAGTTGGGTACATGGAGATGAGGTCTGAGGCTGTTTTTCCCCCCTATCTGTAGTGATTTTCAGTGCCACCTTCCCTCCCAGTCAAAACTGATTCAATGGTCACAGTGCATTCCATAATGGTAGGACATGTTAAATCCTATCCTTTAAAATATTCCGCATTAAAAAAAAAATGCAGTTTTTGACTAAACTGACTTCTGATACCAAAATCTTAAAAAAAAAAAATCTTCATAATATCTTTTTAAAATGCCAACATGGAGTACCCGCGTGAATGCAATTTTTCTGTTGTTCCACCACTAAATGACCAAATCGAATCTAAAATAAAACAGTAAGAATTAAATTTTAATTATTTGGTGGGGGGGGTGCCTATTGTTTGATTCATTGGTGTCTGACTGTGTGTCTGATTTGTTGGGAAAAACACACACAATATACTGAATATGTATATATTATATATATATTAGGGGTGGGAACCTCTTGGTACCTCACGATATGATTTGCGATACAAAGCTCACGGTAATGATGATCTCACGATATGGCGATAAAACGCTTATCAATACATTTGTCAGGGAATCATTCTAGGATATTTACCAAAACAAGTCATAAACAGGCTACAGTGGTACCTCAACATACGATCGCTTCGACACACTTTTCGACATCCGACGTGAAATTTGACTTGCCATTTGTTTCTACATCCGACGACATGCTCTAAATACGACGATCTATAACAGCACCAAAGTCTCTGTTTGCCTGCAAGACGGACGCACGGCATATTTTCTTGTGAGAAAAATCAACATGGGTTCCAACCATGTTGGTGCAGGTGGTGAAAAAAAAGGGGAAAAAAGTGATGCTTATCATTGAAACGTAGATGGATATTAATGGATATGATAGAAAAATATGAGCGTGGAGTGCGCATCCGTGATATGGCTCAACAACGCAGCCGTAGACGGTCTATGATCCGGGCGGTCCTCCTCCGTTTGCCAGTCTTTATAAGTTAAGGTGGCAATTATTATTGTGGTAACATCGCCAAATAAATCACCAGCTTCGTCAGGTTGCTAATCATTTATGCCATCAACTTGTGCAACACAACACGCCTAGTGTCGCTCGCAGCAAATAAACAAAATTCACTCCATCAAGTCAGCCACGCGGTGCGTTTGTTGTGTGGGGTTATTAGACATTTACCACACAGTAGGATTGAACAGAACAGGACGCAGCTTTATTTCTTATTGCATGCACTGAACACTTCTTCTCCCCGACCCTTAGTTCTATCCTGCCACAGCTCTTGGGATAGCGCCCTCTATAGGACTCTTATATTACATGAACACAACATCTTCCCCTTATCAACAAAGGATACTTATACCATGAGCTCTCAATGTATCAAAATAACATTCACGTATACTGCTCAGTATTTAGTATGTAACTCAAAAACTCAAACTTAAACTGTTAAACAAATAAGGCATTCCTTTGCACTCATTTAAACATGACAAAGTCCTTGGTCCAACTTGGTGGTTTTCTATTCCTGGTAGGCCTAGGTGCAGAACCAGACTCAGGATCAGGTGGTTTGTCAGTCCCGTGCTCAATACAGTCCATTGCATTGTCCAAGTTAGGTTCTGGGTTCAACTCCGGCAATCTGGATAAGCGTGAGGTGTTCCAGACCCGTCCATCATCTAGCAAGTAACTGTTAGAACTTTTCCTGGCCACAACAGTCATTGGTTTGGTGAACTTCCGGTCTCCTTTCTTTACTTTCCATGGCTTCCTTACCCGAACTTTGTCACCAGGCCGGAATGCTGTTGTTTTGGCATGTCGGTGAGCATCTGTGTATTCTTTTGATTTTATTTGTTTTTGCTTGACTCTTTCACGCATAGTGTGATCATCTGTGGACGGTACAGGCATCTCTTTAATTACCAGCTTTGTTCTCATTCGACGTCCATGGAGCAGTTCTGAAGGGGATACTCCAGTGGTGGAATGAGGTGTTGCTCTGTAGTCCATCAGGAATGTTCTCAGGAATGTTTTCCATGGTTGCTTTTGGATTGTAGCGGACTGTAAACAGTCTTTGATAACACGGTTAAAACGTTCTACCTCACCATTAGCTCTCGGGTAGTATACCGATGATTTCAAGTGTATAATCTCCCTTTTCTTGAGGAACTCGGCAAACTCAGTGGAGACGAACTGAGGTCCGTTATCACTGACCAGCTCTCTTGGATTCCCCTCTCGACAGAAAATATTGGTCAGGAACTGAATCACAGTAGCGGTGTCAGTACGGGGAGTGAAAGCCACTTCAGGCCATTTGCTATAGTAATCAACTAGTGTTATAGCAAACCTACAGTCAGCAGGTGCTATCTCGAACGGGCCCACAATGTCCACTGAAACCTTCTCCCAGGCAGCGGCTGGCAGAGGTACAGGATGAAGCGGAGCATCATGGGTTATGGTTGTTTTGTCGTTCTGACGGCAGGTTGTACAGTTTTTAACAAATGTCTGTATTTGTGAGTCCATCTTGTACCACCAATACAGTTCTCTGAGGCGTTGTTTTGTCCTAACAATGCCTTGGTGTGTCTCATGAGCGATATCAATGAGCCTTTTCTGCATGGACTCAGGCACAAGTAAACGATGAGTGCCTCTGATGACACAGTCCTCAATGACCACAAGCTCATCTCTAATCAGATTGTAGGGCTGTAATTCAGGATCAAGCGCTGTCTTCTTTGAAGGCCAGCCCCTCTTTATCTGAGCGCGCAGCTTTGTTAGCACCGGGCAGGCGCGGCAGGCGGACTGAAAGTCATCCTCAGAAACAGCACTTAGGTCAGTGAGAATGGTAGCAACAGACTCCACATTCTCAGCATATGCGGCATCCGTCTCTGGTAGTGGGAGTCTCGATAGGCAGTCAGCAACATTGTTCAGTGATCCTTTTCTATATTCGACATTATAGTCAAACTCCATCAAACGAGCAGACCACCTGGCTATCCTTAGGCCAGCGCGGTTGTTCCCTTTGGTCGTGAGGAGTGTAGTTAACGCTCGATGATCGGTGCGCAGAAGGAATTTTCTTCCCCAGAGCCATGTTCGCCACTTTTCAACAGACCAAACGCATGCTAGCGCTTCCTTCTCGACAATGGAATACTTTCTTTCAGCATCCGACAGACTGCGAGAGCCAAAAGCCACAGTACGTTCTTCACCATTGTTGTCCATTTGAGTAAGGACGGCTCCAAGTCCATAGTCGGAAGCATCAGTAGATACTATGGTAGACTTGTCGGGATCAAATAGTGCTAGTGCAGGGTTGTTCACAATCAGACGTATGACTTGGTCAAAACTCACTTGACATTCATCATTCCATTTAAATGTACTGTTCTTTCTCAATAAAGCTCTTAAGGGCTCCACAACATCAGCATAGTTGGGAACAAATTTATTGTACCAGGTTGTCAGCCCCAGGAATGAGCGCAGCGTAGCAAGGTCAGTAGGAGGCGGAGCATTCAGAATTGCAGTTACGTGAGAATCATCTGGCAGCAGACCATCCGGGCCAATCTTGCAGCCAAGAAAACTCAGAGTAGTTTGACGAAATTTGCATTTGTCCATGTTCAGTCTCAGGCCTGCATTGTTTATTTTACGTAGCACAGCCTTCAAATTTTCATCATGCGCCGCTTCAGAAGTTCCATAGACGATGACATCATCAAGGTAGCACTGTACACCTTTAAGTCCACTGAGGATCATTGACATCATCTTCTGAAACGCGGCAGGGGCGGAGCTAAGACCGTATGGAACTCTGCAATATTGGAACAGTCCGTCGTGTGTCACAAAAGCAGTTAGCCCTCTGCTATCTTCATGCAGCTTCAGTTGATGATACGCGGATTTGAGATCTAGGGTAGAAAACATTACAGCACCACTCAGCTCAGACATTATGTCCTCAATCAACGGCAGAGGATGCCCATCTACAACGACAGATTTGTTCGGTTCCCTCAAGTCCACACACATACGAATGCCACCAGTTTTCCTCTGGGTGACTACGATTGGGGATACCCACTCAGATGCATCAACTCTCTCGATAATTCCGTTTTCTTCCAGGTTTTTTAGTTCACTTGACACAGCATCACGCACTGAAAGAGGTAATCGGCGGAGCTTTTGTTGAACTGGCTTGACTTCTGGCCGTATCTTTACCTTGTGAACAAAGTCTTTTGCACATCCAAACGCAACTGGAGCTTTCACTGTTTGTTTGGTTGAGGCTTCAGTTTGATGAAGGGTTGCACAGACCGTAGCACTGTCAGATAGCAACTGTCCTCCTTTTATCTCCAACTCAAGAGCAGCAACAAGGTCCATACCAAGTATAGGTGTTCCCGTTTTGACAATGTAAAAATCAGTAGTAGCACTCTTGTTATGGTAAGTAACTTCAGCTTTAAGACACCCTAACACATTCAATTTATCTTTAGAATATGTAACCAGTTGCACTTTGGGTTCATTTAGCTTACTCAAACTAAAGTGATTACGGTACACATCACTAGGCAGTATAGAAACACCTGACCCTGTATCAATAAGCATCTCAATATCACAAGCCTGAGCAGTAGGTGCAGTAATAGTAGCAGTACACATTAACTTAGAAATGTCAATACCACTGTTCACAGCCAAGACAGTAATTTCAGGCACAATCACGTCATCACTATCATTAGACACTTCATTTACAGGCTTAGCAGAGGATTTACAAACGCGAGAATAATGCCCTATTTTTCCACACATTTTACATTTGCAGTCTTTAGCAGGACAAGATTTATCATTAGCAAGATGGTTTTCAGACCCACAACGGTAGCATGTGTTGCCTTTTCCGTCCATCTTTGACTTGCTTTTCCCGTCCATCTTTGACTTGCTCCACTTTGTTTTGAAATTGCCCTTCTTTTTCACGTGCACCGCGGCAACATCTTTTGAAGTATCGCTCTCCATAATGGCCTTTGCATTGGCTATAGCAGCTTCAATATGCTGAGCTATGTCCAGTGTTCTTTCTAGAGTCAAAGTCTCCTCCATTAGCAGTCTTTCACGTATGCGCGGATTGTTGGTCGCGCAGCATCTCATTCTCGATGTTGCCAAATCCACAATGTTTAACGAGCTCACGCAATGCCGCAACGTAGTGATCTGTAGACTCACCCACCGCTTGTGCCCGCTGGCGAAAACGGTACCTCTCGGCGACAACATTCACTTTCGGAGAAAAGTATTTTTCCAAAGCGCTCACAGTCCCTGTGAAGTCATCAGTATCGAGTGGCAAAGTGCTGTAGATTCGTTGTCCTTCTGTTCCCAAGCAGTGAATAATCAAGGCTCTCTTCCTCTCCGCGGGAAAGTTATGTCCCCCGATAGCAAGCAAATAGTTGTCGTACAACTTTTTCCACGCTTCGAATGCGATCTTTGGTTCACCCGGGCACTCCAGGAAAACCGCAGGAGGTTGCAAGGAGAGTAAAGCCATTTCGTCCTCACTACTTGCCTCGTCGCCACTTTGTTGTGTGGGGTTATTAGACATTTACCACACAGTAGGATTGAACAGAACAGGACGCAGCTTTATTTCTTATTGCATGCACTGAACACTTCTTCTCCCCGACCCTTAGTTCTATCCTGCCACAGCACTTGGGATAGCGCCCTCTATAGGACTCTTATATTACATGAACACAACAGCGTTCAGGTACAGCAAAAAGCGTCCGCCACGTTAGATCCCGGTTTGTTACATTAGTACAGGTATTATTATTATTACTATTATTATAATTATTACAATTTTAATAATAATTTGTTTGTTTTGCTCTTTGTAGTTGATATTTGCAATGGTAACATCAGTATTTATTAAGAATTTAGTGTAGGTTTTCGGGCTGTGGAACGAATTAATGCAATTCTAATGTATTCTTATGAGAAAACCCTGTTAGACATACGACCATTTCAACTTACAAACAAGGTCCTGAAACTAATTAACTTTGTATGTAGAGGTACCACAGTATTTCCATCTTTCTGCTGTAAGTTTATCATTAGTAGACATCCCATCCATTTGAATTGGGAGGGTGGCAGCCATAAATGATCAGAAAGTGACCTGCAAATGCTCCGAAAATTGGAAAGAGTGATTGTAAATGCTCTGGTTTCAAATGGACGAACGTTAATTAGCCCGTCATTATGGATTGGCTGTTGACCGTCACCAATGGCAGCCATAGTTAACTGAGACATTGTCATGGTTGAAGATTTTGGTAGCATCCTGTTAGATCCTATTGTATTTTGTTGTTGTTTTTTTTTAAACATTGACAACTTTATAAAACGATGTCTCGATTTTTCGGAAGAGCGTATTGATAAACTTCTGGAATGCAGAGTATCACGGTATATCACCATTTCGATATTTTGTCACACTCCTAATATACATATATAATACAGTATATATGCAATACATTTCAAATACTATTTGTGGAACCTGTGTCCCGCAACACTAACAATAACATTTTATCATGGTAGAGGTACAAGTAGAAAAAGGCATGGCAGGCATGATGCGCAGGACTTCACATCATTAATGCCCGATTGGACAGGTACTCACCCAATTGGGCTATTTTAATAGACTAGGAGCACAAGAGAAAAAAATTAGGTACTGTTCACAAAATTCAGTTTTGGAAAGAACTGTTTTGATTAGTTTTAAGAGTTAAACTTGTATGTCTACTTCCTGAAGTTCAGTGACGCTGCTTGCTTACAGCACAGTCTTCACTCTAATTTTAAAGAGACACACCAGTCATTTTGATGATTTTTTTTCCCTAAATACAGAAAATATGTTTAAAAATAAGTGCTGAAAACATGCATAAAATGATAATTATGTGCTGAATCTCTGAGTTATAACAAGAAACACTTATGTCTGCTTACCTGGCAGGATTTTTTTTGTGCAAATACAGGATCCTCCAGAATACTTTCTTAATGCCCTCCTCCCCAATACTATATAAGGTTAGGCATGCTCTCAGTGGCGGCTTTCTGTAAAAAGTTTTAAAAGGAGCTAATTGAGCAGTTTATAGTTTGTTAGCTATTATTGATGAATATGTAGCACACTGTAAAATGTGATAAGTTCACTTTACATTAAAAAAAAAAAAAATGTAAAATTGCTGCTTTACAAAAGGTAATTTATGTTACTTACATTAATTAGCTACAATTTACTTAATTTTTTCAAGTTTTAAGAACTTAAATTAACCTTAAAGGGATCCTCTATTTTTAAGACAATTCTTAAAAGATAAATGTTAGTATGAGTTATAATAATTCGATATTGAAACCCCTCTTAATGTTTTTGTTTTAATAAAGTTTGTAAAATTATTTTAAGTGATAGGTCGCCACTCGTTACGTCGCAGTGCGTGACGTCACCGGGCCCGTTGCCGGAATTCCAGCGTGTCACTCGTTAGCTTTCCCAACATGTCGTCGGTTCTACCCTTCCTATTTGAACCAGATCTGAAAAGTGAGGAGCAGGACAGCACTGTCGGCCGTTCACAAGACGGGCTTCAGGGAAAAATGCATGCAGCAAATACCTGATAAGACAAAAGTTGAGCAAAAGTCTCAATGACAACAGAGCAAGAGAGCGTATGCTGTTGGGAACTCCGGTTGGGAGCGAGAGTGTATGCTGTTGGGAACTCCGGTTTTATTAGCAGATATTCAAGGTAAGCATATTGCGTTTTCAACCTTATCCCAATATAATTATGTGGATTGTTAGCATCCAGAGCTGTCGTGTGCTTTACATACAGTACAGGCAAAAGAGCACACCTTCACACCTTATGTAATCCATGTCTTGTACATTGTAACGCAAGGTAGGTAGGATACGTGAATAAAAGTACCAAAAAGGGGAGAAGCTTCCACCTATGCAAATTTCATTCACAAAAAATAATATTTCCACCTTGACCACTCTTCACTCGGGAGCTCAGCAGTATGCAAACACGCGTTCCCTGACGAACTCCAACATTGTTGTAAGGTCCATGTCAGAGTCACTGTCGTCACTGTAGCGTGCCATAGTGCTTTGATTATTTGGTATGATTTGGGGAAAACTCCCACGAAGAACAGTCAACAAAAAAGATAGCAATATTAATCCAAATCCGCGTTTTTTACTCACTCGAAGATCCAGGAATTAGACCGATCCCATGGTAAAGTTGCAGCCGCGATCAGGCTGTCGATTCCTCAAAATAGACTGATCCGAAAAGCCGCTGTGGGACCGACGAATAAAAAAAATAGATCCGAAACCAATGTTGCAGACGCGGTGGGACTAATTCACTATTCACTAAAAATAATAATTCCACCTTGACCACTCACTTCACTCCCCTTGTTTCTCTTTGACTGGATATTGCATCCAAAAGCAGCACATCGTGGCATTTTACTTCGCAAGTTCAGGCAGCAATAAGCAACTGGTGAACACGCTACACATTTGGAAAGATCCCAATGACGTCATCACTGCGAGCCCGCAAACCATGGCGCCAACTAACTGTCAAAATATGTAGTAAATATTATAAAATATTGCCATTGATTTAACATTTTTTGTGTTTCTAACAACATATTTTAGTACAAGAGAACAATTGTGGTTTATTACAGCCTACATTTATTTAAGGTAGAGGATCACTTTAATACCTCTATTGTAGTAAAAAAAATTTTTTTTTTTTTTTTTTTTTGAGTTTGCAGTCCTCAAAATAACTTGAATGAATTACCATATTGGCCCTAATATAAGATGGCCCTGATTATAAGACGACCCCGTCTTTTTCAAGACTCAAGTTTGGAAAAAAGACTTTTTGAACACCAAATTAATTTTTATACAGAAAATAATTACAGTACATCTGAAACAAATGATTATAACAATTGATTTGAAAGAGAAAGCATGTTATTTTGCCTCATTCAAATCTTAATATCTGAACATGTAAATATGTAAACTAACGTGCAATCACATTTGTAAATGAATGGCTTCTGGGTTTTGGAATGTAAATAAATCAATCTATTGTGATAAAACAACAAAATTGCAATAACTGCATTGACGCTCAAAGTGAAGTCTAACTGTAACTGTAGTCTTGAAACAAATCTGAATAAGGATAAACATTGCAATAAAATAATGCAAACTGGTTCAATTTGAGAGTTGCTGAGATCTGTCATGACAGAACATCGCTTCAATTATATCTGGTGCTATCTAGCGGCGTGAATGGATATAATGCCTAGACCGCGAATATAAGACGAAACCCTCTTTCAGTCTTATTTCAATGGAAAAAACACCGTCATATATTCGGGCAAATACGGTATATTACAGAAACTTACTTATTGTGAGCTTCCATTACTGATGTGATACGAAGTTAGCTGTAGTGCTGCTCATTCGTCATATGCAGGTGAACTGCATTTTCTTTTACCTGAAATAAGTCAATACAGTATAAACAGCACGTGCTAATTTAATTAATAACACATTTTCAAACAGTAATGGCCCTACCCCAAAATAAATAGAGAACATTTAATTGATTAATTCAGTGAAATTAAACTAATTTAAAATGTGCAACAATCATTTTAAGACACAGGAGACATTAGCTCTTGACACGCCGCTGAATGATTTGTTAATGCTTGGTGTGAAATGAACAATCAGTAGTATAACCTTAGAACCAGCGCTCCCTTCAACACCTTCAGTAACTTCACATCGATTTTTAAAGTCAATATTGTGGCGAGCGACATGGAGAAGATTGACAGACTGGCTTTTGTTTTCAACATTTGTTGTTCTGGTGCCCCATTACCACACAACCCCTAGAAACAACACATTTAATTGAACAGAACACACATGACATAACAACAGAAATCACTGCTCTCAGTCGTGGTTACCACCACAGCCCATCATCCATTGCGGCAGAACAGATAAATAACAGTCGCTACAATATTTTACTCTTTTATGGACCGTCGCGTTGCTACACACAACAGGGCAACGCAAAACTTTATAAAAGAGTAAAATATTTACTTATCAAAAACTGATGTGAAGTAAAGTAAGTGAAGGTATTAAAGAGATCTCTGGTTTACAGCGCAGTTCACCGTGGAAATGTGCGGAAATGTTTTGGTGTCAGAAAAGCATGAAATAGACGAGGAAGATCTGCGCATGTCTGAAAAAAACGCCGAAAGAACACAGAAGATACAAAAAAATATATGTTTTTTTTTTCCTAATTTGAATTAACTAAGATACATCAAGTTAGACATGTTTTCCAGCCCCAAATTACTACTTACTTATTAAAAATCTCACGCCGTTAACGCAGACACCGATTTGGACCCTAAGCCAAAGCCTGGCGTGCGCCTCCCAAAATTTCTGACTACGCATCACGCCAACGCGTTGTGATGTGAACGTCATAGGACTGTGATTGGTCCACTCAGAACGTTGTTTCCAGTTCAGCACAACAACGCCGGTGCTGGTACAACACCGGCGTAGGTGCGCGATCCCCTTGGGGTGCACAATCTGCTCGGGGGCCTGTGCTTGACAGTGATGGACTCGCGATATGATTGGCCGAAGAGTCAAAATGCACGCCTGAGAGCCGTGCTCTCCTGTAAAATGCCTGTTAAAAAGTGTGATCGTTGTTCTTGAGCGTCAAAGTGATGCATTTGCTTAAAAGTGCCAGTTTAAAAATGCGTATTTAAAGCGATTGTTGATATCACACACAGAGATGATTATTAACAATTAAATGTGAAAGTTAAAAAAATGAGCAAAAATCTGCGCACACTTGTCTCTCAGACATTAAATATCAGGGCTCATCACTGTTCATCTCAAACCAATATTAAAATAATCAGTTCATTAAGCTAATATACTGTGTGACAAAAAATACATGGCGCCTCAAAAAGGCTCCATTTACCTTCATTATTGTGTCATCAATACGGTTTTGAGCAACATTTTGTCGAGTGACATCAGATTAAAGCAACTCGTGAAGTCCTACTTTTTTCCCCGCCGACTTCTCGTCGAGGAACTCCCAGTTTGAGTGGCGTTCCAGTTATATTTTTCCTGGTCGGAGGTTGGAAAAGTCCAACTTCCCACATTTCCCCGAATGCTACACAAGCGTTGTTGTGATGTCATCAGCAGGCGCAGGCCTCCCGAGCAGATTGTGCACTAGGAGTGGGAACCTCTTGGTACCTCACGATACGATAATGTTTGCGATACAAAGCGCACGATAACGATGATCTGACAATATGGCGATACAACGATTATTGATACATTGGTCAGGAAATCATTCTAAGATATTCTAAAAACAACTAATAAACAGAAAAACAAGCTTCTGCTTTGAATTGGAATGAGTTTATCACTAGTACACGTCCAATCCGTTTGAAGTCATCAAACGGATTGAACGTCTATGGCCGTCAGTAGGAGCCAATGCCAGGCAATGAGGTAATTTTGGGCCATTTAAGGTCATTTACCTGTTGATTTTCAGTTACTTCCTGTTGATTTTGGGGTATTTTATGGGTCAATTCCTGTTCATTTTGTGTTAAAGACCTGGAAATCACCCAAATGAAAAGGCAGTGACTCAAACTCAACAGGAAATGACCTAGAAATGCCCTAAAATGAACAGCAAGTGACCTATAAATGCCCTGAAAATCTGACAGAATGACTGTGAACGCTCTAGTTTCGAATGAACGAACGTTCCCAGTCTAAGTCCCAGTTTTTTAGACATTGACACCTTTTTGAAATGATATTTCGATTCTTGCAGGAGCATATCGATAACCTTTTGAGATACAAAGTATCACGATATATCACCATTTCGATATTTTGTCACACCCCTATTCTGCACCCTGAGCGGCTCGTGTACCTACACCGGCATTTTCAAACATTCAAATACTTCCGCAAACGTCTGCTGTGTCGCCTAATCTTTGATATTTGTATTAACAACATTTGTTGCTCAGTATTGATTCGCTGCTGCTCCAAATACACGCGTTCCATCTCTGTTGCCATTGCTGTCTATGATCGGAGGAGTCCCCCAAAACCGTACAAAGACAAAGCGAATTAAAGCGCAACGCAATCCCTTGACGCAAAACTTCGAATGCTCAATAACGACGTAGGGTCTGCGCCATCGCTCCGCCATCAACAGAACGCAGAAGCATAAATCAAGCCTTAGTCATACAAAACCCAAGTGCATCACACCTTCAAAATGGCGACTTGCTCCTGTCCTGCTCTGAAATCGGCCCGGTTGCACAAGGCGGCCACACGGGACAACGCAGCCCACGTCGAGGAACTCTTGTCAAAACCTGACCCTGCAAGTACAGCGTTCAGTTGCGTGAGACACTTTTTATGATTATTTCTCCAATGGTGGATTCATGCAATATGTATGCTCGCATCCAATTCCCAGATCCCACAGAACGGCTCCGGTGTACTTCAAGATAGTCACAACAATAACTATTTTTCACTGGGATTTTTCAATACCCCACTTTGAAGAAAGACACACATTTGAACATTTGTATGATATTACCCTGTTACAGATATATATATATATATATAAAGCAATCTTTGAGAAAATGACCTTCACTTCAGCATGTGTGCCCCCTGCATTCATTTTTCATTTTGCTCCAGATTGCAGAATTCCCAGGCAGAATGTGCGCAAAGACAGATGGGTTGGTGAGAGTACTGCCATTTTCATACCAAATCTTTTTCTTGCATCTTTTTTTTACATGAAATTTAGGTCATGGTTTCTTTCAAATTAGGATTGCTGACTCATTGATTACGATAAACGTGTAATCCATTTGGATTGGGAAGCCTGGCAGAGATCATTCACTGACATTTTGAATAAAAATTTGTCAGATATTTTATGCTAAGAACAAGCATTACCCAAGTACTCTCAGTGGCTCTCGGCAGGTTACCTGGCTCATTGTTATGCATCAAAGACGCAATGTTACTTGGGGAACTCAGGAAAGGCGGCACACCCCCCCTCTCCCTGCCGCCTGCTGCTGCGGTTCAATTAATGGCCGCGGCGGCGTGCACTGCAGCAGCCTCGCTCGCTTCGTGAGTGAACGCTGAGCAGATGAATTTCGGCAGGTGGTTACAAGCTCCCCCTCCCTTCCTCCTTCCCTACCCCGGCGTCCCTCCCACCTACCGCTCTGGTCCTCGGTGGTATCGGCCTCGTGGATCTGGTTGTCGAACCACATGTGGGCGACGGTCATGCGGTTCTGCGTCAACGTGCCCGTCTTGTCCGAACAGATGGTAGAGGTCGAGCCTAGAGTCTCCACGGCCTCCAGGTTTTTCACCAAGCAGTTCTTCTTGGCCATGCGCTTGGCCGTCAGGGTCAGGCACACCTGGCGGGAGAAAAAGGTGGATAAACAGGAGTGGAGCAAGGTGGGCCATCTGGGACATAAATACTGTATATGGCTGACACACACGCTCAATATGCTAGTGGAATGCATCAAAGCACATTCGCTCATTTAATAGAAATTCATCAGAGCAGGCTGCCACATGCCATCACATAGTCATGTCTTTGTTCCAAGTTAGCAACTAGGAATTAAGTTGTCATTTCGACACAATCAAGAAAACTGGGGAAAGAATCAGGAGTTTAATGCCTAATGACTGTTGAGTATCAACGGTTGAAATTTGGAGAATCCTTGGAAATGGACCCCTAAATGGTAGTGTAAAATTAAAATGGCAAACGTGCTTTTACTAAATGACTTCTTGAGACATTTTGGTTGGTCTGCTAATAATATAAATTGCAATTCATTTTCATGTTGCCAAGGGAAAATGGCTTTGAGAACACTTCATTAAAGCGGTTACATCACTTCTGACCTTAGAAAGTTGAGTTTTTCTTCTGGGATAAGCTTTTGAAGGAAAGCAAAAATTGTCAACATCAGCCTGAAATTGCTGCATTGAACCAAAACCAAATAACTTCTTTTGTCTTTGTATCTTCACACATGGGTTTTGAGGCTTTTGTGGGAAAACCTACGAGCGAAATAATTTTTTCTTTGCAGCTTTGGAGATACCCTGGAGAAAAACCTTAAATTGGTGCAATTGGACCGTAATGACTTTTTTTTTTTTTTTTTGCTTTACTCTTTATATATTTAATATCTAGCCATCCATCCATCCATCAATTATCTTCCGCTTGCTCCAGGGTCAGCTTTACATGAGTGTATTAACTTTTATTCTTTATTCTTGTTTTTATTTATTTTTTTTTACATTATGTACAACTCAGATTTTATGTTTATTGTGCAATAATTTAACATCTATTTAATGTACCATGTTTTTGTTACATATTTTTGATGCATTTTTATGCATTATAAAAGACTTATGCCTGAATTTTGGGGGGGGGGGCAGGGGGGGGTTGGATGGATGGATAAGGAACATTTAGATGGAAAACGTGTCTCTCCAGAATTTTCAAGTTAAGAAACTACTTTCAAAACCATTGAACCACTGTACTTCATCCACTACTGGTGCATAGTGGCCACTACAGTGGACATCTACTGAAACGTACATTTCTCTTTAATGCATTGGTTTCCATGGTTTAACTGCATAGCAACCTCAAGAGTGTTCTCTAGTGCTATACTCTATTGAAGTCAATTCAGTGGTCAGTTGGTGTAACTGCAAGTAAATATCCTCTGAATCAAAGATAGCCAACAACCTGCCACCCGTGTCGACTACAACCGGCATAACCTGTCAATACTTCTATGCCTGATGAGCTACAGTGGGGAAAAAAATACATATATATACATGGTATGCAGTAACATCTAGGGAAAGATGATATCTGTTGGAAATATGAAATTTTGTGTATAATACAGTGGGGAGAACAAGTATTTGATACACTGCTGATTTTGCTGGTTTTCCCACTTGCAAAGCATGTAGAGGTCTGTAATTTGTATCATAAGTTCTCTTCAACTGTGAGGGACGGAATCTAATACAAAAAAACAGAAAATCACGTTGTATGATTTTTAAATAATAAATTTGCATTTAATTGCATGAAATACGTATTTGATACATCACAAAAATCGAACTTAATATTTGGTACACAAACCTTTGTTTGCTATTACAGATACCAAACATTTCCTGTAGTCCTTGACATGGTTTGCACACACTGCAGCAGGGATTTTGGCCCACTCCTCCATGCAGATTTTCTCCAGAGCCTTCAGGTTTCGGGGCTGCTGGCGGGCAACACAGACTTTCACCTCCCTCCATCGAATTTCTATCGGGTTCAGATCTGGTGACTGGCTAGGCCACTCCAGGACCTTAAAATGCTTCTTACGGAGCCACTCTTTAGTTGCCTTGGCTGTGTGCTTTGGGTCGTTGTCATGCTGGAAGACCCAGCCACGACCCATCTTCAGGGCTCTCACTGAAGGAAGGAGGTTGTCAGCTAAGATCTGGCGATACATAGCCCCATCCATCCTCCCCTCATTACGGAGCAGTCGTCCTGTACCCTTGGCAGAGAAGCAGCCCCAAAAAAATGACATTTCCTCCTCCATGTTTTACAGTTGGGATGGTGTTCTTGGGGTTGTACTCATCCTTCTTTTTCCTCCAAACAAGGCGAGCCGAGTTTAGACCAAAAAGTTCAATTTTGGTCTCATCCAACCACATGACCTTCTCCCATTGCTCCTCTGGATCATCCAGATGGTCAGTGGCAAACTTCAGACGTGTCTGGACATGCACTGGCTTCAGCAGCGGGACCTTGCGTGTGCTGTAGGATTTTAATCCATGACGGCGTAATGTGTTTCCGATGGTTTTCTCCGAAACTGTGGTTCCAGCTCTCTTCAGGTCATTGACCATGTCCTGCCGTGTAGTTCTGGGCTGACCCCTCACCTTCCTCATGATCAGTGATGCCCCATGAGGTGGGATCTTGCATGGAGCCCCAGAACGAGGCAGAATGACCGTCAATTTACAACCCCAAGAACACCATCCCAACCGTGAAACATGGAGGAGGAAACGTCATTTTTTTGGGGCTGCTTCTCTGCCGAGGGTACAGGACGACTGCACCGTAATGAGGGGAAGATGGATGGGGCTATGTATCGCCAGATCTTGGCTGACAACCTCCTTCCTTCAGTGAGAGCCCTGAAGATGGGTCGTGGCTGGATCTTCCAGCATGACAACGACCCAAAGCACACAGCCAAGGCAACTAAAGAGTGGCTCCGTAAGAAGCATTTTAAGGTCCTGGAGTGGCCTAGCCAGTCACCAGATCTGAACCCGATAGAAATTCGATGGAGGGAGGTGAAAGTCTGTGTTGCCCGGCAGCAGCCCCGAAACCTGAAGGCTCTGGAGAAAATCTGCATGGAGGAGTGGGCCAAAATCCCTGCTGCAGTGTGTGCAAACCTTGTCAAGGAGTACAGGAAACGTTTGGTATCTGTAATAGCAAACAAAGGTTTGTGTACCAAATATTAAGTTCGATTTTTGTGATGTATCAAATACTTATTTCATGCAATTAAATGCAAATTTATTATTTAAAAATCATACAACGTGATTTTCTGTTTTTTTGTATTAGATTCCGTCCCTCACAGTTGAAGAGAACTTATGATACAAATTACAGACCTCTACATGGCTTGCAAGTGGGAAAACCAGCAAAATCGGCAGTGTATGAAATACTTGTTCTCCCCACTGTATATAGAAATTTACGATTAACCACATGTCCAATGAAGTGGACTTTATGTATGCTTATTCAATGCTTATTCAGGCCTATGGTGTTGAAAGTGTTGAAATTTCCCAAAAATTGTTGAAATTGTTGAGTTGTTTATAAAAGCATAAAAAGAAATTTATTATATATATATATTTATATTCACATTAGAATGCACGTTGATTAATTTTTTAATCATAAATTTACATTATTTTATTGTTGATTATGTATTTGTTGAGTGTGCAGACGCATGGAGTCCACTGGATTGGACATGTCTTTAACTTCATGAAGAAAATATTTTTGAAAAATAAAAATTGAACATTTTTATATGTCCTAAGCAGAATAAAAACCCATCAGAAAAAAATCTTGACCAAGGATTTCATAATTCATGCATTTCTAAAAGAAATTGGTGTGCAAATGAGCCCTTGGAATAACTAAAGCTCTAAAATGTCCATCGTAAGCCAGAAACACATTACACTTACAGTCACGGTGGCCAGGAGGCCTTCGGGCACGTTGGCCACGATAATGCCGATGAGGAAGATGACCGCTTCCAGCCAGGTGTAGCCCAGGATGAAGGAGAGCACAAAGAAGCTGACTCCCAAAAAGACTGCGACCCCCGTGATGATGTGGATGAAGTGTTCAATCTCGATGTTGATGGGCGTGCGTCGCACCTCAAGCTCCGACGCCAGGGTAGCGATGCGGCCCATCACCGTGCGGTCCCCCGTAGCGATTACCACGCCGCGTGCCGTGCCTGAATCGAGGGATTGGAGAGAGAGAACTTCCAGAACAGAATGCCTAAACTGCGCAGTGATAATAATCGTCTATATTTATTTCCATGATCCTTTATAAGAAGATCCTGCTAATGGTGTTTTGAATAAGCCTAGGAACCTGTGGCGCACCGACCATAGGTCACACGAACCTTCAACTGTTTGGAAGACTTTAGTTACAAAAGCTACAAGGTGACCCAAAAAAATAGGAACTTTTTAACAATTCAATAAAACCAAGAGCGATGGAAGAAAAAACACTTTATTTATAGCAATTGAAACCTTAAAACATGCCATTTAAGAAACAACGATAGAATTTTTTTTTTTTAATGTTGATCCGTTTAATGGCGTCCTCTTGTACGAATGCATTCTTGAAATCTTCTGTTGAGTTTCCTCATCGATTCCTCATCTGAACTAGAATACTGTGAATTTCATCCTGAATTCATCATGATTACTAAAATAGCACATTGTTTACTTGCTCAAGGTCAGTCTCGCAGTGGTGCCACTTGCTCATGTCTGCCAATATGCAAAAATCTTATAACAGTGGTCAACAGCAGATTTCAAAAAATCATTCATGCAAGAGGATGCCAATTAAATGCCAATTTTCAATTGAAAGTTGCAAATAATTGTTTCTTCTTATTTTTCTTCCAGCGCCTTTGGTTTTATTGGATTGTCACAAAGTTTTTTTTTTTTTTTTGGGTCACCCTCTCATACGCGGAAATGAAATGAGCAAATATATATACAGTATTTTTTTTTTTTTTTTTACAATGAACACCTTAGAGATGGTCATTTGCTTTGCTTAGCCAAAACCATCTGAGGACAGAAGATGCAAGATGGATATTCGTAATTTTTTCAAACCACAGCTTTCAAAAGTGATAACAACTACTTAGCGAGAACCAAGGATTGAAGATGTGGACCATGATACTCCAGAGAGCAATGCCAAAATGGTGGGTGGAGTTTCAGTTTGCCCCACTAAAGACGTTAATTGCCCCACTAAAGACGTTAACTGTACAACAGAGCCACCACCGGGCATACCATATTCAGTGGACGATGATATTAGCCAAGCATAGCTTTCCTAAGCAACCTGATTTAAAATTCCCCCAAAAAATGATGGCAGATAAAAAAGAATTTATTTTAAAAAATCTACTTCTCCACTAGGTAAGACAGAAAAACGCGCGTGCTCACACATGAACGCACACACAGTTGGGATGCCTGTATGTACGAGCATGGGCTAAGCTACTATCCGACCATATATCTTGCACATTAATTTTATTGCTGACACTGCCTTTCGGGGTCATCAACATGTTTTGCCCCCCCCTGCAACAAAAGTCAAACTCCGCAAATGGTCACCCTGTTTAAGTGCCACGATCTGGACCTGAAGAAGGAGTGTGGATTTTACGCTTTCAGGTCCCTTTGCACCCTGCAGCGAAATTTACAGCGTTGAAAGGGATGGTTACTAGAGCTCGGAATTTTTGGGCACATAACGATTAGATTACGATTCAGAGGCTACGATTCGATTATAAACCGATTAATGATGCCCCACCCCCACCCGAGCAATTAGCTGCTTTTAATATTTCGTATATTAGTTACAAAAATTGTACAAAAATTGTATCAGACTTCAATTAATTTAATGTTGTGAATCAACTGCTCCCGTTATTCCATAATTTCCCTCCTGTTTACTTACAACATGTGAAAGTTTTAAAACTCTTTCATCATTTAAAGATAGATTCAAGTCAAGATTTTGCCCATTTAGGAGTATTTTATAAAAAGTTAATTATGTTCATTTGGAAGGTTCGATACAACAGCCTTCCAGGGAAGTCTACTGCTTTAAGATGGCGGCTGTTTTCTAACGCCGGTGTTCTGACAAATTTTGTAACCCATCAAAAATTGCTACTTTGTGGTTCTGCACATGCACGTAATGTTAAAAAAGCCCGCGAATGCAGCGATTCCAAAGTAAACGCTACAAACTTTCTTTAAAGCAAGGAATATTTACTTAAGTTTGATCATGTAAAGACATGTAGAAAAGTTTTTCTCAGACACATCCTATCATGTTAGCTGCACACAACAACTGCACCCCACTCTCTCACTGTTAACGACTTCGCCGTGTCGTTAAGTATTCATTCACGCCATTTTCGTGTTGCACATGTATGTTTACGATCTATCTAGTTTAGTTAGCACCTTTGGATAACATTGAGAGTCACACAGAATGTAAAAGAGGGCTTTTTCAGCGCCACATAAGCTTTGGGAGCAAAATTTTATAAGGGAGCATATTTTGACAGAACACCGGCAAGTCTGTCATTTCGCATCTAGTTTTCCATACATGTGCTGCTAACGCCGCTGAGTCTGTCATTTCGCATCTAGTTCTTTATACATGTGATATCTATCGTAGCATTAAGTGGGCGTAGTTTGTAGCGGCTGTCGGCACCAGTCAGGTATTATTGTTTTTTTTAATCTAGCGGCATGAGTTGAGCCAGAGTCGTGAGTTGAGCATCATCATTACCCGGGTAATGACAAGCATGATGTTTACCCTCGGTCCGTTCCTCATTGTGTCCCAAAGAACACGTTGACTGTGTTTTAGTTTCGCTTTACTTGGCATATTTTAATAATCGGAATTTGGATGTTTGTGAATCGTTCTCGAATCTTCCACGGCCGAATGGCAAATAATCTATGAATCGGAAATTTCTCACACCTCTAGTGGTTACACTATCAAGAGGTCTGGGAACCTCCGGAGCAGAATCTGGCTTTCAAGAAATACAAGTATCTTGAAAATACTGTAGGAACTATACAAACTTTAACAAAGTTCCAGATAAATCGAGCAGATAAAAACACGGTTCAACATTCTTGTGGAAGAGTACTTTTAATTGGTCCAAGAACCTCTGAGATTCAGTCTTTCTTTAAGCTCTTGGAAATATGGGTACCTAGACGAACTACAAGTACTTGATCCTATTTCGAGAAAAAATTTAATGTAAATCTAATTACATTGTAATTTATCAGGAATAAAAGAAGACTGCTCGAGTGGAAGTCATTTCAAAAGCTACAGTAATCTTTGGTGCCAAGTCTACGTTTGTTTCAGTGAACACAAGAACCTTAAAGAGCCACAAGAACCTGACCCCGGAACTACAAATGTTTAGGAAAAACTGTGTGGATCTATTTTTCAAATGTAGTTATTTATTTAGGGCTAAATCATGAGGCCCGGGAACTTCTGTCACACTGACTACCACACCCTAAAATATCAGGGAACTATGGGTCGAAAGGTGACTTGGGTTCCAGGGAAGAAAACAAATATCTTTTCTGGGTGTAGATGTGAGAAAGCGGCTCTGCATCGAGCAAAGTGAGGCTAACAAGCGCCAGCCTGGTCCAGATGTGGCCTACTGACCCTCCACGCAGTTAGTTGAGAAGAAGCAGATGTTGCGGGTCTCCAGGGGGTTGTCGTGTGTGAAGTCGGGAGAACGAGTCTGGGGCTCAGACTCGCCGGTCAGAGATGAGTTGTCCACCTTTGAAAGAAGACACAGTGATATATGGGAACACACTTGTCAGTCAAAGCATAAGTAGAGAAAAAGAAAAGCACGATTCTTTGGTTTTGCTCTAATTGAACTTCAAAAATGTGATAAAATCAAGAAAAATGTTATTTGTTTTGAGCTGGTTCAGCATGTCAGAATTTGAATGTGCAGAAGGTGTGAAAGAGGCCTCCAATGTCAAACCAGAAAAGCCCCCTTGAAACAGAGTAGACAGATGTAATCCAGTTGCATTGATTCAAATGTTGCAGTTATTTTTAAGATGTAAAAACAAATAATTAACAAAATAATAATAATTATAATAAATGCTAAGAAATCACACAAACAACAACAAAAAATAAAGCTATATAATGGATAAAAAAAACATGCTTTAGCATAATTATTCTTTGTGTGTTGTTAGTAAAAGAAGTAATTTGGGTATTTTGACCATACAGTAGGGGGAAAAACCAAGAAAACTTACAGCGAATAAGAAGAATAAACATTTGGCAAACACCAAATTCTAAAAGTTGTATATATTTCATTCCAGTGATAAAATGTTTGCATATTTTATGACTGATGTTAACTTTACTAATAAGTATTCATACATGGAGCGTTTCAAATTAAATCAAACAAGTCGTACAGAGAAAAATGATAATTGAATCAATAAACATTGAAAAGAAAGAATTGAACAACTCCAAAAGTAAATATTTCATGTCTTTTTAAACTGAAAAACGTGTCCATTTTAATATATATATATATATATATATATTTTTTTGTCAATAATCATTACATACTTTATACATAGTGTATATATCGCAGAAAACACAGACAAGACTGAAAAAGCAGTTTCAGCTCTTGCACTCCTCTTTAAAAGAAACTGCTGTATATTAAGCCAAAACAACTATTGTGGTCAATAGAACAATACGTCTATATGCTGCCATAGCAGATTCATAGCGCATTAAGCCCCTGAACTGTCTTTAATTTGACAGTTTTACCCTGGAAACCCCCGTTTACAGATGTCGCACAGCCGCTTTTGTTTCAACCCAGCCATAAAACAAAGATAAGTAATCGTATTTATTATTCGAAATGTCTGTCATTTTTAGCTTAGAATCATTAACTGATCTCTAATATTTAGTTAAAAAAAAAACGACTTAAAAAAATTATTCACTCTCATATGTTAAACTTTTAAACAAATTACGTCACAATGAAAAAATTGGTGTCTGTAAAAAAGTCACCTCATGACTATCGCTTAATTGTATTTTTTTTCGTTACTGTCACATTTTCCCAAATATTTTAGATGATATATAATCGATCCAAACAAAGAAAAACTGGGGGAAAAAAAGTTTAAAAGGGTAAATATATTAAAATGAAAATCTCGACCACTCCTTGATGTCTGAGATTTCTGCATCCCGACTTTGTTATATTAGCATGTTTCACAGATAAAATCACCAAAAAGTCTGGCTGTGGCCATTCACAGCTGTGTCTTGACACCCGATGATACATGCTACATTAGGTTTTTGGATCGAAAAGAGGTAAGTACGCGATAGTATCTTTTTAAAATTGTGGCGTCTTTAATTCTGCTCTCGCTTGCTCTCATTTCCAGTTAGGGTTTTGCTGTTTGATTTGTTTGTTTTTTTTAAATGACCTACTGTTCAAAATTTTCATCCCCCAGAAAATTGAGATTTTAAGCTTTGCAATGGTGTATCACACATGCATATAGAACAATTTTGAAATTTGGCCAAATTCGGAGTCTCAGAGCGGAACTTCAAGTCACCTGAGTATTTTCCGCCATATATAGACCCTACTCACATGACGTCACAACCACGCCTCCGCGCCATATTGTCCGTCTACTCGTCGTGTTGATGCATTACCGCTACGTAAATTCCTCCTATTATGCCGTGTTTTTCTGCTCGTTAACATTAATAATCAAAATGGTGAAGGCTTGTGTGGCGGTTGGTTGCAATAACAGAGAAAATAGACGGAGAGACTTGAAGTTCTACCGTATTCCGAGAGACCCGGAAAGGAGAGCGAGATGGACTGCTGCAATTCGACGAGAGAACTGGGCTCCAAACGATTCCCACGGATTATGGAGTAGTCATTTTATATCTGGTAAGATGCATTTAATATATATTTAGAGGGTTTTGGGCTATCAACCACAATTAAGATCATTGCGAGGCTAATCGCCGACAACATAGTTTCAAATTCAAGATGCTTATTTCTTCCACCATCATTACATTTTGAATAATATTTAGCTGGTACCAAGTGAAAGAAGCTGGCCTCGTCTACGGATCATCAGTTAAACAGGTGTGTTCAAACCTTTTCCAAAGGGGGCCAGATTTGGTGTGGTAAAAATGCGGGGGGCTACCTTGGCTGATTTACATAGAACAATATATTTAAACAAATTTTAGCAAGCCCTTCTGTGTGTCACATTTGCTTTATTATTTTTTTTAATTCATAATTTTAACAGTCTCGTCTTTGTGGCTTTCTCTTTCGACACACGGACTCTTGCGAAATACTTCTGCTGTGAAAAAATTAACTAGCTTCAAGTTGCTATAATTTCTCGCTGCGTATCTTCCCTGTAATGTTGTCGTAATTGTCAGCGGGTCTTGTTTAGTAATATTGCGTCACATCGAACTCTTTGAAAACAGCGACTGTCTCTTTGCAAATGAGGCAGACACAGTTGTTGCCTGTTTTATTGAAGAAATAGTCCAATATCCTCCTATCCTTGAAGTGTCGGCCATCGCAGTCAACTTTTTTTTTTTTTTTTTTTTTGGATTGTCGCCATTTTAGAAATCACACAGGGTAATGTTGCTTAGAGTGCTGCTCTTAAAGTTTTTCAAACTTTCGTGAGAATAGGCTGATTTTGTGTGGACAAGATAGTTGTAGATGTCAGGGTAGCAGATGTCAGGCAGAGAGGGCGAAGACAGCAGGTCGAATAATATCGATTTAGGCATCAAATATGGATCTGGCGAATGGATAGACTGAAGCTTTTCCACATAACGCCTTTTATGCAACGCATCCAATGAGTTTACAGCGTCTGAAAGCACCGGGGCTTCCATGAATTGCTCTATAAACTGAACGACTAATTGAAACCATTGAGAATAGGGCTAAACAGAGACGGACAATATGGCGGCCGGATGCAGCGACACGTCATTCTGTGACGTTGGTGAGTAGGGTCTATACTGTATATTTGTATGAAGTCTTTCTTAACACAAAAAGAATACAAATGTAAGCAACTCCCAATCTATAAATGTTAATTTTTGCATTAGTTGTCTTTCTTTTCTAGAACAATTTAGAATTCCTGCTTGTTATTGTCCTGTCGTTATTTATGTATGAGATTCAAGCAACTGTATTGGGGGGGCAACGGACTGTCCTGTTCGTGGCTATAAATCATGTTCGTGTCCGTCTTGTCAAGCTCTCTCCATGCATCTTAGCATGGCTGCCCCGTATAAAGAGTAGCTGTAACAACAGTTACTCCTCACCTTACAGCCGCTGGCTGAGATCACTCGCAGGTCGGCCGGGATGCGATCCCCGCCTTTGATCTCCACCAGATCTCCTAGCACCACACACTCAGCGTCAATCTGCATCTTTTCCCCCTCACGGATCACCATGGCTTGCTGGGAAAGATGAGAACAGGGAATGGGTCAGAGGCAGGGATTCCCCCCTCCCCCTGTGCACTTAATTCCCCACCACTCACCTGAGGAACCATCTTTTTGAAGGAGTCCATGATCCGTGAGCTCTTGGCCTCTTGGTAGTAAGAGAAACAGCCCGTAATGATGACCACGGCGGCCAAAACCACGCCAAGGTACAGCTGTGGGGTCATATTGACATGCCTTTTGAATTTAGACACATACTGTAATTTCCTCTCACCAAATTAACACAAGAACTGCATTAGTTCATAGATAAGCCGCACCGGACAATAAGCAGCAGCTGTCCTCACTGTATTATGGGATATTTACAACACGCTATTAACGGATAACACTTTGTTTGACAGCAATGTCATAACACTGTCATAAGACCGTCATAATTATGACATGACACCGTCATGAGCATGAATGAATGCTAATGACAGATGTCATTAAGTATGATCCGGCAAATTATTTCACTTTTCAATGGCTATAAAAGATCTGAGCTGGACATAAATGGAGTCAGCGATAAAATTTGCCATCTGTCATAGGCATTCATTAATGCCCCTGACAGTGTCATGTCATAATTATAACGGTCTTATGACAGTCTTATAATGCCGCTGTCAAATAAAGTGTTAACTATTAACCCAAATAAATAAACAAATAAGCCACACAGGACTATAAAATTACTTGGACTGTATATTTATGAAATACATAAATAAAACAACATAATGACAAACATAAATAACTTTATACTACACTTAGAAATTTTGGTGATTTTGTATTAATAAAATTCGAAATATAAAATTTAATGCAACTATTTTACCAAAACAATTTAACAAAAATAAGCAAAATTAACATACCATAAACAAAATCAATCATGTAAATAATACATAAGGATTCATTCGAAAAAAATTATTTAAAAAATATTTTGTAATAATTATAATAATTTAATTAAAATGGAAATAAATAAAAAAAAAACACAAACCAACAACAAACATTTAAAATATAAATGCAACTACATTAATGAAATTCCCTTTGAAAAAAAAAATTAAATTAGATTTAAAAAGGAAAAAAAATGTTCGACAAGATTCGCACCAGTGTTGTTTTCGTCAATGATGACGATAACGTAAATATTTCGTCAACGAACAATTTTTTTTCAAGACAATGACGTCACGATGACGCACTAAAAACGTGTCTTGGGAGACTTATGTTGCATTCCAGAAAAGGGGGAAGTCGGAGTTTTCCGACCTCCGACGAGGAAAATATCATTGTAACGCCACTCGAACTGGGAGGTCCAAGTCACAAAGTCGGAGAAAAAAATATATCTATCTCGACTTCCAAGTTGTTTCCATCTGACGTCACTGGACAAAATGGCGATGCCCATGGAAACACAACAGACCGTGAATGGTAAAACATAAATTTGCACGATTATGAAAATATATTCATCTGTATCTATTTATTATTAAATAAATTTAGTCATTGAACACAACTTCACGTATGTTATTGTGTGTCTATCAATGAACACGTATTTTATGCCGGGGCTAGACACTCCGCGGTAGGATGGCTACTGGTAGTCAGACAACTTTTATCAGTTAGATAAGAGAGAGACAACACATTGATGACACATTAATGAAGTTAAATAATAAAATGCTCTCACAGTGAATTAGCTTAATGAATTTTCAGATGATTTTCAAATTGACTTTCAGCGAGGATGTAACTAAAGAGGGCAGTTTACAGAGTGTGCTATTTATATCAGTCACCGTTTTTCCTCCACTATTTGATTGCTTGCGAGAAGGCAGGTTTGCTGTAGGTCAAGTTGCCTTTTGATAAACATAAAAAAACAACTTTTCGCGATCAGCCTTCTTTGCGGTTGGAACTGGTACCATCCGAGGGGGATAAATCCGACTTCCCACTTCTCTCGAATGCAGCATAAAACATAACATGGATGCCAGTTGTCGTCTGACGACACGAGAATGAGATGAAAATTCGCCATAGTTTCCGTCATAAATTCACAATGTGTGATATTTTCTTATTGTATGTGTAGTTAGAACACATTTAGCATTGTTTGGTCGTGTCACTCATGTGACGTGCTACGCCTACCAACACTCATTCCAGGCTCATTTTGTGAAACATATGTGTCAGGTGTTGCTTGGTAAATTTTGCTTTCTTATCTTGGCTGGATATTCAATGTTGCTTTAGCCTTTAAAGGTCTGTGCTGAGTGAGCATCATACACTAAACTAACTTGTAGCGTTAGCATAGCATTCACGTTATTATACTGTTCGCATTAGCATTAGCATTTAGCGAGGTGATTCGGTGTCTTCTTAAACTCTTTGAAAACATTTTACATTCAGTTCGCGGCGTACAGGTGAGTTTTATTTTTTGCAAATAATGTGCCATTTTCCTGCTGAGTGTGTATTATCATCATGAAAACGGTGATATCCTTGTAGACTCCACAGTTATGTGCTCGTCTGTCAGGTTCATTCAAAATTGTTGGAAACCTTTTATTTATTTATTCATGGACTAAAACTTTTGAATTTTATAGACAATTTTGAAATGACTAAAATATGACTAAGACTAATAAGTATTTTTGTCCAAAACGCTGACGAAAGCTAAAATGCCAAAAACAACACTGATTCGCACAAGAGATTTGAAAAAAAAAAAAAAAAAAAAAAAAAACATTCAAATGCAATTATACTACTTTAATTTTTTTTTTTAATTACAGTTTTACATGAATCAAAAGTTTGTTTTTAAACATTCTTATAACTTCCAATTAACAAATTTACTGATGGTGAGCAGCACAGAAAATGGATTGAGGAATTGGTTTACTTCATGCCTTTTCTCTCTCATTTCACTTATAGAATATGATGAACCTGACATTTTTAATATTAAGACGACAATGCGACGGCATTGCAGAAGATGAAAGCTCCCTTTACTAAGCGTCCAAGAAGACTGCTCTATTCTCCTTACAGTATAATTTATGTCTTGGGAGTGCCATAATTTACTGCTGCTTCAATCCAGTCTGAGATGCAAACAGATTTAAAAGAAAAAGAGTTGTCATGTTCTATTCCGGTCGTTTTGGGCTGCGTTCAAGGTCTCGAGTCCGAGTATGAAAAAAGACATTAAGAGCAGTTTTTTAAAGTAATCCCACCGTGACGCCTTTTCTATATTTATAGTGAACATCTTCACATCACTCTTGCCAACCGCCGCATGCCTTCATGAAGCCGGCGTCCTGGAACATCAAATCCCTCTCCAAAAAGTTTGCTTCTTTCATTTTGTGCGTGTTTATCCGACAGCAACCACACACTCAGCGGACGTGTAAAAATCCAGCGGAGCGAAAAAGACATTTGTTTCCTCGGAATATGGCTTGTCGCTTCAGTTTCCCGCCGATGTTTCTCCTGAATGTCTCTTTTGCTTCATCTCACTCGTGGGGGTTGTCATGCTGCCTTCCATAAAAGTCACAAATGTCAGAGTTGGAGGAAGAGTTAAGGTACCGCAACTTATCAGAGGCTCATACTTATATGAGGCTCTATAAATTTGAATGATACTGTTTGCAAGTCAAGTCTTTAGGAAATTTCCCACATTTTTTTCTGACCTTTGAGAAGCAGGTTATATATTTAAATGAATTTTGGATAATGTGCAGATAAAAATATTTTTAAGTGCACAAAGTGGTACCTTTAGTTACGAGTAGGGTTGGGCATCGTTTGAATTTAAACGGTTCCAGTTAGGATTCCGATTCCATGTATTGATTCTGGTTCCAAACGATTCTCGATTCTGATTCTTTTAATAGGCAGGGTAAAAAGTTTGTATTTATTTCTTAATTTCTCGATGATTTTTAAAATTATATGAACTTTCAATTAACTATGAATTTCTCACTGGGCTATTTTTAACTCGTTCATAAATATCAGTCTTTGAACTTGAATATGATGAAGTTTCTTTCCACTGAGTGCACTTTCACAAAGATGTTTATTTTTCAAAAGCTCGCGGAGAAAACTTTAACACATATTCTTTTGCCTATGTTTTAGAGTGTCTTATGCTGCAGACATTTTTACATGTTATGGTGCTCCCGCTAATGGGCTAACCTGTCAGAATATCAAACAAACAAACAAACAAAAAAACAAATTGTAAAACCCAGGCCAGATTAGCAGTGGACACAGTACAAAATTAGAAAGTTTTTGTTGAGAAAAATGTGCATATCTGCCTTGAAGCAGTACGCGTGAGTGTTCTAAACTGATATGGTCTCCTGCAGTGGAGAAAGCACGTTCACTGGGTGTAGAAGCTTGAACGCATCAATATGAAAAGCGAGAAAAAGTCGCAAATATTACATGTGATTAAGGTAGCTGTGAGCTGCTACGCACTTTACATACATGCACCTTAGCTGGGAGCTACGACGAAGCATTAGTATAAATTATTCTATTGATTATAATTTGATGTAGATGAGGCATAATAATAAGGATTTCTTTATCCATAAAACTGATTCTAAAATAAAAGATGCTTTAAATACTGTTGATTTAAACGGAGGCGGCAACACAGTACGTAAAGTACGTAGCTGCTTATATAGCTACTGTACATTAGCCCACCGTAATAATACAGTTTATTCTCGCACTATTCCATCCATAGTCTACCGCTTAATTTGTTTTACTTACCTGGTTCTGACTGGTTAGAAGACCGGCGCAGCGCGTCAGGGCACCGAAACATGGAATCGAAATTTGAACGGTTCCGGGAGCATTGGAGTGTTAGTCCCGGATCCCATCGATACTCAATGCCCAACCCTAGTTACAAGTGCCTTGACTTGAGTTTTTCAATTTGCGAGATGTAGCCTAATTGATTTTTTTCTTGTCTAGAGTTGCAAGGAAAAACAGGAGTGCACTTCTGACCTCCACTGCCTGACTGAAGCAGCTACCTTTTACAGTACAATACTGTTGAGTGCAGCGTTTTCCGCTGCCGTTGAAGCCAACGGACAGCCAATCCATTTGGACTGGGAGGCTTGACAAAGACAATTAGAACCAATTAATTGATCCGGATCGAAATTTTCATGTGTTAATTAAATAATATCGACTATATCGACTATAAATAATATTGAATATCTTTTAGATATGCCGTTTTGCGGGGGGAAATGGTTTGCATTGAAACATTTGGAATGTTTCGAACAACAAAACTGTCCAGACAACAAAATGGACGACTGATCGTTAAACGTTAAATCGATCGAAGGTCCTTGAATTGTATCGAAACAAATTGTGGCAGACTACTTTTTATTATTTATTATCTGCAAATATCGTATTTCTGTCAAAAGAATCGATAGTGTATGGCAGGGGCATCTAACCGATTACACAAAAAGCCATAGTCTGTCCTGGTCTTTGTTCCAGTAGATCCAACACAGACAGTTCAACCTATTAGGTTTCTGCTAAAACAGGCAGCACCAGACTGTAATAAACTAACAGTGATTAAACTTGTATAACACCAGATTGGTGAAAACGTATTCATCTAATTTGGTTGGAATGAAATCCAGCAGCCACTGCGGCCCTTTGATGACCAGTTTGACACCCCGGTGTATGGTATTGTCATGAAATTGATTTACATTTCTCGTACAGTGTTTGTCAACATTTATGAGACACAGCACACTTTTTTCATTAAAAAAAAAGATCCCAAGGCACGCCACCAGTAAAAAATGTCTGTTGCCTATATTGACAATATAAACTTTTGTATTGAATAGGAATGAAAAAAAATACATTTTATAATCATAACAATGTGACACCTGAGCTTTTTTTTATTGGGGTAGGCATCATTGCATCCTGGGTGAAAGTTAATCCCACTATATTCAGTTCTTCCTAGTATAAATCCCAATCAAAGATAGTCAGTGGAGCGGGAACTATGATGCTGAGGGTGCTGCAGCACTCCCTGGTGTTTGGGACAGGGAAAAAAACTGTTTTGGTAGCTTTTTTTTGTGTTGTTGTTGTTAAAAATAAATCAATAAATAAAACATATTGAAACAATATTTAACTTTGGGGATTAAATGTATTTGTTGAAAAAGGTTTTGTGTGTTAATAGCGCGGTCACCACCTGGACCCTTGCTTGTTACCGGGTCACGTTGAATAAGGCGCTATTGGAACGGACAAGTTACCTGTTGAATTAGCGATTATTTTCTTGACAAAAACGAAATTTTCTAAAATGACTTTCAACGTTGAAAGATCATTATGATAATGACTTTCAACATTGAAAAGATTATTATGATAATCATTTATAATTGTGCTCAGCAGGGAAATGTTAAGAACTTTAGAACTTAGAACTTAGTTGTACAGGTCCTTCTAAAAAATTTGCATATTGTGATAAAGTTCATTATTTTCTGTAATGTACTGATAAACATTAGACTTTCACATATTTTAGATTCATTCCACCCAACTGAAGTAGTTCAAGCCTTTTATTGTTTTAATATTGATGATTTTGGCAAAAAAGTCAAGAAAAACTAAAAATCCCTATCTCAAAAAATTTGCAAATCATGAAAAGGTCCTCTAAAGAAGCTACTAACCTAATCATCTAAATCGATGAATTAACTCATTAACCCCTGCGAAAGATTCCTGAGGCTTTTAAAAACTCCCAGCCTGGTTCATTACTCAAAACCACAATCATGAGCAAGACTGCCGACCTGACTGCTGTCCAGAAGGCCATCATTGACACCCTCAAGCAAGAGGCAAGACACAGAAATTTCTGAGCAAATAGGCTGTTCCCAGAGTGCTATATCAAGGCACCTCAGTGGGAAGTCTGTGGGAAGGAAAAAGTGTGGCAGGAAACGCTGCACAACCAGAGGAGGTGACCGCACCCTGGGAAAGATTGTGGAGAAGGCCCGATTCCAGACCTTGGGGGACCTGCAGAAACAGTGGACTGAGTCTGGAGTAGAAACATCCAGAGCCACCATGCACAGGCGTGTGCTGGAAATGGGCAACAGGTGCCGCATTCCCCAGGTCAAGCCACTTTTGAAGCTGAAAAAGCGGAAGAAGCGCTTGACCTGGGCTACAGAGAAGCAGCACTGGACTGTTTCTCAGTGGTCCAAAGTACTTTTTTCAGATGAAAGCAAATTTTGCATGTCATTCGGAAATCAAGGTACCAGAGTTTGGAGGAAGACTGGGAGAAGGAAATTCCAAAATGCCTGAAGTCCATTGTCAAATACCCACAGTCAGTGATGGTCTAGGGTGCCATGTCAGCTGCTGGTGTTAATCTCTGTGTTTTATCAAGGGCAGGGTCCATGCAGCAAACTATCAGGAGATTTTGGAGCACTTCATGCTTCCATCTGCTGAAAAGCTTTATGGAAATGAAGATTTCATTTTTCAGCACGACCTGGCACCTGCTCACAATGCCAAAACCACTGGTAAATGGTTTACTGACCATGGCATTACTGTGCTCAATTGGCCTGCACACTCTACTGACCTGAATCCCATAGAGAATCTGTGGGATATTGTGAAGAGGAAGTTGAGAGACACCAGACCCAACACTGTGGATGAGCTTAAGGCCGCTATCGAAACATCCTGGGCCACTATAACACCTCAGCATTGCTACAGGCTTACTGCCTCCATGCCACGCCGCTTTGAAGGAGTCATTTCTGCAAAAGGATTCCTGACCAAGTATTGTGTGCATAGCTGATATAATTAATTGAAAGTTGACTTTTTTTGTATTAAAAAACACTTTTTTTAATATTGGTCGGATAAAATTAAAAAAAATTTTTTTTTTAGATTTTTATATTTGACTTTTTTTCCAAAATCATCAATATTAAAACGATAAAAGGCTTGAACTACTTCAGTTGTGTGTAATGAATCTAAAATATATGTAAGTTTAATGTTTATCAGTACATTACAGAAAATAATTAACTTTATCACAATATGCTAATTTTTTTAGAAGGACCTGTGTTATTGTATGTTTTTGCTGATTAGCTGCCTCCGTGCAGAGCGCTGTTAGATATTCATGTGCAATTTATTTTGAGTGTTGTGAAAAGTGGGTATTAAACCAAGGCTTATTGGATCTTTAAGTTTTCAAATGTGTTTGTATTATTGCGCCTTCTACTTGTGAGGATTTGCATGATAAAACAAGAGCGCTTTTATTTCCAATACAAAAACACCAACACACTCTGTGGGTGAAATAGAAGGCTGTCTTTGTAGTAGCCTAGTCGTAGTGTGTAAACTATCAAGCAAGCATATCAAGCATCAACTGCCATTGCGCACGCCTTCTATGGAGAAAAAGCGCGAGCACGACAAATTTGTACCGAAACAGCCGTTTTTGGATGGTAAAAACAAATTAAGATGCTCAGCACCCCCTGCTGTGAGAGACTTCCAGCGCCCCTGAAGACAGCTTTTGCTTACTGCCTTACACCAGCGACTTTCTGAGAGGAAATGGTCTTTACTTTCTTTTGACTGCCATTCAATGAATTGTCCAGTTCTGAGTTCGTATCTTTCTTTTTTAAAAACCTTTACCATCGCTGTCTCTGTTATAATTTCGCTAGCTAGCCGCTACACAAGCGCCAGCAACCTATTGACACCTACTGATATGGAAGTGTACTGCATGATTACCGACAATTGAACACCACAGACATCAGATTTTGTGGATTTGTGGATTCATTTTCTAAAAACATTTTTATATCAATTAGGTGAAAGTGGATGATTTTCCACGGCACACCAGTCACGTCGCCGCGGCACAGTGGTTGAAAAACAATGATCTAGCATGCAAGTACAGAAACATTAGCACCACTTGCAGGAGATTTTAGGCTGCGTCTTCAAGGCCAAACTGCTAAACTCCTTAACCAGCAGCTACATAATGGAAAATAAATTGTAAAAACTTAATGGGTGTTATTGAAATATAATCAAACCATCTGACAGCTGCATCAAAATACACCAGGGGTCTTATTAACACTAAGACGTGCTGTTCATCTGCCGGCGAATGATGCATTTTGCAAGCGCGAAGCTGCGAACTCCGAAGCGTGCGGCAGAACACGAGTTGCGCACCCACTGTAGCGAGATGGCAATCGCGGGGGAGATTAACGTTATCGGCGCTGAGCACGCGTGTGCCCGATCCTCCTCACTTTGCTGCCGCGACGCCCTCCATTATGCAACGACTCTAAACACTGAATGATGATTGCGTAATGACCGGCGGCTATAAAACGCACTATGGATGGCTGCTTGGGTCCATTTGCTGGAGTATTTAAGTGAGCTAATGCGGCGAAGTGAAGGATGCTTGTCTTCTTTCCTTGGGGAAGACATCTATTATTCCTTTATAGATGCTCTATTATAACTCGCGCATGTTTTAGAGGTCGTTCTCTGAATAGAGCTGCTGACAAGAGGAAGGTTCAGGGATTGTCCAAGCTCCCAATTAGTCTTCACTCAGGTGACGAATATTGTACCTGGCTTCCAGATTTAAATGAAACATTGATTTAAAGAAACAACAATTATACTAAAACCGGAATCCAAAAAAACAACACCAAAAACTAGAAAGTAGTAGAGGAAGTGGTGATTGGCTCACCATGATATATACATCATCACCCATGGTGCTGTGACCCGCGAAATTAACACCTGCTTTCACTCACACCGCTTCCCTGGAAAGTCACGGACACGATACTAGGACGCGACCATAGGCGGAGTTTGACTTTTGGGGCAGGGGGGGCACAACATGATGACCCCAAAACGCAGTGTCAGCAATAAAATTAACTTACAAGAATATTCAAAATAATAAGTTAACAATGAGCGTTTTTTGTTTCCCATTATTCTTGAGGGGAATTCTAAATCAGGCTGCTTAGGCAATACTTTTCGCCAAGATCGTCATCCATTGAATTCGTTATGCCCGGTGTCGTGCCAATGTAGCTACCCCAGTCAAAAATTGTATCCCCTGGAGGAGCCATAAGGAGGTAGATTTGTGTGTTAATTATTCAATCCAAAAAAATGTGTTTCAATCAAAATTATATATATATATTAAGAGTGTGACAATACCTCGATACAGCGATATATCGCGATATTTTGCAACCCGATTGGTTATCGATATGCTCCCGCCAAGTATCGATACTTTTATTTAACATATTGGCCATACAATGGAGTATGGATGCTGTAAACTGCTCAATGTTTGTTGAGCAATTCCTTGACGGTCCACTAGGGGCGCTCGGGAGTGGCGGTGAAGGTAAAGTGTGCACAAGTCGACTAGAGAAGAAGAGAGGAAGCTCCAAGTGGGTTGAAAAAATAAAAAAGCTTCGTGAGAACGGTCGAGTAAAAAATGAGAAAAATATTGCTACAAATCACACATGGGGACACACTTTAGATTTTACACCAACAACAAAGGAAGTAAGGTGAACAAGGATTTTGCTGTATGCAAGATCTGTCTAACAAAAATAAGGTCCACTGGCAGCTGGTGACGAGGTGCACACCGGGTTTCTTCACTGCTTCGCTTCCATCACTTGAGGTAAGAAAGTTTTGCAATGTAATTGATTTTTAATTTACATGTATTATTTTGATGGCATTTGGTGTTGAATGATATAAAATAAAACAGCACCCTAAACTGGATGAAAATGAATATTGAACAAGCCCACATGAATTTACCGATTTATTTGATATTATTTGAGAAGCACTGTCCATCTAGTTTACTGCACAAACTGTTGTTATTGCCATTTTGATACAATAAGCTACAAAAATGGTTTGAATAGCTTCCGAAATATATAAAGTGATGTGCATGATAATTAATGTACCCTACATATTAAAAATAGGTAAATATTGCATTTTTTATTTCTATACGTTCAATTCATTTTTTTTATTTATTCACTCAATACTTCCAACACAAAAAAATATATATCAGGATTTCAACTCAAAAGTTAAGTAGCTAATATTTTTTGTTTTATTTTGTTATTTTTAAGGTGAGGAAGAATGTGACTGACCAAGTCTGACATCTCAAATGCTGAAGCAGATAGTGGAAGTGCTCAAACCAACGCTTTTGGCAACAATGGTCATATACGAAGAAAAGACCCACCAATTTTATCATTGCCCCTCTCCAAGCTCAACTGCTGACTGACACCTACAGCACTGTTTTTTTTTTTTTTTTCAAAGATTTAAAACTTTAAAGAAATCAAGGGTGCCATTCATCATGATCTCTCATTCATCAGTGGTTGTGGTTTGTTTCCTCTCTGTACGTAGGTGCACAATTTGCAGTAGATTTTTATTTTACAGCAATGTTGCACAGAAAAGGTGTCACTGTTTAATAAATGACTTAAACAGTATTTTTTCTATTTTGAATTTTTTTATTTCGTTTCAACAGTTGTATCGTAGAATATCATGTATCCCATTTCTGACCAATACATCGATAATCGCTGTATCGTGATATCGTGAGATAATCGTTATCGTGAGCCTTGTATCGCGAATGGTATCGTAAGATGCCCCGAGGTTCCCACTTCTATATTTTTTTGGGGGTAAATGGTGTTTACCTATATAGCGCTTTTCCACCTTTCAAGGCGCTCAAAGCGCTTTACACTATCTCGCCATCTACCTACTGGTGACGCAGCACCAGGAGCAACATGGGGTTCAGTATCTTGCTCAAGGACACTTAGAAGAGTTCATCAGGGCAGAGAATCGAACCCACAACATCTGGTTTGGGGGACAACTACTCTACCACTGAGCCACGCCATCCCATTTTGATTGAAGTCAAGGTTTTTTTTTTTTTTATTGAAGCAACTTTTTGATTGAAGTAATGTTGATTGGTGTTTGGGCCACATTTGGGCTAGGACATTTGTCTCTTTAATATTGAATCAAAAAATATGTAACTTCAAAAAAATATAGATTTAGAAAAAAAATCACTTCAATGAAAAAAAAAAAATTCAACGTATAGATAGAGAAGAAAGTATAGAAGAAAGTAGAAGAAAGTTTTTGAAAAAATTGCATTTGAACACTTAAATTTTTCATTAAAAAAGTTTTCTTTGATTGAAGCAATCCTTTTTGTGTTTGGGCCATATTATGATTAGAACATTTCTGTCTAAATCATTCAATCCTCCAAAAAGTTGCTTCAAACCCCTAAAAAATATATATATATATATTTTCAATCAAAGAAAAAAAATCATTTAAAAAAATAGTTTTTCTCTAATATACTGTATATATACAGTGGGGAGAACAAGTATTTGATACACTGCCAATGGGTTTTCCCATTGACTGTGTATCAAATACTTGTTCTCCCCACTGAATATATATATATATATATATATATATATATCAGTACATTACAGAAAATAATTAACTTTATCACAATATGCTAATTTTTTTAGAAGGACCTGTGTTATTGTATGTTTTTGCTGATTAGCTGCCTCCGTGCAGAGCGCTGTTAGATATTCATGTGCAATTTATTTTGAGTGTTGTGAAAAGTGGGTATTAAACCAAGGCTTATTGGATCTTTAAGTTTTCAAATGTGTTTGTGTTATTGCGCCGTCTACTTGTGAGGATTTGCATGATAAAGCAAGAGCGCTTTTATTTCCAATACAAAAACACCAACACACTCTGTGGGTGAAATAGAAGGCTGTCTTTGTAGTAGCTTAGTCGTAGTGTGTAAACTATCAAGCATGCGTGTAAACTGCCATTGCACACGCCTTCTATATATATATATATATATATATATATATATTAGGGCTGTCAAACGATTACAATTATAATTACAGCTTAAAAATTAATTAATCGTAATTAATGGCAATTAATCGCAATTCAAACCATCTATAAAATATGCCATATTTTTCTGTAAATTATACATATATTCTGTAAAATAATTTGTTGGAATGGAAAGATAAGACACAAGATGGATATATACATTCAACATACGGTACATAAGGACTGTAGTGGGCATTTCACTCTACTGTCATTTAAATCTGTCTATGCTGTCCTCACTCCGAAGCGTTTACTTTTTCCAAAGCTAGACAGCTGGTGAACGACGCCTTAATAATCAGACTTCTTCCTTTTTCATCTGATTTATTAATAAAATGGCCTCAAACCACTGTCCTCTTTAGACCGTAGTGAAACTACAAAAAAAAAAGTACACAAGCATTGCATTAGCAACAACGTTAGCTTAGCACGCTATACAGGTTCACTAAACATAAACAAAAAGCGTCTCATACAAAAAATATAACATTTCGCTACTAACATAATATGTACATTCTTTACAACAACCATACTTACGGACAAATCTTGTCCAAGGATCATATAAGCACAACATTACAATGTAGGCGTCAGCCCGAGACGTCGTGCAGCCATATTGAACTGGCAAGAAAGCAATAAACCATGTCGCAAAGCGACCACAAGAGTTCGCTTTTAGACAGCACAAAAAACCTTGCTGTAAAACTTACCAAAAGGCAGAATACTGTCTGAGTGGGACATGTGCGTTAATTGCGTCAAATATTTTAACGTGATTGATTTAAAAAATTAATTACCGTGCGTTAACGCGATAATTTTGACAGCCCTAATATACATATATATATATATATATATATATATATGCAAAGCTTATGACTGTCTAAGGTGCTTGAAAAAAAATTGACGCATTATAAAAATATGTTTTTTGTTCATTTCATTCAATGTTGTTGCAGTTTTATAGCTTTATACTTTATACCATATGTATATATGTAGGAAAGTCAATTACATGCAATGACAGTTTTCGGCCACCGGGGGGGCCTGGCCCCCCCTGGCCCCCCCCTTAAAATCCGCTTATGGAAGACTATAAACGTCCGCGTAATCGCCGTGTCAGTCGACCCGAAAAATTGTTTTCACATACAACTGCTGCACAGTTAAATCTAGTGATATTCCTGGTGTTTCGGAGTGTGTGAAAGGGGCTTTGGAGGACTGAGCGTACGTACGTTGTCATTGACCGGCTCATCCTCAGTAGCCACCTGGATGCTGTAGGCCAGGAAACAAAGGACAGCGCCGATCCACAACAGGATGGAGAAACCGCCAAACAGCTGCCGGCAGAACTTCACCCACTCGGGTGTGGTGGGCGGAGGTGTCAGCGCGTTGGGACCATCCCTGGCCAGGACCTCAGCCGCCTTTGCATTGGTAAGGCCCTGAGGGAGAGAAGAAGAAGAACATAATTTTGTAACAGGGACATCTATCACCGTCAATGGCAGTCAATGAGTTAAAAGTATAATGAGCTCCAATTGGAAAACAGTTGTTCAAAGTATTCAAGTATGCAAATCTTCAATTTCTTAGACCACTGACAAAGGAGAAAATGACGTTTAGACATAATTTTTTTTTTTTTTTTTTTTTTAAACACACAGCTTACAAGCGTAGCAATTTCATGTCAGTTATACCCACTTAATCATTTACCAGCCACAAGTTAGCGCTAGCTTGACTTTGAATTAAAGCAACACTAGGTAATTTTTCAACCTTTATAAAATATTTTCATAACATTTGAGATATGTCGACTGACAACTAGTTAAATGACACCTTTTTTATATCTTGACGGCGTCTGTATCACTTTCACTGCCACAAATCAACTTTAAGGAGGGTGGCAGGAACCCTGCCACACAAAAAAAAAAACTACAAATGTGCTGACTGCTTTAGGGCATACGTCTCTTCCCCCATTCATTATGAAGACGGAAGTCGATGCTAACGCTTTTGCGCGAATTCTGCAAAGATGGCATAAGCAACAGAGACAAAAAGTTTTGTCTGAGGTGGAAAAAGAAAGGGCGTCTATCAGGATATACAGAATAAACACTGGCCAGGCTTTCACTCGCTGGCGTGACACCCCCACCAAACATACTCATCAGTGCTGACGAGTTCAGATAGGGTGGGGCGGTTAGCCACACGGTTGCTAACCGTCATATGCTATTGTTTAGCCACAACTGGATTCATTACTTTATTATTTTTCATCCTTCACAAAACTGCTGGAAAACAGAAATGTTGGTTAATCCATCTGCAGGCGACCATCATGATTTTACGACACTATGAGGGTGTGCGCTGGTCCTGATCGGAAACGCAGCGCTGGTCGTCATGAGAAAAGCGGTCTTCCTTAAGGCAAAACACTATCGCCTTTGTCCACCGGCGTCGCTAAAATCGACTATAACTGAAAAGTTACCAAGTCTTGCTTTAACCATGCAATACGCAACAACTCAAGCGATTAAAAACCAACCCAAGTACAGCAAAGTATTTGTACTTGATGACTTCCAACCAGTGTTTTGTGGAGTAGTTCTGCCCGGCCCGTTTAACAGCTCGAGTGTCATAAAGTGGGCGACGCTTCCCCCGCACTGTAAAACTGCTGCATGTAACTTTATTGAACATTTTGTCCTGATTTTTACGCCCAATAAAATCAGGCGGAAAAATATAGATTTGCCTCAGTCACATTGTGTGTGTGCGTGCGGGTTTGTCATACTTTGATTTGCAGACAATCCTCGTGAGAACTCATCGACTGCTTGGCTTGCGATTTAGTGTGTCAACACATCAATTGTCTGTCTGGAAGCTCGCCGACGTTCTTTAAGACAATTTCATCCGAAACAGTGTGTGTGTGATTGAGAGAATAAACGTAACCAAGGTGAACAGGGACACCCCAGGGCACTTAACATATGTGTGTGTGCTTGTCCGTGTGTCTACCTTGGCAAGGTCCAGTCCGTACCGCTTGCTCAGGTCATCAGCTGAGATTTTGTGGTCATCCTGCACAAAACGAGTGACAAGGTTTATGTGACACATGACCCTAACCAATCAGCTTATAGATCCCACCTGCCACTATTTTTGATGAACAGATCAATTCATTCTGTCATAGAACACACAAACACAGTCCATTGGTGCTTTTAGTGGCGTTTATTTAGTACGACAGCCCTGTGAAATGGTTATTAAATAATTCAGACGCCCATTAAATAAGAAGAAATTCTACTAATTTATTAAAAATTCCTTTGAATAATTAATAATTGCTTAACATTGCCTCCTTTAAACGGTCATAGAATATATATATACACACTCACGCACATATAAATCAGTCAAGAAATAATTGCTTTAAAAAAGGTGGCATTAATGGAAATTATGTTTCTTTAAATGGGTCAATTTCATCAATTATATTACATTCTAACTGATTGATTTAACTTATTTTTATATATTTCATTAGCACCAACTATTAAAATTTGGGTACATTCATTTTCGTGCAGACTGAGGAATGCGAGTTTTCTTTTTTAACTCTTTGGCTTGAAATAGACATCCAGTCTATTTTAACTGCATGGGAGCTCATGGATTCAACGAAAATCTTTCTTCATTACCAAAATGTACAAGGTGTGCTCAGTGATTATAGGTAGTACATTCATCAACAACTCAGTAAACTGCCACTAAGTCAATGTCATGTGATAAGATTGTATATTACCATAAAAGTGCATGTAACACCATTAAAAAAAATCGTAAGTAGCATTATTATGTAAATTTAAATAATATTTTCAGACGATTCGACTATATAGAACAGTTTGACAAAGCGCAGATGATAAGAAATGAGTCTTTTAATCTGCCATTTAGCTCTTCCCATCATTATAGCGCTCTGGCGCCTCTATCTGGGTGATGACGTCAGCAGAGTAGTGATTTCAGCGGATTTAGAATTCAGCCCAATGGAGGAGGAAGATTCAGAACGAGAAAAAGGCGACAGAGAGCAGACTGCAAAATGTCATCATTGTTTTTAATCGCTCTTCTCCAACATTTTCACAGGATAGTCTTTGTATCTACGTATTATTCCCCAATTGCTAAAAAAATTGTATGGTGATTAAAAAAATAACATTCTTGTTATAAATGGAATATGAAATATTAAAAATGCATTTCTTCGGTACGATTAAATTATTCCTAAACAAAAGTAGTTATCTGCAACATGGAAGCATTTGCATGGTTGAGCACCAACGTGTTATTCCACAACAGCCAAGGAGAAGGATTTAGGAACTGGACTTCAAAGTGAAGGTTTATTTCCTGCTATACTGCATCATGGTCCAATTTCTTAAACCTCCCGAATTTTATTTTATGCCACCGGCGCTAGTCCGGCCATTGTCATTTCCCTGCGGGGACTCGGAAACTAGGAGTGAGGCTACCTGCTAACCCAAACCGAGCGGCTCTTCCAAGTCTCTTCCTAGTCTTTCGAACACGAAAAATCACACAAAACTACCCCGACTTATGTCACACGTGGCGGCGAGGGTGATTGTCTTCACCGATCGGCCAGCCCTCGGTCGCGACCAAGTTTCGGCTCATCGTTAGGCAGACAGTGGCCGTCGCCGGGGACGCAGCAGGGGAATGAATGCCGAAAATGGTGCATTCTCTGTGGACAAGCCTTTGTCATACTTTTTTTTACCCATTCTTTGTGGTGGACAGGATCTTTTTAAAACCCAGAAAGGCTCACACCCCTCACCCTGGTGTAGAAACAAAAGCCTGCACCACATTGGGCTGGCGTGACGCGAAAAATAAAAGAATTGATCGGCAAAATCAGCTGGATGCGCAGTCCTTTGGCATAGTATGGCTGTATAGTGAAGATGATGTTTCCCGTTAAAGTGCATGTGACACGTAATAAGCATGCATGCGGGGCGGCTATTTTTTGGCACAACACCGGCGGCTTGTCGCACATCCATCCGCCGGGAGAGCACTATATTCGGGTTATTGTGCTCATGTGCCCGGTGTTCTGTCAAATTTTCCGACCGATCAGAAATTGCAACTTTGAGTTAAAAATAGCCGCGAATACAGCGATTACAAAGTAAACACCACAAACTCGAAGACATCACTCGGTGCGGGTTAGCATGTCGGCTAGCCGTCACGCCTCTTGGTTTGTTGACATTCTCCGAAGCCGGGGGAGGTAAATGACATATATGTCCGATTTAGGTGTCATAAAATATCGTTCGGGAGGTGCGACAGTAAAGGTGAAGTCGACAGTTTTGACCATTATGGAGTAATTTTGCCATGTCGTCCTGAATAAGTGCATTTTTATTATTTCATATTCCATTTAGCACAAGACTGTTATTTGTCATGACCATGCCATTTATTTAGCAATTGGGGAAAATAGTTGGATAAAAAGAATATCCTGTAAAAATATTGAAGTAAAGAGACAGAAACAATGACATTTTGCAGCTTTCTTCGTCGCGTTTTCCTCGTTGTGAATAGTTCCCCCTCGACGGGCTGACTGGTCCTTCTCAAGCCATTTATTTAGCTATTGGGGAAAAATACTTGGATAAAAAGAATATCCTGTAAAAATATTGGAGTAGAGAGACTGAAACAATGAAATTTTGCGGGTCTCTTTGTCGCGTTTTCCTCGTTCTGAATAACTCCCCCTCAATGGGCTGAATAGTAAAACCGATGAGCCCAGTCTCCCGCTGATGTCATCCACCTGTTGGGGACGCTAGAGCCCTATAATGGTAGGCGTGGCTAACTGGCAGATTAAAAAACTAATTTCTCGTCATCTGCGCTTTGCAAAATTGTTGTATATAGTCGAATCGTCTCAAAATATGATTCTAATTCACATAATAATGCTATTTAAGACTTTTTTTCTCCTGTCATATGCTCTTTAACGTCACATCCGCCTTTTTCCTCAATCTGAGACCGGAAGTCTGTCATTTTCATAGCATGGGATTAAAAAAATGTAATAAATATATCGATCATTTCTGCACACATCCAAGTGGTCCAATTCATTCAGGAGCATAAAATACCGGGTCTAATATGAAATAGACATGCTTTTTTGTGTCACAAGCACTTTAAAGAAAATAAAAAGGAAAGAAACAGTTTATCTTAAAACAAAAAAATGACTTCATTAACACAATGCTAATCAGAAAAGATTCAAAATGCATCAATTTGCCTGAAATTAAGGGGGGGATAAATCATTTAAGCTGAGTACAACGTACGTTTGGCATATTTATTAGTCTTAGCGTTCGGGTAATTTTCGTTTGTCTCATTATCTCTGTTTCTTGCAGCCTTTCTTTTTGCCCTTATGCACAAAGTTGTCTCTCAAGGTTTTGTTTACTCTCTTCGTCTCATTTGCTTGGTACAAAAAACAGCTTAATTCTAGTACAGCCAACAAAAAAAACATGTTCCCAAGGGTCACACATGCACTCCTAGCATCGGGTCACGACCCACTATTTTAGAAGCACCCGATCGACCCAGATTATTGAAATGTTGCACCAATAATTTTCACATTTTCTATTGCTGTTTTAGTATAGTGATCTCTTGAGATAGGAGATTAATAATAATGTACCAATTCTTACGGATCAAATCATCGACTGAAGAAATGTTCAATACAGAATCGAGCTGACACCTTCAATGAACCTGTTTAAATTTTGTGAGAAAATACTGAGTCAGCGCAGCACTCCAAGGGTCCACAGTACTGTACACGCCAACCATAAATCATGCTGACAGGCGGCCAAAAGCTCACAAAGACAAGGACGGACGGACTGACAAAAGCCAAGCGCAACACTTGTCATGATCCACGCCGCCAAAAAGGTCGGCCTGACAAGCGACGCGTCAGAAGATGGCCGACCGAGAAAAAGCCAGGCTGCATTTCACAGTGGCGTTTCTGACAGAAGCTCACGAAGTCGCAGCATGCCGCCGGTGGCCCACAAATTATTCAGCGGTGGAGTACAAAGCGGACCAGCCAGAGGGCAGTTGGGAGGCAGGAGGGGAGGGCAGTTGGGGGGGTCTCTGGCGCATGGATTGCAGACCTCTTGTTTGTATTTAGAGGTCTTTGTTGTGTGAGACTGTGTGTGGAAGAAGCCATTGAGAACCATCCTGATATTAAAATTTGTTCATTTTATACGCCAACTAGTTCATAGTTGAATTACCAATTGTAAAATGAACTAGCTGACACTGCAGTGGAATCTTTTGTTTTTGTTATCAAAGTTAGTAAAATAATAAGTTGAACACATTACTGTTGTCTTTGTGACAAAGAAGTGGGGCCTGTTTAAAAGAATGCCCAATAGAGCTTTATCATGCTATTTTTACCTCTCCAAGTACACATCGCATTTTGATGGCGCATGTTAATGACTTTGAGTTGCTTGATATAAGGCTTGGATGTACTGTATTAAGACAGAGTCAGCGCTGTAACTAACTGACGGCTATCTTTTGACATGAAATATCTCTGGCGGTAAACATTGTAGCGGATGTAAGGTGAATTATATTATTCACTAAAATGCTCTTAACTTGCTGGAGTCTTGACGGATTTATTGACATGGCTATGATTCAGGGTTATAATATAACAAAGATATAATTATTAAGTATGCAGTAAAATGATTGCATCTCTAAAATTTATGACAAACCAAGCTGTTTGAAAATCCGTACAAAATTGAGCAGCCTATTGTTATTTCAATTATTATTACTGGTATTACTTATGTTTTGTGGCTCGAATGGTCCTGTCCTTAAGATGGCCAAAATGTGACAACGCCCATCTGCAATGATTCACAGCGCGTAAAAGGCATCGAACCTTATAAATGATATATATCGTGTATTTCTCCCTGTAGTCATGAATCTTGATACTCTTGAATAAGAATGAACTTCAGTTCAAAATCCACTTAATGGCACCAGAATGACCTCATTCACAAAAACATTCATGAGGCTAAAATGGTCAGTTCCAGAATGACCTCAATCTCAAAAAAACATTCATGAGGCCAAAATGGTCAATTCATATTTGCCCAGAATATAAAGAAGTTCAAGAGCTTTTGCTTATTGAAATGGTTCAGGTACTATACAATACTCGTTAGCAGGGCCGGCCCTGTGTATAGGCGAGCTAAGCGATTGCCAAGGGTGCCATCTACTGGCAGGGGTGCTAAATTGCTTTGGAGGGGGGAGACACAGAAAAAAATTCTTACGCTACGCTTACAGAACATTTCCAAACATATGAAGTACATTTAAATGAGCAACACATGAAAAATATTCATCTTTCCAACCTGGATTGTATTAGCCACTTGCTATTTTGTGGCACACATGAGGAAGGGAGGAACAGTCCACAATTACAAAATTACATTATGTAAGCATAGGGTCTCCAAACTATTCCACATAGGGCTGCAGTGGGTACAGGATTTCACTCCAACTAAACAAGACCACACCTTTTTACCAATCTGGTGTCCTACAAGTACAATCATTTGATCGCTGTTAGGTGCTGCTTGTTTTAGCAGAAACCTCATTGGTTAAACTGTCTGTGCTCGATTGGTAAGAACAAAAGCCAGGACCCACAGCGGTCCTTGAGGACCGGCTTGGAGACCCTGGATGTAAGCAGATCGACTTCACGAAAATGGACAAATAATGGCAGATGATTCAATCAAAGGTCATTCAAATTCGGTTTCAAAACGGAACTAAAATTATCACATAACAAACTAAAAAGCATAACTACTAATTAATATAAAAACTGGAACACTAAATAAATAATTAGTACGGAAAAATAAGTTAAATATTATGTACATCTGTAGTGCTGCAATACATGCTGCGACCCATGAGGCATGTTGTACGACAACAGTGTTGACAGCAGGTGGCAGCAGAGACGTCTATCCCGGGGGTCGGCAACCGGTGATTGGAGAGCCGCATGCGGCTCTTTAGTGCTGCCCTAGTGGCTCCCTGTAGCATTTTCAAAAATGTTTGAAAATGGAATAAAATGGTTGAGGGCAATGTATTTTTTGTTTTGATATGGTTTCTGTAGAAAGACAAAAATGACACAAACATTCTTAACATTTTCCAATGTTGTAAAAATTTGTAGAATAAATATTACATTTCAACATTTCTGTCAACGAAGATTTGCGTCATAGCCTGCGACACACGCTTGACTGCGCTTGACAGCTACGCAAGTGACACTCCGTTCAAGGGCGTAGTTTTGCATAACGACAGTAGGGACACAACACTACCAACTTTTCAGGATGTTCAAATTATCCCCACCAACTTTTAAGCAACCTTTATTTGCAATATATATTGACTTCAGTTATATACGTCATTTAGATTGTCTTCCGATATGTTGTAAGGATAGAATTGATCCTACCATTATTAAATCAATTATGTTCACTTACACTGACCCCTTTTCATTTGTAGAATGTGCTAGTCCATTTTTCCCCTGAAACGCACATTTGATTGGCTGATGACTAGAACCCCCCCCCACACACACACACATCCATTCACAGCCCAGCAGAAATACAACATGCCGCCTCCCCCGCTTCCTTCAAAAAAACGAGGGATATTAGATGTTTTTTTTTCCGTCAGCAGCAGTCACTGTAAGTTATATCATTGACGTCTAAAAAGACGTCAATGTTGTGGAGGTGGGGAACACTCCACTAATTTTGCTACTGCCACAGGGCTTCAAGTCGAATTTACTGACAGATTTCTTGAAATAAGAAAAACATCTAGCTGAAAATAAGCTTAACAGACTTATTTTAATCAAAAAGTTTGTATATTTAATCTTAAAAGAAAAACTTGTTCGTCAGAAATGTTCTTAAGTCAAGAATATTGTTCAAAACATTTGATTTTTTTTTTTTTTTTTCTTGATTTAGGTGAACGATGAACGACTTTTGGATGTATAGGTTCAATACGAACAAATACAGTGGGGAGAACAAGTATTTGATACACTGCCATTGGCAGTGTATCAAATACTTGTTCTTCCCACTGCAGTAACATTTACTGAAAGTAAGTGGAAGAATCTGACGCATTAATTTGTTAACTAGCCTTTAACACTAAAAAAAGATGGTGGAAATTATTTGACTTGATTTTTAAAAAATATCATATTAAGACATTATAAATTTGCAGTGTGAAAGTTAGTGTAGATCAATAACAATACAGATTTATTTTGCACTAATCATTTAACCTATCAATTAATTAGGTTCATATTGGTGAGAAATGTAGCCCTGACCCCCATTCACCAAATATGTTTGGTCTTATTAATGTCCCATCCCCAGCAAAAAGTGTACATGCAGGTTATGCTGTTATAGCGTCCCTACTAATATTAAGACCAAACCTAACCTACACCCTTGGTTTCGTTATTCTCGCTGTATGACTGGCCAAAGAGTTGAAATGCTCTCCCATAAAATGCATCTTTAAAAATGAAACGTCGGTCACAACAACGCTAGGACGAACTGATGGGTTATTTTTTCCTGTAACCATGGATGAGTTATATGAGGAAATTTTCCTCTACTTAAAGTAAGGAGAATGCAGCATCAGGACTCTCTCCTCAAAATGTCCCAAGGGCCAAAAGGCCCACATTCGAGAGGGACAGATGTGTGCGCACACGTTTGCTCTTTTATATAACTTTAACAGTTGTTAATGATTCTCTCTGTGTCTGATATCATCAATCGCTTTACATACGCATTTTTAAATAGGCACTTTTAAGTGAACACATTCAAGAACAACGTCCCCTTTTTTGAACAGGCATTTTATTGGAGAGCATTTCGACTCTTCGGCCAATCATATGGCGAGAATAACGAAACGTCACTGTCAAGCGCAGGCCCCCCGAGGAAATAGTGAGGGCGAGTGGATAGTGTAACTACACCAGGAGATAATAAAGCGTGGAAAACCGTTCACAGATGGTGAGTACATGAAGGAGACATTCATCAACATATCAGAACACCTATTTGCAGACTTCAAAAACAAAACCGAGATAATAAAAAATAAATCAAAGACATGCCCAGATAAGGGGCATGTTCTGCACGTTCCATTTTGTTGTTCTTCGAAACCTCAAAATAAAAATGACATAAAAAAACAGATTCCTTCATTGCATTTCTATAATTTCATAAAAGCAATGAAACGAGTTATTAATATTGTAATGAAGTTAAACTTGAGGTGGCATCATACAACAAAGATGTCACATGGTGCATTGGATGCACTGCAGGGAAAATAAACATTAAATCATGAAGGCTTATTATGTATTTTAGCTGACTTTTAATTCATTTCATTTTGATAGTAGGCTAATATAGCTAGTACAGATACATACAGCATGTGTTGCCTTCATTATTAGGCTTATTTAAGGCTTTTAATTTTTTGCAGCTCCAGACATATTTGTTGGTGTTTTTTTTGTCCAATATGGCTCTTTCAACATTTTGGGTTGCCGACCCCTGGTCTATCCCAAAGGAAGTGAGAGTTTACATTAGGGTTGGGAATCTCTGGCATGAAGCCGATTCGATATGTATATAGATACACAGGTTACGATTCGATTAAAAAAACGATACATTTTTAAGGCCGAGCGATTTGATACGATTCGATACAGTTTAAGAACAATACGGTTCGATACAGAGTGAAAACGATACAATAGTAAACATTTGTTGTGTGTGTTCGTACAGTATTTTAAACATATAAAAAAAAGATTAAATCAAACAACAAAATTTCATACCAATGTTATGTTTTATTTTTTTATGGAAAAAAAATAAAGCCTGCTATATGTAATAATAAAGTGCAATAATTTAATTACTGTATTTCCTGGTGTTTTTAACACAATAAGTAAGTAATTTAAGTGCAAACCTTCAACGTAAACATCCTACAGGCAAAAAATATTAATTATATGCAGCAGCTCTAGAAAAAAAGAATTAAACCTGCTAGTGTTATCATAAATAAATAATAAATTATGCTTTACCACTGGTATAACTGGGGGAATAAAAACATGCCATTTTAGATAGACAGGTCTATAATGAATCATTACTTTAACCTTATACACAGCAAAGTCATTCACTTATGCCTGTGCTTCCACATTTTTTTTATTACTCATCACTGTCTATATCTTTTTTGAAGGGCAGATTTTTCTTGAAGAAGATCAACTGATCCATATGTTCATGATTAAGTAGACTGCGTTTCGTGGAAACAATATGCAGCCCTATCCACCATGGTAGTGGGTTATTTTTCAGGGTTAAAAACTCACGATCTCTGTACCGCTTCACACTAGCTCTGTCCCATGTGAACAGATCTAGCTGCTTTCGTCACTTCATAGTCCGAATTTCGTTTTCCTGGGTGCGTTGAAAATCAATCGCTGCACGTCGCTGGCGTGGTGCGCAAACTGTCCATTGTTTTGGCATGTTGCTCCGTTGCCACTACTAGTTTCGTTTTGGGCTGTGAAGAAAACGCTACGGAGCGTGCGTTACAGTGGTTTTGTTAGCTCTCGCGTTGTTATGACACGCCTGTGACGATCGGGTAATGACGGCGACTACTAGCGGTTCTGCCGAAATGAATGGGAAGTTGAGGCAACCACGACGGCGGTCACAATATAAGTGCACTGTGTGGTGAATGACACAAGCGCAACATGTGAGGTAAAAGCTACAATATTTTCATATTAAGCAATGCATTGAACTAGGCATTAGAAGCCGATTCTTGTGCTCGCTATAGCCGAATTTTATCTCTACTATCGGTTCATTGAGTATTTAATGGCTAATTACTGTCGAATGGTAACTTTACTATCGATACAGCTGTATCTCTCACCTGTGAAACCGGATATCTGGTCGTATCGGTTTATCGTTCTCAAGCTTAGTTTACATTGAGCAGCGACAGCCAAATGAAGCTTCTTGAAGCAATGAAGCTTTGCAGCCAATTGATTCAAAGCTTCGTGGAGGTTCAAGTGGTCATGAATCCCAAGAGGTGAACGGTGTTGACAATTATATGGCTATTTGTTTAAGAAAATGATATTATGGGCTTGTGTTACTATATGAAAAAAATACAATAAATGTTATTAGGATAATTTCGTATTAATTTATATTCAGAAACAATTTTATAGTGTTTTGGCAAAATATGAAATATTTTAAGTATTATATACAGTTGTGGTCAAAGGTTTACATACACTTGTGAAAAACATAATGTCATGACTCTCTTGAGTTTCCAGTTATTTCGACAACTCTGATTTTTCTCTGATAGAGTGATTGGAACAGATACTTCTTTGTCACAAAAAACATTCATGAAGTTTGGTTCTTTTATGACTTTATTATGGGTGAACAGAAAAAAGTGATCAAATCTGCTGGGTCAAAAATATACATACAGCAGCGCTAATATTTGGTAACATGTCCCTTGGCCATTTTCACTTCAATTAGGCGCTTTTGATAGCCATCCACAAGCTTCTGGCAAGCTTGTGGTTCAATCTTTGACCACTCCGCTTGACAGAATTGGTGCAGTTCAGTTAAATCTGATGGCTTTCTGACATGGACTTGTTTCTTCAGCATTGTCCACAAGTTCTCAATGGGTTTTAAGTCAGGACTTTGGGAAGGCCAACCGAAAACTTTAATTCTAGCCTGATTTAGCGATTCCATTACCACTTTTGATGTGTGTTTGGGGTCATTGTCCTGTTGGAACACCCAACTGCGCCCAAGACCCAGTCTTCAGGCTGATGACGTTAGGGTATCTTGAAGAATTTGAAGGTAATCCTCCTTCTTCATTATCCCATTTACTCTCTGTAAAGCACGAGTTCCATTGGCAGCAAAACAGCCCCACAGCATAATATTACCACCACTGTGCTTGACGGTAGGCATGGTGTACTTGGGGTTAAAGGCCTCACCTTTTCTCCTCCAAACATATTGCTGGGCATTGTGGCCAAACAGCTCGATTTTTGTTTCGTCTGATCACAGAACTTTCCTCCAGAAGGTCTTATCTTTGTCCATGTGATCAGCAACAAACTTCTGTCGAGCCTTAAGGTGCCGCTTTTGGAGCAAGGGCTTCCTTCTTGCACGGCAGCCTCTCAGTCCATGGAGATGCAAAACACGCTTGACTGTGGACACTGACACCTGTGTTCCAGCAGCTTCTAATTCTTGGCAGATCTGCTTTTTGGTGATTCTTGGTTGAATCTTCACCCTCCTGACCAATTTTCTCTCAGCAGCAGGTGATAGCTTGCGTTTTCTTCCTGATCGTGGCAGTGACAAAACAGTGCCATGCACTTTATACTTACAAACAATTGTTTGCACTGTTGCTCTTGGGACCTGCAGCTGCTTTGAAATGGCTCCAAGTGACTTTGCTGACTTGTTCAAGTCAATGATTCGCTTTTTCAGATATATGTATGTATATTTTTGACCTAGCAGATTTGATCACTTTTTCTGTTAACCCATAATAAAGTCATAAAAGAACCAAACTTCATGAATGTTTTTTGTGACAAAGAAGTATCTGTTCCAATCACTCTATCGGAGAAAAATCAGAGTTGTAGAAATAACTGGAAACTCAAGAGAGCCATAACATTATGTTCTTCACAAGTGTATGTAAACTTTTGACCACAACTGTAGGCCTATATATTGCTATTTGCTTTTTTGGAGAGGGTCTCCTAGCTACACGTCCCCTAGGGCACCTAGTCACCCAGGGCCGGGGCTGCTCATCAGTAATAAGAGTTGGAAACTCTTTAAGTCGTTGGCTGCCACTGATAGCGAAAGACACCCAGTCCATTTGAACTAAAAAGGATTGCACACCTATGGCAGCCAATGAGCTCACCAGCAACCATTTTAGAAATAGTTCATTCATTTCATATGGATCAAATGCCAAGCTATAAATGAGCATTAGGAATCTTACCAAGGCCACCTCCTTCTTCAGCTCATCTAAATCTCGGTTTTTCTTCTTCTTCTTCTCTGAACCGCACTATAAGGAAAAAGGAGACATCGTCATCATCATAGCCACCATCATCGTCTACACAAGAAGGGTACAATTAAGTCATTTGCTGACATCGATAGCCATAAGCGATTAATCCATTTTGACTGGCAGTGATAATTTAGTCATTGGCTGGCATTAACGCCCATATATGTCCAATCCATTTCAACCGGGAGGGTTGGCAGCAAAAGAACATTTGTTCATTCACTGCCAGACCTCCAGATTCAAATTCATTGGATGTCTATCACCATCAATGGCAACGAATGAGTTAAGGAAGACAGCAATTATGATGTTTACTTGAAAGAACATTCAATCTATTTTAATGGTAATTAACAGCCGATTGTTTGTTCTGCGTCTTGTGAAACCACCGCTGCACGCAGAGGAGTGAAGAAGCTCCTCACACAGAACGTGCAAGTCACCTGTCGCCGTCAGTCTCGGCAAGCGCACGGCCAGCCAGGAGAAGACGGCCACAGAGGGAAAAGTAATCAAACGGAGGCAAAAAGGGAGCGCCTAGCCCGAAATGGCGTCTGGCGGAGCAATTCTCCTTCAAGATTACACTCCCGTCCTACCATAAAGCTAAATGGAATGGGGCCCGAAGGCAGCAAATAAAAACACAATTGTGTCATTATGCAAATAAAAATCAAGCCGGGAACGATATTTCCCCATCTCATCCAGAGATGTTAAGTGTGTCGGAAATAAAGATAAAGCAAGGCAATGCTGAGCTTTTTTGTTTGCAAGCTAATTTGCTTTTAGGGAAACAGCACATTTTGTAGGCGGGCCCAGCAGCTCAGCTCTGCAGTTTTGGGAAAAATCAGTCCCTGAGGACATTTTAAATTAGCAACCTGAAATCTTTCAAATATGTCAATCACAAATAGACCCAAGTCTTACGAACCAATGCCTAATAGTGTGGTCAGCTGGGAAAATATGTGCAGTGGTACCTCTACTTACAAAATTAACAGCTTCTGTAAGTAGTTTTGGAAACTGAAACGTCCGTAAGTAGAGACACGTTTTTCATGTAAATGCTCTAATCCAGTGGTGTCCAAACTATTCCACATAGGGCCGCAGTGGCTGCTGGATTTCATTCCTACACAACAAGACAACATCTTTTCACCAATCTGGTGTCTCACAAGTGTAATCAGTTGATTGCAGTCAGGTGCTGCTTGTTTTAGCACAAACTTCATTGGTTAAACTGTCTGTGCTCGATTGGTAGGAACAAAAACCAGGACCCACAGTGGCCCTTGAGGACAGGTTTGGACACCCATGCTCTAATCCATTCCAAGCACCCCAAAATTCAGACATAAATGTTTAAAAAGCATAAAAATGCATCAAAACACTTAACAGTTACCTGTTACAGTTACCGTAGGTAATTGCACAATAAACGCCGCTCCGCAGGGGGGCTATTTTCAAATACTTTTATTATATTTTCATATTATATAAATGTTTTTAAAACCGAAGCCGCTAGCGACCTAAAACCAAAACAGGCACGTCCCTTAGGCAATTATGAGTCTCCATGAGAAGCGGCATCATTAATTCAAAGTCATTCCCTCATAAAATCCCGGTTAATTATTTTTTATACAAGTTTAACAAACTTAAAATGGCTATAAAATTCTCTGATTTTACGATAGATGGACAAAAATCACCAAATGCAGCGATAATCAACTATATTTCTAGGATCAATAGCAATTTTTTAGCACATAAGTTTTTGCCCGCAATAGCAATTTAATTATTTTTTATTTCGTTTTCAACCGCTAATAAATCACTCAATTTTCACATCAGAAACTAAATACTTGAGGAAAGCATGCAGAATCATCTTAATTTCATCTAAAAATCACAAATGATTTAGTTTGAATTCTGATGCTGTTAGGTTTTGTGTTGGTTTTCTCCTAGTGTGACTTGTCCCTGTGATTTCCCATTGATTTCACCTGTTGTGCCTCCTAGTGTATCCTCCAATCTGCATCCTCCTGTGCTCACCTGTTCCTCGTTGTGTTGTTACCCCTTGTCTGTGTGTGTGTGTATAATCTCCCAGTTTCTTTTCACTCGTTGTTGCGTCATTGTCTATGTCAATGTACTTGTCCACGTTGATGCCTGCGTTTTCCCCCCCAGTTCCTCGTGTTACTCGCCCTGCTTTGAAAGTAAGTTGATTTGTTAGCCTGACTTTTGTTTGTTAAGAGTTTTTGGATACCCCAGTCGTTTTGTTGGTACTTTGTTTTTTGTTGGCATTCATTAAAAACCTTTTGCACCGCCATTCTGCCTCGCTTCCCTTTCCCTGCATTTGGGTCCACACACCACCTGCCTGCCCACGTTTCCCTGACAGATGCCACCATTGCCTCAGCGCATCTTGCCAGCTATTTGGCCCTCATCATTTTTAGATTAAAATGTTACGTACAATAAAACATGTAAAAGCCGATTTTTTTTTTTGGTATGGACACAGAAATGTCTAAATGACTAGTTTTCTGCCAAAAAAGGGCATTGGCCAAAAATACCTGATTATATGCATGTAAAGTTAACACTATTGTGTATGGATACAAAATTCAACATGGCGGCAATCACAAAACAAAAAGCTTTTTAAGTTGAAAATTTTTCTAAATAAATGCGTAAATCCTGGAATTTTTATAGATATTAACGTAAAAGTGTCTAGATTTTTGTTAAAAGCAAAAAACAAAAAACAAAAAAAATGGGCAGTTATCATTCATTTTACATAAATATTTCAAGCTAAAGTTACGATAATTTTTTCCATTCATTTCATTTTTTCACGTTTCAAAGTGCTTGCATGGTGCTTTTTTATATAATAATTACGTTGAATCCTCGACCAAATCACTCTCGAGACACTCCTGCCTGCTTGTATGCACTACAACCTTCGTGCTATTTCCACCTAAATACGCAGAGTTTATTGCAGTGAAACCTGCCACGATGCTTTGCGTTGCCCGGCCCCCTACGGGAAACCGTGGTGCAATGTCTGTAGGAGCTGTCTCGTCAATTCATAGTGAAGTCTATGAACGAGAGTTGTGCATGATATAAAAAGAAAGAATAGAATAAAGAATAAAAGTTAATACACTCACACAAAGCTGTCGGAACACCTCATGGCTTGAGGGGCGAATGAAAAGAATGCTGGGATACACACTTACACATACAGTAGAGGTCCCCTTTAAGCCCATTGAATGTCAGGAAGATGCTAACCAGCCAATAATCAATGGCAGCGCGGCTTTAAGTATGTTACGTTCAGTAAACTATGGGAGCTGCAAGAAGCAGCCCATTCTGTATTTTTGCCTTTCGTATTCTGAAATTTCTTATGTAACAAAAAGCAACTATTTTCCCATTGCGGTGTGTCATTACCTGAAAATTCCATATGTAAAGACAAGTAGAGGCACCACTGTATAAGGTTCCTGAAGAATTATTGCACAGTTTGATAACTACAGTATGTGGTGTTTCAATATTTGGTACTAGACTTGTATTTGCCAAAAGTATCGCACCAGGTAATTTTTAGGTGACGTGTGATGTCAAGTTGTTGACTGGGCTTCACTGGCACTCTCCAGTTGCTATTGTTTAATACGCTGGATCGCTGTAACTGTCAAATTTTCTGTGATCGAAAGAAAGTTCTGGATGAATTGGTCAAGACAGGCAAAAGTAGAGCTTATCCTGTTTTTTTTTTTTGCTTGTTATTGAGACATCCAAACATTTTGCATTCCACCATGACAGCTAAGAATTCTGTGTGAGCTGAGCCTGTCAGTATGCATGGCAGAGTTGCCTCTTGACCAGACCTATCAATAGACATTAGTCTTCAAAGGAACCTAGGACGTAAAGACTTGTATGCTCTAATAAGCCACAATAATTCTGTTTTACTAAAATATGTTATTAGAAACACATAAAATATTGTGATTGATTTAACAATCTATAATATTTAGTACATGTTTTGACCTACGGAGGGCGCCATTTTTTATGCGCGCAGAGAGGCTCGGGGTGATGACATAGATTGTCTCTGTCATTACCAACATTACTTGGTCACTCCAATTCCTTCTACGCGGTGAGACATCCAACACATGTGCACATCGATTAAAAGCAGCTAGTACTGACTATTTGTGTTTTTATTCAATGTTTTATTACCTTTGGATTGCCTTAAAAATACTACATCGTCGCCTGTCTCATAGAGATGGACTTTTTTTGAGTCTCTGCGGGGTCTGCTTGACGAGCAGCACGGACTCAATGGCATCTTCCGCTGCACTAGTGGTCCCGGTCGTTCTGCTCGGTCGCCAAGTGCCTGGCATCCCAGGGGTCCTCTCGGTTGTTCTGCTCGGTTGTCCGCCGCCTGGCATCCTTCCGCCAGCGCTCCGACCGTGCGCCCCGGCCGTTCGTTGCCGTTGTATCGGGTTGCGGGTCTTACCAAATGCACTACTGCCCTCCAGTGGCCAGTTTTATTGCTTTAAAATGGATTTTCAGCTTTGTGCTTTGGAGCTCAGTTAAATCAGAACCCAGAGATGTCTCTTATGAAAAAAAAAGTAAAAGACGTATAAATACGTCTTTGGGACACTGAAACAATTAAAAATAGTATGTATGTATACGTTTTGGGGAGCAAATGAGTAAATGTTCCCCTCGGGTTCAAATTGAAAGGGTTGAACAGATGACATATTTATGTCACTTCAGTCATACTCGGGAAGCCCGGCAGCATAACCAAGTCACGTCACCGCCCTGCGACATCGACAACAATGGTTGATATATATCCTATGTTCTTATGTACCGGTAGTTAAAACTGAGATTTGGCATTTAGTATGTGAGGAAATGAGGGAAAATAAAAATTAGAAGATGGAGGTTGGGGTTATTGCTGTTTTTGTTAACTTTTATTTTGCAAATCATTGAAGAAAATACAATTTTGAAAGAAAATCCGTTTTTGTATGTGTTATAGTAATAACTGTGCTAAAACACTTTTCTTTGCATTTCAGTAGTTTAAGAGGTTTGATCCCTCACACCCCCCCCCAAAAAAAATGTGAAAGAAAAATAAATAAATAAATACATAAAATTTCTGGCTCCGTGGCGACCTTCACGTCAGAGAGTTCCGGAAAGAAATTCTAGCCACTTTCACCCCTGCCTGTACCTACTGTAGATTGTAGATACAGTCTAGTATGTAATCATACACGTCTGAGGTAGCTATTGTATTTCCCGCCAGCTACAAGAAATTGTGAACATTGTTTTCAAATAAAGCAGTAAAGCCTCAACAGTGGGATTCAAACCAGCAACAAGAAAGTTTAGAAATCTTGCGTAGTTGCAAATGCTTAACTGCTGCACCATGAGAATGAGAACAAGAGTGCAGTGACACCACTATTATCAAACTGAGTGCACTGATCCTCTAAAAACAAAAACAACAAAATACAATTTTTTTTCCTGACATGACTTTTAGTTAAATAAAAAATAATCTACATAAAACTGCTGTAAAACTTGCAGTTATCAAAAAACAATTTACCATTTTTACAGAGATGGTTATAATTTGCAATCTGAAATTTGGAAGTTTGGTCTTTTATGGAAAGCAAACAAAAAAAGCTCAAAAAGCCATCATGTGCAATGAACAGCAAGTCTACCAATTGAGTTTGAGGCAGCTATTTTAGGCTCATTTCCTTAAATGAGGTCACCATCATCACCCAATGTGAGAGGAGATGCTAGATGAAGACATTTCTTTGTCTTATTTTGCACCAAATTCCTCTTAAATGAGTCCTCTCAGTCTTGCAGAATTTCCCAGTTGTAGGACGAATAAAGGCTTATTCAAGTCTTATCTTCCGTCCCGACAAAGGAGCCCAGTAGTGCAGAATCTCCACAAGGGAAATCATTGAAAAAGGCCATTTGAAGTTCAAGTTTGACCATTTCCTGGTTAGCCAGCCTTTTCAAGCAATCATTGGGCCGTTTCTCATGTCAATCATCACACCAGCGCAAGAAAGGAATTTTATAAATATTTTAACAAATCGTATGGTTATATTTTTCATAACTAGGGAATGTCAGAATATCTTGCTATCATTGAATCCAATATAGAGTAATATCTACTATTTCAAACTATTATTTCAAATACTATATTATTAAATATTTTTACTTTTTACATTTTGTACTATATTTTGCATTATTAAAATTTGCATTCAATATTTTTTGCCAGAGTTATAATGAACAGAGTAACGTTAACCAAGATTATTGAAAACAAATGAATAAAAATTCTTTTAAAAATATTTTGAACCATTTCAGGCTCAATCTGAATGACTTTCATCATTTGTATTTCTACTTCTTTATTCACTTTCAAATCTTTTATGTTCAATATTTCTTGGATTACAAAAAAATCCATGGTATATCTAACTATACAAGATACAAGAGCTTGAACATGTGTTACAATCAAAAGAATGACAGCACTATCCAGTCAAGTGTTGTTATTTGTGTTGCACTGCTTGAGGATAAGCGGCGAGGAAGATGGATGGAAAAAAAATTTAAATATACGTTGCGTAGGTTGCGATCCTGTTTGGTCACAGTACAACAACAGCGGCGAAAGCCTACTCAGCTTTGGTTGCAAAAATGTAGTCAGCACATGTTAGCAATTTGAGAGCCTGCTTCCCACACTGCCTCAGAAAGTTGGACGTGCCAATTCCAAGCACGTTATTAATGCAACAAATGATTTTAATAACCAAAAAGAAAGCAAGAACAACTTACCCCTTTGCCCATGTTGGATGTCCGCAAAAAGTGAAGGACGATGCTTGACTGACCTTACCACATGTGGCTTTTTTGGGGAGGCCTGACACCAACGTCTCCCCCCTCCTTCACACGGGGGTAACCCGAGTCAACACACACCCCCATTCCCTGACCCTAGTCTGGCTAACTCATTTCAAGATCTTCTCTTGACAGGGGAGGGGTGGTCGATGGGCAGCACCGCCTTCTGCTTAAAAATCCCCCCAACACTAACACAAACATGCCCACTCACAACAACAAACATTCAATCTGAGCTGTCAACACATGAAAGTAGGAAGCAGGCACCAGTGTGAACACCCAAATACAGTACATGTACAGGTAGTCCCCGGGCATAGACTTTAAAAAATCTATTGACCTGACACTTAGTCTTTCTTTGCGTCACGCCTTATCAGAGGGGGCCGAGCTTCCTTTAGTAATAGCCGAAGACGGCACACATGTTGGATTTAGGCTTGGATTTACATACGATTGGATTTAACTACGAAAGCTGTACCGCATACAAACAGGAAGGATTGTCTCAGGAGTGATTTTTCCGAGGATTCAAGGTGAATATTATATTTTTCGTAACATGTATGCGCGATTGAAGCATTTATTCGCAGGAATTTTCTTCTTTGTTTACACATGGAGGCAGCTAATTTTCGTAACTGACTAGCCTCATAGTTGGCAATATTTACGCGAAATAAACGCTAACTGCGCGGATTCTTTGCTTTTAATCAAGAATGGAGACTGTTTTACGTCCATATCTATGAAGAATTTGGCGATTTAAGCATTTATTCACAAGAATTTTCGCCAGAAAAGCTCCTGTTACGCCAGGCCGCAAGCCTCATTCGCTAACATAGTAGCATGGTATTTCGTCAATTTACGTAAAATAAACGCTAACTATACGGTCTCTTTGCTTTTAACCAAGAATTGAGACTGCTTTATGTCCATATCTATGAAGAATTCGGGGATTTAAGCATTTATTCGCAAGAATTTTCGCCACAAAAGCTCCTTTCATGCCAGCCGGCCGCTAGGCTCATTCGCTAACATAGTAGCATGGTACTTCGTCAGTATACGTAAAATGAATGCTAACTGTACGGTTTCTTTGCTTTTAACCATGAATCGAGACTGTTTTGCGTCCATATCTATGTAGAATTCGGGGATTTAAGCATTTATTCAGAAGAATTTTCGCCAGAAAAGCTCTGTTTATGCCTGGCGGCCGCTAGCCTCCTTCGCTAACAGTATATAATGTATAATGATAATAAAGGGATAATCTATTCTATAATAAGTTGCGATTGTATATAGAATTTATTAATTATCTATTTACATATTATTTATGATTGATCCTGCATGTCTTCCTCAAGTATTAAGTTTCTGATGTTAAATTGAGTGATATATTAGCTGTTTATTAGATGTTGAAAACTAACTACACTAAATTAAAAAAAAAAAAAAATTGCTATTTTGGTCAAAAACATATATGTAATATTGCTAATGATCCTGAAAATATAGGTGAATATCTCTGCATTTGGTGATTTTTATGCATCTAGTGTAAAATCTGGGACTTTTACAGCCATTTTAAACTGTGTTATACTTATACAGAAAATAATTAATTGGGATTTTATAAGGGAACGACTGAGTTTTTTTATGCCGCTGCTCATGGAGACTCATATATGGCTAAGGTAGGTGCCTGTTTTGGTTTTAGGTCGGTAGCAGCTTTGGTTTTGTAAAAAATTGAATTTCCCGTGTCATGTCAATAGGTTATGAAGTCTATGCCGCGGGTTACGATGTACCCGACTTAAGTGATTTCGATGCTACAATGCCGGAGTTTCGTCCGCGATTTGGTCTCCAGTCGTTTTTTTTTTTTTTTTTAAGTCACGTAAAAAGTACCTTATTGTACCCCACAGTATCTTATTTTTTTTACTTAATTTTATTAATAAGACTGTTCTGCCCTTTGGTGAAATGTGTATTTGATTATAATGTTGACTTTTGTTTTTGGGTGGCGGCTTATAATCAGGTGTGCCTTATAGTTCGAAAATTACAGTAAGCATAACGGCTGAAATGTGTCAAAGGCTGATCACCTCAAACCACACCCACACATGCCAATGGGGAACCTAAATTAGACAGTCAAGCAATAAGCAAAGGAAGATAACAAGGCTCATAAACAAAAAGAAAGTAAACTAAAGTCAAAATCAATACTAATAGACACCATGGCTCATTCACTGGCAATGTTCTTAACAACACTGCTGTTAACTGATCCATTCCCCAATAACCACGGTCTGCAGGGGGTATCATTGCAATGCTAGGGGCACCAAGTGTAATTGTAAACAATCACCTGCGCCTGCGGGCTCCTTGTTTTCATGCGCCCCTAGCAATTTGCCACCCCGGGAAACCGCCCAACCCGCCCGTGCCAGAAACAGCCGCTGTTAAGCATAATTAAGAAATATCAGTATTCGTGTTTACTGATATTTCTTAATAACAGCCAGTGTATTTTGGTGACGTAATAGTGGGGAAGTATCACATTTCATCAATGAAGATGGATGCTTCACCAAACTAAGTGTTTGTGACCTTTAAGTTTGATAATATGAATATAATAGTATTTTTCTTTTTTTACTAAGAAGGTGGATACATCACCTTGCTGAATACTAATGATTTATCATGAAATTGAAGTCTTTTGTGATTCAATAGCAAGCAAATGTGAGGACAGTATCTGAAGTGGCATAATTGATATATCAAAGTAAAATTTTACTATCTATGTTTTCTTGATGAATTAAACATTTTTAATTCATTCATTCATTCATTTTCCATGCTGCTTCATCCTCACGAGGGTCGCGGAGGTGCTGGAGCCTATCCCAGCTACCTATGGGCAGTAGGCAGGGGACACCCTGAGCAATAGTTTATATTAGATATAAATTTGGTTTTGTTGTCAGTTGTTACTTTACTCATTCGAATCAATTTAGCCCAATAATTTTGGTGAATGTTTAAGTTTATTATCACGTAGTTTGTAGCGGTGTATTGTTCAAACTGAAAACCCTAGGTCAGGGTGACACACTCCCTCCCCATGGTACATTAAAACTGTTTCAGCCTTTAAAGACACTCAGATTTACAATTTAGCGTGTTGAAGCAGAAAAAGCTTGAGAAAAGAATGCATTTACCGTAAAATACTTACAACTATGGTTGCCACAATTCTGCTAAAACAATGCATTTACAGTCAAATTAAAAACAACCAACCTTAAAAAAAGAACATTTTGGTATGTGTAACTGGAATGACAATGACATCACTGTGTTTGGTTCTTGTTCACTGTGTGTCAGGAATACGCAGGCAGGCAGGCAGGTGGTGTGTGGACCCAAATGCAGGGAAAGGGAAGCGAGGCAGAATGGCGGTGCAAAAGGTTTTTAATTAATGCCAACAAAAAACAAAGCACCAACAAAATGACTGGGGTATCGAAAAACTCTTAACAAACAAAAGTCAGGCTAATAAATCAACTTACTTTCAAAGCAGGGCGAGTAACACAAGGAACTGAGGGGGAAAACGCAGGCATGAACGTGGACAAGTACATTGACAATGACGCAACAAGGAGTGACAAGAAACTGGGTGCTTATATACACACACACGCAGACAAGGGGTAACGAGACAACGAGGAACAGCTGGGTAACACAGGAGGATGCAGATTAGAGGATACACTAGAAGAGGGCACAACAGGTGAAATCAATGGGCAATCACAGGGGCAAGTCACACTAGGAGAAAACTAACACAAACCCTAACACTGTGGTAGTTGACAGTGTTGTTAATCTTACTTTTAAAAAAGTAATTATTTACAGTTACAAATTATTTCTCTGAAAAAGTAATTGAGTTAGTAACTTAGTTACCTCAATATAAGAGTAATTTGTTACTCAGCAAAATAACTTACTTTTAATGTTCTACACGTTTTTACGTTATACATTTTATAACATCTTTCATGTCAAAGATGTTTATATTAACTGATTGAATAATAAGAACACTGTATACAATATTTAAGAACATTTGGTATTCATTTGGATCAAACATATTAGTCTGTTAAGAAAACAAATGTAAACTTCTGACCATTCACCATTGCAAATATCTGAAACTGTATGTTAGGCCTACTGCACAATAAGCAGACCACTATCCTTAAATATTAAAGTAACAATATTAAATATTGAAAATAATTCAAGTTTGAGAACGCTACCTTTGAAATTCCCTGGCCAGTCTCCATTATCACTGTCTTGTTGTGTTACTTTGCCAGAGCTTGCCGTGCAGTGAGACAGCGTGAGGATGAGGGTACGATCCACTCACCTAGCCAATCATGATCGCGTTTGCAACATTGTCACCATCCCATTCCCTCCTCCCCCTCCTGCTCTGCTCCCTTTCTGTTTCAGACCGCTGACGTGTGACAATATTAGACAACTCACACTTCATTCAACCAAATTGTAGTACTGCGCCCCTTCACATCCTCGGTAGCGGCCTTGCAATGATGGGAAAATTAATTAGATTACTCACTACTAAAAAAATAACATCGTTAGAAACGCCGTTATACTAACGGCATTATTAACAACACTTAGTTGAGCGTGCTGACTACTGAGCTAATAGCCCAGCCTAGCTTCTCAGTTCTCAGGTTATAATGTTTTCCTAACATTTGACACGCACAGCATAAATTCCAACCAGCCTTCAGAACCTGGTTGGTCAGGAAGCTTATCTGCCAAGGGGTCAGTGACAATTTGAATCCCGGTGGGAGAGTGTTAAAGAAATGAGGCAGTGATGTCCCCACCAGTGTTGTTAATCTTATTTTTTTAAAAAATAATTAATTACAGTTACAAATTACTTCTCCAAAAAAGTAAATGAGTTAGTAACTCAGTTACCTGAATGTAAGAGTAATTAGTTACTTGGCAAAGTAACTGATGTTACTATTTGTTTTTGTTTGTTTGTTTGTTTGTTTGTTTGTTTTTTTTCACTCCAAAAAAAACAAAAATAAAACAACAACAACACAGGTCACACAATGTGAAGTTAAAGGGTTTTTGGGATAATTGGCCCCAGCCCAATTCTTTACCCTAAACTTATAGTGGGGCAAATAAGTATTTAGTCAAGTTTTCCTACTTCAAAAGATTAGAGAGGCCTGTAATTGTCAACATGGGTAAACCTCAACCATGAGAGACAGAATGTGGAAGAAAAAACAGAAAATCACATTGTTTGATTTTTAAAGAATTTATTTCTAAATTAGAGTGGAAAATAAGTATTTGGTCACCTACAAACAAGCAAGATTTCTGTCTGTCAAATAGGTCTAACTTCTTCCAATGAGGTCTAACGAGGCTCCACTCGTTACCTGTATTAATGGCACCTGTTTTAACTCATTATCGATATAAAAGACACCTGTCCAAAATCTCAGTCAGTCACACTCCAAACTCCACTATGGCCAAGACCAGAGAGCTGTCGAAGGACACCAGAGACAAAATTGTAACCTGCACCAGGCTGGGAAGAGTGAATCTGCAATAGGTAAAACGCTTGGTGTAAAGAAATTAACTGTGCGAGCAATTATTAGAAAATGGAAGACATACAAGACCACTGATAATCTCCCTCGATCTGGGGCTCCATGCAAGATCTCACCCCGTGGCGTCAAAATGATAACAAGAACGGTGAGCAAAAATCCCAGAACCACACGGGGGGACCTAGTGAATGACCTACAGAGAGCTGGGACCACAGTAACAAAAACTACTATCAGTAACTGTCAGGGACGCGGGCAGGCAAGGCAGGTTGTGTGGACCCAATTGCAGGGCAACAAAAGCGGCAAGGCAGGTGAACTCAAAAAACGTTTTAATTATAACTAACCAAAGGCACAAAGTACAAACAAAAGGACTGTGGATCAAAAAGGCAAGGTTCAAACAAAACTTACTTTACCGGAGGGACTAATACACGAGGGCTTGGAAAGGGCTTCAACTTGGACGCAGACACTGACATTGACATAGACAATGACGCCACCAGGAGTGACAAGAAACTGGGTCATTATATACGCAGACAAGGGGTAACGAGACGAGGAACAGCTGGGTAACACAGGTGGATGCAGATTGCAGGATACACTGGGAAAACACACACAGGTGAGAGCAATGGGTAATCACAGGGACAAGTCACACAAGGAGAAACCAAACACAAAACCTAACAGTACCCCCCCCTCAAGGGACGGATCCCAGACGTCCCGAGGAAACAAAAAGTCAGAAGGTTGCTCGGAGGAGGGAGCAACACCAGCCCGTCACGGCCAGTCAGGCGGGCGTCCAGGACACCAGACGTGGGCCGATCGCACGGGTCGATCGGGAGGGCGCCCGGGGCGCCAGACATTGGGTGACCGCACGGGCAGATCAGGCGGGCGTCCCAGACGAGGTAGTGCTCGGTCGTCCATACCGCCACGTTGTGGCAGGAAACGAGCAGCATCGTCGGGGCGAGGGTCAGGAACTTCGGAGTCTGCTGGCGGGACAGCAGCGGTGTCGTCTGCTGGCGGGACAGCAGCGGTGTCGTCTGCTGGCGGGACAGCAGCGGTGTCGTCTGCTGGCGGGACAGCAGCGTGGTCATCTGCTGGCGGGACAGCAGCGTGGTCGTCTGCTGGCGGGACAGCAGCGTGGTCGTCTGCTGGCGGGACAGCAGCGTGGTCGTCTGCTGGCGGGACAGCAGCGTGGTCGTCTGCTGGCGGGACAGGAGCGTGGTCGTCTGCTGGCGGGACAGCAGCTTGGTCGTCTGCTGGCGGGACAGCAGCTTGGTCGCAGGAATCTGCTGGCGGGACAGCAGCGTGGTCGTCTGCTGGCGGGACAGCAGCCTGGTCGTCTGCTGGCGGGACAGCAGCGTGGTCGTCTGCTGGCGGGACAGCAGCGTGGTCGGCTGCTGGCGGGACAGCAGCGTGGTCGTCTGCTGGCGGGACAGCAGCTTGGTCGTCTGCTGGCGGGACAGCAGCTTGGTCGTCTGCTGGCGGGACAGCAGCTTGGTCGCAGGAATCTGCTGGCGGGACAGCAGCGTGGTCGTCTGCTGGCGGGACAGCAGCGTGGTCGTCTGCTGGCGGGACAGCAGCGTGGTCGTCTGCTGGCGGGACAGCAGCGTGGTCGTCTGCTGGCGGGACAGCAGCTTGGTCGTCTGCTGGCGGGACAGCAGCTTGGTCGTCTGCTGGCGGGACAGCAGCTTGGTCGTCTGCTGGCGGGACAGCAGCTTGGTCGCAGGAATCTGCTGGCGGGACAGCAGCGTGGTCGTCTGCTGGCGGGACAGCAGCGTGGTCGTCTGCTGGCGGGACAGCAGCTTGGTCGCAGGAGTCTGTTGGTGCAGTCGGCGCGGGCACTTGACTGCGTGGAGTCGGCGCGGGAGGAACTTGACTGCGTGGAGCCGGCGCGGGAGGAACTTGACTGCGTGGAGCCGGCGCGGGAGGAACTTGACTGCGTGGAGCCGGCGCGGGAGGAACTTGACTGCGTGGAGCCGGCGCGGGAGGAACTTGACTGCGTGGAGCCGGCGCGGGAGGAACTTGACTGCGTGGAGCCGGCGCGGGAGGAACTTGACTGCGTGGAGCCGGCGCGGGAGGAACTTGACTGCGTGGAGCCGGCGCGGGAGGAACTTGACTGCGTGGAGCCGGCGCGGGAGGAACTTGACTGCGTGGTGCCGGCGCGGGAGGAACTTGACTGCGTGGTGCCGGCGCGGGAGGAACTTGACTGCGTGGAGCCGGCGCGGGAGGAACTTGACTGCGTGGAGCCGGCGCGGGAGGAACTTGACTGCGTGGAGCCGGCGCGGGAGGAACTTGACTGCGTGGAGCCGGCGCGGGAGGAACTTGACTGCGTGGTGCCGGCGCGGGAGGAACTTGACTGCGTGGAGCCGGCGCGGGAGGAACTTGACTGCGTGGAGCCGGCGCGGGAGGAACTTGACTGCGTGGAGCCGGCGCGGGAGGAACTTGACTGCGGGGAGTCGGCGCGGGAGGAACTTGACTGCGGGGAGCCGGCACGGGAAGCCGAGCCGTCAAGACGTGCCCACGACGTCGGCGTGGACGAGATCGCCGAGGCTTTTGGACAGGGTTCATTGACAGACTGGGTGGTATGGAATAAGGGAGGCCTGAAAAAAACCGAGAGGGTGAAGAAAAGGGCATGGAGAAAAAATCTGGGTCGGAGTCAGAGTCAGAATAGAGGAGGTCATATAAATTGTGATCCTCCTCAAAATCTGAAAAATCAGAGTCCAAAAAAATGCGTTGTGGTCTGTGGGTGGGGCATTACATGGTGAAGGAGGGTAGTAGGAACCACGGCCCTTACCTGGGCGCCCCCGCTGGCCACCACGCGGAGGTCCAGTGTAGATAGCCAAACGGGAACCCAGGTAAGGGTCCAGGGAAAAAGGCTGGGAAGGGGACGTGGTATAACCGAGGCGTGACAAAAACTGAGAGGGTGAAGAATAGGGCATGGCATCAAAATCTGGGTAGGAGTCGGTGTCAGAAAGAAAATCATATGAACTGTGATATTCTTCAAAATCAGAAAAATCGGAATCTAAAAAAACGTGGCGAGGCAGAACATAATCAGAGGAACGGGCGGATGAACGTCGGCGTGCACGCCGGTGCCGGATCTTTCCCGCTGGGTCCACAATTGTTTGCGTCATTATGTCAGGGACGCGGGCAGGCAGGCAGGTTGTGTGGACCCAATTGCAGGGAAACAAAAGTGGCAAGGCAGGTGAACTCAAAAAACGTTTAATGATATCTAACAAAAACACAAAGTACAACTGAAAGCACTGAGGATCAAAAGGGCAAGATTCAAACAAAACTTACTTTACCGGAGGGACTAATACACGAGGGCTTGGAAAGGGCTTCAACTTGGACGCAGACACTGACATTGACATAGACAATGACGCCACCAGGAGTGACAAGAAACTGGGTCATTATATACGCAGACAAGGGGTAACGAGACGAGGAACAGCTGGGTAACACAGGTGGATGCAGATTGCAGGATACACTGGGAAAACACACACAGGTGAGAGCAATGGGTAATCACAGGGACAAGTCACACAAGGAGAAACCAAACACAAAACCTAACAGTAACACAATGCACCGCCAAGGACTAAGATCCTGCACTGCCAGACGTGTCCCCCTGCTGAAGCCAGTAAACATCCAGGCCCGTCTGCGGTTGGCTAGAGAGCATTTGGATGATCCAGAAGAGGACTGGGAGAATGTGTTATGGTCAGATGAAACCAAAATTGAACTTTTTGGTAGAAACACAGTTTCTCGTGTTTGGAGGAGAAAGAATACTGAATTGCATCCGAAGAACACCATACCCACTGTGAAGCATGGGGGTGGAAACATCACGCTTTGGGGCTGTTTTTCTGCAAAGGGACCAGGACGACTGATCTGTGTAAAGGAAAGAATGAATAGGGCCATGTATCGAAAATTTTCAGTGAAAATCTCCTTCCATCAGGAAGGGCATTGAAGATGGGACGTGGCTGGGTCTTTCAGCATGACAATGATCCCAAACTCACAACCAGGGCAACAAAGACGTGGCTTCGTAATAAGCATTTCAAGGTCCTGGAGTGGCCTAGCTAGTCTCCAGATCTCAAACCCATAGAAAATCTGTGGAGGGAGTTGAAAGTCTGTGTTGCCCAACGACAGCCCCAAAACATCACTGCTCTAGAGGAAATCTGCATAGAGAAATGGGCCAAAATACCGGCAACAGTGTGTGAAAAGCTTGTGAAGAGTTACAGAAAACGTTTGGCCTCACTTATTGCCAACAAAGGGTACATAACAAAGTATTGAGATGAACTTTTGGTATTGACCAAATACTTATTTTCCAACATGATTTGCAAATAAATACTTTAAAAATCAAACAATGTGATTTTCTGGGGGGTTTTTCCACACTCTGTCTCTCATGGTTGAGGTTTACCCATGTTGACAATTACAGGCCTCTCTAATATTTTCAAGTGGGAGAACTTGCACAATTAGTGGTCGACTAAATACTTATTTGCCCCGCTGTAACTACACACAGGGGTATTGCTGATATTGCGATAACTACATAGTAACCTTGCTATGTTTAGAAGTCATTTAATTTTGTGAATCAAACATTAAAGTTGTTAAAATTGCTCCCGTTATTGCATGAGTTCTGTTCTGTCTACTTTTGACATGTAAAAGTTTTTAAATGGTTTCATCATTGAAAGATAGATTCAAGTCAAGATTTTGCCAATGCGTACCGCACGCAGGCTATTTTTAGACCGTGACGTCGCATCGTAAAGCGGAAGTAAAGCCGAAGTGGGACATTATAGACCCGCCCTCGCATAGAAACAACGTAATTAGTGCTACTTTTCTCCGGTAATCTTTCAAAAACGAACTTGCTTTTTTGGAACTTGTAGAAACGACTCTAGACATTACGACGTATGAAGGATGTTTTCTTCATACCTTTCCGGAAACCCAAAACTCGGGAGGAAAAAATGTGAAGACTGAATCAACTTGCGCGGACTTTAACACCAGCTCGGCAAATCCATTCACGTTTCATCTGCAGTAAACATTATGTTGGGCTGGCATTGTCTTTCAGAGGACAAAGAGGTAAGCCATTTTTATATTTTTAACTTATTTTTTTCGCGTAACGTTGTGCCGTACTGCTTCTGTCTGACAATGAATGACCTGAAAAGAATTACAATGGTATCTGACTGCCACTGTTACCATTTCTGTTATATATATTAAAAAAAACAACTTTAGTAAGGGGGAAGTGTAAATGAATTATAGGATTAAGATGTGTTATCAATGAAAAAATTAAAATTGTTCGTTGGCTGTCACTGAGTAGCATTTGCGATCGCTACACAAAGCTAACTAAATTACCCCCAAGAAAGGTAAGAGACGTTGGACAACCAGAGGATATATAAGAAAGACAGGGCTGATGGTAAAGGATAGCTTGTTGAAACAGGAGAATGTCATTGTCAGTCGCATCGATAAAAAAGCTTAAGCTATGCTTAGGTCGGCTCATTTTTTTTCGTCTTTTTCAGCCTTCGACACTTAAGCCATCTCTTTAACTGAACATTTTTATGTCCTTCCACATCTTTGCCAGTCAATTTGGCACCAGGCACATCATTTTCGGAGAGAATTGTTAGGTTTAGCTCTGTAAACATCTCCTTCGTACACGATTTCCATTCATTTCCTATTAGGGACAAACGGTGGCTTGTCCCTTCTTAGCAACAGTAGCTAATGTCATGAATATTAATGAGCGGAAGTGACGTGTTGCTTGCGGTACGCCATTTAGGAAAATTTTGGATAAAAAAGTTACATAGGTTCGCAAGGAAGGTTTTCTACAGCAGAGCCTTCCTGAGAAGTCCACTGCTTTAAGATGGCGGCTGTTTTCGAATGCCGGTGAGTCTATCATTTTTCATCTAGTTCTATATACATGTGATATCTACCGTAGCATCATGTGGGCGTAGTTTGTAGGCCACAATCAGGTATTATTGGGGCCACCTAGCATCGCGTTTGCATCGGTGTTGCAACTCCCTTTTCTCTTCCCCACTACCGCTCTGCTCTCTCCGTGAGTCCGTGTCTCTCAGACTTTTCTCGCGTCATTCAACCAAAGTTGTAGTAGTAATGTATAGTAACGCACGCCTTTACAGCATCAGTAACGGTAACAGCGTTGCAAAGATGAGATGAAAGATGAAAATTAATTAGATTACTCACTACTGAAAAACAATGCCTTTATACTCTAACACTGTCATGAACAACCCTGGTCCCCACCAACAAAACCAGTTTTGTCTACAGATGGATCATGGTATAGATTCATTTTTCAATGATTTTCAGTTTTGAACAAATCTAGCGGAAAATTTACAGTTACCAAAGCACTATACGATTTTATACCCCAATTTAATACTTTTCCTGTTTATTTTGTTGTTGTTGTTGTTTTTTTAAAGGGAACCTCGGACTTAAAGACTTGTAGGCTCTAATTAGCCACAATTGTTCTCTGTTAGAAACACATAAAATAGTGCCATTAATTAAAAAATCTATAATATTTAGAATGTTTTGAACTCCGGGGGGGCGCCATGTTTTATGGACGCTTGTGGTGATGACGTACGTAGATTGTCACTGTCACTCAATGAATACTACCGGGTTACTGCAATTTCTTCTATGCGGCGAGACGTCTAACACGTGCGCTCATCGTTAAAAGCAGCGAATAGTTACTATTTGTGTTTTTATTGAGTCTTTTATCACCTGTTCAGTGCCTCAAAATACTTTTTGCCCCTGTTTCACTCTCATACTTGTAAGCATTTTGTTTTCTTGTGGTAGCTTTAAAGCAGATTGTTGATCCGTTGACCATATTAGTTCCGTAGCATATTTATAACCACCCTTATTTGATATTACTAAGTATTTTCTTAAGGCATCTTCAGTATTTTCTGTAGTATGTTCTGTCTGTATGCATCCAAACAAAGCAAGCTAAAAGCGCACGGTAGTACTTTGGATCTCGTCACGACTCATCCCGTCTTTGCTGTTCATTTTGCTTTTGCTGCTTGTTTTGTGAAATATTGATAGTGCTGCCATGCTCATTCATGTGCCTCTTGGTTTCAAATTGAAAGGGTTGAACAGATGACATGTTTATGTCGCTAGAGTCATACTCTGGAAGCCCGGCAGCGTAACCATGTGACGTCACCGCGCTGCGACGTCAACAACAATGTTGACCTACTAGTTAAACTAATTTCACAAATTGTATAAAAATTAAAACATCAAGAGGGGTTTCAACGTCAAATTAACTCATAATAATGCTTATCTTTTAAGAACTACAAGTCTTTCTATTCGTGCATCGCTTTAAATTTGTAAATTTATGACAACCAGAGCTGCCATAATTTTACAATAAATTTTGTGTTGGTTTTTTTTTTTCTTTCAGTGCATGCCGACCGAATGAAGGGAATAAAAATGGGTGCCATTTTTACATGTAGACCAAAGTGGAAATGTCTGGTCAGCACAAGGTTTAAAAAAAAAAAACGTATTGCTGTTCAGAGCTAGTTGGGAGGGGCAGCTGATATTAACGTTAACATATTGAAGGCATACGCCGATGTGCCCACACGACAGATGTCGTATGTGATCCTGTGACATCGCCACCCTGCAATATTTCACACTCGCTGCCAACGCCTGCTTTTTTGGCTTCTTGCCTTGTTACTTTTTTTTGCACTTGAGGCAGAGGAATCACTTCATTAGGGATGCCTGCATTATCTCCTGTATGGAAATTAAAAGCAAATGGTCGACTGGTCCTTTCCAGCAACGTTTTCCAAATTTATGCTTTGACATACTTTGACACCATGTAACTATTCCCTGCCCCCAAATTACACATCCTTCATCTTCTGAACCGCTTATCCTCACGAGGTGTCGCTGGAGTACTGGAGCCTATCCCAGCTATGAAACTAGTAGATTACAGCCATCCCTCACAGCCAAAATGGATTGGACATCTATCCCTGGTAGCCAATGAGTTAAGGACTCACGCAGGCATGGCAAGATTGAAATATTACAAATGAGATGTAAAGGAAAAATATAACATTTTTTTAATGTAAATTGCAATGGAAAGAATCTTTTTTTCTGAAATAATTTTTTCTGATGGGTAATGGTGGAGGAAAAACACAATTAAAAGGTAATATTTCCCAGAAGTAGACCAAAATTTAAGTACTATTTTCGCTAATCAAATCACAGTAGGAGATTGTTCCACCTACTTGTCAAGTATTACCTACCCACTTTAATAGAACCAAGAAGCGAAACTAGTTCAATCTCAGAGGGGAAAAAGGAGAAAGACAGCGACAGATTGAATTGGGACAGGATCTATGAAGAGGAGCTTTTTTTTCCTTTTTTTTTTTTTTTTTAAATCTATTTTCTTACCCATTTCAAGTGTATCAGCGTAAAAGGTCTGTGCATACAACTGACGCCAGCTATTACACAGTTCATAGGCCTTTGTTGTGTTATGTTTGTTGTGCATTATTTTCTCCTTTATCAGAGGTCTAAGAAATGCACCATTAGCATACATCTTTCAAATGATCATTCATACTAGATGTCTTTTTTTTTTTTTTTTTTTTTAACCGCAAAAAGTGTCAGGGCGTGGAAGCGAGGTGGGCCCAAACCCAGGGAAACGGGGAGGCGAGGCAAGGTGGAGGTGAACTCAAAATGGTTTAACCTCTAATGACAAATAAAAGTCCCCCCAAAAAAAACCAAAAAAAAAGCTACAAACCAAACTCGAGAAGAACATAAGACTGGGAATCAAATTCTCTGGGATACAGGAACACCAGGCATAGACCTAGACAGAAATAAGTAGTGATGGGTCCAGTGACACCGCCGAGCCGAGCTCATGAAGCAACCCCTGCGTCGGTGCGCGTATCGCTACAAGAAAATCACATGACCGATGCATGAACTCATTGAACTGTGTCGAAACAGTCGTGACGCGGCAAACTGGTTAACTTCCAAAGGAAGCGTGTCTGTCAAGTACAATTAATTTTAAGGTAACTCTTAGTTTATTAGTGTGATGGTTACACGCAGGTCCGTCGTTTGCGGTGCATGGAAATGTCCCTTTTGACGGCTTCAAGGAACTAAACTGTATTTAACCTGCTAACATAGTGGTCAGAGCACTCACTTTTCGTCCGCAACGCGTTGGGCACGCAGGTACAAGTCCTTGTCTGACTGTGTTGAACGGATTACGTCGCACGGCGCGGCTCTAAGAATACCGGATATGTTATTATTAACATTATTTTTTTGCCGGCAAAATGTCGCATTTGTACTTTCAAGCTGTCATATTCAAACAGGAGCCACCTCCTCAATGCTGAAGCATTATTGGACCAAGCATGAGAATGAAGTTTCTGATAATCCCAAAATAAACACAGGTATAGAGCCATTCCTTTACTTTCCCACAGTAGCTTTTTTTGGTAATTTATTAGAAATCGGTAATTAAGCTATGATTTATTTACTGTCCACTTCAATTTTTTTCTGATGGGCTATGGTAGCACTTGGATGACGAAGTGGGGAGTCAATGAGACAATGCAACTGTAGATGAAATTGCAAAAGTGCAAGGACGCATGGCTGAGCCCAACATGGCACGCAATGCAGATTTTCTTCAATACTGGAGGAGCCAATGGACATCCTATCCAAACCTCTTTCAACTGGCTAAGAAATTCTTGTGCATGCTGGCATTGTTGGTTCCATGCGAGTGTGTGTTGCCCACAGCAGGTGAAATTAAAATAAATAAAAAGGAACCAACTAAATATCAAACATTTAAAAAACTATGTTTTTGAATAAAATTTACAAAAAGTCCTCAAGCATCCTCATTCACTCATTCTTTATTACTTACATTTTCACATGATTATATATGTTCGCATAATTTAAAGATTATGGAATAATGCAATATGAATGCAAAGACTTAAATGAGTTGATTTTACATACTATGTCTCAATTCAGCGTCAATCTGTCAAGTGGGTTGCCTGTAGGGATTTTTTTATGTCCAGCAGGTGTCAGTATTCAATGACACAGTATCCACACTGCGTCAACACAGTGTGTCACTGTGTCGACACGCTTCATGATGTCTCACGGACCCATCACTAGAAATAAGAGCGCTTGGACAGGATATCGACATCAGATAGACAATGACCCAACAAGAACAGACAGCACATGGGGAACTTAAATACAGACATGGGGTAATGGGGCAATGAAGCACAGGTGGGTGACAAAAGAGGCAGTGGGTTGGTCAACACACAAGGAGCAGACCACAACAGGTTAAATCAGTGCGTAATCACAATGACCAGACACACTACGGCAAAATCTTAACAGAACTCAGCTCAAGGCATGACAAAATGTATGTTTATTTATCTTCACTTATAGACCAAAAAATAAAATCCTTTCCGCGATTAATTCAGCTTTGTGTTCAATAAGATCACCATTCTAATGTGTTATTGTTTTAATAAAGGTTGGTTATAAATTGCTCTTAACACATACCTATGTTCCAATTATTCCCCATGTGCCACTTAAGAAATTAACACCTCTCAAATGAATACCTCCTTCCACCCATTGTGATTATCAACACTTGGATATTATAGGAGACAGTTTTTCTTCATATTTTTCAAACAGTGCACTGGTGTCTCATTAATGTCTTTAGCACGCTTATATAAAAACTAGGGCTGTCAAACGATTAAAAATTTTAATCGAGTTAATTACAGCTTAAAAATTAATTAATCGTAATTAATCGCAATTAATCGCAATTCAAACCATCTATAAAATATGCCATATTTTTCTGTAAATTATATATATATTCTGTAAAATAAATTGTTGGAATGGAAAGATAAGACACAAGATGGATATATACATTCAACATACGGTACATAAGGACTGTAGTGAGCGTTTCACTCTACTGTCATTTAAATCTGTCTATGCTGTCCTCACTCCGAAGCGTCTACTTTTTCCAAAGCTAGACAGCTAGTGAACGACGCCATAATAATCAGACTTCTTTCTTTTTCATCTGATTTATTAATAAAATGGCCTCAAACCATTGTCCTCTTTAGACCGTCGTAAAACTACAAAAAAAGTAAACAAGCATTGCATTAGCAACAACGTTAGCTTAGCACGCTATACAGGTTCACTAAACATAAACAAAAAGCGTCTCATACAAAAAATATAACATTTCGCTTACTAACATAATATATACATTATTTACAACAACCATACTTACGGACAAATCTTGTCCAAGGATCATATAAGCACAATATTACAATGTAGGCGTCAGCCCGAGACGTCGTGCAGCCATATTGAACTGGCAAGACAACAATAAACCATGTCGCAAAGCGACCACAAGAGTTCGCTGTTAGACAGCACAAAAAGCCTTGCTGTAAAACTTACCAAAAGGCAGACTACTGTCTGAGCGGGACATGTGCGTTAATTGCGTCAAATATTTTAATGTGATTAATTTTAAAAATTAATTACCGCGCGTTAACGCGATAATTTTGACAGCCCTGATAAAAACACTACCGACAGACGTCATGCGGAGACAAGCCATGATCAGAACATGTGTGAGCTGAAATTCTGACCCCTGCAGGAAAAAACCAAAAGTCACTTCTGATGATGATGACTTAGTAATCAGTGGTGTCCAAACTATTCCACATAGGGCCGCAGTGGGTGCTAGATTTCATTCCTACAAAACAAGATGACATCTTTTCACCATTCTGGTGTCTCACAAGTGTAATCAGTTGATTGCAGTCAGGTGCTGCTTGTTTTAGCACAAACTTCATTGGTTAAACTGTCTGTGCTCGATTGGTAGGAACAAAAACCAGGACCCACAGCGGCCCTTGCGGACAGGTTTGGACACCCATGAAGTTTTTTTTCAATTGCTCTAGTACAGGGGTGCCCAGTCCTGGTCCTCGAGAACCCCTATCCAGCTTGTTTTCCACGTCTCCCTCCTCTAACACACCTGAATCAACTAATCAGGATCGTTATCAGGCTGCTGCAGAGCTTGCTGATGGAGGGAGACACGGAAAACAAGCTGGATAGGGGCTCTCAAGGAACGGAATTGGGCACCCTTGCTCTCGTACGTTTCTCTGCTCAGACTTGAAATTCTCAAAACTACTTGTTCAATCCTCACAACATTCTATCACTAGTGAACATCAAAATAGCAGTTTCTTATGTTTTTTTAAGAAGTCCGTGCAAATGATTTGTGCAATTTTCTGCTGTTTCCTACATTATCAGTTGCATCTGTTATTATAGTCGAAATGGATTATAATGGATCTCCATTGAATAGTCTGAATAGACCCACAACAGTCTTTCCATGCAAAATGGATTAACATGTTGTCAGAATATGTCAACATGTGTGTGCTTATTTCCAAGCATTTTCAATACTTATTTTGACGTAACGTATTTTAACCTGCTGCAATTTGTAATAGTTTGGGACAAAGTGAGTTTACACCACGTCAACATAATCAGGGAACTGTTTGCAACCCACAACAGAATTGTAATTGAACTCCTCCCACCATACTTCCCATTCCTCAATTTTTCTCCACATGGTGATGGCAAGTGTATGATCACCAGACTTACACTCAGATGACTCTCCTTGATGCCATGAATGCAGCATGTAGTGACATCACAGCCGATGCCTGAAGAGGCTGGATAAGGCATTCCAGAAAATTCTGCATGCTGTATAGCAAGAGAGAAAATCCATTGTGATGTGGATGAAAATTTGTGGTCCAACAGAGAGGAACGTCAAGAATAAAGAACGGGGGGGAAATCCCAACAGCACTTGTTTAGTTGTGCCAATTGTCTTATGTTCACATTACTAATTTTGTTTTTTTTCTTTGTGATACTATGGGCTGTCTTTTGCTCTCTGAATCGCAATGACATGGCCTGTCAAGACATTGTAAAAACAGTAAACTGTAGTGTAAACTGAATCTCATCCAGTCCCTTGCAATCCGTCTCCCACACACAAAGTTGTAACTTGCAATTTTCATCAAAACGTACGTAAAAAATCTTCGGCATCAGAGCCTTCCACCAGAGTAAGCTATATTGAAAGCATGACAGAGCAATTTCACCGCCTTGTCTGCACACAATGAAACAAGAACTTGTCATGCAGACATGTTCATTAACACAGAAATTTAATTTTGAGCGAAAGACTAAGAATTTTGCACCAAAAACTGGCTTTTGCAGGTAATCCATGTTGTTTTGCTACTTGTGCGATGTGATTTGAGAAATCCACAAACTGTTTTGATAATTTCAATTCTGATCTGAGAAACGTACAAAAGCAATTGATAAAAACTGTAAAGCAACACTTTGTAACTTAACAGTTTTGGTCCATTTTAGCGACGCCGGTGGACAAAAGCGGGAGTGTTTTGCCTTAAGGAAGACACACCCAAACAGTGTTGTAAAATCATCAACGAACAATCTCCCGGTCGCCTGCAGGTGGATTAAACAACATTTCTGTTTCCAGCGGGTATGTGAAGGACGAATAGTAATAAGTAGGGGTGTAAAGGTACACAAAAATCTCGGTTTGGTACGTACCTCGGTTTTGAGGTCACGGTTCGGTTCTTTTTCGGTACAGTAAAAAAAGAAAATGCAAAATATTAAATGTGCTAGTTGTTTATTACACACTTTTGTGCTTTCAACAATAGGAACATTAGCCTATAGACCGTACTCACATGACGCCTCCGCGCCATATTGTCCGTCTACTCGTCATTTTGACGCATTACCACTACGTAAATTCCTCCTATTATGGCGTGTTTTTCTGCTCGTTAACATTAATAATCAAAATTGTGAAGGCGTGTGTGGCGGTTGGTTGCAATAACAGAGAAGATAGACAGAGAGACTTGAAGTTCTACCGTATTCCGAGAGACCCGGAGAGGAGAGCGAGATGGACTGCTGCAATTCGACGAGAAAACTGGGCTCCAAACTATTACCACGGATTATGTAGTAGTCATTTTATATCTGGTAAGATGCATTTAATATATATTTAGAGGGTTTTGGGCTGACAACCACAATTAAGATCATTGCGAGGCTAATCGCCGACAACATACAGTTTCAAATTCAAGATGCTTATTTCTTCCAACATCATTACATTTTGAATAATATTTAGCTGGTACCAATTGAAAGAAGCTGGGCTCGTCTACGGATCATCAGTTAAACAGGTGTGTCAGAACCTTTTGCAAAGTGGGCCAGATTTGGTGTGGTAAAAATGCGGGGGGCTACCTTGGCTGATTTACATAGAACAATATATTTAAACAAATTTTAGCAAGCCCTTCTGTGTGTCACATTTGCTTTATTTTTTTTAATTCATAATTTTAACAGTCTCGTCTTTGTGGCTTTCTCTTTCGACACACGGACTCTTGCGAAATACTTCTGCTGTGAAAAAAAAAAAACCTAGCTTCAAGTATCTATAATTTCTTGCTGCGTATCTTCCCTGTAATGTTGTCGTACATGTCAGCGTGTCTTGTTTAGTAATATTGCGTCACATCGAACTCTTTGAAAACAGCGACTGTTTCTTTGCAAATGAGGCAGACACAGTTGGTGCGTGTTTTATTGAAGAAATAGTCCAATATCCACCTATCCTTGAAGCGTCGGCCATCGCAGTCAACTTTTTTTTTAATTGATTGTCGCCATTTTAGAAATCACACAGGGTAATGTTGCTTAGAGTGCTGCTCTTAAAGTTTTTAAAACTTTCGTGAGAATAGGCTGATTTTGTGAGGACAAGATAGTTGTAGATATCAGGGTAGCAGATGTCAGGCAGAGAGGGCGAAGACAGCGGGTCGAAAAATATCGATTTAGGCAATGAATACGGATCTGGCGAATGGATAGACTGCAGCTTTTCCACATAACACCTTTTATGCAACGCATCCAATGAGTTTACAGCGTCTGAAAGCACCGGGGCTTCCATGAATTGCTCTATAAACTGAACGACTAATTGAAACCATTGAGAATAGGGCTAAACAGAGACGGACAATATGGCGGCTGGATACAGCGACACGTCATTCTGTGACGTTGGTGAGTAGGGTCTATACAAAGCTAGAATTCTGCTCAAAAAGTAGCGGGTATTTAAAGATAATCCAACAACAATTTGCCTCTCAGACCCCGCGTATCGGTCAGCTTTCTTCCTGAAAGAAAGAAGAAAAAAGAAGTCCTGTGCTAAAGAGAAAAGCAATCCCAATGACAAAGATTGTAACATGTATTTTACAAATGAAATGCCTCACTGAAACATTTTTTTTCTTATGAACGGTTTTCAAAAGCTTTACTGGAGGATTTTCTCAATTTAAAGCACAACACAGAAATTAATGATTTAATTGTGTAAGCAGGATGTGTAGTTAATGAAGGTAATGAATCCAGTTGTAGCTAAACATTAGCATATGACAGTTAGCAACCGTGTGGCTAAACCCCCCACCCTACCTGAACGCGTCAGCTCTGACGAGTTCGGTTGGGAGTAGGGGAGCAGTCCTGCCAGCGAGTGAAATTCGGGCCAATATTTATTCTGTATATCCTGGTAGCCTCTTTTTTTCCTCCTCAGCCAAAAATTTTTGTCTCTTTTGTTGCTCTGCTATCTTGCCAGCATTTGCGCAAAAGTGTTTGCATCCACTTTTGTCTTGCAGTAGAGTAGTCAGCATATTTATAGTTTTTGTTGTGTGTGTGGCAGGGTTCCTGCCACCCTCCTCAAAGTTAATCAGTGCCTGTGAAAGCCATACAGACCCCCTCAAGATATAAAAGAGGTATCAGTCTAGTTGTCAGTCGACATATTATCACAAATGTTGTGAAAATGTTTTATAAAGGTTGAAAAGATACCTAGTGTTGCTTTAATATCTGAAATTCCAGTCTCACTTTGTCAGCATGATTATACAGACAAACACAGTGGGCTTAAATGTTTTATTCATGTACTTTCGCCAACATATTACATATTCAATTAGCATGACAAGCGTTACATTAAATAAATGTAAAAATAACAACAAAAAGAAAAAAAAGAAGAAAAAAAAAAGAAAAAGCTACAGTCAATTCAAATGAGGGAATGTTACATCACTCCTAAAATTATTAATAGTACAAGCAGGAACATTCCAAATAGGAATTTTTAAAAGGAACATTCAAGTCTCGGCCGTTTCCAAACTCGACGTCTGCCGAGCTGTCGTTTGGCCCTTAGTTTGCTTTATTGGTGCACCTTAGAAGACCATCACACAACCAAGAACGAAGCATCGCAAAACCTTGTACATATCCAAAAAATCTCTGCAACTTTGCTTAGCATAACATACACTGTGAAACACATTTCCACCAAGTAGCGTCGCTCGTTCCAACTCGTCTTTTAAAAAATAACTGTTCGCAACACAAATACGTTTGAGTCCATTCGACAAAGAATTCCCCCGTATAGTTTTTTTGGTCTTACTAGATTTTGCCTCGCAACAACTTGAAAAGTCTAAAATCCTCCGATCAAGTTGGTTGCTAGGTGATGCAGATACGCACTCCGTCTCATATGAATTTGGCCTAACAAAGTGAGAAAACTTAAAAGAACATGCGCATCCTTGTCATGTATTGGCAATTAAGGTTTTCAGTCGTAGGGGTTTTCTGTCGACTCTCCCTTCTGTGCATGCAGGGGGCAAGAGAATACTCTGCCCCCTAGAGGCAGAGGAATCAGTGCAGCAAGCATGGCTGTTGTGATATATTTTAGGTGGAATTCTTCCTGGGGAACGTGACAGTTAAGAAGGCATCCAATCAAGTTGGTTTAACTTGTCAGCTTGACTGATCCGGTGAATAAAAAATGACAGACTTAGGGGCCGTTTACATGGTGACTCTCCGAGAAGACGAAAAATTTCATGTTTGCATTTGTATGGGCCTGTCTCCACTCGAACAATGTTGCAATTCCGCATGAAAACGATGTAGTAATCATGCCAGGCCCAAGGGGGCAGTGCAGATTTACAAGGCGACACCTAATGATGCACTTTGACCCGACCAAAGTTCCTCGGCTCGGAATAAAATATGCCCGCCCACTCGAAGCGAAGGCATTTTTCTTTTGTTGAAAAAGGCACAAAAATGAAAACATTCAACATATTTCATTGAAAAATATTATTAAAACAGTAAATTAAAGCCGACATTCCGCCATTTATTTGCTGTTTTTAATGTTTAGTAGCGCTGCTGCGCACGTCCAATGTGACGTGTACGAGTGCTGACGTTATCGGCGCGGTGTCGCGCCGCGGGAGCCTTTGATATGTATGCGGAGATAGCCGCCCTCAATCCCCCGCAATGGAATTCTTCCACTTGGGAGGCAGGATTCAGAATTTTTCGTCTTCCCCTTTCGTCTTCGCCGACTTTATATGCACGCGAGGCAACTCCGCAAAACAGTCATTGCGTCTTCGTGTCGCAGAGTCGCCATGTAAACTGCCCCTTAATTCTGACATGAAACTAATGTCGTAGTTTTCATTTATCTCACTGGCTTTCATTGCATCATCACTTAATTCAAATGGGTTGGAAAATCTATCATCGTCGATGGCGGTTTTTAAAGCTTGATGACTGTCAATTAACAAACTTTACACTTACAACTACTATAATTTGTCACTGCGCAAAAAGCACGAGTCGGTTCAGAGTTGCCCTTCCAAAGGTGAGCTGAACTGAACTTGACCTTTTGGTGGAAATGTGGCTTTACGCGCAGAAGCCAGTCAGGGTTGGAAGCTTTGAACAAAAGACAGGACAGTGAGAGGAAGGAGAGCGAAATGGCAAAGCTCGCCGAGAGAGTGAAAGGAGGGTCGGGTCATTTGAAGGATGAGCGAGTCGAGGCAAAGGGAGGACGGAACCGTGAGTCCGATAAGGGAGAGGCTTAACGAGCTGAGCGGATCATCCTATTTTGTGCGGCGGAGAGAAAAAAAAAAAACGTGACGAGGACATGACGGACGGTGGTGAGATGTTTGGGGGTAAAAGGGAAGGCGCTGCCATCTGAAGCGGCTCCCGTCCTACTTCATTCTTTGCTCGACGGTGGCCAGCACACCGGGCGAAAAAGCGGACAATAAATCAGACCTGCCACGATAACACCGATACCTCTAAGAAATTTGCAGCTGTTACTGTAAAGGCGGACAGAAATAGACGGCATTAATATCTGGCAGGGGCCGGAAGGATCTGCGTAAGGCCGTCTGCAGCCGAGACGAGACAACACTAAAATTGACAAAAATGGCTCTTACAATTTCATTGAGGGAAAGCCATATTGAGTCAAATAGTGTGACTACATTTTTCCTAAGAATTTCTTAAGAATTTTAATTTTTAGCAACTCATCAAGAATTTACCTTCCAAAATTTGAACTTTTAGCTTGGCTAAAATTGATATGACTTTTTCACAAAAACATCATTTTTTAAAAAAGATTTTGGGGTTAAATTAATGCTGCTGTAATACCGTATATTGTCTGGAAAATTATGGCTTCATGTTTTTTTGTTGTTTTATTGACTTTCATAATATTTTGGCTTAAAGGTATCAAATTTTCTGGAAAATATATGACACAGAAGGGATTTTTTTTCGCCACAGAAAATAAAATCTTAATCTAGTTTTTAGCCACAAAAAAACAGACTAAAATTATGGCAAGTATACAATTTTGTTCTTATGAAATGATTACTGTTTTTGCAAAAAACATTGGTCTTGTTCCAATTTTACCCATGCAATTTTTTTTTCAGCGGGAATTGTTTTCACAAATTTCTGATAGTTTTCAGTCTATAATCTCACTCATGTTCCACCATATTACATTTTTCTTGACTAATTGAATGTCTTTCCTTATACTCACAGCTTTCTGACTTTTCCAAAATTAAATCTCATTATTGTGACGATTTTATTTTAAAGAGTATACCAAATCTTTTTTCTCTCTAGCTATCTCATGCTGCCCTGTGGTCTATCCGGGTCCTCGTCACATGCTCTCGGCCAGATTGAGTCATAAAGGGAAGAAGATTGAGGAGACGCCAGGCGGCCCAAAGGGTGTCCGGCAGGTTCCCGCGGCGCCGGTTATGAGCGTCGTTAGACCTTAAACACTTTTTTTACGCGTGGCCCGGTGAGTGCATAAAGGGACTCCTGCAAAGAAATTATTTGACGCTACCACTGACAGAGCGGGAATTGGGCGAGTGGGGAGTGTCTATTCTTCCTCTAGCCTGCCCTAAAGGAGGAGAGATAATGGCGAGTAATGACGGCAGAGTGGAAAGGAGAAGGTTGGGAAAGGGGGACGCGTCAGGCAGAGTAGAAAGGCGGAGGCGTCACTGAGGAGTCAGACCTTTATCTAAGAAAAGAAGAAGAAGAAGGGTGGGGGAAAGAGAGAGAAGACAGTGGTTAGAAGAGAATTTTGAAACAGTTGCACTGGGTGCAGGAAGCAGGGCGACGCCCATGTGGAGTGGGGGCACAAGCAAGGTGGCATCAGTGTCATCAAAACAAGATAACGGCGACACAGGAACTATAAATCTCAGCTCTGTAGATACCATTGCGCTCATTTGTTATAGGTGGCACCCCCCCTCCCGCACCCTTCGCAAGGGCCAGTCCACTTATTTGAGGGCCAGTCGCCGGGCAAGACGAGAAAGGAGGCCGGGCACTTCGGGGTGGCCGCCGACCAAGCCCTCCTGGCCATTCTTACGCGTCAGCTCCAGCTCGATGGTCATAAGCACCCGGCCGGCGGCCTCCTCGACTGCTGACACCCCCTCCCTTTCACCGGTCCGCCCATCCCACCAGGGCCAGAGCAGTCGCCCGAGGAGCGTGCCCCGGCCCGGCCCCGTATCCTATTTGCGTTCCTTGCGGGATTCCGGCTTCTTCTTCTCCGAGGCCTTTGGCTTGGCGGTGTCGGCCGGCGGCACGGGGCCCTGTGGGGGAGCAGGGAGAGAGGGGGTTGGGGGAAGAACAGGGGTGGAGAGTCACTTGAGGAGGAAAGGAGTGCTGGGGGGGGACGGCGGGGACGGTTTTAAAGCAGGTGGCGCTGTTGTAAAGGGGAGAGAAATAACATTTTTAAAAGTTGAATAGACCAAAGAGGTGAGAAAAAGGGAGGGGCTTCCTTTTAAGGGCGGGGAGAAAGAGTGAGAGGAGGAGGTGTCCAGAGCTGGAGAGTGGCAGAGGGACAAAAGAGGTAACCATGCATTAGGATGGGATGCATTGACAGGTGGAACTCATCACACAGTTCAGTCAAAAAAAAAAAAAATTCGGTAACACTTTATAATAACTATCCGTTTTACTAGTTAATAGATCATTAGTAAACTGTTGATAAATGATTTACTGTTGATTTGTGAAGTATTTGTTAACAGTTTGTTAAGCATCTACAGGGTGTTCCAATATGGTTGACCCCATTCTAAATGCCCATGCTAGTTGATGGATCTTAATAAAACTATATACACTTTATGTTGAAGGTCATAAGTTTTATTGGTTAAATATACAAAGAAAAGTACAAATATTTGTTACTTTTATGGCAGATTTTTATAAATGTGCAACATGAGCGCTGCCTGCAAAATGCCTTATCAAAATGCCTTTTCTTTAGAAGTGAACGGCATTTCTTAACCTGAAAAGATAGAAATGCCAAACGTTACACACAAAAACTTGAAACGTTTCTACACAAACTGTGTTTTAGGTTAAGAACACCCTGTAAATGCTTAACAAACTGTTAACAAATACTTCACAAATCAAGAATAAATCATTTCTCAACAGTTTACTAATGATCTATTAACTAGTAAAACAGATAGTTATTACAAAGTGTTACCAAAAATTCTTTTTTAAATTCTTTCCTTCTATTTTTGCAATATTTTGCTTTTTTTTTTCCTGCCAAAAGATTTTTATTTCATATTTTATATGAAAAGTATCAAATTTTCCTTTGATGCAAATATCATTTTTGTAAAATTACAACCAACAACTCTTTAGATTGAAGATTGTGATGATTGTCTTGAATTTTCACAGCAGGGTTGTGATTTGTACATGTGTACATAATGACTTGTATTTCAAAAAAAACAAAAAATAGCTACCATTTTAGCATTGTTATACTCCAGCAAGGCAGATTTTGTGCTATAGGATTAAGACTTGGAAAGTGGGTATTATGAAACTCAATTTCCTATGTCTGTCTGTATCATTGTGTTGAAGGTAACTAAAAAATGAATTAAGGCATCATTGTCAAACTTGTAGGATATGTTTGAAATATAAAGCAGAGGAGCTGATTCAGTTTTGAGGTAATATGTAGTAAGAATCAGTACCTCAGGAATTGGCATCTGAGCACCTGTAATGATTTCGCAGCTTTTTTTTACAAAGTGTTACAGATTAGACAGACTGTGTGCAACTCCAGATTAACAACTGCTGCACTAAATGCTTCCCAAACAGTCCCCCATGTCAATCTTAGACAGTTTAGCCTCTTGGACTATGCCACTATAACAGAAATTGTGTCAAACTAAAGCCCACAACTTGCTGCCTCGACATCCTTCCCTCAAACTTTTTCAAAACTGTTTTTCATTGCATAGCCCCAGACATATTTCAGATTATAAATACTTCTCTCCAAACAGGAAAGTTCCCACACACTTTAAAAACTGTAGTATTAAAACTTCTTTAAAAAAAAACAATAAAAAAAAAAAAAACACCTAATCTGGATGCCTCAACCATTAGTAATTATAGGCCAATATCAAATCTGACATTCCTGGGGAAAATTATCGAGAGGGTTGTTTTTGAACGGATCCAGGTTTTTTTGATGCTAAACAATCTTTTCAACTCATTTCAGTCTGGATTTCGGGCACAACACAACACCAAGACCATGCTTATCAAAGTCCTAAATGATATTTGTCGGAATACTGATGCAGGCAAATCATCTGTTCTGCTACTGCTGGATCTCAGTGCTGCATTCGACACGGTTGACCACTAGGGATGGGAATCGAGAGCCGGTTCCTATAGAGAACTGGTTCCGTGTGTTTCAATTCCGTGGAATCGTTTGGTAGTTCATTTAACGATTCTCTTATCGATTTCAAACAGTACAATTTATGTCACGTAACTTACGCATGTGATACACATTCAATTCAGCAAGTGACACAACATGGTTACTCAAATAGGGACAATTCACCAAGTATAATCTGAGGAGTCGTAGCCAAGTATTTTCGCATTTATTTTCATAGGCCAAATCATTATTCATGAGCTTACTTAAAGAAATGGTGATTTTTTTCCCCCCCAAAAGTCTATTAATGGGTCTATCGTATTCCTCATCAAATACTCTATAAGAAAAATGTAACATATATGCATCTAAAATAATCTTAAATGATTTTATTAGCAATTTTAATATTCCTGTTAGAAAAGTTCCTTGGGGATGCGTTCATTCCCATAACAACCAGTCAATTACTTCCTGTTATTGTGCTACGTCACAAGCGCTCCGCATTCTGGGACTGAGAATAGGCGTAAGGGTCGCATTTCGAGCAGAGTATGGCCACCTGTGTGCGTCCATGAACGAATGTAAGTATTTCCTCTTCATTCCATAAAGTTCTTATGATAAGTTAGAGCAGTTATCAGCGTGACCCTTTTTTGTTTTTACTGTTACGTCGGCTGGTTGCTTCCGCTCAGCCTCACTGCGTGGAGGAGAGCGTTGTTTACATTATATTCGCGATGCACATTTGCGTTAAGAGGGAATGTGTTAGTTAAGCATCTTAAGATGATGTTGTACATCCATATGAGTGTAAAGTGCTTAGTTTTCGCCACTTTTATGGCCAAGATGACTGCACGTGCACGCAGCGTGCTTCCGGGTTGTGCGCGCACACTCGTGCCCCCCCAACTTTGTGTTCATCACATTGCGCGAGTCATGTATGTGTGTTCTTGACTGCTTTACAGTCAATAACACACACATACCCACACATTCCAGTCTTCTTCCACACACATACAAATACATCAACATCTTTCCACGCATGCGCTCATCTGCTCATTGAGTGATTCTCATATCAAGTGCCATTGCCTGTATATAGTTGTGCCTGTTGCCAAGTTGGATTAAAAGTGCCAAAGACCAACTCCACTCTCCGCTCCTTGTGTTCTAACCGACACCCCGAGGCGAATGAACCATAAAACATATTGAACCCAGAACCTTATACAGCCCATTAGTCCAAATTAGAATCGATAAGAGAATCGAGAAAGAATCGAATCGTTAAGCAATATCGATAATGGAATCTGAATCCTAAAAATCTTATCAATTCCCATCCCGACTTATCACAACTTACTAATCAGCAGATTGGAACAGTGGGTAGGGCTCACTGACATTGTTCTTCAGTGGTTTACATCTTATTTACATGATAAGGATTTCTTTGTGTCAGTCGGGAACGAACCAAATTCATGTGTGGGGTCCCTCAAGGGTCCATTCTTGGACCACTTTTTAATTTAACATCTACAGTATATGCTTCCCCAAGCTCAGATCGTGGAACAATACGACATCTCCCATCAAACCTATGCAGATGACATACAGTTCTACATTTCTGTATCCCTGCATGATTATAGTCCCTTAGTCTCCCTGAGTAAATGCATTTATCAAATCAATAAATGGATGTGCCATTTTTCTCCAGCTAAATGTGGAGAAGACAGAAGTGATCATTTTTGGGCCAAAAAAGGAAAGGTCAAAGATAAGCACGCACCTTGGCACAATGTCACTTACAACTACCAATCAAGTCAGAAATTCTGGCATAAGTATTGACTCAGAACTAAAATTTGATAGCCATCTAAAGTCCGTCACAAAATCTGCTTATTACCACCTAAAATATAGCCAGAATTAAGGGGCTTCTGACTAAATAAGACATTGAAAAACTTTTCAGTAAACTCATTTTCAGTAAATTGGACTATTGCTATGGTATATTTCCAGGTCTTAATAAAAAAATCAGTCAGGAAGCTGCAGCTAGTACAGAATGCTGCTGCCAGAGTCCTTACAAATACAAGGAAACTGGACCACATTACACCGGTTTTGAAATCGTTACACTGGCTTCCAGTCAAATACTCTTGCTCATCTACAAAATACTTAATGGCCTTGGACCAAAATGTATGCTTGATTTTTTGGAGCCCTATGAAGCATTTAGACCGCTAAGGTCGTCTGGAACCGGTCTCCTGTATGTTCCAAGAACAAGATCCAACCAGGTTGAGGCAGCATTTAGGTATAATGCTCCTCACCTCTCTTCAAGTGACCTGAAGGTCTGAAGTATGTTAAAACTGTTAGCGCCTTTAAATCAGGGCTAAAAACGCTTTTGTTTATCACAGCATATCCATACCTGATGTCTATGTATTTCAAATTTTTTGCTATTTGCTTTTTATCCATTTTATGTATAATTTTATTTCCTGTTTGAATTGAAACTTTCTTTTGATTTAATGTGATTTTCATGGATCATTTTATCTCTACTCGTGGATCTTCATGTGATGTAAAGCACTTTGAATTGCCTCGTGTTGAATTGTGCTATACAAATAAATTTGCCTTGCCTAGTAAGGTCAAAAGTCACAGAGGTGGTCTTGCTTTGAATTTGACTGCTTAGGTAGAAGGCCGCTGTCTCAGACTTCTCCTTTATGACTTTAGTTTCCTAGGATTGTGACCTTTCCTTTTAGAACAAGGGTCTTGAACCTGTCTTGCGAGCCGAATGTAATGTAGCTCTTTAATGACTGCATTTGGCTCTGCACCTGACATATTAAAGGCCTTTTCAAACTAGCAACAGCTTAGTATGAAAGGGTCAGGTGGCAACAAGCATAGACACCAGCATCCCGCTTGCTGACCAATTATTGAAGTGCGGACACTGTACAATTTCAGGAAGAAAACAGCAGGGCTTTTCGTCAGCAAATTGAATATGTAACGCTAAATAACGGCGATATACTGGACTGTCTCAGAAAATTAGAATACACAATATTCTAATTTTTTGAGACAGTCCTGTGTATATATACAGGACTGTCTCAGGAAATTAGAATACACAATATTCTAATTTCCTGACTGTCTCAATTAGAATACACAATATTCTAATTTCCTGACTGTCTCAGGAAATTAGAATATTGTGTATTCTAATTTCCTGAGACAGTCCTGTATATATACACAGGACTGTCTCAAAAAATTAGAATATTGTGTATTCTAATTTTCTGAGACAGTCCAGTATGTTCTAAAAAAAAAAGTTTAGCTAACACGTGTTTACCTAACATGTGCGCAATGTGTTCCCCTTCAGTGACCACAGCCCAAAGATACATCGTCATCTAATGATCTTTGCTTAGGTACTGCGACCAACCAAATCAAAACTGAGTTTTTAATTATTTATATAATAGGATTAATGTGTCTCATTCAATCCCATTACGTGTCAAATGTTTTGGCTCTCTGTCAAAAAGGTTCCTAAACTGACAAAAACATTATCATAGACTTCACTATCAGTTGAGGGGACACGGGGCTCGGGGCCGATCCATAGGGGGCCTATTTTCAAAAACTTAAAATTCAATATTTTCAAAACCAAAGCCACTAGCGACCTAAAACTAAAACAGGCACCTCCCTTAGGCATATATAAGTCTGCATGAGCAGCGACACAAAAAAATCCAAAGTCATTCCCTAATAAAATCCCGATTATTTTTTAATGCAAGTATAATTAAACCTAAAATGGCTATAAATTTCTCAAATTTTACACTAGATGCACAAAAATCACCAAATGCAGAGATAATCACCTCTGTTTTCAGGATCAATCGCAACATTTAACATATCATATAAGTTTTTGCCCAAAATATCAACTTAAACTTTTATTTAGTACAGGTTTCCGACAGATAATAAATCACTCAATTTTCAGAATCAGAAACTTATATACTTGAGGAAAGCATGCATCATCATCTTGATTTTACTCAACAAAAGCAAGATTTTTCTCTATACAATCACAACTTATTTAGGTTGATTTCAGATGATACTTTTGCCTAGGCACGGTGGAACGTCTTGCCGGCTATCTGGCCCTCGTCATTTTTAGATTGAAATGTTACATAAAATAAAACACGTAAAAGGCACATTTTTTTGTATGGACGCAGAGATTTCTAAATTACTACTTTTTTGCAAAAAAAAAAAAAAAAAAAAAACGGGCAGTTATCATTCATTTTAAGTGAATTTTTCGTGCTAACATTACGCTATTGTGTAAATCCAACGTGGCGGCCATCACAAAACAAAGAGCTTTTGAAGTTTAAAATTCTTATAAATACAGTGCGGCAAATAAGTATTTAGTCAACCACTAATTGTGCAAGTTCTCCCACTTGAAAATATTAGAGAGGCCTGTGATTGTCAACATGGGTAAACCTCAACCATGAGAGACAGAATGTGAAGAAAAAAACTGAAAATCACATTGATTGATTTTTAAAGAATTTATTTGCAAATCATGTTGGAAAATAAGTATTTGGTCAATACTAAAAGTTCATCTCAATACTTTGTTATGTACCCTTTGTTGGCAATAATGGAGGCCAAACGTTTTCTGTAACTCTTCACAAGCTTTTCACACACTGTTGCTGGTATTTTGGTCCATTCCTCCATGCAGACCACCTCTAGAGCAGTGATAATCCTTTGTTGCCCTGGCTGTGTGTTTGGGAACATCGTCATGCTAAAAGACCCAGCCACGTCTCATCTTCAATGCCCTTGCCGATGGAAGGAGATTTTCACTCAAAATCTCTCGACACATGGCCCCATTCATTCTTTCCGTGACACAGATCAGTCGTCCTGGTCCCTTTGCAGAAATACAGCCCCAAAGCATGATGTTTCCACCCCCATGCTTGACAGTGGGTATGGTGCAATTCAGTATTCTTTTTCCTCCAAACAAGAGAACCTGTGTTTCTCCCAAAAAGTTCTATTTTGGTTTCATCTGACCATAACACATTCTCTCAATCCTCTTCTGGATCATCGAAATGCTCTCTAGCGAACCGCAGACGGGTCTGGACGTGTACTTTCTTCAGCAGGGGGACACGTCTGGCCATGCAGGATTTGAGTCCCTGGCAGTGCATTGTGTTACTGATAGCAGCCTTTGTTACTGTGGTCCCAGCTCTCTGTAGGTCATTCACTAGGTCCCCCCGTGTGGTTCTGGGATTTTTGCTCACCGTTCTTGTTATCATTTTGACACCACGCGGTGAGATCTTGCATGGAGCCCCAGATCGAGGGAGATTATCAGTGGTCTTGTTATGTATGTCTTCCATTTTCTAATAATTGCTCCCACAGTTGATTTCTTTCTTTCTTTCTGGGGAGGGTGTATAGTGTCAAAGGCCGAAACACCCCATGACCCAGTGGAACACTACTGAGGATGCGTACCCACAAATTAATTCCCCTATCTTTAATACCAACATTCATCGAGAAGTCTTTTGCATGTGCCCGCACAGGAATTTTACCATCCCATTCTGTGTTTTCTGGAAACTTTACACCAAGCGTTTTACCTATTGCAGATTCAGTCTTCCCAGGTCCACAATTTTGTCTTTTGTGTCCTTCGACAGCTCTTTGGTCTTGGCCATAATGGAGTTTCGAGTGTGACTGACTGAGGTTATGGACAGGTGTCTTTTATACCAATAATGAGTTAAAACAGGTGCCATTAATACAGGTAACGAGTGGAGCCTCGTTAGACCATGTTAGAAGAAGTTAGACCTCTTTGACAGCCAGAAATCTTGCTTGTTTGTAGGTGACCAAATACTTATTTTCCACTCTAATTTGGAAATAAATTCTTTAAAAATCAAACAATGTGATTTTCTGGGTTTTTTTCCACATTCTGTCTCTCATGGTTGAGGTTTACCCATGTTGACAATTACAGGCCTCTCTAATCTTTTCAAGTAGGAGAACTTGCACAATTGGTGGTTGACTAAATATTTATTTACCCCACTGTAAATGCCTACATCCGGGAATATCTATAGATATGAACAGTCTAGATTCTTGGTTAAAAGCAAAAAAAAAAAGCAGGCACTTATCATTAATTCTTCGTAAATATTTTAAGCTGAAGTTACGCTAATTTTTTTCCATACATTTTTTTCACGTTTCAAAGTGCATGCATGGAGCTTATTTATATAATAATTACCTTGAATCCTCGACAAAATCACTCGAGACACTCCTGCCTGGTGGTATGCACTAAAACTTTCGTCGTGTCGCCTGCTTGTATGCAGCAAAACATTTGTCCTTTTTCCATCTAAATCCGATGTTAGAACTCAGCGTGTGTTTGAGTTAATCAAAGTGAAAGCCAAACGCTCTGCCTGGGTCGGCCCCCAACAGGAAGGCGTGGCGCAATGTTTGTGGGAGCTGTCTCGTCAACTGATGGTGAAGTCTATGATATTATACTTAATTCTTTTTCCATTGATCAAATACAGCTTTTTCTTGTCATTTTTATACAGTGTTTTTTCAATTATTAATATTTTCAATTATTATTAGTTTTATTACATTAACCTGCTTAACATTTTTTTCTACAAAGTCCCAAAATATATAACTTTTTGTCGACTTGGTAATGTGTTTCGTATTGCTTGCTTGCGTGTTGCTGCCTGACATATGGTGTACTCCCAGTTTGTCTACCTGTCTATGGAATTATACATAATCAAACAAATTATACTGCATAAAAGTGAAAGAAGCGCGCGTGACGGCCGCCTTCACCGAGTCATCCTGCTCAGTATGAGCACTATAAAAGCATCGACTGCTGGCGACGAGCGAATTTAAAACACAAAAGCATCCGCTTGATGAGCACGCTGGTGGTCTCTAATCAACCCCATGCCGAATGCCTCTAATTGGACTCTGATCATCAGTGGGAGGAAGAAGAAAAAGAGGATGCGGCAGCATCCGGAACTACGGTGGTCCAGACCTTCTGCCCCTGGAGGCTAAAACAGAGGGGGGAGTAAAGCCTCGGGGAGGAGGGAGAAGATGAAGAGTGAGTGCTAGTGATTTCCTGTCCAGTTGTATCACATGACCTGAAGAAGAAAAGGGGGGTGGGGCAGCCTCTTTGCAGATGCCCATCCAGGCCTGCGGGTAGGGGGGTCAAAGGTGACATGGGGAGGAAGGGAAAAGAAGACAAGTTCCAATCGATACAGAGCGCTCGCAATCACGATTCCACAACTTGATGTGTGCACCTGCGAAAGACTGCGTTCATCCATGCATGTGGATGTCTGTGCAGTTACATTCAGCATATTTATGCACTGTCTGTGCACCTTTGTTAGCTGTGTGAATGTGTGTTGTTTAGGTGAGAATTTGAAGAGGCACATTTGGTTGCGTGTGAGTGAGAATAAGGGTATGTGGTTGTGCGAACCACTGGGGGTGTGTGTGCACGTGTGATGGGGTTGGGGTGTGTCTGTGTGTGCGCGTATGTCAAGTGCCACAGGGCGAGATCTGTGTGTGTGCATGCTGGCATATATGAATAAATAACCAAACAAAACAAAAAAAACGGTTGGATGACATGTGTGACAGCGTCGTCATGGCAACCAAGCAACGACCACAATACACTGCACACACACTCATGCACGCGCATACCCTGTGGCACTGGAGAGTAACCTGACAATCATCCAACAGTTAAAAGAAGAAAAAAGGAAGACAGTGAAAGTGGGGCCAGAGAGGAAAAGAGGGGGCTGGGTGGTGTAGTGACGAGAACGAGCGAAAGAGGCAGTTTGGCGCCCCCATCAGGTGTGTGACGTCACTACACATGGAGCTTTTTTCTCCTTGAGGATTCATGTTCAGCTCTGGCATAACACCTCAATTGAGAACATATACTGTGTACGTAATGATAACAACATAATACGGCTAATTCTAATATTGTGATGTATTACAATGGTATGAAAAAGTATCTGAACCTTTTGGAATTTCGCACATTTCTGCATAAAATCACCATCAAATGTGATTGGATCTTTGTCAAAATCACACAGATGAAAAAAAACTGTCTGCTTTAACTAAAACCACCCAAACATAGGTTGTCATATTTTAATGAGGATAGCATGCAAACAGTAACAGAAGGGGGGAAATAAGTAAGTGAACCCTCTGCCTAAGGAGACTTAAAGCGCAATTGAAACCAATTTTTACCAAACATTTTAAGTCAGGTGTGTGCCCAGTCACTGATGAGTGATTTAAAGCTGCCCTACTCACTATAAAACACACACCTAGTAAGAAATGTCTTGATGAGAAGCATTGTCTGATGGCTCGGTCAAAAGAGCTGTCTGAAGACCTGCGATCAAGGATTGTTGATTTGTATAAAGCTGCTAAAAGTGTGGATGTTCATCAATCGACAATAAGAGAAGTTGTCTGCAAATGGAGAGAGTTCGGCACTGTTGTTTCTCTCCCAAGCAGTGGCCGTCCACCAAAGATGACGCCATGAGTTCAGCGCGGAATACTCAGAGAGATAAAAAAAGAACCCTAGAGTGTCTGCTAAAGACATACAGAAATCACTGGCACAGTCTAATATCTCTGTTCACACATCAACTATATGTAAAACTATGGCTAAGAATGGTGTTCATGGGAGGACTCCACGGAGGAAGCCACTGCTGTTAAAAAAAACATTGTTGCTCGTTTAATGTTTGCAAAAAGGCACTTGGACACTCCACAGAAGTTTTGGCAAAATGTTTTGTGGACTGATGAAACCAAAGTTCAATTGTTTGGGATGAACACACAACGTCATGTGTGGAGGAAAAATGGAACAGCTTACCAACATTAATACCTCATCTCCACCGCGAAGCATCATGATTTGGGGCTGTATTTGCTGCCCCAGAGCCTGGACAACTTTCAATCATTAATGGGAGAATGAATAAAAAAGTTTTTCAGGATGTTTTGCAGGAAAACCTGAGGCCGTCTGTCAGACAGTTGAAGCTAAAAAGAGGATGGATGCTGCAACTAGACAATGATCCAAAACACAGAAGTAAATCAACTTCAGAATGGTTTCAGAAGAACAAAAAACACATTCTAGAGTGGCCAAGTCAAAGTCGGACCTGAACCCCATTGAGATACTGTGGCATGACCTAAAGACAGCGATTCATGCCAGTCATCCCAGGAATCTGACTGAACTTCAGCAGGGGCACAAAATTTTAAATGTGATGGTTTACTTACTTATTTTTCCCTCTTCTGTCATTGTTTGCATACTATCCTCATTAAAATATGAAAATCTATAAAATTTTGGGTGATTTTAGTTAAACCAGACACTGTTTTTTCATCTGTGTGATTTTGACAAAGATCAGATCACATTCGATGGGGATTTTATGCAGAAATGTGAGAAATTCCAAAAGGTTCAGATACTTTTTCATACCACTGTAATATATCACAATATTAGAATTAGCCATATTATGGTAAGTCCACGACCACCTATATCGGTATCGGTTTGATATCGGTATTGAATTTTTGGAGTTTGACAATATCGGGATATCGGTTAAAAAGTCATTATCAGACAACTCTAATTATTAATCATTCTTTTATTTTACTGTATTTTTTTTTCAATTATTTAAAAAATATTTTCTATGAATAAATAATTCCAAATTAATAAATATTTAATAAAACAAAATTAGTAAAATTGAAATTTACTTTTTTTTTTATGAGCAGAATGGCTGTGAATGCTCTTGTAATGAGAAATGTGTGCCGTTAACAGTGAGATATTGCTCAAAATTTATGGGTCTGTTCATGTCAAGCTCGATGGGGTTTGTTTTTAATAAAGCAGCATAATCAATATCCATAGCTTATATGGTTTACTGACATGACTCTTGTCAAAAGCTGACCATCGAGGAATATAATGCATTGATCTGTTTGTTATTAATGACTCCAGATCACTTGTGCTGCTTACTTTTTCCTGTCTTGCTATATTTGTGTGAAGGTGTCGTGTGATTGGATGAGGAAGAGGAGGAGTAAGCAAAAACAGATAGCTGCAGCGAGTGTTTAACTTGCCTGTCTCTGCTGTGATCCCTCCTTCTTTTTCTTGCCGTGTTTGCTGGAGGACAAAAAAACAAAACAAATAGAAGTCAGGACGTCTTGCCGCTGCCGCTAATCTACTGCCGGGATAAACGTCGTGCCGGATTAGCCGCCGGATTACACGGAGATCAAGATTACGATCGGACTAAATCTCTCGCCGCATGGCAAATTTTCATATTGTCACAACACTCAAAAGCTTATTGCTTTAAATTTGGGGCCGAGAACTGATAGAAAACTAATCAGTGGACCGTCAGGAGAAAAAAATGACAATTAGTTCTTTCATATTTTACCAGGTTAGTAGATTCAGCGAACCTAATAGGGTTCTTCTCATCTAAATCAGTCACCATCAGTCAGTAATAATCACAACAAAGATAATCATTTGAAAATCAAATGTTATCAAAAACATGGATTCTCTCTTCATAAAAATTGGGTTTCTTATCATGACGTTCCCAAATATCAACAGCTTCTGAAATGAATGGTCAAAAAAAAAAAAATTCCAGATTTTTCGGGAAACAAAAAAAAAAATCAATTTTGAAAATTTTGTAAAAAATGACAGGCATTTATTTTAAAGTATGATGATATGACAGACCCAGAAAAAGATAATTACAGTGATCCCTCGTTTTACGCAATTAATGGGTACCCGAACCTGCCGCGATGAGTGAAAAACCGCGAAGTACAACCCATAACCCCAAAACCTCCAATTTATTTATTTTTTTTTTTAGGTGTGTGTGTTCAATTAATTTATTCAGACTTAGCATTGGAAAGATACATATAAGACATGTTTTTTCACTTTTTTCCCCTATTAAGTATTAAGTACTATTTACAAAAAAATTGCATGTATATACTGTATATATTTTGATAAATGGTTTATAAGCACTTGAAATGTCATAATTATGATAAGTTTTAAACATATCACTGTCCCACCAAATTATTTTTAAACAACAAGTAGAAAAATGCTTGTCTTTATTAAATGCTTCATTGAGCTGCTCACTTTCACACAATGAGTTGCCACAGCAACTGTTTGACCCTTTATTGCCAAATGTATCACTTCTGATACAACTAAAATTTCATGATTTTGAGAGTAATTCATAATTTTGACATTTCTTTTTGAAAAAAAAAATTATGGATGCAAGTCAACATATGCATCTGCAGATTCCATGAGAAAAAACAAACAGGACTTAGCAAGAGTTATTGATATTATAGCGCTAATTACACATATTCATTTGACTTTTTTTTTTTTTTTTTTTTTTACAAATTTGAAAAAAGGACCTTATTTTTCAAATTTTGGGATTCTTTGGTAATTGCTTCATGTTGCTGGTCTTTAATGGTTAACAAGTTAAAGTGCCTGTGACACGAAAAAGCATGTTTATCTCATAATACACACGGTATTTTATGCTCCTGTATGAAATGGACCGCTTGGATGTCTGTGGAAGCGATCGCTAGATTTAATTAGTTTTTTGAATCCAGTGCCATGAAAATTAGTGACTTCCTGCAACAGTCTCGAGTTGAGAAAGAGGGCGCTGTGACGTGTACGGAGGAGGGAGTCCTCTTCACTATACAGTTGTACTGTTGTATGAGAAGGACTAAGGATTCAGCTGATTTTGCAGATTAATACGTTTATTTTTCGTATCACGCCAGCCAAACGGCTGCAGATAAAATCTTGCTTTACGATGGAGAGGCGTGTGCGCCTTTTTGGGGTTTCAAAAGGTTCCCATTCACTGGTGGATATTGGCCAAAACAAGCCCTACTACTGTGGGACCATTGGACTTACCAGGAAGTAAGTAAACATCGTGTTTTGCATTATGTCAAATACTGGGATCATTCTAATATGTAGGTGGCTTGCGTTTTGTGGCTGACATGCTCCTTGCCCCCTTGGCCGACGACCGGCGGCTTGTCGCACATCCCCCCGCCGGGAGAGCACTATACTCGGCTTTTTCCCCTCTTCAGGTGCCCGGTGTTCTGTCAAATTTTCCGACCGATCAGAAATTGCAACTTTTAGTCAAAATAGCCGTGAATACAGCGATTACAAACTAAACACTACAAACTTTCTTTAAATAAAGGACTACTTACGTTTGGTCATGGATGGGCACGTAAAAAGCTCTCCTCCAACACATTAGCTGCACAACAACTGCAGCCGATCACCTATGACTCTCTCTGGCTGTTTACGACTTCGTCGTGTAGTAAAGCATTATTTTGCCATATTCGTGTTGACCATTTGGCAGCTACACGCTACTCCGACTTCGGCCGGTTTGTTCAGCGGTCATTGTCCAGCTGCTTCCCCGGCGAGCTCTGCTGTCCGTAGGAGCAGGGAAACGAGCTGTAAATTGCTCTCCGCCGGGCGGTTTGCCGATCAGCGAAGTCAGTTGACAACCCAGTCGTCATGTGAAATGATCCGGGTTAGTTATGTGTGATGTTCTGCTTCGAAGGCTTTGAAACATCACTCGGTTCGGGTTAGCATGTCGGCTAGCTGTCACGCCTCTTGGTTTTTTTACATTCCCCGAAGCCGGGGAAGGAAAATGACATAAGCCCAATTTAGGTGGCATAAATTATCGTTCGGGAGGTGCGACAGTAAAGGTGAAGTTGATAGTTTTGACCATTATGGAGTAATTTTGCCATGTCGTCTTGAATAAATGCATTTTTATTATTTCATATTCCATTTAGCACAAGACTGTTATTTGTCATGACCATGCCATTTATTTAGCTATTGGGCAAAAATACTTGGATAGATATAATATCCCGTAAAAAAATTGGAGTAGAGAGACTGAAACAATGACATTTTGCTGCTCTCTTCGTCACGTATTCCTCGTTCTGAATAATTCCCCCTCAACGGGCTGAGTGGTCCTTCTCAAGCCATTTATTTAGCTTTTGGGGAAAAATACTTGGATAAAAAGAATATCCTGTGAAAATATTGGAGTAGAGAAACTGAAACAATGAAATTTTGTGGCTGGCTTCGCTGCGTTTTCCTCGTTGTGAATAATTCTCCCTCAATGGGCTGCATACTAAATCAGACGGAATCATGAGTCCACTGACATCATCCACCTGTTGGGGACGCTAGAGCCCTATAATGGTAGGCGTGGCTAACCAGCAGATTAAAAGACTAATTTCTCGTCATCTGCGCTGTGCTAAATTGTTGTATATCGTCGATTTGTCTCAAAATATGATTCTAATTCACATAATAATCCTATTTAAGACTTTTCTTCTCCTGTCGTACGCGCTTTAAACAATGATTAACGCATTCGGCACTTTGAAGTTTCGGCTCTCTGGCGAGATCAAACCTTAACGTCTGTCAATCATCGTTAACTTTAATAAGCAACTCCAGTGCAATGCCTGACCAAGAAAAGCGGCAGGAGCGAGAGTGAAAGACTACGGATCGGGACAGCTCTATAAAACACTGCATTTTTTTTTTTTTTTAAATTGAAAAAAAAAACAAAAAACTCTGTGATAGACTGAGTGTGCGGAGTAGCGAGGGATCACTGTAGTAAAATTATTTACATTCTTTAAAAAAAGAAATAAAAGTAAAACCAACAGGTTTTTTTACATAATGCCAGGGCAACTAAAATTAATAAGGCTTATAGGGTAAACATCCTAAAAAGTTGGGCCATCAGACACTTTGGTCCTGAACTATTGGGTTACGGGCAGCTACTTCGCCACGCAGGTTTCGGTGCCCGGCAGGGGTTCGGGCTGGAGCGACAGGCCGAAGCGGCCACGCAGCCGCGGTGCCGGCGCGAGGCCGCTCACTGACCTGACGCTGAGGCTGAAGACGCGGCGCGCCACCAGGAAGCGCATCAGGTAGTAGATGACCACGATGAGCAGCAGCAGGCCCAGCACCGCGCCCACAATCGAGCCCGTGATCACACCCGCCTGGATGGGCACTGAGGAGGAAGACAGTGGGAGTTACTAAAGTGACATTGAGACAGTGAAAGCAGATAAAGTGAATCTAAAAAGAGGCAGCACCAAAGTGGCCTTCAAACGTTAGAGTACAAAATTAATCGTACAAAAAAAATGATCGGTAACACTTTATCATAACTATCCGTCATAACTAGTTTATACATCATTATTAAACTGTTAATAAATGATATATTGTTGATTTGTTAACTGTTTGTTAACAGTTTCTTATGATGTATGGATGTTAATTGCCCCACATAAATTCAGTATCCTGTGTTTGGCACCAAATCTTTCCCAAACTCATGGGTTTGTACGATACTGTTATATTTTGTTGTTCCGCCATGGGATGGCTCAGTATGTGTGTTTCTAAAATACATTAAACAAAGTGTTCAACATCTCATCTGTGGTGTTTCTTAGGTAAAGTACAGCACAAAGAAAGGACTATGGGTGGAAAAATGTTGAAGTACAAAATTTGATATGTTAAATATCACGTTCAACCAATTTGCTGTTCTTCAAAGTTTAGTAAATGGTTAGCAAACTATTAACAACTGATCTGCAAGGCGTGAGTTATTAAGTAAGTATTCGTTCGAAGCTTATATATGTTATTGGGACGTTATTCTAAAGTAGCACTTATTCCTCATTAACTAACAATTAAGAAATGAGAATTACGTCCCAATAACAAATAAACTATCAAATGATTAGTAAGTAAGTTACTAATAGCTTGTTTATGGTATATTACTAATTTAAAGGGTCTATTATATTTATATATCTATATCTAGATTATATTTATTATAATCATTATAAATTGTTAACAAACACTTAACAAATCAACAATAAATTATTCAGTAACAGTTTACTAATGATCTATTATTTAGTGATAACGGATAGTTATTATAAAGTGTTACTAAATGATCTTACAAAATTGACCACTTAAAGATAAATGTACAAATGTGACGACCGATAGGTGACAGTACAAAAGTAGCTATTCAAATGTAACCCTACAAAAGTGACCTTTCAGAGGTGACCATTAAAAAATGACCTTTCAAAAGTAGCAATACAAGTCCCACTGGACTAAATTAAAAAAATAAATAAAAATTTCTTTATTGGGGGGGAAAAAACAAGCATTGATATAGACTAAGTGAGCGTATAAACAAGCGACAAAAAGAAAATCCTATTGCTTTACCTTGTATATTATGCTAAAATCAACTATACGAATAGGGTGGGGAAAAAATGTCATGATGACAAGCTTAAAAGGTAACGGGTAAAAGGTAAGACTAAAAAAGTGACGGTAAAAAAGGTACCGTATTTTTCAGACTATAAGTCGCAGTTTTTTTTTCATAGTTTGGCTGGGGGTGCAACTTATACTCTGGAGCGATTTATGTGTGAAATTGTTAACACATTATTATATCATTTCACATGTTATTTTGCCGTTTTGGAGTGACACTGATGGTTTGGTAAACTTGTTAGCATGTTCTTTATGCTATAGTTATCTGAATAACTCTTAATAGCTATGTTACGTTAACATACCGGCCACGTTCGCATTTCGTTGTTAATGCACAATTTAACATACTGTACACTAATTCAGCATGTTGTTCTCTTTTGTATTTTTATTTTAAATTGTCTTTCAAGATGACAGGTCTGTTCCATGAGTCGGATTTTATCAAGTAACTCACCCCCAAAAATGCGACTTATACTCCGGTGCGACTTACCGTATTGGCCCGAATATAAGACTGTTTTTTTGCATGTAAATAAGATTGAAAAAGTGGGAGTCATCTTATATTCGGGGTCTAGACATTATACTCATTCACGATGCTAGATGGCGCCAGATATCACAGAAGCGAATGCTGAAATTTAGGAGTAATGTTCTGTCATGACAGATCTCAGCTACTCTCAAGTTTAACCAGTTTGCATTATTTTATTGCAATGTTTTTACTTATTCAGATTTGTTTCAAGACTGCAGTTACAGTTAGACCTCACTTTAATGTAGGGTTGCCACCTGTCCCTTAAAATAAGGAACAATCCAAAATTGGGAATTAAATGCTGCGTTCCATATTGAACTAATATGGGGATATAAATGAATAGATACATTTCTATGCATTTTAGGAGTTTTGGGGATGTCCCTTTTTTTCTCTGCCTGTACAGCTTTGAGCGCGAGGAGGGCGTCCCATATTTCTTATTCCTGAAAGGTGGCAACCCTACTTTGATGGTTAATGCACTTATTGCAATTTTGTTGTTTTATCACAATAGATTAGTTTATTTACATTTCAACCACCAGAACCCATTCATTTATGAATGTGATTGCACTTTAGTTTGTATATTTAAATTTTCAGATATTAAGATTTGAAATAGGCAAAATAACATGCTTTTTCTCTCAAATATATTGTTATAATCATTTGTTTCAGATGTACTGTAATTATTTTTTGTATAAAAATGAATTTGGTGTTCAAAAAATCTTTTTTCAAACTTGAGTGTTGAAAAAGATAATAATAATAATTATAATCAGGGCCGTCTTATATTCGGGCCAATACGGTATATATGTTTTTTCCTCTTCGTTGGGCATTTTATGGCTGGTGCGACTTATAGTCTGAAAAATACGGTAGTCAAAAAAAGTGTGGTGACGGAGAGCAAACGCAAAACAGCAAAAATAAAGTGTTAAACAGGACTGAACAATGCAGTGCTGAAAAAAGTGATGATAAAATACAAGCGATTTGTACTGTGGTTAAAAAAAAGTGACTAAAGTGCTGAAAATAATTCATTTATTTTCTGTACTGAGTATCCTCACAAGGGACACACGGCAGGGGCTTTCCGCTAACTATGTGCAGGAAGCGGGGTACACCTTGAACTGGTTGCCAGCCTATTGAAATTAATTATGGTAATTAATTTTAACGATCTTAAAAAGTCACTAAACAAATCTGATCTCAAAAGCGAGGAAAAAAACGAAAAGCTGAAAACAAGTGAGCAGAGCGCTCCAAAGTTGTAGAGGAGAAGAAGAAGGTCAGACCCAAAGCAAGCGATAAGATCTCCAAGATTACGTCCGATGACTCCCAATGAGACACGCGTTCATGCATAATTCATGCATTTCTTAGGGGATCAATGATGGCAGCACGCCAGCAAAATGGATGGCACGTCTGACTCACGGTCACAAGATTTCAATCAAACTTTCCAATTGTTAAAATTGGCAATTATTTTGATGTGATTTCTTCGTCTACGTTCCAAAACTAACCCGTATGTAATGTCTTCTGATCCTGACGTCTGACCTTTTTCAAAGACGAGTAGGCGCACGCTGGAGGCCCGGCCTACGATGTCGGGCGGGTTCTTGGCGTCGCAGGTGAAGGTTCCGTTGTCGCTGAACTCCAAGTTCTTGAGCAGGATGGAGCCGTCGCGGCGGGACGGGTCTCCCACGAACTCCAGCCGATCCCTGAAGGGACCTTTGTTATCCAGGTAGGCCATGCCCCGAGTGTAGTGGAAGATCTGAAATGCCATACACGCCCATATTAAGAACATTCAAATATCACTCTTATACAGTACATGTAATCCCTGGGTTACGAATGAGTTCCGATCCTACGTTGGCGACGTAACCTGAATTTCCACGTATATTGAAATTAAACCTTGAAGTACCCCTAAACCTCTAAATAACTATCCAAAAGTACAGGTAGTCCCCGGATTACCTTGGACCCGACTTATGTGATTTCGACTTTACGATGCCCACGTCTCATCATTTTTTGTTTTTTTAAATATTGACTTTTGTTTTGTGATGCATGCTTTTATTTTGGGGCAGGAAGCATAGAGCAGGTTTTACTTCCCCAAGCGAGAGCATTTACACACCCGCCCACCCCACACGCATTAGTGACGTCACGCCCACACATGAGGAAGCAGCCGAGTGAAGGGGTGACAGCCTGCGCGCACATTTGTTGCTTGTGATGTATTGAGAAACGACGGCTGTATATATATCCACTTTAGTACTGTTTATTGTGTTGTTTCAATTGTGGCCGAATCCTTGGGACAAGTATACGTGATTGTTTTTGATGACGTTCGGATGCTAACTGATACATGCTAATCGTTTGTTATTGCTGTATCAGCAGCTACTTGTAAACACAAATTTGAATTGCTTTTATTGAAGAGGAGACTGATTTAATATCAGTTTATCTTAGTTTCTTTCTGCAAGTGTAGATGTCATGAGCAGCTGAATAAACTCAACAAACCAGGTCTGCCATCATTATTTCGACGCTTAGCTAACTGTCTAGCTAGGACTTAGCGCCAACTTCTTTGTTGAGGACGGTACAATGACATGTAATAGATGTTTTTGGATAGTTTTTAGGGGTTTTGAGGTATTTAAAGGATTAATTCAGATTTACACGGAAATTTACACGGGTTACATCGCCAAAGCAGGAACGGAACTCATTCATAAACCGGGGACTACCTGTATTGTATTTTGTTTATCGTTGAAGGATACACTCCCCTCTGGTGGCAGCATTGGGTTTGGCTGGACTGTCGCCTTGTATGATTGGGCAGACTCAAGCGTCTGACATAATAGATAAGGATAGCTGTGCTCTGGTTTGGCCAACATAAGGCTGTAAGTTGTTTCAGCTAATATAGTGGGGCAAATAATTATTTAGTCAACCACTAATTGTGCAAGTTCTCCCACTTGAAAATATTAGAGAGGCCTGTAATTGTCAACAAGGCTAAACCTCAACCATGAGAGACAGAATGTGGAAAAACAACAGAAAATCACATTGTTTGATTTTTAAAGAATTTATTTCCAAATTAGAGTGGAAAATAGTATTTTGGTCAATACCAAAAGTTCATCTCAGTACTTTGTTATGTACCCTTTGTTGGCAATAACGGAGGCCAAACATTTTCTGTAACTGTTCACAAGCTTTTCACACACCATTGCTGGTATTTTGGCCCATTCGTCCATGCAGATCTCCTCTAGAGCAGAGATGTTTTGGGGCTGTCGTTGGGCAACACGGACTTTCAACTCCCTCCACATATTTTCTATGGGGTTGAGATCTGGAGACTGGCTAGGCCACTCCAGGACCTTGAAATGCTTCTTACGAAGCCACTCCTTTGTTGCCCTGGCTGTGTGTTTGGGATCATTGTCATGCTGAAAGACACAGCCACGTCTCATCTTCAATGCCCTTGCTGATGGAAGGAGATTTTCACTCAAAATCTCTCGATACATGGCCCCATTCATTCTTTCCTTTACACGGATCAGTCGTCCTGGTCCCTTTGCAGAAAAACAGTCCCAAAGCATGATGCTTCCACCCCCATGCTTCACAGTGGGTATGGTGTTCTTCGGATGCAATTCAGTATTCTTTCTCCTCCAAACACGAGAACCTGTGTTTCTACCAAAAAGTTCTATTTTGGTTTCATCTGACCATAACACATTCTCCCAGTCCTCTTCTGGATCATCTAAATGCTCTCTAGCGAACCGCAGACGGGCCTGGAGGTGTACTGGCTTCAGCAGGGGGACATGTCTGGCAGTGCAGGATTTGAGTCCCTGGCGGCGCATTGTGTTACTTTGTTATTGTGGTCCCAGCTCTCAGTAGGTCATTCACTAGGTGTGGTTCTGGGATTTTTGCTCACCGTTCTTGTTATCATTTTGATGCCACGCGGTGAGATCTTGCATGGAGCCCCAGATCGAGGGAGATTATCTTGTATGTATGTCTTGTATGTCTTCCATTTTCTAACAATTGCTCTCACAGTTGATTTCTTTACACCAAACATTTTACCTATTGCAGATTTAGTCTTCCCAGCCTGGTGCAGGTCTACAATTTTGTCTCTGGTGTCCTTCGACAGCTCTTTGGTCTTGGCCATAGTGGAGTTTGGAGTGTGACTGACTGAGTTTGTGGACAGGTGTCTTTTATACCGATAATGAGTTAACACAGGTGCCGTTAATACATGTAACGAGTGGAGCCTCGTTAGACCTCGTTAGAAGAAGTTAGACCCATTTGACAGCCAGAAATCTTGCTTGTTTGTAGGTGACCAAATACTTATTTTCCACTCTAATTTGGAAATAAATTCTTTAAAAATCAAAAAATGTGATTTTCTGTTTTTTCCACATTCTGTCTCTCATGGTTGAGGTTTACGAATGTTGACAATTACAGGCCTCGCTAATCTTTTCAAGTAGGAGAACTAAATACTTATTTGCCCCACTGTATATGTTTGTGTATGCATTTCTAATTACGTTTAGAGCTACAGTTTGTGGAGTTATGTGTGAGCGATTTGCGATGAGAATTGTAAATGCGTTAGCATTCATAGCTTTTACAATAGCGGACTTTTGTTATGCAAGTTAGGCTAATTTAATCATTAAATTTACATATTGATCAGACTAGATGGATGATGGAGTTGAACATTAATTGTTTTGTGTCAAGTGTTTCATTGTTAAAAAGCGTGTCATTTTGAACATAAGTGTACATATTTGTGTTACAGCTTTGAAAATTGTGTAAGGTGAATGCACAGTTGCCTTGTTTACTGTCTGCAAAGCTGAACAATGTCACGTTGAGTGTAGTGGTGTGCCAATACATCGATTTTTAGATTCATCGAGATTCGACACGCGATGATTAAATTATGATTCATAAGAGTGCAAAAATGACAATCTTCCTTAATAACTTAATGGCAGCTTCTCGCGGAACAAAAGTACAAAAAATTATTTGGTAAAAGTACAGAAAGCTGTAAAATCAAAATATTTTGGTTAAAAGAAGTCTAAGATGTCTCATTTATTTCTGAAGGTCATTTATATTGAATGTGTTCCAGAAAATATGGCGAGAAATAAGTAAGTACTCCCTTTGAAACAGTAAATGTTTTTTCCACCTTGTGAAAAAGAGCAGCTTAAGGGCAGCTTTGTGTTGTATGGGCATGTTTCCACCATTCCTGTTGGATAATTAGTTCATTGGGAATAAAAAGTAATGGACATTAATTGCTCGGTTACTTTAATTAATGAATGCTGACAAATACAGTGCCTTGCAAAAGTATTCGGCCCCCTTGAACCTTGCAACCTTTCGCCACATTTCAGGCTTCAAACATAAAGATATAAAATTTTAATTTTTTGTCAAGAATCAACAACAAGTGGGACACAATCGTCAAGTGGAACAACATTTATTGGATAATTTAAACTTTTTTAACAAATAAAAAACTGAAAAGTGGGGCGTGCAATATTATTCGGCCCCTTTACTTTCAGTGAAGCAAACTCACTCCAGAAGTTCAGTGAGGATCTCTGAATGATCCAATGTTGTCCTAAATGACCGATGATGATAAATAGAATCCACCTGTGTGTAATCAAGTCTCCGTATAAATGCACCTGCTCTGTGATAGTCTCAGGGTTCTGTTTCAAGTGCAGAGAGCATTATGAAAACCAAGGAACACACCAGGCAGGTCTGAGATACTGTTGTGGAGAAGTTTAAAGCCGGATTTGGATACAAAAAGATTTCCCAAGCTTTAAACATCTCAAGGAGCACTGTGCAAGCCATCATATTGAAATGGAAGGAGCATCAGACCACTGCAAATCTACCAAGACCCGGCCGTCCTTCCAAACTTTCTTCTCAAACAAGGAGAAAACTGATCAGAGATGCAGCCAAGAGGCCCATGATCACTCTGGATGAACTGCAGAGATCTACAGCTGAGGTGGGAGAGTCTGTCCATGGGACAACAATCAGTCGTACACTGCACAAATCTGGCCTTTATGGAAGAGTGGCAAGAAGAAAGCCATTTCTCAAAGATATCCATAAAAAGTCTCGTTTAAAGTTTGCCACAAGCCACCCGGGAGACACACCAAACATGTGGAAGAAGGTGCTCTGGTCAGATGAAACCAAAATTGAACTTTTTGGCCACAATGCAAAACGATATGTTTGGAGTAAAAGCAACACAGCTCATCACCCTGAACACACCATCCCCACTGTCAAACATGGTGGTGGCAGCATCATGGTTTGGGCCTGCTTTTCTTCAGCAGGGACAGGGAAGATGGTTAAAATTGACTGGAAGATGGATGCAGCCAAATACAGGAACATTCTGGAAGAAAACCTGTTGGTATCTGCACAAGACCTGAGACTGGAACGGAGATTTATCTTCCAACAGGACAATGATCCAAAACATAAAGCCAAATCTACAATGGAATGGTTCAAAAATAAACGTATCCAGGTGTTAGAATGGCCAAGTCAAAGTCCAGACCTGAATCCAATCGAGAATCTGTGGAAAGAGCTGAAGACTGCTGTTCACAAACACCCTCCATTCAACCTCACTGAGTTCGAGCTGTTTTGCAAGGAAGAATGGGCAAGAATGTCAGTCTCTCGATGTGCAAAACTGATAGAAACATACCCCAAGCGACTTGCAGCTGTAATTGGAGCAAAAGGTGGCGCTACAAAGTATTAACGCAAGGGGGCCGAATAATATTGCACGCCCCACTTTTCAGTTTTTTATTTGTTAAAAAAGTTTAAATTATCCAATAAATTTTGTTCCACTTCACGATTGTGTCCCACTTGTTGTTGATTCTTGACAAAAAATTAAAATTTTATATCTTTATGTTTGAAGCCTGAAATGTGGCGAAAGGTTCAAGGGGGCCGAATACTTTTGCAAGGCACTGTATATCTTGCTTAAAAGGATGAAGTAGTCACAAAGAAAAAAGAAATTCTGAAAGGTAGTGGGATAGATGCAGTGAAAATTGTGACAATCGTAATCATCATTAATATTGTGATCATCATTCAATAATCGAATCGTAGTACCCGGAATTGTAATCGAATATAATCATGGGGTGCCTTAGATGGCACACCCCTAGTTCAGTGAGGACAGAACAGGTCATATTAATGAAGTAAAAATTAAGGTCCTGCGAGGTACAATAAGGAACTTTTCATGCGACTGGAGACAAAATGGCGGACGAGACTCCGGTGTCGTAAAGTCAAAATCGCTTAAGTCGAGTACGTCGTCACCCGGGGACTACCTGTATATCTTCTTTCGAATTCATAGTGAATTTCACTGAGATTCTTTGTAAACATGCACATATAGAATATTTTAAATTATATAAATAGACTGTAAATAGTTATTTTATGCACAAGATAGTGTTTAAAAAAATTCAAAAATTGCAAATAATATCTGAATTCAGAAGAAAAAAAAAAACAAATAGGAGGGCAAATGTTTTTGACAAATTATTTCCAATTTTTTAATTCAAATTATTTAAAAATAATGAAGTAACAAAATTAAATTATGTTTAACAGGGAGTAAGGCAATTGAAAAAGAATGATTAAAGTGATTCATTATGATTTTAATGCTTGGGGTATTATCATTAAAATATATCAAAATATTTGTATTTTTTCCAAATTTTTCATCTTTCATCTATTTTATTTGTGGATGCATCAATACAATATAACACAATTATAAATAACCCTACGTTCAATTTTGAGAGGGCAAAAAAAGCAAATATTCTATAAATAATATTTTTTTCATTATTATTCATGGGGAGCTTTACATTAACATTTATTATAATGAAACATTTTTATTTTATTATTTTATTTTAGGTATGAAGATCATGCTTAAAACCAGAAAAGCCAGTAAGTTTAAAATGGTAAATTATTGTTAAAGATAACTAAATACAAATGTATTAACACTTTTAATATAAATATATTTGTATATTTTGTGGTTTGTTGTATTCCTTTGCTTGCAATAAATAATAAATAATCACGTGAATTATTTAATTACTAAACTGAACTCATATTACCGTTAAGGCATGCGCTTCCGAAGAAAAGTTTTTTCTTTTTAATGAATTTGCTTTAGAACTGTTTTTTCTTCATTCCTAGAAGCAACAGGAAAATGTTCACCGGAGGAGAAACTTCAGGGAGGCCATGCGGGGACAATTGCGAAAGTTGGTTGTGATAATGAATGAGGAGGAGGAGGACAGGGTGGCGAGAGATGAAAAGCCAGATTAGAGGAGTAACGCCATGAGACGCGGGAAGCCGATAAGAAGACAACAAGTGGCTGTGGTTGGAATGAAAAAAGGAAAGATTACAAACTCATGCAAGCTAAGCGCTAAAACTGTTATTCGTGATATAAGAACATTTCAAAGTTGCTTGAGCATGTACAACATTTGCTCTAATTGATCATCTCGCTTCACTGATTGGCTGACAGAAATCACAATTTCACTGCTTACCAAATATGGTTCCAACCTACTGTTTTCGACAAGGCTCGTCCACAGTTATTTTTGGCACCCATTTTCATTTCTGTCTTCGTCTGTCTTTTGGACGAAAATACTTATTAGTCTTGGTAATATTTTGGTCTTTTCAAAATGTTTTTGCCTTTGTCTAGTTTTAGTCGTTGAAATCTCAGAAATTTTGTCCAGTTTTAGTCGACAGTTACTCAAAATGTTTTCGTCTATAAAAGATTTAGTCCCCCCAAAAAAACAACAACAACAAAAAAACAGATGAGCACATATTGTAGCGTTTACCAGGACACCGCCAACTTTGTGATAATAATACACACTTAGCAGGAAAAGCAATACAATCTTTTCAATTAAACCTACCCATAAGCCAAAAACTGTATGTTAAAAAAAAAAAAAAAAGTTGTCCGAGCATTTAACATCCTCTAGACCAGGGGTCTGGAACCTATGTCTCGCATATCTGGCTCTCCGCCAACCCGTCATCTTAAATGTGGAATCGGCCGGCTTGCTTGACATTGTTACCGGCATTCCCTAGGGGCCGCTGACCTTTTCAATATTGCCATTGCTTTCCCAATTTAGCGTAGACGAAGAAGTGGACAAGCGAGGAAGAGAGAGAGGAAGGTGTTAATAGAGTTGTGCAGGAGCGGGGTGTTAATTGGCTGTGTCTAGGGTTGTTCGGATCATGTTTTTTTGCTCCCGATCCGATCCCGAACATTTTAGTTTGAGTATCTGCCGATCCCGATATTTCCTGATCCGATTGCTTTTTTTTTGCTCCCGATTAAATTCCAATCATTCCCGATTTTTCCTGATCATGTACATTTTGGCAATGCATTAAGAAAAAAATGAATAAAACTCGGACGAATATATACATTTGACATACAGTACATAAGTACTGTTTTTGGCATTTACATTATTAACATTCTTTCTGTGAGAGGGATCCACAAATAGAAAGACTTGTAATTCTTAAAAGGATAAATGTGACTTTGTATATTGTGACTAAATATTGCCATCTAGTGTATTTGTTGAGCTTTCAGTAAATGATACTACAGCCATTTAACTTCTGCCCAAAAGCATGATGGGAAGTGCAACCACGACTGTGCATAGGGGCACCAATTGATATATCTTCTCTGCGTTGGGAAAGAACATAGAGTGTTAAGAAAATGATCAACTACTACCTTTCTTCCCCACATTGCCTCCCACGTTATTTTTAATTGCTGAGAGAGGTAGTGTAAGGCTTTAGCCACATGAAAAATGGCTCTAAAGGCTGTCAAAATTCTCTCTAGTCATTATACGCTGCCTTTTAGCGCTACCTATAGGTAAAACAGCGTCTTTATAATTGAACCCGATAATGCTTGAGTGGGTCGTGCTGCGCATGCGTTAATTATTTAACGTGATTAATTTAAAAAAATTAATTACTGCCGTTAACGCAATAAATTTGATAGCCCTACTTTAAGCCAAAACTACTCTGGATGAGTGTAAGACATTTTGTCTGTAACATTATATACAATTAGAAAACGATTTAAATTAAAAAAAAAAAAAAAAAAGAACACACATATATATATATATATATATATATATATATATATATATATATATATATATATTAAAAAAAGACATGTCCGATATTTTTTTGCCGATTCCAATACTTTGAAAATGACGTGATCGGACCCGATCGATCGGGACATCTTTAGTCCTGTGTCCCCCACTGGTTTTGTTTTTGGTAATAAATCTCCATGCAAAAGCCATCCAGCGCGTCTGAAGGAAGAACCAGAAGTAGGAGCAACGAACGAGCCACGGAAATCGCCAGTCCACTCCCTTCTACAGTTCGGAGATGAGACCACCGCTTACCAAAAGTGCAGATTGGTAACAACATGAACAAGCTGTGATGAGTTGATGGTGCATTCAACCATTGATTTTGGATTTTTCAATTTATTGCTCATTGGTGGTGCTCCAGTCATGGATTGTATGGAGATGAGCGTTACAGACTTGCGCGTTAAGTCTCTGCTCAGCCAGCAGTGGGGGATTGGCCCCTCCCAACTCAATGCCGAGTGAACAGGAGTATATTAAAAAAATGCGCTGGGGAAAATGAAACCACAAACGTGAACCGCATGGCACCCCAAGTCACGTTGGTTTCGTGAAGTCGGTTTGACTTATATGACTTTTTCGCCTGTCAAATTGTCGCCACTTCCAGAAGAGCGAGACTCACGATCGGCTGCCCTGAGAGGCTTAACCTGTCTCGGCCACTGTTATGCACATGTCCCCCTGGTTGTGGTTTCCACTTCCAGGAAATATACACAATGCCACACCATGTTTCTATTTGTTATTTTCCAAGTGATGAGTGCACAATCGAGTAACGATTGTAACATCTTGAATGTTAGGCTTTCTTTGTTGTTTTCTAAATATCTATTTAAATCACAACTCGGCAACTACTCGTAAAAGCTGAGCATGACCTCACCCTCGCTCCCATGTGAGGCGTTCAAATGTGTTCACAAACAAAAAAAACAAACAAACAAACAAAAAAGCGCTTACAAAACAGACACATGCACACTGTATGGCTATCGTGGAATCCCATTTTAAAATATGTTGGGTGTTTTGGCCCTCTTGGTCAAAAAGGTTCCCGACCCCTGACTGACTAACCAGAAAAGCCAAGTGGCTCCACTTTTGAGTGGGCAGTATTCTAAGAGGACGCTCGCCATTCTGAAGCTAATGCTAACGCAAACACTAGGAGTTACATTTAGCATCTGATAATCACTCAGCACAGACCTTTAAAGGCTAAAGCAACATTGCTTATTCTCTCTTGCAAAGATAAGAAGACAAATCTTACCATGTTTCCAAACAAGCAATATGGAGCGCAGCTTAGCTTGAGATAAATCTTAAACTCTGGTGAGGAGGGAGAGGCGCAGCACATCTCACGAGTGACACGACCTAAACACCGGTACGATGCAAGCTTACGTATTCTACGTACAATATAAAAATGTCACGCATTTTGAACATATGACAGAAACAATGTCGCATTTTCGTCTCGTCATACGAAAACTGGCATTTGTCACGTTATGTCTCCCAAGTCACGTTTGTAGCTCGTCATTGTCACGAAAAAAATTGTTCGTTGACTTTGTTGATGAAAGCAACACTGCTTCTCTGCATTAATGTTCATCAGTTAGATTTCTGTTCATATTTTACTTGAGTTGTTCGTGTAGCAGTTATTATGTACATTTTCTAAATGAATTTATTTTTTGATCATTTTGCATTTCGTATACTTTATCAAATTTTTCAATCATACTTTGGTATATCTTTTGACTGGACGTTTCAAAGAAATGTATGAATTGACTTTTTAAAATATATAATTTAATATGAAAAAATAATCATTGTTAAATTTAATTTTTTTTTAAAAAGTGTTCTATTGTTTGTATTTCGTTTTTTTGCTTTGTTTTTAAATCCTTTCAGTTGATTTTCTTATTTTCACAATTAATTGGTACATTCATAAAATTATGAGAATTACGTTAAATTGTAGTAATTGATGCTTTAGTTTGCTGTATTAAAAATAAAATATAATTTGACGGCAGAACTAATACAGAAATGGAAAAAAAATCATGGATGATTTGTTATCCTTCAAAATTGTAATAATAGTCATAGCAACAAAAATTAATTATACCTACTGGCTATAATCGCATGTTAAAAAAACAATCACATTCGAAAATAATACACTATTCATTGGTCTATAGTGTAAAAATGTTCTGCCAATTCCCAATATTTGTGCCTTAGTGTAGGTCACAGCGTAGTTAGTATTTGTGATGTGTGTGCATGTGTCTTACAGAGATGCTGTCCCTGGATCCATCGGGTCGGTACGTCCACGAGAAGGAGACGTCCTCGGACGTCCATCGCCATGAGAAGAATGAGCAAGACAGTCGGACATCACTGCCCACCAACGCGTGACGCTCCCAGCCCGTGTAAATCACGATGGCCTGGGAGGGCTTGGGCACTGTGCACCAAAAACCAGCAAAGTCACTTTGTTGTTGTTTGTCTAAATAAAAGGTTCAAGGCTACCCATGAACCAAATTTGGACAGTCTTTCCTGTCCTAAAACACTCTACAGACTTCTCCAAAACTCCTTCGTTCTCATGTATGCTTCATTTCCGCAAGATGGACTAAAAAATATGCAGTTGCATTTTTTTCTGAAGCCGAAAAATTCCAGGTTCCTCCTGAATACTATCACACCAGGTGGGATCCATCTTGTTGAAAAACTGTTCTTGGGAAATCATGGAGGAAAGAGAATTCTGCCCATCGTTTTTAGGAACTTTCCAGATGCCTACAAGCTAGCAGCGCCTAGAATTTTGAGGTTAAGTTCCAATAAATTTTGTTCAAAATGTGGCTTCAGGCCAGAAGTGCCCAATATTATTATTTCTTTTGAATAAAAATTTGTTCTACTTCTTAGCGAGTACATCTACTATAATTGCTACACCATTATTTATGGACGGATCAACATCAGATTTGGTAGGTACATTCTAGGGATGTATATGTATCATAGCTCAGAGCCTTATTTTTTATATCAGGGCTAATGAAATACATTAAATAATTGCCGATTTATTGTTGCCTTCTGAGTTTGCCAGTAGAGGGCATTCAAACTCTCTGCCTATGCTTTGCATGTCTGACCCGATGAGACATTTAGGAACCAGGCCGCATGGTCGTAGTTCATTTTGAACTTGTTTTATTCATTACACAGTGGCATAAAGTAATATATTAGTTACTGTATAGTGTGGCATAGTCGAGTAACCATAATTAGCTATTTGGACAGAAATAAGTGGAAATCCCAGCTTCAGATAAGCATTATGCATTGAAACAGCAGACAACAGAAATCGTTTCCTCAAATTAGTGTCAGGTAACCCATAAAAAAGACCCGAAACGGGGGAAGAGTCCACAAAAAATGGGCAACAGTGAGTTTATACATTATCATCCCAATCTTGGCATAATGTAGTGAGAAAATATTGAATGTGTCACAAGTAGCTCGTGGAATATGATTGATGCTAATTGGCTTCCAGGCACTAAATCAATATTTCACCATCCAGGAAAATATGACGCTGTCAAAAATCTAAGTGTATGGAGTAACATCTTAATAATGTTCAGCAAAAAGGAAAAAATGATGTTTGATTGTGTTTAGTCACCACCAAGAGACACAGTGAAAATTCAAAGGAAAAACATCAAGTAGTTCAGGTTTAGTCTGTGAATCTCTCGATATGATGCTCTGTGGTCACAGCTTACAATGTATTTAAAAACATTTTTTTTTAGATAATTAAATAAATAAATTTGTGCACTCACACTCAATATCAGCCATACTCAACTTTAAAAAAAGAGGTCAGATACACCACATGCACTTGCTATTCATTTGAAAAGCACGTAGCACCAATTTTATTTAATTACAAAATAAAACCCCAAAACATTTTTTAAACAAACAAACAAAAAAAAAACTTTTATTTCATTTTTTTCAGTCTAGCAAAATCATAAATGGTTTTTACTACTTGATGCAAATATATGGTTAGTTTATGACTGTGAGGAAATTGCTATTCACCTGCAGCCAGGACGAGGAGGGACGCCAGCGCCACCAGGGTCAACATGATGGTCTGCGGCTATCGTGGATTTCCCACTGACACGGAGGAATCAACCAAACGCACACAGACACACGAAGGAGCGGTCTCGCTGGCGTACGAGTCCCACTCTGGGGAAGAGCGCGCCAAGAAGAAGATGAAGGATGGGGCCAAGAGGCACACGACAGCAACAGGAGGCCAGATGCCGTGCCCTGTCTATATAGGGGGACACACCCCTCGCTTGGCCACTGGCACCGGGAACCTTCCTCCTCCCCCTCCAGGGGGCCATGCCGGACAGCAGTCCCTAGCACGACGCCACCCTCCTGGGATAGAGAAACTGAGATTAACCCCTCCAATGCAAGATAGGAAGTTTATCTTACTGTAAAATTGCTTGACTTTGAGGAAACCGCTCTATTCCGTAGACCACACTGCTTAACTTTGGAACCCCTTAACCTTGCTTAGACCACCACGAAAAAACTTTATAACACTCTGGATCACTGTATACTGCCTTGGATACCCTTATTATTAACTTGGATGAACCAAGGCCACCTCAGCCCATCTTGAAATAGTCTCTAACCACACTGTAGCAAACTTAAATGCCTATAGATCGCTCTACACAAAACTTACACTAACTTGGACCACTCTAATCACCTTCAACCAGCCAACACCAACTTGGACACCTCAAGAGTTGAACCAATCTTAGATGACATCAGATCAACAACTTGAACTACCTCAAAACACCCTGGACAAGCGTAGACGACTGGATTGCTCTAGACAAGCTTGGACCAACCTGGACGACTACATTCCAGTTTGACTACTGTAAACTACCGTCCATCATCTACCCCTTAACTTGGGGTCGCGTCAGGGGGCAGTAGCTTCAGCAGGGAAGCCCAGACTTCCCACTCCCCAGCCACTTCAACCAGCTCCTACGTCTGGATCCCAAGGCGTTCCCAGGTCAGCTGAGAGACAATCTTTCCAGCGCGTCCTGGATCATCCCCGGGGCCAACTTGGATCAACGACAAAACAATGGTAAAGCAGTCTGAATAACTCGTGACTGCCTTGAACCAAATTTTAGGCATCCATCTATGCCACTTTGGACCAGCAATCGAGAACCTTGGAAAATTCTAGATCACCCCGAAACATTCTTTGCCGACAAGGTTCATGCTAAAATACCCTGAGTCACTTTAGACTGTCTTAAACCAAATTTAGACAACCCCAGACTAATCTAAACCACCTCGACCTAACCTCAGAGTATCCTACACCGCTAAATCACCTTGACCTAAACTCAGAACATCCTGCAAAGCTCTGGAGCACTAAACTCTTTGGTTGCCATTGACGGGAAGAGAAGTCTAATCCATTTCGACTTGGAGTGCTGGCAGCATTAATGGATGTTTTTAATATAAATTTTACTAGCTACCACAGACCTGGCAATGAATAAGGTAACAAAATATTGAGTTAACCCTCCAAATAGCTAAGGGCTTATTCACACCAGGAAAGTCAATAGTTCTTTCATTGTTCTGCATCAAAACACATTTGGTCTTGACTTTTTTGACGCGGTTCCTTTTCACATTGCAATTTTGGCACGCGAACCAGGATTTGACAGCAAACCTATGCATCTGCAAAAACGTTCAATCATTGGACAAAATGGTCTGAGCGAGGTAACATGCTAAAATAAGGAAGTAACCGATCAAGGGAGTTCCAGAGTACTGCAAACATGCTCATAAAGATTTGTTTAATCGAATTTCAAGCATTTGTGGGAAATTTGGAGCATCAGAGAACTTTGATGCCACATTCATTTTATAAGGACAGTATACATTCCGCTCCTAAATGCTCCCCATTGAACACCGACTCACATAAGCTGATGTAGTGCTAACCACAGACTGTGATGCTAACCAAACAACATTTCCTGGCTACGGAAACCTGCTACGTGCAGAAAGACATGTGATTTCAGCTACAGTCCAGACCACGGTGCAGTCGCTTTCACACCTATAGCAAACTGCACCACCGTCTGCTTAGAAGCAGACTTTGGTGCGCACCAAAATTCGCTGGTTTGTATTCAAACCAGCCCAAAAGGTGCGTACTAGGAACTTTTTTGGTTTGGTCCGGACCAGACAAGGCAGGTGTGAATACGCCCTAAATCTCAGTGGCTCAATTGACCTCAGAGTTCCATCGGCATTTTTATGGGGCTAATTGTGGCAGTAGGGCATTTAGGTCCATCAAGGCGGTCCGGGCCACTCTGAAGTCAGAACAAAGGCCATAAAGTCTTTAGAGAGCCTCCCGCTAGATTCCTGCTGATACAATGGAGCACGAGGGGGACGGGGCCCGGGCCGCGACCTCAATGGCGCTTTCTCCCGCCCCGCCGGGATGGACAAAGACGTGCATTGAGGGCCCCCACGCCGGAACGTGTCGCCGCAGCCAGCCCAGAAAGTTGAAGCCAGGACAACAGCAACAAAGAAAATTAAGGGCAACAAATGCAAAGGGAAGAGTATGTCTGTCATCTCATTTACAGACCCCAAACATCATGCATGAAATAAAGCATGCACCCTAAAGTGTATGTCCACAAGTGGAGGTTCCAACAAGTAATACCTAGAAAAGTACACCACCTTGTCCCACCATCAAATACAAGGTGGAGGTTTTATTACAAAAAGAACACCTGGAGTCACATAATTTCTATTGAAGCAATATGGATGTATGTGTAGGGGTTATTTGGCAGGTTTGCAACTGTAATTTGTAATATTGGGACGATAAACTAATTCCATAAAGAAATAAGTTCATATAGACAAGTTTCCTGAGCGAAACATGGACAACGCCACCTTTGAAAATTTCTGCTCCGAAATTACTGTTTAGAAAGAACATGAAGTGCGTTACAAGTAAGCAGTGTGTTGACAAATTTAAAACTGCAAAATCAAACCACAGGAACCCACGGAATCTCCAAAAATGGATTCAGCACGACATAGATGAGACTCTGAGATTTTCTGTGCTGAGCGTGAACTCTTGGAAGCGCCTATATGTATGTGGCGGAAAACACACATGTGACTTGAAGTTCTGCTGTGAGACCCCCAATTTGGCCAAATTTCAAAATTGTCCGATATGCATGTGTGATACATCATTGGAAAGCTTAAAATCTTTATTTTCTGGGGGAAGAAAAATTTTGAGCAGGAGGGCTTTTTTTTTTTTTTTTTTTAATGTTTTTTTAAACAGCAAAACCCTATCTGGAGGCGAGAGCACGCGAGAGCAGAATTATAGACGCCATAACTTTAACGAGATATCGCGTACTTACCTTGTTTCGATCGAAAACTACATGTAGCATGGATCACTGAGTGTCAAGACACAGTTGTGAATGCCCAGAGCTGGATTTTTGGGGGATTTTATGGGTGAAACATGGCAATATAACAAGGGTCGCAATGCAGAAATCGCAGACATCATGGAGTGGTCCAGATTCTTTTTCATATATTTACCGCTTTAAACGTTTTTTTTTTTTTTTTCTTTGTTTGGATCGATTAGTTATCATCTAACATATCGGAGAAAATGCGACAGTAACAAAAAAAAAATAAATACAATTAAGCGATAGCTATGAGGTAGATATCTGTTACTTTACAGACGCCATTTTTTTTAACTGTGACGTCATTTGTTTAAAAGTTTAAAATACAGTATATGCGAGTGAATAATTTTTTTAAAGTCGTTTTTTTTAAACGAAATATTAGACATCAATTAATGATTCTAAGCTAAAAATGACAGACATTTTGAATGAAATATAATTAATTACCTTAGTTTTATGGCTGGGTTAAAACAAAAGCGGTTGCGCGACGTCTGTAAACAGGGGGTTTCAGGGTAAAACGGACAAATTAAAAATAGTTCGGGGGCTTAATGCACCATGAATCTGCTATGGCAGCATATAGACATATTGTTCTATCAAACACAACAGTTGTTTCGGCTTAAAATACAGCAGTTTCAGTTTCAGAGGAGTGCAAGACCAGAAACTGCTTTTTCAGTCTTGTCTGTGTTTTCCGCCATATATATATGGTTGAAGGTGGAATGTTTTGATCAGCGACCAGCTAGTAGCTACAATACGCCAATGGGGATCTACCTCGCCATACACCTTGAATCGAAACCGGCTGCAGACAATAACTTAAGGATATGCTTTAAACCTACGGATATGACTAAAAGACTGTATGATTGTTCTGATCACTTCATTGATCATTCGTGGACAAAATTATACCAACCTGTATTGATACGCCGGCCACTTGAGTGACAAAAATGAGGTGAAATTACAAATAATATTACAGTTGACGAATGCAGGAGGGTTGACATGGATTTTGTTGTTAGAAGGAAATACTGCAAGGTTTGTACATATAAACAAAAATAGTATGTCATTCTTTTTTTTATTGTAGATATTGATCACAATGAAACATTCGGACAACATAATTCCATTTCTTGTTTTATTTTAAACGATTGGTGCATGTCCAAAACCGGTAAATAAATTACAATTTTAAAAATTATTACAAAAATATAAATGAAAGTGGAGCACACGAGAATGTGTTATGGACAGCAGAGCGCCAGAGCCTTGCCAAACTTTCACCTGACATTCCGGAGACCCTCGACAGCCTCCAGACGGGCTTTCTCCCGCTGTCCTTCGTAATTCCAGCTCCAATGGCGACCGTCTGTCCCATCCCCTGCCTCTCGGTTGCCGCCGGGAGTCGAGCCTTTCATCATCAAAGTAGAACGCACGTAGTCTCGGTATACAGTGCCTTGCAAAAGTATTCGGCCCCCTTGAATCTTGCAACCTTTCGCCACATTTCAGGCTTCAAACATAAAGATATGAAATTTAATTTTTTTGTCAAGAATCAACAACAAGTGGGACACAATCGTGAAGTGGAACAACATTTATTGGATGATTTAAACTTTTTTAACAAATAAAAAACTGAAAAGTGGGGCGTGCAATATTATTCGGCCCCTTTACTTTCAGTGCAGCAAACTCACTCCAGAAGTTCAGTGAGGATCTCTGAATGATCCAATGTTGTCCTAAATGACCGATTATGATAAATAGAATCCACCTGTGTGTAATCAAGTCTCCGTATAAATGCACCTGCTCTGTGATAGTCTCAGGGTTCTGTTTCAAGTGCAGAGAGCATTATGAAAACCAAGGAACACACCAGGCAGGTCCGAGATACTGTTGTGGAGAAGTTTAAAGCCGGATTTGGATACAAAAAGATTTCCCAAGCTTTAAACATCTCAAGGAGCACTGTGCAAGCCATCATATTGAAATGGAAGGAGCATCAGACCACTGCAAATCTACCAAGACCCGGCCGTCCTTCCAAACTTTCTTCTCAAACAAGGAGAAAACTGATCAGAGATGCAGCCAAGAGGCCCATGATCACTCTGGATGAACTGCAGAGATCTACAGCTGAGGTGGGAGAGTCTGTCCATAGGACAACAATCAGTCGTACACTGCACAAATCTGGCCTTTATGGAAGAGTGGCAAGAAGAAAGCCATTTCTCAAAGATATCCATAAAAAGTCTCGTTTAAAGTTTGCCACAAGCCACCCGGGAGACACACCAAACATGTGGAAGAAGGTGCTCTGGTCAGATGAAACCAAAATTGAACTTTTTGGCCACAATGCAAAACGATATGTTTGGCGTAAAAGCAACACAGCTCATCACCCTGAACACACCATCCCCACTGTCAAACATGGTGGTGGCAGCATCATGGTTTGGGCCTGCTTTTCTTCAGCAGGGACAGGGAAGATGGTTAAAATTGATGGGAAGATGGATGCAGCCAAATACAGGAACATTCTGGAAGAAAACCTGGTGGTATCTGCACAAGACCTGAGACTGGGGCGGAGATTTATCTTCCAACAGGACAATGATCCAAAACACAAAGCCAAATCTACAATGCAATGGTTCAAAAATAAACGTATCCAGGTGTTAGAATGGCCAAGTCAAAGTCCAGACCTGAATCCAATTGAGAATCTGTGGAAAGAGCTGAAGGCTGCTGTTCACAAACACTCTCCATCCAACCTCACTGAGCTCGAGCTGTTTTGCAAGGAAGAATGGGCAAGAATGTCAGTCTCTCGATGTGCAAAACTGATAGAAACATACCCCAAGCAACTTGCAGCTATAATTGGAGCAAAAGGTGGCGCTACAAAGTATTAACGCAAGGGGGCCGAATAATATTGCACGCCCCACTTTTCAATTTTTTATTTGTTAAAAAAGTTTAAATTATCCAATAAATTTTGTTCCACTTCACGATTGTGTCCCACTTGTTGTTGATTCTTGACAAAAAATTAAAATTTTATATCTTTATGTTTGAAGCCTGAAATGTGGCGAAAGGTTGCAAGGTTCAAGGGGGCCGAATACTTTTGCAAGGCACTGTATGTCTATCAATGCACAGTAAGTGTTGTTGTGAGGCACGTCAACTTGTCCTCCCTTGTCTTAAGGCCCAAGTACACTGCATGCGTGATCGTTGCGGTTCCGGTCCGACTCCGGTAAAAAAATAGCGCCGGAGCCAATCCGTTCCCATTATATCCTATTGTTCAACGTATACCGGCCGCGTCAATGCTCCGGCTTGACTGCGAACCACCTCCGGCGTGCCGCATGCCCGCCGGATGGTATAGGCTATTTTCTATTTTTGCTGGACACGCATCCGGCAAAATGGGCGGAGCTGGGCCTGGACGTAACAACCCAGGTGCCTAATCACGGTTTAAACACGAGCGAAGATGGATGATGAGCGCTTCATCATGGAGGTGGAAACCCACAAAATCATTTATGATGCAGCAGATCCTTTCTATAAGGACAATTTTAAAAAGGAAGCTGCAAGGTGTCCTATTATGTGTGTTTTTCTGTCCTGATCTCATCATGATGCAGTCATGTCTGTCTCTTAATTCCAGATTAACTAAAATATCAATATGCAAAGAAAATATGTGCTCTCTCTGCTTCTCTGATGAGTATAGACTCCGTGTGTTTTTCGTTGTTTTAAATGGCACATTATCGCGCGCGATCACGCGAGAGCTCACGGGGGGGGACGAGGTTGGCGGACCGCAGCCGTGCAGCAGCCGGTATGATTTGCCTGTTTTTGACGGACTGCGTGGCACGCAGGCAACACTGAACCGGACCGGAACCGCAACGATCACGCATGCAGTGTACTTGGGCCTTAACAGTGTTTTAAACCTGTAAACAAAGGGACAAAAAACTTGTAACACTTGCATTGATGCGTTTACATAATTGTGCCATCCTACACGTACTGATTAGCAACAGGCTAGCAGCAGATAGCATGTGTTGCAGCCACAGCAGTACAGTAGTTGTAGTAAATAATAATTACAATCATCATCGTTATAACAACATCAAAGGCAACAAGTCGTTTCATACGCAAGATTTCAGCTTTAGTATTTTGTTTTTTAGCACTGGTCACATGAAAATGCAGGGATAGGAAGAACATACCTTCCATAACACAGCGGCGACATGGCTACAAAAACACCCGGTCTTTGTGGTGGCAAAGGCTTGGTTCCACATGTGCCTTCATAAACATGTTGTCCTCCAATGTCGTGATGATGGCAGATGGATGCGATATTTCCAAATTGTCTTTAGGGATTTTGATGAGTAATGTTAAGATCCACTGTTGTTTTGGATGGAGAAAGTGTAAAAGGGAAATATCGAGCAGAAATGCGGGAGTACCTCGGAAACTTGTCTATAGGCAGGAGATACAAACGGATCGATAAATGGCTTTAGAATCGGTAAGGAAATCTGGCAGGATTCCTGTGATGCATCTACTGTATTGTCAATCTGTGCACTGGTTATAGTGAGGTTAGGAATTAATCTCTCTAAGCGGCGTTCTCACTTTTTTTTTTTTTTTTTTTGCCATTATTGCAGCCTGGACTAGTTGGTCATAACGGGTTTAAAAGAGTGTCTTAATGTGGAGCCCTGCTTAGACAAATAATAGCAAACATTGAAGGGTTCAGAAAAACATTTTGCTACAGTTTCCCATTGCTGCATACAACAGTTTGGAATCAGTAGAGCTCAGGTGGAAAAAAGGCTTTGAAATTTAGTAGCAGTCATTAGTCATGATTTAAACACCTGAGGGACACATGAGTAATGAAGGCAGAGGACTAGGAAGACGAGGAGGTCCTGATCATCACGCTCATTTTGGCACCACTTTCATGCTCGTAGGTCTCGGGAGGGGGCCAACAGCAGACATTGTGTCCACCAGTGACAAATTACCACCTCTCCTAATAGAGTCCAGCGACGTCACCACACAAGGAACCGGACCATCTGCCATATCACTGGTCCAAACTGACAAAAATCATGGCAGATTTGTGGTGGTCTATGGAGGTCTAAGGGACTCTGGGGGGATGTGTGTGGACTAATGGAGGAGGGTAGTTTGAGCCTCGTAGGAGCAGAATTTGGTTGGTAGTGTTACATGTGCTGTATGCCCATGCAAAACATCATAGACCTCATTGTTCACTCATTGATGTTGATATCTTGATAAGACTTATTTTGATACAGCACAACCTTACACCAACTTGGATCACGGCAACCACAATAACTACTCTAAATAATACATATATGTATAGAGAAACCATAATTTGTGTGTTCAGTCTGTTCAAAAAGTCAGACTAAAACCAAATTCTACAAAAAAAGAAATATATTTTCAATTTAAAATCATGTCGATCTGATTATTCCATTGCTCACACCAAAAATATTTGAAAAAGACCATTTACAGACAATAATTATAGTTTAACACATAGAAAATGTAAAATACAAAGTTACCAGACCATCCCCACATTAATTGAAATCAACAATATACGACCTATTTAATCTTGTCTCCAAATATACTGATCTGATAATATGAATCCATCAATAATCATGCACGAAGATGTTCATGAATAAATTATATTTAAAATTTTTTTTTTGAAAGTAGAAGAAGTAAAAAAGTAGAATTGAAGAGGAAGAATATACAGGTAATTCCCAGGTTACGAACGGGTTCCGTTTCTATGCTGGCACGTAAATCGGAACTAACCCTTTAAGTATCTTGAAACACCCCCCAAATATTAAAATAACTACCCAAAACCATGTATTATATGTCACTGTAATGTCCAAGACGTTGGAGCTAAGTCCTGGCTAGACAGTAAGCTAAGCTCCGAAATAACAATATCAGACGTCCGTGTGGTTTGCTGATTTTATTCAGCAAAATTAAACTAAAATAAAAATGAAATTAAATGTTTCATCTTCAATGACAGCAATTCAAATTTGTGTTCATAACTAACTTCTTCTACAGCAATAACAATCCACACAAACGATAAGCATGTATCAGCATCCCCACATCATAAAAAACAATCACATAAACTCGCCCCAAGTATTTGACCACAATTGAAAGCGCACAATAAACAGCACAAAAGGTGTTATATTCAGGTGTTGCCTCTGTGGATGCTTCACAAGCAACAAATGTACGCGCAGGCTAGCAGCTGTAATTTCTCAAACTCGGCTGCGCTACTTCTTCGTAGGTGCAAATTCGCTCTTCCTCGTGTGTGCATGTGCGCTCTTCTTCGTGTGTACATGAGCTCTTACTCGCGTGTGGAAGAACTACTTGCTCCATGCTTCCTGCGCCAAAATAAAAGCATGCATCACAACACATGAAGTCAACTTTTTTCAAACAAACGACAGAAGACAAAATGGCGGACGGGACTCCGGCATCATAAAGTTGAAATCATTTAAGTCAGGTCCGTCGTACCGGACTACCTGTATTCAATGATTGATTAAAAATTATTGTACACTAAAAAAACAATTGCTTTCATTCTTCTTGTGTTGTCAAATTCAAAGTGTTAGTATAATTCCAGTGCTGCCATCTAGTGATCGACCATGGGATTACACCTAAAACAAGGCTAAAAGGGGGACCGAAAGAGCAATGCAAAAGATATAGCTGAGTGTGAGATCGCGATGAAAGCAGGATCTGTACAATTATGGAAAATAAAAGGGATAAAGATCATTTTTACCTTTATTGAAAGTAATACAAACATTCTAGCCAAATCCCCATTCTCATGGTTTTCAACTTTTAGTCGTCACAGAGGTACAGTGGTATGAAAAAGTATCTGAACCTTTTGGAATTTCTTACATTTCTGCATAAAATCCCCATCAAATGTGATCTGAGCTTTTTCAAAATCACTCAGATGTAAAAACAGTGTCTCCCTTAACTAAAACCACCCAAACATTTATAGGTTTTCATATTTTAATGAGGATAGCATGCAAACATTAACAGAAGGGGGGGAAATAAGTGAGTGAACCATTTGCCTAAGGAGACTTAATGCGCAATTGAAACCAATTTTTACTAAACAATTTAAGTCAGGTGTGTGCCCAATCACTGATGACTGGTTTAAAGCTGCCCTGCCCACTATAAAACACACACCTGGTAAGAATTGTCTTGATGAGAAGCATTGTCTGATGTGCATCATGGCTCGGTCAAAAGAGCTCACTGAACACCTGCGATCAAGGATTGTTGATTTGTATAAAGCTGGGAAAGGGTACAAAACCATCTCTAAAAGTCTGGATGTTCATCAATCGACAGTCAGAGAAGTTGTCTACAAATGGAGAGTTTGGCACTGTTGCTTCTCTCCCAAGGAGCGGCCCTCCACCAAAAATGACGCCAAGAGTTCAGCCCAGAATACTCAGAGGTAAAAAAGAACCCTAGAGTGTCTGCTTAAGACTTACAGAAATCACTGGCACAGTCCAATATCTCTGTGCACACATATGTAAAACTATGGCCAAGAATGGTGATCATGGGAGGACTCATGGAGGAAGTCGTTCCTGTCCCCCCCAAAAATCATTGTTGCTTGTTTAATGTTTGCAAAAAGGCACTTGAACACTCCACAGATGTTTTGGCAAAATATTTTGTGGTCTGATCAAACCAAAGTTCAATTGTTTGGGAGTAACACACGCCGTCATGTGTTGAGGAAAAATAGAAAAGCTCACCAACATCAAAACCTCATCCACACCGTGAAGCATGGTGGAGGGAGCATCATCATTTGGGGCTGTATTTGCTGCCTCAGGGCCTGGACAACTTGCAATCATTAATGGAATAATGATTTCAAAACTTATCAGGATGTTTTGCAGGAAAACCTGAGGCCGTCTGTCAGACAGTTGAAGCTAAAAAGAGGAGACAAGACAATGATCCAAAACACAGAAGTAAATAAACTTGAGAATGGTTTCAGAACAACAAAATACACGTTCTGGAGTGGCCAAGTCAAAGTCCAGACTTGAACCCCATTGAGATACTGTGGCACGACCTAAAGACAGTGATTAATTCAAGACACCCCAGGAATCTGACTGAACTACGGCAGTTTTGTCGAGAAAAATGGGCCAAGATTAGTGCTGATCGATGTGCCAGACTGATCTGCAGCTACAGGAAGCATCTGGTTGAAGTTATTGCTGCCAAAGTGGGGGCCACAAAAAATTAAATGTGATAGTTCACTTATTTTTCCCTCTTCTGTCATTGTTTGCATACAATCGTAATTAAAATATGAAAACTTACAAATGTTTGGGTGGTTTTAGTTAAAGCTGTTTTTTCATCTGTGTGATTTTGACAAAGATGAGCTCACATTTGATGGTGATTTTATACAGAAATGTGAGAAATTCCAAAAGGTTCAGATACTTTTTCATACTACTGTATACTGTAGCTTAATAGTGAATTATATCGCAAATGCGCGGTGAGCACAGTTTTGATCAGTTACGTGGCAAGTGTTGATAAAGTGATTCTGATTCAATAACACTTGACAAAAATATTAACAGAAATACTGGTCAGAAAAGTGGGCAAAAGGCCTAAAAATGTTGGATATGCTCACGATGCAATGTGCAGTGACCATATGTTCACAAGTGCTACCAGAAACCCCTCAGCAAATCTTGCATGGGCTTGGAATAATTTTTATGGGCACTCAATTCCAGGAAAAGAGTTATCGAATAATGCGGACGAGGATCATTTTGGCACAGACCGTTGCCAAGAGTACAAGACTAAAGTGGATGCATATAAATAGCAAAAAATTACGGCGAAAAAAAATTGTGAACAAATCTTACTAAAACTGTGACTTGAAAGTTCCAAGTTACGGTTTGTCCATTTGTCCTGCTGACAACTAAAACTGACACTTACCTCATTTGGCAACTTTTTACACCATCCTCAGTTTTTACCAACTTTTATTGCAGCATTATTAGAATATGCGTCAGGCCAATTACCAACGGGTAGGTGGTCTCAGATGGACACCCATGGTCAATGTTTTTTTTTTATGTTGTTTTTTTGCATATTAAGACCAGTTCGCAGTAGAGGAGGTGTCCTGGCTTTGGTGAGCAAAGCAAGAAAGGTTAATGGCCAACGCCGTGAAGAAAAACACTATTGATATTCCGAGAGCTTGGGCTCGAGACAATTGCGGCGTGTGTGCCTCCTGCTCTCTCCCTCACGTCCTGGAATGGCAGCGATGTCACAGCTAGCGCCAAGATGGAGGGATGAGGAGGGATGAACAGATGAGGAGGTGAACAAAGCTTTTGTTAGCAGCGATGAGGAGGGATGGATGGAAGGATGGACAAGGAGGCGGAGGAGAACAAAGTCTTTGTTAGTAGAGTGGACAAAGAGGCCATTGTTAGGGCAAGACACAGACACCATGACAGACAAAAGTGTTCGGACGTAGGCCACCTACAGGAAGTTGATGAGAAACAGAGGACAGACACGCTTCTGGAAAAGACCTGAGCTGACCTGACTATCGGGTCTTTTGACCCAGCCAAGCAGGTCTTCTAATCCAATAAAGTGTAGCAGCGAGTGGGAGGTTAATGGAATGGGCCGTGGCTTTAAATCAGGCCAATATAAGATATTAAAAAATTCTCATAGAACTTTGTACCATGGGCGACAAGCCTATCCTGACAAAGTGAGAACACCCTTGGTCTCATCTAGCCAAAGTTAGAGCACCCTTTCACTAAAAAGAACCACCCTCGACCGGCACGGCTCCATGAGTCAAAGTATCTTTGAACACGCGCGACTAGCAATGCCAAAATCATATTAATTGAAGCTGCTATTGTTATGGATTCCCTCTGAGTGCCATTATGACTGAGACAATCATATAAATGTGTAATCACCTCATCATTTATCATTACGTACAGTGGTGCCTTGAGATATAAGTTTAATATATTCACCCACGCTATAATATTGCATGGTATAAAACATAATACAAAACTTGGCCAACAGGGGGCCGTATAATTCAGTCATGAAGACCATCGAAGAAGACTTTCACAGTCAAGTCATTGGATTCAATTACAGAGGCTCATATCTCACACTGAGTAAGTCCATTGGCGAGTAAATTGAGATGACATTATTTCAGTGTTTTTGACACTCCGTTTTCAGGTTTGGTACATTTTTTGTCATGGAAAAAAGTTTGGGAAAAAATGTCCAGAAGCAACTCTAAGCAGCCTGGACTGTTCTGCAACAGTGTGGGCCAGTGCACAGTGGAGTATGATAACACAAAGGCTTTGAGGCACACCTCATTCCATATTTGCATTTTCAATATTTTCTGCTCTGCTGCCTGCTTGATTTCCATTCAGCAGCAACAACAGCGCCGCGGAGGAGGAGGACATTTTGGAAATTCAGGCACACGCGCACTGATACACACAAATGGGCGAACATACACGCACACAAAACACGCTTGAATCTAGCCAGACTAATGCATACAAGTTGCAACTAAAATATTACACACAAGTGTCAGCGAGCACACAGTAAGGTTGGGTAAAAGAAGCCTTTATTTCCATTCAAATTGACAAAAATACATTTATTTACATTCAGGCTGGCATCAAAGATATTAATTATTGATGAGTATTATTGATGTTGCGTTCAATAGTAGTCCTCCATGTCGACTTTGTCTCCCTGATTCTGGATCTGCTGCTGCTTCTTGTACAGGTCGGCAATCTTAGGGAAGGGGAGGAGAGATTGTAACCATCAAAATCAATGACGTTCTTCCTCACATAAAACAAACACTTAAGAAAAAGCTAATCAAGTCGGCTGTTGCCGTCAGGGGCAATGCGAAATCATAGCTGTTCCCACAAAATGAGTTATTGTTTTATTTTTTAAATTGCGCAGTTTATCACTCTACCCACCCTAATCCAGTCAACTGTTGGCTCCAGGGACAGTCTGAAATCACACATCCTTACAACTGAGTAATTGTTTGGAATGTCCTTAGTTGTCCCTCTAATCAAGTTTCATGCTTCCTTCAATGATAGTCTGAAATACTATCCCGCAGAAAACAACGGAGTAATTGTTAGGAAAGAAAAATCATTAAATCACTTTCCATCTGTGTCAAGTCTAGCGTTGCCTTCGGGGATAGTCTCAAATCACAGCACTCCTCAGACAATTGAATGATTGTTCCAAATATATCCGCAGGAATACGTCTATCCTTATTCAAGTCCTGACTGGCCTTCAGTGACAGGTTCAACTCAAGGAATTTTCTAAAAATCTATCGCTATATCTCAAGTCAAGTGTTGCCCCTTAGATAGTTTTAAATAAATCTATCCAAACATCTATATATCTTCTAACTCCTCTAATCGGCACTAAAGTTGCCTTCAGAGGCTATCTGAAATTGGCGCTCTCATCAAATAGGTTGCTCCTTATGTACTTTATCTATATTGAATTTCCATCTCCATTTATGCTTTGTATATAAAGACTGGTGTTGCTATCAGGGACCGTCAGAAATCAGGTGGTCCCCCTCAAGCAACAGCGAAGCCATTGTTCCAAACGTTCTTAAAGTCTATAATCACGTTTCCATTTCATAGCTTATCAAGTTAACACTGTGAACTTAATAAAATTATTACTGTTTACATGAATTATCACATTTTGGGGCCAAACCTATATTTTTGAGTAAGCAGAACTTGAAATGTGAAGTTGTGCTTACCTGAAATGTTGCGTGAACTTAGCCCTAGCCTTAGTCAAAATGCGTTCAAATGACTGTGTAGCTCATTTGACGATGCATTGCGCAGTCATTGAGTTGACCCAGGTTTGAATCGATGTTCTGCTTACTTAAAATTTTGAGTTTTTGGAGATAATTTGCATTTGCAAGTTCTCTGTTAAAACTTGCAAATGCAAGTGAAAAAGGCTGACTTGAAATTTCAAGCTCTAACTTATTTTTCTTAACAGTGCAGGATTTGACACAGAGCCTAGCCGCTCTCGCGGAAGTAGTGAGTGAAGTCCACGAATGTTTGTTATGTAAGTATGTGTGCTCCCTGACACATGACAGTTAAAAGTGTTGTTCCGCAACATAATCTCTTTATTAAGCGGAACTGACACAACGAGAGAACACGCAGTAAGTGAGAAAAAAAGCGCTAAAGTTTGTGCTTGGTCCGTCTCTCATTTGGTAATTGGATATTACGTTTTGAAACAGGTTTGAAAAACAGAAAAACGGCTGGTTATTTGGTTTTCGTTTTAAAACGGAAAAATCAAAAATCAAATACAGCTTGATTTTCTTGTTTCTTATCTGGAACGAGTAAGGAAAAGTCCCAAAACAGTTTGATTTTTTAATTTTAAATTCTTTAAACAAAATAGAATTTAGCACGAGACAAAAAATGGGAATTGGTCAGTATATTTGTTTTTAGTTACTTTTCCTTACTGGTTCTAGATAAGAAAAACAAAATAAAGCCTGATTTCAATTTTGATTTTTCCGTTTTAAAACGAAAACCAAATAACCAGCCGTTTTTCTGTTTTTCAAACCAGTTTCAAAACGTGATATCCAATTACCAAAAGAGACACGAACCGTGCTTGCTAGCCCTTGCTTGGCCCAGAAATTGGTGCATGCTAAGCACTCATCTTCTGCCCCTGGAGGGAGTGCATGCTTTATCGAAACAGTAAGAATCGGTGCTAACTTAAGCAAAGGCCCAGAATTAGCATCAGAAAAACATGTTTGGCAGTGAATAAGTTGCATGTTGATTATCTTTCTATCCATATGAAGCTGTGCTGCCTTTAAGGGTGGTCTGAAAACAGTGTACCTCACGGGTGAATGTTTCAAATCTACATATAATGCCGGTATCCATACATCCATCAATTCATCCATGCATCCATCTATCCATCCATCCATCTATCTATCCGTCTCTTAAGCACGTCTCGTAATTCATTCAGGTAGTCTAAAATCAGTTCAATCAATCAAAATTCATGTTCTGTACAAATTATTTATTCAGTTACTGTTCCAGTTGTTTAATTAATTGCTAGTAATGGTATATTGGTAACACGTTTGACAGGGGTGCCATAAGACTGTCATAAGACCATCATAATTATGACATGAGCCACAAGCATGAAAGAATACAGTACTTATGACAGATGTCATTTTGTGTCATCCGGCAAATGATCTCACTTTTGAATGGCTGTAAAAGATCTGGACATAAATTCAGTTGGTGACATAATTGGCCGGATGACACTCAATGACATCTGTCATAAGCATTCATTAATGCTCATGATGGTGTCATGTCATAATTATGACGGTCTTATGGCAGTCTTATGATGACGCTGTCAAATAAAGTGTTACCTATTAACCCAAATAAATCAACAAATGAACCAGATTGAACTATTAGCCACAGGATTCAAAATGAGGAGAAAAAGTAGCGGCTTATAGTCTCAAAATTATGGTATATGTGAATGAGCTCAACATTGCAGTATTTTTTGGTGCACACTTCATTAATGAGTACGTTAAAGTGTGCTACAGATTACACTGTGCATCTAGTACACATTTTATCAATGAGTAAATGTGAGGGTGCTGTACAATATACTGTGCTTCTGGTGCTCACTTTATTAGGCAGAAGGCAGCAGTAAAGCTGCTGTTATACAGCCTGTAGTAAAGCAGCCTTGCCCTTGTACTTTCATTCAACCTTGAAGTTGAAAGAACTTAACAGGTCGGATCTTTGGGGGAGGCCACAAACAAATGCCGCAAAGAGGGGTTGTCGTATTTTTAGAGGCGACCGGTCGTTACTTGGCTCACCTGAACACCGCTGGTGGCGTCCTCGGGCTTTTTGTCCTCTCGGATGCGAAGGAAGCGGGGAAAACGCAGGGAGATTCCTTTCACTGGATCCACCTGAAGAGCAAAAGAGTAGAAAAGGAGCATGAGGATGTGAAATAAAAAGGAAGGTGAGGGGGGAATGGAATTGGAAGCAAAGTAAAAGGAGTACAACAGAAGAAAATGAATACAGGAGAGGGAAGAAAAAGTTGATACAACAGATGATGAGGAGTGTGGAAGTCTAGAGAAGGAGGAAACAAGGATGAAAAAGAAGACATGAGAGGAGTGAAGAGATTGGGAAGTGGGAGGGAAGAAATGAGAACAGGAGAAACAGTGAAGAAGTGCAGGGTGAAAAAAGACTAAGAAATAATAAAGGATGAAGTTAGACAAGGACCAAATTTAGGACAAGAGGTTGAGGTGAGGAAATTCTAGAAGATGTCAACGGACCATTCCCATGGCTGCCTTGTACACAGGTGACAGTGACAGGTCGGCGCATTTCACTTCCCAAACCTGCACAGCATCCAGCCACACATCAGGCTCGGCCGATTGGTCCACGCGGTAGTAGGGCCGGGGCTTGGGTAGGATATGTTCCTAGTCGAAACACATTAATTCACTCATTGACTGGCAGATGATTACAGAGCAGCCATCATCTTGTTGCCAGGCATATTGGAGCATTATGACAAATAATTAAAGACCCACAGAATACTGTGTTGTGTGCAGTGCTGGGAATAACGCCGGCGCCGTTACATAACGGCGTTATTTTTTCAGTAACGGTGTAATCTAACTAATTATTTTTTCCACCGTTACCGTTACTGACGGTCGAAAGCGGTGCGTTACTTACTCTGAATAAACTGGAAAAACTACCAGACGTATCGAGTCTACTCCGCTCTGTTTATTTGTCATCCAAGACTTGTGGTGCGTTCAGGTTCGAGAATAGCGCACGTACTTCTTATGACTCCAGGCTGTTTGTCCCATCTCATTCAATTAGACAATCCTTTCCAAAGCTTGCTAACGTTTCTGTGTTTGCTACACCTGAATGCTAGCCTCATTCCCATCCCCGACTGTCAGCCAGCAAGAATGCTGCTTCCATCTTGAGGACGGCAGACGCTTTGAGGGTGACGGGAGGAGTAGGGGGATGAGGCTACATGAATGCACCCCCTGGATAGATGCGATGGAAGTGATTGTGATTGCTGAGGGTTAGAGTCGTGTGTCATGGTAAGCCAATCAGAGCCGGTGTTTTGACACACAAACCGGAACAGCGTGTGAGGCAAACACACACGCAAAACAGATGCAGAGGGATATGATGGCAGAGCATTCAGAGGAAAACCTGTCCTTTACGAGGTGGAGATATAAACACTATTTCAAGTTGGTCGAAATTAAAGGAAAGAACGTGCATGTAAAGTGTAATTTATGTCCCGGGGCAAAGCTTTTGTCTACATCTGTGGTAAGCAATTCAAATCTGCTAAAGCACCTAACAACTACACACGCTACCACAAAGCTAGTGGCGAAAAATATGTTTATTTTTGTTGCACTTCACGTGTAGGATAAATCTGTTGCTGGTGAGGTGCAATAAATATTACAAGGTTCTATAACTCAACTACCTGTCTGTTCTTCTCTATTCAACTGACTCGAATACTGCTCAGAAAAGTTCAAATTCTTTGACATACAACAACTTCTTTTTAAAGTAAAGGAAATAATTACTTTCCCTGGTAACTAGTTACTTTTACTATAGAGTAGTTCAGTTACTAACTCAGTTACTTTTTGGAAGAAGTAGTGAGTAACTACAACTAATTACTTTTTCAAGGTAACGTGCCCAACACTGGTTGTGTGGTGATCTCTTTTAGTGCCATTGCTGATGATAGACGTCCAATCATGAATCAGCAGTGGATTATAACATTTTCTTTCATTAATTTTACCAATTGGAAGGTCGACCTATTCACAAATATTTTCAACTTCAAAGAACATTTTGAAATTTCATATTTGGTCCATCGTTCCCTGTAAATGGTTGTATAAACTTATATATTTCAAATACAGTATGTGGACAAATACTGTACATTTTCAATGATCTCATTTAAGTATTTTTAAAATACAGGTATACTTAGTGTGCAACACATCTATGCAAGAATGACAATTCTAGTAACAGTATTGAGCTGCAAACACCATATTTCCACATTGCATGCACCGTTGGCCCGTCGCCAATGTGCGAGTGCGGCCAATCACGTCACAGCCAGGCTCCCATCAGCCTCCCTTAATCCGTCATTCATCATGGTCACAAGGAGCCCTTGATTACAGAGCAACACGGCGGGATGTGATCAAGCCGAATGAGAACGTCGGAATGTATTTTTTTCTGCAATCAGTGTGATTGTGCACTTCGAATACCTTGGAAGCAGTTTTTTTATTTTTTTTTTAAACATTACTTATTAGCTTGAAGTGTGGACCAAATAAAATGGTAGTTTCAATGGGTTTTTAAAAGTCAGCAGCTGGTCTCGTGTTTGAAACTGAGTTTGTCTGACTTTATGCAACTTTACCTCCAATGCCAAAAGGAGGTTAATCAAGTAATCTTTATCAACAGCCATCAAGTGGAAACAATCAACAGCACTGAGTTTTTGCCCCAATTTTGAGGTGTATGTCAGCAGTATGATCATCTTGGCTTCGCTTTGTTGTACTTTGCAATATGCCAGAGCAGTTAGGCACTTACTATTTGGAAAATCATGTGCGACGCAGTCTCAGACAACAGACTGTTGTCAATAACATCGGAAAACAACACTATGTCGCTCGAAAGAATAAAGATGGCGACACGGTCGCAAAGATGGAAACTCAACAATTTAAGATTCAAGACTTGTTGCCTTAACTGCAGCTGTCTACAGTCTTTGAAAGTGTATACCAGACAAAGCTGTGAGATTAGTTGAAGTATTTTCTCTAAAATCCATTACAATTTGGAGGCCTGCTGCTCTGACTGCAACTGGAAGGGAGTCTCAGAGTCAACAAAATATCTTGAAAAGTGGCCATATTCTTCATGTGTCATTGTTTGGAAAAGTCATTAGAGGGACTTATCACAGCAACAACACACACGATACCAAACGGCGCTTTCAATGGAGTCTCAAAGGCTGGGTTCACACCGCAGGTCTTGATGCACAATTCAGATTTTTTTGTCTTATCTGTTGTTTTTGGCATGCGCGTTCAGACTGCTTTTGTCCATTGAGCCCATTCAAGTACCATATTGCTCTGAATACAAGACGTCCCTGATTATAAGACGACCCCCTCTTTTTCAAGACTCAAGTTTGAAAAAAAAAAAAGACTTTTTGAGCACCAAATTAATTTTTATACAGAAAATAATTACAGTACATCCGAAACATATGAGTATAACAATACATTTGAGAGAAAAAGCATGTTATTTTGCCTCATTAAAATCTTAATATGTGAACATTTAAATATGTAAACTAAAGTGCACTCACATTCGTAAATAAATGGTTTCTGGTTTTTGAAATGTAAATAAACCAATCTATTGTGATAAAACAACAAAATTGCAATAACTGCATTAACCATCAAAGTGAAGTCTAACTGTAACTGTAGTCTTGAAACAAATCTGTATGAGGAAAAAAATTGCAATAAAATAATGCAAACTGGTTAAACTAGCTGAGATCTGTCATGACACAACATCGCTTCAATGATATCTGGCGCCATCTAGCGTCGTGAATGGGGAGAGTAGCTGAGATCCGTCATGACAGAACATCGCTTTAATGATATCTGGCACCATCTAGCGTCGTGAATGGGTATGACGTCTAGACCGCGTATATAAGACGACCCCCTCTTTTTCATTCTTATTTCAATGCAAAAAACACCGTCTTATATTCGGGCCAATAGAGTATTACGCAATACGCATAACTCGCCGTCCGACACGCGCTGAGCAAACGGACCGGCATGTGCAGAAGTATCAAAACAAATGCTGGCTGTACATCATTCCAGCGTGATCATATTTTGACTTCCAAAAAGAGGACACAAATAACAGACGATATTAATCTCCGTTTAGACTTATATTCAAAGTGTGTGTGTCTGTTTGCCCCGACTCGGCCATGTAAGCAATACCGATATATTGCTCATTTGGCGCACAGAAAGAAAACCGAGCACTATCAGGCTTAGCCTTTTCTTAATTTTATGTATTTTTCTTATGACTTTGGTCAAGCCCGCCTACTACGTAAAAGGTCAAGGTAGGCGTTAACGCTAATGCACAGCTACATCGCTGCCATCCTGCCTGCCGCTCTCGCTCTTTGCTGACGTAATTGCTTCATGAATTCCGATTTGGGAGGCTTGACAGTTCAGACCGTTGCTACATTCTGGAAAAATGTGGCCTAGATCGGATTTTAAGACATATGAAAATTACCCACATCGGATTTGAATGGTCTACTTCTATGAGACTGGTCACGTTCAGACTGTCAAGTTAAAGCCTCACTTGAGTTGGAAAAACACCCAAAAAATCGGATTTGTGCATTAAGACCTGCGGTCTGAACCTGGCCTAAAAGTCTCCAGGAAGGCCAAAAAAAAAAAAAAAAAGGAAAAAAAATTAACTTATTTTTATTTTTTATTTATCTGAATTTATCGAAGGATTTATGTATGATTAGCTGTATTTACTAATGTGTTTACTGAAATTTTCGCACTATAAGGCTGGGCACCCGGCTACAAACCGCCATCCAGCAAATTTGACACAAAAACGGCATCTGTTCATAAATAAGTCGCACTGGACTATAAGCCACAGTTGTCCTCACTGTATTATAAGTGTCTGACATAAGACCAGTTGAACCAATTGGTTGCAAAACTTCATTGCTTCAAGATGCTTCATTTGGCTATAACTGCTCCCTCTGCGGAGACAGTCACCTTTGTTGCCACCTGCTGTCAATATTGTTGTTATCCAACATGGCTCCTAGCATACATTGCAGCGCTACAGATGTAAATAACAATCAGAATTCATGTTCTGTGCTAATTGTTTCTTCAGTTACTGTTCCGGTTGTTTCATTAATTGATAGTTACGGTATTTGGTAACACTATTTGACAGTGGGGACAAAAGACTGTCATTAGACAATCATAATTATGACATGACACTGTCATGAGCATTAATGAATGTTTATAACATATGTCATTTAGGGTTATCTGGCAAACTGTCTCACTTTTGAATGGATGTAAAATATCTGAGCTGGACATAAATGACAATTAATGACATTTGCCATAATCAATCAGTAATGCCCATGAACGTGTCATGTCATGATTATGATGGTCTTATGACAGTCTTATGACGCCGCTTTCAAATAAAGTATAACCCAAATAAATCAACAAATAAGCCGCACTAGACCATAGGCCGCAGGTTTCAAAAAGAAGGAAAAAAGTAGTGGCTTATAGTTTGAGAATTACGGTAGTTGAATTCTTTTATTTACTTTATATGTGGTATTTTTTTAAAAATTTTGTATTAGTTTACTATATAACAAAATGAATATGCATAAATCAGAGGTCTGATAATCTGACTGCAGCTGAGAGTCTCTAAAAAAACACCCAAAATAAAAATTGTTGATAAATAGGAGTGAATATAGTAGCAAGAATCCAAGTTGGAATCATTTCATATTTTGGCAAATTTGAATACTGTTGTTTTGTTGTGCTGCCAAATTTTGAGTTATGATTATAAGATTGGTGTTGCCCTTTTCTTAAAAGAAATTCTTTCAAAAAATTTTTAATAGCTAATCATATTTTCATTTAATTGTAAACATTTCAGTTTGAGATTTTTTTTATGTTCCACTTCCTTAAAATGAAAATTAAGTTGTAACACAATGACAAAGTTATTTTATAATCATGTTCATTTATGAATCTTAACCATAACTTAGTGCTAGGAACAAAGTTTTTTCAACTATTAAATCTTACATTACCTTTAAGAACTTGTGGTGCTGCTCCAGATCTTCGTCCTTGAAGCCGGTTCCAATCTGGCGCAAATGCAGACAAAATGTCAGGTGTATGAAGTCTAACACCGGTACTGATAAAAAAAATGTATGGTAGTGGTACTTTGACCGGAACACATGGCAGAAATCGCTTGTTGGGCAGAGATCAATGTGCATTGTGTTCCAATATGTGTGTGTGCGTGTTTTGCTGGCAGCGTTGCACACACAAATCCCTTCGCCATGGATAAAGACATTAAAGTTACAGCGGTAAAAAGGAGGGATTAAAGGTTTTGCGAAAGATGGGAGACAGGAGGGAACCTAGGCTGCACCGTCCTTGTTTACACACTTCACAACACGCATGCATAGACACAAGCGACAGTTCAAAGGCGCGCACACACACAAAGCCAAAGAAACATATCATAAGAAAACACTCACACACGAGCACCCTGCAGCTGAGGCAACCAAACTAAAGAGTAAACACACTGAGATGAAACAGTGAACACCGAGCGTTCCGTCAACAGTTGATTAAAGGCAATCGACCAAATTCTCAACGATCAATCGATTGCTAAGCCTAGACGGGATGAGGTCATTTGTTTTATCATGAAGTAATTTCGCTAGTCTAACAAAGTGATGAAAGGGGAAGTTGAGGACATGATACATCTCAAAATAAAGAAGAGGGCATTAAACAACCTGCAGAGGATGGTATTAATTCCGGCTGAACAAGTATGCTGTCTAAATGAGTTGCAGAACAAATCGAAAGTGGATTTCAGAAACTTGTAAAGGGCCACCTATTAATTTAGGCGCAACCAGTTTGCGTCTACATCAGATATTTGAACAGTGACGAACAATTTCTACTGGTTGTCGTGCTGGTCTACGCACCTTGCAGACTGACTGGAACTCCTCGTTTTCTTCGTCGTAGCAAGCCAGCAGGAAGCCGCCGTACGTGCCCGTTCTCTTGCCTTTACCAAGGTAAGCGCCGATAACGCACAGATCCACTGTGTCGCCGACACCTTCCAGGTAGTCCTTCTTTAACTGACACAAATCCGAAACGTTTTAATTGCTTGAATACAAATGGTTGTAGTGTATAGTGTTTGCACCTCATGTGTGGATGCACTAAAGTAATTGTGCTGTAATTAAAGAGTGATTGGTGATTGTGTTTTCAAGGGTGAAAAAGCGCCTCAAGAAATTTCCCATTTTAGAGCAAAATGGATGACTCCCTGTTTGATTTCGCCTATAATTGTCAAAATCTCTATTTATTGTGTCTAATCCAGCTACTGCACCAACTGTAGCGAAAATCAAATAATGATCTGTTCATTCCCATAAGCGGAACTCCTTCAGTGCCATTGATGATGATAGATGTCCAATCATCAATTTCATCCTTCTGCTATGAATTTAATATAGTTGGACACGAGTAGATCCATTTTAACTAGGAGTTAATGGATTGGGCCTTTATCCCCTTCAATGGCATCCAGTGAGTTAAAATCATTGTCAAAAACCATAGCTGCAGTTTCCAACAAAATGACTGATGTCCTCACTTTTTATCCCCCCATAATTGAGTTCCCAGAAGTACAAACCTAATTCAAAAAAGGTTTGGACACTATACAAATTAGGGGTGCACGATATCCATTTTTTGAAACCGTTACAGATATCGATAACGTCTTGCTCCTCAAAGCCAATACCGATAATAAATATATAATTTTTTAAATGTATATTCACCCTAGTTTTTGAACACCTGGAGGTAAAAAAAAATGGTGGATTCAACATAGATTTGCCTTTGACCTAACCAGATTTTTGACATTTCGACAAAATGACATGAACATTATTATAATGAACAAAACAAAGACAACAACAGTCTTGACTTCAAATAAAGTGCCAATATTTATATTTTCAAAATAAATATAATTTGAGTCAATCACAATCAATTAGTCAATATAATTGAAGATGTGTTTCCTGAACAATGAGGTGTGAACTAAAACAAACCCAACAGGTAAAATGCTTTGTCATTAGATAAAAATATTTAGTGCTACAGAAGACTGTTGTGGTCTTGGTCCTTGAAACAACTTTCTTAAAGTGATCCTCTACCTTAAATACATGGAGGCTCTAATAAACCACAATTGTCCTCTTGTACTAAAATATGTTGTTAGAAACACAAATGAGTCATCACCTTATCGTGGTGGAGGGGTTTGCGTGTCTCAATGATCCTAGGAGCTATGTTGCCTGGGGCTTTAAGCCCCTGGTAGGGTCACCCATGGCAAACAGGTCCTAGGTGAGAGGCCAGACAAAGTATGGCTCAAAAAGACCCCTTATGATGAGCAAGATTATTGAACCCCAGTTTCCCTTGCCCGGACGCGGGTTACCGGGGCCCCCCTCTGGAGCCAGGCCTGGAGGTGGGGCTCGAAGGCAAGCGTCTGGTGGCCGGGCCTGTCCCCATGGGGCCCGGCCGGGCTCAGCCCGAAAAGGCAACGTGGGTTCCCCTTCCCATGGGCTCACCACCTGTGGGAGGGGCCAAAGGGGTCGGGTGCGTAGGGAGTTGGGCGGCAGCCAAAGGCGGGGGCCTTGGCGGTCCGACCCCCAGCTGCTGAAGCTAACTCTTGGGACATGGATGTCACCTCTCTGGCAGGGAAGGAGCCTGAGCTGGTGTGTGAGGCAGAGAAGTTCCGACTAGATATAGTCGGACTCTCCTCCACACACAGCTTGGGTTCTGGTACCAATCCTCTCGAGAGGGGTTGGACTCTCTTCCACTCTGGAGTTGCCCATGGTGAGAGGCGCCGGGCAGGTGTGGGCATACTTATTGCCCCCCGGCTTGGCGCCTGTACGTTGGGGTTTACCCCGGTGGACGAGAGGGTAGCCTCCCTCCGCCTTCGGGTGGGGGGACGGGTTCTAACTGTTGTTTGTGCTTATGCACCGAACAGCAGTTCAGAATACCCACCCTTTTTGGAGTCCTTGGAGGGTGTGCTAGAGAGCGCCCCCTCTGGGGACTCCCTCGTTCTACTGGGGGACTTCAACGCTCACGTGGGCAATGACAGTGAGACCTGGAGGGGCGTGATTGGGAGGAACGGCCCCCCCGATCAGAACCCGAGTGGTGTTCTGTTATTGGACTTCTGTGCTCGTCACGGTTTGTCTATAACGAACACCATGTTCAAACATAGGGGTGTCCATATGTGCACTTGGCACCAGGACACCCTAGGCCGCAGTTCGATGATCGACTTCGTAATCGTGTCATCGGACTTGCGGCCGCATGTTTTGGACACTCGGGTGAAGAGAGGGGCGGAGCTGTCAACTGATCACCACCTGGTGGTGTGTTGGCTCCGATGGCGGGGGAAGATGCTGGCCAGACCTGGCAGGCCCAAACGTATTGTGAGGGTCTGCTGGGAACGTCTGGCAGAATCCCCTGTCAGAAAGAGTTTCAACACCCACCTCCGGCAGAACTTCTCCCTTGTCCCGGGGGAGGTGGGGGACATTGAGTCCGAGTGGGCCATGTTCCGCACCTCCATTGTTGAGGCGGCCGATCAGAGCTGTGGCCATAAGGTGGTTGGTGCCTGTCGTGGCGGCAATCCCCGAACCCGCTGGTGGACACCAGCGGTAAGGGATGCCGTCAAGCTGAAGAAGGAGGCCTATCGGGCCTTTTTGGCCTGTGGGACTCCGGAGGCAGCTGACAGGTACCGGCTGGCCAAGCGGACTGCGGCCTCGGCGGTCGCCGAGGCAAAAACTCGGACATGGGAGGAGTTCGGTGAGGCCATGGAAAACGACTTCCGGATGGCTTCGAGGAAATTCTGGTCCACCATCCGGCGTCTGAGGAGAGGAAAGCAGTGCACTATTAACACTGTGTATAGTGAAGATGGTGTACTGCTGACCTCGACTCGGGACGTCGTGAGTCGGTGGAGAGAATACTTCGAAGCCCTCCTCAATTCCACCGACACGCCTTCCTTTGAGGAAGCAGAGTCTGGGGACTCTGAGGTGGGCTCTTCGATCTCTGGGGTTGAAGTCACTGAGGCGGTTGGTAAGCTCCTCGGTGGCAAGGCCCCGGGGGTGGATGAGATCCGCCCGGAGTTCCTAAAGGCTCTGGATGTTGTAGGGCTGTCATGGCTGACACGCCTCTACAACATCGCGTGGACATCGGGGACAGTGCCTCTGGATTGGCAGACCGGGGTGGTGGTCCCCCTTTTTAAAAAGGGGGACCGGAGGGTGTGTTCCAATTATAGAGGAATCACACTCCTCAGCCTCCCCGGTAAAGTCTATTCAGGGGTGCTGGAGAGGAGGGTCCGTCGGGAAGTCGAATCTCGGATTCAGGAGGAGCAGTGTGGTTTTCGTCCCGGCCGTGGAACAGTGGACCAGCTCTACACCCTCAGCAGGGTCCTCGAGGGTGCATGGGAGTTCGCCCAACCAGTCTACATGTGTTTTGTGGATTTGGAGAAGGCGTTCGACCGTGTGCCTAGGGGAATCCTGTGGAGGGTGCTCCGGGAGTACGGGGTACCGAGCCCCTTGGTAAGGGCTGTTCGGTCCCTGTACGACCGGTGTCAGAGTCTGGTCCGCATTGCCGGCAGTAAGTCGAATTCGTTCCCAGTGAGGGTTGGACTCCGCCAAGGCTGCCCTTTGTCACCGATTTTGTTCATAACTTTTATGGACAGAATTTCTAGGCGCAGCCGAAGCGTTGAGGGGGTCCGGTTTGGTGACCTCAGCATTGAATCTCTGCTTTTTGCAGATGATTTAGTGCTGTTGGCTTCATCAAGCCGTGACCTCCAACTCTCACTGGAGCGGTTCGCAGCTGAGTGTGAAGGGGTTGGGATGAAGATCAGCACCTCCAAATCCGAGACCATGGTCCTCAGTCGGAAAAGGGTGGAGTGCCCTCTCCGGGTCGGGGATGAGATCCTGCCCCAAGTGGAGGAGTTCAAGTATCTTGGGGTCTTGTTCACGAGTGACGGTAGGAGGGAGCGGGAGATCGACAGGCGAATCGGTGCGGCGTCTGCAGTAATGCGGACGCTGCACCGGTCCGTAGTGGTGAAGAAGGAGCTGAGCCGAAAGGCAAAGCTCTCGATTTACCAGTCGATCTACGTTCCTACCCTCACCTATGGTCACGAGCTTTGGGTCGTGACCGAAAGAACAAGATCCCGGATACAAGCGGCCGAAATGAGTTTCCTCCGCAGGGTGTCCGGGCTCTCCCTTAGAGATAGGGTGAGAAGCTCGGTCATCCGGGAGGGACTCGGCGTCGAGCCGCTACTCCTCCGCGTAGAGAGGAGCCACCTGAGGTGGCTCGGGCATCTGGTTCGGATGCCTCCCGGACGCCTCCCTGGAGAGGTGTTCCGGGCATGTCCCACCGGCGGGAGGCCCCGGGGACGACCCAGGACACGCTGGAGAGACTATGTCTCTCGGCTGGCCTGGGAACGCCTTGGGATCCCGCCGGAGGAGCTGGTTGAAGTGGCTGGGGAGAGGGAAGTCTGGGCTTCCCTGTTAAAGCTGCTGCCCCCGCGACCCGACCCCGGAACAAGCGGAAGATAATGGATGGATGGATGGAAACACAAATGTTAAATCAATGGCAATATTTTATAATATTTAGTACACATTTTGACCGATAGTTGGCGCCATGTTTTGCGGGCTCGCAGTGATGACGTAAATGGGATGTTTCCAAATGTGTAGCGTATACAACAATTGCGTATTGCTGCCTAAACTCACGAAGTAAAATGCCACGATGTGCTGCTTTTGGATGCAATTTCCAGTCAAACTGAAACAAGGGGAGTGACGTGAGTGGTCAATGTGGAATTATTATTTTTGTGAATAAATGTGCATAGGTGGAAGCTTCTCCCCTTTTTGGTCCCTGTTTGCACGTATCCTACCTGCCACGCAATACAACTGGCGTACGAACATTTTTACTGACTCATTCAAGTAAGTGATCCGTCTATTTTCTGGATCCGACGGGCCAATCGCGGCTGCAATACAGGTTTCGGATCTGTCTATTTTCTGGATTCGACAGTCCCACAGCGGCTTTTCCGATCTGTCTATATTCTGGATTCGACGGCCTGATTGTGGCTGCAATGTTGCCATGGGATCTGTCTAATTCCTGGATCTTCGAGTGAGTGAAAAAACGCGGACCCAGATTACTAGTGTTATCTTTTTTTGTTGACTATTCTTCGTGGGAGTTTTCCCCAAATCTTATCAAATAATTAAAGCACTATGGCACGCTACAGTGACGACAGTGACTCTGACGTGGACATTACTTTTATGTTGGAGTTCGTCTGGGAACGCGTGTGTGCGTACCGCTGAGCTCCCGAGTGACGAGTGGTCAAGGTGGAATATTATTTTTTGTGAATAAATGTGCATAATTGGAAGCTTCTCCCCCTTTTGAAACTTTTGTTCACGTATCCTACCTACCACGCGTTACAATGTACGAGGCATGGATTACACTCGATTCCAAGATTTGTTCCCATTAGATGACGAATTTAATGAGGACAGTCAGCCACGACACGACTCCGATCCTGACTATCACACGTGTGCATTCATAGTTTTATTACCTTCAGTGAGAGTTTATAATGTCAATAGTCATGGGAAAAAATGCACGAATGACAAGGTGTTCAGACTTTTGGCCTGTACTGTATGTAAAGCACACGACAGCTCTGAATGCTAAAAAATCTACATAATTATACTGGGATAAGTTTGAAAACGCAATAGTTTACCTTGATCTGCTCACATAAACCGGAGTTCTCAACAGCATACACTCTCTAGCTCCATTGTCCTTGAGATGCACTTGCCGCGAGTGCATCACAAGTTTTTCTCAACTCTTGTCTTATCAGGTACTGTATTTCCTGCTCTCATTTTGCCTTTGCTGCTCGTCTTGTGAACGACCGACAGTGCTGTCTTGTTCTTCACTTTTCCGATCTGGTTCAAATTGGAAGGACAGAACCGACGACATGTTGGGGTAGCTAAGAGTGGCACGCTGAAAGTTTAGCAACGGGCCCGCTGACGTCATGTACTGCGACGTAACAAGAATGGCGACCTATCACTTAAAAATAATTTTACAAACTTTATTAAAACGAAAACATTAAGAGGTGTTTTAATATCAAATTATTATAACTCATACTAACATTTATCTTTTAAGAATTATTTGTCTTAACGATCGAGGATCGCTTTAACGATTATGAAATTAGTTGCCAAGGAATTTGATAATCGATTTTTGCTGGCAGATATGGGCAGTCCTGTTTGGGTCCTTGTTTGTGTATAATGTGAAGCTGTGCACGCCAGTGATTAGGAGTTCACTGCTACACTCAGGTTGGGTTGCTGATTTAATAATATTACGAAGTGTGCCTCCGTTATAGGTGAGTAAATGAAGCCGATTGTATTGCTTGTATTCTTCGTTGATGAGGTGTTTATCCTAATCAGTGTCTTAAGTGTCTGTTTGTATTGTGTTTTGGGAAGCATATTAGCACTTGAGTTTTTGTTAGATAGTAAAGTTGTCTCATTTCTTATTATACAGAAACCACATACATAACCCATTCATATAACATATCAGAGCAGGGGTGCCCATTACGTCGATTGAAACCCTAGTGTGGGTAGCTCGCAGCATTAAAAAAAAAAAAAAATGAATGTATATAGTTAATTATGCAACATGTTGTCCATACAACATAACTAACTTTGTACATTTTTTTTTTAATTTACATCTTTTTTTTTTAATTCACAATTTGTACAGCGTCCCAACGTTTTGGGAATCCAGTTTGTAGTACAACAGAAAATGAGGATATTTCGAGAAAAAAAAATGGTTTAACCTCCTGTTCAACTTTGCCCGCACTCGTTGATGAAATCTAAAACGCTTCAACATACAACTGTTATCTGTCAACTACACCTGTTAAGCAGTCAATGATGATTAGCTCATCGCCCTCTAGACAGAATTAATTGACAAACCCTGAAACCTGACAAATAACATAGCATAATTGTATTTTGGAAGCGAAGCGGCGGGCTTCCTGCGTCATTCACTTTGCATTTTTCAGCAAAATTGCAGTTTTTCAATTATTACTCCTACGCCAACTGAAAATAAAATGTAATCGCAATCAGCTCATTCCAAGAAAATTCTCATTTCATCCCAAAATGGATGACTTCATAATAAGGCTCTTGTGCATTGTTTTTTTTTTCCGTCATTTTCAGACAAGGATACAGAATTTTGGGACCATTGGAAAAAAACTAATTGAACTTTGGTTCCAATTTTTATAGGGAAAGAAGCACTACAGAGGTCCCCTCATTGGGGATAGAGCTGACCTGCTTTCACAAGCTGACTATTATTGGTCCAATATAAAGCCCGTCACGTTCTGGACTGTTAAGCCCTGTGTACAAAGGGTGTACTCACCTTGAGCCAGTTATGGGAGCGCTTGGCGATTTCATAGGTAGCGTCCTTCTCTAGAGTCTTCACCATCAAGCCTTCGCATGAGTCTGAGACACAACACACAATTGGCAAGGTTTGCGAGATATCCTACAAATTCACATCGCGGCCATCAAACATTTTTATAGACTGCTAATGATAACGCTACTAACCGAATGAATAAAGAAAGTGCACATACAATATCAGCTTACCATCAAAGCATTACTAACATGGTCACTAACAAGGCCAGAGAGCGACCTTGCACCAATTTAGGTGCAATTTCAATTTTTCAAACACAGAAAGAGGAACCATTATAGCATTGCTGTCTACATTACTGCCAAGAACATCACCAGACATCTGATAGCCACGCCTTTGTTGTACAAAAACATCCTACTGGCTGAGAGACAGCACTGATCATTCCTGTAAACGGCACAATTGTCAGGGCCAAGGAAAACCAGCCAGGATTCTGTATCTTGTTTGTCAATATCTCTGGAATATCAACAAACACTGAACAAATTCCAATCGGTGTGAGTCATTCTTTACTCTCTGGTCCCGGAATTATTGAATACACTGGAACGCGGAAATTAACACAATTTCCCTGGGCCTCGCGTGGGATCTGAGGGACTTCCAGTGCCTTATGAAACCGACAACACACACAAACAAACAACAACTCACCTCGGACAGACTGCTCCAGAAACTCCGCGATAGCTTCTGTGTTGTCTGAGTCGAGGTAGCTCGCAAATAAAAACTCTCCCTCCACTTCGGCGAAGGACTCTCGTAGTAGCTCCCGACGCCGGCACAGCGGCTGACGAACAAGAGACTAAACAAACACATTACAAAATGTTTCTATGTTATTTGCAGTCTCGGACTGACCAGGATGAAACCCAAGAACCTGCAGCCCAGTCACACACGCACACTACTGTCAAAACAACCTAGAACACAGAAGTACACACTCACAAAAAATACACCATAGACATTATACTGTATAATCAACGACAAACATCATGAATAGGCCTGTCGCGATAACAAATTTTAGTGGGCAATTATCTCATAAATTAGTGCGATATGCGATATTATTGCAACCCCCCTCACAAAAAAATTAACCAATTAACAATAACACAGTGAGAATTCAGTATATATTAATAGATCAAGTAAACCCATTTAAACGCAATAAATGTCTACTGTATTTTTCGGACTATAAGTCGCACCTGAGTATAAGTCGCACCAGCCAGCCATTTTTGGGGGAAATTTACTTGATAAAATCCAACACATAGAACAGATTTGTCATCTTGAAAGGCAAAATGAAATAAAAATACAACAGAGAAGAACATGCTGAATCAGTGTATATTATGAAAACGTTACATGAACAACGAAATGCGAATGTGGCCGGTATGTTAATGTAACATAGCTATTAAGAGTTATTCAGATAACTAGCATAAATAACATGCTAACAAGTTTACCAAACCATTAGTGTCACTCCAAAACACCAAAATGGTATGTGAAATGATATAATAATGTGTTAATAATTTCACACATAAGTCGCTCCAGTGTATAAGTCGCAACCCCAGCCAAACTATGAAAAAAACGACTTTCCGTCCGAAAACTACGGTAGTCTTAAATTCAAAAATACTTTTTAAGAAATCACAACTAAAAGCAATCGACCATGCCTCTTTCAAGTAAAAGACAATATTAATCCTGAACGGAAACACATAATAAATAAAATGTCTTTTTCAAGAAAAAATAGAATTGCTATTAATAACGTAAGCGTTTAGGCACAGAGGTATAACGTATAAACAATTGCACTTCAACAACAACAGAGAAAAATAGAGTAAGTGGCAGTAACAAAAATTTGGCTTCAATAATTATCAAACAACATTAAACAGAAGTATAACGGTCTCATTTCTTCAGCAATGTAGCGGACTACACTTTCCATGAGGGAACGCCATTTTGCGCTGTCTCGTTTCTATTTCTCACATCAAGCGAACTTTAATTATCGATTGACGTGACAAAGAAGGCTCCGCTTGTTGCGATGCAGTTTTCATACCAAGCAGTAAAGAGGATGATAGTGTTTCAAATGAGAATGTAGATTTGTTCTGTTGGCCCTCTTTGTTGAAACAACCTCCAAACACATTTTGCAGACAGGTTTCTCCTTTTTGGTTGCCTCGCCATTTTCATTTGGTTTAAAATCAAAATATTCCAACACCGGGGCTGTGGCGTTTGGCTTGGAAATCAGGATTTTCTGTCCATTTTCGTCTTCCTCACTCTGCTCGCTCATTGCTGTGCAGCGAAAGTGCACTCGGCCCCGCCTCCCTCCTTTGAATGATGGTCACTCACACTCAAATGTATAAAACGAACATACCCAGAAGTCAATAAAACACACAATAAAACTCCTCTTTAAAGTATATTGCGTAGGTGGTAACAAGGAAGCCCAACTTTTGACAGCACGTCTACCACACATCTGCCGCATGCGCGCACACGCACATGCACGCGACGCGATAAATCGAAGCGGGAAAGTTACCGCCTTCATTTTTATTAACCGTGCGAAAAATGGAATTATTGCATATCGCGAGTCTTAATCATAGGCGGAGTTTGACTTTTGGGGTAGAGGGGGCACAACATGTTGATGACCGCGAAATCCAGTGTCAGCAATAAAATTAACTTACAAGAATATTTACAATAATAAGTTGACAATGAGCGTTTTTTGTTTCCCATTATTCTTGAGGGTAATTCTAAATCAGGCTGCTTAGGCAATACTTTTCGCCAAGATCGTTATCCATTGAATATGGTACGCCCGCCGGTGTCGTGCCAATGTAGTTACCCCAGTCAAAAATTGTATCCCCTGGGCGGATTTTTTTTTTTTTTTTTTTACTTTTTTGATTGAAGTAATGTTGATTTGTGTTTGGGCCATATTTTGGCTAGGACATTTTTTGTCTTTATAATTCGATCAAAAAATAAGTTGCTTCACAAAAAAAAAAAAAATTTTCAAAAAGAAAAATCACTTCGATCAAAAAAAAAACTTTTTTTTAAATCAATCATAGAAAGTTTTTGAGTGCAAAAAAATATTTGAGATTGAAAAATTTGCATTCGAACATTTAATTTTTCATTGAAAAAGTTTTCTTTGATTGAAGCAATCCTTTTTGTGTTTGGGCCATATTGTGTCTAGGACATTTGTGTCTAACTCATTCAATCCCCCAAAGTTGCTTCAATCAAAAAAAAAAATATATATTTTCAAAGAAAAAAATCATTTGAAAAATAAAATTCCCCTCCCCTAATTTTTGGGGGGAAAATTGTATGCCAAGCAAATGATAGTAAGTTGCTAGTCACATTATCTGTTCGAAAAATAATTTTGACCCATTATGAAATTATATATTTTTGTTCATTTCATTCATTTATATATATATATATATATATATATATATATATATATACATAGGAAAGACAATTACATGCAATGACACCTTTCGGCCACCATGAGGTGCCTGGCCCCCCTGACCCTCTCTTAAAATCCGCCTATGGTCTTAATCATGCACGCACACGGGCACGCGCTGGTGGCTCTGTTGGACGATTTCCCTGAACCTTTGTTTAAATGGCACTGGACTAGATCCGGTCGGCATACCAAAAATTTACCGTTACCGAAATTCTTTACGATGACCGACGTAGTTCTAACCATGTCGCTAAATTTGTTAATTTAATAAAACAAGAAAAAAAAAAAAGTCTTTTCTGCCATCTTCGACTATGTGTGTTGTTGGGCTATGCTCATTTTACTTTAAGGAGCTCCAGCCAGTGTGCTTACGTGTGACATTTTTGCACAATTTTTGCAACATTTACTAGGTTTGTAAAATAATTATCAAGCATTTTCTACCTTTCACGTGGCAGTGTTGTTGATTGTTGTTAATTGTGTGTGTTTTGTTGTTCTGGCCAGATTATCACTTATTTATCATTTGTTTGTTTATTTGTTTACAAGTGACATTACCTCGGAAAAGACTAACTGCCTTAAGTGCCTTTATAGGCCTTTGCAGTTGAAAACCTTTTCACTATTTTACACCAAATAGTTTTCTCCAGTTTAACTGACATTGTTCAGGCGTTCTAAATGTTTATGCCTAAATGCTTGTTTGTGTATGTATTAGAGCTGAAACGAATACTCGAGCAACTCGAGTAACTCGAGTTTAAAAACTGATCCGAGTAATTTTATTCACCTCGAGTAATCGTTTATTTTGACAGCTCTAAGCATCACGTTTTGCTCGGACTACTTTTAATGCGGGACAACGCGCTGATGTCACGTGCGTAGAGGAAGAAGCAAAAAAAAAAAACTTACTGCAGCCGACAACCGCTACAAACGACGCCGACGTTGCTAAATACTAGCCCGCACATGCTACGTTAGTTGCAGCTAGCGTCTGATGAGTCTCATAGAGATCACATGTATGTTGCACTAGATGCACAATGACAGACTAGGCCGCGTCTGGGCAGCGTTAGCAAACAGCCGCCATCTTAAAGCAGTAGAGCGCTAAGCGCTAATATATAAGATTAACGTTACTGTCACTACTAGCTCATCTTACGTTAGCCCTGCGGAGGGCTAGGTTTCAATCAATTAAAACCACTTTCGATGCGTGGCTAACGTGTCTTACATACAGGCTTTAACATAACATAGCGTTGTGGAGTGATGAGGGTGTCAAATAAAAACTCAATGATGCTAACTATCAATTTTAGCTCAGCAGTCATTGCTGGATAAAACATCAAGTAGCACTAGTCCCTAATGTGCTCCAATACAGCCTGTATCATACATTTATTTTGAACAGTGCAAAAACTCAAAATCCTATCAGGACTTACAGTTTAGACTACCTTAGAACCTAACTAGAACTTAAAAATGGCTTGACACAAATAGAAATTCAATTGAAAAACGTGGGGGAAAATCCTAACTTTTAAGTGATGTGTGTTATCAAGCGTAAAGGCATTTTTAGGTGTGTATATAGGTGTATATATATATATATATATATATTTTTTTTTTTAATAAGATCTAAAGGTTTTTTGAGTGAAAGCAGTGAATTAGTCTTTTTTTTTTTTTAATTCTAGTTACATCTGAGATGCAATTGTTGGCTGTTTTCAACAATATACATCAAAAATAAAGACATTGATTGACTGAAAATGATAAAATGTCTTGTTTTCTCATGTATATCTATAATTGCCCTTCACCTAAAAATATATTTGTTTTATCCGATTACTCGATAGAATTTTCAGTCGATTACTAAAATAATCGATAGCTGCAGCCCTAGTATGTATAATTGTTAAATATGTTAATTTGAAAGTTTATTAATAAATCAACAAGAAAGAGTTCATTTGTGTTTCATGCATTTTTTACCCCTGATTTTCAAATGATGTAGTGCGCTTGGGCGAATTTAGCGTCATTTATCGTTATGGAGGTAAACCTGCTCAATTTACCACGATAAGTGCTTAGGGCCATATCGCCCAGCCCTACTCTGGAGAATGCTATGAATTGCAAAATGCTAGTATTTTTATAACGTTATCTACTGATGTCTAATATCCAGAGACGTATTAAGTACCTTTAATGAATAAACTAAATAGCCTGCGTTTTACATAATGGTGGACCAACTACTGTGTGCTGAATGCAAACAAAGCAGCGACGGAAAGAGTGGAATTACACCAACAGAATAATATAGCGTCAGACAAGTTATAGCTGCGTTAGGCCACGTAATGGCACATATTAAGCGTCACTGTTTTAATTAGCTAATTTGTTACGGTCCACTTGGGGTGGGGTAGGGGGGGCACAATAGTGCTGATTTGCATTTTGCCGGCTACAACTTTAGGAAGATTGCTGGCCTATTGTGTCTAACTTGGAGGGAGGCACAAACACACACAGCTCATGTGGCACAATCTAATTCCCTGACACACAAACACACACAGTGCAGGAATTACAATGAGCACGAGCATCATTATCTTCTTATGACCCCCAGCAGCATCGTCATTGTAATTCAGGCACAACAGCACGGTGGTGGGGCGACAAGCACGCAAAACGCACAAATACGTAAGCATAAAAAATTGCATGCACTACCAAATCATGCAACTAAAGTAAGAAATACAAATACTCAATCCATGCACTACCAAATTATGCAACTAAAGTAAGAAACAAAAATATTCAATCACAACTTCACAAAGAACCAACTGATATTAATTCATTGGCTGACGTCCGATCCATTTGAACAGATGTTCATTCGCTGCCAACCCTCCCTGTTTAAATGGATTGGACGTCTACTAGTGACAACCTAATTTAAATTCACACAAAAGAATGAAAAGATCCACGACTGGAGGTCAATGGCACTGAAAGAGTACTCAACAATAACTTCTATGTGGCTTGTTAATGTGATGACCTGAAGTCATTTTGGAACAATTACCTCTCCATTGAGGTAGAGTAGATCAAAGGCGTACACACACACTTGGACTTTGATGTCAGATGCGTCCACATCCTGCAAGAAAAGACGCACAGAAACACTAAAACATTATTTTATTTTCATCAACAAAAAGGCAAAGCTTGTGAAACTCGTCTTATTCACCAACTAAATTGCCCAACCTTGGGACTTCTAAAGAATTTCTTCATTTACTGTACTGTACTGCCATCAACTTTTCACAGCCTTGCATCTAATAATTAAATATTCACACAAGGCAGGTGCACAATTCCTCACTTCGGATGTGTTAAAAAGATTTAAATCCGTTTTTTTTTTTTTGGGGGGGGGGGGCTAATCAACGCCTCATTAAGTAGGTGTCATATATGGCAGAAAACTTAAACATTTCGGAGGTAAGAATGCGCGCTTCCCAGTCTCCACATCGTAAAGGGTGATTTGAGTTTTTCATACGTTGGCCACACTGATGAATCGCCAATTTGCCCCACCAAAGTAGCCAGGAGAAAACATGTGAAAAGCAACATTAAAATGGATATGTCTGTAAATGCAAATCGAACCATCCAACAGCTCTCCTCGTGACTAGTGAGGCGTATGATTAATTACAGTATAATCACAACTTTGCCTGTCAACACATTCGCATTTTTTATACCCCTGGGATGCCATTGAAGCTAAAGTCTTAATATAACACCATTGCTGACACCGTTTCTGCAACCAAGATGTGCAAATTGACGAACATTGAATTTTGTCCAACGATTTACAAACCAGATTCCAAAAAAGTTGAACGCTAGTCGTGGTAATTGGTCTTTCAGCTGTTCTTTATATCTGCTATTGTCTTTTCCAGCCTCTTATTGTTTCCTGCCTACTTTTTAGGAGATACAGTGGGGCAAATAAGTATTTAGTCAACCACCAATTGTGCAAGTTCTCCTACTTGAAAAGATTAGAAAAGCCTGTAATTGTCAACATGGGTACACCTCAACCATGACAGACAGAATGTAGAAAAAAAAAAAAAACAGAAAATCACGTTGTTTGATTTTTAAATAATTTATTTGCAAACCATGGCGGAAAATAAGTATTTGGTCACGTACAAACCAGCAAGATTTCTGGGTGTCAAAGAGGTCTAACTTCTTCTAACGAGGTCTAACAGGGCTCCATTCGTTACCTGTATTAATGGCACCTGTTTTAACTCATTATCGGTATAAAAGACATCTGTCCATAACCTTAGTCAGTCACACTCCAAACTCCACTATGGCCAAGACCAAAGAGCTGTCGAAGGACACCAGGGACAAATTTGTAGACCTGCACCAGGCTGGGAAGACTGAATCTGCAATAGGTAAAATGCTTGGTTTAAAGAAATCAGCTGTGGGAGCAATTATTAGAAAATGGAAGACATACAAGACCACTGATAATCTCCCTCGATCTGGGGCTCCATAAAAGATCTTACCCCGTGGCGTCATAATGATAACAAGAACAGTGAGCAAAAATCCCAGAACCACACGGAGGGACCTAGTGAATGACCTACAGAGAGCTGGGGCCACAGTCACAAAGGCTACTATCAGTAACAATGTGCCGCCAGGGACTCAAATCCTGCACTGCCAGACGTCTCCCCCTGCTGAAGAAAGTACACGTCCAGGCCCGTCTGCGGTTCCCTAGAGAGCATTTGGATGATCCAGAAGAGGACTGGGAGAATGTGTTACGGTCAGATGAAACCAAAATAGAACTTTTTGGTAGAAACACAGGTTCTCGTGTTTGGAGGACAAAAAATACTGAATTGCACCATACCCACTGTGAAGCATGGGGGTGAAACATTATACTTTGTGACTGTTTTTCTGCAAAGGGACCAGGATGACTGATCTGTGTAAAGGAAAGAATGAATTGGGCCATGTATCGAGAGATTTTGAGTAAAAATCTCCTTCCATCAGCAAGGGCATTGAAGATGAGACGTGGCTGGGTTTTCAAGCATGACAATAATCCCAAACACGCAGCCAGGGCAACAAAGGAGTGGCTTCGTAAGAAGCATTTCAAGGTCTTGGAGTGGCCTAGTCAGTCTCCAGATCTCAACCCCATAGAAAATCTGTGGAGGGAGTTGAAAGTCCGTGTTGCCCAACGACAGCCCCAAAACATCACTGCTCTAGAGGAGATCTGCATGGAGGAATGGGCCAAAATACCAGCAACAGTGTGTGAAAAGCTTGTGAAGAGTTACAGATAATGTTTGGCCTCAGTTATTGCCAAAAAAGGGTACATAACAAAGTATTGAGATGAAATTTTGGTATTGACCAAATACTTATTTTCCACCATGATTTGCAAATAAATTCTTTAAAAATCAAACAATGTGATTTTCTGTTTTTTTCTTTCTTTTCCACATTCTGTCTCTCATGGTTGAGGTTTACCCATGTTGATAATTCTAGGACTCTCTAATAATTTCAAGTGGGAGAACTTGCACAATTAGTGGTTGATTAAATACTTATTTGCCCCACTATCTCCCAAAAAGTAGGCAGGAAACAATAAGAGGCTGGAAAAGACCATAGCAGATATAAAGAACAGCTGAAAGACCAATTACCACAATATACTGTTGCTCCATTGGCAACATGATTGATTTTAAAAAAGCTTCTCAGAGTGGCAGTGCCTTTCAGAACCGAAGATATGAAGAGCATCACCATAGTCAAATGCCAAAAGGAGAGTTTAAAAAAATAATTGACTTCAAAATCTTTTCTTCTCTCTAAAAAATGAATAAAATGTTTTCACATTGTAGCAACAACGGTAAAGTCTCATGTTGCTGTAGTGTGCTGATTTTGTAAACAGTTGTACTGAAGCCGTCACCTTGTTTTATGTGGTAATAATAGTATAGTTGGGTTTTGCAGGGGACGAAACGGCCCATCGAACCTTGGATTCGGTCATAAGCAGTCCTCGTGTAGTAAGGGCTCTATGTCCAACCGGTGCTTGAAAGCTTTTGGCTTTCATACAGTGGTATGGAAAAAGTATCTGAACCTTTCGAAATTTCTCACATTTCTGCATAAAATCACCATCAAATGTGTTCTGATCTTTGTCAAAATCACACAGATAAAAATAGTGTCTGCTTTAACTAAAACTACCCAAACATTTATAGCTTTTCATATTTTAGTGAGGATAGCATGCAAACAATGAGAGAAGAGGGAAAAATAAGTAAGTGAACCTTCTGCCTGACTTAAAGAGCAATTGAGACCAATTTGTACCAAACATTTTAAGTCAGTTGTGTGCCCAATTACTAATAAATGTTTTAAAGTTGCTCTGCCCCCTATGAAAAACACACCTGGAAAGAAATGTCTTGTTCATCAATCGACAGTGAGAGAAGTTGTGTACAAATGGAGAGTTTGGCACTGTTGCTTCTCTCCCAAGAAGTGGCCGTCCACCAAAGATGACACCAAGTTCAGCACAGAATACTCAGAGGTAAAAAAAGAACCCTTGAGTGTCTGCTAAAGACTTACAGAAATCACTGGCACAGTCCAATATCTCTGTCCACACATCAACTATGTGTAAAACTATGGCCAATGTTCATGGGAGGACTCCACGGAGGAAGCCACTACTGTCTTTAAAACATTGTTGCTCACTTAATGTTCGCAAAAATGCAACTGGAAACTCCACAGACGTTTTGGCAAAAAAATATTTGGACTGATGAAACCAAATTTGAATTGTTTGGGAGTAACACACAACATCAGTTGTGGAGGAAAAATGGAACAGCTCACCAACATCAACACCTCATCCCCACCGTGAAGCATGGTGGAGGGAGCATCATGATTTTGGGCTGTTTTGCTACCTCAAGGCCTGGACAACTTGCAATCATTAATGGAAGAATGAATCAAAGGTTTATCAGGATGTTTTGCAGGAAAACCTGAGGCCGTCTATCAAACAGTTGAAGCTAAAAAGAGGATGGATGCTGCAACAAGACAATGAGACAACTTCAGAACGGTTTCAGAAGAACACAATACACGTTCTGGAGTGGCCAAGTCCAGACTTGACCCCCATTGAGATGCTGCGGCATGACCTAAAGACAGCGATTCATGCCAGACATCCCAGAAATCTCACCGAACTACAGCAGTTTTGTCGAGAAGAATGGGCCAAGATTAGTCCTGATCGATGTGCCAGACTGATCTGCAGCTACAGGAAGTGTCTGGATGAAGTTATTGCTGCCAAAGAGGGGCCACAAAATATTAAATGTTATGGTTCACTTACGCATTTTCCCCTCTTCTGCCATTGTTTGCATACTATCCTCATTAAAATATGAAAACCTATAAATGTTTGGATGGTTTTAGTAAAAGCTGACACTTTTTTCATCTGTGTGATTTTGACAAAGATCAGATCACATTTGATGGTGACTTTTGCGGAAATGTGAAAAATTAAAAAAGGATTAGATACTTTTTTAGACCACTGTACAGTTAAGACTTCAGACTTGCTTAAACCCGTAAGCAAAAATACACATACCTAACAAACAAATAAGAACTATATAACATGAATAAACACAAATGACATTGATTGAAAAAAAACAAACACACACTTAAAACTCATGTACAAACATAAAACAAAATGACAGTGCTAAGTAAAGGTCGGGAAAGCACTGGCAATGCAACACCAACAGCGCCATCTGTAAAGGGAGGACGCAACTGCTTTAGTGTATAAGAATGTCACTCCAAGTAATGGTGAGTCTACTGTGGAAGTTGAGGCGTCCCTGAGAATAAAAAGACAACAACAACGTTCATCTTGACGTTCTTCCATTAGCGCCAGCTCCTCATCCTTCCTGCCCTTTTCTTCATTTGCGCCCGTGTCAGCGGCAGGCAACAGGAGGGGGGAGAGAGAGGAAAGAACGCCTCCTCCACGGCCGCCATGTGATTTGTGCGGCATCCCAACGCCATTATTCTGATCAAAAGTGAAAAAAGCTCTGGCTGACATTTGCAATCACACAAAGCCTCTCCCTCCGCCATCTCATCTTCACCCCTCCTTCTCATTCCTCCATTTGACGGCACTTTATCAATCTACTTCGCCTTCTGCTACTGGACCACCTCAGTTCATGGGCCGCTTTGTCCAAAACCTCTTCACCACCACTTCTTTAAAATCCTAATTTTCTAACATGTAAATGATAAGGGTATAACCACAGAAACCATTGTTACATTGGGCCGTTTGAAGTGTGTGTTTTTTTTTAACATACTATTGCATAGTAATTGTTTATTTGACGATAACACACTGTTAAAGATTCTTTTTTTTTTTTTTTTTTTTAGATCCTGGCTTCTAATCATTTTATTTGTGCTGGGTCCAAACTAAATGAAAAAGTGCCACTAAAAAGGTTTTTTAACGAAATATTAGACATCAATTAATGATTCTAAGCTAAAAATGACAGACATTTTGAATGAAATATAATTAATTACCTTAGTTTTATGGCTGGGTTAAAACAAAAGCGGTTGCGCGACGTCTGTAAACAGGGGTTTCCAGGGTAAAACGGACAAATTAAAAATAGTTTGGTGGCTTCATGCGCCATGAATCTGCTATGGCAGCATTTAGACATATTGTTCTATCAAACCCAACAGTTGTTTTGGCTTAAAATACAGCAGTTTATTTTAAAGAGGGGTGCAAGAGGAGAAACTGCTTTTTCAGTCCTGTCTGCGTTTTCCGCCTTATATATATATATATATACACACACACATATATGAATTAGAAAGTACAACAGTAAAGAAAAGTGAAAAATAACAATTCAAAGTCGTGACCACAACCCTGACCTTTTCGAGGAACAAAAGCATTTTTTAAGTCACTGCGACGAACAAACCTGGGAACAAAATAATGTGTTACATGTTACATGGTGTAACTTAACTTCTTAATACTCATTTATGAAACATGGCTTCTGAACACATACATTCTAAAATCATGTTGATTGTGTTGGTTTTTATTATTCTTAGTACGGCTATTTACAACTTTTTCTTGAGAATCAACAACTTATTAATTCGTTTGACAATGACGAGTACACATCGTAGTGCTTTTTGGATGGCATCAAAATAATGAGGGGGTCCTTGAAAAAACCTTACCTTCCGCTTACGTGTGGTGAGAACCTGGAAGGGTTGGATCTGCTTCTTCTCGCGGTCCCACGCCACTGCCTCAGAATCCAGCACGCAGGAGACTACAGATTCTTTCTTCACCTTTAGAGATATGAGTTGCTTAAAAAAGTCCGAGAGGCAAATACAGCAGTCTACATTTTCATTCAAAATTAAGTTAAACATGATGCACCACAACAGGCAAGTTTAAAAGTGTCATGAACTCATGCTACACAGTAAACTTCAATTAGATGCGATAAACGTGGGTTAAGTGCAGGTTCAAGTTCACTGTTCCCCGCTATAGATGTGATCCACATCCACACTCATCAATTACGCGCCAGTCTAACGAACACTTTGACACATGTCTCATCACAGCACATCAGGCATAAGCGCTCGTGATCAGCTCCTTTTGAAGTCCAAGTCAGTCTTAAAGAAGGGCTAATGCATCTATATTACCACCGCGCCACTTTTGCCTCATTAAAATGCAAAGCGCCGCTTCCTCGATAGCGACCTCACTACCGACATCTATTGTGCGGCCGCGTCGCCGTGACAACCTCTTGCCAATTCTAAGACGTTTGAACGACTGTCGATTTTTTACCCGTGCAAACACAGCGAGGGACAAAATCACTTGTATAGCATTCAACAACGTCAAAGTTAAACGAAGGGTTGACTGTGACTGAGACTGTGAGGAGCAGCATAGATAAAAACAAACTGAGAAGAACGAGAAGAAAGCCAAACACGGGGTGGTGAAAGAGTCGGGCTGTGCCGAAAGGAGAAAAAGAAGCTGCGCCAAGGCGATAAAGAGACGCCGACAGCCCAGAAACACAAAAAAGTGAGAAGACAGTCAAAAAAGGGAATGTGAGAGAGTTAAGGTACCAGAGGCGAGTAGCTAAAAAGGAAGAAAGGTGACAAGAATGTATCAAAGAACCCCCTCCCTCCTAAGAAGGATGAGAGGCAAGACACGGGTGAGAGGAAGAGGTTTCATTAAAAAGTCAAAAAGAGACGAGATTGGACTGACACCCTACCAGGTCTTGCAGTCTTGGAGAATGAAAGAAACTGCTGCTATACTGTAGGACCATGCCCATCTGCATTTTGTTTGTCAATGTAAATTAAATTAATTTTTATAAGGTATAAGAAGTACATATTGATTGTAATTAAGGCCCTCCATTTAACCGACTGATGTCAACACATAAAATCAACAATAATTAGATTTTCTATTTGGAGAATGACATGAAAAAAATAAATAAATAAAAAATAAAAAATTTTTTTTTAAACCTGAACATTGTTCAATGACTAGCATTACAAATCAGTTAAATGTTCTGCCAGTAATTCATGAAGTTATTAGTGTAAGCATTAAGGGAGCCAAGAATTATCTTTACATAAAATTGGCCGATTTACTGTATACCAGAACTGTCTTCTGGTAAATATCAGACTCCGCATCACCCTCAAAAAATCCATATCTTGCGGGCCCTAATATTTTTTCGTGCCTGCACAGTTGGGACATTAAAGGTGTGTGAAATTTCCGATTCTTAGATTGTTCGCGATTCGGCCGTGTAAGATTCAAGAATGATTAACAAAAATCCAAATTCTGATTATTTAAATATATGTATATATATACTGTATTGGCCCGAATATAAGACTGTGTTTTTTGCATTGAAATTAGACTGAAAAAGAGGGTTTTGTCTTATATTCGCGGTCTAGACGTTATACCCATTCACGACACTAGATAGCGCCAGATATCATTGAAGCGATGTTCTGTCATGACAGATCTCAGCTCCTCTTTAGTTTAACCAGTTTGCATTATTTTATTGCAATGTTTTTTCTAATTCAGATTTTTTTCAAGACTACCGTTAGACTTCACTTTGATGGTTAATGCAGTTATTACAATTTAGTTGTTTTATCACAATAGATTGGTTTATTTACATTTCAAAAACCAGAAGCCATTCGTTTACGAATGTGATTGCACTTTAGTTTACATATTTAAATGTTGAGATATTAAGATTTGAATGAGGCAAAATAACATGCTTTTTCTCTCAAATACATTGCTATAATCATTTGTTTCGGATGTACTGTAATTATTTTCTGTATAAAAATTTGGTGTTCAAAAAGTCTTTTTTCAAACTTGAGTCTTGAAAAAGAGAGGGTCGTCTTATAATCAGGGCCGTCTTATATTTGGGCCAATACGGTATATAAGTAAAGCGGAACTAACACACAGTCAGCGGTGTCTTCGGGACACTATGGGGAATGGACCAAAAGTACAGACCCACAACTTACACTTCCTAGATACGAGACAGCAACAAGCACGGCTGACCTAACCAACCAACTTCTCTGTGAGTTAAGATATGCCCCCAAAAATGTAAAAGCAGACGTGTGGAATTATTTTGAAATCGACCAGAAAATCTTTTTGTCGAAAACGGGATTTCGAAGAATGTTGAAAACAATGGTGCCGAAGTATGTCATCCCATCCCGACGCTATTTCATTGACACTGCAGTCCCGTAGAAATCATGCCATCGCTGTCGAATGTAGACAGACTCGCCATTACGTCTAATGGATGAAAACCCATCACCATCATAAATAACTGGTTTATAGTCGAATCGTAGCCTCTGAATCTTAATCGCAATCGAACCATGAGGTGCCCCAAGATTCCCACCTCTATGGGACACCATGCAAATATGCATCAATTTGTCATCAAACAATATTTGCTGCAATGTTAGATGGTATAAGATGATGATTAGGTGCTTCTTCTTGTGTGTGGCATCGTTTACATTTTGACCCCCGCCCCCCAAAAAACGTGTTGATTACACAGAATTGATGTGCATTCACCAGATACTTTGGTAAGTTGTGTGTAAATGGAGACGTTATACTGTATTAACAAGCCAATAATACGCTGCTTGCCTGGTACACCAGACTCACCGCTGTTCCAGTTATAGAGTTTGGCGACTGTTCGCCGGATCAAATACCCAGGGCGGCAAACAGAAAGCCACAGCAAACAGACAGCGGAGTGGACCAATCAGTGACGTGCCGTTGATAAAGCGACCAGAAACTGTAGCGCGAGGGAATAAACATATGAGGAGAGCGAAGAACGGAGAGTTTTATCCAACATGGCTAGCCCGAGAAAGACTGTTGGTTTTAGCGGCTTTATGTGTATTTGGTCATTTAAAACTGAATTTACCGCAGACTGGAACATATTCTCGGCTCTCCCGTTTGCTACCTGTGTTGTTGTGGAGACGACTTCCACCGCACAAGAGTGGCGTTGCTCGTTAAGAACACCTCACGCAAATGAACGAATCTGATTGGACTGACGATTTCGTTTTAGCTCGAGAGGCCAATAAGGAGATGGGTCCCAGACTCTTCTTACAGTGTTTGAAAAGCACAGGGAGAATAGTCTGGTGGTGCCAGGCAATTACGCTGCTGCTCTGCAACAGACAGACAATAACACATCCTATTAAAAGTGACTTTCAAAATTAAACCACCGAGTACAGTAAGTTTTCTTGACATACTTTGGACATTGTACCAATCACAGCCAATAAACTCGCAACTCGAAGGGAATAGTATCTTTTCTCATATTTACAGTTTGACTGTTTGTATTACTCTAACAAACTTAATAAATCAGGGAATACCGTAATTTCCCGAATATAACGCGCACTTTTTTCCCCCAAAATCAACTTGTAAAATCATTGTGCGCATTATACACGGGTACAGGGATGGAGACAGAAATATATATATATTAGATATACATAAAGACCGATATTTTTTTATTTACACGGCCATGTTGTGTTGAAGAAAACGTATGCGGCGATCCGTTGCCGACCATTACGTTACATGACGTCACCATTTTGTTTCGTAAATACTTCAATCTGATTGGTCGAATGATTCCGTCTGTGTTAAATTCAGCTTTTTTCACTCTTCATAAAGCACAGAATTTAGTTTCTTGAACACATTTGAGTCAACGTTTATTGCAACTCGGACCATCACAAACGTAACACAATTAATTAAAATTAGGGTGCGCGTTATACACGGGTACAATAATTTCCCCTAGATTTTACAAGTAAATTTGCGGTGCGCGTTATACACGGGTGCGCCTTATATTCAGGAAATTACGGTAGTATCTTTTCTCATAAATACTGTTTGACTGTTTGTATCACTCTAACACAGTGGTCTCCAACCCAGTCCTCAAAGGCCCGCTGTGGGTGCAGGATTTCATTCCAACCAGACAAATGACAACACTTTTTCACCAGTCTGGTGTTTTACAAGTGCAATCAGTTGATCGCAGTCAGTTGCTGCTTGTTTTAGCAGAAACCTCATTGGTTCAACTATCTGTGCTGGATCGGCAGGAACAAAAACGACCCACAGCGGGCCTTTGAGGACCACCTTGGAGACCAATCCTCTAACACACCCAATATAAAATAGATAGCATTTATATCATAGTTTAAGAAAAACAAGCAGAATATATTTGATATTATGAACAGTTGGACCTAATTAGAATTTCCAGCATCAAGACAACAAGCAGACAAGGGCAGGACAGATACAGGACGCCTTCTGACCACACGCGTCATGCAGCTGACTGAGCAAGATTGATGCTGATAAGCAGGTGATAGGCAAGACCAAGACAAGCCAACGTGTGCACCACCAAATCCTGCAATCAGTTCTAATGGACAGTCCAAAACAAATAGCGGGACATCTTGTCTTGCCACAAGGAACATCTGATAACGAGGAACCCGCGACTGAGAAGTTGACACTCAACACTCACGTGGCAATGAGGTGGCAAAATCCTCAACTGTCGTTGCCCTGACAACAGTAATGCCAGAAACCTTCCTGCCCAATCCACACAGAGAATAATCAATGCCCAAACACACCCTTCTTCCGGACCACAGCCCACTTCAGCATAGCCTTTAAAAGACTGAATGTTTAACCAATCGTTGTCATTTTTCTCGGGAATTTTTTGTTGACTTGTGATATGGTGACGCTTGATCTAGTTTGCCTCCTCGCCTGGCTCGCTGTGCTGTATGATTCCTGTCGACTTGGAAAAAATTGTCAATTTGTGATTCGAAACCTTTTTCCAGCTTTTAAAATGGAGTCAGTACAAATATTTAAGATTAAGGTGAACGCGCGGAGTTTGGTCTTTTGGCCAGGTTGTCGGAATTCTACTGGCCCGGATCATTGGAATTCTACTGGCCCGGATCATTGGAATTACACTAGCGCGGTTCCTGCAGTTCGGCTGGCGTGATTCTGGCAATCTGGCTAAAAGGTCTTATTTCTTCAGACGCATCCGGCTTAAAGGGGCCTCAATAAGATTTCTCTAAAGAAATGGCTGTATTCGAGACTCACAACAATGACCCTTCGCTGCCACATCTGTAAGCCTTTTCTTTCAAAGCAAAACCAATCACTGCCTCATCGACAACCCATCCGAACTTCATTCTCAACGGGGCAGATAGACGTCACTCAGCATAGCTAAGCCGAGCCGTGAATGAAGGCAGCTACACGCGACAACAAACAAACAACCTCCACTGAGCGACGCAATCATGCGGGTAACTCAATTAAATATTTTAACGCAATTAAAGCCTCGGCCTACAGATATACGACTGACATTTCAATAACAGCTGCGCGCCAACGAGCGTGAATGAGAACGGCTCTAATAAACCCATGTAGCCTCATTTGCCATTTAATTGAAGCTCTCGACTAGACAGGGGGGGGTGGGAAAAACAAGCTCAGCAGGAACGAAAGAAGTGAGTGCTCACTCTCAGTTAACCTCGGGCCGACTGGTAAAGTGGGTCCAGCAGATAGTCTGGAATTGTCAGCTCAAATGAGTCTTAACATCCAAGCGGCAAACAAAACTGCAGCTACAGACCAAGTGAAATGGCAGATATTAGGACAAGGAACAAGTTAAGGTAGAGCCCTCTTTTTGTAAACACAGTGGTGCTTTGAGTTTATTTAACTGCGTGACGAAGCTCATAACCCAATTTCACAACTCTGTGGCTATATTCGGATCGCTAGTCCTGATGCACAAATCCGATTTCTTGACATTTCCAATCTTTTTGCATGGCTGTTTATACAGTACTTTACCATACCAAACCAAAAGTGATGCACGTGCGCAGGAATCGTGTAAACCAAATACGAGCAGCCTAAACAATTTGATTTATTGCCCTTCATTTCTTCTGGTGTAGGGGTGTAACGATACATCCATCAGTATTGTTATATCGACTGGTTTAACATGATTTAATGAAGAAGAAATCAATCGAAATGCAAAATATCGATCAATGTAGTGTAACTTTTTGATATGCTTCTTTGTTAAAAGAGGTTTTCATTAGAATGTCTGAATTGTTTCAGCAACATAATTTTAAAAAACTTTAAAACTGCTTTGTCATTTTTATTGCCTTTGGTGAAAAGTAACCGATTGTTTTAAATGTTAACATTACGTATAGATCGACGACCCTTCAATCGAATTGTGGCAAATTAAGTAATATCGCCAAATATCTTATTGTTTTGCAAAAAAACATCGATATTGAATCGTTTTGAAATGAGCTATTTCAACCCCTATTCAGCTCATTGTAAAACGGACATGCTATTTGCCAATTGGGGCCTTTGGTCTCTTTGAATTTAGTTTCAAGGCTCTTTATCAGGGTTCTTTCACCATTTTAAAAGTCAAATTCAATGCTTTTTAAGACATTTTTAAGACCTTAAAAATATAATTCAAGACCAAAACATGCTGCAGCGATTTCTGATGAGGAAAAAGAAATCATATTATTTCATTGTAAACACAGAACTGCTGCCACATACTGCTGGTGTTTTTCTCCTCTCATGTGCGATTCGACAGCTTTCACCACCATTGTCCCTAACAAAAGTCTTTTTGGAAGGCTTTGCACCGGGCACTGTCGTTATTTTCACCAGTGGCCAAAAACCTCCTATATAAACCATCTTCCATCCAATTTTGATTAAATTTACACTTACACGTCTGGGAATTTTATACCTACTGAAATTTTCCTTGAAATGTAAGACCATTTAAGACCTTGATTATCCAGTTTTTTAATTTAAGACATTTTAAGATCTTTTAAGGACCCAGGGGAGGCCTGTTTATTTTTCTCTATTTTCTCTATGTAATACAAAATAAAATTCCTGAGCGTTTGTTCAAACAATGAAGAATTTTCACTTTCAATGAAAAATAAAATACCTGAATCTTAGCTGCTAGCTTTCGTGCAATAAAATTTTAACGTTTTTTTCCCCACAATGCTCTAACCAAATCAATAAAACACATTCCCAAAAATCCATATTCCCACAAAAAACAGCTAAACACACCTATAAACTAAATTACGAATGCATAAAAAACATTCGCTCAAACAAAAACTTACCTTATGTTGGTCTTAACAAGAAGCAGCTAGATTCAGCCATGTTAAATGAGTTATGTCTTATTCACTGCTGCAACGATAGGGCAGTGTAACCACCCAAATCAATAAAACTAAATGCAAACACTTTCAAAACAAACCATTTCAACGCCAAACTAAACAAATACTCAAAGCAGTGAATTTGATCCGAAGCTTTTTTTCTAACCGAATTACTCGAGCTAACCAATTAATCGTTGCAGCGCTAATTTGGACTAAAGATCATAATAAATATGTTGCTAAAGTTGAAAAATTGATAACGTCAAACTGATCAGGCTTTACCTTGGGGATACGAGAGATGATGTCGGGGTACTTGCTGGTGTTGTCCTCCTGGTTTCGGCTGAATATCCGAACCTCGCCGCCCTCCAGAATGTGAATCTATTGTAGTCATAACAAGGATTACGTTTAACGATCATCCAAAGCTTTAAGACACAAGTAGTTAAAAGGGAGCGTTTTTACAGATCGCTTATTGAAATAATTAGGATGCAGACATTTCAGAGTGCCACCCTCAGCCAAGTCTTGAATAAACAGCGGCGGCATGAAAGACTTCCAAACATGGATCAAGAACAACATGAATTAATAAAGTGGCTAAACCGTAGCATTTTCCATACAAGCCTAACCACGACCCTAATGAGGATGTATCGAAAATGGCAGGTTATTAAAATGAGACAAGACACTTCAGAAAGCGCAGACTTCAAAGCACATAGCCATTCAATTTTTTTTCTTACATTTACATATAGAACAGATTTAGGTTTTGAATAAAACTGAGCTCATAAGATTAGAGGGAAACATGCTTACTGGGATTTTGTTTTGTTTTTTGTGATTGAAATATTTAAGTTATAAAAATAATCGTTGCACACTTACAGAAAATTCAAACCCGTTTTTTTAATTTATGACCTGACAACATAGGCATAAAATCAAATAGTGTCTCATATCCGTGTTCTGATAAAAGAAAAATACCATCCCACAACGGAAATGTGAGGTTATGACATGAAATAGTACATAAAACAATCAAATTCCAATAAAACCATAACTTCTTCACTGGCACAAGTAAATATTTTAGCAAACATTTTCTTGTGCTGGGCTACCTAATTTAATTACCGGTAGATCACTCCTTAATTTGTAACCACATGTTCGGAACGCTGTCACTCAGTTGTTGACTTATACGTGCTGCTCTAAACGGATGTTTTGGAGACGTCAAGCTGCTGCTTAGCTCTGGAACAAAAATGACAACAGCAGACAAAGTCGCCTTGGTAACAGATGCTGCCAGGGATGGAAAGTGCCTCAAACATTCCAGACATTTATAGCTATCTCGTCCAAAAGACGTTTCAGCTCATTTGCCCGCTTTGGGCCGTCTGTTTTTCTCGCTTTCGTGTGCCGAGAGAGGAGCCTAATTGCTACGAGATTTGACGTTTTTTTGTTTGGCCACATGCTGGCATCCGTAGCGGCGGCTGATCAGCTCAAGAGGCGAACAAGTGGAAACAATCTGGAGCTGCTTTGTGCACTATATAAAAACTAAACACAAAGGCACAGCTTCTGCTTTGCCATTGTTGAGTCGTGGTCATGCCCATGACTGCAAATAATGGTTGAGGAGCTGACATTTTGTTTAACCCCCTAAAGAATCATTAGCTACAACCCGGTGACCTTTTTAACCTGCCAATAGATTCATCATTGGCAATTAGAAAGTGTGGTAAAAATAAGAAAAAAGGTTGATAACCATGAATAAATTACATTAAATGTGGTATTTAGAACTGTCATTGATTAAAACAAGATAGGAGCCATTCACAGCCATTCCTCTCGGGTTAAATAAATTGGACTCAAATGACCGTCAATGACGGGCAATGAGTTTAAACACTATGGAAAAAAAAAAAAAATATATATATATATATATATATATACATTTTTTTTTTATGAACATTTTATTCATTTCTAATTTCATTTCATTATGATATGTATAAAAAATGTTATTACAAATACATAATACTAAACTTTTGTTTTTGTATATTTTTTAAAGGGCCACATTGGTCCATGAAATGTTAATATTGTGGTTTCTAAATGATGCCAAATGGTTTAAGTTTTTGTTTTAATTACTAAAAATAGTCACTTGCCCTATAATTAGCGTTGGGCATCGATAGGATCCGGGATTAACATTTAGATTCTCCGGGAATCGTTTGAATTTTTAAATTTCAATTCCAAGTTTCGATGCCCTGACCGCCAACAGGAAAAAATAGCTGCCCAACACCACGAAGAAGAAGAAGCAACATGAAGAGGCGCTCAAAAGTTTGGATCAGCTTCACAAAAATGACCTGTCAGCTCAGTGCAACATTTGCAATACAGCTATATCATGCAAAGGTGGCTGCACGACCAATATGATTAAACACCTCCGACTTCATGGAAAACGAATTTGACACGCTGCGCCAGTCCTCTAACCAGTCAGAACCAGGTAAGTAAAACAATAAATTGTGTCAGTCTTCTGCTGCCCCCTCGACCTGACCCAGGATTAAGGGTTAGAGGATGGATGGATGGAATTGTACGACAATAACTCGTATTAATACATCGGGCGAATGTAACTATATAATCAGCTACGTATTTTAAATAGCGCGTTGCCACCGCCGTTAAAATCAACAGTATTAAAAGCATCTTTTGTTTTATAATCGGTTTTACAAATAAGGAAATCATTATTATTTTGTGATCTACATCAAATTATAATCAATAGAATAATTTATACTAATCCATTGTAGCTCCCAGCTAAGGTACATGTATGCAAAGTGCGTAGCGGCTCACAGCTACCTTACCCCTACACAATATTTGTGACTTTTAATCGTAGCAATAGTACAACTAATCTTGTTTTCTTGTAGAATTTTTTTTTTTTTTTCACGTACTTCGCTACAGTGTTACGTGACATTGATTTATCTACTCTGCTGTGAGCACCAACCATCAGCTGTTTTGTCTGAGGACCCTGCTGCTTGATGGTGGAACAAAAGACATCCTTTGCTGTCAGATCTCGCGTTCTCATATTTAAGCGTTCAAACTTTATCTCCACCCATTGAACGTGTGGTCTCCACTGCAGGAGACACCATCTGTCCAGAACGCTCACGCTTACTGCCTGATGAGGCAGATGTGATCATTTTCCTCAACAAAAACTTTCTGGTTTTATGCTGTTCCCGCAGCTAATCTGGACTGGATTTTAGTGCTGAAACGATTAATCGATTAACTCGAGTATTCGATTAGAAAAAAATATTCGAATTAAATTTTGTTGCCTCGAGTATTCGTTTATTTAAAGTGGTGTTGTAATGGTTTATTTTGAAAGTGTTTGCATTCAGTTTTTAGGGTGGATACACTGCCCTCTGGTCTGCCTCTTTTCACATGGCTGAATCCAGCTGCTCCCTGTTAAAACCAATGTAAGTTTTTGTTTGAGCTAATGTCATACATAATTTAGTTTATAGGTATATTTAACCCTTTTTTGTGGGAATATGTGTCTTAATCATTTGTTGAGAGCATTGTAAAAAAAAAAACTTTAGCATTTTATAGGATTTAAGCTAGCGGACATTTTCTGTGTAAGATAGCCAATTGTTCTTTTGTTGTAAATAGATCCTCATTTAAAAAAATATATAAGTTAACTTTTTGTTGTTTTGCTAATGCTTGTTTTGCTAATGTTTTTCAATGCATTCATAATTTAGTTTATAGGTATATTTAGCTGTTTTTTTTGTGGGAATATGTGTCTGAACCATTTGTTTAGAGCATTGTAAAGAAACTTTAGCATTTTGTAGCATTTAAGCTAGTGGACTCTTTCTATGTAAGTTAGTCAGTTGTTCATTTTACATAGATCCTCATTTTTTAAAATAAACTTATACCATTTGAGGCTCAGCTCAGGTGTTTTAATTTCATGTTCCTTATCCGATTACTCGATTATTCGAACTAACTAGTCCATCAATTAATGGACTACTAAAATATTCGATAGCTGCAGCCCTACTGGATTTTACAAATTGTTTTCTTGTTTGGTATTCTGCACCAGGTTAACCCATTAGTGGGAGCTCAGTAACATGTAAAAATGCCTGCAGCATAAAGCACTATAAAACATAGTCAAAATAATATGTTGATCGTTTTCTCTGTGAGCTTTTTCTTAAAAAAACAACAACAAAAAAAACACCTTTGTGAAAGTGCACTCCTGTGGAAAAGAAACATCATATTAAAGTTCAAAGACTGATATTTATATACAGGTTAATAATACTATAGCTCTGTAAGAAATAGATAGCAACGTTAATTGAAAAGTCATATGATTTAAAAAATAATTGAGAAGTTAAAAAATTAATAAAACTGCAATTTTTTTGACCACGCCTATTATAAGAATCAGAATCGAGAATCGTTTTGAAACTGAATCGAAACGTGGTATCTGAATCGGAACCGTTCAAATTCAAATGATGCCCAACCCTACCTATAATAGGTTATCCGTTTGGATCGTTACCTAATAAAAGAAAATTACTGAAAGAATCATGCTGACTACATGGACTTGAAATACATTTACATTATTCTTAACTAAAATTAATTAAAACATTTCAAATTAGTATATTTTCAGTATACTTTAAGTATGTCAAATAAAAACCAATATTATTAGCTTTAGAAGACATTTATTGCGGAGCCTGCAAAAAGGATCACCTGTACAAACTAACACGAGCGGTTGATCGTGCACACATCAATCCTTGAGACGTCCACGTCAACACTGACCGACGACGCTACAGATGTGGACTCCGCGTCTCAATTACTGCCCTTTCCTCTCCGCTCGTTGATCAATGAGCGTCGACTTTGACGGATGAACCCACCAAATATGCACACAATCACTCACTTGACTGATTTGATGGGCGGCTACCGTTGTTGTTATTCACCACACACTCGCACACTTACACACCAAGTGACTGCGCGAGGGAGAGAAAGTGGATGTGTGGTGTATCACGAGTTCCCCCGCTGGTCATTGCTTGAAACAACAACCGCAGAGGACTGAGCCGCCTTCTTACTTGGATGGAGCCCAGTTCAAAGGCTCTTTATAGGCATGACTGTCCGGAATTAACGCTGCAAGCTGGATGGGTTTGCATTACAATCGGCGTCTCTTTATGCGGACGCCTCCTGCTGTGTCTTACATGTTTGCTTCTCCCTTCTTATGTGTCTCGCTTGCCTCTTTCTTCAACACACTCCCAAATAAAAATCCTCCTCCTCTTCATCATCCTTCTCTCAGAAGCGCAGCGCTTTTTCTGCCAGCAGGCCCAAGGGAACAGCAGCGCTAATGTTTATCTTGAAAGAATAGGTGTGCAGTAAAGGAACACCCCACTCCAGTGAAACTGTGTGTGTGTTTGTTCATGGGGAAGACGTCTCACACAGGCACACGCATGCACATGCACGCGCACACGCCACTCACGCACTCACCTGTGCACGCTCGCCATCGTATTTGTACTCGCAGGTGAACGCCGCCTCGTCAAAGCGTTTCATCACCTCCCCAACTCCCTTAGTTGGGTGCGCCAGCATGGGCCTCAGGGGTACACCTGCCACATGGGGTGGGGTAGTGTGGCAAGGGTAAAAGGCATGGGAGGAGGGGAGAAGGACAGGAAAGAGACCATATTCACTTTAACTCATTAGCAGCTGCCATTGGCGGCGACTGGGAGGGTTGACAGTGAATGTAAAACAGTAAAGCGGGCCCTTCAAAATAAATGGCTTCCATAAGATCAATGACTCACACTTACAGCTGCCTACAGGGCCTTTTACATCGTTGTTTCTTATCAGGCTGTGTAATCAGGAATAATTGCTTATCATTATTAGCTGGCCTCCAGGAAACTGATCAATAAACACTCGTGTTATCTTAGCAGGCTCCCGATTGGCCGCTTACCTGGAGTGAGCTTGCAGTGGTTGGGCAGCTGGTCGATGCCTTCTTTGAGAAGGACGGGGATGAGGATGTCGTAGTTGGGCATCTCGCTGGAAACAGGGAACAAAGCGAGGACAAAATTAAAATAGAGCGAGTAAATAGTTGTTTTATTTATTCTATTTATCATAAATGTCATCCAAGGTATCACACAATTTTTTTCATTCAAAAAAAAAAAAAAAAAAAAAAAAAAAAAAAAAAAAAAAAAAAAACAACAACAACAACAACAAACAAAGGCAAAATACGAACGATGTTTGCCTTGTTAACATTAACAGGACATGATCATCTGTTCTTACCAGTAAGTCTGCTTAAGAATGAGGCTCTTCTCTTCTATCCAAGCACGCCGGCTCTCGGCGGACATTCCTTTTCCGGCGTCTATTATGGCAGGGGAGGCACCTGGAACAAAAGGCATCACCAAGCGTCCATTTTGTGTGTCCAACAGGCTCGTTAAGTGTCGACACGGTCTGCAGACTGTATGACGCACCAGAGTCGCATCAGCGCTCTTTTTATGGTTGACCCCCGCGATTGTTTACAAGAATTGCGGGGTCCATTTGTGATGTAACGAGCCACCTCGCAGCACCACACTGGGATTACATTAGCCGCCGTGTACCGCTAACAAGCAAATGTTTTGGGACGCCTATGAGTCACAAGTCATTTGAATAAGCAATATGTTTTTCAATGCAAAAAATATATATTTATGTTAGATAATTTATGAGTAACATGAAAATGTTTTTTTGTATATTTATCACACACACACACACACTCACAAGGTTTCAGTTCATCAATCCCTTTTAACATCATTCTGAGACAACCCGAGGAAATATAAAATGCCGTTTCTAAATAAAGATATAACATAAAAAAGCCCAAATTAATCAAAACCTATCTGGCTCTATGTTAAAAAGTAACTGCCCCTTGAAAATAATACTGCCAACTGTGGAAGGTAGGCAATGTATTGTTTTTTTAAAGTATCATATCTTATTGAACATTTTTAGGTAATTTTAGTTGGTCGACCACTCCTGGGAAGGTATCCCAATGTTTCCAGTTTCCATCATTTGTGCAAAATGGCTCTGACTGGAGCACCAAAGTATTGGAAATGGCTTTTTAAGCTTTTTTTCCCCCCCCTCGTTTCTTCTTGAATTTCTTTGGATCATGGCATGATGTGTTTGTTCACACATGATTTCTTGATTAAACAAATTTGGTGACAATCAGATTTGAGTGTGGCCAATGAAAGTCAACGCAGCTTTTCCAAAACTCCAGTTAGCAACAGTTACTTTGTGATTTAACAAGTGGGGGCAATTACTTTTTCCACATAGGGCCAGATAAGTCTTTAATTTTGTCCCCCTTCGGTTGTAAATAAAATTAGCATTCAGAAACAGCATTTTGTATTTCATTGGATTGTCTCTGTATGATATTAAAATCAGTTTAATGAAGCTTTTGTGTGTGATTAATATGCCAAAAAAACAGTAATTAAGAAGGAGAGATCTATTTCCACAGCACTATACACTATATATATTTATTTACAGTAAATACATAGGGTGGTGCAAAAAATAGGGATGCAACGATAGTTAAGTCACGGTTCGGTACGATTTTCGATATGAAGGACATGATTTTCAATTCAATTCAATACATTTAATGCTTCGAAACAAAAAAGTTTTTTTTTTTTAAATGTTTGTTTAATGTTTTTATTTTGCTAACAAGCAAAAATACCAATGCCATTATATAAACATGCAATATGGTGCATTATATTTTTGTGCTTACTTCTTAATGATCAGAAGAAATTTAGTATAAAAGTGCTGAGAGCAATCTTTAATGTTTGTAAAGTGAGGCGGGGCACACTGTTGATTGGTACTGCTTTCTTAGCAGGTATGTTTACTACATGATAAAAACATCCTATTTGTGGTCCATCTGTGTTACGTACTGAATTAACAATATTTGCAGCATTATCTATAGTAACTGGTATGGATCGATTTGGCCTGCTTAGCTTCCATTCAGTCACGGCTTTTTTTAAATTCATCAATGTAGTATATGTACTACACGTCCCATGATCACTCAAGGCTCACGCAGCCAATGGCATGGGATCTAACGTAGCACATCTAGGTTGCTATTTGCCGATATCTACTGTGTGTGCGCGAGTGTTGTCAGCTATTAAAAAACAAACGCCACAGTAGTCAAGTCTGCTCATTACTGCACAACACCAGCGTTTGACAATCGATTTTCATAAACAGGACGAGTTTGAATTCGAGCGCTCTTAATTTGCCACTCATTGTTCATCATGTAACCGTGAGTTAGGTCTCTTTCGCCCACGGTCTAAACCTGTCTGTTGTCAAAGCAAGGTTATTCGTAGCAGCAAAGTCGGCAACAATATAGTGACGATATTTGTTGTACGTATCCGAGAAGATAGTCTTTGTTTAATTTGTACGAGTAGGATAGCATATCAGCTCACCCAAAATGTTGCCAAACAACAGATTTGTACGATAATGAAGCCAGCAAGCCGCCTCCTTAAATTTCTGTCTTTCCTCACGAGCAAGGATCCGCGTGTGCCACAGCTCCCACCTTTCATGCATTTTGGGGGAGGAGTGGAGGAGGGGGATGCTGGCGGCAGAGTTGTTTTTTTCAAGGCAAAGATGCGCCGGACATTTTAGCGAGAGAGACGACAAAAATAAATTTGGAAAATAAATTTTGGGAGCTTTTAATTTGGATCGAAAGATTTTGCGTATTGAATCGAAGAGGGCGTATCGAATAGTTCAACATAAAACAGAGTATTGTTGCATCCTTAGCAAAAAGTTCGATTTTTTGGCAGATCACATTCTTACTCTGGCCCTGAAGTAAAAAACACAACGGCAAATCAAAAAACAAAACCGCGAATTCAAAAACAACAGCGAATTCAAAAACACAACGGCAAATCAAAAAACACAAAAGCAGATCGTAAAAAACATCGACAAATCAGAAAACACAATGGCAATTGAAAAAACTAAATAACATTAAGGAACCGCAAAATGTAGGTATGAGTCAAAAAGTATACTCATCGCTGATTGGACGAATTTACCGTTAAGGGTAAGTACAGATGAACGAGCTGTGATGAACTGATGGTGCAGTCACACATTGATCTTGGACACTTCAAACGTACGTGAGAAAAATATGCTTCGATACGATGCCCATTGGTAGGTCTCCAGTTGCGGATAACACAGAGATGGGCATGACAGAGCTCGCCTGGCGCATCAATTCTCTGTTTAGCCAGCAGCAAGGCTGGCCGCTCACAGCTTAATGCCGAGCAAACTGGAGTACATAAAAAATGCAGAGGGGAAAATTAAACTGTGATAAACACATGCCCCTGGTTGTGGTTTCCCCTTCCAGAAAATATAATTCATGACACACTATGTTTCTATTGTTATTTTCCAAGCGGTGAGCGCGCAACTGAGAAACGATTTTAACACCCCAAGTAAGATGTTAGGTTTTCGTTGTTGTTTTCTAAAAAAAAATATTTAAATCACAACTACTCGAACTGCTGGAAAATGTTGTGTATTTGAACACCCTGCGATTTTGCAAGTTCTCCCACTTAGAAATGATGGGCGGGTTTGAAATTTTTGTGGTAGTTGCTTGTCCACTGTGAGAGAATCTAAAAAAAAAAAAATACAGAAATCTCAGTGTATGATTTTGAGGGTAGGAACGACTGGTAAATCGAGAGCTTCGCCTTTCGGCTCAGCTCATTTTTCACCACTACAGACCAGTGCAGATCCATCTGTCGATCTCCCGCCCCCTCCTAACCTCACTCGTGAACAAGACCCCAAGATACTTGAACTCCTCTACTTGGGGCAGGATCTCATCCTGGACTCTGGCCACACGCCACACTTTTCCAAATGAGGACATTCGTCTGAGATTTGGAGGTGTTGATCTTCATCCCAACGGCTTCACACTCAGCTGCGAACCGTTCCAGTAAGAGTTGGAGGTCGCGGCTTGATGAAGCCAACAGCACCACATCATCTGCAAAAAGCAGAGATTTAATTCTGAGGCCACCAAACCGGACCCCCTCAACGCTTCGGCTGCGCCTAAAAATTTGTCCATAAAAGTTATGAACAGAATCGGTGACACAGGGCAGCCTTGGCGGAGTCCAACCCTCACTGGGAACGAATTTGACTTACTGCTGGCAATGCGGACCAAACTCTGACACCGGTTGTACAGGGACCGAACAGCCCTTATAAAGGGCCTCGGTACCCCGTACTCCTGCAGTACCCCCCACAGGACTCCATGAGGCACAAGTTCGGACGCCTTCTCCAAATCTACCAAACACATGTAGACCAGCTGGGCGAACCCCATGCACCCTCAAGGACCCTGCAGAGGGTGTAGAGCTGGTCCACTGTTCCACGGCCAGGATGAAAACCACACAGCTCCTCCTGAACCTGAGATTCGACTTCCCAACGGACCCTTCTCTCCAGCACGCCTGAAAAGATTTTACTGGGGAGGCTGAGGAGTGTGATCCCTCTATAATTGGAATACACCCTCCGGCACCCCTTCTTATAAAAGGGGACCACCACCACGGTCTGCCAATCCAGATGCACTGTCTCCGATGTCAACACGATGTTGTAGGGGAATGTCAGCCACAACAACCCCACAACATCCAGAGCCTTTAGGAACTCAGGGTGGATCTCATCAGACCCCGGGGCTTTGCCATCGAGAAGCTTTCCAACCACCTCAGTGACTTCGACCCCAGAAATAGAGGAGCCCAGCTCGGAGTACCCAGACTCTGCTTCCTTAAAGGAAAGCGTGTTGGTGGAATTGTGGAGGTCTTCGAAGTATTCTCCCCACCGACTCACGACGTCCCGAGTTGAGATCAGCAGTACCCAATCTCCGCAATAAACAGTGTTAATGGTGCACTGCTTTCCTCTTCTTAGACGCCGGATGGTGGACCAGAATTTCCTTGAAGCCATCCGAAGGTCGTTTTCCATGGCCTCGCCAAACTCCTCCCATGTCCGAGTTTTTGCCTCGGCGACTGCCAAAGCTGAAGTCCGCTTGGCCAGCCGGTACCTGTTAGCTGTCCCACAGGCCAAAAAGGCCCGGTAGGCCTCATTCTTCAGCTTGACGGCATCCCTTACCACTGGTGTCCACCAGCGGGTTCGGGGATTTCCGCCACGACAGGCGCCAACCATCTTACGGCCACAGCTCCAATCGGCCGCCTCGACAACGGAGGTGCAGAACATCGCCCAATCGGACTCGATGACCCCCACACCTCCCCAGGGACAAGAGAGAAATTCTGCTGGAGGTGTGTGTTGATGCTCTTTCTGACAGGGGATTCTGCCAGACATTCCCAGCAGACCCTCACAATACGTTTGGGCCTGCCGGGTCTGGCCAGCATCTTCCCCCGCCATCGGAGCCAACACACCACCAGGTGGTGATCAGTTGACAGCTCCACCCCTCTCTTCACCCGAGTGTCCAAAACATGCGGCCGCAAGTCCGATGACACAACTACAAAGTCGATCATCGAACTGCAGCATAGGGTGTCTCTACACATATGGACACCCCTATGTTTGAACTTTGTGTTCGTTATGGACAATCCATCACAAGCGCAGAAGTCCAATAACAGAACACCGTTCAGGTTCTGATCGGGGGGGGGGGTCATTCCTCCCCAACACGCCTCTCCAGGACTCACTGTCATTGCCCACGTGTGCGTTGAAGTCCCCCAGCAGAATGAGGGAGGCCCCAGAGGAAGCGCTCTGCAGCATACCCTCCAAAGACTCCAAAAAGGGTGGGTACTCTGAGCTGCTGTTTGGTGCGTAAGCACAAACAACAGTCAGGACCCGTCCCCCCACCCGTAGGTGGAGGGAGGCTACCCTCTCGTCAACTGGGGTAAACCCCAAGGTACAGGCGCCAAACCAGGGGGCAATAAGTATGCCCACACCTGCTCGGCGCCTCTCTCCGTGGGCAACTCCAGAGTGGAAGAGGGTCCAACCCCTCTCGAGAGGATTGGTACCAGAACCCAAATTGTGTGTGGCGGAGAGTCCGACTATATCTAATTGGAACTTCTCTGCCTCACACACCAGCTTAGGCTCCTACCCTGCCAGAGAGGTGACATTCCACGTCCCAAGGGCTAGCTTCTATAGCCGGGGGTCGGACCGCCAAGGCCCCCGCCCAACTCCCTATGCACCCGACCCCTTTGGCCCCTCCCACAGGTGGTGAACTTACAGCAAGGGGAACCCAAGTTTCCTTTTCGGGCAGCGCCCGGCTGGGCCCCATTTTTAACAATTTATTTGTATAATAATGCCCGGTATAATAATAATATTATAAATAATAATAAATATTTGAACACCTGAGAAAATCAATGTCAATATTTGGTACAGTAGTCTTTGTTTACAGTTACAGAGGTCAGATATTTCCTGTATTGCACAGACTGCAGCAGGGATTTTGCACCACAGATCTTCTCTAGATCAATCAGGTTTCTGAATTGTCACTGAGAAACAGTTTTAGCTTCCTCCAAAGATGTTGTATTTGGTTTAGGTCTGGAGACTGGCTAGACCTCTCCAGAACCTTGATATGTTTTTTACAAAGCCACTCCTCGGTTAATCTGGCTGTCTGCTTCAGGCCATTGAAATGTTGGAAGACCCAGTCATGACCCATTTTCAATGATCTAACTCAGGGAAGGAGGGTTATTCACCAAAATCTCACAATACATGGCCCTGGTCATCCTCTCCTTCATACAGTGCAGTCATCCAGTCCCACATACAGACCAACACCTCCAAAGCATGCTGCTACCACCCCCCTGCTTCACAGTAGGGATGGTGTTCTTGGGATGGCACTCTTTATTCTTCTTCCTCCAAAAACTGAGTGGAATTAAAAAGTTCAATTTTGATCTCATATGACCACCTGATTTTCTCCCGTTACTCCTTTGGATCATCCAAATGGTCATTGGCAAACTTAAAACAGACCTGGTAATGTTCTGCTTTAAGCAGGGGTTCGAGGGATATTGACAGTCATGTTTAGCCTCTTCCATTTCCTAATAATTGCGCCTATGGTGGCTCTTATACTACCAAGCTGCTTGGCAATTGCCCTGTAACTCTTTCCAGCCTTTTAGAGGTCTACAATTCCGTCTCTTTGGGGTGTATGATGTGGACAGGCGTTTATATGCAGCTAGGCGCATCAAACAGGTTAAAAAGTCAGACTCAAAAAGTCTACCTCCACTCCACTTATTTAGAATAGGTGGAGCTGAGGTAGACTTTTTAAAAGCGACTAACAGGTCTTTGCGGCTTACAATTCTAGCTAATGGGCAGGTGTTCAAATACTTATTTGCAGCATTATAATACAAATAAATTGTTAAAAAACAATCATACACTGATTTCTGGATCTTCTAGTAGGGGCAGTTTACATGGCGACTCTGCGACACAAAGACACAATGACAGAGTTGCGGACTCGCCTCGCGTGCATATGGTGTCAGCGAAGACGGAAGGCGAGGACGCAAAATTCTGAATCCTGCCTCGAAAGTGGAAGAATTCGATTGCGGGGGAATGAGGGGGGCTTGCTCCGCATGCATATCAAAGGCTACTGCCGCGCCGGACCCGCGACGATAACGTCAGCACTCGTACACGTCACATTGGGCGTGTGCAGCGGTGCTGTTTAACATTAAAAATTGCAAATGGCGGAACGCCGGCTTTTATTTACTGTTTTAATAATATTTTTACATTTAAATATGTTTAATGTTTCCATTTTTGTGCCTTTTAGAGCAAAAGGAAAATGCCACTGCTTCGAATGGGCGGGCATGTTTTCTTCCGGGCTGAGGAGCCCCGCGGGGTCAAAGTGCATCATTCGCTGTCACCTTGTAAATCTGCACTGCCCCCTAGGGCCTGGCATGAATACTACATCGTTTTCATGCGGAATTGCGACGTTGTTCGAATGGAAATGAAACCATGTAGATGCACATTTGAAATTTTTCGTCTTCTCGGAGAGTCACCATGTAAACGGCCCCTCAGATTGTCTCTCACAGTGGAAAAGCACCTACTATGAAAATTTCAAACCCACCCATCGTTTACTTGCAAGTAAATACTTTACCTGGAGTACTTGCAAAAAATCTATTATATGCAAACTAGGGATGTTTTTGCACTTCCGATCCAATACCGATATTGTTTTTCACTTCCGATCCGATACCGGCCTATCTGAGCATGTGTTAAAGTTTGAAGTTATTTAGCCTCCTTACTTAGTTGTCAGACTCGTGTTGAAAAGGGTTTTAGTACTCTTGATAACAACTAGCCAGCCGAATTAGGTGAGTTTGAATAACACACAACGGTTGGTAACAAGAAACTGACCTGTCTATTCAGTGACAAACACAAAACATTATAAATAACAAACAGAAATGGCATAGTCAGTCAGTAAAATGTGCAAATAATATTGTAAACTGTCTTAAAAAAGCAAAACACACAAACAACCTCAGTGGAAAATCCTACAAAACCCCCAAGCTATTAGATGCTTTTAATGTTTCGTGCATTAGTTACAATAATTATATAAAAAGCCTCTCAGGTTTAAATAAACGACTATTTCAGTATCAAGTTAACATTTTAAAACAGTAAATAAAATACTCAAGTTCCCATTCTGTATCAGCAGCTTTAAACTACATTCAATTCATTTAATTTTGTGAATCAACTGTTAAAGTTGTTAAAATTGCTCCCGTTATTCCATAATTTTCCTTGTGTCTACTTTCGACATGTGAAAGTTTTAAAACAGTTTTGAAGATAGATTCAAGTCAAGATTTTGCCGATTTAGGAGTATTTTAGATAAAAAGTTAATTAGGTTCGCTTGGAAGGTTCACAACAGCCTTGGGAAGTCTCCTGCTTTAAGATGGCGGCTGTTTACTAAGGCATCTAGTTGTCCATACTTTATTGTTGCTACCGCCGTCGAGTCTGTCATTTTGCATCTAGTTCTATATACATATGATATCTATTATCTACAGTAAAACGATGTTGACGTAGTTTGTAGCGGCTGTCAGCAGCAGTCAGGTATTCTTGTGTTTTTTATCCAGCGGCATGAGTTGAGCTAAAGCCGTGAGTCGAGCATTGGCATTACCCGGGTCTATGACAAGCATGCTCTCATCATACTCTCGGGACGCACGATCCGTTTCTCATTGCATCCCGAAGACCGCGCTGTGTATTAGTTCTGCTTTACTTGACATATTTCAATAATCGGAATTTGGATGTTTGTGAATCATTCTCGAAGCTTCCATGGCCGAATCGCTCAAGGATGTAATGACGGCTGGGCATGTTGTACCGTGGTTCTAAGTGTTGGATGGTGCGTCTTTACTCACGAGAGATAATGGCTCGTCATCCAGAATGAATTCTTCGGCAATGACTTTTGTTATTCCCTGGGCTTTGGGACTGTCGAGTGCCGGTTTGTCACGCATAGCAAAAGTTTCTGCCAGTGTTACTTGCGTAGGACCTTTCTTTTTGTTTTCGGTTTTCTTAACATACTCCTCATATTGTTTGTGGTGGTATTTCGCTAAATGCTTGATTAGGTTGGTTGTTTTAAAACTTCTTACAGCTTTACCACCACGCTTGACTTTATTGTGGCATATGTTGCACTCTGCCTCTTTGTCTTTGTCGTCCTTTAAGGTGAAATGATCCCACACAGCTGACATTTTTACCGATAGTCTCTCGGTAAATTGTGAGACTGTAATGTAGTGTGTTGAAGGTGTGCCGTAAAATGCGGACCGGATTTTAGGGAAACCGAAGCAAAAACTGGAATGGATTATGTAACTCGGTGCGCTGGAAAACCCGGACCAGACTTTTTTAAAAAAACTGGATCGGAAGTCTGGATCGGGATTTTTCCGTGTCAGCCGATCCGATAGCGATGCGCATTTTTTTGCCCATATCAGCGTCCGATCCGATCCAAATATCGGATTGGGACATCTCTAATGCAAACATACATAAATATACATAGATACACATTGTAGGAGTCTCGTGGAATCACATTTTAAAATATGTTGGGTGTTTTGGCTCTATTGGTCAAGAAGGTTCCCGACCCCTGCACGAAGGCATATGAAATCTCATCAATGTAGCAATTCAGTGCAAATGAGGCGTGATCTGGTGGCCAAAATGTGCATTGCAGAAACAAATCTATTAATGGCAATAATGATGATAGACATTTAAAAAGTCGATAGAAAGACACTATTTTCGCGATATAGTATCATGTCGTACGGCAGTACTTAGCGCTGCTATTTTTGAGCCCTCAAATGCATTACTGTTCACTAAAGGCGTAGTTGGTAGGGAAGTAATTGGCGGCCATCTTGCGTCAGGGGACTTTTATGTTGAGCTCTTTTGTAAGATGAGTGATACTCTCCACTGAAATACTCATAACTCTGAATTCTTGTAGGATTTACAAACAATTTGGTTTATAACAAACCATATTGACATGGCTATGATTCAGACTGGATGTTGAAGAAACAATTATATCTATTTTTAAGTATGCAGGTAATTTCTGACATTTATGAAAAACCAACCCCTTTGAAAATTGAGCACATAATCATTTATATTTATCAAACAGCCAAGACAAAAAAATGGCCGACAAGTGGTGACGCTTGTCCCTTTGGCTACTGCGTACATCCGACATTGTGTTATATACAGTGGGGAGAACAAGTATTTGATACACTGCCAATGGGAAAACCCATTGGCAGTGTATATATGTATATATGAATATGTATATGAATATGTATATATGAAATCTATACGCGGGACAGCCTAAAACGCATGACATGGTTTAATGTCTAATGACAGTAATCAAACGGCAAATGAAGGTAAGTGGACATGTCAACTCATGTACACCAATATTTTGAATTTAAAAGACATTAATCGTTTTCCTTTCTTTGAATGAGAAAATGCTTAAGGGCCTTTAAATCAGTTGTCTTGACGATCTGTCCACTGTAATGACTGATGCACATCTCAGGACTCAGACAAAAGATCTCAAACTATTTGTCTTTTCAAGCTTTTGGCATTTTGATTTACTTGAATGTCGGTAAACTGATTCTAAGGTGTACTACTGCCCCTGAGGGATGGGAGTGAAACAGCACGAGGTTTCAACGTAGACTGTTATAAAGTATCTTGGAGACCCTGGGGATACAGCGCTCTTCTATTAACCTTCCTGATTAGATAACGCTTCAGCTAGAAAATAAACAAATAAATTTCAAATATTAAGCGCAACATTTCCGGCGCGGGCTGCAGATCAATGCAAATTTACCCAGCGAGCCCGCGGACTAATTGGCTCTTATTAAAGTGCTGGCGAATGAGCTCTGAATGCTAATTAGCTTGGCATTAAAACAAGTTAATTGCCTGTGTGCGTGTGATAGCATCTGGTGAGAGGAAGCGCGTCAGGAACAAGTTCAGGAAAAAAAAAGGGTAAAAAAAGTGATTCCTCATCATCACGTTCTCTGTGTGTTATGGGACTTTAGGAGCAGAAGAAGGGGTGCTTAAAAATTCTTCGATGACTCTTGTAAAAGATATTTAAACACCTTTAATGAGCGTTCTATAAATAAAACATGGCCCCTTTCCGACCTCGGAAGCTGCATTATTTAAATTGCGCGCTAGTAATGCAATTCGACAAAAAAAAAAAAAAAAAAGTCTTTGGTGGAGCAGCCGAGAGGAAAATGGAACTCGTGTTTCATGCCACGATAAGGGGAACAACTCTCCGGATGATTGACTTCCCCAAAAAGCTGTCCTGACATCACACTCGTTGATAGAGAAATTCTAACACAAGTGGAAGGGGGTGGGGGAGGGGGACGTGTTTGCCAAGGGTATAGCGGAATTTTAAGGGTTTTTGAAATGAATGCATCAGCCTCGATGTCTCATTGGTTCATCAGTCACTACAGTAAACAGCTTTATTTATACAAAAAAACAAAACCGTTTCCTTCTAACCGAGGGGTCAGCTACCCACGGCTCCTGACCTGCATACGGCTCTTTTATCACTCTCCATGTTACCATTGAATGTGCAGACTAGGGATATCCCGATCACGCCATTTTTCAGAGGATCAGAATCAGGTGAAAAGGATCAGGTTTTTAATTAAAAAAAAAAATACCTTTATGTTTTCTCCTTCATGCTTGAACGGCCTCTCAACCTCCCTTCCGCTGCTTTTCTTGGTCAACAGTGCAACTTGCATTTGATACTTAACCCTTGAGAGTCGAAGGACGCGACGTCACCCACATGCCGTTGGTTGGTCTCGTTTTAAAGTGCGGAAGTTGCGGTTTACTCTCGTTATTATTTGAAGTCAATCAACCAACTAAAATATGAGATATTGTCATTTAAGTTTTATAGTTTTATTGTCCTCTCAAAAAAAACATTAAAACGCTGCATGGATCATTTGTTTATGTCTACATTTCCATCATTTCTTGTCCTTTTTCAAAACGGAAGCTCCATGAAAAAAACAAATCAAACGAACCCTTTCGAAGTCACAGTGGAAGCACAAAATCTGTTTTTTTAAATAAATATAACTGCCGTGCGAGGTTCCACCGAACGAGAGGGAGGAGTGTTCTGAAGCAGCGAGGTGGCGAGCGACGGCCGTTTGGATCGAGCAGCGACTTTGTGTGACTTTGAGAATGAACGGAAAACTAAATTTAGCGCAAGCAATTGTGCTTTTTGATCAACTTGAGGAAGAGGATGGTCCAAATTCGTCATCATCGTCTTCTTCGGAAGAGTCCTCGAGTGAAGATAGTGACGGATTTGAACACGTGGGTGACGCCAACGACGAGCAGAGGTAAGCCAACTCACTTTTTTTTTTGTATGCTGAAAAAGTTTATTTTGAAAGTTTCTTTTGATATTGCAAAACAAAGTTAATTTTGTTGCAATATAAGTGTGTGTTTGTGTATATAATAATAAAATGTGCATATCAGATCAAAGTCGTACTTGCACTGTGTGTATCCCAGGCAGGAATTTATAATTTGTGGTGTTCTTCTTTCTATATGAAGATTAGGGATGTAGCACATATTCAGCTATGGTATTCTTTCTATTGTCATACATATAGATTTCCATTATTATTTATTGCTGTATATATTTTTGTTTTATACTTTATTATTTTCATAAATACTGACTTTTTTTTCATGTACATTTATAGTGACAGTGAAAGTTAAGTGAAATGAAAATGGAAGGGTGGAAAGAGGACCGACACCCCATGGAAGTGTGGGCTGTGTGATGTAGCCCTGTGTCTAATTCCAGGACGAAACTGCTTTCCGGAGTGGCATGCCTGAAAAAAATTTAACTTGTTTATTGTAAATATTTTTGAAAATACTTTTTTCCAATGTTATATATTTTTTTTTCCCCCCCACAATCAGTCTTTTCAATTTGTGTATATAAATGTGTGTTAAAGAAGCTTGATTGTGTGTACATAGTTTTCATCAGGTGATGGGCCGCAATACCTAAACTCATAAAGAGAAGGCTTCTAAACACTTTTTGTGTTAGATGGTATATATTTTTTCACTGTTCTTCACTGTTTGGTCTGCTGTATATAACCTGTTTTGACTAGAGCATGTATAAAGGCAAAAAACGCCTATGGCTATACCTGTTGTTTATGTTGAATTGTCAAATATAAGACTATTTATGGCTATACCTGTTGTTTATGTTGAATTGTCAAATATAAGACTATTTATTCTAAATTTTTTTGGTTGAATGTTCATCCTAACATGTTGAATACATATTACAAAGTTTCAAAACGGTTTGTTACGCATGTTTGGTTGTCAATTGGACATCAATATTAAAAATTTTGACAAAACGATTTTGGAATTTTTGGTCTTTTTGGCCCCAAAATGATGATTTATAATTGGTCAGTGAAGGAAACAACAGTTTGGACATGAAGTTCAAGGTGTCACAAAAAAAGGGACCAAACCAGGCCATCGTAAACAATCTTCGTTGTTGAGAGGCTGTTCTCGCCAGCGTGAGTGTCAAAGCATAAGTGAATTCGAACAGAGTCACTCAATGAAATATTCAATAAAGATAAGCATTTTTCTACATTAGTGAGTGGAGTTTGCATGTTCTTCCGTGCCTCCATGGGTTTTCTCCAGGTTCCTGCCACATCCCCAAAAAAGGTGCATGGTATGCGGATTGAACACTAGGGATGCAACGATACAATTAAGTCACGGTTCGGTACGATTTTTGATACAAGGGACACGATTTTCGATTCAATTCAATTAGGGCTGTCGAAATTATCGCGTTAACGAGCGGTAATTAATTTTTTAAATTAATCTCGTTAAAATATTTGAGGCAATTAACGCACAAATGCCCCGCTTAAACAGATTAAAATGACAGCACAGTGAAAGGTGTACTGGTTGTGTTTTTGGGAGTTTTGCTGCCCTCTGCTGGCGCTTGGATGCGACTGATTTTATAGGCTTCAGCACCCATGAGCATTGTGTAAGTAATTATTGACATGAACAATGGCGGGCTACTAGTTTATTTTTTGATTGAAAATTTTTGCAAATTTTTTTAAAACGAAAACATGAAGAGGGGTTTTAATATAAAATGTCTATAACTTGTACTAACATTTATCTTTTAAGAACTACAAGTCTTTCTATCCATGGATCGCTTTAACAGAATGTCAATAATGGTAATGGCATCTTATTGATTTATTGTTATAATAAAGAAATACAGTACTTGTGTACCGTATGTTGAATTTATATATCCATCTTGTGTCTTATCTTTCCATTCCAACAATAATTTACAGAAAAATATGGCATATTTTATCGATGGTTTGAATTGCGATTAATTGCGATTAATTAATTTTTAAGCTGTAATTAACTCGATTAAAAATTTTAATCGTTTGACACCCCTAGATTCAATACATTTGATGCTCCGAAACAAAAAATACTTTTTTTTTTTTTTTTTTTTACGTTTTTTTATTTTGCTAACAAGCAAAAATAACAATGCCATCATGTAAACATGCATTTTAGTGCGTAATACTTGTGTGCTTAGTACTTACTGATCTGAAAAAAGTTTGTATAAAAGTGCTAAGGACAATCTTTACTGTTTCTAAAGTGAACTTGGGAGGATCTAAACAGTTCGAAAACTACATTTTGGGAGCTTTTTCAATTGGATCGAATGTTTTTGCATAATGAATCAAACACTGCGTATCGTAGTATTGTTTGTATTGTTGTTTTTTATTGTCATAGTATGGTTGCAGCCTTATTGAACACTCCAAATTGTCTGTAGGTGTTACTGTGTGTGTGAATGGTTATGTGTCTATATGTGCTCTGCGACTAGCTGGCAACCTGTTCAGGGTGTACCCCGCCTTCTACCTGGAGTTTGCCGTGATAGCCTCCAGAGCCCCCGCGACCCTCGTGAGGATATGCGGTTCAGAAGATAAATGAATTATATGAATGTTATGGAGAGTGATAAAAATTAGGCATGCACAATGTATGGTTTGAATATCGCCATCACGATGTGTGCATGCGCAATAGTCCTATTGCAGGATGTGTGATGATCTAATTTTTTTGAATGTGTGAACTTTTGGTTTGCATCATAAAAGCAACACGTGTGTCGAGATATGGTTTCCTGTATCTCTTTTACAGTATATACAGCAATCTTCATCATTCACAGATAAACCCCCCTCAGCCTGTATTAAATGGTATTATACAGTATTAATACAATCGTATATCGTGGCTTTAATAAATGAATAATAAGCACATGAATACAATTAAAGTAAATTGAAGCACCTTACATCTATAATGCAACAATTTAAAAAAGTACAGAATCTAAGATAACATTTTTAAAATAAAGAATATGATAAATTGAACAGAAAATGAAGAAAAAAATAAGAATACAAGGATAAATGAGAAAAACGGGGAAAACTCAGGACAAAACAATCTAATAAAATACTGAATGCAATACACTAATACAAAAACATGGTGTGTAAACCAGTCTTCCCAAGCAGAGCTATTCAAGTCATCTGGTGAAAATTGTTCTAGTTTTAAAGTGATCCTCTACCTTAAATACATGTAGGCTCTAATAAACCACAATTGTTCTCTTGTAGTAAAATATATTTTTAGAAACACAAAATGTTAAATCAATGGCAATATTTTATAATATTTAGAACACATTTTGACCGATCGTTGGCACCATGTTTTTCGGGCTCGCAATGATGACGTAAAGTGGATCTTTCCAAATGTGTAGCGTATACAACAATCGCGTATTGCTGCCTAAACTCGCGAAGTAAAATGCCACGATGTGCTGCTTTTGGATGCAATTTCCAGTCAAATTGAAACAAGGGGAGTGACATGAGTGGTCAAGGTGGAATTATTATTTTTTGTGAATAAATGTGCATAAGTGGAAGCTTCTCCCCTTTTTGGTCCCTGTATGCACGTATCCTACCTACCACGCGTTACAACTGGCGCACGAACATTTTTTCTGGATCCTTAGTCAAGTAAGGGATCCGTCTATTACCTGGATCCGATGGTCCCACCGCGGCTGCAATATTGGTTTCGGATCTGTCTATTTTCTGGATTCGGCCGTCCCACAGCGGCTTTTCGGATCTGTCTATTTTGTGGATTCGGCCTGATTACGGCTGCAATGTTATTATGGGATTGGTCTAATTCCTGGATCTTCAGCGAGTGAAAAAACGCGGATTTGGATTACTATTGTTATCTTTTTTGATGACTATTCTTTGTGGGAGTTTTCCCCAAATAATACCAAATAATTAAAGCACTATGGCACGCTACAGTGACGACAGTGACTCTGACATGGACATTACTTTTATGGATTGGAGTTCGTCTGGGAACACGTGTGTGTGTACCGCTGAGATCCCGAGTGACGAGTGGTCAAGGAGGAAATATTTTTCGTGAATAAATGTGCATAAATGGAAGCTTCTCCCCCTTTTGGTACTTTTATTCATGTATCCTACCTACCACGCGTTACAATGTACAAGACATGGATTACACTCGATTCGAGGATTTGTTCCCGTCAGATGACGATTTTAGTGAGGACAGTTAGCACACGACAGCTCTGGATGCTAAAAATCTACATAATTATACTGGGATAAGTTTGAAAATGCAATAACTTACCTTGAGGAACATAAACCTGTGTTCTGAACAGCATACACTCTCTAGCTCCATTGTTATTGAGACGCACTTGCTGGGAGTACATCACCAGTTTTTCCCAACTCGTCTTATCAGGTACTGTATTTCCTGCTCACATTTAGCCTTTGCTGCTCGTCTTGTGAACGACTGAAAGTGCTGTCCTGCTCTTCACTTTTCCGATCTAGTTCAAATTGGAAGGGCAGAACCGACGACATGTTCGGGTAGCTAAGAGTGACACGCTGAAAGTTCGGCAACGGGCCAAGTGACGTCACGCACTGCGACGTAACAAGAATGGCGACCTATCACTTAAAATAATTTTAAAAACTTTGTTAAAACGAAAACATTAACAGGGGTTTTAATATCAAATTATTATAACTCATACTAAAAATTATCTTTTAAGAATTACTTGTCTTAAAGATCAAGGATCACTTTGGCAGGGTAAATTTTCATCAGATGTAATTCATGCACTGCAAATTTATAACGTGTTCATCAGATATTTTTTTTTCTTTTCTTTTAAATCTCGTCAAATAATTTCCTCCATCTTGTTTTGCGTGTTAAAGACTAGTTAACTGACCAGTGCATCAGATTATTCAGTTAACTTTAATGTTATTATTTGTTGTTAAACCCATAAAAGTTGGTAATTTTTCACCTAAATCAAATATTTGCTTTGAAATAATTTTTTGAAGAATATCTATTCTTGATTTAAGACCAAGCCTTTTTTAAGATTAAATATATTAAATTATTGCTTAAAATAAGTCTATTAGGCTTATTTTCAGATCGCAATTTTTCTGATTTCAAGAAATCTGAGCACAATTTACTTGAAGCACTTGTGGATAATTTCACTTATTTCTAGTAGATTTACACTGAAAACAAGGAAATTTAACTAGTTTAAACATAACAATTTTGCAAAGTGTACTGAGATGAAACTAATATAACGTAATCGGATCGGGAGAACTAAGGAATAATGTGCGATACTGGTGAGCAATACTTTATCTGTAACTCTTCACGATTTAGTTTCCAACAGTCGTAGTAATAGCTGAGATGACAGCCAGCTAGGTACTCCGTTGGCAGGGACGACAATCACTGCCCCGCCCCCAAGATTTACGCCGATTACGAACGCCACTAGGGCTGCAGCTATCGATTATTTTAGTAGTCGATTAATCGATGAACTAGTTAGTCCTAATAATTGAGTAATCGGATAAGGAACATGAAAAACTAAAATACCTGAGCTGAGCCTCAAACGGTATAAAAAAGTAAAAAATAAATGAGGATCTATGTACAACAAAAGAACAATTGGCTAACTTACATAGCAAAAGTCCGCTAGCTTAAATGCTATAAAATGCTAACTTTTTTTAAACGGCTAAATATACCTTTAAACTAAAATAAGAATGCATTAAAAAAACATTAGCTCAAACAAAAACTTGGCTTACATTGGTCTTAACAGGGAGCAGTTGGATTCAGCCATGTGAAATGAGGCAGACAAGAAGAAAGTGTATCCACCCTAATCAATAAAACGAAATGCAAACACTACCAAAATAAACCATTAATTAAACGAATATTCAAAGCAACAAAATTTAATTTGAATATTTTCTTTCTGATCAAATACTCGAGTTAATCGATTAATCGTTATAGCACTAAACACCACCAAAGAAAAAGAAGAAAACAAAGGTAAAAAAAATAGCTAAAAGTCACTGAATATTTTTTGTTATGCTGGAAGATTGGTAGAGTCGAGTCCCTTGGTATTTTGAGCCTAGGAGAGGCGTTTTATCCTCAAAGTATAATGTGGTAATTGTTTTTGAATGTTGTCATTTAGAAAATTTAATGTTTTATGAACACTGGCTTTGACATGAGCACCTATACTCCTTTTCATTTGGCATCATCAAAAGTGGCACGCATAGCACTGGCTCAAAAAAATTGAAGATAACATGTTTGGATGTGAAGTTCAAGTGGCATTTAGTTTTTGTCACAGAGACGATAAGCTAAAAATGTGTCTTGGGAGACTAAACCGTAATGACACAAATGCCAGTTTTCATCTAACGAGACGAGAACTTCATGAAATGTGCCATAGTTTCCGTCACATGTTCACATTGTGTGACATTTGATGTGTAGTTAGCCTGCCTCATAGCAGTCTCTGGGTGTGTCACTCATGTGACATGCTGCGGCTCCCCCCCGAACTCACTCACTAGTGTGCTCTCCGGTCTACTCATTGCTTGTTGTGAGACACACAGTAAGATTTGTCTTCTGATCTTTGCAAGAGAGCATATGCAATGTTGTTCTAGCCTTTAAAGATCTGTGCTGAGTGAGTCATCACACACTAAATGAACTCGTAGCAGTAGCATAGTACTCACGTTAGCATTGGGATATTGCCAACGGCAAGCGTCCTCTAAAAAAAACAAAAAAAAAAGTTATCCGAGAGATTTTTTTTACATACAGTTTGTGGCTTCGAGCTGGGTATAATTAATTGAAAATAATGTACTGTTTTCCTGCTGAGTGTGTATTATCATGTGAGATTTGTAGATGCTTATAGATGCTACAATATGTGTGCGGAGCTTGGAACCCTTTTTTTTTTTTAATCTTTTTTTAAATTTTTGGAATGAAATGTTCAGATTTTACAGACGAAAATATTCAGTAAATATCGACTAAAACTAGACGAAGACAAACACCTTTTGAAATGACTAAAATATGACTAAAGACAAATAATTATTAGCGTCCAAAAGACTCAAGACTAAATCGAAAATTAAAAGGGCTGTCAAAAATAACACTGGTAAAAAGGAGAGAAAACAAGGAAAAGTAGGCTAGCAAGCTTGCGTGCTTGCTCTTATTAGTGATTAGCACTTGAGCTAAATTAATCTACCAATGTATGAAAACAACATTTTTGTCACTATACCAGGTAAGTGATGAAGGAAAGAGTTGTACTCGAGTCATTCTGTTTGTATTTTTCTGTTTCAGAAAGGTTGAAAGCAATTATATTGCATTCAAGTGAGTATGCAGTAATTTTACTCTTAAAAGGAAAAAAATTGTATGTTTAAAAAAAAACGTTGTATGGGTAAAGTATCGGTCGATACCACGGAATTGGGAACCAGAAAATGGTATTTTGACACTTAATTTTAAAATCAATTTTCAAGAGGTTTGCTTTCCATGACAATTTCAAAATGTGCTGATTGTACAGCGGTCCGTTAGTAGTTTTGTTTTCTCTGCAAGAATTCACTGACTCCATGAAGTCAACACAATTGTTTATCTACAAAACAATGTCAGATTAAACTTCCAGTAAAGGCTAAAGACAAACAAATGAATTTTCATATGCAGTGTTGCTTCATCTGCACAGTGCTATTGACTATGATAGACAGTCAATCATGAGGCTCTTTTTGTCGTTTTGCTATTAATTTAAATGAGTTTGTCACTAGTAGACGTCCAAGCCATTTGAACATTGTCTGCTAACCCTCCCAGGTCAAATTGATTGCATGGCAGCCAAAGACTTAAATGTCAAAATCCAAGTATTTTTTGGGGTGTGGGAAAACGGGTTCAATTGCTCCTTTCTGTGCTAAATGTTGTCAACACCTGTCCCAAATACATTCAGGCATGAAAATGGGTCAGGGGTTAAAAAGGTGAGAAGGGTGCGGAGTAAATATGTTCAGGTAAGGCAGTCCCAAACAACAAAATTTCTCCAGATTAGTTAGCCGAATATTTTTACAATTAGTCGGCTAATAATTATCTATTATTTATTTATTTATTTTAAACTAATTTAGCAATGAAATTTTTGTTGACGCTTATTAATTCACGAAAACATTTTGGAATTCTTTATAAAAGTACAAATAAACATGTAAATAATAATTAATCACAGATAAACAATGAGGTCAAATGCTGATGGTAGGCCTGAACGATATTGAAAAAAAACTATCATTGCCATTTTTGGGGAACTAACAATAATAAAACGAGAAAATTTTTCACCAAATGACTTTAATAGATACATTTAGGATAGCTGCACTGTTGACCAAGAAAAACAGTTTGGTCGCTCTGCCGAGCAGGAGTGAGAGTAAGACGCTGGGTGCTGTACGAGCATGAAGCTGAAAAACAAGAATGTATGTTGTTTTTAAATAAAAACCCAACCCTTTTCACCCGATTAGATGCTCTGAAAAATGGTGCCATCGGCCGCAATTTATATAGCTCAGTTTAATCCAGGATCTGCACACTTGCTGCGTTTATGAACAAAAACAAAATTTTAAATGTTGAAAAAAAGAAAAACAACTGCACGTCCTGCGATGTGACTATTGCGAATGCGCACTTTGCGATGGCGATGTTCAAACGATATATTGTGCAGGCTTAGCTGATAGCATTTACTAGTGTGAAAGAATGGAATGTAAACATATTTAGAACACTGACTTTCCAACATGATTCAGAACCATTCTTAAAAAAATATCTACGGTGTTAAACGGTAAACGGTGTTATACTTGTATAGCGCTTTTCCACCTTTCAAGGTGCTCAAAGCGCTTTACACTACATTACCATCTACCTACTGGTGACACAGCACCAGGAGCAATGTGGGGTTCAGTATCTTGCTCAAGGATACTTAGGCAAGTTCATCAGGGCAGAGAATGGAACCCACAACCTCTGGGTTGGGGGACAACTACTCTTCCACTGAGCCATGCCATCCCCTGTGTGAAAACAATTTCCCGTGTCGACTGAAATGGGAAGCAGTGTGCGTGAAAGCAGGCGTTAAATTCCCGGGTCACAGCAGATGGCTGATGACTTAAATATCATAGCGGCGGCCGATGTAACTTCCTCCCTCTTCGCAGTAAGAGGAAAAGAGGTAAACAAACATCGGAATTATAAACATAGCAAGCTGGAAACAGCTAAATTAAACTGAAAACATGACCAAAATTAAAATGTCAATTTTTACATCGGGCCGGGCCAGGGTTCTTTCTCGCTAACTTTTTGAAATAACTATATATTAACGATGTATGAATGATAACCTAAGGAATACTTGTTATAAAATAAATAATTTGGATTAAAAAAAAAAGAAGGCGCTGTATGGTCATTGCGGAGCCAGCGCGTGCCTATACGCCCTTTTTAATCTTCCCCTCTGCGAGTCTGCAAAACCGCATTTGTTTATTTATATTTAACAAATTTTTCCAACATTATTTCGTTGTGTAAATAAATTTATAATGATCATAAAAATATGTAGTCTATTTAAACATTTTTTTTCTGCCAACTGAGAATTTGTTACAAAAGACAGGCTTTTATGCAGACATCGTCACAAATGTTATCACACAAAACGCGGGTCGGGCTTTAATACCCGCGGACAAGTTCGGGTCGGGCTGGATTTTTTAGGCCCGAGTTTACCTCTATCTTAAAGTCTTGATGAGCTTAAATTGGCTGCAGTTACGAAGTCGGGAATGCTCCCTCCGGAAAAAAAACACGATTTGACCAAGATTATGTTTAACAAACTTTTCCAGCGTTATTTCATTGTGTAAATGAATTTATAATGATCATAAAAATATGTAGACTATTTAAACATTAAGAAAATGTGCGTTTTTTTTTTCTGTCAACTGAAAATCCGTAACAAAAGACAGTTACGACATCGGGAACGCTCCCCCTGGAACAAAACGCAATACGACCAACATTGTGACAGCCGATGCCGACCAAAAATGACGTAATATCCGAAACAGAACATCAATGGACTCATTTGAAGTATATGAATGGCGGTCTGTTTTGGTGTTCAGAATCCACATACTTCTGCCTGCAGGGTTTTCGTTCCACCGACAAATGGACGCATTCCCCATGCAGAGGTGGGTGAATTCTCTATTTTGCCGGTTGTGGTGGTTTGGCACGCATGAGTTGCATTTCGATTTGTAGTGCAGTGCATTGTAAAAATTCTATGCGTCATCTTCGTTATGGATTTAAAAAAAAAAAAAAAAAAAAAAACGTCACGGATATAATTTAGGTTGCACTGAGATGTTCTTGAAAATTAAGACCACGGTGAAAAAATTCCAGACTTACAACAGCTAATTTAATACTTTTAAAACCTTTAATAATGGAAAACTAAATTCAATGCTTTTTTAATACTTTTAATAACCCGCGGGTACCATGATAATAGTATCATAATAATCATAATATTCATTGCAATCATATTTTTTAAAATGGGTGTTATTTTAAAGTTATTCTTAGTGTAGAATCTGAATTTTGTAGTATCATAGTATTTACATATTATAGTATTAATTCTGAAGTATGTGGGATTAACACTAGAAATCATTATTAATATGACAAACGTGACATGATTTCATTTTGAAATGTTCACCGGAAGTACGTTCGCTAAACCAATAACAACTTTACAAAAAAAAAAAAACAAACACTTTTCATAATTGCTTCTAGTGTCGCCAATAGATTTTTTTCATTTTTTCGTTTGCAAATGCTGTTAACCAGCGATTTTCATGTTTGATGTGTCACCTTTTAACAGCAAGTTTGCGTTTTGGAAAAGACTGCAAATGTTTTTTAGCAGGCTAAAGTAGGTAGTCTTTTTTTCCCCATTGGTCTCAATGTAGCAATGCTAACGTTTACAGTGTTTAATATAATTGTGTTTCCTTATTTTGTATGTGTGAACTGTAACCCCACGGCATGTTAATGACCAATAATCATCTGGACACAACAACTGGAGTCTCATATGTCATCTACACGCACAAATTTATGCACGCACGCAGTGATAAAACGCAGCCGTGAAAATTACCGCCCTCATTTTTATTTACCATGCGATAAACGGACTCATTGCATTTCGCGACAGGCTTAGCAACTTCAATAAAACATGTCGTTAGTTAGCTGGACTTACGAACCCCCCGAAAAATTTTCTCCTCGGATCTACACATTTCACGTAGGTCACCCTTTTTGACTTCAAAACGGCGAATTTCGCCAAAAGGTGAGTGATTTTCATGCCTGTACATTACCGAGCAGTTTTCGGCCATAGATGAGTTTTGATGTACAGGTTGCACATCAGTCACTACAGTGGACAGTACGGGGAATGAATAGCTGTCCACTCTTGTGATGAATGTCAAACTTTTGAGATGAATGTTTATGCATATAAAAGACTAGCAGAATTCTACCTTTCTGAGGTGTCGTGAGGCACACAGCTTGACTCAATGCCGACAGGACGCTCTGTTCGGCCAAACCAATCCTCAGCTTCCCCGCCAGCGACCTGTCAATCAATCACAGTGAGTCATGCGTAGCCATTTCGTGCCGGGCTCAACTCGAGATGCCGTCGTTACCTGACGATGTAGCGGGCTTCAGAAAAGCGGCAGGCCACAAAGAGGCCTTTGATGATGTCGATCTTCTTATTCATGGCCTGCGGCATGAGAGGACGACATTGAAATCCGGGTACGAGCCACGAGAGAAGAGCAAAGACTTGAGGTCAAAGGAAAGGAACAAAACTCAAGACGAGAGGGAGCTCATTGCTAGAGGGTGCGTTTATCTACTGAAAAACGTTTTTCGCATGAGACTTCATGTCACTGTTGCACATCAATCACTACATCAGACAGCAGTTTGAAAAGGGTTTTCTTCAATATGCATAATGCCAAAGTTGAACATATATCACTACATTACTAGAGTCAGTCTGTTTTTTTTTTCTTCTCCCAGTTGCACTGTTGAAGCAGAGCATTAGTCACAACAGTAGATGGCTATTATTATAATCTGAGGTCATTTGTCATGGACTGGACATAGGTTTGGTCTCAATATTGGTAGGGATGATATAACAGCATAAACTGCATGTACACGTTTTGCAGGACATTGATAAGACCAAACAGATTGGATGAACAGCGGTCAGGGCTACATTTCTCACTAATTAGAACCTAATTAATTGAGAGGCTAAATGATTAATGCAAAATAAATCTGTATTGACTTGTACTAACTTTCACACAGCAAATTTTACAGTATTACATCCTAATTTGATCTTTTTTTTTTTTAATGTAGTCGAATATTTTTTTTCATCTCTTTAAGTTTTAAAGGCTCGTTAACAGAAAAATGTGTCAGATTCTTCCACTTACTTTTAGTAAATATTACCATTTGTTCTTATAGGCCCTTACATCTAAACGTGTGTCATTTTTCACATAAATCAAGGAAAAAAGCTTTCAAATAATGTTTTGAACAATACCTATTCTTGAATTAACATTTGTAACACAAGTTTTTTTTAGATTAAATATACAAACTTCTTGTTTCAAATAAGTTATTTTCAACTAGCAATTTTTATATCAAGAAATCTTAATTAAAGCACTGGCAGATAATTTCACGTCTTTCTAGTAGATTTACACAAAAAACAAGGTATTTATTTTGTTCCAAGGAGGTGGGTTTTTGCAGTGCATATGCATTGGTTTAGGTGATACACTGTTCAATTGTACACTTTGTTTTCAAAAACTACTAAAAACACATTTTGAAAACTTCCAGAATAAATGTCTGAATTTTACTAGCAAATTTAAATTGCATTATTTGAACACAAATTATATTAACATACACAAGAAATAGAAACTTTTTAATCATCTCAAGTATCCAGGAATACAAAAAAAAAAACCATTTCTTATTACCACTCAAAATTGACTTTCTCAATAAATTAAACATAACAAAAAAGGTTTAGTCTTAGTTTAGTTTAGTCATGGAATTACAAAAAATAAATACAAATGAAGCCTTCCTTCATTATTAATACTGTTTTTGTCCACAAGCACAGCCAAACTCAACAAAAAATGAAAGCTCCTTTGGGCTGCCTTAAGACCACATAAGTAAAATAAAAACGAAAACTGCGGAGAAGGGTGTAAATCTTGGTTCACTACATTTCTTACAGCTGAGCAGAGTATACTAAATTTCTCATAGTTTAATTATCGTTAACATAGTGGAAAACACTTCTACTGTACCTAAGCAGCTTCCTACTCAGGTTCATAAGTTCACGCAGTTAATCGTAATGGCAATGCCAACTCTATCACTTCCTTTACTTACAGTGGCTCCTGGCCGAAAAAAACTTCTAATATCTCTCCTCTTCGAAGCGGCCGGAGGACGGAATACCGACATGCATGCAACATAATGCTGAACTGTGAGAGTGTGCGCGACTGCGCGTGCATGTGTGTGTCGGGGGCTGGTCAAGTCATCAGCCAATCAGACGTGCGCTTGAGGGGAAAAATGGAGCGGTACATTCAGCAAGCTAAAAAGGGGTAAATGTAAGTCTGAACATAATGAAAATTCATTCAATAATGGTAGTGTCAATTCTATCGTTACAACATACGGGAAGAAAATCTAAATGAACTATACAACTGAATACATTAGGGGTGTAACGGTACACAAAAATCTCGGTTCGGTACGTACCTCGGTTTTGAGGTTACGGTTCGGTTCATTTTCGGTACAGTAAAAAAACAAAATGCTAAATATAAATGTGCTAGTTGTTTATTACACACTTTTGTCCTTTCAACAATAGGAACATTAGCCTACACAAAGCTAGAATTCTGCTCAAAAAGTAGCGGGTATTTAAAGATAATCCAACATCAATTTGCCTTTCAGACCCCGTGTATTGGTCAGCTTTCTTTCTGAAAGAAAGACGAAAAAAGAAGTCCTGTGCTAAAGAAAAAAAATGAAATCCCAAGGACAAAGATTTTAATATGTATTAAACAAATGAAATGCCTCAATGAAACATTTTTTTCCTTATGAATGGTTTTCAAAAGCTTTATTGGTGGATTTTCTCCAGTTAAAGCGCCACACAGAAATTAATAAATGTAATTGTGTAAGCAGGATGTGTGTATTATTCTTATTATTTAATTACAGGTGTTTTAGCTCATTTAATTTATTTTATTTAAATGGGCTATTATTTATTTTATTATGTGTTTATATTTTACAAATGTGATCTAGTATTTATTTATATTTTATGTTGTATAACTTTAGTTCCTATGTGAATATTAGTTCCTATTTGTTTTGTTGTGGTAGGAGGACTTTGTATTGAACACGGGGCTGTGTTGGTTATTATTATAGCAGAGAAGACAGCCGTAAATCAACAAAGACAAGTCAACTGTGCCCCGATCTACCACTCAAGAGATCTGATGGACTCAAAAAGCAGGTTACGATTGAATATTAGTTTGAAAATCGACCGGATCCACCGTATTAATACACGAGTGACTTCCGGCCCAATCCTCGCTAGTAGTATTGATGCAGGAGGACCACGTCTCGCGTCAAATAATAAACTCTGCCGATCTTTTCGCGTGTGTCGTGTTGAGCCGCTTCTGGGACTGGTGTGCATTGGCTGATTGACTCTTTAACGGCTGCGTTTCACTGCGTTCTCGCGGCGGCCACGTTGTCGCGCCGTTGACGTTTCTGGACTGTCCTACTGTGTTGGTCCTCATTATAGTAGAGAAGACGGAGTAAATATAATCTACACATAAAAACTAACCCGATCTACTCACAGCATCGAAAAGTAAGGGTTATATTATGTCAGAAACTCGTTCGGTACGCGTCCATTCCGAACCAACTACCACGTACCGAAACAGTTCAATACTATTACATGTACCGTAACACCCTTAGAATACATTGTATAATGCAAATGAGGTTGCTTAAAAGTTGGTAGGGACAATTTGAGCATCCTGAGAAGTTTCTAGTGTTTTGTCCCTACCGTCCGTCCTACAGTCCGTCACTAAATCCGCTTATTACCACCTAAAAAATATAACCAGAATTAAGGGGCTTCTGACTCAACAAGACATGGAAAAACTTATGCATGCATTCATTTTCAGCAGATTGGACTACTGCAACGGTATATTTACAGGTCTTGATAAAAAATCAGTCAGGAAGCTGCTGCTAGTACAGAATGCTGCAGCCAGAGTCCTCACAAATACAAGGAAGCTGGACCACATTACACCGGTTTTGAAATCGCTACACTGGCTTCCAGTGAGTCAAAGGATAGACTATAAAATACTACTGCTCGTCTACAAAACACTTAATGGCCTTGGACCAAAATACATGCTTGACTTGTTAGATTCCTATGAGACATCTAGACCCCTAAGGTCGTCTGGAACGGGTCTTCTGCATGATCCAAGAACAAGAACCAAGCAGGGTGAGGCAGCATTTAGTTATTATGCTCCTCACCTCTGGAACAAGTTACCCGAACGTCTGAAGTATGCTCAAACTGTTAGCTCCTTTAAATCAGGGCTAAAAACGCTTTTGTTTAGCACTGCATATCCATAACTGTCTATATATTTCAATCTACCTGCCTTCTATTCCTCTTGTGCTTATCTCTATTGCTGATTTCAATGATTATTAGTAGTAGTAGTTTTTGCTTTATTTTTATTTTTGTTTTATTTTTATTTATTTATTTATTTTTAATCTGTGATTAAATGCAATCTTTTGTCTTGGTTTTTACGTTGTGTTGATTTAAATGTGATTTTTATGGTCTTCATGTGATGTAAAGCACTTTGAATTGCCTTGTGTTGAATTGTGCTATATAAATAAATTTGCCTTGCCTTGCCTTGCCTACCGTCCCCATGCAAACCAACGCCCTAGCATTGAAAGTCCTGCCATAGCAGTGAAGTCTCAAGGGCTGAACAGGTCTGCAGTTGAGGAGATCAACAACATCCCATCGTTTTATAAGGTATCCTAATCCCTTCCATGGAAAAAAAAAAACTTGAGAAGGGGCCATTTTGAATAAATTTGGATCACACCATATTTTTTTAACTGTATTTCACAGATGTTTTCATAGTTTGGCCGGGGGTTCAATTTATACACCGGACTGAGTCATGTAAAATTTTTTAAAAGGACAACCCCGACTTAAATAACATATTGGTTCTACAGGGTGTCCATAAAGTCTCTTTACCATTTCAAAAATGTATTAAAAATGCAATTGATTATTTTATTCAAATTTGTTCTATTGTATTCAGCGTTTTTTTTTTTTTTTTTACCTCTTTTAATACACTTCTACATGGGCACCATTAGTTGCACAAAGCACAAATGACTCTTCTGCAAATGTTTACCACGACCTTTTAACTGAATATGTGGCACCACAACTGAATGACCTTCAACCAACCATCATTTTTCAGCAAGATGGTGCACCACCACATTGGGGGCTGCATGTTCGTGGGTTCCTCAATCAAACATTTCCAGACCGCTGGATTGGAAGGGATGGGCCAATTCCTTGGCTGCCACGTTACCAGATATCACTCCCCTGGACTTCTTTCTATGGGCTATGTTAAAGATATCGTGTATCAAACAACGTAAAGGGACATTACTGACCTTTAAGCGAAGGATTACTGATGCCATTGCCACAATTGATGAGGCTATGCTACAGCAAACATGGCAAGAAATCGAGTACCGTCTTGATGTGCTTCGTCCAACTAATGGTGCCCATGTAGAAGTGTATTAAAAGAGGTAAAAAAAAATAAAAAAAAACTTCAATAAACGCTGAATACAATAGAACAAATCTGAATAAAATATCTAATCAAATGCATTTTTAATACATTTTTGAAATGGTAAAGAGACTTTATGGACACCCTATATATTGTATCACTCATAAAACTCTTCGGGACAATTTGCACTTTAGTATTTTAACAAAAGAACAGGCTTACATTTACTTCTATAAACAATCACAGATAATGGCTGATCATCAACTCAAATCTAACTCACAGTCATTAGAAAACAAATTATCATAAAGGAAATAAATAGCATAACTAGTAACTAATGAAACAACTGGAACAGTGATAGAAAAAATAATTAGACCAGAACATGAACTTTGAACGTTATTTACATTACAAGTAAAACAATGCATGCTAGGAGGCATGAGGCACTCCCCCTGTTGTTTTATTTTTTTGTAATTGTAGCAACTGTTTGGAGTGACTGTTCTGATTTGTCTGTTCCACCAACAAAGGTTGATGGTTAATTTGTTGGGGACCGTTACTGAGAGTAGTATTGTGCACTAGTGACTTGCCTGTGTGGCGCTTTCATCATAGCGAGCGGTTTCTTGGGAGTCGGGTGGTTTATGAGAAAAGTAGACAGCGAAATGAATTCCATTGTCTCCATACTTTGTTCTCACAAGTCACTCAACACATTATTTTAAATTGCCCTCAGGATGAAATGTCTATTTTCGGATTGAATCTTATTAAATAAATTTCTCCATTAAATGTGATTTATGTTTAAGTTGCAGTGGAGTATGTTTTTTTTCCATTACTATGCATTTTTGTTTGCTTGTGCGACTTATATTCCCGAGCTACTTATAGTCCCAAAAATACGGTAAACGCTTATCAAATCTTCAAGTTATTGCCTGTAAAAAAAAAAAGCTCAAGTGTGCTTTAAAACTACTTTCCTGTTTATCCTTTAATGCAAAAATAGTGCGCCAGCAATGCATGGTTCGGCATCTCACCGAATTGCCACTCATGCTGGCGATCTCCTTCAGCTTTTTGAAGACGCCTCCCACTGTGAGGCTGGCCGGCCTGAACATGGTGCGCTGGTTACTGCGGGAGCTCTCGGCAACCAGGCCCAGATCCCCACGCTCCTGGGCCTCGGCCTTGATCTTGTCCAGCTGTCGCCCTGGCAAGAACATGGGCTCTGGGTTCATAACAGATATGGAGGTTCGGAGGGTTATGTGTGTTTTACCGGTGGCCTGTGCAACAGCTTTCATCAGCACAGTCTCCCCGATGCCAAGTTCCATGCCAAGGTAGGCGGGTCCCAGCTGGTTTAAACACAAGTACACGCAGCACAGTAGGTCGTCTACACACAAACGCACAATTCATACATCAGGACGATAGGAAAACATCTTCAAGGTTTTCATCTACCTGCATGTAAGAAGAACCTATCTAATATTGATTGTGTATTCTGTAGGATGTGGTGTTGATAAATGTAGTGTGAATATCTCGCCCCCACACAAACACACACAATCAAACGTACATGAAAAGAACATCCATCAGCATGCGCTCAACGGGTAGCGGCTGACCGCCAACACCGCAACAAAGCGAGTGTTTACCTGGGGAAAGCAGCAGCACTGAGCGGAACAGGTTGGCTAGAGTCTCGATATTTCTCAGTCTGGGTAGAAAAAAAAACGCCTTTGAGGATTTGCAGCTAACGAGATTTGTCTGTCTGTAGGTTTTTCTAAAGCAAAACATCCCGTCCGTGAAAGTGCTTTGCAATGTGTTGAAAGAAGCAGGGTTTACTTACAAATCCTCAATGTATATATTTCTTTCTCCATTCATCAGATTTCATAATTTCATTTATATAAAAGCACTACAGTTGTCCCCACTAAAATCCTACTTACCCATCAATAAAAAAAGGTTCATGCAAAGCACTTCACTCCTATATACTTTCCCCCACCATGCAGCGCTCTCACCTGCCAGAGTCCTCTTCGATCCTCTCAAAGGTTCGAGCCACCGCCAGGTAAGGCACTCTGCAGTGTGGCGAGATTGCAGTTAATAACACACGTCTCAAATTAATGCATGAATTACAGCTACGTTGCCAAGTGGAAGTGTTAAAAAAAATAAATATTAAAAAAAAAAAAAAAAAAAAAAAAAAAAGTTGGTGAGGGTTAACCCTTTAAGAGCAGGTGAATTTAAAAAAGAAAAAAAAGAAGAAAGTAAGGCCACAAAGACCTGGCATCCACAATTCACATACATGGACATCACAACAGGTCAAATCGGCCTTAACATTAACATTTGGTATATAAGTCTGACATATATGACCCAAAATTTGATGTTCACAAATGTGGACGCCAAGTCTCAATTATAATAACCGTATATTACTTCTTCAGGGTTTCTCCCAATGCTTTATAAGCGCGACGGGCGGCCAGGCTTTTCTTGTTCCCCCCTGCCAGGCTTAAACTGTTACAAAAGAAATAAAACGATATTATAAAGCTATAGCTTCTTTTTTAACAACCCATCACAGCTATGAGGAATTTTGACTGTCCATTCTGGCTACCATGCATGTTTTTGGGATATGGGAGGAAACTGGTGTACCCCGAAAAAACCCACACAGGCACAGGGAGAACATGCCAACTCTACACAAGAAGGCCGGAGCCCGAAATTTAACCCTTGATCTCAGAACTGTGAGATGCCCCTTCTTTATTTACTGTAGGTTCATTTATTTTGCTTTTAAAAGTGACCAGCAATAGTTTAAGATTCACAAGAATTCACTGGAAAGTTAACTGAAAACAATTTCTACTGTCAATTCTAATTTTATTTTTTTGTGCTTGTTTAAACTGCTTCTCTACCACCTGGCTTTAGACGTTTTGTGGGGGGAAACCCCGATTTCTATATTATTAATCATTATTGTAGTACGTGTTAACATATTATTTAGGTTTTTCATAAATAAAGTGATAAATAAATATTAATTAAAATTAATCAAATTAAAATGAATAAAAACAGAAACATTCTGGTTATGGCCCCAAATTGTCCACATAGACTGGTATGAAACTTTGGACACCACTGTCATCAATGAGTTAAATGAGTGTCTTATAAAGGGTTAAGTGAAACGTAGGACAGTAAGAAGGGAAGAAAAGTACGCAAGCAAAGTAAACATGGGTTGAGGAAAAAGTAAGTAATAAGTGTAGGGGAGTAAAAAAATTGGACAGGCACATGATTTAAATGTGCAAAAGTGGATACAATTAATTGAGAGTAGAGATAGACTGATTACCAGCCGGGCTGATTATCAGCGCCGATATTATGCAATTTGACGTAAATTGCTATCGGCCGTTTTGGTTTTTTTGGTTTTTTTTTTAATCCGACCGGCCGATATGAAAAGCATCCAGTGTTGTTAATCTTACTTTTAAAAAGTAATTAATTACAGTTACAAATTACTTCTCTCAAAAAGTAATTGCGTTAGTAACTCAATTACCTGAATGTAAAAGTAATTAGTTACTTGGCAATGTAACTGGTGATCATTTTCATTGTTTTTCCCCCCTCAAAAAATGTTTTTAAAAAAATAGGTCACTCAAAGTTAAGTTTAAAGGGTTTTTTGGGACAATTGTCCCTAGCCCAATTCTTTACCCTAAATTTAACTAGACACAGGGCTATTGCGGATATTGTAATAACTAGATAGTAACCATTGCTATGTGTGGAAGTCATTTAATATTGTGAATCAACCGTTAAAATTGCTCCCATTATTGCATTAGCTCTCTTCTGTCTACTTTTGACATGTTTAAGTTTTAAAACTATTTCATCATTTAGATTTAAGTCAAGATTTTGCCAATTTAGGAGCATTTTAGATAAAAAGTTACTTAGGTTCGCTAGGAAGGTTCTCTATAACAGAGCCTTCCAGAGAAATCTACTGCTTTAAGATGGCGGCTGTTTACTAACGCATCTAGTTCTTTATTATACATGTTGCTAATGCAGCCGTGTCTGTCATTTGCATCTAGTTCTGTATATATGTGATATCTACCGAAGCATCATGTGGGCGTAGTTTGTAGGCTATCGGCTACAGCCAGGTATTATTGGAGCCACCTAGCATAGAAGCATCGCGTTTGCAACGGCGTCACCCTCCCTTGCCTCCTCCCGACTGCTCTGCTCTCTCGTCTCTGTAAGTCCGTCTTTCCAGACATTTCTCACGTCAGTCACCCAACATAGTAACGCACGCCTTTGCCGCCTCAAGAACGGTAACGGCGTTGCCAAGACGAGAAAAGTAATAATTACTCACTACTGAAGAAAGTAACGCCGTTATATTCTAACACCGTTATTAACAACACTGAAAGCATCAATTTAAAGCTGGGTTACTTTGGTTCAAATGCAGCCGCGCCTCTCTCCTGCCTGCTGTCTCCTGCACTAGTATTCATCCTGTCCTTTTATTGGTTCAATGGAAATGGTAAATGGAGTTACACTTGAATTGTGCTTTTCCACCTCTTTAAGGCTTTCAAAGTGCTTCACACTATATCCTCATCTACCTACTGGCGGTGACGCACCACTGGGAGCAACGTGGGGTTTAGTATATTGCTCAAGGATACATAGACGAGGTCATCAGGGCGGAGAATCGAACCTACAACCTCCGGGTTGGGGAACGACTACTCTACAACTGAACCACACCACGCCCTATTATTAGCCATTATTTTCTATTTGTGTGATTTAATTAAGTTCAGTGTTTGCAATATTCAATTTTTTTCACGCTAATTTTTACATTTTTATTGCAAATTGAATATCGGCTCCAAAAATTGGTTATTGGCCCCTCTAACTACTAATAATCAGTAACGGTCCTGAAGACCCCATGTCGTTCAATCTCTAATAGCATACCGCACGAATGCTATTTTTAGACCGTGATGTCGCCTTCGTAATGCTGAAGTGGGACATTTTCGACGCGCCCCCGTACACAAACAATGTTATTTCTGCTTGTTTTCTCCGGTAATCTTTCAAAAAAAAAAAAAAAAAAACATGCCAATGAAACACTGCTGCTATGGTACTTGTAGAAAAGACTAGAAATTACGGCCTATGAAGGATGTTTTCTTCATACACTTCCCGAAGCCAAAAACTCCGAGGAAAAAATGTGAAGAATGGATCAACTTGCGTGGACATCCAAAAGACCAATTTAATGCCATCAAGATGAAGCCATTCATATTTCATATGCAGTAAACATTTTGTTGGGGATCATGGTCCTTCAGAAGACCAAGAGGTAAGCTATTTTGATATTTTTACTTATTTTTTAGCGTGGCGTTTTGCCATGTTGCTTCTGTCTGACAATGAATGACCTGAAAAAATAAAAATGGTATCTGACTACCATCGTTACCTTTACTGTTGTAAGAAAACAACTTCAGTAAGGGGGAAGTGTAAATAAATTATAGAATTAAGATTTGTTACAAATGAAAAAAATTAAACGTGTTCGTTGGCTGTCACTAAATAGCATTTGCGATCGCTACACAAAAATAGCAATGTAAATTGCCCCCAAGAATGGTCAGAGACGCAAGACAACCAGATGATATAATATATAGAAAGACAGGGCATATGGTGGTAAAAGATAGATTGTTAAAAACTGAGAATGTCATTGTTAGTGGCGTAAGGTAATGCACACAAGAAAAAGGTGTCGATAAAAAGCTAACTCTGGATCAGGTCAGCTCGTCTTTTTCAGCCCTTGACACTCAAGCCATCTATTTAACTGAACATTTGTATGTTCTTCCACATCTTTACCAGTGAATTTGGCACCAGGGACATCATTTTCGGACAGAATTGTGGTTTAGCTTAGTTAACATATCGTTCGTATACTATTTCCGTTCACTTACTATTTGGGACAAACGGGAGTTTGACCCCACTTAGCCACAATCAGGCATGAAAATGGGTCAGGGGTAAAAAGGTGAGAAAGGTGTGGAGTAAATATGTTCCGGCGTTCTGCCAAATTTGACCATTTTAATTTTTCACATAAGGCTTAACATTTGAGTTAACGGGGGTTTGATTAGTTGAAGGAGTTGATTTCAACCACCATTGACTCGCGCTAGCTTAGCCACTCCGGAGCCCTGAAACTAACAAATAACTGTCTAACTGCACAGAATTTGTTCAAATCATTTCCAACGACTAATTAAACCCCGGCTAACTCAAAGATTAAGCCTAATGTAAAAAATTCTGAACTTCCCCTTTAAAATAAAGACCATTGAATATGGCCATTAAAATGTTGTCTATAAAAGTTTTAGAGCAATAAAACAAACAACAAAAATGAATAAAATGAACAGGAATCCTTCAAAGTATTTCATAATGGGTCCAAATTATTTTTCGAACAGATCATGTGACTATAGAACCTTAGAGACAGCCGTTTGCATTGCTTAGCCAAAACTACAGCTGAGGAGGAGAGATGGATATTTAGAATTTCTTTAAACCTAAGCTTTCAAAACCCTTAACAATAACTGAGCTTGAACCGAGGATTGAGCACGAGCAGTATCAAAAAGTCCTGGCTGTCGTGTTACCTGTTGTGCTGTAATTCCAAGTGGTGCTTGAATTGGATGCTTATAGCGGTCGACAGTCTTTTTGAGCCAGCGCAAAGTTCGCAGCGCACGGAGATATTTTTGTTATCTTTACTGGACAAAAATGTGAAGTAATGGCTGTGTTTCCAGTGTGCAAATGCAGCCGTTTGTAGTATATCTCCTGCCTATTTCATTGCATCCTGGCGAGGGAGCAAGGCTATGTTGTTTTGGCCGCAAACTCCCAGCGCTCACGCATCATGGTAATACACGTGACCCTTTTTGTTCCGTCCCCGATTAAAAAATGTGACATGTGATGTCACTCCCATGACTACAGTATTCTTCATTCTACACACATTATGTAGTAATAGTAACGCACAGGCATCAAGGAAAGTAATTTTACTCAGATTACTGATTTAGAAAAATGAACGCGTTAGATTGTTCTTTACTGAAAGAAAGTAATCAGATTAGTTACGCATTACGATACCGCGTTATTGACAACACTGCTTTTATATTACCGTTAAATACACAAGCTTGACGCTACCTTAATGGGAGCTATTTTTTCACCGGACGCTCCGGCAGTGTTCATCGCAAGCTGCAACGAACGGCAGTAACTTTGTCATACCACAAAATATGAAAACGAAAACCATTACTCACTAAATTCAATATGCTGGCAAATGCATTCATCTAAAAACAATTGGGAGTGATACTTTACCTCCTCCAGCGAATGTGAATTTGTGCTTAGTACAAGATCATCTGTCGCAATTAGCGATCTTTGACGCTCTTTTTTTTTCCCCCTCCCCGCATACAAACTTGTTTCTCTCTCAGCGGCTGTGATTAACCTCAATGAAGTTGCTGTCCTAGCTAAGCCTTGCCTATCATTCGTCTTTGTAAGTTTTTAGTAACTTTGTGTATTGAATTTGAATGGAAAATGTGTGTTTTGTTTATGACGAACTTTTTCATGAAGCTAAACTGTTGAAGCTACTCACATGTGGAAAAATACGAGTGTACAACGTTTTAAATTTATTTATTTGGTATATTTCAGTTACCACGATTTGAGAGATCAATAAATTGAAGAATTTACGCCTTGCATTTGGAGTGCTTGTTTTTGGGTTTGCTGGAATAGCGTCACTGACACACGCAGCATTAAACAGGGGAAGGGGTAAGCGCTGCTGCGCCAAGCCAATTCTGGCTGCATTTTCGACACATGAAAAATAACGAATACGTACTACTGTATGATGGAAAATTTTAGTGGTTTTGTAACCGCGACGTTTTCATAGCATGGTAATCCGTGAAGGTAACTGGCACATGCCTACAAACGACCCCCCCCCCCCCCCTTAAAATTTTTCTCCTCGGATCTACACGATTCACGTAGGTCATCCTTTTTGACTTCAAAACGGCGAATTTCGCCGAAAGGTGAGAGATTTTCATGCCTGCACAATTGCTAACGTCATGAATATTAATGAGCAAGAGTGACGTGTTGCTTGCGGTACGCCATTGAGAGCAAGGTGTAAGAATAGGTAAGAAGTGGGTTAGGGCATAAAATGTGTTAAGTGTGCATTCGTGAATAAAGAGTTGAGAGGAAAGTGTCAAGATGATAAAATGCGGGTGCTAACTTTTGCCCCTCCTTCCAGCAAGCGTGCTCCAGCGGGTGGTAGTTGCTTCTGGACGGGTTGTAGTCCGTGTCGGTCGATTCGCTGTTGAACAAACAAACAGTATGAAAAGGCAATAAAATTGACTTTCTGTTTTCAGTCAATTCCGGTGTGCCCACATTTTTGCATCTTTGTTATCCTCCCCGGTGGATAAAGTCATCGCCGTCGGCTTCTCCGTTTCACTTTTCATCTTATCAATGTTCAGTGCAGCCTTTCTGGGTGCTAAAAATAAACCCAGTTAAGTAAAAAAATATATATATTATATTATTATAATATATTTGAAGGCTATTTTCACATGTGCTGACCAAAGAAGCTGCTGATTGGAGCTTTCTTGGCTTCCTCTGTTGGCTCCTTCGTGTCCTTGCTGTCATCCTCTTTCTTTTCAACTTCGGGCTTTTTAGCTACCGCCTCCGCCATCTCCTGTTCTTTGTCCAGCATCTTCACCTGCTGCTCCACCGCCACCTCGTCATCACTTTCTTCCATTGACACCTCTGTGCATGCAAATACCAACAAAAATGAAGCTGCGTCAGCCGTGTTGCGTGATGGTGACCCAGTCCGCTACAGGGTAGCTGGAATGAGTGAGGTCGTGACGGCAATGAACAACATCGAACACTTTGCAGCAGCGCTTCAATTTAGAAGATGCCATTACCCCTTTTTGGGCACTTTGTTGGCTCATTGGCTGCCATGGAAAGCGCAGTGTTTCCCACTAATGGACGAGACTGTGGCGGCCCGCCACAGTCTCGTTTGGGCCCGCCACAGTCTCGTTTGCGCCCCCCCCCCCCACCCCCACCCCCCCGAAAAAAAAAAAAGATACTAATCAGATGCGTCAGTCAGCCGATTACACAGCTGGAGCCCACTCCACTCTACTACCCGCGCGAGCGAGAGCAGCATTTTAGAGTAGTATTTTATTTATTTATTTATTTAAGAGACGCAAGGGGAACGAGTAGGAAGAATGGGAGAACGAGCGAGATAGCGAGAGATAGCGGTCGCATGTCGTAGCAGCCCGCTGTTATTTTGTTATTGTTTTTCTTTATTATTGTTACCACAATCGAGTGGGTAAGCAAATACAGACTTCTCTCCTTCTTCCCCATATCCGGGGCATTACAATAGTTTCGATCGGACTTTTCGGCGAAAGTGAGCGGTGGACGGCCGGAAAGCAAACTTTGATTGAACTTGCGCGGAGAGGCGGGGCCCAAAATAAAGCCTTGCTCTATTTTCAGAGCTGAGCAGAGTTGGTCACAGTAAAGTATTTATTAGTTCAAGCAGAGTAAAATGATACATATTCACGGTACAAGAACGTCGTTTCCGTGTCCATCGATTGGTAAGAAAAGGCTGTTTGTACGAGTGACGTGTGGGCGGCGGGCGCTCCCGTCGGGGGGACATTTCGCGTGGAGTGGCTATTTTTCGGCACAACACCGACGCGCCAACTTCAGACAATTATGGCTGACGAAAGTTGGATAAATGCGCCCCCCGCACAATTTCGCGAGCTCTGGGACACTCGAAAAATGACTCTCTTACCCCTCCTTGCTAAGTTAATGGTACCTCGATGTGCGTTTGTGTGGAAATTTAGTTCACGAAAAACGGGGAAAAAACTATTCACCTTCTCACCGAATCAAGAAAAACTCTTTACATGGCCATTAGAATTCCCCCTGTCCTGTAAATGGGTCAGTTGACAGAAGGACTGTTATTGTTGTGGTAATGTAGTACTTATGAGGGTCAGATAAAAAGAAAAAAGGAGGGCTACGACGGCGGTCTGAAACCCGCGGCTCTTGGGCCGCATGCGGCTCCTTAGTGCTGCTTCGGAGCTTTTTTTTTTTTTTTTTTTTTTTTTAAATGGAAAAAGATGGGGGAGGGAAATATATTTTTTGTTTTAATAGGATTTCTAGGAGGACAAACATGATACAAACATTCTTTCAATTCATTAATATTGTAATGAAGTTAAACTTGTGGTGTCATCGTACAACAGAGTAGTCACGTGGTGCGCTATAGGATCCACTGCAGGGAAAATAAACATTTAATCATGAAGGCTAATTATGTATTTCTAGCCAACTTAGTCATTTTTATAGTAGGCTAATATAGCTAGTATTGATAATTATAAGGCTTGTACAAGGCTTTTAATTTTTTGCTGCTCCAGACATACTTTATCAGTTTTTTTTTTTTTTTTGGGGGGGGGGTCAAATATGGCTCTTTTCAACAGTTTGCCAACCCTGAGTCACTACGAGATGTAAGTCGTACTATTGCTACGAGAAAAAAAGTCGCATTATTACATAGGGTAACGTAGCTGTACTCAGCAACGCATTTTACATACATGTACCGTAGCTGAGAGCTATAACATTAGCCTAGCTAATGAAATATTTCAAATATATCGTTGTTATGGTTCTTCTTGGGGGAAAAAAATAATGAAAAAAAAAAAAAATTCGCCGTGGCATGACATGGTGTGGCTGTCCGACTCCGATGCAGCCCACCACCACAGTTTCAAAAAATCCTATGGTCAGAGACCCTCCCACCACAGTCTCCTAAAATCCTGTGGGAAACACTGAAAGCGCTAGACGTCCAATCTATTTTGACTGGGAGAGGCTGGCAGCGAGTGGATAAGCAGTCAGTGACACTAAAGCATTGCATGAACATTCAGAGCCAGTCCTTCCAGTTTGAATGAATTGGAGATCTATTGTTGTTAATGGCAGGCAATGTGGTAAATAATATGACATTTTAAAATGTAAAAAAAAAAAAAAAATTAAAAAGGGGAGGGGGGGCTCTTTAGAATGTTACTGGAGGCCATAATCAGTGTATTTATTTAAGTATTATACTAGTATATATGTGTGTGTGTGTGTGTGTGTGTGTGTGTGTGTGTGTGTGTGTGTGTGTGTGTGTGTGTGTGTGTGTGTATAAAGAACATTAAAAAATGATTAATAGTTAAAGAGATCCACTGATAGAAAGACGTTCAGTTCTTAAAAGATACATGTTATAATGAGTTGAAATAATTTGATATTAAAACCCCTCAATGTTTTTGTTTTTATACAATTTGTAAAATTAGTTTAACCAGTAGGTTGCTATTGTTGTTGACATCGCAGGGCTGTGACGTCACACGGTTACGCTGCCTTTCTTCTAGAGCAGTGTTTTTCAACCGGTGTGCCGTGGCACACTAGTGTACCGTGAGAGATCGTCAAGTGTGCCAGGAGAAATCTTTTTTTTTTTTTTTTTTTTTTTAACGTTGTCAGGCGGAGTTGCAGTAGAAAGGAAGGAGTAAGTAGAAAGATCTCAGTTATGTGCAGATGAGCAAGGTATTGTTTGTGTCGCGTTCAAGAACTGCTCGGATTTCTAGCCATCAGCCACATTGCAGTCGGCAACAGTGTGGACTCGAGCACGTCTACTGTACATCATTTGATTAGACTTCTTAAGTGTTGATATACACAAAAGTGTCATTTCCATTTTATCCATATGCGACAACCTTCAGTCCTCCCCTTGTGTTATAGTCCAACACATTGTCGAGGACAGCAAGGAGGCTGAGGGCTAGAAATCCAAGCAGTTCTTGAACGCTATCCAACAGTGACATGGTGCCACGCAAGCTTAAACGTCATCTCGAAACTAAACACACGTCACCCGTCATAACAAGTCCATCGACTATTTTGTTTGCCTTTGTGAAAACCGGCAACTTTAAGAAAACTTAAAAGTTAAATGAGAAAGCCCCCAAAGCCAGTTACCTTGTTGCTGAACTTGATCCTAAATCCAAATAGTCCCACACTGTGGCAGAGACATTAATAATACCTGCCTGCTAAGCTCAGCCCTCATGCGGTTAAAGACATTGCTGAAGTCCCCGTTTGATCATTCTGAGCTTTCAAGCCTAACTGCTATAAAAAAAAATAAAATCAGAGAAAGAGAGGTCTTGAAGGACATTACTGCCAGGATATTGGCTTTGTGTACATTTAAATAGGCTGACGTTTCACACTGAGTACGGTAAGTATAAATACTGCGAAATTATTTTACAATTAAAGTGCATGTGACACGAAAAAGCATGTTTATTTCATAATACACGCTGTATTTTATTCTCCTGAATGATATGGACCGCTTGGATGTGTGTGGAAGCGATCGCTATATTTATTTAGCTTTTTGAATCCCGCGCCATGAAAATGAGTGACTTCCGGCTTCGGTCTTGCATTGAGGAGGAGGGCGCTGTGACGTGTGCGGGTGAAGGCGTCCTCTTCACTAAACAGCCGTACTGTTGTATATGAGGACTAAGGATTCAGCTGATTTTGCGGATTAATACGTTTATTTTTTGCATCACGCCAGCCAAACGGCTGCAGAAAAATCTTGCTTTATGAGGGAGAGGCATGTGCACCTTTTTGGAGTTTCAAAAGGTTCCCATTCACCGTGGATTAGGCCTGAATGATATATCGTTTAAACATCGCCATCGCGATGTGCGCATGCGCAATAGTCCCATCGCAAGGACGTGCGATAGTTTTTTCATTTCATTTTTTTAAATCCACAAACGTTTGTTTTGAGGAAGCAGCCTCTCATTCCCTCCAACTCGCAGTCATCGGCTCCTCCCTCTCCCCTGCTACAGCGGAGTGGAGGGAGGAGGGGCCGAACAGCAGAGCGGAGGGAGGAGGGGCCGTTTTCAAAGTGAAAGCAAGCTAGCAAGCAACACGTTGAATAGGGAAGACTGTCTCCAAAAGGAGTTTTGGAAGTATTTTGGCTATCGACAAGAATATAAGGAACAAAAAACAGCCCTGTTGAGAGTGCCTCGCCATGGTTGCCTCAACAAGAAGTAATCCGTCGAACATGTGGGACCATTTAAAACGCAGGTATCTATGCATTCCTGCTACGAGCTTCCCATCAGAGGCTTTTTAGTACAGGTGGGAACATTGTTACGTGCCAACGTCCTTGTCTCAAGCCTGCAATGGTGGATAAACTAGTAGTCTTGGCCAAAAACCTATGAGACCCAGTTGAGAATTGCTGAGCAAGGAAGGTGGACGATATGCAGACAAATATATAACACAGCTGCAGGAATGTCTTTTCTGCTTTTTATTCATGTGACAGCTATCAGGAAGGCAGGAAATTTGGGAGTTAAAATGGTTCTGTTATTCATCAGTTATTTGCTGTTATTCAGTTCAATTATTTACAAGTTCAATTGAGTTTCTGTTTCTTTTATATTTAAATTAATTGTAAATCGTATTTTTCAAATAACTATAGTACAGCTGCACATAAAGTTTTGATACTTAATATTTTTTAAATATTTTTACAACTTTGTTGCAGTTTTGCAGTTTTATATTGTTATATTTTGTGTAAACAACTCAGGGGACTAATGCACTTGCACTTTTATTTGACAGATTTAATATTTAAGTTCAAATATGTTGACAACTTTATTGTTTTACTGAGGTTTTTATTTATTGTTATAGTTTGTGAACAACTCTTGTCATATTTAATATTTTTGTTCAACTATGTTTACAACTTTGCTGTTATTTTACAGAAGTTTTTATTTATTGTTATATTTTGTCAAAAACTTAGGGGGCGAATGCACCTGCTCTTTTATTTGTCATTTAATGTATTTGCTGCTGTTGAAGTGTCAAATATTGTGTTCAATATATTATCTATTTTGTGCAGACATTGCTTCCTGGATCCCTTCATAATAATACAGCAATCTTAATCATTCACAAATGAAACGGTATTATATGAATACACTGTGGTCACGGTGTGTCATGCAAAGTATTTCCAAATAGCTATTCAAGTCATCTAGTGAAAATTTCTTTAAAAAAAAATATATATATATATATATATTTTTTTACTATCGCAATATAATATCGCAATATATTGCACACCTCAAAAAAATCGCAACAATAGTTTTTTCCAATATCGTTCAGGCCTACCGTGGATATTGGCCAAAACAAGCGCTACTACTGTGGGACCATTGGATTTAGGAGGAAGTGAGTAAACATCTTGTTTTGCATTATGTCAAATACGGATACAGCGATTACAAAGTAAACACTACAAACTTTCTTTAAATAAAGGACTACTTACGTTTGATCATTGATAGTCATATAAGAAGCTCTCCTCATGCACATTAGCAGCACGTTAGCTGCACAACAACTGCAGCCGCCCTCCTCCGGGGAACGAACTCTAAATTGCTCTCCGCAGGGCGGTTTACCGATCCGCGAAAACAATCGACAACCCATTCGTCATGTCAAATAATCCAGGCTAGTTATGTGTGATTTTCGGCTTCGAAGACTTTGAAACATCACTCGGTTCGGGTTAGCATGTCGGCTAGCTGTCACGCCTTTTTGTTTATTTACATTCTCCGAAGCCGGGGAAGGGAAATGACATTTGTCCGATTTAGGTGTCATAAAATACCGTTCGGGAGGTGCGACAGTAAAGGTGAAGTCGACAGTTTTGACCATTATGGAGTAATTTTGCCATGTCGTCCTGAATAAATGCATTTTTATTATTTCATATTCCATTTAGCACAAGACTGTTATTTGTCATGACCATGCCATTTATTTAGCAATTGGGGAAAATACTTGGATAAAAAGAATATCCTGTAAAAATATTGAAGTAAAGAGACAGAAACAATGACATTTTGCAGCTCTCTTCGTCACATTTTCCTTGTTGTGAATAGTTCCCCCTCGACGGGCTGACTGGTCCTTCTCAAGCCATTTATATAGCTATTGGGGAAAAAAATACTTGGACAAAAAGAAAATGCTGTAAAAATATTGGAGTAGAGCGACTGAAACAATGACATTTTGCGGCTCTCTTCGTCGCGTTTTCCTCGTTCTGAATAATTCCCCCTAATTCCCCTTTTTACATGCATATCAATGATCAAACGTAAGTAGTCCTTTATTTAAAGAAAGTTTGTAGTGTTTACTTTGTAATAGCTGTATTAATATTTGACATAATACTAAACAAGATGTTTACTCACTTCCTCGTAAGTCCAATGGTCCCACAGTAGCCGTCGGGCTTGTTTTGGCCAATATCCACGGTGAATGGGAACCTTTTGAAACTCCAAAAAGGCGCATACGCCTCTCCCTCATACAGAATGATTTTTCTGCAGCCGTTTGGCTGGCGTGATGCGAAAAATAAACGTATTAATCCGCAAAATCAGCTGAATCCTTCGTCCTCATACACAACAGAACGCTGTATCGTGAAGAGGACGCCTTCTACCGTACACGTCACAGCGCCCTCCTCCTCAATGCAAGACCGAAGCCGGAAGTCACTCATTTTCATGGCGCGGGATTCAAAAAAACTAAATAAATATAGCGATCGCTTCCACACACATCCAAGCGGTCCATATCATTCAGGAGCATAAAATACCACGTGTATTATGAAATAAACATGCTTTTTCGTGTCACATGCACTTTAAAAATACTGCTGGTACTATTACAAAAGGCAATTACACATAGCAAAACAAATAAATTATAAATAAAAATCGGAATAATATATTAATAACCACAATTCTTGTAATAATATAACAAATCGGGTGCTAATGTGGCGGACGTTTTTTGCTGTACCTGAACGCACCGTGGGGCTGACGTGCCAGAGACAGAGCGGTGAGCTTTAGAGTCTCACTTTCACTTTCAATGTTTTCTTGAGAACACCGTCAATTGCGGCAGACAGTAGGCGTTTTGTGTTGAATAAGTTGTGAAATAAATGATAAAAACGTGGCGAAGCTGGCGATTTCTTTGGCGATGTTACCACAATAATAATTGTCAGCTTAACTTATAAAGACTGGCGAACGGTGGTCGGAGGACGACCGTGGGGGTGTATTCTTGAGCCAGTTCACGGATGTGCACCCCACGCTCATATTTTTCTATAATTTGCTCCATTTAAAAGGTAAGCGTCACCTTTTTCTTTGTTTCACCAGCTGTACCAACCTTTTTTGAAACCTTTTGTGTTGGTTTCTCACACAATAAAATCCACCGTGCGTTCGTCTGCCGTGCTGTCATGTCATATTTCGAGCATGTCGTCGGATGTAGGAACAAATGGCGAGTCAAATTTTACGTCGGATGTCGAAAAGATCGGGTGTCGAAGCGATCGTATGTCGAGGTACCACTGTACTTGAGTTGGATTTGGCAGCGGTGACGTGAACTCACCCTTGTTACTACCTTTGTCATCCACACGGGCTCGCTTGCTGCGCTGACCCTCGTCCGCCACCGGCGTCCGCATGCTTGCAGCCTCTTCCTCCTTTTGACTCTCGCTGCCGCTGTGACTGTCGTCAAATTTCCTCTTGGGAAACATCTTCCTCGCTGAGGACGGCATACAAAAGGAGATATAGATAAACAGAGAGGAAATGAGGGACGTTTTTTTTTTTTAATCCAAATTAGTCATTTATGTATGGGCTCTCATTTGTGAACCACTAGACTATCATTAACATACTCAAAGTGCTAAGCTTCATTTGGCTATCACTGCTCCCTTGGGGGGGGAGTCAACCTCTGCTGCTACCTGCTGTCAACACTGTTGTTGTCTAAAATGCCTCCTAGCATGCATTGCAGCGCTACAGATGTAAATAATCAAAATTCATGTTCTGTGCAAATTATTTCTTTAGTTACTGTCAATTGCTTAATTAATTGTTAGTTATGGTGTTTGGCAACACTTTATTTGACAGTGGCGCCATAAGACTGTCATAAGACCATCATAATAATCACTGACATGAGCATTAATTAATGCTTTTGACAGATGTCATTTTGTGTCATTTTGTGGCAAATTATCTCACTTTTGAATGGACGTAAAAGATTTGAGCTGGACATAAATGGAGTTAGTGACATAATTTGCTGGATGACACTTAATGACTTAATGACATAAGCATTCATTAATGACCATGATCGTGTCATATTTATGATTGTCTTATGGCAGTCTTTTGAGCCGCTGTCAAATAAAGTGTTATCTATTAACCCAAATAAATCAACTAATAAGCCGCAGGATACAAAATGAGGGGGAAAAAGCGGCTAATAATCAGAAAATTACGGTAATTGTCCAGTGCAGACTTGCATACAATATTTTAATGAATAACATTTTGACAGATACTAAATAGTAGTGCAAAAAGACAAATATTTTCTCAATAAAGTACATTTTTATGTATTATAAGTTTTTAGTTGAAGATCATTACCATTTTTGATCTTCTTAACACTTTTTAAAACTTAACCTCAAAGACTTGGTGTCCACTCAAGTGGACATAACATTTTGGGTAATGAAGGACACAATATTAACATTTGATACGTATAAGTGTGGCCTACATGACCATATTTGAATCAGGCATGCAAACTGGTTCGGGGTGAAAAAGGTGACGAAGTAACATGGACACACGGCATGCGCGTAAAAGTGCATTTCATAGTGCAACCAGAGACATCTTGAATTAAACACAGTACATAATGATATAACATATACAAGTCTAAATCTCTCATCCTGAAATCTGAACATATAAGACGCATTAAATAGCAAATTATACAAAATCTAAATTATAAAATATACAGTATGTCCCATTTGCATTAAGCAGAGAACAGCTGTACAGCATAAAATATGAATTTACAGGTACAGTAGAAATTCCATTCACTTAACTATTATGAGATCGATCGATTGATAGATCGAATAAAAAATTACAAGTCTTTAAAAAGCATTAACCGTAGTGAATGATCATAACTTTATTTACATTCAACCAAATCAATTAGTCCCATGGTCCTTAACTGCGACTGATAGGGCATCATACTGGATAAACAGAAGTACACCTGTAAGCTGTTTTATGAACAGGGGTGTGTACGAACAGCGCGGGAATGGGGGTACTTTCAAATGCGACCTGTAGCGGAGCTTTCCGGTTTGATAAACTCTCGATGGCCCACCCATGTTGATTTCTCCTACAAGAAAATCAGCCGTGCGTCCATCTTGCGGGAAAACAAAACTGCAGTGCTGTCATGAATCGTCGTATTTCGAGCATGTCGTCGGATGTCGAAACAAATGGCGAGTCAAATTTTGTCGGATGTCGAAAAGATCGCGTCTAAACGATCGAATATCGAGGTACCACTCTATCATTGATCATAATTGTGTTTTTTTTATTGCTATACGAATAAATAAATCTATAAATTAATGAAATTTTAAAATTAAAAACAACATTAATAACATTCAAATGAACAAAAAGATATAAACTCATGTTATGGCCTCCAATAATGCTACGAGGTTTTTGGTTTTAATTCATCGTTTTTAACTCCTCTGCCATTGACAACAATAGACGTCCAATTTAATTAAACTGGGAGGAGTGGCTGTGAATGCTCATCTTTTAGTGTCATCAATGATTGATTGAATGAACGCCCCTTCCAGTCAAAAGGGATTGGATGTCAATGGCAGCCAATGGTTTAAATGAGTGCCATATAAAGAGTTAATGACGTCCACTCCATTCTGTTCATAAATGAATACTTCTAACAATAAGCTCTTTTCCTATGTATTCATTTCCTCTTTAAGATCAAAGCACCCGACTAGGAGGCCTCATTATTAAGGCAAAGCAATTTATGCTTAAACGACGACAACACGGCGGGAATGTTTTTGCTCCGCGGCGCACTTAAGACATTGCGTGCATCAAACGGCGAGGAGGGAAAAAAATCCTCATTTCTGCACACCATTAAAAATACAAGGCGTTCCACTTAAAACCCCTTAACGATTCTATTTTATGTGCTAGCGATGCTCGGCATCTTGACGGCGGGAGGTTGGAAATAACCAGTAGCTTTACTTCTTAATATCGCACTTGAAAGAATGTGGTGATCTCATCATCACCATCATAAGAAACAACCGCACGAAGCAAAGTAAGACGCGAACCTCCTCCAAGGTCAAACAATGTAGGCCATAATAGACACACTTCATGTATAGTGAATTTTTAATACTGTGTGTGTCAAAACTTTCATATTTCTTACCCGTCTTGCGCTTGCTAGTGCCCCCAGAAGATGAGACGGAGTTGGGGGTCCCCGGGGACATAGAGGAGGAGGGAGTGACAGGTGTGGAAGGCATGGCACAAGTGGAAGTTGCGTTGGTCGAAACGGGAGTGACGGGCGTGTTGGCCGTCTTGGATGCCGGGGGAGGCGGTGGAGGAGACATGGGGGTTGGCACAGCCTTCAACGTGTCGTCTTTAACTTGCTGTTTGGTGCCATGTACGACTTCCTCATTATCCTCCTCATCGCTGTCCAGAATCCTTCGGCTACGTTTGGGAATCTTTTTCACGGGCGAGTCATCTTCCACGACCCCGTTTTGAGCCTTTAACGGGCTTTTCACTGGCCTAGAAGACATTCATAAATAAAGCAAAACTTGAATCGACCTTCTTCTCTTACCAGGAAAAAAAGGTTAAATTTTAGCTTTTCCCTGTTTTTCAGTAGTAAGGGGTAGAACATGGGTTGGTTTCATCAAAATGCAGCCAATTCTCCCAGAAAGCTATCATGTGGGCTTACAAAATGGCACATCCAAGATAGTACATTGCCGCCACCTGCTGCCATTTTTGTGGCACTAATGCCATTTTCCAAGCTTAATCTTCACAGAACAGCAGTGTCAAACCATTTATTCCCAACCTTGCTTTATGACACTTACGGCAAAGTTTGTTTCTGAGATTCATTGCACCGATTTTAGCCTAATGAACTTTAACAAGTTTTACAATTGACTCTTTTATTCAGGGTTCGTACACCTTTTCATGGCCAAATTCAAGCACTTTTTAAGGACTTCAAAAAAATTGTTTTTCTAGTATTTTTTAAACGATATCCCAATTTTTGTTCTGTTTAACAATCAGGCGGGGACAAAATATAGTGCCTTCTCACAAGTAAGTAAGCATCTTCCAAAATTTTCTATGACCCCGTAGCTCGAGAAATGTAATTTGAAAGGTAACAATTCTGAAACGCCATGAGAGGGTGCATTCCCAGCGGCAGTGAACATTTTGGGGCAAACGCTAAAGGTGTCCTATAGTGCTGCCATGGTGACAGCATGCTGTTCGGTGGACATAGACACAAATGTCACGGCCGAGGAAACCTTGATAAATCGGCTTTATTGGAAGTTTGGGACACTGGAAGAATGGCTCTCATAATTGCTAAGCTAAATGATATCTTGATGTACGTTTGCGTGGAACTGTAGTTCACAAAAACAACAAAAAACTATTCTTTTCTTTACAAGACGATTACAACCTCTCCTCCTCCATAAAATAATACTCGCCGTTATCTTGTCTAACAAGTGGAGTTGATCGAGAGCCAGGCGAGTAGGCAGAGTCCTAGTGGCAACGAAACTGAACGACGTGGCTCCCAGCCGGTTTAAACATGACTGGCAGAGAGGGTGTGGAAGTCACGGGGGAAAATGTGACAAAAAGAGGAACTTCTTCTGCGATAAAAGTATTGTACTAAAGCACGCACGGACTCAAATGCACTGTACTCGATAGTGGCGTAAGACATCAAGGGAAAGAAACTTCAGATAGAGCATGTTGCAGGGATAAAGCAATTTTTTTCTGTATTATTTAGTGCTGTCCAATTGGTCACGTTAATGGGCGGTAATTAATTTTTTTTAATTAATCACGTTAAAATATTTGACACAATTAACACATGCACAGAATGACCCATTCATGCGTTGCCTCAAACAGTTAACAATGACGCCGTTTTAGCTCATTGAGAGCGAAAAGGCAGAGAAATGCGAGTGGACACAGGTGTTCATTGGACCGCGCCTTTTATTGGCTTAAGCTTTGGCAACTCTTTCACAACAATTATAAGTATTGTGGCGAACAACGTGGGGAAGAATGACAGGAAACGATCTTTTTCTTAACACGCTTAATTGAACACAGAACATACTGTAAACCATTTGCAGCCACCACTGACGGTCATAGTTGCCCAACTTCCCATCATGCATTTGGGCGAAACTGTCGCTACGGGATCATTTAGTGAAAGCACAACAAAAATAATATTCCTATCCCTCAAAAAATTAATTTTCACAAAAAGAAAAGCGCTCAATGCAAAGAGAACTGGCATTCCCAATCTAATAGCTATGCAAAATACACATAAAACTTACTCAGACTTTGCCTTGGCTAAATCTCTAATTTAAAACTCGCCATTGACACCTTGTGTTGTATTTCAATCACTACCTTACGAAGTTAAAGACACTGTGGAAGAAAGAAGTAGAAGAGCCCATGTGACGTCCCGCTCGGCGACGTCAACAATGGCGAGCTATTAGTTTATTTTTTGATTGAAAATTTTACAAATTTTATTAAAACGAAAACATTAAGAGGGGTTTTAATATAGAATTACAATAACTTGTACTCATCTTTTAAGAACTACAAGTCTTTCTATCCATGGCTCTCTTTAACAGAAAGAATGTTAATAATGTTAATGCCATCTTGTGGATTTATTGTTATAATAAATACAGTACTTATGTACAGTATGTTGAATGTTTATGTCCGTCTTGTGTCTTATCTTTCCATTACAACAATAATTTACAGAAATATATGCATATTTTAGAGATGGTTCGAATTGCAATTAATTATGATTAATTAATTTTTAAGCTGTTATTAACTTGATTAAAAATTTTAACCCTAGGATTTTTATATTTTTAGACAGGGTGCTTGCAAATATTGAGTGCGTAACACTTTCGCGTATTTTCAAGGATTTCAAGGACCCCTATGAAGCCTGTTTATAACCCTCAAGCCACTTATGGGATTTACAAATGTGTAACTTTTGTGTTATTTACTGTGATTTGATTTTAACCTGGCAGCACGGTGGAAGACTGATGAGATGGTCTGCTTCATAGTTCTAAGTTCAGGGTAGTTATCTTTTTTTAAAGGGATCCACAGACAGAAAGACTTGTATATCTTAAAAGATAAAATATTAAAACCCCTCAATGTTTTCGTACAATTTGTAAAATTAGTTAAACTAATAGGTCGCCATTGTTGACGTCACAGGGCGGTGACGTCACTGAGCTACACTGCCGGGCTTCCAGAGTATGACTAGTGACATAAACATGTAATCTGTTTAAACCTTTCAATTTGAACCCGAGAGGGACATTAACTCTTTCACTCCCAGCCATTTTCACCAGAGCAAGGCCGTTCGCTCCCGGCCGTTTTTTCTGGATTTTGACTGATTTTGCAAGGCCCATAGAAAATTCTGTTCTATTGCTATATAAACTTTGAACCCACCAAAAGAAAGATTGGACTCTCTTCTTTCAGCAGAAAAAAAAGTAAGTTCGTATCTTTTTCCATTCTTTAGAAATCAGCATTAGAAAATAGCTTAGTTTGAGCAATTTTCCAATTTATGATGAAAAAACGGAGAAAATGAGCTTTTTGTAAACGCATACATTTCAAACATAACTTTGACTTTAACAAAGCTATTTTTTGCATTAGTTACATCCCAAACATCTGAATAATGTTTTCCTTTTACAAAATACTATGAACAACCAGACAAATAGAGCTTTAGATAGAATAGTAACAATTTATTCACACACAACGACTGAGAGATGACGGTTTGTCGCCGAGATGACGCCGTTGTCGCCACGTCAGCTGAGTAAACTTTTCCCTCATCGTTGTCTGTCTCACAAAAATGGATTATTTTTGCATTTCTGCGGGGTCTGCTAGGCGAGCCGCTCCACGGGGGGTTTCACTCGTTTTGCACGATCGTCCAGGGCCTGGTGTCCCAGGCGTCCTCTCGTTGTTTTGTCCGGAAGGAGCGCCGCCTGGGCTCAATCCGCCAGCGCTTTGACACTGGCCGGCCGTTCACTGCTGTTGAATCGGCTTGTCTAGTCTTCCAAAATGCGTTACTGCCCTCCAGTGGCCAGTTTTATTGCTTTAAAATTGGTTTGGAGCGTTTTTCTTTGTTTCTCAGATACAGCGGAAGCTATATATGCTTCTTATAAAAAAAAAAAAACGCAAAAGACGTATAAATACGGTTGCGGGACAGTTGAGCATTTAAAAATAAAACGTATTTATACAGTTCCGGGAGCAAATGAGTTAATGAGACTCAGACGAGAGTATGACAAAACTGACAAAAATGTGCGACACCGGTGAAATGTCCAACAATAGGCGAATTTGACACCCAAAGTACTACCGTGCGCTTTCAGCTTGTTTTGTTTAGAGGCATACAGACAGAATATACTAAAGATGCCTTAAGAAAGTACTTAAATGTATTAATTAGAAGTGTGCAAAATTTCCGATTCTTAGATTATTCGCGATTCGGCCGTGGAAGATTCGAGAACGATTCACAAACACCCAAATTCCGATTATTGAAATATGCCAAGTAAAGCGGAAGTACAACACACTCAGCGCGCCGCGCTGTCTTCGGGACAGAACGGAGCGAGAGTAGCTAAACATCATGCTTCTCATTACCCGGCCCCTCAGGTAATGCCAATGCTCAACTCACGGCTCTAGCTCAACTCATGCAACGAGATAAAAAAAACACAACAACATACTTGACTGCTGCCGAAAAGCTGCTACAAAGTACAGCCACATAATGTTACGGTAGATATCATTTATATAGGACTAGATGCATTATAGATTCGGTAGCGTAAGCAGCATATCTACAAAAAGCTAGATGCGGGCTTTAGTAAACGGCCGCCATCTTAAAGCAGTACACTTCCCTGCAAGGCTGTTGTAGCGAACCTTCCAGGCAAACCTAATTAACTTTTTATCTAAAATACTCCTAAATCGGTAAAATATTGACTTGAATCTATCTTTAAAATAGTTTTAAAACTTTCACATGTCGAAAGTAGACAAAAGGGAAATTATGGAATAACGGGAGCGATTTTAACAACTTTAACGGTTGATTCACAACATTAAATTAATTGAATGTAGTTTAAAGCTGCTGATACAGAATGGGGACTGGAGTTTTTTTTATTTAATTTTATTTTTGTAGATTTGTTTACTGCTATATGCGAACTTGATACTGAAATAGAAGTTTGGTTTAGCCTGAGAGTATTTTTGAACAATTTTGGAACTAATGTACAAAAAAAAAAAAAAAAAAAAAAAAAAAAAAAAAAAAGGAGGGGGGTGCATCAATAATCATTTTATAATCGAATCGGAGCCTCTGAATCATAATCATAATCGAATCGTTAGGTGCCCAAAGATTCCCAGCTCTAGTATTAATATCAAATAAGAGTGGATTAAATATAGAGTTGGGCATTGAGCATCGATGGGAACCGGTTCTAACACTCCGACGCTCCCGGAATCGTTCGAATTTTTAAAATTTAGATTCCTTGTTTCAATGCCCTGACTGCAGAGCGCAAAAAAATTGCTCAAGTTTAAAGACTGATATTTATATACAAGTTATAATTAGCCCTGTGAATAGTTCATTTAATTTAAAAAATCGTCGAGAAGTCAAGATTTTATTATAAACTATGCAATTTTTTTCGACCCTGCATTTTTTTTTTTACCCTGCCGAATAAAAGAATCTGAATCGGGAATCGTTCGGAACCGGAATCGAAACATGGAATCTGACTCGGAATCGTTCAATTTCAAACGATGCCCAACTCTCATTAAATAAGCTACTTGACTAATGTGGTCAACAGATCACCAATCTGCTTTAAAGCTACTACAAAAAAACACAATGCTTAAAAAGTATGAGAGGGAAACGCATGCAAAAGGTATTCTGAGGCAATGAAAAGGTAATAAAAGACTATAAAAACACAAATAGTAAGTACTCGTCAGTTTTAACCAATGTGCACATGTGCTGGACGTCTCTCCGCGTAGAAGGAATTGCAGAAAACCGGTAGTGTTCGTCTAGTGAGTGACAAACTACATCATCACCCCAAGTATCCATTGCACGCATAAAACATCTATTTTTAAATCAATGGCAATATTTTATGTGTTTCTAATAACATATTTTAGTAAAAGAGAAGAATCATGGCTTATTAGAGCCTACAAGTCTAAGTCCAAGGTTCCCTCGAAGGGTTTTAATGTGTTCCGATTTCATCTGTTTTATTTGCTGTATTGACCTTTGGCGCGACGCATTGTTTTAGATTTTTTTTCCCTCAATTTGATTGCATAGTACTTTCTTGCCTCTTATTTATTATATAGTACATTTTGCTTTGTTGTAAAACACTCTGAGGACCTCTCAGGTTTTTGTAAAGGGCTATACAAATGAAATTGATTTGGCAATTCGTGGATAGAAAAATTTTTTTTTTTGTCTGTGAAAATTTGTTTTTAGCACTTTCAAAAACATTTTAGCATGACGAGCATCTTGATGAACTTTTTTTTTTTTAACACACACAGTTTGTGGCGTGCTGGTGGGTATAATTAATTGAAAATAATTATCATCACGAAGTCGGCATTGTCCTTGTAGACGCTACAATATGCAAGGCTCCAGACTGACATTTTTTACTAGGAGCACAGTGGTCACTACCTTAAAATTTTATTGGCCCGAGCAGAAGATTCGGCGGCGCTCACTGTAAATTGACATGCAGTTTTCCTCTAATTTCCACTGTTCAACCGATAAATACTTTCATAAAAAATGCATAAAACTACAAACTTATGAATCTATATTTTATTCTCTATGAGTTTTTACACCAACCAGTATACTACTTAGAAATTAGTTTATCATGGGAATTTTGTTCCATTTCTGTAGTTGTGACCTGGACCGCGCCTTTTATTGGCTTAATCTTTGGCAACCCTTTCACAACAAATATACGTATTGTAGCAAATGACGTAAGGAAGTATGACAGGAGACAATCTTTTTCTTAACACGCTTTATTGAACACATCGCAGAACATACTGTATACCATTTGCAGCCACCACTGACAGTCATGGTTGCCTGACTTCCCATCATGCATTTGGGCGGAGTACAGTGCAGTATCATTTAGTGAAAGCACAACAAAAATAATATTCCTATCTCTCAAAAAAATAATGTTCACAAAAAGAAAAGCGCTGAATGCAAAGAGAACTGACAAATCCCAATCAAAATAGCTTTGCAAAATACACATAAAACTTACTCAGACTTTCCCTTGGCTAGATCTCTCATTAATTTAAAACTCGCTATTGACACCTTGTGGTAAATTTCAATCACTACCTTACTTAGTTAAAAACACTATTGAAGAACGGCAGGGAGCCCATGTGACATCCCGCTCGGCGACGTCAACAATGGCGAGCTATTAGTTCATTTATTGATTGAAAATTTTACAAATGTTATTAAAACCAAAACATTAAGAGGGGTTTTAATATAAAATTACTGTAACTTGTACTCAAATGTATTTTTAAGAACTACAAGTCTTTCTATCTGTGGATCCCTTTAACAGAAAGAATGTTAATAATGTTAATGCCATCTTGTGGATTTATTGTTATAATAAACAAATACAGTGCTTATGTATAGTATCTTGAATGTTTATGTCCGTCTTGTGTCTTGTCTTTCCATTCCAACAATAATTTACACAAAAATATGGCATATTTTAGAGATGGTTTGAATTGAGATTAGGGCTCTCAAACGATTAAAAGTTTTAATCGAATTAATCAGCTTAAAAATGAATTAATCGTAATTAATCGCAATTCAAACCATCTATAAAATATACCACATTTTTCTGTAAATTATTGTTGGAATGGAAAGATAAGTGACAAGATGGATATATACATTCAACATACTGTACACAAGTACTGTATTTGTTAATTATAACAATAAAACAACAAGATGGCGTTAACATTAACATTCTGTTAAAGTGATCCATGGATAGAAAGACTTGTAGTTCTTAAAAGATGTTAAAAGATGTTAGTACAAGTTAGTACAAGTTATAGAAATTTTATATTAAAACCCCTCTTAATGTTTTGGTTTTAATAAAAATTTCAATCAAAAAATAAACTAGTAGCTCGCCATTGTTGATGTCAATTACGCGATGCTCACAGTGCTTAAACCCATAAAATCAGTCGCACCAAAGCGCCAGCAGAGGGAGACAAAAAACACAAGTAACAAGTGGGCATGACACTGTGCTGTCATTGTAATCTGTTTGAGCGGGCAGAGGCGTAGCAAGGGTCCCCGGGGGCCCCAGGCAACATGGGGCCCTTTGAGCATGTGCAAGTAAGGGGGACAGTTGGACTTGTAGCAATAGCATATTTAATAAAAGTCTAATAACGCCTCGCTTTTGCACACTCAAAGTGCCCCCCCCCCCATTGCATTATTCATTCACTTCACACTATCCTTAATTATTTACACACATTTGCCTTAATAAACAAAAATTACTTTAGATTATTATTATTATTGTGCTTAGTACACATACCTTTACACATACCGTATTCTACTGACTAGCTGGTAAGTTATATTGCTTTTACTTAATAAGGATAACATTCTGGCAAAGAAGTGAATCATGTAACATCTTATCAGTCTGGCTGATCAGTGTGTATGGTGATTCTAAACACTGATTTAATGTTCTAGGTAACATCTTTATGTATGAAGAAACGCTAGCATGCTGCAATGCTGTTAGCAAACGCTAACAAGCTAGTTACAACAAGTTAAGGCAGTTAATTGGTTTAGGATATAAAAATACTACTACTACTACTAGTCTGCAGTGCTTCGACTACATTAGGACATAAAACTACACTATCATAGTACACTCACCGCTGTCTTGCTTCCTTTTCTCCTCTTCTGCTTTTTTTTCCTTTTTTTATTTCTAGACGGATAACTTTTCATTTTGCCAATTAAAAAAGGGCCCGATCGCCGCCCACTCACTCTGAGTCACGTGACACACATACATATTTTTGCAGTAAAATGAACACGAAGGTGGGGGCGGGGGGTTCGAGTGGGCGCTGCGTGCGGTCATCTTGGCCATAAAAGTGGCGAAAACTAAGCAGTTTACACTCATATGGATGTACAACATCATTTTAAGATGCTAAACTAACACCTTCCCTCTTAAAGCAAATGTGCAATGCGAATATAAAGTAAAGAACGCTCTCCTCGACGCAGCGAGAACGAGTGGGATCAACCAGCTGACGTAACAGGAAAAACATGAAACGGTCGCGCTGATAATGGCTCTAATTTATCATAAGAACTTTATGGCATGAAGAGGAAATACCTACATTCGTTCATGGACGCACAGATTAATCCTAACAGGTGGGGTGGCTGTCCTCTGCTCAAAATGCGCACCTTACGCTTACGTCTATTCTCGTTCTCAGAATATGCAGTGCTTTTGATGTAGGACAATAACAGGACTGGTTGCTATGGGAACGTACGCAGCGGCATACCGCCTACCCAAGTAACCTTGCTAAAAGGAGTATTAAAATTGCTAATAAAATCGTTTAGGATTATTTTAGATGAATATATGTTATATTTTTCTTATAGAGTATTCAACGAGGAATACGATAGACCCATTAATAGACTTTCTTGGAAAAAAACACCATTTCTTTAAGTAGTCACATTAATAATGATGTGGCCTATGAAAATCATTACAGGGTACAGCGGCAACGACTTGTACAAAAATATAGGCAAAACTCTTTTTGCACTTAAAAACAGTGACAACCTTATCAGAGTTTGCATAATTTTGCATGCTAACAATAATTGATGATAATAATGTAATTACTCTGCCAAATGATTCCAAAATATAGAATCACTCTTCGCACGCGCATGCAGTAATGGGACTATATGGATTTGCTTAAATATTTCTGTCAACCAAAATTGATACTAGAATAGTTAGAATTTCTGCCAAATGATTCCATAGTTTTGAATCTTTCCTAATGCTTGTAGCTGCGAGAGTGGGGTGAACCTGTGTGCGCCAAATCTTTGTGTGCCAAATCTGTTAGCCCTCTGGGGGCCCCTGCTGGCTGGGGGCCCTAGGCAATTGCCTGCGTATGCCTAATGGGACGCTACGCCTCTGTGAGCGGGGCATGTGTGTTAATTGCGTCAAATATTTTAACGTGATTCATTTAAAAAAATAATTACCGCCCGTTAACGAGATCATTTTGACAGCCCTAATTTAAATTTTGAAGTTGTGATTAACTTGATTAAAAATTCTAATCATTTGACAGCCCTACTTTAAACTTACATAGTTAATTATGTCATTCACACAACATAACCTCATATGTTGAATCCCTCCTGCTGTGAAGATAGATCGCGGAAGTTTCTCTCCTTGAAAAGTAGATCTTGGAACAAAGAATAATGAGCACCCTGGACTAAAATTTGACCAAAACTAATAAGTGTTTTTGTCCAAAAGTCCAAGACGAAAATTAAAAGGGGTGCAAAAAAAAAAAAAAAAAAAAAAAAAAAGATGATTAAACAAATATTTTGGCGCACATATTTTTGCAAGCACAAATTATTTCTGCCAACTCAAAATCTTTTTGCGAGTGCATAAATTACACATTTTTTGTTTAGTGAACGATAACTATCGATTTGTTGTAGTCCTTAATTAACAAATTAAACTTTTCAGTTTTATGGCATTTCTGTTTTAATCAGGGACTTCATGTTAAGTTCATTTCTATAGCACTAAATCATTTAAATATCCTAAAATGGCTTCAAGGTAAAAAAAAAGATCACATTAAATTCTTCAAGAAATAAATAATATTAAATTTTAAAAAAGGAATCTTAAAAACTTCAGTAACATCTTTGGAATTTCCAGTACTGTAGTCTTATTTTAATCAGCTAAACCATGCTATTTACTTTGATGTATAGTGTAGAAAAAGCTTACTTTTTTACTTGGTTTTCAGTGACTTTTGAGGTCTTCTGAACATCCTTGTCCTTGATCTTGGGCTGGAAGAAGGATCTAGAAATGAAAGAGGAAAAAAAAAAAAAAGCTTGTTTAGTGTTTAGCTTTATTTATTAATAATTTATTTTTACCATTAACACAGCGAAGAGCTGTGAACATGCCACATTGCACTCTTTATGTAAATATAAAAAGGTAATTAATTTCGTTTTGCTCCACCAGAAATGAATATTGTCCATTCCGGATGCCTTAGTTACTTCCTTTGTTATTTGACGTCATATTTAAACGTCGAGTGGACTAAACCCCCAAATTAAAATGTTGTCATTCAATTACTGTACATAAAAACACACACACAATCATCACTCTTCAGTGGCTTGGTTCGTGCTCATTTAGATCGGCACTTAACTATCCAAATAATCATGCTAGGAGTACTCAAACGCTCCATTTCGTCATTACTTACGCGATACTGCGCTGCATGTTGTCGTTGTCGATAAACTCTGCGCTTCACCGTCAAATAAACACGTAAAAATGCTAAACAGAGCACAGAATTGTCAAAAAAACAGTCCGCAAAAGCAGTAGTCAACTCCCGCGCAGTAGCTCCGACTCACAACACTTGGACTGTTCCGCGCCAAAATGGTCACTTCCGCCAAAGATCGTCTATTGTAGGACTGATTGTCGGAACGAATATCACATAGACAGTACATATGTGAACAGCTAGATGGAAACAGATGGGTGTTGGCGGCGTCCATACCCAGCGGCCATCTTAAAACAGTGCACTTCACTGGCGATTTACTACACTAAAATACCCAGGGGTGAAAGTGGGCCAGAACAGTTAGGAATGCAGTTCAGGTACAAGAGATTCAGGGCCAGAATGCGGTTTCGGTTCAAGGAGCTTTGATTCCGAAAATATGACGGCAACTGTCAAAACGCTATGTAAAAAAAAAAAAAAAATTTAAAGTTTTTTTTAAAATGCTAAACTGCCACACATGCATATCATCTCCAAGAAGACAACAATCGACCAACATCAGATTTACATACACAAGTGTTAACAAAAAGTATAATAAAGTGCTTGTGTAGCGTAATCCGTTTCCACCAATATTTATTATTTATTTTATTCCACGGACGGCACGGAGGTTTCCCCAGCTGTTGCAGTTATTAGAGTCTGATGATAATGAGTCACGTCAATGTGCGAATGCACGTAGCAAAGTAAAACGACTGGCCTCATTTATCCATTCAATTGGTTCAAAAAAAAAAAAAAAAAAAAAAAAGGTTGTTGAATTGATGCGACAAAAAAAGGGCAATGCAACATAAAATGGATCAAATCTTTAAGAGCAAGAAAAGAGTTGAGGAGGCTTATTTATCATATTTAGTCTTTTTTTCTCTGATGGGAGGTTCAGGACATCTTAGCTGTCAATGTGCACTTTGGACTTATATTTGTTCATTTATGTTAGGCTCCTTATTCATTTCCTTATGATTTAAAAAAGTCAATGTTTGCGCGATTTTCAAAATACTAGTATAGTCCATTTCACTCTGCATAATATAAGTATAATATAATTTGTACTTATTTTTCTGAATGAATGTTACTTATATCTTTTTTTTTTTTTTTTTTTTTTTTTTAATCAATTTTAATATACATCCTATGTTCTTAAGCAGTTAAAATTGAGATTTGGCTTTTGTATGTATGTGATGAAATGAGGGGAAAATAATAATTAGGAGATGGAGGTTGGGGTTATTGCTTTTTTTGTTAACTTTTATTTTGCAAATCATTGAAAAAAATACAATTTTGAATGAAATTCAGTTTTTATATGTGTTATAGAAATCACTGTGCCAAAACAGTTGTCTTTGCATTTCAATAAATAAATAAATAAATAAATTTCTGGCTCCGTGGCGACCTTCACGTGGGGGAGTTCCGGCAAGAAATTCTAGCCACTTTCACCCCTGCTTATAACTATTCGGAAAAAAATAGTATAATATATGTGATATCTATGTTAAGTGTCGACACCGAGACTTTGTTGAATTTAATTTAAAAGTGGTACTGTTGAGGATATTTTAAATTTACTGTGTGCATATACACAATAAACGTAACTAAGCGTGAGTAAATGAAATGACCAGTTTCAAATGTAGATCGTGAACTTTGAAATCTGTTAAATTAGCAAAAGAGAATTTCTTCTTACACAAGTCTCACTGAAATTACATTTCACTTAATGTAGGCATACAGTTTGTAAAGTTACTCACTTTGACGACGTCCAATTAAAAATAAATTAAATAAAACTCTTTCTCCCTGAAATCTCTGCATTTCTTTCGTGTATGGAGCATGCTACTTTCCCCTGTTGTCCCGGAGCGGCACATATTTTTTTAACAAAATAATAATAATAATAATAAAAACACATAGAAAACAAGACAATATACCTTGAAAAGTTTATTGACATACTCACCCACGTACAAACATACCACGCTCTTAGTGCAATCCCGTTATTGGGTAGAAGCAATAAAAACTAGAAAGCAATAAATCTTTATAAATTAAAAAAAAAGAGAGCACTTTGCAGTGCATTTGTCAGTGCCCTCCTTCCTCAGCTAGAGTTTGCATTCCGCAGCTGAGGTAGTTCTGCCAGGCAATGAAAGGTGAAGGGGTCTGGTGAAGAGGTGCTGGTGGGATGGGATGATGATGAAAATGATGATGTTGATGAGGGAGGCAGTACGGTGACAAAAGCAGATTAGGCTGAAATGCCTGGACTGGAAGACCACTGTTGCTGGAAAGGAGACCAAAGGGAAGAGGGTGGCTCTGGAGTATCTACAGGAAAGATGGAAAATTATGCACAAAGCTCATGTTGATGCATTCAGTCGTTGCTGTGTTTGTGATGATGTAACGTGAGACCTGATGATAAGATGGCTGCAGATGGTACTTGACCAGGATGAGTTTGCTCAAGTTGAACTTGTATGTGAATCGCTTGCCTTTGGTCTTTTGCAGGATGCGCTTGTTGTAGTAATACCTGAATATATCATCAGGTACCCCGGCATCTATTTTAGTAATTTTTAAACAAAAATGATGAAAATGTCTTTTGTCACATTCACGAGTCTCTACCTTAGTGCTCGACTGAGCTTGTCGTAGTTCATGTGTGGCTTTCCTTTCCTCTCGCCCCACAGCCGGGCAAGCCTCTCGGGGTCGCGAATGACAAACTCGCCCCACTCGCGCCCCCAACCGATGGCGGCGCCCTGGCCTCCGCTGCCCAGCAGTTCCAGCAGGAAGTGCCACAATTGTACCTGACGTGAGCCCGGAGACCACACAGGCTTGTAGGCCCAGTCGGGAAAAAGCACTGCTACCAGGAGAGGAAGACAACAGGTCACTACTGTGGGTTGCTGTTTTTTTTATTTTTGCTTTATTATTACATGCATTTCAAAGTTGTATACCAGTCATAATTACCGTTAATTTTTTGACTATAAGGCGCACCTGATTATAAGCCGCCACCCATCAAATTTGACGCGAAAACGACATTTGTTCATAAATAAACCGCACTGGACTCTATGCCGCAACTGTCCTCACTGTATTATGGGATATCTACACCAAAAGATATAACCCGATAATACTTTATTTGACATCGGCATCACAAGACTGTCATAAAACCAAATGAACCACCATGAAGCTTTGAACCAGCTGGCCGCAAAGCTTCATTGCTTCAAAAAGCTTCATTTGACCATATCTGCGCCTCTGTTGGACCCAGTCAACCTCTGTTGCCACCTGCTGTCAACACTGTTGTCGTCCAACATGCCTCTGAGCATGCATTGTAGCGCTACAGATAAAAATAGTCAAAATTCATGTTCTGTGCTAATCATTTCTTTAGTTACTGTTCCATTTGTTTCATTAATTGCTAGTTATAGTATTTGGTAGCACTTTATTTGACAGTGACGCCATAAGACTGTCACAAGATGATCATAATTATGACATGACAATGTCAGGATGCATTATTGAATGCTGATAACAGATGTCATGTAATGTCATCCGGCAAATGATCTTACTTTTAAATTGATGTAAAACAATCTGAGCTGGACATAAATGGAGTTAGTGATATAATTTGCCGGATGACACTAATTGACATCTGTTATAAGCATTCAATAACGCCCATGATAGTGCCATATCAGTGCTATGACGGTCTTATGACACCACTGTCAAATAAAGCGTTACCTATTAACCCAAATGAATTGACACATAAACCGCACTGGACTATAAACCGCGGGATTCAAAATTAGGGAAAAAAGTAGCAGCTTATAGTACGAATATTTTGGTACACTATTGGACAGCAACTGTATTAAAAAACACGGTAACACTTTACAATAAGGGTCCTTTAATTAACATTAGTTAATGCATTTCTTTCAATAACTAATGTTTAAGTAACATTACAATAATTAATATAATTGCTTATCTAACATTTATTAATATATTAAATAACATGAGTTAATGCATTAGGTAATGCATAACCAGACAGTAACTAATGGTTTAGTAAAAATTAAAAATCTATTTAGGCCTATATAAGTTTAGGGTTTAGGGTTTAGGGTTTGGGTTTGTTAACTTAGCATTTATAATTTCTTAGTTACTGTAAGTGTAGCACACGTATTCCTTAACTAAGAAATTATATATGCTTAAGTTCCCCCCTCTTAACCTTTATTAACCATTACTGAATGCATTTTGGACCCTTATTGTAAAGTGTACCACATGTGTCCCTTAACTAAGAAATTATATATGCTTAAGTTACCCTCCCTTAACCTTTATTAACCATTACTGAATGATTTTTGGACCCTTATTGTAAAGTGTAGCACATGTGTCCCTTGACTAAGAAATTATAAATGCTTAGTTTACCCTCCCTTAACCTTTATTAACAATTACTGAATGCATTTGGACCCTTATTGTAAAATGTAGCACATGTGTCCCTTAACTAAGAAATTATAAATGCTTAATTTACCCTCCCTTAAGCTTTATTACCAATTACTGAATGCATTTGGACCCTTATTGTAAAGTGTAGCACATGTGTCCCTTAACTAAGAAATTATAAATGCTTAAGTTACCCTCCCTTAGCCTTTATTAACCATTACTGAATGAGTTTTGGACCCTTATTGTAAAGTGTAGCACATGTGTCCCTTAACTAAGAAATTATAAATACTTAAGTTAACAAACCCTAACCCTAAACCCTTACCCTAACCTATATAGGCCTATATACAGTATATTTTTAATTTTACCAAACTATTAGTTACTGTCTGGTTATGCATTAACCAATGCATTAACTAATGCATTAACTCACGTTAATTAATATATTAATAAATGTTAGATAAGGAATTATATTAATTATTGTAATATTACTTAAACATCAGTTTTCTTAAAGTACGTTAACTAATGCATTAACTCATATTAATTAATATATTAATAAATGTTAGATAAGGGATTCAATGAATTATTGTCACGTTACTTAAACATGAGTTGTTGTCTAAAAATGCATTAACTAATGTTGAATTAGGGACCCTTATTGTAAAGTGTTACCAAAAATACTTTTCCTTCAAATGTATTAGTCACCATTGGATTGCGAGTGAAAAAATAACATAGAAATAGCCAAGTCGTGCATGAGCCACAACAGTAAACAATCCCTCCACCCCTCTCTCCCCCACGAAAAAAGGAGGGGAAATCAAAGCCTCACACCAATGTTGCATATTAGTCACAACATTGGACAGGCGTTCAAAAAATCTGCTTCTTTGCGCATGCTAAATTGGACATCAGTCACCACACACACGCACACTTAGTTACTTCTACTCCAATAAGGTGATGAAAAATGTCCTTGTGAGGATGTGCACTGCATCTGAGGGAGGACAAAAACAATAACGTAAAAATGCAATGTTGATGCATCCATTTCAAATACATTTAAGAACAGAGCATGTCATTTGATATGTGAAATGATTACTAAAAAAGTTACCTTAATGGAGAGGAGTGAGGAGGATGATGAGATGAGGTGGTCGGCTTAAAGGGCGAGAGAAGACTGAAGGATGGTTGGAGCTCAATCTTAAAACACAGACACCACAAGGCAGCACTCCCTCCTTCTCCTCCCCCGTCCCACCGCAAGATGGACCAGTTGATAGATGAATAGACGGATAGACAGACAAGCAGTGAGGCAAAGAGAGACAGGTCTCACTTACTGATAGATATAGACAAGTTTTGCAATTTTAGACTGTCTTTGAAGGTGACACCTAACTTATATGGATAGACAGACAGTCTGACAGACGGTCTTCAGCTGACGGAGTTGTGTGAGGAAAAAAATACAATATCAGACTGTCAACTGATAGACAGATAGACAGACCAACCGTTGTGGAACATTGCTGATGATTCACAATTGTCATTAATTTACAGTGATGAGAAAGATACTGATCTTGCATTACATGATCTTGAAAGGAATTTTTATTGATCAGAGAAATTCCAGCAAAAGCTTTCTGCTGCAAAATGTGCGGTTTTACATATAGGACATACCAATACTAAAAATGATAGACATTTCGAATAATAAATATAATCATATGCAGACAAGTTAGTTAAAGAAAAGTTAACAAGTATAAAACCTTTGGTATACACAAAGTGAAAATTCATCCGCGAACTACGGCGAAAATGTCACAACGACGGTGTATCTTGAAAATCGTTGGCTATAATTGCCATCTCTAAATTGTTGCCACGATAACTGCTCCTTTTTATGGCTGGGTTAAAACAAAAGCGGTTGCGCGGTGTCTGTAAATGGGTGTCTCTAGGGTAAAACAGACAAATTAAAAATAGTTCGGGAGCTTAATGCGCCATGAAACTGTTATGGCAGCATATAGACTAAAGGTGTAACGGTACATGTATTTGTATTGAACCGTTTCGGTTCTGGGTGCTCGGTTTGGAACGGAGGTGTACCGAACGAGTTTCTGACGTAACATAACCCTTACTTTTCGAGGCTGTGAGTCAATCGGGTTACAGTTTCTTTGTGTATATTTACTCCGTCTTCTCTACTATAATGAGGACCAACACGGTAGGACAGTTAAGAAATGTCAATGGCGCGACAACGTTGCCGCCGCGAGAACGCAGTGAAACGCAGGCGTTAAAGTCAATCAGCCAATGCACACCAGTCGCAGTGCGGCCGCGTGTTAGACACGTCCCATAAGCGGCTCAAAGCGACGCACGAGAAAAGAACGGCAGAGTTTATTATTTGACGCGAGACGCGGCCCTCCTGCGTCTATAGACCCTACCCACGTGACGTCACAACTCCGCTCTACTGAATGGTACCGCCCAATTGACCGTCAAAACATAGTGTTAACCTGTTACGGCTACGTACATTCCTCCTATTTACGGCGTGTTTTTCTGCTTCTTAACATTAATAATCAAAATGGTGAAGGCGTGTGTGGCTGTTGGTTGCACTAACAGAGAAGATGGAAGGAGAGACTTGAAGTTTTACCGTATTCCGAGGGATCCAAAGAGGAAAGCGAAATGGACGGCTGCAATTCGACGTGAAAACTGGGCACCAAAAAATCACCACAGACTATGTAGTAGTCATTTTATATCCGGTAAGATGCATTTAAGATATACTTAGAGGGTTTTGGGCTGACAAATAACCACAGTTAAGATCATTGCTAGGCTAATCGCCGACAACATACACGTATGTATGTAGTGAGAGTGCTATCGCTAAACCATATAAACATTAAAAGCCTTATCTCCATTGACAAACGACATGAAATACATTAGACTTGACGGTGGATGTTAGCAATAACAAAAGATTTGAAAATTTCGTAACTCACCTTTCCAAGCACAAGATAGATTCCTGCCGAATTTTCGTGGACGAGGACCTGTTTCACCCAACCAGCAACGAAGTATTTATAAGCCTCCAAGCTCTTGAAGTTTTTCAAATTTTCGTGAGAATAGGCTGATTTTGTGTGGACAAGATAATTGTAAATATCAGCGTAGCAGATGTCAGGCAGACAGGGCGAAGACAGTGGGTCGAAAAACATCGATTTGGGCATCAAATATGGATCTGGCGACTGTATAGAACCAAGCTTTTCCACATAACGCCTTTTATGCAACACATCCAGTGAGTTTACGGCATCAGAAAGCACCGGGTCTTCCATGAAATGCATTTTAAATTCCTCGATCAATTGAAACCAATGCTAATACAGAGACAAAATGACGGACAAGTGGGCGGAACCATACAGCGAGCACGTGGTTTTGTGACGTCGGTAGGTAGGGTCTATACTACTTGCTAGGATCGGGCAGACGGGAAGTCACTCGTGTAAAAGTACGGTGGATCCGGTCGATTTTCAAACTAATATGCAATTGTAACCCACTTTTGAGTCCATCAGATCTCTTGAGTGGTAGGTCAGGGCACAGTTGACTTGTCTTTGTTGGTTTACTGCTGTCTTCTCTGCTATAATAATAACCAACACGGCCCCGTGTTCAATACAAAACCCTCCTACCACAACAAAACAAGTAGGAACTAATATTCACATAGGAACTAAAGTTATACAACATAAAATATACAATATAAATGAATACTAAATCACATTTGTAAAATATAAACACATAATAAAATAAATGAATAAAATAAATTGAAATGAGAAATAATAAGAATAATACACAGATCCTGCTTACACAATTAAATTTATTAATTTCTGTGTGGCGCTTTAACTTGAGAAAATCCACCAATAAAGCTTTTGAAAACCGTTAATAAGAAAAAGATTGATTGAGGCATTTCATTTGTAAAATACATGTTAAAATCTTTGTCATTGGGATTGCTTTTCTCTTTAGCACAATACTTCTTTTTTCTTCTTTCTTTCAGAAACAAAGATGACCAATACACGGGGTCTGAAAGGCAAATTGTTGTTGGATTATTATCTTTAAATACCCGCTACTTTTTGAGCAGAATTCTAGCTTTGTATAGGCCAGTGCTTCTCAGTTATTTTCTGTTACCCCCCCCCCCCCCCCCCAGGAAAACGTAAATGTTCCGCCCCCCCCTTTGTCTATCAAATTCTTATTATCATAAGTACACCTCTGCATAACATTGTGTCCTTTTTAATATTAAAAAAAAAGTAATATAAACAACTTACAATAAAGTGTAAAAAAATAAATAATAACAAATTCAAATTGATTAGCAACATTAACTCATGAAGACAATATGCCAAACAATTAGACCGAAAAAACAAAAATTAATAGAGCAAAAACGACAGTGTCATTAGACAGAGGGATGGTTTTTATTTCTGCTGCAGGCGGTATCAGTTCCTTTGCTATGGTGTGGGGTTATTTAACACTGAGCAACTTGGTATGCCACATTATATGATGCTAACAGTGCTCACTAGTTTTCTGATGTAACACTGACAAAGCGGGACGATTGTTGGCAAAATTGGGCACGTTTTCGCTGAAAAAAAAAAAAATCTTGCTGTCCGCTTTGAACATTTTTAGACAAAGTAAACAGACTGGTCTTTCCTCCTCTCCCGCTGTACTAAAACTCAAAGCCAAATGCTACATACGCCTCGTCTTATCTTTTCATATCTCCAGTGCTCTTTGCTGTGTGCTCTTCTTTGGTTCAAAAATACTGCGCACATGCTGAAAATGGGAGCGCCACTGCATGCCACCCACTGAGTGGATGTGAAATTACACTTTATTCTAGTACGGCAAAAAAGTATGTTTCCCAAGGTCACATGCGCCACCCCCAGCATCGCTCTGCGCCCCCATGGGGGGGGCCCGCCCCACTATTTGAGAAGCACTGGTAGAGGCTAATGTTCCTATTGTTGAAAGCACAAAAGTGTGTAATAAACAACTATCACATTTATATTTTGCATTTTGTTTTCTTACTGTACTGAAAATGAACCGAACCGTGACCTCAAAACCGAGGTACGTACCGAACCGAGATTTTTGTGTGCCGTTACACCCCTAATATAGACATATTGTTGAATTGTTCTATCAAACACAACAGTTCTTTTTGCTTAAAATACAGCAGTTTATTTTAAAAAGGGGTGGAAGAGCAGAAACTGCTTTTTCAGCCTTGTCTGTGTTTTCCGCCATATATATTCTGTATGGAAAAATGCAAGTTCAGACTGACAGACAATGTGTTAGTTTGTTTGACAGACAGATGGATTGACAATATTGTGTAAGGAAAATTATTTCATTCAGTCTTTAAAAGCAAATGCTGACTTGGGTTGACAGACAGACAGACAGGTCTCAGAGTCTGATAGATTGACATAGTTGGGTGTGAAAAAGACTACCATTTGAGACTGTCTAAATTAAAGAATAGATGGATTGATGATACTGGCTTAGTGTAAGGGGGGGACTGTGGCTCCATTCTGTCTGTGAAGGTGACACTTGACTTGGCGGGATGCACGTGTGGACATCCACGACTCGTCAATTTAACCTCTTACACTAAACTAGTAGCTCCAAAAGGCCGCATGTAAGAACTATATAAAAATGTGTTATGGAAATGAACTTTGTTTTTTACATTTGTAAAACAGAAAAAGACATCAATCACTTGACGTCTGTAATTTGAGAATGTCGCTTGGGGCAGTACCTGACTTACATGCAGAAAATAAACAAATGTGATTTTGCAAGTGTTTTTGTGACACCTCATAAATGAAGAGATCAAACAATAAATAGAATTTCAAAACAGAAACTGCCCGTGGCAGTACAATCGCAAAAGTAAATTTACACGCACGCAGTCTCGCACACGCGCTTGAACTTGTCGCGACGTGGAGATGGGATAGCTGACACCGGAGGCTTTTAATTTGAGTGTAAACACAAATAGTCTGCCAGACATGCATCAATTATGAATGTGGCTAATTGACTTTTAGCATCTTAGGGGTCACCCCCCCCCCAAAAAAAAGAAAAAAACAAAAGCCTGAAACCAAAATCGCACATGCATTCCTCTAAATCTGCTATGTAAACATGACATCATCATTAGGCTATCTGAATTTGTTTAAAATCCCAGTATAATTGCATGAAACGAAAGAAGATTTTAGATTTTAAATAAAACACTGTAAAACTATTTTTAAAAATGTAAATGTTTTCAACACTGAATTTGGACATTTAAAGAAACACTTGGTAACTTTTCAGTTTTAGTCGAGTTTAGCGACGCCGGTGGTGAACAAAAGCGGTGTTTTGCTTTAAGGAAGACTGCGTTTCCCATGAGGACCAGTGCACACCCGCATAGTGTCGTAAAATTGTGATGGTGGCCTGCAGATGGATTAAACCAGTGGTTCTTAACCTGGGTTCGATCGAACCCCAGGGGTTCGGTGAGTAAGTCTAAGGTGCTCGGCAAAGGTAAAGAAACACAGAGCCCTATTTTCGTACGCTGATTAAATCTAGGCAAAGGGGATTTTTAGACCAGGTTTTGGACTTGTTTGCTCCCAATTTACAGGTTTACTTCATTTCTTTTAACTGCTAGTCCTCGATCTAATGGGAGGAGGAACTTGTTTGCTCAGTGGAAGGTTGACTCGCACTTGGTATAAGGGCATACAACAGACCAATGGGCAGCGTGGTCTCAAAGTTTTGACCTGTCTATAAAACATGCAGTCAAAATGAGACGAATTTTGAACGGGAATTCTCTAAATTATTAGCTTGCTAGCTTAGGTACATTGGTTTTGAATTTTTTTAAAATGCTTTTTTTATCTAATTCCTAAGGGTTCGGTGAATCCACATGTGAAACTTGTGGGGTTCGGTACCTTTAGCAAGGTTAAAAACCACTGAATTATTTGGACATTTCCAGCGGCTGTGTGAAGTATGAAAAGTAATAGGCTAACGAATATAGCTGTGGCTAAATAATAGCATATGACGGTTAGCAACCGTGTGGCTAACCACCCCACCCGAACACATCAGCGTTGAACAGTTTGGTTGGGGAGTAGGCGTCATGCCAGCAAATGAAAGATATATCATCACAAATGTTATGAAAATATAGTGGTAACTCTAAATATGAAGTTAATTCGTTCCAGGACTTTGTTTGTAAGTCAAAGTGGTTGTATGTCAAGCAGGATTTTCTCATAAGAATACATTATAACTAGAGCTGTCAAACGATTAAAAATTTTTGAGTTAATCACACCTTAAAAATTAATTAATCGTAATTAATCGCAATTCAGACAATCACTAAAACATGCCATATTTTTTCTGTAAATTATTGTTGGAATGGAAAGATAAGACACAAGACGGACATAATCATTCAACATAGTGTACATATGTACTGTATTTTTTTTATAAATAAATCCACAAGATGGCATTAAAATTATTAACATTCTTTCTGTTAAAGGGATCCACGGATAGGAAGACTTGTCATTTTTAAAAGATAAATTTGAGTACAAGTTATAGTCATTTTATATTAAAATTTTAAATGGGAATGCCATTTCGCTTTGCATTGAGCGCTTTTCTTTTTGTGAATATTATTTTTTTTGAGAGATAGGAATATTATTTTTGTTGTGCTTTCACTAAATGATACTGTAGCGACTTAACTGTTCCGCCCAAATGCATGGTAGGAAGTTGGGCAACCATGACTGTCAGTACTGGCTGCAAATGGTATACAATATGTTCTATGTTGTATTCAATTAGGCGTGTTAAGAAAAAAATCTTCTCTTGCTCTGCCCAAATAAATGATGGGAAGTTGGGCAACCATGACTGTTAGTAGTGGCTGCCAAAAGTTAAGCCAATAAAAGGCGCGGTCCAATGAACGCCTGTGCCCACTCGCATTTCTCTGCCTTTACGCTCTCAATGTGCTAAAACGGTGTCATTGTAAACTGTTTGAGGCAACGCATGAACGGGTCATTCCGCGCATGCGTTAATTGCGTCAAATATTTTAACGTGATTAATTATAAAAAAAGACAGTTGGCGTGTTGGGTTGCACAAGTTCTGAAATAAAACAAACAAAAAAACCTGACGAAGCTGGCAATCTTTTCGGCGATGGTACCACAATAATAATTGTCACCTTAACTTATAAAGACTGACGAATGGAGGTTGAGGAGTATTGCCCAGCAGTTCACAGACACGCACCCCGCGGTCATATTTTTCTATCATTTCCATCTTCATTTCAATGGTAAGCCTCACCATTTTTCTTTTTTCACCATCTGCTTTAACATTCTTGGAACCCATGTTGATTTCTCTCCCAAGAAAATCCGCCGTGTTAAATAGTAAATATATAGTCGTATATCTTGCATGTTGTCAGGTGTAGAAACAAATGGCGAGACGAATTTTACGTCGGATGTCGAAAAGATTGTGTGTCGAAGCGATCGTATGTCGAGGTACCACAATATTTTATGAAGGTTGAAAAGTTATCTAGTGTTGCTTTAACTTATCGGTGTCTGATATCGACAATGGGCATTTGGAAAGTGAATGATCACGAGCAGCCCCTCCCAGTTTAAATAGATTTGCCATCTATTGCTGTCAATTGCACTGAAATATTTACCTAACATCGTCCATTTTCCTGCTCATGTGCATTTGCATAGAAAACAATTTGGGTTATTTTGCGTCGTCACGTCAAAAGAAAAAGCAAGAAAAACAAAAGCTCCCTGGCAGATGTCAAAACGCTCATATAGTAATAGCAGCAAACAATTGTGGGAATAAAAAGCCTGATATCCCAGGCGACACTCTGAAACAAGCCTTGTCTGCCTCAGTCAACAGTATTATTGCGACTGTGACAAATTTGGTGTGTGTGTGTGTGTGTGTGTGTGTGTGTGTGGAGGGTGGCAGGGGGTGCATGTGTGTGAGAGAGAGGGTTAAGTCTGGATTTGATCCTGTGCTAAAAGGACTGTTTGTTTTGCGGCTGACGAGAGGTCGCTTTAATCTGACGCTTAGCTTCGCACTCTTTATCCTAATACTCATCCTGCCCTTCATCTCAATCCTATCACACATATACACACGGATTTAAATGAGCAGAACACTTCTTCATACACACACATTGTAACATACACTCAACATCTAAACCAGTGCTTCTTAGCAACTGGGGTTCGGTGAGTTAGCCTCAGGGGTTCGGTGAAGGTTAAGAAACGCAGAGCCCGATTTTGTACGCTGACTAAATCTAGGCAAAGTAGAATTTTAGAACATGTTTTGGACTGGTTTGCCCTCAACTCACAGGCTTTATTCCATTTCTTTCAAATGCTAGCCATCTATCCAATGTGAAGAGAAATCGGTTAGCTCAGTGGAAGGTTGACTGGCACTCGATATGAGGAAGTATAACAGACCTACAGACAGCGTGAACTGCGTCGTGTGCTTAAAAAAAAACAAAAAAAAAACGTTATTTCACGCATGAAAATATGTGATGCAAGAATGTGATAATAAAATGAGGGTGTAGACATGAAAACAAAAAAAGGTACAGAGTGAAATGAAATGAGTTTAATTTCGTTTACCAACATGGAAATCAACAGCAAAAAGCAACATTTCACCTGTGAAACTCTGTACTTTTAGCAAGGTTAAGAGCCACTGATCTAAACCCACTAATAGAACACATACAAACATTTGGAAAAACACACACGGACTAATAAACACAAATCTTTAATCACAAACGCAGAGGCGTCACGTCCCATTAGGCAAAGCAGGCAATTGCCAAGAGGCCCCCAGCTAGCAGGGGCCCCCAGAGTGCCAACAGATTTGGCACACGCAGCTTTACTGCACTGGCGCAGCGACAAGTGTAGGGAGTGTTTCAGTACCATGGAATCATTTGGCAGATTATCTAACAATTCAGTTATCAATCCCAATCAGCACTAACCATATCACGTAGATTATACATGTTTAAGAAAGTCCAATAAGCTATCAATACCACATGATTGTTTAAAGCGTTACTCACCAAGTACTCTCTGGAAAGTCCTTGCCGAGTTGTTTGCTGTGATTTTCACAGGCCACCTCATTATTCATGTGACTACTTAAAGAAATGGTGATTTTTCCAAAAAAGTCTATTAATGGGTCTATCGTATTCCTCGTTTAATACTCTATAAGAAAAATACAACATATATGCATCTAAAATAATCCTAAACGATTTTATTAGCAATTTTAATACTCCTTTTAGCAAGATTCCTCGGGTATGTGTACGTTCCCAAAGCAACCAGTCCTGTTATTGTCCTACGTCACAAGTGCTGCGTATTCTGGGAGTGAGAATAGGTGTAAGGTGCGTATTTCGAGCAGAGGACGGCCACCTGTTAAAATGTGTGGGTCCATGAACGAATTTAAGTACATCTATATGATTCAGTGTAATGTGCTTAGTTTTCGCCACTTTTATGGCCAAGATGACCGCACGTGCACGGAGCGCGCACTTGCGCCCCCCCACCTTTGTGTTCATTATACTGCGCGAATATGTATGTGTGTCACGTGACTCAGAGTGAGAGTGGGTGGCGATCTGGCCTTTTTTTAATTGGCAAAATGAAGAGAAGTTATCCTTCTGGAAGCGAAAAAAGAAAGAAAAAAAAGCTGAAGAGGAGAAAAGGAAGCAAGACAGCGGTGAGTGTACTATGTTACTGTAGTTTTATGTCCCAATGTAGTAGAAGCACTGCAGACTAGTAGTAGTACCGGATTACATTTGTACATTTGCTGATGTGCCTTTTACAATAAAACTTGATATACATTTTCATCTGGGAATTTTTTCCCGCAGGTGTCAGTCTCCCCCAGGGCAGCTGTGGTGACAATAGAAGCTTACATCCACTGAGTGTGGAGTGAATGAATAATGCAATGGGGGTGGCACTTTGAGTGTCCTAAAAAGCGCTCTCTGAAAGCGAGGCGTTATTAGACTTTTATTGAATATGCTATTGCTCCAAGTTCAACTGTCCCCATTGCTTGCACACGCTCGAAAGGCCCCATGTTGCTTGGGGCCCCCGGGCACCCTTGCTATGCCTCAGCACACAGGTGTACGCAAAAAGACACAGGGCTGGGTGTTCTGGTATAAAAAAATTAAAAAAAAAGATGACTTTCATGTTCTCTTCATACAGTATTTTAAAAAACTTTTTTGATTGATAGTTTTGTATGATCTAAACTTGAGAAACTCAAGAGTAGGTCAACTTTTTTGTTAACATGAAGTAAATATTAAGCAACGTCAAATAAGAGCACTGAGCCGACTCTTGCAAACAACACTTATCACGGTCAATCGTCACTACAGTGGATAGCGATTCGAAATTTGACACTTAAGAGCTTTTACTATTTTTTTTGGTCATTTAACCCCTTCAGACCTGAGCAGGCTGCTGAAGAACATGACACGTTTGTGTCTCTAAACCAATAAATACACTAAATTTAGTTGCTATTGCTACTTTTCGGAGATGATTGGACAAATATTTACCCATTGAAATCAAATCATGAGGTTTAGCACACCCTCTTTGATATTTTTAGCTCTTTGATAATGGCTGAGACAAAATGAAACTTCAAAAAGGCAACAGAAGTGCTCATTTCTTATCCAAAAACACATTAACGTTAAAAATAACCATAAAAGCATGAAATATCCTCGACCAAAAAATTGCACATTGTACTGGTGTTTGAGTGGAGTACAAATCAGCGAAAATATATATTTTTTTGCCCAGCAGAAAAAAATGTGGGTCTGAAGGGAATCAAAAATTTAAACATTAACAATTATTATATATATATTTTTAGTAATTATTGTTTATCATATACTGTATATTTATAAATAAATTCATACAATATTAAATTAATGAAATTAAAATGAATAAAAAACAAAATACACACTGGTTACGGCCCTGATTAACATTCTAAAGTTTTTTTGTTTTGTTTTTTTTTCAAAGTATTTAATTCATTTCCTGCCATTGACGAAGACAGATGTCCAGTTTACTCTAGTCCAGGGGTCATGAATTAAAAATCCTCTGGGTCCGAAATTAAAAAATTACAACAATCTTGGGTCCGGATATATTTTTAATGCTTCATTTTTTTCCCAAAAATACAAACGTATTTTTACGTGGCCATGCTGATAATTACAACATTCAAAATGTAAATAAAATATAAAAGGTGCATAAAACTAAAAAAGTGCTTTAATTGAATCATTAAATCGCAACACAAGAGAATGTTCAAGACTTCTTTTTTTTTTTTTAATTATGGATGCTGACAGGGGGATTTGCTTTATTTTTTGACAGACCTCTTCTTTTTGCTTTCCATCAACAAAGTTTCAGCAGCTACAGTCATACAATCTTGACAATCGGTGCGTCACTGAAAGACTTTTTGTTTTGACCCAATATCCACGCTATTCTGAGGGAGAATTCATTTGTGCGTTGCTGTGCAGTGAATAAATGAACCATGAGCCTTGAGGTGCGATCATATTGAGCCCTAAATTCCGCTATTTTTTGAGAACGGATGGCAAAGTTCATAGGGAAACTTTGCAAAAAAAGCTGCGTGCTTCGTCTCATAGTGCGTTTTCAAATTCCTGCTTTTTACAAGCGCTACCTCTCTGAATGAGTCTCAGATGAGGCATAACGGTCTAGTGCTGCCGCCAGGTAAAATGAACAAAAATGTGTTGGTCCACTCCTCCTTAAACACTCTGTTTTCTGCATCAATCTTGCGTAGTTTTGAGCACGCCATTTGCCGTACCTTTTCGCCTCCTCCTCCAACTTCATTCGGCTCAGTTTTTGGCTGTCACTCCGCGGAGTCTGGAAAGCGAGTGCGAGACATGCTGTTCTAAAAATAACTTTCAAATGCTTCACTCCCATTGGCTGGCTCACGTGCGTCACCGCTTATGGTTTTTGTTGGTTGCCTGCCTCCACTCTGCAAACCAGCAGAAAAAAATGATTTTTGTTGCTGCAATGTGTATTAGTCCGGACAGCTTGAGATCCAGTCCAGACGGCTTGGGGGTCCGGAACCGGACCGAGGTCCGCGGTTCCCTGACCTCTGCTCTAGTCTATATGGTAAGGCTCGCTGTGAATGCTCATGTTTCAGTTCGTACATTCGCCCCTCCCATTCCAAATGAATTGGACGTCTTGTACCGTCAATGGCATCCAATGAGTTCAATGTAAGAGCCCTGTAGGAGTAAAAAAATATAAAACTGTAATTTGTATATGAATGGGTTAAAACAGCAAACACATCATTATATCATCATACAAAGTCAATATTAACAAATGATAAATGAAATAAAAATAAATATAAAAACATACGAAAGAAATTCACTGAAAAATCCAAAGAAAGTATAAAAATACTTATGGTCTCACTGTTTAAGTATTTTCTTTATTTGTTTTATTAGAAAAATCAATGACACCATGGATTGTTTACATTTTAATTTCTCTATTAATATCATTGTTAATTTGTAACAGTCTGCATCACCGTCAATTAGAAGTGCTAATTTTGTCAATTTATAAACCAGCCAAAACAGACAACATTCCTGCCACGTTTAATCGATCAAATATGTCACAGCTGATTACTGAAATCGACCTTAACATTTTCATGCACGAATTGCGATAACTTGAATAAGGATTCTTTACCCAAACGTTTTTGTAACTCTATAGACATGATCAGAAATGCAAGAATAACCTAGATCTCCATTGTAGTGACTACTACGATGGTTGGGGTTACTCGATCATGATTGATTCGTCGCTAAGTAATAAGACACCTGAATAGTAACACTTGAAAAAAAAAAAGAACACATGAAGGCACTAATACACACACACACATAAAAACACCCTTGTGGTCTGTGGCCTTTCCTCAACATCAAAGGCAGCACATTGTGCAGTGTGTGTGTGAGTGTGTTTTGAAGAGGATGATGGTATTGCGGGAGATGAGAGTGACGCTGAAGCGTCTTAAGGGTCAAATCGAGTTAGCCTTCTAAGCGGGACACAGGCTTTACTGCACGTACATAACTGTGTGCATGCGCTTACATTTGACTCAAGCACTTAAGGGCGAGAACATAAGATGAGTGTGGAAATCCATCCAAAGATGTCATAGATGAAAATCTATTCCAAGAGAATGGCTCTATATTTCACCATACAAATATGCACAAACAGTAGATACACAGTGAGGAGCAGAAGTATTTACACCCCTTGAGATTTTGTAGGTTCACCCACTTAGAAATTAGGTAGAGGTCTGAAATTTCAATCATTTCCATTTATAGAGACATAATCTAAAAAATATAATCCAGAAATCACATTGCATGTTTTCTTACTAATTTATTTGTAATTTTAGGGGGGTTCTTAAGTATTTGCACCCCTGATAATCAGCAATAATTATGACACTCAAAGAGTTGTCAGTTTACCTTAAAAAAAAAGTCCACCTTTACCCTATGAGGAACCACTCACCCATCACCCGTTTGAGCTCATAATTGTTACCTGTGCACCCCACACAGAGTCATAATCCAACTGCTACTATGGACAAGACCAGAGAGCTTTCGAAAGATACCAGAGAAAAGAAATGTTAAACTCCACAAAGATGGAAAAGGCTATGGGACAAATGGAAAGCAGTTTGGTGATAATAAATTAACAGTTGCAAGGCTGGCCCAGCCTATACGCAGACTATGCAGCTGCTTAGGGCCACCACTAGGGGGCCCCCAATCTGGCAAGCGCATTTTATACGTTGTTAAAAGAGCATCGTGAATAATGTGGCGTGCATTGCCGTTTATCTATGCAAAAATCCATTTTCTTGTCATTACAATCTGGCAATTTGGGGAGTGACGTTGAACTTGCTTTGTGATGATTGGTGCTCAAACTTGACTGTAAAATAGATGCAAGATTATGTCGAAGAGAATTTATCCTTTGGAGCAGAGAAACGAAAGAAGAAGAAAATCAGAGAAGAAAAGAAAACAGTATCAAGGTAACAGAGCATGTTGTTGAAGTTGTTGTTGTGCAAGACACTCCGACTTTAACGTTGTTGTCAGCTGAGCTTGTCAATATGTCGTACTGGTAAATGCCATTAGCCGCAGTGCCCCCGCTGCCTACGCGCCGCCTAATATGGACTGCTGTCACCGTACAATATTCGGATACTCATCAAGGGACGTCATGCCGTCGCTGTTTTTACTGCGGCATGACAGCATCGTAAACAATGGAGGCGGACGATCACGACGTGGCATTCCTGCTCTTTTCTTTTCCACACGTTTTTCTTGAACCTTCAAACTACGTGACGTCTCAATAATATGTTTGAATTCAGTGCCCATTTGGGGTCCTCCCATCGTGGATAAGGTGAAGTTGAGCGTTTTTTACTGCGCTCGTCTCCCGAGTTGTCTCCGGTCAGCCAGCTGCGGGGCTGGCCCCTCCCAACTCAATGCCGACCAAAAATGAGTACTTTATATAAAAATGCGTAGAGGAAAATTAAACCCCGAAAAAGTGACCTGCGTGGTACCCCCAGTCAAAGAGGCGAGCAATCAGTTTTTTTCCCCAAGTCATTTCTGCCTGTCAAAACTGTTGACACTTCCAGGATCGCTACTTTTATGCACAAGTTTACAGGAAATACACGCAGCGCCACACCATATGCTTCTATTTGTTATTTTCCAAGTGGTGAGAGCGCATTTGAGCATCGATCGTAACATCCCAAGTAATGATGTCAGGCTTACGTTGTTTTATAAAGATTTATTTCTATCTCAACTCGGCGCCTATTCGTAAAAGTGCTCTCCCTTCACTCTCGCTCCTGCGTGATGCGTTCAACTGCGATCACGAAAAAAACAGTGATCACATAATAATGACAGTAATGTGTAGTGATTTTAAAATTTGCCACGGGCAACTAATGAGTTTCCGGTTCAGAGGTAAACCGCGCGGGCGACGACGTAACACATTAGACTTCTCATTTCTGGGGGGGGGTGTTAAACGCACCTTAAACGAAGTTTGGAAAGGTAAAAAAAATAGCCGGCAAAATACCCTGGAGAAAATTATCTGTCTCATTGCATTTATATCGCACATTATTATCAAGTAGTATGCCATGTATCAGCCTACGGTGAATCTACTTAATTAGTTGAGCATTCCCCACAGTACACGTTTTTGTTGACGAATATTTTCCTGGGCTGAATTTTGCTCCACGTAATCATATGTTGTACTTTGGATGATTCAAAGGAGCTATTGAGAAGTATCTCAGTATGGAATTGGTGGTGGAGTGCCGTCCTCTTCACAAGATGATGGTTTTCCCAAATGTACAATTCAAGGAAACGCTTGGGAATGTCGTGTACATACTTAAGTGATCAAGAATCAAGAAAGATGCACAAAGGTTACAATTTTAATTCATTTTTACAAAAATATGGGCCCCTTGGTATTATTTTGCTTAAGGCCCCCGAATGGCCTGGGCCAGCCCTGACAGTTGCAGCAATTATTAGAAAATGGAAAACGCTAAACATGACATAATCAGTTGTATGGGGGACGGGAAACTGATAAGCATATGCTTCTTCCCGTCCGCCTTTGTCTTCCTCTTCGGTTCCTTCGGGCAAATCATATCACATTTTGTAATTGTCAATGATTGTCAATGATACCGATGATGATGACAATAAAATTATTTTAAAAAATAAATAAAAAATACACCTCCGACTGGAGCTCCATTTAAAATCGCTCCTCGCGCGGCATCGCTCATGATGAGAAAAGTGAGGGCTCAGCCTAGAACTACACGGCAGGAGCTGGTCAATGACCTGAAGAGAGCTGGATGCACAGTTTCAAAGACTACTGTCAGTAATACAATACGGTGCAATGGTTTAAAATCATGCATTGCTCAGATTTCCCTGTTGAAGTCAGTACATGTGAAGGCCCATTTGAAGTTTGCCAGCGATCATCTGAATGATTCAGAGGCCAACTGGGAGTAAGTCATGTGGTCAGATGAGACCAAAGTAGAACATTTGTTACAAACTTTACTCGTCGTGTGTGGAAGAAAAAGAAGGATGAGTACAATCCCAAGAACACCATCCCTACTGTGAAGTATGGGGGTGGAAACCTCATGCTTTGGGGCTGCTTTTCGGCAAAGAAGACAGGAAGACTGTACTGTATAAAGCAGACGATGGATGGTGTGACGGTCCTGGCCGTTTAATTATTGTTGTCATTGTTGCTGATATGTTAGTTGTGGGGCCACGAAAACGTGCTGACGTTAATGTGCGCGCCCACACGGCCGAAACAAGGCCCTGTCATTGCTATCGGCCCTCCAAAATCTGGGAGTGTTCTTTGGCTCAAACCCACTATCGCTAGCTGTTAAGGCTATTATGTAGGGTATAGGTTTGTTTTTAAGGTGGGGGGATGTGAAGGCCCTAGCTGTTTAATTATTGTTTTTTGAGACTCTTTCAGTCAGCTGATCGTTGCCTTCGCCAGCTGGCTGCCTCCCCTCACAACGTGAAGTAAGCTGATCGACGCCGGATGTACAGACGACATCGCTGCCGCTGATTAGCCACGAAAAAGGGTACCAAGCTTGAAAAGTCAGAAGCTGTTAACTGACAGCTGAGGTCGCAATTAACAGCATTCGTGCCGCGGTCCTCCACGCCAGCTGTTTGCTTGTCATTCACTCTCGTGTGCTTTAATCGCCAGTTTGATACACACCCCCTTTTTCGGTGAGGTCTTTTGTGCTTATTCATTATTTTCACCACTGTAAATAAGATCACTGAAGCAGTAGGGGTAAGCTGCCATTTCTGTTCAACCCATTTTCTCCTGTTTTGTTTAGTGTAAGAAGCCAGGTTAATGGCTGTCTTTTCTTTGTTCTTTTTCACAATCAGGGTTTAGTTAGCGGGTGGGGTTTAAGTGTAAAATCTTTTTGTTTGTTATTTTGGCCTGGGCTTACCCTGAAGCCGAGCTTCATCCACATTTTGTATATATTGTTCATTGCGAGTTTGACTGTGTAAATAAATTTGTGCCACGTGTAAACTAGTGTGGCTTGTTTTATGTTACGTCCTTAGCGAGCTGTCCGTGGGACGTAACAGATGGTGAAATGTATTGTCAGATTTTGAGCCACAACCTCCTTTCCTCAGTCAGAGACATGAAGATGAATTGTAGCCGGATCTTCCAACATCACAATGATCCAAAGTATACAGTCACGCTGACCAAGGAGTGGCTGCGTAAAAGCATATCAAGGTTCTGGAGTGGCCTAGCCAGTCTCCAGAACTCAATCCAATAGAAAATCTCTGGACGCAGCTGAAACTTCGAGTTTCTCAACGACAGCCCCGAAACCTGACAGATCGAGAGATTTGTGTGAAGGAATGGGCCAAAATCCCTCTTTCCATATGTGAAAATCTGGTGAAGAACTACAGAAAGCGTCTGACCTCTGCAATTGCAAACAAAGGCTTTGGCACTAAATATTAGCACTGATTTTCTCAAGAGTACAAATGCTTATGAACCCCAGCAGTGTTGTTTTCGTCAACGAAGACTATAACGAAAATATTTCGAGGACAAACAATTTTTTCATGATGATGATGAGACGATAACTAAAAAACTAAAAACGTGTCTTTCGAGACTAAAACATAACGAGGCAAATGCTAGTTTTCATCTGATGAGACAAGAACGAGACTAAAATGCACCATAGTTTTCGTCACATGTTCACAATGTGTGACATTTTTATCGTTAGCCTGCATCGGAGCAGTGTTTGGTTGTGTCACCAATAGGATTGCCACCTTTCAGGAATAGAAATAAAGGATGCCCCCCTCTCGCCCAAAGCCTTACAGGCGAAAAAAAAAAAGGGGCATCCCCAAAACTCCCTAAAATGCATAGAAATGTATCTATTTTTAGATGAGAAAACTGTTGTGCGCTATGTGGGCATGGCAGTTTCCATGCAGCAGACTATTTTGTCTTTTTTTCTGCAGGTTAGTGAAAACGAAGTTGAGAATATCGTATCGTAAAAGTCATTTTCTTCACCATTTGGGAATCACATAAAAATCTTCTGATGAGCATGTGTCCACAGTCAGCACTATTGTAGCTCTGGCCACGTTTTACTGTGTGCTATACCTGTCTCACCTCAGCTGCAGCAATTTAGAGGGTAGGAGTGGGATGATGTCAAATTATTGCTTTAATTTTGGTATCACTATTAATCAATCAATGGATAGTATATATTCGCTGTAGGCTATTTATTCAGTGTTTATTTGCTGTTAATCTATTAGGAATAATTCCAAATGACGAGCATTAGTTAGCATAAGAAAATAAGATGTTCTTTATGAGTACATAAATTCATTCCATATTGCATAAGAAAATAAGATGTTCTTTATGAGTACATAAATTCATTCCATATTGCTTGATAAGAAATGCATGTTTCAAAAAAAAAAATAAATCAACATTCCTGAAAATAATCAACCACAGTACCAACTGAAATAGCCTAGCTATGCTCCCATCAATGCAAGATGTATGAAGGTAAATATAAATATAGCCTATGTTATTCATATACAAGAGCAGAATAACATACCAAATCAAGCTCAGGGGATGTTTCAGGTACAAAGAATTGTAACGAAGGCTCTCCTGGGATCTTATATTCCGTTTGTGGAGGTCTCCTGCTGCATGCTGTTTTACACCTCCGTGAGACACTGCAAAAACTTTCCTGCCTGCCTTGCAGTTCTCTTTATAATCATCATCAGTGACTCGATCGAGCCAGGGGTTACCCTCTTCCCACTCCAGTCTATTTTTTGGAGACGTTTCCTCTTTTGAGGATGAGGTGGGGTGTCCTGAGCGTCTGGTGTTGAAGACATCTTTGTTTTGAAAACGCACGGGGCGGTGCACTGAGCAGAGCGAGCGATGTAACTAGGCAACGAACCCGGAAGTGGAGCGCAGTGCAGGGCAGACGGCAACGGGCAGGCAGATAACTATCTTGCTGTCTTTAATATCTCCTGCCGTTTTTGTTCATTATTGTTGGCTCAGTGTTCACTCATGAGCGCAGGTGTGTGTTTTTCTGTGCCAGACATGCGTGGGCTGGGCGCACTGACATCCCCCCCAACCCCCCACCCCCCGCCGCCGGAGTTGCGGATCGTGCGGGGTCGCCCCATGGGACAATTGTGAAATACGGAATAAACTGCGTTCCGTATTGAACCAATACGGAACGCAACTTTTAATTCCCAATTACGGAGCGACGGAACGATTCCGTATTTCAAGGGACGGGTGGCAAGCCTAGTCACCAACTGACCACGGTCATATCCATTTTCCCATTGTTTGTTTTGAAACACACGTTAAGATTTATTTTCTTATCTTGGCAAGAGAGAATATGCACTGTCGCTTTAGCCTTTAAAGGTCTGTGCTGAGTGATCATTCATCACCCACTAATTTTTACTCGTAATGTCAGCATAGCATTCATATGCGCGTTAGCATTAGGCTAATGCTAACGGCGAATGGTGATAGATTTGAAGATGCTCGTAGATGGTACGATACGTGCTCGTCTGTCAATGTTCATTGGAAATGGTTGGAAACCTTTATTTATTTATTTTCGAAGTAAAACTTATAAATTCTATAGCTGAAACTAAAACGTTGACTAAAACTAGACGAAATTAGTTTCGTCAACAAAACTAGAACGAAGACAAACACATTTTGAAATGACTAAAATTTGACTAAGACTATTATTTTCCAACAGACTAAGACAAACATTAAAAGGGATGTCAAAACAACACGGAACCCCAGCAAATTACAATTGAATGATTGAAAACTCATACATTGTGAGTTCTGGATTCTTTTTAGATTGTGTCTCTACTGTATAAGTGGAAACGATCTATGATTTAAATTGCAGACCTTTACCTATTTTCTAAGTGGGTGAACTAGCAAAATCACAAGGGGTGCAAATACTTAAGCTCCTCACTGTATAATGTGCTAGCATATACTAGTCCTTCTCAAAAAATTAGCATATTGTGATAAAGTTCATTATTTTATGTAATGTACTGATAAACATTAGACTTTCATATATTTTAGATTCATTAGACACAACTGAAGTAGTTCAAGCCTTTTATTGTTTTAATAGTGATGATTTTGGCAAAAAACGTCAAGAAAAACGAAAAATCCCTAGCTAAAAAAAATTGCCATATTTCATCCAACCAATACAAAAAAGTGTTTCTAATACATAAAAAGTCAACCTTCAATTAATTATATCAGCTATGCACTCAATACTTTGTCGGGAATCCTTTTGCAGAAATGACTGCTTCAACGCGGCGTGGCATGGAGGCAATCAGCCTGTGGCACTGCTGAGGTGTTATGGATTCCCAGGATGCTTCGATAGCGGCTTTAAGCTCATCCATAGTGTTGGGTCTGGTGTCTCTTAACTTCCTCTCCACAATATCCCACAGATTCTCTATGGGGTTCAGGTCAGGAGAGTTGGTTGGCCAATTGAGCACAGTAATGCCATGGTCAGTAAACCATTTACCAGTGGTTTTGGCACTGTAGGCAGGTGCCAGGTCGTGCTGAAAAATGAAATCTTCATCGCCATAAAGCTTTTCAGCTGATGGAAGCATGACGTGCTCCAAAATCTCCTGATAACTAGCTGCATTGACTCTGCCCTTGATAAAACACAGTAGACCAACATCAGCAGCTGACATGGCACCCCAGACCATCACTGACTGTGGGTACTTGACATTGGACTTCAGGCATTTTGACATTTCCTTCTCCCCAGTCTTCCTCCAAACTCTGGGACCTTGATTTCCAAATGACATGCAAAATTTGCTTTGATCTGAAAAAAGTACTTTGGACCACTGAGCAACAGTCCAGTGCTGCTTCTCTTTAGCCCAGGTAAGGTGCTTCTGCCGCTGTTTCAGGTTCAAAAGTGGCTTGACCTGGGAAATGCGGCCCCTGTTGCCCATTTCCAGGTTTCTGCAGGTCCCCCAAGGTCTGGAATCGGCCCTTCTCCACAATCTTTCTCAGGGTGCGGTCACCTCTTCTGGTTGTGCAGCATTTCCTGCCACTTTTTCCTTCCCACAGACTTCCCACTGAGGTGCCTTGATACAGCACTCTGGGAACAGCCTATTCCCTCAGAAATTTCTTTCTGTGTCTTAGCCTCTTGCTTGAGGATGCCAATGATGGCCTTCTGGACAGCAGTCAGGTCGGCAGTCTTGCCCATGTTTGCGGTTTTGAGTAATGAACCAGGCTGGGAGTTTTTAAAAGCTTCAGGAAACTTTCACAGGGGTTATGAGTGAATTCGTTGATTCAGATGATTCGGTTAGTAGCTTCTTTAGAGTACCTTTTCATGATATGCTAATTTTGTGAGATAGGGATTTTTGTTTTTTCTGAACTTTTTTGCCAAAATCATCAATATTAAAACAATAAAAGGCTTGAACTACTTTAGTTGTGTGAAATGAATCTAAAATATATGAAAGTCTAATGTTTATCTGTATATTACGGAAAATAATGAACTTTATCACGATATGCTAATTTTTTGAGAAGGTACTAGTACATAATTCATCCACAAAACTATAGGCCGGCACATTGAAAAGGTATGTCAAAACAGTGTATGTGCTGACATGAAAAAAGGTTATGGACCACCTGAAATACAAAATTTTTCTAAGGTTACTTGGAGTTTTAGGCATCTCAAATGAGCATTTATTACTCTGGTTGTTCTACCAGAAGAAAAAAGATGTGCACTTTACGCTATTTTTTGACCATTAAAATGTTGGACGGCTGCTGCTGCAAAAAAATAAATAAATTAAAAAAAAGTTCTGAACTGGCACTCTTAAGATCTTTTAGGGTTTTGTCTGGGCAGTTAATTGTTTTTCTATTGTTCTGTATTGAAATGCAATTAATTCAAATATTACAGAATATATTATTGGATTCGTTCATCCACAAAAATCCTTTCAAATTATGTCAAATGTTGCCAAGCGATTAGCATGCAATTATTCGAGATTAATAGATTGTGAATCAGGGGAAGGAGACAGAGACTGTAATTATATATTGAGTGTTTATAGCCTATATGGTTTTGACACAGTCATACGTCTCCATCGTGAAGACAAACGACAAAGACGTAGTTTTGGCGCCCGCAGGCACGAAACGTAACAAGTGAAAAATTAAGTCAATAAAAAGCACTATAAAGAAAACGACCTGCAGCATGTTTCAATGAAGTGCAAGTGTGTGTTTGTGTGTGTACGATACAGACACTTGATGACGTCCTCAGAAGGTTACAAAGGGCTCGCTGGTGGTTCAGGTGTCTCTCAGGGGACTCGTGTGGTCTCTCAAAGCTTTCTTCTACCAAACCTTTCGTCTCTTTTGTGTCCTAACAGGACACACAAAAAATAGGGGGGAAGAAAGAAAATCTTTTCGCTTTGACGCAAGGATTTTCAGTCAGCTCGTTGGCTACCACTGGCATTGACAGACAGACCCGTGCCGCCCATAAGGCAATTTAAGCAATCGCCTAAGGGCGCACCAGCGTCCAAAAAGGTGTCAAGAAAAATATTCAATAATATTTGATGAAAGCAGTATTCAGAAAAATTACACAAAACAATAAAACAAAAGAACAACAAAACCGTTCATAATAACTCTTTAAATAATAATGAAATCATTTTTCTAGTATGCCTTCTGGCCATTTCACTTTTTCCTGTGATGCGATCATTTTACCACGGACCCTAGTCTCACCACCCAGCAGACTAGCGAGCTACCTGAAGGTGCTATTTTTAGCCTCCGCAGTTGAGCGACATTACGGTGACAAGTCAACTTCATGAAAAGACAAAAGCCCTTTGGGTCAGAAGAAAAAGAAAGAAGACAGCAAAGACGTGAAGAAAAACAGGTTTGTTGTGATGATTTTTTTCAAAAGCATAAGCACAAAAACTTAGCGCAACTGCAAGCTAGCGGTTATTTACATAGAGCTTATATGACTTAGTGCTAAAGCAAAATTATACTGTATCATTAGCTAGGCTGGTTTTTTTTTTTTTTAGAAATATTTTCAGTATTCAGCCAGCTGTGGATTAGTTTCAGTTAAATTTACTCCCCCTCAAATTTGAGAGAAATTTGGACAAAGTGTATGGGAGACTAAAATTGTCTTGCTTATTTTCATGTGATGTGAACCACTTTTATCTTCTGTTAAATTATGCTTTTCAAATAAATTTGCCTTGCCTAAAAGTGCCAAGGTTAATTAAATAAATACACCATTAATAATGGAATTAATAATTTCATAAATACACCATTAAATATGGAATTGATCATTTCAAAGTTCTGTGGTATGGGGGACTAAAAGTGCCACGAATTTAAATGCAAACATTTGTTATTAAATGTGTCATTAATTCATTAAAATGGCGATCACGTTCATGTAAAAACATTTTCAATTTATTACCTTTTTTTTGCTATCATATAGTATTTAATTCATTATTATTGGATAGTCCTGTGTAGTTGCCGTGCTTCAAGAATTTATTTTCTTTTAACTAGGCCCAAGATAGTGGGCGGATCATATAGACAGGTACAGTAGGCTGCAAGACTTTAGGCGCTATTATGGTTATGTCATGCTGGTTTCACAATCAACAGCTATTTGACTTATATAATGTAACATTACACTGTCTTCTCTTTGTAGATGCTCTTCTGAAATATTTTCTTTCTACCTCTGTACATCCTGGGCCATCTTTTACAGCGAACCTATCCACATCAGCACCAAGTCCAAGCCCACCAAGTCCAGGAAAGAAGTGCACCTTCCAAAACAACTGTCATATGAAAGTGCAATAGATGCTTTTGCATCAGTGAAGACAAGGTGAGTAAGGTTATAAGTCAAAGTGGAGAAAAAAAAGTTGCATTTAAAGTGTTCTGTGTGTCTTAATATAGGTTTGTGTGGGTGGGTGTTAATCATATTGTAATAACAATTGTAATTTATTGAATGCATATGTTTTTGAAGTGTTTTCATTGGTGCTTTTGAATAGTTATTACAGCATTTTTCTTTTAATTTCTGCACTTGTTCGTTGTCTTTTTTTATATAGCAGAATACAAAGAGATAACGTGCTTTTTCAGTGTGAGTGTTTAAATATATGTGGTGACAATGGGGGGGGGGGGGGGGGGGGCAATAAAATATGTTGCCTAGGGCACCAGATTGGTCAGGAACGGCCCTGTTGACAGACATCCAATCCATTTAAACCTTTCATGCATGAATTATTATGTTTTTTTTGTTTGTTTTTTTTTACCTTCCAGGGTAATCATTTAACTCATTTACTGCACTGGATGTCCAATAATTTTAAAATGGATTTGACGTCTCGATCCGTGAATGGCACTAAAAAGATGAGCATTCACAGTCAGTCCTCCCAGTTTCAATGAATTGAACATCTATCATTGTCAATGACAGGAATTGAGTTAAATACTAGACAATTGCACAAGTCACAGGTAAGCCCCGAGTCTTACCTGTTGTTAGCAAGTCGAGTCAAAAGGTTATGTCAGTCAAGTTGAGTCGTGTCAAGTCAAAATGTTGTGGAGTCGAGTCACAGATTAGTCAATGTCTTCACCATTGTGCCCCAGCCCACCCACAAAGCACTCAGGTTTATCTTTGAGGGAAACATTGTCAATGTAAATCAATGTATAAAAAACTATGCAGTATAGTCTGAAGGGAATAAACCAGTTTTGAGGTGTTCCAAGCGGATCACTGGCAGGTTCCTACGATCCAAGTTTTTCGATTCAGCTTTTCTAGAATCACTGTCTCACGAGTCAAGTTATTGCCTCACAAGTAGCCATGTGCCGGTATGAGATTCTGACGGTATGATAACCTTCAGCAAAAATATCATGGTTTCACGGTATTGCAATTACAGCTCTAAAATGTGTTACTTTATGATATCTGAGTCAAGTTATTGCCTCACAAGTAGGCATGTGCCGTTATGAGATTCTGATGGTATGATAACTTTAAGCAAAAATATCACGGTTTCACGGTATTGCAATTACAGCTCTAAAATGTGTTACTTTGATATATCTGGGTTTAAAAAAACAACAACTTTTTTTCCATTGTACAGGATTTTTATTTTTCAAAACATATGAGCAAATTGTAACATAAGTATGTTAAAATCCAAAAAAATAACAAAAAATTAAACAAAAAAAACAAATATTCTAAATAAAATGAAAATAAATTCAGTCCTTTAGGCGAGCATAAACCCACAGACACAGCTCAACATTATTACCATCAGAACAAAAATATCTGAAATATTTTCCATAAAAAGCAAAGCACACGTGTATGACTCGTATCATGTCTATATTACACCCACACTCTCTTTCTCAACACAGACAGTTGCCAGAGAGAGAGAAAAAAAACACGTTTTACCACCGCCAGACACACTAAACACACCGGAGTTAACTCTTGTAGCTGGTGGGAAACGTTCATGACAGTGTTTACTAACCTTTAATGTTTTATAAATGTGAAATCATATTCGAGGTATTGCCTCCTCAGCAGTCACCCTCCAGAAACATGTTTTACATGGTTGGCCCTCCTCCTCTAAGCCGCGGCGGTCGGTAACTTTTCTGTAGCCCAAGTATTCCCATTCCAGTTCAGACGTTTCAACTCCTCTAGCCATTGTGTAGCACAGCTGACTCTCTGACACTGAGCAGCAAACAGTGGGGGTTGAGCCTTGCAGCTACCAGCGAGGGATTTCTCCCGGCACTTTTGCGACATAAAAAATAGCTAATACCATAGAGACTGACTGAAAAATTTTGCGATCTTGAAACGTGATGTTTAATACCACAGTATACCTTGAAAACGGTAATCGGCGCATGTCTACTCACAAGTCGAGTCTGGAGTTATTGCCTCCCAAGTCGAGTTGAGTCTTGACCCTCCCAGCTCAAGCGGGTCAAGTCAGTCTTTTTTTTCCCCAAGGCCGAGTCGAGTTGCGAGTCATCAAATTTGCGAGTCGAGTCCAATAGCGTACCGCTCGAATGCTACTTTTTTTATAGCAAGGCTGCGTGACGTCACCATCATAAACCGGAAGTGGGTCAACATAGAAGCACCGTCGCATACAACCCATGCTATTACGGCTTGTTTTCTGCCGGTAATCTTTCAAAAAAGAACATGTCGAGTAAACGCTGCTGCTGCTATGGAACTTGTAGAAACGACTCTAGACCAGTGTTTTTCAACCCGTGTGCTGCGGCACACTAGTGTGCCATGAGAGATCGTCAGGTGTGCCACGAGAAATTATCCAATATCGCATTTTTTAACGTCGTCAGGCAGAGTTGCGGTTGTGTGCAGATGAGCGAGGTATTGCTCGTGTCACGTTCAGGAACTGCTTGGATTTCTAGCCATCAGCCACCTTGCTGTTTGCGACAATAAGGACCTCAGCACGTCTACTGTACATCATTTGATTAGACTAGTCAAGTGTCAATATGCACAAAAGTGTCCTTTCCATTTTATCCATATATGACGACCGTCAATCCTCCCCGTGTTTTATTCCAACACGTTGTCGAGGACAGCAAGGCAGCTGATAGCTAGAAATCTGTGCGGTTTTTGAACGCGACACAAGCATCTATCCAACAGTGCCATGCTGCCAAGCACGCTTAAACGTCATCTCTAAATGAAACACACGTCGCTTCAAAACAGGTCAATGGACTATTTTGTTAGCCTTTGTGAAAACAAACTTTTTTGAGAAAAACTACAGAGGTCAATACGAAAGCCCTCAAAACCTTGTTGCTGAACTTGTTGCTAAATTCAAAAAGTCCCACACTATGGCAGAGACCTTAATACTACCTGCTTGCAAAGCCATTGTCAGTGAGATGTTCGGCCCCGATGTGGTTAAAGACATTGCTAAACCCACCGTCTGATAATTCTGAGCTTCTGAAGTCTGCTATGAAAAAATAAAAACAGAGCAAATGCAAGCTGTTGAAGAAGATTCCTGTCAGGATAAGGGATTTGTGTTAATCTAAACAGGCTCAAGTTTCACACTGAGTAAGTATAAATATTCAGAAATTGTTTTATGATTAAATATATTGGACAAAGTAATTTTAGAACATTTTGGTTTGTGGTGTGCCGCAAGATCTTTTCCAATGTCAAAACGTGCCGTGACTCAGCAAAGGTTGAAAAACACCGCTCTAGACATTACAAAGTATGAAGGATGTTTTCTTCACACGTTTCTCGAAGTGTAAAACTCGTAAAAGCGTAAAAATGTGAACAATGGATCAATTTGTGCGGACGTCCAAAAGACCAGTTTAACGCCAGCAAGGTGAAGCCATTCATCTTCATATGCAGTAAACATTTTGTTTGGGGACATGGTCTTTCAGAAGACAAAGAGGTAATCTATTTTGATATTTTTACTTATTTTTTAGCGGGGCATTTTGCCGTGCTGCTTCTGTCTGACAATGAATGACCTGAAAAAAATTAAAATGGTATGAATGCCACTCTTGTTACCTTTTGGTGAGGGCGTGGCTCAGTGGTAGAGTAGTTGTCCCCATACCTGTCAAGTTGTACGGTTTCGGCGTAATTTGTACAAGTGAGCACTGATTTTTAAATGTGTACACCGTACGTTCGAAATCTGTACGTTTTTCGTGCATTACGTCTTTTTTTTCTCCGTTCGGATTTTGTCACCGTTTCGGCAATGAGACAATGTGCGTTACAATGCGTTACTACGTTGGTTGAATGACGCGAGAAAAGTCAGAGACACTGAGAGAAGAGTGTTGTGACGTTGTAGCAAACGCAATGCTAGGCTAGGTGGCTCCAATATTTCCTAACTGTAGCCGACAGCCCGCAATCTACGCCTAGATATCAAATCCTTGTAGAACTACATGCGAAATGACAGTCAGGCGGCGTTGATAAACAGCCGCCATTTTGAAGCAGTAGACTTCTCAGAAAGGCTCTGTTGTAGTGAACCTTTCTAGTGAACTTAAGTAACTTTTTATCTAAAATACTCCTAAATCGGCAAAATCTTGACTTGGATCCATCTTTAAATGATGAAACAGTTTTAAAACTTTAACATGTCAAAAGTAGACAGAAGGGAACTAATGCAAAAACGGTAGCAATTTTAACAACTTTAACAGTTGATTCACAACATTAAACGATTTCCAAACATAACAAAGGTTACTATGTTTTTTTTATTTTTTTTGAATGAAAAAAAACATGAAAGGTAACACCAGTTACTTTGCCAAGTAACTAATTACTCTTACCTTCAGGTAACTGAGTTACTAACTCAATCAATTTTTGTGAGAAGTAATTTGTAACTAATTAATTACTTTTTAAAATATAACATATATGCATCTAAAATAATCCTAAACAATTTTATTAGCAGTTTTAATAATCCTTTTAGCAAGGTTACTTGGGCAAGCGTACGTTCCCATAGCAACCAGTCCTGTTATTGTCCTACGTCACAAGCGCTGCGTATTCTGGGAGTGAGAATAGGCGTAAGGTGCGCATTTCGAGGAGTGGACGGCCACTTGTTAAAATGTGTGCGTCCATGAACAAATGTAAGTACATCCACATGAGTCAGTGTAAAGTGCTTAGTTTTTGCCACTTTTATGGCCAAGATGACCGCACGTGCACGCAGCGCGCACTCGCGCCCCCCCACCTTTGTGTTCATTATACTGCGCGAGTATGTATGTATGTCACGTGACTCAGAGTGAGAGTCGGCAGCGATCTGGCCATTTTTAAATGGCGTACCGCAAGCAACACGTCACTTCCGCTCATTAATATTCATGACATTAGCTACTGTTGCTAAGTAGGGACAAGCCACCGTTAGTCCCTAATAGGAAATGAATGGAAATGTTGTACGAAGGAGATGTTTACATTAGTGTTGCACCGATACCATTTTTTTTTACCCCGATACCGATACCTGGCTGTGCAATATCGGCCGATACCGATACCACCCTGTTTTATATATATATATATATTATATATATATATTTTTTTTTTCCCAAAGAGCTACATAATTGGATGTGAAATCATTGCTATCAAGGCTTTGTCAGGCTGTTGCAAAATAGGAAAAAGACTAGTACAAAGTATAATACTAGCCCAACAGTAAGAAAGTAAAAATAAATTCATAATAATAAACTCTGAATGAACAGAGTAAACTTTTTTTAAACCTCTCAAAGGCCAAACAGTGCAACTTTCATGAAATTATTGTCACATTCTGCTGCTGGTTAGATTTTTTTGTTGCTGAGCTGTTAGTGGGGGCGTTCCTGACGTCGCACCTGAATCCAATGCAGGCTCATCAACGCAGCATTTAAGCACGGGTGATCTCAGAGAAGGCTGCCGAGATATTTGCCTTGCTGATCGCTGTTTGACATCTCGCACTATAGTCTCGCTACATTTGCTTGTTACGCCCCTGCATTGGTTTTTTTCTGTTAGTGTGCTGCACTCGTTTGTAACCTCTACCTTGTGCAGGTATTTGAGTGTCTTTATTTTGGCTTTTTGGCTCGCTGCCTATCGTCTTAGTTAACCTTCGAGTTTGTAGTATTGAGCTCCGTCGACCTGCTGTCACTGACTCCTTTTATTTCTACTATCCCGTGACCGCGTGTTATTTTTTGTTTGCAATCATTAAACCCTTGTACGTATCCCCCGCTTGTTGTCCGCTTCAAGGTCCAACCTTGTTTCCGCATTTGCGGACGCTAACAATTATAATAATAATTGACCACAGCACCCTGTCTCTCTATTAGCCTCCTTAAAGTAAGTGGTAAGTAAGTAAAGTAGACGAAGTGAACTGACCAGAGATAGTTGCTCCGGTCCAGCGCTCTACTTCCTCTGGATAGCAGTCCTGCTCTTGCAGGCTCAAACTCGTTGTGTTCATTCACGTTTCGTCTTCAAATGTTTTATCAGGTTTGAGGTATTGAAACTGGCCGATTTAACGCCACATCTCGAAACTTTCAGGCCGCAAATCCGGCATGCAGCCATTGATTTCAATCGACGGGATTTGTATTTTGAAATATTTCCCGACCGCCGCCATTTCTCCTGGTTTATTTTTCCTTCGTATGAAAACGCAGCCTTGTCATTGGTCAGGAGTGGCTATTGGCCCGTTCTCATTGGTCTGGAGCAGGCCAACAGCAATAGCTGCTTGGTGTTCACGTGTCATCACACAACACAGAGACAGAGTGTCGTGAGCGCCAGGTGAAAAAAAAAGCTGCGGTCAAATGTTATAATAATGGACCGGTAAATGGTATCGGCGCCGTCTTTGTTGGTACTCGCCGATACCGATACCACCATTTCGGGCCAGATCGGTGCCCCCTGCCAATACTAGTATCGGTATTGGTGCATCTTTAGTTTACAGAGCTAAACCTACCAATTCTCTCCGATAATGATGTGCCTGCTGCCAAATTCACTGGCAAAGATGTGGAAGAACATGAAATGTTCAGTTAAAGAGATGGCTTGAGTGTCAAAGGCTGAAAAAGACGAAAAAAATGAGCCGACCTAAGCATAGCCTTAGCTTTTTTTTATCGACGCGACTGACAATGACATTCTCCTGTTTCAACAAGCTATCCTTTACCATCAGCCCTGTCTTTCTTATATATCCTCTGGTTGTCCTAAGTCTCTTACCGTTCTTGGGGGTAATTTAGCTAGCTTTGTGTAGCGATCGCGTATGCTACTCAGTGACAGCCAACAAACACTTTTAATTTTTTCATTGATAACCAATCTTAATTCTATAATTTATTTTCCTTCATTTTGATACCTGTGGCTTATAGTCCAGTGCGGCTTATTTGTTGATTTTTTTAGATAACACTTTATTTGACAGCGGTGCCATAAGACTGTCATAAGATAATCAAAATTATGACATGACACTATCATGGACATTACTGAATGCTTATGTCATTAAGTGTCATTTGGCAAATTATGTCACTAACTCAATTTTTGTCCATCTTGGATCTTTTGCATCCATTCATAAGTTAGATCATTTGCCGGATAACACTTAATGACATATGTTATAAACATTCATGAATGCTCAGGACAGAGACATGTCATAATTATGATTGACAGTCAAGTAATGACAGTCTTAAGGCACCACTGTCAAATAAAGTGTTAGCAAATACCATAACTAGCAATTAATGAAACAACTGGAACAGCAACTGAGGAAATATTTGGCACAGAACATGATTTTTGATTGTTATATACATCTGTCGCGCTGCAATGCATGCTAAGAGGTATGTTGGATGACAACAGTCAATGGCAGGTGGCAGCAGAGGTTGACTGTCTTCCCCAAGGTAGCAGTGATGGCCAAATGAAGCTTCTTGAAGCAATAAAGCTTTCCAGTAATTGGTTCAAAGTTTAATGATGGTTCATTTGGTCTTATGACAGTCAGTCGTATGATGCTGCTGTCAAATAAAGTTTTACCGGTTAATATCTTTTGGTGTAAATATCCCATGATACAGTGAGGACAGCTGCGGCTTATAGTCCAGTGCGGCTTATCTATGAACAAATGCCGTTTTCGTGCCAGATTTGGTGGGCTGCGGCTTATAGTCAGGTGCGCCTTATAGTGCGAAAATTAGGGTGCACTTCCCCCTTACTTAAGTTTTTTTAATTTTTTTTTTTTTTATAAATACATAACAAATGGTAACAGTGGCAGTCAGATACCATTGTAATTCTTCTCAGGTCATTCATTGTCAGACAGAAGCAGTACGGCACGACGTTACGCTAAAAAAATAAGTTAAAAATATCCAAATGGCTTACTTCTTTGTCCTCTGAAAGACCATGCCAACGCAACAAAATGTTTACTGCATTGGTGTCAAAGTCTGCGCAAGTTGATTCAGTCTTCCCATTTTTTTACTCGCGAGTTTTTGGTTTCCGGAAACGTATGAAGAAAACATCTGTCATGTGTCGTAATGTCTAACTTCTACAAGTTCCAAAAAAGCAACACGTGATCGGCGTGTTCGTTTTTGAAAGATTACCGGAGAAAAGTAGCACAAATTACGTTGCTTCTATGCGAGGGCGGGTCTAGAATGTCGCACTTCGGCTTTACTTCCGCTTTACGATGCGACGTCACAGTCTAAAAATAGCATGCGTACGGTACGCCATTGGCACAATGAAGAGAAGTTATCCTTCTGGAAGCGAAAGAAGAAAAAAAAAAGGAGAAAAGGAAGCAAGACAGCGGTGAGTGTACTATGTTACTGTAGTTTTATGTCCTAATGTAGTAGAAGCACTGCAGACTAGTAGTACTAGTAGTAGGAGTATTTTTATGTCCTAAACCAATTAACTGCCTTGACTTGTTGTAACTAGCTTGTTAGCGTTTGCTAACAGCATTGCAGCATGCTCCAACTGTCCCCCTTACTTGCACACGCTCGAAGGGCCCCATGTTGCTTGTTGCCTGGGGCCCCCGGGGAGCCTTGCTACGCCGCTGACTATCAACATGCATTTAGCATGAGGAACAAACGCGAGCTTCACCCACCTTGCTAACGTCATGAATATTAATGAGCAAAGTGACGTGTTACGTACTGTACGCTATTGTCTGTTAATTCATCTTAAAAACAACTTTAGCAACTTGGGGCTGTAACCAGTCTAAAAAAAAAAAAAAAAGTTAAAAAGGCACGAAAAAGCATATTTATTTAATAATACACGCGGTATTTTATGCTCCTGAATGATATGGACCACTTGGATGTGTGTGGAAGCGATCGCTATATTTATTTAGTTTTTTGAATCCCGCGCCATGAAAATGAGTTCGGTCTTGCATTGAGGAGGACGGCGCTGTGACGTGTACAAGAGAAGGAGTCCTCTTCACTATACAGCAGTACTGTTGTGTATGAGGACTGAGGATTCAGTTGATTTTGCGGATTAATACGTTTATTTTTCGCATCACGCCAGCCAAACAGCTGCAGAAAAATCTTGCTGTATGAGGGAGATGCGTGTGCGCCTTTTTGGAGTTTCAAACGGTTCCCATTCACCGTGGATATTGGCCAAAACAAGCCCTACTACTGCGGGACCATTGGACTTATATACTGGGATACAAATACTGGGATCATTTTAATACGTAGGTGGCTTGCATTTTGTGGCTGACAAGCATGCGGGGCGGCTATTTTTCGGCACAACACCGGTGGCTTGTCGCACATCCACCCGCCAGGAGAGCAATATATTCGGTTTATTGTGCTCATGTGCCCGGTGTTCTGTCAAATTTTCAGACCGATCAGAAATTGCAACATTGAGTTAAAAATAGCCGCGAATACAGCGATTACAAAGTAAACACCACAAACTTTCTTTAAATTAAGGACTACTCATGTTTGATCATTGATAGGCATGTAAAAAGCCATTGATAGGCATGTAAAAAGCTCTCCTCATGCACATTAGCTGCACGTTAGCTGCACAACAACTGCAGCCGCCCTCCTCCGGGGAACGAGCTGTAAATTGCTCTCCGGTGAAGACAATCGACAACCCAGTCGTCATGTCAAAACATCCGGGCTAGTTATGTGTGATTTTCAGCTTCAAAGACTTTGAACATCACTCGGTTCGGGTTAGCATGTCGGCTAGCAGTCACGCCTCTTGGCTTGTTTACATTCTCCCAAGCCAGGGAAGCAAAATGACATAAGCCTGATTTAGGTGTCATAAAATATCGTTCCGGAGGTGCGACAGTAAAGGTGAAGTCGACAGTTTTGACCATTATGGAGTAATTTTGCCATGTCCTGAATAGGTGCATTTTTATTATTTCATATTCCATTTAGCACAAGACTGTTATTTGTCATAACCATGCCATTTATTTAGCAATTGGGGAAAATACTTGGATAAAAAGAATATCCTGTAAAAATATTGAAGTAAAGAGACTGAAACAATAACATTTTGCTGCTCTCTTCGTCGCGTTTTCCTCGTTGTGAATACTTCCCCCTCGACGGGCTGACTGGTCCTTCTCAAGCGATTTATTTAGCTATTGGGGAAAAATACTTGGATAAAAAGAATATCCTGTAAAAATATTGGAGTAGAGAGACTGAAACAATGACATTTTGCAGCTCTCTTCATTCTGAATAATTCCCCCTCAACGGGCTGACTGGTCCTTCTCAAGCCATTTATTTAGCTATTGGGGAAAAATACTTGAATAAAAAGAATATCCTGTAAAAATATTGGAGTAGAGAGACTGAAACAATGAAATTTTGCGGCTCTCTTCGTCACGTTTTCCTCGTTCTGCGTAATTCCCCCTCAATGGGCTGAATAGTAAAACCGATGAGCCCATTCTCCCGCTGACGTCATCCACCTGTTGGGGATGCTAGAGCCCTACAACCGTAGGTGTGGCTAACCGTCAGATCAAAAAGACTAATTTCTCGTCATCTGCGCTTTGCTAAATTGTTGTATATAGTCGAATGGTCTCAAAATATGATTCTAATTCACATAATAATGCTATTTAAGACTTTTTCTCCTGTCGTATGCTCTTTAAGCTTCAACTTTCAAATTGCTATCCACTGTCCTAGGAAAGATTAAACTGGGAGGGCTAGCAGAGAAATGTCCTGACCATTTGGGAGCCAATGAGGTGTTTGTATGCAAAGAAAAAAAAAGTCACATAAGCATTTGACACATCTTTTATTTTACAGCCTCTTGGTTCACGCGGTCCGTAATCACAAACTGGTCCCCAAACAGGCTGTGCACAATTGACTGGTTTATTAAAACACAATCCAAATGACTGCACTAATTTGAGAACAGATAAAAAAGAAAACACATGATTGAAAAACAATAAAACATTAAGGCTTTTTCTCTATCACGATCATGGAGAATTTAGCGCAAAATTTATGTAAAAATAAATAACCGTTGCAGTGTAAGGTGCTGTGTGTGCATGCGTGCCACCATGTACAGTGTTCGTGTGTGTGTATGTTTGTTACGGGCTCATTATGTTAGTAGCGCATTCAAAATAATTACATACGTAACAGTGAAAACGATCACGATTTTAGTGTTGCTCGGAGCGATTAGCTTAGTCACTTCCTGTCACACCGGTTAAAAATAAAGATTTACAACAAAAAAAAACAAAAAAAAAAGGAAAAATATAATCTTCATCAGAGCGTTTGAGAATTTGCGATAATGGAGGCTAGCGGCGAAAGATTTAAAAGCTTAATGTTACGATTCTGGTTATTTTACTACAATTTAAAGTCCGAGGAGCTCATTTTCTTTTTTATATATATATATATTTTTTAAATAATCGTAGTTACCACAGCGATACGGCCTCCACAACTTAATATGATACGTCAAAGTGAGCCTCAGTAACGCAATTAATTTCCTTTATGTTGTTTAAAAGAAAGCTTAATGGAACTGTCATAAACACGATATCATGAGAATATTTGTTTTCAGTATTTTTTTAAAGCAATAGGAACCGACTCATCTCTCATTTTTATCATAGCTACCATGGCGAAACCTTCCCATTTTTACAAAATAAATTTGATGAAAGTGGAAGCTACCCTCGCTTTAGGTCCTTTGCAAGAAAGCTCAACGCAAACGAACTGAAAGCAACACGGTGATAAGAATTTTAGCAAAACATGCTGGCAATCTTTAAAAAAAAAAAAAAAATGGCATCCCCTCATGGTGCGTTCACAGAAAGCAGGGATTTAAAGGTTTTGTTCTACGCTTTAAAAAGCCATTATGGTAAATGATACAAAATATTTGAGAAAAACTGTCAGTCACCATCTGGAAATTGTTGTCAGTCTAATGTTTTGTTTATGCTCAAAATTCCATCCATTAGCATCAGTTTTTAAGGATCAAAGTTACTTCCCAGGGGTGTTAGTTTGTTGTTAGTTTGTGTTTTCACTGGCGGTGTTCTACCTTCAGACACGCCGAAGCATTTCAAACGCTTCCTTCATCCTTTTGAGTCACAAAGACGGCGGCGGCATCAATGTCACTGGTTTATAAAATGTTAAATGCTTCATTCAAGGCGCGGAAATGACAAAGCTGACAAGAGAAGGGAGCGCGCAAGGAATAAAATGAATACAGAAAGTAGCCACATGATCAGTTTTTTGAAATAAATATTTCTCATCTGCTTGTTTTTAAAGCCATTCATCCTATGACCAGGCCACCCAAGGGAAGGTTTGAAGTAAACGGGGAGTAGAGGTGGGGGGTGGGGTAAGGAGGCGGTCTATCTATGTGAAGCTCTGGAGAGGCTGGCTGACCCGCATGCATGCCCAATAGAAGGCCCGCGCCAAGGTCACCAACACAAGAAGCAGTAGAACAGCCCACGAGGCGTAGATACCGGGGTATGTCTCGGCCTTCAGCCACGTGCCGGCCTACAAAAACAAGAGTTTTCAGTCAGGAAGTTTGCTGAAACTATGTGAAATTTAATTGGAAGAGCTACTAAGTCACGACACAAAGTCCAAAAACCAACAAAGGCATTAGTGGTGGGCATTAGGCTTACCTGAGGGGTGCAAAAAAAAAACAATGCTCAAGTAGGTCGAAATCCAGCGTAGGGCTACTGCACCTTAACAACATGTTTTGTTTTCTCCTTGAGACAAACTGTTGTTGTGATTAGGTCTAAACAAATAAAAGTTGATTTGATTTGACTTAGAACACATCCATAACTGAACAGTATGGGCATGTAGGTGACAATGTTTTTAGGTAACCTATTGTGGTTCCTCGGTTTTATTATTATTATTATAGTTATTCTTTGTTCCGCAGCCCCTTTGAGCTCAATTTGACCCCCTTAGAATGCTTCAAAATGCACCAAAATCGGCAGGCAGGTCAAGACAGGTGCAATCTTTGATAACGTGTAAAGACTAATTCCAAATACACTATGTAGCGCCCCCTAGCAGTCATTCTTTGTCCTACTGATGCTTTGAGCCCTACTTTGACCCCCTCAGAATGCTTCAAAACTCAACAGCCAGGTGAGCACTGGTGAAAACTTTGATAAAATGTAAAAAATCAAAATATGCGTAAATGTGTTTAGCGCCACCTTGGAAAAAAAACCACCATTTGAATTCATTTTTTTTTTTTTTTTTAATGGTGAAAGAGCAGGTAACAATGCAAAGGTTAAAACTTAGAACACATCAGTACTATATGAATGGGATACCATACTCGGTGCCCAGACTGCCATTAGTACTACATCCAATTTTCTTTGGGTGGGCAGAGCGTGTACGTGGGTGGGTACTGCCCACCCCTGCCCCCCCGGTAACGCCCCTGAACAAAGGTCACCATTTTGTTTGGAAGCAGTCATTTTTAGAGGATTTACCGAGTGTGGCATTTGTACTAAAGATGGAGATTTTCCAACTTCTGCTGCATATTTGGTTCCATATGCATTTTCAGTACCCAAGGGGTCCCTTTAAGTGATTTTGTCGAGCTCGAGTCGAATTAGACCACCACTAGAATTCTACTTGATGACGAAACCAAGCGCAGGACAGCTGTTTTGGATCTCAAAACCGGGATTATAGAGATGATTTGAAAGCACATTTGGATGAAAGTTTTGTCTGGTTGTATGCAAGTGGAAGTTTCATTACCATTTACCACTGCAATGTGGGGAGAATGCCAACTGCAACTCAGTCATTTTGCGCTCAAGTAGCGCCCTCAGATGGCCATCAAGAGCAACGCTCTGAATTATTTTTCATTTGTTGAGGGTTTTTTTTTAATTGAATAGGGTCAAACTCAAGTGCGTAGGCTTGCATAAGGACGGAAGGGACAAAAGACTACTAACTTTTCAGGATGCTCAAATTGTCCCCACCAACTTTTAAGCAACCTTATTTGCATTACATAATGACTTCAGTTTTATAAGTCATTTAAATTGTCTTCCCATATGTTGTAAGGATAGAATTGGCCCTATCATTATTAAGTGAATCATTATGTTCAGACTTACATTTACCCCTTTTCACTCGCTGAATGTGCCAGTCCAGTTTTATCCTCAAACACACGTTTGATGGGCTGATAACTTGACCCCCTCACACACACAAAATCACAGCCTCGATAGAAATACAATATGCCGCTCCTTAAAAGACGAGGAATATTAGAAGTTTTTTTCCGCCAGCAGCAGCCACTGTAAGTAATGTAAAAAGACGTCAATGTTGCGGAAGTGGGGAACACACCACTAATTTTGCTCCTGAAAGTCCGACCTGTGAGTTAGCATAATCTGTGTGAATTTCCCGAACTCGAGTAGGAAGCTGCTTTGAGAGAAATATCCTCCTGTATGTGTTTGAACCGATGTTTACCCACTTCTCCCCAATGTTCATTTTTATTTTATTTATGTGGTCTTAAAGCAGCCCAAAGAAGCTTTTCTTTTTTTGTTGAGTTTGGCTGTGCTTGTGGACAAAAGCAGTAGTGTTTTACCTGAAGGAAGACTCCATTTTTATTTACTAATGTTATTCCATAGGTTTTTTCAGTTATATTTAATTTCTTTATTTTTGACAGACAATGTTGAGTGGTCTTAAGACAAATGTTTATTTCTTGCTTCCTGGATAGAATAGAGATTATTGACAAGTTTGTATTTATTGTGTAAGTTTGTATTTATTGTGTATGTTAATATAATTTATGTTCAAATATTGCCATTTAAATTAGCTAATAATCCAAAAATTTATCCTGGAAGTTTTCAAAATCTTTCTTTAGTAGTTTTTTAAAACAAAGGTTTGAATCGAACGGTGCATCACCTTAACCAATACATATGCACTGCAAAAACACACCTCCTTAAAACTAAATTCCCTTGTTTTCAGTGTAAATCTACTAGAAATAAGTCAAATGTATAATCTTAAAAAACTTGTTTGTCAGAAATGTTCTTAATTCAAGAATAGATCATTTTCAGAACATTATTTGAAAGCAAATTTTTTCTGGATTCAGGTAAAAAAATGACCAACTTTTGGATCGGCTCATTAATAACAAATACCAATATTTACTTAACTTAAATGGAATAATCTGATGTATTAATCTGTTAACTAGTCTTTAACACTCAAAACAAGACAAAAGTATTTGACTAGATTTAACAAGAATTATCAGATTAAGACGTTATAAATTTGAAGTGTGAAAGTTAGTAAAATACAGATTTATTTTGCATTGATCATTTCGCCTATCAATTAGATTCATATTTGTGAGAAATGTTGCCCTGACCCCATTAACCTAATCTGTTTGGTCTTATTAACGTCCTGTCCATGTCAAAAGGTGTACCTTCAGGTTATGCTGTTATTTTGTCCCTACCAATTTGAGACCAAACCTAAGCCCTTGGTCAAACCTCATTAAAAACTTTTTGAAATGCTAACTTTTATATCATGTTAAATTTTGACACGTTAAAATAGTAAGTAGTACTAACCCTAACCCTTTTTTGGGGTGTGACAGCAACGCATGCTTCTGAAGTTACAAAAAAGTTCCCCCAAATGAATGAAGATTAAATTGCTATTTAATTTCAATAAAGCATAGACTTCATAATGGTATTGACGGGTCAGATCGGTAGGGGGCCGCCTACATCAAGAGGAGCTATTCACAAACACACGCACGCAGCGCACGTACGAAAGCTGTACCGCATACAAACAGGAAGGATTGTGTCAGGAGTGATTTGTTCGAGGATTCAAGGTAATTATTATATTTTTCGTACCATGCATGCATTTTGAAACGTGAAAAAAAATCAATGGGAGAAATTAGCCGCTACTGCATTGGCCTCATAATTGACAATATTTACCTAAAATACATGCTAACTGCACGTTTTTTTGCTTTTAACCAAGAATCAAGACTTTTTTTAGGTCCATATCTATAAAGAATTCAAGGATTTAAGCATTTATTCACAAGAATTTCCACCGGAAAAGCTTTGTTTACATAAGGCGGCCGCTAACTAGATTCACCAACAGACTAGCACTGCACTTTGACTTATTTTCGTAAAATAAATGCGAACTGCACGTTTTTTTTTTTTTTTTGCTTTTAACCAAGGATCGAGACTGTTTTACGTCCATATCTATAAAGAATTCGCGGATTTCAGCATTTATTTACAAGAATTTTCACTGGAAAAGCTTTGTTTACATAAGGCGGCCACCAGCTACATTCACGAGCAGACTAGCATTGCACTCTGACATATACATAAAATAAATGCTAACTGCACAGATTATTTTTGCTTTTAACCAAGAATCGAGACTGTTTCACGTCCATATCTATAAAGAATTTGGGAATTAAGTATTTATTCACAACAATTTTCACCGGAAAAGCTGTTTGCATAAGGCGGCCGCTAACTACATTTACTAACAGACTAGCATTGTACTTCGACATATTTACGTCAAATAAATGCTAACTGCACGTTTTTTTTTTTTTTTTTTTGCTTTTCACCAAGAATCGACACTTTTTTTTTTTCCGTCCATATCTATAAAGAATTTGTGGATTTAAGCATTTATTCACAAGAAATTTCAACGAAAAATGCTCTGTCTGTGATTCCACTCCACTGTGATTCCACAGCTTTGTTTAGACCCTTATCTTCTTTTCTACACTTTATCGAATGACCAATTAGAACATGACTCAATAAGGCTTGTGTGTGGACATGACTGCAATGTTTTACTCACAATCAGACCAGCAGTCGAGATGCAGAACAGCAAGCAGAGCAGAAAACACCACAAGCTCCGCCTCCTGGGATATCGCTGACCAATGGAGGAACTGCAAGATTGACAAAAGTTGAGGAGGCTTGCTAAAATCTTCTATCAATTATAATGTGATAAAATTCTGTTTAAAAGACAGCGATGACAATGAAAGAATGTTATCTCTGCAAAACAGCTGTTTGCACACTGCACAAAAAGCATTCTTCACGAGTTTTTTTTTTTTTTAATTTATCCGAAGCTGAAAATAAGGCTGCATTATATCGAGTGGGAAAACATGTTCCTTGAAACAAGAAAAGTGCATCAAGATTTCAGTGTTGAAGTTAGGTTTCCTGCCATCACTGAAATGCAATAATGTATTGCCAATTACATAGTTTTTTAAGGAGAAAAATTCATTTAGTCTACAATAAAAAGAATAACTAGTATTCTATGATTACACAAACATGAGAAAAAAAAAAATCCATATAATAAGTAAGGAAATTACATGTATACAGTATATAGACTATATATACACAGGTGCAAGAACAGTGAACCCTTTTAGGAACAGGGACTATTTTTGGTCTTAAAAAAAACAAAAACTTGAATATTAACAATCAAGGTTACGCTTTATTTGAATGCGTCATAATGATGACATGACACTGGTGATGAATATGAATGAGGGCTTATGACAGATGTCATTGAGTGTCATGTAGTAAGTCATTTCACGTTTGATGCAATATTGAGATATTTTTTAAAAACGTCTTTGGGTGTGGGATTAGAGCTTTGGAACTGTGTTAGGGTTCGGACACATAATCACATCTGTCATAAGCATTCATTAATGTTCATGACAGTGTCATACTTATGATGATCTTATGAGAGTCTTATGACGCAGAGTTCAAATAAAGTGTTACCAACAACTATGTATATTTTAATTAAACATTATTGTATTTTTTTAGATTCTTTTTAAGAATATAGAGTGAGGAAAATAGGTATTTTAACACCCTCCAATTTTGCAAGCTCTCCCACTTAGAAAGGATGGGCAGGTTTGAAATTTTGATGGTAGTTGCTTGTCCTCTGTGAGAGAATCTAAAGAAAAAAACATCCACAAACCAGAGCGTATGATTTTTTCACAATTTGTATTATACTCCTGCAAATAAGTATTTGTACACCTGTCTATTAGCTAGAATTGTAATCCTCAAAGACCTGTTAGTCTAGACAAAGTTAGTTAAAAAGTCCAACCAAAAAGAGTGGAGGTGGACTTTTTGAGTCAGATTTTTTGACCTGTCTGAGGCAGTTAGCTGCATATAAATACATGTCCACCCCATACAATCAGGACTCCAATTCCTAACACTGTCAAGACCAAAGAGCTATCCAAAGACACCAGAGACATAATTGTAGACCTCTACACGGCTGGACAGGGCTATGAGGAAATTGCCAAGCAGCTTGGTAATAAGATCCACCGTTGGAGCAATTATTAGAAAATGGAAGAAGCTAAACATGACTGTCAATCTCCCTCAGACTTGGGCTCCATGCAATGTCTACCTCATAGTGTCTGAATGATCCTAAGAATGGTTAAGAATTGGCCAAGAACTACACAGGAGGAGCTGGTCAATGACCTGCAAGGAGCTGGGACCACCATTTCCAAGGTTACTGTTGGTAATACACCAATACGTCATGGTTTAAAATCATGCATGACACAGAAGGTTCCCCTGCTGCCATGAGAGAAAGTCATGTGGTCAAATGAGATCAAAATAGAACGTTTTGGTCCTAATTCCACTCACAGTGTTTGGAGGAAGAAGAATGATGAGTACAATCCCTACTGTGAAGCATAGGGGTGCTAGCATCATGCTTTGGGGTTGTTGTTCTGCATATGGGACTAGACGACTGCACTTTATTATGGAGAACATGACCAGGACCAGATATATATATATATGCAAATGTAATAATTATAATTCATTATATACAGTATATAGAGCATATATGTACTGTGTATGTATAAATACAGTGCCTTGCAAAACTATTCGGCCCCCTTGAACCTTGCAACCTTTCGCCACATTTCAGGCTTCAAACATAAAGATATAAAATTTTAATTTTTTGTCAAGAATCAACAACAAGTGGGACACAATCGTGAAGTGGAACAAAATTTATTGGATAATTTAAACTTTTTTAACAAATAAAAAACTGAAAAGTGGGGCGTGCATTATTATTCGGCCCCCTTGCGTTAATACTTTGTAGCGCCACCTTTTGCTCCAATTACAGCTGCAAGTCGCTTGGGGTATGTTTCTATCACTTTTGCACATCGAGAGACTGACATTCTTGCCCATTCTTCCTTGCAAAACAGCTCAAGCTCAGTGAGGTTGGATGGACAGTGTTTGTGAACAGCAGTCTTCAGCTCTTTCCACAGATTCTCGATTGGATTCAGGTCTGGACTTTGACTTGGCCATTCCATTGTAGATTTGGCTTTATGTTTTGGATCATTGTCCTGTTGGAAGATAAATCTCCGTCCCAGTCTCAGGTCTTGTGCAGATACCAACAGGTTTTCTTACAGAATGTTCCTGTATTTGGCTTTATCCATCTTCTCGTCAATTTTAACGATCTTCCCTGTCCCTGCTGAAGAAAAACAGGCCCAAACCATGATGCTGCCACCACCATGTTTGACAGTGGGGATGGTGTGTTCAGGGTGATGAGCTGTGTTGCTTTTACGCCAAACATATCGTTTTGCATTGTGGCCAAAAAGTTCAATTTTGGTTTCATCTGACCAGAGCACCTTCTTCCACATGTTTGGTGTGTCTCCCAGGTGGCTTGTGGCAAACTTTAAACGAGACTTTTTATGGATATCTTTGAGAAATGGCTTTCTTCTTGCCACTCTTCCATAAAGGCCAGATTTGTGCAGTGTACGACTGATTGTTGTCCTATGGACAGACTCTCCCACCTCAGCTGTAGATCTCTGCAGTTCATCCAGAGTGATCATGGGCCTCTTGGCTGCATCTGTGATCAGTTTTCTCCTTGTTTGAGAAGAAAGTTTGGAAGGACGGCCGGGTCTTGGTAGATTTGCAGTGGTCTGATGCTCCTTCCATTTCAATATGATGGCTTGCACAGTGCTCCTTGAGATGTTTAAAGCTTGGGAAATCTTTTTGTATCCAAATCCGGCTTTAAACTTCTCCACAACAGTATCTCCGACCTGCCTGGTGTGTTCCTTGGTTTTCATAATGCTCTCTGCACTTTAAACAGAACCCTGAGACTATCACAGAGCAGGTGCATTTATACGGAGACTTGATTACACACAAGTGGATTCTATTTATCATCATCGGTCATTTAGGACAACATTGGATCATTCAGAGATCCTCACTGAACTTCTGGAGTGAGTTTGCTGCACTGAAAGTAAAGGGGCCGAATAATATTGCACGCCCCACTTTTCAGTTTTTTATTTAAAAATTTAAATTATCCAATAAATGTTGTTCCACTTCACGATTGTGTCCCACTTGTTGTTGATTCTTGACAAAAAAATTAAATTTCATATCTTTATGTTTGAAGCCTGAAATGTGGCGAAAGGTTGCAAGATTCAAGGGGGCCGAGTACTTTTGCAAGGCACTGTATATACACAGTGGTACCTCGACATATGATTGCTTCGACAGACGATCTTTTCGACATCCGACGTAAACGTTGACTCGCCATTTGTTTGTACATCCGCCGACATGCTCGAAGTATGATGATTTTTGACAGCGCCACAGTTTCTATGTTTTGCCGGAAGACGGACGCACGGCCAATTTTCTTGCGAGAGAAATCAGCACTGGATCCAAAAAGGTTAGTGCAGGTGGAGAAAAAAAAAAAAAAAAAGAAAAGGTGATGCTTACCATTGAAATGAAGATGTAAATTATAGCAAAATATAAGCATGGTGTATGCATCCATGAACTGAGTCGACAATAAGCCCGTAGAATGTCTATCTCGGCCGGCGGTCCTCCTCCTTTCGCCAGTCTTTGTAAGTCAAGGTGACAATTCTTATTGTGGTAACATCGCCAAAGAAATCGCCAGCTTCGTCAGGTTTCTAATCATTTATTCCATCAACTTGTGCAATACAACACGCCTAGTCAGGGGTCGCATTAACCGAATATTTTCCGTTGTTGACCGATTTTTTAAAACGGTGACGGAAAAAACAAGTCCATCTGTCATTTTGACAGGTTGCAATTCACACCCCAGACCACAGGGTTGAGACTGAGCATATTAATTAGCTATTGTCTCTCTTGATGCATGACGTCGTTGGCCTTACTCTGAAAAATGTCAAGGCAACGGAGTGTCTTCAAAAAGCCCCAAAACGACGATGGTGTTGATA